>NC_138760.1:54829679-57804017 GCF_965113315.1 Podarcis vaucheri | reverse complement strand
ACAAAACAGGGCAATCAACTGATGGCAAATATATCTCCTTCCATTAAAGTCTCCCTTGGAGAGCCAATTGTTTTTATATTGTGAAGAGCTTCCCACTCCTGTAGAGATCATGGCTATTCTACCCCACCCTCCACTTTGGATGAGAGAAGACTGAAGACTCAATATCTACCTCTCTGCAATTTAGAAACAACATTGTTTCTCCGCTGCAGGGTGTCGCTTTCCAGAGGCAGAAGAGATTTCCAGTTACAGTGGTACCTCGGGTTAAGTACTTAATTCGTTCCGGAGGTCCGTTCTTAACCTGAAACTGTTCTTAACCTGAAGCACCACTTTAGCTAATGGGGCCTCCTGCTGCTGCTGCCGCGTCGCCGGAACCCAATTTCTGTTCTTATCCTGAAGCAAAGTTCTTAACCCGAAGCACTATTTCTGGCTTAGTGGAGTGTGTAACCTGAAGCATATGTAACCTGAAGCGTCTGTAACCCGAGGTACCACTGTATTGGCTTCCATTAGGGGAACATTCATTGATCCCCACAGACTACAGGCAAAATAACTAGTTTAAGAATAAGCTGTCACCCTGCAGCTGTAGAACCATAGCCTTTCCCAAAGAAGGTCTGGTTCCTAGGCAAGTTCTAGAACTCAGGAGTTGTGAACCTCCAGCCTACAGGCCTAATTAGGCCCACCAGTCCTCTTCATCTGGCCCACAGGGTCATTTTTTTGGTCAGACCAGGCCCGCCTACACTACAGCCAACATTATCTATAGGGTCAGGTGTGGGGCAGTCATAGACACGGCTCAGCCAAAAGGGCTTTTCAATATCAGCTGGCTGCTGGTTCTTGCAAAGCACCCCGCAAGGGCCCTGCAATGGGCTCTTGTGCGAGGGGTTCCAAAGACACAACAGTCCACTGTTTGCCAGGTCTTGAGAATCCCCTTGTAAGGATGTCTGCAAGAGCTCTGCAATGGGGTTTTTGCCCCAGCCACCTCTGGACTACACCAGTTATAGGGGCATGGTCCTATCCACTAAGGCAGGAGCAGGGAAATTTTTCAGCCTGACGTGGAATTCTCTCAGGAGTCACATTCTGGAAGTGGCCATTCTTGCATTACCACACCACATATTCCTAATACTCTAATCAGATACACATTCCTAACATACACCCTTCCCACCATTCACACTCACACAAAATCAGGCAACATTAGTGACTGAGATTTTCACGGGGTTCAAGTGGGATAAAGTAAGTATTTAAGCCCACTTTGCGTTTCTATCTGAATTTTCACTTGCATGGACACACACACACACACACACACACACACACACACACAGCATTTATAAACAGTTTTTCCTCACTCGTGGCTGTAGACTTCAGCTGACTGACTTCTGTCCCAAATGCTTTTCTAGTTCCCATGACTCTTTATTCCTAACACTGCTTGGCAGGCTCTCAGCCACAGAGCATCTGCTTGGCAGAAGGTGCCAGGTCCAATGCCCGTCATTGGAAAATATTCGCCTGAAATCCTAGAGAATCACTGTGCCAAGCTAGAACCCTGAGCTAGGCAGACCAATGCCTTGACTCGGTATAAGGCAGCTCCCTATGTTCCTACAAAGTCTATTGATGCCCAGTATTTACTGCAACACTCCACAGCACAAGCTTGGCAGCTTGTCCTTCGTGGTTGCTTGAATTTCTTCTAAAAACTACTGCTGTGGTACTCTGCTTTCAGGAGAGCCCTTATTCGCTCATTTGGCAGCACACAGTTTCTCTCCAAGGGTACACTGGATCCTACTCCTGGCATCAGCAGGAAAGGCTCCCCACCTCCCTGAGGACATGAGCCACCCGGGAGGACACAGATGGTTCCAGGCTCCACCCACAGCACCTCCACCTCCAACTGAAACCCTGGAATGCTGCTGCCAGGCTTGTGAGCTAGATGGATCCTTAGGCAGTTTCCTCTGTGTTCCAGCCATGCTGTAGGGCTGAGTATTCGTTGAATGGGAGACCGCAGGATACTTATGGCATTCTTGTGCTCTCTGTCTGAGTTACAGTTAGATAAGAAGTGCAGGGTGGAAACAAGCAAAAGCGGGAAGCAAAGCTGCCAAAAGAACCCAGCACCTTGGTTCAATCAGAAGATTAATCAATTAATCAATAGATTCTAGGGAACAGTAATTAAAACCCATTCACCGATAACTTGCTGCCACTTAGACCCCTTGGCGAATTTCATTACGAATATTGAGTGAATTTGAGGAGTTGATAAGGAATTGAATAGTTGCAGCTCGTATGCTGCTGGCGCAAAAAGAAAGAGTAAAAGAATGGTTGTCAACATTTTGGAAGGTAGCTGTGGTGCATAAGCTTACAGAGTCAGCAAGATTGAGAGATGGAAAACAAGAGAGAGAAAATGTAAAAAATAATAATGGGTTCCTTGAACTGAATTCCTGAACAATAGATACAATACAAACATTGATAGGTATAATAGTTTTTCTATGTGATAGTTTATAAATTTATAATTTTGGAATTTATCATATTGTTTGTATTTATAGTTGTTTGACATAGATAGATGTATTTGGATATATGCGTACATGCATTTACATGTATTTTATTTCCCAAATCAAATAAAATCACGCACACACACACACAAACAAATGGATTGGATCCCCAAAACAAGACGGACTCCTGCAGATCCCTCCAAGCTGCTTCCAAGTCAGTTCAGCCACTTCTCGCTCAAAACCTCCCACTCTCAACCTGACATCCTCTGTCTCACAATTTAAACTTCAAAAATGCAACACTGTTTACCTTCCCTTCCCTTAGCTGAAGGTGAGGGAAATCCCTATGCACAGTCTCACGTAACACTGAACACAGGTGCAAGCTGTCTCTACGCACATACAAGTGTTGGTGTGAGTGTACAGCTTAACTGTTGTGTACACAGACTGTACAATCATTGAACACTACGTGTAAATGATAGTATGAGTGTGCAGTTCATTTGTTTGTGTACACTGGTACACAGATTGTGCATGCGTTGAATGTGAACCAGTGAATATCCCTACAGTATCCAATGATGATAAGAAAGTGATCTAAGTGGCACATAAGCAGAATGAAAGGGATACCCACTCCCCCTTCCATTAGAGCTTCTTTTGAAATCCTAAGCATCCTGAAGCACTTTACAAATCATTCAGTATCATGTGGTAATGCAGTGGTTGCAGAAACAGAGGGCATTCTCTGCTCTCCTGTTACTCATAGTTTGAAATGTGGACATGGACACATTTCTGACAGTTTTTTTTTTAATCACAAAAATTCCTACAGTATTATTATTTTTTTAATCACAGTGCTATGCACTAAACTGGGCGTCCAGATGGTCGTTTTTTGGAGACAATGTAAAACACCTTTTATTCTCTTTTTAGTGCGAGAGAAAACCCAGCAAAAATCAGAATAGGCTTGAATGCCTTCTCATCTCTGACAGTTGATTGCTGGGTGACCTTGTTCAGTGACTCAGTGTCACAATTCTCTGTGGTGAAAAGTGGAGAACACAGGATTTATTTGCCTTTTAAGTACACACATAGCCACTCTCTGTAGATTTCGGGAGCACTCCTATCTATCCCAGATGTAAGAAAGCATCTATAATACATACATTACCTCATTAAGCTTGTGCTAATGAGCGAGGAAAACCAATTTCCCCTTTGTTTCAATCCCACATGCTAATGCTGCTGGCATTTGCTCAGAATGGCCAAGATTTATCCCAGACCTGGCTCTCAAATCCACAGATCTTTTATCTATATCCTGTTGCCAACCTTTTCAGTAACTATGAGCAGAAGCCTGTGGAATACTTCTAATGCACACAACTTTGATTTCATAATGTGTCGAACAATGTAGCCTAGTTAACTACACCAATTTTAAGACCTGGAATGCGCTACTAAACTATCCTTATTCAGTATTCTTGAACTTTTGCACACTCTATATTCTGTTAGTATAAGCCTTCACAATATTTTTTGGTTCAAACAACCATCATTTAAATAGTTCTTGTAAACCGCTTAGAGATTTTACTACAATCAAACAGTATGTAAATTTTGTCAGGTGCACCACGTAAATAAATGTAACATGTAAGATGTGGTCTATTGAATTAAAACTCACGATTTCTTCACATGTTTACAGCTCTATGAAAGGCTGGTCATTTCAACACCAGTTGCTTACCAAACCACACATTACCACAGGGTCCCTTTCTAAAATGTGAACAACACCCCCCTGCCGCCACAAAGCTTCAAAGCTTCTAGCTCAATGGAAACAGTCAAAAGCCAACAGGGATCATTATTATTAACAGCAGCAACTCTGGAAAAGTAAACCTGGAATGCTTTCTCTAATCAATACTCCCATACCTGTGAGCAGTGCTTTGTTTTTTGGGGGGCGGGGTATGCACGGGTAGGCATACCCCTAAACATTTTGTGAATCCTTGTACTTTTGTCCATTTACTGTTTTTATTTTCCCCAATCTGAACTATAAAATGATGACTTTATTGAGTCAAATGAGAGTACAGTGGTACCTCAGGTTAAGTACTTAATTTGTTCTGGAGGTCCGTACTTAACCTGAAATTGTTCTTAACCTGAAGCACCACTTTAGCTAATGGGGCCTCCTGCTGCCGCTGTGCCGCCAGAGCCCGATTTCTATTCTCATCCTGAAGCAAAGTTCTTAACCTGAAGCACTATTTCTGGGTTAGCGGAGTCTGTAACCTGAAGCGTATGTAACCTGAAGTGTATGTAACCCGAGGTACCACTGTACCCCTAAACATTTTTTAAAGGAAAAAAGCACTTCCTGTGTGTAAATTGATTGTCAATTAATTCTATAAAGACAAGAGGGGAAAGGATAAACTAAGGGCAGCCCCTTCTGAATCTGGAGTTATATCACTTGAATATATTAGATAATGATAATATTAGATAATGATTAAATTTTGAATGACTGATCATTCTGTTAAATTACAGTGTGTTGTAAAATCTACATGTAGTGCAGTCCTGTGCATGTTTACTCAGTTGCACTTAATCCAATGGGGTTTACTCCATTTTAAATATATTTAAAATGACAGGCTTAGGCTGATCCAGGATAAGATCTGCTATGTGAAATTATCATGCAATGGCTAGAGTGATCCTTTGATAAACAAGTAGCACCAAATCATATTTTCAATATTCTACTATACTTTGCTTTTGAAATTGTTTTTGTGGGTCTTTGGACGGCAATAAAAAAAATGTGTGTGTGTTTTCCTTTTATGGAGTTTGGACAGTTTTATGATCTCAACTAGGTTGTTCTGATTATGCCAGCACGCCCTGGCATAGTTTGGCCATTGGTTGATTGTTCTAGGTGAACAAGTCCTACCTGAAGAATCCCTTTAAAAAGTCTAACCAAGGCCTGTAAGGCAAATCTAGCAAAGGATAATATTCCAAATGTGTCTAAGATGTTGAAAATGTGTGGAAAACAAGCGAGGTCCCAACCAAAGAAGAAGGACAACTTAAGTTGACAGAATATGCGCAGCTTGCAGACTTAACAAATAGAGTAAGAGAACAAGAAGAACATACATTTAGAGAAGATTGGGAAACGTTCATTGAATATATGGGAAATAGCTGTGTACAGTGAAAATGCTGGCAGCATTAAGAAAAATTCAACAGTGTAAGTACGGTAAGTTTGGATGGATGTAATAATGGAATATTGAATAGTATAGCTTTTGTAAAATATGCAGGGATTTATGATATGTAAAGAGAAGAAGGGAAGAGAAGAAGGGAAGTCACTGATATCTTAAGGATGTGAAAACGAGTACTTTAAATTGTAAAACAGAAAATTTAATAAAAATTATCTATCTATCTCTATCTCTATCTCTATATATATGATGTTGAAAAGGTGAATGCCTTCAAATCTGCTATTGGTACTTGTCTATTCAAGAGAAAGCTGATGTGATGCCCTCCAGATTACACCTTTCACCATCCTTGTCCATTGGACATGCTGGCTTGGTGTGATGGGCGCTGGAGGGCTACAGGTTCCTCACCAACACCCTGACTTCTTTGAGATACCTAAGGAAGAGGAACTTGTCAGTAAAACCCAAATGATATTGCTGGTAAAACATTTCATCAATTTATTTTTTATTAGAATTGTATCCATCATACTGTCCATAAGTGGAAGGAAGCTTGTTTGTATTGTTGTGGGGCTTTCAGCCTACAGGCTAATGCACTGACCACAGACAGCAGTGGCTTAAACAAAGGAAGAGAAATCATATAGGTCAGTCTGTGACCTACAAAATATATGAAGTAGTTCAAAAGCTCAGCCTTTGTACTGTGTGCACAGATTATCCTTGGCTCAGTAGCACCACTAAGAAGCCTTCCGCAGTTATTGGTTATTTTCTACACAGGCATACCACCAAAATGCCTGTTAAATAAACACTTCACTTACAAAGGAGATTAGAAAACTCATATTTTTCAGCTATGGATTCCGAAGAAGCTCATTCTATGTCCATTACCCTAATATTTTTAGACCTATCTTAGCTGGCAGTTAACTGTACTTAGTGCATGAAGCTTCCCAGGGAAAGTGGCTTTGCTTTGAGATTATAAAATAAAGAAATCACAAGGAGTCTGACAAATTTATCTGGGCGGTCATGGAAGATCAGCTGCTGATTTCAGAATGAGAGTGAGGGGGCTGGGAGCAGGCTTAGTGGTATTCAGTATTTAAAAAGAGAGACTGGGCGGCTGGTTTGGGGGAGAAGCAATCTACCAGGACAAATTTCTCTGGGTAATTATTGCCACAATTACTGCGACACATCACCATCTCATCACTTTCCTCAATGCACAATGCAGTAAACAAATCAATAAAAGCAGCACAACAATCAATTCCTTGAATATTAATTAAAAATAATAAACACAGGCAGAAAATAAATCAGTTATGGCAGACTAGAAAAAGTCTGCAGCCATACCACTAATAAAATTCTGGCCCAAACTGAAGGGTAGAAATGAAACTGTAAGCATACTGGTGACTTGGAATGCCTACCAACCAACCTGTGTTGTGAATTTGCATCAATATATCACAGTAGTAGCTAAGAGCCGATCTCAGATAAATATGTGTATAATAATACTTATGAAATCTATAACCATGCATATAATTATTCCTAAGGAAATCTGCAGAAAATAATTAAGGCTTACATGTAAAAAACATTATTATGTCCACTTTAAAGAAATAGGTTGTCTTAGACATGTCTACTGAAAATTAAGTTCCACTGAACTGAGTGGAGCATAAGCATAAGTAAGTGGGCCTCTCGCCTTCCATTTTGCTCAACTATGTAATAATAATAATAATTTATTATTTATTACTGTGTTTATTACTTATACCCCGCTTATCTGACCAGGTCTCCCCATCCACTCTGTGTGAATCCCAACAGAATATTAAAAACACGATAAAACATCAAACATTAAAAACTTCCTTAAACAGGGCTGCCTTCAGGTGTCTTCTCAAAGTCAGATAGTTGTTTATTTCCTTGACATCTGGTGGGAGGGCATTCCACAGGGCTGGTGCCACTATCGAGAAGGCCCTCTGCCTGGTTCCCTGTAATCTCACTTCTCACAGTGAGGGAACCGCCAGAAGGCCCTCGGAGCTGGACCTCAGTGTCCAGGCAGAACAATGGGGCTGGAGATGCTCCTTCAGGTATAGTTGCAACACCCTGTGGCGCCCCCTAGGCTCAGCGCCTATTATGGTGGAACCAGTTGCACTGCCCCAAATCCACTTCTACCCATAAGAAAGAAGTCCCAGTATCACATAGACTTCCAAAGTTACAATACCAGTTCTGTGCTTTAGTGAAGATGATTGGTGGTGCTGTGTCATCTTCAGAATCTGACGGTCACATAAATGTCAACTTGATATAGTAATCTGTTCCTCTTTTTTTTTTTAAAAAAATGCATGCTCCTTAGAGAGGTCACTTGCAAATTGCAAACAGGAAAACACAAGAGGATGAAGAAGTACACATATTAGCATAACATTTGCAAATGCCAATTTCTGTGTATAGATGCAAGTTTAGAAATAACTGCAATAATTCAAATCAAAATACAATATGTCTCGTTACTGTAGGTAAAACTGCGACCAGACGGGCCAGGATCCGTAAAGTAGGACACAGGACCACCTATCCTCCTGCACAACACGGCGGATATTAAGTGAAAACAATAATGCTGCTGTTGGATTTTCTCAGGCAAGAACCACAGAGAGAGTAAGCAAAACCCACACATTTTTGATAAGGTATTTTTAGTGCTAATTGACAAAATAGCTGAACAGTCGCTCTTTCTCCACAGGGAACATGGAAAATTATAGCTTGCATTTGCAAGCCACATAGTTTGGTTTCAAAGAAATTAAACATTCAGAGAAGCACACTCTCCCCCCAACCCATTTCTATATATAGTTATGAAGGTTGCACACCACCATCAGTTTCTGCAGAGCAGTAGCAAGATTCCAGGAGGGTTCTAGATGCTCACCCAGGTTTGTGTTTCTGTTGGGAAAATCTAGGCACAGTGGAAGCCAGTGTCTTTAAGAAAAATGGTTTCTTTTACACATATTTACACCCAAAGTAAATGGAGAGGGTGCAGAACATTATGCCCTAAGAGTGTCTCATTGCTGCACTCATAGCTTCCTCAAGCAACAGTCATGGCTCCTGGTTTTTAGGCACCTCCAGCAGGTGCCAATATGGTTCTGCCTCCTTCCTCCTTCTTTTTCCCAGAACACCTTTACATTTCAAAAAGGACATTTTTTCCTGTGACATCATGCCCTCCACCACCTTAGCAACTTGGCAATTCTCCTGTCTCTGGCTTGCTTAAGCTAACTCTGGCACAGTTATACAGTGTTTCAATATCATGTCCAATGCAGGGCAAGAACCACATCTTAGCAGCAGGGCCACTGGCATCACTTGCTGGGATCAAGGTCTCATTTGCACTATGCATTTAAAATTGTAAATGATTGGCTTTTTAATAAATAAAGGGTGGGTTCATTCTATGATAGAATTCTTACTGCAGCCAAAGGATGCAATCTGGTATTTTCTCCTTAAGTTGCAAGAAGTTCTAAGAAGTGTAAATGAACCTGTATCCTATAAGGGGACAGTTGTTAGAAGGCTTGTTGTGCTCCAGTGGGAGCTTTGTGCAGTGATCAGAAATAGTTGCTGTCATGGTGTCCACTAGTGAATGCAAAGCAGAGATATAAGCACCTCCATTTGCGCTTCATGGGATGATATTGCACTGCATAGTGATGTATGGAAGTGAGAGCTGGACCATAAAGAAGGCTGATCGCCGAAGAATTGATGCTTTTGAATTATGGTGCTGGAGGAGACTCTTGAGAGTCCCATGGACTGCAAGAAGAACAAACCAATCCATTCTTAAGGAAATCAGCCCTGAGTGCTCACTGGAAGGACAGATCGTGAAGCTGAGGCTCCAATACTTTGGCCACCTCATGAGAAGAGAAGACTCCTTGGAAAAGACCCTGATGTTGGGAAAGATGGATGGCACAAGGAGAAGGGGACGACAGAAGACGAGATGGTTGGATAGTGTCTTTGAAGCTACAAACATGAGTCTGACCAAACTGCGGGAGGCAGTGGAAGACAGAAGTGCCTGGCATGCTCTGGTCCATGGAGTCACAAAGAGTCGGACATGACTAAACGACTAAACAACAAGAACAACAAATTTGCGCTACATGTGACTTGGGTAGACACTGATATTGTTGGTGTTACTGCTGAAGAACGGCTTGTTTTGTATATGCAGTACCATAATAATCACTTTCATGCTAGAAACTCTGCAAGCCACAAGTAAATCACGGACACCATTTGCATAAAAAGGTAAAGGTACCCCTGCCCGTACGGGCCAGTCTTGCCAGACTCTAGGGTTGTGCGCCCATCTCACTCAAGAGGCCGTGGGCCAGCGCTGTCCGAAGACACTTCCGGGTCACGTGGCCAGCGTAACATTGCTGCTCTGGCGAAGCAGAGCCGCACACGGAAACGCCGTTTACCTTCCCGCTGGTAAGCGGTCCCTATTTATCTACTTGCACCCGGAGGTGCTTTCGAACTGCTAGGTTGGCAGGCGCTGGGACCATTTGCATACAAGTGGTTTAATGATGGCATAACAAGAAGGATTTAGTTCTGCCCACATGGGGAGAGGTGGCTGGCAGATAAAGCAGAGGAAACACTGAGTGACTTACCAAGAAGAAACCAGTGGAATGCTAAGTGATATATGGTCGTTATCCACATCTGTTAAGATTTCCCTCCACAACCACCAGTGCTATATACACTGTGATTCATCAACAGCAGAATGTGTGTCAACAGTAGCATTAGATTGCTCATCAATATTCCCTGTTCCAGAGAAATGAGAGTGAAATTCATAGCAGCCTCTGGGAATTGGTGTGTGTGTGTGTGTGTGTGTTGCTAGTCCTGTTTTTATTAACTACCAGCTTTAATGTGTTGAGATAGGATGCCTTCTAAAAGCCATGTTCATAGCCAATCAGCTCCACCTTATCAGGTAAAGCAAGTAGATCAGGCCAGCACAAGTTGACCCACCAAGCTAAATGCAGACCAGCACCCATGTTATGTGGCCTGTCATGATTGTGACAGTGCCTTCTGACTACAGTTCTCGGCAGCAAAAACTGGAGGCGCACTGAGCCCCTGGTGGGCTGGCATTTTGGGCTGGTGGGTCATAATTTGTGCAGCCATGGATGATATGTGCACCTGGCAGGAAGCATCTCTGAGCATTCCTTTACAAAAGATCTCTCTCCACCCCATGATCACTGTGTTTGATAGTCAGACATAGGTGAGAGCACTTTTTACAAGAGATGTACATGCCATGGGTACAGTGTCCATAGCAAGCACCACAAAAAAGACCCTGATGTACTTGGGGTGCATTTATTGGCTTAGGCTGCCATCTGTAAGCCCCGCTTAATTCAATGAGGCTTCCTTCTAATTGAGCTGCTAGTCATTATTTATCTTCTGCTTTACAGGAGGCAAAGGGTAGAAATCAACATAGCGCCAAGTGGGAGGTGTGTATGGAGAAAGAGGTCCACTCAGGCATGAACATTTGCCCAAATTACAAACTTAAAAACTGGTACCAAAATGGTTCTTCTTAACATGCTAGCAAAGTATGCAGCTAGGAAGTGGTTGATAAGTTTAAGTCCTGCACATCATCTCCACTCCCAAACTTTGTGTGTGTTTGGTGTGAGGTTGTGAAGGGAGCTTGTAAGCCTTTTAGCCTTCAGGGTTCCTGCTAACAAGCCCATTACAGACCTTTGCTCTAAACATGCAAAGTCAGGGGTAGAGTGGGCATGTCCAGTGCTCAGAGACATTGCCAGCAAAGTCAACCCATGTTTCCCCCACCCGCTTAACACACTTTTGGCCTCACATATCGCGACTGAACACCTGAAGAGAGCTTTAATGTAAAGGGGAATTTGATTCACTAATTTCCTTCCAGTTATTTGGCATTTATACCAATTTCAGTGGTAGAAATATGAGGCCCACATATGCATTTATAAACCGATTTGTGAAATTGTAATGTTATCCAGAATACATTACCATGAAATACAGTAAAGTGATGGGTTGTGGAAGCATAAATTTGACCATTGCTCTGGGCTTGAATTTGTTAGTAATATTACATATATTTTCCTGACATGAGTACCATAAGCTTAGTCATCTCTTGTAGCAATGAAAGAAAAAAACCATCCTCTTCCCTGCTGGATTACAGTCTTAATAATAATTAAATTGTTGAGACGGCCTCTCATGCATTTAATGAACGACCTAGCTGCTTTCAGCTGCTGTTTTCCTTTCCTCCCAAACAGAGACATACAGACTGTATTTAGCCATTGGCTGGGTTGTAAGCCAGTTTGACTAGGCCAGGGTTGGGGACCTCTTTCAGCCTGAGGGCCAAATCCTCTTGTGGGCAATATTCCAGGGGCTGCATGCCAACAGTGGGTGGAGTCAGTGGCAAACCTGGATGTGATTCTAACCTTTGCACAACAGACCATGCAATGTCAGACATTTTTGCATACACACTTCAACATTCCCTTTCCTTGCACGCCAGAGGGATTAGGTAAAGGTAAAGGACCCCTGGACTGTTAAGTCCAGTCAAAGGCAACTATGAGGTTGCGGCACTCATCTCGCTTCAGGCCAAGGGAGCCGGCGTTTGTCCACAGACAGCTTTCTGTGGTCAGCATGACTAAACCGCTACTGGCGCACAGAGGACCATGACAAGTGCCAGAGCGCATGGAAACACCGTTTACCTTCAAAGACACATTCCAGTAAGGCAAAACTACTGGAGGAGCAGAATGGCACACTTTTCAACACTCCCCTGATGAAAACCGGGATGTGAGAGCGCAGTACCAAAAAACATGCATCTTCGGGTGCCGTGCTCTCGTCAAACTCAGCTGGCTACAAGTGCCAGCTCATCCCCAGGACATTCCAGGTGTCATGAACTGGAAGGATAACAGGAAGAGGAGTCCAGTGAGGGGTGTAGCCGGGACTGGGACACACTGGGGCAAGCAGGTGATGGGGAAGGAAGTACTCACAGGGTGATGGAGGATGGCGAGGGGATGGAGGTCATTGTATAGAAACCAGAGCAGCAGGATCCATCACCTGTCTCCATGAACAAGGTGGGCTCTGAAGCAGCGTAGGGAGCAGCAGGAGTGCTTCTCAGGAGGCTGAGGCAAGCAAGGGCTCACTAGCTCTGGGAGGTGTGTGATTCCTGGAGTAGGCTTGGAGCAGGTGAAGGTCACCTGCCTCATCAAGCCCAGATGCTGCAATCAGCATGCAAAGTATAAAAGGGAAGCAGAGCTGAGGTGTTGTGTCTGCTCAACTGCCCATGTTGATGGAGTTTGGCTTGGATGTTCCTTGATCTCTATGGGACTGTGCTCCAATTGCTGGGCTTCAGTACAGGGGCATTTACCTTGGGGCAATGGGCAGCCAACCGAATTGATCTCACCAGCAGGCCTGCAGGGAGGATCTCCTAATCTGATCTTAGCATGTCACCAGAAAAAAGGCAAGAGGTGAGCCAGATTTGCATAAATTTTGCATGTGCAAATGTGCAGTTGAAAACTTTAGAAAGTATTACTGCAATTAAAAAATAAATGAAATGCATCTCACCAGTTTGATCAGTGTTTCCTAAACTTGCATCTCCAGATGTTTGGGGGTTACAATTTCCATCAGTGGTCCTGCTAGCTAGGGATGATGGGAGCTGTAGTCTAACAGCAGCTGGAGACCAGTTTGGGAAACCCTGGCTTGATAGATTGTGACTGATCACATGTCTGATATGACTGCTTAGTCTGCAGTCCACTGATGGGCAATTCCTAGGCCCTTGCTCTTCCTTCTTGGTGTTCTTTGAATGGAATTCAGACTGGACAGCCTTCCAAATAGAGGATTCC
Organism: Podarcis vaucheri; assembly: GCF_965113315.1. NCBI lineage: Eukaryota > Metazoa > Chordata > Lepidosauria > Squamata > Lacertidae > Podarcis > Podarcis vaucheri. The sequence goes on along the minus strand of NC_138760.1, from coordinate 57,790,655 downwards.
TTCAAATAGTCCTCGGAGAGCTCTTCAAACAGAGGGCTGCCCTCTGTAAAGAACAATAACATAGACATCCTCACTTATCTCAAAGAGCGGGTAGGTTGATAAGAGTGAACAGAGCCAAAAACTCTTTTCTTTTTTTAAAAAAATATATGGTGAACAGTAATATGGTTACCTGCACAAGACAGCAGGGCTATGCTATTATCCCCACTCCTCTAGTTATTTCCTGCCATCTCCTTTTTGTATTAACACCTCCATCTGGTGATCTAGGAAAGTGGGCGGGGGGACGACACCTTTGCCTAGAGATATTCTGACTGCTAAAAGTTTTGAGACAAAGTTCCTTTCACCCCATCCTCCTGTCTCTCCAAAGACATAACCAGGCTCTCTTGCCAAATAATTCTGCTCATCCACAGTGGCAGAAAGCGCACTTTGCTGCACAGCTCTTCCATGACTTGTTGACACAAACAATAGTTACTAGTTACATGCATTGCATCATTTCACACACAACTGACCTAGTAGCAGTATACACAGCAGCTGGGAGAAGACTAGTTCTTTACTAGTGATAAAATTTAGTGATTCCTCGAGGGAGATCATATGTATAGAGATTATGACTCAAATGGTCTTCCCACAGTGGAGAAAGCTTTTGTTCCCACCCCCAAAGATAATAAATAAGGAATGAAAGTAGAAGTGACAAGGTTAAATAAATTTATTTGACCGGTTAGTATTTTTATTTTTTTGTATAATACAAAGCCTGCCCTGTTCATACGTTCTTTTCCTGTTCAGCATATTCGACTGTATGGTTAAATTTAATTTTGGATTTATGGTTGGGCCCCTATGGTCTATAACAACCCCTCTCCCCAGGTCAGAATTCTGTTAAAAGCAGTCTGACAACAAAAATAGGTTTTTTCATCAACTATAACCAATCAGCAGCAGATTCTGAGATTCATTGAGTATAGCGTGTTTTCAAACCCCTGCCTGTTTCATTCACACTTCCCATTCTTAAGTGTCCTCCTAAAAAGGACAATGCATTTGTGGGAGAATGCAGTATCTTGAGGGGAGCTAGAGAGACGGTGTGCTATGAATGAGAAAGAAGTGTGCATGTATTGTACAGTAAATTGGCTGGAAACGTCTTTTCATTGTGAGCCCAGTGAGCAAGAACTGTCATTTCTGTGTCCTCTACCACATTTGCCACATTACTGGTGCAAAAGAAACATAAGATTTAAGAAATGACCATCTCAAATAACTTGGGTTCTTTTTATTGAACCCTCTCCGACTCAGACCAAACATATTGACTATGGGATTGCTATTTCTTCTGAGGAAAAGAAAAGTGATACGGATTGTGATTTTCTCATTTTCTAAAAACTCACTTGTAGCCTTGATTTACTTAAGCAGTTGTCCCAAATAAAGATGAATCAAGATGTCTTTTAAACCTCAGGATCAGTGATCACCTCAGCAAACCCTACAATTTACCATGGATACAGAGAGAACATACTGCTTGCTATGAACTGGGGGTTCACAACCAGTGTTGACTTGTATGGTGCCATGCTTTGTCAGGAACTATAGTAGCCCACACGGTACATCAAATCTACGAAGTGTAAAGTAATGCTTTGAATCTGCCTCTTTAAGTCACTGCTATGTGGATTTATTACCATTGTAAGAATAAAAATATAAATTGACCTGGAACATATATCATGACTGTTCTGCCCTGAATGTATACAATGGTAGATACAATGGTACTCATTTTAAAAACTATGACCAAAATAATCATTGCAGGGTTAAACCAGTGATTCTCATAACAAAAACCTACTTTCTGTAATTCAAGAAGATGATACATACATCCAGGAAGACTGAATGGAGATGGGAGTGTGGAGAAATAGTGATTTGGTTTTTCAGGTTCTGAAGTATCAAAATGGAGGTTTGCTCAATATGGGTTGCCACTATTCTTCCCCCACTCTCCAAAAATCAATTCAGTTAAAATTTGATAAATATTGTATCTTATTGTCATTAAAAAAAATGTAATAAGAGCAATGCTTCTGGATCAGATCTAAGGCCTGCCTAGTTCAGTCTTCTGTGGACAACCAGATCTTTTTTGGAAGCCCCCAAGTAGGACATGAGGGCAGTGACCAAGAGAGGCCATATAGCACACCAAATGAAGGATCTAGATCCATCCCGAGTGGCTGAAATGAAACCAAGAGGCCATAGATAGCTCATACCAGCCTGAGTGGAAGACACTGTCAATCAATCACTGGCAAGGAAAACAGCACATGTGCTGTAGGTAGAAACCTACAAAGAGACCCAGATGTGTGTGGCATGCATGCATACATGCATGCGTGCACACACACACACACACCTACACACCAACTGCATCCGACCTGAACCTTTCAGCAATGCCTCCAAATGATACACACACACCTCTAGCAGTAAATATTATCCATCAATCAGCCATTGACAGGATCCGACATTGCTTATTTCTGGCTTTACTGCAGCTGGCTGAGGCCCAGACCAATATTTGGGCAATTACGAGGAGGAATTAAAACAACCCAGAAATAACAATTGCATTTTCAGGCGGATAGACACCCACATTTCAATGGAAAAGGACAAACAAAAGCATCTTTCGTTGCTAAATCTACGGGCAAGAAGGCAGTTGCAATTAATCTTTGAGCCGCATTTCCTAAGACGCGCCTAATCAGCCTTCATCCCTCTCCATCTTCCTTTCCCCTCTCTCCCACAACACCCCTCCCATCCTTCCTCCTCCACCCTTTCCAGAGGCTCCGATGAAAGTCATTGTTACATGGTTAGGATGCTCGTACAGAAAAGAGCACACCTCAAATATCGATTGCCATCGGATTTAGAGATGATTAAGGAAAGCAGTGATGAAGCCGATGCTTCTCTGTTGCTTATGCTCACCATGCTGAAACCAAGGGAAGGTGTTGAAAGGCGAGGGATGTGCAAGCTGGATCCATTTTCCCTTCTACTGAGGTTGCTTCAGAGCACAACATCAGCAACTGCTCTCTCTCTCTCTCTGTCCCCCCCTCCTTTGGTTGGTGATGCTGAGGATGGAAACCACCCACCCACCAGCAATAGACAGAGCCTCAGCCACCTCCCTCCTTGGAGGAGGAGGTTGATGAGCTCACTGAGGAGAGAGCCTGGAAATTGCAGCATGGACCGCCTCCTTCCCCCCTCCCCTGCTGCGGTGCTTTGCTCTCCCTGGGCGCCATGGCAACGGCCATGAAAGATGGAAGGGAAGCAAGGAGAGGGGGGGGAGAGGAAAAAAGGAGAGAGATTCAGTATCTTTAGCAATGAAAAGCTGCTTTTGACAGGCAAGCAAATCACTTCAGAGGGTACTATTATTGGTGGAGGGGGGAAGAGGGTGAATTTCTCACCCAAGGAGGTCAGAGCAGGGCGTTGAACACAATCCACATTCCTATTAACAGGAAATTCCCTCAACACACACACACACACAGAGAGAGAGAGAGAGAGAGACAGAGAGAGAGAGAGAGAGACAGAGAGTCCTTATATTAGATAAGCAGCTCCCACCATCTCAATGATAAATAGGGGTTAAATTCTACTCTGGGAAAGTCAAACTGAAGGACATAATAATTATGGATCTTTAAGGACTTGTTAAGAGATGGCAACCCAGCCTGACTCTGCTTGCTGCTTTAAATGTGAGATAAACAATATGTAAATGTGGGTGTGAGAAAAAGGCTGACTGTGAAATCGCTAAGCTTATTGCTGGTAGCTTAAGACTACAAACTGCCCTCCCTCAATGCAGACGATAAATCTGAAATATATATATTCAGCTCTGGTCTGGATAGCACAGCAGTTATAGCACGGGTGTCCTTTCTGTGGCCTCTTTCATTTATGATTTAGCATTCCATTCTGTTTTTCCACACGGTGCCCAAGGCAGGTAACAACAGTAAAAACAAATGGCATCAAGATAACTATATACCATATACCCAATTAATGATGCATTAATTGCTAAAACATTTGGAGTAGTTTTCAGAGTCTAAATTACCAATGCATTGTTAAGAGTCCACATTACTTATACAGTAACTATATCTAACTTTTTTTTAACCCCCCCAAAGCAAACAACTTTATAACACATTATGGCCATGGGGCTGCTAGCACAGCCTATGCACACCCCCATAGTGTAGACCTTAATATTGTAGAGCCTCAGGTGTGGGGGGAATAGCGGCCCAAGAGAGAGCTTTTCTGTGGCAGCCCCGGTTCCAACAATGGAGGTAAAACATAGCCATTGTGGCTAGTAGACAGTGACAACCTTATCCTTCATGAATTTGTCTACTTCTCTCTTTTAAAGCCATCGTGTGTGTGTTTGTGTGTGTTCGCGCAAACATACTCCCACTAATATATGATTTCACAAGATATGTATTATTCTACTAGGGTACAACTGCTGAAAACGTCAAGAACAAACTTGTAGTCCTTAGAGCAGGGTAGGGGTGCCATTGGACTATAGCTCCCATCATCCCTGACCATTGGCCATGCTGGGTGTGGTTGATAGGAGATTGAAGGCCATACATTCTCCAGACTTGCTTTAGAGCAGTGTTCCTCAAACTTGAGTCTCCAGCTGTTTTTGGACTACAACTCCCATCATCCATAGCTAGGAAAACCAGTGGTCAGGGATGATGGGAATTGTAGTTTGAATACAGATGGAGACCCATGTTTGGGAAACACTGCTTTAGAGGGATGTGTATTGGTAAAGTTTGCAGTAATCAGGGACTGCTGGGTTATTTAGTAAGTATCAAAGAAATGAACCTATGCTGCCGATTCTCATAGTAGACCAATATAAAATAAGCAGCACATAAGCGGCACACAAAACACTATCAAACCATTCTACGTTCTAAATCTTATATTAATAATCCAAGGGTTAGATATCAATGAGGATAAGACAGGGTGCAGGCTTAGTAAATGAATAAATGCTTAAGTCAAGAAAGAACTTAACATATGAAGTTGAATGTATGTAAATACACCAAAATCTTGAAGGAGAATTTCCTGAAGAAAGAAATTAAATATTGTAGCTTAATCTAAGAAGAAATGTAACATATGGACTTGAATGTTTATAAATGTATCAAAAGCGTGAGAGTGAATTTACCAAAGAAGCCCTAGACTCTTCCTGGGCGAAACAGGTGACAAATGCCAGCACCCTGTCTAACTCTTCTGCGTAACATCACCGACACTTCGTTTGATCAAACTTATCCTCATTGATATCTAACCCTTGAGCACAACATCACGGACACTTTGTTTGATCAAACTTGCCTTCGTTGATATCTACAGGAGCCTGGCTAAAGGAACTCTAAAGACTGAATCTGCCTTTTGGACACAATTTGAATGAGTTTTCTGTTTGTGGCTTCTGTAGTAGATCTTGTACATAGCTCTCTCAATTTTTTGATTATTAATATAAGATTTAGAACGTAGAATGGTTTGGTAGTGTATTGTGTGCTGCTTATGTGCTGCTTATTTTATACTGGGTTATTTAGCAAAGCAGTCTGACTGAGACTGAGACTGAGGACTGAGTGTGCTCATTGACTACAGAATGCTGACAGTCTTGGCTGTTGGGGTGGGACGAATGGAGAACTAGAGAGTGGAGGAAATGAAACTGAGTGGTTGGTATCTTGAACAGCAGCACACCACTTGGCAACACGTTATCAGTTGTGTCACTCTGTTTTACGGACTGAAGTTCATCACTCTTCTCCTGGAAAGACAGTAATGAAATACTGCGCTCATTTATTTAAGTCCACATCTTGATTTGCCACTTTCCCACAAGAGTTTGGCAATGATTTACTGATCATCCCTGTAGGCCAGTATTGTTGAGAAGGTCATACTCTCTAGGAAGATGTATTGACCTGAGAGACCCCAGTACCTGAAAGCTCGGGATAGCTGCATGTCTTATTAAAACGACAAGGAAGAATTCCACGGGTGGTTGCATTCTGCCACTTGAACGACTTCGCACAGAGTATGCCTGTAGAAATTCCCATTCAAGAGACAGGCATTGCACCACCTCGTTGCAAAGGTCAGTGTTAGCATGTCATTGGGAGGCACTTAAACTCTTGCTGATGGCAGAAATGAAATTGTCTAATATTTCCCATGAGTTAATTTGCTTCCAGTCCTATGGGTCGGGGACAGAAAGGCTACCATGGGCTGGTGTGCTGCTTCATTTGATATTATAGTGGTGAAGCATTAATAACCAGCTGCATCCCTGACCAAATTGGAATTTTAACCCAGATCCCTTGAAGGCTAATTTGTTCATTGAGAAAAAAAGAGAGGAGGAAAAAATATGCATGCTTTTCAGACTTTGCCATTCCAGGATGCTGATGTGTGGCAAAGTCTCTCTGCCATGGAAGGCTAATATGTCAGGAGAAGAGTTATTATTGGATATTAAGGATTTGTTAAACATGGCAATCTGTACTAAATGTGGTAAAGGTAAAGGGACCCCTGACCATTAGGTCCAGTCGTGTCTGACTCTGGGTTGTGGCGCTCATCTCGCTTTCTTGGCCGAGGGAGCCGGCGTACAGCTTCCGGGTCATGTGGCCAGCATGACTAAGCCGCTTCTGGTGAACCAGAGCAGAGCACAGAAATGCCGTTTAGCTTCCTGCCAGAGTGGTACCTATTTATCTACTTGCACTTTGATGTGCTTTCGAACTGCTAGGTTGGCAGGAGCAGGGACGGGGCAACGGGAGCTCACCCCGTCGCGGGGATTTGAATCACCAACCTTCTGATCGGCAAGTCCTAGGCTCTGTGGTTTAACCCACAGCGCCACCCGCGTCCTGTACTAAATGTGACTGGGGTCTTATTTGTAGATGTAAACTGTGGGCCTATCTGTGCACTTTCTTCACTAAAGATATCATGGCATGACCCTGATGTGATTGTCCAGGAGAACCCAAAGGACCCTGTTGGATTTGTGACCTGGCTGGGATCATTTCAACTAGAGCCTCCATGTGGGAGTGTGGGCACGTTTGCTTGATTTCCACAATTGTGGTGACTGGGAAAAGTGCTGTTATACATATCACATTGGGAATATGTCCACCCTCACATAAATGTGCTGGTTCATCCAATTACACATTACAGACTATCTTTTTTAAAAAATTATTTTATTTGCTCAACACATAACAACAACAACAAGAAGAAAAAGACAAATTACACCATAATAGGATTATCATCAGTCGTGCATTAACATAAAGAATTAATATAAATTTCATAATCCATAAACTGTAATGGTCTCTTCCTTTTAAATCCGACACATTACAGACTATCATATGGTATTGAAGAAGCACCAGAACTGAGTGCATGGTAAGACAATGCTAAGTCATCTTACCAAAAAATTAAAAATGTTTTTGTGTGTGTGTGCGTTTCTATTTTTATTCAGCTTTGTGACCAGATCTCCTCTAGGAATAACAATATCACTGGCCAGCTATCAAGTGATCACATGGTGAGTTACTTCTTTTCAAATGTATAATTTACCTAACGTCAGCTGTTCCTAAAAAAATGCAACAAGGGCCTGTCTCCAGCTTACACTGCCGTTCATTCATGTGGAGATGAGTTTGAGGTTTGTTTCAAGAATAGTTCTTAAATAAATACAAGTTGTTTGCACCCTCTTATTCTATAAAGTTACAGAACATCTTAAGTGCCCTAATAAAGTCAAGTTGTCTAGGGCTGATGGGAGTTGTCATACAAAACATCTGGAAGGGGTCAAACTGCCAAAGGTTGCGCTAGTTCAATATAGGTATAATAATTGAGATGCTTTGTTTCCAGGATGCTGTCAGGGTGACTTCACATTTTATAATTTTAGGTGTACAGCCAAGGTGTGTATCCACCTTACAGTATGTCCTTTCATTGAACATTCATGTTTTGTGCTCAACGTGTGTTATCAAGTCAGTTATACACAGTCACACTTTCAATACCATTTCCACCTGCAATACCATTTCTACCTGAGGCTGTTATGATGCTTCATTCACAATCAGTTCATGGGCCATAGTTTCCTACGAGATTTTCTGTACCTTTTCATGCAACAAATGTTCCACACTTGGCTGTGTTCTTTTGTCATACATTTGTTGTATTGCAGCACTATAGTACCCCTTCAGTTGGCAATAAACACAGTAACATTAGCAAAGCATTTCAGAACTAATAAAGCAGAATGGTGTGTGGGTGGTATAGCGTTATTGCATTCACCCCAATCTCTGAGCAGCAAGAGACTCCAGGGGTTCCTGCACTTTCCCAGGGTTTGATTCTCTTGGAATAAAGGTGAACAGAGACTGTGATGTCTTTACAGTTTTATTTACTCATATATACAACCTGAGCACAGGAGGGAAGGGTTCATAGGATTAACACTCTAACAGACCTAGCTCCCTATTAACTTTCTAGGGTAGCCCCCCCCCCCCGGTCCACCTTCTAGCATCAAGGTCAGAGCAAATGAACAACTTTGCCCTCAAATGCTTTGCAAATTTGTGCTGTCAAAATGTGAAACACTGATCGAACTACTTGTCAGATAGGCCAGTATTGTTTCTTTTGACTGGCAGAGCCTCTTCAGGGTTTCAGGCAGAGAGGGTTACTTTCCATCACTTGCTACCTGGTCCTTTTAACTGAAGTAAACAGGAAGTGAACCTGGGACATTCTGTATGCAAAGCAGGTGCTCAGCCAATGAGCTGTGGTCATAGTCGTGAAGTAACAGTAAGCCCACCTTTTCTGTCAATACACTCTCAGTGAAAGAAGTTACCAGCAGAGGTAGGATGACCCATTAGCTCCCCTGTCTCTGATCTTAACAATTCCATCATCTAGTCCCATCATGTGCTTTGTCACTATGTCCGGGGTGCTTCTGCAATGACCCCTGGGGGATATTTCAATTTTTCAACCATTCATTTGCAGAACTCGTCATACCAACCTGCTGTGCTCCTCCTACACTCCTTACAGCTAAGGCAGGTGTGTGTAAGCAACCAGTTGTGCAAGCAAGTAGGGGCCTGTCAACGAAGCTTGCACAAGAGTTCATTTCAAGCTATCTGGGAGTGGTGAAAGAGGGCAGCACCCCTCCACCCAATTTGTTTACCATGTAGCCTAAAGAAAAATTCTGGAGAAAACTTATGCATTGTTTTGTGACCTGCTTTATTTCCAAGCTCCTAGAAGTTCACTTGGAATTTGTGGTTTTGTGTTAATACAATGCATAATTGTTAGGAAAAAGAAAACTGGCACTGTTAAAACTTCTGTGAAACCTGTCACTGATTTATTCAATGAAAGTGAAATGTATGTTTTATGACTGAGTCACCAAATAATCCAACACCAAGAGGTCAGGTTTAATGCATTCATTTTCTACAACCATATTATAACAAAAACCAAAGCATAAGTGTGTGTGCGCGTGTGTTTCTGTTTCTAATTATAGTTGAATGACTTCTAAGCTTTTGATCTAGCTTACTAGTGACTTCCATTTTAGACTTCTATAATTCTCATGTCATCTTATTTGTAATTTTAGTAAAACCAAGTCCTGGGAAAATATGCTTGCCACCTCCCCTTCCTTGTCTGTTCCTAAGATTAAGGAAACTCACCACAATGGTACAATATTTCTGTGCCTTTCGAAAAATTGGACGCTGTTGCTGAAATGAAACACATGCTTCCTACACAGGAATACAATGTGATGTCTGAAAGGTCTACTGGTTTCTTTCAGCTACTTGAAGGAGAAAACAACACACATTCCTAATAGTATACCAGCCTTTAATGGGGTGGCCCTTTAAATTATTTATTTTGGTTCTGGGCAAGTTGTATGTTGTATGCCTCAGTTTTATTTTGGTATCTCTTGGACGACTTCATTCGCCACAAAATATTTCCCTGCATGAAATTATAAGATGGGCAGGACAGCACTGTAAAAGAAGTGCAAAGCCAAATTGTTTTTATCTGAAGTGTACACTTGCAATGAATAATTCAAGAGCTCAGAGGCTTTGGAAAGCTGGAAAAGTGGCTGGTTAGAGGTGCCTAATTAATTTCTCTCTCTCTCTCTCTCTCTCTCTCTCTCTCTCTCTCTTATGTGCTTTCCTATGCTGCCACTGCCGTAACCTTGACCGCCCGCTGCATCAGAATGCCCTTGGTGCTGCTTGGTGTTGGTAAGGAATTTGAAGACCAAAATGACCAAATTAAAACTTGCCCTCAAAATTCTTCTTCTGAAGCCCCCTGCCCCAACTTTCAAGGCAAAGCCAAAACCAGTAATAATGGCACACAGCCTGCACTGGCAGCAAGGGGACAACAGGAAGGCTTTTCATAATACTATCGTCCCACTGTGTATCTAATTGCAGTGTCAAGAAGGAGCCAGCAAAATCGGCAAGAGCAGTGAAGTGCTGCCCAGAGGAGAGCAACAATGGAATGTCAGAACACTGGAAACTGCTTTGTAGGAAATCAAACCATTGGTCTGGGATTTGTCTACTCTGACTGACAGCTGCTCTCCAGGGTTTCAGACAACAGTCTCCCCTGGCCCTATCTGGAGACACTAGAGCAGGCATAGGCAAACCCATCACTTCAGATGTTTTGGCAAACTCTGGCCCTCTAGATGGTTGGGACTACAACTCCCATGATCCCTAGCTAACAGGACCAGTGGTAAGGGATGATGGGAATTGTAGTCCCAAAAAACATCTGGAGGGCTGAGTTTGCCTATGCCTGCACTAGGGCTTGAATGTGGGGTCTTCTATTTTCAAGACAGAAGCTCTACCATTTAGCTATGGATTTTCCCCATCTTGTCTCATCTAGCAAGTGCTATTTCTTAGGTCCGGATATTTTTTCAGGGCTGGTTCATGCACTAGGTCTTTCCCAAAGAAGTGACACTTGCCCTCAATATATATATATTAGACTGTTGGGTCTTTTTAGCTGTGGCCCCATATTTGAGGAATTCCCTCTCTAGGGGCCAAATATAGACCTACTTTGCTGCCTTTTGAACAGACCTTGGAGACCTTATTTTAAGCAACTTTTAATTAGTAACTGTGGGCCTCTTTTTATTTTAAACTGCTGTTGTTTCAATGCTTCAGTGTAGCATTTGACTCGGAGGAAATCAGCTTCCCCTGTTCTCAATTGCCTGCCTATTATATATTTGGAATATGTAGGACTAACATTAACTCTTGCATTTTAAAATAGCGTGGAAATAAAAGAACACATAATTAGGTACCTTCAGCTAATTGAATGAACTTCAGCACTATCTCCTATTTGGAATACGACAGATCCTTTCCCTGCCCTGAATTTAACAACGACGGGTATTTTAAGCACTCAGATGTAAAACATTATTGAAAACGAAGCCTTTACAAGCATCTTCCATCAACACCAAAGTATCCCAGCCTCCTTGTGCTCCCCCTTTCTTTCCATTCCAGCTTGTCATTGCAAGAACTCTGTAACTAAGGAATCATGTCTGAATTTGGTGCCCCCCCTCTTTCTGTCCCAATCCCTTTCCCCTTTTCTCTTAAATTTTAAGCCTAAGGGCTGGGGCTGCCTTATCAATGACATTTTTTGTCTCTAGGGCAGGATAAAACAAATAACCCACTCCCCAGGTTTGCAAGGCAAAGTGACTTAGCCCTTAAATATAAACCCATATGCTTTTACGAGTCTGAGCTTTTGCTGGGCACATAAAGAATCAATGATAAAGGAAACTTCAGGGTCATGTGACTTTCAGGCTACCAAAAAAGCCAACACAGCTTTAAAAGGCATTTTATTAAACAAAATAGGCTAATAAAAATGATGCTACACGTAATCATTTAGGTTTATGTATTCCCTTTCATTGAAGCTATTATAGTGATAAATATCAGTTATGGGTTTTTAAAATTATTATTGATCCTCTAAGCTGTTTTGCTTTTTTCATTATGGGAGTTCATTTAACTTACCTACTAATACACCCTAACCAGACTTTATAGATGTGGCCTCCTTACTTCATTGTGTTTTAGATGCACAAAAACATCAGGAAGGTATTTTATTCTCCTTACACTTTGAGCATAGCTGTCAACTTTTCCCTTTTCTTGCGAGGAATCCTATTCGGAATAAGGGAATTTCCCTTTAAAAAAGGGAAACATTGACAGCTATGCTAATGAGGCCTCCCGCCGCCAGTGCCCTTCCACCGTTTGGCTTCCATTCGTAGACTGAGGTAATGTTCGCAAACCAGAACACTACTTCCAGTTTTGCGGAGTTCGTAAACCGAATAGTTCATAAGCAGGGCTGTTCAGAAACTGAGGTACCACTGCATAAGCTAAGCAAGCTATAGTTTGGGGCCCCAATGTCTTGGGCCCCCCCAAAAAAAATAAAGGAAAAAACCCTGGGTGTACATTTCCAAAATATAAGATAAAAACCAAATAAAATAAAACTACATACAGTGAATGGCTTTAGATACCTATTAGGTCCATAAATTACCGTATTTTTCGCTCTATAAGACGCACCAGACCACAAGACGCACCTAGTTTTTGGAGGAGGAAAACAAGAAAAAATATTCTGAATCTCAGAAGGCAGAACAGCAAGAGGGATCGCTGCGCAGTGAAAGCAGCAATCCCTCTTGCTGTTCTGGCTTCTGGGATAGCTGTGCAGCCTGCATTCGCTCCATTAGACGCGCACACATTTCCCCTTACTTTTTAGGAGGGAAAAAGTGAGTCTTATAGAGCAAAAAATACGGTACCATATAGCATATATTCAACACAAAAAACAGTGACAATTTGTTGTTGACAAAGGACAGCTGGACATATAAAGGGCCTCATCACCTTCAGTTGCTTAGGGCCTCATCAAACCTAAATCTGGCCCTGGGTTGGGGTAGTGTAAAGTAAGGGGTTTTTTGGGGGGGGGCAAGGTGTGAAGGGAGAGAGCTTGGCCAGGTGTGAGGGGGGCGGTTGGCAAAGCATTTGGTAGTGGCTGGTAGGCTGCATTTGTGGGCAATGCAAACAGTTTGAGCTGCCCCTAGTGGAACATATTTCTTATAGGTGTCACCATTCTTTCTTATTCTTCTTATTCAGAATATCACCTCAATAAAGTCATGCAAATGCAGAATGGCTGGACTGCGTACGTTGTCAAGCAGGTCATTTCTCCACCTGGTGAACATCAAACACAGCCTTGTGAATCACTGGGCTTGTTAATGCAGTGTCAGAGATGTTTCTGTAATGCTATTAAATTAAATCATTTGCCCTTTGAGGAAATGGCTATTGTAATTTTGGAAACTATAAAGAAATAGAAAATCAAACTAATGGGAGAGAAAACTGAAAATGACTCTCAGGGGGAAAGCTTCTAATTTTTTGGTCGGTATGCACAGTTTAAAATGGTAATGACCCAAGTCAGTTATTGCCTTTGTTATGAAGTTTCCATGCCATATAGGATGAGTCTTTCTCTGTATGCCCGCTGCAGGCCTGGCACACAGGAAGGGCAGTTGCTTGCATGGCAACAGTTGTAGGTAACAGCTGGTTTTGGGAGCCCTGAACCTGATGAGAAGCTTTGCATGAGAATCTAATCTATCCCCCAATGATCATCTGCATTTTATATAATTCTGTTCTCATAGAAGACCAGATGATGCTGAAAAATGTCTTCAGACTCGGGTTTAGTATTATTCAAAGGGGCTAAACAGCATGAGCCTGTAGTATATGCATGCCTGTTTTTGCTGAACTGAGGTTTCCTTAAATTACAATAAAGTGGTCTCTAAATCTTCCTCTTCATCAAAAATGTTTTCCTTCGGAAGAAAATTATTTCCCAGGCTCCCTGCTTCCTCAACCTTCCATGTATGGTACAGAAAAGGGCTTGCCAACCTTTTCAGGTATGTGAGCCCATTTTGATTTTTGAGCAAGTTCTGTGGGCACCCTCTTCTCTGGTCACTGCTGTCTGCCTCCCCTAGCTCAGCCACCCCCCAAAAGACAGACAGAAAGTTTCACACCTATAGCTGAGTTTTCCAAGGAAGCTGCATAGGTGTTAAGATCTAAAGTGGTACCTCGGGTTACATACGCTTCAGGTTACATACGCTTCAGGTTACAGACTCCACTAACCCAGAAATAGTGTTTCAGGTTAAGAACTTTGCTTCAGGATGAGAACAAAAATCGTGCTCTGGCGGCATGGCAGCAGCAGCAGGAGGCCCCAGTGGCGTAGCGTGGGGGGTGCAGGGGGGGCCGGCCGCACCGGGCGCAACATCTGGGGGTTAGGGGGCGCAAATCCACGGGTTAGGGGGCGCAAATTACTTGCCTTGCCCCGGGTGCTGACAACCCACGCTACGCCACTGGGAGGCCCCATTAGCTAAAGTGGTCTTCAGGTTAAGAACAGTTTCAGGTTAAGAACGGACCTCCGGAACGAATTAACTGCTTAACCCGAGGTACCACTGTAGTAGAATTAAACTAAGTCTTGCAAAGCTGAAAGAATAAGTGGGACATGTATTAATCTCTCAACTTCCTTTCAGCTGTATGTAATTTTCAACAATGAAAAAAGCTACCCCCCCCTTTCCAGGACTAACCTGAAACTGTGAAGCTCCTTTGTTGTTTTTGCTATGGATTGCTGCATGTTGCTTAAGTGATCTAGTTAACGTTACAGTATTGAATTGTGGTTGTTTGTATGTTATTGTATTTGTTTTGCAATATTAGTAAGAAATTGTTACCATGTTATTGTTTCGCTATATTGTTAGGCAAGAGTTTTTATGTTTTATCGTTTAAAATGTATTACTGCTTTCTTCATTGTATGCCACTTCAGCGTGGTTTTTGTGTGTGGAAAAGTGAAGTAAAAATGAAGGAAGGAAGGAATGTGATACAGTTACCACACATACACATCAGTACATGCAGAGGACTGTTTTGCACAATTCCATCCTCTCAAAATGCAGGGGATAAAATTAAATGAATTAAGCTTGCATCCATGTGTAAGTTTCATACTACCTTGTGGGGGTGGGTCTGCAGTACCCATTTTTCCATGAAGCTTCTTGGATTCACATATTGGGTGAGCATGAGATTTGGTCCTCCAAAGAGAGCAGTGATGAACATTTGGGAGTGTTATTTCCTTATAGCACAAAACCGGAAAGGGGAGGTGCTGCCACCTAGTGCCCTTACTGAAGAAGAGCACCATGCCTTAAATGTACAGTGGTACAGTGGTACCTCGCAAGACGAATGCCTCGCAAGACAAAAAACTCGCTAGACGAAAGGGTTTTTTGTTTTTTGAGCTGCTTCGCAAGACGATTTTCCCTATGGGTTTGCTTCACAAGATGGAAACGTCTTGCAAGTTTGTTTCCTTTTTCTTAACACCGTTAATACAGTTGTGACTTGACTTCGAGGAGCAACTCATAGAACGCGGTGTGGTAGCCTTTATTGAGGTTTTTAAAGGCTTTGGTGATTTCTGAAGCTTTTCCAAAACTTTCCCGACACCGTGCTTCGCAAGACGAAAAAAATTGCAAGACGGCAAAACTCGCGGAACGAATTAATTTCGTCTTGCGAGGCACCACTGTACCTTGCCAACAAAGGTCCGTATAGTTTAAGCTATGGTTTTCCCAGTAGTGATGTATGGAAGTGAGAGCTGCACCATAAAGAAGGCTGATCACCGAAGAATTGATGCCTTTGAATTATGGTGCTGGAGGAGACTCTTGAGAGTCCCATGGACTGCAAGAAGATCAAACCTATCCACCTCACGAGAAGAGAAGACTCCCTGGAAAAGACCCTGATGTTGGGAAAGATGGAGGGCACAAGGAGAAGGGGACGACAGAGGATGAGATGGTTGGACAGTGTTCTCGAAGCTACCAGCACAAGTTTGACCAAACTGCGGGAGGCAGTGGAAGACAGAAGTGCCTGGCGTGCTCTGGTCCATGGGGTCACAAAGAGTCGGACATGACTGAACGACTAAACAAACAAAACCTCGGATTACATACGCTTCAGGTTATAGACTCCGCTAACCCAGAAATAGTACCTCAGGTTAAGAACTTTGCTTCAGGATGAGAACAGAAATTCTGCTCCAGTGGCATGGCAGCAGCAGGAGGCCCCATTAGCTAAAGTGGTGCTTCAGGTTAAGAACAGTTTCAGGTTAAGAACGGACCTCTGAAACGAATTAAGTACTTAACCCGAGGTACCACTGTACTGTATTCCACATGACAACAAGCCTGAAATAGTAAGTTTCACCAAAGATTTGACTTACAATGCGTCTGCACAAATAAAAAATAAGCAGGAAAAGTGACCCCTCTTGTCTCTTTATCCCCTCCCCTGCTTCTCCACCTCCCATAGCTTGCCTGTAGGAACACAAAAGTGCTGCACTATATTCATGAATTATCACACCATGACACTTTTCTTCCTGCCCTAGTTCCTTCTCTTCCCAGAGACTGCTTTCATTCCCACTCTGACTTGTGAGCAGAAGAAATTGATTTCCCCCCCTCACCCCTCAATGGGAGGAAAATGGATTTGAAAGTTGGTTTAATGAGAAAAAAGTGCAGGGGGCTTTATGTTTTGTAGTCCTCCTTCTCCCACAGCAGAGAGAAAGTGATTGTCAAGGCTAGAGATTCCTCTGCCTCTAAGCTGATGTTGGCAAACAGATGAGTTGCACACTGACCCATTATCTTCATTTGCTTTGTTTTAGGTAAAATAATGTGTTTCTGGCATTCAGTGGAATGTGCTGGGGTGGGAGAGATACCTATGCCCAGATGACTTGTTTATTGAGCATTCATCCTGATTTGTTTGTGGGGAGGTTAGATGAAGTTGTGTCAAGGAAATGCTATCCCATCTTTTACAGTGCATCTTCCTATTACTTTTCTTATTGGAAAAAAAGCCCAGTCCTTTGGGGAAGCAGGCTTCTTGTGCAAGACCTGCCAGTCAACTGGAACTGCACCACTCGAATTTGCTGGTATGTGACTGAATGCCACCTAAAAGCACCAACGTTCTGGAAATGCAGAGAGAGAACACTCCACTTTTGAAGCTCCTATAGAAGAGACTGGAATTCTGAATTGGGCCAGGAGTCTGGAATCAAAATGAATCCCCACCTCAAATTAAGGAGGAGTAAAATGGATGCTATTGTACTTGCGTATTATATAAATTGCCTCTTGTCCACTTAAAACTTTTACACAAGCAGAGGTTTGATCATTTTTCTGCTGAAACCATTAAGGGGGAAACTACAATTCATTCTCAGGCATGCAATACACTTTTTTTTTTTTACACTTACAGTAGTTTGTATCTGGTTGGAAGAAACCATCTAATGTAAAGTAGTCTATGCTGCTTACCCATACACAAGAATATCCCTGTGAGCATAAACATTGCCCTCCTAAAGTTTGTTTCAAACAGAGACCACCACCATTCATGCCAGTCACTGCTTTTAATATTTCATCTAGCATACTTTTAAAATAGTACAATAAATCCCATCAACACTGGCAAGACAATGTGTTAATACTAACATCAAAAATGTTCTTCGGTCACAATGTAATCCAGAATCATTTTCCAAATGTAGAAATATAACTTGGCAGTTTTCCTAGGCATACGACTTTATTGCACTTTATTGGAATTATTTTTTAAAAAAATCTATTTTTACAAGATCAGTGTAAATTGGCTGATCTTAATACTATTTTGTTCTGCTTAATACCACCAAGAAACATGCCACAGTTATTAAACCTGTTTAATTAAAAAATAAATACACTGCATAATACATTTGTGTGAATATGCATGTACTTCCATGGGGCAAAAGAATCCTCTTTTATCCTGGTTAAATCTACCAATAAAACTATTTGGGTTGTATCCAACTAAATCATTATGTGCACAGAATGACTTCTGTTGGCACAACAGAACTCCCCTCCTCCTCCCCCAGGTGTCTCCTGCACCCCTGAATGTACTCTGGAGATTTAGGGTGTGCATGTGAGAAAACAGGGAGGGAAGATTCTGCTGCACTCACAAAGTGTGTTCCTCACATGCAGTGATTTAACTGGATACAACTCTGTGCTGCAGAAAGTTATTCCATGTACGCCACTCATGAATACCTAGTTTCCCCAAAAACATGGAGGCTACACAAAACGGATCAAACAACTAAAGAGAAGAGCTACTGGAAAGTTTCAGATTTTTGTTTTAAAATGAAAGCAGTTTAAAAGGGGGACCAAAATTGTTATTTTCTATGATTTCTTGGCTGAGAAACACCTTAGCTTGCAATTCATTCAAGAACGGTGTTTAACTGAAGTGCACATTTCTTCTCCCATAGAATTATTTATTGCCACTATTTTTTTCAGAATTCACCAGGAAAACCAGGTCAGTGCAACCTAAGTCAAAGTCCGAAGCCTCTTTACTGGATGACAAATCCCTAGTTAACTCAGTGGGACTTACTTCTAAGTAGATGTGATACAACCAGGCTGCTAGATCATTTTAAAAAGATTGCGTCTAGAGTGGCACAATTTCACAAGGCAGAGTTGCAACCAGCCTGTACTATCCTTTGATCGTACAGAGGAATTGCCCCTTGTCCCTAACCGCTTTGAAATGGGTGCAAATGCAGTTCCCTGTGGCCACCAGGTCACAGGAGCAGTCTGTCGTCTGTCACATCACTCCTGTTTGAAGGCAAATGATTTGTCACACTATCCTTTTCCAAACTAGTGCTGATGTGTGTCAACAATGGGGAAAGTGCAAGGTCTAAGAAAGCAGCATGAGGTATTTGGCAATACTGAAAAGAAATAGAGGCAAAAAGGTTGTTTAAAAACAATACCTAAATCACACTTTCCCCAGTGTTTCCACTCTCTCTGCATTCAGGTGCTCATTTCCACATGAAATAGCTGTGCTGAAGGAATTTGCCAATTTCAAAAAATTGGGAGCATGGGTGAGTAACCTGTGGCTCTGCATGTGTTGCTGATATCCAACTCCCAGCAGCCCCAGCCAGCAGCATCAATGGTCAAGGATGATGGTAACTGTAGTCCAGCAACATCTGGCAAACCAAGCATTAGCCACTCTTGTTCTAGAGCAGTAGTTCCCCAACTTGGGTCTCCAGCTGCTTTTGGACCACAATTCCCATCATCCCTGACTACTGGTCTTGCTAGCTAGGGATGATGGGAGTTGTAGCCCCAAACCGGCTGGAGACCCAAGCTGGGGAAACACTGGTATAGAGTACACAGTCAGCTTAGTTCATCAGGGGCTTCAGCCAGGCTTGTTGACCTTCTCAGTATTGTCCCATATGAGCTGAGAGTGAAATTTACAATATTCCAGATGCTTTCATTCTTTCTGTAGGGAAGACTGGCAGTGCTTGCTAAGCTGCCTTTCAGGAAAGCTTGTCTCCTGTTATTGATCCTTTCACTGAGAAAGTCATGATAAGCTTCTAAGCAACCCCAGGCCTTCCCGGAAAACAGCTTGAAAACCACAGACTTTACTCTGCAAATCCCACTCTTGGTGGGTCTTTCAAAGCAAAACGTTCAGATCAAGCATTAGATCTCCTTCTCCTTTCAGTTCAAAGATGAACATCACCTGCAGCTAAACAAAACTTGGCTGTATGGCATGTTTCAATTCTATGTTGTGTCTAACACATCTAGACAATAGTTACCATATAAAGTTACTACCACATTGGTAGGACAACACTCACTGATTGTGTATTATTTTGAACATGGACAAAGGCCAGGGACTATGCTGGCTAACAATTTTGCTGAGTACAGAGGTAGATCTATTGATACCAGTACAAAGGGGTCTTCACTGTGACATTAAAATTGGTTTACCATACATGAAAAGATAAGTAGTAGCAATGAAGTAGGTATGTCAGGCATACTGAAATTACAGTGAAATGCTGATGATTGGGGAACAGAGTATTAGAACCTGGGTTCAAATCTAAATTCAGACATAGTCTTGGCCAGGTGGCTTTTGGGGGGCAGGCAGAAAGGTTTGGTCTGCCCTGGTTTCCAGAAATAATAGCAGCCTACCCCTCACAGGATCACACTATAAATAAGGATTGCAAAACATAATCAATAAGCAGTGGATTAAAAGTGCCATAAAACAATGTCTGTGCTTCTTAAAACAGTTGACCAACAACCACCAATATTATAGTGACACAACTCATTTGGGGTGGAAAATAGGGCACTCTTGCCATTGTTTTTAGCAGCATAGTGTTTTCATGTGACTGGACTTAAAATATTGTATCAAGAATGTGATTGTCAGATATGAAAAAATAAGGCTAGGAAATAGAGAACTAATACACCCCCAGCTCTGGGGGAAACATGTCAGTTAAGGCAAATGAAACTCATAAATGTAATGCAGAAACCCAGTTTCTTGATTTCTCCAAGAATTTCCCCCAATTCTTGATTTCCCCAAGAATTTGGCAACTGCCACTAATTAAGCAGCACAAATTAAGTTTGGCAGCCATTAGGATCCTGCCTGACGCTGCAGTATGCCAGGCACCATGACTAACAGTGAATTCACACGTTGAACAGGGTGGTTTTATCTGCACCCAGAGAGTTAGCATAGTATACTAACTTTATATGCACACGTTTTAACATGTGACACATTTAAAGTGCAACCCCTAATGAGAGGACTGCACCATGTACCCTGCGCAACACTTGGATAGGCTCCAATGCAATTTGGAGGAATTTGGTGAGTTTGCCCCATCTGTGGGAACTTTGCACACTATAAGAAGCTATGTTTTCTGTGATTACCAGTTTCCTTTCACTGTATTAGTTAGGTGATTTCAGAAGTGATGGGGGAAGATAGCTTTCCTTTGCTCTACATCATTCAAGTTCCCCCACCCATCACACTTCTCCCACCCATCCCCAAATACATGTTACATAACTTTGATAAGGCAACTTATGAACCCAGTATTAAATGCAAACCACACAATCACACTCTGGGCCTTTGAGGAAAGGAATCTGATGGAGAATTACCACCTGAACTGTAGGTATAAATATAATAGCAAAGATGAACTTGCTCTTTGCTTTCCTGTAAGGTAGGGTTGCCATATTTCAAGAGGTAAAAATTCAGACACAAAAAGTTGTTGAGCTTTTTAAGGGTTGAAGCCAGAGCCTGGGTCGTTCACACCGGAGCCTGAACAAGAGCCGCCCGTGCACATTTTTTAAAAATAAAAAAACAAAATCCAGGACATTTTCTTTAACATGTAAAATCCCCCCAGATGGGCATGGAGGACCCCCCCAAAAGAGGACATGTCCTGGAATTCCCAGACGTATGGCAACCCTACTGCAGGGCAAAATTGAGAAAGGCAGCAAATCTAAAATAGCATTCTGTGATCTCCTTCTGTTTGCAGCATTTTCCAAAGGAATCTTATCTTTAGCTTCTTGAGAGTAGTTAATGGGAACTGTTTTAAATATTGGCAGCAGAAAAACAAAGTGGACAGTGAAGTAATAACATTGACAGCAATTTGAGGCCATAATTAGGAAAATTATATTGCAATGCTTAAATAACCTCAGTGCTAAAAAAAAAAGTGTAAAATTGAAATAATACACTAGGACCGAGTTGTCTTCAACAAGGCTTTCTCACAATTTAAAATAAGTTCACCTAATTGTCATTGAGGGATATTTTGTCTTCTACAAATTATAACCCTTTGTTAAAATAGACACGCTCCAATTCAGGGTTGCTCTTTTGGATCTTGGCTTGTAATTCTGGCTCCAGACGAGTTACAGACATGGAACTGAGCAAAAGAAAAATAGAAGAGACGTCACATACAACCCATGATCAAATTTCATACATGCAAGTGGTGAAGCTTTATGATGATGATTTTTTTTTTTAAAAATGTATCAAATATGGTTTTGTACTAAGGGTACTTCATTATCAATTCTCAAAGTGTTTTCTTGCACTTCAAATAGTCCCTGTTCAACATTATGAGCCACAGAAGAAGATTTTCAAGTTTTTGCTTAGCTGTTTTGCTTGGCTAAAGTTAAATGGTGAGGTATGTTAATGTGTCAGCCAGGAAAATGCACTTTACATGAACCATTAAGCTTTCCCTTATAAATTACCGGTAAACTTGGCCTAACAGTTTGTGTATCACCAACAGGTCTTTAAAACCGATTGCTAACATTTTAATTGCATTCACTCTTAATAATAAAAAACAGTTTAGCATGTGTGAAAACAAAGGCATGCAGTTAAAGTCAAAAACTGTGTCACAGAACTCTTTAACATGTCAACACCAGAGAATACCCACCTAAGCGTGATAAATTCTGATCCCTTTCAAGCTTAGCCTGGAACTGCTTTGGCTATATGCAACTCATAGGCCTTTTTGAAGCCAAGAGGGAAAATTATGTTAACAATCAAACTGCTTTGAGTTAAATCAGCATTCATGTGCCAGAAGAGAAGCAGCAGGGGGATTTCTGGTTCCACGAAAGAACCTTGATCAATCCATGAAATGAAGTTTCTATTTATTGATCCCAGGAAATGGGAGTCAAGCTTTCTTTATGTAGCTTTCTTTAGAGCTCAATGCAGAAGCAAACATATCCCTTATACAAGGTGGCACAAAGGACCACAGTGTTGCAACAGGGAACACCAAAGCTGTTCATCTTCAACAGAAAGACGTTCCAGGTGCCTCTGTAAGGTTTTCGCCCCCATGATCCTATACTGGCTTGCAGGATCAGTGTGAAGAAGCTCTTAGGGAATCTATGGCATCCTTCCCCACAGCAGCCCATTAGTAATCTGGCTGAATGACTGTAGAGCATAACCCCGGTGGGTAGCTATAGAAAACAACCAAGAAAATGCCTGTGGTGATGAGAAAGAAGGCAGGAAGATTGCTGCGCTTCCTCTCCTGGGCTTCCTCTGGGTGGTGAAGAGGGAGTGATGATTATATAAGCAACACCACCAACCACTAGGTGGTGGTGTTCCCTGCACGTAGTCCTTAGTTAAGGTTTTATGTATTGTATGTTGTTGCATTGTCTTGGATCTGTTTCTCTAAAGAACAGACCTGTGTTGGAGGTCTGTGCTGTTGATTTAACTGGCAGTATTTTATTCTAAGCTGGTACGGCAGTAACAGGGGTGAGTTTGAGACCACCAATCTACATAGGAGCAAGGTAACCACCCTCTGCTGAAAGTCCCACTCCTAAGTAAAAGGAGTTGAAGAGGCATCAGATTGGTTTCTCATTGGTTGGGAAACAGCAGCATCATCTTCCCCACATAGTCATGAATGAGAAAGTGTTTCAAGACAGAATCAGGGCTCCCCCCCCCCTCAGCCGGAACTCAGTTCCAGGTGGGTGCCATTGTCATTATAAGAGAACAAGGGAGGTGTTCATGGTGAGTTCTGGCACTGCTTTTTCTAGAAAAATAGCACTGTCAGTAACTACAAGTGAATGGGGTGAAGGCGAGGAAAATGAACGTGAGAAAGATCTAATCTTATTATGCCAGGCAGGATTAGAACAGAAATGCTACCTAACCTGCTTCCTCAGAGCTAGGCAACAGCAGACTTTGGGTGGGAACCTATCCTAAGAATAAGGTCATTTTGAAAATTTCTTACTTCCTTAAATTTCTTACTTAAAAAAAGGGGGGGTTATGTTCTGACTTCTGGAATGTCTCTCTCTAAATGATGATGACTCCTTGTTTTCTAAAATGTTTGCAATGTGCTCAGCATAATCTTACCTCTCACCATAGCCCAAAGTACCGGTAATTTTTTTTATATAAAAACACACACATTACCTTTTTTGTGGAAATAATGCACAGCACAGAGGTGTTGCGAACACCAAACTGGAAAAGACAAACATTAAGTTAGGTTATTTGGGGTAACTGTCCTCAAAGTACGAACTGGCCTCTTTCAAATGTGCAGCACCTTAAAATCCTAACTCTGGACGTCAATATTAAAAGCACAGATATGCAGAAAAAGATTTCATGGGCTAAAGTCCACTTCATCAGATGCATGGAACTCCCCCTTGTTTCTTTCCTTTGTTCCTGCATCACTTTATTTATGTGCTACATTCAATTTATTTACTATTCAACAGAGCTGATAGTAATGAACACGGTTCTGATATGGGAGGCTTGAAAAGGAACCACAGGGAGACTTGTGAAGGGTTCTGTGAGTCTCCTCCCTGCCCAGTTTGAGTTCCAAAACTTGGAGGTTTAAATGGGGAGCAGGAGAAGGCTCACAAAGCCTTTTCCAAGTCCTACCATATTGGGGACTTTAAAGGAAAGGCAGGAGACAGCCCTATGCTCTCATTTGAGCCCCTGGAGAAGACGATGTCTTAAACCTTATTGAAGTAGCTTGTGTGTGCAAGCTGTTTCCATGGGTGCTTTTGCACAGGCCAGTAATCCCCACACAGCTGATGAAAGCCTGTCCTCCCGCCTATCAGCTGAAGACCCCTTGGTGGGCCAGGATTGGCCTGTGGACTAGAAGTTCCCCGACTCCATACTATGACATGCCTCCCCCCCAGGCTTATATGGCCCCCTGTTCCTCCCCTTTGGTTTGCTCTGTATCTTCCCCAACCAAGACGAAGTCAGCCTATTCCAGAGGCTCAAGGTCTGCTTTTGTTTGCATTGCTCCCCCAGTAGCTGCTTTGGGAAAAGGTTATCATAGCACTTTCTCCAAGTTATTTGCCTTAGTCTTAAAGAGAGGCTTTGATGGCCTCAATGTGCCAAAGTCAAAACTACACATTATGCTTAATGTGTAGCATGCAGGCATTGTCTCTGCTGAACCAGATCAAAGGCCCATCTATCTAGTCCAGCATTTGGTCCTCAAAGAAATCAATATCAGATGCCTCTGTGAAGCCACTAGCTTTTCTTTAATTGATTACAGCTGAACCTGGTGGGTTGTTTTTGGATGGGCTCATAGGTGGAGAGGGAAAGGACAATCCTATTCTTTCCACATGTTGTGATCTCAATAGCAATTGCCCCTCCCACCATTGCTGAAATTAAAGAAAACACAAGATACACAGCCACACTGCACACATGAAGCGCAATGTGCAATTCCCCACCTGGGGTTCAAAATCAGCATCTTTCACAGAAGGAAACATTGTTATGATAACCACAACCATATCACCATGAATTCATTTTTATTTATTTTTTTACTCACCAGAAGCCAACTAAACCCACTTGAATGGGGGCACTCATCCATGGAAACCTCTGCGTTTTAAAAGAAATGTGACATGATGAAATGAGATATTTCCTCTCACCACATATGTACTATTCACGTTCTTGGGTCCAAACCTTTTCAAAGCACATGGACTCTGAAAATTTATGCAAAATGGAGAAGGCATGCTTGAACACACACCTAACTACTATGGGTTCTGCAAACATTCCCAGCCTTAGAGTGAGGTGTTATAGCCTCCAAGGTCAATAGCCACCCGCACACCCCGACTCTGCTGATTTGTCCATGTGTTCTTAGCAGCAGGACAGATTTCTAAAAGTAGGGCAGTATTATAATATCAGACACACAGAGTGTTTAAAGGATGAAAACAGTCCTTTCCTGCAATTAGATGAATTACTTTTGTAAAATTCCACTGAAAGCACTGCCATTGCTATAGGGGAAAAGGCTTGGGCCTTCAGGTTTTGAAAATGTTCATTGGTGTTATCCATTAAAACCCTGGGATGGGTGCTTTAGAGGTATATATATATAGTTGTAGTAAAAATACACACATCAGGAAGTACTGATGAATCAGTCAGACAATGTGAGCAATGTTAGGACTTTCTACAACAGGTGATCCCATACTGAATTGTTGAATAATGCAAAAGGATTAATTCCAATGTATATTTTAAATTTGCACCGAATTTCTTTTTTTAAAGAATTGCAAGTGCCACCTAAAGAGAAATTGGGGCAGGGGTTGCATTCTGGGGTATTTCTCTATAAGCAAGAGTAATACAATCCTACCCCTACCCTCACTTTGGGGGAAAAAACTTTTTAAAACTTCATAAAAACTGATAGACAAGCCTCCCCTTTTCCCATTACCAGCTGTTGTTCCTGTGTCAGTAAGGAACAGCTATTCCTTGGGAATTATTATAACATCTAAAAAAACCCAATGTATTGTTTCACAGCATACAAATCCTATGTACAGTTTATTGTCACATCATCAAGCAAAACTAGTCTTGCAACAATTAATCATTTAAGGGATATTATAAAGATGCTGTGTTAAGACTTCTACCAGAAAGCAAATGCTAATGAAACCAAACCACAGCAAGCCTCTTCTATATTGAATTTGCTTCTGTTACTAAAAACAATCATTCATTTTCATATATGGTATCATAAACAGGATGAAGATTAAAAGTAAAATAGTTAATTGGTTAGAATTACAATGGATGTGTGCAATTATGATTTTCAAGTAAAAAGCATTCCATAAACTGCTATTGTATTAAGGATCAGAATGAAGTGTTAAATAGTTGGAAATAAGCAGCAAATGTGGAACTATAGATTTTGTGCTTTAGATATGAGGTAAAGAGGCAGGGAAAATATTCTGTGCATATTTACTCAGAAGTAAGACCCACTATGTTCACTGGGGCTTACTCCTAGGGAACTAATGTAGATGAACAAGCCTTTAGGATCAGAGTGACTATATTGAACTGCTCATCAGTTCCCAGATTAGACATATACAAGGATCTTTAACAATGCCTAAATGTATCACACCCACAGATGTGGACAACTAAGGTTACTGGGGCTTTCTCTGGGCTGCAGGAATCCAAAGCCGCAAAGTAGCTGCCTGTGAATCACGTAGTCAAGGAGCAAAGGGCAGCTTTAAACTTCAAGGATGGTGCGGTATGTAATGATGCAGCGCTTACACCTCTCTGGAAACTGAGCAGATGGCAGAACTCCAGCCAGCCAAAGGACTCCTATTTACTTCTTATTGTGCCACAGTTTATGATCAGCCAGACACCAACAGATGCCACCCAATGGAATCATAACAAAAGGGCAGAGGATAGAACTCTGCACTGGAGATGTTCTAACACCGAATGCAAGATGACATTGTATTTCTCAAAGCTGTTGTTCGGAAATATTTCGTTTTTTGTACGACGAAGAGTTTTGTGTAGGGGTGCCTCTTGAACACAAGGGCATTCTAAAGTTTGTTTTAAGTTTGTTGTTACACAGAATCATGAAAAACAATAGCAGGCAGCCTCCTTTTCTAAACATTTGCATTGGGGCTCATAGCACCATTCAAGTCAGCTACCGTTTTCAGATAGAGCAGGCACACAAAAACATTCCTATATGTGGGAACAAGAGGAGCCACTGATGCGCAACAGACACATGGATGTTTAAATGTATTTCTCAGTTGCATGGGGCCGGCTTATACTAGCCGGAAACCTTTTCTCAAATTTGGTGAGCTTGTAGCACTTAGCTTCCCACAACTGTGAGAACTGGAGCATCTGCATGGGTGCTGTAAATGGGGCCAAAATTACTCTGTCTTAAGACTCAGGTCTAACCAGGAACATTGGCACCTGTCTTTTAGCAAGTTGGATCACATTGCCTATGCTGATTGGTAGTAACTTTCATGGACTCCAGACAGTAGTTTCTTTCAGTGCCAGTTTGCTGGAGATTGAATCTGGGACATTCTTCATGAAAACAGACACTCTGCAGCTGAACTATGGCCCCACCTCCTATTACTACCTTTAATGAGATAAAGTCAGCATGAAATGGCTTTTCTGCTTGTTTCTTCCTCTGTTCCCCAGCTGAGGACAAAAGCAAGTGCTACCAGGCTGCTGCTCAAATTAAAATCACGTATTTTTCTCAAACTCCCAGTGATTAAAATACCTGGCATGTTTGGGGCTGCTGTCATTTCTTTCTACTATGCTGCAGCCAACTCCTCGTGCTCCATATTCACCACTGTTCTCAGGTGAACTGTCTGCTTTTATTTGGGGAGTCACATTTGGAAAGTTTCAGCCATTTCCATGACTCAGCAAGATTCACTGCAGTTATATTTAAGGCATTATGTAGTGAAGAACAGCTAGAAGGACAGCCACCTGGAGCTAGAAACATATAACACCGGTCTTGAAAGACCTACATTGGCTCCCAGGACGTTTCCGAGCACAATTCAAAGGGTTGGTGCTGACCTTTAAAGCCCTAAATGGCCTCGGCGCAGTATACCTGAAGGAGCGTCTCCATCCCCATCATCCAACCCGGACACTTAGGTCCAGCTCCAAGGGCCTTTTGGCAGTTCCCTCACTGCGAGAAGTGAGGTTGCAGGGAACCAGGCAGAGGGCCTTCTTGGTAGTGGTACCTGCCCTGTGGAATGCCCTCCCATCAGATGTCAAGGAAATAAACAACTATCTGACTTTTAGAAGACATCTGAAGGCAGCCCTGTTTAGGGAAGCCTTTAATGTTTGAAGTTTTACTGTGTTTTTAATATTCTGTGGGGAGCCGGCCAGAGTGGCTGGGGAAATTCAGCCAGATGGATGGGGTATAAATAATAAATTACTACTATTATTATTAGAAAGGAAGGCAATGTTTCTGTGGCAGGGTTCAAAGAAATGAAGACCTTCACACAATCCCTCTTTTCCTTCTCTTTGTCTGAACCTTTAAAGTAAAGATTTTTTTTCTTAGGCTGAGTGAACAAGAGCTATTATCTGGAAAGGTGGGGAAATGCTAAAGCCTGTATGCATTAATAAAGCAGGTTGTAGATGGTGTCAGAGTAGTATAAGAAATGAGCTTTAAGCTGACATGCCGAAGCTGCTTGTTTTATTTAAAAAAGAAGTGCAGTTCATTGCTCAATGGATCCAGGGCTGATCAATAGCAAGTCTTATAATTAACTAGCTGTAGAGCAATGATTCACCTGAGCTCACAGTCCAGGAGGCAGAGAGGGGGCGGGGAGGAGCAGGAAAACATAAAGGGAGTCATGATGGTGTCAAAGAACACTGAAGAGTCACTGAAGGGCTCTTTCAGATGTGCTGATCTGAAAAAATTACAACATCTTCATGTTGATTAAACTACATACATGCCAATGGAGACTTTGCTTGACATATGGCATTCTCTTTTCATTAGCCATTGCAAGAAATATAACTGAACCAACAGAAATGCTCATCACGTAACTTGTCTCAGTCAAATGCAAACAATGTTAACTCCAAAATGTGTAATATGCTTAAGCAAACATCCCTGCTTCTTCTAACGTATTCAAGCCCCCCACTGGAATTCTACAGAGAATATTTCTTATTTGCTGATGGATGGGGATAAATACACTTACACATTATGTTTCCATCAAAAAAAAAAAATTCCTTCCAGTAGCACTTTAGAGACCAACTAAGTTTGTTATTGGTATGAGCTTTCATGTGCATGCACACTTCTTCAGATCCAATGATTTTTTAAATTTTGTTTCGACTACTGCAGACCAACACAGCTACCTACCTGTAACTAGAATTATGTTTCCATGTTTGCTTTAGCAGCCCAGAGGATTAGACAACATTTCATTGTGCAACACAGCGCCCAGTGTGCTGGGGCTACATGTGCTAGAATGTACCTCAATACATTTGTGAAGTCCAGTGGATTTTAGCAAATAAATATAAGTGACTGACTGACTCTTCAAACATGAAGCATTGAATTCCACATAACCTATTTCAGTTAACACTTCATATCAATCTAGAAGACTTGGATCAAACTCTTTCTAAGACACTAGGTAACCTCAGGCAAGTAGCTATCTGTCAGTGGGGATAATGATGGCCTATATAGCATAACTGATATTTAATGAACTATGTCCCTAGAAAATTATTCTCACTTCAATGTTGCAAGAAAAAAATTATGGGAGGGATTCACTCTTGAACCCTGTCAGGAGAAGCCCTGTGCTTGCCCTAGGTGAGATTAATATCTTACAATGACACTGAATTCCCCGACATACAGAATGTTACAGGAAAAGAGCTGCTTCTTGTGGAATTGCATAGGTCATCAACAATGTGTAGTGCTGGTAATATTCTTGATGTTTAGTCCATCAGCAAGAGCATAAGAAGCATAGAGGCCACTTTAACAATCACTCCCTGTTGCCACTTCAAGCCACTTATATGCACAAAAATCCAAGAAGAGCCCTGGTGGATCAGGCCCATCTAGGCCAGCATCCTGTTCTCACAGTGGCTAACCAGATGCCTGTGGAAAGCCTGCAAGCAGGACATGAGCGCAGGAGCATCTGCCCATCTTTGATTCCCAGCAAGTGGTATTCAGAGGCATATACTGTATTTCGGGCAGGTGACTCCAGGCCACCACAAACCTCTCAAATAAGCAAATTTGCAGCAGGATGGAAAAAGTCATCTGACTATGTAGGGAGCTGCCATGCAGTACTCGATTTATGCATGACAGCCGTTGCCATACGGATCAATTTTAACTTAAAGCAGCTTCCATGTGACAGCATACTTCATGTACATCAGCTTCGAATTAGGTCCTTGCGGGAGATGTCATGCATCTGAAAATAACCCTGACTTTTAGCATAAACGCTTTAATCAACATATATCTCCTTGTTACAATTTATGAAAGCAACGGTGTGGATCTAATTTGCACAATGGAATGAAGAGCTTTCACACCCCCCCCCACCCCTTGTTTTATTCCCAAACAAAAATGTTCCCTAGAGCAGGACAGGGAATAACAACAGATTTTCTCTTTTTCTTTTTATTGCTCTGTGAACAGCTATTTCATTAAAACTGATCTCTTAATTGTACTGGCTGTAAGAAGGAAATTAATATATCTTCAGGAGCTTAGGCTTACCTTTAAAAATGCCTTCTTTTCCAAAGAATTCATTATGAACGGGGGAATGGCTACAAAAACAAAGAATGAAATGCTTAAACCTTAGCAAACAATGTATACAGAGCAGTTTCTAATAACAGGTATGCCTCAATGAGTTTACTGGTAGTGTATAGCTTTCCTGAGGCACTCTATTAATATGCATAAATAAATTAGCAATGTATGGAGATGAAAAAGGGCTATAAATAGATGATGGAGAATATGCGCATGAAGTTTCACAAGAGATATAATTAATTTTAAAAAGATTTTAATAATATTTGATGGTCAGCTAGAGCAATGGCTACAATATCAACAGTGCATTGCAGATACATTGTAAAAATAAATAAAACTCTGCCATGTTTCTCTACAGTATCTTTTATGTGTGAGCCATTAGCTGTTCAAATCTAATGTACTGAAGCCAAAGTTCTTAGAAGAGCATGATTTCAATCATTACTTATGCTTAGCTGAAGGTGAACTAACCCATGCCAGGAGCAGCCATAAGGATCCGTGAGATAACCACCTGCACAATGGCCTGTTGGGCAGCTTTGGACGATTCACCCAATCGGTTTCCATTTTCGTCTGTAATGGGAATACCATACTTTAGTTCCCTGTTGGGTTTTAAAAAAAGAAAAGAAAAAAGCTGAACAATTGCGAAAGGTTACTCTTTAAGGGTATGCTCAAATTGTTTATGTTCCTCAAGTTACGTTCCAGAACATTTGTTAATCATTTGTAAACTTCAACAACGGCCCTGCTTTGTTTTTCATTACATTCATAGGAGCAGGTTTGCACATGATGCTCAAGCAATGCTATGGCTTTGTGCAAATGCTAGAGATTGGATTGTGGCCACTGTGCTCCTCTCCCAGTCGTCCTCCTCCTGCTGCACCACCACTGAAAGCTAAGCCATGGGTTGGTTTAGCACAGGGTGGGGAATCTTTGCTGGCTGGCGGGCCAGATCTCTATCTCCCCCACCCCTGCCTGGACAAAGTGTGAGTGTTGAAGGCACACTTTGATCCACCCATCAGCTGTGGTGTGGGTAGGAACTTACCTTCCTGGATTCAAGGAACAATTTAGGAGTTTTAAGCTCTCAATTTCTCCTTTGAAGTCTTTTCCCTTACCTGCTCCACACCTGCTGTCATGACATCAGGTGTGGGGTGGGTAGGTGTGGCTTCCTGAAAGTGGCTTCCTCTGCAGGAGTCATATCCAATTTCAGTCAAAGCTGGAGAAGAATTCAGGACCATTTAAAGCTTGTGCCAGCTTTGAAATGGGCTTTAATGAGCCTCTGAATTTCTTTTCAGAGTCTGGCTTAGAACAAATTTTGCAGCATCCCTCCTAAGCCAAGAGGTGCTCTGTGGCACATGCTAGATTTTTATCTTACCTTTGCCTCATTAATGGGATATTTATGCAGTTAGCAGCAGCTACAGCAGCAAAAGGAACAAAACGTCCTATAAGAGGTGAGACATGCTGTGAAAAAAGAAGTAAGAGTCACCTGAAGATGGACAAACCTCACCAATCCTCAGCCACTCTAAAATATCATCTTAAGTCTTGTGGGGTGCTACTATTTTGTGAAAAGCTGATCTTAAGAATCTATACCAACACATCAGAGAATATATGTGCCTGAAGCTAGAATCTTTTGAGAACACTGGTATAGATTGTACCTTTTAAAAAATGAGAGTGGTTTCTTAACTGTATTACAGTGACATAAAAATATTTTAGAACAGAAATATTGGGTTATAATCACTCCCAGAAATCAGGTTAATTTTTTGATGAAATGCCATTTAGGGAAGCTATATGATCAATTTTTTTTTTTAAAAAAACCCCTCTATCTTTCTCTTTGAAAAATGGTTGCAGTCATTCTGAGAAAGCTTTTTGAAGTGTAGCTATCTTAGAGTATGTCAGCAAACACAGCAGGGTGTCTCATGGTTTCTTGAAGATTTATTGCAGCAGAAGCTTTCCCAGGCAAGATCCTACTTCATCAGATGCACAACATGGACAGTGAAGATATGCACATGTTAAATGTTTTGGGGTTGGAGATAAAAATGACCTTTAAACACCTCTTTAAAATGTATACCAAAGCTTTATTTTTGTTTTGTTCTGCACATCGCTCAGTTTTTATTTGTGATATACAATCCCATTTTGCTTTTATTTAGCTTTTAGGAAAATGTAATATTATTATATTTGTATTAGTTAATGTTGTTTCATTGTTTCTATGTAAACTGCTTAGATTTTTATTATACAAGCAGTATAAACTATTTATAAAGAAATCTAAAGTGGATTTCATGCAAGAATCAGAAACAGCACCTTATCTGAGTATCAGTTGCAAGAGACCTCGCCCT
The DNA here is from genome assembly GCF_965113315.1 of Podarcis vaucheri. NCBI lineage: Eukaryota > Metazoa > Chordata > Lepidosauria > Squamata > Lacertidae > Podarcis > Podarcis vaucheri. The sequence goes on along the minus strand of NC_138760.1, from coordinate 57,757,839 downwards.
AGAAACTGAGACTATATTTTCAGTGAGGTGGTAAATCCAAGCCTGAGCTCACATAACTGAATACTCTTCCATATAAAAATATTGTTGTACAAAGCAAGCTGGAAGTTCCAGAAAATGCTAGGGAAAACGCTAGGCTAGAACACTTTCCCCTGGCATCTAATTTCTGTGTGCTGACATATTCAAAGCTATAAAAATGAATCAGTACTGAACTGAAGCAAACAGGATTCAATCACAAGAGACTGATAAACCCACAGATGAAAAGATTAAGTGGGCTCCTGAATGTGCAAGGTCATGTCGCAATAAATGCATTGGCTTTTAAGGTGCCACAAAAGCCCTTCTTACTCCTTGTGCGTATGGAAATCATTAACTAAAAGTTTCCACAACAATCAAAACTCTTTCTCAAAGCAAAAAGGAGGAAATGATTAAATACCTTTGTTAGTGCATTAAGTCCTAGAGCAGTTGCAACAGCACCTGTGGTGGCAGAAACATAGGCTGTTCCCAGCTGGCTAAAACAAAAATAAGAACGTTTGTGTGTGCACAATAGCCGTATATGTTACATCGCACATGTTCCAATTATGTAGGCGCAACTGGCATGGTACTGTAACATGTTCTCCCGGCTGAAAGACAAAACTGCACCGGAATATAATGTCAGGGCATCTAGTGGGGTTACAAACTTTCCCCTTTCATTCTTATGATGCTAAGTGGCTGACTCCTAAGTGATCTATATGTTCTATATCCACAGTTGGGAGGCGGTATGCCTCAGAATGCCAGTTGCATGTGAGGAGTGCTATTGCCCTCAGGTTCCAGCTTCTGGCTTCCCATAGGCATCTGGTTAGCCACTCTGATGGCAGGATGCTGGCCTCTGACCCCATCCAGCAGGACCTCTATGTTCTTTGCTACCGAACTGACAGTTGGGTGGTATACACCTGTACTCTGATGAAGGACTCAGTGGAAACATTGTGCTTAGACTGAGAGCTGAGATCTTATAGCTGAGTGGTAGAGCATGTGGTTTTTGTGTGCAATGCATCCTAATCTCAGTCCTTGGTATATTCCGTTTAAAAGATCTCACTCGGAGACCCACTGTCAGTCATGCCATATGATAGTAGGTTAGACAGGCTAATGGGCTAACAATATAAAGCTGCCTCATACGTTTGACAGTTCACTATGTTTGGAAGCATGATAGAATATCTAGTGGGTTGTGGCTTCAGATATACTTGTAGACTCTTCCTCTGCAGAATGAGCCATGGCTCTCTTTTTGCAGCTATTTCCTCTGCCAACTCTACTATATGGTGAACTATGCCAGTCCATTTATCAGAGAGCAGGAGGATCTAGGTGCATGGACAGACTGTCCTTTTTCATGAAGGAGAAAAGATACAAAGGGTCCTCAAGGCACTAATTTTGGAGCTGGACCCTTAACAAAAGTCTAACAACGTTCATCATCTCGGCCCCCAAACAAGGTCCCCCACCCCAATTAGGTCTAATGCCATCATAAGCTGCCAAGGAGACTGAGTAACCTTGAGCCATCTTCACCAGAGGCAGATAGATCAACTCAGAATATCTTGGGAAGTAATTCTCTTCATTTCTTACATTTATATCCAGCTCAGCACCACATACACAAGGCTCTCAAGTGCTCTCCCACCCAGGCAGTGACCAGACCCAGAGGTGTTTAGCTTCAAAAAAGTTGCTTCGCTGTGTGCCTTTACACTCTGATACCGGTCAGAAACTGGTTATACCAAAAGTAACTGGAAGGATAAAGAGCAGCGGTGGGGAACCTCAGGGCCCCCGGATATCGCTGGACTCCCACCAGCTCTAGCCAGCATGGCCAAGGATCAGAGACAAAGGAAACCACAGTCTAACAACATGTAGAGGGCTTCAGGTTCCTCAGCTCTGATGCAAAGACTTCCGAGCATGTAATTATGGTGTCTCTCTCTCTCTCTCTCTCTCTCTCTCTCTCTCTCTCTCTCTCACACACACACACACACACACACACACACAACCTCTGAGTGTGCAGGCTTAGGATGTCAAGCGACACTGAGTGGCTGTACTGACCACCTGTCTCCTACTGGCAGTTCTGCTCCTACATTCAAGAACATCACCTTTGCTCTGCTCTTGTCACATCTGGGCAACATCTTTTGGTCTTCTACCTCAATGTTTCCCAGATGTGCTCGGCCAGATGAATAGTTCTCAAGACATTTAAAAGACCCCACCAGAACCAGAAAACTTCATGGACTATAGAAGTGAAGCACACATGCCTGTTTGAAATGCTCTGATCCCATACCAGCTGCAATCCATAGTAGATGTCTAGAATGCATTAGTAGCCTAATTTAGTCATTCAAATTATGCAGATATGACCTTGGGTGATTATCTACATGCAAATAACTTGTTTTTAGTACCAGACAGAAGTAACTAGGCAGTCATGCATCTAGTAATATCTCACATATATTACTGAGGCGGTGTACGTGAAGTGCTTGGAATGCTCGCTATATGCATGTTACATATTAATGTTATTAAATTAGCATCACTTCGATTTCCCCATTATAGTTTACCTTGTGCTTACATGTCGTCACGTCAAGCCAGTCTATGAAAAACCACATTGCAAATTTAATAATAATCCAAACTAAGCAATCTGGGATCCATTATTACTACAGCTGCTGGAAGCCATTCAGAAGAAGCAAGGGACCTCTCTTGCCTTGGGCATGAATTCCTCAGAGCAGGGCAGAATACAGGGCTGTTTCAAATATGCAGGGACTGGCTGCGGCTCAAAAACTAAACCTTACTGCCGGCTCCACAACCAATTACCACCCTCATCCCAAGCTTTAGGGAAGATGATTTAGGGCAGGGACAACTAGCCCCCACGGTTTGGGGCGCTAACCATTTTTTTCTGATTGGGCAAGGCCCCATCAATTTGATGGCTGCTATTAAAAGTGGGGGGAAGCACTAACATAGACCCAGTGCTGGGATGGGCAGAGCCCATCACTGTGAGGGAGATGCAAGCAGTCTCCTCCCCAGTCATCAGGCTGATTGTTTTAGGAGCGCAGAGAGGGAGATGACCACACCCCCTCTGGTGATCACAGATAAGGCGAGTAGGGGAGAGTGTGTGCTTTCAAACATGTTGGACTGTGTGTGTGCATGTGAGAATGTGGACTGGTGCACATACTGCTGGCACGTGGCCAAGGGTGAATGAGGCTTCTTTTCGGGGGGGGGGGTGGCAAAACAAGTTAGCCACCCCTGCTTTAGTGACTGGTCACTCCATCTGTCTTGTGAGCTATTTTGGCTTTCATCAAAGATAACACTGCCTACATATCACATTATGCTAATTAGAGCATAATTTTAACTCATAGAGATTATGTGTGCAAAATATTAAAGCATTTTCTCAGGTTGTTCACACCATAGCACTGAATTTAGGTCTAAACTAGAGCAGATATTGTAATTCAAGATTTTTGAATTTTCTGCCTGGTGTGGCTTAAATATCTTACCTGACAGTAATGGGAGCATCTCCACTCCTGTTGGTGTAATTTACGATGGCATTGAATGACTGGTTAATCCACTGCCAGAAGACCACTGCTGGAGTAGTTCTTAAAAACAAAAAGTACCATCAATTTTAGTCAAAGTGATGAGATTAAGTCAATCAAATGTTGTTGGACTGATTATTCTTCATCACAATCCCCCCAAAGATTATTCTGTAAAGGATCAGCCAAATCAGTCTTTTGAACAATTTCTTTGCAAAATGATAGCTTTCCTACATGAAATGTAGAAATGCATAGGTCTTCTTGAGGAATCTGTTCCAGTCTGAGTACTGAAATAAGTTAAGATTCTATTAGATGTAGCTGTTCAGTTGCAATAATGTAAAACTTGAAGCGCTTTCCCCAGGTACAGAGCTACGTTTCTTGACAAACATTTCCAGCTCAGATTTAGAGAGTCACATAGATTATTAAAATGTAAATTTAATATCAGGTGGTTTTTATCCTGTAAGACTTGACAAAAAAGCCAGCTAGTATAATTCAAGTGGGAAGATAGCGATAATCATGGTTAAAGGGAAATTTGATACTTCATCTTCCCATCAGTATCTCGCATACTGAAGTTCAAGAGTTCTCAGACTGAATTTTCTCCACTTTGTTTTCTTTTGAAGGAAAATAAATAACCAAACCAATATGTGAAAAATATAAGGGAGCAGAGGAAACAAAAAATGTTCATTTTAACTGTTTTTTGAAACATTCAAAGTATACAACATCATTCACTTGGGCTGCAGCAGCACTAAAACCCTTTAGAGTACACAAAGTTGTTACAATCAGTGTCAACAGGACTATGGCCTTCAAAATGGATTTCTCAATTGCATATTTATTTCACTCATGTACTATCATGCATTACTTACCTATAAAAGGTCATCATGCAGCCAGTAATGGTCATGTTCATGGGCACCTGAGCAGACATGCGGCCAATTAAAACCATCTTTTCCCCAGTATCTGGATGGAAGGCTGAATCGTAGATATATTTTGCCCTCCATAGTTCATCTTCTGTTAATCCAGGGCATGGAATTCCTTGTCTTGGGGCAGATGGAAATATATATGAATATGTAATTATAAATATGACTTTAAGATAGGTCCAAAACTTAAGTAATTATTCACATGAAAGATTGGCACATATCTTCTCTGCACACACAACTGTGCAGCAGCTTAGCATAAGAACCTCTGTGTCCCTTTCCATCATCGTAACTTCTCTTTCTCATGTCAGCATAGTCACAGGAGTACTGCAGGTAGGTCAATGTAAGCAGCTGGCTCACACTGAATTTTGTTCATGCAATTGTGCATCAAAGGGCAAGGCCTAAGGAGAAAATAGTCACTGCTTGTTTGCAAAATTGACTTCTGGCATTCTACTCCAAAATATTTTATCAGTCCCTTACATTCCACCCCATCTTCCCTTCTTCCTCACTACTGACAACAAAGTTTAATTCCTCATTCCTAAATGTTCATTGCAGAAGGCCTTTTCCTCTCAAGCAACCATGTTTAGGAGCACCCCACTTATTGTAGCTCTTGGCACACTGCCTGGATAGCTCAGCTGGTTAGAGTGTGGTGCTAATAATGCCAAGGTTGCAGGTTTGATCCCCGTATGAGACAGCTGCATATTCCTGCATTGCAGGGGGCTGGACTTTCAGCAGTTCTCAACCTGTGGGTCCCCAGATGTTGTTGGACTACAACTACCATCATCCCTGATCTCTGGCCTTGCTAGCTAGGGGTGATAGGAGTTGTAGTTCAACAACATCTGGGGACCCACAGGTTGAGAAAGGCTGGGACTCACTAGATGATCCTCAGGGTCCCTTCCAACTCTATCGTTCTTTGATTCTATGATCTGACCACACTGTAAAAACCAAACTAACACCTGGAACACGGTGTATGCCGGCTCTGATCAGCAGTTACAATTCATGACGTGGATGCCTCTGGACTGGTGGTTTATGGTGTTCTGCCTCATATTCTTGACACAGTAATAGCGTATTACTCTCTGGAGGGGTTTATAGCACAACAGAGGCAAGGCAGAAATAAACCAGAACATTTTTTTTGTATATAAAGTTATGGGATTTCAGCAGGCAGTGACAGGATATGACCTGATTGAAAATCACCACCCCAACGTGTTTTCAGGCACAAACAGGCTTGAAAGTGGGAATGCATATGACAGCCTCGATAGCATGAGCACAAAAATAATGAATGCACAATAAAAGGGATGTCTGGAAAGGCTGGTCACATAATGCATAAATCCACACCCACATCCACACACCCACGTATCACAGAGGCTGCTTCTTACACTGTGTACCTATTTCCCCCCTAACATCAGTATAGAACACCCTTTTGATTATAACATCTGTACACCATGTTTGCAAGAGGGTGTCTTAAAGAGGAATGGGTATTTGCTGGCTCCGCAACTGTGGGATTCTCTTCCCATTTAAGACTTCCTGAGATTCAAGCTGGAGACTCTTCTTGACCAGACACTACAAGAGTTGCTTTTTTTGAAGAGAGTGGGGCCTGGGTACCATTTTCTACTGCAAGTGGCTATTTTATTTTACTCTTTTTACATTATGCCTTGAGTATTCTCAACTACCTTGAGATTAAATTAGGGTGCTTTTAAAAAATAAACATTTACCTGTAATCATGCACAATTTTTCTTGCTTTTTCTAGTTGCTCATTGGACAACAAAATATTCCTAGGATCAGTGACGGTGAAGAAATGGCTCGCTCGTCCAATAAACGTACTTTGATCCCAGCGAGGCTCTTTGATATTGATGTTGAATGGTATATCGGTTGACATTTTTTCAAGAACACTAAATAAGAAACGGAGACAGAAGCAGTTTTCAGTTTCACAGTTCTTGGCTTCCTGAGTTTATCTGGACCCCTTTAGATTTCTGGTTCACTGCCATAGATCTCTGAACTCTTGTTGAAAATCAGAGATAAAGAAAACTCAGCCCAGTGATGCAGTCAAATGCTGAAATAGCACTTGTGCTTCATCTCCAATAAGAGGATATTTGACCAGAGTTTTCAATAGAAAACCCTGCTTGCAGCATGCATGAGATCATGCTAAAAGTAGGTCAAGATGTCCCACAAAGCTTTTGTTGAATGCCCTTGTCTGTTTTGTAAGCTCCTCATCATATTTAATTTTCTATTCATAACAGCAGAAAAGTTTACTGCAGCTCACTTGAGGATGAAACAGTGTGTGCATCTGCTTACAAAATTATTTGATATATATGCATTAAGGACTGTATTGGATTTTACTTTCCCCTTATAATCTTAAAGATGCAGTTAGCAGAAGGAAGGAAAATAACTATGGGCATGTTGTCCATAGGATCAGAAACTAATCCAACACACAGATCTCACAGACTTCTCATTATTTCTCACCCATGCCTTAAAAATGCAGGTAACCTCTGAAGCAGCATACTACACAATTTCTGTGCATGTGCACATGGATATGAAAAATGAAAGCAGGTGCCATTTATTCTTCTACCACCTGCAACAACAATATGCTGAGCTCTCATTCCATCATTGGGGGGTAGCATCAAAAATGCCAGTGGGTACACAAAAGATCAGTGGCAAGGGAAACTGATGGACTATGTGGAACTGGCAAAACTAACACATAAATTACATGACAAGGACAACTGTGATTTTAAAGAAGAATGGGAATCTTTTACAAAGTACTTAAAGAAACAACAAAATGAACTGAAAGGCTTGCTGAAGTTTCTAATCTGAAACCTTATCATAGGACAGGATCTCCACTGGCCAATGTTCACTCAGTTAACCCCTCCCCCCCAAAAAAAAACTCCAAGAAAAAAAAAATCCAATTACCCTAGAGAGTTTAATTGCATTGCTGAACTTGGCTCCAACTTATCTTTCTTATTGTTTTGAAACCGCAACTGCTTATGCCATAATTGACAGACAGTGTGAGCTACCATTTCCCATCTTTAAACCACTGGAGCTGGTCAATGTACTGCCCAAGGTAGGGATCCAAAGAGACGATTTGAATGCCTAGGAATCTTCCTCATGTGCAAAGGATTGCATTTTTTTGCTGATAGCAGAAACCGCTCATGCTCCACTGAATGCTGCTCTAGAGTATGCAATCAGGCAAGTTTAGATTCTGGATGTAAATAACTAGCTCTCTTTAGATAGTAATGTGTATTACTTCACATACTTCTAATAGTGGTGAGACAGCCCAGTTCTATTTGGGAACCCTTCTGATTATTCATAAGCACACTTGGTGTACATGTGGAAGCAGCTTTGCAGTTCTCTGGATTCCAGCTGCAATCTCCAAGATTGAAAGCGAACCTCAGAATTAACTATACCTGTGTATTGCATTTGGAAAAGGTAGGGCATATAGGATTTCAATGGCTGTTCCAGAACCACAAAGTCTTTGGGAAACAGTACAGTGTAAGCATTTTGTTGTAGCCAGGGTTAAACTGGCTGGTTAAACTTGAGCTGGCGAATAGCCTGAATGTTTGAAAGGTTACAGGGTCTTACCAACACAAAATGTAGGAGAAGAGTAACACAAGTGTAAAATCTAATCTAGTTTCAAAATGAAATGCAAGTCTTGAACAAAGTTCAGCCAAATGCTTTTAGTATGAAAGAGTACATATAACAGCAAAAAAGGAGACTTTAGACCTTGTTTAAAGGTCAACAATGTACCTGCAATGAAACTCCAGTAGCAATCAAAAATTAGTTCTCTTTTAAAAACAAAAACTTTCTATTGAATAATATGGTTGCAAGACGCAGCTGGTACATGGAAATGCATTATTTCCCACAGGAATATACTGCATGATTAGAGCTGAAAACATTTACGTACATCCTTCTAGTTTAAACTACATTTTTCAGACTGGAGTGTTATAATCAGATTACAGATAGGTAGCCATGTTGGTCTGCCATAGTCAAAATAAAAAAAATCCTTCCAGTAGCACCTTAAAGACCAACTAAGTTCTTGGTATGAGCTTTCGTGTGCATGCACACTTCTTCAGATACACTGTGTATCTGAAGAAGTGTGCATGCACACGAAAGCTCATACCAAGAACTAACTTAGTTGGTCTTTAAGGTGCTACTGGAAGGAATTTTTTTATAATCAGATTAGGGTGTTTTGAGTATATATGTTTATTGCTTGCCTGGAATGAGTTTTACTTATGAAATGTCCATTCAGCTTCTGAAGGACACAAGAGCTGACACTGACTCGAGAAGACCAAATAATCCACAAAACCCAGTACCTGGTGATAACAAACAATAGCACTGATGTAGTTAATTGCATTTTTCAAAATGCTTCATGTACTTTATAGAAGGGGTGGAGAACCTGTGGCCGCCAAGAAGTTCTTGGACTCCAACTTCCAACAGTCTCAGCCAGCATGCCCAATGGTCAGGGATGATGGAAGTGGCAGTCAAATAACATCTGAAGGACCACAGCCCCCACCCCCCATCCATGTCTTATAAGATTGTAAGGATTACCTACACAATGCTACAAAAAACAACAAGGAAAGCAGCGGTTACCAGTTACCAGCCTCTGAAGCCACAGCAAATGCTGTGATCTCAGAACCACTGGCAGTCATCTTTGAGAATTCCTGGAGAACAGGCGAAGTCCCGGGAGACTGGAGGAGGGCAAATGTTGTCCCTATTTTTAAAAAGGGGAAAAGAGAGGACCCAAATAATTATCACCCAGGCAGTCTGACATCAATACCAGGGAAGATTCTAGAGCAGATCATTAAGCAAACAGTCTGTGAGCATCTAGAAAGGAATGCTGTGATCACCAATCAGCATGGATTTCTGAAAAATAAGTCATGCCAGACTAACCTTATCTCGTTTTTTTGACAGAATTACAAGCCTGGTAGATGAAGGGAACGCAGTGGATGTAGCCTACCTTGATTTCAGCAAGGCATTTGACAAGGTGCCCCATGATATTCTTTTAAAGAAGCTGGTAAAATGCGGCCTTGACTATGCTACCACTCAGTGGATTTGTAACTGGCTGACTGACCAAACCCAAAGGGTGCTCATCAATGGTTCCTCTTCATCCTGGAGAAGAGTGACTAGTGGGGTGTCACAGGGTTCTGTCTTGGGCCCGGTCTTATTCAACATCTTTATCAACGACTTGGATGATGGACTCAAGGGCATCCGGATCAAATTTGCAGGTGACACCAAACTGGGAGGGGTGGCTAACACCCCAGAGGACAGGATCACACTTCAAAACGACCTTGACAGATTAGAGAACTGGGCCAAAACAAACAAGATGAACTTTAACAGGGAGAAATGTAAAGTATTGCACTTGGGCAAAAAAAATGAGAGGCACAAATACAAGATGGGGGACACCTGGCTTGAGAGCAGTACATGTGAAAAGGATCTAGGAGTCTTGGTTGACCACAAACTTGACATGAGCCAACAGTGTGATGCGGCAGCTAAAAAAGCCAATGCAATTCTGGGCTGCATCAATAGGAGTATAGCATCTAGATCAAGGGAAGTAATAGTGCCACTGTATTCTGCTCTGGTCAGACCTCACCTGGAGTACTGTGTCCAGTTCTGGGCACCACGGTTCAAGAAGGACACTGACAAACTGGAACGTGTCCAGAGGAGGGCAACCAAAATGGTCAAAGGTCTGGAAATGATGCCTTATGAGGAATGGCTAAGGGAGCTGGGCATGTTTAGCCTGGAGAAGAGGAGGTTAAGGGGTGATATGATAGCCATGTTCAAATATATAAAAGGATGTCATATAGAGGAGGGAGAAAGGTTGTTTTCTGCTGCTCCAGAGAAGCGGACACGGAGCAATGGATTCAAACTACAAGAAAGAATATTCCACCTAAACATTAGGAAGAACTTCCTGACAGCAAGAGCTGTTCGACAGTGGAATTTGCTGCCAAGGAGTGTGGTGGAGTCTCCTACTTTGGAGGTCTTTAAGCAGAGGCTTGACAACCATATGTCAGGAGTGCTCTGATGGTGTTTCCTGCTTGGCAGGGGGTTGGACTCGATGGCCCTTGTGGTCTCTTCCAACTCTATGATTCTATGATTCTATGACAGTCTTCTATTCTCTAGCCGTTTGACTTAGCCCCTGCAGGTGCAGGACATTGTCATAGAATCATAGAATCATAGAATCATAGAGTTGGAAGAGACCACAAGGGCCATCGAGTCCAACCCCCTGCCAAGCAGGAAACACCATCAGAGCACTCCTGACATATGGTTGTCAAGCCTCTGCTTAAAGACCTCCAAAGTAGGAGACTCCACCACACTCCTTGGCAGCAAATTCCACTGTCGAACAGCTCTTACTGTCAGGAGGTTCTTCCTAATGTTTAGGTGGAATCTTCTTTCTTGTAGTTTGGATCCATTGCTCCGTGTCCGCTTCTCTGGATCAGCAGAAAACAACCTTTCTCCCTCCTCTATGTGACATCCTTTTATATATTTGAACATGGCTATCATATCACCCCTTAACCTCCTCTTCTCCAGGCTAAACATGCCCAGCTCCCTTAGCCGTTCCTCATAAGGCATCGTTTCCAGGCCTTTGACCATTTTGGTTGCCCTCCTCTGGACACGTTCCAGTTTGTCAGTGTCCTTCTTGAACTGTGGTGCCCAGAACTGGACACAGTACTCCAAGTGAGGTCTGACCAGAGCAGAATACAGTGGCACTATTACTTCCCTTGATCTAGATGCTATACTCCTATTGATGCATCCCAGAATTGCATTGGCTTTTTTAGCTGCCGCGTCACACTGTTGGCTCATGTCAAGTTTGTGGTCAACCAAGACTCCTAGATCCTTTTCACATGTACTGCTCTCAAGCCAGGTGTCCCCCATCTTGTATTTGTGCCTCTCATTTTTTTTGCCCAAGTGCAATACTTTACATTTCTCCCTGTTAAAATTCATCTTGTTTGTTTTGGCCCAGTTCTCTAATTTGTCAAGGTCGTTTTGAAGTGTGATCCTGTCCTCTGGGGTGTTAGCCACCCCTCCCAGTTTGGTGTCATCTGCAAATTTGATCAGGATGCCCTTGAGTCCATCATCCAAGTCGTTGATAAAGATGTTGAATAAGACCGGGCCCAAGACAGAACCCTGTGGCACCCCACTAGTCACTCTTCTCCAGGATGAAGAGGAACCATTGATGAGCACCCTTTGGCTTCGGTCAGTCAGCCAGTTACAAATCCACTGAGTGGTAGCATAGTCAAGACCACATTTTACCAGCTTCTTTACAAGAATATCATGGGGCACCTTGTCAAATGCCTTGCTGAAATCAAGGTAGGCTACATCCACTGCGTTCCCTTCATCTACCAGGCTTGTAATTCTGTCAAAAAATGAGATCAGGTTAGTCTGACATGACTTATTTTTTCAGAAATCCATGCTGACTATTGGTGATCACAGCATTCCTTTCTAGGTGCTCACAGACTGTTTGCTTAATGATCTGCTCCAGAATCTTCCCTGGTATTGATGTCAGACTGACTGGGCGGTAATTATTTGGGTCCTCTCTTTTCCCCTTTTTGAAAATAGGGACAACATTTGCCCTCCTCCAGTCTGCCGGGACTTCGCCTGTTCTCCAGGAATTCTCAAAGATGACTGCCAGTGGTTCTGAGATGACATCTGCCAGTTCTTTTAATACTCTTGGATGCAGTTCATCTGGCCCTGGAGACTTGAACACATCTAAACTAGCCAAATATTCTTGTACTATCTCCTTAGTTATTCTGGGCTGTGTTTCCTTTGCTGAATCATTTGCTCCAAATTCTTCAGGTTGGGCTTTGTTTTCTTTATCGGAGAAGACTGAGGCAAAGAAGGCATTGAGTTCAGCCCTTTCTGTGTCCCCTGTTTGCATTTCACCATCTTCTCCTCTGAGTGACCCCACTGTTTCTTTGTTCTTCCTTTTGCTACGAAAATACCCATAAAAGCCTTTTTTGTTGCTTTTAGCCTCTCTAGCAAGCCTGAGTTCATTCTGTGCTTTAGCTTTTCTGACTTTGTGTCTACACGTGCTGGCTATTTGTTTGAATTCCTCTTTGGTGGTTTCCCCCCTTTTCCATTTTTTGTACACATCCTTTTTTAATCTTAATTCAGTTAAAAGTCTTTTGAGACAGATTAACACCAACAATTTTTTTTACAAATATAGTGGTGGGGATTTAGTAGTTTGCATAAAGCAATCTAACAAATTCACTGCAGGAGCAGGATTCCAAGAAGCAATGGGCACACTCTGCTTAGTTCAATTCAAAATGAGCTCAGTTATTTAAGAGCTTTCTTGAAGGATTCTTAGAAGAAGAAGAAGAAAGCTTATCTCTTTTCTGAGAGTTCTCTTGTGGCTTGCAGCCAAGAAGTCTTGCTCATTCATTTTTTTGGGTGCAAGGATACATTAATCACAGCCAAGACTTAGCTGTAAAGTCCCTAACCTCATATAACTGATAAGAACGCTTCCCTAGCCCCATCCACAGTTTAACTACAGTCACATGGACAAAAGTAAAAGAACATTTTACTGCTGAGGGCCATATTGCTTTAGGATTAATCTGTCAGGGGCTGTATGTGGTCAGAGAGTCATGGAGGGCTGCACTTTGCCCCCTGGGGGTCCCCACCCCTGAACAAGTTGCTGTAAAAAGCTATTCCAAGTATGCAAATTACTAAGAGTTAATAACCACCTTGAAGGTATCAGTGCAATGCACTACAGCCACGCGGATCAAGCAAGTCTAAAATTAAAGTGATGAAATTCAACACAAACACTCATACCCTTTCTGCCAACTACTTTTCTGGCCATCTTGTCATGGCAGGAGGATTCAGGTACACTGGCAAGGTTACGCAGAATAGCTCAAGAACAACAAGCATCATGCAATGGGACAGGTAGCAAATCCACCAAGGTTCCTGCCTCCTCTGAGCAATTTTAGTTTCCCCCTCCCCTGCTTCTAATGAAAATCAAATCGTGGCATTTCTAAAGAAGGTGCCATTCAGAACTTTGAGGCTACGGGTGTCAGACTTCATTTGCTTCACTTGACAAAACTGTGCCCTGCCTGCAGCTCCAGTCTGAGAAAACCGGCAGCCCAGCTGATGGCTGGGAAGGAGGAGTGGTGCAACACATCCATCAAGCTAGGAAGGCAAACAGGCCGCCCCCTCCAACGTTACTTTCACTTAAAATCAGCTTGCACTGGCATTTATCTGCACCAGCCGCGTTGTCTGCAATATACACTTCCCCACAGTGCGCTAGGAGGAGCCTACGAAGCAAAGGAAGACAGAAGTCAGGAAGAGGGTCTGCAACATCCATATTACAAGATGCAATTTATTGGAGGGTGGGAGAAGTCCCCACGTAACCTAGCAACAAAAACTACAGCTCCCGTATAATTCCCACTGCCGAGGCAGCCTGCACAGCAGCAAAGCAGCCATCTTTGGTGTGTAACTTAGCGGGAGATTTCATCATTCCGCGCTGAAGTCACCTCCAGATGTTCGCGGTTCACAGCAGTCCCTGCCAGCGCAGCAAGTTCACACGAAAACCTGTTCTCCGCAGTGACACATTTCTCTTAGCCGAGCCCGGACAGCCTCCTCGACGGCTTTACCCTTTCTTTTCCTAATGCAACTGCAGCAAACGAGGTTCCTGGGGAGAATGGCCGCGTCTTTTCCCTTCCTAACAACGTGGCCGTGGGAGATTATTAATTGTAAAAGCGCACACACCTTAACCCCCTCTACCTCATTCTCAAAGTATTTATGAGGTCCATTTAACGCAAATTCAGGCAGCTGGAAGAAGGGAGAAAGCGATCAGTACCCAAACGAACGTCTCTTTCTCTTATTTATTCTTTTTTTTTTTAAAAAAAAAACTAAACCAATACTTTTAGATCCATCTACTGGGAACCCACACATAACCGAAAGGGACATTTTGGGTTAGTCGCTGAGCTCACTGAATAGATGCACACGGTATGCAGGATGACAGGAAAAGTGGGTTAACTAAACGGGCATTGCGATGCCACATTGCGTCAAGGGTGCCAACTTGAATAAAATATTGGGGGGCCCAGGTAAGCCCCGCCCCACATCATCGATCACAAGACACGGCGCACGCGTACCGTTGGAGTGGAAATGCCCATCAACGGGGGGGGGCACTCAAATATTTTATTGGGAGGCCGAAGGGACCTTGGCTCCTATGTATTGTATTTGGGGGGAGAGGCTACTATTGTGGGCAAATGCACCCTGGGGGGAAAGGATGCCTCTAGCGCGCTCGAGAGACGGGCACCGGGGAGAAAGGGAGGCGTAGCTCTCGGTCATCTGCAGAGACGCAGTAGCTGCGGGGCGCCAAGCCGGCCTCCCTCCCTGCACCCGCTCCGGGGGATGGAGAGCGAGGAGGGTCACCCCCCACTTTGGGGCTGCTGGCTGGGCGAAGCGCCGTCGAAGGAGCGCCTACCTCCCGAGCGGCCAGGGATGGGGAGAGAGAGGTGCTTCTGGTTGCTGCCCAGGGTTACTCACGGCGCCCGCTGCGCGCCCCGCTCCACGGCTGCCTCCCGCACGTCCGCGCCGGCTCCAGTCCGATAGGCGCGCCAAAGCCCGCCGGAAGAAATTCAGGAGGCAGCGAGCGAGCGGCGGCGGCGGCTGCAGAGCGGGCCAAGCCGGGGTGGGAGGGGCGAGCAGCGTCCGGACCGCCCCCTCGGGAGGGAAGGGAAAGGAAGAGGAGGGTCCGTCAGGGGAGGAGGAGAAGGGCGGCGAGGCGGCGCCGTGGCGGAGGGCTGCCTTCGCTCGCTCCAGGCACCCGGGCCGCGAGGGAGAGCCGAAAGGTGAAGCGTTGCCGGCCTCTGCGGTGCTCCGCATGTGGGGAGGAGGGGCGGAATGGAGCCCGCAAGCCCCACCCCCCGACCGGGATTTTAGCTGAATCAGCCCCCCCCCGCCGCGCCCGGCTTCTTAGAAAAACATGTGAGGGCCGCACTCTGCCCGGTGTTTGGAGTGGGGTAGGGGATCGCCAGGCTTCTCCATGGCAGCTTGGGCCTCAACGTGTCCCGCCCGCTTTCTCTTTCCTATTTAACGCGGACTTACCCTTCCAGCAGTAAATCATGGGATTGTGGAGTTGGAAGGGACCCTTAGGATCATCTAGCTCAACTCCCTGCAATTTCAGGAATATGCAGCTGTTCCATATGGGGATCGAACCTGCAACCTTGGCATTACCAGCGCCATGCTCGATAACGTCTAACCAACTGACCTATGCGCTGACAAATATGTTGCTAGTGTTTGAGATGTCTCCGTGATGGCTCGTTTTCAGATTAAATTCCCGTTGGGAAGTGCTCCTGTTTTCGTCCGGAAGCTGTTTCTGGCAAGGGCATCTTTTAAGTGTAAAAAGTTACAAATGACTTCAATTGTAGTCATTTGTAACTTTTTTACACTTAAAATAAATAAATCAGAGTGTCTTCTGTTCACAGAGGATACATAAGAAATTATTGGGCTGATTTTCACAATCCTATTTGAGGCCAACGGAGTGAATAGCTTCATAGCAACATTGGGATTATTGGTTTCTTTGCTGAGGCATTAAGTAGCCTAGAGATAGTCCGATGAAAACGACAAAGGGAAAGTCAGGATAAAAATGAGTATGTCACAGTCTTGCATAAGCTCATCTCTTCCTTTGTAACTAGTTGAAAAGGTGACGACCCTGTTAAAGCTAAACAAGTGTGCTGAGCTTGCAGATTTCGGTTTAAATGCTGCTTAACTCTGCCGAATTTATAGTAAATCAGAAAACCAGCGCTGCTGACCTAAGCACCCTGAAGATTGCAATGGAATTTGCTTTTAAGTGTTAAGGCATAAGGCAATATACACATTCACTTACCAGGCCTGTGGTTTGATATGTGTGTGAAAGGCCACATTTTCAGGGGTATCTGAGTAAGGAGATGCTGAATAACAACTCTGGGATGCAGGCCTGCCGTTTGCGTTTATATCTCTTTAGAACTACAGCCTCCCTGGCCATTGTAGCTAACATCCATTTCTTCAAGATGACTGACTCATGCATATAAGCCCTGGCATTTCAAATAAACTATCTGAAAACTCCATTAAGAACATAAGACAAGCCCTTCTGGCACAGGCCAAAGGCACAACATCTTCATTTCACAGTGACCAACCAGATGCCTATTGGAAGCCCACAAGCAGAGCTGGCACCATTCTCCTCACCTGTGATTCATAGCAACTGGTATTCAGAAGCATACTGTCTCTGACATAACCACCCACGCTGAGTCTGTCAGCCATAGACTGAGCAATCTCCTTTTCCATTATTCTCTTACTTTCATCTCCTTGTTTAAATAAGGGCTAACTAAGACTGCCTTGCTGCCTGCGTGAACCTTACCTTAATTGGCCCAGTAGGTCTCCCTGCCACTCATAGCCACCTAGATCAGAGTCAGCAACCTTTTTTCCGCTGTGGCCCGGTCCCTCAGACCATGTGGTGGGCAGACTATATTTTGAAAAAAATAATAATGAGTGAATTCCTGGGCCCCACAAATAACCCAGAGATGCATTTTAAATAAAAGCACACATTCTACTCATGTGAAAACACTAGGCAGGCCCCACAAATAACCCAGAGGTGCATTTTAAATAAAAGGACACATTCTACTCATGTAAAAACCACGCTGATTCCCCGACCATCCACAGGCCAGATTGGGAAGGCGATTGGGCTGCATCCGGCCCATGGGCATGAGGTTGCCTACCCCTGGGCTAGATTAAACTTCCTAAATATGAAATGTTGTACCCTGAGTCCAGTAGTGGATGGCATGGTGAAGGGCCACTGCTCACCTGACAGTGATTTGTGGCGCTGCTGCTTACCAGGAGGGGGAGGTTGGTGGGGAGATTGGCATGGTACACACACCCTAACTGGAGCACCAAACTGGCTCCACCAGTTGCTGCCCACCACTCTCGCTGATTCCTCGCCCTGTTACCTCCCAGTAAGCAGCAGCCACACACCTGACCGGAGGTCAGGTGAATGGCTGCACTCCATCATGCTGTTCCCTCCTGGCCTATTCATTTGCACCTCTAAACCATCTCAAGAGTCAGTATATAACCTGTTCAACAGTTTATTTTGATCTCAAATAATCAAATAAATATAATGAAACAGCAGCAATTTCCTTGTTTATTTTTCTGGCAATAAAAAGTGAGGTGTTGCTACAAGGTAGAGTGGATGGGGATATTCGCCTTCCTTTCTAGGAGCATGGGATGAGGCAAAAGCTGGGAGATGGATTTACAACTGCTGCTGCTTGTAGTGGCTGTCAGAACCAGAGACTACTACAGGTTCAAGGAGACTTCTCTGTATACCCCCCCCATGAAAGATGGTAACATAGTAATTGAGTGCATACAAGTCTAACCCAACAGCAGTATTAATAAAGCAAATCTAAACCCACAGACCTTGTTTGTCTGCACCTACCTTTAAGAAGGGCTTTGTTCTTTAAAGCACATGAACAGCTCATTCTGAGCTGTTCAAATCAAGTTGGAAGGCAGGAGTGGAGAAACAAGGATCTACAATGAGAATCATTTGCCATGGAGAATTCAACCCAGAAATTGCCTGAACACCTTAAGAAATAAGATTGTTTACATACACTAACTTGAGATGAAATCCAATGAGTTGTCACAACTAGCAAGTTAGCTTACTGAATGTTTCACACAATGAAATACAGTGGTACCTCAGGTTAAGTACTTAATTCATTCTGGAGGTCTGTTCTTAACCTGAAACTGTTCTTAACCTGAAGCACCACTTTAGCTAATGGGGCCTCCTGCTGCTGCTGTGCTGCCGGAGCACGATTTCTGTTCTCATCCTGAAGCAAAGTTCTTAACCCGAGGTACTATTTATGGGTTAGCAGAGCCTGTAATCTGAAGCGTATGTAACGTGAAGCGTATGTAACCCGAGGTACCACTGTAGTTGCAGTGAACGGCAGCATATCACAAACGGTTTGTTCACAGTTACTAGATCTATCCTGTAAGTGGCACTACAGGACTAGGTTTTAACAGCAACTCAAAATGACAGATGAAAAGTATTTTGCTTTTATTGAAAGCCTGTATCATATATATAGAATGTTACTAGGGAATTGGTTGAGTTTTCTGGTAATAAACTTTGGGGATACTTTGTTTCCTTTGTTTGCAGTCATGAAAGATTAGAAGTGGCACAATGCACTAATGGATATCCCTCCAGTGAAAAGCATTGCTAAATATTGTAGCTCAGTTCTACTTTGAGTTTAGTAGTTTGGATGTTCAGGCCAATATAAGTTTAGTTCCCATTCAGCATTTGAACTGATTCTGTTTTGGTTCATGTTACAAAATATACGTATGATTCATATTACAGTGTTGATTTCTATATTTCTACTCTAATGGAGCTATAGTTTCTCTTAGATATGTAATATAGATAACAGGAAAAAGATGAATAGTAAATGGGTATGTATGTATTAAAAATTGCATATATAAAACACTAGCAGCCTCGTACCTGGGGAATTCTAAGACCAAAAAAATCAGTGCAGTTTTGGAATCAGTGGTAAAGATCAGTGTAGTTTTGAAAGGTTTGATCCACCATCTTGATTCAAAATGGAGTCCAATTGCACCCAAACATAGATGGATTCTTGCTCCTTGATTTCAGGAACCATAATGCAAAATTATTATTCTACTTATTTACTTATTTAGTTGCTTTTTTTCAGAAAGGTGAACCCAAAGTGACTTACAAAAACAAAACAAATTTGCTTACGATCTGTTCTGAGGTGTCTAAATGCATATTAAATGGACAAACAGCTTTCCAAAATATGTAGTAGATGCAGGAAAATAATAAAAAGAGGAAGGCGTGCCTAAAAAATGGTTACTGAAGCACATATCACAAATCTTGCCTTATATGCAATGTGAGACCATTGGTTAGGATCTGAATCAATTTACAAGGAAACGGATTTAGACTTAGGAAGTACTTCCTGACAGTATGAGGTGTTTGATTATGGAACACACTGCCTCAAAAGGTGGTGGTCTGCCCTATTTTAGAGGTTTTTAATCAGAAGCAGGATGATCACATATCAGGTAGCCATGGGTTTCCTGGCTTGTTTGGGGCTAGACCCTTGAGACCCCTTCCAACACTGTGATTCTATTATGTCACTGTGTTCCATGAGGCTTACTTCTAGGTAAACTAAGGAGCCACATGACTACAGCCCCAGTGATGAAAATGATAGGAAAATTGAGAGAATTCATCTAAAAGAAATTCTCAGGGGGTTCATTGCTAAGAAATGGACAATCTGCAGTTACTGCCTACTACCGCCTGAATGCTCACCCCTGCATTTGCTTATGGAAAATTTCAAAGACAAGCTGATTTTGCCCCGTGGGCTGCTCACTCATTGTCACTCTAGGATGAGATTTTAAAACACACATAGAGATTGTCAGCCCAGCAGCGCAGACACATTTCAAAATGGCTTTGAGGAACTGCAAGTGAAGATAAGTCTTCAACTCCTTAGGGGAATGACTAAGGTCTTTGAGAAAGCTCAAGGAAAACTACAAATTGCAACAGTTTCCAGGGAGGGGGTTGGTTGGTTTGCTTCAGCAATAGCAATAAAGAGTCCCATGACACCTTAAAGACTCCATCAAATTTATAATGGTAGAAACTTTCACGGGTAAGAGAGGCAAGGAAGGAGAGGAATTCCCACCGTGCATTGCATGCAGCCCATAATTTACTTTCTGAAACCTTCCTGCAGACACCAGACAAGTAGCAAAAAAATAAATTGGTTTTAAAACTGCATGTTTATAATCTGTTATAGCCCAGGGCCCAGGAGATGGGCATGCACATAGCAGTTCATAGGAGTGGGCAATGGCTCCCAGTACTAGTTAAAGAAAACACAAATGATACCTTAGTGATGGAGGAGAAATCTGATTCAGTTCACATTTAAAGGTGAATCCATCAAACTTGAACTTGAAACAATATGCAGACCAAAACACAGCTATCCTTCAAAACTCACATTTCAGGCATGCGAGATCTATTTGCCTTTTTACTAGAATTTTAAGTCTACTAACCAGAACTAGTTGCAAATTAATGACTTATGGCAGGCGTAGGCAAACTTGGCCCTCCAGATGTTTTGGGACTACAGTTCCCATCATCCCTGACCACTGGTCCTGTTAGCTGGGGGTCATGGGAGTTGTAGTCCCAAAACATCTGGAGGGCCGATTTTGCCTATGTCTGACTTATGGGGACTTGGAGGGCAGTGTGGGACCTGGCACTTCTGAGATAATACGTTCTCAGTACACTGGTACCTCGGGTTACAGACGCTTCAGGTTACAGACTCCACTAACCCAGAAATAGTACCTCGGGTTAAGAACTTTGCTTCAGGATGAGAACAGAAATTGCGCAGTGGTGGTGTGGTGGCAGCAGCGGGAGGCCCCATTACCTAAAGGGGTACCTCAGGTTAAGAACAGTTTCAGGTTAAGAATAGACCTCCAGAACGAATAAAGTTCTTAACCCGAGGTACCACTGCACCAGAACTAAGCCTGTTGCTCTTTCACAGAGAACTCCATTACTGGTTTTCTCCCAGACTTTCTTAATTTTATCAATTTAACTTAAAAGGCTTGTCATGGTGGCAGAAACCCTTTATATTGTTGCTATTGTTAAAACCACAGGGAAGTGGAAACTCTTGTGGAGCTGCTACAAATCATGGAGATACATACTTGCACAACTACCTTTTGCTGGCTACAAGTGTAAATGCACAACTTTACTATTCTAGATTATGAGGATGTGTTCACAGACCTGTTTACTGTGCACTCACTGTGTTTCTAATGCTGGGTCTTTCATCCATGTTCACACAACCTTATCCAAAATGTATATGTATCCTCTACTTTTTAATAAGATTCTACCATTTGATGTGTTTCAAACCAGCTTCACACCGACTGAAGTCTGTAAACTGTTCCTAATTTGTCTTTAGCCAAGGTGTGAACACCACTGCAAATATATCATCACCCTGTCAACGCCTCATGGCAGGTGCATAAACAGAAATGAATCTGACACTAATGAAGCCATGTTGATGTAACCAGCTGGTGGGGGGGAGGGGAGGTGGGCGGACGGGCAGGCAGGCTGTGAAACAGATTGAGAAAAACAACTTCACTCTGCTCTTAAGGTAGTAATGTGCACACACCCTGAATGAATCTGTTTACCATTAAGAGTTCCAGAGCAAGCAACACGAGACAATTCTGTGATATCAGAAAATGCCGTCCCTGACGTCTTATGAGTCAGATGTGAATAACACTATGATGAAAGAGACCCACAAAATATTTCCAGCTCTGGGAAGCTGTGTGTCTCACAGAGGGACGCTCATAAGACTTGCTCAGAAACAACAAATAATTCATACAGCAACTGACAGAGGGAAGAGTGTCAAGGCTATCAAAACACATTGTGACTAGCTGGATTTCATTAGGACCTCATTGAGATGAATGTCTTCTAGCCCTGGGACTGTTCAAAGCCACAGAGAAATCACATCCAGAAAACAAACTGCTGGTAGCTATGGCTTTTATTTTTATTTTATCTTTCGTTAATGTAAGAGAGAACAAAATCAATGCAAATTTCGTGTGTGTGTGTGTGTGTGTGTGTGTGAGAGAGAGAGAGAGAGAGAGAGAGAGAGAGTTCTGTGACAGTCATTTGGCAAAGAAAGGCAAGCAATATTCCTTTTGTTCCCAGTCTCATCAAAATCATTGTGCTTTATTCTGGTTCTGCACTTATAGCTCTTAACAAAAATTAGAACAATCACTCAGTAGGGCACCCTATTCAGGATAATTCACTGTAGATAAATTAGACTTTAACAGACTTTATCCTTAGTATTGCACACAAGGCACTGAATCAAATCAAGCCACATGTTGTATTGCTGATGAACGATGACAATGCAGTACACAATCACAGCAGTGGCGATGATTGCAAAGCCATGTCAACACAAAATTCCATTAAATACATAATGAAACATTCAAAAATAAAGAAAGATCTCTCCTATGCCCCCAAATAGGCCATCTCCCTTATGGCAAAAGCACATTCTGTTAAATAAATGGATTATTGCTTCAGCTGATACAAAGTTAGCTCCTCGCTTCCTAATAAAACCTTTTTATTATAACATTTAAGAATAGCTCTACTTTAGAATTTAGAGACTAGGAGGAACTTTGGTCTTTGTACAACTCAATCAAACAATTCCTTTCTGATATATTAATATAAAAGCATGATGGATGGCAGATGCTGGTGGCATAATGGATCTATTTTGCTTTTAAGAGGAATAATAGAAAGCTGACTAGCCAGGCTGTTACTGGAATGGTTTGCAAACAGAATAGTAAATGACCTCCAGAATTTGCTATCCATGTAGCAAATTCTCTCTCTTGGATAAGAATCACAGTGGAAAAATAGAAACTTCCCACATAAGCAAAATTGTTTGGAATTTTCATGAGTTCTGGTCCTTAGCTAAGATTAACAGTTTAATTCTAAGCATGCTGGCATGGAATTAAATTTCACTGCTTTGAGTGGAGCTTAGTTCCTTGCATATGTTTATGATTGCAGTGTGCACTCCAACAGGCTGAAAGAGTTTAAATATGCAAGGGAGAAATCATGTAACTGAGCAAATCTGTTTTTATTACAAATCCAAATTGAAAGGATAGAATTTGGGTATTGCTCCATTTTGTTAATCTTAAATGCTCCGTCTTCAGTTTAGTTTAAATCATTATAGTATTTATTTCTGATCATTTTCAAGTTTCTGAATTTTTTAAGGAAACCCCATATTTCAGACCAAAAAGGAGCTGATTCAACCTTAGCCTTAAATGCACTGTGTTGGTTGAATCCAATTAAGTTCTACACAAAGCAGACCCATTCAAAGTAATGAACCTGAGTTAGTTGTGTTTATTAACCTCAGTGGGACTGAGTAGGACCAGCAATGATTCTACTGAGAGCAACCAAAGAACCACCTTGCCAAGACTTGCAGCTGTAGTCATTCAAGCCAGGGATCTCCTGGAACTTGGTTTTCTCTCTCTCTCTCTCTCTGACATTTTAAATTTAATTTTGTGTAGTTTATGACTGCAGCCTTAGATAAGCCTTAGACTATAGACCCCGGTACCTATTTATTTGTAGGCTACATAGGAGCTAACACCATGTATTATTCAGTAAACTTGCATCACTTACATCTCATGAAAAAGATGGATGTCAACATCACTAGAGTAGTGTAGTGGTTAGAGTGCTGGCCTAGGGAGATGAAGTTGTCAGATCCTCACTTGGCCATGAAGCTTGCCGCCAGTCAGTGTCTACCTCACAGAGTTGTTGTGAAAATAAAATGGAGAGGGAGGAGAACCATTTATGCCACCATGATCTCCTTGGAGGGACGGTGGGATATAAATGTAATAACAACACACACACACACAAAATGTCAGTTCATTTTGTAATCCCAGTCTAATGCGACTTGTAAATTGGCTGAACTCCTGAGCCCAGAAGTTAAGTTGCAGGGCTGATCTGAGACATTTTGCTGCGTGAAGTGAAGGCCCAGATGGTAACCACTCTTGTTCAATTTACAGAAACACAAGGCCAGGCTTGTTTGCAGAGCCATACTCCCAGTCTACACATATTCAGATTAATGACAGAATACAGCAAGAATGGAGGATCTGTATCCCTCCAGACGTGGTTGGACTGCGACTCCCATCAGCCCAACCCCCACACAGTATGGGGTCAATGCTCAGGGATGATGGGAGTTGTAGTCCATCTCAACGACCACAGGTTCTCCACCCCAGTAGAAAGCCTCCATGCATTCACTCACAAATGCATTTAGGTTCTATGCTCATTGCTAATCTGAGTGTGTAGTGGAAGCACTGAATGTGATCCCCCTGAATAGGGTTGAGACGGCTGCTTTCTGGGTCATTCCATGTTGTATACAGAAAATTACAAATCAAAACATGCAAGACTCTAATAAGTTTTGTTTCTGATACAATGATTTATACATTTATATTCTATCCATTTCTACCCCATGGGCGGTACATGAATTATGTTTCCAAATAATTCTAAAGAGTTGTCCTTCCATGCTCTTGCCTTTATTATTTCACCTCATTTGTCCCAATTAACCTGCTGGAGCCAGCATTTTTTTATTTCCTTCCCCTCTCACTATTGTTTAAAGGACCTGACCTGTTATACTGAGCACTTCATTTGGATTCATGCATTTAACACTGAATGCTCACCAGTGTCACTCTGATGGGCTGAAAATGAAATGAAAACCTTTGAATGATCTGTTTGTAAGAATATTAATAACATGATTGTGATTTTTTTCCTCCCAGAGTGCCTGCATTATGTCAGGGCTGTACATAAGCCACAAACAGACACAGCCCCTGTTCCCCAGGCTTGCAAACAAAAGGACGAGACTCCGATCACAAAAGGTGATAGAAAATGGTGGATGGGGAAGATTGGTTTTGACAATGTCAGAACAAAAAGGAGAGTTGTTAAAAGGCATCTGCATTCAGCTGGGGCCAGACTGATAACATTTTCTTGGTGTTCTTGTTAGGATTGCATTTCCCAATTGGTTTGGGTCTTCTGAATGGTTATAGGGGCCAGGGGGACACTTTTCTTGCTTCTGCAGTAACAAGACAATTGACAATGGAAACAGATTTCTTTCTTTCAAAATCAGAGAAGCAAGCTATCTTGAGCTGCTCCTTCTTGGCCAATGGCTAGGGTCAGGCTGGCCTTCCTATTGATGTGGTACTCTTTTTGGGAAGGTACCCTGAAACTAAGGATGCAGTCTGATGTAGCATTTTGAAAGCTGGCCAAGTGGGTTCTGTTGGTGTTTGTTTTCTAGGACTAATACTTGTCATGGATCCCTGAGCTCTCAAGGATCTTCTCCTTTGCGTGTTATTGTTGCAGTTTCTACATTACCCACTCTTCTGAATTGCTCAGCTGGAAGCCCTACTGTACTTTCAGACTTTCGCCCTCTTCTTGAGAACTGTCCAGCCAGTAGCTACTCCTCAAACCAGATCCTGCTTTGGGTGCCTATTTTGTATAGCTGCACCCCACAATTCTGCTAGGCCATTGCCTAGCCATTGCCTGGAAATCGCAGCTTCACCCGTTATTATTTTTTATCTACCCTAATGCTGCAGAACCAGTTCTCCCTCCCTCTGGTATGCGCCTGACATATCCCAAAAGGATAGGTATAACAGTACAACTTGTCTCTCTCAGTGCCTCTAAATTTCTCTCTTCCTCTTGGCAGCATCTGCTCCATTCCTCTTGCATGTTGAAGCATCACTGTGATGCTGCTTGTCACCTTACTTCTCTATCTCTCCCTTTCTAGCAGTTTGCCTTGCAATTGCCTCTTACTATTCAATCCCCTCTCCCCTTTTCTGATCCTGTCTCCCCACCAACCCCTCTCTGCTGCTGTCGGTTACTTTCTCATGGAAATCTTATGAAGGCATCCAGTTGATTGGCAAGTCCTGCTTTGGATAGAATTCAGCTGCACTATGGAGTTCCCAATCAGAAGTTCTGTAGCATAGCTGATCCCAGTGGAGCTTGACACAGGAGGGTGTGGTTTGGAGAAAATGGCCTCACATGCCAAATTGGGACTGATGGTGGGTCTAATTTAACTTATGGGTTGGAGGTTCTTCACCACTATCATTTATGCTGATCTAAGTCAGACTATGCTGGTACCCTCTAGATGTTTTGAACTACAGCTCCCTGACTGTTGGCCATGCTGGATGTGGCTGATAGGATTTGGAGTCCAAAACATTTGGAAGGCACCAGGTTGGGAACGGCTGACTTAACTGAAATGAAGGTAGTGAATTCTTATATTGTTCCTACATTTCATGCAACATTTCATAGACTCATAGAATTGTACAGGAACCCTGAGGGTAATTTTCTTCAACCCCTGCAGTACAGGAATCCCAACTAAAGCATCCATGATGGATGGTCATTCTACCTCTGTCTTGAAACCTCCAAGGAAGTAGAGTCCACCACCTTTGAGAGGGTGTGCTCCACTACTGAACAGCTCTTACTGTCATAAAGTTCTTCCTGAAGTTTAGTTAGAATCTCATTTCTTGTAACTTGAAGCCACTGATTCAGGTTCTAACCTCCAATGCAGGAGAAAACAAGCTTGCTCCATTTCCCATTTGACAGCTCTTTATATACTGGATTGGCTAACATATCTCATTTCAGTCTCCTCTTTCCCATGCTAAACATACCCAGCTTCTCCAACTGTTCCTCAAGGCTTGATTTCCGGACCCTTGATCATCTTGGTCACTCTCCTCCGCATACATTCCACCTTGTCAGTATCCTTCTTAAATCGTGGTGCCCAGAACTGGACAAAGTACTCTAGGTGTGGTCTGACCAAGGCAGAATATAGCAGGACTATTACTGTCCTTGATCTGGGCATTATACAGTACTTCTGTTGATGCAACCTAGAATAGCATTAGCTTTTTTGCTGCTGCAACTCATGTTAAGTTTGTGGTCTACTAAGACCCATAGATCCTTTTCACATGTACTTCTGGCAAGCCAGATGTGCCCCATCTTATATTTGTGCATCTGGCTATTCCTGCCTAAATGCAGATCAAGGTTACTCTTTGTTTGCCAAAGGAAATGTTTGATATATCACTGAAAAATAATTGATCCTTGAACTAGCACATTGGGGCACATCGACAGGAAAGTTGAGTCTAAAGCTGTGGCTAAATGATTTCCAGGGTTCCATCAGTCTGACATGATTCCCCTGCTCTGAAGTCACTTAAATATTAACAATGGGATTTTAACAGCTTTCATTTTATTACTCACATGGGACAAATCAGTTCTAAATCACATTGGTTCTTTAGACCGGCAAACGAGTTGCAGTGTTTTATTAACAACATAGGGCTCACAATGTATTAAATGCTAGAATTTAAAACCTGTTGAGAGGTTTACATAAGTTTTACAGATGTTTCCCAGTCATTCTGAGTTGTCGTGAATGAAGCATATGTACAGCCATATATTGGCTGCTGACAGGCAAGTCATCAAAATGGAAAAGAAATAGCCTGTGACTGTGTTGCACAATCCCCTCTCCCAGCAGTCGGCAAGAGTGCTGTCATCTTGACATGCAGTGCTATTGGGATGCCTTAGATTTAAATGGAAACTTTCAAAAGACCTCATTTTAAATCCAGATTTATCTTGATGGGCTTGTTCTGTTGCAAACACTTTCAAAAGAATAATTCACACAACTTGAAAGCTGCACCCGTTGTAGGGTGGCTGTTAAAATCCTGCAATATTGCAATGCAAAATGCAGTGTTTGTAATGATTCCATGACCGATGTCCCAGCTGGAAAAAGGAGGTCTGTACTTTGGGATTCAGCCCATCTCCTGCTTCTCTCCCGCCCCTTACTGTTGAGAATTTCTATTCCACCTTAAGGAGCAGACGTGTGGAACTGTTGCGTGTCACATGTCTGTTTACATTCCAGCACAGCTTGCTGGAAACTTCCATTGTGTGTATTGCTTTTGTTTTTCCTTGTCTCTCTGAGAAGATGAAGAGAGAGATGACATGTTTCTTTGTCCTGATTTATGATTAATAAATCTGTAGTTGTAGTATGCTTTCACAAGCCTCACGTGTATTCTGTGTGCACAGTTTGATATGCTGATTGTGTGCCCTGGCTTTGAAGCCTGGGTCGCTGATTTACATCGGAGCAGAGGCCAATGGGTCTTCGCAGCGGGACGGCTGGAAGGAGATGGCCCAGCTGGGGCTAGCCAATTGGCCTTCTGGCCCTCTGCATGTTGACACTTACACCTGGCCAGGAGGTGGCGTGACTTATACTAGAGACATGGGGGATAGGGCAGTGATGTGACATAAGAATCATAGAGTTGGAAGGGACCCTAAGAGTCATCTAGTCCAACCCCCTGCAATACAGGAACCTCAAAGCATCCATAGCAGATGGCCATCCAACCTCTGTTTAAAACCTTCAATAAATGAGAGTCTAAATAAGAAGCATGGAAGGCAGTTGCCTACACGTTTTTGCAACTGATTTTCTTGCTTTTATCACCATCCAGCTTGTGAAGGAAGCAGGGCCCTTAAATGAAGAAGTTCCAAACTGACCACTTGTTATTGGTGGGCTCTTCAGCCTGTTTCATCTATCCTTTTGCCTTAAACATTATACTTGTAGGAACATGTTACCATTTTTATTCAAGCACCCTTTTTAATCAAATCAATGCTTCACAGATTGATTGCTGTTGCCTTTATTGTAGAACAGAGTTCTTCAACTGGGTGCCTTCCAGATGTTGAACTGCAACTCCCATCAGTCCCAGCCAGCATGGCCCATAGGCAGAGATGATGAGAACTGTAATCAAAAACATCTGGAGAGCACAAGGTTGAGGAAGGCTGTTCTAAAAAAACAATGGAAGCCGTTTAAACAGATACGGCAAAATGGTTGAGTATTAATATAATCTATTTGTGTGTGTGTGTGTTTTAACAAATCCCACTAAGTAGCACATAAAGGCTCTCCTGGTGGCAAATAATTATGTTTTCTCACCTCCTTGCTCCGCATCTTTTCCCTCAAGGATGAAATGAATAATGTTTAGAGGACGGGATAATAATAAGCCGTGGGAAGGGAAGCTTGCAGTGGTACAATTCCCCCTCTCCCCTCCCCTTGGTGTGTGTGTGTGTTTGGGAAAAGAAACCCAACAGACTGTAACGTGCATTACTGTTAGCTGCTCAAGGTTAGCTAAGCATTATCTGTCGTAACTGACATTAAGAAAAATTATAGGTGGCATAAAAGCAGCTCTACAAATGCTAAACCCTAGGAAATTAACCTTTGATTCTGCCTGACAGCTCAGTGAGTCTATTTGTTCTTTCATGACAGTTAACCCTCCCTCCAACGCCCTTCCTTAGATTTCTTAAGTCTTCATTTACAAGCTTTACCGGAGAACAGTTTGTTATGCCAATATAGGAGATTTATTTTTAACATTGCAAAACTTGCACAGGTTTACTCAGAAATAAGTCCCACTGAGCTCAATGAGACTTTATTCCAAGTAAGTAAGCATAGAATTGTCGCCTAAATAACTATTTTACTGGCCTTTAATAATGTATACATCAGGGTTATAAATAATTTGCATTGCAGGGAAGAAAGGAAATGAAGTTTCTTATTTTGGAACATTCAGGAAACCTGAAAGATGCTTTTGTAGATCAGAATTATTATTATTAATGAATAGCTTGGGACCCAAGCTGTTCCTTTGTTTACAAAAGAAAGTGCAATTCTGCTAATTCCTCCTTCAACCTGCAGTTCCTGTACCATAATTAACATTATTCCCATAGGTATTTTAACCTCCAGAAGCAGTTTTTTTCAGAGGGTGCAGGATGATCAGGAAGGTAGAGGAGGACATTTCATGATAGGAATCCTTCACAGAAAGAAAGTTGGGAACTAAAGCAGTGTGATTTATTTATTTAAAAACATTTATAATTTTCATTTATATACGTTCCAACAATTATCTAACCAAGTTTTAACATTTTCAATTTCAATCAACTTCCTTCCCCCTCTTTCTGCGATTCCTTACATTTATTTCCATCCTTTCCTACAAATTGCATTCCATTCCTTTCTAAAAAGTTTGTTATCTTGATTTCTTACTCTTCTGGTACGTTTCGCCATTTCTGCGTACTCCATTAGTTTCTGCAACCATTCTCCTCTTCTTCCTTCCACTTTTGGGCAAATAACATTCTTGCAGTTGTAGTCACATACATGAATAAATTTCTATACTGTTTGGGTAGTTCTAATCCTATAATTGCCAAGAGAAAAGCTTCTGGGTTGTTTTTTTACGAATGTTATCTTAAACATCTTTTTCAGTTCATTATATATCATTTCCCAGTAAGCTTTAACCTTATTACAAGACCACCACATGTGAAAAAGGTGCCTTCTTTCTCTTTACATTTCCAACACTTATTCGACTTTGATTTATACATTGTGTTAGGTACCATCTATATAGCATTTTCATATAATTTTCTTTTAAACCATAACCCGCTGTAAATTTTATATCTGTATTCAATAATCGTTCCCATGTTATGACCAATATCTATTGCCCAATGTATCACTGAAGATTTCATTTGTTCATCCTTTGTCTCCCATTCCAATAACATTTTGTACATTTTAGACATCACTTTAACATTACAATTTAACAGGTCTCTCTCTAATTGTGATAGTTGTTCCTCAATCCCCCGCTTCATATCCTTTTAAAATGTTTCCTTCAAATGATGATATTGTAACCATGTTGTTAACATTCCTGGTAAATCCTTAAACTCTTTTAATTTAAATTCTCCACCTTTCTCTCTTAGTAAATTTCTAAAAGTTGCCCAACTTTCCACCATATTTTTCTTTTTCATTGCTATGGCTTCCAAAGGTGAAAGCTAAAGTGGTATTTTAGTTTCCAGTAATTTTTTATCTTTATCCCATATGCTATACCATTTTTTCACAATTATATGGTTTGTAAAACCTTCATGTACTTTCACCTTTTCATACCAAGAAGCATGCCTACCAAAAATATTATTGTGAGCTTCTAAATCTAAACAATGCAGATTCTACAACAGCAACCGTTCCTTCAACCAGCACAGACAAGATGCTTCATAATATAATCTCATATCTGGCAGGGAGAAACCTCTTCTCTCTTTCGTGTCTATCAGAAAATTGAATATTGTGTTTGCAATATATTAATGTCCTGTTTCACTATCTCTTTTCATGGGGAAATTATTAATTCTTTGTCTTTTCTTTTTATTTCTTGTAAAATTTCTTCTTTTTTATCTCTCTTATCTTTCTTTGGTACGCTCTTTGTTGTATAAAGAAACCCCGCATTACCGCTTTACTCGTGTCCCAAACCACCTTTAAATCTGCCTCTTGGTTTACCTTAATTTCAGTGTAATCCTTTAAATTTTTTGCCCCTTTCCCTAATATTTCTTGACCATTTAATAAATTTTCATTTAGTCTCCATCTCATTGGGAAACTTCCCTGTTCTTAATTCCACTATTATAGAGTTGTGGTCAGACAATGTTCGTGGTAGAAAAATCTCTAGATTTTAAGTCCTTTTACCGTATCCAGATTGGTCCCAAATCCTTTTCTTTTAGAGAGGTTGCCGCTTTAATGACGGATCTCAAGGCTTCTTGCTGTAGGGTCTTGATCATGCCATGTGTCTGTTCTCAATCTCAGAGCCTCCCACAGCTCTTGCTGGAGCTTCAGGAACTCCATGAGAACATCTACCGATGCCTCTGGACACTCCAGAACCTGAACTAAAAACCTTTGGACTTTTTTTAGAGAAGATGTGTTGCCCTCGCTACCTTCCTGTCTCCTCACAGCAAGCAGGTCACTCAGTGCGAGCAATCTCTGCCATGTGCCATTGCCCACGGCAGACCCGGAAGTCCTAAAGCAGTGTGATTTAAATACGCAACAACTCCCTCCAAGAAAAGCACATCAGGATGTGCAATCCACGCGCTTGTATCAGAGTGAGTGTACTGCCATTTCAGCTTTTAGGAAACTCTTCAATCACATTTCTCTGAACTACCTTGACCACAGTGGGGTGTCAGGGTTTTCTTTCAAATAATGAAAACCGATTATCCTAATGAGCTGATCACAAATCTTGCTTTCACAAAATCTCAACGTTTGAAAAGCCTTTCATTATGTTGTCAGACTCTTCATATCCATCGCTTTCTTTAGAGCTTTGCAGATTAAACAAAAGGGCAAACAGGTTCTTTCTTCATGCTGGAGTGTTTGGAAAGAAACCCCCCCC
Organism: Podarcis vaucheri; assembly: GCF_965113315.1. Classification (NCBI taxonomy): domain Eukaryota; kingdom Metazoa; phylum Chordata; class Lepidosauria; order Squamata; family Lacertidae; genus Podarcis; species Podarcis vaucheri. Next base: position 57,725,738 of record NC_138760.1, on the reverse strand, counting down.
TCAACATTTTGAAGTTTCTTTAAAGCTTAGATATGCCTACTGGCACCAAAATGGATTTTTAATATCTATCATTTATCTATCCATTTATGTATCTATTTTTAAAAATCTTTTCTTAACGTGTTACAAAAATAAGTCAACAAACATTGGAGTACCATGTCAATTCTCAACCTCTCTACATCTTCCCATGACTGTTGCCCATTATTTAACTTGTCTCCATAGATCAGGGTTAGGAAACCTTAAGCCCAGTTGCCAAATGCAGCTCCACCCAGGTCTCTTGATTTGGCTATTTGGATTAATCCCAGTCCACACTCCCTTTTGGGCAGCAGTGTAGTGGCAAAGTCAAATATGCAGGGTCACTTCATGATAGTCACTGCTGACATGTCCCCTCCTACCTCCTCTCCCATCTAAGACTATACAAGCTTCTAACATTATTTAATAATCTTATAATCATACAATAATCATAATAAGGGATGCACTGCAACAACAAACACAGATCTCTGTGTGTTGCCTTTGAGCTAGATCTACTATTTCTGTGCACATTCATGGGCAAATGAGTTGGAGTGCTCCAATATCTGCTTTTGGAGTGACTTACATTGTGTTTCCATTGACGTTCCAATGTATGAAACGGAACTTGCACACCATTCTCTTGAAACTGAAGCACTGTGCATTTTCAGTGTTCCTAAATGTTTAGCTTTGGAGCATACAGAACAACTCCTCTATGGTCTCCCCACATTCCTTCTCCAGAGTGACCCTAGGAGTCAATCCTCAGTGGCTGTCTCACTGCTTTCACTCTGAGACCTCTTCTCAGTGGCTCAAAAGCTCTCCTTCCATGCCGATTGAGCACCTCTAGGACACTGGAGGCAGGTACGTATATTGGTGCAGAAATAGCCTTTGATCCCTAGCAACTGCCCCTCTGCTCTCGCGCCACATCTCTCACTTGGTCAGCATCCTTCTGAGTCTTTTGCCTCCCTGGAATTTCTTGAACTCTGATAATTATTGTTGTTTGCCTGGAGTCTCCTCTCTATGGTGAAATGTTTTGAATTTCTTTTGAATCTAGAGCCACTCTTTCCAAATTGGTGCCAATGCATATGAATTAGCACACATGCACATTTTATTCAAATCTGAGTGCTTTTTTGGTGACCAGCCTAGCTTCCTCCACATGGGAGAATGAAGGCTACAAGTGCCTAGTCAGTGTGGTTATACATTCCATGCCATGCACCAATCACTTTTTTGTGCATTGATCATATTTCAAAGTAGCAAATACCATCCTGCCACATTGTGTTCTCAGAAGTCCTCTGTGAAGAGGGTTAGGCTCAAAGACCAGCCAGTGAACATCACTTCTGAGTAGCTGTTGGAACCAGATCTCCACCATCTGGGGAGGACCAAAACAGCCTGGATGTCTGTGAGGGTTCAGGATTGCTTTTCTTGTTCATGTAATCAATAAAATGGTATCAAGCAGTTGCAAATGAGCCTTTGTGCCTCTCTTTTAGCTAGTCATATTTATTTGGTCCATTTCCCTATTAGGGCCAATTGTCAAACTCCTTTAAGCCAATTTGATAAGGGTGCCTTTTCCAAGTCTTTCCAGAATTTGCCTATAGACAACCAGTAAGGGATTTAAATGAGATATCTGCCTTCTTTGCCAGGTTGGATGGCCCAGGGCCAGAGACACCATCTTCTTTAGTTATTTGAGGGGGCCTGATGTAATGTCCAGGAGCCAGGGACAGAGCCAAATGTCCTTTAAACATTGAGGGGGCCCAGTCCCCTAAAAAATTTGGGGCCTCCAAAACTGCTTTGGCCCCTAGGAGTCAGTGCCTATGTCCAGGGGCCAAGGCATCAGGCAAGAAGGAAAGACAGGAAACCCCATGAAATGGACCCCGACTTTCCTGCCTGGTGCAGGGCACGTCTTTGCAAACAGCTTCTCAGAGAACATGCTTGCAAAGGAGCAGCTGCAAAATTAATCCCTCCTGCTTTTTGGTAAGGAATGCAGGGCAAGGGAGAGCAATGTCTCCTTCTTCTGCTTGCCTCCTGACTGTATGATTAATTAGGGTTTTTTTGTTTTTTGTTTAATGGGGAAAAGTGGTTGAAACTGGCACATCTATACCAGACTACTCCTTTGAAGCAATGAATGATTAGGCCTGAAGTTATGCTTAGAAAGACACATTTTCTATTTAGCTGCAGGTCTGCTTTAGGATTTGTATGTACTATATATAGTAGGGACAAGGGTTGTGTTCCCCGTGACTCTCAACACCCCCTCCTTGCACAATTACACAGCCACACATAAGGGACACATAACAAATAATGGCATCTGTTAATGTGGGGAAGTGCTTCTCTTTTCTGCCATAAGAGGGAGCCAGGCCCACGCAGAAGTCTGTGACATGGGACGTTCGTGAACACAGTGAACTGCAAAGAGAAAGTGGTGATGTATAGTGGGGGGGTTGGGGAGAGAGAGAAAGGAGGACCAGAAATAAACCAGCAGGAAAAAGATGAGGTGAGCGTTGATCTTTCATCTGGGAGCAACAGCCACTACACGCTGCAACAGCCACAGCACGGTGGTATAAATGACTTCTCTATGTTGGTAGGTCCATGCCAGAGGGCAAAGATGAGTTTCAGATCTTGGTGTCAGCTTGGATTATGTGTGTGTTTTCGTTTGTGGGAGCTGGGGTTGGTGGCAAGGCGGCAGAGTTCATTTGTGGTGTTTGCTTGTTATTTCTATAGCGCTCTGGTTTTAAATACAGAGGGTGACTTAGGAGAATTGAAATGCCTACATTCTTTTGTGCTCGGTATGTTTTAGATTATCTTTCAATATTCATAGACATGTGTGGCTGTGCACAGTCACATATAAAAGTGTATATGTATGCCAAATGGCATTGCTAATCAGGCATCTCCCAAGTCTTAGGTCTCGGGGGCTCGCTTGGTGTGCACTTTCATGGACTATTCCAAAATAATTTAATTTGTCACCTATGTCCATTTACTGTCAGGATAAATCAGCACTCCTTGACTTTTGGGATGATTGTGAGATAGTGCTCCTGACAGCAATGTAGTATTGGAGAGTTTAAATTAATAGAGCATGCTCAAAATCTGAATATTTGGGTAATTAATCTCCCGGTGCTTCCTGTTGTGGCTGCCTGGAGAGTATGGGGAAAGAGTTTTGTGTTTTCCTCCATGCTCTCTACAGGGGAGGCTGCTTTAATTTTAAGGGCAGGCAATCTGAGGGGCTCCTGCTTGTCAGTTTCTCTGCCTCATGCTTGGCTTTCCCTCCTCTGTGATTTAGGAAAGAAACCTCGAATATACAGATCTTTTCTTGCATGGCAATGTTGCTGCTTGCCACTCTGGGCAAGAAGGATCGTGTGGCGTCAGGGTCCCTGGCTCAGCATGCTGAAGAAAGCGCACCTGGGATCAGAGATGTAAACCCGGAGGTGGAGAACAGACGACCCTGAGGAAGCTGCTGTTCCTGGATGTGTTTTTAAGGGAGAGGGACTGGCTATGATCTGATCTCTGGGATGCCACAATCTTGAGCTGTAGGGAGAAGGTGGATGCTCCTCAGAGAAACAAGAGAAAGTCGCCCAACAGTGAAGGACCTCAGCTTCTTCACAAACTCCAATTGCACATAATAGTCGGTGGCTGGGAAACTACATCAAGGGCCAAAGAGATCTGCACTCAGGTCTTTTTCCTACTCCTTCCTTCCCTCCCTCCCTTCGTCCAATGACGGCTACAAGACAAGCTGAACTTTTCCCAGATCTTTGCCAGATAATTGGAAATATTGTGCCTTTGCTTGGGATGATTTCATCCTGATGGGCCACTTCGACGGGATGTACAAAACGTGACTTGGGTGATGAGCACCCAAACGGGGACTGACGTGATGCACAGAGTTTACACATGAATCGCAAGGGAGCGCTGAAAAGGAAGGAGCTCGTCCACATCCTCAGAAGACTAATTTAGAAGGAGAGATCTCGAAAGTTAGGGCTGGTGGATTTTGCTAATAATAATAATAAAATGCACACCTGCAGGTCCACATACCTGCCTACCCTACATAACGTCAGAAGATTATACCTTATGCAATGCAGCCCGGCAGCTGCGATTGTTGTCTTTTTTGCTTTGCTATGCAATTCAAATTCTCAATAAAGTAGAAAGGAAAATGTTCTTCCCTGGACAACACTAGAGCATCAACAGTCAAAAAGGTAGGACTTGGAAAATTTCTACTTTTTTATTTTTTAAAAAAGACAAATAAATTGTGATCTCTTAGGTATTGGATGTCTTAAAATGTAAATTTATTTTCTTTGCCTCTAGGACTGTGAATCTTAAAAACAATGTGGAACAGTATGAGGAGCTGATTTCTGAATCTACTTGTAAAGACAGAACTGACATTTTAAATTTTGGTAGCAGAAAGGGACAAAGTCTGAAAGAGTATGTATATAAAAATGTCCCGCCAATGGAAGGGATGGAAAATTAAATCGGAAACAAAAGCACCTAATGTGTTCTGCTTCAATAAAGCTGAAGGGCTAGTTAAATGGACACTGGACAAACTGAATCAATAGCCTATTTAAGGGAGAATCCACGTAGGCTGGAGAGTGATTGTGCCCCTGGGATGCTGAGTTTATTTGTACAGGACTCTGAGGATTTTTGTACTGGCCTGTTCTGCTTAAGAGTATTCCATTTTAGGCTGAAATTCAGGAAGGATTACTGGAGGGGGAAAACCATGACTGTGACAGTCAGTTTCAGATACTTGCCACAGAATGCCTGATGTTTCTTAATGAGATTCCTAAGGATGATGGGATCCCTCCCGAGAGCGAAGAGACTTTAGCACAATCCTTAGTGGGGGTCTGCCTGGTGGTGAGTAATTAATGGACACCTGATGTCTCTTTTGCAAGCTCTGCAAGGACATGAGCTGATGTCATCGCAAGCCCCCATGATATGATCTTGCCTTGGGAGGAAACATGATTTGGAACAACACCACTATGGACGGGGAAGGGATGCTTGTGAAAAGGGATTCCTGCTTTCGGATCCTCACCGGCTGCTTCCTTTCCTTGCTGATTCTTTCCACGCTCCTAGGGAACACACTGGTCTGTGCTGCGGTCATCAGGTTCCGCCACCTGAGGTCCAAGGTGACCAACTTCTTTGTGATCTCTCTGGCAGTCTCAGACTTGTTAGTAGCCGTCTTGGTCATGCCTTGGAAAGCCGTGGCGGAGATAGCTGGATTCTGGCCTTTTGGGTCCTTCTGTAATATTTGGGTGGCATTTGATATCATGTGTTCCACAGCCTCCATCTTAAACCTGTGTGTCATCAGTGTGGACAGATATTGGGCCATCTCCAGCCCATTTAGGTATGAGAGGAAAATGACCCCAAGGGCAGCCTTCATTATGATCAGTGTGGCATGGACTTTGTCTGTGCTGATCTCCTTCATCCCAGTGCAGCTGAACTGGCACAAGGCTAAAACCACCAGCTTCTTAGACCTGAACTCCACTTTCCAAGGGGTAGCTATGGACAACTGCGACTCCAGCTTAAACAGGATGTACGCCATCTCTTCCTCCCTCATCAGCTTCTACATCCCAGTGGCCATCATGATAGTCACCTATACGAGGATATACAGGATTGCTCAGAAGCAAATCAGGCGCATTTCCGCCTTGGAAAGAGCAGCCGTGCACGCCAAAAACTGCCAAACCCCCGCCGGCAATGGAAGCAGCATGGATTGCCAGCAGCCAGAAAGTTCCTTCAAAATGTCCTTCAAGAGAGAAACTAAAGTCTTGAAGACTTTGTCGGTGATCATGGGGGTGTTTGTGTGCTGCTGGCTACCCTTTTTCATATTGAACTGCATGGTGCCCTTCTGTGAGCCCACCATGCAGTCCAAGGGAGCAGAACCATTTTGTATTAGTTCTGCCACTTTTGACGTCTTTGTTTGGTTCGGATGGGCCAACTCTTCGCTGAACCCCATCATCTATGCCTTCAACGCAGACTTCCGCAAGGCATTCTCTACTCTCTTGGGGTGCTACAGACTCTGTCCCGCTTCCATCAATGCGATAGAGACGGTTAGTATTAACAACAATGGGGGCATAGCCTTTTCCAGTCAGCTTGAGCCCAGAGGGTCCAGCCCCAAAGAATGCAATTTAGTCTATCTGATCCCCCATGCTGTTATATGCCCAGAGGAAGACGACATGGCAAAAAAGGAAGAGGAGGGGGAACTGTCTAAAACGTTGGAGAAAATTTCTCCAGCCCTATCAGGTATCTTAGATTTTGAAGCTGACGTTTCTTTGGAAAAGATCAACCCCATCACACAAAATGGTCAGCATAAAACCTGAGGTGTGAAAGAGCTAGCAGCCCATCAAAATGCAGAAGGAAGATTTGTAAGGTGTTTCTCTCTCTTTTTCTTTTGTAAGAAAGTGTCCTATCGCGAGAGTTTAAAGCCATCACACAAAAGCCCAGAGCTCAGTTAGTTGCTGTTTGACAGAAGCATCCAATTTAAAACAAAGAATTCCAACTTGCATAACATTGTATTTAGAGATTGTTCTATGTTGTTCATCCTGAATTTGAAACAGATCTAAATTGTAGATACTGCACAGCTGCGAAGGAAATGGAAAATCCGCTTGTTAAATGTTTGCAGAAACAGAACTGGGGGGAGGCTAATGAATTTTATTTATGAACAAAATGTATTAAGCTAAGTATGAGGTTCCTGTTTGACTTGCATAGTTGTATTTGAGTGTTCATAGGTTGCAAGTAAAGTTTGGTGACTTTTGCCAGGTTAGGTGGATGCCTTTATAAATGATTTCTGAACATCAATAGAGCCTTATAACAAGAGTGGAATATTTTTAATAGTAGGAAGACAATGTGTCAATACTGGCTTTATTTATTTATTATTTAAATGGCTATTTTTTCATATGTTAAGAAATCTAGCTTTATTTATCTTATTTTATATATGTCTAAATAATGGGATATTTCTGGGGTCTCATTCACTGCATTTTTGACCAGTTTACTAGTCAGCACTTTATAAAACAAACAAAGGAACAATTTTGGAAGTGAGCTTTGCCTGGATAACTATGTAACACGTAGTTGTTCAAAACACAGGAGAAGCTGAAGAATCGACAAAGTTGTGTGATGGTGATGATGCAGTGTTCTTGAGGGGCTTTCTGTACCAAAAATATAGGACCAGAGTTGACTGAATGGCAAGATGCAAAAGTTGTGCCCTTATAAGAAATGAAACAAATTGCCATAAATTTATTTTGGAATTTCCTGTTATGTTGACTTTGCTTGAACGTCAGCATGTGAAACTGTATATAGTACACCTTATATATGAATACAACTTATAAGATGAATTGAGCTAAGAAGAAAAACATCTTAGTTAACCAACAGTGGGTATTTGTCATTTTGTAAGATAAACCACCCCTCTCGGACTTTTTTTTTAATGTCAGATTTTGACTATTGTTTCTTGGGGGGGGGCGGAGAACTCCCCCTCCCATGTAACTAGTGAAATGGAGAATAGATCTATCAATAGCTATTATCCATGTCAGCTAGAGCCTCCATTTTCCGAGGCAGTATACCTCTAAATAAATACCAGATGCTGTTGAAGAACCACGAGGGAGGGCTCTTGCCCTTGGGCCTTGCACATGGACTTCTTGGAAGCATCTGTTTGGCCACCATGGGAAACATCCCACCCTCACCCTGGTCTGGCCTGTTGAGGTTTCCTTTGCTCTTATGAAACTGGTAATAAAAAATGAAGAGATAAATAAATGTTGATGTCATCTGAAGCTGCACGATTTGCTACTGTACCCATTCAGATTGTCGGAAGTGAGATACTGCGATATAAATTTTAGCTGTCTTGGTTGGCTTCCCTCATGTAGAAAATAGTGCCTCATTCCTATTCTGGATGCCGACACAGTGAATGGAGAAGCAAAATCCCCCACTATCCCACAAGTTCCCCAATATTTCTTTTTGACTACCTATGTAGAAACCAAAATTCCTGCGACATTCCCTTGAAGATATAAACTAAAAACAATGATGATGCCAATCCCACCAACAGACACCAGCATTGACATACAAACACATTCCAAGAGAATAATCTGGGGGGTTCCTTTTGAGAGGGGAAGGGAAGAATGTTAGGAAAACCCAGACTTTTGCAGAAACATACTCCTTATTATAGCATTCATCCCGAAGTGTAGTCAGCAAAAGAGGACTTGGAGAGATCAATTAGAAGCCTAATGAAAATATACACCCTGAATCAGGTCTGTGTTATTTAAGTATTGTGAATGTTTTCATAATTCTTATTGCCTGTAAGCTGCTTTCATACATATAATAAAAATTATTTTGTGAACATAAGGTCAAATAAAGCAATTTACATTACGTTTATTAGATAAATCATTGTGTTTTATTTGTCATTGTGTTTTTAATAAGAATAACAATCTCTTTCCTCCTTTTTTGCCTTTGTAACCTCTTGCTGCAACAACTATTGAGACATTTAACTGACGGCGTCAGATTGGAACATATCCCACTGAAATGTTTATTTGTTTGGTGCCTGTGGAAACTTGAATTCAGATTGAACTGATTTCTATCCTCCTTGAAATGGTGTGAGAATAGTGGCAGAGGATCTCCTTTGTATGCACAAGGTCCCAAGGTCAGTCCCCAGCTTTTCCAGGTAGGGCGGGGAGAGACCCCTACCTGAAATTTTGGAGAGCTTCTGTCAGTCAGTATGGACAATACTGAGCTACATGGACCATTGGTCCGACCTGGTATAAGGCAATTTCCTAGGTTCTAAATAAGAAGAAACCCTATGGGTTTGGCAGAAAGAGCTGTTTGTGGTTTCTTCTCCCACAGTTATTTATTATTGCAATTATATCTATAAGCAAAAGAGTAAGCACAAAAACACCTTTAAGGTGGTCATTTAAGATGTCCACACTTTTATGCCATCACCAGTGTTTATAATTCAGCCACTGCTTCATCTCTTTGCTTGGAAACTTCTCCCATTTTGTGGTTTCTGGTCTGTAATATCTCAGAGGTGGAGAATAACCAAGAATGGCTTCATTTTTCAGAACCTGATTGCCAATGCCAATTAAATGGATGCTGAATTTCATCTTCCAGTGGGTCAATCTTGTAATTCCAAGATTCATAATCATAGAGGGCATTCTGAATATGTGATTGGTTGTATAGTTTAGGTGTCTCAAGCAATGGACAAATCTGACCTCCCCATGAGAGTCTTCTTTTGTTGGAGTTGGATTGAGAAATGCTGTGTGCTTCTGTTAACCACTGACGTATCAGTGCTGTTGAAGAATATTTGAGTCCTTTGAAACATTGCTTTGATGTTAGTGGGAGAACTAGTTGAAACCTGCAAAAACCTTGTTGTCATCGTCATGGAGGCTGTAGGCTTAAGAAGTTTGCTATCACAACAGCTTCCACTAGCTGAAGGTATCTTTAAAAAGGGATTAGACGTGCCCATGGAGGATAAGGCTACCCATGGCTGCTGGTTAGGATGGCTATATATTTCACTCCATATCAGAGACAGTGTGCTTCCGAATACCAGTCACTGGGGATCATGGGTAGGAGAGTGCTGTTGTGTATATGTGGACTTCTCATAGCCATCTTGTTGGCTGTTGCTGGGAAAGAATGATGGACTTGATATAGACCTTTCATCTGATCTAGTAGTTTTTGTTATGTTCTTATGTCTTTAGTGCCTTTCCCTGACAGTTAAAATACAGTAATAACAAATTAAACCAATAACCATTTGTTACCCTTTAATGACACCCAAAATCAGGCAGTTGATTTTGCCTAATGGTAGGGCTGGTCCTGAGTGAGCCCTGCTTGCTCCTCAGGCATCTGGTTGGCCAGTACTGTATGGGATTCTTCAAGAGGATGATTACCTGCACACCCCTACTGAGCAGCAAGCCCAAGTTTTCCTCGGTGTACAATGTGAATAACATCTTTTCCCTGTTACTCCTAACTATAGGCAATACTAGCTAGATGGCTATAAATATGGTATCAGAGGTGGTATACAATTGTGGGATTTTCTGCCTCAGGAGCCAGTTTACTTGGCCAGTCTTGGGTGGGGATTTGGTATTCTGCCTCAGGCAGCAAAATATCTTGGGCTGGACCCTATTTGTAGTCCTTTCCCTATGTGTCTTGAGATTAACTTGTGAACAGAGCTTATGCGTGTATGACCTGTTTGTGCATAGGCTCTGTACGTGTGGCAGGACCTTGCTTTCCACAGTTTCTGATCAGATGGGGCCTACAGATGGAGAGTTTAGATCACATAAGCTCTGTCCAGATTTCATACTAAATACCTGTATGAAGAAGAGGTTGCTCTCTAAGGTAGTGCACCAAGTTTGTTCAGGCACAGCCCTGCTGCAGTCAGTCATTTTTTACCATACAATAGGATACCTGTCTGGCACCCATATCTGATATTATATTGTGGAAATAATAACACAGCAGTGGGATTTCCTGGCTGGCTTTTAGAGGTCTTGAGCTTTGGCTGGGTCACCAGCTCAGTCATTAATGAAGGGAAAGAGCCTGGCTACTTTGCCATGTTCTACCTCCACTCTCAGAAGCAGTATACTTCTGCATACCATTGAGTTGCGCTCAAATCCTGCTGGCAGGCTGCCCATAGACATCTGGTTAGCCACTGTGAGAACAGGATGATGGACCATTGGTCTGATTCAGCAGGGCTCGGTCTTCTGTCCCTAATCTTTTGGGCACCACTCAAAGACCTTTATTTCATTCTGTATTGGATTTGAAAATGTTTGTATATAGTCCCTGGAATTGTTTTTTATTGTATATATGAAACATTTGCCAATGTTTTTACCATGAAATATTTTATGGGAAGTGATTCATAAATGGAATTGATCAATAAAACGAACAAGCAATAGGCTAGAATAGATTACTGTCAAGCACTCTTTATGGGTCTGCTCTTGACAAGTATTTGCAATTCAGTAGCTGCAGCAGGTCCAGAACATGGCTGCCAGAAATTGGAATGGTTTAGTCAGCAGGAACCTCACAACACCAAGTCCAGAGAGTCTACAAAGCCCAATTCAAAGTGTCCACATTGACATATAAGTCACTAAATGACTTGGGATTCAATTATCTGAAGGAACACCTATCTCTGTGCCATCCTGCCAGGGCTTTAAAACCGGCTGGCAAGGTATTTCTTGTTATACCATCTCCAGGTAAAGCATGTTTCTCACTTACCTCAGAGAGGGCCTTCTCAGTGGTGGCACCCTGGTCTTGGAATTCTCCCCCCACCAGCTCAAGTGTTACTGGCACTTTCTTTACTCTGTTTTAGGTGCCAGTGAAAACTCAACTCATTACTCAGGCTTTTGGTGGGGAGGGATTTTGAGCAGGGGCAGCCAGTACTGGTTATGTTGCTGTAGAAACAATTAGGTATTTTGTATGGAATTTAGTTTCGTTTGTGTGATATGATAGATATGTATAGCGTGCATTGATTTTATTATGTGACCCACCACCGCTGTGCGATGAACAGCAGGATATAAATTCAATGAATAAAGAAATTAAGAAATATAATAGTGATGACAATGTTTTACCTCAATTGTTAGAGATAGTATGCTTCTGAATGCCTGTTCTCATGGAGGGAGAATGCTTAAGCCCTGCTTTGGGGCTTCCCATAGGCATCTGGTTGGCTACTGTGAGAACAAGATGCTGGACTACATGGGTCATTGGCCTGATCTAGCAAGTTCTTCTTAAGTTCTACTTTATTTCTTATCGTGCTGGATGTTGGAGATGGGGGGAACAATTGCAGAGCTGAGTAGGGAGTAGGGATGGAGGAGAAACTTGCTTCAGTACCATATTTAAAGCTGAATATGTCAACTTGGCACTTTCCAAAATGCCACCACCATTCAAAATTTGCAGGTATTTTCTTCAACCAAACGATGCTTACAAAATTGCATATATTTGGGAAAAGAGTACATAAAAATGAAAATATTACACACAGAAATACATTATATTGGGGGAAATTGCTTGTAGAAACGAGTACATTAGTCAAAGCTGCATAGAAAGATGTGTGTGTTAGGAGAAAGTTGCACTAAAATGCCGATAAATTTTCAAGAGGATTTTTTTTTTTAAAAAAATGAAGTTCACTGCAAAATGTGGAGATTTGAATGTAAAAATGTAAAAATGAGAAATGGAGAAAATGAAACTCCTTGTAGGGAGTGAAGGACTCTTGGCTTAAACAGAATAAAAGGGGTTCTTCTCCTTCCTGGCTTACTTTTCAGCCCCATAGCTGAGTTTTGAGGGAAACTTCCCTGGCCTGGTTGCCTCGAATCTTTAAATGCTGCCTTCCAACCAAACCTAAAATCCTTCTCTCTCCCACAGCTTCATTTTAAGGGATGGTTTTGGTTCCTTGTTTGGGCTAAGTAAGAAACAGTTGAATCTCAGAAGCAGGAACGGATGTCAAGAGTCATCCAGCAAGTGAGGCTGGTATAAACCACCGCTGAATATTTTTCTGGCCATAACCACAATGTGCTGTGTTGAGCCTAATTGATTTATTTTCTTTTTTGAAAAAAAAGTAAAATGTATTTTGCTTCATTAACATGTAGTCTACAGTGATAAAAATAGCAGGAGTCACTTTGTGGATGGTTAGTGTTAATTTTATGACTGGCAGTGCTATTGCATCCCCAGAAAGCAGAGGAGGAAATGCTTTTTGGCTGTGATATGCCATTTTACGGGCCACGGCCAAACTGTCACCCCTCCTCTGAAGACCAGAAGGCTCTTGGCCATTCTTCCATTCTGCAAAGCAGCCTGTGAGTAACCAGCTTTAACGTCACTTGTGACAGGTGAAGCTGTGTTAAGCGTAGGCGATTCCAAGTGGAAGCAGAAGAATGGCAACAAACCTTGGATTCAGCCTTCATCATGTGAATATATGTGACTGGAGTCAAATGCAGTGTTTTGGTTCAATCTTTTTCGAGAAACAGGGTCAGCTTTTGTAAAGGAAAGATAACACACAAGGTCAATAGCTGATAGTTTGAGGGCAATAGTTAGGGCTACGCTAGGCAAGTTCCCACTCATGAAATTAGCAATCTTCTATTGCTGTGCCTTAACTGTGAGCCACTTTGAGGACATCTGTGTGGAATGAATGAAATAATAATAATAATAATAATAATAATAATAATAATAATAGATTGATAATTATTATAGCTGTTGTATATTTATTATTATTTTTATTGTTATGCCCTTCTTTGGTTCTTTGGAAGCAATAGCGACTTCAAAGGTTACTTGAAAGTGCAGAAAACAAGAAACTGGAGCAGTTTGTGTTTCCTATTCTCTGCATTTCTTTGTAATGTGATGAAAAAACTGAGAAAAACCAAAATTGCCATATTGCCCACCACTTTGCTGAAGCTGAGTAGGTTTGGGTATGGGCAGGGAAACCCCCTGAGAACAACATGCATGGCACCTTGGGTTCCATGACGAAAGAATGATGGGATATAAATGTAAGAAAACAAGTCAATACCTATAATTTGCTTTTGGACCATTCTCTAATCTTGTGGCTAAAAGCGAGAAGGTAATAAATTGGAGATTGGAACAATTTCTTCGTGAGATACCGTATTTTTTGCACCATAACACTCACTTTTTTCCTCCTAGAAAGTAAGGGGAAATGTCTGTGCGTGTTATGGAGGGAATGCCTACGGGTGGCATGCCTACGGATTTTCCTCCTCTAAAAACTACGTGCGTGTTATGGTCGGGTGCGTGTTATAGAGCGAAAAATACGGTAGGAAGTGGAAGATTCACTTGAACAAGGCTGTGACGACTCCTTAGATTATTTATTAGCGATAGATATAAATAGCATATTATCTTCCATGTTCTCCTTCCGTTGTTGGAGGAAGAATGTTTCTCAGTACCAGTTGCTGTGAATCCCACGTGGGGTGAGCCATAGTTCATTCAAGTCCTACGGTTGGACTTCCCATTGGCTTCTGGTTAGCCATTGTGAGAAAAGGAAGCTGAACTAGATAATTCTTTACTATGACCCAGCAGTGCTGTTCTAATGTTTCAGCATACATGAGGTTTCCAGGTGGTCATTCATCCAGACCATAACCCTCCTTAACTTAAACCAAGTGACTACATCCTATGTCCTTAGACATGTCCTGGGGGTAAACGTATGATTTAGGCTCAATTTGCTCAGTTCTTAGCCAATCTTATGATTCTGCATATCTTGCTATTTCCTCTCAACCTCTCTCTTAACATATAATGAATTTTATCACCTTGCTCTAATGTTGCCTTCCTTGACGCTATAAAAAATATTTATTGCCTGATCCAAATATGCACTTATTAAAGAGCCAATAACATATTTATGGTGCAATTATTCCTCACAAACCCCAGCTCTGCTTTTTCTAAAAACTACTCTTAAAAATCATCATGATGCATTGTCTGTTTATTCAGGTCTTCATTTAAACCAGGGAGTTGTAAATTACAGCCCACAAATTAAAGTTTGGCACATAAACTGAAGAGGTTACTTAATATATGTAGTGCAGTTCCCAGTGATTTTCCTAGATTAAAAACAAATGAAACACAACATCCTAAGAGTCAAATATGATGCACTTTGTTTAAGCCTCGCCATAGGGAAACTGGAGGGCATATTTAGCATGCTTAAATGTAATGTAATGAGGCTAGACTATGATTTTCCCTAACCATTGTTTAAAATGGTCAGGATTAATAAGCCTCTTTACTCGGGATGTCAGATCAGATCAGTTTTGTTTTTTGTTTTGTTTTTTACTAAGTGATCCAGTGTTTTTGATAGCTGTAAAACAACGACAAATTCCATAGATGAAACTCTCTCTCTTCATCCCCCACCCCTCTCCAGAATGGAAATGCAGGGAGGAAAAAGCCAGACAAAATCCTTAACAACAGCTGCCAGAATGACCTTGTGGTGGTTCCTGATAAGGGAAGGAAGAGCTGTTTAACTTGAAACTGTTAGGAAGAGTAAAGCCATCCTTTTAAAAGCTGATTTTTCACCTGCTTTTACTGAACAAGGAAAGGGGGGGGGGATGAACTAAGAAGGTAGAGCTGAAAGGCAAATATCTCCCGACTGCAGAAATACATAAGTTCTTGAACTTTTGTGAGAATCGAGTGCTTACTTTTTAGAGGGATTCTCACCCTAAAAATTATGTGGCAAGAACATGACCGAAGGCTCCATTCAGTACCAACCCTCTTAGAAACAAGGGCAATGCTTGTCTGGGAAGAAGCTATAGTACAGGCTCCTCTCGAGGGCTTTCCTGACATTAGCCCAAGAGGAAGCCATGCTGCAGAAACTCCAAAGGAGGGTGTCCATGTGTCCTACTATTTCAGAGTGGACATGATCCCTGTTTTGAGGCATCCTGTATTTGAAAGGCTGTCTGGTCCAAGAGTTTAGAGAGAAGGAAAGAAGCCTAGGAAGGGAGAGCAGGAGCCCATCAACAGTTTGCCCCGTGATAACAGGCACACACAATCTTCCCCACCATAGTGAGATATACAGCATTTCTGACCCGTGATCCTCGGATGAAGGGTGGCATAGGAATTTAATAATTAATAATTACAATAACTTCTACTTAATTTATAATCATATTAAAATGTGCTTCTATGCATAGGGACCAGCGTATGCAAAATTCATGCTGTTGTATAAGTGGCCATCTTAGACTGCAAAGGTCCCTTCATGACTTTGCAAAGGGAATCCACTGTGTGAGGAAAGGCTCTGATACAGGAATGTGGAGACACATGGCAAGAGCTGGGGGGGGGGGGAATGCTGCATATGTAGGAGAGAATAAGATCCCTGTGCAAAGGTGCTGCTTAAAATACAAGAGCAGATCATTCCCATATTTACTGGAGTCTCCTGTCCTGATGCTGACAAAGGAGAGCATAGGTTTTTCTCGTGGTTGCTTTTATTCATTTAGAGAACTGAAATCAGGCCACTAATATTGCCAGAAGCCATCCTTTCCCCTGGTTTAAATACACAGACTATATATTTTTAATGATGCACTCTGCCAGTGGGGCTGTGGAACTCTTGTCCCAGTTTTGGAGCAATGCACAGCAGGCAGGGGGAAAAGAACAACAAATAGTAATAAAACAAACAAATGGACAAAAAAGAGAGCAACATTCAGGGCACACACACTGTGTGGGAGTTTTTTCAGGACAGCATGGAGTTGGAACAGATGATAGGGTGAATATGGGTTCACTTGTGATGGAATTGAAATGTGACATCATAAGCTAGTGACGATTTTACATCATCGTATCTCAGTTCAGAAAATAACCTTATGTATTTATTTTTAGGGTCTTTGCATTTTCTTTGTAACTATCAGAGCCAAATTTTGGGTAGTCTCTTGAATAGCTGACAGATATGCAAAAAACCAACCAACCAAACAAACAACAACAAAAACATGAATCAGTTTCAGTTTACAATTTTTCCATTCTGGAGTATCTTTTTGGAATCCATGGATGTTTGAGTAGGAATGTCACTGGCAAGTTTCTATGATGTTGCCACTTTACCTTAAACTATAGCTGCATTTTCATGAGGTTTGTATTTCAATGAAAAAGTAGCTATTTTATGGTTGCGCTGGTGGTAAACCCCCTATCTTCCACTCTTTTATTCGCTTTTGTACCTATTTGCAGCTCTTGTTTCCCTGATTTTCTGATGCTTTGACACAATTGTATTTAACCCAAAAGGTCTTAAGAACTTAAGAAGAGCCTTGCTGGATCACACTAAAGGCACTCCATACTCACAGTGGCCAACCAGATGTCCACAAGAAGCCCTCCAGCAGGACATGAGTGCAAAAGCACTCAATCCACCTGTGTTCTTCAGCAACTGGTGTTTATACTGAAGTTGGTACACAGAAATCATGACCAGTAGCCATTGATGGCTTTGTCCTTTGTCTAATTCCCTCTTTTAAAGCCATCCATGTTGGTGACAAATCACCGTGGTGGCAAATTCCATATTTTAGCTATGCACCATGTGAAGAAGTACTTCTTTCTGTCTGTCCTGAGTTTCCAACTTTCCAACTCATCAGATGAGCCTAGGTTCTAGTATTCAAAGAAACAGAGAAATGCTTCTCCCTATCTGCTTCTTGTTCACAAGGTTATCCTAGCTAATCAGGAATCACATGACATCACAAACCACATTGAAATGCGGCAGCATCATTGTGGACAGACAAAGCCGCTTCCATTTTCCATATTCTGAAAGAGTGGTGGTAAAGAGGCAACCTCATTTCCTCCTTGTGCTGCCCAGCAGAACTGGAACCAGCTGTGGCCCTCTGTCACATCCAAATACACAGTCAAAGGAGCATCCCATTAAATGTAATGCATCACAGATGGGTTACCTCCTCACCTGGATGATATTCTGTTGCTCTGCATTACTTTCTCTACAGTTCTGAATGTGCATTTCCATTGGCAATGTTTGTAAAATAACACTGCTCCCCCTAATTTTGGGCTGGCCGTATTTTGACACACCACTATTATTGTGATGCTGTTCTGTGTCCAAGTAGAGGGCATCCCTGGAATACAAATGCTCTTCCATAAGAAGGGTTTATAACTTGTCCCAGAGGTGCCACTCAAACCCTCTCAAAATGTGAAATAGAAAAAGGAAAGCGCAGCCATTATTTTGATGGATTTTTTAAAACAAGAAACCTACTCTTATATTGACAGATCTTCCGCAGTAGCTCCGAGGTATTTTACATTGCTGATGAAAGAAATATGGCATTTAACTCTGCTCAACCTCCCTGCTTAGGAGTTGGCTGCACATCATAATTCTCCAATCAGAGCAACAAGGTTAGAGATGCGGATTAGAGATTAACAGCTCCGTCTGTGAATCATAAACCCAGCTGGGAATATGATAAGCTAAACTGCGAAAATAATACCTGGTGTATTTTTCTGTTCACTAAGGTAAATGAAATCCATTCATTCAAATAGAAAAAGATATGTATGATATAGCCATATTCAGAAGGTTGCTTCCACCTTTTTTTTTGGGGGGGGGAAGACCACTATGGTTGCTCTTGCCAATGAAGCAAGAGTGTGGGAGTGTGGTGTTTCTGTCCTGACAGCTGCAAAATGTCCCAAAAGGGGAGCCTCTTTGTGGACAGATGTGTGTATGTGTGCAGGCTTCTGTTTTCAGTCACATCACCACATAAATGGGCATCAAGGGGGAAAGGCTAGTGGGGTTTGGAGAGTTGGAGTGGGGCCAGCCGGCATTCCCCCCCCTCCGCCCAGTTAGTGTATGAATGGAATTGACCTTCCGTAAAGGCTTGTGTCCTTAAATGTTCAGTTCTGCTGCCTGGGAGCCAGCTTTCACTAAAAAAAACCCCACACCCCTCAAAGTCATGGTATGATAATGTCTTTATTAGAACGAACCGAAACATCCCAATCCTGAGGAAGCTTTTGAGTTCTCTGGAAATAAACGAGGGAACGGAGCGGGGAAGAAAAAGCTGGGCAAGGTGTCGTTTGCTTGAAGCTTTGTCGTTTATATAAACAGTCTTAAAAATGGAACACAGAGGAAGTTGTGCAGACATAATTGGATTAGCATCGCTAGGTGCAAGACAGATTGCAGGATGCACCCAGGGGTGCTGGGACAAAGAAGACGTCATGGTTATTCTCCCATTTGTTTATTTTTTTCAAAACCCCCACATGAAATATAGTAAAAGCTAGAAATTTTGTAAAATACAAAAATACAGCTTTTATTAAAAACAACAACAGTTGGTCCTACCCAGATGCTTAGAAAGGCTGGTGTGAATTTTAATCTGTTTTAGTATTTTAACTCTTGTATGTTTTAATGTACCATTATTTTTTCCTGATGTTAGTGTGTGTGTGTTTTTTCCTAAACTGCTTTGAGGGTTTTTTGGTTTTGATTTTTTACAATCAAGCAGTGTATAAATCTTATGAAAGAAGTAAATAAATAAAAGTTTTTGCTCTCTGCCTAACCAGGGACCTATGTTTCACTTAAGGCATAGGGCAGGTCTGAGTAATAACGTGGCTTTGCTTTCAAAATTGCTTCTTTATGCTGGAATACCAGGTGGGTAATTTGAGCTTTATTCAGCTTGCAATACGCACCTTGGAACTGAGGGTAAAAGTTGATCTTACGGCTGCAGCATCTAGACTAATTTTTGTATCCCCCCCTTATTTTTCTTCATTTTCCCCACTCCCTGCTTGCCTGAGGAGCAATTATGGAGACCTCCACTATTTTCTGACATTTCGCTTGGTCCCAATAAAAGTATTGTCTAGTGGCAGCTGGGTGGACCTGCCTTGCTCTCCCAGCTTCTTAACACTGCATGCAGCTGCTACGTACTGGGAGGGGGAGAGGCAAGGCAGCAGGAAACTCAGCACAGAGTGGGTGCAGATTGATTCTGCCCCAAGCCCACACCTGCCAAGCTCTGAGCTGTCTTGCCCCTTCCACCTTTTCCACCCTGTAAGCAGCTGTGATATGTGTTGTTGGGAAGCCAGGAGAGCAATGCAGACCCATCTGCCCTGCCCCACGGGCTGCTGCAGGAATTACCCAATTGTGGTATTTGAAGTTGTGTCCCCCCCCCCAATGGACCACAATGATTATCTGCGCTCATCATATATATAGCAACCTGGAAAAATTGACAGAGGAAGATTTTTACTAGGGATGGTGACAGTTTCAGGTGGCACCAAACCACGATGATGG
Source organism: Podarcis vaucheri (assembly GCF_965113315.1). Taxonomy (NCBI): domain Eukaryota; kingdom Metazoa; phylum Chordata; class Lepidosauria; order Squamata; family Lacertidae; genus Podarcis; species Podarcis vaucheri. The sequence goes on along the minus strand of NC_138760.1, from coordinate 57,706,153 downwards.
GTCGGTGGAAGATGCTTCCACACAACAGTTTGTTTTGGACTTGGAACTACTCCTGCATGGTTTCCAACATGACATTGTCCTCCTCAAATTGGTATCCCATATTATTTTACCATTTAATTCAGGATTCACCCTTTTCATAGAAAATATGCCAAGTAACGTGGATATAAATTGGTAAATAGGAATTAAATGGGGGGGGGTATGGAACGGTATTTTGATGAGGACGATGTCATGTGGATGCTGCACAAAGCTCAAATCCATTGCAAACTGTTGCATGGAATATCTCCGTCATGGACTATCAGTGTGATTTGAAGTGCAAAACCTGTATACATACCGTATGTAACACCAAATCCAAAACAAATGGTCATATTGAAGTTCCCCGTGAGGATGGCTATGGCTTGGAGGGGTGTATTTAAAAAGACCATTGATGCTTAGTGCTTCTTTTTCAGTGCTGTAAAAAGTGGATTGGGGGAACGGAGGAGTGCTGCAGGACTCTGTTCGACTTTCTGTGTCTAGCATGCTGAGTTCGCTGAAGCACCACATCTTCTTTGTTCAGTACTGCAGTTAAAGGCAGTATAAAGGCTCTGCATGCCTGGATGGTTATCATAAAATACTTCTTATATCTGTAAGAACAGATGGAAGATGGAAAAAATGATAGGGTAAGCTGAAAACTCAGTCCACCTGGGCTTTTAAAAGAGAAATCTTATAAATTGCAAGTCCAAGAAAGCTGACTGATGTTATTGATTGGCCTCCTTATCAACTGTGGTCACAGGATTTCTCTTGCTCTTGTGAGAAGCCATTCAATGGCAGGACATTGGAGTGAATGGGTTATGTCACAAGAGCATCTATTTCATCATATGTGGTGTGTTTTTTTAAAAAAAAAGCATAAAGAAGATTCTCTGTTTGCAAAAATACCCTCTACGCCCCATCCTCCAAATAAATTATGTAAAAAAGATAGAAAGGACTGACAAAACCCAGGACCAGGAGGAAGAGACGTTGGATGAAGATTGGAAGAAAGTTTTTAAATTTTTTATTTAGGATTGTTTTGTAAAATTAATGAGTATCAGAAAAATGTTGGAAGGAAATTATTTGGCTTTAGCAGAAATGTTAAAAAGAACTATGCAAGAATATGCTATGGTTATGAGAAATTGGTATAAATAAGATTTAAGTTTTAAGTTTTAGGGTTTTTATAGTAAGATAAGGTTAAAATAGATTAAGGTAATTTAATGACAGAATATTATGAAAAATGGGAAGGATTTGCTGTGATAATTAACAACTACAATACAAAAAAGGGAGGTGTGAGGAGGTCGATGAAATAAGGTAATGACAGTTAAAGATTTGGGAATATTGGATCTGTTTTTAAATTTTTGTGGATTATTTTTGTTTTTTGATTTTGATGTGTTATGTGTTTTGTTTTTGTTTTTTGATTTTGATTTTTATCGATTTGTATTGTTTGATTGCTGTTTGTTTTTCTCTTGTTTTTCTCTTTGTTTTTTTCTGTAATTTTAAAATTCTTAATAAATATAATTTATAAATAAATAAATTATGTAAAAAAGATGCAATGTTCTCAAACCAGGCAAAATATTGCAGTTAAGAAGTTTTTCAATGAAAGCACAGGCCGGTAATGACCTGTAGCAACAAATTCAGTTGCTTACACATCTTGCTCTTTTGGAGAAGCCCAAATAAGCATGAATCCATACAGTACTACCAAATTTCCAGGTCCTATGTGGATGTGAAGCTACAGAAGATGCTCAGTCACAAAGTATGTTTATGAAGATGATAAACCAAGGACAGGATTTTGGAAATGGTTTACTAGTTACTAGTTATTGAATGCAAAGAAAGCCGCCTTCTATCAAGTCAGTATTGCCTACCCTCTCTACAGAATTGCCGACACTGACTAGCAGTGGCTCTTCTGGGTTTCAGACAGGATTGTTTTCCTGGCCCTACATGCTATTTAACTCCAGTGCTAGTCAATATCTATATGAAGCTATGGGGAGCAATTATCAGGAGGTTTGGGACACAATCTGCTGATGACTCTAAGTTCCACTTTTCTGTTAGATCTGAGTCAGGCAGGCTGTGCATAAAATGAACTGGTGCCTGGATGCAATGGTGGAGTGGATGAGGGTCAACAAACTGAAGCTAAATCCCATCAGTACTGGCATTCTGCTGGCTCCTGGAACCATATGACCTGTTTAAGCAAGCAATTCCCAGAACCTGAACTTCTCACCTTACTGTTTCAACTATTTTAACTGCTTTCTCATGCTGTTCAGCTGCCTTGTTTTACTGTACATTTTAATTAAGGATGCTTTAATGCTCTGGGAGAAATATTATTGTGTGTTTTAATTACGTATGAATTTTATAATTGATTTTATTGTTATATGTGCTTAGAAGTCATTTTGGCATATAAGAGGTACAAGAACTGAACCAGGGACCATTTGCATCTAATGGACCTGCTCTACCACTCTTCCCTTAGTTTCTCCAAAACCTGTGGCCAGGAGGTATGGTGAACACTGTTGGAACTAGAAGATTGTTGATCAAATCATTGCTGTTTTTCTTAAAGTACATCAATTGATGTGGGCACCAATGAACTCACCTTCTGCCAGTAGTGGTCTGTGGGGCTGTGCTGTTTAACTGACTCCCAACCCTAAGGTTGCTGCTGGTTACCATAAGGGAGAGGGAGGTTGGCACAGTGCAAACTTGGTGGCAGGAGGCACTGGCTTGGTTCTGCCCTACACCTGCACCTGACCTTCTCTCCTCAGTAACTGGCAGCCTGCCTGGGGCTCAGAAGCCAAGTAAGGAGTTCAACCCCACACTGCCTTATCCCCCAGCTGCTACTGCCCTCTGCCCTCTGCACATGTCTGACCCTGCTTAAAGCAGATGGCATTCTGTCCTCAGGTGAAAGCTACTATCAAGGGGCAGAATCTAAGAAAGCTTTGTATTAATTGCCTTTGATCAGCTTCATGAAGTCCTGAAAGACAGACAGGGAAAATCCATTACTTCTTACCTCTCAAGACCCAGAGCTAATGGAAGCAAGACCTGGGTTTGAGATGCATCACTATTCACTAGCAATACCACACAATGCAAGCATATCAACACTAAACTACACCCTTTCAACAATTCCAGACCTCACCCCTAAAGAGTCCTCATGAGAAAGAATAGTGTGTTATACAGAGAACGGAAGCAGCAGCAAGATGCATTTACCTTGAGGAAAGCTTTTTAAGCACTTATGGCTTGTTTTAACGCAGATGCTTTAAAAGGGCTCTCGTCTCTAGTGGTTTCTATCGGAAGCCTGAAAATGAACAACACTGACTTTCTAACTCTGTCAATTGGCTCAGGCCTCAGCTTCTCAGCCTTCTACTCCTCACGTTCCAGTAATGAATAGAACTGATGGCTTTACATTGTGAACAGGATACCCCCCCCCCGCGGCAGTCACTAGCTAGACAGGCAAAGAGTCTGCAGAAGTATTTCCATTCAAGTTAACATAGTGTGGAAAGAGAAACAAAGTAAATGGAAAAACAACCCCCCACAACCAACCAACCAACCAACCAACCAATAAACCCCCAAACCAAATTGAAACTGGAGGAAGACTGCAGTTTGCTGATGTTGATGTACAACCTATTCTATATTCTTTCTTAGGTGACTCATAAATTGCATAAAATAAATGAGTTATTCCATTCTTTACCAGAAGAGGCACACAACCCTGAACACAGTCTCACGTAGCTCACTAGATGAAACTGCAACCTTGGGTCATGAGGTGGCTGGTTCAGATCCCAGAGTCCCTGACAATGCAGTTTTGGGCTCAAAGGCATTCTTTAGATCTTTGCTTCCACTATCACAGCCACCTTTTTCACTGAACTGTGACATTTTTATCCTCCCATGACAGTGGCTAAGCTTCAGTGAAGCATCCAATACTTGCATCAGGACAACTCATTGTATTGCTAAAAATTACACCCACTTAACATTGAACCCAATAAGACTTCTGAATAGTTATAAAGAGTATGGCACCCCTTCCTCACTGTTAGCTTCACTGGAACAAATGACACTGCCAAGCCAGCCCTCCCTACCAGTTCATGTCAAAATTCTCCTTGAGATGAGATCAGCTAGTCCACATCTGCTCTAGATCGTTGGGTATTCTAAACAAAATTTGCATTATTCTTCCCTATAAAGCCACCAAGTGCTGGGAATGATGCTAGAAAACAAATTCAATCTACTGCAAGGAGCTGAAATTTAGGAAACTGGAATCATGTGGCATCTTTGAACTATGGCTCTCTCAGGGAGCCAATTAATTAGTCAATGTGATTTACAGCAGTCCTTGATAGGACTCTGGAGTTACTGATTTTTATTCTCCATTCAGTGACTTTGTAAAAGAAAGGTTGGGAAATCATTCACTGGGTGAGAGTTTTGATTCATCATTCATTCATTCATTCATTCATTCACTCATTCATTCATTTCATTTTGTCCCGCCCTTGATCCCATATGATGTCAGGGTATTTTTCAAAAGCAATCAAATAAAATGCAACATAGCACAGAGTATTTTTCTGAAATCTTCAAACCAAATACTTCACAACTATAGATAGTTCTAGAGTAGCACAAAGTAAATATTTATTTTTGGCCTCCAGGGGTCTCATCTCCCAAAGGCCCCAAAGGACAAATGAGTATTTAGCTGTCACCGTAAAGTTGTCAACAAAGGTGATAGGTGGCAATTCATCCTAATTCATCCTACTTACAGCCTCATTCTAGAGTGTCACCATTCCCATCCACATAATTCTCAGATCCACTGTTGGTGATAATGTTGGCCTCAACTTTGCCAGCTCTTCGATGACATTCAGATATAGGGAAGCTCCCTTCTCATAAAAGAAATGAAGCCCATTTACCTTGTCCTTCATCCTGGATTATTGATGGCAAAGCTGCATTGCTTGCTTCGTCTCCAGAGAAGACTGAGGAAAAGGTAATCCAGTCTTCTGGGTCCAGGAGATCACACAAGTCCAGTCTGAGAAGTCCAATATTTAATATCAACCACAGCAGTGTATCCCACCCTTCCATGGGTACCAGGGCAGGACTTTCCTCTCCCCTGTTCTAAAGAGATTTCTATAGCTCCTTCACACACACTGTAGCTGTGGTAGCAGGACTGGGGAACCTCAGGCCTGGGTGCCATGTGTGGCCCTCTGTCTGGCGCTTGGGATTGCACTCTGGCTACACCCTCTCTTCCCAGGACACACCCCTCACCAAGCTTGAGTATATTTACTTGGGTGGAATGTGCCCTTGAACTCCTGCTTGCTTGGATTGAAAATAGAAAGGAGAGTGTATGTAGAAACTAGCTTACACTTCAATGGCAAAAATTTACATTAATTGTTCCACCTAGTTTTACCTCACCATGGGCATGTGGCCCCTGGAAGGTGGCCCAGAAGGGAATGTGGCCCTTAGGCTGCAAAGGTTCCTCACCCCTGCATTTTGTAGGATCAGCCATCTAAACATCATGTTCTTCCTTTTCACTTACACTAACAAGCTTTGACCAGGGACTAATGAGTTCTGCTTGCAACTTAGCACACACTCCCAGGACCAAACTATATGTGATGTGACAGATCTATTATCTAATCTCTTTGATTTTGATTTTTTTTTTCTTAAATGTGGCTGCAGGGGCTTGCAGCTCCAAACTGGACCATAGCTGTGGTTCTGGTCGCCCTCACTCTGTGATGTTTTCCTGATCTGAAGCTTCTTCCCCAAGGTTTGTCCAAAGAAGAGGAAGGGGGAAATCAGGTGAAATCTGTTTCCCCTCCTCGACCCCATGCAACTAACTCTTGGAATGGATTTAGCTCAGAGAAATGGTGAGACAAACTTACTTGGTTACGAGCGATTGCCAAAGAAGAAGGAAAGGATTTTTTTAAAAAATATATATATAGAAGGAAAGGATTTTAAAGGGTTCCCTCTTCCAAAAGTGCCATTTGGAACCCGTGCAGCTGCTTTTCAGAAAAAACACATTAAAATGTTGGGTGATGTGATTCCATGCACACTGGCCTTAACTCAACAAACTCTTCGACTCGCTCACACTTGACATATTCATCCATCAAAATGAAATGCAATGTAATATAATGGAACAAATGTTGCAGCCCACGTTCATCCTGCCTCTCTACAGTATGTATTCTGCCTATCCCAAAGATTCGGCAAATGAAATGCTGTGTTCTGCTAGCATCCATTCCAGCCCCCTAATGTGATTCACTACGTTGTAGCCAGTGTTAGCCCTGTTCAGAGCAAACCCATTGAAAGCAATGGTCATGACGAATTTGGGCCCATTCATTCCCATGGGTCTACTCTGTGGAAGATTTACCTGGAGGCAACCCACTGTTTGCAATGTTCAGTGCCAGCAATGTACCCATAGGCAGCCTGCTGCTATGGCTTCAGAATTTGGCACCATCGGGCATCTTGCCAACCCAAAATTGTTGCTACAGATGTCAGGGCCTGGCAGTCTTCTCCATTCCAGGCAGATGCTGTTTCCCCTTCACCTCATTCTGGAATCTAGTTGAGGTTGGCTGCAGCCAACATTTTAAACAACAATTCTACTGCACTGCCCCTCCTACTTTGATGCTTCTACTATAGTGAGGTTGGCTAAAAACAAACAAAAACCTGCCCTGCCCCAAGTCACACGTACCCACCAAGGTCATGGAAGGGAGGGAGAAATGTGATTCAGTTTGCATTTAAAGGTCAACCTAGATCCAGTGGAGGGCGAGAGAGGAGGTCCTCCTGGCTGCGTCACAGTTTAAATTTCATGCGGCCACACCCCCTACTGGCGCTGATTGGTCAGCGGGGCTACCCCTGGGTGGGATCCCAGCCTGCACCAGTGATGTGGCCGGGATGGCACATGGGGGGTGTCAATCTCCACCCCCCAGGTGGATCACTGCAGGGGCCAACGCCGCCCAACAGAAATGGTAAGCGGTCTTATTTGACTTTTCCAGTGCACTTCTCCAGTCAACTAATGTGTACAAAATGCATATAGTAGGACAAAGTGTGCATAAAATGCACATTTTCATAAAAAAATGTATTTCTAAAAACATTGTTTTAGGGAAAGCTGTTTGCAAAAAATGTTTATATTTTTTGTATATTAGGGGGAAATCACACAAAAATGCTGGCAAATTTTTAGGAGGATTGTGAATTGTTGCAGAAATGTGGATAATTTTATTTTAGATTGGGGGAAAATAGGAAACTTGGAGAACTTAAACTGGCAGATTTGTCCACCCCTTGACTAACCCGGAGCTGGCCTGGCAGTGACTCTCCTCAGTTTAGACCCATGAAAACAGGTAACGAGAGACAGAGAAACTGAATGGTGCTTGGAGTGGTAAGTAGACTGTTTTTTTGTTATGAAGGTGTGGAGCTGCAGATACAGTAGAACTGACAGCCAGCAGATGGCTGGAATGTCACCTCATAAAATGGAAATAACGTAGTATGAGCCTAATGGATGATTTAGGAAGTCAAAATGGAAGATTTCCAATATTTCCATAGTTCTAAGGATCAGCAGAGGCACCGTTCTGGATTCCAGCATTTGCTACTTAATCTTAACTAGGAGGGCTTCCCATGAACAAGTTCTCCCATTATATATATGTATAGCTGCTCAGGTCACAAAGCAGAAACAAAGAATCTCCCACTGTTAGTTAACCTTTGCTCTCCCAATTAAATAATAATGAAGCTGCTCTGCTTTTTACCTTCTTCAGATAGATTGCTCTTTTAATAAGAAGGAATGGGCTGCCTTTAGCACTGCAGACTCAAGCAACAAAATAAATCATCAAAAGAAGTAAAAGCCCTACCATGAAATATTGCTAAAGGCGCAGAGTCAATGGTGCATGAAGTTTAATTTTCCTCACCAGCCCTTGGTTGAGCAACTCAGAGCCAGACCCTCAGCTGATTTTGCTGACGTAGTGCCAGCTCACTCTGTCTGAACATCTGATCCTCAAGGGGGCATCTGCACCAGCAGAAAACCGCAAGTTGGCTTAACATTAGCTGCGCAGTGCATTAATAAGATCATTTTCAGTCAATGGTTGGTCATGCACTGGTTTGAAAGCAAATCACTGTGAGGGTCTGGGCAGCTTATAAGAGCGGGATGATAATGGCGACCCCCTCACTAGAATTCAAGGGCATTAATTAATTAAAATGATACTCAGCACCTTCCTCCAAAGTCAGCAACAGAATAAAGATAATCCATCGATACAAAGCCATCCCATGACAGGCACCAACTTGGATGGCTCTAAAAGAGGATTCTACAAATATATGCAGGATAAGGCTCTCTGTGGGCTACAATCCTTGATGGCTGTGCTCTGCCTACATGGTCAGATGCAGCACAGTGGTACCTTGGGTTACAGACGCTTCAGGTTCCAGATGCTTCAGGTTCCAGACTCCGTTAACCCAGAAATAGTATCTTGGGTTAAGATCTTTGCTTCAGGATGAGAACAGAAATTGTGCGGCGGCGGCGCAGCAGCAGTGGGAGACCCCATTAGCTAAAGTGGTACCTCAGGTTAAGAACAGTTTCAGGTTAAGAACGGACCTCTGGAACGAATTACATTATTAACACGAGGTACCACTGTAATGCTTCCGAATGACATTTGCTAGAAGCCCCAGCAGAGGTGAGTGTTCCTGTGCTCAGGTCGTACTTGTGGGCTTCCCATAGGCCACTCTGAGAACAGGATACTGGACTAAATGGGTCACTGGCTTGATCCAGTGGGGTCCTTTGTTCTTATGATGATGCTATACTGCAGTCGCCGTTTTCATTATTGTACAGCTTCCAAAGAGGTTGTCCTGTGTTACACGGTTCCTAGTTACTTTGAACTTTGTTGTATTGGAGCAGCAGAATTGGATGTCGATGGGACAGCCAAATAGGGATCATATTTACAGATGGCATGCTTCAGGGCATCTGAGGCACCACAAATGTTTTGCATTTAGGAGTTCCAAGAAAGTGGTATCAAACGGTAATAGCAATCTTATTCCTTTACATCTGTACCTGCTGTTTTCATGTGGATAGTCCTAGTGTTCGTTATCACAATATGAAACTTGACACAGACCCTTGTATGGGCATAAGAGGCGTTTTGTGAGCAAGGCACTTAATGTCCTTTAGTTCATCCTTTGCCATTATGAATGCCAAATGGGGTCCACTGGTATTTTGAATGCTAACCCCTGCCAATCATCTTTTTGACTCTACGTTCAGATTTCTGTTTCTTGACTCCTTTCTCATTTTGTAAGCCTTTTAACACTTTTCAAGCCATCAATCTATTATTTAGGTTGCTGTAGTGCCCAAGGTGCACTCCTCTCACCTATTTCTTTCAGGTCTATTGATTTCTTGAAGAAGCTTACTTAGGGCTGGAAATGGCAAATTCTGCTCTGCTCCCAACAAAAGATGCAGAAAAATCAATACGAGGCTGGTGTGTGGAACCCTGGAACAAGGGAGACAAGCCTGAAGCTAACAGCATGATGTACTGTTTAGAATTCTAAGCCTGCTTTGTTCAAAAGTATTTTGATTAATGCAGAGTATGCAATCAACCTCATGTATCTGAATGGAGAACATCGGCAATGTTGAGATAATTAGATGTTCACATAAATCAAAGTGATGCTAACACAGAGTTAGGTCAGACATTTGCCATTGGGATGCCATTGGGGGGGGGGAATGGTCTCCACATGGCGGGGCAGTGATAACATTGTAGAGTTAACTTACCCTGCATTTTTTCACTGGCATCTGATGATGAAATGTAACATTTACTTAGGCATATTGTTATGAAACCTTTATGAGAAATGGGGGTTCCAGAACAACTCAGTTCAGCTGTGCCGGTATTACTATGATTGATATTATTTTCATTCATTCATTTATGAATTGCTTCCGATGAAGCATCTCAGAGAGATTTCACAATAAAAACTGTATACAAAACAACTGCATGTAAAAGAACAATTAAAACATTTTCAAATATATGCAGAAACCATAGGAATAAAAAAGCTATGCTATTTAGAAAGCTTGTCGGAAAAGTTGTAAGCAGACAGTGAAAAGACTGTAAAGATGGCACCTGCTTGATATGTAATGGGAATGCAGTCCATAGAGTGGGAGCCACCACAGTAAAGGCCAAGTTGTGAGATTGTGTGAAATGGTCCCTCCTGGTAAAATGGTATCTGCAGATTGCCCTCTCCTGCAGAAAGCATTGATTGGTTGGGTATATAAGGGACAAGGCAACATTTTATGGTGTATTATTATTATTATTATTATTATTATTATTCCTTATCAGGGCAGAAATATACACTATTAAACACTAATGCAACAATAAAAACAATGAAAACTGCAGTATTGCACAGGTTTATTGTATTCACTGGGGCTTACTTCCCAGAAAGAGTGCATAGGTTGCAGCCACTGCAGGCGATAATAGCAATAGCAAGAAGACATTTTCACCCCTTGATGCAAAAAAAATCACAATGGGATGTTTTCTCTAGTGCAGAATTAGCTCATTTTAAACAAAGAAGCAAGAGACTAGAGACAGGGGGGAAATAGTGACTCCTTGAATCTGCTGCCTGAAGCGACTGCTTCACATTGCTCTATGGAAAGGGCACTCCCGACCTCTTAGGACATTTAGTTTTTCATGCAAGCAGAGAGGTGATTTTACAAGAGATTTCACGCCAGCTTAAACTGGGTTTCTGAACTTTAAAACAATTCTCTTTGCAGAGAAAGCTCTGTATAAGAAGATGAAATTTACCAGGAGGAAAGGTTTTCTCCTGAGGTATAAATAGCAAAGAACAAACTACAAAAGTGTCAGTTGTGAGGGACATATTTGTTTATTGTCACAGTCACAAATATGCCAAATGTGCTTTCCCAGCATGTTGGCATGGTTCATGGAGCGTACATACCATCTTCAGACAACAGGCGGAAGCTTCAGCAGTTGAAGCAATTGTCGCAGAATGTCTCCAAACTGTTCTCTAGCAGTTTGTCTAATCACAATATGTGATAGGAGTTCTGCTCCCACAGGAGACAGCGAGGGCCACCAGTTTAGATGGCTTGAAAAGAGGATTAAAGAGATTCATGGTGGATAAGCCTATCCATGGTCATGAGCTGCAATGGCTAAGTTCTGTCTCTACTGCTTGAGGCAATAAGCTTCTGAGCACATGTTTTGGGGGAGGCCAAGTTTCACTCTAGTCCTGCATCCTTCCCATGGGCATCTGGCTGGGTACTGTGATGCCAGGATACTGAACTAGATGGTTTTTTGGCCTGATCCAGGAGGCCTCTTCTTATGTTCACGTGTGCTTAAATGCTCGTGAGCAAGACTGAGCTGAGCAATGTATCTATTTGTGAAAATAACTGCATTGCATTAGGGGAAATTGCTTGCAAAATGTGTATACAAAGATGTAGAGAAAATATGCAATAAATTCCTGATGAATATTTGTGAGAACTTTTTTTTTTAAAAAAGCAAACCAAAACTGATGCAGAACTGAACTGAACTTAAGATTGGAAAAATGAGAAACAGAGAGAAATAAAAACAGATGCATCTTTCTCTCGGAGTCTTGAGCAAATTCTCTGTTTTGACTATTTATTTATTTTTTTAAACCACAGACTCCTAAATCCCAGCCCACTTAACTGTCAGAATTAAAATGAGGCCAGGCCAAGACCTTATGGGAAACACACTGAGGCTGGATCTAGACACATCAAAGAAGTGTTTCAGTTTAAAGCGTTGTACATTTAAACAGGGAAAACAGGTAAAGAAAAATGGGACTCCACATTGTCATCTGGTGGCACAATGTTATATCACACATACAACACATATAAATGGCTTTTTCTAGCTGAGTCCTGAGTGAGGGTGAATAAAGAAGCAAGGTGCAGTTATCAGAGATTCTGTTGTATACAGCACACCTTTGCTTCTGGACCATCTTTTACTGTGAGAAGGTTTCTTCTAACCAAAATACGGCATAAGGACCTTCTTATTTTTCTGGGTGTGTATTAGTCACAATCTCTCTATCACCCACTCTGCATAGAAAAGTACCTGTTAACATTAAGATACTGTAGTCAGATCTATTTTAAAATTCTTCTGCAGTATCAAAATTATTTGAAGGGTGTTTTTTTTGGTAAGAAAAAAAGTGCAATGAATTTCAAAGAGAACATGATGTGTTATATAATAGCTGTTATTTCTCATATATTAAAAGCCACTGGGGAAAATGTGTGGGTGTGTAGGTGATACATGTATGAATGATGATTGGAAAAAGTCCTAAGCATCAGATGTGATCTGTATCTCTTTTCCTCAATCAATGGCCAAGAGACAGACGAACAAACTTATTGGTTTTGTACTCAAGCCTTCAGTTTGTTCTGTTTCCTGGTATCACCACAGCCAGACTTCTCGTCTGAGTGTGTGTGTGTGTGTGGGCGTATTTTGGAAAATCCGCACTCTCTTGTTTCAAATGAGAAATTTATTTATTTTCTTTGAGTCTGAGACTTTGAGTCTGAGACTTGTTGCAATAAAATGCAGTGATTTGTTTTTTAAAGAACCCTCTGGAATTGAGAATAAGCTCGGAGAAAAAGACTTGACCGAAATGAGCTGGTCTGCGTGTTTATCTGGAGGACAGAGCAAGGGAAGGTTACATTAGGGAGACCATTTGAAGGCTTACATTGGCAATAGCACTGCCAGATTTATCCTTCCCACTGCTTTCGTTAATTCTCCGTTAACCAGTTGAGAGGTGGTTTGTACTGCTTCCATGACTACAAAATGGAAACGAGACACACACACACACACACACAAACACAAACACAGGAGACCCATCCACACATGGAAAATATCACTTAGGCCCCCTTGATAATGTGCCAATGAGTACACTTGTGTCATCTTCTAACCCAGAAATGGCTAATCCCCAGCTCAGGGACCTGACCTGGCTCCCCAAATCAGACCCCACTGATTTTGAGAGTAGCTAAAAGAATGCAGATGTGGTGCTGGGGCAAGGGGACAAGAGAGCTTTGAGCATCTTCATGCAGCCCAGCCCCCTATCGGGGATGCAAATCATCTCCTCTCCTGCCATCAGCTCCCCTCCCATCATGAGCTGGAAGCCCCCTCCGCAGTTGATCTGCACAGATACTCAGAGGGGCATTGTGTGTCTTGTGTGTGAGTGAGAGAGCGAGAGCGCATTTGAGAGTGGGGGTAGCCACCTCATGACTTGTATGCAATCCCCACCCCCACTGAAGGTTGGTAAAAGGTGAATGCTGAAGGTTATCACCCCCCCTTGGATACTCAGAAGGACATCCTTCTTCCTGGGCTACAGAGACTTCTTTGTCTGCCTCTACACTCTCTTCTGGCTTATCCTCAATTGTTTTGGGATCCCCTGCTTCCAGCAGTGTCTCCACAATGTAATTTTGCTTCCAGAAAGCAGGCAAAGTCTCTCAGCTGTCTAGAAAAAAGAAGGAAGGGCTCCCTTTCTGTCATGCCTGGTGAGTGCCTCCCCACTTCCCCCCCTTAAAAACAAAGGCAGAAAGTAAGTTGAAGCTGGCACTCACTGCCAAGCAGAGCTGCAGTCCTGTGTGCCACCTGCATTCTCCTGAGTACTTCTCTTGCACCAAAGGAGGACAGTCTGGCAAAATGAAAACGGTGGACTTAACTGTTGTTGCGCTGGGCATGTCAACCTCCTGCACTCAACCTCATCTGCTTTGCAAAGATGTGTATACCAGGCAAAACTGCATACATATATACGGTATGTATGTTAGAAGAACTTTGCACTAAAATACAGATGAATTTTCATGATGATGGGTTTTATTCAGCGAAGTTCTACTCAGACTAGACTTGTTGAAATGCATAGGCCTGATAATAATCTCCATGAAGTTCAATCAGTGTACTGTTAAGTAGGAGATAGCCATGCTGGCTGAGGCTGAACTTGAGTAAAGCAACATCCTGAAGGGTTGGAATAAGCCATTTTATAGGTATTGCAGGGAAAGTGCCAGGGATGTCAAGAAACTTGAAATACAGGTAATGTCAAGAAGTGGGGAATGAAATCAGTTGAAGAGAAGCACACACTTTTACCAGTTTGAGACAGTGGGTGCTCCCTGACTGTTGTTATTTCTGAGCTGGGTTCAATCACATAGCAGAAAATTCATGTTGCACAATTACAGTTGTTTGGGAGACAGTGTGCTTTCTCCAAATATCTGAATTTTTGTGAAGGGGATATGCCCTGAAAACTGTGGAGTAACAGTTTCTTGATGCACCATTGTGTAACTTCCCTACAAACAAATCAGGATGAATTTCCAATAAACAGGTTGTCTGAATGAATTAAACTATTTGGGTCAGAAGACTGGGAAACTATTGTCTAACACAGAAAGTAGATCTGTTGGGTGTCATCCTAGAGTGAATATTTCAAATAATTTATTTTATTTAACTGACAGGTGGAAAATCTGAAGTCCTTTTTATTTTTCTTCTCTTCCCCCCTTTTCTTTTTTGTTTTTCCTTTGTTTTTCCTTCTTTTTCTTTCTCCATTTTTATTTAGATGAGTTTCTTTTATCTTATTGCAATATGAAAAGCTTTAATAAAATCATATTATAAAAAAAGTAAACAGGTTGTTTGTAATCACCCGTTTGACATAAGCTGATGAACTCTGCAGTGGGGAGGGTTATACCTGATCTGTGCTGACATTGACAGCCCCCCTTTTCCGTCCTGAAGAAAATGTAGCCCACAGAACACCAGCACATTGAGTTCCCTCAGCTGCACAGATAAATGAAACCAGAGGATATCCACGGGGGACTCCAAAGCTTTCAATGTTCAGCAGAGTGAGAATATGGAGAAATATATTTTCGGAATTAAGGAATTCCATTTAATCACAAGCATATGTGAGCTGCAGTTACTGAGGCAAAGGCAAATGAACAGTTCTTTGCATTAAAATGGAAGGCGCTGGTAATTCCAAGAAGGCGGTGTGGGGTAGAGTGAAAGAGAACAGTAAGTTACTGAGTATTTTATTTAATAATAATAAAAGGGGGGGCTGGTATTTCTTGCAAGAGAATTAAATACTGGTGGGAAGAAAAAGGGTTTTCTATACCCTGTGACAGCCCACTCTGTTCAACCAGAAAGAAATGAAACCACATGTTGTGATTATATCCCGTGAGCTCTAATGAGGCATGCTGGGGGCATGATGGCATTGCTGACATTTTTCAAAGAAAGGCATCTTAGCTTTGAGAGTTAAGTTGCTCCCATTTTAACCAAGGGCAAAGGGGAGGGAGACGCAAAGGAAAGACAAACCACCAAATTCAAAGGCCCACCAGGCTCTTTGAAAGTGGAGTGTGGACATGTTTTTCCTCCCCACTCAATTAGATGCACAACCATGATCTCCCCCTTCCCATGGATTGCTATTAGGAGGCGGGAGGGAGAAATACACCATCTCCAAGGTTAGCATTTTCTCCCTACCCATTCTGGGGGCGTTCTAGGGATCCAGGAGAGCCAATGCTTCCCTTAATATCCCCACAGAATGCCCTCTTTCTGCCCACTCTGCCATCAGAACACTGTCAGCAGAGGAGAGAAAGCCTCAAAAGAACCCAGAGTATTGGGTGGCCCCTGAGACACCCTCTTCGGGACCGTAGAATCCCAGACTTACAGAATCTTAATTAGAAGTCTCTCCCTAATGCTCCCAGAAGACAGAGGAGCTTGCAATCCAGTGCTGAAGTTGAGTGAATCCGGGTCTGATCACTTACCCAGATGGGATTGCTATGTATGCAAAACACCACCACCCATTTTCAAAGAGAAGTAAAGGAGAAATCTGCAATCAAATGCTGATGAATTTTTCCTAATTAATATCAATTAATTAATAAATCAGAAACCGATGTGGAAATGTGGAGAACTGAATTTAAGAGTGGGAAAATGAGAAGCAGAGGAAAATGTAAATTTATCCCTCCCTAGTAAGGGCAAGCGGATGTGGTTCTGACCTCACTTTCATGCATTCACATCCATAAAGATGGTCAGACAATCAATCAATCAATCAATCAATCAATCAATCAATCAATCAATCATTAAATTTGTACACCACCCTTCCAACATAAATAGGCTTAAGTGAGTGTAGCTTCAGTCCCATGCACGCTTGTCTAGAACTATGTCTTAATGAAGACAGTTAGACTTGCTTGCAACTAGGGATGGAGGAGAAATTTGATTCAGTGCATATTTAAGCTGAATCTATCAGATTCGCACACTCTGAAACAAGATGTGAACCGAAACACAGCCATCCTTCAGAATTCGTATTTATCTGAATTTTGCAATGCAGCTCTCCCACAAACTATGCTTCTGAAAAGGCATCTGTGAGGGGCAAGCGTCCGTAAAAATGAAGATGTGACAGAAAATAGAATATAAACATTCATCATATTAGGGGAAATTGCTTGCAAAAATGTGTACAGCACTCAGAAAAAATGTCGATTAGGAGAAATTCACCCTAAAACGCTGTTCCATCTTCATAAGGATTTTTTTTTTAATTGGATATTGCTGCAAAATGTGGAGAACTGAATTTAAGAATGGAAAAGTGAGAAACCAAGAGAATCAAAATGGACAGTTCTTCTCATCCCTAGTTCCAGCCAAGTGTGTGTATAGCCTACACATTAATTTATTGTGGGAATATTTAAGCTGTATGTATTTTCAGTACTGTGTTCAAAGTTCACAATGAGTTCAAAGCAGCTACTTTCAGAGCAGTGGGGAGAGGGGAGTTTTGGTGACAAACTCATAAAAGGAATGTGCACTTTGGCTTGTGTTCTAGGACTAATGGACTCTGCTCCTAAGAGTTTCACAGACTCATAGCGCAGCAGGTTATGTGAGAACTGAACTCCTTTTTCTGTCTGACAAACTCTACCCTTGTTTACAAACATGGCTGAGGAAATATATTTTCAGAACTAAGTATACATTTGCTTGAGAATTATTCAAAAGACCAAACTGAATGTCATTTCAGAGAAGCACTTGGGAAAGCTCCCTATAAAAATAGTCTCAACTGTGAGAGATTGATGGGCCAAATACAAAGCAAAACATCACTCCCCTCCTCTCACAAATAAACACCCTACCTGTTTCGCAAAGTGCACCCAACTTTAAATCAAGTTCAGACGTCACACTAGGGCCACGGGTATTTGGACTTTGGCCTGAAAAACAACAACATGCAGTAATGAATGTGGGAAATAAAAACAAAAAAAAGATGGGATTAAAATGCTAGAAGTCATTTTGACATAGAATGTAACTTCACTTCTCGCAGTGGCAGTTCCCTCACTGCAAGAAGTGAAGTTACAGGGAACTAGGCAGAGGACCTCCTAAGCAGTGGCATCCTCTCTGTGAAACACCCTCCCATCAGATGTCAAGAAGATAAAGAAGTACACAACTTTTAGAAGACATCTGAAGGCAGCCCTGTATTGGTTTTATTATGTATTTATAGGTACTGGAAGTGGCTGGGGAAACCCAGCCAGGTGGGCGGAGTATAAGCAATATAATAATAATAATAATAATAATAATAATAATAATAATAATTCTTTCCCTGACCACGATAGAAAAAATAGACCTTGGACATGAAGAGCAGTGGTTACAACTTGCAAAAGAATGAAACATTTGAATGATAAAGCATACAAGAGAAGGCATCAAGGCATATGAATGCATATAATGTTGACTATGCAATTTCCCTCATATATTTTCTCTCTCACTCTTTATCTCTCTAACTTTTGCAGTAGACAGAGGAAGAGAATTAAGCAAACTTAACACCTTCACACTTGCCCCCCCCCATGACTAAAAGCTATTCCACGGAGGCAATCTAGATCAGGGTCCTAGATCAGGGGATTAGTGTTAGACCTAATCCTTCCTCCATGCTGCAGTTCAAATTGGGATCCCATACAGCTTCTTTCATACAGAAAGAAAGTTGTGCTATTATGTAGCTCAAAGGACAAACCATTGGTTCCAGAGCCAGTGTGGTGTAGTGGTTAAGAGCAGTGGACTCGTAATCTGGTGAACCGGGTTTGATTCCCCGCTCCTCCACATGCAGCTGCTGGGTGACCTTGGGCCAGTCACACTTCTCTGAAGTCTCTCAGCCCCACTCACCTCACAGAGTGTTTGTTGTGGGGGAGGAAGGGAAAGGAGATTGTTAGCTGCTTTGAGACTCCTTAGGGTAGTGATAAAGTGGGATATCAAATCCAAACTACTACTGCTACTACTACTATTCTTCTTCTTCTTCTTCTTCTTCTTCTTCTTCTTCTTCTTCTTCTTCTTCTTCTTCCAGCTGACGTCTGCAGTAGGTAAGATCACAAGCAGTTCATTTACATATTTGCTTGCTACAAGTGTTTGCAAGAAGTAACAGTTCTGAAATTAGAAATCCAGGGCTGGAATGGACAAATTTCCTCAGTACCCCCTTGGATTGACCCAGAAATGTGCCTATTCCTCTCTGAAAAAAATTATAGCAGTAAGAGCTGTTTGACAGTGGAGTGGTCTCCCTCAGGAAGTTGTGAACTTTCTTTCGCTGGAGGTTTTTAAGCAGAGGCTGGATATCCACCTGTCACAAATGCTTTAGTTGAGATTCCTGCATTATAGGAAGTTGGATTAGATGTCCTTTGGGGTCTCTTCCAACTCTACAATTCTATGATTATTTGAAAAGCTTGAGCATGAGTATCATTTCTACACGTTTTCTATTCGCTTTCTATTTGGGAAGATAAAAGGTTCTTCAAGTAGGCAGTTAATCCATTTTTCATCACGTTGAATGTTCAGGTTGCATTTATGCCAATGGAATAAATTGTTATTCACAGCTCCCATTATTTCTAACAGGCCTTTAGATAAAGCCCTATTGTTTTCAATGGAAATTCTCATCATTCATTCTAGTAAGACCCCTGCTTGTGTGGTTCACTGAACAATACATTTTGGAGATGGCAATATGGAAAGGAGCTTGAGGGGGAGTTTGGGTTTTTTTGAAAAAACAGCAGAGGTTGAGTTAGATGGGCAGAGGTCCAAAGGAACCCATGGGCTCATATTTGTGGGAATAGTTCACTGTCTTTTTAAGCCCTGGAGAGAGCAAACATTGAGCTACACTTCCCAGAGATCCCTGTGAAGATTGATTGACTGTTAAACCACTCTGAGAACGGTAGCTCTTTGTAAAAGGAAAAAGATTGCTTCTAATTTAAGTGACATAATTATTCTGTGATCAATGTGCTTCTTATCCATTTTTCTTTCATTTCTGCTAAGAGGTGGCTTGCTTAAAAATATAGTGATCAGAAAACCAGCCATGCCACTGAGGTCACCCGAAGCTCAAGCTTCAGTAAATGATCCAGCAGTACCCTCAAGCTACATACCTGCTCCTTCAGAGGGAGTGTAACCCCTTCAAGAGCCTCCCATCCATCTGGTCTAGGGAACCACCTCAGTCGTATCTGGATTGAACTTCAGTTTGTTGGCTCCCTAATGTCATTCTAATTTGTTGGCTGATCACTGCTGTTCTGTCTGCTGAAGTTGAAGGGAAGGGAAGCTGGCTGTAGGCTATTCAATTCCTCTGCCTCTCCAAGCAGGTGGTACATTTGCAGATGCTGTCTCTGGCTGGCCAGAAAAGGAGGGATGGGTGAATCAAAGCATTTAGGTTACTCCCGGTTCCTTATTTTTCCATTCTAAAGTTCAGTTTGCTTCATTTCCAGTTTGCATTCAAAAGAGAAGCCAGCTTGAAAATTTCTACACATTTTAAATACTCATTTCTCCTAGAATACTCATATTTGAGTGAAAGGTGGCCTAAGAACATTTCCCCAAATACAGTGGTGCCTCGCAAGACGAAAAGAACCCGTTCTGTGATTCTCTTCGTCTAACAGTTTTTTCGTCTTGCGAAGCAAGCCCATTGATGGATTAGCGGATTAGCGCTATTAGCGGCTTTTAGCAGCTTATCTGCTGATCGGATCAGTTGATAAGCGGCTTAGCGGCTTAGAAAAGGGGGGAAGGGAAAAAACCAGCAGGAACTCGCAAGACATTGTCGTCTTGCAAAGCAAGCCCATAGGAAATTCGTTTTGCGAAGCACCTCCAAAACGGAAAACTCTTTCGTCTAGCGAGTTTTCCGTCTTGCGAGGCATTCGTCTTGCGGGGCACCACTGTATATGCATTTCTGTGAGACCTCTTCCTAATATTTGCTGTGTGTGCGCATGCGTGTGCATGTGCATTTTTTCACTTAAAAGCTACATCATAAAATTCGGTAGAGTAGAAATTTCAAAGGGTAGCTGCCTTTTGCACTGGTTTGGAAATTGCAAAGGAGGAAACCCTGCATTAAAGTGAAAATTGAATGGCTTTCTCTTCCACCCTAGTTGCAGGCAGATGGAGAGATCCAGCATCTCAAAGGTTTGCTCCCCTCCTGCCATTTTTGGAAAGCATTAATGGTTTTTGCCACTCAGGAATATGCACTTTTGAACTGGCTAAATGCCTCTTTTCCATTCCAGATTTTTTTGCACTGTACATATGCTTATCGTAGCTCCTGTTGCATATATATGTCCTAGAATAGATGTGGGCATCAATGACACACATAGATCCATGTACATTTATTGGGTCTCAAACCATGAATATATAAAGGGACTGCAAGTGTTTGCCCAAAGTAAAAAGTTTTACAGTCCCTCTAGAAGAACGTCAAGGGAATTGGTACCTTTGAGACATCTGCAAAGAAAAACTGCATTGTCCTTGTTCAGACTTGGCACAGGGAATTATGACTTAGTTGATTTTGGAGATTGCAGTGGGATTTAAGTAGACATGCAGGCAGAAGATATGTACATTTGCATGCTATTACTGCTGAACAATTTCACCAATGTACCTGCTTGTAATTAGAAAAGAGGCCATGAACTCTATAAAAGGAGTGATTTTCTTATCACTAACAAGGTAAGGGGGGGAGATAGCCCCCCCATGTGCTTATGCAATCACTGGAACCTCAAAGTATAGAGTCATTGATTGCAGGTCTATGGAAACTAAATGCTTTGAGGATTTCAGCTTTTAACTTTATAGGTTCATAAGACCTTCCCACTTATACACAATGCAACATTTACCCGCAAAAAGATCACACTATGTAAATTGCTCCAAATTTACTGAAAGTGCCTTAGTAGCTGTGGTTAATAACCATGCTATAAAACAAAAGTCCTTTGGGTCAAATCAGAAATGCGGAGTCTGTTTTGTTTTCATGCTATTCTCCTTCTCCCAATTACCAGCTCATTATTGTATTGCCATAAATGTTTCCAGAACATATGACAGGCACAAAATAGCCTTCATCTATCCCTCTCAGAATATAAATATCATCACCAGTCAATACTTCCCAAACTGACTCCCATCAGTTGGCCGCATGAACCTGTCAGCATGCCCGAGGACAATTTCCTGCTGAAAACCCCATAAAGTCCAAAACAAATAATCGAGTGATGGTGATGTCCTTTGAAAGTTAAACCACCATGGCTGATTAAATGTCTGCGAGAAGTCATAAGCAGAATTATCAGACATTTAGGAAACAAAAGTACCAGGACACATTGCATATAATTAGTGCTTTGTTTTGGCAGGGTAGGAAGGGAAAGGTTAAGTTGTTGGAAGAGAATAAATTATTTGCTGTGTTGATATTCTCAGTTTAAAAGGATCTAGAGGGTTCACCTTTGGACACTGGAAGCATGCCTAGTCCCCGACACATTAGTTATGGCAGAATGTATCAGCTTATTTGTCTGCTGGGATCAGAGGTAGAACAGAAATACAAAGGACCAGAAGAGGCACAAAAAGTAGAGGCAGTGTCTAGGGATGCCTGCGTCAATTTCACATGTGCTCATAATGAAGTGTGTTTTCTCTTGTGCTAGCTTTTTCCAGTGACATATATATACATACATATATATATATATATATATATATATATATATATATATATATATATATATATTTGCTTTCGTAGATTTTCACGGGTATAGGAATGCAGGTTTTGGTGTCTTCGGGTGTCTTCCCGTGTAAGAGTCGGGGTGTCTGTGCGACGTTTCGACGAGGTCTCACTCGTCATCTTCAGGCTGGTGCTTTCGGCTTCTTGTTACTGTTCCAGTAACAAGAAGCCGAAAGCACCAGCCTGAAGATGACGAGTGAGACCTCGTCGAAACGTCGCACAGATACCCCGACTCTTACACGGGAAGACACCCGAAGACACCAAAACCTGCATGCATATATATATATATATATATATATATATATATATCTGCACTGACGTTTGTATTTAAATACATATTTTATAACAAAATATGTATTTTCTCTTAATGTACAGGCATCTAAACATTTTATCCTAAAACATGCTCTTTTAAACACATTTTGCTCCTCTTTTTTGATACATAAAGTGCATCACAAAATCCGGAGAAGTGAAATCCGGAGGATAATTATATTGTAATGTGTGAAGTAGTCTGGGAGGTGCAAATCTGATAAATTCGCCTAAAAATACAGAGAACGAAATTTTGCATTATTCTTCTGCTGCTATCTGTTCTAGTCTATCTTTTTATAGTGCCTGTAAACCTTTAATCTTCTAAGGTTTTTTTTTACCCACCCTCTCTTAGTATTGGAATTAGAGTAGTTATAGCTGTTTGAGTAAAATGAATATGCTTACAGAATAGTTTTGTATTGGTCCCATTTTACTGCTGCTACCAGATAAAACATATGGGGATCTGGATTCAGTCTTTGGAAAGCTATTTAGAAAAAACACAATGGTAATTTAATATGTGCGTGTCACTTAATACAAAGGCAGTCTCTAAGCAGCTTACAAAAAGATAACAAATGCAATGAAAAATGAAAGACTAGAATGCCAGACGAAACATCAAAATCCCAAGAAAGTAAAAACACAGCACAATTTAAAAAATATATGATCCTCAGCTACCGGAACCCCCCTCCTTCAATCATATGCTCTCCACTGTTCTCCTAGTGGTGCGGCAATAAAATTGCTAGCACATTTGCAAAGCTAAGCAGGGTCCTGTATGTTTCCAAATTGGATGGGGAACCATGTATTGAGATAATTGCATTGAAGGGTTCACTTGGAGTACCTTCCAGCTTTACGATTCTATGCCGCCATACTGTCTCCTGCCCACAGCCACCTGAATAGGAGCTATTCCTTTCCTCTTCACTCTTTCTCTTGTCAAGGCACATCCTGACTCCCCAGATGCAGCACTCACCCTCCAACAGAAGCGGATGGTGTGCTGATACAGTGGCACTCATCAGACCTTGTGGCTTACCAGGAGGCAGAAGGGGCAGGGCAAGGTGGTGGTGAGGTAGTTTCAGTACAAATACAGTGTCACTGATTGGCTTTGTCACTGGCTTTGTATTGCACCAGCCTCATGGCCTCCTCCTCTTCCTCTGCCTTCTGGTCAGCAGCAGTAACATGATGGACTGTAGGACAGGTAAAACTGCAGCCCCACTCTTTCTATCTGCTACTGCCCACTAACACATCCACAGCATGCCCAGTTCTGTCTTACATGAACTTGGGTAAGTTCCTTGCACTCTTGGTACAGCCTTGACGAAACCAGAGGTGTAGGACTCCTGTGCCAAAGGCATCCATCTAGACTAGGGAGGGAATCAGTGAAAGACCCCAGGGAGTTTTCAGAGATTGGAGGCTGCCAAGTGAATTCTATCCCACCCATACTCCTTTGCACATAAAGTAATTCAGGGCTGCCCAGTTGTGGGAGAGCTAATGGATCTCTCTTTCATTGTACATGTGCTCATATTATGGTGGATAAAATCCTGTTTAGTCTTTAATACATATATCTAGCTTGACACAGGAGGGAGGAGGGCAGGAAGAGCATGAAAACTACTCAAAGATGCTGACTCTGAGGACAGGAATACACATGTATTATAGCCAGCCAGTTCGGCTTAGCAGGAATCCTTTATCAAGAGCTGGTATCAACAGGTCTCCACTGTTGTCAGACAAATTTACTGGGTTTTTATTACCCAACACAACTGCATGGAGTGCTGCTTTAGAGTCACTAGAAACCCACAGAGCTTTGCTATAAATATTGACATGCCCACGCAATTGCAGTTCTGACTCATTCTTCACTCTCTCTCCTTTCTCTCTCTCTCTCTCTCCCCATCCTTGGCTTCACTTTCATGGGAACATTTCAGCTCTTACTCACCAATGGCTAAGAGTCACTGCTGCATTTGAATCCCGCTCTTTGGAGGAGGTTATTGCTTGACATGCCAGACTTTCTGATTTGCATGGCCTAATCAGACAGTCCTGTTAGGAGGTGGGGACTTTGGGATAATTCTGGTGTTATGTATTCTAGAGATAATACAGAATTGCCAGCCCAATGTCCCGAATGTCCCTTTCCTCCCTCAGGAGTGTGATGTCCTACCTGTAGCACCACCAGCTCACTGTGCCATGTGGGACTTGCCTTTCTGGCTGTCTCCTCACATCTTATATGAAGAGTTAAAGAAAGTAATCTCCATCTATGCCTTTTCCTGAATCTGAACTGGATAACACACTGCCTTATACATGGAGCCAGCAAACAACTGCAGTGAATCAGGGGCCGGGAAATGCTCTTTCTCTAGAATGCCAGTCTCCTTGACAGGGTTTAAACTCAGTTTATTGGCCCTTATCCAGAATCACCTTTTTCCAGCTACAAACTGTACTGTATCAGGGATAGGAAAATTCAATAGGAATTCAATTCAATTCCTGTATAGGGAATTCCCTATATAGGAAGCAGCATTGCCAATCCAGACCAATCCAGCTCATTGTTGTCTGCAGAGGGCCTTCTCGGTATTGGCACCCACCCTGTGGTACGCCCTGCTATCAGATGTCAAGGAGATAAGTAACTATACAACCTTTAGAAGACATCTGAAGGCAGCCTTGTATAGGGAAACTTTTAATGTTTAATGTTTTATTGTGCTGTTATACATGCTGGAAGCTGCCCAGAGTGGCTGGGGCAACCTAGTCAGATGGACAGGGTGCAAATAATAAAATTATTATTATTATTATTACATGACCAGCAGTAGCTCTCCAAGGCCTCGGGTACCCTATGTGGAGATGCCACTGAGCTATGGCCCTTCCTCCTGTGGCAGAGCATATGCTCGTGCTACCCTGGAAGGGCATGGGGCATGGAGGGCACCCTCCTGCGCACCACAGTTCAGGGTAGGAGAGGGGTGGGGAAGCTGCTGCCCATTCTCCCCCTGCTCTCCACTATTGGGTCAGGCTGGATGCACCTGACTGTGCCTGAGGTAGGATGCTCTCCAATGCTGGGGCAGATGTGACCCGGTGGCAGCCGGGTGTGGGGCACCTGCAGCCAAGGAGGGTGGGCAACAGCATTGCAGCCGACTCTTCTGCTCTTCACTGCCGGGTCAGACCTGACCCGGCACTGGAGCTGCTGCAGCCTGGCCTGCCTTGCCACGGCCGAGGAGGGCTGCTCTCCACTGCTGGGTCAGAACAGCTGCAAGGTGTGCCACGGCTGAGGAGGGTGGACAGCAGCGCTCTTGCCCACTTGTCTGCTCTCCTCCCCCAGGTCAGGCCTGAACTGGAGGGGGGGTCAGAGCTGAACTAGCACCACAGCCAAGCCGCAGCTCCTTCTGGAGCAGAGCCTGCTTTGGGGTGCCTATTTGCAACCCCTCTCAAAATTGTGCCCAGGGCCATGGCCCCCACGGACCCCCACACTATGCTTCTGCCTTCCACTGAATGTCTCCTCCCACCCCCAGCACAACCATTTGGGAAGACAGAGAGAGTGTCTATGAATAGCAAATATGTATCAAGCGCACATTTATTTCAGAAAGCCCCCTAGAGTTTTTTTCCCCTCCTTTGCAAGAGATAAAAAACAAAAGGCAGAGAAATCAAACAATAGCATGGCAGTAATTTGTTTTCTGCTTTTCCCCAGGGACTCTTTCTTCAGGTATTTAAATGGTGCCTTTTGGTGTTCAAGGCTGTGGATGCAGTATCTCACAGATGTGAAAAATTTCACTTTCAAAATGTAAAACTATGCTGGGGAAAATGTATTCTGTTCGCATATGTTGTTTTCTTGTGAGAATGGAGACTGTGAGAAGAAAAAAGAAAGCAAAGCAAAAACCCTTTGTGTAATTTATTTTTTCATACAAAGCCACATTTCAATGGAACTTAATCACCACCTTATGCATTTAGGGTGGGTATAAACTTTTATATTTTCTGTGTTTGGTCTTATTATATATATATATATAAATATATTTGAAAAGTAACATAGTTCACTGTTTATTAGCCATGTGTAACTATAACTGAGCTTTATATTTTCTAGTTTTGCTTGTGTACATATAATTTATTCTCCAACAGACACGCTTATTTTTGCTCCACTGAAATCACCAGGTGCATGAATTTACTATTGCGTTGCTTCATTATTCTAGCCAGGACAAGTGGTGCAAAGTTATTTGCTACAATATTGATGTAGAAACCATTCATTTCATATGAAAATTACAGAAATCACTGTAGAAAATACAGAGATGAAAAAACAAGGGTTGATTCCCCGCCCCCCACATTTATAACAGTTGTGAGTGGACTCAGAAAAATTGCTTTGACTGTTATGACTTGCAGGGGGAAGTGAAAGCCAAAGTGACTCTCTTGATTTAAGGATATTTCAAAGGTGGGAGTTCTTGCACCACACCACGGAGATACAGTATGTGTATAGTTCTGCTTCAGAAAAAGTACAAACATGAGTTACTTGTACATCTCATTTCCCACACAATTTAGGGCACATTCACAGCAAACATTTAAAGCACTTTGATACCACTTTAAGCAGCCGGGGCCTCCCCCCCAAAATTGTGGGAACTGTTGTTTGTTAAGGGTGTTGAAAGTTGTAGGAGACCACTGTTCCCCTCACAGATCTATAATTTCCTGAGTGGCTTAATGGACTATCCATCTTCACAGGGAACTCTGAGAAATGTAGGTCTGCGAGGGAAACGGGGATCTCCTAACAACACTTAGCACTCGTATCAAACTACAGCTTCTGGAACCGTGCTGTTTACCTCAGGGGGCAATTCATCAGTTCTTCATCAGATAAACTACCCACAAAGCATATAGAAGCATGAACTGTTTTTCCCAAGCCATTTACTATCTGCTATGTCTTGCTTCCAAACAGCTGGGTACACATGCACTGAGCTGAAAGTATGAAACATACGCATATCAGTCAAAATGGCATCCTGCCTTTTGGTGGGGGTGGGTTTGCCTCCCTCTTGGGGGAAAGGAGACTTGAGTTGGTCTCTGGGTTGATCTAGGGCCATGTAGGTCTGTGGACCTTCCTATTTAAGGTTGCCCCACCCCCTCTTTTCCTTTTGCAGCATCCTCCCTCCCTTTATAGCAGACTTTCTCAACCATGGGTCCCCAGATGTTGTTGGACTACAACTCCCAGCATTCCTAGCCTGCATGGCCAGTGGTCAGGGGTGATGAGAACTGTAGTTCAATAACATCTGGGGACCAAAGGTTGCACTGTAATGTGGCCATTGGCTACCTGCATTTGGTACTTGGGGCTTCTTATTTCCACTTACTTCACACTGTAGAGCATCTTGGGTCGATGTGGTATTATTTGAATGTTTGGCATTCAGTGTGGACAGGTAAGGAAAGGTAAGATCTGACTTTTATGCCACCCTGAGGCGTTATGGGGATGGGGGGGCACTGTTATCACCAAGAGCTGGTGACTTGTGAAGTTCTTAGATGTTCTCTTGGGGCCACAGTGAATGCTGGACAGTGGGGTACAGGTACACAGGTTGGCATTCATATACACAAATTGGAACAGTTTCTCTCTGTCCATGTCTGCAGAGCACATAACCCGATAGTTTACATGCTGATGGGTGAGGGACAATTCTCTCATATAAAAGCATGGATCCCCCTGCCCACACTTATTTGTTTGCTAATTGGCAGATCCTCTAATTGGTTATATTTTAATATGCATAACCTTTCCCCCACATAATAAGGTGTCTTGAGTCTTCTTTCTGAAAGTGAGGGAAATAAGTGTTTACCTGCTCACCTAGTATGAAAACAGCTGTTGCTGTGTTTGTTAATTAATTGCTGCTAGAGCTAATCCATCATTAAAAGTTATTGCCAAATCCATCAATACAATTTGTCCCAGGCCTTCATTTCAACCACTGGCTACAAAAGCAACAAGACTTGATTTTAGTAATTGTTTAATTTGTTACTTCACAGATACAAAGCCATTCCATCTAATAATGAAATAGCCCCATCAAATCAATCAATCAGAGCACAACTGAAATTGTGGGGTTGTACACCTGACAGCAGACCAAATGGCACGTAGTAAATTCAATCTTACATGCAAATTCTTGAAGGGATGAAATTACTTTTCAAGACTGAAATATACTCAGTCGCAAAGTGATTTCATGCTCTTTATTCAGCTCATAGTGGTGAGGAGGAATGGAAGTCCCCTCAAAGTATCTGCTTTATATACATTATTTACACAATGGGCTGCACGTGATTGGCTAATTCCGGACTTCTCCTGTAGGCCATTCAGGCTGTGGATTCACTTCTATCTGGAGCTGGATTGGGTGGCTCCTGCCGACCAAGCATACTGCTGCATTGTTCTAGGACCAATCAGACTGCTGCATTCTGAATCCTATTGTTCTAGGACCAATCAGACTGCTGCATTTTGGATCCTATTGTTCTAGGACCAATCAGACTGCCGCAGTTTGGATCCTATTCAACTCAGTACATAACAAAGACGGACGGTTATTAGTATGGTGGGTTGTAGGTGTATCACATTACAATTTGATCTGTCTTGGGATTGCCCAGTAGAGGGAGATTGGGGGAATCAGATTCAGTGTTTCTTAAGGGTGAATCATCACCAGAGATAAGGGTGTACCACTCAGGAGCAGGCAAGATGAAGTACATGTGACTTAAGAATATATAAAGAAAACACAAAGCACAAAACAAAAGAAAGCAGAGAAGTAAACCTCAACATTACTAAGGTAAGTAGGTGTCATAAGTCCTGTGTAGGTGTCATGGTCAGGCCCTGAGAAGGAGTGGGAATGTTTTGGGGAGTTAGAGCAGGAGGATATTGAGGAGGGGCCCACATGAGGTGGTGGTAGCAGATTCAGACCCCAAGAGATGTTGGATTCTGGGGATAGTTCCAGTGGGTTAAGGGCTGGAGGTCTGGCCACTGAAGAAGACTCAGACAAACTGTGAGAAATACCTCCATTATAGAAATGCCTCACTTAGCTTCTCTTGTCTAGAAGCTGCCTCTGGCACCTTCTGATGCTACACAGAAACCTCACCCATTCAGGGGAGGCAGCTGAAAGTAAAGGATGGAAAATGCAAGGTAACAAGATAGCAAAAAGAGGGGAGATTAGGAGATGAAAGTATAATAAAAAAACTATAATAATAATAGATCAACCTACCACAAAAGGTTATGAAAGATTAGGAGAGGAAAGTATAATAAAAAACTATAATAATAATAGATCAACCTACCACAAAAGGTTATGAGGATACAATGTGGGGAGGCATGTATGTCACCGTGAGCTCCTTGGAGGAAGAGCAGCATCAGATATCTTAAATAATAATAGAAATGAGCATGCACCATTTAAAATAGTCATCTTGAAACAACACCATTGCAACAGTACTGCTGGCACTGAAAGTTAATGACTAAAAATGGTGGCAGAATGGACGTGGGTTGGGTGTGTCAGAACCCACAGCATCTGATCCTGGTCTGTGTTAGAGAGATGTACATCTTGGCTAACTCTGCTTAGAGAAGAAATGAACAATGATTCTAAAATGCATTGATCAAATCAAAGCCATTCTTTTCTTGAATGAAGATTCACATCTGCACCAATGGAATGACTGCAATTTGTTCAATTTCAGATTTGCCTTGAAAATTTGCCATTCTCTAGTCATACTTCTTCACAATTAGTGTCAAAAATTAGCAGTGTCTTTGCTTAAGGGACATAAACTCAATTTCATACAATTAGAACAGCACCAAAGCTCTCCTCAACCCCCTCCCTCAAGTAAATGCCTTTGAAATGCTTCAGGCTTTTGTCATGGCATCAGGATGCAAGAATACAAATAAGTTACTGTAGGGAATCTTGATTAAAGCCAAATGCCGTCCAATTATTTATCTGTTGCCCAAATCCTGTCCTTAAATACTTGGCGATGCTTTTGTGTTTCTGGTGACTGTGATTAAAATTCGCTATAGCGATGCCTGAAAGAGCTTGATGCATTCATTTTAAAGCTCAGTGACATATTTTTGATCACAAATAACAAAGGTCTCACAAAGGAATCGTGTGCATTTGGAGGGTGTTAATTGCTCTTCATCAATCTCTCTCCTTTTTTTACGCTCTATTGTCTCCCTGTGAAACGTGCATCGGTGCAAACAGGCAAGCACAAAGAGAGAAACTGCACCACTTCTAAATTTTCTTTCTGGGTAAATGATGTGGCAAGTCTGGCTTGAGCTCACACATTTGGCCAAGACTTTTCAAATCCAGACGCGAGAACTACAGTGGACCTTGTGTTACTCCAGCAATGAAGGGCGTGTGTAGATACCACATAGTAGGAGGCAGGCAAAGACAGCGGGAGGACTAGAAGGAGCAACATCTTACTGACCTCCCATGAAACCTCTGCTGGATTCCACCAGCTAGCAGCCATATCATCTACACTCCACCTGAAGGAACAGGTTCATTGTCTGGCAGTACTCCTGGATTCCAGCTTCTCACCAGAGTCTCAAATGGTTTCTGTGGCTAGGAGTGCTTAGGCTGATTCACCAGTTACAGCCTTCCTGCAATTGGGATAACCTGGCCTCAGTTGTCCATGGTCTGGTGAACTCTCACCTGGTTTTGATTTTAGTCATTATTAGACAGAGTGGCTGTATATATTTGAAGTAAATTAAAAGTGAGTCTTAATGGTGCTAAGGTAAGTGGAATAATCAGAGCCTAGCACTACCGAATTGGATCCTCTGTTCCACTAAAAACAGGAGAAAAGAGTCAGTGTTTCTCATTCAGCCCTTTTGGAGATGGGCACAACACTGTGGTTGATTGTGGCAGACAGAGACAGATGGTATTCCAACAGTCTAGGCTGGGCCTGTGGAAGGGAAGTGGGATGATCCTCCCACCTACTTGTGTTCCATGTGCCGCCTGTGCCTTGAAGCACGGACCTCATGCCTGTATACTAGGGACTGTGCACAGAATCTCCAATCTGTCCTGTGGCTCCAGATTGTGGCCCCACATGCAGAGAATCCCTTGAGCAGGAGGAGCAGCCAACATCCCACAAGATTGCGTCCTCTGCTAGTAAGCATGGTGCTCTTTCAGGGGCAGGGTATTGGAAGGAGAAGCCAGGGAGGAAAGCCCACAGCCTGTAACCAAGCCCAAAGCCCTGCCAAAGGCACCCTCCACTCCTATCTTCTCCCAGAAAGTTGCAGCTGGTAAGGTAGACACCTCCAACTTTTTTGAGATCTCCCAGATAGGACTTAACCCCTCCAAGACTGCCATTTTAGGGGGTGCTATGGCCTAATGACTCTATGTTGGGCATCTAGAAAGCACCTCCCCTGGACTCCTTTAATGGAGTAGCCTCAATTCCCTGAAGCAGGGGGTGGGTGGGCTCCCAACCCTGCCCCTGCCTAGACTAAGGGCTGAAACCAATGCATTATCTGCCAACAAGTTGTGACAATTGCTATGAGGTAGGCAAAACTCTCAATTTGCCCGCAGTCAAATTCTTCCCTGGCCCCAAATATGGCAACTGAATATTTCCATAGCAAGGTCATACACAGAATCTGCCTGCCCACCTGCGGGCAGGGCCATATGCTACATTGGATGGGAGGGTGAGGAATTCAGCTTTGACAGAGCTGGCAGGCCCATCGAGGCATCTTTATAAGTCCAGTGAAGACCAAGAGCTAAAGTCTTCACTCAGGTCCACCACAAAGACCTGCCCAGCCCCTGACTGCCTGTGATAGGTTTGTTCAAATGCAGCTTGCCTGTGATAGGTCTGTTTGAATACAAGTCTCCCAGCAACCTACATGGCCAGAGCAGGATGGAGTGTTGTGTCCAAATGGTTGTGCAGGGCTGGAAGTTCATCCCGGGCTCAGACAGCAGTTGTGCAAGGCCGCAATAGTCACTTGCCATTATATGAAGGAGGGATGTGGGTGGCGCTGTGGGTTAAATCACAGAGCCTAGGACTTGCCGATCAGAAGGTCGGCGGTTTAAATCCCCGCGACAGGGTGAGCTCCTGTTGCTCGGTCCCTGCTCCTGCCAACGTAGCAGTTCGAAAGCACGTCAAAGTGCAAGTAGATAAATAGGTACCGCTCTGGTGGGAAGGTAAACAGTGCTTCCGTGCGCTGCTCTGGTTCACCAGAAGCAGCTTAGTCATGCTGGCCACATGACCTGGATGCTCCATCACCCAACAAAGCAAAATGAGCGCCGCAACCCCAGAGTCGGTCACGACTGGACCTAATGGTCAGGGGTCCCTTTACCTTTTATTATATGAAGGTAAGAGGTCCTTTTGCCTTGGAAAGTGTTTTGGTTTGTCAGATGGACTTATTCCCCCTCTCTTCTCCCTGTATGCTGTTCTGCGGGTTCTCCAGACTGCTCCCCCCATGCCCAGGGCTAATTTTGGGGTCACAGTGGGAATAGAGGGTGGAAAGCCCCATTGCACAAACAAAATTCCTTGTACAAGGCTTCCCCTGATGAGACTCATTTGTTGAATTCTGTCCCTACTCTTTGGATACAGTGCCCAACTTGGCTTTTGGAAAACATGAGGGTCATGGTTTTGGATTATGGAATGCGTATGAATTGGGATGAGGTGATACAGCATCTATACGGTTCTGCCTTCTTGCTTAGCCTCAGTGGCAGACTATGAACAAATGGACTATACCTCCCTCCTCTCCTCAATAACTTTGCAAAATATATTTTGGAATGCAGGTTGCTTGCTGCAAAATTGTCCAAAGCTGAAGTTTTGGAGCTTCGGCTAAACATAAATATTTTGAAGCAGAAAGCTAGGTTCTGTTCAAGTTGTTAGCACTTTAGTTAGCTTTTTCTGGCTGAAGATACTTTTAAGCCTTTCCGGTTCCCCCACTTACAAGCTGCTAACAACCATTTAATGCCTGAGCAGCTTTGATGTTCTGTTAAACTCTGATAATATGTGTCCATATTCACCCACCTTCGTTTCAGTACATTCAGTCTTTTCCAATCCCTTAGGCTTGTTCGCTGGCTGAGTGCACCAACAACTTTGCCACTTTGATGCCTCTCTTTGAACATAAAATATATATTTGCTTGAGCATTCACTAGACTGCAAGGAAGGATTGGGGAAGTTCTCTTTCTAAAAAAAAAAATAACAATCTTGAATTCTCTTTATAGATTGAATGAGCTCAGAAAAGCAGACTGAACTAAATTTAGGCAGGAAGGTCTTAAAACACAGAGGCAGGGCAATTGGGACTATGGAGTGAAAGAACCACAAAATTTTGGGGGCAGAGGCACTTTCACAGACGGAGAGGCTTCAGCTTAGATAAAATTAATACAATAAAAATGCACAGCCTGGTTGACTTGCTGGATGTTCTCTGTGTACTGATCCTTGAACATGGGGGAGATATTAACATGCTTGGAGACACCCCAAAGTCTGCAGAAGCACAACAGCCCAAAATAACCCATTGAGGACTGAGCACACTCAGTTGTCACATAATGCTGACTGCCTGTTGGATAAAAATCGAGAGGGGAGGGAATAGAAAGGAGTATCCTGGAAGAGGATGTGGCTAGCGAGCTAGAACATTCCACACGGCAACATTTTGTTGCAGGTGCCATTGTAGGTAGGCTGTGTTGAGATGGACAGTGCTGTCTCCAGACTTTTGAGGGTCCTTGAAGAAGACACTACTTGTGCCCCCCTCCCACATACTTAGGGAGTGTACCTCCTCACTGAAGCCTTTAAAAATAGCAGATTACTGTAATGTGGAACCAGGGTGGAATAGATTTCTGAATGAATACATGCAAAATTTACATTGGCTGGAAACAGAATCCCTTCTTGAGAGGACACTGTCCTATAAAGCATTGTAAAACTATTTAAATAAGTAAGTAAATAAAAGCTTTGTGTTCCTCCTAATTAACTGCAGCCAGTGGTATGGAATATTTTTCATCCATGCTCACACCGCCTCCTTTTCTCTTGTATTCTCATGGTGCATTTCCCCATTTATTTCCTATGGAATAGAAATTACTCTACCTATCTTGTATACAGCACTGGGTGGAAACAGTTCTGACAGTGTTCCGTGTGAGCTCTTTTGTGGCTGCTTTCTTTACATTGCAAGGCCAGCTTCATTGCCTTTTGTATGGTGAGCATGGGGATTTTCATAATATTATGTCTTTAGGGATTGTGATTTCACAGCTGAAATACAAAACTGTAAAATCCAGGGCTAAGTGGAAGCTAATAAACCATCTCTGTTAGCATCACCAAGTTTTTAATTCTTCAGTGCAAACATTTGTACATTATTTAGAAGGAGTGGGAGGAATAGGCTGATTCATTAACCACTTCAGCTGAAGGTGCCGTGGAACTTCTTTTAGAAGGCAACAGATTCAGCACTGGCGATGCGAGTGAAAGTCTATTTTCAAAGCATTGCTGAGAGGATGCTAGACTTGAATCAATCAGAACTTTTAGTCAGATTGAAATTTAGTCCCATCATTTAATACTTAAAGCCTAGGAGTGGCAGCATTGTAATTTCCTCAATTTAATACACACAAAGAGAGGAAATCATATTTATTTATTTCAAACAATTTATATACCGCTTGATTGTAAAAAGCCTCAATGCAGTTTACACAAAGAATAAAAGAGCATTTATTAGTAAAAACAATAAAAACTTTCAGAAAATTGAAACCAGCAATAAACTAAAAACACACCAGCATTTTAGCTATCTATTTGAACAAAAATGTTTTTAGCAGGCCTCAAAATGAATACAGTGAAGGCACATGCCTGATAGCAATATCAGGGCTTTTATAACTATGCATACAAGAAAGCAGTTTTTGTATACAAATAGGTTCCATTTGTGTGATCACAAATGATCACCACTAGTGCGTAGTGTTAAATTTTGAAGTTCAGGAGCTCATTGTGACAACTCTCGTAGTCATACCTACAAGCAGAGTCCATTGCCTTCGAACTAAGGAGTCTCCAATAATTTTCAGGCTGCTGTGTTGATCCATTATCTATATCCATGTTCTACACACACACACACACACACACACACACACACACACTGCCTGATGTCATATTATCAGTCCCACTACGGGTATAAATCTTGCTTTGAAGCATTTTGACACATATTATTCCAAGTGGGATCCAGTCAAAGTGTAGTCATAGACTTTCCAGAACCTTTGCAGTAGGACACTGTATTATTTCCTTGTTCTCCTCACCACTGTTCATATAGGGTTGGATTCAGTCTTAGTTATGTTTAGAATAGACTCCCTGAAATCAATGAAACTTAATTACTCTGACTAAGCCTTGATCCGGCCCTTAGTTTTTACAAGTCATCAGAGTTCAGTAGCTGGAGTAATTAAGACAAAGGGTGAGGGGAGAAGAAAACAAAATTACTTTGCTTCACAGGAGATGTGTCATTATTTGTGATGACAAAATAATGCCCTAAAAATAAAGAAAGGAAGTGTCGAGAAGTAAAAATATCTTCATACCAGTTGCAAAAGTTATACTGGGGATATCAGCCTCCAAGACAAAAGAACCTGTGAATGCAGCAAGTGCATGGACACATTATCCGATGTGGCTGCAAGCCTAATAGTAGTAGTAGTAATTAATAATAATAATAATAATAATAATAATAAGCTGTATCCAGTGAAGACTTGAATGAATGGGAGGGGGGAAAGCAACCCCAGTGCAGATTGGTTTCCTCTGCCAGATGTGGGTGGAGATCTCTCAAGAACGAAGACCCTTAGAAAAGCATCACTGCATCCAATGCAATATTAATAACAAATAATTATAATGAAGAAAGGGGGTTAAAGAACCAATAATAGGGTAGCTTTATTAGGACAACCAGTTGTGTTTTTAAATCATCTGTGTTCTTATTATGTCCTATTATGCAGAAATGTGGCAGGTGAAATCTTTCTTCCCTTAGCCTACACTACGGAAGGGATAAGTTGAGTTTGGCTTTAGAATGGACCTTTAAAGGGTCCCAGGACTTCCTGCGCAACAGAATCGTTTGGCTGGTGACAACTGTGTACATAATAACTTAAGAACAAGTCCTCTTGGTTAGCAGCACAATCCCAGTCATAAATACTCAGAAGTAAATCCCTTTGAATTCAGTGGGGTTTATTTCCAGGTAAGTGGAGTTAAGATTGCAGCCTTAACTGTTTCCCTACCACCCACAGCTGCATACAATGAAAGGGAAAATGACATTGTTTCTCGTGCTCCAGAGGGCAGGACCTGAACCAATGGCTTCAAGTTGCAAGAAAGGAGATTCTGACTAAATATCAGGAAGAACTTTCTGACAGTAGCAGCTGTTCAAGAGTAGAACAGACTCCCATGGTGGTGGACTCTCCTTCCTTGGAGCGTTTTAAGCAGAAGCTGGATGGCCATCTGTTATGGATGCTTCAGCTGAGATTCCTGCCTTGCAAGGGGTTGGAATAGATGACCCACAGGAACCCTTCCAACTCAACAATTCTATGATTCTATTATTAACAAACAAAGCAGACGAGGGATTCACGATTTTGTTCAAAAACATATGCTACAATGAGAGGCAGCTATTCAAACAAGAAAACATCTTCAAAATGTCATTGAAACACTTGGGAATTTTTTTAATGAAATGTTTGGCAGAATTTGGCATGCATCCTGCTACCAGTAGGAAGTCTTATACAAGGATTCAGAAAACCCAATGCCATCTGTGGATGGTGGATTTAACACTTAATTAGTTATGGTTTATGCTTGCACTGAACACAGCCAGAATGTTTTAGCAGATGCTGAGCCCACACATAAAGGCAGAAAGATTTCCTCTAGCTGTACTTCCATTAGAGCCAGAAGATTTCTTCATCCTAGGCCAAAGAGTCCACACACAACTAACAGCAGTTTATGGCAGAGGGAGCAAATGGGGACAATATCACCACTGGCTGATAATTTGATAGGAAGCTTAAAAATAAAAGTGTGTGTGTGGATCTGTCTGAAGAAAGCCACTTTCCAGCATTCTACCTACAAGCTCCCAATCCTATGTTTAGGGAAGTTTTTAATGTTTGAAGTTTTTTTCTGTTTTTACTGTTCTGTTGGAAGCCACCCAGAGTGGCTGGGGAAACTCAGCCAGATGGGCAGGGTATAAATATAATAAATATAATAAATATAATAAATATAATAAATATAATAAATATAATAAATATAATAATAATATAATGCATCTTCACACAGAAGGTTAGCTGAACTGGGATGCTCCTGACGTAGTGTGCTTAGGAATTCAGTCCAATTAAGTTAACCTGGATTACAGTTCAGCGGGGATCGAAATTTCCACACTTCACTTTGCTGCATGTTTTGTGATTTTAAATCTCTGCTGGGGCTCTCCCCACAAAGAATACTTGCCTAGATCTAGGCATCCAGGGAATTCTCCTTTTTATTCTGCCATATCTATTGTATTATTTAACCACAAAACCAACAGTTTGACGACTGGCCACCCTTGAACAGGTTCCCTGTTCAAGCCCTAGCAGGCTTAATGACATTCAATTAGTATAATAAACGTGAAGGAAATACCGTACATTGCTTGAAGTTATCACAGTATCAAGTGACAGGTATCTATCTAACGTGACGTAGATTATTGTCAGGGAAATGTAAACCCTATCCAGTCATTTCCCCTCATGCAGTTACAACTGCAGACTGGTGGGGGTGCGTAGAGGGACTGTCCTTCCCTGACCTCAGCCCCTCCCTCGTGCCTTCACCACCTGGTCCACATGCCTCTCACATGTTGGAGAGGTTACCTTCTACCAACAGGGAGCTTAAGGTAAGCATGCCAACTGACTAGCCTTGTTTAATTCAAGCTCATAGAGTGGGAATATGCAGTGGCGGAGCAAGCTGATCGGGCAACTGGGGTGGCACGCATGCCCTGTCCCCAGGGGCAGGGCCAGCCACCTGAGGGGGCCTCTGAGGAGTCTACCTGCCTCCTCCCACTCAGCTGCCCTACAACTGAGGGGGAGGTGGCGGGCGGACCGTTCGGGCAGCTCGGAGCTTGCCGACGCCCAAGCCACCACGTCTCTCCCAGGAGAGATGTGTGGCTTGGGCACGCTGCAGGCCCTGTGGTGAGTACCACTCAACATTTTGTCGCCCCCTCAGCGGTGACACCTGGGGCAAACCGCCCCCTTCCTCCACCCCTGGGAATATGAGAGTTACCTGGAAGCTGTTCCGCAGTGTTGCTACCATCTCAGTTTGCTTGTTTGTTTTCACACTCTTACCTGTTCATTCCATCTGACTTTGCTCAGTATGGAATTAGACAAGCCAAATTCAGCGATTTGCTTTGAGTGCCTGAACTGAAAGAAGCCGCAGTAATGGCTTTGGCTTGGGAGGGACCTGTGAAATCCCAATCTATTAGAGAGCACGGTGCCCCTAGGAAAGCCATGGCTCACTTCCACTAAGTAAGCTAAGCCAGCCTCATGCTACTGACTGATAAATGGAGCGATATTGGCTTTAAGGTCTGGAGGCAGATGCTCCCAGTTCCTCCAGATGGAAATCAGAGTGAAGCAGGCAAGATACCATCTGGAAGGAAAGAGGCCCTGCCTGTACTATGTGCAAACGGTGGGCCTTGAATAATGAATGTCAAAATGCATTGTCCTTTAGATTCTTGAACATTGTATCATTAAAGCATCTCATAATTCCAAAAGTCGCAAAACACACTAGTATATGACCAAGCAAGAGTTCACTCAAAACCTCTGATACTTGGTTTTCTGATTAGTGGATAGAGGAGCATTTGGGGGTGGGGTTGTGTGACGAACTCCCAAGATCTGGCAGAAATTAGAATAGCTTAACACTTGCAGCGTCTTCTTGCTAAAAACACCCTGGTATCAATAAACATAACTCTTCTGAAGAATCCCCCTCCTCAGAGGGGACACAATAAATTATTGGTGTATCTGGATGGAATATAAAAGAGTTGCTCAATGAGTGTTCAGGCTGCAGGGGTATTATTGGGAAGGTGGGCGAGGGGTGGAATTGCACATTTGAGCATGTTGTTTACTCCCACATCTTTATAGATTGCAGCTGTAAAGATGAGAATGAGCATCTAGGTTGTTATGCAAAGAACAATCACTTGTGAACGCAAGCAGTGGAGGAATGGAAAGCCTGACCAAGAACAAAAACTTAAGTCCAGCTGATGAAAAGCTTAAGGGAAAAATATAATGGTCAATTTCTTGGCTGGACAGAGAAAGAACAGCAATTCTCTTGGCCCTTTCAGGCCATTCAGCCTACTTTTCTCACCCAGACATGCCCATCATGACAATTTCTGATGAATCTGCATGAACTCCAAATACAAAGACAATTGAACATCCCCCTACATCTTAACATTTGAAAAGGCCAGAATATGAATATTTTGTAGTGACCTTTAGCATGCACTTAATGACATTTGAAATAATCCTGTTTGTAACATGATATGAGGCCTTGAAATGAGATCCAAGTCATAACCCAGTTTTTATTTTTTTATTTTTTATTTTTTTAAAAAGAACATCAGGAAGATATTGTGGCTCTTTCCTGTTGCAACAGCTTGTCATTTCTGCATAAATCACTGTCATTACAGCCACTTTGGAGGTTTAGGCTCATCCATATGACCCTGCTGCTAGTGCAGTATGGGTACCAATGTATCACTCTTAAAACCACCTTTAAATAGAATGGTATATAAGCTTGATGGCTGTTACTGTATGGGGTCCCAGAGTTGACACAAGAGGATGAGCTGCTCCTTTAGCTGGAGATCAGATCCTGATGAACCTCATCATAAGACTGGGCCATAAGGCACTTTTGAAAGTTTCACCCATGGCCATTAAAGTCAGCAGCATTTCTGAATCTGCTGAGTGTTTTTTTTTCAAGCTGTTGCATCTGCTGAAGGTAGAAAAATTCAACAACTTCAAGCATCACAGAGATGGAAGCAATTATTTTTAAAGCTCCCATGTAGTGCAAGTCTTGTACTCTTGAACTCATTATCTTAACAAGGTGTGTGATCATCAACACAAACTGAAGGCCAAGCAATTCCCATCAGGAGACTGTTAGTGACCTAGAAAATTATGGAACACAACTAGACATTATTTTAGTAGAATCAGCTTCCTACTGAAATTGGGAAAGTGAAGGAGTAGCTTTTATTTCCCTCTTCTTACCTGGTTGATACCAGGACACTGGGAGTTGTATTCCATTTTACATGGCTGACGTTGTGCCAAGTGTACTTAGAGTCAGTGCTTTTTTCTTTAAAAAATATGTTTAGGGGTACTCTCATTTTGACTCAAGAAAATCACCGTTTATAGTTCAAATCGGGGAAAATAAATTCAGTAAATGGACAAAAGTACAAAGATTCACAAAATGTTTAGAGGTATGTGTACCCTGGCATCCTCCCAGAAAAAAACCACTGCTTAGAGTGTTTTTTAAAAAAACCAGCAAAGGTCTTTATTATTCAAAAGTTTTCCAGTGATTTACCTGATGCAGTAGTAGTGACCACAGGGCTAAAGGTTGAGATGAAAGACACTGACTGGATTGAATGAAACAGCTCTAGGTTAGTCAAAGAAGCAGAGTGCTAACACCACCCAACACCTCCCTCCCAATATCAAAGGCTTTCTGGTTAATGAACTGAATGTCAAAATGTTCTATATCCTTGCATGCAAGATATCTAAAGACTGGAGGAGCATATATGGAAAATAAAGACACACATTACCAAATAGTCTCTATGGCAATGTAAAAGGCAAAGGAGAGAGGGTGACATTCTGGGAATGTCTTCCATTCCATCATTTATTCAGTCAAAAAGGTTTCCTTTGTGCTAGATTTTTAATGAGTTTGAAAATGGACTTGGCTTTAAATATTTGAAAACCCAGTGACAATTGCTGCAAGTCCTGAGTACCAGGGTTTGAACTGCCCTTCCCAGGAGCAACAGAAAAGGCAGTTTTTCTTAGAAATCTGTTTGGTGTAAACATGTTGAATAAACCAATAGAACAGGGAATGCTGGAGGTTTCCTTCTGTGTTCCTTTCATTGGTTTTCATGAATTATTACACTGAGGCAGCTGCATTTAAAAACTCTCCTTCCTTCTCTCTCTCATCACACACACACTTGAGACATGTACAACTTTAACCCTTGGAACTCTCCCTGCCCTCAAACAATTTACTTTCGGTCTGTTGTGGAAGTACCTTTGTAACTTTTATATCCATCCATGAGGGGAAGGGTCCAATGCTCAGCAGAAATTGACACCAAAAAATGATGCTCAGGAGCTGCTGGGAAAATGTGTGGCCAACAATTCCAGCTTGCTTGCTTACAGTCGCATAGGTGACAAAATATAAATTCGAACCATGCTAATATTGGATTGCATCCAATGTTGTCCTGTGCATAGAAGACTCTTTGATCCAGGGGAGGCTTCTGTGAATTGAACGCATGAGGAAGGGGAAGTTCCAAACAGTTCTTTATTTCTACTGCTCCTCTGTGTGGCAGCTTCCATAGTTTTTCTGGAGGATCACCAACCTTCTGGAACAGATTTGGGGGAGGCACAGAAGCCTACTGCAGGAAGATGAAATCAAGTAAAATCACCTCCTTCCCTCCCACTTTCTACCCAGCTCTACCTCTCCTTTAAATCAGAACCAGTAAAGGCGGTGAAGGTCCTGTGTGAGTGCCTGGAGGTGGTTGGAGGATGGATGGCGGCTAACAGATTGAGGTTGAATACTGACAAGACAGAAGTACTGTTTTTGGGGAACAGGGGACGGGCAGGTGTGGGGGATTCCCTGGTACTGAATGGGGTAACTGTGCCCCTGAAGGACCAGGTGCACAGCCTGGGAGTCATTTTGGACTCACAGCTGTCCATGGAGGCGCAGGTTAATTCTGTGTCCAGGGCAGCTGTCTACCAGCTCCACCTGGTATGCAGGCTGAGACCCTACCTGCCTGCAGACTTTCTCACGGACTGGTTATCTCCCGCTTGGACTACTGCAACATGCTCTATGCAGGGCTACCTTTGAAGGTGACCCAGAAACTGCAATTAATCCAGAATGCGGCAGCTAGACTGGTGACTGGGAGTGGCCGCCGGGACCACATAACACTGGTTCTGAGAGATCTGCATTAGCTCCGAGTATGTTTCTGAGCACAATTTAAAGTGTTGATGTTGACCTTTAAAGCCCTAAACGGCCTTGGTCCTGTATACCTGAAGGAGCGTCTCCACCCCCATCGTTCAGCCCGGACACTGAGATCCAGTGCTGAGGGCCTTCTGGCGGTTCCCTCATTGCGAGAAGTGAGGTTACAGGGAACCAGACAGAGGGCCTTCTCAGTAGTGGCGCCCACCCTGTGGAACACCCTCCCTTCAGATGTGAAGGAAATAAGCAGCTATCCTATCTTTAAAAGACATCTGAAGGCAGCCCTGTTCAGGGAAGTTTTTAATATTTAACACTGTACTGTTTTTAACACTTGATTGGGAGCCGCGCAGAGTGGCTGGGGAAACTCAGCCAGATGGGCGGGGTATTAATAATAATAATAATAATAATAATAATAATAATAATAATTAATGTTTTCTGCTGGATGAAAGAGACTTCCATTCACCGGAAGCACAGCATTGGGTGCAACCCATTGATTAGTTCTTCTTACCTTTCTGAATTTAATGTTCTCGTTGCCCTTTGCTCTCCTTTTCAAATACTCTTCTCTTGACACTACATCATCTCCCTCCACTCTCCCTCTACTTATTTTGATCATTTGCTCTTTGGGGAAAGTTATAGAAAGGGAAGAGCGAACTGGCATGTACAGTGTTAGTGGTGGTGGTTCTCTCCTGGCTGTTGAAGTGGAGAGATCGGCAGGTTGTCAGTCAGTAAAGTAATGCATCCAGCAAAGCTGCCTGACTCCAGGCTGGAAAGGAACCATCTGCTTCTGATGACAGTACCGAGTTATTGCTGTTAGCAATCATCTGGGCTCAAGCGAAGCCTGCTAAGCTTTGCTCTGGGGCTTTGGCACAGTGGGGCTCAGCACTGGGAGCTGGTGGGGACAAGTCTCCCAGAGACACATAGTGTAAGTTTCTTCTGCACATGGGTCTCTGCAGCTGTAGCGCTGCTGGAATGTGCAAAAAGGCAAAACAACTGTGTAGAGAAACAGCCGAGACTTCCGCCATTAGTTTGTCAACCAACAAACAGGTAAGAAGGGAACAAGCGAGCAAATAGAGGAATCTAGAAAAACTGATCTCATGCATCTGGAGAATGCATGTACAGGGTGTGACCCACCAATCAAAACACAGCCAAGCCTTGTTGTGCTCATTCCATTGGTGGAAAACAAAGCCTTGTGTGTGAATAGGCAGACCTAGAGAATATAATGCCATAAGCAAAGGATCCTGACATTTCACATTCCCTATCAATACATTTTATATTTCCCCAAAGTAAGAAACTGTCACTGAATTGCCTTGAATTAGATCAAACAATTATGCTTTGCTTACAGATTGCATGAATCAATCATGGAACCTGCTTTGACACTAATAGCTACCCGTTCAGTTATGCTGCAGTGTGGAATCATGGAATGCCCAAAATTTAAACTGAAGATGGTATTGAAAATATGAGGACAATAACATTTGGGAATCCTCAAAACCATCCCTTTGCAAATGCTGTTTGATTCTCATATTTCTATGGGAACATGTGCCCTGGAACCCAGATTTCACAGCTGAATCACAGCTAGTGTTTCAATTGTTGTGCAAAGTCAGGAAAACCTCATGAGCAATGATTTCCCACCAGAGCAGTCATCTGCTACACAAGATTTCGTCTAACCTTTTAAGCATTAACATGAGTCAGGGAGATAAGCTTGAATGTGACGAAAATATGATTATTGGTGAAATATCACCGTCAAAGTTTGAATCCAGAAATTATTTACAATGGCAGAACTCTCAGTTAGGGGACCACACAATCTGGCTTGCACCCCAATTTGGACAGTCCACTTCAGTCTGAAACACTTGGGAAGGTGCCAAGGTTTCAGCTCAGGGTCCTGTACCAAATTTCCGTCAGAAAAAATTAAGATTTATTCACCTCATTATAAAGGGGGAAATAAAAATGGCTATAACTTTCCCCATTGGGGCAAGTGTAGAATCCCTCCCCCCCAGTGGATAATGCCTGCTGAATTACAGACAAATAATAGAATACAGTGGTGCTCCGCAAGACAAATGCCTCGCAAGACGAAAAACTCGCTAGACGGAAGGGTTTTGCATTTTTTGAGCTGCTTCGCAAGACGAATTTCCCTATGGGCTTGCTTCGCAAGACGAAAATGTCTTGCAAGTTTGTTTCCTTTTTCTTAACACCGTTAATACAGTTGCGACTTGACTTCGAGGAGCAACTCATAGAATGCAGTGTGGTAGCCTTTTTTGAGGTTTTTGAAGACTTTGGTGATTTTTGAAGCTTTTCCAAAACTTTCCCGACACCGT
Source organism: Podarcis vaucheri (assembly GCF_965113315.1). Classification (NCBI taxonomy): domain Eukaryota; kingdom Metazoa; phylum Chordata; class Lepidosauria; order Squamata; family Lacertidae; genus Podarcis; species Podarcis vaucheri. Next base: position 57,661,742 of record NC_138760.1, on the reverse strand, counting down.
GCTTCGCAAGACGAAAAATTCGCTAGATGAAAAAACTCGCGGAACGAATTAATTTCGTCTTGCGAGGCACCACTGTAATAGAATTGTAGAGTTGGAATGGACCATGAGGATCATCTTCCCAAACATGGGGCTTGAAACCATGACCTTGGGACTAAGAGTCTCATGCCTATTGGAACAAAAGACCCCGTGGTGCCCTCCACCACATGAAGCATCATTGCTCAAGCATCACTTGGAAAGAAAGGAAAATGGCTCACATATGTTGACTTATTAAAGTAACATGATGGAAAATGGAAATTAAGAGATTATGATGAGATCAAAGACCACTTTCAGAGTTGGTTGCACTATTGACAACTATATGAAACACATAAAGAAGACAGCAAGAAAGGATTTAGTTATACAAGATCTAGGTTTCAAACGGAAGTGATCGAAGGGAAAGTGAAATTACTGAAGGCCGCATACAGCATACTATTAGAATGGGAGACGAAAGAGTCTCATGCCAAAAGGTCAAGCGTTCTTTGTGCTGGGCACCTTTAAAACTGGATTTTTCTCCCAGAAAGAAACTACCCATAGCTTTATTTAGTGAGGGGCGGGGCAGAATCATATGAAGTATAAAGGTACAGCAGGAACAACACAAAGGAAACGAGCTACTAATGCTCTCCCAAACCAAGAAAGTTAATTGAGCAGATGCACCTAAACCAATTGTTTAGCTGTGTATCAGTTTAAAAAATATAATAATTAAAGAAACCCAGGGAAAAGAAGATTGATAAATGCAAATAACAGCAAAGTTAAATAAAAATGTATCAATAAGTTTTAAAACCCCCAGCAAGGATTTGAAATGAAAGGGTAGGAAGGGACTCAGAGGGCAAGAAAAGTATTTCCACTGAAGTCTTTTAATAACATTGCTGCGGACAAAACTTGCAAAAAAGCACATAAGAGGAAAGCTATTGTTTACTTCAATAACTCTCCCTCACACTGGGATTGGATTATAAGCTTGTCAATCACAATGGAGCACTGCATCCCTCCCTCACCCCACCCTGACATTTTCCTTATATAGTAAGTTTAGAGATATTACTTCTGCTTTTAGCAGACACTTGTTTGCAGTGCTTTTTAATGTCCAAATTGCTGAGGTAGAATGAAGCAATTTGTTTGGGGTGGGAGCCCACTTTGGTTTGGGGTGCCTTTCAGATCCTGCTTTACCTCAGACAATCCCAGAATCCTCCCCAATGCTCCCTACCCTACCTAAAGAGTCGTTGAAATCCACTAAACACCCCCCTCCTGACAGTGGTCTCTTGTTATGAAAGATTCTCGCAGTTACTTCACTGATTATATCACATAAGTAACACTGGCTGACTGAATACATTTATGAACATGTTATCTGCAAGCTGTTAATGCAAATAATGAATGCAAAATCAAAAGAGTATCTCACACAGCTATTTAACCTCATCAAAAGGTCCTTATAAAACTTTTCAGATTCTAAGGAGGTAGCATGATTTATTGCAGATCAATAAATCCATAAATCTATGAGGCAGCCAAGACTTAAAACATTCCTTGCTGCTCAGACTAATAATGGAAATTCCAGAGCAGTGTTCACATGGATCTGCTACAAGAAAAACAACACAGTTTTTGTTGGCTATCATAAGACAGTCAGTGGCTACTAGCCACAATGGCTAGCTTCTAACTCTATTTTTGAAGGCAGTATGTCTCTGAACATCACTTGCTGGGAATCACAGGTGGGGACAATGCTATTGCATTTGGATCCTGCCTTTGGGTTTCCCATAAGAACAGGTGCTGGGCTAAATGAGCCCTTGAACTGATCCAGCAAACTTCTCTCTTACTCTAGTGGCGTAACAAATTTATTATGGCAGAATCTTTCATGGGTGAGAATCCACTTCACCAGATGCGTGGAATGTAATGATCAGTTGGCATTTACGTGTACTACTTGCCAACTCATGATAACACTTAAAGCATCTGGTGAAGTGAACTCTGGTCCAAGAAACCTGATGCCAGGAAAAAAAACAATCTGTTGGTTGTTAAGCTGTCACAAAAACCTTTGTTTTTTTCAGTGATGCGGAATGATACAAAACTCAACGATTCAATGAGAGAGAATAACTGATGAAATATATTTAAATTATATTCAGTTTTGCATAACACTTTACTGCTGTATTGAGACGTGTACTACTGCACTTAGACTGTTTTTATGTGAATTACCTTGAGCATAGATGTATCTGTGGAAAATGCAGCGTATAAATAAAATGATTATGACTATGACTACTAGAAAATTGTTTTAGATGTCTAGAAAGTAGATGTTTCACTAACCACTGTCAGCAAAGTATATGATACTGAGCTGGACATATTCAGTGGGATAATTTGTTGAACAAAGCTTGAAACACTTTGCTGAAGTTACAAAGATGCAAATGGGAGTGAGTTGTTTCCAGGCTACTTTTCACACATAAATTTAAAGACTGATTGCTCAAACAAGAGAATACAAAGGGCGACAGAAGGTTATAAGCAAACTCTTGCATCTGTGAACAAGGGACATGTGGTACATAGACTTTTGTCCAAAAAAGTCATGTATGAATGAAGCGTGCATTGTCCCAGTGCTGGATCCAGCCTTCCCACGGAGCAGTTTTTTTTACACACATGATAGAGCAGATCTGAATGTGTGTTCATGCAGATGACTTGTATTTCTTGCATTAAGATGCATAGCATTTATATGGATAGTGCAGGGAGACATTAAAAATGTCTCTGTCTTACAAAAGTTTGAAGTAAAGAAAAAGTATTATTCACACAGGATTCCAATGAAATGTGATTGTGTATAAGCCACACAATGAATTCTGTAAGGAGTTTTGAGATAATGGCTATTCTGTCACACATCTGTATATTTGCTTTGGTTTAGATCAATGGCAACCTGAGTATAGCAAGATTATTTAATAAATTAGCTTTCTGTGATGTTACGGCTAAATCAACTGACTTCTCTTCTTGGTAATGAACTATATTATATTTTCAAATGTAAATAAATGAAACCTTAGGCTTTCTATTTGCTTTCCTTGATTTGTTTAATTCTTCCCTTGGGGGAATGTATGAGGCACTGACTATATGATAATATTAAACCATTGGAATGTTAAATTAATTTGTCATTCATTCACTTGCTTGAAGGGTGAGATTTTCCCCATTAAATAGAACTGAGAAGCCCTCATAAGGGACATTTTATATACACACATAGGAACATAGGAAGCTGCCTTATACTGAGTCAGACCAACGGCCCATCTATCTTAGTATCGCCTGTTGCCAACCTTATTGGGTCAGTGTGCACATTTGGAATTTTGAGAAAGTCCTGTAGGTGCCAGAAACAAAATGGCCACTGTGGGGTTTGGGGATAACACAACATGGCTGCCATATTTAAAAGAGCAGAAAAAGAGACAGAAGCACAAAAAGGTGTAGGCATGCCCCTCATTGCCCCCACATCAATAAAAAAAGGAACCTACCTCAGTCACCATCACGCTCACTCACAATCAGAAGCTATTTGCACATTGCCTCTGTTCATGGGGAAGAGAGGGTGAGTATTAAATCCTGACATCTAATGTAATCTGGTTGTGTTTCAGGGGTATATTTAATGCAGGAGAGTCTGAATCAGTACAGACACAAAATGAGCAAGTACAGTAAACATACCCTTTGATGTTGTGGATTTTTGAGGGGATATATTAACTAAGATCTTTTGCAGGTGTCATAGAAAATAATGGAAGGCACAATGACGACCATACATATTGCACTATTAACTCCTGACTGACTGGCAGCTGCTCTACAAAGTTTCAGTCAAGTGTATTTCTCAGACCTACCTGGATATGCCAATAATTGAATTTGGGCTCTGTTTCATGCAAAACAGATGCTCTACCACTGAGATATGACCCATAGATCCAGCTTGGCTTTGTGTTGTGGAAACCTTACATAAGAAAGATCGTCTATTATTCATTCGGGTATATTATTCAGTTAACATTTCTGTCTCTAGAAAACTCTTCAACACCTTCTCATTGTGCACAATCATCAGTATACACACCATTGTTTTCTATACCTTAGATAATCAGAGGATAAGCACCATCTACACACAAGAGGAATGTATCAGCAGGCATTACAGAACCCCATAGTCAAATTCGAGTGGACTTAATCATCCGGGGGTCCTTTACCTTTACCTGTTAAACAAAGTCTCACCCTAACACAGCGGCTGGTGGCAGGTGGGGGATGACGACAATCTTACATATATGAGAAACTTAGTCTAGACATTCTCATTAAGAGCAATAACATATTAGCAATAATCACTGGTTCTTTTTCAGACAATAGTATGTCAAATAATGAAGCTCCTAATTAAATGGATACCACAGATATAATTTATTTCCCACACTCTCGAGAAATATGGTGGAATCTTGGCCCTTTCACTTTCCCCCATTACAATAAGCACAATGGGAAAGCCGACAGATGGTTTATCTACGATACATAATTATACTTCTGTCCTTTTATTGATTCCAAGAAACCTTCTGCCAGCCTTTGACTAAGAATCTCAATTACAGGACTCATTAAAGGACTGGTCAAAATGTCACAAGCTGGGCAGGAAAGGACAGTAATGACTATATGCCCATCACAAAACTGTCTTGTTGGTGACAGGGGCATTGACCCTTTCTGCCTAACCTCTTTTGTTTAATTCTGGCTATAAACACACAAGAAGAAGAAGAAGAGTTTGGATTTGATATCCCGCCTTTCACTCCCCTTCAGGAGTCTCAAAGCGGCTAACAATCTCCTTTCCCTTCCTCCCCCACAACAAACACTCTGTGAGGTGAGTGGGGCTGAGAGACTTCACAGAAGTGTGACTGGCCCAAGGTCACCCAGCAGCTGCATGTGGAGGAGCGGAGACGCGAACCCGGTTACCCAGATTACGTGACTACCGCTCTTAACCACTACACCACACTGGGTTGAAAGCTCATTTAGGAGTGAGGGGGATGTTTGTCAACTAGAAATCTACATGCCATGGTTTTGTTCACAGTCAATCTAGACCGAAGGCTAACCCCCCGGCTCTGTCCTCATATATGGTAATAGCAATATGACAGCCAAAGAATAGATCCATGTAGTCACTGTATATTGGGGCTGTCTGCTCTTATTTGGAGCACAGATTGCACTACAATCTGAAGTATTCATCATAAGCACAGCTTGCAATTCAACGTTTTCCCCCTTTGTTCCCACAGTAGAAATTGAAGACAAGTAAACAGAAGGTAAGTGACTTTGTTGACAGTGGGCCACAATTTTACTGTGAGTAAAGCATCACTCAGCTTAGCAGGTGTTTGAGGTAAAAGAGGCAGAGACTCAGGTATGCTATCCTCCAGTATAACTACTGTGTAGCGGAGAGAGAAGCAGACTGTAAGACAGCTTGGGGCTTTGCTATTTTTACTTCTTCAAGTCATGACTTTCCAGTACTCTTCTGGGGTCTTTACAGAAGTACCCTTCTCTTAGGGATATGAGCTGCCTCTACTATGCCTATCGCAAGAAAAGAGCAAATACACCATTGACTTCATTGGTGCCTGGGAAGTCTATTTGCTGTCACAACTATTTCCACTGCTTAAGAATTAGTCTCCCCAATTTTGTGAAGATGGTTGTGGCGTCAACATGGAACAAAGAATGAGGTCCGGCATGTAGACTTAGATTCTTGTGCTGTTGTAATAAAAAGATGGATAAGTTTTTATGTATTTCTATTTTAATTAGAGCAATTAGTACTACATTTGCATCTGTACATTTAAAGCAGCACATACAGATCCCTCCTGCCCCCCAGATCTGTGCTCTAATTTACATTGTTTTAATTTTTGGAGGGAGTGGGAAATTAGGTGAACATTTGTCTAAAATTATTTATCGGTTAAATGACTGAGGGGGAAACAACAACTTCAGACTATTTTTTAAACCTTCTTTGACTTGTTTTTATTTTTTCTTTATAAAAAATTTCTTTTTATCATGTATTGATTTTTAAATGATTTTATGTCTTGTCATGAGCTGCCCTGATAACTCTTTCTGAAAAGGGTGCAGCCTATAAACATGCTATAAATCACCAAAGAGCGGAGCGCTGTTAATCTTCCACCACACTGAATTTAAGTGCAAAGCAGCAGTAACAATGTCCAAAGTTCTGATTACTTTCTCTGTTTCACCATTCCAAACACAGTTTCAGAAAAGCCATTGGAAAGATAGGACTTTTCTGAATGATGGATACATTTTAGTTTGAGACTGCCAAGGACTTCTTGTAATGCCATGTCTAGATTCCAGAACAAGCTATACACTTCTGTCAAAAGGTTTTCTTTTTTCCCTTTTAAAGAAGTGCTTGAACAGACCCTGTCTTGAAGTCTTTTTCTACTCTAGTGATCCAAGCTTTTAGAGAATTATTATTATTATTATTATTTAAATTTGTATAATGCCTTTTATCCATAGATCTCAGGGCAGTTCACAGCAGAAAAATATAAGAGAAAAACACAAAATACATAATAGAAAAACAAGAGAAAACCCTTAATAACCCCCCCCCTCCTCACCACCAAACACATTTAAAAGGGTATAGGATTGCTGTGCTTTTCCCTTCACATGCCTGGGAATAAAGCTGGGGATTACTCTCAAGCTACTGCCCGGGTCCTTATTACTGCAGGGCAGCTGTCACCCTATCACCCTATCTACATTTCTCTTTGATAGATTATGCAATTGTCCTGGTTCTGGCCGTCGTTTCAGAAACTGGAAAGAGCAGCCACAGGAAATGCTTGATGGGGAAATTTATTTTATTTGCCCCTGAGGGAAAACAAAACAACTGGCTCAATGCTCTTGTAACCATCCAAATTGTTCTTTTTTGTGGTTATCTTGGGTTCTCTCCTATGCCTCTGATATTTTCAGCCGAGCACTTAAAGTGAACATTGCTGAATCACAGGACTTCAGCATCTCCTTTGTCCACTGAACTGATGCTGTGGGAATGAACTTTACAGTTACAAAAGGTTTTATCTGGGCAAATAACCCATCCCTCTTGCTTAAGACCCTCTTCTTGCACCAACAGTGTAATCCTATAAATGTCTACTCAGATGTGGGCATACCCCCAGGCAAGTTTGCATAAGATTGCAGCCTAAAGGTCTGAGTGGATGGGTACCCAATATATTTTTCAATGTACACTTAAAAATAAGTGGGCATGTGGCAAACAGATGTATAGTGTGTATCAGAGAACCACACCAAGGAGTGCAAAATGGGGTCACATCTGATGCCCCTGATCTCAAGAATGTAGATGGGCATCTAGGTGTATCTTGTCCCGAAGGACTGAGAAAAGATAAATTATAAAATGACCCTCCTGTCTGTCTGTCTGTCTGTCTGTCTGTCTGTCTCTCTCTCTCTCTCTCTCTCTCTCTCACACACACACACACACACACACACACTAAAGGAAGAGCAAAAGTGACTCTTGCATCTGGTAACTCATTCCAGTCCACTAAATCATTCCACAAATACCCAGAAAGTGCTTCTATCCTTGCCTTTCCCTTAATGGATTGGGATGTGCCTATTTCTGCCTCACTTGCTCACAACAGCAAATGGATTTATAATTGGCCGGGATGGGAAAATCAAAACCACTGGGATGTTATCGTTTCTGTTTGTACTGTGGCCTTTGGTTATGGACTCCACAGCTTCTTTACATTTCCAACCTGCCCTGGAACAGACTGGTCACCACATTCACTGGATATATTTAAGCAGAGATTGGATACCTATCTCCTAGGGTTGCAGCAGCTGCAAGGCGCCTACACAAAACAAGGTGCTGGGCTGCATGGCTGCCAAGTTTCTTTCTGAACCATAAAATTCTATGTTTCTATGTTTAGGGACTGTAGTTAAAGGTTTCAAGTGGCCTCTTTACAGCTCTGAGTTAATTTTAAATCTAACAGTTTTCTTGTAAAGAATGGCTGAATTCCCATAATTGCCACTAATTAGGAGAGAGAACTTGACTAATCTCAACATCCTGGATTTCCCCTTTGGATATACAACCATGAATAACCCTTGTGCACTACAGCTGAAATGCACGAGGGGAACAAACTTTCATGATACAGAGATATAGATAAAATAATAATAGTTTATAACATTTATATAGCCTTTGTTTGGAGGGAAGATATTCAGGCTATTTTCCCCAAAGTTTATTTAGCTTCATGTGTCCATGTGTGCATGGTGACTACTTGAAAATGTGCACTGTGTTATTTGACACGTTTCAGTTAAAAAACCCAAACCACCACCAGAATGATCCTATGTTTTCTTGTGCAGTTTGGTCTTCAGAGTAATTTGTGGTAAACAGGAACCAAATGAGGTCATCAGCAAGCACTTAAATCCACAATCAGAAGAACCTAGGCTTGCCATACGTCGGGAAAATTCCTGACACATCCTGGTTTTCAGGTGTAAAAATGGCATTGGGGGAATTCTGCTGAATTGGCAAAATGTCAGGGAAGACCCAGATGTGTGGCAACATGATGGAAAAAGCAGCAGAAACAGCTCTAAAAGCTTTAAATCACTCTCTTGGGGGGGGGGGTTTCCTAAAAAAAGCTCTTTGGGGTCTTCCTTTGTGGGTGTCAGAAATTTTACTTTTTTAAAATACGGCAACCCTAGGGTAACCAGGTATATTTTTCTGACAGCCTTTGGGAAATAAGAGAGTTATTGCTAAACTAGCCCCCAAACAATACATACAAGAGCTATTAAGGCAGGGGAAATAGACACCAAATGAAGCAATCAGAGGGATAGGCCTTCTGCCCAATCAATCAGAAAAGAAATTGGTATGGGGCAGGCAGTGCAAAACGAATGAGGAGTTAGCATTGCTCTGTAGTAACTCTTTCTAGGCAGAGAAGCAGTCAGTCACTCTCACCACAGAATCACAGAAATGTAGAGTTGGGATGAATCCCAAATGCCATCTAGTCCAACTCCTGTGATGCAAAAATCACAGAAAAGCAAGATGGGATGAGTTTATGAAATAATCGTTTTGCAAATATGTGGACCACTGTGCCTTGTGGTGATGGAGTGATTTTTTAAAGGAGAAATCATAAATATATAAGTCCTTTTTTAAAAGGAAATTGGACACTGATGTGGAAATATGGCAAACTGTTAAGACTGGAAAAGTGTGGGAGGTTGTTCATCACCTGCAAAACTGCAGCCTGGCTGGTGAGCCAAAGAGCAGGAAAGAGAGAGATGTGTCCTGTCTCGTGTTTTGAGTCCAGGAGTGAGGCTGCTGGCCAGCTATATAGCGGAAGCAAAGGATCCAAGTTTTAAAAGTCTGGTGTTTTTAATGTTGAATGTTAGCATGAATATATGAGGTTGGTGTTATTATTTAGACAGTGTAGTGTTATGAGATATCAGTTCCTTGTTTTATTCACTTTGTACCTTGCAGATTTAGTTTTTATGAGTTTTACGTACGTCTTTTATTGCCTGGAGTTGTTCCCATATCGATCCTGTATTTATTGATATTTACAGTTAGCTTTAAGCAAGACATTGTGTCTGAAACATGCTGAGCACTCCATGTGAACTCTAAAATTGTCCTTCAGCCAGCAATTTGGGAACGAGGCTAACCTCTCTCTTTCTATTTTCTTTCCTGGACTTTTCTGCCGCCACCCCCCGACAGTATTTTCTGTGATATCAGAGCACACAGATGTTCCTTTCTACCCATTGCAGATCACGTGAAATGCACCCACATTACATCAAAAGCCATAATTCTAGTAGAACTCAATACAGACATGAAAGAAATCTCAGCCCTTCTGGGCCCACATTCATTATTGTCCAATGGAGAAAAGAAAATCAAAATGCTTGTACGAAGCATTGCCTTTCTTTCATATTGGATCTGCTCATGCTGATGTACGGCTATAAAACATCATTACTCAGTAGTAAGCCCCACTAAGTTCTCCCATAAAGAGATGGGAATGTACTGCTAAGTACCACCAGATAGAAAGCATATTGATCATTTCAAGGGAAGTTGTGTAGCTCAGTAGCTACAAGCATTTGCCTTGCATAGGTCACAGGTTCAGTTCCCAGTATTTCCAAGTAGAGAAAGACTCCTATCTGAAATCATGGAGGGCTACTGCCAATCAGTTTAGACAATGTTAAAGCTAAGTGGGTCCAATGGCCTTACTCAGTATAAGGCAGCTTCCTAAAATCATTTACAATGTATATACTACCTTAAGAAATTAAGAAGTGCCTGCTGGATCAGGCCAGTAGCCCACCTAGTTCAGCATTCTGTTGTCACAGTTGTCGACCAAATGCCTGTGGGATTCAAGCAGGATTCAAGCATAAGAGCACCCTCGCCTCCTCTGGTCTCCAGCGACCGACACCCAGAAGCAATATGGCCTCCAGCTTGAGATGGATCGTTGTCAGAAAGGAAGGTGTCATACTTTATTTAAACAAATGGGCCAGGTCTAACTCATATTGACTACAAGGTGTTCTCTCTCTCTCTCTTTCTCCAAGTGATGGGAGCAAAAGGCAAATATTAATTATGAAAGATGGTGTCGATGCTTCCTGCAGACCCTCCTGTTCCTCCCCCAAATTAGATCCAATGAGAAATTGCACAGAACTGCCTGAAACCATTTATCTAATGAGAATAAATTATTGCAAAAACGACAACAGTACAAACAATAAATAAACAGCTCCCAAGGTCATTGAGCATCAATTTCAATTAAAACAGGTCAGATACAACGCCCTTTGTTACCTGTCTGATTCTTATTAAATTACTTTAGCATGGCAGAGAAATGAGGGCTCTTCATTGCCTTAAATGTAGCTGATTACCTTGAATGTAAACCCCAACTAGATTTATTTGAATGAGGAATAAGAGAGAGGTTGGACTTCTCTTCCAGGCATACTAGGTTGTTAAGAGGTGGAAGAACGATGGGGAACCTGCAGCCCTCCCCAATGTTGATGGACTACAACTCCCATCATCCTTGACCATTGTCCATACTTCCTGGGAGTTAGAGTCCAAGTTGTTAAGAAGTGGAAGAACAATGGGGAACCTGCAGCCCTCCCCAATGTTGATGGACTACAACTCCCATCATCCTTGACCATTGTCCATACTTCCTGGGAGTTAGAGTCCAACAACGTCTAGCAGCCTGCAGGTTTCTGATTCCTGAAGCAAAGGATGCTGATTTCATTAAAATGCAGAAGGCTCCAGCTCTAATCCAGCAATCCACTAAATCAGGAGTGGGGACCTTTTTCAGTCTGAAGGGTTCATTCCTTCAAAGGCATTTTTCTGGGGGTGCTAGTGGAGGTGTGGCCAGAAGTAAAAGTGGGTGGGGCCATGGAGATGAGGTTTACCATTGCCCAATAAGCTGCACTCCAGTCAGAGTATACACCCACACCCACACTCCTAGGGGCTGGGGTCCCTTTGCCTCCCCCATAACATATTTGAGGGGGACAACCCCACCCCCATTCGAGTGGTGTACGTGGGCCACATTTTGAGCTGAATTATGCACGGCGGGACCTACCTGGGACCAATATTTTATTCAAGTTGGCACCCTTGTCCTCACCCTTTCCCATTTAAAAAGCAAGGAATTTGCTTTTCAGAGAGACCAAAGCACACAGGGAAAATACGGAGGAAAGTTAGTAAGGGGTGTGGCCTAGGAAGGGGGCATGGCCCGGGAAGAGTCCCGAGGGCTGAATGGAGAGGCCTAGAGCATCACATTTGACTCCTGGGCCTGACGTTCTTCACTTCTGCTCTGAAATAAGGAGGTTTCTGTTGCCAGAGCAACCACCAAGCATGTTAAAAAGCTCCCTCAAATGTTTATTTTTCATGAAGACTCCACAACTACTCACTTTCTAATTTCCACGCTTTTGTTAAATCTAGTATTGCTGACAGGCCAACAAGTAATAGATTGAGAGTTATCTTGAATATTTATTTGGTTTTTTTTTTTTTTTACAATATTTATATCCTGTGTCCTCTTAGCGAGTTCGCAGCATTGAAAATGGTTCTCCCTCACCCCCATGGCTCATATTTTAGGCTGATGAAAACCCTACATGTTTGGTTAGGCTGAGGTACAGTGGCTGTTCCAAAGTCACCCAGTGAGGCTTGTGGCTGAAAGGAAATTTGAACCTGGATCTCCCCAGTCCTTGTCCAACACTCTAACTGCTGCTTAATCAGAATACCAAGCAACTGAGGCTTCTGCCTCTCTTTCAGTCCATTTATCTACTTTCTTCAGCACCAAGCAGGACGTACCAGACTGCAGGCCAGTCAAGTGATGGGCTGCATCATGGATGGTGGGGGGAAACGACCACGTGAAGCCAGAATTGCATAACCTACTAAGTCAGCAGCAAATTCAGAAGTAGACCTCTCTTTGTCCTGTATTATAAAGAACATCAAGCAAAGGCGTAAGTGAGAAAGAGTGTGGGATTATAGCATAAGGATGTAAATATGAAAAATACCCTGGAGAATACAATCGTATGCTTCCAAAGCTGTTGCAGAATTTATAAATGACACTGTGATAATTTATTATGGCATTTATTATGATGTACTGATTGTATTGTTAAACTGATGTTAATAAGAGTTGTTATTATTTTTTAATTTAAAAAACCCCTTACATATTCAGTATGTCTGTTTTTATATATCTGCCACCATTATTTATCATGATTTACCTTTATAGCATTCACTATGCATTTGACACTGTACTTGCACAATGAACATGCTATTATATGGATTCTAATAACAGGGTGCATTTATTTGCTAAGTTTATACTGGCGGTGCAGATATTCAGACTTCTGCCCCATGATAAAAACTTTGAAGGGAAGTCAGTGAGCATTTTTGTAAATAATTGCTTAATAATTTCTGTTACTATAAAAGAAGAAACTCTTCTACTCTTCAGGAAGCAAATAGGTTGCTTATTATCATTTCTTGTAAGATCTGATTATCTAATTCAAATTTGTGTTGCTCTCTTATCCTAAATTAAGCTTTTGGCCAGCGTTGTACAGTTATGTCTATAATGTTTGACCATGCTTATTTTATACAATCAAATGAATTTTTTATTTGAGTCAATTCCTTTTTATTTGTTGGTGGGTTTATGAGGATTACTGTTTCTTCCTTCCTTCTGGGCCTGTCAAACTGACAAAAGCTACATAATTACATTCCTTCTTTACAAACAAGATTTGAACAGGGCCGGATTTAGGTTTGATGAGGCCCTAAGCTACTGAAGGTAATGGGACCCTTTATATAGCAGGTGGGGCCCATCACTTACATCATAGGAGACTACACAACACAAAACACTGTTGCTGTATGTAGGCTTTATTTTATTTGTGTTTTTATCTTATATTTTGGAAATGTACATCCAGCTTTTTTTCCTTTAATTTTTTTGGGGGCCCCCAAGAGAGTGGGGGCCTAAGCTTTGGCTTGTTTAGCGTATATGTAAATTTGGCACTGGATTTGAACCTTATTTCAAACAAACAACCCTGCCCCCCCCCCGCACAAAAAATACCTTTTTGGACGCAGCCTTGAAAATGAGGCTGCTGTTTCTACATGAAATACAATCAGTTATACACAAAACTTTAACAAAGAATGTCTAATCCTTTATTGCTAAAGGTAGGTAAAGGTAAAGGACCCCGGACAGTTGTCCAGTCGAATTCAACTATGGAGTATGGCGCCCATCTCTCTTCAGGCTGAGTGAGCCGTTGTTTGTCTGCAGTCAGTTATGTTTCCGGGTCATGTGGCCAGCATGACTAAACTGCTACTGGCGCACAGAGGACTGTGACAGAAGCCAGAGCGCATGGAAACGCTGTTTACCTTCCCACCAACTATCTACTCACACTGGTATGATTTGGAACTGCTAGGTTGGCAGGAGCTGGGACAAACAGCAGGAGCTCACCCCATCACATGATCTCAAACTGCCGACCTTACGATCAGCAAGCCCAAGAGGCTTGATGGTTTAGACCACAGCACCATCTGTGTTCCTCTATTGCTAACACCTAGAACATTCATATATTCAATGTCATGGACTGACTGGATGTCAAGGAATGGTGGGAGGCACCAGCTGGGGAACCTCCAGGGGAAGGAGGCTCAGAGCCAGGGAATTTGTGGTGGGACAACAATGAGTGGTCAGAGGGAGAAGAAGGAGTCGACTGGGAGAAGGAGGTGTTGGAAGCAGAAGAGGTAACAAGGCTTAGTGAGTAGGGAGAGGCTGTGTCACAGCAGAAGTCCAGAGTCAGAACAGCACCCACAAATAAGAGGGTGGTATCAGTAGACTTAGGGGAGTTCTGAGGTTTGTAGAAATAAATAAAAAAACTACTTTAGGTGAAAAGCCCTAAAGGAAAGAGGCCTCCTGCAAACCTCCCAGCCTCTACAAGAACTCAGTGGAATGGAACGTAGAGAGAATAAATGTTTATTCAGGTATTTGTCTGATTATGCAAACACTCAAAGTTTGGATGACGCAGGAATGTGCATGCAAGCCAAACACCCTTGTAATGTCATGTTACCCCTCAGTACCCAACCTTTTGTGAAAATGAGAGGTAAAGTTATTCCTTCATTTAGTATAATAAGCATATCAGGTGGCATCCCATTTCGAAATATTCATTGCAATCTGTCTCATAAATATGCATGTGTCATCAAACAAATTGTGCCTCCTCCCAAAGCAGACACTTAAGCTAATGAGAAGACAGCTAACCATTAGTATTATGGATTATTATTATTTTTAAAAGCCGCATCAGATTTATTTTAAAAGTCTCCTTGAAAATAGATCACCAGTAGGATGCCTCCTCGTGATGTTTTTCTTCAAGGATAACAGCAACTCTTAGAAAAGTTTTGCAGAATGAAAATAACAACCCAGCAACCCCTATTATAAAGACAAAGAGAATACACATTTGAGTAAGATTTTATGGATTTTGCTTTGCAGTTGAGAAAATAACTCCAGTGCCTAATCACTAGAGTTGCAGGGACTTGTAGATATCTCTCATAGGCAGCCTAATGAAATGGAGAAGATGCTAAGGTGTGGAGGTGAAAACATGTGATGTCACTTTTTCATACAGTGAACAACTGATTGCATACTACAACAACCAACAGACTTTGGTACAATGTATGTTGACTTGCTCAGCAGGACTGTGTTCAAAATTCTATAGTAAATTAATATGCTCAGAAGTTGCCATAGCACAATTAAAAATGATGTGTTGGATCCAGAGATCCTGTAAGTGAAACTCTGCTTGGGCAAAGAACACTCAGAGTTACGTATGGGTTAATCTGTCAATTTCAGGTTCTGCCAGTTTTCATTTTTCCAATCAGTTCTCCACAATTCTGCAGTCATTTGCATTTTTATTTTTTTTTAAAAGTCCTTATAATTCTTCAGCATTTTGGTGTGAATTTCTCCTAATAAACACACTATTCTATGCACTATATACACATTTTTGCAAGCAATTTTGCCATATATATGAACCAACCTGGACCCTGAGATCATCATGTGAGGTTCTTCTTCTTGCACCTCCTCCACAAGAGGTCCAGAGGAACGGGTCTTTTCTGTGGTGGCTCCCTGCTTGCAGAATGCTCTACCTATAGAGGCTTCCCTGGTGCCTTTACTACCTATTTTAAAATGTCTTTAAATGTTGTAAGCCCCCTTGAATTCCAGCTTGGGAGAAAGGCAGGCTAGAAATACATTAAGTAAATTAAAATACATAAATAGATCTGGGGCAGCCAACATGATGCCTTCCAGTTGTTTTGGAATACAACTTCTATCAGCCCCAGCCAGCATGACCAGTTGTGAAGGATGAAAAGAGTTGGAGTCCACTGACATCTGGAGGGTCCCACATTGACTAACCCTGGAGTAGATCATTGTAATCCAGACTTCTGTACCTGTTGTTCATTTTCAACCATTTCAAAACAACTACTGTCCTGGCCTTACAACAATAGATTAGTCATTCTGCAAACTGGTGAGCACCTGTTGGTCCTGGTGTTGTTGTTTTTAACTGTCCCAATATTGTTTATGCACTAGCTAATAAAAGGGTGGCAATTGTTGCTTTGACTACACCACAACTTCAGCTTATCTAAAGACAGTACAGATGCTGTCGTCTGAACCATTATATATCCCGATCAGTTGGAACTGCGTGAAGGAATGTGTGGTGACGGAAGAGCCAAGGAAGCCTACGCTCAAATTGCAGTGAGAGCTACTGCAATTACTTTGCCTAAAGTAAAGTAAAATCAGAATTGATTGCTGAATGTTTGAAATTTAGATCAGTGCTTCTGCTTTTCAGAAGTAGGCTCAACCATCTGAAAAGCAAATAAAAAATTGCCTGTCAGGTCAGCCTCCCATGCATTAAACTGAGGAAGTTCATGAATATAAAAGTAATTGGGCAAACTCTTTCCCCCACTTCAAACAGCTGCTTAAATGCATGTTTCAATGAAGAAAACTATCCAAAATCTTCTATAGGCTTAAAATATATTTAAGTATATATTTTAACTGCAGGGCAAGCAAATACACCTTCCTTACAAGCTTGTCTAGTGAATTTTAACCTCAGAGATCTGCTGAAATTTTTATAGCCAATACTTGCTCTTTAGTATGATACCTGATAGTGGTTGATACTTAATAATGCTATTCAATGGATAACTTTTGTTATTTGAAAACCTGTTATAATCAATACAGTTTTATATAAGGCGGAATCCAGGTCAGCTGTGAGTGGAGTTACAATCATGGGATGCCCCTGCAGGCAGAAGGGAAGGGAGATAATTTTACCTCCTGAAAGGCTGCTTCAGAGAGTTTGGGGGCCCACGGAAGTCAGTGAGGTGCAGGAGGGTCTGCAACCGGAAGGGACATTGGCAGAATTGGTCTATCATTTGTTGGGTCAGGGTTGCTGCCATGAATGGAAGGAATCTTTTCAACCTTTCATACTTTGAAGGGCAAGTCTGGTTCCAACCCATAATGTATCCAATGTTAAACACGCATGCACTCACATACACACATATATCAAGTTGATCCATCGTAATATGAATCCCATAATAAGTTGCATGGGACATGTTACAAGGATATGCCTTGGAGTTATCAGTTGTGTCTCCCGAATAACATGTAGTGGAGAAAAATGCACTATGTGGGATTATCACATCAGTATTTGCTCATCTCCCAGCTCTGCTTCATTGCCTGCCTTTGTTGGGAGAAGCATCATCACTGCTTTGAATGCAGCAGGTCCCAGGTTCAATCCTGGCATCTTCATATTTCTAGCAAGATGCAAGCAGTTCATGGAGATCAGGAGTATCTGTACATCTTTTCGCAATTTTTGGTTTAGCCTGTCAGCTTGTATAAGTGCTTTCAAAAAAATAAATACAGATATATTTGTTCCTTCCTGTTGACTTAACTGAAATATGATTCCATGATTCGTGCAAAAATTGTCCTTTGTGACCATCAGCTAGCTTCATCCAAGCCTGCCAAGTTTTTAGTGTGAAAAACGCCAGTTATTTTTCAAAAAGGAATTAGTGCATCAGACAAAGAAAGTAGCTAAAAGTGAGTAAAGAGAACAGTTGAACATAAAAAGAAAGTAGCTAAAAGTGAGTAAAGAGAACAGTTGAACATAAAAATGTTACATTGCTACTGGTCTTTACCACCTCCACATCATTTTTCTTTGGCTAATATACAGACTTCAGCAGTTCACTAGAAAAAAATAAGTATGACATTTATGAAGGTGCACAGAAATATTTTGTTAGCTGACAAGTAAAATGTGTAGTTCCAAGTCTGACCCTCATCAAATGGGAATAGTAATAATGAAGTTGAGGTAGATATTGAAAGCACAATTTGCTGTTCAAAAAGGACAGTGAACAATATGGTGTGTATCAGTTCGGTGTGCATTAGTTTAATACAAGACACCTTCTGAATGAATGTGCCAAATACAAGAAGGTACAAAATAGTTATTGTGTAAATAGGAAGAAACTATGGATGGTATTCAGCTAAGTTTTATTTGGAACAGAATTAAAATTAATGAACATTAATTAAAGTTATGCCCACTAAATTTTACGCTGTGTAAAACTTAGTTGAATACCCCCGCTTATGCAGCTTCCCCTATATAGGATGCTGTAGCAGGAATTCAATGTCACACTTTTCCAAACATGTCATCATCACAAACATTTATACTCGCCTGATAGAATGTCTCCTCCATTTCCCTTGTGCACTGTTCTAGGGGATCTTCTGGATCCCCCCAGCTGATTTAGGGGTGTGTGTGTGGCACAAAGGGGAGGAGAGGCGGGGGCGGGGGGGAGATGTCCATTGTGCTAGTGGAAGTCTTTGCGTGGGCTTCCACTAGCAGAACACACTAATTGAATCTGTCCCTATGTTTTTCTCATTTTTTCTCATGATATTATCATGATGACAGAGAGCCTCATGCCACTGATTTAGAGCTAGTCTCTAGAAGTGAATCCCTGGCCATTGGGATGGCTGTCTCTTGTGGGCAGGCAAAACACAGGGTGCTTCTGTTCAGGAAAATTGCTGTGACATATTTCATAATAATGGCTTGACTCAGAGACCTACACGTATTTGAAATGATGAGGTCAGATTCTTGACACCCAGTTCTGAAATTCAATTTGAAAATGTGAAACTTTGTGCCCACTCCAGTTTGAATGATTTAATGTTGTGCTAGAATCTATGCCTCCTCTTTTTAGTCTTAGTTAAAAAAGAACATGGGGTGGCTCCAGGCTGCTGGTATTTTGTGGGAGGCTTTCAAATGCATACTGGAACTTTAGCTTTCCACAGTTGATGTGGATTTAAAGTGCTCTGTCACCCTAGTGTAACAAATCCACTTTTCTTTTTTAAAATGGACTTTATACAGTTTGGAAAGTGATGTAACGTTTAGCAGGAAGAAGTATAAGCACCTGACAAGCAAATGTTGGATGAACACTCATCAACATATAAAACTGCCCTATAAACAAATCAGAGCTTATGCTCTTTAAAGATTGGGCACAGTCAAACAATCACAAGCAAATCAAAATGAAAGCCAAGTAAAAAGGTTGCCTAGTCAATCTCCCATACAATAGCAGGGTGAATTCTGGGAATCAGAGCATGTGGATGGTATTATTCCACCACGACTCAGTGTGGCCAATCTTGCTAAACTACATCAAGTCAGTTCAGTTCTTATATCGTTCCTTTGCTGAAGCCTTCCACATATATTTTATGTAAGAGGCTTTTTGGGCACAGTTTAATTTTCTGTAAAAGCACAGTTTAATTTTCTGTAAAAATGGCAGGCGCTGTTAAAAGTGCCTTTCATCAATCAACTGACAGAAGATGCTAACTACATTACTTTCATGTCTAATGCCTTCGGGCTGTTACAGATACTACGTATTGGAAAGCAGCTGGAGATGTTGTGGAGAATAAAACATCTGCTAAGCATGATTTTAAAACTGGACAGCTTTACATTTATAATTACATGCACCTACACATTTTGCATGAGTCTATGAAGCTTCAGGAATTTCTCAACATCCTCAGAATATCTCATGTAGGTTGGTATGATGGGGTAAGAGGAATAAGCCTAACTGTCTAGATATTTGTGTGCCATGACTTAAATTAGAAGTAGCCAACATGGCACCCTCAAAATGTTGCCAGATTTTCTCCATCCTTGACCATTGGCCATGCTGGCTGAGGCTGAAGGGAGTTTCAGTCCAGCAAACTGGAGGCTGCCAAGTTGCCTACCTTGGGCTTAAACACAAACCTAATACAAAAATGTGAAGAATAATGCGATAATTCATGTAATTTTCAATGCTACCCAGATAACTTTATTGAATTAATAAATACATTCATAGTATTTTCTTGCTTTCTCCAAATGAAGAAAATCAGTAGTGATATACCCTCAGTACCAGACAAGGCCACTGTGTAAATACAGTATTACTCAATGTTTGAGTCCACTTACTTTCACAGAAGCTGGAAAAGCCTTCAGTCAACTCACTGCTATCCATAGCTCCAAGAGATAGGGTAACAGTGGCCAGGAAGCCACAACACAATCCTATGCATACCTACTGAGAAGTAAGTTCAACCGAATTCAGTGGGGATTACTCCCAGGTACAAAGGTATAGGTTTGCAGCCTTCATAAACCAAGAAAGATTCACTGACCATAATCAATAATTGCTGACCATAATCAACTGTCACTGGCTTTTTGGAATATAGTGCATTCGGTACTGCAGCAATAGCACACTTTGTGCATATTGGATATTATGTAGATATACCCAGGATGGAGGCATCCACAGGGGCAGTTGTACTGAAGCTTCTGAAGTAAGGTATAAGAATAAAGTGATGTGGCAGGGCAAAAATAAAATGAAAGTAAGTGGGGGCAGTGGTAGAAAGCCAAAAATGATAAGACATGCAAGCGTCAGATTACCAGCCCCTCTTTCATTATCTCCCTCTGCTCTTCCTGACATATACTTTCAGTCTCTACACATATCATCTATGCATGGCTTAGTCTGAGGATTTTGTGGGATTTCATGAGCTCTCCTGTTGACAGTTAAAATATCTGCTTTGATTGTTTGCTACTACAGAAATTCTCCATCAGCCAAAGGAGGAAATATTTTGGGTGCAGGGGGAATATTTATATATTTCTTTTTCTAGTTAATGGGCTTTAAAAACCATTAAACTTCCTGGATATTTCTATAATTATTACTATAAACCTTATCATATAATCCAAAGGCTGTGGGGTAGAACAACCACCTCCAAGCAGACCATTTGTGAAAGAGTTATCAGGAAGGCTTTGCCTTCCAAATCTCATTCTTGCCAGGAAGCCCAGAAGGAGATTGTGGTTGATAAATCAAACTGACAGATTGAGAAGAATGTGCAGAGTCCCACTCTTCCTCTCTGTCCCCTAGCACAGATAATCTATCAAGGCAACCAAAACAAGGTTGAAAAACCAGTC
Source organism: Podarcis vaucheri (assembly GCF_965113315.1). Lineage (NCBI taxonomy): Eukaryota > Metazoa > Chordata > Lepidosauria > Squamata > Lacertidae > Podarcis > Podarcis vaucheri. Next base: position 57,640,904 of record NC_138760.1, on the reverse strand, counting down.
TGGAAATCAAATTGGATCTGAATAATTAACTATATCCAATACCCTCTGTGGCTGCTATTACAGGCGCACAGGGGAATCCTATGAATGTCTGCTCAGTGAATGTCTGCTCAAAAAGTGATGATGATCATTTTCAATTTCTTACCTTTCATTCACCACAAAGTTCCAAAGCAGGTTGCAGCAATTTAAAACTACAATAAAGTCAAAAGAATAGCCTGGATAGATAGATAGATAGATAGATAGATAGATGATAGATAGATAGTTATAGATAGATAGATAGATAGATAGATAGATAGATAGATAGATAGATAGATAGATAGATAGATGATAGATGATATAGATGATATAGATGATAGAGTGTGTGTGCATGAATGTGTTTGTGTGGAAACTACATAATGAAGATGCCAGACACATCTCTTTGAGGAGAAATTTTCTCAATTTTGAGGCTGTCACAGAGAATGCTCTCTCCTGAGCTGCCATCTCCTGAACTTCTGAGGGCAGTGCCATTACTCCATTGCCTCTGAGTTCAATGGAGGTTCCAGATAAGTGTGTATAGCAGGCTTCATCAACTTGATTTCCTCTTGAGGCTTAGACTTCAACTCTAATACCTGACCACTTTCTATGTCGTCCAAAACAATTGGAGGACACCAGGTTGGGAAATGCTGGTATATAGGACTGCACTTTCAAAAACCTTGTGGTAAATTTGGCCAGTAGTTATTAAAATCAGTTGATGACTTCTTTAAAAGGGATCTCACAATAACTTCCTCACGACACATTGGGACAACACATTTTCTTAAGAAGACCCTTAGCACCTACAATACCTCTGCAATCAGGAAACCAAACAACAAGGGTTAATGCTTTTATTTGGTTATTTTATTTGTAACCAATTTCCCTCTTATTTGGATTATTGCCCTTTAGTAAATCATCTGCTCCTAGATATCAGCATAGCCTCTTCACAATACATACTTGATAACCCTTCTACTTGTGTTGATTCTTCCACAACAGCACTGGGCACTTCATTATAACCGTCTCCTGGTATTATTTTCTACAGAAAAGATTCTTTGTCACATATAAAAGCATCCATTCAGAAAATTGTCAGTCTTATTTGACATTTCTGAAAGTAACAATCTGGCTGCCGAAGATTCACATTCTGGAGAGTTTTGCAAGAAGACTGGAGCCAAGTGTTTGACTACATTTGGCCTTCCACCTAGCCAGCTTTGAAAAATATATATGATGATGTTGTAAATTTGCCAGTTAAGACATTTGCAGGAAAAAGTATGAATCTCTTTTTAAAAATGAAGTTAAATTACATTACTAGTAGCTGCAGGAGTCCAAATTTAATTGTTGACAGCTAGTCTTGCCCAGTTTGTTTTGGGCAATAATGTTCTTAAACTTCTTCTCTCCTGCAATGTTTACCTGGAAATGTGCACTGAAATTTTAGCAACTATAATTATTTTCTCTCTATAGTTATTCATGATCTGAATATTTAGAAACTCATCATAAGTACTGGATGGACACACATGCTCAAGCAGAAGCATGCACACATGGTAGACCAGGCATTCCCAACCTTCGGCCCTCCAGATGTTTTGGACTACAATTCCCATCATCCCTGACCAATGGTCCTGTTAGCTAGGGATCATGGGAGTTGTAGGCCAAAACATATGGAGGGCCACAGGTTGGGGATGCCTGTGGTAGACCCTTCACGGTTAGGAGGACAAAGGATAGACAAAAACAGAGAGATAAACCTTCTAAAATACAAAAAAACAACAACCCCCAACCCCTCAACTCAACCTTTTCCCATTGCCAGTTCAGTCCTAAGCACTGGAAACTACCCCCCCACCAAATAATATCTTACAATCATAACAAAGGAGTCAGACCTGGATGTTATAAGTTCCCTTAGGAAAGAAATTCCATTCTTGTAGAGAAGCTACAATGCATGGGTCTTGAAGCTTAACTCAAGCAACACAGAAATATGGCTGTTAGGGCTCAGGCAACAGTTGCATGGGCTTTTGATTCACTTCTAGGCAAAACTCAATGTGCCAGTTATTGTCATATTTTCAATCCCTAAATTCTTCACTTCCAAGGCAGCAGTAAGCAGTAGTAGCTCTGATGAGGAGATGACCCCATTTTCTGGACCACTCCAAGTAGACTACATTCTGCATCTTGAACCCTGAGGAAGCATTTACAGATAGGTAGCCGTGTTGGTCTGCCATAGTCAAAATAAAAAAATTCCTTCCAGTAGCACCTTAAAGACCAACTAAGTTAGTTCTTGTTATGAGCTTTCGTGTGCATGCACACTTCTTCAGATACATGTTTGCCTGTGGAATCTGAGAGGTGGATCAAGAAAGCCCTCCAGAGCTTCTTCAGACCAAGTCCTCACAATCCAAAACCTCACCATGTAGCAAGGCATGACTTATTTAACTGGCATTCTGAAGGTGAAACTTCAGCCTTGATCCCTCAGGGAAGACTCTAAATCTCTTATAATTGCAGCAAGACAACTTGCTCTGTTTATTTTTCCAGCTACAGGATTCCTGCCTGTGGTCCCAAATCCAGCACTCTGGTTGCTGTCCAAGGTTCTGACATCATTCCAACATGAAGCTGCCTTGGACAGTCCTGGGCCTGCTTCCCACCCCATTATTTGGACTGCTGCTTCAGGGCAGTTATCATCTCAAAAGCCTCTATGTAGCTTAGGACCAGTATGCCTAAAGAACTGCCTTTCCCCATATGAACTTGCCCATTTACTAAAGGGGCCACCAGACTGTCAGTATTTTGCAGGGGAGATTCAAGTGCATACCAGGAAATTTAAGTTTGCACAATTAAAGTAGACAAATGCTCTGTGTTGCCCTAGTAGAAAAAGAACAAAGAAGAATCCTGGTGGATTTAGCCAAAGGCCCTTCTTTTTCACCATCCTGTTTTCACAGTGCCTAACCAGTAGCCAAAAAAGACTTTTTGCTGTTAGGAATGTGTCAGGAAAATGCATTGAAAAGTGTGGGGTGAATGACTGGCGAATGGAAATATGTGTAAATACCCCAGAAGCAAATCAAGATGAATATAGGATGAATGCTCATTATCTTCCAACCTCCCCACAAATGAATGCTAGATGAAGACTGAACCTTATCTAACCTCTATTTAAATATTTGTGCAAGCAAATTGGGACGAACGCTCAAAAAATAAGTCATGTGGAGGAGCCCTTGGTTGCAGTAGATGTACTATTTTATGCATTCTATTGGTAGCTGGAGTGCAGATGAGAGCCATGAGAACAACCAAGAAAGCTTTATAAAAATACACAAGCCATCAGTACTCACTAACAAATTATCACTGGAAATTGCCTCCCTTTTGAAAGCCACTTCTTCTCACCATGAGATACAACACACACACACAGACACACCATTTCTATTCCTGGGCATGTCTCTCCAGGGAGACAGATAAATTTCAAATCTTGTCAGGAATCTTGATTTGTTTGTTTTTTCCCTAGATCACCTCAGCGGCAGCCCCTTGTAAGCTTATTTTGTTTGTTTCAGCGAATGTGGGAGGCACCAGGAGAATATGCCAGAGGGGACAAGGGAATCCTACCAACTCATTCAATCATCTAAAAAGAATTATTGTAGAGGCTGAAAATCATCAACATGACCAGCTTGTGAACTCTAGCTTAGGAAAACATGGCAGAGCCTCAATAGATTTGGGTTCTTTCTTTTTTGATGGTAAAAACTCATAGAAAGTGTATCAAGTATGGGAAGTATATAATGCTCCTTCACTGGTCCAGATGTTAGAAAGGAGCATTGGTAGATACAGTTTCTGTTCTGTTGTTCATGCTCAGTGCAATAGCTAGCAGTGCAGAGAACAAAAGGAACTAATTTCCCATTGGCTATGAACACCCTGAATTCTATAGCAAGCAGGTGCAGCAGAGTCAGACCTTGGTCCTTGCCATCATATTCCCTGGAGTTCCCCCTGCCAGGTGTTCACATATGGTAAATTTCCAGGAGTGAAGGTGGTGGTGGTCAGTGATTGTGACTGCTCCATTGAGTACTGCAGCACAGTCTCCATAACCTGGCAAACTGTGGTGATGATGTCACTGCCTAGGGGTTGCGCATAAGGGAAATACAGCTCTGGGGTTGACATAAAAGGTGCCTTCAGAGAAAGAGCTGCTCTTTGTGTGGAGGAAAACATGAACACCATTATTGCTCTTTCTTTCCATGTAGCAGGCAGCACCCAGGAAGTGGTAGAGTGCGTGGGTGGTAGCAGGGTGGAGGGGGCCAGCATTATGGCAGCAGGGGCATCTTCATTGTTTTCCAGGTTGGAAAGAACTTTGGTTAATCTACAGAATCTTCTTTTAGCACTCATGCAGAAGCTTGACGTCATGCTGAGCAATCTGGAGCAAGTAAACATGCCTGATGCAGTCTTCAGTCGACAGACACAGACAGAAATAGAGGGAGAAGACAGACGCCCACAGCTCTTTGACAGCCAGTCCCTTAGAAGACTATCGTTCTATATATAGCAGCTGACTACATCTTTCTTTTGGCTTGCACCTCCAGGCAATGAGGGCACAGAAAAGTAAAAGAATGTTCCTAGCCATTCCAAACTTTAAAAACACGAGTAGCTCTACAAGGAGCTGGCAATGAAACTGATTTCATTCCTGTAGTATCTATTGATCATATTCACATAGTCCCTTTGGCATGTTTGATCCTTTGCAGAGCAACAAGAAGACAGACCTCTGCCCCGAGGAGTATAAAATCTAAATTTGGTGCAAAAATGGTTGAGATACGGATATTAATATCTACCCTTCCCCAGTGTCAATTATTCTTCCTTGATTTCCTCAATTGCAGTACTTGGGGGTGGGGGTGGAATCTATCCTTCGGGGCACCTCTGTCATGTGGCTGTGAAAAGGGAGATTTCTAAAAGGCAAGATCTCTGCCTCCCCTAATGCATATATGCCAAAGAGCGTCTCCATTTATGTTTTGAAATGCCTGTGAGCTATACCTCAACCCTTAGCATGCTGGTGCTTGGTTGGCTGTCCCTGGGCTATAGGTTCAGTTCTTCCACTTTCTCACAAATGCCTTTGATTTCCCTTTTTGTCCTCAGCTGCAATGCAGAAATACTTTTGCCCTGTGATGACTGGTACCTATTGAGGCTGGTTGGGACCAAATGCAGGGAGCCCAAACAGTAAGTGGAGCCTGAGCGAAAACAGGCAGAGCGAACAAATTCTCATTTTGTTCCTATCCTCCCCCCTGCTGAGTTATACAAGGGCAAGAGTTATGCAAGCTGATGGGTATCCATCCATTCATCCATCCATCCCAGAGTTAGAATTCCCAGCAACCCATAACAAACTACAGTGCCCTGAATTATTGGGCGGGGGGAGGGAGGTCTGGAATATGCTTTGAATGTACTTTAAATGCACAGTGTGTATGCAGCCCTAGTGATTCATAGGGAGGGGAAAAGAGGAAATTGGTTTGACAATGGTCAGTAGGGTGTTGGTGAATAGTGCCTGCTGTTCTGATTATGTGATTTTAAGTAGGTTTGAAACCGTTGTTTGAATTCTAATGTGTAAACCACCTTGGCATCATGAATGTTGGTTTAGAAATTGGATCAATAAATGTAATAAATAAATAATGAACTTGAGATATACAATGCGTTGGAAATTATTTTGTGCAGGGAATTCTGCTAATGTTTTAAATCAGTTATTGTATTTGTATTCTACTTTACCTCCAAGGATTTCAGTGTTGTGTGTATGGATTTTATTTCAGTGTTGGAAACATGATGTAATAAGAACCAAGATCCCTACTTTCCCATGAGGCTCATGGGTGAACTTGGGCCAGTCACGACCTTTCAGCCTAATGTACTTCACAGGACTGTTGTGAGGATAAAACTGTTTGTGTGTGTGTGGGGGGGACCACGTCATGATCCTCTTGGAAGAAATGCAAGAAATAAATGTCATAAAATAATAATAATAACCCTAAAAGAACAATTTACCAATGGTGGATTGATTGCTTGAGCTTGTAGGGTCAGGCACCAGGAGATTAGCAGAAAATGTGAGGCTAACACAACTGAATTATGGATGAAGAGGTAGAACCAACAGGAAGGTCATGAATAATAACTATAATAACTCTATGCTCTTGGTGGCACTAGCTGGTGGCCCTCTATGTGGTCTGTCAAAAGTTCTGGATAGTCAAGGGAAGCATCTAACATATGGACTATAACACTCCCAAGGTGAACTGTGGACTTTCACAGGCTTCTGAGTTTCATCCATAAAAATAGGGCTTAGTAAGCCAGTCAACAGTGCATGTTTTTGCTATTAATACACAGGCTGCACATGCTTGCGGCAGTGGCCTAAAAATAGTCCTCACATTCTGACTTTTTAGTCTATTGCTATTTGATGCAGATCTCAGGGGAAGTGATGGTGCAGAAAACCATGGATTTCATGGCCTCTGATTCCACACATGAAAACAGACGTGATTCAAACGTCACTTGAACTTTAGCACCCAGTTCATCCTTTGCAGGGAGCAGTTTCACAATAATTTTGAATTTGGTTTGAAGGGGTGAATGACAAATTAGTTATGAGTCTTGCATATATGTTTGCTCTTTAAGTTATTCACCAAGGGGTGCCAGAGTGCAGATCAAGATGGATAACATATTGATCATTCACAATCTGCTCCCATTTCATCCCTTCAAGGGGAAGTGAAGAAAGGGTGGGTGGTTGAAGGCGAAGGAAATGAACCAGAGCAAGGGCAACATTTGAAATCTTAAGGCTCCCACCACCCTTAAACTTTCCACTAACTTCAGTGGAGCCCATGTATCAAATGCTCTGCTGCACAGGTTTGATAATTGGGGAAAGGCGATAAGATTGTAGCAAATGCTTGCTTGCCTTTAACAGAAATTTTCATCAGAAAAAGCTGAGCTGCAGGGCAGAAGTTTGGCTAGGATGTGAGCAGACTGGGAACAGGAAATTGCAAAAATGACAAGGCAGAAATGAAAATAGATGGAATATATTGGCATAGGACCTCACAATACATGTCGTTTGGAGTGGGGCATAGCTGCTAAGGCTGAAAGTGTGGAACAGTGGGAGGGGAACCTTGTGCTGTTTCTCCCCTGAAAACCACCCATAGCATTGGGCGATGCTATGAGTACCAGGAGACTGAAAGCAGCTTTGGGGATGTGCGTGTGATTATCAGTGGAGAACAGGTTGAATGGAAATGCTTAACCACCTCCCCCTTCCCCGTATTTGTGTCTCAGTGGTTGCATTGTATAAAAATGACACACACACCCTCAATCACTGATCTGAGGTCAGTGTCTTTTTGCAGTATAGGAACCATTCTTTGTGTTTGTTGGCCGTGGCTTTTACAGTGTAATCCTAATTATGTCTCCTCAGAAGTAAGTCCCATTGTGTTCCATGAGGCTTACTCCCAGATAAGTGGGCATACCATTGGGACCTTTAACATAGCTCTCCAAGCTACTTTACAGCTTCCCCAAAAATGATTCCCCCCCCCCCCCGGGATTCATGTGAACAAATATCCACTGTCCTCATCTCAAGGGTTCAGCTCCTTTTTGAAGCCAGCATAGCTCCTTCAGAGGCTTTCAGGGCATGACATCTTTTAAATATACCCAGATGAGCTTCTGTAATACTATTTCTTGCTCCCAAGTGTCCACTGCTCTTTTTGCCTCTCAAAGTGAATGCTGTAACAACTCCACCCACCTAATCATCCCTTAGGAAGTATGAATAAAATGTATGTCCTGATTTATGATTTATTCTGCAGCCCCAACGACCCTTATTTTCTTTAATAATGTATCGCTTTGATTTATACACTTGCCTTCAGTCTAACAAATGCATTTTGCCTCATCATAAAAATAAAATCATCACTGCAGAGTAGCTAGGAAGAAGCAAGGGATTTAATTTTCCAGCAGAGCAACTGGATATATTGAAGTAGGGCTTTTAAATGCTGCTGGGACATTGCTGTTCAATACTCATAGCAGAATTAAAATGGTGATTCAACACATCACATAATACAATGCAGTAATACCTGCCCCCATGCCTAGGATCCTTCTACAATGTTTACTCTGAAGTAAGCCTTGTTCAACGAAGGTTCCCTGCAACTTTAATTAGAAGCTTCTTCCTGAAAATTGTGGCTTTAACTGATTCCTGTTCAGCGTAGCATAGTATCACTAGATGCAGTGGACCGTAACTAGCTACTTTTCCCAACGGATGCAGACTTTACTCACCAGTTTCCTCTTAACATTCTCCCCCTTTTAAAAAATGACATAATAGCAGTATCTTGTAATAAACATTTTGTTACCCACCCAATTTTGTAAGCCACGCGGAGAGCTTTGGCTATTGGGCAGTGTCAAAATGCAAAATGATACTGAGGTCAGTGAATCCCCAACCTCAGAATGTTGCTATATAAGGCTCTGCAACTTTTGTCTCATGATGATTTAAATAAAACTTGGAATGAAACATTGCCAAATAAGCCGTACATGATCGAAATCCCTTTCAAATCAGGGACCATTGTTTTAAAAGCCCTTGTAACGTTCAAGTATCTTGAGTACTTTAATTGCTTTCTGAAAGTCAATTGAACAAAGTGAGATATTGTTGGGAGTCAGATCGCGTGATACATCACTGTCACTTCATCATTTTAACCCAAAAAAAGGGGGGGGAGGAAAAGGAAGACAAAAGACAGAGCGGCTTTTGTGACTTGTGAATACATGGGGAAAATGAAAGCGAATGTTGAGAAATACATTGATGCATCTACGTTTCCTCCAGTAGCACAAAAGGAGAGTTTGTATTCACTGACCATGCAGAAAGATGTAGAGAGACAGGGCTATTTTAGGACCAAGCCAGAGAAGTATGCGCAGAATAGCAATTTAAGATACTGCATCACTGGCTCACATAGGACAGCTCAAGGGAATTCCATGTTATGGAGACAGACCAAAGACTGAGCCACTAGTGCCATTATGGATTTTCATGGGGTGGAAATAAACGTGAATTCAGTTGCTCACAGAACTTTCCTTGTCATCTTGAAGTGCTTCATTTGACAGTTAAGAGTCAGGAGTCTTGAAGATGTTTTCAGAGGGAAACAAATGAAACACTTTGACGAGTGCCATTATCTGAAGCTGCTGCTATTTTCCTTTTTTCTTGCACTTATGGATCCTTCGGAGGGAAAACACAATTCTAAGGCTTGCCTTCCGGAAAAAAACTAAGTCTCAAACTCGTGCATATTTTAAGGGTGGGCTGAACATTCCCATAAGTTAAATTTGGGGTTAAATGTTGATATTTTAGGGATTAGAAAGACTCCTTCCCCTACCTCCGGCCAAGGGGCATATCTTTTTTCATTGCCACTCTCTCAAGATCCTGATGGCTGCTACCCACTCCCAAGAATCTGCTTATGTACCTTGGCAGAAAAAGACACTGGCAAGAGACTGCTGCTATACTGAAAACATTTCCACTTTGCACACACTCCGGGGAATGAAGAGAGTCCCTCCCCCATTCATTGAACATTTGAAAATGCAACCAGTTTGCATGCAAGTTAATGGAGCGTGATGCTTCTGTATGCAGCTGAGAGCTGGATTAGCCTTGGGAGGAGGTCTTGGGGTGGGGGAAGCCTAAATTGATTGAGAGGTAGGGGGAATTTTTGCTAGGCAATTCAAACCAGTCCCAGCCACACCTCTGACCTACAGGGTTAACAGCAGACATCCATGCAAGGGTGCTACATAAACTGTCAGAAAACACCCTCCAATCTACAAAAGAGGTAGGGATATGTCAGTTTCAAATTCTCACCTCCCGCCTTAAATTCAATTCTCCACATTTGTGATCTTTATTTTTTTATATTAAAAAAATCCTCATGAAAATTCATCAGCATTTTAGTCTGAATTTCTTCTAACATATGTGTTGGTATGCAATTCTGCCAAATATACACATATTTACAAAGCAATTCCCCTTAAAGAAATGCATTTTTGTATGTTTGTTTCACTAATAGATGCATGATTATGGACACTTTTGCATGTGCATTTTTGTACACATTGCTTGGCTGGAGAACTGCACTGCAAAATTCTGAGAAGTGCGAATTTCGAGCTCGGTCATGTTTTGGCTCATGTGTTGATTTAGAAAGTGTGAATTAGGTAGGATCACGTTTAAATGCAAACTAAATCAAATTTCTCCCCCATCCCTACCTCAAACAAACAGAAAGTGGCAACTGTAATAAAAGGGATTGAGAAATTACAAGCTAGAGCAGATGACTGTGCAATTTGTTAAGTAAGTTAGGATAATGCTTGGCACAATGAAAGGAGCAGCAGTATAGGAGGCAAATCTGCTCTTCAGTGAAGAATGACACTGTCAGTGGACACTGCTCATTGTCTGAACAAGACTGATGCATTTTCTTTTAGAAGTATCTCTTCCTTATCTAGCTTCTGCCTGTCCTTTTAATTGTGCACAAGTTGTGAACTGTTTCAGATGTGAAGCGAAACTTCTAGCCAAAAGCAGCAGGTATGCATACTTGCTTGCAAATTAAGCCCCATGCTTAAGTGCAATAGGGCAGACACCACAGTGAGCAAGGAGGCTTGGAACTGCAAGCTTAATTCCTAGTTCCAGGGGATGAACAATAAAAAGGAGGGGGGAAACCCCGGAAGTCTGTTTACTTGAAACTAAGTCAGAGTGACATCTTTAGGACAAAAGAGCTATGAGACACACATCACAATCCTCAATTTGACTTTTGTTTTTCTTCAGCCTTTGAGAAGAATGTGTATTTGTGAATAGCTTTAATAAATAATGTGGGGTGGTTTTTTGTGGGGTTTTTTGTTTTACCATTTGCTGAGAACAGGGTCATGCAGTAATAATTATTTCATGACAGATTAAAGATTAATTTAAAGCTTTCTGATATGCAGACATCAAGAAACCACAAATAGTGAATAAAATCTATATTTTTCCAGATTTGTTTTTTGAAACCAAAATACAGGATACTAATATTCAGCAGTAGCAGCTCACAATCCTTTGCTGAAGCACTAGCTACATGGATAAACATGGTAGTCAATTAAGTTTAATTTAGAGTTGACCTATTGAAATGAATGGCCTTAGCTTAGTCAATGTTATTTATTTCAATTGTATTAGTAAAATGCAGTTGAATATGATCCCTGTTAGTCTATCCACACCAAGATTTGTTGTGCATCATCCATAGGAAAAGCCCTGGAAAAGTTGCACAAATAGGTTGAATTAATGATAGCTTATCATTACACAACTGAATCTTAGAGTTACTAGTTTCCCATTCCTCCTCCAGCAATTCCTGGAGTGTGAGCTTCCACACACATTTTTAAATCATCACAGTTTAATTTTCCATCTGAACACAGGCTAACTATGGTTGATGGAAGTGGTTTTCTGGATATGGTGGACCTCCTATGCTAGCTTCCCAGCAGGTGGGGTACTGTAGCTTTCCAGGAGGGAGAGGGAAGAGGTCAGTGTGGTGAAAAGGCACTGGCAGAACCAATCTGACATTCCTGCTGGTATGTTTGCACAGCAACAGACTCCCGCCTCATCATACTTCCCAGTAAGCAACAGCAACCTACCTGCTGGGAAGCTAGCATAGTGGCTCTGCCAACCCAGCCAGCCACTTCTGATGGCTAGTCTTTACTGAAACAAGGTAACTTCACACTGTGGTTTATGAAGTTGGCTAGTTTTGACAAACCATAATTAATATTAACCACACTTTAGGGTTCAGCTGTAACAATAACCTGCAGCTTATTGAAAGCAGACAGTGGGAAACTTTTGTTCTTCTCACAGATGTGCCAAAGGAGAAGTGGCACAAAAGCTATATATGACTGAATTTAATGGCTATGTTTATTTCTATGCTGCTGCACTTCATAATTTGAATTTTATCCCATTTTAAAAGAATAAAAGTGATTTTCTTTAGCTCTTTTGCATGTAGTTCCTACTGGTTTGGACAGTCCTTTGCTTCACAGTGTTGAAATCTAGATGGGCCTCTATTCCATCCGGTTGTTGGTTTTCTCCTTTCTCCTTACTTGCTTATTGTGCAGTTGTGACACACAATGCCAATAGTGAAGACGAAGCAGCTGTACATTATGTTCCTCTACTTTCTACTGCGGTCGCCTCCAGACGTCAGTATTTTGTTCTGTTAGAATAAGGGTAGCTAATATGAAACTTTCCAAATGTTGCTGAAGTCCAGCTCCCATCCATTCTTACCAGCATTTCCAATGTCCAGGAATGGTGGGGTTGAAGTACAACAACATCACGGGGAGCAACACTAGCTCCTCCTATGTTAGAACAACTTCTAATAATTTCCTTCAATAAAACACAAAATTAGGTGTTTTCTTGGAGCCAATTCTAGGTTCATTCTGCTCCTCTTTTGTTTTGGGCTTGTGACTGCCATTAATCAAAGGATCTCTGTTGAGAGCAAATCGTTTCTGTAGCAATGAGACACACTTGAAATGGCATTTTACACAAAGTCATTTCACACTGATGCTTGGCTGTGGGAAGGGAACAAAATCTTATTAAGTTAAATAATGCCTTAGTGCGAATAAATTAATTAAAGTCTGCCTGTTGTTTAACTCTTGCCTTATTTATTAGATAATATATAATGAAGTCATAATCTTTTATTACAGCAAAGCCTATGAATCATGCTTTGAGTGTAAATGCTAATTTCTCATTTTGTACTTTTCATGACTTATAAAACAATAATTCAATTCAGCTGTAGTGACTGACAGCCCCATATCTTATTACAGGAAAAAAGAAAAAAGATGAGTGTATTTCAAAGCCATGAATAATGCAGCAAAGGCAATTCCTACTTTAACACAAGTACTGACTTTGACTTACAGAGTGCTTTGGGTCTAGGGGTGGCACCTACTTTCAGCCCGTGCTTCTGTGCCTTTAATGTAAAACAAGATGCTGCCTTTGATCAGATCAGACCAGGGGTGCCAACTTGAACAAATTATGATCACATAATTGATCACAAGATGCAACACACACACCATTTTAATGGCAATGCCCATCAACTTTGGGGGGGGGGCAACCCCCTCAAATATATTATTGGGGAGGGGGGTCTGAAGGGACTTCGGTCCCTAGCAGTTGGCTCCTACGGATCAGACTATTCCTCAATCTGGTCCAGTATTCGCTGCTCTGATTGGTAGTGACTCTCCAGTAGAAGGTCTACCCCACCATCTGCTACATGGTTCTTTTAACTGGAGATGTCAGCCATTGAAACTGGGACCTTCTTCATTCACCATGTGCAAGCTGCTTCTGAGCCACAGTTACGAACCCCAAATAGCTATGTGATAAAAAGCTGAGGATTTTGTTGGCATGGTGATGCAGTCCCATTTCAGGAGGAATTTCAGGAGGAACCATCCATTAAAAAATGTGGTCACTCAGCTATGCAGCTATCCAATAGTGAACAGCACCAAGACCTGCTATAGAATGGTCTTCCTTGCTATGAATGCATCGTCTAGGTAAAAAGGGGCTGGAAATGTTCCTTACGGGAATACACAATTTTTGTTGGATGAGGGGTGTGATCAACATATACAGCCATGGTGGAGGGTGATGGTGGAGCTAGCCTGAACATGTTTTGATGAACGCATAAGGACGTTTGTCCAAATGCCCCACCGCTAAAGGGAGAATGGCAACAAACAACTGCTGCAGCTACTTACCCTACAGATTGATGCGGAAGATGCAGCTTATACCTGCAGCTGCACAAGGAGAGGTTGTGTCTGTGTTTGAGTGCTGGTCCAATAAATGGTTGCATTGCCTCAAAAGAGGTGCACCCAACTCTTTTAAAATGTCTTCTCCCTCCTTTTCTCACAAATGAAGGCAGTGTGTGAGTCCCAGCCATTTTATCAGCATTTTTTTTTTTTTTTAGCTGTTTGCTGTTTTACTGTTTGCTCAACTGACATTTTAAGCAGAAAGAACCTGCAGAAACTAAACACTGGCAAGAGCTCTCAGGGACTCTGCAAAGAGGCTTAACCTTAACGAGTCTATTATTCCTCCTCCTGCCCATCCACTCACATCTAGCTGCAAGGGGAGCACAGATGTTTTGTGACAACATATTTATGTGCTGGTGGCCCTAATTAATTAATTTTTCTTCACTAAATGGGATGATATTATTACTTTTTGGCACAGAGTGCAGGCAATTTAAAAATGCACTGGACCAAATTATTCCCTTGTGAATATTCGCGGCAGCCAGACCATTGTTTTGACCATGTTTATCAAAGAATACTACCATGTGATGAGTCCTCAGGCATGGCAAACTTTGCCAGGGCGTGCTTCATTCTTGCGCAAAAGGCTGCTATCATTTCACCATTGATTTATTCCTGGCTCTTAATGAGGGTGAACAACATTTAAAGTGTATTATCTCAACCGCCTTCCTTCCACTCCAGACAGGAGTTCCTTATCGTTCATAAGGGGATTTGGGCAAGCCACTCGTTGCTTGGGTTGGATTGTTGCAGGACACGCCCCCCCAAAAGAAAAATTAAATGGTTCAGAGTTCTCTGCCCATTTCCAAAGGACAGCTTCACCCAAACAGGAGAGGAGATTCTCACGGTTACAGAAAGCATCTTTAGGGATGGTGACAGAAATCAGTGTCTACTGATCCAAGCTGCACCTCTGAAAACAGTTCCTGGAAGGCCAAGGTCAACTCCTCAACATGAACCCTTGAGGTGAGAGCCCCCTACCAACTGTGATGCAGCCCCTTCATTATCTTGCTTTTGATGCCCAATTTAAAGAGAAGAGGGTATGGGGCTTGGGGGGACGGGACTTGATATGTGGAAGGAATGAGTGTGGGGAACTGGTTGGGCAGGAGGCAGGGAAGCCAACATTTCTCTCCTAGATCAGATTTTAATCTGAACCGGAAAAGAACTTGGGGTTTCTCAGGGTATCTATTCAGGCCTGAGGTGAGAAAGCTTTGCCAGCATCTTGGTAGATAATGCACTGGGATGGAGATGGGTGGCAGAAAAGTGGAAGGTGTTGGGCATTGCTTCTTGGTAAGCCCAGTATTAATGTATTCATGTATTAATAATCCCTTCCAGTAAAAGTCAAGGTGAAACATCCTAACAGCCAGTACATATGAAATAGGATGTTATCACTGAAATTATTTAAATGCCCATTGCCAACATGTTGGTATAATGTAAAGAATAAAAGATCACCCAAGGCAAAATGAATCAGAACAGCAGTGAGGAGAGTTTATTTTAGTTTAGTTACCTGCTTATTTGAGACTACTCTTTACCTGTGCTCCAGGCACTTGGGAACCTTCCTTAGGGTGCAGAGAAGATGGGTTGTCAGCTACCCTTTTCCATTTTAAATGGCTTCATATGAAGCACAAACGCCACTCAAATGTGTGCATGAGAATATGTGACTTGAAAAACCAAGCAGTGGATAAAGTAGCTGCAACGGAAAGCATCCACCTGTTGTGGGCAGAAGCTGAAACTCCTAAAAGTTATTCTAGGATGTAGCTGTCAGCCAGGAATCCAGGAGCAAAAACCAGTGTTGGGAACTGCTGACCACTGCCCCATGTGCTGAACTGCAGCAATTGTTGCCTCTCAGAGAAAGAGTTTCTGGCTCTGAACTGACTCCAGCTGCCCATTGCCTCCTGGCTTGGAAGTGGCCTGTTGCAGGAAAAGCAGCAAGTGGAGGAGAAAAGTGACCCAAAGCAGTGACACATCCTGGGGATCTGCTGCTGTCACTGCTGGAAGAAGGGTGAGCCTGGGCAGCAGAAGGAGCAATGTAGGAAGGAGGAAGGCAGGCTGAATTTTTTTTTGCAGGGGTGGGGGGGGGAGGCTAGTAAACTGTAGTTTTCATGCACCTGTGTGAGAAAACCAAAAAGATATGGCTGTTGTGGCTTCCCAGTGCGAGCCCATGGGATAACTGAACCTTTGATTTTCTGAATATTACTTTGGATTCTGGGTACAAGGTGAGCCCTGCCCTCCAAAGAGATCTGAAGTGAACAAGCGCCTGGTATGCAGTGCCAAAGCAGTCTCCAAAGTGAAGCAGGAGGGAGCCTCACACAACTTGGAAAGTTGCTTTTGGTGGGACTGAAAACAACTCATAGGTCCCAGAGAATCGACAGGACGTTGTACTTGATTTATAAATGAAGGTGGTTGAGTTTCTTCCTGTTACATTATTTTTTCATGAATACAGATGACCTGAAATGGATTAATGGAGCAGACTTCCATCAATATTTATTCAGAATATTACAAGATTTCTTACCTGTGTTGATGGACCTTTGATCAACTTTGTGCCCATTGTGGATTGCAGATTTTAGTGTTTCTAATACTGTGCCTCACATATATTTTGCATTGCTGTGTTGGGTGTTTTGACCTCTGACTTTTATGCTTTTTCGTCGTACTTTATATTACGATAATTGCATCTGCCTTTCCCAACTGCATTGCGCCAATGCAGCGTTAATTGTTTTTGCTATGGCATTTATCAGCATCCTATTTGCTAGTGCATATTTATGTTAGGGTGGATTTCTCCTGCCTCCAGAAAGATGAGGACAGACAGCTCTCGCTCTCCATCTGTGACCCAAGCATGACTAAGCAAGGTCCATTTGCTGTAAAGCAAAGGGTGGGCGAAATGTAGAACTGGCAGCTGCGCTATTCTTATTTTTGTATGCTATTCACATGACAGGGCTTAATGCACAAGGTTTTTATAAATAGTGCAGGTAAACGCTCTTGTGCTTAAAATGCCTTCCCAGGTTTCACTTGAGGTGATCTTTGAAAATCAGGAGAGAGAGAAAATAGCAACGGATGTTTAGCCTGAAGCTGGAAAGGCAGTGATCTGAAAGAGAAAGTGTGTGTGTGTGTGTGTGTGTGTGTGTGTGTGTGTGAGAGAGAGAGAGAGAGAGAGAGAGAGAGAGAGAGTCAGGCAAGAGAAAGGAGGACAGAACAATATTGCAGCCCATGTCCATGGACTTGCACTGTAAAATATTTCTGAAGCTGCCATTTGCTATACAGCTGCTGGAGGGAAAAAATGCAATGGGTTGTTAGAATTTATTTTGTCCCATGTAGATGCAAATAAGTTTAATTCCTGTCATTGTGAAGTCACCCTGGTGAGTAAGCCTTAAAGGGCCCCCAGAGCTGCTGGGAGCAGCCTTGCAAGTTCATTAGGTAAAGGATGCTGCGAGACTTGCCAGTGCACAGATCCTTGCAGCTGAGCTCCATTCTGAGCCAACTGCATTGCTAAAGAGGCTAAATATAGGTTGACGGATGCCGAAGAAAGCCAGGCGTGAGAATTGTTGCGCATGAGTCGTTGCCTCGTGGATGCCACTCGGTTTGCTCCACAAAATGGAAGAGTAACCTGAGGTGCTTTCTTAGAGTGATTGCATTATAATAGAGCCACTAATGGAGACTGACCACCCTGTTGTTAAAATATGGGGCAATAGTTTACTGGCTTTGGGAACAGGTAGAGAATTTTTAAAGTTGCAGCATCAGAAGCTCCAGGCCTGGCTAAACATGAGGATTTCATGTGGATGTTGCAAGCATGCTATGAATCATTAGGAAGGGATGCCAACCTTTGATTAGTGGTGCACACTCATATTGGAGCAAGAGGAAAATTGAACTAAATAGAATCAGTTCAGTTAAGAACATTATTATTAATATTAGGATTTATTTATTTCATTTATGAATCATTTCCCATGAAGCATCCCAAGGTAATTTTAAATATAATAAAAACATATACAATTACATATAATAAAACAGTTAAAACAAATGCAAAAATAAAAATAATTTTTAAAACCACACACGGTCTAAAACAACCACCACCACCCATAGATAAAAGCAATTCAAATCCAGTACAGCTTAGATGGCCTCAGTGGCACAGAGTGCCTTCCATCAGCTTTGGCTGGTGGCTCCTATCTGGATAGGAGATAGTCTTACTTCTCTTGCCTGTGCTCTGGTAACCTCCAGGTTAGATTACTGCAATGCATTATGCATAGGGTTGCCTCTGAAGATGGTTTGGAAACTTCAACAGGGGCAGAATTTGGCAGCCAGGTTGCTTACCGGAGCAAGATGTTTTGAACACATTACACTGCTCCTGGCCCGATTGCACTGGCTGCCAATTAGTCTCTGGGCCCAATTCAAAGTGCTGTTTTGACCTATAACTCCTTAAATGGCTCGGGACTGTTATACTTCAAGCACTACCTCTCTTCATATGAACTGACCTGGACCCTGCAATCATCATCTGAGGCCCTTCTTCATGTGACTCCTCCAGGAGAGGTCCAGAGGGTGGTAACACGTGAATAGTCCTTTTCTGTGGTGGCTCTCTGTTTGGGAATGCTCTCCCCAGGGAGGCTCGCCTGGCACCTTCATCACATATCTTTAGGCACTAGACAAAAACATTTCTCTATAACCAGGCCTTTAGCTGGTTAACATTCTATGGCCTTTGAATGTGTTTGTGAGAGGAGGCTATTGTTTTGCTTTGTTTTGTTTCTGTTTTATTATGTGTTTTGTTCTCTCATTTTGTATTTTTCTGTTGTGAACCACCCTGTGATCTTCGAATGAAGGGTGGGATGCAAATGTAACTGAAAATAATATTAATAATATTTTTTAAAAACCTGAAAATTTTCATGAGAAAGAAATAGCAAATTGCTGCAGAAATGTGGAGAACTAAATTTAAGATGTATCCTTACTTGCCTTAAAAGGTTGCTCTAGCACCTTGATAATTTTAGTTGCCGTTTTCTGAACCTTTTTCAGCTCTGCGATATCCTTTAGCTGTTTAACAAGGTAGACCAAAAATACTTTAATGGGTTGATAGTCCTAATCCTAATTGTTTAAGAGGCTGAAAAATTGCCACTATATTGAGAAATTATCGGTGGTATAAAACTTAATGAGTGGATTTGTTGACATTAATGAACCAAACTTAGTCTTGTTCATTAAGTCCAGTGGTATTCAGAATAAAACTTAGCTGAATACCATTCTATATCTTCTGTGCAAAAAGGCTAATGCAGTCTAGTACAGAAAGGGTTAGATACGCACTTAAAAGAATTCTGCTTGGTAGCCAAAGGGAGTTTAGACAAAGGGTATGTAAGGATACAAGCTTTGAAGTAAAGATGTGTCTTTGTGTTAGCTGTGTAATAAAATCCTCAGAATAAATGAAGATTTATCAGTAATCACCTCTTTCATGCGAACTTGATTTAAGCTTCCTGATGAGTTCAGACATCTTGCTGCTGTTAAATGATTTAATTCTTTGTTGAACTCTAATTGAATATGAAAATTGTGTTTCCCTCAGTGGCGGCCAAGATAAGGAGCACATTGAAATGCTGAAGGTGTCAGAAAGCTGTGAACTTTTTAATGACCGTCTCAACATTTTGATTGATGGTGGTGCTTCCCCCTCCCCCGCCCCTAGGCTTGTTTTGGAATCAAAGAGCAGCAAGATAAGAAGTGCGTTGAAAAGGAAAATCACAAAACCATTGCTCGTCTTCCTGTGACTGCCAGAAGTATTCTTCACAGGTTTTATTTTACTTCATCATGGGAATTTTCCAAGTCCCCTTTTTCTGGGGAGTGACATAACCCAGTGAATTCAGTTCTTTTCCTTGTAGAGGTGGGAGCTCAGACATATTGAAATAACACTCAACCTCTTTCCTCACTGGTATTCTAAGAGAACTGGCCTAAGATTTTTGAAAACTATATTTCCTTTATTAAAAAGTGGTACAAAAACACCAAGAAGCTAAGTAGAATTTAAAGCTCGTTCGAATTTAGCAATGCCTTTTCTTCTCATTTGAGATTTTTCTCGCCCTTCCCTTTTTTATTTTGTTTTATGCATGCAAGTAGTCTGATCTTAATTTTTTTTTAAAGCTTTCTATTTTCACCCTCCTACATTGTGTTATGATTTGATCTTTTCATGTTGCAGCACCTATTGGAGCTCTCAGCCTATTAACTTTTGAGAGACACTCTCACTATGCTGGTTGAGATGGCTGCCAAAAATTTATTTTAGTAATTTCAACAAGACACATAATTTAGCTGCATATAGTTAGTTTTAATATTTGCAGATCATCTGTGCCTTATTAATTGTTTTATATTGCTGTATGCAGCACCTTTTTTCAGCCAGAACTCTCCAGAACCCACTTCTGAGGTTGATTGCCATTACAGTGGTACCTTGGTTGTCAAATGGCTTCGCTCCCGAACAAATCGGCTCCTGAACGCCCCAAACCCAGAAGTGAGTGTTCCAGTTTGCAAACGGTTTTCGGAAGCCAAACGTCCATCGCTTCTGGTTGAGTGTAGGAAGCTCCTGCAGCCAATCAGAAGCTGTGCCTTGGTTTTTGAACCATTCCGGGAGTCAAATGGACTCCAGGAACAAATTAAGTTCAACAACCAAGGTACCACTGTATAAGAGAACAAGGGAGGTGTTCATGGTGAGTTCCGGCACCTCTTTTTCTAGAAAAATAGCCCTGGTTGTATGCACACTGCTTCAAGATTTGTGGATTTGTTTTTTGATTAGTGAGTTTATGTATTTTTTCTAAATAAATTAATACTCCAGGCTGTGCTAATGCTACCCAAGGGTTTGGAATCTTTCTTAGCATGAGCGCACAAATACTTCAGGGTTTTTAAAAGAGGTACACTGACAGCTGTCTGAAGTGTTTTCTATCTGAAGCAGAGATATGGGATGATCACTGAAGAGCCCTGGTGACCTCAGGATCCCTATAGGCTCTCCGCAGTGTCAGCATCGCCCTTGAGCCAGTGCCACCGACTGGGCTCAACCACTTTAGCCCCGACTGGGCCAGGCGAGCTGGGGTAGCACTTCCAGAGACCTTCTTCTGCAGGAACAGGTCTAAGTGCTGTGGACTAACAGCTCAGAGCTGTGAGCACCGAACTCACTTCCAGAAGACAGTCGTGCACAGCAGAGTACAGCAGAGCATAAATCACTTGGATGACAGCGCTGAAGAATATCTTCTTTTATTCACTAACAGCTACTGTACTATACAAACTATATACAAATGGAGACGCTGGACTGCACTGAGTCTTACAGCTGCTTTCTGCAGGGACCTTATCTACACAGAGATAACACTCAGTCTCCCCCTTTGAAGTGAGGCTGGAGCGGAATAAGTAGCAAGCACAATCCGACCCCTCCTCTCTGGAAAATCAGCAGATTCCTGCAATGGGAGGGGTGAAATCTCCTCACGCAGATGGTTTTGTGTATGTTCAGGAGCACTGCTCCCTTATAGCTAGGCACCTCAGAGCACTAGCAACTGGCCTAGGCAGCATGCTTCTGAATACAAGTTGCTGGAAACTACAGAAGGGCAGAGTGCTACCCTGCTTACAGGCTTCCCATAGGCATCTGATTGGCCACTGTGAGAACAGGATGGGTCACTAGCATGATCTAGTAGGGTCATCTTGTGTTCTTGCACCTGTGCTGTACAATCCTATGCAGGAGGATGTTCAGCTGGAATTTCTGACCGGCAGGTTTCCATATTCTTGTAGCCTGAATCAGACAATAAGCCTTTGAGGATCAGAAAATCTGCAGTTGTATCAAGCTGTCCATGAAGAACTAGATAGACAGTCAGGGGAGTAGTTTTACTCATTGTTCCACACCACGGGAGCTATTATTAGCATTTTGTAGGTGAAGATTAAGGGAAATTGCCAAAGGGCAACCAATAGTTGTCAGCTGAATCCAAGTTGACTGTCAGAAGTATTCAAAGTTGTAAGCTCTGAACAGCCACCCATAGCAACTGAGGGTCAACGGGTCTGGGTGGTGTTCATGAAGATGTCAAAGTCAGAAGAACCCTGAATATTATTTACAAGTGATATTTATTTTGCTCAGCATCTAAAGCCCAAATGGATATAGTGAAAATCCATACCACATCTCTGCAATAAGTCAGACAGAAAGGGTTAGACAGGTGACATGACAATTTTGTGGGAAGGAAGGATGGGACCAGCATTTTTTTTTTAAGAGAGATGCTAGGCACCAGGTCTAATAGGCACATTAATCTGGAAGGTGAAGATCAAGCGAGTCCACTTTGCAATTCGATTTCTTTAAATTTACACCCATAAATAGCATCATTTCTTAAAACTGTACACACGTTTATTTTAGTGTACCCTTTTCATATGGCATTGCCATAGTAGGCTTTGCGGGGCCCCTGATTGCATCAGCATAGCTTTTTACCATGTCTACAGTTGTGTGAAAGCAGTCCATCATTCAATGAATGCATGTAGATCAGGGGGACAACACCTATTGCCATGATGTCTATAAGTGTACATGGGTTGGGTGTGGTAGCAGCTAAGGTCTGCAAAGGGCAGGTTGTGAATCCACTGTCAGTCACAGCAGTCTATTCACAAAAGTGTGTGCATAAAATAGATGTTTGTAGGATCCTCACATGCTACAATTTCCATAGGTTGTTGTTATTTCTACACTGGGGTGGGGAACAAGGGCATCCCTTGAAATGCATACAACGGCTTTGGAGAGATGATCTTTCTTGGGACCATGACTGGGAGAAAAAGAGTCCATTTCTTTCCCCACCTCCCCACTTCCCTGCATGATTTCCCATGTGCACATTAGTTGGACTTGCTCTGTCCATTTTGTCCTTTTGAACAAAACTGGAACAACAACACACACCTAACTACTGCCTAGAAGGGTAGCAGATATTTTAAGGGTGTAACCGAATGAGCATACACAGTTGAAAGTATGCACATTTTTGAACTGAATGTATTCAAGCAGAATCAGGAGCATATCTGCAAACCCAGCATGTCTGCAAACTGATACCCTTCCCCCATTCATTCCCTGCAGTGACAAATATTGCGCCAGCTTTTTGTTGCCTTGAAAGACTTAATACAGTGGTACCTCTGGTTAAAAACTTAATTCATTCCAGAGGTCCGTTCTTAACCTGAAACTGTTCTTCACCTGAGGCACCACTTTAGCTAATGGGGCCTCCAGCGCTGCCGTGCTGCCGCCGTGCAATTTCTGTTCTCATGCTGAAGTAAAGTTCTTAACCCAAGCTACTGCTTCTGGGTTAGTGGAGTCTGTAACCTGAAGCATTTGTAACCCGAAGCGTTTGTAACCCAAGGTACCACTGTACTTGAAAAATGGACAATGATTATAAAAAAGAAGACCTACTACAGTAGCACCTTGGTTCTCGAATGGAATCCGTTCCAGAAGTCTGTTCTACTTCTGAAAACGTTTGAAAACCAAGGTGTAGCTTCCGATTGGCTGCAGGAGCTTCTGGCACTCAGTTGGAAGCCTTGGAACGGACATTTGGGTTCCAAATAACTTTCACAAACTGGAACACTCACTTCCGGGTTTGTGGCATTCGGAAGCCAAAACGTTTGAGTTGCAAAGCATTCATCAACCAAGGTACAACTCTACAGGGAATGCAGACACCTCCTCTTGGCTCCAACCAGTCTTGCCAATGCTGATTTCTAGTTAGATGGAAGGTAGTAGTTCAACCAAGGTTGGTATCTGTTTCCCCAATCCACCACCACCACCTTGGGTAACAGGGTGCTGTAAGTGGGTGGCACAGATGGTTTCTTAGGTGACGTGCACTTCATAAGCAACAGGCAGGGGTGAGATTTGGAAGTGGGCTCTGGCTGGGCATAGCATGCCTACTTATTTTCAAATGATAGACCTTTCCTACCTAGGTAGCATTTTATTGGGGTTTCTGTATTTTACTTGTGTTGTCAGTAGTAGAAACATTTAGAAAAGGAACCTTAAAATTGTTTTCTCCACCCCCCCCCCAAAGAACAAGAGGTTCAAGAATGCCTCAAACGTTGTCTACATGCTTGTCTGGTTTGCCTCTTGGACTGGAAGCTTAACTATAAATGATCAACCACAAGGAGCCACAAATTAATGAGTGTGTTGGTTTCCTCATATTATCAGTGGAGGCCTACTTTCCTTTTTGAGAGAAAATCCCATTCCTCCTATCATGTGCCTAACGGCCATTGCAATGGTCTTGACACCACCTTTGCCTCATAGTGCGCAGGAGAGGCAACCTGGTCCCCATCTAGTCAGAATTTATGGGATGCTTTCAATTACTGAGTCCCAATGACGTAGACAGATACTTGCTTCTGTCTATCTCATTGGGAGTCAGTAATTGAAAACAAATTGTCTACTCAGCCCACGGATTGAATCATTTCAAAAGGCCAGAAGAAACTGCCGGCTTGTTTGTTTTATATAATCACTGATGCTTTGGGAGACAGTCGTGTTCCAGCAAGGTTGGAAGCGGCAATAAATGAGACAGCTGCTAATAAATACCCTCTTTATGAATTGAGATGCCGCAAGCCCATTTTTAATCTCCCATTTTCAGCCACGATGATCCACTGGACTGTGGCTCCACTCCCCAGGTAATATGGACTGTCTAGATCCCCATCCATTTGGCTCCTTTCCGAGTTTTGGGACTGAGAATGCCTTGGTCACTTTGGTCTTATCTTCACTGGGAAAGACAGAGATCCCCTGACCCTAAAGGACTGGGAGAACAGAAATGGCAACAAAAAGAATATGGCAGGCAAATCTCTCTAAGAAGGGAGATTTTTCACTGAAAATTAATATAAGAATGTACTTGTACATTATTTACCCTCAGTAAAGTCTTATATCCATAGCAATGACCAGAGGAGGAATAACCACGGAGAGGAACGCAGAGAAAAGAAACTACATGGTGTATCTGCAGCAGCCCAACTGGATGTTTTCATCTTTCCCAGCTGCGACAAAGCATCTCTCTCCTGCATTCTACAGTCACAGTAGGCACTGCAACCTTCCAATAATTTGACTTCATCCCCAAAGGCGCACTCCTCCATTGTCTCCCAAGGCAGAGTACCAACCCATTTATCACATAATTATCTTACAGATAATCTCTGAGAAGCATGGAGCATTCTGAATTTTCTGTGTTGCTTATACAACACAGTATTTTATTAGCAGCTTTTATATATGAAAATGCTAGTGAAAGATAATGCTTGGTAGAAGCAAATGCTGCAAAGTTCAGTTTGAAGACTTGTGGGAATAAAAATACTAGTTTCACCAGGTCTCTATTTTTCATATAGAACTCTCTGAATGTGCTTGTTCATATCTTTATCTATAATACTCTTAGCTGTTTTGGTTGGGCAATGCTATTAGACAGAATGTCAGTCACATCAAACTCAGTGGTCATTTTGGGAGGCCATGCCACGGCTGATTAATGTAATTGAATCATATCCATAGTGGACTCAGGAACAGACTAATTGAAATGGATATGCAGGTTAAGAAACATGACCTGTATCACTGCAGTTAGTTTCTTAGCCTCCTACACATTGCAGCCATGGCTATGATAATGCTACCATGCATTTCATTACATAACTTTAGTCTAAATTTATTGCAAAATCAAAAAAGACAGAAAAATGAATTAGATGTGAGTCACTAAAAGCCGTTTAATCCATAGCTGCTTCACTAACTCAGCTGATTTTGTAGTCAGAAGCATTACAGTCTGAATCTTAGTTTTAGTCTTCTTTTTTAAGTAAGTAAGTGGGAGGCAGTGCTAAGAGTATTGGACTAGGACCTCAAATCCCACTCAGCCATGAAGCTTTCTGGGTGAACTTGGACCAATCACTGTCTTTCCACCTGACCTTACCTTGCAGGGGTTTTTTGAGGATAGAATGGAGAGAGAAAAGAATCATGTACTCCACCTTCAGCTTCGTGGAATAAAAGTGGGATCTAAATGAACTAATAAAATAAATAATAAAAATAACTAGGTATGCAAAGTAATTTCAACACAATGTGGGGGGGGGGGAGTTTTTTGAACAATAAAGCTGGCATTTTCTAAAGACCAAGGGAAAACCAGAGCACACATCTGTTATGCGACTCAACAAAGTAGCCCCTGTTTTTTCTGATTATCTTGTTTGTAAATGTTCTGTTCTGCTCTTTGGTTAAAAAATGCAAGCAGATGAAATAGAATACTGTACTGCACTGAAGCAGAATATTTTTAGAACCAAGCAGATTCCATTTGTTATCAAGAATCTTGAATATTAATGGGATCTGATATATTTTTGAAGCATTGCTTTTCTAAGGGAGAAGCGCAAGTACAAGCACAGTCAAACTAGGATGCAGAGTTGGGGATATTCCATTTCCTTTTGGTCTGAATACATTCTTTAAACTTATTTGACCTACTGACTAATTTGGTAAGCCATCCCAATATTTAAATAACACACGGAAAGACAAGAACACATAAACAACATTTATGTTTTGTTTTGTTTTGTTTAAAGCCCAACCTGCCTTTTTAACCAGCACATGCTGTGCTATATCCTGTTCAATTGTCTACAACAGGGGTCTGCAACCCGCGGCTCCGGAGCCGCATGTGGCTCTTTTACACTTTTGCCGCAGCTCTGGGGTGGATACTAGCGAGGGGAGGAGGCGCATTGTGCACCCCGACACTCCTCACTGTGGTGGGCGCTGTACTGGCTGTGACGTCACATGGGGGCGGTGCGTGCGTTAGTCACGCACCGTCCCGACGTCGCCTTCCCGCCTGCCCGCCCGCTACATTGTAAGGGGCATGTACGCTGGCCACTGCATTGAAAGGGGGCATGTACGCTGGTCACTGTTTTGAAGGGGAGTGAAGAACACACACACACAAAAGGTAACTTGTTAATTTAACATTTATTTCTATGAGGAGGAGTAATTCTGAGGGGGTCAAACAAAGAAATAATAAAAAGTGACAAAAAGTTGTTTTGATAATGACTAGTTT
Source organism: Podarcis vaucheri (assembly GCF_965113315.1). Classification (NCBI taxonomy): domain Eukaryota; kingdom Metazoa; phylum Chordata; class Lepidosauria; order Squamata; family Lacertidae; genus Podarcis; species Podarcis vaucheri. The sequence continues at coordinate 57,614,298 of NC_138760.1, read as the reverse complement.
TGCGTCTCCCAGTTGTTTTTTTTCCTTCGGAAACGGGTCCAAGTGGCTCTTTTCATCTTAAAGGTTGCAGACCCCTGGTCTACAAGGTACAACTGGGAATGCAGAGCTGCATCGATGAGGGAGAGAGGAAGGCTTAGAGCTATGGCTCTTGTTTTTCTTAAGGTAATTGCAACTCTGTGAGTGGCAATTGCTATCCAAATCGCAGCAAGCAGAAAGGGAAGATTTATCCTGAAAATCCTGCCTCACTTAGTTTAGAGGTTCCTGCTGGCAGAAATGGGAATGGGCTGTCTGGACCCAACATTGCAACTCTCCACTTCCATGTGCACAATGGAACATCCTCTCCTGTCCCCTGTAGTCATCCACCCAATGTGTCCTCAAAATCAGCCCTGGTGGGTTGGAGGGCTCTCTAGAGCAGATTTTGAGGGTACACAGGGGGAATAGAGGAAATGGAAGTCCCATTATGCAATTGGAACCCCACTCGTACATCATTGGACACAACGCCTTTAATAAGTCTTGCCGCCGGGCAGGTGATCTTCAGGGTGTGTGTCTGTGGCTATGCAGCTAAAATGGAAATAAACCTGTCTGCAATCCCAATAACCGTTTCTCCCTCAGTGGCTGTAATAAATATAAGGGCAGGGGAGAAATTTTGTTGTGCACTATGCATAAGTGAATTAGTTAGTTTTATTTTTCTTCTATCAGTTATTAATATACAACTTAATTCTGTAGCTTCACCCTATCTGTACTTTTCATATGCAGTCTTGAAAACTTGAAGAATAAAATTACAAAATAATAAAAGAATAATCATCATAATAATCACAGAAAGCTGAAACATGTGGATGTCAGGCAGCAGAGGAACCAACTTCCCCCTCATATTTTCTAAGTGGTGTACATAGAGAGTACCAAAAAACCCACACTGATAATAAAATCATTTAAAATTAGTCATAAAAGCTGAAAGCTTAAGTGTAACATGTCATTTGGCTCTAAGGGCAAAACGCAGAGGGAGCCTCCAGCTATGGGAGGAAGGGACAGGTGGAATAGAACCCCAAGCTGAGGGGGAAAGGGCAATGCCTATTTAATATGTTTTTGTTTTTGTTATATTATGTATTTTCTATTCTTATTTTGTTTTTGTGGGTTTTTTTTTTTTTTTTTTGCTGTGAACTGCCATGGGATCTTCGGATGAAGGGCAATCTACAAATTTAATAAATAATAATAACAAATAATTAACTTTCTCTTTCTCCACACTCTAGCAGTTTGTCTCAACCTCTTCCCATTATTCTTATGCCATTTGGTGAAATGTCCCACGGGGTGTGCACAGCACCTGGGCTTGGTTTCATTTGAAAGGAGGCCACCAGGTGCTGATGGTGATTTCTAACATAGGATAGGAGTTTGTTTCCAAGAGGTGGAGACAGATACAGTGGTACCTCGGGTTAAGAACTTAATTCGTTCCGGAGATCCGTTCTTAACCTGAAACTGTTCTTAACCTGAAGCACCACTTTAGCTAATGGGGTCTCCCACTGCTGCTGCCGTGCCGCCGCTGCGCGATTTCTGTTCTCATCCTGAAGCAGAGTTCTTAACTTGAGGTACTATTTCTGGGTTAGCGGAGTCTGTAACCTGAAGCGTCTGTAACCCGAGGTACCACTGTAGTTTAAACACACTAACTGCAAACCTCACTGCCCTGCATCAGATCTGTGGAGAGAAGCAGTCCCTCAAAGTCATTTCCAGAGCGCCAAGTGAGTCCGCTGTCCCTTTCCCTGTTTCACCTCTGTCTCCCTAAATGCTTCTACTGTTTCTCCTTCACACCAAAGTGGGGGGATGAAGATAAGCCATCTTCTTCAACCATGCCCATGCCTTCTTGGCACACTTGTTTGCAATGTCTATAATTGCAATTTCTGTACTGCAAACAGCACCATCGTGAGTGGCGCATTAATATTTGTAGGAGATGCCATCTGTCTCCCGGGGCAGTGTGGGAAGAAGAGCCCTTGTTGTTACTGTTAAGATATCTGACTGTGGTTAGATGTTCCAAGCAACAGTTGTGTGTTTAGATTCCTGAAGTAAACATGAAAAACTGTGCTTCTTCTTGCTGGAAGATGCGGAACTGCTCTGAATCTCTAATTACAAGAAATATGTGCCTTTGCTAATGACTGGAGCATCTGCAGTCATTCTGGTCCAGTTAAGCTGCTCCTGTCCAACACTTCCTGGCAGAATTTCTGTCGAACGCTCGCCGTGGGACAACTCTGAGCATAATAAAGAGGGAGGATATTGGAAATTCTTCTTTACTGCAATATTTTGTTTTTGTGAATCATTTTATCACTGGCTTTTTTTTTCTTTTTGGTCAAGTGAAGCTTAGAACCAATTTCCATTTGGTGATAAGCCTTAAACCTACATTCCAGTCAGGTGAAAGACCAAAGTCCCCTCACAAGTATCTTCCATGTACATAATTCACACCAGAGGGTGACACTCCCATCATCTCCAATAGCAGCTCCATGTGATGCTAGCCTTGCTCACCTGATAACTCCTATTGCTCTACTGAGGGATAATGCTCATAATTCACCATTATGTGTGAATTGGTCCTAAAAATAAAGAAAAACAATCACACCTAAACCATAACAAGATGCTCTTCTGTTTATCTTACAAGGCACTGAGGCAGAGAAAAGAAAGAAGGAAATGGAGGGAAAGAAGGTGACAGTTCTTCTTTCTGGCTCAAGGAAAAGGCATAAGAAAAATCATATTTTTTCTGGGTTCCCCTCCTTTTGCTTTCCATAGTATTGGGTGTATGGGGGTGGGGAGTTAAACAAACAGCACAACTCACTGCCTCTTCCCAGATTTAATCCTGATGTCTATTTCACAGTTATAACTGTAAGTGCCAGGACTCAGGGAGAGAAATAATGAATTTTGCAAGTGAAAAGCCAGACAACTGGGGATATGATCTATAAATACAGAAAACTGCAGTAGAATTTCAACACTGAAGTAGCAGTGAGGATGGCTCAGTGCCTCCCCCTTAGACCTCATGTTGAGGAAGATGAGCAGTTTGTAATATGTTCCAAAACAACAACAGCATTTGCTTGTTTTGCATTGGCCTGCTAATTATTCTGGGCAATGCTCACAATGCCCTTGATGTCTTTATCTGAAAGGCTATTGCAGAGTCATTTTTTAATTTTAATTTTATTTTATATGACTTTTATATGTTTGTGATATAATGATATGAATGATGAAGCAGCTGGAAAACTGGAAGAGATTTTTCATGCCTGAAAAATATATTGAACTATGCCAGAGTTCTTCAGCCTTGGGTCCCCTGTTGGTGTTAGGCTACAACGCCCAACATCCCTGACTATTGCAGGGAAATAATACTTTTGACAAATTGGAGGACAAATTTCAGCAGAGCACTATTTAAAATTGCCAGCCTGCTTCCTTTTGCATTAGAGGAAGCATTAGAATCAATGGAAATAAAGGGGGATATATTTATATATATTATATATAAAGTGAGTAATATGCTAATATGCCATTCCCTACTTCATAACAGAGAAAGAACAAATATGGGAAGCTGTTGTATAATGAGATAGGCCATTGATCCATCTAGCTAAAATTACTGGTGATGCTGGGGATTGAACCTGAAACCATTTGTATACAAAACATGTGCTCTACCACTGAACTACAGTCCTTTTCCCTAACAACAACAACAACAATAATTTATACCCCACCCATCTGACTGGATTTTCCCAGCCACTCTTGACGGCTCCCAACAGAATATTAAAAGCACGATAAAACATCAGGCATTAAAAACTTCCCTAAACAGGACTGCCTTCTAAAAGTCAGATAGTTGTTTGTTTCCTTGACATCTGATGGGAGGGTATTCCACAGGGCGGGTGCCACTACCAAGAAGGCCCTCTGCCTGGTTCCCTGTAACCTCACTTCTCGCAGTGAGGGAACTGCCAGAAGGCCCTTGGAGCTGGACCTCAGTGTCCAGACTGGATGATGGGGGTAGAGACGCTCCTTCAGGTATACTGGGGCGAGGCCATTTAGGGCTTTAAAGATCAGCCCTGACACTTTGAATTGTGCTCGGAAACATACTGGAAGGAACTTAGAGCTAATGGATGATAACATATATTACCCTCCTCCCCCTGTCTGTGTGATATATGGCTGGCAACAGAGACTCCTTCCAGGTGATCTCTGAAGGAGGTTTCAGAGAATAACTCCAGGCTAACCAGTTAATTGCAAGTCTGTCAACACCATTCAGCTATTTGCTCAGGAAGGATTTAATTAGTGAAGTTAACTGGAACACAAAAATTGCTACAGCACCGTTTGTCTTTGATCCATCACGTTGAATATTACATGTCTAATTTCCTTTCAAGATTACTCTGAACTCTTGTTTTACATCCTTGTCAGTTAACTGGGACTCATAGGTGAAACCCATGAGAAGTCTCTTGTGATCACTTGCTGGCAAATGACTAATATATCCCCCTTTAAAACAACAACAACGTAAGGTTTCTTGGTCTTAATTCCATTGCAGAATCAAGCCAGGCATCTGTCTTGCTTTAAATAAAAAGTATGTCAGAATAAATCTTTCATGAAGAGGTGTTCTGTTCTAGCACAGATCTTCTCTGCTATCTCTGGCTGTTTGAAGACAAGCAGGTCCCCCTAGAGGTCTACTGTTTCCCTGACTATGAAAGCATCATCGCCTGATTATAACTGCCTATGTGGATAATAGGCATTGATGGTGCATGGAAAATGTCATCAGAGCTTTTGAAATTCCATTTGCAAAAGAAACTTTCCACTGTGTAGAAGCTTTATGATTACAACTCCCAAAGCACTGCTAATATGCCAAATGTATCCCACCCATAGCTTATTCTCTTCACATCAGTCCTGTGAAGCAGGTTACATCCTTCCCTTTTTACACAGTTGACCTTTGCCAGTCCCGGATTTAAGGGTGGATCCCCACCCTGAGTGGGTCTGCCCACTCAGGGTGCCGAGCTGTGGGGGCACAAAACTGAGATCCATAATTGAGAAAATCCATTTGGAGGCACCAAACTTTCAGCTCACACAGGGCACCATACTGCCAAAGAGTATCTCCCCTGCCTTTGCTGTTAGATGACTTGCAAATGGCTATCTGATTGGGGATGCCAACTTGAGTAAAACATGGGGGGGGAGCAGGTAAGCCCCGCCCCACATAATTGATCACATGACACAGTGCACACACACCATTTGAATGGCATTTTCCATCAACTTTGGGAGCTGAGGCCCCTTCGGCCCCTAGAAGTTAGCTTCTATGTATCTAACAGATTTAGGTCTGCAGCCTAATTAATAGCTGGCTCCATATTTGTTGGTGCTGGAGGAGACTCTTGAGAGTCCCATGGACTGCAAGAAGATGAAACCTATCCATTCTGAAGGAAATCAGCCCTGAGTGCTCACTGGAAGGACAGATCGTGAAGCTGAGGCTCCAATACTCTGGCCACCTCATGAGAAGAGAAGACTCCCTGGAAAAGACCCTGATGTTGGGAAAGATGGAGGGCACAAGGAGAAGGGGATGACAGAGGACGAGATGGTTGGATAGTGTTCTCGAAGCTACCAGCATGAACTTGACCAAACTGTGGGAGGCAGTGGAAGACAGAAGTGCCTGGCGTGCTCTGGTCCATGGGGTCACGAAGAGTTGGAGACGACTAAACGACTAAACAACAACAACATATTTTGTAGAATCTTGGTCCAAAGCAACATTGTGCTACAAAGCACTGCAGTGTTGTGTCTGGACCTTCAGTTCCTAACTTTCAACATGCATGGACCTTAGCTCCCAGAAACCCCAGCCATAGAAACTGTTGAGCTCCACTGCTGTGTTCCTTCTAGTGATACCACTGTGGTCAGCAGCAGCAGCAATTTCACCATCCCCCCACCAAGAACCACACAAATTGTACCTCATGGACAGTTCCTCCAGACTGACCCACCCGGGCCAAATATCATTGCAAAAGATAAGTGGCATGATCATTGTACTTCTCGGTGTGGGAATTTCAGGACTGACCAGACCATTTGACTGACTGAGGTGCCTGACATAGGCAGCAGATGCTGGGAGGCGGTTAGTGGCGGAGTGGTGATGGAGAGCAGAGTTGAATATGGCATACCCATAAGCTTATGCGACCCATAATCTGGGCTGCTGCCCTCAGGTACAATGGAGGATGCTGCCTTGTTGCCATTGTTGACACCAGTTAAATGCCAGTCTGGTCAGCTTCTGGATGTGGAATCGGGACGTGTGTGTTCACATGCGCCATATTGTCCTTTGCCTCAGGCAGCAAAATGCCCTGGGACGGTCCTGGATTACTCCATCATTCATCAGGTGTTCTGATTCTGGGGATCCTGACAGCTTCATTCAGTAAATAAACAAACAAAATCCTTTGTGAGAAGAGCTCATTTGTTAATAAAAATCCCAAGCTCTTCTGTCTTATTAGTGAGATTCTGCTCAACTCTGGCAATGCAAGAAGAAAATGGGAAGTATTTCCATTTTAGCTGCATTTCTAGCTATGCCCATTTTGTTTATGCATGTCCTTTCAATTGATTTGTCTCCTTCCTCACCTCTTCCCTCCTTTTGGCCTCTGTCTTATTTGTTTATTGCATTTCATATCAAAGAGCAACAGCTACTGTTGGAAGCTGCTCAGTAAAAAAACCTGCTTTACCCCACAGGATTGTTTTTTTGGATTTTTTTTACATGAGCTCGTTTATGCAGGCTGTGATCTTTTATTTTTAAACAGTTTTTTGTGCACGAAATCCTTATAAATGACAGTTCTGTGATAACAGTTCACAGGGGAATGGCACAAAGCAGCAGGCAGTTATGTTACACAATGTAAGAACTTGCTGGATAGTGATTTAAGGCTCTGTAGCGTATCACTCTCCAAATACTATTATTCCATCATCTCAGTTCCATTCATCTTAGGCTCGGCTTGCATACTGTATGTTGCGATATGATAAATTTGGCACACTTCAACATAATAATAATAATAATAAATTGCTTCCACATTGGTGCAGAAGATATATTCTATCTTTGACAGTTTGTGCTGGGTTGTGTTTTTTTTAAAGGATGCATTAAATTATTATGTGAAAATAGCAAAATGTAGCTACCCTGAAAATTGTGCTCTTATGTGATTAAACACCATGAGGATATCTTCTAGTAAGCTGAAATATTTTCCTTCCCCTTCTCTCTGTAGGTTTTATAATCCCCATCTTTAAAAAGATCTAATTTTGCTGCTGCACAGCAGATCTGAGTTGAGAAAGGGAGTTTGTTCTGTCATGCTGTGCGTGAAAAACACAACATTAGAAGCACTATGCACTAATCTTCCCAAGACTTAACAGCAGGTGCTTCAATCAAGGAACATAGGTAGTTGAAGCAAAAACACTTTGAAGATGAGGCTGATATCCATTCAAGAAACAAATACAAGAATGCAAAAAGAGCTGAGGTCAGGAATACTGCTGCAGAGAGGTGTTTCTTTTCATTTAGAGGAAATATTCTTCACTACTCTGCAAAATAATTATTGCAACTACATGCAGAAAGAGTCTGATCGCAAAAGCACCCAAGGTGTAACAAGAAATCCAAAATGGAGGCTCTGCTGGACACTGAAATACATGGCCAGCTTTTGGTTTCTGACAATTTGTCAGTAACTGGCTTTCACTTGTGGCAAAGAGGGATTCCTGTGTTAGATCACAGTTGACCTAAAATGTGTCCTCAACAGCTCAAAACAAACCTCAGTGGATGCCTTGTGTGAAATGGCAGGTTCTCATTCAAAAATTGGTCTTCAAGAGGGATGCCAGAGAAACACACAAAATGCAATAAGGCTTCTCCCGTGAAAGGCAAAAGCAGGGGGAATGATTGACCAGGGATAAGGATTACAAAATAGATACTCTTTCTGGTAAATAAGGACAGTGGAACTTATAAGATAGTAAAATATCTCATTGGAACTTGGCTCCTCACACTGCAATCCTTTGCATGTCTACTCAGAAGCAAGTCACATTGATGTCAATGGAGCTTACTCCCAAGTGAGATTGTTTAGGTTTGTCATCTGCCAGGGGACCTGTTTATTGGACATTGATTCTGATTTTAAACATTGGCTGTTTAACAAGCACTCACTCTGACTGGTTTTTGAGGAGGCTACATGATGTTGTATCAAAGCAAGTACTATTCCACGTCAATCTCCTGTCACTTTCTTTACTGCAAAAAATTAATAAATAAAAATAAATAATTGTGCATCCTGAATTTACCACTATGTGATTGAATCCTTTCCCCAAATAGCAGCCTATGAAGCACATTAGTCTTGTGCTGTAGCCAAGAACTTATACAATATGTTAAGGTGTCCCTCTATTGTGAAACCTTTCTGAGAACAGGTTTTTAGGCACTACACTTTTGTTTCAAGCACCACATGCTCTTTATCCTTTATGCAACTATTTCTGGTGTTTCTCCCACATGCTTGGGATCAACAGATGAACAGTAATTATGATTAAAGTATTTTGTCGGCTAAGGCTGCCATACTATACACATTTATCTGGTAGTTAAGTCCTGCTGAACTTAATGAGACTTACTTCTGAGTAAGCAAGGATTGCACTCTAAGAAGCTTATTTTGAGAATTTGAGAAGCTAGACATCCCTTCGACATTCAGCTATGGATTACTAGACTGTCACTGAATGCAGTGGGACTTTCTTCCAAGCAGAGTTGCCTGGGAGTGCACTTTTTGATGCAAAAAAAAGAAGCTATTTTCTTAACATCCTTCCTTCTAACTCAGGCATCCCCAACCTTCAGCCCTCCAGATGTTTTGGACTACATTTCCCATCACCCCTGACCACTGGTCCTGTTAGCTAGGGATCATGGGAGTTGTAGGCCAAAACATCTGGAGGGCCGCAGGTTGGGGATGCCTGTGCTAACTCTTTTATTGGCAAGCCTGGCGTATTTTATTATTGTTCTTTAGTTGAAAGCTAATTCACAATATCCTTATTTTCAACCTGGAATACTTAACCTAGAATGCTCTACCTAGAATGCTGTAATTTTACCTGAAGGAGAGGGAAAGGTTTTACTCAGTGAGCACTGAAGCTTTAAGATGCAATTCTGAAGCTCATTTAAACAGTGTGCACCCTAACTATCCCCAGAAACATTTGCATGAAGAATATATGTCTGCATGGAGTGTCACTCTTTTTGCTGGACAGTGCAAATGTGTCAGCATTAATACAAGGAGACACACTCACCAAAGTGTAAGAACAGACAACAGGAGATTCAATGGTAGCAAGAAATCCATAAGTCTTCTGCCTCCTTCCAATTAACCCTCTTCCCTTTACTATCTCCCAGAAGAATGACACATTTCCCTGGAATGTCGCTAGTAGGCCTTATTACTGGCCAGTGATCAGAGATGGTGGGAAATGTAGTCTAACAACATCTGGAGGGCCACAGGTTTCCAATTCCTGGTATAAGTGTTACTATACAAAATATAGTTTTTCAAACATTATGAACTTCAAACAATTTTAAAGCAGATCTCATTTTACAAATCACATTTCACCCAATGTTCGGGAAATAAATCACACTAATGGTTTTGAGATTTCCAATGTATTGGAGGGAGGAGGTTAGAATGTGTTGTTGTTTAGTCATTTAGTCTTGTCCGACTCTTCGTGACCCCATGGACCAGAGCACACCAGGCACTCCTGTCTTCCACTGCCTCCCTCAGCTTGGTCAGACTCATGTTTGTCGCTTCAAGAACATTGTCCAAGCATCTCATCCTCTGTCGTCCCCTTCTCCTTGTGCCCTCCATCTTTCCCAACATCAAGGTCTTTTCCAGGGAGTCTTCTCTTCTCATGAAGTGGCCAAAGTATTGGAGCCTCAGCTTCATGATCTGTCCTTCCAGTGAGCACCCAGGGCTAATTTCCTTCAGAATGGATGCGTTTGATCTTCTTGCAGTCCATGGGACTCTCAAGAGTCTCCGCCAGCACCATAATTCAAAAGCATCAATTCTTCGGCGATCAGCCTTCTTTATGGTCCAGCTCTCACTTCCATACATTACTACTGGGAAAACCATGGCTTTAACTATACGGACCTTTGTTGGCAAGGTGATGTCTCTGCTTTTTAATATGCTGTCTAGGTTTGCCATCGCCTTTCTCCCAAGGAGCAGGCATCTTTTAATTTCGTGACTGCTGTCACCATCTGCACTGATCATGGAGCCCAAGAAAGTAAAATCTCTCACTGCCTCCATTTCTTCCCCTTCTATTTGCCAGGAGGTGATGGGACCAGTGGCCATGATCTTCGTTTTTTGCAATATTTTGCACTCTCCTCTTTCACCCTCATTAAAAGGTTCTTTAATTCCTCCTCACTTTCTGCCATCAAGGTTGTGTCATCTGCATATCTGAGGTTGCTGATATTTCTTCCGGCAATCTTAATTCCGGCTAGGGATTCATCCAGCCCAGCCTTTCGCATGATGAATTCTGCATATAAGTTAAATAAGCAGGGAGACAATATACAGCCTTGTCATACTCCTTTCCCAATTTTGAACCAATCAGTTGTTCCATATCCAGTTCTAACTGTAGCTTCTTGTCCCACATAGAGATTTCTCAGGAGACAGATGAGGTGATCAGGCACTCCTATTTCTTTAAGAACTTGCCATAGTTTGCTGTGGTCGACACAGTCAAAGGCTTTTGCATAGTCAATGAAGCAGAAGTAGATGTCTTTCTGGAACTCTCTAGCTTTCTCCATAATCCAGTGCATGTTTGCAATTTGGTCTCTGGTTCCTCTGCCCCTTCGAAATCCAGCTTGCACTTCTGGGAGTTCTTGGTCCACATACTGCTTAAGCCTGCCTTGTAGAATTTTAAGCATAACCTTGCTAGCGTGTGAAATGAGTGCAATTGTGCGGTAGTTGGAGCATTCTTTGGCACTGCCCTTCTTTGGGCTTGGGATGTAGACTGATCTTCTCCAATCCTCTAGCCACTTGTAGATCGATCTTCTCCAATCCTCTGGCCACTGGTTAGAATGTAGGCTCCAGATAATATTTGTGTCTGTTGTCAGAGGAAGTGTGCTTGATTAAACACCAAGGGGCAGAAAATATTCAGAGGAGGTAGAATTTGCCTGAGCAGTAAATATTTTCCACGGTATATTAGCAGCACAATTTCTGTTCCTTTAATAAGCTATGCTTTTTATTTTCAATTACAAACAACAAAAATATTTTTTAGAAGTATTAATGTTGTAAACTATTTTGGAAAAAAAATATTACATCTGAGAACCAATGTTAATATTTTTGGGGAGTGTTTTTCTAATCCCCTAAAAAAAAAAAACCTCAAGAAAACTGCCATTGGTTAGAGAACAGTCTCTGAACGAAGTTACATGGTTTGTGCCAACCTACTGTCATTTTCTTGACATTTCCCTGACCATTTTTCTATGAAAAAACAATGGGGTGTTTTACTACCCTTGTCCTCCAACATTGGCAGAATTCAATGTATTTCTGAGGCATTTTATGCCAAAGGCATTTTATTTTTATTTCCGGAAGGAGAATGATAACTGGTGAGTCGCTAAAATTTCGAGACATTGTACATTTGTGACAATGTCCTTGTAGGTTATTTATCTGTACATTGCAGAATGAAAAGTGCACCTCAGGTACAATGAATGAATGAAAGTCAAGCTAGTTACCATTCAGCCTGCCCAGTTTCTACCTGGAGAAGAAGTCACAGGTGCCCCCTGTGTTTATGTCACTGTAGAAGAAAAGATAGCCAGAACAACTGAAAGAAGAATGGGTGGGAGCTGCCAGAGGTACCTTCTCTGTGACTGCTGTTGAAAGGTAAATTCTTGTTCTCTGAGTTGCAACATGGCAAAACTACTCACCAGGCAATCTGGTCTAGATAAATACAAGAACTCATCATCAGCTAAATTAACATGAACAGCATGCTAAGCCATGCTAAATAGAAAAGCCACTGGGTTTGAGCGGCGTGTGCTTAATGCCTGCTCCAAAAGTTAATTGGAAAAACAATTAGTGCATCAAATGGAAAATGGATTATTTCACTAAATCAACATGTGAAATAGAAAAAAAAGCACAAGAAGTGGGTTTTTATAGAGTCAGCTTAGATTTACCTACACTGACAATACAACAGTAGCTGTCCAGGGCTTAAGACAAGTTTGTCACTTTACCTGTCCTATTGGGGATGTGAATAAATGGCCTGAGCATAGGATGTCCATGGCTGGTGCAGGGAGGGCTGAAAGAATAGACACAGGAAACCAGTATTGGGTTGAATTAAGCCACAAAGTTACTAATTACAGGAAACAGTAGGCTTGCTAAAGGCAGCCTTTTTCAACCTGCGGGTCCCCAGATGTTGTTGGACTACAACTCCCATCATCCCTAGCTAGCAAGGCCAGAGCTCAGGGATGATGGGAGTTGGAGTCCAACAACATCTGGTGACCCACAGGTTGAGAACCGCTGGCCTAAGGCATTGGGCATGCATCCAGCATCAGGCGGCCCACCTACTGCCTGATAGGAACCTGGTGGGATCAGTTTTGTGTTGGGGAGGCGCCCCTGGCTTGGATTTGATGTCACAACCCCACACAGGGAGAGGTGTATTGATCCATCAGTCCCCCTGTGGACTCACGGACAGTCACCCTGGATCCCTCTGACAGGGTGCCCTTGTGACTAAGGATCCAGCCCAATGCCTTATCTGTGATGGCTGCCATGAGTTAGGTGAAAACCTGCAAGCCAATCAATTTGCTTGCAGGAGAAAATTCCTCCCTGGCCCCCAAAACAGTGACAGAGTAAACCATAGTAAAGTCGATATGAAACTCACTGGGTGGGTGGAGAATCCCATGATGGTTAGCAAAGAGGGCGGCCCACACCTGTTTGCCCTCTTAAATACACCAGGGTCAGGCTGGGCACAGCCCCCATACCCTTACCCCTGATTGGCTTTGCAGGTGATGCCTGCCCATACCTGGAAGGTTCAGCACAGCTGGGGTGGGTGGCACCAGGTGGCCATCCCCTCCCTGGCCCTGCAGGAAGAAGGTGGCCTTCTCAGACCAGTCACGGCCTCACTGTGTGGCAGACTCCCTCTCTATGGAGCCCCAGGAGAGTGGATATTCTCTAAATGAGGCTGTCGGGCATCTCCTGCCAGCCCTCTCCATGTGCAAAAGGGGCCTTTAAGGGGCCTATCTGAGAAATGAGCAGCACCTGACAAGAAAGTGCCAGGGATCACCCTTCCCATGCGGGACGGAAAGAGCCTGTAAAAAGCTGCTTCCTGTAGCTTGCTCACCTTCAAACGTCAGGGGGTCCAGTTCTCTTCCCAGCACCAAAGTTTGAAGACGGGATCGTCTGTGAAGATGACCAGGCTTGCAGCTACTCTGTGAGTAAACTTGAACGAGTTTAATGAATAGACTTTTAGTTCAGTCGTGGAGCCACAGTGCTTGGGTTTATTTTGCATTCTGTTTTGACCTTCTGCCTGCTTTTATTCCTAACAAATTTTCATAGTTTGACTTCTGAAGAGAGTATGTACCTCATGTTTTTAAAATGCCAACATGCCTGGATACTTGGCATTGGGGATACTAGGAGTTTAGTTGTAAGTAACCAGCACATTCTTCTGAGGTTTGAGGGAGACTCAAGAATGTGGACTGCCTCTACACTCCAAGTAAAGCACAAAGGTGTTGTCTGAACTGAGGAGTGCTGGAGCAAGGACTCAGAACCTTTTAAAATGTAATTGCTCCAGTGCATCCCACGTTCCCTCCCATTTGGGGCTACTTAGTTGGTGGGGAGTGTGTGGCAGCAACTACCAGAGACTAAGACTCACTGGCAACACAGCAGGGTTGTTGGGTAATGTTGTGAGTGTGGGAGAATCTCTTGGGCACCCCCACTTTGTCATAGGGGGTCGAACCTGAGACCGTTTGCATATGAAGCTCTACCACTGAAGGCAGCTTTTTCCTAAATTGGAAGTGGAGCTTTACTTTTTTAAAATAATGTGTTCCATAAAAAGGCTCGAGCAATTGCATGTAGCCTAGAATAACAAGCACTAAGAGCTAAATTATATATCAGTTCTCCCTGATTGGCAGTGACTTTGAAGGAAAAAAGTGTTGTACTTATATTTCCCAGTATGTCCCTTTCTTTACTATAGTCTTTGCCATCAATCTCACATCAAACCTTTCTTTGGGTTGTTTATATTAGCAGCAGATTCTTTTTGTGAAGTGTTAATGTGAATTAAGAGTTTGAATGATACCATATTTCCTGCTGTGACAGCATTTCATTTAAAAGATTATGGCTAAAGTTCCTACTGAATCTGCCTAGAGCTTTATCCTCCTTAGATATTGGTGCTCTAGGAAAAGGAAAAACTCTGATCCTAAACCTCCACTGCCTTTCAGGATATCTTCAGGAGAAGACAAGGTAGTGTAAACTATACACAAATCCGGAATGGAGTCCCTAAGACGCTTGTCTCTTTCTGGCAACTCCTGCAGCCAAGCTGCTGCCAAATGTGTTGCTCTGCTGCTTTCCTTTGAACCACATCGGTGAGACTGAGAGGGAGGTCTTGTCATCTGGGCAGCCCAGGACCTCCATACACACTGCCCAGGTTTGTGCCCTGGGGAGGTCACTTTGGAGCTGCTCACATAGTGGTTTGACTTCATCCCCCGGAGGTGCACGTCATTGTCTCTCAAGACAGACAGATGCCTACTAAGTAGGATACAACATAATCTGACTTAGGTGATCTCATGTAGATTCTAGATAAGGATATCCAGCTTAAAAAAGCAAACCAAAACCCAGATTGCCTCTGTTTCCTGATTCACTGTCCATGTGTCTACAAGTAGTCAAGTCAAATGACATTGTTTCGATGAGGAATGGCAAGAAATACGAATAAACAATTTAAAATAGAGACAAGAATCCTATTTAGGCAAGTGATGGTCCTTGAGCTGGATGAGATGTGACACTGCCATCTGTCTAAGAGCAGACACGGACCTCGTAGCAGCATGTGCAAAGGCAGAAGATGGAAACTGCAAAGATTTACTCCTCCTCCACAGCCTGATTGCTGTCGATTAAGCCCTGGTGAATGTAGCAGAGTTAAGAATTTCTGTATGCTAATACAAAAGGAGAGCATCCCCTGACTGGGAAGAAGAGAAAGAATGGAAACAATCACTTAGACTTCAATTTATTCACTGAAAGGTAGAAACAATTTCACTTCCAGCTTATTTACCTTTCTCCTTAGTAATACCCAACCTGCCATTAATGTGGGCAGCATCAAGGCAAAACTTCCTGTGCCCTCTGATGTGGGTTACTTGGAAGGTTGTGTAGAATCTCTTCATTCTTACTCCTTATCAGTGATGGATTATGCTTCCCTAGAAGAAGCCACAGAGTCTGAGCTTTGTTTTTTTCTAATTAAGTCTTTGGTTCTTTGAGAAGGAGAGTTATGAATAAAAAATGTGAAGGACACCAACCAAGATAAGATTTCTGTGAAGTCAGGGCACAGGTTTCATATTGCAGAGAAGTCCCAGAAGTGGTTGGCTCTCCTCTCCCTTCAAAAGGGCAAAGCACTGGGAACTCCACTACGGCCCCCAACCACATTAATCTGGCCTTGTGCCTGATTTTCACAGCCCTGTTGTACTCTGGAGTGATATGATTCATCCAGCCTAAAGATGAGTGATATAGATAAGTGTTTCATCTCAATGGAAATAAGGACATGGCTTAAAAAATGAATAGTGACCAAATTGTCTCTACATTCTATCTCTGTCTCTGGCAAAGTTTGAATATAAAATCAGGAGCAGAAAAGCCATTCATATAAGAGCCTGAATTAAGGGGCTAAAATAACACATTCCTAAAGCCAGCTGGATTTATTCATAAATTTGTGGCAAAGCTTGGATTGGATCATATATGATTCTGATACTAGGTCCAGTAGGAAGGTTTTGAAAAGAGGTTTCTCTGGATGCTTAGAACCTGGTCTATGAACATGTGTGTGTGTGTACAGGCTGGCAGGCAGGGATGCTGGGGGCAGGGCACTGTTAGTTTCTGTTTGCCACTGAGTAGCTGCTTAGAGTCACAGGACTCTGTTTACATTCCAAACACATTCCATACTGTTGGAAGTCTCACGGGACGGGAGACAGGATGTGACGTTAGTGGTTTCCTGTTCCTTTGTTCCTTTGTTCAGTTCCTCTCTGCTTTCATAGAGAGAGGATGTATTTTTCTTTGCTGTTTGCGTAGAAGATAATAACGCATAGCATGTAGCTCATACTATCTCATCCTTCTGCATGCTGCTGGAAACTCTCCTGAATGGGGGAACATGCCTTGGAGCCTCATCAAAGGCTCAGGTCGTTAATTATTCATCGGGAGGGCGATTCCAGAAGATGAGCTTTCTCAGCTTGGCTGAGTGGAGATCCTGACAGACACTGCCTCAGAGGAAGATCTGAAGGTAGCAGTAACATGAGTGGAACTTCTTTCCAAATATGGAATGCTGATACAATTTCAGACATGGCACCTTAGGGAGGCAGTACAGTTCAGTGATAGAGCTTGGAAAACACACTACATGCAGAAGCACTCGGGTTCAACCCCTGGCATCCTCAACCAAAACAATGAGGTAGCAGGTGATCAGACCTTTGAAAGTTGTTGCTAGTCAGACAATACTGGTCTAAATAGACCAAAAGTCTGATGTGATCTAAGGCATCTCCTGGTGTTCCTATAAAATGAGGATAGGGAACCTGTCTCCCTACAGATATTACTACACTACACTTGATCTTAGCCAAAAGGCCGAGAAGCGATATTACTGGATCCCAACAACAGCAGTACGGCCAATAGTCAGAGGTGATGGGTGCTATAGTCTAATAACACCTGGGAAACCACCAATTTACCATCCCTACCACATAACTTATAAAAGTGTGCCTTTTTCCCTCTGAAAGTTTAAGAAACATTTTTTTTAACATATAAATAAAAAAAAGCTCTCTGCAAAATACTTCTGGCCTCTCAAGTGTACTCAGCTTTTGCAGGAAGGATGAGCTAAAAAACAATGAGTTTTATAAGTAGAAACATAAAAATGCCAAAGTATAATGAACCACCCAAAAGACTTTGTTTTGTAACTCCTGCTAGAATTGCCTTTAAATGGCAAATGACTGTTCTAGTGAGCTTTTCTCAGTTGCTAATTTGTACACATTTGTAACATGAAGTATATACTGTTGCTCTACATGCAATACTCTATTAGATGACTTCTGGAGGCACATAATTGTCACTGCTTTTAAAACCCGCTCACATACTGTTTTCCACACATATAGTGCTGTGTTGATCAATTGCAGTATTACAGTTCTCAGCCTGGCATGTGTTTTCTCTTCCTACCTGCATTCCCACACATTTTCTTCTAGCCCCTATACTAGATGATATGTAATTGTTCAATCAAAGTCAAAGCAGATGATGCTCAACGCATTACAGGAAAGCACTTCCATTGTCCTTTAGAAGGGTCTCCCCACCACCACCAAACGCTCTCTCATTGCTACATTAAATGAAAGTGTTGCTATTGTCGTTATTTTTGAATTATCATGTTTACAATTTTATTCTATACTACTTTAAACTGAATTGCCTTTTTACAATCTCATCTCCTTCCACATTAATAGGATGCAAAACATACTCAGATAATAAAAAAGTATTCATATTATGATACTGATTTCATTGGCAATCAATCTGACAGTTAAATTGTTTTGAAGAAAGCAAATAATTGTTACCTGTGGACACCCCTTAACTGCAAATTAAATCCTATTTATGAAGTATCTTGTCCAGCAGATGGATTTAGCTGGAGACTGAACACATTAGTCTTTGTTGTTCAGTATGTGCTAAGTATGGAACAAGTCCCCCCCCCCCCGCAGCCACATTCTTCACCCAAACTGTGGGAAGTGCATTGTTGTTCAGGCCTGCTAAGCTAGTGATTCCAAAATATTCTGGACTTTGCCAGCAGATCCCACCCACTCCCCAAAGGTCTGTTGGCAAAATATACTAATAGCCTGCATACTAGTAGCAAAGAGATTCTCCATGTGCCTGTGATTATGTAGCAAAAATAGCATCATCCACACAAACAAGAAGAAGGCATATTTGCAGATTTGGGGGAGCCAAAAATATTTCCAGGGGATAAACCCTGTGGTGACAGGGAAACAAAAATCAACAACCCCAAAACAGACCATTGGCTACTAAATGCTCAGTGGTCACAAAATACTGGCTGTTCGGGTGTATGTGTGGGCATCAAAAATGGTGGTGGCTGTGCTGGAATGGAGTATTCTGAAGGAAGGTGTGGATGGCTGGAACTCTGACTGGGAGCACTTCACAGCACATTTTGTTGCAACACTGATTTTATAGGTCCTTATAACCCAAAGGGCTGTAGCTCCATGATAGAGTACCTGCTTGGCATTGAGAAGGTCTCAAGTTTAGGGATTGGGGGAAATTCAATTAAGTCCACTTTTAAGGTGGACCTATCAAATTTGCACTTTCTTGAACAATATATGAACTGAAAGAAGCTGTCCGTTGACATTTACACTTCTCTTAATTTTGTAATACAGTTTTGTATTGTATACAAACATATTAGGCACATATTAGTGAAAATTGTATTTAAAAATGAATCGGAGAAATTACAAAAAATGTGTATATCGGAGGAATTACATGCAAACATGCATTCTTTAAGATAAATTCACAGTAAAATTATGATAAATTTCCATGAGGATTAATAGCTGCAGAAATGTGGATAATTGAATGTATCACTGGGAAAATGAGAGACCTGAACTGGCAAATCTATCCATATTCACCCAGATTCAGCCCAGTATATCTAGGGCTCCTCTGCCTCATAAGTGATGTGACAGGTATAAGTTGAAGAAGTGCAGTTCTTCCTCCATTCTCTTTCCATTCTAGAAAAAGTTTCATTGCTGAAATTTTGCCCATTGCCCAGCTCTTAAAAGCAGAGATGTAGAGATGTCATGCCAAAATAAAAAGGAAGGGAAAGGTGGCAAGCCAACTTTGTTTTAGTGGCAACAGGGAAGGCCTGAGACATTTTGGTGCCTGCATTGGAGTCTGAATCATGTTTCCTCCTCTGCTACACCCAACACTTTAAAAAGTCTTGCTGCACCATTCAGACACTAATTCCTGTTAGGATATTTCCGTTCCACCTTAAAAAGAAGCAGGCTTTGTGAGTCAGAGTCTGCGTATTTCCTGTTTCACAGGATGTTTCTGTTGTGTCTTTTGTTTTTGCTCTCTCTGTGTCTGGAGACACTGAAGCAGGCAGTCATGTTTTTCTTTGTTCTGATCAACGCTGAATAAAACTTGTAAATAATGCTCTCCTGCGTGCAACTTCTACTGTGAATTATCTGCTGATACAGAGCATGCATTGGCTCTAGAATGTGGCAGGCTATTTCTGGAGCTCATGTCGCTAATTGCTGATACTGCGTGTCTACGGGAGATTGATGGACGTCCGGACACGGCTTGAGGGCCATGATGGACTTTGTCTCCCTGGCAGTATCCCAACAACAGGTTTCGGGCCCAGATTCACAGCACTTACAGGAGAGTAAGACTGCGACAGACTGCTGAGAGGTATGTGGAGGAAAAGCGAAAGTGAGGCTTTTCGTTGCCACGGCAAAGTCTCTTTGATGTCCGGCTGGCATAATTGGTCTGGGAGCTGCGCCAGAGGCTTTGTGATTTATGGGTGCCAAGATAAGGAGTCTCTGAAGTGAATAGGGCTCCCGGCTCAAGTGAATAGCTGAGATGGATCTTTTACAATCCTCAGAAGCTGCTGAGTGCCCAAAGTTAAATGGGCACAATTATGAGACCTGGGCTGTGTGGTGTGAGAGTTTGCTGCGTCAGTTTGGAGTGTGGCATACTGTGTATGTAGCCCCTCCAGTTCCTCTGACAGATAGATGGAGGGCCAAAAATTTGAAGGCCATGGACGTAATAGTCTTGTCCGTCTCTCTGGAGGAAATTAAAACGTTAGCTGGCAACGCGACTGCACGTAAGATGTGGAATGCTTTGAAAGTAGCCGATCTGCCAATCATCCCAGCCCAGAGTTTGACTGCATCAGAGGTCCTGGCTGTTTCCCAGAATGCGAGTGAATGCAGGGATGCTGAGGGCACCAGTTGCAAGCTGCAGGGGGAGCTGACTGTGATGTCATCCCAGGCAGCATTCCAGCCTCCAGGGGGAGCCAAGGAGCCGGCAGCTGAGAACTCTGTTTCTCGTGAGAACCAAGGTCATCGCCTTTGCAGAGGCCGGAAGGCCAGAGGTAAACAGAGGCAGATGCCTGCAGATGGCCCGAAGCAGAAGGGGGGGTGAAGAGCCCACGCCAGTGGAAAACAAGGTTTTGCTTGCTGGAAAAGCTGCTCCAAACGCCAAGGCCCGATTTATTATTGATTCTGGATGCACCCGCCATGTAACAAAAGACCGGCATCTCTTTATCTCCTTCAAACCTCAAGAAGGTGTGAGCCACCTGGCTGACGGAAAGACGTTGCGAATCGCAGGAGAAGGGACTGTGAGACTGGCAAGTCTGCACACAACCATCAAAGGTGTACTTTTTGTTCCCGGTGCTGCAGACAACTTGCTCAGTGTCCCACAGCTTACTGGGCGTGGCTTTGAGATTTCCTTCAAGAGGAGAGTATGTGTCATCAGAAAAGGCAAAGAGGACATTTTGCATGCAAAGTTTATAGATGGATTGGTCTGTATAACTTATGATGACAATGGTGCTGTTGTGTCTAATGTTGATTCTTGTTGTGTTGCACAAACTAACAAAGTTCTTCATGCAGGATGCATTCATGATGCACACAGAAGATTTTGTCACATGTCTTGGCAGGCGCTGGCCAAGATGCCTAAGTTGGTTGAGGGTTTGAACATCAAACCCTGTAAGTTTCATATGAAATGTGTTATCTTGTGCAGAGAACAAGGTGAAGGTTGCTCCAAAAGGCAAGGAGTCTAGCAGGCAGGCTTCCAAACCCTACCAGCTAGTCCACGCAGACCTGGTTGGTCTGCTTGCACCCTCTTTGGGTGGAGCAAGGTACTTCATGGTTCTAATTGATTCTTTTCCCAGGTACATTCATGTGTTTATGCTCGAGCAGAAATCGCAAGCGTTTCCTAGGTTCAAGGCATTCTGTGCTTGGTTGGAGAATGTTCACAGTAAACGTATCGGCTGTCTCTTTACTGATCGGGGCGGGGAGTTCACTTCTCAGCAGTTTGAAGCTTTCCTGACTGAGAAGGGAATCCAGCATGATTTGTCAATGCCCAGATCGCCATGGATGAATGGGCTTGCGGAGCGAGCAAATCAAACATTGCTGCAAGGAATGAAAATATTGTTGCATGATGCCAATCTCCCTGATAAGTATTGGGGGGAGGCTCTGTCGACTTTTGTTTACACTTTTAATCGCAGATTGTCATCACCTATTGGTTGTACCCCCTATGAGAGGATGTTTGGTAAGAAACCCAACATCAAGCACATGAGAATCTTTGGTTCTGACATGTGGGTACACACCCCACAGAGCAACAAGCTTGGGAAGCGTGGGGCACATGGTTTGTTCATGGGGTACGAAAAAGGTGCATACAGGGTATGGATGACTGACTCTAAGTCCATTAAGTTCACAAAGAGTGTTGAGTACAATCCTAAGTGGGGGGGAAATGTGGGAATTTTCCAGAGTTACCCAGAGGAGGATGAAGGTGATGTGAAGAAAGCAGATAATGTTGAGGAAGCTGAGGATGATGATCAGAGTTTGAATTCCAGCTCAGTGGGCGGTGCTGCTGCTGGTGTCAGCGACAGTGATGACACAGCAGACTACAAGAGCGCAAAGGCTTCAGTCAGACCATCTGATACGTCTGACAATGAACTGGAAGAACTACTGTTCGCCATTGGTCACTTTTCTCCTAAGAAGGAGGAGATGAGTCCAGAAGACTTGCGTCTAGTACGTAGGTCTGAAAGGGCGACGAAGGGCAAACCTCCAAAGAGATTTGCTGATGAGTTTGCTAAGACGGCAACTGCTGTTCTTAGTAGCTCAGAGAAGGTGTGGGAACCTTCAAGCTTCAAAGAGGTTCAGGAGTTAACCTCTAAAGATGCTGAGCCTTGGCTAAATGCCATGAAGGCTGAAGTTGATTCCTTGAATAGGAACCAAACTTGGGAGTTGGTACCGATAGTCCCAGGAATGAGACTGGTTGGCAGCAAATGGGTCTTCAAGGCCAAGACAGACTAGAATGGCAAGGTAGTTAGACACAAAGCCATATTGGTTGCCAGAGGTTTTTCACAGGTACCAGGACAGGATTACCAGGAGACCTACTCTCCCACAGTCAAATATGAGAGCATTCGGCTGATGCTCAAGATTGCTGCGGAGGAGAAACTGCATGTTTCCCACCATGACATTAATACAGCTTTTTTGTACGGGATTTTGGACGAGGAGCTGTTTATGCTTCCACCTGATGGGATGCAGATACAGAAGGGAATGGTCTGTAAACTGCGGAAATCCTTATATGGTCTCAAGCAGAGTGCCAGGTGTTGGAACACAAAGCTCACTGAGACATTGCTTTCTCTAGGTTTTCACCAGGGCAAAGCTGATCCATGTGTGTTTGTCAAGGAGGAGGGGCAAAACAAACTGTATTGTTTATGTTTTGTTGATGATCTTCTGATGTTTTGGAAGAATCAGGCTTTGTACCAAAGCACCCTAGCTCAGCTGAAGGAGCACTTTGACATGAAGGATCTTGGTGAGGTATCCAACTATCTCTCTCTGCAGGTGGAGAGGGACCAAGCAGGTAATTTTCTGGTACACCAAACACAGAAAATTGCTGATGTATTAACCAGGTTGAATTTGGTTGATGCAAACCCAGCAGACACTCCGATGGTGACAGGTTACCAGGTAGACAGTACTGCTGAAGCGTTTTCTGACACTACGCTGTACAGATGCATTCTAGGCAAGTTGAATTTCATTGCTAGATGCTCAAGACCTGACATAGCTGTAAGCACTAACCTGCTTAGCAGACATGCGAATAATCCTACTGTTCAGGATTGGAAAGCTCTGAAGCGCATAGCCCGCTATTTGAAAGGGACTTTGCACTACAGGCTGAGGTTCACCAGTCAGAAGACTGGAGGTCTTGAAATCTTTGCAGATGCAAGTTTTGGAAGTGACACCACGGATGGTACAAGCACTTCTGGAGTGTGCTACATGTACAACCACTGTCTGTTTGACTGGCTGTGCAAGAAGCAGACGACAGTGAGCCTAAGTTCCTGTGAAGCAGAACTCAATGCACTGTCATTTTCACTCATGGATTGTGAATGGTTGATGCAACTGTTTAAGGACATCAGAGTTTCTGTGAAATGTCCTGTACAAGTGTATCAAGACAATAGATCCTGTTTGGCTTTGCTGAACTCAGAGAGTTGCAAGCAAAGAACCAAGTACTTGCAGATTAAGCTACATCGTGCAAGAGAGTGTATTCAGAAAGGACTCATTCAGGTGTACTACATGGCAGGAAATGAAATTCCTGCTGATCTGTTGTCTAAGCTTGTTAACAGAGAACAACTTAAGGTTTACGTACAGAGGTTGCAATTGGGTTGAACCACAGGTACTACAGGTTACACAGAAAGGGGGAGGATGTTAGGATATTTCCGTTCCACCTTAAAAGGGAGCAGGCTTTGTGAGTCAGAGTCTGCGTATTTCCTGTTTCACAGGATGTTTCTGTTGTGTCTTTTGTTTTCGCTCTCTCTGTGTCTGGAGACACTGAAGCAGGCAGTCTGTTTGGTGCCTGCATTGGAGTCTGAATCATGTTTCCTCCTCTGCTACACCCAACACTTTAAAAAGTCTTGCTGCGCCATTCAGACACTAATTCCTTCCTGCCTTCATCATTATGGTGTTGTCTAGAGCAGGTCATGCCACCCTGCTGGCAAGGCCGGCTCTAATTGAGAGTAAGATAAATTACGACTAATTATTCCTTTATCATAGATTAGCCATTTTGTTTTGAAAATTCAAAAGCAGCCAAGATCTTTTCCACATCCTGTGAAAATTTGGATGAACTCAGGAGTGATGCGTCTGCAATACTGAAGGAACTAATGCTTCATCTTTCTTTATACAGCTCTCTTGTTCAGGCAGTTCTCATGTTTATAATGGCAGACCTCATCCTATGGTGGATGGTAAAGCCCTTCCTTTTTGGGAAAGCATTTAAAGTTATGGCAACTTAGGCCACAATCCTATACACCAGGCATGGCCAAACTTGGCCCTCCAGCTGTTTTGGGACTACAACTCCCATCATCCCTAGCTAACAGGACCAGTGGTCAGGGATGATGGGAATTGTAGTCCCCAAACAGCTGGAGGGCCAAGTTTGGCCATGCCTGCTATACACAGTTACCTGGGTGTAAGCCACTGAGGTAAATGAGACACAGACTGCACTGTTAGTGGCCTACTAGCTGCTATTGTCTTTATGTTTAAAATGTAGTGTACTGCATAGGCATTGCACTTATTGCCTGGACTGCTTTTTGTGTTTGTGTTATGCTATATTATAGCCCCTTTTTAGCTGCCTTTGGTATTGTGTTAAAGATCTTGTCATTAACATGATTCTTATTTTTATCTTTAGTTTGGAATCTGACAACTCATGAGAGTTGTTTTCTGAGAACAAAACATATGTACGTTATTATTTTTTAATACTCGGGTCCTTTTTCTTTTAAATGGGCTATTTCTTTTTTTAAAAAACCCAACAATCCTACTTGAGCTAAATACATAAACTAACATCAAGTGAATCTTTCAAAGCCAATAAACATTTATCTGGTCCTGAGTCTTCCACATCGACTCTTAATGCTGCTGGGTGCAAATACCAAGCTGGAGATTTCAGAGTTACATCGATGGGAAAATTACTCCATGTGCAGCATCTCCTGTAGCTGCAGTTGTTGAAATACTCACAGCCAGTGCTGTGAATCTAAGTTTGGCCTCATTGAGTGGCAGTATTTCATTATGAGTAGAAAAATGAGAGTACCCCTAAACATTTTTTTTAGAAAAAAAGCACTGCTCACAGCTATGCAACTCTTAAAGGTACAGAAGTTGCACCAGGCTCTGGAATTTGCAACCCCATTCAGCCTCATAGCCAGAACAAATAATCACCAAGAAATCACAGTCCATACTGATGTCTTTTGAGTGCGCTCTGTGTTCAAGTGTCCCTTCCCCTGCTATTAAGTATCAAGATATTACTCTCCAGCATTGCCCTGTTTTACGTGGTAGGGCTTCTCCTGCTGAATTTTCCCATGCAAATGTTAAAGTTGCAGAAGCCTTCTCGGAAAGCTTTCTTCTTTTCATTTTTTGCTGCCTTTTAATCCAAATGTTGTTCTTTCAGCTCAGTAAAGAAAAAGGCAACTGGTTGTTTCCATTGTGATTCTAGGGTTCTATAATGTAGATTGAAGAAGCATGTGTAGGTGGCCTCCTGTCAAGGGAAGCTGAGCTCTGAACGCATCAGGACTCTTCTGCTGCATAATGGATTCTTGCTTCTCAAGATTATATTGGGTACAGCATCTTTAAAAAGTGTTTTTAATTGAAGGGATTAATTTTGCAGCATGACAGTTTCATACCCTCCTTGCCTCTTACAGCTCTTTGACTTCACTGCCTGAGGATCTTTTATTGCATTTGGGACAAGCTGCTTCAGTAAAGCACTCTCTGAAACAATCTGAAAACCAAAGCACAGCTGTCCTTCAAAATCCACACCATTCTGAAATTTGTGATTCGCCTCGCCAACCAAACAGTGTTTACAAAGATGCATATATTACAGGGAAATGTACATAAAACTGAACACGTTAGTGAAGATAACATACCAAAATGCATTATATTAGGAGGAATTGCTGTCAAAAAAAGTGTACATTTGTCAAAACTGCATACCGAATTCTCTGACTTTAGCAGTTCTTGTTTTTATCTGTAAGCTGCCTTGAGTCCCAGCAGGGGAAAAGGCAGGATGTAAAGAAATATAATAATAATGATAATGACAGTGTGCCAAGCAATTGCTCTGTAACACACGGGACTTCCTCTTTCTCTTTCCTCAGCTGCTTGTGGTTCTTTCTGTTCCTTTCAGGCAACAGAGATGGCCTGTATTAGAGAACCTACTAAATACTAAAATCAAGCTTTGGAGCCAACATTTTTAACACTCCTGTGCCTTTAACATCATCTTGATTTGCCACCAACAGCACCAAAATGGAAATTAAATTATTGGGGAAGTCCCCACTGCCCCTCTGCTTGCTTTATTTCTGCATGGCAGGAGGATGTTAGAAACAATCTCTTCAGTGCCGTTGTCACCCCCTTTGAGTTGTTAAGTTGCAATACGGTACTTCACCCCCCCCCATTGAATCAGGATAGCTTGGATAGATCCAACGTTGCCTTGGACAAGCCCCAAACCCCTCCCCTGCTTTGACTTGGCCTTCATTGGAATAAATGAATTCACTTAGGAAGAATTTGCTTAAATAAATATTAACTGGAACAAGGCAAAATTATAGAACTGAGGGAAAGGACAACTATTTATATTTTCCAGCACTGACATTGTATTTGGTTAAAATATATTGGTGCCTGTGCCCAGCAAAATATGTAGATGCTTTTAAAAGTAACTTTTTCTTGCAAGCCTCATTCAGATGTATGCAGATGCTAAGAGACTGCAAGCCTTTAAAGTACCCCTCTGGGGGGAAATTAATGTTCTTGAAATGAATGCAGTCTCTAAATTGGTCTATATTCTTTGAAAAGTTTAAATTGGTCTTCTTTTAAGAAAATTGATCCCTTGTTTATGAAAATGTTCATTTGGAGTAGTGAAGAGACAAGATCCAAAAATACCATTGTAATTGTATCTGGCGACAGTTGGAGAAGATTTTAATTTGGCAAAGCATTATAAAAAGAGAAGGGGAACTGGACTCTTGAGGACCACAAGATGCACTTTTTCCCCTCCCCCACCCACAATGCAGAATTATTTGCACATGATTTAGAGCCACAAATTTGAGGTCTGCAGCTTCTCTATTCATGGAAACTGGGAAGCCTGAATAGGGTTAATCATGTGAACATTCAACATGCAGCTTAAAGCTGTACAACATACAGACAGGTTTGCTATGTTAGTGAGACATGGCCTGTTGAGCATGGTGAGGAACCAGCTGCTTCTCTGGTGTGATCTCCTGCACAGAATTTCTGTTTCAGTTATAATATGTTCACATATGTACTCTGGGACAGGGATGGGCAAACATCAGTCTTGTAAGATCTACTTGATTTTTATTTGACCTCCCCCACCACAACGATCCACCAGCCAGAATCAAATGGAGAGAGAACAGAGCTCACAGGTATTTCAGACAGAAATCTACTCTTGGCAGAATTTTATTTGATAAAAACAAATTTATTTTTTTTAAAAGAGATATCCTGGTTGGAAGGCTTGAGGAAAAGAAGTCCCATTTTCACATGTTTTCTGGAACAAGAGCTGTATTGGTTTTGGCCTGGATGTCATGAAGTGACTTCTCCCATGAAGCTTGGGCTCCTTCAAGACATCCTTGAGAGCAACCTTATCTGACTCAATAGTGTTGACTTCTGAATAGACCTACATAGGATTGGGAAATATCTGGTGTTAATTGAAGCAAGTTATAACCAGGTTATAGTTATTTTATTCCAGATTAGTTAATTCATAACTTGTATGTCTCTGGCACACACACACACCCCACCACCACCTCTGGCTTCTTCCACCACTGACATGCAGCTCTGAACAGAATTACCCTTAAGGGAATTGAGCCCTCAATAGACGAAACATCTTGCTCACCCTGCTCCAAGGTACAAAACTCTCATTTGCATGTGGATCCAGGGGACCCTTCCATACTTGCATTTACCAACTCGCAGAAAGTCTGTCCTCAGAGTCAGGACAGCTTGCCTTACTTTCAAGGTGGACAAGTGACATTTGTGAATGACCTTTCTTTCATCCTACAAATCATCTCTTTGGTGGTCTCCACTCTGCAGTCTTCCTGGGTGCCCAAGTTTCTTGCAAACGCCAAGACATCTGCCGCTCAGCTTTCCAGAGTGCTGAAGAAATGTTTAATGGGAAGAAAACACACACATACCACAGTTGTAAAGTACCGGTAAGTTCAACTTCAGACCCTGAAACATTCTAATGAAATCCCAAAGTGCCTTGAGAAAGAAGCAGAAAAATGGAAGGTGCTTTTGCTAGGTGGGTGGGAAAATGCAGGACAAGTTTCAGCACAGCACTAGAGATTTCAGAAGAACAGAAAGTGGGCTGTTCCGCATTCAGATATCAGCAACCTGATTCAAAATTGCAAACAACAAAAATCAAATACATTTTTGACTTTTCACTTCCTTTTTTAAATGTCCCCCAGACTGTTGTCGTGGGCACTTAATAGGATGGGTATATCTATATCTATATTTTATTATGGTACCATTAGAAGATTTTGGCACATTTATTATAATACCACTGACTGACATTGTTTCAGGTGGGTTCCCAAACAGGTTTGGTCCTGACATTTATTCTGCCTGTGGGTGCTGTTTATTGCCTAGCAATTAGAACTGATATTAACATAAAATAGCTTATTGACTTCCAAAAAACCTGAGAACCTTTCCCTGAACAGATTCCCAGGAGTTTTTCTCTCTCACTCACTCTCTGTCTTTGTCTCTCTGCTCTTCCTCCCCCACAGTCATCCACCCACTTGCTTTTAAGTGTGCCGTTTCAAATTTAGAGTTCAGGAAACTTTGCTTAAATCTCAGTCACAGAAGACAGTTACTAGGGCAAAAGCAATCCACAAGCAGAGAAATTTTAAAGCAAACTGATACTGACTTTTAATCTCCAGAAACTTTTCCACCTCATTAAAATCTGATTCTCAAACCAGTTTGATTTAGACACTTATTCATTAAGCCAGGGTCTTCCTTAGGTCATTGTTTCAATTGTACATACCTGGTATTCATGACACATTGAGTAAGCCTACAGTTCTCATGTCAGTGTGAAGCTGGCTTCAGGAACTGCATCAAAATTCAATATTTCAGAAGAAACTATGGATACCTGTGGATCATGGGTAATATCATGTATGTACAGATTTTTTTTAAAACAAAACAAAACAGGGAACACACTAGAGCTAGAGTAAAAGTGAACATGTGCATAGCCTTATTTGCCCCAAAATTTTAAAGCAAGAGTGGTTTAAAGCATCCAGGTATTGCTGGGCTCTAGCTGCCGTCAGTCCCAGCCAGCATTGCCAATAGTCAGGGAAGATGGGGACCCACACTACCTAGAGGGCCACAGATTAGCCACCCCTGCTATAAAAGCTGCCATGTCAGGAAAATTCTGCAGTTACCTTTCTGCAATTATGTCGTACCCATCAAAAAGCAAAAGAATTGCAGCCATAATAGTGAATGGGGAGACAGGGGGCCTTATTTTTTCTGAAGCAGGGTTCTGATTTGGACTCAAGACAAGGCAGACAACTTTTGTCATAGTCCAAGCCTATTTGAATAAAACAGGAGGGGCAAGTATGCCACACCGTAAATAACTGATCATAACTGAGTTGTAGAGTTTTCAAAAACTTTTTTTTAAAAAAAGTTTTCTTTTTGGATTTTTGAAAGTACATTTAACAAAGAAAACCCAAAGTTTCCCAGAATGTTAGAAAAGTTTCAAGTATTTTCATTTTATTTAGTGTTTTATATGTTGACCATGCAGTGATTTGTTTCAGGACCTAAATTAATGTATTTTAAAAATAATACTGTAGAGCTTAAATCAGATTCTGCCTGGCTTCATGTACATTTGCATCTCCTAATAAGGAACCAGCACTTCACAACTGAAGGCATCAGCGGTATATTTAAAATGCTCATGTTTGTTCCTTAATAAATAGCTTTGATTTACATGTCCTGACTTTGCTCTTGAGAAAGAACTGATGGATGACAGGTTTCCAAATTAGCAGTTTTAGATATATCAGACTTGTAATCACTTGGAAAACAGAATGATGATATCTCTTTAAAATAACAGAACAGAACACACACACACACACACACACACACACTCCAACCATTCTTCATATTTAATGAAGAATGTGCCGAACATACATTTGAGCTCGAATTCTGGCTAGACTGTAGATGAGCAGTTCCTGAGTCTGGATAATTGGTCAACTGCCTGTTTTGAACAGGTCACACTGCCCTAAAGGAGCAGGTTTATAGGCTGGGGAATGCTCCTGGTTCTATCTCCATCATTAAAGGTTGAGGTGACCTCAGTGGCTAGAAGTACCTTTTACCAGCTTGGGCTGGCAAGACATCTACAGTTGTTTCTGGACCAGGATAGCCTGACCATTGTTCATTAATGTAATGGTAACCTACAGGCTGGGCTACTGCAATGTGTTCTATGTGGGGTTACCTATGAAGCTTGACTTCTCACTGGGACACACTGTGGCTTGACTTCTCACTGGGACACACCGTGGCTACCATTTTCCATCACTACTAAAATAATTGCATTGGTGGCCAGTTAGCTGCTGGGCAAAGTTCAAAGTCCTGCCAGCAAAGGTCCGTATAGTAAAAACTATGGTTTTCCCAGTAGTGCTGTATGGAAGTGAGAGCTGGACCATAAAGAAGGCTAATCGGTGAAGAATTGACGCTTTTGAATTATGGTGCTGGAGGAAACTCTTGAGAGTCCCATGTACTGCAAGAAGATCAAACCTCTCCATTCTTAAGGAAATCAGCCCTGAGTGCTCACTGTTAGGACAGATCGTGAAGCTGAGGCTCCAATACTTTGGCCACCTCATGAGAAGAGAAGACTCCCTGGAAAAGACCCTGATATTGGGAAAGATGGAGGGCACAAGGAGAAGGGAACGACAGAGGATG
This sequence comes from Podarcis vaucheri, assembly GCF_965113315.1. Taxonomy (NCBI): domain Eukaryota; kingdom Metazoa; phylum Chordata; class Lepidosauria; order Squamata; family Lacertidae; genus Podarcis; species Podarcis vaucheri. Next base: position 57,583,580 of record NC_138760.1, on the reverse strand, counting down.
AGATGGTTGGACAGTGTTCTCAAAGCTAACAGCATGAGTTTGACCAAACTGCGGGAGGCAGTGGAAGACAGGAGTGCCTGGCATGCTCTGGTCCATGGCGTCATGAAGAGTCGGACACTAAACACCACCAACAAAGTTCAAAGTGCTGGTATACGAGATTAAACATACAGTCAGGAGTTGGGAAGGAATGCTGCATCTCCTCCCTCCCTCAAGAACAAAAGGAGGAGAGTTTGATTCTGCAGGGTGGGGGGGGGATCTCCTTTGCAAGCACCTCCCCCCCTTTTGAACATTCCACTCAAAACTGTACTGAAGGTTTCCTGCTGAAGATAGTTGAGTGCCCTGATGTCTATCCCATATAATAGGAGCAAAGGGAGTTCTGCATATGCCTATGGCTGTAGAGAGTCATGACTGAATTATGTCTGAATTTGACATAAGCAACTAGTTGGAAGAGTTTTCAATTTTTGTTGGGAGATAAACTGCAAAGTGAAAATTAGGTAAAATTGTCTTTTAATGTGAAATGAATCATTTTTTTTGCCCATGATGGGAAGATCTTCCTGTGCCTCAGTCCTGAATAGGGTAGGCCCACTAATAGCCCCCCCCCCCCAACTAACCTGCAATGAGGCAAGGTCTAGCCACTTACAGGTTTCCACAGGATCTTGAACCCTTTGCTTCAAAATCTGTACACAGACTTTAGATGTTTCTGCTGGTGTTTCCACCAGTGATTTATACATACCTGAATGAGCTGTCCCAAGTAGCCCCCTGCCCCATTTACAGTGCAAACCCAGAGAAGAAAACTGCCTTTACATGGAAGTGTTCCTCATTTGTAATCACTAATAGCGACTGGATGTAAAGCAAGTCAATAGTACCCTAAAAGTCAACGCATCACACCTGGCATTGCAGAAGCAGTGGCTCAATCAGAAGCAGGAAAGAAAAGGGTGCTGGGCACCCCCCTTCTGGGGCATTCACATTTCAGCTGACAACATCTTTTTACTGCCAAGATTACTGGATCACAATAGTAAAATAGGTGGAGGGCAGCTAGCATTTGTCAGTTACTGGCAAAAAATGTAGGTATACATATTTGAAAGGTTACTATAATATTACCATTCTACAACATCATACGTATTCATAATGAGCTATAGCAGACCATTTGTCAAATATGCCAAGCCAAATATTTCTAAAATCAGAATGCTCGGCTGTCCTTCTCCCTTCTTCTTTCCCAGAAGCAAGGGTCACCATACATATTTAAAGCGTGAGAACAACCAATATTGTGGGCGATGCAAAGACAAATTTATTATGGCACAAGTTGTTGCGAACTAGAATCCATTTCATCAGGCACATGAAATGTAATCTTCAGTTGCAGGTATATTTACAAATGGGGTGAAGGATTGTAAGCAGTAAGGTGAGCATTGCCACTGCTTCTTGCAGGGGGCAGGATGGGGCAGCGCAGGGTAGCACTGAAGGTTGGGGTGCTGGCAGATGCAGACACATGCATACCTGTCCCCACTGCTGCCAGAGCTTCACCTGTTCTCACCACTGCTCTTTTCATTCTATTTGTTGCAGTGCTTCAGTCAGGAGGTCTCCTCATAGGGGAGTTCTCCAACCCTTTGAGTATTTTGGTTGCACTTTGCGGAACATTTTCCAACTCCACAGTATCCTTTTTGAAATGAGGAGACCAGAAATGTACACAATATTCCAAATGTGGTTGCACCATAGATCTGAATAATGGCATTATGATGTCGGCAGCTTTATATTGATTCCTTTTCTAATGATCCCCAGCATGGAATTTGCCGTTTTCACAGATGCCACACACGGTGTCAACACCTTCATCAAGCTACCCATGAAGACTACATTTTGCCACCCATTCACTTGGTCTAGAGAGGTCCTTTAGGAGCGCTGTGCAATCTTTTTTTGTTTGTTTGTATTAATGACCCTGATCAATCATCAGAAAACTTTGCCACCTCACTGCTCATCCCTAACTGTATAATATTTATGAACAAATTGAAAAGCACAGGTCTCAATACCAGTTTCTGAGGGACTCCACTTTGTATACCCAGATAACCATTTATTCTGTCTCTCTGGTTCCTACTGCTTAACCATTTCCTGGTTCACAAGAGGAATTGTTATTCTCTATGTTGTCTCATCTTATTCAATTGTTATTCTCTATGTTGTCTCATCTTATTCAATGACTGCTAAGCTTACTATCTGAAATGAGTAGAGTTATTGAGAATCTATGGGAAGCATGAAAATGCCCAGCATTAAGAATGAGTTCAGTGCAGAGATGAGAATGAGGATTAATACCTTTGGGGAGGGAATATTTGTTTGTTTGTTTTTTATTGATTGATATCCTACTGTGGTGGCACACTTGCACAATGGATTTCTTTTTGTGAAAACAGGACACACACACCCTTTCCTAACCCTGGAACCCCTCTGGAGGGTGCAGGTAGCTGCAGGCAGAGGGAGGGGGGAAGGGGGAGATGTTTCCTTGCATCCATGGGGGTGACACTGGATCTCACCCAGAGACCTGAGATGATATTGTCACACAAACCTGAATGTGAACCGATATCCCTGTCCATTATCACCCTATTATTGTAATAACTTTTCCATTTAGTACTCACATCTGATTTTATGACAGCCTACATTTGAGTCAAAGTTTGAGCCAAATGTTATCTCTCCTGACTGCTGTACTGAAGGATATAAAGAAGCTGAATGGAATGGATGGTCCTGACAGTTTATTGCATTATATGTGGAAATGTGATGTACAGAAAGCAAGGAGCTTGTGCAGCATAATTGCCTCAAGCCAAGTCAGATCCCATTTGCCAGAAGTGGAAACTGTATTTGTAATAATGCCATATGCAGTTCCTTACCAGGGCCGAATCCCACGTCCTTCTGTGATGTTTCAGGAAGTAAGGACCCCTCCAGACATCCTTTTTATGGGGCTTTGATGATGTGCTCATGATGATATTATATGCAGTTATACATGCAATCCCACTTTCAATACTGTTTGAAAAGTGGACATCTCACTTCATTTATGTCCTGCAGCTTCCTGCCAAAATCATTTAATTTTTCATTCCTCAGATGTTCTGGGGTGAGGATGTTGCCCCACTTTTGCTGCAGTTTTTGCTGTTCTCCCATCTGAAATGTGGGATAAATATTTTTGAAGACAATCTAGTCTCCAAAGGCATCGCTGGCAGGGGTTCATTACTGGTTTGGAGGTCTATGCCCCAGTAACCTAATTGGGTCAACCTCTTGCTGATCCTAGGATACGTCCCTCTAGAGACTTAACCGTTTCAGAGTATAGGTGGGGGAATTGTAAAAGCAACCTGCCAGAAATAAGCATTCTAGCCTGTCCAATCACTTGACATGCTTCCTTAGAGGAATTCAGTCACGCCGTTTCCCCACATGCATTCTAAAGGGGTGCAGCCCTTGTTGTTAATCCGGAGGTCATGCAATTGGAGAGTTAAACGTGATGTGTGAGCACAATTCTCAGAGATAAGGCCCTTAAAATGATTCCTGCATGTTTTGACAGTGCTTTGTGATCTAGAAAGCGACAAGCTACAAACTAGCTGAGAGAGTGATCGAGAGATCAACAAACAAATGGGCTGAAGATGCAATTTTAATCCTGTATTTGCACTCAGCTTTGTAGCCCCGTTCTGCTCCCACTGTAGTACAAATCATCCTGATTAAATCAGTCAGCGGTTGCTCAAAGCCACCACCGGTTTTCTTTCTGCTCTGATAAGCAGGGATCTTTGGAACAGATTTGCCCTGGGTCGCTTGCTTTGCTAGCAAGGACAGGGGGCTATTTTCAGCAATATGTTTGGTTTCTGGGTGGTCAGTGACTCTTTTGCATAAGTGCCTGTTCTAACTATAACATTTAGGTGAAGGTTTGAGTTACGCGAATAGAAGCCTCAGTCTCCTTTGCAAGGATTAGCTTTCTAGATGGAATTTAAGAGAAGCGGCTCCTGTATGATTTCTTTGGATGAAGTGTGACGTTTAGGATTTATTTATTTTTAAAGAAAAGATTTTCTTAGGTCAAACAAAGAGCTAGCCAGAAGCCAGCTTTCTAGGCAATGCTTTTTATGGTAAACTCTGGTCTGTCATAATTAAAATTGCGAGGTGATATTCCATCATTTTAAAAATCAGTAGTCTGTTGTGGTGGAAAATGAACGATGAATGCTTTGTGAACTGCTTGTCCCCAGTTTTGTGTCCAGAGCCATCATGTACAATTCAGTACCCCTCTTCCAAAAGAAACAAAAGTTGGAGAGAATTCTGTTACCCCAATTAAGATATGTTTCCATCAGATTCATAACCAGGCATCTGGAAATCAACCCAAGGGACTCTGGCTTTCTTCTTCGCAGTTTTATCTCTTGATTAGGAGGTGGTCTTCTTGATCAAAGTGGTCTTCTTGATCAAATCTAAGGCTGCGCACTGGATTTGGTCACATCCTGAACCAATTTGGCATGATTCAGCAGGGACTCTGGGCTTTGGCCAAGTCAGGTCAGACCTCCTGGAGTGATCCGGGGGCTGTCAGGCAGTAAGAGTGTCACGTGGGAAGGCTGTAGACCACAACAGGATACTCCTTCACAAAACAGCACCCAGCAGGATTTACCGTAATCTTCCAACATCAGCTAGTGAATGGAGGATTTAGTCCTGCTGGCTGCAGATTGCTCCTTCACAAAACCATTCTGTGGAGGGATGGGGCTTGCGAAGCAGCACCCCGCAGGATTGAAGCATCCTGTCCTCTGCAATCAGGGGCAGGGAAAGAGATGCAGTGTCTCCTTCTCCCACCCCCTCCTGCCTGTATGTTTAAACTCCTAATTGAATATTCGTCCCATTTGTAATTGATTTGGGGCTAGATTTGGGTCCAGTTGAGTGTTCCTCAGGCATGGATCAGGTTATGGTCTTGTGCACAGCCCTTATAAAACCCCTTTATCTGCACTTTAGAGATCCCCTCTAAAGCTCTGAGATCTAAAGCTCTCTGCCTGCTGTTTTAGAGTAAAAGGCAACATTTCTCCACGGCTTCATTCCAGCACTGTGGTGGGCGAAATGCTGCTTAAGGAGTGGACAAAGGGGTTTTCTCTTATCTTTTACCTCTGAACTTATCATTAAGCACCACAGCATCAAGACTGGAGGACAATATAAATCCTGGGTGCTCCTTAATAATAAACGACAACATTTCTCCCCACCCCCAGAGCTGGAGAGTGGGCTGGGTTGCAAATGCAGCCTTATAGTTTTCCCAGAGCCTTCACTCCAAAGGAAAAGGCAACATTTTCAATCACCCGCCACCCAAGTGCTGTGTGCGCACACATGCATCTGCATGTGCTTTTGTGAGAGAGAGTTTATGTATGAATGTATGACTGCAAATGTGTGTGTGAGAAGTAGAGAGTGCTGTGCACATGCCTGGTGTGTGTGTGTGTGTGTGTGTGTACATGCATAGATTGGCCACACCCACAGCTGGCATATAGCGCTCAGATCAGTGACTGTCAATGTGGTCCTTGGACTGAAAAATATTCAGTCCCCCTGCTGTACTGAGATGAAGGTATAATATACAGTCAAAATGAGAAACATGATCACTAGCAAAATTCATCTGGGATGTGAAGGATGCCCTGGTGAATATAACCATATAATTTGAATAAGTCTGAGATTGTCAATACTTCAACACAACATGATTGTTGACAACCAATGCATTTCTGACATTCACAGTAAACTTGAACATGAAAACAGTGACAGGGCCTTTATTACAGCTCCACTAACAAACTGCTCTAGTAGAAACAAACACCTTCATTTCAGTTTGATGAATCACTCCAGGAGCAGTATTAATTGAACCTCTGCAACTGTGGAAGTGAGTGATGAACAACAAAATCAGTGACTTGAATCCAAAAGTAGTGTGAGGTTGCTTTTATTGTGTTTTTAATATTTTGTTGGGAGCCGCCCAGAATGGCTGGGGAAACCCAGCCAGATAGGTGGGGTATAAATATTATTTATTTATTTATTTATTTATTTATTTCACACAAAGGGACTATCCCAATCTTTTCTTTTGCAGCAGTCCCCACAGCTGCTGAAAACATCCTCTTGGAGGCTAGAATCATAGAATTGTAGAGTTGGAAGCTAGATGGCCAGTCCACCTCTGCTTAAAAACCTTCAAGGAATGAGAGTCCACCACCTCCTGAGGGAGTCCACTGTCAAACAGCTCTTACCATCAGAAAGTTCCTCCTGATGTTTAGTTGGAATCTCCTTTCTTGTACAGTGGTACCTCAGGTTAAGAACTTAATTCGTTCTGGAGGTCTGTTCTTAACCTGAAACTGTTCTTAACCTGAGGTACCACTTTAGCTAACGGGGTCTCCTGCTGCCGCTGCACTGCCATTTCTGTTCTTACCCTGAAGCAAAGTTCTTAACCCGAGGTACTATTTCTGGGTTAGCGGAGTCTGTAACCTGAAGCGTCTGCAACCTGAAGCGTCTGTAACCCGAGGTACCACTGTAACTTGAAGCCATTGGGTCAGGTCCTACCCTCCCTCTTTATTGCATGAGGGACTGCAAATTTGTGTGTGCAGGTGAATATCTCTGCTTGCATACTCTGAACTTCTGATCCATGCCTCTATATTTTCTGTTGGATGTACTTTACCAGAACTCAACCATAAACAGCAAGGATGCCTGCGACATTGTGAAGCTTCTTTGCTGTGGTTGGATCTTGATTCTGCTTGGAAATTGTGATATTGACAATGTTTTAGACAGTGTACTTAGAACCTCCATTATTCATTCTTGTTAGTAAATCATTACTCAAAATGTTTGTAACAGGTTAGAATGCCTCACTGAAGTGCATGGAGGACCCACTGCAAAATAACCCTCTGAAAATGATTAGCACTTAATTTCTCTCTGCAGTGCAGTTACCAAATTAATGATGTATAATTCTTCCATCAATCTCACTTTTGTTAGCAACCTCATTCAACCTTTAACAGGATGATTTCCTGTGTGCTTCCTCTAAAACTTAGTCTGTTCCTTCGTGGTTCTACAATATGGCATTACTAGGGACGTGCATTCCTTTAATAGATGATGGGAAATTAAAGCTAATGGGACACAGTACTGTATATGGCAAAGTGGATGGGGGAGACAATTGCAGCAATTATCCACTCTTCCATTGTCTGTGTAAGATGCTCTGTTCTGCAGCCCCAGTAAAGGTGGAACAGAGCAAGGCTTCTTGTGGGGTAGAAGTTCCACTAGTGGAACTTTGCAAGTTTATCTAAATTTTATCTAAATTCCATGATGGGGCAGCCATCCTTTTACCCACAGAATGCTCATGGAAATGAACCACATCCTGTGAATTCTTTAGGAGAGACAGCAAAGCTGTGTATACATAAAATGCTCCACACATTTCAGTTATTGGGGTTGTTGTTTTACCTTTCAGAACTATTATTGTTCTTAATTGAATTTATATACCGCCCTATACCCGGGGGTCTCAGGGTGGTTCACAGAATAAAACCAAGATATAAAACCACAAAATACATAATAAAAAACAACAACAACCCAATAGCCCCCCCAAAAAAACACATTTTAAAAGGGCATAGGATGTAAATCAGATCAACCAAAGGCCTGGTTAAAAACGAACATATTTGCTTAGCATCTAAAGGTGTATAATGAAGGCGTCAGGTGAACTTCCCTGGGGAGAGCATTCCACAGATGGGGAGCCACCGCAGAGAAGGCCCGTTCTCGTGTTGCCACCCTCCAGACCTCTCGAGAGCCAGTGTGGTGTAGTGGTTAAGAGCGGTAGACTCGTAATCTGGAGAACCGGGTTCGCGTCTCCGCTCCTCCACATGCAGCTGCTGGGTGACCTTGGGCCAGTCACACTTCTTTGAAGTCTCTCAGCCCCACTCACCTCACAGAGTGTTTGTTGTGGGGGAGGAAGGGAAAGGAGAACGTTAGCCGCTTTGAGACTCCTTAAAGGGAGTGAAAGGCGGGATATCAAATCCAAACTCCCATCATTAGGAGCTTTGGGGCATTAGGAGCTTTCACTGCAGGGGAGTGAAAGGCGGGATATCAAATCCAAACTCTTCTTCTTCTTCACACAAAGGAGGGCCTCAGAAGAAGATCTCAGGGTTCAGCTAGGTTCATATGGAAAGAGGCAGTCCTTGAGGTATTGCGGTCCTGAGCAATATCAAATCTGCAACATGAAAAGCCATGCCTTATTGTCCCCTTGAACTTGAAAGTTGTTTCCTAAGAGCAATACCCTCCTGCTGTAGTAAATGATGCTTTTCTAGGACAGCTAGATGTAAAAGAAGACAAGACTCCAGCACCGCTAATAGTTGTGCAGAAGATGGAATTTCCGTGTGCAGGCGGAGAAACTGACCCACATTCTTGCTGCTTAAGGCTCCCTGCAATTTATCTAAAGTCATAATTAAGCCCCTTATCACATGCTGTGTGAACATTAAAGATTGAACGTTAATGTCTAGTATTAACATTAACATGGTGGTTGTTTACTGAATCCCTGTAATTATCTTATAGTACTGTACTGTCTTATTGTTTTTATGTTGCATGTTTGTATGCCACTTAGAGATTTTAAAATATTAAGTGGTTTGGAAATGTTTCTAAATAAAGTAAGTAAAAATAGCAAACCACTGCGAGTGCATATCGCTTCCTTCACCTCATTACTCACAAAAGAACATTTGCAAATTTAGCTCTGTTGGTGCATAATTTGGGTCATCTTGGCACAGAATGGTGATTCCTCTGCACTTCCATGTACAAAGAACAAACAGCTCTGTTCTTGTGGAAGCATCCCAGTGACTCCTACAAATGATCTTAAACAAGGGAAGAATCCCCTTCCTCTGATTCTCACCCACCACACACATTTTCCCCTCTGCATTTCACACTTCAACATGCAATTCTAGAAGCACTGAGCAAAGGGCAGGCATAAAAAGTGGTAATCAAATGAAAGAACTCCAAAGTTCCAAAGAATCAATGCCTTGCAAATTCAAAGTTTCAGATCTTTAAAGTTCTCTTCCCCTCCAATTTTCTGCTACTTTGCAGCTCCCTGAAGCCTCTGCCGGGTACAGAAATGTACTTTTCACAATCCATTTTAATGGATCCAAAGACTGTCAGAAAGTTAACATGTTGGACAAAAATGAAATAGGAATGAATTAAACCACATTTAAATAGACATGAAGGCAAATTTGAAAAGAGCTCAAATACACAACCATTTAATTAAATATAGCAAGGAATTATAGGAGAATGAATTCCTTTAGAAAGAAAAGAAGTTAATTGCTTTTTGTTAATAGAAATGCCACTAACTTCACATTCTGCCCTGGTGCTGCAGTTACTAATTCAAATAAATTAAAATGAGTTGCATCACATTCAAAATTATTTCCAGGCAGGAAAAAGAAAAAAAGGCATATATTAAGGAGATCACAAGTTTTTAGCTTCAATTACTTCCCAAAAGTCCTATTTTGCATAATTTTTTAACATCAAACAGTCACGCAGAGAACTGATTTATTTCTGTGGACTAAGATCATAGATCGGGGGAAGAATGATTTAACAGGGGAATTAGGTACACAAAAACAAAATAACTGCGTGTATATGTATGCATAGAAAGATGGATAGACAGAAAAGCATCAAACAGTGCCATGCAAAATTGCCCAATCCCTTTTAGGATTTGGTTAATCACTAAAATATTTGTTACTATGATGAACAAAATAGGGGTTTTTATTTTTATTTTTTCTCTGCAGATCTGCTGTTGCTCAAATGACAGGGTTTTGTGATGGCTGTTTCAACTACAGTGGTACGTCCGGTTAAGAACTTAATTCGTTCCGGAGGTCCGTTCTTAACCTGGAACTGTTCTTAACCTGAGACACCACTGTAGCTAATGGGGCCTCACACTGCCGCCGTGCCGCCACCACGCGATTTCTGTTCTCATTCTGAAGCAAAGTTCTTAACTGAGGTACTATTTCTGGGTTAGCAGAGCCTGTAACCTAAAGCATCTGTAACCTGAAGCATCTGTAACCTGAGGTACCACTGTATTGTTTTAAGAGCAGCATAGACAGGCCAGGTTGTCTACCAATGGGAGGGAATGGGAGGTTGCAATGTGTAGATACCCCCAGACCTCTCTCCCCCCCCCCCCCAGTAATTCAAATGGAAGCCCACTTGTTGTGTTTTGCAAGGAACAGACATCTATTTAAAGCCATCCTCTATCCAAAGATAGTTTAAAGATATTCAAGTATGGTTTAGATCTCAAAAAAAACAAACCCTAAGAAGGGAGAGGAATTGCCCACCTGGACAATTATAGCCCAGACTACCTGGGCTATAAAAATTGCCCACCTAGGCAGCACCTGGATAGCAGGTTGAGCAAGTCACCTAGTCATAGTCTTTTCCACATTGCATTTCTTTTAAAAATTCTAGCAATTATTTTCAAAAATTGCATCAATTAGTAAATGCAAATCTGTCTCTTCTATTGTCCTCTTTTTTTGGGGGGGGGGGGTGGAAGTGGCCACCCTCATTCAAGCATTGTTTTCCACCTACTTCTGATAAGATTCCCAAAGGGGAATTTATTATATAGTAATTGAGGTCATCACTAACATCTCAGTACCTGATAGGCCTATGTATCATTCTGATCTAAGCATTAAAGATTTTGCCACAAAATACCCGAGTTTCAGTTTTTCATCCCTTGATAGCCAGGACTGTAATTTCATTATTCAGTTTGATTAAGCGCCGCTGAACAACAGCACTGATCTCAAAACGGAAGCACAAAAGTAAAATATGACTCATGTTACCAGGAAATGGAGTGCCGAGCCTTGACAAAAGGAGACCCTGGAAGGAACATTTCCATGAAGAGCTTTACAACGTCAACACTAGTTACTGGGTTGTATCACATATTTACAAATCCCATTAGTAGTTTTAAGTAGCGAGAAGCAATAGCGACACATTCATTAATGTGCTTTAGTTAATGAACAATGACAGTGCACCTGAGACTTTTCAGGGATGGTTTAACAGCTGGTGTGAATGGGCAAAGCTGTGCTAGCATCAGTAAGTCATTAGTGATCAAGTTTTACAAATTACAGTGGTACCTCAGATTAAGAACTTAATTCGTTCTGGAGGTCCGTTCTTAACCTGAAACTGTTCTTAACCTGAGGTACCACTTTAGCTAATGGGGCCTCCTGCTGCTGCTGCACAATTTCTCTTCTCATCCTGAAGCAAAGTTCTTAACCCGAGGTACTATTTCTGGGTTAGCGGAGTCTGTAACCTGAAGCGTCTGTAACCTGAAGCATCTGTAACCCGAGGTACCACTGTATGTGATGTGATGGTGGTGGGGAAGGGCTGAATACAATACTATGCTCCTTTATTGGTTGTGTATGTTGGCTATATGAGCACTCTAGACAGGGGTCTGGGGGCAAAGTTTAAATTACCTATCTGGAGCTTGTACCCCTCCCTCCAGCCTTTTTTGTAAAGGATCTGTGTCATCTTCCCCAGTTGTCAGGCTTACATAATCTTTTCCTTGTGCGCTCGTCTGCTCTCATATCCCACCCACCCTCCCTGCCTGCCTCCTTCCTTTCTGAAACCTCCCTTGCGCCTTCCCCAAACCTTATAAATAATACCCTTTTAACATATACATGCACTCTGCCATTAGGCAGAGCGAGGCAGCTGTCCCCAGCAAGTGGTTTGAGGTTCAATGGGAAACTTCTACTTTTCTCATTTCTGCCCAGTGGGATGCCTTGCCCACTTTTTCCTCAACATGTGCCCTCACACATAATAGATAACGCTTGTAAAATAGATAAAAAAGGAGTGGAGTTAAAATACATGTGTGTGTGTGTATGTGTATGTGTGTTGTCTTCTTATGAGTCCCTTAAAATGTATTGCAATCATAATGATGTGGGATGGTGGCCTTTTAATATCATTAAATGAAATCCAGTAAAATGGTTGAAATAGCCAGGAGCCGCTTTCCCACTGACACAAGCTTATCAGGGTGATTTTTTTTGTTTTGTTGGGAATGTGTGTGTGTTTTAAATGCAGAGGGAAGGGAACCTCTTTGCCTTACAGGTATTTATAGAGTGGCTTTGAATGGCATCTTAGTTGCAGCAGTCTTCAGCTCTGCGCTGGCTGCTTTCCATTATGTACCAAGCGAGGCTTTCTTGATGGCATCTCATTATTTCTTGACAAAAGCTGCTCTGACAGAGGCAAAACCTTCATGAATTGGCTGCAGGGTTAGGCAACGCTTGGTCTCTGATATGCTCTCATAACTACACTCATCAGAAACCACTACCTATCCATTTCTGGAAGGTCTTACTGTTTCCACGGGATTACTCTGATGTCAAATTACCAGTAGTTGTTTCTCTCCTGCTCTGGAGGGTAGGATTCGAACCAATGGCTTCAAGTTACGAAAAAAGGAGATTCTGACTAAACATCAGGAAGAACTTTCTGACAGCAAAAGCTGTGAGACAATGGAACCAACTCTCTTGGACTTTCCTTCACTGGATGTTTTCAAGCAGAGGTTGGGTGGTCACCTGTCATCTGGACTAGATAACCCTCGGGGTCCCTTCCAACTCTACAATTCTGTGATTCTATGAACTCAAAACTGGTAGAGCTGGAAAGAATGTTTGATAATATTTGCAATTACACATAGTGAAGCCATTTGAATGCTAAAGGTTGAAACCTGAAAACACAACTGTATAATTTGTCCTTGAAATACAAGTGTTTTACAGTGCAATCGTATACCTGTTTACAAAGAAGTCCCTTTGAAAAATATGCCAGTACTCACCATGAACTTGTCACAGTAAGTGCCACACTTTTAACATTTGGGGGCAGGAGAGGTGCTGCTACTTCAGCTACTATTTAAATCCAAGCTTCGCTCTGGAGCGCTTAGCCTAAGGATATGCTAACCTAACCAGCTTTTCAAGGGGCTAGCATGTAAACTCCTGGAGTCATACATCTGAAGTTTGGCACAATAAATCCCCTCTATAGGGACTTGCACATTTCAAGATATAAGTCCCCCTATATGAAAAAACAAAAATGTTGTGTCTGTTTTCATTTTAAAACATTTTAAGATTTAAATGTAGCTAGCTTAAAAATCTATCTGAAATCTGGCAGGGTTGATCTCCCCTTTAGGGTCTACCATTGTCACCCCCACCCCAAATTGCATGCCTCAATGTGAAATATTAAGAAAGTGATGACCATTTTTGTTTTGCTATGCAAGTCAATTGGATTTCTGGAGATCTGGTTGCTACTGGGTCCACATTTGTCCTGACCGAATCAGGTCCAATCTGGATTCTACAAATCTGGGTCACCGTTTGGATTGGGGACTCCATGCACAGCCTTAGTATATACATCCTATTCTGAACTCTTTGGAAGCGGACTGGAATTTAAAAACCTATCCGTATGTGTGTGTTTTCCAAGAACATACTGACCTAGCTGATAAACACTTTTTTGTATACTTGCAGCTGCTTAGGCTGCAAACCAATATCCATTTACCCAGGAGTAAGGAGCACTAAACTCAATGGGGCTTACAGCTGAGTAGACATGCAAAGGATTGTACTGTTAATGATAAATTTCCCTCAAGCAGAAGTCTATAGCTTTGCTATTGAAATGTATATGATTTGCCTTCTGTGCTATTCTAGAGAAACTTTAAAGATGAATTCCAAGGTAAGGCAGCACAAATTTTGTTCAGAAACCAGCAATTGTTGCAGCATTTGGTTCTTTTCATCCCATTGTATTTTGTCCTTTCTTGTCCATTCCCTTTGGAAGGTTTTTGCCATATTTACTTTGACAGATTTCCCTTCCAAAGAAATCTTAAAATATATCTTCTAAAAGAGGGACTTTGACTCATTTTCAAATGTCTATGCTGCAAGATTTGTGAGATTAGATTTGTTTTGAGAACAGCATACAATTTCATCTTGGGGTATTGCAATATTTGGGATGTGATCTAATGGGTCTGCATTTGGCATTCACTGGAAAAGATTGGGCTCCATTTAGAAAGATTGCAAATTTAACTTGATATAGCAGCTTCCTGTATAGCAGCAAAAAGCCAAAGGCTAGGAAGGTTTTAGAGTAACAAATCAGATGGATATGAATTTTTTCTGTAAGGACTTATTTCCTGTGGGGGAAACCTCCTTCTTGAGGAAAAAAGGAACACACTCTTAGCAGAATAATTGGGGTTTCTTTATATATTTCTTGCTTTTCTTCACAGCAGAGTCTGACCCACAGCTGTGATCTTAGTTGCCAAGAAGAAATATTCAATATCTCTGCAGTATCTCCAGGGCCGGATTTAAGCTACTGAAGGTAATGGGGACCTTTATATGTCCAGCTGTCCTTTGTCAACAACAAATTGTCACTGTTTTTTTGTGTTGACTATATGCTATATGGTAATTTATGGACCTAATAGGTATCTAAAACCATTTGCACATAACAAAATATGTATTTTATCAAAGTAATTGTTGAACTGAAAGACAATTAAGAAGGGCTTCTGGTTTCCTGCCATGGCGGCTGGCTGCTTTCCCAGAACACCGGACCCCAGTTGTGCAGGGTTTCAGGGATGATATGGGGGTAATTATCCCTGCCAACCCCTCATCCCAGGGTAGGGGGGGGGACTGGCCGTCACCTGCAGTTCATGTGATAACTGCCGCTCACTACAGTAAGTGGGGGTAGGGATGCTGGGTGCGAGCACTGAACGAATTGGCAAACTCTCCAGAGTCATCACCATGAGCGGGAGATCCCTGTTTCCTAACAATCATTAATATTAGGACTAAGAAACAGGCGTGTTCTGGAAAGAAGGAGATAAAAAAGACCTGCTAATTAAATCAGTCACCGGATTTCAGAGCTTTGATTTGAAAAGGACTTTCATCATGGTGTTTCATTGGGAGGTGAGCGGCCCAGGGAAGCGGGTGTGGATCTTGGATGAGCTAAGCTAAACATTCACCAAACAATTAGTGAAATATATCCCATGGCATTGCTTTTCTATGGAAGTTTATTTATATTTGGAATACTAATTCATTAAAAGACTCATCAAAAGACCGAATTACTGAAAGATTTCTACGCCATAAATCTTATCAAAAGAAGGAGAGTTGGTGTACATTGCGAAAATCTGGAACAGAGCCCAGAGCCTGGAAGATAAAGTAGAAAATGAAAGAGGGGGCCACGGAGAGGATTACGCAAATAAAATAAAATAAAATAAAATAAAATAAATTGAAGAATAACAATACAGAAGAAACTGCCTTCTGTGTGAGAATAGAAATATGGATTTATTTGGACACGAGAGAGAATCACACACCAGGACTGCATAAAACAGTGGGTTAAGATTGGACTTATGAAACTGGAAAAAATCAAGAGAGTTAAATGCAGGAACAACTGAAAGAGACTTTCTCCTGACATCCAGAACATGGGAAGTCCCCTGAAATTATTTAATTCAGATTGTATAATTGGTTTTATTATTTGTGTTTTAATGTGGCAAGATTTGATTTGATTTGTTATTAACTGGAATGTTTATAATTGAAAATTAATAAAAAATATTGACAAAAAATGAAATACAATTAAGAACTTTGTTAATAGTGAAATAATTATTAAGCTCTAACTGTATGTAGGTTTTATTTTATTTGTTTTTTATCTTATATTTTGGAAATGTACATCCAGGTTTCTTTTCCTTTACATTTTTTGGGGGCCCCCAAGAAAGTGGGGTCCTAAACTATAGCTTGTTTAGCTTATACGTAAATCCAGCACTGAGTATCTCTGTGGTACCATATACACCAATGCAACTACAATGGCCAGAGGGCTTTGAAATGACAACATTGTAGTGGGCACTTCAATGGCTTGCTGTAATGATAGCTATATAGGAGAAAGAGGGAGGAGGGGAAAAAATTGGTTCAAAAGACAGTGCTTCTATAAAGATGAATTAAAGGAAACAACCCTTTTACTCACACACCAGTGAGGGACCTTGCCTGTGCCAGCTCCAGGCTCTTAGGGGACCCTTCTGTCAGTGTGGGCCCCATCCTCAAACCTTGGAAGTCTCCCAATGATGCTAGTGATATGGCTAACAGTATGACTTGGGACCAAATGACAGAGACCAAATTGCAAACATGCGCTGGATTATGGAGAAAGCTAGAGAGTTCCAGAAAGACATCTACTTCTGCTTCATTGACTATGCAAAAGCCTTTGACTGTGTCGACCACAGCAAACTATGGCAAGTTCTTAAAGAAATGGGAGTGCCTGATCACCTCATCTGTCTCCTGAGAAATCTCTATGTGGGACAAGAAGCTACAGTTAGAACTGGATATGGAACAACTGATTGGTTCAAAATTGGGAAAGGAGTATGACAAGGCTGTATATTGTCTCCCTGCTTATTTAACTTATATGCAGAATTCATCATGCGAAAGGCTGGGCTGGATGAATCCCTAGCCGGAATTAAGATTGCCGGAAGAAATATCAACAACCTCAGATATGCAGATGACACAACCTTGATGGCAGAAAGTGAGGAGGAATTAAAGAACCTTTTATTGAGGGTGAAAGAGGAGGGCGCAAAATATGGTCTGAAGCTCAACATCAAAAAAACAAAGATCATGGCCACTGGTCCCATCACCTCCTGGCAAATAGAAGGGGAAGAAATGGAGGCAGTGAGAGATTTTACTTTCTTGGGCTCCATGATCACTGCAGATGGTGGCAGCAGCCACGAAATTAAAAGATGCCTGCTTCTTGGGAGAAAAGCAATGACAAACCTAGACAGCATCTTAAAAAGTAGAGACATCACCTTGCCAACAAAGGTCCGTATAGTTAAAGCCATGGTTTTCCCAGTAGTGATGTATGGAAGTGAAAGCTGGACCATAAAGAAGGCTGATTGCCGAAGAATGGATGCTTTTGAATTATGGTGCTGGAGGAGACTCTTGAGAGTCCCATGGATTGCAAGAAGATCAAACCTATCCATTCTTAAGGAAATCAGCCCTGAGTGCTCACTGGAAGGACAGATCATGAAGCTGAGGCTCCAATACTTTGGCCACCTCATGAGAAGAGAAGACTCCCTGGAAAAGACCCTGATGTTGGGAAAGATGGAGGGCACAAGGAGAAGGGAACGACAGAGGATGAGATGGTTGGATAGTGTTCGCTTAAATACATGACCTTTGAAAAATGGGGTATAACCTTCTAAACAAAGAAAGAAATGGAAGCCTGTGCAACAGGGATTTGTAGATACAGGTGACACAGCCTGCTTTTTATGTTTTGTGCCATCTATTTCCAAGTCACCTTGAAATGAGTCCTGATGGAACCATATATTCTCTTCCTTCTTTTAATTAAATAGGCAATTGGCAACACACAATGCAATCACCGAGTCAGCCACCTAGAAAACATTGAGGCTGCAGCTACTGACGTATATGTGTTGTATGCTGGTCAGCGAAAAGATCTGAGGATGGGACCTTTGAAAGCCATGTGCGTGTGTGTTTAGGATACTGAGAAATCAATCAGAATTGTTCCCAGAGAAAGTGAGTCAGAAAGTTCACAAGCACAGTCAGCCAGAAAGTGAGTCAGAAAATGCACAAGCAGTCAGCCAGGAAGATAGATAGATAGATGATAGATGATAGATAGATAGATGATAGATGATAGATTAGATAGATAGATAGATAGATAGATAGATGATAGATAGATGATAGATAGATAGATAGATAGATAGATAGATAGATAGATGATAGATAGATAAATAAATAAATAAATAAATAGATGATAGAGAGATAGAGACGATATATAGATAGAGATAGATAGATTGATATATAATGTGTGTGTGATGTAACTATAATTATTCATTTTTTTAAAAAAAAAATATTGAAGGATCTTTCTCTAATCCCTTTGAAAGTGAAATCACTTTCTATTGGATCAAACTGCTGATTGGTCTATTGTCTGGTCTGGCTAGCAATGGCCCTGCTGTGTCTCAAGTGGATGCCTTTCCTAGACCTGATACCTGAGATCCTTTAACTGGAGATGCTGGGAAATGAGCTGGGAACCTTATGTAAGGAATAGATGTGCTCCAGCACTGTGACATGGGACCCCCATGAACTGTCATCCGAGATCCTGGCTGAAATTCAGAACTGTACTGTCAGGGTTGCTTCCAGATCCTAGCTCACAGAGGATCACGCTAGCCAGCGATCATTAAATAAAAGTCTTTATTGAGTTACAGTTTCCATTCTCAAGCCGCTGCGTGCAACTCTACGTCTTATGCTTAGATCGGCGAAGCTCCGTCTGAGTCTCCGCCCCTTGTGCACCAACTTAATATCCTAGCCCTGCTCCACCTTTTCCGCCTGACAGTTCTCCTCTGGGTCCCCCTGCCCCCCGGGGTCTCCTCCCTCCGGGATTCCTCCGACGCTGACCCCCCGGACCCTCCTGTCTCCTTGCGCCGGGCTTTAGGACCTGGCTCCCTTTCCGGGCTGCCTACTGCGCCACCTTCCTGTGCATTTGAACTTGGCGCGCGCGCCCAACCTTCCACTTTCCGTCTAACCGTCTCTTCGCTCCCCGATGGAGGTGTGGCCACTCCTGACTCGTGCCCTCCCTCCTGTTGTGAGCTGCCAGCGCTTGATCCCTGGTGCCCTTCCTCTTCCCTGCTCTCTGGCGGTGACGCTGGTCCCGATTTCCAACTGCTCCCCTCTGAGTCCCCTCTGGCTCTATCTTCCTGGGGTGTCCCCCTAGTCTCCCCCCTTGTCCTGGCCACTGGTGCTCCTTTTTGTGAATCTTCTGATTCACTGGAAAGACTCGGAGATCTCAGGTCGTCGTCATCACTCATCTTTTCTTCTGCCTCCTCCCCCTCGCTCTCTGTTTCCTCCCTTGCCCTCGCCTCTGCTCCTGAACCCCTGACATGTACGTACATCATCTCACTGAAATATCTCAGAATATCTCAAATATCTGTGCTTGCCAATTATTGCTTCCCTTTGAAATTGCTTGCCTTATGAGACACCTCTGGTTTCTGCATGTTTAACTACATCTTGGAAAGCTCCTGAATTACTCTCGGAGTGGAATATGGAGCAGATTTGTGGGGTCTGATTTAATAGCAACAAAAGGTTTCTGGCCTGGAACACAGATTTGCTGGTGGGATCCAAAGGTTGGTCAGATATTGGCCAAGCTCATAAACAGACTGGGGACGTGGTTCTGATGCAGTCACAGGCTGACCAAGGTCTAAAGGACCAGAGATTGGTGATATGGTTGAGGAAAGGACAGGAGTCAGTTTCCAGAAAAGGCAAACAAGGATTAGAGGCAAGAGATGTGTTGATGGGCAGGCAGGAGGTCAGATTGGTGGGAAGATGCAAGACAAGGCAGAGAGTCTGTGTTAAGAGTCAGAGCCAACCACATCCCCACTGCTTCTTACAGTGACTTGGCATGATCAGTTTGATGAGATGTAAATTGATTCAACTAAATTGCTGTGCACAGTACCTCCCCCCATGCCCCCTAAACAGGTGTAGGGTGTGGGGGGGAGAGGGGGAAGTCCTGCACAAAAGGACCTCGTTCCCCCTATGCACATACCCCATTTAACGTTGTCAAATTCCCCCTGCATTTCCTTCTTTGGCCATTATAAGGGTGGCACTGCAGCCTGGGCAAGATTCCTACTGAGATTGCCCCTGAAGAACGGAAATTGTATTCCTGAAATGAGCTTTGACTGCAATAGACTTGAGGACTTTTCTGAATTCATGTCTCTCTTTCCTTCCCAGTCTCTTTGCTTCTCAGGAACAGCTTGAGAGCTGCCTTAGTCCTCTCGGATGTGAGGCATCAGAGCCCAGTTGACCAAGTCCCTGGCTGGAATCCCCAGGTGCCTTACACAGCCATTGTACAAAAGCAAGGCATGTCTGCTGATATGGCATGGTGGCAGTTCAGGTTTTGGAATCTGAAGTTCAGTGTGGATGGACTCCAGAAGAGCCACCAAAGCCTTTCAGGGCACTGCCTGCCCACAACTAACATCCCCAAGCTGAAAGAGCTGTTTTGATATTGCAGCAATCAGAATCCCGTTGTGCAAATTTCGCAGAACAGAAGGCCAAATAATTAGCTCTAAAGAGACTGAGATCAGGGCCGGTGTCTGCTTGCTCCACAAGTCACCATATCCCCACCTCCCGCAGAGCGATCTTCCTTAGAAATAGAGCATAATGAAGTGCAAGACTCCGGTGGCTGTCGGCTGCCGAATGAACTCGAGTGGCTCTCTCTGGCTTGCACATCTTCACTGTCAACTCTGATTGCAAATTTCTTTGAATCATGCTCACCACTTTGATGGTAATGCAAGCCCTCTCTTCCCCCCACCTCTCTTTCTATGGTGAAGGTTCATTTTATGAGTCATTTTTGCTCTCCTACATAAAATAGCTTCTTCTTCTTCTGATGCTGCTGCTTCTCCCCTCTCCCCCCAGTAAAAAAGCATAGCTGATTAAATCACAAGTAATTGCTTCTCTAAAAGAACCGTATTTAAAATCTCTTTCACTTTGAGCTTTTCAAATCAAAGCGACTACAGTGTGAATCATTAGGTGTTTCAATAGATCCAACTTCTTGCAGCTTTTAGAAAAACACCCAATTTCTCTCCACGTCTCTTCAAGTTAATTTCTCTCATTTACATTGTGCTCAATAGAATTAATGCTTCTAACTTTTCTGCACAGCACTGATGATTCAATAAGATAAAATAGGGAAAATAAGAAAATATGCATGGCATACCTGGATCAGAGGATCCATCAGATTCACCTAAAGGGTCAGAAGATCCATTTGATCCAAGTAGAGGATCTATGTAGTTCTGCTTTGTGTTTTAAATTGTTGTAATACACCTCAAGAACTTACGATGAAGGATGAGTAATAATGATAATTCAAGATGTTCCAAACAGAGTTTGAAGGTCAAAGGCATTCCCTGTTGTTTGTCTTTGTCCTCTGGTATTCAGATGTCTTCTCCCTTTCTGCAAATAGAGGTTCTTTTTGGCTACTATTGCTGGTTCATATCCTCCATGGCAAATGTCCAGCCCTTTCTAAAAGCCATCTTATAATGGCTATTTCCATTGCCACAAAAAAGGAGGGTTGATCTACAAAACTGCTAGTGGAAGATTAAAGCATCACCTCAGTTATATACTAAAGTAGTGATAAAGTCATATGGCTAGATAATACAAAATATGAAACCCTGAGGATTGGCATCTGAATGCTTTATTTTCTACAAAACCGTAATTTAGGAGTGGAGAACCGTTTTCTGTCTGAGCGTCACATTCGCTTATGGTGAACCATTGCGGGGGGGGGCACATGTCAGTGAAAGATAGGGTCAGAGGCAAAAGAGGGTGGAGCAATAGATGTAAGACTTACAAGCCCAGCTCACAAATGAGGCGAGGTCAGGCACCCACCTCAAGTGGCGCAAGCCCACCAGCTGGGAAGTGGAAGTGTTTCTGGTGAGACCCCACAAGATCTCATAGAGTATGCAAGATCTTGCTGGAAGCTGGCACTACTGTCAGCATTTCACAGCTGCTGCTACAATGCAGGTAAGAGAGGCTTAGCACGGGCAGTGGGATGGTGGGGTGTGTGCGGCAGTGAGGGGGGGCAGCACATTCCTATTTCACCTGAAGTGGCAAAACGGCACATAGCACCCCTGGACAGGTCCCTTCGTATGGTAGCATAGAGTCTAGCTATTCAAAAGTCAGAGAGATTTCTACCAACATGCCTCTCCACCAGGCAAGCAAAAGGCATTATATAGACTATTTTTATTATTTTGGCATACTACTGTGATGACCCATTTGCCTCATTGGAGAAAAGACAGAAACGATCCCATCCTGGACATTTAAAGTGGGAGGAGGGTATGATCTCCCTCAACTCTCGGGATCGCTGCATATTCAGTGCATTTATTTTGTATCGTGCTGCTGCTTGCCAAAAACTTCCTGCGCTTCACAGTTCCTGTGGTAAATTGGAGGAATGTGGACATAGCTGCTTGCCCTTTGGAAAGTGTCTGTTTGGAGAGCATTGTTCTGATTACACCAGTGGGTGTGGGTGTCCCCTGCATGGGGTTTGTCAGGAAGATACAGCATTGGCTCAAATGGAGGAGGTGAGGTTTTCTAACTCAAGGCACAGTTTGCAAAACAAACAACAACAACAGCAGCAAACAGACATGCACATCTGCTTTCTTTCACAATAAATTACACCAAGGAAGCAACATCATATCTAAGCTTGCTCACCATTGAGTTGGTGCCAAAGAACTACGGGCAGAAGGCAAATGGCAGCTTCTAGGGCTGTCCCGTCCCCCCCCCCAAATGCTGTTACACAAACACTGTTCAAGCATTGCTATATAGGAAGAATTTGTAGCAGTTCTCATGCTTTGTAATGGGTAAGAGATTGTTCAATTGACCTGCTTGGATTTCATTTCTGTTTGCTTGTGCAATGTCCTAGTAAGAGGTATCAAGCACAGCCCATCCATGTCTTCCATGTGTGGAATGGCAACTTGGGACCCACCCCAATGGACCTTAATTGTCTGACATATTTTTTTCAGTGAAAATCAGAAGTGCAAATCAAATCGTTCAAATGAGTGCCAAAGTGTGCATTGGGGGGGGGGGATACTACAGAAAATACTTCATGTGCCTTCTTCTAATATTCAGTTCTTGCAATCAACACAGTCTTCTTTCAGTGCTTTATCCTCAACTTTCAACTTGAACATTTCTTGAATGCTCAAGAACATTAAGGGTAATCAAAATAATTATATCCCTGCCAAATTCTCCTGAAATCAGTTCCAGGGGATCATGCTGTTAGGCTAATGTGCCAAGCTGATATATTCGTGTTATTCTTAATGCCTGCTGTGATTATTCAATGATGTACCAGTGATAAATTGATTTTTCTCTGCCTGTATGCAATACACATGGGAATCAATATGCTGCCCATCAAGAGTCATGGAGGTGACTGTAAATTTGCTCCCATGGTACTACTGTGCTAAGAGCACTCTTTATTTGTAGGTACTGGGTAAGTGTTCAGACCCTTTTAAGCATGGGCTTCACTGATAATGGTAGAAGCCGTATTCCAGGTGTTAACGGGCTCATATGTTCATTGACAATAAAGGGTCTACTCTGAGTAAAACATAGGCAAATGCCACCCAGTGTGCTCAAGAGGACAATACAGCACATGCCACAACTTTGTTACATGAGTGGTAGGAGTGCAGCATGATAATATCTCAGCATTTTAAATGCGTCCCTTTCTCCTGCTCTCAGCTGCTTTGCAGCATGTCAAATGAGATCCATCTAAATAGTGTACTGACAACATGGCCTGTCTGCATAATGGGAAACTATGGACAGAAAATGGCTGTGGGGCATTGGCTTACAGTGTTGCTCAAATGCAGATAAATTGTTCCGCTTGCCTGAGCTTTAATGACCTGCTCAGTGGAGACCATAAAGCAGCTTTAGATTGACTTCTGCCAAGCAGTCCATAGCTCAGGTGGGAGTTAGAGTTCTTGCACATCAGTTTCCCACCGTGTTGCTCTTTCACTTTCCCTTATAATCATGGATATTTTCTTTTGGCTAACAGTTGCTCGAATGCACCATTATGGGACATTTTGTAAAGTTAGCATACTGGCCACTCATTGTTCCCACATGAGTACCATGAACTCCCACTACAAATATATACATAGAAAACAACCGAGGAAGCTCATTTAATGGGTATTACATATCTTGTTTCTGACAGAGTGCTGTCAATTAAGAGGGTTCTGCTGCAACAAACTATCTTTTTTCTAATGGACGCCTCGTACTGTTTTAGTTGGCCTTAAACTTTAACACTCTTTAGCCTCAACCTCTTCACTTTTTTTCTGGCTCATTACAGAGGGAGGTGACATCCCACACAACTCATTTTATTCACATATCCTGAAATATTTACCCATTTTGTACTCGTTTGTGACTACTTAAAATTCAGTGACAGTTATATTTCAGCAAGAATCAACAAGATAGCTGAAGTCATTGGAATTTGGTCAGTGCTTTATTTTTGCTTACTTGTCTTTCGACCTTTGGAGTGAGATGGAGGATCCCTTAACAGCCCACTGTGACAAGTTTGTGAAGCGCTTTGCAGATTAGAAATCTCTCGCATTTGCCCTGACCTTGGGCTCTTCCAGTCGACCCATCTGTTGAGCATGCCACCTGATTTGCTGGCACAAAGCTAATACAGATGAACCTGTCAATTTCAGTTTCTCTGTTTTTTCATTTTATCGAGGCTTAAGTTCAGTTCTCAACATTTCCACATCAGTTTGCATTTTTTAAAAAGGTCCTCATGAAAATTCACAAGCATTTTAATGCAAATTTCTCTTAATATGCGATTTTGTCTAATATACACAGTTTTACAAAACAATTCCCCCTAAAATAATGCATTTCTAAATGTTATATTCACTGATATGTGTGTTTTTATAGATGCTTGTACTGAATACATGTATATTTGTATGCATTACTTGATTGGAGACCTGTACTGCAAAATTTGGGTAAATGTGAATTTTGAAGGATGGCTACATAGGTAAGTTCTCCTTTAAATGTGAAATGAATCATTCTCCCCCACAACCCTATGTAGAGGTTAGGTTATACCATGCATTTACTGTGCATTCATTCTGATTTGTTTACAGGACAGTTATATGACAAGGGCACTTCACACTGATTTCCTTGCAGGGTGTTAATTTATCTTCCTGCTAATCATTTGTTCATTCCACACTTTTCAATGCATTTCCATCTCACTTTCTTAACCAGAAAACAAAAACCTGTTTCTTTTTAAAAGTGGATTTGTTGTGGTAGGGCAACAGAGTGCCATAATGCTCTTTTAATTGAACACACCTAACTAATCCAGCATGCAATTCAATCTGTGAGGCCTGAGGATAGTGTTCTTTCATATGATCCTGTCCCCTCATTGAGACTCACCAGGGAGGGCTTCCCCTCCTTCTTCTTTTTGCCCACCTCCATGTGAAGTGAACAATGTGTGAAAGGGCCTTTCTCCACTGAAGTATCCAGGTTATGAAACTCCCTGCAATGGGAGATTTGTTCGGCCTTCATCCTGATGCCCATTCCAGTGTTTGCTGAAGGAATTATTATTTTTTTGCAGCATGCATTTAACCTGGCTGGCGGCTGCAGAGTAATTATCCATGACCACCCTCGGTGTACTATTTTAACTGCCTACTTTTCAATACTGTTTATATTGCTTAAACCAATTGTTTTAATTGCTTGCAAGTGAAATGTTAGCTGCTTTGGGGGACAACATTTTCCTCTAAAATTAATAAATTCTGGCATCTAGATGCCTCAACATTTATTTTTTTTAAGCTATCCTTTTCTTGACTCGCTGAAAGGAAGATTTCAACTTATTTACTCTTCATAGCAGTCCTCTCAAAATGCTGCTCTTCAGTCTTCAGTTTACTTGCCCTGGTAGAAGCAATTGTCCAAGTAGAAGTAGCGGTGAGCCTGCCCAACCACAGACTAAGTGAAGGAGAAGCTCTTGACTTGGTGAACGGTAGCTTCATAAGTGAATCTGAGGGTGCTGGCATGTTGCCTTGGCTTGCCAATCTCTCTTGCATACTCATAATTGGAAGCTTTGTGCACCGAGCACAGTGTTTCCACCTCCCCACAAAAAAAAAAATTGTAAAAAGCACATAGGTGTTTCTCAAGAATCTGCATATACCACCATGGTCTCTGGTCTTCATGGTCATCACCACTGAACTGGTCTGATCTATGACAATATCTGAATTTATCTCATCTACAAAAATCCTGAGAAAAGTTATACTCTGTAAAGACTAGTCTCAACTGGGAAGCTGGAATGTGCAATAAGCTAGTTCCCCAAGCATAATTTAAGAAAATCCAAGATCGCCACCCGCCCCCTTCAGTCTAACAAACAGCTTTCAGGAGGTTATTCATATGTCAAACCAACATGAATAATGCACTTGGCATATTTTTTCAGCATTGGGAGTTCAGCTGAGTTTGAAGTCCTCATTATACTACCACCATCATTTAACAAGCTGCACTGATTGATGCTTTAATGTGTATATGAGGCTAGGTATCACACAATAATTTGCTCCATGTGAGAAATGTGAGTCTGTTTGCGGCTCTTTTAAAAGCAGTAGTGGGGGAAATGTTTCTCTGTTGCCTTATAGGCAATAGGGAGTTATGATTTCAGATAGTGAATCAATAGGAGAAGCACACAGAATTTTTTAGGAATCAGTATTCCAGTTTTGCAAATATGCTTTTTTAGTGCCAGAACAAAGCATAAAAGTCTCAAAAAGTCATAAGCACAAGCTGTTACGAAGTAGATCACATTTCAGTGCTTCCCACAAAGCACCAGCGGCCTTTATTAATGCACTGCTGATGACCAATCCCATAAAACAGCTCATAAGGAACACACATCATCGAGTGCCTTTTATTGTTGTCATTTTATTGTTCCTCAGAGAAGACTTTGGAATTAAGAGCACGTGAGGCTTTGTGTTAACAGAATCCCTTTAGTAGAGTAATCCATACTGAAAGGGAAATTAGGCAGAACTGTTTTACAACACTTAATAAGGAACACACACAACTTTGGGGAAACCAGTTACTGAAACAATAACCTGTGCAGTTGCATAATAGCCCCTTTCAGACGCTCAAAATCAATATATATTCAGTGGGCTGAACCCAAACTCCCCATGAGTGGTACTTCACACATAGTACTTTCACACTATGATTCCTTCTTCAGCTCACTGTGCCCCCAAAAACTGTTAAAGAGGGTGGGAGTCACCTAACTAACCCCATCGGAGGAAACCCCACCCAAAGGCTTATGATTGAAAAAATTCCCGCCCCCTCTTTCCCCTGCATGTCCCTTGCACCTCCCAAAACTGGCTCAGGAGGTGGTTGGGAGCTCTCATTATTGTCTCTGAGCACTGATTGTGGACCTGCTTGGCCTCCCCTGGTTTGGATGACAAGGAGAAATAGAGGTGGGTATCATTCACCCTAACCCTCCTGCTGAGTGTTTCCAGTGGCTTCATATAGTTGTTTTTTAAAAGCACAAATTCAGCTCTTTAAAAACCTGCAGGTGTACCCTTTACTCCCAAAATTATAATGCTTACAGTTACATGAATGATGCTAGCTTCTCTGCTAAGTGACATCAACATAAATAAATTGGGCTCCTCTCCTCAGGTGCACTAAAAACAGCTCTTCTAATGCTTAAAAACCCCCTGAAAATGCTATAAGCCTATATGCACACAAATATGTGTGGCTTTTGTAAGTACTTAGCAAGGTTGACCAGCCCTGAGATTTAAGAAATGTCTCAATAACTATGAAGTTTGCTGCTATAAACTTTCTGGCTTATATACCAAAAATGGAATGTAGCCATGGGCTCAAAGTTAAAAACATATGCTCAATGATTTCTTGAACTTGATCCAGAAAACGCTCAGGTCTTCTCCAGGTGAATTGTTGATTGGGCGTCCATCCTGATTTGCTTTCACAAAGCTTACACGGAGGTTAGACCATGCCAGTCTTTGTTTAACATTTGTTCAGATTTATTTGCAGGGAGATTTGCTTGTGGGGTGTTCATTCATCTGCCCATTAATTGCTTGTTCATCTCACTCTTTTCAGTGCAGTTCTCCATCACTTTCCTAACCAAAAATGGCCTTTTACGGAAGAGAAGACCCATTTTTTTTTGGGGGGGGGGTGAAGGGCAAGGTTGTTGGGCTTTTTTTAGGGAGGAGGAAAGCCCTGATTATTGAGAATTCAAGCCTGAGCTCTGGGGAGAAAGGGGAACAGCCACTCAGCAACAAATCGCTGGGGAAACAAACAGCATCACTGAGTAAACTCCGTCTTCAGTTCTGCAGATCATGCAACAATGGAGGGCAAGGCCAGATTTTGCCAACGCTAAGGAAAGGGACTCAGCGATCGACCGCGATCTACCAAATCTTCCCGGGGGATCTACCAGTAGATCACGATCAACCTGTTGGACATCCCTGCACTAGGGCAGCAGAGATCTTAATCAGCTTTAATTGCAAGAACTCAGAGTTCTGGTAAGCATTTGAATCCCTTCTGGAAAGCAGGGATAGTCTGAAAGCACTCTAAGGCATGAATACAGTGGAAGACATTGCTTATTTTAATGATACTGTGTATAAGTGGGTTAAATATCTTTGAATCGGACTCTGCTAGACTCTGTAGTTGTTTGCGAATTCTCTTCAGGTAGCGAAGAGTATTCAAGGAACTTGAGATCTCTGCCTCACTCCATTGCATTCTCAGATGTTTGTGATGTGTTGATTCTGTGCAGTTAAAGCATCCACTCCACCCACCTGCTACTGAGATGTTTGAGTGAGAGAGACATTGTGCCTGGCCTTATAGAGGGGCAGTGCCTGTGAATGCCAAGGTGGTGGTGTACACTGTGTTTTCAGATGCCAGCTTGGCGGTGGAGTTTGGAGTGAGAGATTCACCTTGGCAATAAGAACCCCTCTCTTGGTGAAAATAGGATGGGGGCAGAGAAACAGAGATGCCACCAGCACACACCATATTGATCTATATTTTCTTATACATGCTGTGAATCCACAAGCATAAATGGTTGCTTTTCAGGCTGACAGCAGTGAGTTTTTCCATGATTATGCTTACTGAAATAAGTGGAAGATGGCTGTAGCAAACATGATATGTGAGTGTGCAAGAAAATCCAATAATTGGCTTTTTAAAAGAAAATACATTCTGCCTTCTTGGATTGCCTTGGGAGATTTTTTTAAAAAAATTGTAATTCAGCAATGTCTCTAAACATACCCAGAAGCTACAAAATGTGGATACAGGGGGTGCAGGAGGATCGGGGGAAGCTAGGAAATCTACTGTGCATAGCCTGCATTTTTCTAGTTTAATAAAGCATTCAGAATTACATATTTTTCCCCCTTGGGTTCAGACTGAACCAATACTAGCAATTTACTAGCATTTTTTCTAGTTACAAAAAAGTATAAGCAGTTTTCTAGAGAGCAGTGCTTACCCCAGTTTCTGAGGTTACTGGAGGCTTATTGGAATTTTGTAATATTTTGTTTTATTTACAAATATATATATATAGGTTGAGCACTGGTGGTAGAGGCACAGCTTGAAGATTCCAACAGATGGCTAAATCTATCAGATCTTCAGAGAGACATACCACTGTATCGCCTGGTTCTGCTAACTTGCAGATTTCCCCTACCAACTCAAATCTTATTCTTTGTGTTTCTCCCTCAAATTGGAGTCGCTGTGGTTTATTTTGAAACATATATCCAGATTGCACCGCTGATGCAAACTATGTCCCTTTCCCCTTCTCTATGTGGTTTTTCCTATTCAGAACATTATTATTATGAAAATTTCTATACTGCCCTTCATCTGAAGACCACAGGTCGATTTACAATACAAAAATACATGCCACAACAAACAATTATCAGCACCAGCTCAGCCACTCCTAGAGTTTTCCAGGGCATCCTGCCAAGCACCGTGATTCTCTTGCTCACTGAAATCTGATAGCAAAGCCCATAATAGTATTTTACTAGCAGGTCTTGAGTTAAATATATGTACATGTTTTAAAAGTCAAAATCTAAATCAGGTCCCAAAAGATGGAATAAAAAGGGGAGATGGAAATAGATATTATTTTTTGCCACACGTTTATTGTAAGAGAAGAAAGAATGACTTTTTAATTTTTTTAAAAATGAATGTATGGATTTCTCCCGCCCCCTTTTGAAGAAATACTATAGTAGTATGGCATCTTGCTGAGAAACATTCTCCGGCAGCCATCTCTGCCTCCCCTAACAGACTGTGAAAGATTTAGTCCAGACTTCTGTTCTGATCATGTCACGTCTGTTCACTGCTGCCTCTTGCGGGAAGAGACCAAGAAAGACAGATGCTTCAATCTCCCAGCCACTCGTCACTTTGCATAACCATCACACCACAGAATTGTGACTCTTTCTATTATAGGCACCACTAAGGGAAGAGGGGTCTTTGGGAGGGACCCTGGTCATGTCTGGAAAGAGAAGCAGTGAATAAAATTGGGAGTGGGGTGGGGTTTCCTTATAAATTCCCAATAACTAATTAACATGAAAATAATAACCATAATGATTTCTCATTTCATATTTCTCATTTCATATGGATGAAACAATGATTACTCGTAATTATGAAAGTGATAAATTAAGCATAATTACGTTGTTGTGTTTCAAAAAGAATGCTGCACACTTCCCAAAGGATGTACTCTGTTATAACAAAAATCAGCAGCTGTGGGTGACAAATGCTCTTGACCAGGGATCTGCTGAGTTCCATGAAGATCAACTAGAAAAAAACTTACTGTCCGATAGTTGCAGGTGTAACTTCTCCATAAGGATGGTTTTTGGTTCATCAGTCTGAAGGCCAAGTTACTGCAGCTTGTATCCTGCTGGATAGCTTCCTAGATGATCCAGGCCTCCTTGCCTAGAGTCTGTTTCTTCACTGTATCCTACTAGACAATTGAAAGTAGCAAAATATGGGGCATTTTGGATATAGTATATAGTGACCTAGTTGTTCTGTCAGCATAATATACTAAGGATTGTAATCAGTTTGTTTCTTTATTCTTTTCATGAGCTTGTTATGCTTTAAAGTTTTGGGGATTTTTTTAGTTGCCTGTATTTTCAAAATGATAGATAGAATATGATAGATAGATGATAGATAGATGATAGATAGATAGATAGATAGATAGATAGATAGATAGATAGATGATAGATAGATAGATAGATAGATAGATGAGAGAGAGAGAGAGAGAGAGAGAGAGAGATAGATGATAGATAGATAGATAGATAGATAGATAGATATTTCCCCCCTCCCCCGCCACAAAAGGTCATTTGGACAAATACTGATAAACGAAGGCGTCATTCATTGCCAAGAAAATAAAAGGCATTTTATCTATCTATACATCTATTTCTATATCTATTTTGGAACCAAAATTTTGGAATATCTACATTGGAACTGATTTTTTGCATCTTTAAGTCAAGATGGGGAAAATTGCAGTTGTACAGCGCACACACACGTTTCCCTGGTAGCAGAAATACCATAAAAGCAAGAGTGCTGAAGAACTCCTTGGGGCTCTGCAACAAATAGAAACATTAACATGCCTAGTTCTAAAAATAGCTACGCTTGGTACTGCTCATCAAGTTTCTACTTAGCTGCTCCCGCTTTTGTGTGGAGGACATTCAACCATCAAAACACAAGAATGCTTTCAATATTTGCATCGCGGTGGTTGTCCCTATTATTAGCGTTGCTGTCCAGCATTCAATACTTCTCAGCATCTTAATTGCGTGTGTGTTGAACATGCTGCAAGAATGTGTTTGGAAGCACTGAAAGCACATTTTCACATTGCATTGGCTCAAAGGGTGTGATGTTGTTAATGCAAGTTAACAGGGCCTACTCTGCACGGGAACTAAAGGGAAACGAGGTAATAAGAAGTGCCAGGTACAAAGAAGGCCAGAGACAAAGGGCACATAAAATACTTGGAGGCATCTGCAGATTCTCTCACTGCAAGCTAAAGCTTTAAATCATCACACCTTGAAGTAGAGATCAAAAGGGAAGCCAATCACACTTTCTCCTCGTTTTATTTACATAGAAATTGTACAATTGGCGGTGCAGGGAGTTACACATAGTTATCACATTGCCCTGGGAAGATGTATCTGGATTCGGTCATATTCCCTTGCAGTCAGCTGGAGGGGAGCAGCTGTCATGGCCGTGTGTGGCTGCAGCAGTGGGGTGGTCTTCCACCCTTGGCACAGCCGGGGGGGGGGAGGCATCACTTCCTCTTCCTCTGGCCGTGTTGGCTGCTGGGGCTCGCCTGCAGTTCCAGCCAATTGTGGGGAAGCTTGGGGCCATTGTTTGGGAAGTGGGTTATAAAAGCCAGCTGTGTCCAGGCCTCAGCCTACTTGATGCTAGATTCCCCACCAACCCAACCCACGTTTTAGGTGTGGGACTGCACGAAGGTAGGTGGGCATTCCCTGCATTAGACCTTGAAATGGAAGCCTTTGGTCACCATATTTTGGGTCAGAGAGGAATTTGCCTTTAGACAGATTGGGCCTGCCTGGGGGTTTTTCCTACCTCATAACAATTGTAACAACTTGATGGCAGATAAGGCATTAGCTTGGATCCTTTGTGGATGGAGAGTTTGTTCTAATGCCCAAATAGGGTCTGATGGAACAATGAACGCTCACTCCTCATGGGACTTACCAGCTGCTTGTGCAGGCCCGCCTCTCTGATGCCGCAGCCATTGGAGGTTCCTGCCAAACCTCAATCCAAATGATCCAATCGGCGGCATTGGTGGAGGCGGGGCCAGCCGAGCGGACTGATAGTGAGCAGGCTTCACTTTGGTTCACTTGTGATGTTCATCAGGAGGCGGAACCGACGGCAAAACACACAGTTGGCTCCACACCCAACCCTCCCTGTGTTTAATGCTTGATTATAGGTGTTTAATGCTTGATTATAGGTTAACCTTTTCCTTCCAGGTCAGTGGGTGCTATGGTCTTATAATAGTAAAGGTAAAGGTAAAGGTACCCCTGCCCGAAAGGGCCAGTCTTGACAGACTCTGGGGTTTGTGCGCCCATCTCACATCTATTGGCCGGGGGCCAGCGCTGTCCGAAGACACTTCCGGGTCACGTGGCCAGCGTGACAACGCTGCTCTGGCGAGCCAGAGCCGCACACGGAACGCCGTTTACCTTCCCGCTGGTAAGCGGTACCTATTTATCTACTTGCCCCCGGGGGTGCTTTCGAACTGCTAGGTGGGCAGGCGCTGGGACCGAGCAGCGGGAGCGCACCCCGCCGCGGGGATTCGAACCGCCGACCTTTCGATCGGCAAGCCCTAGGCGCTGAGGCTTTAGCCCACAGCGCCACCCGCGTCCCTGGTCTTATAATAGTTGTTGTTAAAGGACTGGGAAGGAATTTCTCCCTGCTCCACAGGTTTTGCCTTCCCCATAGCAATTGTCACAACTTTGGCGGTTTCAGGCCTTGGGCGGAATCCTTTAGTCTATCTTCCCTAAATGGGGGGGGGGCATGGCATGTGAAGTGGCATATCCCCCCCTGTGCGGCAGCAATACCAGGGTTCCCGTTCCCCATTTAAGGGGTTTGTGTAAAAGAGAGCCACTGGCTATACACTGAAAGGTTGTCAGTGAACTCCCCTCCATTGTGCAGAAAAGGGGTTGGGCAGCCTGTGTACACAAGTGTCTTGCAGTGCCCCCTCCCCAGATCTGATTAACCCTGATGAGCCCCAGTCCCCTGGCGGGAGGGGGGGCTGGGAGGGATACACGCCCAATGCCTGAGCCAAGGTCTTTCCTACATCTGAAAGAATTAATAAAGTTGAGGCCAATTTAATCCCATAACACGTTGTCATTAGTTATTATTTCCTTCTGGTGGACTCTCTGGGGTCGGGGGTCTCCACCTGAGCACACAATGACAAAGCACTCCCAAAATGGTGATCTCAAGGGATCGCCCCAATTCTATGTACATCGTAGGGTGATCCTTAAACTTCTGCATGAAAATACTTCCATGTATTAGTTTAAGGTTTAGCTAGGCAGGTGTGCTTTCTAAAGTTGCAAAAAGTTTCCCTCAGGCATAATGTCCAACATTTTCTTGTTATTTAAAATAGTTAGAAGATCATGATAAAATAAATTAGGATTAATTTTTGTAGGGAGATAGCTATCACCACAATAAAAGGCTTCAGAGTTGTAGAATAATCTGTCTCTAGGTAATTGCTTGAGTAATTTGAGTTAATTGCTCATCATGCAGAGATTTTTAATACATTAGTTCATGCTTATTTCCATTATCAATTAACACCACAAAAATGATTTCATTTTTATAAAGTCTCTCCAAGGCCAAGATCTCTATTGCCAGTTAGTGGCTCCTATAATTGGGGGAATTGGGCTGTAGCTCTATACACTCACTTACCCAGGAAAGCCCATGTAATGGGCCTTACATCTCAGTAGACATGCATAATGCAAAATGCAAGGAAATGCAAAACTGAGCAACACCTGCCCTTGGTGGCCATTATGGTAGGCATATCTCTGTTCTGTAACATGAAACAATAAAAAGGATTGAAACTCATCACAAGATTAGAATTTGGGGTTCTAGAAATTGGATTTTTGTAGCCTTCTTCAAGCTTGATAATCCCCCAAGAGGGTAGCTTGTTAGGAGAGCTACACCTTCTTCTATTGTCATCCCTATCACCCCCTGAGAAGGAGGATAAATTTCTGATGCAGGGAGCATCTTTCAGAAGCTGCTTCTCTGGTGGGGCAGAGCTGCCGTGCTAATTTCTTGGCAGGTGAGCTGCTGTTGTTTAGTGTGTGAGTGATATGCAGAGGTGATAGGGAGGTTGGTGCAGTGCAAACACGCCAGCAATAGTACAGGATCAAGCTGTTCATCTCCCATTGATATCCCATGCAGTTCATGCTTCTAAAACATCAGTCAGCATATTTGTATATGGACATGTTGTAGCCATATTTTCCAACCGGACTTATGCATAGTAGCTCTGCAGGATTTCAGATGGAGTGTATCCCAGCTCTCCTGGGGATGCTAGGGATTGAACCTGGGGCCCTCTGAATGCAAAACAGATGCTTTACAACCAAGCATTTGGCCCGTCCCCACCATATTACTTCTTCCTTCTTAGCCTCTCAAGGTAAGGGGAGCAAGGGCAAATGAGCTTGGGTGATGGGGGACCAAGGGCCCAGAGATCGTTGTGGAACCAAGGCTGATGATACAATAAACGCAGCAAACATAGCAGGGCAGAAGGGCTTGCTAATGAAATGACATCACAGATTATTATTTGGGGGGGGCAGGGGACTTTATCTTCTTTACATTTGATAACTCTTTTTAGGACAAATTCTTCTGGCATATTCTTACTTTTATTGAAGGTTTATGAGGACTCATCACAGCTGGCAGAGCTGCACAAAGATGATAAATTAGAGGGTCGTTATCAGATTAAAGCTGCCAAATCTGATATCTGAGCCTTTTTCTTGAATTGAATAATCCTGTATTTTATCTCATTTTTGAACAGTGGGGATTCATAAATCACCTCTTTCTGCCATTCTATTAGACCAAAATGAGTCCCCTTGTGGGTTTCATTAACATAACATTATCTTGACTATATCCTTTTCCAATTTCCTCCCAAATGCACTCCTCTTTTACCCAATTTGTCAAGCCTGTGTTTCTGTAAACAGAAAACATTTTATTTCCTTAATTTGCAAATGTGACTATCAGGCACTTATAGTGGGCTGAGTGGCACTTTGTCCCAACACTACAATGTTCCAGGTCTCATCTGATTACTCTGTAGGTGCATCTATTCTCTGGCTGTTATCATATGTCCAAAAGTGTCCCTGACTCAAATTCTTAAAAGATGCTAAACTGGGGCAGGTGTGGAGGAGATGGTAACTTACTTGTGATTGCTCGGTTTGTCCTAGTGTCAATCATCTGAGGGTGAGGAGGGGGTGCATGATGGGATCTCATCATGTGCCTCCCTGCACTCCCCAGCTAATTCATGCTGGCAACCACACTCTCCTTAGTTGTGATGGGGGAGGAAGTCACCCCATATACCCTCCTTTCATGCAAATTCTCCCTGCAACCCATCAAACAGCTGTTTGCTGGGCCAACAGGAGCACTGGATAGGGTGAAATCAGTGGGACAGGTTGGGCAACCCTGGAGGGCCAAAGGAAAGGCTTAGACAGGCGACATATGGCCCACGTACCACATGTGTCTGAGCACATATATTGCGGTGAAACATGGAGGGCTTGCAAAATGAGAGTGAATAACTAGCTAGTATGAGGAGCATATGACCATTCCCAGCATGCATCTCCCTAGTAAAATTTAGTTGACCCAAACATTTAGCATGCTCACTGTTTACAGCAGGTAATCAACATAGTGCAGCATTAGGAGGGGAACACTGAATGTGAAGAGGCCATACCTGCATCTTGTTAAGCTAAAAAGATACCGGGGAAATGTGGGAGAAGTGAACTGGAAGTAGGCATTTATCACTTTAATGTGTATTTAAGCCCTGAGTGTTGTAATAGCCATGACAGGAGTAAACTGTGATGCAAACCAAGCAACAGAAAATGGAAATCTGTCAGTCTGAGCAAATTTTGCTGCAAATACGCCAGGGTCGGACTAATTTTTGTGCCCCATTTTGTGCTAAGTAAATACCTGGGTTTGTCCTTGAAGGGAGCTTTGTGATCTTATACATCCTCAAACGAATGAAGAACTTTTATCATGGGAAACAAGAAGAACATCGACTGTCCTATTATAGGAAAATATATATTCTTGTTACTGGCTAGGCTCATTTAGCCTTTTGCCCTTGGGAGTTTTGTCATTCAGTGTCCGCCTCTCTTGTGCCATTTCTTTCTTTAGAAAATATTTTTTGATGTTGTCACAGTCTCATACAAGCCCCGGGATAAATCTGTTACAAAATAATGGAAAAGCCCAAGGGGGAGATGTCCATTATTAGCCCAATTGATTATTTTTCCTTTGATTGCCATGTTTTAGAAATAAAACAAGCAAGCTGCAAACTCAGATTGTGTTTTCACTTGGGAGGGGTAAAAATGATTAGAAATTCCATGGATAAATATACATTCCCACACTCCAAATATTAATACAGACGTTTCCTCTCCGGGTCCCAACATGCCAACAGAATTGGATGTGGTGGAATAACAATGCTGTGAGGCGGAAGATCATTCCTTCCCCAAAACGAGACAGTACAAATCCTTGGAGACAGAAAAAGCAGTTTCCAGATTAAGATAATCTGCCCTTTAAAATACAGCCCCATAGAAAGTGCATTACACTAATCTA
Source organism: Podarcis vaucheri (assembly GCF_965113315.1). Lineage (NCBI taxonomy): Eukaryota > Metazoa > Chordata > Lepidosauria > Squamata > Lacertidae > Podarcis > Podarcis vaucheri. Next base: position 57,546,918 of record NC_138760.1, on the reverse strand, counting down.
ATCTGGAACTGACGAGAACATAAATGACAAATACCAGTTCATAAGGCATAACTTTAGCAATTTGCCTAATATTATGAACTTTGTAGACATCTTTGGAATGCAGAGTTGGTCTGCTTGGTGCCAGAAGCCAGCTCCCCATAGAGCACGTCCTTTGGGGTCTTGCCATCTTCCATTCTGTGGATTTGACCAAGACAACATAGATGTCACTGAGACAGCAGTGTGAACATGCTGTAAATGTGGGCTTGGGAGAGCACATGAAGGCTGGCAACACTAATCCTGCCATGTGGGAATCCCTTGCAGACAATAGCAGTACCTGGAGACAGGCAGTCAAGTTGTGTGTCTATGTCAGTGACTAGAAGAGAAATGAACGCTGGGAGGAGCGCAGGGAGAAGAAATGCCATGGTGCATCTGCAGCAGCACAACTGGATTTCTTCATCTGCCCTAGCTGCAACAAACATGTCTCCCACATCAGTCTCTACAGCCACAGCAGATGCTGCAATCTTCCAACAGCCTGATCTCACCTGCAAAGGTGCACTCCTCCAATGTGTCCCAAGACAGATGAATGCCAACCATTAGGATCTCTAGGTTTTTGAATTTCAAATATGGCTCTGATAATAGGGGTGAAATTCCCACTATGTGCAAACCATTAGCACATGTGTTACACCTGGAAAACAGCAGAATTGTCCCTTGAACAGCTCTGTTTGCCTGTGCATCTTTTGAACAGCTCTGGTTTGCCTAGAGAATGCAAAAACCTGACCAAGACATGAAAAAAGGAAGACATCTCAGTAAAAATAGTGTCTGAGAAAGATTGGGACATTTCTACAATGGACAGCGTTAGCTTCATACCATCTAAGGAAAAAAGGCGTGAGTGTTTTCTCTATTCAAAAGCTGTATCCGGAAGTGAAGATCATATAATAGCACTGCAATAATTTTAGCAATGAGTGTATGTATAAGTGGCAATAACAGATTTAACTTCTTCAAGTGCTGAATGACTGGAGAGTTGAGAGCATTGCTTGAATGAGGGTGCTGCTTGAATGTGTTTAAAACAATTGGGACAGCTGTTTGGCATCCTGCTAGTAGAATACTAAGAAAATGCCCAACCACTGGTAGCATCTCAGTACCAAGATTTATCTACTGAGCTACTTACCATGAGACAAAGCACAGCAGATGTTGCATGCTATTATTCTACTGTCCTATTTGTTTTCAAGGTATATATTACAAATTAGCATCTTAATTATGCTGCTTAATAATAATAGCTAAAATTAGTGTTTAAAAGCCAAATTGCAAGAAATGTCTAATATTGCACTTCATGATTCATCTGTGCAAATAGTGGGAAAGAACTGTATGCCAGAATACTGCTCCAAATTTTGTTGTATGAATGGCAATGGCATGATCCATGAAAACCATGGGGAAATTACAGTGCAAAACTCCCACAATTTTCCAGGTTAAAGAGGTTGCAAATAGATCTTTTCTAGAAGCAATTAACATGGAGATGAGTGCTAAATTTTTGCAGTATTCCAAATCTGTTGAAAACAGCCTGCTTCAGTTTGTGTTTTGGGATTCATCTGAATCGGACGCACTTCCGTAAATTCTGTGTTCCCCTGAAGCAGCTTATTTTTGCCTGTGTATACATGATTGAACTTGGTGCATTGATATAACAGAGTAACTGATGATATTTAAAAGGATTGTGACAGGAATTAATGCCCATTTTTGTTACTAACATACTTATTTCCATTAAAGTTGCTATATGGGCAGTGAGTCAAATTGGCACTTTTCATCAAATATATGGTGAAACAGCTCTTTCAGAGGCTTGTCTGTGTTGGGCAAGGAACTTGCTCCCTACGAGCTATATCTGAGTATGCATTCTGCAATTTGTGTCTCTCCTCCTACAGCAAATGCAACTAGATGTGTTCAATGAGCAGAAACTATGAGAATGCATGAAAAAGCCAGTGAAAGAAAAATGCAAGTATCATGGAGATAATGACATGTTACAACTAAAGTAGCTTAAAGAAGGAAGGCAGACAGAGAATAACAGGAAAAAGCACACAACTACCCTTGTTTTTGCGTTATGTCTATGCACAACATTATCTAGACCAATTTCATTCTGGGGTCAGGCCAAGCTATGGGACTGCACTGGCTTTAGGAAGCTCTAATAGATTATCCTGACTGAGGGTGGAACCAGGGGAACTAAAACCTTGCTCCTGCCTCTTTTTCCCTATGACTTTTGTCCATGATATACTCCTGTACCAACTCCATGGGGCGGGAACTGAGAGCACCTATCTATCTCGTACATAGGCTGAGACCCTACCTGCCCACAGACTGTCTTGATAGAGTGGTGCATGCTCTTGTTATCGCCCACTTGGACTACTACAATGCGCTCTACATGGGGCTACCTTTGAAGGTGACACAGAAACTACAACTACTTCAGAATGCGGCAGCTAAATTAATATAATAATAATAATAATAATAATAATAATAATAATAATAATAATAATAATATAATATTATTTATACCCTGCCCATCTGGCTGAGTTTCCCCAGCCACTCTGGGCGGCTAGACTGGTGACTGGGAGTGGCCACCGAGACCACATAACAGTGGCCTTGAAAGACCTACATTGGCTCCCAGTATGTTTCCAAGCACAATTCAAAGTGTTAGTCTGACCTTTAAAGCCCAGTATACCTGAAGAAGCGTCTCCACCCCCATCGTTCAGCCTGGACTCTGAGGTCCAGCTCCGAGGGCCTTCTGACAGTTCCTTCACTGTGAGAAGCAAAGTTACAGGAAACCAGGCAGAGGGCCTTCTCGGTAGTGGCGCCCGCCCTGTGGAACACCCTCCCATCAGATGTCAAGGAAATAAACAACTATCTGACTTTTAGAAGACATCTGAAGGCAGCCCTGTTTAGGGAAGCTTTTAATATTTGATTAATTATTATATTTTAATATTTTGTTGGAAGCCATCCATAGTTGCTGGGGAAACCCAGCCAGATGGGCGGGGTATAAATAATAAATTATAATAATAATATTATTATTACTACTATGTGGCCAAGTCCAGAGAGTAACATTGGGAGAGTGGTTATGCTATGGGGTGCCACAGAATGCCATTTTACCCTCATTGCTATTTAACTTCTACATGGAGCCATTGGGAGTAATCATTAGGAGCTTTGGGGCAAGGTGCCATCAGGATGCGGATGGATCTATTTCTCCATAACATCTGAATCAGGAGAGACTGTGCAGGCTCTGGACCACACATGGAGCAAGGATAGAATAAGCTGACCCTCAATCCCAGCAAGACAGAGGCACTGTGGTTGAGCAGTACCATGTCAAAGATATTGGCCAGTTGCCTGTCTTGGATGGGGTTTCACTCCCCCTGAAGGAGCAGGTTTGCTTCTGGATCCAGCTTTGTCACTGGAGGCTCAAGTAGCTCTGATGTCTAGGAACCCCTTTTATCAACTTTGGCTAGTGTTAAAGCAGTGGCCATTCCTGGACTGGGAGAGCTTGACCATAGTAGCTCAGGCATTGGTAGCTCAAACACAAATAATCCAGCACAACACAATCTATATGGGGCTCACCTTGCATTTGGCCCAATTAATGCAGAATGCCGCAGCACAATTGATGACAGGAGTGAAACCCTGCTAGCATATAGCACCCCTCCGCTCAGAAATTGGCACTGGCTGCCAATCTGTCACCAGGCCAAATTTAAAGTGTCATAACCTGCTAAAAGTTTTTTGTTTGAGTAAGCAGCATTACTAAACCAAAGGGAAGTGCTGATTGAACTGATCCACTATTATGATTCCTGGTTTCTTGAATATCACTGAAGTTATACCATCCAAACATTTTTTCTGTGTTCTATAGATCTTAAACCCACCTGTGAAGGTTATCCACTTGATAATCCATGTATTATTATTATTTTCCAAGGGAAGCACAAGAGATAAAAAACAGGGGTTGCAGGACTAGTGGCAAACTTCAGTAGACCTTTGACACAGTGTCCATAACTGGGTCCTATCTCCCAACATTCACCAATCCAAAATAAAAAAGCAACAATAATAGACTATATTGCTGTCACTGGTCTAGACTAGCATAGTGACATCATGAGAAAGAGCCACAGAACGATATGAGACAATCAAAATATGCTTTAATGAATGAAAGAAGTTATCTTTAAATAGCTCACCATTTGGAGTGTGTTTGTGGAGTCAGAGAGTGTTCAGGTTCATATCTTGATCCGTGACTTGTGTGGGTCTCTTGCATTGGTAAATGTATGGAAGCTGGAAGAAACCCACTGAGACATGTTTCCTGAGGAAAATTCAGCATGGTGTGCATATGGGGGGAGGAACCCATAGGTTACTTTCATCTTATACAGCAAACCTTTAAAATGCTTCCCTCATCCCTAATCACAACAGTTGAAAGGCCGCTCTATCACTCAGTCTGCTACACAATCTGTTGCCACACTTAGACAGACTTTGAGGTCAAGAACAAGTTGCTCCACCAAAAATAGAGAAGGCTTTAAAAACTATTTTGGATGCAATGATTGGAACACTCACTTCTGTCTCTTCTGCTATGGTTATTCAGCTTTTCAAAGCACCTAGTATAAGGGAGTAACAAATAGGAATATTAGCATGATAAAAGTCTTTGACATACTCATTGTCAATGCAAGATTATCCTCTCTGATATTTTCAGTCACATACAGATGGGCAGTGGCAAAAGCATTTATGTAACAAAAAGGAGCCTATGCCAGCGAACATGTGATTTTAGACCCTTCTGTGGTGCTGTCACTCAAGCAGAATCTCTAGGCATAGAAACTTTGCTTCTCCTTTTGCTACTTTATTTATTTCATATATTTATATACCGCTTAATACCAAGGCAATCTCTAAGTGTATAACAATATTTAAAACATTATCCCAATGCAAAAACATAACATGACCACTTTTTAAATGTCTTAAGAGTTGAGCATCCTTTCCCTCTTCTTGCCAAGGTGCATCCTGGCTCACAGTATGCAGGATTCGCCCCACTAACACTTTCTAGGGTTGCCATATTTTGAAGAGCAAAAAAGAGGACAGTATGACAATTCTCATTTTAAATACCCCTCTTATATGTAGTCTATAGAAGCTGCGGTGTATTGCTGAAGGAGGCAGGAGAAGAGAAGAGGAAAGCAAGTCTTCAACCACCAAGTTATGTCTATGTCACATCCAGAAAGTATAGCCAGAGACATTTTGGCAAATTAAAAAACACCACCTGGGCAGAAATTTTACCCCTGAAAAAGAGGATGTGTCTTGGAAAAAGAGGACACATGGCAACCCGAACATTCACATCGCTTGTCTCTACTCACCAAACAATGTGCTCAAGGTTCCCTCCTGTGTATACACTTAGCTTTCCTGGATCTTGGCATAGATGACAAAAACAGCAGTTGAACTTTAATTCAGATGGCTTTCAACCAATCCTCCTCAGGACCAGGACCAGGACCAGGACTTAGACTAAGGACAAGATAGTGCCCATTTACAGACTGGCAGCTGAATCTGACTTCAACACTGGCTGACAATGGGACAGTGTCCCCTCCACTGCACCTGAGGGAAGCAGGCTAGCTTAGGGGATTCTGGGCAGACTGAATGGCTTGCACAGCTCTGTTCTCTCCACTCCTCAGCATCTGTTACCTGAGGCAGCTGCCTTACTCTGTCCAATAGTAGGACCAGCCATGATTCCCACGTATGATGGTCATAAATCAAGAGGCTATGGGTGGTATAAGCAAACCAGAAGAGTGCTCCTCGGTGCTCCTCAATAGAGCTAATGCTCTGAAGCAAGCAATGGGAGCAACCTACACACCTAGAACAGCCTGCTTGAAGTCAATGAATGTGGCGTCAAGCTTACAAATGTGCCTCTGTTTGTGCTGTGGGCACTGAGCACTCAGCAAGAACAGCACTGAGCATGCTTAGTAGTCACAGGTGACCATTTATACTGGTGTGATGGAAGGAAGACCAAGAGTAGGTAGAGCCAGAGGCAACAGCAAGCAGAGCCAACTTATTATAGAACTCCTTCCTTCTGAGTTCTTTAATAGCAACATTGAGACTAAGAGGGAGGAAACTGCAGGTAGTTCCACCAGGTGGATTGTAAGTAGGAAAGCTGAGGGATGTCTGAAGGCCAATTGAGATTGGTTGGGCAGCACCCCATTTACCATACTTCTCCCTACTCCACTTAAGTGCAATTCTACTAAAGAAGAAAACCAATAGGAAACATTATTCCAAACTAAGAGCTTTTATCCAGCACCTCTGTCCATTATTCAGCATATGACATTTAAGTGCTCTTTCATATTGTTATAAGCACACTTCACATTCTGATCCCTTCTTTTGTAATGCTATCGTTTAGTTTCAGTCATGTCCTTGAAGCATTATGGGAAGGGTTCAAAGTTGAGATTTTATTGCATCTTAAATGGCTTCTTCATACTGATGTATAACTAAATGCCGTGGAGAGTTTCACCTTAGGGCCTTTGAATACTGTTATAAAACATATATTGATTTTCCCTCTTGCTTGCTTGCTCTTATCAGCTGACACCACATTTCATTTTTTTTCTTTTCTGAAAAGAGCTTGAAACATCCCATTATTTCAAGGTTGTTTGTCAATGGTTTTCTAAGAAAAAAAGCACTTGCAGTGACATTGAATACAACTTTTTCTATGTTTGGGCTTTTTTGATGACTTGGGGAGGAAGAAATAATTAATGCACAATATGGTGAGGTACTGTAGCTCAGGGTCAGGGTACATGTTTTGCATGCAGCGAAGTCCTAGTTTTAATTAGTTAAAAGGATCTCAGGAGGCAGAGTCAGGAAGGTTTCTGCCTGAGATGTCTGAGAGCCATCATGCACCAAGGTGTCAAACAATAGTGGGCTAGAGGTATTGCTTTTCTTCTGGGGGTACACATACCCCTAAACATTTTGTGAATCTTTGTACTTTTATCCGTTTACTATATTTATTTTGTCCGATTTGAACTATAAAATGGTGATTTTCTTGAGTCTAAATGAGAGTACCCCTAAACATTTTTTAAGAAAAAAAAGCACTGGCTAGAGGCATAAGTGCCAACTCCTAGGAGACCAGCTCCCCTCCCCTCCCAATACTGTAAAAAAAAAAAAATGTCTGTCTCAGGAGACCGACAAATTCCAACAACAATCTCCTGTCTGGGCCAGCAGATCTCTTCCCTTTTCCTACTAACATAAACGACCCACTGGACTGCTCTGTCCCATTGCTATGGGTTTAACAAGCTTCTGAGATCTTGCTCTTGTATAAAAGAAAATGCCACCCTTGTTTGTTGCTTTCTGTGTCACTGTGAAGACTGCTAATGAGACATCAGCCACTTTCAACATGTAAACAATTATAATAAACTTTGAACATTTTTTAAATAAATTTGTTAATACATTAGAGTCATGTACATAAGATTTGCATCGTGCTCAGAGAAGTAGAGAAGTGGAGGGGGGGCGGGTTGAATCTTGACAAGGGATTTCCCTGAGAAGTGGAAAGAAAGATGCAATGAAATAAATCAGCCGTGAAGATGGTAATATAGTTAAAGCCGTTGGCTTTTGCAGCATCATAAAACGTAAGCATTTCTACCAATCATATAATCAAGACGATTTGTACTATACATATGATAACTGGCACTGAAAGTCAACTTTGTGAAAGGAATGGTCCAACCCAATTTCAGAAAATTCCAAATGAAGAACAATTATGTTACATGAATGTGGTAAGTATTTTGTGTTGAAGGGCAGGCGACTCATGCCACATACATTTTTGAGCTCATCCAAACAAATACCTTAGAATTCTCCCTTTCCCTATGTCAATGAATATGTAAAAAAGCCAAGGAAATTGCAGGGATGTTCCTCATGGTGGCTGTGTGAAAAATTCTTGTAGATTTCTAGTTTTCAAAGCCTTCTCTTTTTAATAAATGTGTTAGATGGTAGCTCCTCACCTCAGTGACTGTGGTAGATCCATTCCATAACTGGCCCCACAAAAAATCTTGCCATTACCAGAACACAGATACAAAATTCTTCTGCTGTCCCTATAAAAGAAGCGGAGACCTCTGAAGTCAATTGGATCTTGGAATGTGTGTATTTGATTGTCACCTACTTTGAGCCTTTGTTTTGGCCTTGAGTTCTAGCAAATGAAATAAAAATGCTTTGAATATAGTAAGGATCAGGATTTCTTATAAGTAGGAGGGTAGAAGCAAGGGTAAATCTGTTTTGAAGAATGCAGCTTTAAAGCACACAATTCCTTAGGGAAATTGTAGGAAATGTCTTTTGTGCTCCATTTCAAAGCTGATAGCTATAAAAGCATACCCTTCTATCAGAAGTCACAATGTATGCAATTACAGCAGGTGCCAGTAATGAAAACTTGAAAGTGTTGCAAAAGGACATTTCAATCGAGCTATTTGTAACCTAAATATTAATCAGCAGCTTTTCTTTATGAAGAACAAATGGCTGGGTAGAATATTTTTTGGTTACCATAGCATCTATAGGGAAAAAAATGTGAGACTTGTATTAGCTGGCTGGAGTGAACAGACTTAGAATTACATTATTTCCCTTGTGATGAAGGTGGCAATTATGAGTGCTGCTAATGCAATGACACTGTCATTACCAAGCCAGTTTTGTAAAAAGTACAGGCAAGTTACCATTCTTTACCGACTGATTTCTCTTATAATGTATATTTTATGAACAAGAACATATCTGGAAGAATAGACTACTGAATTGAAAAGAAGTAACAATCTGTCACATCCCTAGGACTATACTCTTTTTATAGACAGTTTCAAAATCCTTTTAGTACACTTTCTGTACGCACAAACTTTTTTATTATGTATTTTATTTTCTCATTTTATATTTTTATGTTGTGAACTGCCCTGTGATCTTTGGGTAAAAGATAAATGGCAACTTTGAGACGCTCCAGTAAGGCTGTGACTCATGGAATACATTAACATATGAATGCAAGCTTTCATTTGCAGTGATGTCCTCAACTGAATGGGCAGGGTTGATGGGTGCTAGAGTCCCCAAAATATCTGGAGGTTCATAGGTTCTCCACCCCTATAGATGAGAAATCATCAATATAAGGGGAGTTATTCAAGTAATTGCAAAGGATTTGAATTCTAAGAGGAAATATTTAACCAAGGACATGTGGATGCTGTATGCAAATTGGACAGTTTTAGAAAACCAGGTCCTTCCAGTATAAGGAGTAAAATGTAAAACATTGTTACAAGATACTGTCAGTACCAGCTAATTAATGTCTACTCAGAAGTTCTTGAGTTCATGAGACTTTCTCTCATGTACATGGGATTAGGATTTCATATAAATATCCTTTCAGAAGTAAGTCCCACTGAATTCAGTGACTCATACTCGAAGGTAGTGGGTATAGGATGGCAACTTTATTCATATATAATAATAAATATTTCTATTTGAACAAAGTAGAGAATGTTTCTAACAGCAGAATGCATATAAAAGGCTAACGAGAGTTGCAAAAAGCATCAATTAGGGACAAGAATTATACAAGAAAGGGATGAGCAGAAGTAGAAGACAAAGTTAAGAGAAGGAAAGCTTTCTTTTAGTGTAGAGATTGGGAAGCTGTGGACTTCCAGATGTTGTTGGAGTTCTCCTCTCATTATCCCAGACTGCTGGCCATGCTGGCTGCAGCTGATGGGAGTCAGAGTCCGACAACATCTACAGAGCCACATAGGAACCATTCCCAACATTCTCCTGCAGAGCAGATTTCTCTTAACCAGTGCTTTCTGATAAAGCCAGACCTGTTTCTCAGGTTATTAAAATGGCCTTTTATTGTTAGTTCTCTAAGCCACCTGATAATCAGATTGATTCATTCTTTACCACACAAACAGACATATTACATACAGAGTGACAGGTACTCACACACATATGGAAGGGTTTGTTTTTTGTTTTAAATCCATTCTCCAAATGAGTTTCTTTCAAGTTCACACATCCTCAATGTCACCGTCTATATTCCATAATGGGGAAGTGAGGCTCATTTCTCATCAAATGTTGCACATTTGCGACCACAATTCTCTTAAAAGGCATGATTTATTGTCTGTATATGTCGCATATGTATGGCTGAATTAAAATGTCAAAAGTTGTTATTTTAATTAAGAAGATTCCCAGCTTGCTGTTTTAATTTAGCCAGGTAGTCTATACTCAGACTTGAATTACAATACCCATGACTTGTTTGAACTTGCCCAATTGGCATCTGAGAATTTATTCTGATGATGAGTCAATCTTCAGTCAGATCACTGAGAGACCTTATTAATAAGTCAAGGTAGACAATGATATATACAGTACATCACCTCCTGCTATGGGCCTCTGACACACCAATTACAAATGGGAACAAGTAGTTCTGGCACTTGGGGACATTAACTCATGTCTCTTTCTTTTGGAATACAATTACTAGCAGAACTTAGTGCTGTTTCATTAGTCCGTTGCCATAGTTAAGACATTGACTGAAATATTTCCATTGGTAGCTATTTTATGGTCCACATGAATGTATACTGTGACTGTGAGGGAGTTATTTCTGAATAGGCAGGTATAGGGATGAATTGTCCTGTTACTTCCATGGATTTCAAAATGATTTAAACACAAGCTTTTGTTTAGGGTACCCAGTCCTCAAAACAGTATTTAGAAATGAATACTTGAAAGCACTCATTCATTTTGCAATTGTGAACTTAAGAAAACAAGCCTACACAAAAACCTGCTGTTGTTCATCTAAACTTCAGTGCCTCTATAGTAAACAACAAATAAGAATAATTATAGTTGAGTGGTTGCATATTCCAATGTACCCTATTTTTCAGAAACCAGTTTTGCATTTTTGTTGTCCTCATGTTGGCACGCACTGCTGGTGTGAAACAGCCTTTCCTCAGGCATGAAACTTTCTAAACAGCATTTGCATAAAATAAATCTTACCCTTGCAACAGGTTTGGCTGCTGTTGCTATGCACGTTTGCATAGCCCAATCTTACTCCACATTTAGCATTTCTTTTCGTTTTGCCTTTACAACACTGTTACAAATCTGCCAGTTAAGCTCTATGCATCTCTGAAATGTATTGTCTGCAATGAAACAAGCAATTATTTCTTCAGGTTTTGTGGCATAATATCCTTGGAAACTGGCAATTATGGAATCAGAGAGGCATCAAATTGTGTAGAAAGGCGTTAGCATGCATTATTTCTTAAATAGCAGTTACATTAACTCATAATCAAAGGGTATTATTAAATAGTAAATGTATCATAAGTAAAGATTAACAATGCTGCTGTGCAAACAGAACAGGCAAAAGTGGCTGTCACACTCATTTGTGAATGTAGCAGTTGGACCAGATAAACATCTATAAGTCTGGTTCTATTCAGTGGGTACAAATAATCACAACCCCCTCCCACCATAAAAGGAGATGACAGTCTTAAGGTTCACCTTGGCTCCAAGTAAAAAAAGATCAGTTTGCAATTTTACCCATGGTTTATATTATTACTAGTCGGAAAATGTATATTAACCTCTATCTTGTTGTGCAAATAAAAGTTATGCCCTGGTAAGCATTCTGTGGTTCTAGACTGCATGGCAAAGAACTTTTCACTCACAATGTATATGTGACTAAGTATTTTTATTTATATATCTGGAATGATATCCTAACACCTTGAACCCTGGTTGAACTGGGATAAATTGGTTATGCATCCACTTATCTAGACAATGGTTAATGTTTCAAGAACAGTTTCAAAAACTACACCAGAAGCCAGGCTGACAGGAATTCAAGAAACTTTATTTTAGGTGTTATCTTAGTAACACCTGCACCATATGTTCAAGCATTCAGTTTCATGAAGTGGGAGACAGCATTTATAATTAATTTCCAAGGTTTCTCTGAGGCAGAGATAGGTAAAATCAGGAGAGAGGAGATTAATTTCTTTCTCTTCAGAACTGCATCAAAGGCCTTTAATCTTGGCATCCAGTATTTCCTGCAAGGCCGATTCTGCTTCTTGGTCCTGTTTTGCGACAGGGTTGGCCTCCTAACAGGAATGATGGTGCAAGGTGTTTTGTGGAATAAATGGGCAACAATATTATTACTTTCAAAACTCTGCAATGAACAGAAAACATGTTAACAACTGGCTAACAAAACCAGCTGTGCAGGTCCCTGAACTTTAGGACGAGAAGTGAGAACAAACCTCTTCTGATGTCTACCTGCCATGGGGAACTCTGCTCTAGGAACCAAATAAATCTGCTGACTGGCCTGTGCTTGTTCTTGCCTGCTCACTTTTGTCTGTGTGGATTAAATTCCTTCCTTCATTGTACATTTCCAGTAAAGAGATACCACAGCGATACAGGGTCCCAGGTTCAATCTTCAGCATATCAAGGTAGAGCTGGCAAAGTCTTCTGCCTGCAGTCCCTAAGAGCCTTTGCTAGTCAATGTAAACAGTGATGAGCTAGATAGAGCAATGGTCTGACACTGTCTAAGGCAGCATCCTATGTTCCTATGTACTTGCATGTATTTTGTGTATGGATCTTCCCCCACCACCATCCCACATTCCCGCAAAATATGAAGTCCCCTATTTGCTTTTGACATTTCCAGCATTTTTGATAACTCCAGTTATAAGCAGAATAAATGGAAAGTATGTCTTGTCTTCTTGTCAAAACATTGTAATGTTGTGGTTTTTTTAATTGCCAGAGTTAATGATAACTGGCCCTACCATTAGGCAGTGTGAGGGAGCTGCCTCAGGCAGCAAGTGCTCGGGAGCGGGAAACTGCGGCAAGATGTTGGAGCTGTATGTGCCACACAGCCTGGCCACCATCCCATAGTTTAGTCTGCTGCTCTCAGTTGTGGTGAAAGAGAATGCCAGTGTTCATGTCACTTTTCAACTGCTAGTCCAGTCAGCTTCTGAACATGGAGTTGGAAGGGGAAAGTTTCCATCTTGCCTCAGGCAGTAAAATATCTTGGGCCAGTTCCAATCTTTCCAGACTTTCTCATGTCTCCATGAAAGTATTTTCTCTCATGTTTTGCACACATTTTACCATATAAATGGCTTTTCTTCTAGTTCCATTTCATATTTCAATAATAATACAGAAAAATTTGAAAGAAATCCTTTGCAATTCCATATTACCTTCTCAAATTCTGTCCTGTCTTTTATTTGTTGATTTCCACCCCTAAGCTATTCTGCTAAGAGATTGCACAGAATTTGGAAGTATTCAATCCAAGGAAGAGTTGCGGCATTTTATTTTCTCTTCTTTCCTGCATAAGATAAAATGGTGCATTCATCTAAGAAACCTTTGCATAAAAAAAGATCATTTCCCATTCCCATTTTAAAGCTTGTGTTTAATCCTGAATCTCATTGCACTACTATTGAACAATGATCTGTATAAATCCCATATTCTTGCTAAGTTGGTTCTAAAACTGCTACTTCCTCATACATGCAATGGAGCCTTAGTCAAAGCTTTTTCAAGCAGAAAAGATGGGTTTAAAGATATGCTAAGAAGCCGGAAGCCATTTGAGTGCCCCTTCGCTAGGCAGTCACAGAACTGAGGGTAGCTCCCCTTCCATAACCTCTCTCACCTGTCAGCCATGAAGGGCTGCTTAGGTAAATGTCCCTTCACCACAAAGATGCTTTGGAGTGCTCACTCGCATAGAATCTATTCAACTCACTGATTCTTCCAATTAATAGATTAAAAAATCAGACAGAATTACCCAATGTCTTCACTAGACCACTACAGCATAAGGCAGACAATTAAAGGTGCTCTCTTAACACCAATTGTGAGGTGTAAGCCAAACAATTTCTATTAAATAAGGGACAGCATATTATGAAAATAATACAAATTGGGTTTTTTAAAAAATCCATTTCTATTCTGCTGCAAAATGATAATTGGATAACCCCTTTCTGTAATCGCCAATGGTTGTTGGAGTGCAATGGCTTCTGGTCTGATAAATGAATGGGGCAGCACAGGGCAGGGGTAGCCTCTTAAGCCAGTCCTCATCCCAACGCTCATTGACTACTGCATCCTTCTAGTTTCAGATACAGTGTGCCCTTGCCCTCCACTCCCAGAAGGGGAATGCCAGCCTGAGCATCATGCTGTCTAACAGGCCCAATGCCCAGCATGTGAGCAACTGAATTGCAAGAAAAAAGCTTTGATTGGGCAGCTGGGGAAGAATTCTGGGCCTTCCGCCTTAGACTTTTCATCATTCTCTTCTTTATCCTCTGCAAACTGACATTTCTAGAGATGGTGACTTGGCCAATTTGGGGAAAGAATGTAAGAGAAAACGACAGCAATTTTCTCCTGTGAAAAGAATGAACAATGACTGGCAGTCTGAGTGGCAGAAGGGAGTTTGCAAGCTTCCCATTCAAACTGTTTTGCCAGTTCACTTTGGACTAACACCTGCTTTTAGAAACCTGCAATACTAGAGACACAAATGTAGACCAGAACAAAATATTTAGGTAATTAAGCCTCAAAAGAGATGACTTAAAGAGATAGTCTTCTTACAATTTCTTGACATAAGGAGAAGTTTACAGAAGAAAGCTATACAAAACACAGAGCCCTCCCCCAAAGTCCTTATACAGTGGTACCTCCGGTTGCAGACAGGATCTGTTCTGGAGCTTCGGTCGGATCCTGAGCTTCTCGCAACCAGAGAGACCGCTTCTGTGCATGCGCACGTGGCAGCAGACCACTTCTGCCCATGCGCACACAGCGAAACACTTCCGGGTTTGCCGCTTTCGCAACCCGAAGTTTACATTACCCAAGGGTGACGTAAGCCAAGGTGCTAAAAAGGTAAAGGTAAAGGAACCCTGACAGTTAAGTCCAGTCGCGAATGCCTCTGGGGTTGGGGCTCTCATCTTGCTTTACAGGCCAAGGGAGCCAGCGTTTGTCCGTTCCACAAACAGTTTTTCTGAGTCATGTGGCCAGCATGACTATGATGGTTCTGGCACAATGGAACACTGAAGACAGAGCAGAGCACGGAAATGCCATTTACCTTCCTGCTGGAGTGGTACCTATTTATCTACTTGCACTTTTTGGCATGCTTTCGAACTGCTAGGTTGACAGGAGCTGGGACCGAGCAACGGAAACTCACCCAGTCGTGGGGATTTGAACCACCGACCTTCTGATCAGCAAGCCCAAGAGGCTCAGTGGTTTAGACCACAGCACCACCCGCAAGCCGAGGTGCTACTGTAGTTCAAATGTAGGCATTTGAGAGGCAACTATGGGTGAGGAGGATGAAACATAGGTAATGGGAAATGAATATGCTCAGATGCACTGACATTGTGCAAGGAGGAGAAATGTGACCCCTTTCTTCTGTACAGGTGAACCTAGCTAATTTGCACTTTCTGAAAGAGGCAGATTCTGAGAGTTGGCAACACCTTGGTGTTTTGGGGAAGCATTTCAGACACATAGGGCTGCAAAGCAGATTGCTTGGAGACATTTAAGAGGACGGGATGATTTCGTCTGGCTGGTTCTCTGATCTTCCCTATCCTTAATGTATTATACATTCATTGCAGAATGATTGAAAGAACAATTGCCTTGCTCAGTGTCCTGCCTAGAAGCAGGATATCCATTAGACTTTGAGGTGCTTTCTCAGACTGTTGTTGAAATAGCCAGTACAATCATTTCCATACTTTCCTTAGGGAAAGTGGGCTACTGGGAGGGCAGGGGATGTTTTCTGGAAGCTTCCCTGAATTTTAATTGAAATCCACCCATCTTGAATCTTGACTATTGCTGTGGTATTCTGGGGGTCACTGTGAGCACTCTACTGTTTCTTCAAACATCTCTCATATATTTAAAGTCTGCTCCAGTACCTCTTAAACATATTCTTGTCACAGAGATAAAAAAAGGCCTATTTCCCCCATTTAACAATTGAGGAACTCTATATGCTTGGGGAAATGGGTGTGTGAATAATAAGCATTTGTATGACAGAGATCAGAGAGAGGTCAGAGAGATATATATTAAAGGATTATTTAGGCTGTTACTGTCTCCATGGTACTTTGATAAACTGATCACAGCTGTCCTGATATATCTGCAAACATATGCCTCGGTGTAACAGTTGTGGGAGAAGTCTATTATGCATTTTGTGTTTTTCTCTTTCATTTTTATGCTTTGAACCAGCCTGAGATCTTTAGATGAAGGGCAGTATAAATTTAATAAGTAAAATAATGAATAAATAAATTGAGGGACCTAATGCGCATTTGAGTACAGATGTTATACATCCACTGCATGGCTTTCAATGGAAAGTGCATTTGAATGTGCATTTAGGTGTGCATTTCAATGAGGAAGGATGGCGTATCCAAATGCATTTGATTTGGAGAGGGCATGGAGCATGCCCAGGGCAGAAGAGGGGAGGGAAGTCCCGTTGCGCAAGCAGAAATTATTATGCTGACGGAACAAGGGATTCAGATACTACTGTCCGCTTCTAGGATATCTTACAGAAATTGCCAGCCTGCCATTCATAGGATGGCAATTAACAGAGTAACACGAACTTTTAGCAGGGGTGGGGAATCTGTTGCCCTCAAGTTGTTTCTCGGCTACAATTCCCTACATCCCTGACCGTTGGCCATGCTGGGAGTTGGGAGTACAACAACAACTGGAGGACAACGGACTCCTTCACCTTATAGGTACAGTTCAAATTGCTCTGAGAAGCTGCTACTTCCTTGAAACTTTTGTTGCCATTTTTGCAATGCTCTCCCCAGGGAGGTTCCGCTGCTGCCTTCATTATACGTTCCTCTTTAACCAGCCCTTTGGCTGATTGACATGGAAAGCCCTTTTAAAATGTGTTGGGGAGGGAGGTTTATTGGGTTGTTGATGTATTTTTATATTGGGATTTTATGTTGTAATCGCCCTGAGACCTGCGGGTATAGGGCAGTGTACTAAATACATACATACATATGCCACATTGAATTGTGTGCAGTTTATTTCTAACTGGCTGTTCATGCTGTGCATAGATTTCTGTCTCTAAGAATTCAGTTCAGTTTTGTGCAGACATCATTAGCAATAGATCCAACTCTTGTTTAGGGTTGCCATATTTCAAAAAGTAAAAACTAGAACACCCTGAAAGTTGTTGAGCATTTTTTCAATTGAATAAGATTCTGAATAAGCACCACCTTTTGGAAATTCCCCAGATGTCAATTCTTCCTTTGAAATCCCTATATGTCTGGGAAAATCCAAACGTATGACAGCCCTATCTTATTATATAATTGTGACAGCCTCTATGACTGCTAACCTTTACAGGTTTTATGATGTACCATTTTGTTAAATAGGGCCAAGTCAAGAAGGAATGTAGATGTCAAAGATATCTACCAACAATCAACCCTTAAAAGCAATTAGCAGTTTTGCTTTTTTTAAAAAAAATCTTTTTTAAAAAACAGAAGAATGAGTACTACACCAATCCATGAACTAAAGCAGATTGCATAATGTCCACTGCAGTGGAAATTGACAAAGCTGTCAGCTTATATCCTCATTACAGCCACGTACAGTAAAAACAAAAATTATCTTAGTTAACCAATTCTGCTAATTTCCCATATGGCAGGCCATTTCTACTGAGAACATTTACAGGGTAATTACATTTGATTGTCCTTACTGTTCACAGAGGCAAAAGTTATTCCTAGCCAGTCTCCTGAGGTACAAGTAGAATATTTAGGCTTTCATTTCCTGAAATGATAGGAATACATACAACATAATCAGGGGTTAATGGCTTCCATTCATATAAAATTAAGAGTTTTTGTTTTTTAAAGGCAAGCATTTAACGGTCAGAGATAAATAATGATTTATTTGAACTGTTTATTTAATATTGCATTTTTGTGCATTATAGATTTTAAATTAATTGACTGCTTTATCATTGAGACCTTCAAATAAAAACTTATTTTTTCTCTTTTAAGATGCAGCCTGCTGTGAATCTATCTGGAGAGGATATATTAGCAAAATAAATGCAAATGCTTTAGCCCTGGAAACAGTTATTTTTGAACAGGCCAACCATGTATAATGTACTGTACTTTATTTAATAGCAAGAGAACAGATTTCACAGATGACTTGCAGAAGTTAACAGAATCATCTGCTTCTTGTTTCATTCTAGGTGTGTTCTAGATATGGCCCAGCCTAACCATTTCCCAACAGAAAATGTGTTTCCAATGAAGCCCAAGCAGAACATACCTTACTACAACTCTGTTTTCTGGCAGGAACATTTGTTTTCCTCTTCCAACTTCCTTCTGGTTGTGCCTCTGGGCAGAAGTGTGACCCCCAAAGGAATCATAAGTGTATGGGAACTGCAATTCCCCATAGGGCAACTTCCAGTACTTATGGCTTTGTACTCTACTTGGATGCATTACAGCTGACCTGTGCAGGAGGAAAGCATAATTTCTCCCTCCCCTCCCACAAAGCCTTAAGTGGCCTCAGAGGGAAAAGGTCAACATGATTAAACTGCTGGGGGCAAAAATGTTTACAAATGAACAAAAAGGCCAGAATATTAATTTCCTCCTGTGACAAAACATATAAATTCCAGCCAGTTCAATTTTACTCTGTGCTCTGTAGTAAATGTTTTATCTGGCTAAATCTCCTTAAGGCACTAGCCAACATTATGGTGATATAAATTTGGGGTTTTATCTGACTAAGTCAGAGTAGACCCATTGAAATCAGCAGATATTAGCAATGACTAGTCCATTAATTTTAATGGGTTTACTCTGAGTATGACTTAGCTGAGCACAACAAATAGTCACCATTATCATGATTTAGTCCGTTATTTATACAAAGGGCTTTAGCCTAATGGCTTTAGTCTAATAGTGCTGCTTTTGTTTGCAGTGTGATATGGTCCTCTGCTTGAGACAGTGACTTTAAAAGGTCACCTGGCGAGTCTGTACCTTATGTAGGAGATAAACCAGCCCTTTCTCTTCAAAATCCAGCTTTATCTCCTAAACCACTATCGATCCAGTAGACTTTCATCTAGATCATTTTTATCCTTGTAGACGTTCTGTGAGAAAAGGGAGTGGGCGTCCATTTTGTACTTTTGTCCCACATTACATATATTGAACTGATGTACACAAAGAATGGCTTTATGAAACCTGTATGGGAAACAGACTGTGACATTCCAATAAATGCTAGCAAACAAAATTCTGAGTGGTCTGATCGTAAATGAAACTTCAAGAATGCAGACACCAAAGAACCGGTATAGGGAGTTGTGCAGGAAAAACCAGAGAGAGGATTTGCTTTGGGGGATGAAGTATATGGTACCACTTGCCTAGCGCTACCATTGCTACACACCCATGTTGCACCTGCTACTTTTTAAAAATTCTCATAAGAGGCCATGGAAGTCCCCACAGTCCCTGTGTGGGAGAGATAGTGAAATTGTGACCCTCCAGATGTTGCCGGACTGTTGCTTCCATCATCTCTGGTTGGGGCTGATGTGATCTGGAGTCCAAAAACATCTGGAAAGCCACACACTCCCTGTATCTGCCAGACAGTTCGTGGGCATCAAGTAAACTATTTATTTATGTATTGAATTCATATGCCGCCCTATACCCAGAGGTCTCAGGGCGGCTCACAGAACAAATACCCGATATTCACAATCACCTTCTCCTTGAAGCACCCAGAACTAAGCATTTTCTCCTGCAGATGGCATCCACAATAGTTCAGTCAGATTTCACGTAGTATTAAATCTCATATATAGTTCTAAACCTTCCTTTGTATTACTGGCAGTGCTTCACTGCAGCGTAAATTTCTCCCTTTGCTGTGGTTCTCCCTTCTGCATTCATCATGCTGTGCTGAAACAATAAAACTAAGTGTAATCCATGAAGGATATTCTCTGATGTCCTCTGTCTACGTAAGTTATTTAATTTCATTGCCCACGAACAAGCAGACAATGCCCTTGCAGGTTATTAGTGAAGCACTAAAGATTGTAATAATTCTACCAGTGCCACTAAGTGACAGGAGCGAGACAGCAGGGAACCAAACTGAGCAAGCTGGAGTTAGCTCTTTATTAGCAAAAACAGGTTTGGCACAGGAGTGTCAGGCCTAATGGGCACAACAACGTTTCTGTGGCAGGTCTTGCCCCCTGAAGCAGTTGTGGAGACCAAAGGTCCCTACCTCTCCACAGCTGCCTAAGTCCTCTCCTCTTCAGGGTTTTCCCCTAGCACAGGCATCCCAAACCTGTGTCCCTCCAGATGTTTTGGCCTACAACTCCCATGATCCCTAGCTAACAGGACCAGTGGCCAGGGATGATGGGAATTGTAGTCCAAAACATCTGGAGGGCCTAAGGTTGGGGATGCCTGCCCTAGCAATCTGAGACTGCGCCTGTGTGGAGGGAACTTCTCCACTCTCTTTGTGCCTCTCCTGGTTCTAAGAGACCAGGGGGGAGAGGAGCTTGTCACAGCAGGAGAGGGAGATAACTGTGCCTCTTCACCAGCCAGACTCATCTCTGCCTTTTGACCTCCCTCCTTTCCTGCTTCAGCTTCTACCTCCAAGTCTGAACTGCTCTCTGTCACAGACTGTCCCTCTCACTAAACCCTGTTACCCCCTTCAGTTTCTAACACATCCTACCTCCACCCCCCATCTCCATCTCTGACCACTTATCATCATCCCACCACCAACCCTCTGGCTCTGAGACTTCTTCCCTTGGGGATTCCCCAGCTGATTCCTCCCACCATTCTTCTGCATCCAACCAGTCCATGACACCATGCTACTTAGTAGTTGTCCCATCCCCATTTAAAAAAGTTAATATGAATTATAAATAAAATTTCTTCTTCTTCTTCACTAGCACTTGCTTATTCTGGTATAAAAAGGGTTCCCAAAAGTCAGTGGGTACAATCTTGCATTTTGCACCTTTTTGCTTTGGTGGTTGGGCTGCTGGGAGCTGTAGTTCAGTGACATCTTGAGGACCAAAGGTTCTCCACACCTGGTGTGGACAATGCTACATTGTCAGTGTACAACATGAACCATTGTTTAACTCAATATGAGGCAAGTTCCTCTGTTCCTGTGAATTGTTGAGAAAGAAAAAATCTGGAAAATCCTAGGCCTGTTTGGAAACCTAATTAAGAAATAATCCCTTGACAGTGTGAAAAACTATTTCAATGTCTGAGCTGTTGTAAATGCTCTAGCTACTGACATCTTTCTTCATTTCCTTTTTTAAAAAATCTTGGCTTGGAAGAAAACATGATAATTTAACAAATCAGCAAAGATTCCTCATCGATTTCTCAATTAATTCAGACTGCCTAAGCTAAATTCCACATAATCCTCTCGTAATCACAGCAGCTCTCCACTTAAAGTCACTGCAATATGTTCTACACAAATATCACCCTTCTAGTCTTTACTTTTAAAAATCTTGTTGTCCTGGAATTTATCTGTTTTCTTGTCTCATTTCAGCTGCTGTCAATCACTAGTTTTTCTGTTACAATTCTGTCCCTGTGCTGTGACTTGCTCCTTCCTATGCCTAGTACTCCCCTCTTCAAGTCCATACACCAGATCCATTGCTTTTGGAAAACTTTTCATGAACCATTTCTGCATCTTTACAATCACCCAAATCTCTCACCCCTGGGGCTCTCCCTTTCAGTTTCTCCTTTTCCTTGTCAGTTATGCTTTTCCAATCTAACGAAGGTCTCATAAAAATTCATTGGCATTTTAGTTCACATTTCTCCTCATATGCAAGCAATGTGCAAATATAATAGAATGCATTTTTGTGTTATTTTAGCTAATATGCACATTTTAATGCACCCCTTCCCTTAATATACACATCTTTGGTACACATTTTTGACTGGAGAACAGCAGTGCCAAATTCGGAGAAGCGCAATTTTCCAGGGATAGCAATTTCAGTTCCTGTATTGTTTGGGGGTGCATGAATCAAGTAGCCAAACTGAATTATACCTGAATCCTTGTGGAAGAGAAGCAGGGGTGGGGGTATGGAATTAAGAAGTATTGTGTGAAGAGGTGTACTGTATGAATCAGCTGTGAATCATAGCTAGCTCTCCTTAGAAAAGACTGGCTTTTGTCTTCTTTTGTAGACTTGTAAAATAGAAGACAAAGGTGGGGCTTTTATCTGTCTCGTGTATTTTATTAAGCTTCAGAAGCTTTACTTCAGGTCCCTGGTAGCAATCTTTCACAGTATTCATGGCACATGCCGTTGTGGATATTGCCACTAGGAAGCTTCAACTCTTTCTTTGAAGCTCTTTATTCACATGTTGAGTCCTTGGGAACATCACACTGAGGACATACTGGATTAAGAGGGCTTTTGTGACTGGCCTTTATCACATATAAAATGCTATAGGCCTCGTAGATTTAAAACCACACGTTTCTAGTGCATATGAGCAATGGAGCACATTTGTATTTTACCAAAGTTTGTCTTGCAAATGAATTCCACTCAACAAAGATTTTCAGTTTGGCAACGTTCACATTAAGAATGATAATAGAAACAGAAGAGATGATATGAGAGTCATAAATACTACACTA
This sequence comes from Podarcis vaucheri, assembly GCF_965113315.1. Classification (NCBI taxonomy): domain Eukaryota; kingdom Metazoa; phylum Chordata; class Lepidosauria; order Squamata; family Lacertidae; genus Podarcis; species Podarcis vaucheri. The sequence goes on along the minus strand of NC_138760.1, from coordinate 57,524,520 downwards.
ACATAAAGTATGCACTTAGCAACACCAACCTTAATCTGACTGTGTGAGGAAAAACTATCAATATATAAACATGGCTGTGAAAGGTTTAATGAAGAATTCATTTCTGCACTTGATTTGTAAGCCCTTAGTCTTCCTGCAGTAACTCTTAACGACAAAATTACGCTAATGGGAGTTGTGATTTACTATATTCTGTGCCTCTGTATAACACCAAGTGGAGGAGAAATATCTTTAATTTCATTATTATTTAAGACCCCAACTGTTTAATCATTCAGAATCATAGGTTAAAATGTATTGTTATTTTATATAAGAAAATTATGTATCAGTGAGATTTCTCAGAGGAACAGAGACAGAGAGAGCTATATGAAAAATGACTAGATTGTGTAGATTGAAATTCAAATGTACCAATTAAGCATAGCAGCTGTGTGTGCTTGTGCAATTTTCTTTGAAGTGTTGTTTTTAGCCATTCTAAATCCCGAAGAAGCAATCCATAAACAGTAAAAATGCTTGTCTCTTTAGTAGTGGAGCTAATGCAAAGAAATATTCAAAGAGAACTGCAGCCTCACACCGTTCTCTTACTTATATGCACGTGGTACTTTTGTATCACAGACCCTGGTATAGAAATTACAAATGGGATTTGATCTAGAATTTGGATTTCTGCATTCTCCCCACAAAAGAAATGCTTTTGAAAATGGTGCAACATTGTTGCCTTAAGATATCTTAATTATTCTATGGATTTTGGGGATTTCTAGCTTGTTGGACTTGATGCTCTTTGACGTACAGAAAGACACCACTTCCAGTACATTCTTCCCTCTCCCTCCTATAGAGTTTATATCCAGGGATAACCACGTTCCACTGGTTCCCTCCATTCCACTAGGTTTCCATTATACCCACTACAACAATGCTATTACCCATCTTTGATTAGTGTACCAATTAATTAAGTTACACTTCATCAGCTATATGCATCAAGTGTTAATAACAAATATGCATCATGATTATGAAAAGTTTCCTTCTGCTTCTGCTTTTGGAAGCTTTTTATTCACCAAGGACATCAACATTCACTTGAGAAAAATAACACATTTTCATCCCTCTTGCTGTCATTTAAAGAAACCTTAATGTGTTGCCTGAATGAACAGAAAAGGCTTAGATAAACAACAACAGCTGCAACAAAAAGGAATAGCTAATGCATCTCTTCTTTAAACAGTCAGAATGTATGTATGTTTATTCATAATTTTATTATTAATTCCTGAGAGTCATTCTAGCTATCTAGCCTTATACACGTTCTATCATCTCCCCCTTTGAAATCACTATGGCTGTGATGCATAAGCCTTAAACTTCCTCTCTGGTAGAAGAATATCCCAATGAAAGACATATTTACCTGAACCTAAGTTTATTTTCATTGGGATTGACTTACTAGTAAGAGTACTCAATATAAGCCTCACAACCAGAACCTATGAGATGCTTTCACCTTTCCGACTCAGTACAGATAGTTGTTTTGCTCATCATGCTTGCTAAGCTTCTGGTATTTTAAGTTTCCCAACAAAAAAGTAATGTGCTCAGTGCCGTGAAGGTGAGAAACTAAAAAAAAAAAAAAGCCTGGGCAGTGATAACCTGAGGAAAGTTCATCCTTCATTTCTAGCCTGATCTCCACATGAATTAAGGAGCAAAATGCCAAGTGGAGGGGTAACCACTATTATGTGATCCTCTGTTGTTATTATTATTAAATGCACCCACCAAGAGAAAACTATTACATCAGGGAGAAAGGATCTACTCAGGCTGCCTGTTATTTGGTGTGCTGTTTTTTTCTTGCAGGCAGTGGCGTAGCATGGGGGGTGCAGGGGGGGCCGGCCGCACCGGGCGCAACATCTGGGGGTTAGGGGTAGGGGGCGCAAATCCACGGGTTAGGGGGCGCAAATCCACGGGTTAGGGGGCGCAAATTACTTGCCTTGCCCCAGGTGCTGACAACCCACGCTACGCCACTGCTTGCAGGGGAGTCTGATGATTATTTTTTAATGCAAGGGTTCATTCAAAAATGTGAAACCCACCCACACCCTTCACCCGCACCTTGTACTCACCTGCTACCTTAAGTCTGTTGCTTGTGTAGAGCAGAGCTAAAGCACTCTCTGAAAAGGGACATAAGCCACAATGGGACTTCCTTCTGAGTTAACATCCACAGAATTCAACTGCTTGTCTCTCTCTCTTTTTTTTTTTTTTGGTGTGGCTTTAATTGCTTTGTTATTTCTTGGACCCAGACCTAATATTCTGCAATCAGAAAGCCCTAAACAGCCTCGGTCCAGTATATCTGAAGGAGCGTCTCCACCCCCATCGTTCTACCCGGACACTCAGATCCAGCGCCGAGGGCCTTTTGGCAGTTCCCTCACTGCGAGAAGCCAAGTTACAGGGAACCAGGCAGAGGGCCTTCTCAGTAGTGACACCTGCCCTGTGGAATGCCCTCCCACCAGATGCCAAAGAGAACAACAACTACCAGACTTTTAGAAGACATCTGAAGGCAGCCCTGTTTAGGGAAGCTTTTAATGTTTGATGCATTACTCTATTTTAACATTTTACTGGAAGCTGCCCAGAGTGACTGGGGAAGCTTCAGGGTATAAATATTTTTATTTATTTATTTATTTATTTATTTATTTATTTATTATTATTATCATCACCTTCTATTTGATTCCAGCACAGTGAAGAGACTCCCAGTAGAGAGAGGAGGAGGAGGAGGAATTTCCACTCATTTCCCTTTCCTACTCAGGTCTCTAGCATCACTTCCCATACTGCTCCAAAGAATCCCTCAACCCCCTGGAGGAGATATTTGAGTTACATAGGCAACTACAGGGAGAAGGCGGAATCAGCAAAAATGACCTCCTGTGTCCAGTTGGCAAAGTTCTATTCAGCATTTTCAGCCCAGCATTTTGTGAGTCTCTTTTGGGGAAGGCCTGCTTCTTAGTCATCCAAAGGAGAGTTTTCTTTCTTCTCAACAGGTGGGCACACTTTCTCCAAAGATACATATCAAAGGGAATGATAACCATGAATTTGATCTTTGAACCCTGTATGGGGAAGCTCTGAACACCACACTAAGCACGCACTGTACTTTCAGCTGGAAGCCAACATTGGTAAATTAAAGGCCTATGATTAATTGGATAGTCTTGCAAGTTGTGATTTATCTGCTGACTGCAACTCTTTGTCCTTTCTTAAATCAAATGTCCTCCCTGTCAGTTGTCCAGAATAAATTTGCTAGGGCCAACTGGGCAATCAAGCTGGTTGAACTGATCATGTTATTATTCCGGGCTCTTCAGCTTTCCAAAGTAAGGGCTCCTCTGAATTTTGTAGGACTTACAGCTGAGTAGATACCATAGAAGCCAACTCCAGGGAGCTGTGGGGGCTCGGGCAGAGAGAAGCAGTTCAGCTCTGCCCTACACAGCCAGCCAGCGAGGCACCCTTTCCGGGGGGGGGGTAGGCTCGGGAGAGGAGACAGAATGTGACATCACACATCCACAAAATCCTGAGGGCAAGATGACACCCCTGGTAGATATGCATAGCGTTGCAATGTAAATTTAAAAAGCACCACAACAATTGCATTGCAATCCTTGATCTGCCTACCAAAGTAGCCCCACAGACCCACAGACTTCAAAGAAAGTCATCTCAGAGGAAGTAGGTTGAAGACTACCTGGGTTGCCCAATAATTTCTTGAGCATTGATGGTAGAAAAAAAGCCTTTTGAATGAAGCCATTTTTGTTCTAAATATCAAGACAAACCTGTCTGTGAGACTTGCAGAGCTTGTGTGTTTTGTTTTGGTTTTTTTTGCAGCTACAGGACACAGAGTAAGTACCTGTAAGGGAACATAATTTTTTATTTATGTAAAAAAATACATCTCGAACCAAACACCTCCTACTGTAGCCAACTAAACACAACCAACAATGCCGTGCCCCCCAACCTCTCTCACTACCAAGAAAATATAATTAACAAGAGAACCTACCCAAATGATGCTGACACAAAAACCCCACATAACACACTAAGCATAAGAATATAAGTTTACCACTTCCCCCTCCCCGCTTTTCCCGCCTGTTCCCCAACCTTATTCTGTATACAACACTAATGTCTCACATCATATGTAACTGATATATGGAAAAGACTTTACAACCTGAGAAAAGAGACAATGTCCGCACTTTTGTAAACAAAGAAAATCTTTAATAAAAATTATTTTTTAAAAACAAAAAATGCATCTCAAAGACAACTCAGAGTGGCTAACAATCCATATGTTATAATAATATAACAAATATCATGTAATGTTGTGCCAAGGGAAAACAGTGTTATCCTGGGTCTCCACAAGAAGGGTACACAATGTACTTGTGACCCAAACGTGACACTGGTGACTGCAGAGAGAAGGGGGGATCAGTGTAGACACAGTTCCCTTATGTAAAGAGTAGGAACCTCTCCATTCACAGAAGGGACAGTCTGGATCCAACACAGTACAGTGGTAGTTCAGGTTACAGACGCTTCAGGTTACAGACTCTGCTAACCCAGAAATAGTACCTTGGGTTAAGAAATTTGCTTCAGGATGAGAACAGAAATCGCACGGCAGCAGCACAGCAGCAGCAGGAGGCCCCATTAGCTAAAGTGGTACCTCAGGCTAAGAACAGTTTCAGGTTAAGAATAAACCTCCAGAACAAATTAAGTTCTTAACCTGAGGTACCACTGTATACACACTGTGCACTCTCTAATTTTATAATATGGAAAGCATCCCTCTATAGTCACTAGCCTAGCCAAGTAAAAACTTACTGGAAAATTGCATATTCAACGATATTTTCCTGAACAGTGGATTTCTGTGAAATGATTTGAAGTTCAAATTACTCTGGCGGCCTTGCCATTATTTCTGTGTTGTCAGTCCCCCTGTTTGGCAGGGGGTTGGACTCGATGGCCCTTGTGGTCTCTTCCAACTCTATGATTCTAGGAACATACAGTGAGCATACTGAATGTTTAGTCACAGAAGCATGACGCTTAATCAAATTTATCAAAAGCACAGTAAAATTCATAACATCTACCAGAAATGTTGGGTCCAGCTATGCAAGAAACAGAACTTCAACATTCAACTCAAATTCTGTCTACTTAACATAAAAGTAATGCTAGAAACATTTTTGAGATTGTGTTCATTGTTGAATTGTAGCTGGCATTTTGAAGCCTATTAAAAATTAAGCTTGTTTCCCCCGGTCTCAATGTTAATGCTTTTTGAATAGTTCCATTTTGTGGAGCAGTGTCCATAGAGGTAAACAATTCCTTGTATTGGATTATTTTAGTGTAGCTTATGATGAGGCGCTTACTGCTTGCTATTTCTGGCAGCTATTGATATTCTTTACTAGGTCCTCCGTTGTATTGCTCAATAGGCAATGCCCTGTGCAAAATCTAAGCCCTCTAGGCATTTTCCATTTATGGATGTTATATGAGAGTTTTGTATTGATTTCTAAACAGCTATGTTTAGATGCACAGATGTGTATTAATACAGAAACAGGATGGAATGGACTTATGAATGACTGCATGTGAGACTGCCACAGTACCAGAAACAGAAGGATCCATCCATGTCTACTTCATACATCTCAGGATTCTATTTATCTTCATGAAACACTTAATGTATGGTTTCTACAAACAGCAAATCAATCTACCACTTGTCTGGAGAAGCCAGATGAGAGGATAACATACAAAACGTTGGATTGGTTTCTGGGAACTACAAACAACTTGAACAATTTTCTTGCAACCTTTATCTCTCCTGTAGAACACCAGATGATCAAAGAGCCTTTGTATGTTCTTATACACCGAGAATCAGTTCAAAACAGCAACCTGTGTGCAAAATTGTTAATTAAGATGTTATTTCAGATAAGCACAAGTTTCTGAGAAGAGAGGCAAAAAGGCTCCTCATTAAGAGTGGTTCTTCAGTGCTACGTTCTCCATGCAGTTTTTTTGCCATAGTCAACAAAACTCAAGCGAAAGGGGGAAATGGTACTTGTGTACATCTAGGCTTTTTCAAGGAAAAAGTCAAATGTAGTCAAAGTTGGGAAAGGTCATTTGTTCTATTCGTACTGCTATGGCCTCCAAGAGCAAACTTCCAATTTGGAAATTAAGGGGTTAGGTAAAGGGACAATATGTGGCTGCAGATAAACCAGAGAAGCTAGTGTCACCAAGAAGTTCTATCTGTGAGTGTTACAACTTTTCAGACTTACTGTGGCCAAACACAGTCTGGTTCACACTGTGCAGATTCTACGCAGCCATAGTAGCTTAGATGGCAAGGAGTAGCTATGGATCTTTTATATTGTGGAAACTCACCATGATCTAGAACTTCCACTTGCATAGCTTGAAGTAGCTGCTTGTCAGCAGACTAAAATCTTCTAATAAGCAGATCTGCTCATGGGTAGATGCTCAGCTGCGACAATAAGGGGACCACTTTCCCAGCCCCCAGCCCCAGAGAGTCGTGTCAGGCCGCAACTCTTGTCCATTTCTTAGTAAGTGACCTTTTTGGCATAATATCTAGAAGGCCCTTATTTAATTTTTTATTATTTATATTTTATTGAAAGCTTTACAGTGAAGTAAAGTGAAGAAAAAAGAAAGAAAGAAATACATAGAAACAAAAGAAAGCAGAGGAAAACAACAATGAAATGACAATAAAACGCAATTGAGGTTACAAAACTATGTAGTATACATGTAAGTAGATGAGATTGTTCTTTTCCTAAGGTATACATCAATTTATGAGTCACGATGGTTTCTATAAATACATTCCAAATATCATTATATTTGTTCATTTTCAATCTTTGTCTGAAAGCGATCATATGTTGGAAGAGTTGTCATATGACAGAAGATGAAGGGACTTGTGTGAGAAAGAAGGACAGAGAGGCTTCCTCAGAGTGTGAGGCTGAGGAAAGAGGTCCCAGGTGAGAGCTGGGAGGGTTCACTCTTCTGTGTGTGGAATAAGGAATAATATATAAAAGTAATAGAGGGCTTGGGTTTTGTTTTGTTTTTTAATTTTTTATTAAAGATTTATTAAGTTTACAAAAATACGTGCATTGTGTCTTTTTTCAAGTGGTGTTTTCTACAGATCAGTTTCATTTGTTGTGAGACATTAGTGCTGCATACAGTATAAGGTATAAAGAGGGGAAAGAGGGAGAGGGGAAATAGTGGGTGGGGTCTGGTGGTTATGTATTCGTCTACTTAGTGTACATGTGGAGTTTTGTGTCAGCATCACTTGTGTGGGTTCTCTTACTATTCACTTATATTTCCTTGGTGGTGAGAGAGGTTGGGGGTGGCTTAGGGTATGGTTGGTTGTCTTTGGTTGGATATGTATTACCGGTATATACATATATAGTTTTCTTTCTTTTTCTTCCTTTTTTATTTTTCTCTTGGTTTGTTTCTTATCTCTCTTCTTTTGGTTTTTACTGTATCTTATGCTGAAAAATCTCAATAAAAATACTTTTTTTAAAAAAAAAACTGCAAAAGCGTCCAAATATTGGAAGATTTGGGCATTTCATTATACATTTGAAATCCAGGCCAGGAAGAGCACAGGGAACCCATAAACTTCTATGTGCATGTTTGCAAGCCATAGCGAGCGTAAACTCCAATCTTGGCAAATTTTATGCTGCTTCCGTGAGTCAAAATTCTCCTGAGGCCTAATTTTATTGCTTCATCGCCCTTCAAAAACTTTGCTTAATCTTAATTATAGCTCAGGAGTCACGACCAATGTACATTTAATTAAGTACTTTCAAAGAAGGAGGTGGGGAGATTTGGATTTAACACAAAGAAGTTCAAACCACTTCCACAATAAAAGGATCACTGTTGAAAGAGCCTAGTAAAGGATTTAACCAGAAAACACTGCAATTTCCTTACCACATTATGAATGAATATATGCAATACATCAGGGCTTTGTTTATCCTTTGCTGTGGAGGATATTGGAGACAGTCAAAGAAAGGGCAACAATGTTGTGGCCTCTTCATAAGCTTCCAGAAGGGAGAGCCCAATATATTTTGGTGCCTGAGATAAACCCCAAAATGGTGCCCCCCATCACCAGGGAAGAAGGGGTGAGTGAAGATCTACATCGGGAATAAGTGAGGGATAAAGACTGACATCGGGATCTGCTGCCTCTGTGGATCCTGCCACCTGAGGCGGTCGCCTCACCATGCCTCATGGGTAGACTGACCCAGGCTTCCAGAGGCATCTAATGGGCCACCATTTCAAAGAGAATGCTGGGCTAGATGGATATCAATCCGAATTAGGTAATTCTTACAACATTATTTTTATTGCTGTCAGGTGTATTGGTAGAAGCTATTAGATCAGTGATTGTGCAGCCCATATTTCATACGCAGAAGCTCCCAGTTTCAATCCCTGACATTTCCAGGTGGGTCCAGGAAATAACGGCTTTGTTATTGGAGGTTTGTTTGTGGGGCCATCTAAAACCTTGTGAGTGCACTAGAGTTCTGACTGCCCACACAAGCAGTGGTTTGGGTCTCTTAGGACTGTATAATTGACTGTTTGGTTTGTGAAGCTTTAGGTTGAACTGTGGAATAAATTTGGGTTTCTGCCTTTGTGTGGACCTGCCATTCCTTCCATCCACTCCTGATGCAGACAGGATTAAGTGGAGTGGAGTGGTGGTCTGACTTACATAGCTGTCAAGTGTCCCTTATTTGAAGAGACAGTCCCTTATTCCAGCGCCATGTCCCGCTGCTGTCCCTTATTGTTGGATGTCCCTTAAATGTCCTTTAAATGATGTCCCTTAAATTTCAAAGGAAGCAGCTCCTCTCCCTCCCTCCCTGGCCGACCAGGGAGGAGGCTCCAACTTTGTTGCTTGGCTGTGTTGCTCACCCAATAAGAAGTCTAAGAATGACTGGGGGTGGAGCTTGCAGCCTTGTGTGTGGCTAGTTAATGCAAGCTGAGGGGTTTTTTGAATGCTGGATGCTATTTTGTTGCACGTGCTGCTGCAAACTGCAGTGCAAAGCCAGGCCGGGGAGCCATCTTAAGTTGAGGCTGCATAGGCCTTGTGGTGCATCTGATTCAGATTCTATTCAGTTGAACCTCTGGTTACAAAGTTGGTTGGACCGTGTTCTCGAAGCTACCAGCATGAGTTTGACCAGACTGCAGGAGGACAGGAAGGCTGGAGTGCCTGGAACAGGTGAGGCTGCAGGTCCCTTATTTTCAAGGCTGCTGGTCCCTTATTTTCAAATCTGTAAGTTGACAGCTATGCTGACTTAGCATTAAGACAACAGCACCCTATATATAAAACATGTACTTCCCATCTATAACATGCTACCTTACGTACTATGGTCCAAAAAGGAAAGTGCCCAGCATTTACAAACACAAACCATACACGCCTCTTTTTCAGGACCCTCTCTAGATGACTTACAAAAGCAACCAAAATATTGCAAAATATAAAATCACAAACAATAATATAAAATAAAACTTCAGGAAAAAAGACAGATGAGCTCGCAAGTCAAAGGAACATTTGGATCAAAATATCAGAAAGGCAACTAAAGGTGATCAAATAAAAGCCATTGCAAACACTGGTGGGGTCTCTGCAAATGCTGCTGGACTCAGCTCCTATCACTCCCAGTCAGAATAGCCAATGGTCAGGGGGTGATAGGCCTGAAACTTCAAGATGGCAGAGATTCCCACCCCTACATTATAATTATAGAAAGACAGAATGGGCTGCACCTGGTGCTTAGAGGAGAACAGAGAAGGTGCCAAGCACAGGTGTCTCAGGAGGATTTTGCAGTTGGAAACTCATAACTGTGCAATATTTTGCACCACATTTGTGAGGAAGGTGTACTATGTCAGCTGTTTATTGGAAATGTTGTGTCAAGCAAGTGCTGTCTCACACTTTCCAGTGCATTCCCCACCCCTTGTCGATTTCCTTTTTCTCAGAAAGGAAAAGGGAAGAGGAAGGGGCTTGTTGCACAAGAGCACCAAATCAACTTCAACTGTGCAGCCTCAATCTTTGGGATTTATTGAGATTCTGCATCACCTCAACCAAACATTTTTTTTCTGGGGAACTTCTTTCAGACTATTTGTGCCCTGCCTACATTCATTCAGTGAAACAAACAGCATGGATCAGTTATGGTGAATGGACTCCACCCCGCTCCCAAGGATGCAGTATCCAAATACTATCAGCAATGCCTGAGGCATTCGTTGCCTCAAAAATCAATTGTGTGATGCTCTTTTCCTTACACCATTAGCCGTTTCGGGATGGGTTACTTAGCTTTAAGTAGCTTAGCTTTACAACCTCACCACCTAGTGGAAGAAAATGTGATTTCCTCAAATGACTTCAGGGTAGGGGGAATTTAGTGTGGAATTATCTAAAGACACAGAAAGTTGCCTGCATTTGCTGTAGAACAAATACTTTAAGGAAAACCTGAACGATTCAGTGCATTTGTAGTTGATAAAGGTGAAACGGGAAGAAAGCAGTGCATAGCAATGGCATGCATATTGTTGACTTACAGGATCGCCCCTGTAAAAAAAGAACCGTTATAACACAAGTGCCCTTGGTTAAGGCTTGTTTGTCTAGTGTACAAGTACAAATCACTATTATTTTCACAGTGCATGGACCACAAAGCAGAAGACAGCATGTCTGTCAAAAGTCAGTAGAAAATGCGGCTCTTAACCTTAGGATTGTGGGTTCAAGTCCCATGTTGGGCAAAAGATTCCTGTGGGACCCTTGTGGCCTGAAGCAACTGGAACAATGTGTTGTTGTCATATTCTTTTTCTATTGGAATTATTCCTAGAAAGGTATCGTTCCCAATGCAAAGATATGGAGAAAGCTGGACTTAGACAATGGAAAACTGGGTTCAAATCCCAGTCAAGTTTTCTGAGGTCAGTCACTCTTTCTCAGGCCAACCCACCTCACAGGATTGTTGAGAGAATGTAATGTCTAAAACCCAATGACAGAATCCTGAGCTCCTTGGAGGATAAACATGTTACCCAGTGCTATTATTCTAGAAAACAAGGTGCCAGAACTCACCATGAATGCCTCCCTTGTTCTCTATAATGGCAGTCGGGTGCTCACCACTTGAGAGTTGCCAGAACTGAGTTCTGGTGAGTTCTGGTTGAAAAAAAGCCCTGAAGCTACCTAACCTAACTATATGTGTTCCCTTAGGAAACCACACAAATCAGGCCCATTTATGCAAGTGGTTCAATTTAAAGTCATGGGGTGAAAATATTGCTGCATTGATTTGATTTTATTGCTCAAAGAAACAGAGGTCTAGCCTGCATTTATTCCACAGCTAAATCACATTCTGTTTGAGACAACTGGCAGCACTAATATACAGTGGTACCTCGGGTTAAGAACTTAATTTGTTCCAGAGGTCCATTCTTAACCTGAAACTGTTCTTAACCTGAAGCACCACTTTAGCTAATGGGCCCTCCTGCTGCTGCTGTGCCGCCGGAGCACGATTTCTGTTCTCATCCTGAAGCAAAGTTCTTAACCTGAAGCACTATTTCTGGGTTAGCAGAGTCTGTAACCTGAAGTGTATGTAACCCAAGGTACCACTGTGTGTGTGTGTGTGTGTGTGTGTGTGTGTGTGTGTTTATATATGCTTTTATTGATGTAATTAAAGACACACACACAAACTCCACACCAGAGACCTGCATCCCCATGCAGACTTGTTGACACGGGGTTGCTGCTAGTGTTCACTTTTGGCAAAGTATTTCTTTTGCAAACACCACCAGATCTCTGCAGGTGCCAGTCTACTTAAATCAACAATAAAATCAACAATTCAACCATCGTTAATGTAAGATGAAGAGAAGAAGTAAAAGCAAATGTTGGTTATCCCCATGTTCATGGGAAATATCCCAGGCATTTAAGGATATTTAAATTAAATTGAGGAAAGAAGGTAATTGCAATTCGCAGCACGGGATACTATATACATAAAACGAGCTTTTTGAAGTGATGCAGAATAGTCAAAGAAAAGGAGTTTGTGCTGGGCTGCTGATGGGACACCCTTGTACTCCCATTGCAAAGATCCAGGTGTAGAACTCAAAACTGGAGGTGAATTTAGTGTGTGTGTGGGCAGCATGTTTCAACCCAAGGGTCACATTCCCTTCTGGACAGCCCTCGGGGGGGGGGCGCTTATGCTAGTGGTAGGCAGGGCCAAGGGGCAATGAATATGAATTTTATCTTTTTACCATAAGCTCATTTCTACATGCTTCTTGATGTTCAATCCTGGCAAGCAAGAAGCATTTTCGGGGTTCAACAATGCAGACCAGCCAGAAGCACTCAAGGAGGGTGCAAAGCAAGGTGGTGAGGAGTGTCCCTTAGACAGAGGGTACATGGCCTGGAAAGATAATTGAGGACCAAACAGAAAGGCCTGGAGGGCCACATAGAGTCCCTGGGCATGAGATTCCCCATCCCTGATATGCTGCCTGGATGTCACAGGGCTTTGAAAACAGGTTTACAAGATTTGTACATCTTCGTGAACACAGGATTGAAACATCACAGTTTTAGATACTATGATTAAAAGTATAAATAATATTTCTATGAACTTGCATCCTTGAGACTAAAAATATTTACTAAAATGAAGAAGACATGAACTATGGCAGATAGGAGCCATGTTAAGGTTCTTACGTGAACAGCTGGTGGGTCAGGTAACTGTTGTTTGTTTGTTTGTTTGTTTAACACATTTATTTCCTCCAAAAATCTCAAGGTGGCATACATGGTTCTGACCACTGGAGCCAACTCCAGGGGGCCATGGGTGCTTTGGCACCCACAATGATACATATTTGTGGGGCTGGGCCCCCACAAATTCAATGGGCAAAGTTGAAGCCCTTCATTGCAGACACCCCCAATCTTCGGCATGAGATGGCACTTATGGTTCTGACTTCCTAATAGGGCTCTGTACAGTCCCCCCCATCCAATTCACTTTGGAGCAGCCCTGATCTGACCCAAATCCAGACCCCAAACTCATTCAAGGCCCTTGCACAATCAAGCAGACAGGAGGTGGAGGGGAGAAGGACAAGCCCTAATTAAACTTATGGTCAGGAAGAGAGGAAGAAGGAGATGCAAGAAGGCTGCTTGTCCATCTCCTTCTCCCCCATCTTCTTTCTTCTAAACCTCCCCCTCTTTTGACAGTCTTGGATGCTTCCAGGTGGACCTGATCTGACTCAGGGTCATCTGAGGCTGCCTCAACATGATCCAGTCAAACCCTAGGTTGACCTAAATCAGCCTGATTTGAGTTCAGGATCCAGTGTGCAGCCCTGCTTCCTGCCATTTTGTTCCTCTGCAATTCAGCAGGGAATCCAGTTCTTTTGAGACTGCAGCATCCTTTACCTTAAATTTCTTTAGTGTAGATTCCCATTGACTTCTCCGCAGCAGAATCAAGTATCTGTTAAGACTTTGGGCAACAAAGATAAATTATAGAGCATTCATTGAGGCAATGAGGAATCTTAAAGTGCAGACCAGGTGTGTAAACTTCAAGGTCTTTGTTCAATGAGAATTCATTTGATCCTCAATGAAAATGTTTTCCTGCTTGAGTTTTCATGGTTTGAGCTTTGCTGTGCATTCATACAAGTCAGGGTGATTCTGCAGCAACACTTACCAAGCAATCCAAACAATTATTGATTTTCTTTTGAATTTTTCTTACCTTGACAAATCAGTCAAAAGTGTCTCAGCAAGGGCTCTTCGGGGAAAAGCTCTTTCATTTTCACAAAAGCTTGAATGATCACTCTGCGCAGAGCTGCCAGGGAACTGTTCAAGACTGCCTGAATGAGAGAGCGCCAAGAAGGCAAGCATGTCAGCCCATTCTGCTTCTTTGCTTTAAGGGTTTCCAGATGAATTTATTCTATTTGAAAAAGGAGATGGTTAGATGAAGGGTTGCATTTAGACTTTGCCCTCGTCTGCCTCCAAATCCTCATCGTATTTCTTCACGCCAGGCAGATAAAAGGCTCCACAAACTTCAAAAGGCCCAGGAGAAGTCAGGAGTTATCTCACTGGCCTCCAATAGCAGAATTCAACTCAATGAAAGGTTCCTTTGGGGCCAAATTATGCATTGTGTTTTGTGTGTGTGTGTGCATGCACATACACGCATGCATGCATGCATGCACACACGCGCGCACACACACAATACTTCATCCTGTGGTGTGGGGATAAGATGATGGACAAGAAAAGTGAATCTTACAAGCTTGCAAAGACACTTATACATGAAGGGTAAAATGATAAAACACCCACAATTCTCTACTCTGCTTCTAATTGCTAGTCTCATTTGAATATCTATTTAGACATATGGAGTGCTTCTATTAATAACCAAGTTTAAGTCAGGATTGATGGATTATTTTTATTGTTAATATGAGCTGATGATCTTTCTCCCCCCCCCCTTTTTGTTATATTTGTAAAAAAAAAATTATAAATGTTCTTTAAAAGTGGCCACTTTTATGTGGAAGAAAAAGTCGTCAATTGGCCCCGATCCAGAGCATGCTCCAGATATGAATTAGCGGCCTATTCCTGCTTCCTTTCAAAATCAGAAACTTAAGAAGAGCCCTGCTGAATCAGACCAAAGACCCATGGAGTCCATCATCCTGTTCTCATAGTGGCCAACCAGATGCCTCTGGGAAGTCTGCATGCAAGACATGAGAGCAACTGCACTCTCTCCACTTGCATTTCCCAACATCTGGTGCTCAGAGGCATGTTTCACATTGAGATAGCTCAGCTGGTAGAGCACAAGACTCTTAATTGCAGGGTTGTGGGTTCAAGCCCCACATAGGGCAAAAGATTCCTGTATCACAGGGGGTTGGGCCGTGTTAAGTTGTGGGTGAACATATCAGATGACACAGCGATTCTCCAAACAGCTCTTGTTTATTCACAGGTCAGAACAGAACCGAACTGAAGGGTTCAGCCAGCCTGCTTATATAGAGCTCCAGCACAACATAACTGTAACAACTTTCTGTAACTATCCAATCACTGAACGTCACTTTTGATCCCTTGTTTGCATAACTATCTACAGTATCCGCCTGCTGGTGAGAACTTCAGTACATAACAGGCCAGATGAGCCTCGTGGCCCCTTCCATCTCTATGATTCTATTATTCACTCTATTGCTCGTGATCCCCAGCAACTTCTCACCCTTTTAGCATCCCTGCTCCAGAAAACGGCAGAGAACTGTGAGCAGTAGGTCTTAAACAACTGCATAGGAGTCTAAACAATACCAAATTCATCTAAAAGTTTATCAGTGAATATTAACCAAAGCTGTACATTTTTTTCCTAAACATTAAGGCTGCCTGACTGAGACCGGGGTATCCTCTGAGCATTCCTTGATGTGAAAACTCATATCTTGCAGCATCCACACACGATACAAAGCTAAATCGAGATTTGGTCTGGCCCAGTAATGCTGATGCTAGGTTCTTAAGAGTGCTATTCTGTCCATGCTTATCTGGAAGTAAGCCTGAATGAGCTTAGTGGGGCTTCTGAATAGACCTCAGCAAGGATTCCATCATAGGTACACAAAGAAGTGTGCGGCTTTCAGCACCAAACATACAAATGTGTGCTTTATTCACAACTCATTAATTCCACATTTGCATTGCATTCAGAAGCTTTCAGGTAAAGAGCCACAAAACTGAGAAATGGCTTTATTGAGAAGACAGAAGTGTTATGTTCTCCACGGTGTTTTAAAGAACAGGTACTCATCCGTGGCATGTAGCAAGGGAGCGAACAAGAAGCTTCATAATGCGGAGAGTGAGATGAGACTTTATTTAAATGTTGTTTTCCCTTGACTTTAATTTAAGCAAGTTTTTATACCTGCATTTTCAAATAAAAACAACAACAAATATTACATTTCAGAAGACGCTATAATTTCAGAGACTTTGAAGGCAATCAACAGGTTTCAGGCAAGCTGGGTCTTAGGAAAAAAGATGGGTTGCATGACCTTCATTCATTCCAATATCTACCCCACTTTTTTTTTAACCACTCTAGGCATAATTGGATACATTTTTATGGCTGCTCCTGTTCTTAACCTGAAACTGTTTTTAACCTGAAGCACCACTGCTGCCGCACTGCCGGAGCACGATTTCTGTTCTCATCCTGAAGCAAAGTTCTTAACCCGAGATACTACTTCCAGGTTAGCAGAGTTTGTCACCTGAAGCGTCTGTAACCTGAAGCATCTGTAACCTGAGGTACCACTGTACTTCATAAAGGGGCTCTTGATTCTCAAATGTATACAACACTGGTCCTCCCTTTTTTTGTCTATGCACGCCAAATCTTAAAATAAAATAAAACCTCTGGGCCTTGAATAGCATCTCGGAAGAGAGCTCTCTGTGTTCCAGGGCAGAGCATAGGGGTGATGATCAGAAAGAAAATAGCAAACATGAGGAGGAGGCAAGGATATAGAGTTAAGGAGGCCAGGAAAGCAGGTGGGCAGGAAGCTGGTTAAGGTTGAGTGATGTGCCCCAGGAAAAAAAAACCCCACAAAGAGTGGACAACATGGCCCCTTGGGAAATAACTTTTCTTTAACTCCCAAGTTAGGGCATAATGTTCTGGCCTTGTCCTACACATAGGCGTTGACTCCATGGGGCCTGAGGGGGCTCGAGCCCCCTCAAAAAAAATTTTTGGGGGGCTCAGCCCTCCCAATAATCTCGGGCGCCCTTCCAGCAGAGCGCCGCCGCCGTCCCCCGCCTCCTCCCCACCTGCTCCCTCGCCAGCCAGCCAGCCAGCCACGCGCCCTAGTCGGAGAGCCCCGGCCGTCCCTCGCGAGATTAGGGAATCCCCGGGGGCGGGGGCTCCTGCCTCGCTGCTTCGCAGCACCACCGCCACTGCCAAGGCACTGCCGGGGGGAATTTCCTTCCTCCTGGCGGTTTCAGCGGTTTAGGGCCGGAGCGGAGGGGGCTCGCCCTCTCTTCTCCGGCTAGCCCCACGTTTCCCGCATATCAGCTGTTCCGGAGCTGATTAATAGGCGCAGCACGCTCTCCCCTATTCGCTCACGAGGAGGCGGCGCCACTTTATTTGCATATTCATGAGCTTATTTATTATTCATGAGCTTTCCCGGCCCCCCCCAATATTTTTTATAAGTCCGCGTCCCTGGTCCTACATGAATTTATCTAATTGTCTTTTAAAGTCATTCTATTTGGTGGCCATTGCTACCTCCTGTGGAAGTGGCATCCATGGTTTAACTATGTGCTGAGTGAAGAAGTACTTTCTTTTCTCTGTCCTGAATCTTCCAACAAATAAGACAGAAGAATGATGATAGGGAAATCTTGTTTAACTTTGATTTTTAAAAAATGAAGGAGAGAGTTGGCGGATTGGTTTGATTGCACATATTAATTTTCTGTAGCTTAATTATAGGGCTCTTTTGGGACACTGTGTTTGTGTATCTGTGAGGCACAGGGAATCCAGTTGGGAAGTAAACACAGATGTCTCCTTGAGCACTTTGGGAAAGCATCTGTTGTCTTTCCTCTTTTGCTCATTCTGATCCCATATGACCAGTTTTCCAAAGCGAATCATGAGGCTAAGCTATCCTGATTTCACTCCAGGCTTTCAAAGAACAAAAACAAAATCTGCACCTTAGGGGAATTCTTCGTAGCAGAAAGCAGGTGAAGGAGGTAGGAATTTAAGCAGATTGTTCTTTCCTTCTCTCTCTCTCTCATCAGAAGAAAATACAATAGTCAACAGAGTGAGGAGGAGACTTATTTCAAAAATATTTATCTAGCATACTTAACAATCAAAACTTCTTTGGGGTGGCGAGAACTGAAATACAACCACCCTTCAAAATGCACACTTCTCTGAATTTTGCAATGCAGTTCTCCAGGCAAATAATATTCCAGGGGTGTCCACAAAAAGGTTCCTATCAGTGAAAATAACATAGAAAAATGTGTTCTATTAGGGAAAACTGTGCTGCAAAAATGTGTATAATGAGCAAAATTGCATTCAAACATGTGTATGCTTGGAGCAATTTGTATTAAAATGCAGGTGAATTTTCACGGTGACTTTTTAAAAATAAAAAATATCAAGAACTGAAGTGAATGTTTGGTGAACTGAACTTAAGATTGGAAAAATAAGAAACTGAGAGAACTAAGCCAGATTCCTCTATCCTTAGTGGAGGAGAGTACAAACAGGGGAAAGATCCAACGCCTTCCTACCCTTTCTCCACTTTAAATCACTGTTTACCCACCACTGCAAGTCACAGACAAATTCAGCACACCTGCAAACTAAGACACCGACTGTGCTACTGTCTTGCAAACTTAACCCTTGAGCCCCCAGAAGCATCTGACCCATCTCTGTCGTAAAGAGGATTCCGAGCAACATGGAATTTGGTCTGATTCACTAAGCAAGCAGTTCTTCAAAGCAGGTAACTGGATATAGAAGAGGCCCTATGCATGTACACTGGGTGGGAAAAATCAAGAGTGGCAAAGCCATTTGCTAACTTGATCAGTCCAAATGTAGATCAGTCCTGCTTGGCAGGGGGTTGGACTCGATGGCCCTTGTGGTCTCTTCCAACTCTATGATTCTATGATTCTAGACGGCTGCAAGTTTCCTTTTGCTTCTCCCTTTCCCATCCCATAAATAAAAGGAACAGAAATGCTTGTGGAAACTGCACCACAGATCTTTAGTGAAATATACTGTTGATGATGGGAAGCCCTTCAACTAACTGTACTGAGATGAGCACACCCCCAAATTGGTGGTTTTAAACTTTATAATTGGCTTGTGTTTTCATCCACCAGCTCTTTAGCTTTCATGAAAGGACACTGCCATTGACATCAGCAAAGTCTTGATGTTGTCATTTTAGATGATGTGGTGGCACTTCATCTTTATTGATTATTACATTTCATTAGCATGAAGTGCTTAAGGGGTGGGAGGAGAAGGAGAAAACGAAATGAGATTATTTGATTTCATTATATTCATGGCTTTGTGAGCTCCAAGTGTTAATAAATTATCTGTCTTCACATTAAGCAGCAGCTTACTTTATTATATAAATTGTATTAAGTGGCACCACCACAGATGTAAATAAGTTTCGGCCCATTAATAAGGTTTATTCTCCCTCCCCCCTCTACCTCTCATGATAATTATTTAGAGAAATGTTGGTAACTTCTTCCTACAATGTGAGTGCTGACATGCCAGAATGAATGGACTATCCACTACTGACCTTTCCAACCCCATTTCCCAGAAAAGGGTCAATAACAGTATTTTACAAGGGTTCGTCATTTCAAATCACTGGGTAACTGGCTAATTAACATTTCCACAGAGTCCTTGTTAATGACCTCAGTCAAAAGCAGGGCTGAACTACAATACATAGTCACACATTTTATCTGCTTATGTCTGATGGGGCTTGTAGATGCAAAGATCTTCTGGATTTTCCAAGTGTCAGGATCAAAATTCTCATAACTGACAAAAAATAAGTGATGGTATGAAGTATATATTTGCCCACTGGTATTCTAGTAGTGAAAACTTAGATTTTGAAACATAATAGTCAATGTGTCTGAGGCCCTCTACTTCCACTTCTATTCACTGTGTGTACGCAAGCTTCATGTGCAATTCACTATTGTGTGGAAGTTAGAACACACTATATTTTATTTTCCTTTCAACAGAGTTGGGTGAAATTTCTAGGCATATTAGCCCCTTTGGAGTGAATCACTGGCCAAATTACAGAAAAGTTTAGGGAAGCTTTTAATGTTTGAAATTTTATTCTGTTTTTAGTGTTCTGCTGGGAGCCGCCCAGATGTGTGGGGTATAAATATTATTATTATTACTACTACTATTATTAAAATGGGGCCAAAGGATTTGTGCTGGGCACCTCTAAAATCTGGTCCTACACCCAAAAAAGGGAATCATCCAGAATTTTTTTTGGCAGAAGTGGATTAAATTTTCAGGTATGATAACCAAATGTCCCACCACAGCTCTCTTGCCTACCTTTCCCCTCCCTGTCCTGGCATATTCCTTAAGATTAGGGGATGCAAGTGTCCTTTTGCTTTTGCAACCACCCTCTCTCCTCCAAAGCAGTGGGATTTACACTGGTATAATATAAATCAATTCCCTTGATTGCAAACGAGACCTGTCAGTTGCATGTCTTGATCCAGGCATTTTCCTTAAGCTGGAGACATAAGTTTCCATTTGAAAATCCTTTCCCTTCATATCCTGGCATTAATGGTTAAGCTTAGAAACACTTGTCTGCAGTTTTTTTTTAAAAAAATGTCAGGATTGCCATGTCACATGAAGCATTTCAGGGTTTTTGCTGTGAGTTTCCCCAAAAGTCACAAAAACCACCTAGCTACCCTATGTCATTTTTTTTTAAAGGTTTCTGCTAAAGAGAAATCCCTCTCATTGGCTGCACACAAATGGCTTCTATATGAAGAGGGCAAGCTGCCTACCACAGAGAGCCATTTAAAATAGTTTTCACTGAGTAGATCAGCCTGCTTGACTTCTGGTTCCATTGCTTAGCCCCTTCTCTACAGTTTTCCCAAATTCCTCTGGCCCATTCTCATCCCACACTCATCTCTCTCTATCTCCGAGACTCATTTCATGATTGGAGACAGAAAAACACTTAGAAGCTTAGAAATTTAAATGTTGTGCATTTTAAGTACTCTGATTTTTTAAAACATAAAAACCCCCAGCGTTTTAGAATTCATAAAGCAGAGCACAGTTTGCATCTAAGACAATTAGGTCAGCATAACTTCAATGACGATAATAACTGGCAATTTTCTTCCTTCTTTAGATCATCTACGACAAGGTTAATTGTAAAATATGATTATTCTTTATCTGTAATCCCACAAGTACAGAGCTATAGACTGAAGGTCTAATCAAGAGGACAGAAGTTGTCTTGTTGAGGGAGCTGGGTGCAGATTGCATGCTACACCGCTGTTGAAAGAGCTGTGATAACTATTGATGGTAGACAAATGCTCCACAAATCAGAAGAGCCAAACAGTTTTTATGATCATGAGCATCATGGGGCCTTGCTTACTAGAAATAGACACTGGGCCTTGTTGCTTAATATTGACGGCACAGACAGGAGAATTTAACTTGTCCATTTATATCACACCTACCAAGGCAGCCATTTTAGCTCTCAAAGTGCCCCTGTTGTTGACTTGTTTCACCTGAAATGGATCAGGCACTCTGGGATACCGTGATGAAGGAAGGGGAACCATTAAACCTACAAATGTTGTTGGCCAACAACTCCCATCATCCCTGGCTATGTGATGTTGCAGAGTGCAGGAGAAATATTTACTGGAAAGAGAACATACACACCACCCTCAGTTACATCACACCTAGGGAAATTTGAAATATATTCTCAACTGCCATATCAGTCAGGCTTGGCACCAGCAGTTGGCCAATTTAGGTTCTGGATAAGGGGCACAGTGGCTCCAAAGGGCCCCTTACTTGTCTAAACTTGCTGTCCTGCTTAACCACCTTCCTACTGGTGGCACTGTGCTGGGGGCCCCCGAAGTCTCACACTGACCAGCTGAGAATAAGGCCGCTTTGACATGGGAAGAAAATTTTTGAGAAATAGTTGGGGAACAGATTTAACTGCAACATAATGCAAGTATTATGCAGGGCAACCTATGAGGACAGTTTGATCCTATTGGTCACAAACACAAAACATGGAGATATAAACACCAGCGTAGTCTTTTTGATAGCAGTAGGAGGAGAACTTAGGGTTGCCATATTTCAAAAAGTTACCCAAAAAAAAGTCGCCAAAAAATTGATGCTTCTGTCATTGGCTGCCATACGCATGGGTTTTTCCAACTTCTGCCCGAACGCTATTTCCGATGGACGAATCCCAGCTATGTCTGGGAAATTCCAGACATATGGCAGTCCTAACTTATGGGCTGGACAAGAGATGGCAAACTTCATATTCAGTTTTAGGTAATGTTTGTTGTTGTTTAGTCATGTCCGACTCTTCGTGACCCCATGGACTAGAGCACGCCAGGCACTCCTGTCTTCTACTGCCTCCTGCAGTTTGGTCAAACTCATGCTGGTAGCTTCGAGAACACTGTCCAACCATCTTGTCCTCTGTCGTCCCCTTCTCCTTGTGCCCTCAGTCTTTCCTTCATGGATCACTGCCTTGTCATGTCAAAGGGGCTTGAATAACTCAGAGAAGCTATGAGCTATGCCATGCAGAGCCACCCAAGACCGACAGGTCATAGTGGAGAGTTTTGACTAAACGTGATCCACCTGGAGCAAGAACCAGCAAGCCACTCCAGTATCCCTGCCAACAAAACTCCATGGACAAAGACAACAGGCATATAAAAGGTAATGTTTATTATGAGTCAAATATGAGAACTTTTGAACGCAGAAGGCTGTTTATTGCAATTCTTTTTTTATCACTATAGGGACCTCACATACAAAATTTTCATCTCAGATTAATGTCGCGAGAACCTATACAGATAATGCCTTGTAGGGTGGAAAGGATTTGGCTTTTTTAATCTTACCCCATCAGTCAAAGCAAATTAACAAACAGCAGGTGCAAAAAATGTCCTGGGAAATTATATCTCAGCTGTCTTCTTGTTAAAAATATTCCCTCACACCAATTTGTAGGAAGAGACACTTGATTACTATTCTCTCCAATATTTTCCTAGCTCTCAGGGGTTGTTCTTGGATCAAGATTTTTTTACTCCATATTCAATGTCTAAAACAATTTCACACAGTTACAGGAAGACTTGTTGAGGATGACACCCATACTCCGTGGTTACATATCTTTCAATCAAATATTATTTACTTCATTTTGCTTTTAGAACTTCCTTCCATCCACAAAATCCTAGGGCAGTGGACACCATTCCAACAATTCCCCGAATAATGCAACATTTATTTTTTAAAGCCCCAATAAAAATAATCTATTTTGAGCAGTATTCAACTAAACCATCCTGTAAGCACAGGATTTCTGCTAGTGCAATGGGGCTTCCTCTCCTTCCCCCTCACTCACCAGAACACATTACTTGGGGCCTGTGGGGTGAGGATAGGAAGGAAAGTTCCATTGGGTAAGGAACCAATTACTAAGCACTACATTGAATACAAACCTTTGTTCTTACATCTTTTTTCAAAAAGTTTTTGCTATTGATTGAATATATATATATATATGCCAGAGCCCAGCTATTCCATCTCGCCTGAGTTGGAGGCATTGACAGAGTTAGTGTAGCAGTCTCATGTTATTTATGCCTCATATCAAGGTGTGGCGATACCTGGGATATTAAGAAGCATCATGGCAGGAACATGCCCAATGTAGAGTCGTAAGGAAAATACATGTGCTTATTCTGTAATAGTATTGTTGTTTGGTGCAGTTCTTACGGGCCAAACTAGGTTAAATGCAGGAGAGACACAAGTGGTTTCCTCTCATCTTTTTTGTTTAATGGTAATGCAATTGTAGGGAGTTATGAATTTGATTGGAGGAGCAGCAGGGGGCGTGTGCACTTAACTCTTTTACCACACTCCATTTTGCAAATGAACTAAGGAAGCTCCTTTTCTCCCAGTATCTTAGGCCCCCCTCAGCTCCCCTGGTAACTGCACAAGCAGTTGGAGGTGGTCAGTTTAGATTGCAAAAAGGGCCTGCAGAGAAAGAATTAAGTGGCCCATTCTCATTGTCACCTCTCTGATCAAATGCATAGCCCCCTGTGGCTGCATTTCAGCCACCAGAAGAGCCATGTGTCCTCTGGTTTGGAACCAAGAATTCCCCAATGGAGATCCCTGGTTTTCTTTTGAAAGAGTACCCTGGAGAGAAGGGGTGCCTCTTCAGTCGGTTTAAGAGTGGCCAGCGGCTCTCATTTTAATGTCCATTTACATTTTATATATCCCACCCACTAACAATGACCTGGATTTGGTTTCCCCAGTTTTATAGCCCACTTCATGCATTCACTGCAGAAAGTAAGAAGGTGTCTGCAGGAAGGCACGAAGATCGCTCTGCGTCACACGCACCAGCCACACTCCCAGGTTGTCCCACAACTGGCTAAGTCTGAGGGGTACAAGTTCGTCTCACAAAATATTTTCAGCATGGAAATGGGAGCCCCCACCCATTAGGAGCCTCCATGTCCTTCAGTGAACTCCTGAAAGAGGACATACATATCTGATGTTTGTAAAACTGTGAATACAGAAAACCATAACAGAAATGTGTGGTTGTTGTTTTTTTAAATGCAACTAACTTTCAATTTGGGAATACAGATGATGAGTAGTTAAGTGAAATATTTCTAATTAGTTTCAGGAGGTCAGGAGAAGTTGGTCACAGTTCATTAAAAATACACTTCCACCCATCCTGCAGAAACAAGAAAATAAAAGAAAGCAAGACTCTCATATATAACTAAGATATTTTGGTGCCTAAAAGCTACTATCAATTTTCCAAAGTGAGCGTGAACTCTTCGACCTCCTGTAGGTTAAGAGGATGAGCAAAATCTGCAAGGCTAATGCTATGCAAATTGCCTTGGAAGAATCATGCTTCATTAGCAATCTTTTTTACTAAGGCACCTGTTTTGCTCAGAGCATGGGGAAAAATGGGACTTTCCCTTCTTCCCCATCTCTTTGCTAATTAAATTGCTTCATTTTCATGTTAATATCCCAATTTTTATTCCTCCTCCATATCTTCCAAGCATATTCAGTGCAAATTTGTTCATGTACGGAGAGCAATTTGCTAATTGTGCTAGTAAAAGTTACATTGTCAGGCTGCTTTCATAAATCACTTTGCCTTGTAAAAAGTTCTTTGTGCATGATTTTTAATACAACCAGAAAAGAGAACATCACCATGACATCCATGAAGAGGTTCTAATGCATAAGCTTCAGTAGCTGGCTACATAAACTAGGTTTCACAGAGCAAGGAAGTGATTGATTTTTAAAAACAAAGAACAATTATTTTTCCTTGTTAGATTGATATATCCATCATACTTTATTCCAAACATTATTCCACTATGCATCTTCTTATTTTTATTTATCATCTCCCTTACATTTTCACCCTTACCATTTCTCCATGAAGTTTGCCATTCGTTGCACACAAATTTCAATCTCCTGCGGCTCTCACTGTCTGCTGCAGAACCAATTGCTGCTACACTATCTCCAAAACGGATAACCGTGATGGGGCATTAATGCAGTCAAATCTTGATTGCAACTGCACACTTGGGTGGGGAAAGTCCCTTCCCTTTGTTGGTGACACTGGTGTCTACCTAAAAGAGGTAAAGCCGCAGTCATAGAAATAGCTGTGTACCATTAGCAGCCAAATTCACTCATCACACCTACCAACAAAATGTCCATCTCTGCCGAGTGCGTATCAGCTGAGGAGTCTCCTGATGCTGCTCATTATGATAGAGGGGTGTTCATGAACTACTGAAGTGTCTTATGAGACAGATCCAGGTTCCCACTGTAAAGAGTTTTGAGGGCTCAGGACAAAGTTAGACATGACAATTATTACACTACTTTGGCCATATGTTGCTGATCTTTATTTAACTAATAGGGGGGGGGGCAGAGGTAGCCAGATCACTGTCATGGTTGGGCTTTAACCCATTGCCCACATTAGGGTCTCTACCAGGATCTGTGTCCCTACCACACCATCAATTTGCATTGGGAGGAAAGGCTGTCATTGGCTCGGGGTTCCCCATCTGAACTGAAACCATGGGGAGAACAAAGACTTAAAGCCCCACCTGCCACTCCACAAGCGACAGGAAGCCCCAGTTGACAGAGCATTTTAGCTCGAGCTGATGAAGTGTCAGTGTAAATTAAGCAGTCTGCATGGAGAGGGTAACATTTAATAATTTAATTAAAACAGTTCAAGCTAGTAAGGATGCAATAAAGAGTGCCTGGAGTTCTCCGGTCCATGGGGTCACGAAGAGTCGGACATGACTAAACAACAACAACAAGTTTCCTGTGTGCTAGGAGCTGAATTCTGTATGTACTTATAGCTCAAGAGCTAAATTCTAAGACAGGGTTTCTCAGGGCCTGTTTTTGCACTACAGCTCCCATCATCCCTAGCTAACAGGACCAGTGGTCAGGGATGATGGGAATTGTAGTCCAAAAACAGCTGGAGACCCAAGTTTGGGAAACCCTGTTCTAAGGGTAGGAAGTCTGCAGAAACCTCACATTTAGTAGCATCATATCAGTGAAACTTAAGGAGTTACAGTAAACTAGACTAAACCATCTTTGGAGAAGGGGTGAAAAAGAAAACCCAATATATATACAGTTCCATCTAGTTCAATTCCCTTGAATTTTCATAGGGAATTGAGAACAAAATTTCAGCTAGTCTAGTTCAAATGGTGCTGCCTTCTACAGGGTTAAAACAAACATTCCATGTATTAAAAAAGAATTTGGGGTATCAAAGTTTTTAAAAGTTAATTAGGAGTTAAGGTACATAAATGAATCTCGAAAAACATTTCTTGTTTTGCTCCTGGTTTTGTGATGCCAGGAACATAACAGTCTATATACAGCAGATTAGGCATTTTAATTGTCCCAATACCAATTCTTTAAAATCACAGGCTTTGAGCTAAAGCCTCATTTATTTTGTAGAATATTGCAATTTTACAACTTTAAGGCCCTCTAGTGGCCATTTTTAAAATTTTGCTCTCAAAACCATGTAGGGCTCCTCCTCTCTTGTTGGAATACTTTTGTTTCCCACTGTAATGAAGTACTAGCTTTGTTTAGCTTTATGTTCCCTTCTGCTAAATTGGCAGGAAGAGACAGGAGACAGACATATGGTTCAATTAAAAAACAAACAAAAAACTTTTTGGTGTTGGATGTGGTGTTAAGGGATTTCCACGTTTACTCCAGCTCCAAAATGCCAGGAAACTGCATCTGTTAAGGACCATGCCTTTAACAGAGATGCCTTATTTCAGCAAGGGTTGAGGAAACTTTTCCAGTTTGCGGACTCCATTCCCTTCTGAGTCATATTCTGGGAGCTACATACCAGTCATAGCCAGGGCCAGCGACAAAAGGTGGGCAGAGCAATAAATGTAAATGTTACCTTTGTGTGCTAATTTCTGCAGACTTGTCCCCTGTCGTCCCCCCCAGTCCTCCATCCAGGCAAGCCAGAAGAAACATCAGAGTTTCAAGGCCACATTTCAGTCAGGTATGGAAAGCATGGCAGGTAAGGGGTGCTGCCTGGGGAGATAAGGTGTGGCTGGGGAGGTAGGCTGGCCTGGAGAGAATCCCTGCCAGATGGAGAGGTCTGGAAGTCTGCATTTGGCCCTCAGGCCTGAGGTTTGCCATCCTGATTCAGATTATGTGGTTAACATACCCTCCAACATTTTTCCAATGAAAACAGGGATATCCTAAGGAAAGTGGGACATTCCAGGATCAAATCAGAAACAACTTCTCTAAATCAGAGACGTCCCTGGAAAATAGGGACACTTGGAGGGTCCTGGTAGTTCAAGCTACACCATTACTTTTGTAGTTAGATAGTGGCAGTGTCAGACCCAGATTTGTCTGCTCACCGGTACAGATGCACAGAGGGCTTTTAAATGTATTGTTTTTGATTGGGGGTTTATAAAA
This sequence comes from Podarcis vaucheri, assembly GCF_965113315.1. Lineage (NCBI taxonomy): Eukaryota > Metazoa > Chordata > Lepidosauria > Squamata > Lacertidae > Podarcis > Podarcis vaucheri. The sequence continues at coordinate 57,497,131 of NC_138760.1, read as the reverse complement.
GTGGACTGGCATTATACAATATTCAGCACAGATACTGCCTTCCTAAGCAAAGGAAACAATACTGATCACTGCAGTTTTCGATCTTTTTAACAGGGTTTAACGAATACAGCTGGAAGTTCTGAAAATGTGGAAAGTTTACTGCAGTTATAAAGGGTTCTGTATATCTGCACACCTAGCTGGAATTACTGGTTCTGCTTCATTAATAAATTGAATCCACTCACACCAAGTCAAATAAAACTTCTTTTGTTGTTGTTTATTTCATCTCATTTCAATATATATTTATATTTTTAAGAAAGAAAACTCAGAAGTTTACAACCTACATTAAAACATCAAAACAATCCAGAATAAAACATTACAGAAGAAAGTCAAATATAAAGTATACATTCAAAGCAGCATAATAAGCAACAAACTAATATATTAAGGATTTCAAAATAAAACATGACAAAAGTAAACTACGGAATGTACATTTAAAGCAGCAAAGTTAACAAAAGCAAATTATTTTAAACATTTCAAAACCAAACATTACTAAAGCAAGTCAAATATAAAATGCACATTTAAAACATCATAATTAGCAAGAGAATAAAATATTACCATAAGCACAGAACATACCTGCTGCTGTTGCTACCAGTCCTGGCAATGGTGGTTCATGGCAGGCAGGGGCTGTGGAAGCTCAGGCTCAGTGACCTAGATCTGCATTAAGAGGCAGCCAAGAGGGTCTCTGGCCTCTTCAGCAGCCTCAGCTTTTCTAGCTGGAGTCAGTCAGGGCCTCACCCTCCCAGGCCAGGTGAAAAAAAGCCTCCAGGGCTCACAGCCAAGATGAATACCTATATATGCCTTCTTGGTTAGCTTTACCTATTAACATCTCAGAAAGGGTTTGCAATGTTGGCAGACCAAATTGGAAGCTTCTATATTTGATGGAGAAAGGTCCAGAATCCGGGGGGGGGGGGGATACATGTATAGGGCAGCAGCATCTGCCAAATGGGGAATTCCAAATTTTAAACTTTGAAGCAAACCAATCAAGATTTTTTTTTAATGTTGTATCAAAATCGTGGCTTCAGTTAAAGTATACTTTATCCCATCATGTCCCACTGAATACCTCACCATTTCTGGATAAATGCCTTAAAGCCTTGGATTGGGCTAGCAGTACATATCTTAAAAACAACATTCACAAAATTCACTAAAAAAAGCTTTGCCTACTTTACAGTCTCTCCCCCCGCCCCCACCTCCTATCCAGTTTCATTGTCAGTTTTATAACTGAAACAGATTAAATATTTCAAGGACTGGGAAAAGAGGTCATTGTATGGGCTTTGGGATTTTTGTGCAAATAGAGAGGCAAAGGGTCACTTCAGAACTCATTGGGTCCTGTAGAACACAACTAGATTTCCTGAAAGCAAATCACTTCATTTCGTAGCAGGCAAAACTGGAAGCCACCAGAAACTTGATTGCATTTGAAAATATGGCACTGTCTAAAGAAATGATTTGCCATCAACTGGTTGCAGTTAACATGGGTTTCTTTCAGAGGCTAAAAGAATACTGAGAACAGGATTTTTAGTTATTGAGGAAGATATTTGGCACACACACAAAAAAAAAAATCTGGAATATTAAATGTATTAGTTCAATGTTGGCATTAGTTATAGAAACAAGTCTTAAAATTATTTTTAGATAGCACCTAACACCTACTATATTGCCTTATGTCGCACACACAGGGAGACATCTTCTCCAAGCTGTTGGAGATGTAGGACCTCAAAAGCTAGTTATTTCCATGTGTGGGGAACTTGACCCACTGCAGAAAGATGTGGGTGGATAAGGCTCCACACTGAGGAAAATCTGGGCAAAAACATGTACTTATGAGAGATCTGAAGCAACTGGTGCTTGCTGCTTTAATTATGGCTAAGGGAAGGACATTGCACAGTACAGGGGCAATGAAAATACCTGTTTTGGGCTCACCACTTTATGATGGTGCAGTACCAGATAGAGGAGCCTTCCTCCAACCTGGTGCCCTTTATGTAGATGTTTTAGACTACAGCTCCATTATGCTTGACCATTGCCATGGGGCTGGTGGCAGTTTTAGTCACAAGCATCTGATGGGTACCAGATTGGGGAATGCTAGTATCTAGGCTGAAGGTACCCAGTGGTCTGAGGAAAGAGAAAATCTGTTGCTAATATCCCGGATAATAGCAAGCCACTCCTGTTTAAAACAAACAAGCAAAAAAACAAAACAAAAACCCCATCCTTGGAAACGGGGAATTAGAAAATGGCAAATGCTTTGAAGCCTTCAAACTGCTGCCATTTCACCAAGCTACAGTATTTTATTTGACAGAAATGACCGTGAAATGCACGCTAATTGCTCCGAAGCTTTAAGACGGAGAAAGCAGCCCTTGCTGAATTGAGGTTCACCTCCAGACTTTCTTTTATGCTCACAACAGCAGAGCCAAGAGGATAACAATGTGTAATGTGTCCGGCCCTCTTTTGCACCAAATTACTAGGATCATTTTCCCCCCAGTGAAAAAAAGGAAAATATGAAAGGGTAATTATGACATATTTTTCATTGTTTTCATGGAACCTAAGCCCCTAATTACTCAAACTATTTATAGGGTAGTTTAAGGAGCTAACAGATGTAATGTTTGGCTCTTTATTTCCCAGAGGCTCCATAGTTATGAGGTTCATTTCAGTAATCCCAGATTATTCTCTCATTTTACCTGACGAGTCCTTCCATTAACCTGCTTGCATTCAAAGCCCTTTTGAAAGAAAGCCACAGCATTTATGTCGGCACAATGCTGCTCAAGCAAAGAACATGCTAAGTGAGGCTGCTTCCAGACAGGCGGCTATTTTGTAGGGAAAATGAGCATTATCCGTCATATTGAAAGGTATTTCTTGCAGACCCAAAGAATCTATTGCTCTCAAAGCAACTTTTACATCTTCTTGCTAGGTACGTTCAGCAGATTTAGTAGTAGTAGTAGTGCTTCTTCTTTTTTTTAAAGAAAAAAAAGGTGTCGGTACCATGAAGTTGTTGCAGTAAGTGACATACTTTTAACTTTTGAAAGAAAAAACAGCAAACCCCGGGGGGGGGGGATGACTGATTGATTATGATGATTACAATTATTATATACAAATGCACACACAAACCCTGGAGAAGGCTCTTATTGATAATCTTTGTAGGTTCCTTTCATTTCAAAGTGTCTCATTTTCTAAAGTTTTCTAAAGTTAACAAGCTAAATTCCCCTGCAGTGGGGGGGGGGGGAATAAAGTTTGTGGCAGCTTGAAAGCATAACCTACTCCCAGAAGAGGTTTTATATGGGTCCCCCCCTTCCTGTAATTCAACAGCACAGATTCAGGGGAAAGCTGAGTAGCATCTCTATAGCATCTTCCACGTAGGCCTGCTCCTTTCCCATCCAATCAGCAATTGTCTTTGCAACATACTTCACTAAATTTTGGTCTCCCTCTTTCTCTGGGAGAAGGTTTATGCTTTTAAGCTGCCACAAACTTCATTATCAATAGGAGCCTTTTTCAGGTGTTACAATTAGAAGCTAAATAAACATAGGCATTGGTGGCAAATCTTTTGCCCTCCACATGTTGCTGGATGTTGTTCGTCCCTGACCAGCGTGGTGTAGAGAGCCAGCGTGGTGTAGTGGTTAAGAGCGGTGGACTCGTAATCTGGGGAACCGGGTTCGTGTCTCCGCTCCTCCACATGCAGCTGCTGGGTGACCTTGGGCCAGTCACACTTCTCCGAAGTCTCTCAGCCCCACTCACCTCACAGAGTGTTTGTTGTGGGGGAGGAAGGGAAAGGAGAATGTTAGCCGCTTTGAGACTCCTTAAAGGGAGTGAAAGGCGGGATATCAAATCCAAACTCTTCTTCTTCTTCTTCTTCATGGGCCACGATGTATATGGCTGATGGGGACTGAAGTCCGGCAATGAGTAGAGGGTCAAAAAATTCCCACCCCTGCATTAGTGGTACACAGTGATCACGAGTCACAATCCAGCTACAAATTTTATATAAACCTACCATTAATATTTCCCATTAAGCCCACTCCCAAGAAGGAAAATACTATAGTTGGCATTTGGTGGTTATTGAGGCACAACAGAACATACAACTGACCTGACATTAATTTTCTTACCTTCAGGGAACGAATACGGAGGAAGAAAGAGGCAGACAGAATCCCCATCACTATATAATGAGTTGGTTTCCTCATCATGATCAAAATGAAAAGCAATGGAACAATTCCTATTTATTAGATCTGCTGCAACAGTAGATCTGTAACTTTATGAAACCTGATTTCATTCTGCCAACAGATGGCAGAAGTGCACCAACACATTTTAGCCATACTTTCTATCCCATCATTTTCACTTGGTGAAACAGGGGTTCCTAAATTTTTGAAACCTCCCAATAAATTATTTGAAAGATATGGCACTCTTTGAGGCTAAATGGCTTGAGAACGGAAGCCTTAGAGGGCTGATGGACACTTGCCCCTCTCCAATCCTTGTTTTACATTTCATAGAATCATAGAATCATAGAGTTGGAAGAGACCACAAGGGCCATCGAGTCCAACCCCCTGCCAAGCAGGAAACACCATCAGAGCACTCCTGACATATGGTTGTCAAGCCTCTGCTTAAAGACCTCCAAAGTAGGAGACTCCACCACACTCCTTGGCAGCAAATTCCACTGTCGAACAGCTCTTACTGTCAGGAAGTTCTTCCTAATGTTTAGGTGGAATCTTCTTTCTTGTAGTTTGGATCCATTGCTCCATGTCCGCTTCTCCAGAGCAGCAGAAAACAACCTTTCTCCCTCCTCTATGTGACATCCTTTTATATATTTGAACATGGCTATCATATCACCCCTTAACCTCCTCTTCTCCAGGCTAAACATGCCCAGCTCCCTTAGCCGTTTCTCAAAGGGAATCGTTTCCAGGCCTTTGACCATTTTGGTTGCCCTCCTCTGGACACGTTCCAGTTTGTCAGTGTCCTTCTTGAATTGTGGGTACTACAATTTGGGTACTACATGAATTAAACAATAGCCAACATAATGCAACTTGATGGAAAGGGGATTTACAGCCTCTAAGGTCAAGTTCACTCACACAAGGGCAACATTTGATCCAGCCTTCCCCAACCTGGTGCCCTCCGGATGTTTTGGATTACAGTCCGCACCATCCCTGATCATTAACCATGCTGGCTGGGGCTGGTGAGTGTTATAGCCCAAAATATCTAGAGGGCTAATTATTCCTCTAGAATAAATGCCTCCTTGCAGGTGATGCATGTGAAGATAATGGAATTTCTTTGTGTCCACGGTACTTGATTTATAATAACACTCATCACTTGATGATGCATCTACTTCAGTGAACAGGCTCCAAGTAGACTATCTTGATACTACAGTGGTACCTCGGTTTTCGAACGTAATCCGTTCCGGAAGACCGTTCGACTCCCGAAATGTCCAAAAACCGAGGCACAAAGGGCAGTTGGCAAAGCCAATGAAGAAAATGCGGGGGGGGGGGGACTCAGCGGAAGCCGTTCGACTTCTGAAAACAAGAAGGGCCACTTCACTGAAGACATTTCCAGTCGCCGTTCCAATTTTGAGTCCTATATTTCATATATAACTTTGTAACTGCAAAAGTAGATTACTGCAATGCAGTCAACATGGAGTGGCTTTCAATCTGCAAGGGAGCCACAACCAGTGCATGATGCCCTGCCACCTTACAATGAATCTTCAGGAGCATGCTGCAATGAGCAGTGATCCCAGCTGAGACGGTGAGAACTTGTCGTCCTTTTGGGTGGCTGCTCCTCTGCTAAGTTGCATTCGTTTTGATGCCACAAAACCTTTGCATTTATAACTGGTTTCCTTTCCTTTCTTTCAATAATTCCTCATCAGAAGGCCCCAGACCACCTTCTGTTTACTTTTCTTTTTTGAGATGCATGCTATTCTGAATTTTATCTCAATACTCCAGATTTTCTTTATTTTGATATTATGACATTGACCCTCCCCAACTTTTAAAAAAGGCTGCTGTTAACTTCATAAGTCTTCTGTTGCAATTAATCCTATATGTTTGGCTTTTATGAATATATTCTTTTCCAAGTGTGTCATGAGGACATATTGTTCACTTACAAATTTTCCTTCTTGTTGTGATTTTTGGAATGCTTGGATTGATTTCTTGTTAAATAAATAGATAGATAAATGTCCCTTTCCATTTACTTTTACCTGTTTTCCATATGCTCGTTAAACTTTGAATCTGAGTTATTGTGGGTGCACTAAATGGCTAAGCCAAACGTCCAGTAGACTCAAGGGATAATAATAAGCAGGAAAAGGGGTGGGCACTGCACTCAGCAAGTAGAGCAGCTCCACGTTCCTCCAACTTGAAAAGAACTCAGTAATTATAAAGCTTCAGCTCTACCACATCCACATCGTTCCCTGTGAGTAACCTAGCCACCCCCCTCCTGCGTGATGTAGACACACTTGATCACATTTTCTCTCTCATTTGCAGCGGGATTGCTTTAGTCAGTGCGCTCTGTGCCAGGTTATTACACCACAAGCTCAGCACCCAATATGCTGAGCTATTTTGAGCAGCTGGTTGTTGACTATAAAACTAAGTGGAAGCAGAAATCTCTTACAAATCTGGTCTTAAGCATTCAGAATGATCTGCTTGCGGAAGAGCCACTGTTGGCCGCATATTTAATTGAGAATTTATGTGTATTTAATCACCCATGATGATACACTTAACTCTGGGTATGTTCAAGATGCAAGATGAGCATGCTATCCATATGCAGAAAACAAATTCGGATTAACCTCAAAAGGGTGTGTGTTGACATGTGCATGCACACACGCACACAAACATCTTGCCCAGAATTTTATTGGTTCAGATTCTGGGGGTTGCCAAGGTACTAACATGGAAGACATATGTTTTTCAAGTTATAAATTATAATGAGTTCCACCATGTTTCTGTCTCCCAGGCACAGTTATGGAGTACTAAACTGTACTAGAAGTTTCTTTCTTGGTTGAATAGAGCAAACCTGGATCATCATCACCATCGATGAACTTTGAGAGCCAGCATGGTTTCACGGTTAGAGTGATTGACTACAAGTGGAATAAAATATTTCTTTTAAAAAACAAAAACAAAACCATAGTTCTTAATATTGTTCTGGACTCAGTATGCTAGGAGAGTCATATAAATAGCTTAGTCAGCCTTCCGCAGCCCAGTGTCCCCCTCTTTATGGTTTGGACTACAACTCCCATCTTCCCTATGCATTGGTCATGCTGGTTGGGAATAATGGGAGCTGAAGTTCAAAACATCTGGATGACACCAGCTTGGAAAAAGATTGGTTTCAATCATGTGTTAGAATTATTAAAACCTAACATAATCACACATATTCATTCTAAAAAATTCAACTTAGAAATTCAGCTTACTAGCATTATTGTTATTATTATTATTATAACTATTATGACTACTTATTACATTTCTATTCTGCTCTTCATCCAAGGATCACAAGACGGTTTACAATATAAAAATGCAAAAATGCATACCGTAGTAACAAACAATATCCCCGCAACACAGTTTAAAAGGCCATGAGGGTGCTGAACATGGGGCTAGCAACCACAATTTTCCCAGTATACAGCCTGGGCAAAGAATTGCCACCACCAGGGAAAATGTAGTGGTCACATATTCAGCATCTGTGGCACGGGTTCTCGAATGCATAGACAAGGCATGATGATAACAGTGTCCCACATGCTCCCATAGTAATCGTGAGGGCTCCAATGATGTGTGAACAGGGCCTAACATGTCTAAGCTAACAAGTGGCTCAGCTGGCAAATGGATACATTATGATCAGCATCAAGATATCATTAGGCACACCTGTGTCCAGAATGGCATTCAGAATTGAGGTGGACTAGGTGCACTGTGGAGGATTCTAGCTACCCCAATCCATTTCCTTTCCCTCCTAGAGTTTTTTCTTGTCATCATCCCCCCATAGCAGTCAGTTGGCATGCTATGACCATTGAGTATATTCCATCCTTACTGCACTGTTTCAGGGTTTCCTGCAGTTAGGGTTGGTTTCTAGAGTGGTGGGGTTTTTTTTGTACTTGTGCAGTCCTTGGGGTTCCCCTCAACCCACTGCTTCCTCCAGCTTGTGCACACCCTTTTGGTCACTTATGTAACTGTGCTCACAGCCTGAATGTCCGAAATTGATGGAATAATTCCAGAAAAGCATGCAGCATGTTCAGAATCACAAGTTTAGTGGATCAGAGAGATCCAGGAAAGCTCTACTGTACAGTGGTACTTCGGGTTAAGTACTTAATTTGTTCCGGAGGTCCGTTCTTAACCTGAAACCGTTCTTAACTTGAAGCACCACTTTAGCTAATGGGGCCTCCTGCTGCCACCGTGCCGCCGGAGCACAATTTCTGTTCTCATCCTGAAGCAAAGTTCTTAACCCGAGGTACTATTTCTGGGATAGCGGAGTCTGTAACCTGAAGCGTCTGTAACCTGAAGCGTATATAGCCAGAGGTACCACTGTATTGCCAATTTCCATCCACTGACCTATCCAAGCCCTACATTGTGTGAAGTCATGCAGTCTTATCCTTATTAAGAGCTACTTGAAATTCAGAGCATTCAAAGTGTCAGCAGAAGGGATTACAAGAGAGATTTACAAGGCTGCATTACTATCATGGCCAATCATAACAAAAAACACTCTCTGCAGTTGACGCCAGTGTTTGGAATGGCCTTTGAAGTTAGAAGTAATTTGCATAGCTGTTTAAATTATTTTAAAAAATAAATGTAGGACCCGCCTTTTAAAATTGAAACTTTGTCACAAGGGCAGACACAAAATGCATATGTTAGACAATTATATAACAATAACATGAAAATGCATAAAAACAGTAAATAACATGGATATCACAAATACATATCCATTACTATAACTAGCACAGATAATGCTAATCAGAGGATGAGATGGCATATAGTAATGCACACCACTTTTATTGCTGGATTAGTTGCCAGGCTGTTTCGCAGGATCAAGCTGCAGCTTTTGACCAGGATTGTTACACACTGCTCAGGATGAAGCCAAACACAGTTTATTGACAAATTGAAAAAATCCCATTGACGTTCTGCACATTTTTCTGCATGATAGCAAATAACTACTGCTGCTGCTGCTGCTGCTACTACTACTACTACTACTACTACTACTTTATTATTTATACTCCGCCCATCTGACTGGGTTTCCCCAGCCACTCTTGGCGGCTTCCAGCAAAATATTAAAATACAGTAATTCATCAAATATTAAAAGCTTCCCTAAACAGGGCTGCCTTCAGATGTCTTCTAAAAGTCCGAGAGTTGTTTATTTCTTTGACATCTGTTGGGAGGGCATTCCACAAGGCGGGTGCCACTACCGAGAAGGCCCTCTGACTGGTTCCCTGTAACTTCGCTTCTCACAGTGAGGGAACCACCAGAAGGCCCTCGGCACTGGACCTCAGTGTCTGGGCAGAACGATGCTCTGTTAACACAGAGGAAGCAGGTTAAGTATTCCCACAAGCTGGATTTCACATTCATTCTCATAACCCATCTCGTGGTAATTGGAGATTCTTGCTGGATGAGCATAAACCATTGCATGCATCAAAGCTGTTTTAGCATTTTTCAGTAGAATGGAGGGAAGACTGCTGAGTTTGTCAGAAGGAGCACCACTCTTACAAGGTCTTCACTGGCTTTGGGAGAATGGAAAAGTGATTAATGACTATCATCAATGACTATCATCACGGAAGCTCAGCTCAGCTGAGATTCAGTGTTAGGTCACAAATTCACTACTTGTATTTCTGTGGAAACCTAGAAGCACAGAAGCATCTACAGTGGTACCTCAGGTTACGGACGCTTCAGGTTACAGATTCTTCAGGTTACAGACTCCACTAACCCAGAAATAGTACCTCGGGTTAAGAACTTTGCTTCAGGATGAGAACAGAAATCGTGCTCCGGTGGCCCGGCAGCAGCGGGAGGCCCCATTAGCTAAAGTGGTACCTCAGGTTAAGGACAGTTTCAGGTTAAGAACGGACCTCCAGAATGAATTAAGTTTTTAACCTGAGGTACCACTGTATAATAAGTGATTTATAGTGTTTTGATCAAGACATTTACATCTTGCTCAAAGCACTATAAAACATTCAATAAACGTGAAGCCTTTAAAGTGGTTCTGAATGTGGGGTAAAACAACAAACAGTACTTTGTTATACTGTTGCTAAGGTATGAGCTAAAAAACACTATCATTCCATCTCTTCTAAATGCTCTGAATTGTTTTGTTCCTTGTTTTTGTTCCATTAATCCAAAAAGAAACACCCCCCAAAAACCAAGACACAGAAGAAAACAATGGCATGGCCCTCCTTCCTTATATCAAGGGCACTACAGACAAAATTAGCAAAATCCTCCATAAACACAATATCAAAACAGCCTTCTGCACCAACCAAAAAATAGCCAATATCCTCAGAAACCCAAAAGACAAAATCCAGCTGGAAAACCAAGGGGTCTATGAAATACCCTGCAAAGTCTGCCCAGCCACGTACATTGGACAAACAAACAGACGAATAAATGCACGTATCGCAGAACACAAGAATGCCGTCAAAAAAGAAGAAAAAACTTCCTCTCTTTTCCAACACATGAAAGAAACAGGACACGAAATTAATTTTGCAGATTCCAAATTGCTCTTTAACATGGAACATCACCACAAGAGAATAATCATGGAAGCCATCGAGATAGAGAAACACCCTCACAACATGAACAAGCGTGACGACACGTCCCGCCTGCCAGACATCTGGAAATTAGCCCTCCCCACAAAAACCGACACCAGAACCAGAGGCACACAGAACGCCGTCACCTATCAACCACACCAGACCCAAACCCAGACCCTCTCCACAGACATATTACAGACTCCATCCAGTAGCCAAACTATAGTGGCACCTCCGGATGCTGCACCCCCCTGCAATCCCTACACAGATCTGGCTGGCACAAGGCACAAAATCACAGCTCGCCCCTATACACGAAGCCAAGCCAGAGCACAACTAAATGCAGCACAGCCATCTTCTCAGAAAAACTCTTCACAAGCTCAAGAGGTCAAGACACGAAAGCTTTAGCAACTAATCTACACTTAATGACCCACCTAAGTGGTATTCAGAATATCACTCATGAAATCACTCAAGATATCCCTCAAGTAATTAAGGAACAAAAGAAGAAAAGGCACACTAATCTAGGAACTTCCTCTCTGCCCAGAACGTTGGAGGCTATACACCACACCCCCTCAACAGTATTTATAGCAACTCAAACACCAGATCCTGCTCTGTTCCAGTAACAAGAAGCCGAAAGCACCAGCCTGAAGATGACGAGTGAGACCTCGTCGAAACGTCGCCCAGACACCCCGACTCTTACACGGGAAGACACCCGAAGACACCAAAACCTGCATTCCTGTACCCGTGAAAATCTACGAAAGCATATATATATATATATATATATATATATATATATATATATATATGCGCGCAGGTTTTGGTGTCTTCGGGTGTCTTCCCGTGTAAGAGTCGGGGTGTCTCTGCGACGTTTCGACGAGGTCTCACTCGTCATCTTCAGGCTGGTGCTTTCGGCTTCTTGTTACTGGAACAGAGCAGAATCTGGTGTTTGAGTTCCTATAAATACTGTATTTATAGGAACTCAAACACCAGATTCTGCTCTGTTCCAGTAACAAGAAGCCGAAAGCACCAGCCTGAAGATGACGAGTGAGACCTCGTCGAAACGTCGCACAGACACCCCGACTCTTACACGGGAAGACACCCGAAGACACCAAAACCTGCATTCCTGTACCCGTGAAAATCTACGAAAGCAAATATATATATATATATATATATATATATATTATTTATTTGTTTCAATTAAAAAAAGAGAAGTCTATGTATACAACAATATTCAATACCAAAGCTGGAACGAAGAAGAAAAAAGAATTGTACTGGCAATACAGTATTAATGAAATAGACTGAATCATAAGTAAACTGGAGAAAATGAATTATTTACACTGTGACTATAAGTCAGTGATCCAATATTATTTACTTCCAACATTTTAGTCTCATCTTTCTATTAAGAAACAGAGATGATTCCAAAATGGTAAGCAAAGACATAGAAACCTTACCCAAGAATGATAATTAAGTGAGAAACTTGATGAACAGTTTCCCCAGACTTGGTTCCAATTAGCTTTAAATTAAAACTATTTATTTGCCATTATGAAAAACACTGTTTGATGCTTATGACCGTTCTTTCTCCCTTCAAAATTCATGGAACAGCATTCTGTTTCGATGAGGGCAGTGGTGGAGCCAGAATTCTGTACAGGAGGAGAAGAGCCTGAAAGCATGGCATAGTTCCATTTAGGTAGGAAAAGAAAGCTGTGAACATTGTCATTGTGACATATTGTGAGTATGTAGTACACATCCAGGTGTGGTGGTAGTTTCATGTTAATAACAGCTTCCTCGAAGAAATTAAAGAATGAGAATGCACTGACGTCAGGCAATTTTTAAAAAATACATAGAGTAGCATGTACAAGGCTGACTATAGAGTCCACTGTGATTATTTCTGTCACAAAGAGGCAAAACATTCATGATTGACAAAGGAAAGATTCAGATTCAGGACAGAGGAGAATAATAATAATAATAATAATAATAATAATAATAATAATAATAATAAATTATTTTATTTATACCCTACCCTCCCCGGCCAGAGCCAGGCTCAGGGTGGCTAACACCAGTAAAATTACAATAAAAACATAATAGGGGAGGGGGGAAACAATTTAAAATACAGGTTAAAAATACAATTTAAAATGCAGCCTCATTTTAATAATAGCCCATAGATAAAAACCATAAGGGGAGGGAAACATAAGGGTCAGACTGAGTCCAAACCAAAGGCCAGGCGGAACAGCTCTCTCTTGCAGGCTCTGCGGAAAGATATCAAGTCCCGCAGGGCCCTAGTCTCTTGTGACAGAGCATTCTACCAAGTCGGGGCCAGTACTGAAAAAGGCAGTAATTCCTCACATAGCATATAGTTAAACTGTGGGATTTGCTCCCAACTTGGATGGTTTTAAAAGAAGATTTGACAAATTCATGGAGGAGAAAGCCATCAGTGGCTACTAGTCACAATGACTATATTCTACCTCCACTGTTGGACTCAGTACACCTTTGAATGACATTTGTTAGAAATTGCAAGTAGGGAGAGAGTTGTATTCAGGTTCTGATTGTGCGCTTTAATGGAATTTGGTCAGTCACTGTGACCAGATGGTCAATTTGCTGGTCTAGATGGGTCTTTGGCCTGATCCATCAGGAGTTTCTTATGTTGTTAAAACACATAATCATTTTCTTTTGCTTTATTGTGTCCCTTGCCAATATGAATGATGTTAACATAAAGTTGCCATTAACTTTGAATTTTATCTCCCAGCCTAAGAAATACTCAGCTGCAGTTCAAATAAACTAGAGTAGCTGTTGCTTACATATCAGCCAAATATTATTCAGCATTAACTTATATGTGAACACAGTGTTTAAAACATCCAAAACATAGCTCTGCTCCAGGGGGATAGAGAGAGAACCAGAATTTATTTCCACATCATTTGTAATAGTCTAAAAAAAAACTTGCAGAAGACAAAAACATTCAGGATTATTACCAACTACGGCTTCAGCTTGGGTAACATTATAAAATGGCATCTTTAATTTTCAGCACTTATTAAATTAATAACTCACTGCTTATGAAAATTGCATTTGCCATTTAATATTTCCATCTAATATGAACCAAGATGTGATTACTGTATGGCAATAAGCATACAGAAGTGTGACATTTCTGAACTAGATAGACCTAAAAGCCAAACCACACACACACACACTTTTTTGGACCTTCAAGTAGATAAGTCCTCCAAATAGATGACTGTCCTCTGTAAAGTAGGACACCTGGCCACCTTAGCCAGCCAAACAGCAGCAGTACCTGACATCTTAGGGCAACTGGCAAGGAGCTACCAGTGCTGAATCCCACCTCTTCCTTTGCAGCCACCCACCACTTTAAATTTTCTACAGTGTTATTCTGTGGTATTAGGGGAAGTTTAAAATGGTAGGATTACAGTGCCACTACCACTGGTACATCTGCTGAGGAGTTCCATCAGATGGCAAACCTGGAGCCAGCCATGACAAAACAGATGTACATTAGTAGTGCAGATATGCCCTGTGGTGTAGATACAGCTTTTACAAGTAAAGTGGGGAGAAGCATATAACATAATTTACCTGGGTTCCCGCCCCAAGCAGTGATTTAGTGGCTGTAACAACAATAAGCTGAGTTTCCTTTTTTGTGTGTCTGCTTCTTTATATGTTTGTGTCTTTTCATTTTCTGAATAGGATCACATTAATGATAACTGTATAACCTACTAGGCTGGGGTGAGAAAGTGCAAATTGTGGGGTGGGGACTTTTTATTTGGATCAAATACGTGTTTTTTTATCTGTGGTGATGAATGTATTTGAACATTTTCCCAAAGAATGGGTATTAAAGTGCATGCAGTGGTACTAGCTTTGCATGCTAGAATAAGTTGAGTGGTTCCTTCTTAATCCACTCAAAAGCTGCCCTCAGAAGAAAACCACTGCAGATGCCCTTCTAAAATCTGGCAAGGTCCATGCTCCCCAGAAGTGACAACTTTATCTGTATATATCAGTGAATTCTGCTGCTAAATAAAAAAGCTATAGGTATTTTCTTTTTATAAAAATCAAATTTCAAAAGCACTCCACAGCCTTTGGATCTATTTATTTGTAATTTGACAGGCTTTATCCAAGGGGCGGGGGGAGTATGTATGTCTACAAATTTCATCCACTTCTGCCAAACAGAAAAAAATAAAATAATTTAAATTCCCCAGTAGTGAGCTGGGTAAGGGAGAAAGAAAGAAATGAAGTAGACTTGGATAGACACCAAAACAAACTGGGCAGCTTATGAGGCACCTTAGACCTAGATAGACTGCTTCGTGAAGCATCAAATCAGGGTCAAAACTGAATATTGCAGTTAGTGCACACCCATAGTTAAAAAATAAGACTATGGCAAAAGTGACCCAAGTTCAAATCTCCTGCAGTGGGGATCCTAGTTTAGCTGGCAATATTTGACATAAAAAGTCACCTAGCTATATATGCATCTGCACCAGATTTCAGAAACACAGAGAAAGCAGGAACTTTCTTAACTGAGCATCTTGTTTCTAAGTGTCACCTCTCCAATATTTTCCCTGACAGCTCAGAAACACTTTTTCTCAAATATTAACAGCATAGTCTTGTCGTCTACTCAGAAGTAGACTCAGAAGTAAGTTCCACATTGTACAAGTGTAAGTCATAGGACTGTAGCCTGTGATATAATGTACATCAAATACACTTAAGTGGAATATGTGCAACAATTAGTAATAAAAGCCTGAACTTTCAGAACATTTACATTGTCCCTGTTTTTAATAGGCATGGATAAATTTGCAGTCTCTGATGAGAAAGAAAGAGCTCCCATTAATGCAAATCAGATATTTTCTGAAGGGTTTTGAATTTTTTTTAATGACTGTCCAGCATTCTGGGATATCCTGTTTGAGTGAAATTTGAGGCTTTGGTGTATGAAGTAGCATTCTCTATATTTCTGCAAATTTTTTTACCTTTTTGAATTTAAAAATCTTTGGAGAATATATACTACATGAAGGAGTTTTCATCTCTGGAAAGAATGGTGCAATTCTGTATTGTGGCCACGAGAGAGCGCGTGAATGTTGTTAGCATGGATTTTGTGAAAAGCCAGATTGAAACTGTTCTCTAGGAACCCAGGTGCTCTGATTTCTAAAAATAACAGGCAATGGATACTTTGAAGAATGTTCTTAATGCTTATGGAAGATGTGGCACAATCTTACGCATGTTGCATTGGAAGTCTGTGCAGCTGAATGTAAGAGGGTTTACTCCAAAGTAAGTGTGAGTAGGAATGCAGTCTTTCACTTAGAGTCAAACACTTTATATAGTCTACCATAGTGAACAGAATAACAGCCCTGCTGAATCACGCAAAAGGCCCATCTAGTCTGCCATCGTGTTGACACAGGGACTAGTTGGATGACCGTGGGATGCCCACAAACAGGACATGAGCATGACAGCACTTTCCCCAGTTGTGATCCCCAACAATGACTATACATAGGCATCCCACTTCTGATACAGTACATAGCTATCATGGCTAGCAATCATTGATAGCCTTATCCTTATCCACCACCAGTGTGGTGTAGTGGTTAAGAGCGGTGAACCTGTAATCTGGTGAACCGGGTTCGCTTCCCTGCTCCTCCACATGCAGCTGCTGGGTGACCTTGGGCTAGTCACACTTCTCTGAAGTCTCAGCCTCACTCACCTCACAGAGTGTTTGTTGTGGGGGGGGGAGGGAAAAGGAGGTTATTAGCCGCTTTGAGACTCCTTAGGGTAGTGATAAAGCTGGATATCAAATCCAAACTCCTCCTCCTCCTCCTCCTCCTCCTCCTCTTCTTCTTCTTCTTCTTCTTCTTCTTCTTCTTCTTCTAGGATCGGTGTAATCCCCTTTTATAACCACCCAGTTTGGTGGCCATCACTAACATTGCTCTTGCGGGAGCAAATTCTGTAGTTTACAGCAAATTCTTCCATCAGTCCTGACTTGCCCACCATTCAGATTTATCGGATTATGCAGTGCATAAATGTACAGTACTGATATTTCTCTCCCCCCACCCCAACCCACTCATCTGCTTTGAATGAAGAAGTCCCTGGTTCAATCCCTGACATTTTACAGTGGGGCTGGGAATGTCTCCTATCTTAAACCCCGGTGAGCCACTGCCAGTTGGTGTAGACAAGAATGACCTACACTGACCAATTGGGCTGACCTGGTGTAAGCAGGTTTTAGTGTTTCCAACTGAAATGCCCCGAACTTTGTAACCTTTCTTCATAAGGGAGTTGCTCCAGAGCCATGATCATTTTAGTTGCCCCTTCCTGCACCTTTTCCAATTCTTGAGTTTCCTTTTAAATATGTGATTATCAGAACTATGCACAGTACAGCCAGGTTAGCAACTGGGAACCCCTGGCTTAAATTCAGCTTCTTAAAGGATAGCATCTGACCCCATAGCTGCCAGTCCACAGGAGAGTGGTGCATGGGGCCTGTGACCATAAAATTTACCATCAACAGCACATTTTGGCAGGACTGGGGGTGGGGTGGGGTGGGGTGAAGGTGGCTTGGTCTTCTACCCTCCCATTATTATTAAAATTGATTGTGCAGTAAAACTGGTTGGTGATCAGGCAGTTTGTATAATATAACAAAATGATGTGCGCAAGTACAATGGTGCCCCGCAAGACGAATGCCTCGCAAGACGAAAAACTCGCTAGACAAAAGGGTTTTTCGGTTTTGCGTTGCTTCGCTAGACGAATTTCCCTATGGGCTTGCTTCGCAAGACCAAACGTCTTGCGCTTTTTTCTTAAAGCCGCGTGAAGAGGCGTAGTTGCGACGGACCGTGCTTCGCAAGACGAAAAACATCGCAAGACGAAAAGACTCGCGGAACGAATTATTTTCGTCTTGCGAGGCACCACTGTACAAGTTAAACCTTATGATAAAATACCCCATCATATCGTTTTATGAGGGGAAACTAAATATTCTTAATATATAAATCCAAGCCTTTGTTTATAATTGCTAGTATGTCCCAGATTTCTTCTAAAGCAGATAATATTTAAGAACGGCAGCTGAAATACTACACAAAGCACACAATCATGTGCATGCTTACTTAGGCTGGATCATTATCCTCTGAGGGCTGCATTCACTATTGGCAAATCCGGTGATATTGGTGCCAACCTATTATGGTTATTCCATTATTTTGTTTTGAGCATTGAGTTTAAAAATGCAGTATGTCTTAAGAACCTGACAAAATGTCTTGGTTCAGCTGCCTACTATTCTCAGGAACATGTTGTCTTCTGATCTCACACTCCACACAATGGCTGGGAGCACAATAGGGTTGCTACCCGAGACTCTCCTGCGCTATCATTTACCCAGGCAGCTTTCTTGGTAGCTAAACTATGTGCTGACCTTTAAGAAAATGCTATTTTAAGGTTAGTAAATTTGAAGGTAGCTACATTTGAAGGTAGCAAGGAAATAAATAACTAGATTGCTATCTGACACTACTTTTCCAGCAAATCAGTAGTTTTCCAGTTCTGCCCTCTGTGACAAGGTAATGCCTACATTTTGCTTCAAACCACCCAGCATCTCTTCTTTGTTCCTAATGCTATTTATACAACAAATGGTTTTATTTTTCACATTTGCTTTCTGAAGCAAGCACTGACACCTCAAAGGCTGTCACACAGAAGAAAGCAAAAACTGATTCTCCGTTGCCCCAGACGACTTAAATTACAGGAGAGGAAATTTTGGTTTGAGTGTTAGGAGAAACTTATTGTTGGTAGGACTCAACAATGGAACCGATTATCTGCTGGGGATGTTTGGGTGTTCTCCTTTGTGGAGGTCTTCAAGCACTGAGTGTGACCAACTGCTGAAGATGCTCTAGCAGTTGATTTCCAGGGGGTCAACTAGGCAGTCCTTCAAGGCTCCCTCCACCTCTATAATTTTCTGATACGCAATGATAAAACACAGTTATGTTGTTTCTTTCTACATTTGAAAATGCATTCTTAAAAATGATATTTATATTTTCAAGAAGCATTAATTTATTTTGATTAATAGCCGAAAAGGAGGGCTACTGACTTTAGGTGAGCCATATTTCCCCCACCCCCCCACCCCCCACCAGAGAAGCACCAAAATAATTGCCACTAGAAACACCAGGTGTGTGTCACTAAGGTTGGGTGCTCTGGCAAATTTTGACATGGTGGCTCCTCCAGAGTAGTGGCTGTCCACATGAAACTGAGGTGGAATAGTCCCGTGAGAAAGCCATAGTACTTTATCCAGTGAATATTCAAATAGTCCCCCAGAGGCCTGTTTTCACTTATAACTCCCTGGAGCCCACAGGCAGAGGCAGAGGGGAAAGGTGCAGCTGTAATTTACACACCATAAACTTTTGTAGGTTTTATTCACCTCGTTGGCCTGATATTTAAACGACATCATATGGCGACAGTGTAATCTGGGAGCTAAAAGCACCGGCTGTTAGCCTATCCCTGGCCTATTCCTGGCGCGCCACACCTCACCTCACCGAGGAAGTTAACCTGACTTTTGGGAGGGAACCAGGAAGGCTGCTGATGGAAGGGAAATGAGAACCGAGGGTGCACATAATATAAACGAGTGCATATTTATACTACAGTAAAACCCAACATGCACAAGGTGTCATAGAGAGATGGATGGGAACCCTGCCAAAAAGAGCCAGCAGCGATAAATGACTTCAAGAAGATGAAAGAAAGTGTAGGCATCTCTTACATATACATCACATATAAAAGGCTTTTACCTCATGGCTGCCTTCTGAGGGGGAAACAAGGACCTTTGGGAAATATACCACAACAGAACAGTACTGTGGCGTTCATATAGCATCTCAACATGCTTTACAAGGGACTGAGCAAGATCTAAGGTAGGGAATGTGCCCTTCCCCATTTTTTTACTCTTCAGTCATTTGTCAAAGCCAATATCAGTGATCATCTCCCCCCAAAAAAGGAGCTGGGGGAGCATTTATTATTTTTTTCTGCTGAGGGCTACATTTCTCTAGGTTAATCTGTCAAACCCCATGAGCCAACAAGGGGTGGGGTGGGGCCAGAACAAAATATGGCTGGGTGCAACAACCTCTCTCTCTCTCTCTCTCTCTCTCTCTCTCTCTCTCTCTCTCTGCCCCTTCTGAGCTGTTCAGCAGGCTGTTGGTCCTACTTGCCACAGGTCTGAACTGTTCACCTGCAGATGGCATTTGAAATTAGACAAAGAATGCTAGAAATAGATATTCCAACTTTCATATATATATATATGCAGGTTTTGGTGTCTTCGGGTGTCTTCCCGTGTAAGAGTCGGGGTGTCTGTGCGACGTTTCGACGAGGTCTCACTCGTCATCTTCAGGCTGGTGCTTTCGGCTTCTTGTTACTGGAACAGAGCAGAATCTGGTGTTTGAGTTCCTATAAATACTGTTGAGGGGTGTGGTGTATAGCCTCCAACGTTCTGGGCAGAGAGGAAGTTCCTAGATTAGTGTGCCTTTTCTTCTTTTGTTCCTTAATTACTTGAGGGATATCTTGAGTGATTTCATGAGTGATATTCTGAATACCACTGGGTGGGTCATTAAGTGTAGATTAGTTGCTAAAGCTTTCGTGTCTTGACCTCTTGAGCTTGTGAAGAGTTTTTCTGAGAAGATGGCTGTGCTGCATTTAGTTGTGCTCTGGCTTGGCTTCGTGTATAGGGGCGAGCTGTGGTTTTGTGCCTTGTGCCAGCCAGATCTGTGTAGGGATTGCAGGGGGGTGCAGCATCCGGAGGTGCCACTATAGTTTGGCTACTGGATGGAGTCTGTAATATGTCTGTGGAGAGGGTCTGGGTTTGGGTCTGGTGTGGTTGATTGGTGACGGCGTTCTGTGTGCCTCTGGTTCTGGTGTCGGTTTTTGTGGGGAGGGCTAATTTCCAGATGTCTGGCAGGCGGGACGTGTCGTCACGCTTGTTCATGTTGTGAGGGTGTTTCTCTATCTCGATGGCTTCCATGATTATTCTCTTGTGGTGATGTTCCATGTTAAAGAGCAATTTGGAATCTGCAAAATTAATTTCGTGTCCTGTTTCTTTCATGTGTTGGAAAAGAGAGGAAGTTTTTTCTTCTTTTTTGACGGCATTCTTGTGTTCTGCGATACGTGCATTTATTCGTCTGTTTGTTTGTCCAATGTACGTGGCTGGGCAGACTTTGCAGGGTATTTCATAGACCCCTTGGTTTTCCAGCTGGATTTTGTCTTTTGGGTTTCTGAGGATATTGGCTATTTTTTGGTTGGTGCAGAAGGCTGTTTTGATATTGTGTTTATGGAGGATTTTGGTAATTTTGTCTGTAGTGCCCTTGATATAAGGAAGGAGGGCCATGCCATTGTTTTCTTCTGTGTCTTGGTTTTTGGGGGGTGTTTCTTTTTGGATTAGCTTCGTAACCCTGTTTTTCTGGTATCCATTGGCGATTAACACATTTGAGAGATTCTGTAACTCAGTTGTCAAGTGGTCTTTGTCAGCCAGGCGTTTGGTTCTGGAGATGAGAGTCTTGGCTACGGAGTTTATTTGTGCAGGGTGGTGGTGTGATTGTGCATGTAAGTAGCGGTTGGTGTGTGTTTTTTTCCGGTAGATAGTGTGTCCTAGGGAGCCATCAGGTTTTTTGTAGATTAGGACGTCAAGAAAGGGGAGTTGGTTGTTGTCTTCTATTTCCATAGTGAATTGTATTTTGGGGTGTAGGCTGTTGAGATGTGTGAGGAAGCTATCTAGTTTTTCTTTCCCGTGTGGCCAAATTACAAAGGTGTCGTCAACATATCTGAGCCAAAGTTTGGGTTTGTGTTCTGACTTGTCTAAAGCATTGGTTTCAAAGTGTTCCATGTACAAATTTGCGATGACCGGTGAGAGGGGTGATCCCATGGGTGCTCCTTCTATCTGTTTGTATCTTTGTCCATTGTGGATGAAGTACGTGTTGGTTAGGCAGTGGTTGGTCAGGTCCAGGATGTATTTGGGGGGGTTGTATTTGTTTTGAATGGCTGTCAAGGCTTCATTAATGGGCACTTGAGTGAAGAGAGATACAACATCGAAGCTCACAAGTAGGTCATCGGGATGTAGGTATTGCTTCTTTATTGTTTCTATGAACTGGAAGGAGTTAGTAACGTGTGAAGCGATGGATTCTGCATAGGGCTGAAGTTGCTTAGCGAGAAATTTAGCGAGATTTTGTAGAGGTGAGCCTATGGAGCTGACTATTGGTCTGAGTGGTGTTCCTTCTTTGTGTATCTTGGGGAGACCGTAGAGTTTGGGGCATCTGGATGATTTTTCTCTGAGGATGATTCTTAGCTGGATTTCTTCACTGATAGGAGAGGCTTTTATTTTGGATTTGGTGGTTTTTTCCAGATAGGTGGTGGGATCTGTTTTTATAGGTTGGTAGGTAGGGTCTTGGAGTAGATTTGATAGTTTTGCTTGGTAGTCCGATGTGTTCATCACAACAGTGGCGTTGCCTTTGTCTGCTGGGAGAATGAGAAACACCCCCCAAAAACCAAGACACAGAAGAAAACAATGGCATGGCCCTCCTTCCTTATATCAAGGGCACTACAGACAAAATTAGCAAAATCCTCCATAAACACAATATCAAAACAGCCTTCTGCACCAACCAAAAAATAGCCAATATCCTCAGAAACCCAAAAGACAAAATCCAGCTGGAAAACCAAGGGGTCTATGAAATACCCTGCAAAGTCTGCCCAGCCACGTACATTGGACAAACAAACAGACGAATAAATGCATGTATCGCAGAACACAAGAATGCCGTCAAAAAAGAAGAAAAAACTTCCTCTCTTTTCCAACACATGAAAGAAACAGGACACGAAATTAATTTTGCAGATTCCAAATTGCTCTTTAACATGGAACATCACCACAAGAGAATAATCATGGAAGCCATCGAGATAGAGAAACACCCTCACAACATGAACAAGCGTGACGACACGTCCCGCCTGCCAGACATCTGGAAATTAGCCCTCCCCACAAAAACCGACACCAGAACCAGAGGCACACAGAACGCCGTCACCAATCAACCACACCAGACCCAAACCCAGACCCTCTCCACAGACATATTACAGACTCCATCCAGTAGCCAAACTATAGTGGCACCTCCGGATGCTGCACCCCCCTGCAATCCCTACACAGATCTGGCTGGCACAAGGCACAAAACCACAGCTCGCCCCTATACACGAAGCCAAGCCAGAGCACAACTAAATGCAGCACAGCCATCTTCTCAGAAAAACTCTTCACAAGCTCAAGAGGTCAAGACACGAAAGCTTTAGCAACTAATCTACACTTAATGACCCACCCAGTGGTATTCAGAATATCACTCATGAAATCACTCAAGATATCCCTCAAGTAATTAAGGAACAAAAGAAGAAAAGGCACACTAATCTAGGAACTTCCTCTCTGCCCAGAACGTTGGAGGCTATACACCACACCCCTCAACAGTATTTATAGGAACTCAAACACCAGATTCTGCTCTGTTCCAGTAACAAGAAGCCGAAAGCACCAGCCTGAAGATGACGAGTGAGACCTCGTCGAAACGTCGCACAGACACCCCGACTCTTACACGGGAAGACACCCGAAGACACCAAAACCTGCATTCCTGTACCCGTGAAAATCTACGAAAGCATATATATATATATATATATATATATATATATATATATATATATATTATTACAAAGCAAACAAATAAATAAGGAAAAGTACCTATAGTATCTCCACTTACAATTCACTGAGCCTTTTTCACAGTTTGTTTACTATTTTTAAATGCTTTAGGCTCGTGGTTCCCAAAAAGGTTTCCTTGCACCAACCACTTAAGGATTCTCTTGCCAGTTATAACAATTGTAATATGCTGTGCAAGGTGCTTTGCTATGGTTATTGCTGCTAGTATTATTTATATATTGCATTAAGTTTTGAATTCCAAAGAATTTAAATCACAATACAGTAAAATGCAGTATAAGAAATAAAAGGAATAAAAAAAAAATACAGTAAAAAAGGAACTCCAGTGTGAATATTTAATATGATGGATTTGCCATCTCCCATCTTAAGCCGCAATCCACAGACACACCGTAGACTAGCTGGTTTGGGAAC
Source organism: Podarcis vaucheri (assembly GCF_965113315.1). NCBI lineage: Eukaryota > Metazoa > Chordata > Lepidosauria > Squamata > Lacertidae > Podarcis > Podarcis vaucheri. Next base: position 57,473,396 of record NC_138760.1, on the reverse strand, counting down.
CTCTGCTCTAGGAAGCTTACAACAAATATTAAAATGATAAAATGTAAGAAAATAAACAATATGTATTAACAAAACAAAAAACAAAAGCAGGGGCACAGCAAATAAACATGTTAACTAGCCATTCTCTTAAACACTAGAAGGAACATTAGCTTGGCTGGCCAAATGGCTGCCAGGGGGGAAATGGCAAAGATAAAAATCATAGAACAGGCAAGGCAGACCTCCCTAGGTTGGGTATTCCAAAAACTAGACAAAACCAGAGAAGGGTCTCTCCTGCATGCTTCACCCCAGTACACCTCAAAAATGAGTGGAACATGAAATATATTTTAATGAGCAGCCGGGTGTGGGTGGTCCTTTGTGTATTCTGGTCCTAAGCCATTTCAAGCTATAGAGGTAATAACTAGCATTTTGGATTTTAAACCTATACCACAGTGCTCTGAAGTAGCAGGAGCTTCTAGACACTTTTTCAAAGCCACCTCATGTGGCAGTCATCAAATATTGGATGTAACAGACAAAAGCACTCCTGGCAATGATTGCGATCCAGGGTGGGTGTACGGGTGCATATCTAATTCTCTCTCTCTCTCTCTCTCTCTCTCTCTCTCTCTCTGTGTGTGTGTGTGTGTGTGATGTTCTGGTTGCCCTCTTCCAAGAATGTCTAGAGGAGGAACCAAAAAGAAAAGACATCTACAATGGTCAAGAGAAATAGACCATATTCTTTATGAATAATTTCTAAATGTTAAGGAACTTTTAGCTGAGGAAAAAATGGTTAAAAGAAAACAGAGTTATAAAATGGTATGTTCAGAGAATGACAAAATAATATTTATACTTTCAAAATTGGGGTTCATCGACAAGGCATACAAAAAGAATGACTCCTGAATGGGATTATAATTAATTATTGTTTATTAACTGCAATAAGCAGTGATGGTGGTGGTCACTTGACCACTAGCAGATTTAATAATAGTAAAAGACTAAATGATTTTATGAGTGTTTTCTAAATACACAAAGAAATCTTACTGGTTGCTAAAATACATATAAAAAGCTTTAATATATATATTTGGTGTCTTCGGGTGTCTTCCCGTGTAAGAGTCGGGGTGTCTGGGCGACGTTTCGACGAGGTCTCACTCGTCATCTTCAGGCTGGTGCTTTCGGCTTCTTGTTCCAGTAACAAGAAGCCGAAAGCACCAGCCTGAAGATGGATATTTATAGGAACTCAAACACCAGATTCTGCTCTGTTCCAGTAACAAGAAGCCGAAAGCACCAGCCTGAAGATGACGAGTGAGACCTCGTCGAAACGTCGCACAGACACCCCGACTCTTACACGGGAAGACACCCGAAGACACCAAAACCTGCATTCCTGTACCCGTGAAAATCTACGAAAGCAAATATATATATATATATATATATATATATTAGTCAAAACTGAAGCTGTCAGTGGCAGAGATGGTATATCTCTCTAGTGAGACTGGGAACAAAGAAAGGGGAGAAGGAAATGGATACCATCATTTGACACTTTTATGAACTTTGCTGGATCGTCTGATGAACCACCATTGGAGACAATATCCTGTCTTGCCTGACTCTTCATTTGATTTATCATGGAACTCAGATATTCTTACTGTACCACAACAAAGCTTTATGTGGGTTTGATAGCACGCTCACAAAAATTTGACAGATTTTTTCTTCACCCCTGAAACTTTGCATGTCGGTTAAAATGAAATGAAATGTTCTCATAGGCCAGAGTCACAGCCAGAATAATTTTCCTGCAGAATAATCTTCCATTGGTCATTTCATTCCGCATTAGTCCACTATTGTGAGTGTTGTCATTCTAATTTTAATCCATTCCTAGCAGTAGATAGATAATGCTATAGTTTACTCCTTCTCATTGTTTCCAGGATAAAAATATGGTTCTAAAGAGATCCTCAACCAGATATGTTCTTTTTCATCTCTTTATTAATTGGATTTCTTTCGTGCCATGGAACCTTCTAAAAATAAAAATAAACACGCACACATACACACATTTTTATGGTAACTTCAAATGACTTTAACTCTAATGTATGTTGGTTGGAATGGTATTGGTTTCAGTAGAATTACACCTAATATGAATTTGTCCTTCTAGTCAAAAGTCTGGAGGGTATGTGAATGGGGGCAGAGGGGAATGACGTACATAGCGGTTGATCTGGAGAGCAGGGCTGCAAACTGTTGTAGCTACACTCCACTTTTATTAAAAATGCCATTCTAACGAGCCCTAGTGGCCTCGGCGCATGGAAAATGGCTTGCTGTGTTTTGAATGGCACTAAGTAACACCCCAGGGCCTTAAATCAGTTCAAGATGTGTTGATGGCGTCTGATCTTGGCCATAGAAGGGAAATTCAAAGCAATATAGATTTAACCTATAGACCCTCCTTCTGACTGATGCTTATCAATAATGCAAGGAAAAGTGAATCCAGGAGATGTTTCATACTGTAGCTCATTGTTATAGCAATGTATTCTTATAAGTATTATTTTTGCTATTAAGTTCAGCGGCTGGCATAAGGAGCTTTCAGATGATAGATAGATTAGATAGATAGATTAGATAGATAGATAGATAGATAGATAGATAGATAGATGATAGATAGATAGATGATAGATAGATAGATAGATAGATAGATAGATAGATAGATGATAGATAGATGATAGATAGATGATAGATAGATAGATTGCCTGGACTTTCTTTCTGCAGCAGGACAGTGGAAAATACAGCTACATGGCCAACGATAGAAACACATTTGTGCATTGGCTGGGAGTTGGAGACTGTGAGCCTCATCAGCTGCGATGTCACAACGTCCCTTTGTGTGAGGGAGGGAACTTCAGGCAAACGCAATCTCACATATAAAGCTGCCTTAATAATGATGCTTATATAGTGCTCTCTGAGAAAGCAATCCTAACCCCCTGGTTAGGATATGGCAGAGGGGCCTGTCTGCCTATCTCTGTGAGCCTCTGCTGCTCCCATGACTAGGAGCCTTTTCTGCTCCTCCCAAAAGCACCACTGATGATGTTCCTGGCTGGAGCAAGCAGACAGGGCATGGATGGGTTGGTAGGTCTATCATTCCATCCCCACCACCACCACTTAAGATTGCTCTGCCAACGCTCCAGTTATTTCACTTGCCCCCCAGTTTGTCAAATGGAACTATCCCCCATCACCCCATGCACTGTTCTGGGGGTTCTCCTGACTCCCACACAGCCCATTGGGGACGGGCAGGGTCCATGGGGGGAGGAGAAGGGGGAATGCCCTGTTACGTAAGTGGGAGCCATTGCACTGCACTTCTGCTGATGGAGTCCCTAAGATGGATCCGGCCCAGAGTCTAAAATCACCTAAATGCATCACTGCTCCTTTTGTACTGAAATGACACCTTGAAAGTAGGCTATATGTTATTAACGAACATTTGCTTCCTCCACCACCACCCTAACCTCTGTAATAGCAAAATGTCTTTTTTAAGAACATCTTCATATCATGATATTGTATGGAAGCCTTAGGCTAGAAAACGATGCTTTGAATTTCTCTCTACAAAGCCTTAGTGAAGCACAATTACAAGAAATCTATTAAAATACTTTTGAGATCCTGGCAGGGGTTTTTTCCACACATTAACAAATCTTTTGCCCCTTTCTCTTCTGATGTCTAGCCAGGAGCCCCACTGGCAGACAAGCCTTGCCTAGGTGGATTCTGATTGTTAACAAGAGTGGGAGCAACTACAGAGAGCTAGAGGGAGAGATGAAGTGGGTTGATGAAAGGCCGGTTTCCCAACAGATACCACCCATGTATGAGACAATGGGGAAATAAATAATCACTGTGAACATTACCAGTTTCCTTCCCGCACTGACGTCTTTGGCTAGAGTGTGACTGTAGTGCTCAATTATAGGATAATTACTGTTATTGTGTTTGTGACAATGAGTTGGTGGGAGTTGGGACTCTGGTGGAGGTAGGAACGAAGACGGAGGGAAGGAAAGAGGGTCTGGGGTAATTGTTGGCTATCCATCAGACAAGGCTGCCATTTTCTGTAAATGAATCACAGTTGTTCTTCCCTTAACAAAGCAACTTCATAAATGGCCTCTCAGGGCAATCCCATATATGATTATTTAGAAGTAAGTGACGTCCAAGTGTGTCCAGTGAGGCTTACTCCCCTAGTATAGGGACACGGATGGCGCTGTGGTCTAAACCACTGAGCCTCTTGGGCTTGCCGATCAGAAGGTTGGCAGTTTGAATCCCTACAATGGGGTGAGCTCCCGTTGCTCTGTCCCAGCTCCTGCCAATCTAGCAGTTTGGAAGCATGCCAGTGCAAGTAGATAAATAGGTACTACTGTGGCAGGAAGGTAAACAGTGTTTCCGTGCGCTCTGGTTTCTGTCACGGTGTTCCCTTGCACCAGAAGCGGATTAGTTATGCTGGCCACATTACCCGGAAAGCTGTCTGTGGACAAACGCCAGCTCCCTCAGCCTGAAGTGAGATGAGCGCCACAACCGCATAGTCACCTTTGACTGGACTTAACCGTCCAGGGGTCCTTTATCTTTTTTACCTACTCCCCTAGTAATTGTCTTTAGGGGCATTTATCAGTTAATGCTGAAGAATGTGAACAAAATGATGGACTCTGAAGATGTTCAGTGACCCAGCTGTTGCATTTTCAGTGAACTCTTTTTAATTTCAAACAAATCGGATGGGTGGGCATTTAAAAACTAAACCGACAAGTGCAGCTACCTTAGGTGCTCAGTAGGCAGCATCTCCAGCATTGCGTGCTTCCATTAAAACTCAGGGGAAGGTTTCAGCTTCTCCCGCTGGTTAAATTTAAAACCTATTTTTTAAAAATAGAATATCTCATTGTTATGGGCTAAACCCTGCCTTTATCCCTTTTTTCCAGGTCCTTTCAGTTTCTCCTCAGTATATTCCAACAATAAACAGCTAGCTCAAGCTGTTGCTTAAAAAGGCAAGTTTGGTGGTGTAGATATCCATGCATATTCCTAAATCACATATAATGGGTGTATCTAAACTGCAACTCTTTAGCCTTCCTCCTGAGACGTATCTCTTTGCACAAAGAGCTGCAAGCAACATTGCTACTGTGGTTCCACACTGTATCTAATAAAATGCTTGACCTTCACTTCAATCTCATATGCCATCTGTATGGCGAGGGCCAAAGTGGGCAGGCTCTTTTATTAGTCCTTTAATTAGAGGGTGTTCTTAGTCATTCTCCTTCCTGAGCTTCAGAAACAAATGGAAGCAATATAATGGAAAACCCAGGATAATGACAGTATGTTGATTACATAATGGGAATGCCCAGAGTGGGGGAAAATGAGTGAATAAAGAATGGCTGTCCCAGAGTAAATACCTTGTCGGGAATCACCCAAGAAATACATTTGTATGACTAACAGTAAAACTGGCGAGAAGACGTGTATGTAGTGGTTAGAGTGCCTTACTAGGACTGAGGAGATCCAAGTTCAATCCACATTCAGCCATGAACTTTGGACTAATAATCACTACCTCTAAAACTAATCTACCTCAAAGGGCTGTTGTGAAGATACAAAAGGGGAGAGCTGTATGTGTTGCCTTGAGCTCTTTAGAGCAACGCTGAGACATATATGCAATTGGTCAGTGAATGGTGAATCCATTAATTTCATGTCACACTATAAAAGGACAATTTAAAAAGCAGGTCCGTGTGCAATGGATAGCAAAAACTGTATTATGGCAAAATAGTGTTGCCTCTATCTATTTGGCAAGGTCTAATACACAAGGCTCCCTAATGAGAGTCAAGCCTAGATGATTTTAGTTTTCCTGGTTACCGGTAATTGTTTCACTGTAGAGGGATTGTCTTTGCAGCACTCTGTTTGTGTCTTGGAGAGCATATTATCCACACCATAGCATTATAGTTTGAAATCAGTTTAACTGTCACGATCTCTCTTTTTATATATATATATATAAATCTGTGTGAATTGTACATTTGGGTGGATTGTGAGAATTCTGTTAGAAGTCCTTTGTTCCTTTGTAGAACTACAGACCCCAGTCTCTCAGTTAGGCTAGAGTTAAGAGGGATAAACAGGTTTGAAACTGGTTTACATTTGTAATGTAGACAAGCCTTCAGCCTGGCCCTGATTTCCTCAACGCTATTACATGTCTGGGAAGTGTAGTCTAAATAATGATAAGCCGTAGACACAGTTGCTACTGAGCACAGCTGAAAACTCAGCAAGCGCCAATCAAATCCGGCCTGGTGAGCTGTGGCCTGCCAGTGTTTTGGCTGGGAGTCTCCCCCCGCCCCACTCCTCCAAGTTCTTTTCGTGTCACTCTAAATCAGATGATTCATAATGGTAACATGTTGTATTGGTTATCCAGTAATGCAGCCTAATAAAAGCATGCTTACAACCATTTTCCTTTTAAGAACTTAGAAGAATTTGTTCCTCACAGAATCAAACCTGTGTTCTTAATAAAGGCAGATTGAATAAAACAAGCCCTGTGAAGCAAAAGTACTAATTTAACAGCTCGCTGATGAAAATCTGTGGCTAGCTTCTCCTCCCTCACTCACCCCAACTCCTCAGTGCCCGATGCAACTCATTGCATGAGACCAGATGGCTTAACATCCAATAGTTCTGAGTGCAATGTTAATTTCTTTTGAACCCTTCCTTTATTAATTCTGATTTTGGCGAAAGATAACAATCCTGTATCTGGGAATAAGTTTCATTTAACTCAAGGGGACTTCTGCGTAGATATGTACAGGATTGCTGTAGGAATAGGAGTAATATTCTTACTTGATGCTTTGCAATAAGGAAACAGGTTTGTTAATATCCCATAATTTCTGAAGTATAGCATGAGTTATAGATTAGATGTTGCATGAAGTAGTATAGGCTTCCTTGGCTTCCAAGATACAATGGTGGCATTTTGTAAAATCATCATCATTGTGATCTCAGTTTAGCGGTAGATGTAAAACACTTGCTTTTAATCAAGTTCTGAACTAAATTGAAACAGGAGCTTATGAAGATAAACTAAATTGTCTCTTTACAATGCAAGCCGATCAACCTTTACTCAGGATTAAGCTATACTGTGTTCAGTGGAGCTGATGCCCAAAAGATATGTTCAGAATTGCAGCCCTAGTTTAGAAGGGAGTGGAGGTAGAAGTAGCAATCCACAACGGAAGGACATATTAGAAGCAGTGGCGTATGAAGGGGGTGGAGGGGGCAGTTTGCCACCCTGGGGGGGGGGTTGATGGCCACTGCCTTCCCCCAGCTGTGGAGCAGCGAAGGGCACGCGCACACTCAGTGTGGGTGCTGTTCGCACAGCATCCGTACAGGCTGCCGCGCATGCGCAGTCCGATTCGGCTGTCACTCATGCATGGCATCTGTACGGGCTTTTGTATGGGCTGCCGCACATGCTCAGTCCAATCAGGCTGCCAGGCGGTTCGCCCCACCCCTTGACATACCTCTCCGGGTGACAGAGAGGGTTCGTCCACCACTGATTAGAAGTGTGTAAAATTAGGAAGGTTGTGGAAACAGTGGGTCCTGATACATTGGTTTCCTCTCCTATAACACCAGGCCTCAGAGTCAGCACAGATTCACAGATGAATTCCTTTGTGTTCTAGAACTGTAGGTGTCTTTACATTCCATGTGTAGAAGCCTTTGCCTTTCACTGTGATCTAAGAAGCGAGCTGTTGTCAGCCTCTTAAGAGCTAGGGCAATTAGTCAGGTCATCTTGGATTACTAAGCAAAGCAAAATAAATATGTCCAGAGGATGACGAGCCTTTAAATACTGTCAATAAAGTATTAGGCCTCCAGTGCAGGTGTAGCTGATGCGGTTTTCTCATCATAAGCATTGAACAATAAGAGTTAGTGTCTTCATCTTCTGTTCTTTCATCATAGGAATCAGCTTCCTAAATGTGACTGTGACCTGCTATAATGATCCAGTGTGGCTGTCTTCATTGTTAGAACAATGGTTGAAATAACAATTATGCTAAGTATGCTATAGTATAGAGCAGGCATGTCCAACAGGTAGATCGTGATCCACTGGTAGATCGTGGTGTGAAGTTTATTGGCCACCCCTCCCCCAAAAGCTCAACAACTCCTGGCAATGACAATGGGTAGATCACAGCCTGTTTTTTTATACTGTGAGTAGATCGCAGTCTCTTGGGAGTTGAATGTGCCTGGTATAGAGTAAGACCATTTGCAAATACTGCTCTGTTGTAATATATGTAATCGGTGAATGTGTCTGTGTGGAGAGTGGATCTTTCTTAATCTTCATACTGAGTTTCTTTCAAATCCACCAAAACGTGTTCGCTGTTCTCCCATTAGGTAACAATAGTATAGAGGGGGCCCAGTGTGTGAGGAGAATAAAAATATTCCTAGTCTGCTTTACATGAGGAATGTATTGGGCAATTACAGGGCTCTGCCAAATATTTGCCCACAAACATGCTGAGAATGAGAAGGGGAATTTGGGAGTATGTGTGAAAAAATGCATGAAACCACCTTTCCTTAACTTTTTCATGTGACGCTCACTGCCTGTTCACAGCTGCTTCTCTAGTTGGTCTGCAGGGCCAGGACCATTCTCTTTAAAATGCAAAACAGAACATAAATTTATTGTTGAGGTGATCCAAGGCAATTGGAAATCATGTAAAAATGTGATGAGGTCATGCCATTCAGTCATATTTTTGGTAATGTGATAATAATCCAAGAACAAATAAAAGTGAAGGCAAGTAGCATAGGTCTCTCTCCAAATAGGCTTCCTAGCACATCTATGTAGCCCCATTCAATTTAAGTACATGATGGGTATTGAGGCCAAGTTTGACAATGCTCTCCGCCCTCATTCTGAATTAATGAACATTCTAACCTTGTTTACAAGCTCCCCTAAATGCCAAGGAATTGGGTATTTCATGAGAGAAGGGGAACTTTTTAAGCCCCATTTTAGATCACTCCTGTTGGTCAAACCATTTATGCTTAATATTCCCCTACAAGATTTCTTCCACAGACCAATTCAAATACTTGGCCATGTCGGTGGTGAAATTCTCCTCTGTGGTTGTATCTCTCTGTTCCCACATGGAAATTCAGATTTTTGAAAAGCAGTTCTTTAAATCAAAGCTTAGCTGTCTCTGAGGCGTCTATTTGATGTAGGGTGCATTATTAAGTGAGGTGCATTCCAGTAGTGGCTGGTGTGGTGGGGCACAGCCATAGAATTGTATAGTTGGAAGGGACCACAATGGTCATTTAGTCCAACCCCCTGCAATGGAAGAATCTTTCACCCAACATGGGGCTCAAACCCACAACCCTCATGCTTTACCAACTGAGCTATCCATCAGATATGGGGTCACTACTGTAGCTTGCTCAAATGAACTAGGGTGGGATAGGGTAATGGTGATGAGGTTAAAGCTTTGTGAATGAACCAGCAAAGCAAATCTGCCACTCCAGCTGTTGTATTCAAGTAGCCCCAACCTTGCCTTTGCCCTGCCTCCCACCTGGCTGGCACTTCCTTGAACTCAATGTGGCTTACTGAGCAGACATGTATAGGAGTGGACTGTGACACTGCAGTCCTCTAGTTCTACACAGAAGTAAGTGCCACTGAGTTCAATGGGGTGTACTCCTGGATAAATTGCAGCCTAAGTATGGTGCATTTACTTAATTGTTTGTAGTGCCCTCTAGTTCCACTAGGGGGCTGTGCACCCTGAAATGTGGAAGGCACTGCATTTGCCACTCAAAGGTATTGTGATCAAATAAAACCATTGTTCAGATCAATCCAGAGGCAAGCATAGAGAGCTGAATAGAAAATGCTTTCTCTGCTTGTAAATGCACTGAGTTCCCTGATCCTTGTAGCATTTTGCAATCTTGCTTGGCCTGTAATTTTCAGGTACTTTTGGAAATGATGATGAATCACAACATTTCAAGATCTCAGAGGGAAGAAGAAAACAGAAAGCCCACAGTAGTGCTTCTTTCTTAGTTAAATATATGTTTGCAGTGTGGCATGAAGTGCTGGGTTTAATGAGCGGGCTGCAATTTACTTATCTTTCAAATGAATCCCTTTAAATACATGCTGGAGAATGCTTGTCCCCCAAACTGCCCATTACACGCAAAGTACAAAGTAAATGGATTATATCTGGGAAACGCTGCTGCTTATCTTGTGACCCTAATATGCCTAACTGCTAGGGGGCAAAGTGGCTCAATAAAAGGTTCTTAGGAGTCTCGGCTTTATACTGAAACATATTAAACAACCCCCACCCCCTGCAGCCCACTGATGGAAAGACGTTTGAAAAATGGTACCATTTATATAATGTGTATGTTCCTGAAGGAAACAAAACAAACTGTACTTGCCCAGACTGGAAGAGTAAAAGAAGCAGATGAATTAACATCTTTTATTTGTGCGGGTTGCTACTAGGGCTAACCAGATCTCAGAGTCTGCCTCAAAGTTTAAGAAACCTAAAGCAGAGTGTAGCAGTGTATAGACCACATGTCCTGCATGTGAAAGGTACCAGGTCCACTTCCTGGCATTTCCTGGTAAGCCTGGGAAACACCTTTTGGTGAAACCCTGGGGAGCTGCTCCAGTGAATGCCATTGGGCATACTGAGCTAGGTGAACCAATGGAGTAACTTGGTATCAGCTTCCTATGAAAAAGGGGGAGGAGACTGTTGCCATAGAGGATCTTTGTATGTGGAGCACCATGATGCAAGGAACTGCGCTGTGCTTTATACTGCTCCTGACAGCACATTTTTAAACATCAGTTTTGGTCAGTCACTGTTGGTGGGTGGGAATCTATTGCAGAGCAATACCGTTATTTAACAACATGTGCAAAATGTCACAAAATAGTGAAGAAGCTTTCTGAACCCTTCATCAGGCTGGGATATCAAGCAAAATGTGGAGAAAAGGCAAGCATGATGTTCAGCCTACATAGCCATTTAAATTGTAATCCTGAAGGAGCTATTGGGAGCTAACAAGATTCAGGTTGCACAAAGGCCGTGGAGACAAAGAAACAGTCGTGGTAGACCCCCAGTTGTTGTTGTTTTTAATGGTCTAACTGTTGCTTGGATCCAACTTCAGATCCAAATAGACATTTTCCTTGTGAGGCAGAAGACCTAAGTAACAAAGTAGCAGAACTGAAGATTAATTTTAGCTGATGCACTAACTAGAGTCGAATTGGGCAGCGTTTGGGTACAACCCACCAAAAGCACTAAAGGTGGTAAGAAAAAACAACCCATCTTCCTCCAGTTTTAGTACTCCTCTCCTGGATATAAATGTTTGTTGCTCCCCAAAAGCACAGACAGCTGTGTTTGTCCATCTTTTCACTTTAGGACCACAAATTGGTGTCACAAGATAGTGAGCAAGCTTTTGAATTCATCAAACTCCTTCAGGGAGCAGCAAGGGAATGCTGGCAAAATTTTAAAGCCACAAAGTCTGCAGCTGTAATAGTCTTAAGATGGAGAGGGAGAAAAGTTGATTTGGGCTGGCCAGCCAGTTCCTCTTTCAATAGACAATGGCCCTCCTCTCTTCAGCAGCTGGCTCTCTCAGCGGGCAGCTATTAGTGCCGTCAGTTCTCTAAGAGTGAGCTGCTCCTTCCTTTGTACTGAACCTTGGCTGTACCTTTAATTGTGTTTTGCATTGCAAATTGCAGTCATAAAGCCAGGGGACTAGGGCTACAATCCTATGCCTGCTTCAAGTAAGCTCCATAGAACAAAGTGATACTTATTTCTGAGTCAGCATGAAGAAGACTGGGCTGTGGGTATTGTTCCTGGCAATAATTAGCGTAAATAATTTGCCAAAGTAACTGCAGTGGGTGTAACTGTTCACAAGTATGGCTTGATGGTGGTGGAGGAGTTTGCAACCAGACACTGGCAATGAAGAGATGAGACACTGGGCTTTGCAGTTTCAAATGAGCAGTAACTTTTCTTTTATTAATTATTCTTTTTTAAAGGAACTGGAATGGGTTAAAATGGTAACTGGCAACTGTTAAAGATCTTTCTCACTAACACAGATCCTTATTAATCAGAGGCACTGAATCAGGGTGTTTTTAAAATCATCAAATGTTTGGTGTGGGCTCTTAAGAGTCTGGACCAGCCTTTCTCAACCTGTGGGTCCCCAGATGTTATTGAACTACAACTCCCATCACCCCTAGCTAGCAAGGCCAGAGCTCATGGATGATGGGAGTTGTAGTCCAACATCATCTGGGGACCCATAGGTTGAGAAGCCCTGGTCTAGACCTTCATAGGCTACACTTTCCTGTGCTGAAGGATTTCCACTTATACCACTCCCACTGCCACTACCCTGGACTGGTGAGGCAGCCATCTTAGGTGGCAGGTGCTGAAGGGTGGGATATGGACAGAGCTGTGTGCCCTAACCTGTGGAGGTACCATTGCCTCTGTTGCCATGAGATTCAACCACCCACCCCCCAGCTGACTTTTGACAATAGAATGGCAGCTCCATCTTGTCCTTCGCCAGAGGCAGCAAAATACCTTGGGTGGGCCCTGACCCCAGCTCACGGTTCTAAGTGGGTGAAGAAGCCAGATTTCAAGTGATGCTTCTGTGCCTACTCCAGCCTTGAGGCCTTGATAGCAGGTACCAAGGGTGCCAAGTTGGAGACATCGGTTCCAGTGAAAAGAGAGTGATTGTGTCACAATAGGTAGAGAGCACATAGTTTACATGCAACAGACAGACCTCAGTTTCCATCCCCGGTAGCCAGAGAGAGCTGGGAAAGAACCTCTGTCTAAAATCCTACACCGTGCCTGACAGGCAGTGGAGGCTGGGTTAATCCAGACTGAGCTAGACTGACTAATGGTCTGATTTCACATAATGCAGCTCCTTGCGTTCCTAAAAGGCTCCACAGCACCATCCCTGGTAGATGTCCACCAGAGAACAGAGAGCAAATTGTGCTATGTAGGTTTAAGCCCCATGTTGCAAGAGTGTTATTATGTTGAGAAAGGCATGAGGGAGAGGCTGGGTAAGTGCTCAGAAGCAGTAACGCATCGTGACATTTTGAAAGGGTTATTAATATGTTCTCCGTGACCAAAGTGTGAGAGAAAGTTCAGCATTCCCACAACTGGAATGTGGTTTAAGGAAGCACAGAGCGCGCAATTTTCTTTTGAGCCACAGATACATGACCAAATACCACTGTAGATATGAATGATGGTAGACTACCAGTAATTGCTATGCTGGAGTGTTTACCAAGTGGAAGCACTTGAGCTCAATTATAACCAGTGGTATACCATCCATAATAACTATGCTGAAGTAAGAGGAGTCATTGACAATAGCAAAATACTTCTAAGTTAAGGGCACAGAATGCCAGGAAGTAGTGAAGCTATAGCACTTTTCAGTTATCAGATGCCATTAGCCAGTGTGATATCACCTTCACATCAGCAGGAGGTGGACCTCCCAAGGCAGGAGACCAGTCAACCCTAGGTGTTGCATAGTGAGGTCCCACAATGGAGTACCTCTTCTTCAGAATGGTTGTGCTTTTCATAACTACCAGGTGTAATCCTCCATTGTCATGATCTGATGCTCCCCATTATATATGGGCAAAACACTCACATATTTAGGGTGCAAGCTACTGAGAAGTTCTCCACTACAAGCCACAGTGAAATGTAGGGGGGAGGGGGCTATGGCAAAAGATGTACCATGTTAATCTTGCACATCTCCCCATTTCAAAGGTGCTTCTGCAAAATAACAATCAGCTCCTGAGTATGCTGTGGTATAGCTACAAGGGTGTTCTAAAATGTTGCCGTTTTACCCTAGAACAAATGTATAGATGAGTAGAAACATTTGCCCTGAATTGTTGGCAGTGCAATCTAGAAGATTTAAAAAACCCAGATCGTTCTGGCTTCTAATTGCAGTTAAAGAAAAAAATACTTTCCTACAACTGAGAAAGCGTTAAGGCTGCCACTGCTCAAAATTAATGTTATCTGTGAAGCTCTTAACCTCAAGCTGTCTCTGTGACAGCCTTCAACGTCAGGCAGGTACTAAAGATGAAAACGTCAGATATTCCTCCTCCTTCCTGTGCACTCTTTTAAAATAACAGCTATTATTGCAATGACTCATGGACGTTTTAAACCACCATCATCACCTCGAGAGAGAGAAAGAAAGAAAGAAAGAAAAATGTAGCAGCAGTTTCTCTCCTGGGCTTGGCAGAAGCCTCCAAGCATAAAAGAGGTCATGTCCAACATGTTGATGACAACCGTCTTCAGAAAGTTCAGAAGTTCCATCTGATAAAATAAATAAATTAGTGAGGTTGACTGCTTCTCAAAACCTTGTGGAATCTTCCTGGATTTTTTTTAAAACTCCTTTCATTTTGCTCCTTTTAATCCTGTCTTTCTCCCAAGCAGCTCAGGCCAGTATATATAGTTCTCCCCATTGTATACCCCCCCAACAACCCGGCTTAGAAAGAAAGACAGTGGCTGGCCAAAGGCCTCTCACTGAGCTTCATGGCTGAGCGGGAATTTGAACCCAGATCTCTCTGGTCCTATTCGGACACTCCAGCCACTACGCCATGCTAGCATTAACCAAACAAAACACAGTATTATGACTGATACAAAGAAGTTTCATACATCTCAGTTATTTCCAGTAGAGCCTGCCCTTAATACAGAAATTAGTAACCTCAGGCCCAGTGGCCAAATGTGGCCCTCCAAGCCTCTGTGTGTGGCCCTCAGGACTGTCTCCATCCTCTACTGGCCCTGCTTTACACCCTCTTTGACTGATTCTGCCTGACCTGAATGTGTTATTGAACTCTGGTGATGCCTCTTGCTTTCTTGGACCAAGCAGAGAGGGGAGGATGAGTGTGTGTAGAAACTAGGGTATCATGTTTCTTTTCATTGCTCCACACATTTTGCTCCACCCTGGGCATGTGGGCCTCTGGAAAGTTGCCCAGAGCGGAATAGGGCCCTCAGATGGAAAAGGGTTCCTCACACCTGCCTTGATATGTCTACAACTACAAAAAGAAATATTACTTTTTGGAAGGCTCTTCTTTCTGAATGCTTTTTTAAAAAACAACAACAAACAAATCTAGCAATACTATAAAAAATTATTTGAAAGGAAATAAAATGATTTCCCACCTAGCTTCCCTTCTGTTTCCTTAGGAGGGAGCCATTCTGCTGCTCTTGTTACTTTGCTGGGACTTCTCCATCCCAGTGGCTTGCCATCCAATCCACACCCAGGCATGCAATATTTGGAGGGAGAAGCCACAAAGATGAGCAGGCATGTAAGTGCATGTCACCCAAAGGTGCATTGAATGCATGCTTCCCGCCATGGGGCTGGTATAGGGAGGCAGGGTAGGAAGAGACCTGATGTACATCTTCAGCCTCCCACGTCCCAACACTCTGGCCACTAAGGCATGCCTTCTGCCTCATAACACAGATTTAGGTAAATGTTTTTCTTCTACCACATGGTCTTTTTCTAGCATGCAGCAAGATGACTCAAAGGGTTTGACATTAAGCGAATGATAAGTTTGCCCAAGGTGTTCAAATACCTGTTGAACTAGCTCGACCTTTGGGGGGGCAGTGAGCACATTTTTAATCTTGAGGAAAGTTCTGTGGGTGCCAGTCACAAAATGGCTGCCTTGACTGTGTCATCACACAGTTATGGCTGCCAAGGGGTCATGTGGTAGTGGCTGAGCCACGGCAAACAGGAGCTAGCAGGAAGAACAACCAGTCTCTCATGCGTTGTGGATTTTGAGGGGGATATTTACCGAGGCCGTTTGCGGATGTCATAGGTGATATGGTGGGCGCACTGGTATCTGCAGTAGCAACCCCTGAACTAGCTTGTCAGGGGTCCTCTTTAGGAAAATGGCAGCAGGTACTGGGAAGACACCAGGTAACAAGGCTACATGCACTGAAATGTGTGCTTTTTTAACAGGTGTGTATTTGCATCCAAGACCCCTCTTGGGCTCATATGGAGTCCTTACTCCGATATGTGTAACTAGCCTTGATAAGTCCATTTAAAAGGCATTGGGAAGAACAAGGTGAGGGAGACTCTTAGATGGGTTGCCTCCAGTGTGTGCCACATCAAAGTTCTGTCTTCCCTGTGGTCCAAGGATGGGAAAGATCTACCATGGATCTCCTCAGCTATCCTTTTGCCTGGAGTAATGGACCAGCTCACAGTCTTTGCTCACCAATAATGGAGCACCACCCATACATTGATAGTCCATGGTGAAGAAGGTTTGACTTTGCGGTAGCAAGCAGGAGGTGGTTAAAGAACATCACCTAGCAACTGCCAGAAGAGAGCCTTGATCCGTAATATGATGCAGGAAAAGAGCAGAACCTGTGCAAATATTAATTATATCAGCAATGACTCAAACATGTAGTTGACCCCAAAGGAAAATATTGACTCCCAAACCAACAACAGGCCTAGTATCAGAGGTGATGAAATAGTAGTAAATAAGCTATAAACATTTCATCTACAATGCTGAATTACTCATTCGCTTTAGATTTTACTTTATTTAATAGCTGCACCTGGGGACTTTGGGGCAATGGGGAAGGAGTTGGAGGAAGAAAGTTAGTTTTGATGGTGGAAGGAGAGTTTCCTGGCAGTCCAGAATTTACAGTGCAATCCTATACAGGACTACTCATAAATAAATCCAATTATTTTCAGTTATGCTTACTCCCAGGTAACTGTGCAGACAACTGCGATCTAATTCACTTAATTTACCAGCCAGGGTGGGGATGGGGAGTTAAGTGCTGACAATGTTAATTAATCTTTAGCAAACTAAACCAATGCAAATTCAGAACATCGGTGTTTAATTTATTTATGTTGGTGGTGATGGTAGCAGCATTATTTTGAAAAAATAAGCTTTGTAGGATGGAATGATCTAAACAGAACAATAGTAACAGTTTAAGGATGTGATTTCTAATCCAGATAGGTGAGTTTTCCTGTTCCAAGGAGAACCAACAAAATTGCATTTGGATTGTGTATACATAATATATTTAAAACACATTTGAAGTACACACATATGGGAACTTTAGTTTGTTAGGGTGCTGGGAATTGTAGTTTTATGGGGGATAAACTACCATTCCCATGATTCAGGCAGAGGGGTGTGTGCTTTAAATGTGGCATTTTTTTATATTTATGCAGCCAGCACTGACACTATTATCTATTTCAGGCAGAGTTTAGTTCAACTCTAAACCAGCCGTAAATCACCGGTCTATCACATACTATGATGGTATATTATGGCTTCCTAGCAAAATTACCAGCAATGAATATCCTTGATGTTATAGCTCATGCCCCACCATAATTTTTAATTTTCATACTTTTCTCCTCCATGTCCGACACATGGAAAACTGAACCCTCAAGGAGGTTCCAAAACTCTGACAGCAGAGTTGCTGAGGAAGCATTTTTGCAAAATGAAGAAGCCAGTGATGCTCAGGAGAGCACAGCTGTTGCTGATATTGACAGCAAGCAGAACTTTGCCGTGGCTGCGTTGCGGTTGCGTTGGGAAAAAATCAAATGGGTCAGGAGAGAAATCTTACTCATCTGTCAAAGTAAAGCTGTTTTCCAAAGGATCTCTGCATGTCGCAGGTGCTTTCAGCAAGTTAGGTGTGATTTGATCAGTCATTTCTTGTGATGACTTAAACAGAAGAGAAACCAAAGAACATGTGATGGAAAGACGAGTTTCTTTCAGGTTGTTTTTTTTTTATGAAGAGAAAAAGTGATATATTTGTTGTGGACAGTGAAGACTGATGAGCCTGGATCTAGCACCCCTTTAGGCACATTCTGGGCAATACAGTGGTACCTCGGGTTACATACACTTCAGGTTACATACGCTTCAGGTTACATACGCTTCAGGTTACAGACTCTGCTAACCCAGAAATAGTACTTCAGGTTAAGAACTTTGCTTCAGGATGAGAACAGAAATCATGCTCCGGTGGCAGCGGAGGCCCCATTAGCTAAAGTGGTGCTTCAGGTTAAGAACAGTTTCAGGTTAAGTACGGACCTCCGGAACGAATAAAGTACTTAACCTGAGGTACCACTGTATAAGTAACTCAAAATGTGAGCTACCTGGAGAGGGTGGGGGTAACACCTTGCACAATAGTAGATTCTGACGGAACCATCTCATTTCTGACAGATGTGTGCTGGACTAAGTAACCTTTCTGGAACGCTCCCTGCACTTCCACAGTGGATTCTTCCCTACTCTTTTCTCCAGAGCTTAGCAGAAGATAAATTGTTGGTTAGTTCACAGGGCAAGGACATGGCTGGCCCACCCGTGAGGCAAGGTGAGGCGACTGCCTTGGGTGGCAGGATCCACAGGAGCAGCAGATCTGGCCTCCAAAGAATGCATCGCCCGTGATGGTTGGGGCACCTCATCAGCAGCTCCCCACCCTGCATGCTGCCTCTAAAGTGTCCTCTTGATGAATAGGAGGCACTGCTGGTGTCCTCCTGCCCCTAGAGGTGGGAAGACCATAAACAATGTCTCCTTTTCACAAGAGGCCACTCTTCAATGCCATCTTCAAGAGGCCTCTCCCTAGGGAGGAAATGGCAGGGGCTGCCCTCTGGAGGTCCCTGTGGTCTGCGCCTGTCTAGCATGATTCAGAGTGGGCCCCTTTCCCTTTCTTAATGGCTTTTGATTCCCACTGATTTGATCCCCACCCCACCCCACCGTCCCCAATACAGTGGTACCTTTGGGTAAGAACTTAATTCATTCTGGAGGTTCTTAACCTGAAACTGTTCTTAACCTGAGGTACCACTTTAGCTAATGGGGCCTCCCGCTGCCGCCGCGTGATTTCTGTTCTCATCCTGAAGCAAAGTTCTGAACCCAAGGTACTATTTCTGGGTTAGCGAAGTCTGTAACCTGAAGCGTCTGTAACCTGAAGCGTCTGTAACCCGAGGTACCACTGTATAGATCTTCACTCACCTTCTTCCCTGGTGGGAAGGCATCATTTTGTGGTTAACCTCGGGTGCCAAAATGTTTTGGGCCAACCCTGGGCAAGGATTCCAGACTTCCGGTTACTTACCCTAGCAACAACAAAAAGCTTTTGGAAATACTATTAGAAGCTCTGGTCTCTAACCATTTCAGCATGCATGAACCCTCAGGTGGGGCACACAGCAAATGGTCTCTGATGAAGACTGCAGGGTCTGAGGTGGTTCATATGGGGAGAGGCAGTCCTTGATGTATTGCTGCCTTGAAACATCTGTTGTTGTTGTAGGCTTGTAAATTTAAATATTGCTCCTATGTCAAAATGGCTTCTAAGCAATTTGCAAGTATAACATCAATCCTTAATTATCAGAGCATCAAAACATCCTTTATTAAAATATACAATAAAACAAACCAGTTAAAAAGCAGGGCAAGTGAAAATGGTAAAAGTAGTTAAAACAATATGATCAGAAGTTCAAGTTCAGGGGAATGCTTGCCTAAGCAATGTGTCTTCAGGAGCTGGCAAATTGTCATTGCTGATAGAGAATCTCTTATTTCAGCAGGGAGGGCATTCCACAACACTGGTGCCACCAGTGAAAAAGCCCGCCTCCGTGTTACCACAAGCTGATCGTATACAGCACTTTCAATTAAGTCCAGAAAATAACTGGTAATCAGTTTAGCTGGGTCAGAATCAGTAAAATGTGTTCCAACTTTGTGGTCCTGGTCAATGATCCCACCACTGAACTCTGCAATAGCTGTGGTTGCCAAATAGTCTTCAAAAGCAGCCCATGTATAATGCATTGCAGTGATCTAACCTAGCATAATCAACTGAAGCTAGGTTAGCCCTGTCAAGATAGAGTCACAAATGGGCTGCCAAGCAAAGCTGATAGGAGGCACTCCACAACACCAAGGGCTCCTGCCTTCAGAAGTCCCCCCCCCCCCCGCCAAGCGTGGCCAGTGCTATCTTTCGGCCACCTAGGCAGCCGCCCAGGGCATGGGCCTCAGAGGCGTGCAGTACTAACCTTTGAGGGGCAGTGTTTTATACAAATTAGTGTCTCTTATAAATTTCTGGTAATATTTTACTTTTATGTTATATTTTGAACTCAGTTTCCTGAAGCTCGGATGTACAAAATACTGCAATGTTGCAAAATAGGTTGGCTTGGCAACTATATCAATTGAACATGCCCAAGCATCTTGATCTGTAGGAATAGGTGGCAAAATTTGCCAAGGAAAAAACATGAGATTCTGATGTGTCTGGAATTGAAACTTTTAAAGAGACTTACATGTTTGCATCACCATTCACAAGATTATTCAGAATGGTTTGTGTGCTGAAACCTTTTTCTTTTCTTTTTTGTATTTGAGAAAGATAACCAAAGATTGTTGCATTACTTATTCCTGCAATTTAAAACAAATTGAGCAGTTTAAAGATTTGTGCTTGTCACTTTTTCTATAGTACATCTTCTCTTGAAAACTGAAGTTAGCAATGGTGGAAGGTGGAGTTGCAAGTAGTTAGCTTTGTCTAGGGTGCAAAATAGTCAGGCACCAGCACTGCTCCCCAGGCTACTTCTGGGGAAACATGTATAGGGTCACACTTTCCATGAGATCTAGATATAGGAAAGCAACATCCATAGAAATACAGCAATCCTTAAGGTTAAGTGCTCTACAAGAGCCTTGATGATGTCCCAATTATCTGCAGAAGCCTAACCCAGAATTGATATGGGGCAAGCAGTTTGCAATCTGTTCTCTCTGGGGAATTGCACAATAACCTAAGGGTGTTCATGATACCAACACATAAAGTGTTTATATGGTCTACCAGTCCAGCATATTGACATACACGGAAAGGAAGGGACTGATTGTTCATGCATGAATACTTATAATTAGTAGTAATTGTTAATAAACTTAAATTGGATCACATGCAGCTTATGTGGGAAGGTGTTGTTTGAAAGGGGATTGAGAAACATACTCTAATTGCGGTACCTTTTGAGGGCTGGGCAGGAATACAGGGAGGAGTACTCTAATGTTTAGAACTTTCCTGCTTTTGAAGTCCCTGTGTGCACCCCCTCCCAGAAAATAATTCCAATCAATGTGTACTAGCCAAGGAGTTCCTGGTTAATGCCAGTGTATCAATCAATCAATCAATCAATCAATCAGATAGACATGTGGATCTCAAGATGTACTGAGGAATGATTGCATGCACACCTTCTTGGAATTTAGACAATGCCTTGTGGCATTTATTCTTAGGAAATACTACTATAACTGAAGTAAGCTGGATTGCTACAGTAATTGCAAGGGCAATACTGGACTTTGGGTTTTACCATTTCAGTGGTGCCTTGTGCAATGCCAAAAGTCAGTGCCACCGCCCCTCCACCTCTTGCCTTCCATTGTTCATCACTGCTGCAGGGTCCATGCGGGCAAACCAGTCGTGCTCCCCTAAATACATCTCTGGCAAGGGGACCCATTTTTTAAAAAAAGATGTCTCAAGCCCTTCCAGAAGGTGCATTATGAATCAAAATCTGCAGTGACCCATCCTGACCAGAGATAAGGTTTGGAGGGTGTTTGGGGGCAAAAGATGGCAATAGAAGGGTGGCAGGGGGCATATTTAGTTGCCCAAAAAGTCTTCTGAACAGAAGGGAAGGAGAACAATGAAAGCAGACTTCCTCCCTGGCTTCACCACATCCCCACCCACTCGCTTGTATGTTGCTGATTGCTTGCATATTTGCAAGACACAAGGACAGTTGAAAAAGTTCACAGTGATACCAAGATGAAGGCCTAGCAGGCTTGCAGGTTGAGAGCACTGCTTTTTGGAAGTGGGTCATGGGCACCTTTATACCCACCAGGAGTGACACCCCAATGCCTTCCATTTGCACTGTGTCAGGAAGATTTGGGACATCACATGACAGGACAGACTCCCAAATAAAGATGTACTCTCCCAAAGCCAGCATGTTCACACATCTGCCTCGGTGATGCTGGCTTCATCAAGTACACAGAATGGAAGATGGAAGGATCCCCAAAGGCGTGGGCGACAGAGAACTGACTTCAGGCACCAGGCCTGTTGGCAGACCAACTCAGTGTTACAAAGATGTCTGCAAATGTGACATGAAGGCTGGCAACATTAACCCGGCCATATGGGAAACTGTTGCAAACAATTGCAGTGCTTGGAGACAGGCTGGTCGTGCGTCCACAGCAGTGACCAGAAGAGGAATGACCACTGGGAGTAGTGCAAGGAAGAAGAAACACTGTGGTGCACCTGTAGCAGCAAAACTGGATGCCTTCATCTGCCTCACCTGCAATAAAATATGTCTCTGCTGTATTGGCCTCTAGAGCCACAGCAGGTGCTATAACTCTCTAATGGTTTGGCTTTACTTACTCTCTTCCACTGTATCCTGAGACAGACGGATGCCAGCAATTTGGTTGCATTTATATTCCACCTTTTTATCCAAGGAGCTCAAGTTCTCTCCCTCATTTAATTCGACAACAACCTAGTGAGGAATGTTAGGCTGAGACACGGTGACTGGCTCAAGGTCATCCAGTGGGCTTCATGTCTGAGCAGGGATTCAAACCTCAGTCTCCCAGGTCCTAGTCTGACACTCTAACCACCACACCACACTGCTGTTGCTGGCATCCATCTATCTCAAGAGACAATGGAGTGCACCTCCTTGAGTGAAGTCAAACCACAGCCCTAGCAGCACTGAAGTGACTTCCCCAGGGCAGTGTGTATGGAGGTCTTAGGCTGCCGCCCTCTCAGCCTTGCTGATGTGGTCCAAAGGAAAGCAAAGCAACATGTTTGGCACCAGCTTGGCTGCAGGAGTTGCTGGAAGGAGGTGTATAAGGTGCCACCCAACCATCTTAGGGACTCCACTCTGGATTTGTGTAGGGTTTAAAGGTAAAGGGACCCCTGACCATTAGGTCCAGTCATGACCGACTCTGGGGTTGCGGCACTCATCTCACTTTATTGGCCAAGGGAGCCGGCGTCCAGCTTCCGGGTCATGTGGCCAGCATGACTAAGCCGCTTCTGGTGAACCAGAGCAGCGCACGGAAATGCCGTTTACCTTCCCGCTGGAGCGGTACCTATTTATCTACTTGCACTTCGATGTGCTTTCGAACTGCTAGGTTGGCAGGAGCAGGGACCAAGCAACAGGAGCTCACCCCGTCGCAGGGATTCAAACCGCCGACCTCCTGATCGGCAAGTCCTAGGCTCTGTGGTTTAACCCACAGCGCCACCCGCGTCCCCGTGTAGGGTTTACTCTTTCACTTTTTCTTCTTCTTGTTATTATTTATCCGATTTCTTCTCCCGAAGATGTACTGCAAGGCAGTGGAAGCTTAGAATCAGAGTTGTCCTTCTCCTACACCACGCTGGCTCTCATCTGACTGGAGGGGATGCTCTGGGTGTGTGTACATAAACACGAGACACAGAGAGACGTGTGAAATTGTAGCAAATAAGGTATATAAAGCATGTGCTTGTATCCAGAAGGTCACAGGCTCAATCTGTGTCATCATCTCCTGCCAGTCAGTGTAGACAATGCTGATTTGGCTGGGCCAAGGACTCTGACACAATATAAGACAACTTCCTATGTTTCCAAAAGGTAGTCCTCCCTCCCTCCTGTTGTCCCCCATTTGAACCTGGCCTCTGCTACTTCCTTTTTCTTCTTCTTTTTTTAATGGCAGAGGGGTTGCCACAATCCCAACAACAACAATAATAATAAATGCCTTTTGAGAAAGCAGGTGCATATTAACTTCTCCCATAGGCAGGGTTTTCTTTCTCTCTCTCTCTCTCTCTCTTCTCCCTCCTCCCTCGGGAAGAAGGGGTATGTTTAATTATGAGAGGCCCCTTCTTGCTTGTAATCCGTTTCCAGTTCAGTTCCTTGGCTGGATAAATCCGTTAAACGTGTTGTCGTCCCTTATTTATTGATTGGAGGTATTTGGGGTTTAATTGAGCAAGTCGGTCGTGGCCCAGGGCAGGAGTGGCGCTACATGAGCAATTAAATCTGATTAGCCGGAGCCCTTTAAGCCCCAGCTGGGTGATTGATAACCGAGACCGGCATTCCTCAATTGACTCGCTACATCAAAAAGGAAAAGGGCTTAGCCGAGAAATGCCGAGGAGTCCGGCGTGAAAAATAGCGAGGGAGAGTGGGGGCAGATTAGACTTTTAAAGGAGCTGAACGAAAGGGGACGAGGGAGGGAGAGACAGAGAGAGCCGCCCATAAAACAAACCCCTAGGTGACTCCTGGCTCTTATGAATAAAATAGAAAAATCCAAAGGCTTGTCTGTAATTTCAAAGAGAAACTGAGCGAGGCGCGCATCGAGGATGGGCAGCCCAGACTCGGGAAGGTTCTTCACACACATCCCCCTGGGAACGGAGCGGCGCCCATAAAGCTGTCGACTGTTTGTTAGGAGTGTTTGTTCCCTCGTTAGCTCCTTTCCCCGCTGGTTTAAGGAAATCAACTCTCTCATGGGCCTAGAACCGGCCAGGGCGCACCATCCACATTTACGCACGCGGTGTGCGTGTCCTTCCTTTGGGTGGGAAGAGGCAGCTGGAGAAGGACTGTTGTGGTTCACTTATTTGATTCAATTTTAACTTAGTCCAAAGTGCTCAAAGCGACATACGCGATTATCTCTCCCACGTTCCCCTCTCCTTTTATCTTCACAACAATCCTCTGAGGCAGGCTAGGCTAAGAGTGGGTTCCTGACCAATGACCATCCTGTCAACTTCATGGCCGAGTGACGATTTTGTCTAATCTAACGTTCTTTGTAAAATGATTTAGGGTGCAAATCCGTACCCACTTACCCGAGAGGAAACTGCACTGAACTCAGTGGGCCTTGCTTCTGAGTAGAACTGTACTGTGCTGCGTTAGTCTCTGTCTACATGTTTTGCTTGTCACTTTTATAGGGTTCACTTCGATTTCCTTTAGGCTTCCGCCAGTCTCTCTGTGAAGGCTCTGTGGGTCACAAATGTTTCATATCTGGGGCCCTGCCCATGCATACTGGCGCCCATATCTTTTTTAAAATAAATTAAATTAAATTAAAGCAGACCTCCCGAATATAGGTTCTGTGCGCCCTGTGCTTTGATTTAAGCAAAACCGGGCAGGATCATATGAGTGAGGTGCGGGGCTGACATTTGTCCTCCAGTTATTTAACAGAATATCTGGAAGAGGAGAGAGAGATTTAAAGGATGGTCGCTACTGGTTTTAAACGGGAGACCTGCCATTTCGAGGGGAAACGCTAAGCAGCGAGTCCTGAGTGCCAAAAGCAGTTTAGCAATGGGATGTGCTACCTCGGCAAAGGGCGAGGGGTTCTCTCCCATGGGAGGCTTCTGAGGAAAAAGACGGCTATGCAGGCATGGAGACAGAGGCAGGATGGCTGGATCTCAGAGATGCTGTAGCTGCGGGTTGCAGCAGATGACCTCTCAAGCACCCTTGCACGTCTAAAAAGGATGCGAGTCTGCGGCAGCTCTCATTTTGGAATTCTTAAATTAACTCGCTATGCACACGAGGCTTTAGTTTAGAGCACTTGGTTAAACTTCAGAGCCAGCCTCTCACTCATTTCCTTGCTTTTTAAAAGTACCCAATAACCAGTTTCCCTTGCAGCCCAGAGAAAGAGGTTTTTTTAAATACATACTCAATGGCGGTTGATTTCAGATGCTTTCGGAAAATGCTACGCCCGGCGCTTATTTGAGTGGACTTGGGAGAGGGTGGTGAGTCGAGGGCTCCTCATTCTGCCACTTCAGCCAGTCTAAGAGTTAAGGATAGCCCCTCGAAAGAAAGGCTACCCAACATCCGGCCTCCAGAAAGAAATTTAACTTCGAACCCCAAAAAAGTTTCATAAACTGCTAGAGAAGTCAAACCAGAGCTGCTGCTGGAATGCAGCAGCTGCCTGGGAGATAAGGATGAAGAGAGAAGAAAGAATTCGCCCCTGAACGTTTTGGGAAGGCAAATGCGCATGTTGTGGGAAGGGCCATATTTCTCAACCGGAGATTAATTCAGATCTCGGCCATTCGTTGTCCTTCACAGCTTTCATCGCAGGTCTTCTGCCTCCTGTGAGTGGAGGTTCTATGGCTGGGCCATTTCCAGCTTCCACCGTTTCCCAATGCTAATGATTGAGCGGTAGATAAGTGCCTTAAATAAAAATCGCACCTGACAACCAGCAGGAGAACGCAATCGCAGTACCTGCCAGTGGCTGTCCTCCACTGGGAACAGGATGCTAAACTAAAAGTACCTTGGTCTTAAACAGCAGGAGGCGGCACCTCTGACCCCATCCCACCCTGCTCACTACAACCATATCAGGGCCCTATCTATCTATCTATCTATATCTATCTATCTATCTATCTATCTATCTATCTATCATCTATCTATCTATCATAAAGATTTCTTAGTTTAAAAAAATACGTGCATTGTTTCTTTTTTCAAGTTGCGATTTCTACAGATCATTCGCATTTGTTGTGAAACATTAGTGTTACATACAGTGTTAGGTTAGGAGGGAAAGAGGGGGAAGGGGAATGGTGAGGGGGGTGGGATCGGGTGGCAGTGCTTCTATTATTTTACTTAGTGTGGGCCGTGTCGGCATCACTTGTATGGGTTCTCTTACTGTTGGCTTGTTGTATTTCCTTGGTGGTGAGAGAGGCTGGGGTGGCCTAGGGGTGTGGTTGGCTGGCTATAGTGAGATGTGTGTGTGTGTGTGTGTGTGTGTGTGTGTGTGTGTGTGTGTGTGTGTGTGTGTATCAAGTCAGCCAAATCGATTCGTATGCTGTGGAGGACCCTCTTTATGAAAAGTCACAAGAAGGACACTGGAAGATCAAACTAGCTTCTGCCTCCCTTGGTGTTGCTGGACTATTGCATTTCCCCAAGTCTCCCACCATGCCCATGGTGTCTGGGGCTGAGGCGAGTTGGAGTCTAATGCCCTCTGGAGGGCTGCAGGTTAGCCATCCCTGGACTCCCCTGTTGGCGCATCTAGCCCAGCATTTTCTACACTGACCGAGTCAGGCACCATCTTTTCTTACTCTTAACCTCGGGTTGTGAGTTCGAGCCCCACGTTGGGCAAAAGGTTCCTGCATGGTAGGTGGTTGGACTTCCAACTCTACAATTCTAGGACAGGGCACTGAACTTGAGACCTCCTTCTGCGCACAAGGCAGATGCGCCACCATTGAGCTACAGCTTTCTTCCTTAAGTGTGAGGGGGCCTTAAACGCGCAGACGGGCCCCAAGCGCATTCACACGTGCGTGTATGACACGGGATGCTTTCTCTGCAGCAGAACGTGTGAATTTGGCTCCCTTTAAAGATAAAAAGATGAACTGCTATGGGAATGTCCCCTGTCTGCAATAATCAAGCCTAGAGGTTGCAAGTCCCAGAGAGAGATGAGTGGATCGATTTGGAGGAGGGCTCTCCTCTAGAGTAAGCGAGCCTCAAGATCCGCAGCCTGGCGCGTCTCTGGTTTCCGTTCCGCTCGGATCTGAGCTCTTCTAGGCCTGGGGAGAAGCAGCGAGCTGCCTTTCAAGAAGGATCAAAACACCAGGAGAGCAGCCGGCGCGGAGGGCGTCGGCAGGAGCCGGCCTTCTCCAAAGCCTTCCGCTCCCGTCGGCTTCCATGTGAAGCTGCCCGCCCCTCCCGGGAGTCTCCGCCACTGTCTTAATTAGTGCAACCACCCATGAAAAGCCGGGTTCGGAGCCGCATTATTTGCCCCTGTGTGTGAAACAACAACAAGCCCTATAAACAATTGTTAGCTTGGCCTCTTGCCTCTGGTAAATTACACAGCATTAAAAAATAATGCTTTTCATATTAGGCAGTAATTAAAGGTTGGGACAGCTTGAAAACAAGAGTCGGGTTTGGGGTTGGGGGAGGAAGGGGGCCGAATCAAAGAAAATATAAAAATGTTCTTTCAAGAGTTATGGGAGGCTAATAAAGTCTGTCTGTTCGAGAGAACCACTTTGCCCCCAGCTACAGCCAAACTGGAGCCGCGGCAATTGCCTCTCAATAAGATAATGATATTCCTTTCTCTGCTATTAAAAGGCTCCCAGTGCAAACTTAAAATGATTTATTTAATTTAAGAAATTATGAGGTGTAACTTCAAAGCGTAAGCCGTTAGTAATGGAAAACACCAGGTTGTTTCAAATTATAATAATAATTGTTTGGAATACACTGACATCAAAGTGCTTTCATCACCAAATAAAATATAGCCCAGACCCCGAGATCCAGGGGAGTTTATTGAGTAGACATTTTGTGTGTGTGTATGGGCGCGCGCGCGAGTGTGTTTATTATTTCCTTATCAAGAGACATTATTTTAGCAGCTCCTTTTCTCAGCTTTGAAGTTTTGACAGTCTTAAATTAGCTTTATTGCATTTTTGGCTCGCCGATGGGAGATTATCTTGGCTGCTTATTTTTCATTCTGATCTGGGGTTTCCATCCCTCCCTCCACCCCCCACCCCCTTTGCTCCTGTTGCTGTTTCCAGGGTACTCAAGTTTGTTATTTAACACAGCACCTTGATAGCCCAGAATTGGCTATTCAAAGTCATTAAAAAGCAAATAACTCTCCATCTCTCTCTCTCGCGCGCGCTCTTTTCTAAAGCAATCCATTAGACGTCTGGGAAAATATTCTTATTTAAATCAAACTTCGAGCTGAAATGCTGGCACAATCAGTTTAATAAAGAATGAAAAGGGCAGCGCATATTTTCTCGGGGAACGCGGTTCCCTCCCCTTTACGAGTTTCTTGCTTATTCGAAACACACAACCATTTTTTATATATATATAAAAGGGGGGGGGAGGCAGCGTCATTACTGCCAAGAAAATTTGCTTTCCGCTGTCAGAGGGTTTAATTTCCCTGAATAGCTTTATATAAAAACCTGTTTCGGTGCTTGCGTGTATGTATACACGTCCTCACGTTCAAGACTCTGGTTCTCCAAGAGGGCTGAAAAGATAGCAACCATCGTGGAATCGGAAAATCAGACTTCTAGAAAACTGTTACAGCTTTATAGACCAAGATTTCCATTTAAAGCAGCAGGCAGGGGATTTCCTTGCGCTGTTAAAGAGCGAAAGTGATTTGATGGAAAGATGGGGCTGGCCGGGAAAAGCACCAAAGACGTCAGGCTCCCCCCCGCCCGCCCGCCAGGCGCGCAATTCCTCCCTCCTCCTTATCTTTGAGGTGGGGGGGGGGACCTGGGAACTTGGCGTTCAAGCAGGAGAAACAGAAGCGCACCTTTCCCCGACGGTGGCCGCCCGTCGGAGCCAAAACAAATACTAATCAGGCTGCGATCCTGTATAAGCCCCTTCGTCTGAGGGCCAGCCCCATTGAGAGCACATTGTTTCCCACAACCACAGTGCGTTGGATCCGGCTGGCAGGGATGTTTGCATTTCGGAATGAAAGGCAGACGGAGCTGAAGGGGTTTGGGAAGCGTCTTCGATGGCTTTCCTCCACACCCACGCGCTTCCCCTCTTGGGGCTGTTGTCGCAGGCGTCCTGGGAATAAAACGCGGTAGATTTACTTCCGAGAAAATGGATTGAGGATCGCAGTGGAAGCGCAGCCCGTGCGTAAACAGATTTAGCTGGAAGAAATGCCCGCTGAGCTCAATGGGCAATTGCATCCGCGTAGTTTTGGGCACGGCGTCTCCGCCCTTCCAGTTCGCTTGTCAGTTTCATCTTCCTTTTCTGTCACACATTTACAAGCTGCGCTCGTGTAAAGCTCGTCTATAAAGCTGCAGCAAACAAGACATCTCTTTTTAAAGCAGCCCCGATCTTTTGCACTACCTGCTCTCTGAAGTGGGACGTGTATGTTTGGGGAAGATAAATCCCTCCGGATTATGGACTATCCTTTAAATTGTCAAATGACTATACTTCTATTCTTCCTCAAATCCTTTCCCCATTGAGAAATTACCAAACTCGTGCGCATGTTTTTGCACATTAGACTTGTACTTCCCAGTAAAATTGCCTAGCTAGGCTCATTGAACGAAATCAACGGGATTTCGAAGGGCTTCTTCGCTTGGCTGAGAGCTAGCTCGGAGGCTGCGCAGTAACAGCGCGAACCGAGAGTCCCATGCTGCTTCCAGACCCGTGTGGATGGTGCGATCACGTGTGCCCAGGGGTGATGGTTGTTTTTTCGACGAAAAATCCAATCAAGTTTTCAAAAAGGCACGTGTGGCCAGCTACCTGTTTGGGAGATATGGATGATCCGTTTGCAATGCTAAGCCTCCATCCATGGGCGTAGCCAAGGGGGGCAGATGCCCCCCCCAATCAAAAAAAAATCAATAAAAACAATACATTTCTGAGGTTCTGCCCCCCCTAACAAAATTCTGCCCCCCTAACAAAAGACCTGGCTACGCCCATGCCCCCATCTGGAAGGAAGCCAGCTCCCTCCGAGTTCAAAGGAGCTGACTCCCCAGTACCTGCGTTCAGGTCGGACAGCAGTCTAAAGTTTTTTGTGCGACAGTGGTGCTCAGGTGATGCCAGAGTCAACCATTATGTGGTTTGATGGTGTTGCTTGCTTTTGTGACCTTGGGAGATCTGCACTTTTTAAATGTTTCTGTGATGCTTTCACCAGTTGGAAAATTCCTCCTGTTGGAGAAGGGGACGGAGAGATAGATACATACGCGCACGTTGTGTGTGTGTGTGAGAGAGAGAGAGGGGGGGGAGAGAGAGAGAAACTATTGCAGTGATTACATTCATATGCACACGATTCCACTGGGATTTACTTCGAAGGGCACATAGGAGCCCATTCTTGGATGTACCTAAACTCGTATGTATTGTGTACTAACCATTTTTTATACAGGAGCACAGTGTGCATTGAATCTATTTCACCCACTCTTTGCTTTTCTGTTG
The DNA here is from genome assembly GCF_965113315.1 of Podarcis vaucheri. Taxonomy (NCBI): domain Eukaryota; kingdom Metazoa; phylum Chordata; class Lepidosauria; order Squamata; family Lacertidae; genus Podarcis; species Podarcis vaucheri. Next base: position 57,442,790 of record NC_138760.1, on the reverse strand, counting down.
CTACATTCGCACTACACACACCCCTGTTTACAGACACACCTTACCCTGTGTGTACACGGCGTTTTACAAATATCACAGCTCTAGCCAGTAACGACATTGACTTCTATTTTCTTCCCTAGGCTCTCATATATCAGCAACACGGCCATGATGCTGCTGGTGGTGTTTTGCTCTCAGTACGATCCTTAATATTAGCAAGCTTCGGTTCCAGTTCCTCTCTGTGGTCCTCGTAGTTGTTGGCAAGCAGGAACCTCCGCCGGAGGTGGACAAATAGCGAGGTCCTCCTTTTGCGGAGGCCCTGGAACTCGGCAAGAGCCGAGGTTGCCGGAGCAAACGGAGCTACGCGAGGCCTGCTTTGCAGTCCACGGGTGAGGAGGGTGGCGTTTCTTCAAAGGCTGGGATGAAGAATATTATCCGATTCCCGCAGGAACACCTGGCCAGCTGGAAAAGGTCCTTCTGGCTTGCTCCAAATTACCGTAATCCCGAATTCCAGAATTCGGATGGGATTGACCGGAGGAAGCACCAGGGAAAATGCCAGGGATGGGTTGCGATCCTAAGCACACACAGCTGGGAGTAAGCCTTCAGTGAAACGGGTTGCACTAGCCTAAGCATATTTACCCAGAAGTAAATCTCACTGAGGCTTACTCCCTAGGAAGTATGTTTAAGTTTTTAGCCTTAATTCCCACATGCATAGGACAGGATCGGGCTGCGCATCTGCAGCCTTCAAACCCTAGGTTATCCCTGCTAAAGTCAATGAACAAGGACTTCAAGGAAGTGCTTAAATGAGAATAAGCGCCGTTGCCTTTAGGATCGCTGTATTAGGATGCGACCCACCGCTTACTTTCGGACTGTGGGCACAAATTCTCCCACCCACGCGAGTCAGGTGGCGAACTGAACTGAATAACTGAAGCTGCCCCAGTACGCAGCCAGCAGATCGAACCTCAGCGACGTGTGATAGATCCTTGAACAGAGTTTGATTTTATGTGGCTAGGTAAATGGAAATCTCAGGGCACACCAGAAATTGTCCTAAAGGAGATGGGCTGGGTTATATATGCATATATAAAGAGGATCCGGCCCAGAACTATTAATAACTATGAATGCATGCTCTCCTTAGAAGTAAGCCCCGCTGAGTTCAATGGGGCTAACTCTCAGATTAAGTGTACTGTATATTGTTTTGAGGTCCAAATAAGCCAGTTATTGAAAATGAGGCTTAAAACAGAAGACACGGTGGGAACGGGGAGGTCCTTTCATTTTTCTTCTTCTTCTCAATCTCTTGGTCATCCTCCCCTCCATGGCCGGGACATTGCTATCTTCTATGTGTCTCCCTAGGCGTAGGCCGCCTTGACTTCAATAGGATTTGCTCCCAGGTCGGAAGAGGTATAGGATTGCAATCGAAAGGTCAGATCTTCGCCGCTGTCGCTATGAAGTCAACGACAAGACATGTTGCAGTGTGAGGGTTACGCAACCCACCGAGTCTTATCTCCTCCATTCTCCAGATGCTTAGGAGGACCTGGAATGAAATTCGGTAAAGACCTGCTGCTGTTATCGAAAGTTACTTCATTTGGATGTGAGATGAGGGGGATAAGGGGGCACCCCCGAGACATGAGGCCTGCATTCTGGCAGATTTCAACACGTCTGTGCTTGCGGCTTGCTTTCTTCTTAGCAATACACCCTGTAAGGACATAATAAGAGCCGTGCTGGATCAGGCCAGTGACCCACCTAAGTCAGCATCCTGTTCTCACAGGAGTCAGCCAGATGCCTGTGGGAAGCCCGCAAGCAAGACCTGAGCTCAACAGCCTCTTTTCCACTTGCGATCCCCAGTATACTGCCTCCGACAGTACACAGCCATCAGGAGTTGTAGCCACTGATATTCCTTCTCTACCTCCCACCCTTTTTAGAGCCCCCCGAGATGGCACCTCCGACCTCAAACCTACAATCCCACGCGCACTTAACTTTCAGCGCGCTCCTGCTGAAACTCCTTGAATATTAAGATGCATAGGAGGTTCTACCGAGGTTAGCGCAACGGACTAAGCGCTTGGGCTGCGATCCTGTGCGCACGAGGCGGTGGAAAGGTGGCCTGCCGAGCTCAGAGGGCCTTGCTTTGGAGCCAGCAACAAGCTCAGGATCGGAGAGCTGTCCCTTTTCGGTCCGGGGGTGTCCGCCGCGTGCGTCAACGCGAATCCAGCCTGCCAAGAACAGCGCCCCCCGTCTCTCCCCTCCCCCCCAGCTCTCTCTCTGAGCAAACTCCGGATTGAGGCGACGCCTTGATTTAATAGAGCCCCAGTAGTCGCTCGCCTTCGCCCTCCATAAAAGGCAGGAAACCCCGGGGTTTGACAAGGAAATGTGACAACATGAAATGCAGACTCCGCCGCGTCTGATGGCCACTGGCTCAGCCGTGCCCAAAAGCCCATTCCTAACTGTTTATGTCAACAGCTCCGTCGCGGGGGAATTCGGGATCCCGGGGGCGGGAAGTCGGGGGGTGGGTTGCATTTCTTCCATCGGCGGCGCGGCCAGACTCCGCTCATCAGGTTGGAATTTGGAAAGCTCAGAACCATTTTTCACGCCGTGGCTCTCTCCCCCCCCCCAAAAAAAAAAAAAAATTAAATACCGAATATTTATTGCTCCAATTATTGTCTGCTTTCTACCGGATTTTTTTTTCAAAAAGATCCCCTGCCTAAATCTGATGCCAACGAGCAAAACTCGTTTCAGCCTCATTCCTCTCTCTCTCTCGCTCTCCAGTGGCATCTGTTTTGTGTCAGAAAGTATTTGGGAACAATTCAGCTTTGCATTCAAATAACCCCTATTAAAGAGCCGCTTTCTCGGGTTCTTGCGGAGGAGGTTATTTTATTTTATTTTATTTGTGAAGGGGTGGAATTTGGGGGTAATAATGCAGCGCTGCTCCCCGAGATCGCGGCATGTAATTGATTCATTTTACTCACTTTAAACACGCGCGCGCCTCCGGGGCACTCCCATTAGAGCCGCGATGAAATCTCGTGCGCGCGCGCTCGTGTGTTTAAAGACCCCTCCCTCCCATAAAACCTAATACTCAATTTACCCGGCCTTTCGATTGGGCTAGGTTAATCAACTGGGCGCCGGGTGCAATTCCACTTGGAAGAAGCAGCCGGGAATTGTCTCTGCAAAAAAGGGGACTTGATAGGGGGGGGGCTTAGGAGTAAACACCCCCCCCGCAACACCCTGGCCTTCTGCAATAAATCCTGGAGCCCCTTGCACGATCGTTCCTAACACCCTTAAAGCTCCCTTGCTCAAAGAATTTCCAGCGCGGAGATTTCCTAGTAATCCCTGACACCGTTGATTTATGCCCAAGGACTCCTGCTTTCTTTTTGCTTTATAACCCTCCCCTGGCTCAGTTATTTTTAAGGGCATCTAGGATCACTGGAGGCTCCCTTCCCTCTCGCTCTTCTCGGCTAAATTAAGGCAAATCGTTCTTTTAAACAGAAAACCCCCTCCTCTATGTTTTTTTTTATAGCACAGCTATAAACGATAATTAGAAAGGGCTGCGGAGGAGGCTGGTAAAGTAGGGGGTGGCGGCGAAGAGATAAGAGACATCGATTCGGGTACCTTAATCCGGTTTCTTTCAGATTCCATACTTTGCCCTGAGAAAACAGCGTGTTTTGTTTGGTTAGGCCTTCCCCCTGATCATTCCCCTGTCTCTTCACATCAAGACTCCTGCATCGAACAGCTGCAGGGCAGGCAAAAAATGCTACAGGTGAAGTTTCCTCCATCATTGCATCCCCATGAGCCCGACTGCTCTGGACTAAGTGGGTTGCAACTCTGGACCCCAAGGATGCTTCCAAATGATTGTTTACTAGAGGATTGGTGCTCCTCTTGCACCTAAGTTTCTGTGGCATCTAGACAATATCGTTGGCATTAAAATGCCAGCCTTCCCCCCTCCATTTAATTCACATTCACCCTTTCCAGTGGAAAATCCAGTTTCTTACTGTCGTAGTGGCCAATGACCCATTTGCGAATTAAGCCCCCATCAGGAAGCACCGTGGGAGATGGAACCAGGTTCATATCTTGCCTCTGCCATGAACTCAGTCGAGCTGTAATCTTATGTATAACCTGGTGAGCATCTAAGTGGTTTACCTCTCAGTATAGGATTGCTCTGTTTGTGGCCTTAAGCAAATCACTTCCTCTCAGCCTGAGTTCTCCACCTGCTGTATGGGCATTCTAACCGACCTTACAGGGCTATTGCAAAAACATAAATATAAATAACAGCACAACCCTAACCATGTCTACTCAGAAGCAAATGGAATGGAATTCCACTAGGCCTGCTTCCAAATAAGTGGCCTAGTAGCCTCAGTGAATGTGTGTGAAGTGCTTTGAACAGTCTAGGACTACATTCCAGTGCATCTGAGGCCACATTTACCTAGGAGTAAGCCACAGGGTATTAAATAAGACTTACTCTGAACAGACATGGTTAGGATTGTGATGTTAAGTCTCAGTGCACTTAGTAGAACTTACTTCTGCATAAACCTACAGAGGCCTGTCTAAAAATGCTGCATACCTGCCACGTATTATTATGGAAAATCAAGAGTCAGAAAGGATGCCTAGTTACCGGTAATCCCTCTGTAGCGTCAAGATTCTCCAGACATTAATTCTGATAGATGCTGACCTGGTCGCTTTTTAAAGCTTCTTCTTAAAATAAAATAAAACAATCCCAGCCTTTCCATGGGGATTGTTGTTCTATAATCCAAGACGCCTTTGTTTATGTTTCTCCCTTTTAAAAGCAGAGCTTTCCTTCATTCTCAAAAGTTCAGACTGTTATAGAACAAAGAAATGCTCCTTTGTAAAAAAATTCACCACTTCACGGCAGTCATGAGGGATGCAGTATTTGGAACAAGAGGACCTATAAAATGCATCTTTACCTCAGAAAGCTAAAATAAGGCAGACCAGTTAATTCAATTTGTCTCTCATCCTGTGAAGAAAGAGTAATAAATTTCCTCAGCTCAGCTAGTCACCGGTTGGGAATGCAAAAACACACTCTCTAATCAAGGAGAAGGATTTCCGGCAACAGTCACAAACAACTTGGGTGTATAAAAGCATCAACACATCTGGGCTTTCTGGATCGAGTTGTCTCTATCTTGGGCAAGTAGTAGCTTGACATTACCTCCTTTCCACAATTCCTCAGCTACCAAGTCAATTTCAAGCTGGCAGAGGTCAAATATCCAGTGCAAGTTCTGATGGACGGCCTGGGCTAGCTTTTGCCTTTGCTCAGCACAGTTGTACCTGTGCATTTTAAATGTGATCGTCTTCCTTAATAATATAGTCCTCGACATTTTCTAAAACGACCTGGTCCTTCACTTTGACCCGAGCAGCAATCATGTATGCACTTACTTAAGACCAAGTCCTATCAAAGTGAGTGCAGCAATGAGCAGCAACAGGCCAGCTCTGTCACCACTTTGAAGGGAATCAAAAAATTATCTTACTCTATCCGGAGAATTGCTACTTACTAAGTTACTTACTAATGGTGTAAACAATGAGTAACTTTACCAAAGCCAGATATGAGTGAAAAAGTCAAAACCCCAGTATTGATAGTCTGTATTACAACCCCACACATGTCTACTTAGAAGTAAGTTCAATGGGTTCTTACTCCCAGTGAGTATAGGATTGCAGCCTAAATGAAGAGAGGGTCCATAAGATTTGCCTGTTTTATTTGAATTATAGCAACACAAGTTTGTTTGCGGATTTGGCCTTTGTTCAGCCTTAAATTTCTGAAGAACTGAAAAACGAGACACAAATGCTAACAGTTTCTTTGGCTTCAAGTGTTTTAAAATAAATAACTCCAAGCACGGACAAACCCACACACAATTAAACAAGGTTTTTTAATTTAATTCTAAATAAAAGAGATAAGAAATAATAAATCTTCAATAAAATATATAAAATTGTACAAGGCATCCCTTTCAAAGGGATTTTAATATGCTGGGGGTGAAAGGGTAGAACTGAGCTAATGGATAAGGTTCACAACACAGCTTGTAGCGGGTCAAAAACAAAACAAAACTCCAAAACAAATTTTGTGGCCCTTTTTCTTTTATAAACATGCCAAAAATACATCTTTGAGAAGTCCTGTCTTCAACAGTCTGAATCCTCTATAGACACTTTACCATGAAGTTTAGCAATAGTAATAATAAAATAATTAGAATAATAAAAATGGGTTATTATAGTACCAAGCACACTAAACAGGACTCTTCCAGCCTGAAAAAAATATTAAAAGCTTGGGAAGGTGAGTCCTGCATTTAGAGTCAGTGGCACTATGTAGTTCCCATAGGTTTGTTTGTTTGTCTGGATCTATGGGTGTTTCAAGAAACATTTAAGCACAAATTCATTTCTATAAGCTAATAATGGTTAAAACACAGAATATTGCAATAAAAACAAAACAACTTTGCAACACGGTTTTGATAGTCTCTCTGCACATGAATGCAGACATGTACACACACACACACATGCACACACACACACACACTTCTGAAAAGCAACACCTCTTTTCTTCATACCTCTATTTTGTGTCCCCTCCTGATATCGTTCCAAAAGTCAAGTACTTGACTGTAAGTGGCAATTCTGAAGCAAACCAGGGGAGAACGGGATCAGGACAGAACTCTTCTCAAGCTCTCGGCCTGCCTTCTTGGCCACTGCATACATACAAACCCCTTATTTGATGTCTTATAAGCAAGAATAAACTGCAAACTAAGGATGAATAAAATTATCATTGGCATTAATCCTTTGCATAGTAGGTCCCTTTATCTGGATCAATCCCATTTATTCCAACGGAACTACTCTAGGTCAAATTTTTGCAGACTGCCTTGCTGGATGGCCCAGCATTCTGCATTCAGAGTACTCCAACTGCCTACACGTCCATTTAAGGCCTAGACTGCAACAGAGAACCCAGCCGGAAATGCAGAAACTAACTCCTTGCCTCTACTTGAAAGTCTGCTTTTATTTCCAAAGTTGGTCTTAGAAATAAAATCCACATTTATATCTAAATTTCCCCTACCAAGTCAAACAACACATGGGAACGTACCTACAGCCACATTTAAACGCAGAGTAAGCGCCGCTGAACAGGGTGGGACTTACTTCTGAGTAAACATGCATAGGATCAAGCTGCAGCTTTCTCGCCTTAAAGAATGAATTGCTCCTATTTTGAAAAACAAAACATGGTTTGACACCCCACTGCAAACATCGCGGGGAAACAGAAATGCTGCGAAAATGCATGATTTAAGAATTGATTCCTTTCCTGCCCCGCCCCCATGTGCAGTATATAAACAAACTATATTACTTTAAGCATGTATGTTTTTAAAAAACCCAACCCTTCTCTTTCAGGATCAGATTCTATGTGTTGAGATCACACCTGGCTGGTTCCCCAGCCTGCAGAATACAGGCTCTGCTTTTTGTTTCAAACTCCTATAAACTTGATAAGGCACATACAAACATGCAGAAAAAATGACCAGTAATTGGCTTTTGTACTGCACTCTTGAACTGGGCAAGATCCACCAGAAAGTCTCTGATTGCGCCGCTGCTTTGCTTTCTGATCTTCTTACGATAAATGGTACATGCTATATCCGACGGGAGTAGCATAGAGTCCTACAGGTGGGATGGGAAGCACAGGTCTGTGAAAGGGATAAGATGCTCCATAGAGTGAGGCTGCCTGGAGAGGGGAGTTGATGGGGAAAGGAAGGCTAAAGCCAGATGGCAACATGGGCTTGGCTGCCATTTTCAACTTCTCCAGCTCTGCTTCCTGCAGTCTCTTTGCCTTGGCCCTCCGGTTTTGGAACCAGATTTTGACCTGGGTCTCTGTGAGGTTCAGCGAGCTTGAAAATTCAGCCCTTTCAGCAATGGAGAGGTATTGCTTCTGGCGGAATTTGCGCTCCAAAGCCAACAGCTGGGAGGTGGTGAAAGGTGTCCGGGGCTTCCGGTTGGTCTTGTGCTTCCTCAGCGTACAGGCTGTGGGACTCAGGTGTCCTGGAAAGGAAAACAAAGATCAGTTACCAAAGCTGGGAGCGGGGGGGGGAGTGGATGATCACTGCCAAATGTTAAAAAAGCAGTTTCTTCTCTCCTTTTTAGGGTATGGTAAAAGGTAAAGGGACCCCTGACCATTAGGTCCAGTCGTGGCTGACTCTGGGGTTGTGGCACTCATCTCGCTTTCTTGGCCAAGGGAGCCGGCGTACAGCTTCCGGGTCATGTGGCCAGCATGACCAAGCCGCTTCTGGTGAACCAGAGCAGCGCACGGAAATGCCGTTTACCTTCCCGCTGGAGCGGTACCTATTTATCTACTTGCACTTTGATGTGCTTTCGAACTGCTAGGTTGGCAGGAGCAGGGACAGAAGAACAGGGGCTCACCCTGTTGCGGGGATTGAAACCGCCGACCTTCTGATCGGCAAGTCCTAGGCTCTGTGGTTTAACCCACAACGCCACCCGCATCCCTTCAGCGTATGAATGGGGTATAAATTATAACAGCAGTACAATCCTAGCCATGTCTACTCAGAGGCAAGTCCTGTTTAAATCAATGGCTCTGACTCTTACGTACATGGGGTGAGTGCCACATGCTAATAATTTAAAAAAAATATGATGACGATGGTAACAAGCAGAATAGTCCATTACTGGCTGCACAAAGGCAACCAGGCCCAATTGTACCTCCCACCCCCCAGACATCAAAACACTAAGATAAGACAGTTGGCTTAAGAAGAACGCATGAGATTATGTTTATGGGACGGCAAATATGAAAGAAAGCAGAACACAGGAAATTCTGACACACCAAGAAGGACCCCTTTTTAAAAATGGAAGATGGGAATGATACATTAAACTTTAAAAGGGATAGCCTATATTTCTGCTTATTATGTGGATGTTTGCAATCTGGCTGTAGCAGACACATGTTGTTCTGTGAAACTACTGCGCCCCCTATTTTAAAAATCTGATGCGGGATCAAAGCAATGATCCATCTATTACATTTCTTTGTATGCTTTAAATCAGACATGTCCAACTTTCAAGAGACTGATCTACTCCCACTATAAAAAAAAAAAACCTGACAGTGATCTACTCATTGGATTGACCAAAGTTGTTGAGCTTTTTGGGAGAAATCCGAGATTTTTTTGGGGGGAAGGGGTCCCACGATCTGCTGCAGGCACCCCAAGATCTACCAGTAGATCACAATCTACCTGTTGGCCACCCCTGCTTTACTTCATCTACGCAATATATCCTAGTTCAGGTTTTTTAAGGTTTTTTATGGGGGTTCTTTTTTTCTTCCTTGTTTGAAACCTTCAGAAGCTCAGCTAATGTAATGAAGACAGTACACAGGGATCCCCCCTGCCCCCAAAATATAGTAGCCTGTTTGGAAACTATCCTAGCTATTTTGCACATCACCTAGCAGCAGATTTGGGTCTGCTATCAGGAATACACTTGACAGGAAGCCACACCTGATTGCAGGTGCCTGAGGAGTCTGCATGTACAATATATGTATTTGTTACATTCACATATTACGTTTTAAATTGTATGCTTAAAACATCTTGGGTGTACAGATAGAAAACAGAATAGAATACCCCACACTCAGTGAGGATCTTAGAATCCACCAAACAAATTTTACACATATTTTAAAAGCATTATTGCATGCTCAGCTGCTACGCTCTACTCCTTGCACCAGTAGGAATCCAATGGGTATTTGTTTCTGTAAGGCAAGGGTGGGCAAAATGTAGATCAGGATTTACTGAGAGATCTCTGGGCAATTTCCAGTAGGTGGTTAAGGGTTCCCAAAAACCAATTATTTAGTAATAGCAACAGCCACTTTCCCCACCTGCTGAAATAAGAAAACTAAAGAGGAGTAGACTTTGCATGAAAGGACTGTAAGCTCTGTTCTTGTACTGAAAACAAATCCCTGAGCCCAGATTGTTCTTTAATTCTAACTGTATGTCCTTAGCACTTGGTTCCGGCTGGCAGATCTAGTGAAAAACAAAGGAGATCCGATAAGCTCATGTCTGCTGTAAGGGATACAGAGATTTCAGGTGAGCAGATGGAGGGCTGTGAAGGTACACTGACAAGTCTCATATCCTTAACAACAGTCAACATGGCAACAGTGTTGGCTCCAGTGTTCCCGAATGCTATAGGATGTGATTACAGTAATGTTACAGCCCACCTGCATCCCCCTATCACTGTCCAGGCCTTTGAAGAACCTTATGGAGAGCTTTAACGAAAAATCTACTGCAAAGATACCATCTTACTGAAACAAGACTGTTGCCAAAACAGCTGGTCATCCTTCTTTTGTGCAATAATGCCCTTTATGTACGGTATCCTAGCGGAGAGTCCTACAAAAAGTCTAGGGCATCTGAAAGCCTCTGGTCAGAAAATCAGGTGCATAACATGCTCCAATGTGCTCATCTTAGTAAGATCTGGAGAAGCAAGAACTTCTAGGGGCCCTTACTGAAGTGGGAAGTAGAACGTGTTACTAAAGGAAAGAGTTAGTAGTTGGCTGTGCGTTTTTTGATTTTTAAAGTTTCATAAAGGATAGAAAGAAATGCATCCCCAGCCACTAGTTGTTATGATTTATCCAGCATGAATTACGTATTTTATCAGAAAGTTTAGCTGAAGCTTTGCCTGAGGACACGGGAGTCCGACAGGGTTCCCCCACACACTGTGACTGCGCTAATTGCCAAGCCTTTCATTGAAATCAATGGTAGACTTGTGATCTGGGAGCAAAGTCTTGACTGCTCTCCCCACCATCACCATTTTAGATCTCTGTATTCTAAGCCAGCAACAAAAAATATAAAAGGAAGTCAACACACTGATTCAACATGTACTTTTTATGACATATGCATATATGTGTGTGTGTTCAAACATCTGTAGCTAATACAGGCAGTGGAATTTGTTTCATATCTTGTTCCATTACAACCCAAAGCCTGTAATTTACATAGTAATAGTCCCGACTCTTTTAAAAGCATAATTTACATTTCAGTAGCAGGACTTTCAGGGCTCAGCAAGGCTATGAGAAAAGCAAGGGAAAGGCATAAATAGGAATTGCCAGCATCAGGATCCTAAGATGAAATTAACCTATACTGTTATTGGGACTTGCAAGCACTTGTGATAAACATCACAATCTTAAAGAGACCACTTGAAAATTTACAGTATAATTCTATGTCTGTTCACTAAGCACTTTCCAATGGGACTTACTCTTGAATAAGCTTGTTTAGGATTGCAGCCTCAGAATTTCAGAATAGTTTTGAGGGAAATATTGGTTTAAGAGGCGAACGCTGTCTAGAATAGAATTAAACCTAAGATTGTTTAAATAGCTGGCACATTTCAGAATAAATGGTACTATTGTCACAGTAAGGATTTGGAAGGGATAATGTTTTGCTTCTGATTTTTTCTTTTTTGGTCTTTTTAAAGGAGGTGGGTTTTTTTAGGGGGTGAAAAATACAGTAAAGTTGGATATGCATCTATGTGTCAGGAAGCCCCATTTAAATCAATGGGGTTGATTTCTAAGTGTGTGCATGCATGCAGAGAATGGGTAGTGAGAGTAACTTCACTCACAGCTTTATCCCATGCTTATGTTAGGCTTGTGCTGTAAATTAAGTTTTACCCATATGCCCAAAGACAGTGGCGTAGCGTGGGGGGTGCAGGGGGGCCGGCCGCAACATCGGGGGGGGGGCGCTCGCACTCGCTGCTCTCTGCCCCTACTAAAATCCACGGGTTAGGGGGCGCAAATTACTTGCCTTGCCCCGGGTGCTGACAACCCATGCTACGCCACTGCCCAAAGATAAGTGATTTGTAGCATGGCATTTAGGGATGACATTCATCATTTACATAATGCAACAAGTGGGTTGTTATTGGAACATATTAAGAGAAGCATTCAGTCTTTCCCAAGCCCGCACTAATTAAAGCACATGTTGATTTGCTAATAACTGTCACACATATTTGTGGCTGAACAAAGATCATAATTAGAAGGCTTATTTCTATAGGCACAACTAGATATTGCTCAGGAAAACAATACGCTCTCCTGAAGTTCAGGAATTGCTTTTTTGCAAACCGCATAATCTCTTTAAGGTGCCATGAGAACAAGTCTCCCAGGAGAATTATTCAGTAATACAGGAGCACGGAGTTTCATGGAAGCGTATCCCCAAATTAGTGTGTATAGGATTGCAGCTTTAATAAAGGAGGTTCTGTTAGGCTTGTATCCTTGGATCTAGATGTGAAGAAGGGCAGATTAAATGCCATTTGTTTTAAGTGGTAATAGGGAAAGCGCAACTTTTCAGTATGAGAATATTTGGAAAAATACTTTTCCAGATAATGGGTGCTCTTAACTTTTGCTTTTAACAGGAACTTTCAAAATACAGTATTACAGCTGCTGCGTCAAGGGGGAGATGCCTATACTAAAATCAATGTAATAAAAAAAATGATCTCCTAACTATGCATACCTAGAAAAACTTAACCCATTTCCCCGTTATTTCTGATGAATTTCCCCACTTTTCCTTGTCATGTGATGCAACAGTTTCAAAGATATTGAGAATCTACAATGTTAACTTTACTATCAGCATACCTCTATACATTTATACTGGAATATATCATATTTTGTACTATAATATCTTATTTGTGCATTTTTTAAAAACCCTCCATTCCTATATCCTCTCCTTTTACAATTTTCTTGAAGTGACTTTCATTTTATTTTATTATCCAGGAAATATAAACTCTCACTAGATAACTCCTATTTTTTATGTGGAAAATAAACGAGTTTTGGAGTCAACCAGACCTGAGACACTGTCTAGAGCAATTTAGTAATTTTTTTAATAGACGCTGAAGAATGGCAGTTCCACTATACAGAAAGCTCTCTGGGATTTTTTTCACTCCCTCAACTTTTCTTCAGTTGGAAACGCATTCCATTAAAAGTTCCACTGAAATCAGATGAACTATAACTTTTAAGTGAAATTGTCTTAAGATGGGAGTTAGATTCTTTTGATGAGTGCTCTCTTAACCCAAGTTGGCTTCATGTCCTGAAACCCAAAGGCAGGCAAAAGCACCACAGACATGAAATAATTCTGTGGAAAGCTATAAACAAATACACTGAAATTCCAGTGGATACTTAAATATGCTTTGTTTTGTTAAAACAAACCCACACTCACAAAACCCTTTGTCAGTTATTTCTATTTAGAATTACAAACAGTTTCTGATTGCTTAGGGAAACTGGTAAGAAGTCTGTGCCTGCAATCCTAATACTACTTAACTGGGGATAAACTCCATAATAGCAAGTCCTGCTGAATTCAGAGTGGACACGGTTAGGCTTGCACTAACAATAATGATGCTATTCAGATTTAGAATAAACCACAATTTTCTGGCCTTGGGGTGGCCGTGGTCAGTGTGTAATCCTATGCCAGTTTACTTGGGAGTTAAGTCTCACTTAACTCGATGAGAATGACCTCTGAGCAAAGATGTGCAGGATAAGGCAACAAGGCAAGGGAACGCAGAAAAGAAAAAGCTAGGCCTTGATTGCCTTTGGGGGTCTTTTACCAAATGCAAGCGGAGAAAAATCGGTATAGAAACAGAGATGATGAGAACAACTCTTCCTTGCCACCCATTTCCCACCATGGGGGGGGGGGAATATAGCAACTTGTACTCTGATTCAGCTTAGCTGGAAGTAAACTGCATTAAAAGAAAGTGTGTGGTGGAAGCTATCAACACATTTGTTCTGGTACAAGTTTTTCGTGTGACAGATCCCACTTTGTGGTGGATGAAATGAACTCTGGCCTATGAAAGCAAATGCCACAACAGACATTTAAGGTTCCATCAGGTTCTTTGTTCATATTTCTATTAGTGGAATTTATTTCCAATTAAGCAGAATATCAATTTACTATTTTTCTGCTGCATACAAAATGTTTTCCGAGAGAGGAACAGCTTCTGGGGGGAAATATAGGCATTACTATCGCCACAGTTGCCCCTTTAACATTAAAAGAAACACAGTACCTTCCATTATCAACACCACCACCCCAATATCCAAAGAATGAGATGAAGCAGAGGTGGGCTGCGATAAGGACAGATGTGTGCATGCACTTGCACAACACTATCAAGAACTCTGTTATGAGCATAAAGAGAAAATCGTAGAAAATGAAATAAAGATGGATCAAAGGCATTAAGAAAAGCCATGGTTGGGCGCGAGGGAGGAAGCCACACTTTTCAGACTCCAAACAGATTTCAGAATGTTTGCGGCAAGACTGACAAACAGAATAAGAGATCAAGATGAAAAAATATTTAAGGGAGATTGGAAATGTTTTGTTGACTGTGTTTGGAAAATCACTGTAAGCATATTAAAAAGGTAACACTAGCAGAGTAAATTCAGCAGTAACCATTATTGAGATATAAAATTGAGAAAATGAAAATATAGGGATTAATTAGAATATGTAATGGAAAAGAAAATAAGTGAACCATAGAAAGGATGGTGAAAAGTCAAAACTAAATGTGTAATTGGTATATGGGTTACTATCAACTGTTTTAAGGGTGAAAATTATAAATAAAATATTAATAATAAAAAAACAGGTTTCAGAACATTGGGAAACTGTCCAGAAATCTGTCCCAGGAAACCAGTGCTCCGAAAACAATGTGGTTTGCAGAAACCTTCTTAAGCGAAGAGACCTTTGGAAGCCAAAGCGATGGGCGATGCTGTCACGGAGCGCATTTCCTCACAGCCTGGAAACTGCCGTCCAGGTTCACTGGAGCTGGCAGTTCTCGACTAGTGAGGAAGAAACAAGAAGGTTGATCTTTCCCGCTTCTATCTTCCCCATTTATTCTGTCCCTGGGCTACGTTTGGAGGCCCTACATGGGCTCCATTGAGAGAGGCGCGCAGTTAAGGGTAAAGAGAGAAAGCCCGAGGTGCGCGGAGGAGCCGGAGGCTGCCTGCTCCGGCTGCTGCAGGTGCACCAGGAAAGGCAACCGAGGGAGATTATAAGAAACCACCGTCGATTCCCCGCCTTGCCAGGTTTTTGCCTACCGAGAAGACAGCGTGGGGTGTGTGTGTGAACTACTGCAAAAATTAAAATGACTGAACTAGGCGAGAGTCACTGAAAAGGCGTCGCGGCAGAAAGGAGAGATTCGACTGCGATCCATCATCCTGGGGGATGGGGGGAAACAGCCTAGACGCGGTAGCGCAAGACCATCTCCCTCTTGCCAACGGCAGCTGGAAGGAGGCATGACTAATGCGGCGAGGAGAGGGTCGCTGGCGCTGGAACAGCCGGCTCTCGAGGCGTCTCGGCCGCCGGAGGTTTTTTTGGACAGTTCCGGGCGGGTCCAGCCTAAGGAAGATCGCGGCGGGAGCGCGCGGAATTCTTTGGTCATTCTTCTGTTCCTTACTGTACATGCAAACCAAATGAAGGCTTGGCCGCAAAAGCTGGCTATGGGGTTGAAAGGGCTCCCTCCTTGTTTCCTGGAATCGTGCTTTCTGCTTCGCCCTGCAAAAGCGCCTTTCTCGAGAGACTAGGTTGAGGGATCCGGCGCAGCGCCTCGCTCCCCTCCTGCTGCCCCAAAAGTTCGGCTATGGCGGGAGCTCAGACTGCGGCGAAGCGGCTGGTCCCTCGACGGCTGGAGAAAGAGTCCTGCTAACTATTTCCTCCCCTCTACCCACACCCCCTCCATCCCACACCCCCCGAGGGATGTTTTCCCTCGCAACCCTCCCGACCCCGAGACTCACTTGGGGGAGGGGAGTATCTGCCGGCCTCCGGGATCCACGACGAGCCGTCCTCGGAGTTCTCGGATTTAACCGACGACGTCTCGAAGGTTTTTGTAAGCCCCCCGGGGCTGGCCGCTTCCCTGGCGCCGTGACCCGGCAAGAGCAGGTTCCTGGAAGTGCCCAAGCCCGCCCCGTCGAGGCCGCCGCCCGTCTCGCGAGGGGGCTTCTTGTCGGACATCAGCGCCTCGACGCTGAAAGGCAAGCTGGACACCTTGACGGGGCGCCGCTCCTCGGGCCCGGCAGCGGCGGGGCCCTCCTCGTCGGACGAGAACACCTCCTTCGCCTTCGACGGAGAAGACATCGCGGCGCAGCTTCGCGACGATCTCCGCCTCGAGAGCTGCTGCTGCTGCCGCCCGGCGTTCCCTTCGGCTGCTGCTGCTGTCGCTGCTGCTGCTGCTGCTCCTCGGTCTCCCGACCCCTCGATCTCTCGCGCTCGCTCCCGGACGCACTAGCTCGGCTCGCCGCAGCCCCGAATCAGCCGAGCAACTTTTTTTTCCTCCCCTTTTTTGGGAGACTTCTGGCCGTTTCCTCCTCTGGGAAGTTGAGTAAGCGCGGCTCGGCCAATGGGAGGCGCCTCCCGACCGTGACGTCACGCGCTGATTCACGCCATTGGCTCCGGACGGGTCGGAACGGAGGAGGTTTTTTTTCCCCTCCCCTCCCCCGCACTCTGCCTTCCTTTTAAATAAATTAGAAGTTAATGACACGGGCAGCGAGCGGAGCTGTGTGATTAGGGAGCTTTCCAGCGCTGTAACTTTGCCAAAACAGGAAAGTCAGCGGAGTAATTAGGGCCGATGATACGAAGAGGAAGCTCGGAGAGGGCAGATCCCACCCCCATCCTGCTCGCTCGCTCGCTCTCTGGAAAACTCCTGCCTTCCCGAAAGCGAAATCTGCCGGCCAGCAAGAGTCCTGGCCGGTGAGCCCTGGCAACCCAACGCTCAAGAGCGCACCGAGGCCCTGCCAAGGTCATCGACTTATTATTATAATACTCAGATTCTCCCGAAATAAAATACCAATGAATGCCCCCCGCGGGCCATCTTGCCTGTTCCAGGGGCGCCAGCGTGGCGCGTTCAGGCAGCGATCGCCCACAGCCCATAAGGGGGCCCATCACCACCATCAATAAGATCTTCCTCCCAAGAAGGGGCATCGGGGGGCAGGGGGTGTCTTGTAGGGACCCCAGGAAGGGTGGCAGCGAAGCGATGGCACGTTTCACTTCCAGGTTACAGAGGGGCGGCTGGGTGGGTGAAATGGACGTAGTGGTCAAGGTTCTGTGCGCGCCTTTATCGGTAAGGGAAGCGGCCTCCTTTCCAAGCGCCCCTCCAGAACATTGCAAATCATGCTGGAGAATAAACACGGGCGCAGGGAAGGTGCGCTTCCAAATTCCGAAGGGGACAGACGACTTTTTATTTTGGGGAGTTGGAGACCCAGCATTATTTTCCAGACAGGGCCTTGCAGATCTCTACGACCAGTGCTTTGAACGCGGTAAACGGATAGTCCAGACCAGTTGAGTGAACCGGAGGGGAAGGGGTGGGGCAGGAGCATCAAAAGGCAGACCATTTGGGATTTAATCCGCTCCAATAAACTCCTCTGCACAACATCTCTAGACAGTCCTTTGGATGGATCGTATTAGCAGTAAGGGAGGACTCCTTTACTGCTTACTAACCTCTCCCTGCAGCTGTAAGTAGTCTATTATAAGAGAACAAATTAAATGCATTGGAGAGGGACCGATAGGTCCTCCCCCCGCCGCCAATGATTAAGTTAGTAATGTAAATTGCAGGCGCCTAACCCTTGATGACAAACAGATGCATCTTTAATAAGCCGGGAGCCTGACTCCGCACTCCTTCATCGGCCAGCGCATCAAACAGCCTCCAGGATGCCCGCGTATGTCCTCGTCCCACTTTTCGACTTCATCCCATTTAAGCCAACGAGGTGTGTTAATTTTAAAGTGACATTTCAATTGCCAGCCCGAGAAAAGCAAATCATTTTTTTTTGCATCGTAATTAATTTAATGTCGTAATGATAGCAGCTTAATTATCCGTTGGTAACTATTGTTGGTTATTAAAACGTGGAGGGGTGTGTGTGTGGGAACAGAAGTGTCAGACAGGCAGGATTACAGCTCGGCTGCTCGAGCGATCGAGAGTCCCAGGTAGCGTTGAGGAGGAATCTGATGGAGGAAAATGTATTCTCTAATTCTCTTCCCTCATCTTCTGCAATATTTACAACGACAATAAATCCCATTTGCTTGCAATAACGTTTCTTTTCGAGTTCCGCGTGGTTTGTTGGGGGGGGCGTGTGCGTAAAACGAATGTAAGGCTGAAGTCTTCCCGTGTTCTTCACCTCCGGGGAGGAGAAACCGTGAAAAATACACAACTATTAACTCTTGATAGGCTTAACATCAAACCCCCCTGACTTTACTGTCGTTTGTTTCTGCATCGCTGATGCTAGGAAAAGTTTATTCTAATTGTTCTGAAATGTTGTTGCTCTTTCCACGCTTGGAAGTGCAGGGTGAACTGAAGGATGGGGGGACGGGGACGGAGGAACTTTCCTTGCCTACCCACTTTGTGTCCATCAGTCCATCACTTCCATTGGGACAGGCGGACGCTGTACATCATCTTCTCTAAAATCTGCTTTTAGCTCTCATTATTTTCCCGGCGTGATCGTTAATATTTCATCTTAAAAATGATAGTTAGGTACCTTCAGCCAGGTACCAAGGATTACTGCTTCCGCCTTCATGAAAGGGGCTCTCCCGTCGAGGACTGCCGGAAGCTTTTAAGTGCATCTGCTGGGGGGGTACGAGAGACAGTCGCTCTGCTTTGAAAACCTAATCTATCCCTGCCACCTCCACTCTATTCCCACCGCAGAGTCGCTTCTAAAGGCGAAAGGAACGTTAGGGTGCAGCCCGCTTTCCAGTGAGACCATAGTGAGACCAAAGCTGTCAGCGTTTCCCCTTTTTAAAGGGAAAGTCCCTTATTCCGAATAGGATTCCTCGCAAGAAAAGGGGAAAGGTGACAGCTATGCATGGTAATGTTGTAGCCATTGATTTGCAAGGTTCTGTGCTGCCCCTTTCGAATTATTGAAGGGCCGTACACGCGAAGGCACATCGACTTCCAGGGTCAAGAAGAAACGCGTGAAATATCGTAATCGTACGTGCTCTTATTTTGGCGCGCATCTCACTGAACACAGTGGTACTTAATTCGAAGTAAACGTGCAGTAAAGAGAAACCTCCCCTCATATGCAACCTGGAATTCGGAACCTCTGCACGCCTGCCCTATATATTTAGTTCGAGTGGAATTTATTTTCGCATTTGCAAGCCTAGGTCAGCGACTTTTGAATTCTCTTTTCCTCCTATTTTGGCGTTTGCACGTTTGTGAGTTGTTTACTTTTTATTTATTTTTAGTGCCCCTCAAATAAGTACCTGCATCCAGTTCTGCAGCTCTCTCCTGCACGCACACCCAATCTTTCAAATGCCATTGACTTGAAGCCTATTTTAGGATAGGTGGGTAATGGGACCCACAAAGGCGCCATGATTCGGATTCCTCCATGTAAACGGCAGAACTTTAATTATTTGGGAAGATGCTGTATACTGTCGTCTTCTTCCTTCTGTATTCAGGTCCACATTTAGTCTGTCAAGTTGCAAAATGTGCAGAAAGTGAAGGGGGGCGGAGAGCGAGAGAGACGGAAAACAACTCATTGTCTGGTCAACTTGTTAAAACGCCTACCTTTGCTCTTGTGCTCGGTACCCCCGGATTCTCCTCCCCTTAATGACAGGTAAATGAGAATTGATGAAAATCAGGAAACAATGTATGTAAACAGGGAACAATGAAGCGCAAGGACCGATCGGCCGAAGGGCTACAGATAATTACACCGAATAAATGCAACGTTTTTACCCGGGAAGAATAGAGGCAGGCTTGGGGTTAGGGCACGGTGACCTGGTTTACAGAACTGGGCACACTGGCTGCAGACGGCTTCAGACGGACACGTGAATCCCTTTTTCAGCTCTAAGCAGCTCTTTCTTTCTTTCTTTCTTTCTTTCTTTCTTTCTTTCTTTCTTTCTTTCTTTCTTGCTACTCCTATTTAGCTTGTTCCCATCTCCCAGTCTCATTGAACCTAAACGTTTGATTCTGAGTTGTTTAATACTCTCTACCCTAACCCATTTCTTGAAGTATTTCGGTGGCTTGTATATGTCCCATGGGGAGAGAGATTAGTGAGAGGAGAGCCAATACAATCGGACGGAGAGAAGTGTCACCTGTCTGTAGAGTCGCCTGAACGGTCAGATCCACGCAGGCCCCACTGAGTGCAATGTACATTTCCACCAAGCTCGTGTGTCTAGCTAGGACTGCAGGGCGGACTCGTGGGAAGCCTTTCCAATGGAACTTGCTTGCTTCCCAGCCTCTCACAGTTCCACGGGTTTTAAGCCCAAAGCCTTGAGAGATCGGGCTGTTGGGATCTGTTTAAATGAAAATACATCCTTCGCA
This sequence comes from Podarcis vaucheri, assembly GCF_965113315.1. Classification (NCBI taxonomy): domain Eukaryota; kingdom Metazoa; phylum Chordata; class Lepidosauria; order Squamata; family Lacertidae; genus Podarcis; species Podarcis vaucheri. The sequence continues at coordinate 57,422,609 of NC_138760.1, read as the reverse complement.
CCAGGATGGCCAATGGGACATGTTTTCCTTGGAAGAGGGGTTTCCCTTTTCCCGTAGGGTGTGTTTCCTGTAACTCCAAAAGCATTACAGATCTCTGTGGCCACTAATTCTAGGGATCAATCCTGTGTTTGTTTGTCAAGTTAGCAAACCTGAAAATAGCCGGTGGCTTTTGCACTTTAGGATTAAAAGTCGCAGGCTGCAAGCCTAGGCAGGCCTGTTTGACCTCAATAGGCCTCACTTCGAAGGAAACAAGGTCCCGGCTTGTTCTCCCGGACTTTTCTACGGGTACTCTGCCACTTTCCCACATGGAACAAAGTCTGAAAACTGGACCTAGATCGCTCCTGAATTTAAACCTAGAATTTAAAAACTGAATTGAAAGCACAGGAAAGGTATCAGAGACCGAAAAATGACAACAACAGCCTGGATATCCTGATTTTATTTTGTTTAGAATTTAGGGAAGGAGTATGACTTAGTCGTGGCTGGGTAGCAAAGGACACCTTTCAAGAGACCAGCAATATTGCCAAGGGGCAGCAGACCAGGATCTCTGAGCACCAGTCGATGGCCTTCCAGAGATAAGAAAGATCTGTGCATCTGAGATCAAGGAGATCGCCTGGAATATTCAAATCCACAAAGTACCCAGGCTATTGCACTGGTCCCCAGTGGAAAGAAAGAAAGAAAGAAAGAAAGAAAGAAAGAAAGAAAGAAAGAAAGAAACCCAGTAGATAATGATAGTGACAGAGGTTCTGAATCTTTAGGACTGCTTCCCCAATATAAAGTGCTGGTTATGACCTATAAAGCTTTAAACCGCTCAGGACCGGTGCAGCACCACAAGGGTTCCCCCTCCCCATAGAAACCATCCTCGATTCTGCAACCAGCACCTGAGGCCCTTCTTCCTGCGCCTCCTCCACCTGAACTCTCAGGGTGGCAACACAAGAAGGGGCATTTTCTGCAGTGGCTCCACTTTGTGGAATGCTCTCACCTGGGAGTTTCGTCTGGCCTTTCATTATATATACTTAGCCTCTAGGGGAGAACATACCTTTTCAACCAGGCCTTTGGCTGATTAATATTCTACAGCCTTTTAAACGTTTAGTGGGATGGGGACTTTTGTTTTGTTGTTTTGTTTTAATTATTTACTTGTGTTTCTCTCTTGTATTTTATTATGAGAACCACCTTGAGATCTTTTGATGAAGGGCGGTATATTACTATTACTATTAATAATAAATAATTACAGTATTAACCTCTGGATCGGCCCGTGGGAAAGGATAAGGCGCAAAGCTCCCCTACCCCAATGAAAGGGGACGTATTCTGTATCCCCGTTCCAATGGCAATCATTGACTCTCGTTTTAATATTGTTAGAGCGCACAGTGCGAAGACCCTTTAACAAAGGGCAGGAAAGGATCGCAGGATCACCACAGGACCGTTCAGTGATGCGACGATCCTTCAGGTGGTTCCCTCTCGCAGAGAGAAGCCACTGCGAGGGCCAATCTGCCTTCAATATCCCACGGGCACACGGGGAATGGGTGGGTGAGGGGCTCACTTCTCTGCTCCATGACACCAGCTGGGAAATATGCGCCCTGCTCCGGAGTCTCTGCGGCTGGGAAGCCAGGAGGGGCGAGGACGAAGGGGGAGAGCGGGAGAGCGAGAGCGAGAGGAGGGCGGGAGAGACGCTGCAGACAAACTGAGGCTGTTTGCAGGCGCCAGCAGCGGGGAGATGAAAGAGAAACTCCTGGGGGAAGTGGCTGTGCAGTTTGACCGGCTCCAGAGAGAGCAGAAGCGGCGGCCCGTCCCAGGCAGCCCCGCCCCGCAACCCCCGGCCTTACCCCCACCCCAGGGCAGCAGCAGCAGCAGCAACCAACCAGCCCATTTAACTTTTACCTTCCTGCGCTCTTGTACTGTACCAGAGAAGGAGGAAGAGGGGGAGAGAGAGAGAGAGAGAGCGAGAGCGCATCTGTAGGCGCAGCCACCCCGTGATGACTCTATCTGGATTGACATCGGGAGGCCGGGAAGAGGGAGAACGCTGCTCTCTTGAGGATCATAATTATTCTATTGTTGTTAGGAAAAAATCTTTAATAAGGAAGGAATGCCCACGCCCTGTGCTGAGGCGCATGCGGCCGACCGGCTGCCTCTGAGGCTCCCGAAGCGCTCCTGGGCCTGAATCTGGTGTAAATGGGGCGAGGGGGCGCCAGAAGGATCAAAGGCTGGAGTGGGATGGATATGTCGTTTAGGGGTAAGGGCTACGGATTGCAGTGGGGAAAGAACCCGACTAAGCAGGAGTAATGGTCCTTAAAAAACCAATTAAAAACTCCCTAGTAGAACAATATCCCTTCCACTCAAAACCCGCAACAACGCTGGCTTTTGAAAAGCATTGCCCTCTTTTCTGCAGCCACTGGACCTGTCAGGAGATGCGTCTGTTTCTAAGACCTAAATGCTTTACATGGGACTAGAAGGTGCGGGTTTTTTCGAGGTGTGACCCACCTCTATGCTAAAGACGTTGCTGGGATGCCCCGCTGAAATCCAGTGGGCTTTGGCTCGCCCCTCCCCGCTTTCCACTGAATCAGCCTTTCCCCCGTTTGAGGATCATTTCCTATTTCGTGCGTACGATTTCTTTTTAGCCAAACAGAAAGACTTGGTGGATTCAAGGTTAACTTGCAGAAACAGAATGGTGAGGTACATAACGCATGATCTGAAATGCAGAACATGCCTTATTATACCTCCCCATATCTCAGAATAGCATAATCAATACAGGTCAAAGAGTCACCAACATAGGAATATGAATTCAGGCCTTTGGGATCCACACCTAGAAAACACAGGCATATCTGCAGCCAGATCCGGTCCCAAGTACTCTTGCGCATTAAAGACACATTAAAGGTCTGTAGTCGTACGCGCCAGTCAGCGCGCAGATGGAGGCAGCTGGACGGAGTTGTATGTATGTATGTATGTATGTATGTATGTTTAATCACGTGTGATTCGAAACTCGGGCTGGTGCTGTCTCACTTTGAACCCCGTGTGCTGGTTGCCGCAACTCAAAAGGGAGGGCGATTTTAGCGCTACTGAAAGGACAGAAAAGGATAAGCAACGTGATCGAGGGGGTTGCAACAATTCACGTATTAGAAATGGTTAGGGTTAGGGGCTTTTTAAATTTAGAGTGGGGAGGCGAGAAGTTGGGAGGGGCACGACAAAGGTGTATACAATGATGCATGGCACATCTCCCTAAATTTCAAAGGTTGTGAAATCGCCGCCCCCCGTCAATATTCAGTAAGAATATTGAAGACCTTAGAAACGTTATGGCAACTTGATACAGAAGGCTATATTTTGTTCCCAAAGCATGGAATGATACTAGAATGAGGGGTCATGCGATGAAGCTAAATGTGGGAAGATTCGGGACAGAGAAAAGGAAGTGTTTCTTTTTGCAGCCCATAATTATATTGTGGAATTCGCCACCAGGAGATTGGAAGGGGGCACTAAATCAAGTGCTTTAAAATGGAATCAAACAATTCCAAGGAGAATTGGGCTGCCTTGAGGCTTTTTCTACAATCAAGCGGTATAGAATTTTTATGAAATACTTTAAATTAGATTATAGGCGGGATCTGCAGGAGTACCAGAGGCAGCCCCAGCTCCTGAACATTAGCTGCTGGGAATACGGACCCCCGAGTGCTCTATCTCTCAGGTCCTGCTTGCTGTGGGCTCACTGGCCGCAGGATGTTGAGCTGGGTAGCTCCGCTGGATCAGACGAAGGGCCTAAGTTCTCGGGACAGCAGCGCCCCTCACTTGCCCCTTTCCAAGTAGTACCCTTTGTTTGGGGTGCCTCCCCACTAAAGCGAGCTGTTTTGGAAGCGCTAAATAAAGCTGTTGTAAAGCAACAGCAGTTTCAGCAGAAGCAGTAGGGGTTTTTTTAAGTCGCCCCCCCGGCCCCGCGTTTTCCAAGATGCCAATCTCCTTGCAAACTAAAGAAATGAAATTGACTGAGCCTCCATCTTCACAGAGTCAATGGGATCATTAGTCAGTTTCCTAAGAAGTCAGTTTCTCTCTCCGCCCCCCACTCGCGCCTCCCCGCGTTTCTAACAACAATGCCGGAGCCGGAGCCGGTGGAAAAGAGCCTTAATTATAGGTAATATCTGGAGCATTTATCTTCAGACATTGGAGGGGGGGCGGGAAAGAAAAGGAATGGAAAACATCACAGCCTTCTAGGGATGGGAGCTCCTGCTTTTACAAGCGCTTCTGTCTCTGAGCGCGGCTTCAAAGCCCGGCTTTCCCTCTATTCCCCCCCCCCGCCTTTCCTCTTTTGCTTCCCTTGGTTCTTGTTATGTCTATACAGTTCTAAGTTTCGAGCTGTCAGCATCTGGGCAGCGGGGAGGGAAACCGGGCCCAGCCCAGCAGGTGGGGACCGTGCCAAGGATCGCGGTGCTGCGCGCGCCGCCTTCTCAAGGCGGCGTGACGTTGCTTTTGAGGAAGACCAGGGTCCTCCCCCGTCTCCTGCTTCTGATCTAGGAAATATTAAAGGCAGAGAGGGATGTGTGTTGGAGTAAGCTCCCGAACCCGGACTTGTTGCCTTTCTCTCTCTCTGTGTGTGTATGCGATTGCAGCAGAGGGGGAACCCGATTTTCAGTTCTTTGTCAATCCAAGCCATTCATCCCCCCCCCCTCTGTGTGAATATAAATGTTTTCAGTAAGGGTGGTGGGAAAATCCCTCGCGCACGCAGGTTTGAACTCTAACCTTTAAATGACAACTTGGAGGTTAAGAGCAGGAGCCTAATCATCGTGCATCCGAAATAAATCCCAGTGAGTGCAATGAGTGCTGTCTAGGAAGGATTGGAACCTCACCTGAAAAATACACTGCATTTTTTGTAAACATTTGTATGGTGGGCATTTTTGACTTATGGGAAGAAACAGACCCGTGGCTGGCAGGTGCCTCCTAAGTTTTGTTTTATTTGGTATTGATCATATATAGATGGGCGGGATGGTAAATAATAATAATAATTAATAATAATAATAATAATAATAATATACCATCACGCCCATCTATATTATTATTATCATTATCTATAATTACATATATTCATTTATTATTATTATTATTATTATTATTATTATTATTATTATTATTATTATTATTTCTACTTTCCTTCCGGTCTCACACCCAGTATGTTTACGCTTTGGGTGGACATTATTATACTGCATAGGGTTGCTTTATCAGTCTTATGTATGTCATATGCCGAAATGATTGCTGGAAGTTGTCTTTTGCTTTTTGGTTATGTACTATTGGAAATGGATGTGATCATTCAGCAAAAGTTAAAAGGAAAAAAGAAGGGGAAATATTCTGTCCTGCTCACATTGTATTCTTCACAGAAGCTACAGCTAAGTTGTCAAGACCAGCCAACCATGCCCTTCTTCTTTCCTGCCCTCCTGCTATGGGTCAGGGTGTTGGGCAACAACTCCCAGCAGCTCTCAGCCAGCATAGGCAAAAGCCGGGGATGTTGAGAGTTGCTGTACAAAAGGTATGGAGGGCACCACGTTGCCTACCGCTGCTTTGTGCATTCGACGCGCATCTGCTCATTGGCTTGTTCGTGACGAAAGTCGCAGAGGATGGAGCCCCCGACCGAGAGGGGCTTCTGAAGGACAGGAAGGACGTGTGAACCGAAACACATTGAAGGGCAGCCCCTCCTGCGCTCCCTCCCTTGGCGGCGCCCCTCCGGTAAAGCAAGGCGGCCAACCTGGGGTGCTTTCATTCGCCTCTGTCTCCTCTGACAACAACAATCTAGATTCCCGTTCGTGGCTGTCAACGGGCAACAATATTGGTTACATACTCGTTATGGAATTAGAGCCATCCCTCCACCTCAATGCAAATTGTCTGCGAACAAGGATTTTCTTTCTTTACAATTGCATGCAGTTGTATACAATTGGGAGATCTGTTTCCATGGGGGGGGGGGCGGGGGAGCGAAGACTCTTCTATAGCGAGGATCGCACTGCCTTGTCTCCTTGAACTCTGAAATAGACTGAGAGTCTCAGTACATAACAAACTCAGAGGGTTTCCCACTTCTGTTGAAGATGGGGGATGCAAAAGTCGCCCACCACCGCAAAAGCTTCTGGGCTGCGCAGGAAAAGGCTGGGCGGATCCTGGCACTTGTCAGCAAAGATTTAAACGGACGCGCCGATCTGCAACGCGTTGCTTGTTGGAAATCAGGAGGAAGCGTCTGAGGGACGCTGGATCTAGTGCCCCCCCGCCCCGCCCCCTCGCAACCCCCCCAAGACATTGAAGAATTTGGGCTGCTTCCGTTTGCACCTGAACTTGAAAGGAATTCCCACCAAATAAGCTTCTGAGTAAACATGTAGGTGTCAGAAGCTGGTCCAGAAATTGCCCCTCATCCATCTGAATTATGTTTCAGTCTCTGCTATATAAAGCCAAAAGTGGGGCTTTCAGAGTGATCATTCCTGGTGTTACCGAGCGAGGCAGCTTGGTGGGTTCAAAGCCTCGCTTTTGTAAGCCTTTGTTATTATTCATGTTCTTATTATGTGTTCGAGATCTTGGGTGTAAAAGAAAGCCAAAGGGTTCACATTACTGCTGTAGTACGTATTTGTATGTTATTATTGTTAGAGGCATCTTATGATTATCCTCATGGAAGAGATGTGAGCGCAGCCCAAAGCGTGTTTCTCCAGGAGGAATGGCTTGCTTGCAGGCACCGTGCAGTTGCCGGCTTGCACTAGCCAGCGCCACCGAACAAAACGATGACTCTCAGCAAAAAATGCTACCAACCTGGTCTCAGAACAGTGGGAACAAAGCTTTCAGGTGACACAAAGCTCTTCCTCAGAGCCAAAACAAAAATGAAAAAGCAGCACATACACGCAGCTTGCGGCTAAGGCGGATCCATTTCAAGCCTAGTTTGGGAGGGGGGGGCGGAGGAGATGAAAGAGAACTTCGCAGTTCTGACAAGCGATGGCAAGGGGCAGTTTCCTCCTTTGGGTCCCTCCACCAATTGACTTCGGTTCGCTTCTAGAACGCTCCTTTTTGTACCACGAAGATTGGTTTTGGGGGAAAAAACTCCTCCTCCTCTTCTTCTTCCACATTAGTGACACACCGAAAATTCTCTCTCCCTCCCCTTCACTCGACGCAATCGAGTTTTTATGAAAGGAATTGTTGCACCTGCTGTGACATAAGCTAGAATGCGCTGGTTTCTACGAATGAAGGTTGGGGGAATCAACGAGCGACGTAATCGTTTTATTTACAAAAACAGTGACTGAACCGAGCAGGGTTAGAGAGCCAGTGGCCTCTTTTTTCAAAACGCGTTTTAAACTTTTAGAGACTTTCTCGATATTCCCGTTCCTTCCCGGCTCACCAAGAGTCCTGCGACCCCCCGTTGGCATCCTCCTCGTTTCGTTTTCTTTAAAGCGCCAAGTCAATTGCGAGAGGGGAGCGGAAGGCAGGTAAAACGTGCAAGCGCCTCAACCCCCACCTTTTCTGCGTTCTGTTCATTTCCCTTCCAGCTCGCTATACCGCATTTTTGGGGCTTATATCATTAGACACATCCTACTATTAAAATAAGTGCTCCACAAATCCCTGCCCGTTGTAAACAGGAGTATAAAGTCCATTAAGAAATAAGGGCTAAACGCGAATGAACACAAGATCATCGACTTCTTCCTTTTTATAAAGACAGTATTTTAATTATTTTTATTGCTCAAACCTTTATCATAAGCTTTAAAATGCCCGCACTCGGATACTAAATATACCTGTGTCCCAAACCTGGGGGACACCGTTTCAGTACTCCGGCTGCTAGTCTCTATTCGTTTACTCTAGAGTAACCCCTTTGATTTTTTTCACAGCACTCTTGCGGAGCTTGACCTGGATCCTAATCCCGCAGTTTAGGAAGAAACTGATTATTTCCAAGGACTTTATATTATCAAAGCTCCATATTATTATCAAAGCTCCGTCGCAGTGCAGACGGACCTTGTGATGGTTGTGGATCGGATTCCTAGAGAAATGTGCCTCCGAGCGGCTTCAGCCTTAGGACTGTAAATACAAGATTCAGATCTAGTCCCCAGTCTAAATCAAAGCAGCGTTTCTTCGCAGTTTTACCTAACGTTCGCACAGTTAATTTTGTTTAGGAAAGGAGATTTCGCAGCTGAAATCATTGCCATTTCAGGCGAGCTTCCTGGTCGGAGGGGCGTGGCTTGCCTCAGTTTACCCATCGCTGGCAATGGATTTTTTTCCCTCTGAACCCATTTCTCCTCTCCCAAACGATGCTGGCATCCTGCGCTCGGCCTCTCTAGTTTCCTCGTAGGGCTTGAACCTTTCAGAACCAAGCGGGAGCTGTTGGCTAAGGAAGAGACGCTGTCAGGGTAGGGGGTGCCGGGACGAAATGGCCTTGAAGTTGAATTCCGGTTTTAGGCAGGGCTCAGATTATTGGGAGGGGGAGACGAGGGACCGCTTAATGAAAACCACAAGCTTCGAGCTCGGCTTAGCGCTGAGAGCCCCTGAGCCCCCTCCCACAGTGGTAACAGTATCGTGATCCCCGGTAGCCTCCTAACTAACAGGAACTCATGTCCAAAACGAAGGAGGCTGGCTCCCCCGCCCCAGCCAGCTCCCCAATTCGACCAGTGGTCTGAGGATTTGGTCACTTGGTTCACAAGCAGTTGTACAGTGCTGTATAGCCTACTTTGAACTTCAGAAGACTCGTCCATATATGCCTGGGCGCCAGCTGGGCGTTGTAGTATCGGTGGCACGCCGCTTTTTTCGAAGGATTCCTTCGTTTTTAGGGCTTAATCGAGACCAAGGATTTTCCTTCCATTGCAGGTGTTAACTTACCATATAGCAACGACAGGAAGATTGTTTTTTTACGTGGTCAATTGCTAGTTTATTGGTCATAGCGTACTTAAGCTTTTTACTAAAACTGTCATGGGAATAGAGGGAGCTTTTCTGAGTCAGACCATTGGCCCATCTAGGTTCGCAGTGTCGACACTGGCTGGTAGCGGCTCTTCAGGGTTGTAGTCAGACAGAGGACATTTCCAGACCTAACTGGAGGCACCTGGGACCTTTTGCGGGCAAAGCAGATGATCTGCTACTGAGCCCTGGCGTGTCAGAGTTGGCCCCAGGCTCTTGCTTTTCATAACCTTTAGTTGACACCCCTACCCCCCATATAATATATATCCAACAACGAATGGCAAAATTGAATGCCCCTAATAAGAGGGTTTCTAGAAAGAGGATGGCGCAAGAAGACACAATATTTGCTGCCCTTAACGTGAAGGATCTCCCCACTCCTCTCCAGGCTCAACAAATTTACTGGGATATGGATTTCAGTAAAACTTGCTTCCAAGTATCTGTGTTTAGGGTCCTAGATTTCATAGCCTTCAAGGAAAAGTTTACTCTGCTTATTGGCTAATGGTCGTTCGCGCGTTTGAATCCCGCTGAGTCCAAGGTGACTTAGTCTGTTTCTTAGAAGAGGTCCTAGAAATTAGGAGGAGAATTGGTTTCATTGAGTCTTGAGCCCCTTTCAGAGGCAACCAAAGTTGAGAAGGCGGAAGAAAGTCAAGGCCGTGGACTTTCTCACTGGGACAGCGCTGCAACCCTATCATAGCTGTCAACGTTTTCCCTTTTTTAAGGGAAATTCCCTTATTCCTCGCAAGAAAAGGGGAAGTTGACAGCTATGAACCCTATGCATTTAGAGAAGTAAACACACACCCAGAAAGGAAACCCGTGGCAGATTTGTGGCATTACCTCTACTGCTGTAAGAGACCTGTTCTAGGGAACGTGTGTCTGGGAGTAAAACTTGGAGTTGGAAAGAGCATTTAGTCCATCCTACTTCCGGATGCAGGAAACCCGCTACTCTAGCATCCCGGATGAGTGACCACCCAGCCTCAGCTTCAAAATATTCGAGGAAGAATCCACGACTGCGAGACTTGTACGGCCAGAGCGGGGGTGCATTCGAGCCCCAGCTCCTTTTGCGCGAGTGCAAATTTTTTTACACTTATTCGGACGCAATAACACTTTCAGCCTTAGGGTTGATTTTCAGCCTTAGGGTGTTTGTGTTTCCCATTTACAGTCAATCTGTAGTACAATCTGTGCCATCCCATTAGTGGCAACTTGCCCCCAAGGGCGGACTGATGGGACTCGTTGACGGGAAAGGCAGGCTGCCATACCTGAGCGCCTCTGGCTGCCCCGCCTGCCCGATCTGCAACCACATCAACCAGTTCGACCGAGCTGTGAGGACACGCTGCCTGAGATTGCGGGACGGAGGATGGAGTAATAGGAATATTAATAATAGTAATAAGGAAAGCTCACGGGGTGGGATTGCTCCCGCCTACTTTGGCTGCAAGTGGGTGAGAGGTACAGGAAACATACCATTAAGCAAATACTCGGACTTAGAGCTGCTTCACGTTGTTTGTGTGCAGGTTTGTTATGCCCTGTGGCTAAAAGTCACCATCCAATTCTTAGAAACTGACAAGCGACAAACTGGCGTTTTGGGCTCCACGAAATGTAGCAGGTTGAAGGAGCGGACTTTAGCTAAGCCTACCGGGCTTGTAGAAACAGTCAAGTGCCCTTGGTTACAAAACAAGCAAAACAAAAATGCAATAAATTGTCAAATTTATAAAACCGTATTCAGCTTTCTGCAGTTTAGCTAACAGTAGACCTTTGGGTAATCTTATTAAAAACAAGACGAATTCTGCCCTTTCGCTTCTGCCTCAACGTGCGATTCTGGTCGCGTTCCCTGGAAGTAGAGCTACGCGTTTGTTTCTGATAGGACTCCAGCGACCTAAAGGACTCTATGCCAGGCAGAAAACCATCAGGCGCAGAGTTTCTGCTTGGATCCAGCTAGTTTCCCCACAGCCAGATCCTCCCGGGGAAAACCAAAGCTAGCGATAGGCCCAAAGACCCAGCTGTCGCTTCCCAGAAGCTGGCATCCGAGGGACACGCTGCCTCTGAATTTGGCAAGAGAGAGAATCCGAGCAAAGACTCCGCTTGGACGGAAGGACGCCGGTGCTCACTAAGGCAGTTTCACCCACCCGGAATCTCTGGCCGTGGTGGATCCCCGTTTATCTCCGTTTAGTCAATGCAAACTTGGCCTTGTGACCTCTGGAAACAGCCAAGCTCCCAAATTCTTCCATTCAATTCAGGAAGTGAGACGCACTGTGGATTAGGATCGCGCTGCCCCTCACAAGTTAATTGTTATTGGCTTCCTGCGTGGAGCTTGAATCCCTAGACTGCGCTCTCCTCGACGGGTGGCTGTTTCTGTGGTGCTGGGATTTTATAATAAAATGCTTTCACGGACTATAATGCATTCTTAAACCTTCACGAAAGGAGATCTTGCGCCCAAAGCCAGTTGATTCCACTTAAGGTTGCCACCTTTTACGCGCTTACAAGGAAGCGAAGTAGCAATTCTACAGCCCGCTTCTGCGGGAAGAAACCCGGTTGAACTCGAGTATAGGCAAGTCTGAGTGGGCCAGTGAAGGTTGGCATGGTGGTTGGCTGGAGCTCCCTGAGTACCCAAACTGATGTAGTGCAAGCCTCTAGATGTCTACTCAAAGTTAGTCTCACTGAGTTCAATGGAAACCCCCCCCCCCATTTGTATCTAAGTTTGCAGCCTTCAATTAATGAACTCTGGGAGTTAGAAGCCCTTCCCGGATTTTGAAAGAAAATTAATAAATATGACCAATTGGATTGGGGAGGGGTAGCTATGTGTTTGGGAAGAGGTTGCCTTGTCTTCGGAACTGGAAGTCAAGGAAACAGGAATCCTTTTCAAAAAGAGCACTGACATTTCCTGGTCTGATGCCCAGAGCTGTCAATCTGCCATCTGACAAGCCTAGGCATAGTTGGGAGTCCTTTGCATGCTCATAAGTATGTCCCAGAGTGTTCAATGGAACTTTCCCCCAAATAATTGCAGCACAGCAGCACAATCCTATATACATCCACCCAGAAGCCCCATTGAGCTCAATGGGATTTATTCATAGGATTGCAGTGAAAGTATCACTGAACGCTGTGGGACACAACTTCAAGAAGGCATGTCTAGGATCTGGCTGTAATAAGAATTTCTATTGTTGGCTCATATCAAACATCCATCTAGACCAGCATACTTTCAGCAGTAGCTAGCCCAAGTTCACACAAATGGGATGACCTTGCCTGTTGTTGGACACAGCATCTGATAGTCAGAGGTACTACACTGCCTCTGGACTTGGAGGTTTGGCTTGGTTAACATTACAAATACCAGATGAAAGACTTTCCTCCATAAATTTATCTAACCAAGGTGTGCTTCTGCTGGAACTCAAAAGCAGTTTATAATGAATGTGAATATAATCAGGCTAAGCTTTTGCTGCAATTAAATCCAGGGTGGAGACACCTTAGGTGCCTGCCTGTGCTACCAAAAATAGTCTGAACTATTTGTCCACCCATGAGCTTGGGAGCCAAGCCAGCTCTCAAGTTTAGAAAGGGTACCATACCCCCTTCTCCCTTTGTATGCCTCTGCAACAAGGATATGACTCCACTCTGCTTTATCAGCAAGGATGTTTTTGCCTTGTAGAATGAGTTCCAGTGCCATTTGTGCAATCAAATCCTCCAAGAGAGATGGCATGACCTATATGGAAGTTCCATTGATATGAATGGAAATGACACACGAGCACTCTGATGCATGGGAGAACTTCCATATAAGTAAGGCCCATCTGCTTCTATCTATCTATCTATCTATCTATCTATCTATCTATCTATCTATCTATGCTTCTTTGAGGGACCCTTCAGATACAGAAGAAGACAACCCGGCCACCAACATGAGGACATGAGTAATCTAATAATTAAGAAGATTGGGAAGGAACTCTGGAGGCAGTTTCCAACTGAACAGTAAAAGTCATTATTGAAGAATAATTTTAAAAGGAGTCATTATGTTCAATGAATACAAGAGCAGTGTGATTTCTTTTGGGACATGCCAATAATATTTCACTTAGAAACAATTTTCTGTCTAAATAATTTGGGACATTCAATCTTTTTACCATGGTTACTTGGGAAATAGAAAAGAAAACAGTTGTGTATCTGTAAACTGAACTGTTAATTTGTTCTGGGCAACATCACTTAACATCAGAATTCTAGAACGGATTACATTCTGGACATCTGCCCAAATTGCAAAGGCTTGTCTCAAACATACTCACAGGAAATAATGGGCACCACGCATGATGCAGCCTAATCTTAGAAATATTCTGTTCCACTGATTTTATTTAAGTGGGTAAGTAAAACAAGAAGAAAACCATAGTATAAAATCTAGTTTGTTTGTGTGTGTATATATAATATAAATATATATAATCACATTCAAGCTACATATTTTATTGGAGGACTGCAAAGTACTTATAAGATTGCATTCATGTCATTTTTACTCAGAGGAGACTCATTCAAATTAACAGGCCAAAATTAGTTCTGGACTCCTTTCTGCCCCAGCTTTGTCCTGCTCACTAAACCCTGTTGCCTTTTTAATTTCCAATTCTGCCTCCTCCCAGTATTCTCCCTCTGACTACTCACCATCCCACCACTAGTCCCCTGGCTCTGAGCTTTCTTCTCCTGCGGGTTCCCTTCGGGGTTCCCCAGGTGATGCCTCCTACCACTCCTCTGCATCTGGATAGTCCGTCTCAACAAAGACCCAGCAATAATCCAAAACTCTTCAGTGCCTAACAGGCAACATTTGGGACTGCCTCATTTCATATAAAGCCCATGGAAGTAGAGAGTTGTAGGTAAACATACAGCTACACAGAAAGGTACAGAAATAATAGGATAACTGTTGGCTTTGAACAGCCCAGTTCTGACTCAGCAGGATTTATTCATCTCACACTTTGACTTGAAAGGGGGGGGGGACATAAGAACCTATGAAGGACCTCATTGGGTCAGCCCAAAGCACCATCTAGTTCATCATCTTGTTCTCACATTGGCCAATCAGATGCCTGATTGCAACAACACTCAGACTCCCAAATCACCCTTATTCAGTCATCACACAGAACTGATGCACACCCGTACTAAAAGCTGGTGCATGCCATCTTACAAATAAAATCAACAGCAATATATACTAGTCTAACACAGCTGCCCAGAGTGGCTGGGGGGACCCAGCCAGATGGGCAGGGTATAAATAATAAATTATTATTATTATTATTATTATTATTATTATTATTATTATTATTATTACATGTATCAGCATATCAGCTATTAAATACAGAGAACATTTAGTGAATATTCAATATCTGATCTCACAGACCACTCTTGTGAGCAAATTTATTTTAGCTAAAAGTCAACGTGCTAGTCTTTTCTTTCATCAAACAGTGATCTCTTTCTTTTAACATTTGAGAGAATGTGTGTTTGGTAGTTTATCACAACTTCCCCCTGCCAAAAAAAACCCCCTAGTAACTCCCCAAAGTGCAGCCTGATGCCTTGCTGAACACCCTTTAAACCACAAAGTAAACTTGTTGTTCCAAGAAGCAATTAGGCACATACCCTTCAACATAACTTTAAAATAAACAGCATAAGCACATTTGAAAACACCATCCATTGGGTGTTGCAGTGTGTGGGTTCCAAGAGTGACAGATTGTTTGTAATTATGGGTACTTACATACAAAGAAAGAGTTGGGAGTATTGATCAAAACATGTAGAGTCAAAGGAATAGTTCCATAATTAAAGATGAAAGACACTTGTTTTCTATCCTAAGCTAATTTTAAGCAGCAATCCTATTGCAACATTTGCTGGAGGAAAAGTAAATCACACCAGTCTCCTCTTTGAGGCATCAAGAAGGATTTCAAAGCATGCTGAGAATAGAGGCTGGCTGTGATTCTGAACTAATTATTGCTTTGGAAGTTCCCCACTCTGTTAGGATTAAGCTAATTTAGGCTACAATCCTTAACCCCATTTGCCTGAGATTAGCCTTGCTGAACTCAGTGGGATTTACTTCTGAATAAGATTGTGCTATTACGTTATCCAGTGTAAATTTCCTGCTTAACTCAAGCTTATATTCATACCCTCACCATCTCCCTAATATTGCAGACCACTGATAGCCAGGGGCAACATTTCAGATTTTTTGGGTGGGGTAGGAAGGGCAAAGATTCATAGTCAAGCTTTTTGATATGTTCAATGCAAAGTGGAAAAGGCAAGAGTGCTCTTTTTGAAATAGCACTTCATGTTTTTGCTTCTTATACAATATAATAAGGACCGCAATGTTATTAACATGGGTTAACCCTTTTAAAAAACAAAACAAAGCAAAGGGTTTTGTGCCTCTGGCAAGCTTGCTAGCACACAGACCCATTCTTCATTGTTTATAGGTTATAAACAACGTTTGGATAACTAATAAGCCCAAACCCTTGAAATGCAGGAATCACAGCTAAAGAATCTGTGGCAGGTGTCCATGCAATCTCTGGTTTAAAATTTCAATGAGAGTCCACCACCTTCCAAGGTAGCCCATTTCGCTGTCGGACAGCTCTCATCACCAGAAAGCTCTTCCTAATGTTTAGTCAAAATCTTCTTTATTGTAAATTGAACCCACTGCTTTGAATCCTATCCTCTAGAGTGCTTCAGATAAACAATAGTAATATCTTGCAGTTATGTTTTCAGAGCTAAAGGGGGACTAATAGGAGAGAAGCACAGAAAATTCTGATATGGCTCTTGAAAATAAATTATTCCCTGATTCTGTGGGGTTTTTCAGTTGCGGTACCATCACTTCCAGCCAAGCTTGGCCCCTTGCCCCAATGCCTGTAATCTGCAATTGGACTTCTTAATATTTATATTTGAAAGCATCCACAGTACATTGCTGAGTTGTCAGCCATTTTGCCTCATTTAGCTGACAAATGGCTCCTCACTTTCCTGGTTTTATTTCACCAGGTTTCCCCCGTCACAATTCAGTTGTATTGTTTTCATATGACTTCATCTTTGCACATTGCTCTGAGCATCCTAATTGGGCTGGGAAAGTGACTCATTTTTAATGAAAGAAAGTATGGCTGAACTAGGAGGGATTTGAACACAGGTCTCCCTCATCGCATAACTGCTGACTCATGTCACTAACAGCTTCTGATTCATCATCTGAATGTATAAAGAAAGCAGAGGTTGAATTGAGTTCATCATTTTGTAACCCAGGATAGCTATTTGAGTAAACAGGCCACCTGTTATCTCCGTGGCTGGCCTGGATTTTGGTGCACAATCTTCCCTTCTGGGTACGTCAGGGTAAACCCACCATAAGCCAAATATCAGGAAGGAAAAGAGCAACAAAGCTGCCTTTATAGATCTTAACAACCAACAATGCAGCTTGTGTACGGCAGTGTACTGTTGTGTTTGCATGACTTTTATTTAATGAGTATGCCAAGGCAATAATAGTAGTCCTGTCAGAACTGCTACAGTGAAACATCTTTCAGTCTTCTTATCCATTATAATCCATAGTTGCTGAAGTTTATAACTCAGCAGCAAAAATCTCCTTCAGGCTAAATCTTGGCATAGTAAGTGTCAACACTGAGGTAATTGGTTTTCACCTTGTGGGGAAAAAAAGCATTTGGAAGTTGCCAAAGGGCCATCATGTCCAAACGCCTACATTTCCCTGAGAGCTTCTCATTTATTTGTTTTCCTCCTCCCCCTGCTCTTTCTTTTCCCCATTCCTTCTCATTTTCCTTCCTCTTCCTCTTGTCTTTATCCTAAAATGGAAATCAAATGTTTTAAGCCTGTGTGCGCAGTTAGTGCCCAACAACATTCATCAATGGAGTCAAGCTAAAACTTCTCCAGCCTTAAAACACCCCACTCTTAAAAAGCTCTAGCCTGACATATTCCAGTGCTCTTTTTCTAGAAAAAGAGGTGCCGGAACTTACCATGAACACCTCCCTTGTTCTTTTATAATGGCAACAGCACTTACCTGAGAGGTGCCGGAACTGAGTTCTGGTGAGTTCTGGCTTAAAGATCCCCCTCGTATAACTACAGAATATGTCGGGTCTGAATTTTTAAAGACTAGAGCGTTTCTATGCTTTCAATGCACACACAGGCTTAGTAATAGGGTGTGTGTGTGTGTGGTGCTGCCTGGGTGTTTTTAGAAACCCAAACCTGCTATTTTTAAATGGATAGTGCAGTATGTGAGTTTGGACACCTCACACCAAAAATTGGATGAAGTCACGCTTTGGTCCACCATATTGATTCAAAATAGCAACTGGCACCCAAATATTAATGAAGACTGTTGCGCTCACCTCAGGAACTCTTGTGCCAAGTTTGACAATGATCTTTCAAGAGATCTTATTGAAAAAATGGGTTCAGTCATACTAAAATCACATTTTGATCTGCCATGTTGATTCAAAATTGCAGCTGGCACCTAAATGTTGATGTAGACCCCCCACTTCAGGAACCCGTGTGCCAAATTTGGTGACAATATCTCATGAGGCAGCCAAAACGATGTCAAAAAGTGGGCAAAGTCATGCTGAAGTGACATTATGGTCCACCACTTTTATTCAAAATGGCTCATGGTGTTCAAATGGCAATGAGGTCTGCTGCCCCACCTTGGGAATCCTCATGCCAAGTTTGGTGGTGATATATTGAGAGGCAGTTGAACCTTTGCAAAAAAAAACAGGCAAAGTCACGCCATAGTCACGTTTTGGTCTGCCATCATGATTCAAAATAGTGACCAGTGTCCAAATGTTGATGAAGAATGCCACCCCCACCTCAGAAATACTTGTGCCAAGGAGGTGCACAAACATATAGAGAACAAACAGACAAGCAAACAAACCATTATGCAAAACATATAGTAGATTTATTTTATTTTATAGAATGTCATTATTAAAGTAGTTGTTATCTTTACAAAACCTTGGTGAAACAAGCCATCTTTAAGGTAAGATTTACAGAAGAGGAAACTGAGGGCCAGGGAGCCTGTTTGCCCAAGAGCTTTCCAAGGAAGCAGTTTCTTAAGGTACTGTGTGGGGAGAAGAAGAATTGTCCCCAGGCCCCCAGAATCCTACTTGGTCTCACATTCGATGGACCCTGAAGTCCAATGGTGATGGAGCCTCAAAATGTTGCATAAGAACTGTTCAACCAATGAAAGGTTTTTGTTTTTGTTTTTAAAATGGAAGGCAAGATCAGGTCCAGGCTGACCTAAATGATATAGCCCCTGTTATCCTTGAACAGTGTTTATTTTCCAAAGCCTAGTCATTCACTATTTTGTCTAACACAAATTATCTCATGGCTTTCCATGGCCAGCCTAGGTTAGCATTTGAGAGTCAGGGCACTTATCACAAGAAACACTCACCTGTTGTGAGATTGTGATGGGACCTTCCATATCTATCAGGTGGAGTGACCCCAGTGTGACCTTCCCTTAACATGACCTCTGTCATTTTACATATTGGCTTTGTTACTAATCTGACATCGTCAATAGTAGGTAATACTCAGGTGGCTAAACAGAAAGGAACTGGTTGTGACATTTCAGTACATCGCCAATCACTACTGTGTCTGGACACACTGGGAAACTCCAGTGCCTATTGAACCCTCACTGATGTGAAGAGGTACCACTGAAAGCTGTATGGCCCACTTAATACATCTAGCTCCTTCCTAAATAAGACGCCAACCCAAAGATAATCACGGTCCCTCCACAAGTTCTGAAGCAAAGAGAACATATGCAGGACATCTTCTGCCAGTATCCTCCACCAGTCACTTTGCCAAGCCTCTTTCCTCAGGTTCATTTGCCCTGCAGCAGAAAGGGGAAGAGGGTAGGCAGAGTGGCCTCTATGGAGAAATAGGACGGGAAGCCCATAGGCTCTATCCTCTTTCACTGCTTTGAAGCCTTTAAAGGACTTTTGGGCTGATCACAGGCAAACATCTATGCTATGCAAATGGTATGGAGGAATCTGTGGGGAAAAGGGTATCCGCTTTGACTGCAGGATGTTCCCAGGAACGCAGGAAGCTGTCGCCAGGTTTTTCTTCTAGGGATGAGCACCTGCCTTTATTTCAGGAGTAGTCATGTTTTAGAGCTAGATTAATAAGACCGTGCCATTTAATTCACATGAGCTTCCTTATTAAAGTTGATGGAACTGACAGAAGTAAGTAGATTATGGTTGTATGGATTTAAATTAGACACAAAAGAAGTGAAGAAACTGAAATTCAAATGGGCAAAAAAACCATTGTCTAGTAGAACTGGAATGCAATTCTGAATTCTCAGTACAACTGGAAAAATGTGGTGGGCCACTTTTTTTTTTTTTTGCTAAAATATGCTCCCAAAGATTTCTCCTTCATAGAAAGTTTTCACTTGGCTTTTTGTTTTTTTTAAAAAAGCAAGCTCTAACTTAGTTATGCATGCTTTTCTGATTCATGCTTCTTCATTCCTGGAGTCATAGCTTATAATTTGTATGGTTCAACTCCACAATTTGCACCAGATAATTTAGAATTCATGATCTCATCAGTGTGTTTAATGACCTGGAAATAATTAAATTTCAATATTAAAGTAATTAGGAATTCAATGCTACCTAGCATATACTATGATACAACTCACTTAAATACTGAAATAACAAATTGCACAATTCAGCAGCAGGAATGGCAAAGTTATCTCATTAATTTGTTGCTGCAGCAGAACTCGCACATGATGGAAGAGGCATATCTTCTGGAAAACATTTAGGCCCAACCTACTGCATGCTCCCTACCCACTCCCCACCCTCCTGCACCTCTTTGTGCCTGGGGCTTTTCTGCTTCCCAAATCCCCCCTTTTGCAGGCTCCATGGTGCAGATGACTTGCCTCTAATAATTCTTCAAGGTTCCCATCTCAAAGGTGTGGACAGTTATTTCTCTCTCTCTTATAACACTGGAACCTTGGTCACTGAGTGAAGCTGAATGGTGCAAGATTCAGGACAGTCAAAGTTAAGCACTCCACACAACACGTAGTTAAATGAAGGAAGTGGCTGCCACAAGATTTTCACATGAGTGATTGCTGTGATAGAATAGATCTAGAAAATTTAAGACAGGCGTGGGGAACTGTTTTGGCCTGGAAAGCCAGGTGAGTATCTGCTTGCACCCCCAAATTTTGGGCTAACCTTGACAGGTGGATGGAACAACCTACCTGTCAATCTCCAGTTGTCATTGTGATGCCCAGTGATTGACAGGTGACTTATCCTGCCCCCTGCCAGATTCCTTTGTACAGTGCCTCCCAGGTGACTGACAGCTGGCTGGTTGCAGCCCAAGGGGCTTTGCTAGCTCTTTGTTTAACGTTTGGGAAGTTCTAAGCATAGGGCTGGCAATGTGTGACTAGCAGGGATTAGCAGCACGGTCAAGTTTCCAGGCATGTCTCTACCTGCCATCACATATGACATCAAGTGTGGGGCATGTGGGCATGGTATGGAGAAAATGCCCTAATGGGCCAAACTCCTGCCGGGACAAAATTGGCCCATGAGCTGGAGGTTTGCACTCCTGATTTAGGACTTAAATACTATAGTGAGTACCTTGAATAAAAGGAGAAACCAATGGAACTGGAAGGAAATTGGTATACAGTGTCCAATTCTATCACACTGCAACTGACTATGCAACTTATATCTAACACTGGGCAACTTTGTCTAGATACCTAACATTTTGCTAAACAAATATGTTGCCACCAGTTGTTTCTCTCATCTCAGGATATCTCTGAGTCAGTGTACATTCTCCCTAGAACATTTCACCACATGGGCTGCTGATGTTTGTAGTCTGTTTCATCAAACTTCTTCGTCTTTCACAAACAGCTTTCCCAATCAAACATAATTGTATAAGGCTTTCATTTGTGAGACCATTTTCTCCAGCCGCCAATGAATAAAGCAACGCAAGCATCCTTTGATGGTTCCTGGAAATGCAAAAGGATGTGAGGCAACACACTGCAGGACTGTGAATGTTGCCTTTTCAAAGTCAGTGAGGTACTTGCAAATCAAGTTGAAATCAATAATTACGATTGCAAGGGAGGTCAGTTAACCCTATAGTGAAATTTGCCCCATTGGCATGGGACCAAAAAGGTGACACGTTTTATTGAACTCTTTCCCAACTGCAAAGTATCTTTGAGGTTTCCTGTCTTTTTCAGAGATTTCGTGCAGACAGAAGCGAACAAACAGGAAAGGTTAGTCAGGCAGTAGTGCAAGCAATTATATTCACATGAGGGGATCAGAGCCATGACAACACTCTAGCTGAAGCACATTAGCAGCTCTTGACAATAGAATGTTAAGGGTTATAAAATGTTATCAGTGGGATACAAAGAAAAGATCTCTGTTCGGTAAAACCTGGAGCACAATTCTTACATAAGTCTCTTTGTGGTCAGTTAATATACCCTCTGTACATTGGAGAAAAAAGAGAAGTGTATAGATCTTTATGATCTCTACAGGCTGTTAGCTTTCTGGAACAAAGGCTGTCATGGGGGGGGTACATGTTTTCCTTCTACAAATGCTCTATCTCCAGCATCTTCAGTAAAAGTATCATAGGTAATAAGTGCTGCTGGGAAAGACCTTTGCCAGAGAAGCAAGCCCATATAGACCAATGTATCCTGTGCTGGGAGCCTTGGGATATATAGTTTCCAAGGCATCTGATGTCCATCCAGCTGTATTGGGTGCACTGGAGAAACTCCTGTGAGCAAAGTCTCATCTCCTACCTCCACCCACCCTATTATGCTTAGTAAAGAAGGCAAAGCCCTCTTCCAGTGCACACATTCCCCATCTAGCAAGAAGACAGACTAATTAATAAAATAAATAAAGAACCCCGGGGGTCATTTCCACCCCCTTCCTCTGTCCCTAGGAGGTGTCTACTATCCATCTCCCCCAATTCCTGAAAATGAATTGTACTAGCTACCTGGCAAACTAGATCTGAGCTGGCTGGGATTGACTGGAAATGGCCAGCTGTCACTTAAGCTGAACATGTGTACTGAACCTTTCAAAATGGACCGTGGCCATGCAGCCATTGACCACCAGACAACCTGCAAGAGGAGACCAGAAGTCTATTTGCAAGTAAGAAGATCAGGGTAGAGTAGACAAACTTTAGCTAAATAACTCCTTTCAATATCAGTATTCTGTGTTGTCCATTTTTGCTTCTCCTGGCTCCTTTTTAATTGCTAATAAAAGGTATATAGTTTGGTGGTTGTGTCTTGCATGCATTGTTGCCAAATTCCCAGGGTTATTGTAACAGCTCCCAACTGTATAAGCTCAAGTCACGTCATGCTATAGAGGTATAGGATGGGAATTGACCAAGAAAAGCAGGTTACTCTGATCTCTGGGAGTGAGAAGTACCTGGGTGCAGCCTGTGTTCCCCTTGTAAGCCCAGCGGGATCTTGGCTGAGAACAGCAAGTTCTTTCACTCCAGGATGGGGAAAAGTAAACTAGATGTTCTCTCAGATTCCCCACGGAGGCCTTAGAAAGCACTTACCATTTGTGGTAAGAGGGGACATAAAAGAGACAGGTCTACCTTACAAGGTAGTTGTACAAGGATGGACATAAGCAGGCTCTCTGCCCTCCTCTTCCATTACAGTTATATCCCCCAGGGTCCCTGGTTCCTTGGATGCTCCCTGTAGATAAGGGAGAGAGGTTTCTACAGCACAGACCACCCTGTTGGCAGAGCCAGACAGGTAAATGGGAAGCAGGGAGGTGGTTTCACTTACAGTTCGGCTCCACCTGTAACAAGACAGGAAGTGACCACATTCTTTCCTTATCATTAGTCTTAAATATTACTGGTTCAGAGCTGAACTGATCTCGATGACTTTTATAGGCTGATGGCTTACAGGGACCTCATGCAGGTGGCAACTTCTCTGAAGCAATAAAGGAGGGTTTCTCCTTTTTGCTGATGTGGCACTTGTCTTGAAACAAGTTCAGTAGTTGGATAATTATACAGATTATTTTGCATAATTTTGTATAATCTGGTTATTTTTGTTTTTGGCAATACTGGGTGAAAGGTTTTCCAGACAGGTGAAACACAACTTGTAAATAGTTCATAGAGAATGGAAAATAACTACGACTAGTTCAACAAATTTAACTAATTTCACTTTGGAGAAAAACAAAAACTGCCCAAAGTCATTTATCGAAATATTTTTGAGAATCTATTTCAAGGTTTCCTCTGAGTGTATTTTTCTTACTGCTTTATTATTTCACCTTGGAAAATAAAATACTTAAAAGTTTTGGTTTTTTACTTTTGGATGTAAGGTCAACATTATTAAGAAACAAAACAGCTCATTCTAATTGCTATTATGGATGTTACTACTTATAAGCGTTCCTGGCCATATGCATTTGCTCACACGATCAGTGATCAGATAAAGATGATCAGGCCAATACTCCATTCTCAAATTAGGACATCATTTCACATAGGTTCACCGCCTTCCCATGTCTCAGAGCCACCCAGCTATTTGCTGTAATCATGGGAGATAGACATATTACCCAACATCTCATAAATTTGATTATGCCAGAGAATGCCAATCTGGTAAGTCAGCCAAGAAGAAGAAGAAGAAGAAGAAGAAGAAGAAGAAGAAGAAGAAGAAGAAGCCACAATTGGAGAGACAGTTGCATGTCCCTAGTCCCATTGAGTCAACAGTTTGAAGCACTGTCCCTACTGCAGTTTTAAAACAGCCTCCCACTTTCAATAAAGGCTTACGAATCCCCCACTTTGAAAAGCAGAGAAGGCCAGGGAGAGAGTCTGAAGTGAAAATTGACTCTTCTTTGCTCTGGGCATGAAACTATTTTTTCCTCTTGGGGATTAGTTGACATTCTATTAGTGCTGCAGAGATGACTAGGAGCAGATAAGGGGCCTCTTCCTCCCCTCCTGACACTGAACTCTGCACTGTGCTGTAGTAAAACATGACGTTTCTTGCAGGGATGAGCTCCCCACCTTAGCACATGGCTCAGAAGAGCCGGCTAGCCATTAAGATTTCCCCTCAGGCAGATGCTCTCATCCTTTGTTTGGAGCAAGTTTTGACAACAGCAATACTAATTGATTAAATGTTCTAATCACAGATTATAGCTTAGAGAGATAACATTTTTATTTCACCGAGTCTCTGCGAGTATTCATTTAGTCTCTAGATGACTATATTTTTACAACCCACACAGCAATTGATTCAGTTTTATTTACTCTGCATTCACAGATTGGGTAATGCCTATTGGGTAATGTCTTCTTCTTTGAAGTATGCATTGCACTTTTCCCTTCCTTCCCTCCCTTATGCTCAGACTAAGCAACTCTTTAAGCTGCTGTTCCTAGTCTACTGATTGGAAGACGGATAGCGCAAATGGTCAGTTACAATTTGCAGTGCGATCCTATGCATATTTTACTCAGTAACTCCCCATGGGATTCACTGAGGCATGCTCCTTTGAAAGTTTACATAGGATTGCAAACTGAGTCAGATAGTAGCTAACTGAACACTATGTGATGAGTTTGGGGGTTTTGTGTTCAGTATCATGTCTTCCCAATCTCTAAATGGATGTAGAAGAATAATGTGAAACTGTCAGTATAGGATAGTTAACTTTAGAGCTAGTAGAAGAAGAAGAGAAGAAGAGTTTGGATTTGATATCCCGCTTTATCACTACCCGAAGGAGTCTCAACGTGGCTCACATTCTCCTTTCCCTTCCTCCCCCACAACAAACACTCTGCGAGGTGAGTGGGGCTGAGAGACTTCAGAGAAATGTGACTATCCCAAGGTCACGCAGCAGCTGCATGTAGAGGAGCGGGGAAGTGAACCCGGTTCCCCAGATTACGAATCTATCACTCTTAACCACTACACCACACTGGCTCTGAAATCAAGAAACATTGTTATTAGCGAGAAGTATTATAATACATTAATGACCTGAAAACAAGCTGGTGTTTTTGTTCCATATTTTAAGAGGTCCGTATGAAACAAACGATAAGGGGGAAGACTGTGGTAAAAGAACAGCAGTAGTAAGTAGCAGGTATAGTCATCCCTTCATCATACATAAAGTTTGCCCATAAGAGTCCTTTTTTCTCCTTGATTCACTTGAACTTAAATAGGGAACCTGTGGGCCCCCAGGTGTTGCTAAACTACAAATCTCATCATCCCTGACTACTGATCGTTCTACTTGGGGCTGATGGGAATTGGAGCCGAACAACACCCGTGCTTCCACCACCTCTGCTTCAGAACCTAAGAAGAATCTTCATGGATTACCAAAGGCCCATCAAGTATTTTCCTCTCCTGAACAAGGGCTAGCAAGAAAGCTTACTAGGCAAACATGAAGGGAGACCCCATGGAAGTAATTCAGACTTACTGAGTAGACATGGTTAGGATTGTGCTGCAAGTTGGGTATCATTCTATGAGAAGCTCCAGTGATGAACTTCTATGACTTACATGTTCCCATACCTGTGTGCCTGTTTCAACAGAAGTGAGGTGAGGGTCTTTATATAAGGGGCAGGCTAACAGATAATGAGTGATATATTCTGTCATAGGGGTGTTTCTTCAGCCCCCTGATCATTTTGCTAACCCCTTCCTGCATCTTTTCCAGCTCCACAATATCCATTTTGAGGTGTGGTGGGCAAACTGGTACCCTGTTTGTTTGAGAATGGGCATGGCTGAACATGCACAGTCTTTTAATGGGGGTGTTGTTTTTTTAGGTTTTTTTAAAACAACAACAACAACAACAACAAATATTAATGCTGGCTAGCATGTAAACCCCTGGAGCTACCCTACCCATCTGCAATTTGGCATGGATAATCCCCTCTGAAGGGGCTGCCGTGTCTCAAAATTCCATGTCTTTATGTGAAACAAGAATGGTTCTTTTGGTTTTGAAGTACAAGTCAATGGGCTTTTGAGGGATCTGTATTTTCCAGGTTGTAATCTGGATTCGGATCTGGTTTGAGTCAAGTCCAAATCAAATTCAATCTGTATTTACAAATTAGGGTTACAGATTAGAACAGGAGAGCTGTGCATAGCTCTAATATTCAAGCTCATATTCACATAAGAGCCTGCTATGATTCTGCACTGCAAGGGATTGAACCAAATAACCCCGGGGTCCTTGCCAACTCTACAATTCTATGATTCTATGATCACACCAATGACCTGTCTGGCCACTGTGAGAACAGGATGCTGGACTAAACAGACGCCTTTGGGAAGCTCACAA
This sequence comes from Podarcis vaucheri, assembly GCF_965113315.1. Lineage (NCBI taxonomy): Eukaryota > Metazoa > Chordata > Lepidosauria > Squamata > Lacertidae > Podarcis > Podarcis vaucheri. The sequence continues at coordinate 57,396,612 of NC_138760.1, read as the reverse complement.
GCAGCACCTAAGTGCAATAGCACTCTGCCTTCCTGCAGTTTCCAGTTTCATGATGTTGTTTAATACTTTTGCTTCTTCTTCTTTTTTTTAAGAAAAAGATTATCATCATTTTGTGGCAATGAATTCCACCAGTTGATTATACTTCTTGTGAAGTTTACCTCTTTTTTGAAACATGGAATTTTATTCTGAAATACATGCAGTTATAAATACAGGCAGCAAGAAGGATGGACAAACTTAACAATACAAAAAGATCACTAATTAAGAGTAAAAAGAAACTCGCTGATTACAGTCTTTAGTATGTTGAGGGCGAGTCTGTAAATCAGAGTAAATCAGCCTGATTTTGCCATTCTGTCTGTCTTGAAACTGCTCCCACTCAGTTTCAATTGTGAACTATTTGCTAACAATCTTTGATCTATTCTTTATCAAGGGGTAATAATGAGCACAGATACAGTTCCTGTGTGCTAGATCTTTCCCCCCCTCTTTTCTTTGATTAAAAAGGAAAAAAAACTCAACAGGCAGCCAATCTCATCCATCCCCTTGCAGATGGTTTTAATCTGCTTTGTTTTCCCTCAAACAGACTAGCAAGTTTATCAATTCAGATTAATGTCCCATTTTACCCTCCACTGACAAACCTTCAGCAATGCACAATGTGTCTCCCCCACCCGCTGCCTTTCCTGGGGGAAATAAGCAAGGCTGGCTTTGGAAAGTGTATCAATGTCCTTTCCTTTACACAACCAACCTTTTTGGGTAGAGTTGAGGCGAGGCCCAATCACCGCAACATTAGTGCAACGTTTTGTCATCTCACATTTCATAAATCCCTGAAAACAAGCTCCTGAAAAGCAGGGGGGTAAGATGACATTGGGGAATAGAGTCAAATCACAACCCAAACATGAACTCTGGTAATGGCTGAGAATTAGGCGACCAGCTCTTCAGTCTATTTAGAATGGCTTAGAACATGATCGGAACTGTTTGCTTAGCCCTGTTATGAATACAAGGGTTGAACTCATGGCCTCCTCCCTCATAAATAAACTGATGTCCAGGCTAGAGCTAGATGCCCATCTTTCCTTGATGTGACACTCAGAGCTCACATCCTAAAAAATCTCTGGGGCGAGGAGGGTTATGGAACATAAATCTATGAAAATAGTTTATTAATGCGATGTTGAAAGCTCATGCCTGTGAAAATCAACAGGGTGGATTAGGTAGGCTGAGTGTACCATGAAGACAGGTTTCCCCCTTGTTTTTCCTCTTTTAATTAGAACCAGGCACAGAAACTGGGATTTTCTCTTGAACAATCAACTATGGCCTTGGTCACCTCGATGAGAAAGGGGCTGGGTGTTGCATTTTGCCAGCAAGTGCGGATTTTAAAAGCTGGTTGATTTCCACAATCTCCATGTCTATTAAAAGAAATCCAAAGTGCTTGGGGTGGGAGAAAGAGAACATGAAGGTGATTTGTGGCAGTTAAGGAATGAAGGAAAAATTCATGGAGACTGGGTCTGCTAGCCAGGATGGCTACATGGAACATCTCTGTTCAGAGGAAGGATGGTGCTGAGTATCAGTTGAAGAGAAGCAACAACAGAGATGGGGTATTGCCTTCATGGCCTGCTCATGGCCCTCCAAATGGGGCAAGGTGGAACTTTAGCTTATATGAGCAGGCTAGTCTGAGAGACACATCTATTTACCCTGACCTTTGACATCTGGGATATATGTTTTTAGGACCCATCCTATTATTTTGATTGTAAATTGTTTTAGCTGGTTTTGCTTTGTATTTTTACATTGGTTTAAACTGATGTGCTACCTTATGGTGAAGGGTGGGCAAGAAATATTATTAATTATTATTATTATTATCTTAAATAAGAATGGTAACAAAGCTTTATCATATAAGTTCCAAGCCAACCCAATCCCCCCCCCCAGCTAAGGCATAAGGGAAGATGGCGTCCCTCTCCATTCCATCCTCCCTCACCCAGTTTGACCCTCAGTGGAGTTGATAGAGAAGAATTATTGGTGTTTTTGAAGCATATAACGTCATCTGCCTATTGCTTCCATCATGCAGCCCAGAGGGTGACTTAGGGAACGGCATCAGGCATGCTACTTGGTAGCAGAATTTAAGAACACAAAAACAGATTGGGCGTTAATCCCACATGACTCACCCATCCAAATGATTATTTACCCCCTTAACTATATGTTGCAGACTTCATATAACTACACAGCAATATTTTTGCAACCTCTCTTATTACCGGTGGTAGGAAAGGGGGTGATAAATCTTCCTTCCTGCCAAATGCATTTGTCATACTATTTAAAAAAATGTGCACTTTTAGGTTCAACTAATTTAGCCACTTATGCTGTGCTGTCAGTAGTTAGTTGCTCAGAGGAAAGAGGAGTAAATGAAGAGAAGCAAAATGCTTCTGAGTGAAATCAGTTTCCCATACATCACTTGATGCAATTCAAGTATTGCATCAAGCATTGATGCAATTCAAGTATTAGAAAATGATTCCAGAATGGGGTTCTCCACTGGATATTCAGCCAGGATGGGACAAACGCCGGCTCCTTCAACTTGAAGCAAGATGAGCACTGCAGCCCATAGTCAAGTTTGACTGTTCTTTACCAGGGGTCCTTTATCTTTTTACCTTTGTGTGAAAGAGTGTAAAACAACAACAACAACAACAACAACAACAACAACAACAACAACACCCTGCCCATCTGGCTGGGCTTCCCCAGCCACTCTGGGTGGCTTCCAACAAAATATTAAAATACAATGATCTGTTAAACATTAAAAGCTTCCCTCAACAGGGCTGCCTTCAGATGTCTTCTAAAAGTCTGGTAGTTGTTTTTCTCTTTCACATCTGGTGGGAGGGCATTCCACAGGGTGGGTGCCACTACTGAAAAGGCCCTCCGCCTTGTTCCCTGTAACTTGGCTTCTTGCAGTGAGGGAACCACCAGAAGGCCCTCGTCGCTGGACCTCAGTGTCTGGTTAGAATGATGGGGGTGGAGACGCTCCTTCAGATATACTGGACTGAGGCCTTTTAGGGCTTTAAAGGTCACTTGTTCCTTTGTACAGCTCAGCTACTGCATGCACAGGTACGAACTTGTTGAATGTTACATGTGAAGTATTATAGGAGTGGCCAGCTCAACTATTTGTGTACACTGGTGCATGGGTTGTACACTTGGGATGTTCACATATTATAATCAACAAGTGTGGCACCTTGATCATTCCATGTGCGACAGCTGACCAGAGTGGCAGCTCCATGTACAGGAGCTGACCTGACTTATTTTAATGCTGATCATGAAAAGGTGGTATCCTCTACTACACCTGCCAGTTATGGAGTTGCAGGACAAGTCACAGGGCACACAGCTGTTCTTCAGCAGAAAGATACAGCCAGGGGGATCATGAGGAACAGACAGCTGACTACTACTGCTGCCCCCAGCCCCTGCTGCTTGGCTCTGCCAAACAGGAGAGCCAGCCTTCTCTTTGCTGTTTTGATGCCAGGGAATCATTTGCTCTTAAAATACTGGACACTTACTTGCTTTGAATCTAGTTAATTATGCAATATTTGTGCCATATTATCCAGCAGTTTTAATTTTATCTGCATCTGGTTTCCATATCTAATTTCACTGTTCTTCTGAATAATGATTATGGATCTGGTGAAGTGTGAACAGAATTTTGCTTGTACAGTGGTGCTTGCCTGACTCCTTTCCTGAGCTACAACCTCCGTGTCCTCGCTCAAATTATGTGGGATGGAAGCATGGGGTTTCAGCAGGCTAAGGAAATCCAAAGAATAGAGCAGAGTTTCCTTGTGCAACTTTAATTATTTGCAGTTTTATGCCTTTTAAACTTTTTCCTTTTATTCTAGGAATCATTCAGGGTTGAGGAGCAGGACAGAAATTAATGAAATAACCCGCATATATACGTAAATAAGCTGGTAAAGCTTTATGGCTGAGTCGTAGAATCTAATTTCTGGCTAATTTAACGCCTAGTCATCCTCCAGTTTAATCACAAAGCTGAAAACAAATTCTACAGCCAATATTATATTTATTTTGCACTCTGCTCCTCATTTCATATATCGCTTGCAGTACAATCCAGACATGTCTACTCGGAAGCAAGCCCTGTTGAGTGTGTATAGGATTGCAGCCTTAGTGTGTCGATGCACTTGACTGCACGGAGGATAAAAAAGCACAGTTAATAAATCATTGTTCTAGCAACATGTGGCATTCGATCATGGTGTCCTAGTAGGATTTCAACAAGCAATTAGGAGATGGATACAAGGATAATTGGCACATTTGTTTTTTTGTCTCAAGTTCTGTGGTAATCACTTAAGCTAATTCATTCTGCAGGTAGGAGTGGTAGGAGAAATTCCACCCCAGCCTTTTGCGCTCACAGTTTGCAGGGTTCACTGAGGTAGACGTTTAATCTGTTTCCAGCACACAGTATTCACTTCAACCAGCAAGAAAACAGGGCTTTCTGGAGTGATCATGTTGCAACTTGCTGACTAAGAGGTCTCTCATTGGGGGAGAGAACAATTACCGCATCATTGCAAACACCGAAGAGAGACATGATGTAAAAAATTTAAAATTTTGGGGGGCTAATACTTGGCTTTATGTAAACTCAGAGACAATCCTACAAGGCACTCAAGGTAGATTATAGGTTTGGGCAAAGCTAGAAAATTGCTGCCATTATATTGTTATTATTAACACCTTGTAATTTGCCCTAAGGAATACTGAAGTTCTCTCTCCTTATTTGGCTTTAATGAAGGAAAATTGCTACCTTTGCAAGTTGGATGGCGCCCGCTCTGATTAGTCTTAAGTACAGAGGACTATTATTTTGATTTTTGTTGTTGTTGTTGGAGGGATATTAGCATTGCATAGGACAGAGAAGAAAGTGGATGAGATAGTGGTTGGAGTCCTGTTTTGCTCAAGAAAGATGAGTCACCTGTTTGCTACAGTCATGGTCATGGCTTTAAAGGTTCACTGACGGAAGCCTGGTTAAGGTCCTGCAACCCCTAAGTGAATTAATTCAACAGGATTCTGTGGCACAGTTGTTGTCATGTGTGCTGATTGGACTGATAGAAGGGGTAATTTCTGAATGGAGATAATGTTATTAAAACTCTGGGAATCATTCCATCTGAGTGAGGCTATGGATGAATTAGCACCCTCTTTCTAATAAAATAAAACCATTTATGTATGTCCCAGAGCCTTTTTCTGAACCTTTTGATGCTCTCACAGCCAACACTTCTCTAGTATTCTGGAGCCAACATTAATAAAACATTTTTTCTCTATACATCTCCCCCCCCCCCCCGCCATGGCCTGTATGTTGTCATTATCGTCTCTGGGAAAAAGTGAACATTAAAGAAAAAGGAAAAAAGAAACCTACGTCTGATCTTATCTGTAATTAATTTATATTTTGATAGTATAGAAGGTTTTTGTTGTTTTTGCATGTAATGACTTACCTGCTCATTCCCCCCACCTTCTTTTGAACTCCTGTGACCGCTTAATAACTCATGCTGAAGCAGAGCAGATTATGACATTTTCCCCCACCCACCTTCCAGGAAAGGTGAAGGTGTTGCCTCTCATACTTAGACAAATTGCTCCAAATAATGACTTTGTGCAAAATTAGTCAGACATAATTGAGAAATTCTATAGATGAATAGAAAAGCAAATCTAGATGAGGTTATCATTTTAATGTTTTAAGGCTGCACGGAGCTTACCACAGCAGTTGAAAACATTTATCCAGCAGTACAATATTATATTGCAACATTATTGTATCAAGAGATGTCATCTGATAAGGTTTTTTATTTTAACACATTTGAAATCTTTCCCCTTTTTAGTTCATTAGTTAATATAAATTAATTTGCATATTACAAAAACTGCATGACAGGGTCTCCTTTTTACAGTACTGAAAAGATGTATGGGAAACAAAAACAAAAACTACAAATAAAATCTGCATTTAAATTATTAGAAGGAAAAGCTGTCTACAAGCACTTCCATGCTGGTGCTATTTCATACATGGGATTAAATCACATAATGGCAAATTCAGGTTGTGCAGTTAACGTGGATTTTGGCACTCTTGTGCAACAAACACACTGCTTCCCCCAAGTTGTACTTTTTGCTTTAAGGAAAGCATGGAATAACAGTTGATTGATGCAACATTGGATATCCTCCCTGCAAACAAATCAGAATGAATGCTCATTAAATAGGTCATCTGGTAGCGACCCAGTATAGAAACACATCAGAACCAAAGCATCCTTGAAAAAAGATGTCTATAATTCCCACCCACCCAGATTAAATACTGTCCTCATAAATGGATCCACTGAAACCCAAGATGATTAAATTACAAATTAGTCCATTCTGTTACAGAGGATATTTCGTATATATATGGAATTGGCATTGCAGCTTTAATCTGATGCATGGATGAACTGGTGGAGTAAATTGCATGTAAGATTTTCCAAGTTCATTCCCTGGCATTGCTAGTTAAAAAGGAACTCAGGTGGCATATAAGGCCTAAATCTTTGAAGAACTGCTACAAATTAGAGCAGACCAGTGGGAACCAAAAGGGGGGTTGTAAGATGCTATTGGACAATAGCTCCCATTACCCTGACCATTAGCCAAGCTGGTTGCAGTGACGGGTTGCAGTGAGTAAACAGTCCTGGATGAGATGGATAAATGGTCTGTCTTGGTTTAGGGCAGCTAAGGTCATCTATCCATGTTCCATACAAACTGTTGAGATCAAGGAGAACCACTTTGCCACAACTGAAGATTAAATATTAGGCGAGTGGGGTTGGGGAGGGGATGCTAAATTGGAGTTAGCTGCAGCTTTCATCTCAGAAGATTTGCTTCCCATGGCTGATGATTTCATCTTAATGGTTTCAGTTCCACTGTTACATCAGTGATCTTGACCTTTCCTTTCGGTCCATATGTCTAATCACGTCACCAGCAATTCTTCCAGGATGTCCTCCATGCCAGCCTTTGTAGTAAATGATTGGCTGCATAAGAACTGGAATGGTGATTTCTATACCATCATTGGGCATTGTTCTCTTATTAAAACCTTCTAGTGGAAGACTTAACAGATTTACCTGGGCTATTGTTTCCTTATAACTATCCTCACGGCTAGAAAGTTTTTCTTATTATACAGTGCATTTCTACATACATTTCCCCCTCATTCTTTCTCATGGCTGTTCTGTCTGCTGCTGAAGCTGAATGGAAACATATTACCTTGTACAACAAAGTCCCCTAAATCATGTGTTTGTGTTTAAGTATATAGAGGAAGAAATGTCAGTGAAGTGGCTCATATGCTTAAAGTTAAAGATGGAAATAAGTGTACCTGAAACCTCCTGAAAGGCTACCCCTGGGTTATTAAAGAGCTCCATCAGCAGTGCATTAACTATTCCACATAACACAGAGGATTAGATATTCTTAATTATAGGTACTAGTGTATATGAATCATTTCTATTGCATATTGTATTGTATAGCTCATCTGCCATTAAATAACTGGACTGAAGACAGACTAAAGATGACTTTGAAGGTGGGTTCATTGATATTTTTTCTTTGATTTCATTACATTTGTATCCCACCTTTCCTCCAATAATTTAAAAGTGATGGACATGCCCCATGTACCACTCTTATCCACACAACAACCCTGTGAAGTTCACTTATGCAGAAGTAGTCAAGGTCAGCGAGTGAGCTTTATGGCTGAGCACTGAACTGGAGCTTCTCCCACAATCACTGCACCACAATGGAGGGTAGTTGCTAATATTCTGGGATGAGGGGGAGCAAAGTGGTTGAGAAGTTGGTGGTGGGGCAGCTCCAAGTATGTATGGATATAACCAATCTTTCAGACCCATTTCAATCCAGCTTCAGGCCTGGCTTTGGGACTGCAACTTTTTTGGTTGGGAGATGTACAGGGGGAGTGCAATCTTGTTGATTTCCCTTGACCACTAGATGGCTTTTGCTCCTATTGATCATTGCTTTTTTATGGAGTCTGGCAACTGGGGGGCCTACACTGCAGTAGTTCTGCTCCTATCTCTAGGAGAAATTCCAGAAAATAGTACTCAGTCACCATTGTTCATCCCTGTGGGGAGTATCCTGCAGTGATTTCTCAGGGTTTGATCTTGTCACCCATGTTGTTTAAGATCAATGTAAAGCTGTTGGGAAAGTCAGCAAGGGATTTGGGGCAAGGCACAATCAATATGCTAATAAAACTGAACACTTACCGGTATCTCTTTGTACAATCCCTATTAGGAAAGGTAGTGTAGGTCCCAAACCAGTGACTTGAGGCAGTAAAGGGTTGGATGTGGACCAAGAGATTGCAGCAAAATCCAAACAAGATGGAGGTGTTGTGGGTGGATGGGCAGTTCCCATATCAGGGAGCTGGCAGAACTGCCTGTTCTGTATGGGATCACACTCCCCTTGAAAGAGCAGGGTGCTCTTCAAATGATTGTTGTCCATGGAGTCCCAAGCAGCATTGGTGACTAGGAGTGCCTTCAGCTGATGCACCAACTATGACCATTTCTGAAAAGGATAGTCATCGACATTCTGGTAAGGTCCAGATTAGACTATTGTAATGCACTCTACATGTGGCCTCTCAAGCGCTGATGGAGCCAGTGGGTTGAGTGCCTATAATCCCCCCAGTTTACAACAGTTAACATTGGGACCAATTCAAAGTGTTTATGCTTGTGTTTACTCCTCTGAATGGCCTGGGGCAGCCATATCTCAGACTTCTATATCTGTGAGAGTTCCATGCACACAAGGAGATGGGTGTACAGAGCTTTCTCTGACACTGAAAAGAATGAGGTAACCCTTTCTTATGCACATGTGCCTCTGAGGTTTGGCAACAGACACATGAGTGTCATTTACAGTACTTCCTTACATCCAAAACTACATTACAGCCTAGAAGTCATACATTATGTTTACTACCATTGTTACTACTAATGATGATAATTTGGAATGCCATCAGCATTGTTATTGGGTACCTACTATACTGTTGGTAATACGGAAATTTTCAATAGTTGTAGTAGTAGCAGCTATTGTAGTAATAGCAGTAGTAGCAATTATAATAAGCATGCATGATGTATTTAATGAGCTTTGGTCAGGCACTGAACAGATCTTGAGGATCCTTGTTGACCAAAGAACCACTCTGCTTTATAATTGCCTCGAGACAGGAGGAGATGAACATGAATGTATATAATTTTGATTCTGTGCTTAGAGCAGGAATGACCAATTTCCTCAGCCTAGGAAGCTATATGCCAGGGGTGGGGAAACCTAAGGATCACCAGATGTTGCTGGATTATAACTCTCATAGCCCCTGACCATTGGCCATGCTGACTCAGGCTAATGGAGTCTGACAACATCTGGAGGGACTTGCTTATATGTCTTTGCATCTAGCAATCTGGAAGCCACTTCTTCCCTTTAAAGACCTGTTTGGTTCAGGGGGAACTTTGTGGTATCCATGATGTCTACATTAGTCCATTTTAAGCAATCCATCATTAATTAATTACCACTTTTCAGGTAAAGCTCACAAAGCTGTTCATATTACGGGGTAATCTTAAAAGGACAGGCTAGGGCAGGGCAGTTCCATGCCACAGTCAACAATAAGCGAAAAACTTACAGTGAATGGAATTTAGTCATATTTTTGAGATGATCAAATTAGGCATCCAAACTCCAATTTGTGCTGTCTCATTTTAAAAAGTGTATTTAAAGAAAAATAATTGAGGAAGCAGAAAAAAGGAGTTGCTTTGTGGTAATATAACACAGTGTTGTTTTGTCATACATATTCTGAAACCAGAAATTATAGTGTAGGATAATGAAGTTATAATGGCCATTAGGCACTAGTGACCTGTTTTTCCAACTGTGTGTTTAATAATGCGACAACTAGTTAGTCTGTGATTATACTGTGGTTATAATTAGTCCCTACCTATTTTGCTTTGACAATTCTCTAGATGGCTCGACAGTCCATAATTTTGCTAGGTAAGTAACACCTCAGCCAGGTTTTTAAAAACCCAGCATAGCTGCTCAAATGATAGACCCAAGAACACTATTCTCACTAATGTGTGTGCAATAGTGATGGTGGTGGAAATTAGAAGCAGGAGGTTTGAAATCCAGTCCAGAAATCCATGCATTTTTTGAGGTGGCGTCCTTAGCAATCAGCGTTAAACAACCAGCAGTTTAAAGGTACACACGCATAGCATCAGGAACCACCTGCATCGTGGTTGTAATCTTCTGTAGCAGAGGTCCTCACCTTGTGGCCCTCCAGAGGTTGCTGGGCTCCATCTCCCATCAGCATGGCCTAAGACGAGGGATGATGGGTGTTGTAGTCTAGCAAAGTTTAGATCTACACCTCTGCAACAACATGACAAGAGCATTCTGTTTTTTCGCTCACCCAGTGTTTCCTCATATTGCGCTGAGAAGTGGGTTAACGGTGAGAAGGAAATTCAGAGTAAAAACATTACAGTAAATGACGACACATCTGGCACACAGCCTGGGAATCTGAAATGAAGAAAAAGACCTCAGGACTTTGCACCAAACTGCTCAGTACAATTTGTGTTAATGCTGCTTTAGATCCTCTCAAAGAAACTTGTGCTGAATTCCATTGATCCAGAACCATGTGCATATTTGGCCAAATTTGCCCTGCAGCTTGAGAGATTTATATTGTTATTATTTTACAGTATTGGCTTTGTGTGTTGCCAGCACTGGAGCCTCTAGAAGATTTTAAGAAACACACAGAGTCACAAATACAAGACTTAAAATACACAGTGGCACAATTTCTAGCATTCACACTATAAAATGGCCAAGGACACAATCTGGCAAGAAGGTTATTGGATTGTGAGCCCACTGGAATAAATGAGAACTGTACAAAAGAATTTGAACATAGACAGATGCATCAATACTACCACTGGCTGAAGAATTCAGCCCAGCAATTGTTGGGAATGTTTGTGTGTGTGTGTCTGTGATTGTGTGTTTGTATGTGCGTGTTGGGGAGTAAATTTCAAGAATTCTCATCTTAACTTATAACAAGGTAGTTGGAATTTTAATCCTTTAAAAACAAGCCAATTTGCCACTTCAAGCTACGTCATTCGTAGGAGCATCTGACATCAGGTGCCATTATGAGTGACAGAAGTAGCAATGTTGTGGTAAAATGCTTCTTTTTAGCTATGGCTAGGCAACTAATTGATCTAGTGCATTAAGCAACGAAGCATTGAAATAGGCCCCAAAAAGCAAAGAACTCTCTCTGGCTAATGAAAAAGGGAATATGGTTAATTTGTATAGTTAAATTTGCAAAGGAAAAGGCACCCAAATGAAGTGGTTGCATCCCACTTGGGAAACCTGGATTTCTCCCTTGCTGTTGAAAGTGGGCAGACTGGAGCTTCAATCCAAATGTCCTTGTTTTATTGGATAACTGCAGCGAATAGTTCTTCTAGCACGGGCGCAAGAAGGTAAACAACTGTATTGTTTTGGCTCTCAGAACTCCGTGGATCTCCTTGAAGGGACTGCCTCTACCATACCCCCCTCCTCAGCAGAAACTAGGGCAGGCATTGTTCTTGGGGCCATGTTTGGTTTGGGTTGTTTGTGATGCCTATTGTGTTTGTGCCTGAATAACAACAAAGATCCATGTTCCATTGTGCCAAGTCCAGGACAAGCATGCAATTCTGGACAGTCCCCTGATCCAAAGTTTATTTACCTCCTCTCCCATTCAAAGACAATGCAGGCACTGAGTTAAACCCAATTAGCTAGGTTAATGGAAAGCTCTAGGTGCTACCAACAATCAGTACGGCGCAGTGGCGAGGTTCAAAGCAGTGCCTTAAAACAATTAGCCTTACTCATTTTGAGTCAGCTCATGAGATGCTCTTTCAATGTGTTTATTACATACTGCCAAAGGGATGTTCCTTTCTCAAGGAATGCTGGTCAGATCTCAACATGTCTGCAGGGCCAGTTGGCTTTGGAGACAGTAAACTGCCAAAGCAGAGACATTAGTTATTCCAAAACGCGCTCAGCCACACCAATACTGTCCCTAGTCTCTCTTCTTAGTTCCTCTCCCTGACCAGCTCTTTCTAGACAAAGTCCATGCCTCTGATCCAGGAAAAGAAGACATTGCTTTCCCAGCATGCCTTGCTTCTTCTGAACATGCTCTTCTGCATGTTTCTCATTTTCTCTTTAAAGGCAAAAATTATAATACCTGACAACCATCTAAGATTCCTTTCTTTTTGAAAGACACCACTTCCCCCATTTTAACTTTACAATAGCCCTGTGAGGTAGGTTAGGCCGAAAGACCGTATCTGGCCCAAGGTCACACAGTGAACTTCATGGCTGAGGGGGAATTTGAACCATGGCCTTCTAGGCTCTAGGCCCACACTCTAGCCCCCCCCATGCATTCTCATTGCCATATTATGTAGAGTTTAATAGTTCTGAACTGAAATGATGTTGATTGCTTGTTGTCCTTGGAAATGGGAGAGATAAACCATGCATTGAACAACAAACACTTTAGGGCCATTGTAGGAGATGTTACTATTTCTTGCAACACCACTTGGAAGTTCAAGCCCGGTACTGTGTGTAGCCTTGCACAAGAGCCCAGGGGCCTGTCTCCAGAAGTGTAGTGCATTTATGTCCAATTGAAATCAATGAGTTGGACTGAACAACTCATTCTATGTCTGCTAAGAAATAAGCCCCAATAAATTCAATGTGACTTATGCCCCCACATGAATAAAAGATTGCAGCATTAAGTAAATTCTGAATAATCTGTCCCACTCTTTTTAATGGGACTTAAGTGCCACTTTCTCTGACCTGGGCTAGTTTCTTATAATGGTTAAGAACATAAGAAGACCTCAGTGGTGGAGTTTGGGCTTTCAAATTTCAGCGGCGCCCTGTGAGACACTAAAATTCGGCACCCCCTGCCTCTCATGCTCTGTTGCACAGCATTATTTTGGTGCCCCCTTTGGGGCAGTGTCCAGCATGTCTGTACCGGTTGCGCCACCCTAAAACCGCCTCTGAAGGCCTGGGCTAGTGCACACAGCCTATCAGTCCATTGTTAAAATTTCAGAATAGTTCTAAATTTGAACTGATTGCCTCTCAAAATACAGTGGTACCTCGGGTTACATACGCTTCAGGTTACATACGCTTCAGGTTACGACTCCGCTAACCCAGATATAGTACCTTGGGTTAAGAACTTTGCTTCAGGATGAGAACAGAAATCGTGCAGCGTCGGCACAGCGGCAGCAGGAGGCCCCATTAGCTAAAGTGGTGCTTCAGGTTAAGAATAGTTTCAGGTTAAGAACAGACCTCTGGAATGAATTAAGTTCTTAACCCAAGGTACCACTGTAGTGCCTTCTGATTTGATGCTGTGTAAACCCAAACAACCATGAGTAAATAGGGAATGAGAGGGTCGTTAACTACAACGATCATCGTTAAGAATGGCAGGGTGGGTGCGGGAGGTTCTGTTTATTGTTTTCCGCACTATCTTAGGAAACTCAATAATAATACAATAAGCAACAGTAAAAAGCAAGCAAAAAAACAAACCACCCCAAAGTCCTCATGATGCCTTAAGAGGCAGAGAAACACAATTAGTGATGGAAACCCTTTCCTCACGTGTACCTGGGATTTGAGCTCATTACGTATTGCATTTATATCCTGCCCTTTCACCCAAAGGAGCCCAGGGCAGCAAACGCACAAGCCAAAAAAATAATTAAAGACCTCTTTTTTTTTTAAAAAAAAAAAAAGTCCAATACCGAAACAGACTGGGAAAGATCTCTAACTTAAAAGGCTGCTTGGAGGAAGAATGCCTTCCGTAGGCGCCAAAAAAGACCACAGAGATGGCTACAATGTCTAGTCGCTTTAATGTTGTGTAAGCTATTTTGGAATATTTGTTTCCTTTTTCACAAAGGGCTGGTTCCACGTGTGTTTGTTTACAGGAAATTAAAGAAGGCAATCTTCGCCCAGGATTGGAAGCGGGATTCTGAGGCTGTGGCTCTTACAGTTTCATTCACACGCAGCATAGGAATGTGCAACCATGTCATGTGGTATCTGTTATTTGAATCAGCAGCAGGGGTGGAGGCCCTTGGCATCGGCAGCCTGTGGCCATTTACACAACACTCACATTGATCTCTGAATTAAGACACACGGGGAGTCTGGCTGGCACCAAGCAAGGGCATTAAAACTCTCTGTACCAGCACTGAGGATCAAAATATGACACATGCCTGTAGTTTCAATTAAAAAGAAAAGAAAAGGGAGCAAAGGCATAAGTGAATTAATTATCTCTCCATGCATAACTCTAGTATTTAAATATGCAGCTTGCGAAGGGCATATTTATTTTCACCTTTGAGGACTTTGCCATTCAGCAGTTATTACTGCATCTGCTATCACAGAAACACAAGGAGGTGCTGAGGTCAGCTTATTTGCTTGTGAAGCCCAGCATGGTTGACTGCAGAGGTGTGGAAACAGAATGGGCTGGCTGGCAGGATGGATCTCAAATTCCACTCCCCTGCCAACGTTGAAAGGTGGGCAGTCTCACCCACCAGCTGAAATTCGCATGGGTTCACTGGAACCACCATCAGCACTGAAGTCTGTCTCCAGGTATGGTTTGGATTCAACCCGCAAATGGACATTTACTGCATACACTGTCTTCAGAGTAGACCAATAGCAGCTCTCCAGGATCTCGGGAAGGTTGGCAAAAGTCCTGCCACTGAGCTATGATCTCCCCCCACGTCATTTGTGATTTCAATATTTATCTTACTTATGCAAAATAAAAAGTTATTGCACATCAGCTAGTTGAACTACATTCACTCGAGCCCCTTGGTACCAGCAGCCTATTAAAGTGGCTCGTGAGAAAGAGATCCGGAAAGAAATAATAGAATCACAGAATTGTAGAGTTGGAAGGGACCACGAGGGTCATCTAGACCAGCCCCCTGCAATGCAGGAATCTTTTGCCCAATGTTGGGCTCGAACTCATGTCCCTGAGAGTATGAGTCTCATGTTACAACAACTGAGCTATCCTGTAAGCTAGGGATGGTCAGATCTGTGAATTTTGATTCCTTTTAGTTTCTCATTTTCTTCATCTTAAGTTCAGATCTCCACAGTTCCATATTAGTTCACATTAAAAAAAAAATCTCCCCGTGAAAATCCATCAGCATTTTAGAGCGAATTTCTCCTAATGTACCTCTTTGTGTGCAATTTTGCTGAACAGACATTCTCACAAAGCACTTTCCCCTAATATAATGCCTCTTGGTATGCTATTTTTACCAATGTGTGCATTTTAATACACACTTTACCCTAGTGCATGCTTTTTTGTTTACATCACTTACTGGAAGCTGCACTGAAAAATTAAGAGAAGTGTGAATTTAGAAGGAAGGTTGTGTTTTAGCTCTTGTATTATTTCAGAAAATGTGAATTATGCAGGGTCACCTTTAAATGTCAACTGAATCTATCCCCCCCCTTTCCTATTCACAGCTGATCTTTCCCAGCTACCTGCAATCCTCAAGGTCCCTGAAAATTCAGAAAGCGACTGGAATCCCTTTCAGAAGTACTTGGAAATCATTGTCTCTGACTTCAAAAATCACTGTCCTATCGTTAAGAGTTTCGGCACTGTCTCGTGGGCTCTCGACTGAGAAGGGTTTGACATAGAGAAGAAAATCAGATTTAAATTGAGTGAAGGATTAATATATGCATGGGCTACGAAAACAAAGTTGTTATTATTATACTGAAATATTAAGGCTATATTCTCAGTGCATGTAAAGTCTCTTTCCTCGCCTAACATAAACAGATGATGTCATTGTAAGTTTAAAAGAGAAAAACCTTTGCTGGCTGAACACTCCTTTGTTCATCGTTCCTTCTCTGTGTCTGAAAACATCCCAGTTCACTCGCTACATAAAGGTCACTTTTTACAATGCGCCTAAGGAGGTGTTAGGATTACCACATCTGTGGTAACTTTTAGTCATTGCAAAATAATTGTTACTGACTTTTATGGGAGTATTTTATTCTCTTTGGGTTTTTTCCTTTCCGTCCTGATCTGTGAAGTTGACTCATCGGCTGGAAGCAAAGAGATGTGCATGCTAATTGCTGTCGGAACACAAATCACAGACATATTAGGAAAGATGAACTCCGAGCCAGCTGAGGTTTTCTTAAGCCACGGCAGTGGGTTGGTGCTATTCCATCCCTTTGAGTAATCAAAAATTGGATTGGCAGCAACTTGTCTGGAAATGGTTAGATGGACGAAATAATGAGAGTTTAAAGAATCTTAGCCATTTTTAGTCATTTCGGTTTATGAAATGATTTGGATTCTGCAAACCCACACATGAACACAAACAGGATATAATGTGGATTCCCAAATGATGGAACTCAACAATGGAACACACTCACTGGATTTTATTTTTTGCTGTGGAATTGTAGATCATAGGTGAATAACCTGGGACCTACATATAGTCCCAAACACCTCCTGAAGCTGTCACATTCCCTCCTTTTATCAGAGTCCCACCTACCCTTCCTCCCTGTTTCCTTTTTCCTGTTTTAGTGGATTGGGGAAAAGATTTCTCTCCCAGCAGCTTTTGGCAAAGATGTGCATGTCTCTGTGTATGTGCTTTTTATGTGTGTATAATCTGAAAAACGAACAACTTTGGCTGGCTTTCTGGCTCAGCAGAATAACAACAACATAATCCTATGCCTCCTTACTTGAGAGCAACTGCATCAAATCTTCTAGTGCTTGCTTCTAAATAGACCTGCCTAGGCCTGGGTATCCTAATCTGAGGCAGCCATGATGCAAAGTGAAGTAGAACGCTCTTTGTTTTGGATTAGTTAATCCAGAAGACATTGGCCAATCATTATCTATGGCCTTGCCAAAAACTGGCTCTGCTCCCTGTTGGCATGTGACCCCTGTTGGCATGTAGCCCTTGATTGAAAAAAAAGCTTGCCCAGCCCTGTACTAGATTCATGCTTCCAGCATTGCAGATCACAAGCACATTCCCTGGGAGTGTTTCCAGTGGGTCCTACTGAAATGAATGCTACTTCTGGCAGAACTGTTGCAACACTTGATGATGTACAACAGGTCATCAAGTGTTCCTTCCAACCCTACTATTCTATGATTCTATGACTTGCAGAGGAGTTCTTCCCAATGACATTGGATGTTAAGGAGGAAATTCTGAATTTGGAAAGATAAGCAAAAGAAAAGTTTTCAAGAGGGGGGGGAACCCATGGGATTTGTAATGCTATATATTAGCTCCCAAGTCACAATTTCAAAGGACTCTCACCTGAGTCAGAATGACAATGGTGGAGGGCAGAGGACACCTGGTTTAAATAATGCTTCAATGTGTCCCTGGATGAACAAGATACTGTGTTGTGAGCCAACAGCACATTTACAAGAGCAATTAACCTACACAGCTCTAATAGCTCATAAAATATGGGTTGGGTCAAGAGATTTTATCAATTGATGGGTTATTAGGCATGCCTGAGTATGGAGGTAACTGCCTTAGGAGCCCCTGAACTGGAATGTAGTGCCAGTAAAAATAAAAAAAGTGGTTTGGTATGGAGTGGGAGAAGTTTGTGTAACAACATCCTGCCTCATGTTGCGTCTAGCGCATTCCTCCAGTGCCTTGAAATTCCAGCTGCCTGTAGTGCAGATAGTTGGGAAACAAACAGCGCTGTAGTAGAGCAGAGATAGGCAAGGACAGAGCACCACCACTTATTTCACAGCATCTTGTGATGTACTGTAAACCCACCCAAAGCATGCCAAATTCATAAGTCTTTCTCATAGAGAAATCCATCCAATAATCTAAGCAGAGGGAAAGGTAGGTTACATTAAGCATGCATGGTTAAATGTTAATCTGCCATTTTTATTTTGAGACAAAGAAGAAGAAAGTCGCTGACTCACAGTTCTATTCCATTCTAGTTCTATTTAGAAAAAACACCTCATAAATATATTTTAAGTATGCTCTCCCTTCATACGGATTTGAGAGACCCCAAGATAACAATAACTAGGTCAGTAGGTCTTTAAATGTTTTTAATGGAAGACATTGTTAAATAGACCACAGGTAATTAACCTGAGGTTCTCCAGGTATTTTTGGACTATAACTCCCATAATTCCTGACCACTGGCTGTGGAGTTGCTGGGAGATGGGATCTAACAACATCTAATGAGGCACAGGTATTCTGCATCCCTGTTTTAGAGGATTACAACCCAACTGCAGATGATTTTCAGTGTTACATGTGTGTACCTTCAAACTGCTGGCAGTTTAAGAATGATTGCTAAGGATGCCAGTATGCAAGTCTTGGCACCCCCACCTCCTGCAGTGATATTTCTCCAAGGGATGCTCCACATCAAGCAGCAAGAACTGACATCTGCAACCTTGGGGTGTATCACAAGATGACATTTCCGCCTGGGAAATCTGGAGAAAAATGCACTAACAATGGCTGTAGGGGAGAAAAATCAAAGGTGGATTCAGTTTTAAACCATTAAAAAAGCAGACAGTGAGACAGAAACATTGGGGGGGGTATAGTCATGATTTTCTGGATTTTTTTGATGAGTGGCTTCACAAACTGCAGTATACACATTATTAGATATCTTTTTAAGCAGCTATTGTTTATTCACATGTCCTATAAAGAAGCAACAAGTCAGATTACAATGGTTTTTTAAAAAAATGTTGTACTCATCACCTATTTGACAATTCCCCTTCATTTTTCAAAGGGAAAGCCTTTGACATCTGCAGTCTGTGGGGTATAAATTTATTTGTATCCATATTTATATGCTGCTTTCTCCCAAAGTGGCTCACAAACATCGTAAGAGCACTTCTATGAAACAAAATCCAAATGAACACTCTTAACATGGATAAGAACAACACCATTAACAAACTGTGGGAGAACCAGACAACATCAAAAGCATGCCCAAACACCACAGTTTTGATAATCTTTCTGAAGGAGGGGAGGGAAAGAGCTAAGCGGCTCCCTGTCTTTTAAATGTTCACCCCAGGGAGGTGTGCCTGGCTCCAAGTCTGACATATTTTTGGTTCCAAGCCAATACTCTGTTGTGCACCCAAACATGCGAATGTTGGTGCCTGCCTCTCGCTTGCTCACTGGATGGTCTTTTGTTGCTTGCTGGTTTGTGGTGCTCACTTGTGATAATGTCACGGTAGGAAATGTATATTTGGAGGGATGAATAGCATGATCACTTTTTGTTGTATGCTATTAATATTTATCATGTAAGTCACTTAAGTCACTTGCAACACTTAGGGATAATGGGGGAAGAAAGAGGAGGAGGAGGAGGAGGAGGAGGAGGAGGAGGAGGAGGAGGAGGAGAAGGGGCTTCTTTGCAGTGGCGTAGCATGGGTTGTCAGCACCCGGGGCAAGGCAAGTAATTTGCGCCCCCTAACCCGTGGATTTGCGCCCCCTAACCCTAACCCCCAGATGTTGCGCCCGGTGCGCCCGGCCCCCCCTGCACCCCCCACGCTACGCCACTGCTTCTTTGTAATTCTAAGATACCCATGGCAAACACAACTGATTCCAGGCAAATTCAGGTTGAGCCATTATAGTGGATTGGGCGGTCTTGTGCAACAAATCCACTTCCCCAGAAGATCAGACTTTTTGTAATGAGTGATGAGAAAAGGCACTGGAATATGTGGGCTAACACTTGCTTTGATGCAACACCAAATTAGAATTGGTGAGTGAGACACTGGACTTGTCTGCATTTGAGCATTATCTGCTACTAATCCATCCCCATCCCTATTCAAGCCAGTAGGCATTCATTTTTGTGTTCTACCTTCTCATTTGTTGGTTCTATTACCATATGTCGATTAAGTACCAACAGGGTATGTACACAGATAGCTGTGCTTGCACCTGCTTTATTTTATTATTTTAAAAAAATGCCTAGCCAGAAGGTGCAGAGAAGCAAACAGTAAATTTCTAGCACACACTTCTTAATGTGATTTGCTTGTGTAGTTTCGCTGGTTTTGTGCCAATCTGAAGAATATACACACACACTATGCTCCTCTCTTCAGGAGTGCATTGCAGCCCAGAATTTCATTTTAAAAACTTGACTCTGAAGTAACCGTGGTGAAAACTGAAGCTGGGTGGCCTTCATTCTTGATTAGTTAATCCATATCAGTTTCGTCTCTGGCTCCACCCATCATTGGCGCTGACTTTGACCACCACAAGTATGCGGCCTTCAACAACAGCAGAAAAAGTTCCCCACCCACCATTTATGAGATTACTAGTTCTAATCTCATTCATCTCAGGCTTCAGTTTATGGCGAATGTTTCTTCATTGTTCCTCAAATGAACCTTGGGCAAATTGTCTGTGAAATTTGTGTTCAAAAACTTTTAGCATCTATTCCAGGGGTGGGGAACCTTTTCCAGCCATTCCATTCTGAGCAACCTTGTCAGGGCCACACGCTCAGTGAGGGAATAGGAGGTGCAATAGTAGGCAGGGCAACATCATTCATTCATTCTGTTTATAGTCCAAAGAGCTCAAAGTGGTGTATATGGTTCTTCTCCTCACAATGACCCTGTGAGGCAGGTTAGGCTAAGAGATGGTAAGTGGCCCAAGGTCACCCAGGGAGCTGCATGGCGGAGTAGGGATTTGAACCTTGCTCTCCTAGGTTCAACACTCTTAACATTGTGCTACACTGGCATAATGTAAAATTTTAACTTTGTAGGCGAATTTTTACACATACTGCCACATTCCTCTCTATCCTCCGCCCAGGTGTCAGGGCTGGAGTCAGGAGTGGGTCAGTAACAACACAGTAAATCGACCAAGGCCGGTGAAGTTAAGTCTTTATTCAAGGAAAACAAACCATAGCTCCTGCCCAGTGCTCTCAGCAACTCTTTCTAGGAGGTCTTGCCCCAATAAAGCAGTTGCGAGGACTGAAGGTTCCATCTTCCCAGTGTCCGCTTCCCAGTGCTCCTCCTCTCCAGAGTTTTCCCCATGCAGTCTCAGGCTGCGTCACAACCATCCTCTGCTCTGCTCATTGCACTTCTCTGTGTGTTCTAGGAGACCAGAGGGGAGGAGAGCTAGTCACACCTAAAGGGAGAGACTCCCTGACCTCTGCTTCTGCCTCAGAATCTGAACTGTGCTCTGCCACAGCCTCTTCCTGTTCACTAAACCCTGCCACCTCTTCTGCTTCTGAGACCTCCTCCTCCCGTTCTGCTGCTTCTCCCTCTGACCAATCATTGTTGTCCCACCACCAGTCCCCCGGCCCTTAGCCTTCTTCCCCTGGGGCTTACCTAGGGGGTTCTCTGACTGGTGCCTCCCATCACTTCTCTGCATCCAGCCAGTTCATAACATCAGCCAACCAAGAGGCAAAGCAAGGGGTATGGCCTGGGGCTATGTGGCTGGTAAGGGGATGTGTCCTGGGGAAAACGGCAAGGGCTGGAGAAGCTTGAAGGGCTGCATTGTTTCCCAGCCCGGAGGCTCCCCTGACCTGTCCTGCTTGATGCCTACACCTCCACAGTGCCATTAGCATGCCATGCGTGGGTAGGATTGTGACACCATCATCACATGGAATTTTCTGGTGCATTAGTTTAGCATTAGGTTTCTGGGGACCACTTGAATTGTCTGAAGAAGTAAAGATTGCCCTGCCTTTGGGGGGACAGGAAGACCTATAGGTGTGTGGGTCAGATACAACAACAACAACAACTTATCATTTATACCCCGCCCATCTGATTGGGTTTTCCCAGCCGCTCTGAACAGTTCCCAGCAGAATATTAAAAACACGATAAAACATCAAACATTAAAAACTTCCCCAAACAGGGTTGCCTTCAGATGTCTTCTAAAAGTCAGATAGTTATTTATTTCCTTGACATCTGATGGAAGGGCGTTCCACAGGGTGGGCGCCACTACCGAGAAGGTCCTCTGCCTGGTTCCCTGTAACCTCACATCTCACAGTGAGGGAACCACCGGAAGGCCCTTGGCACTGGACCTCAGTGTCCGGGCTGAACGACGGGGGTGGAGATGCTCCTTCAGGTATACTGGGCTGAGGCCGCTTAGGGCTTTAAAGGTCAGCACCAACACTTTGAATTGTGCTTGGAAACATACTGGAAGCCAATGTAGGACCGGTGTTATATGGTCTTGTTGGCCACTCCTAGTCACCAGTCTAGTTGTCTGGTCGTTTGTCTCCTCCACTAGCATCAGCATCACCCACAAAGTTCAACAGCTGCCACTGGGAGAACCATGTCCTACCACTCCCAAGACCTTCTCTGGTGAACTCCCCACCCTTTGCTGCTGCCAAAAAAACAATCCACGCTGGTGACAATGAAAGAGAAAAGACAGATGCAATTTTGCCTTCCAGGCTCACTTATGATGGAATCAAAGATCGGCAATATTTCAAAAGGTCTTAAGCTTCCCCACCCCCCTCGCTTCCTTTCTGTTTCTCTGCAGGCATGGGGACACTGTAACAACATACCTGACTAATAAATGCTGTAAGCCTGTAATTGACACTTAACATATTTTTGAGGTAGGCCGAAGAGAGGTAGAAAAAAATTCCAGGAGACAGAGAGAGAGAGGGGGAAAAAAAACAAAGCTCTGGAAGGCCAAAAGAAATCAATGGCTCTGGCTCTGTGTTCTTGTTCAGCTGGAGAAAAAAACTAGGTTCTAAACACATGTGGTAGATATACAGAGATACACCATGTTTGTAGTGAACTTTGGTTTAAAAGAGAAGGAAAAGAAATAGAAGATTGGTGGTATTGGTGGGAAAAGTGGATGCTTAATCCTTTCCCCTCTGACTCTTTTACTCTCCAAAATCACCTCCCAGCCTCAGTGGCTCTTGTTCACCCTCCCCCTTTTACTCACACACATCCAATGTGATATTCCAACACAACATTTGTGCAATGTATTTCCCTCTCATATTCAGATTCATGTTGGAGCAGAACACGGCTTAATTTGTGGCAGCTTTCATCATGGCTGAGCCCTGGAAAGTGTGCATTAATGCTTCTGGAGTGCGAAGAATGATAAGCATATTTGAGTGTGTATAGAGTGATTAACCACAGTATTTAGGTTCTTGCATGCTATGAGAAGCAAAAGAAGAGAAGTGCCGTATTTTTCCATCTATATGACGCCCCCCATGTATAAGAAACCCCAAATTTTGGGGGACTCTGATTTAAGAAAATGGGGGAAGATGACCCCCATGTATAAGACACCCCCAAAATTTGGACATTATTTTAAGGGGGGAAATCTAGTCTTATACACAGAAAAATATGGTATATTGGGTGGGCATGTATTGTTGATTCTTCTTGTGCTCAAAATTATGCATTTCTTTTGGTGGAATTTTGGAGCACTGGGCACTTCTCAGAGTTAGGATTTATATTTCAGTACTAGGAAGTGCCAAAATCTCTACTTGTTGAAAGAGAACCGAAGCACTCGGCACCTTACAAGATTGGAAAGTGATCTTTCAACCGTCCTGAAGATAACAAGATTCTTAGAGGCAACCCTTGAGGTCTAGATTCTTTTAAGATCTTGAAGCCTGTTTGGCCCAGCATATTGACTAATAATCCTAGTCACCCATTACACCTGGAGCACTTTAAGAAACATTTGTCTGTATTTTTCCGTTGCTCCACAGGCTCGAAGCGTAATCTGTCACTCTGATCCTGTTTATGCCACAGCAGGATCTTATCTTGATCTCTCTAATAGTTTTTCAAGTGGCAACATTTTATTCTGAGAGGGAAGAGCAAATGATGTGAGGCACATTAAACCAGAATTGCACAATGTGTTTACATTTGCAGTTTAGGACTGAAAATTGGAGAGATTAATTCCCTTTCCCTTCTCTCAGATCTTTTGCTCATTAAACTCCTGTCAGGTAAGGATAATTTATTGTTTGAAAAAACGT
The DNA here is from genome assembly GCF_965113315.1 of Podarcis vaucheri. Lineage (NCBI taxonomy): Eukaryota > Metazoa > Chordata > Lepidosauria > Squamata > Lacertidae > Podarcis > Podarcis vaucheri. Next base: position 57,372,837 of record NC_138760.1, on the reverse strand, counting down.
AGATATTTCCTTTTCACACCTAAAACAAAGCTAACATTTTTGTCAGTGACTTGAATGGAGCAGAAACTGGGGCATATAATTTATAGGGCATTTTCTAATCTCCCTTTTGGGGGTAAGGCATGGAATTTGTTTCATTAAACTCATTTCCATACTGCCTCCCACAATGAGTCTCAAGGCGGCATACGGCGATATCAAAAGACACTTCAAAATGTTACATTTTGGGAAGAAAGACTAGGGCAGAGTTCATCAGGAACAACCATCACCAGCTCATCAGCAGAGAACATGCTTTGCAGGCAAAATGCCCCAGATTCCACCCCAGGTACCTGCAGTTAATAAACAGACGACTCCCTACTTCAACAGGGGTTACATTCCCAGGTAATGTGCATATACGTGAAATTGCATATAGTGGGGGAAAACATCTAAAAAGCCTGTAAACACCCTCCAGACCTCTGGAAATCCTTGAAAACTCTAAAAAAAACCCCAGCAACACTGGCATGAATGGTGGCTCTCAGTATTCCTCATCGCTGGAGAATGATGTGGAAACAATGATCAGTGGGTTAGACTAGTACTCCGAAGTGCACCACTGTTCTTCTTTTCATGCCATTTTCACAGATTTTGTGACTTTTGCCCTTTTTGCACCTTTTTGCAGTTCAAATTTATTTATTTATTTTACACTCTTGCACCCATACACTAATAATAATAATAATAATAATAATAATAATAATAATAATACCCAGCCCATCTGGCTGGGTTTCCCCAGCCGCTCTGGGAAGCTTCCAGAGTTGAAAATGTATTAATTTTATTATTGTTGTGCCACTCCCTAAAGAATACTGGGAGCTGTAGTTTGCCAAGGGTGCTCAGAACTATAGCCCTGTGAAGTATAAACTACAGTTCCCACAATTCTTTGGGAAGGGTGTGCTTTAAATGTGTTTTAAATATATAGCATGTATACTCTTTCCTTCTCTCTGTGTATCACAACTTGAAAATGACTAGATGGTGAAAGTGTTATTATAGCATTTGAAATAATAAATTGTAGCATAGTGTCCAGATCCAGGAAAATAATAGCACCACTCTATTTTGCCTTGGTCAGATGACACCTGGAATACTGTGTCCAATTCTGGGCACCACAATTTAGGAAGCATATTTACAAGCCAGAACGTGAGCAGGGGAGGGGAACCAAGATAACCAAGGGTATGAAAACCAAGCCTTATGAGGAACGGTTGAAGGAGATGAGTATGTTTAGCCTGGAAAAGAGGAGACTGAGAGAAGATATGACAGCCATATTCAAATATCTCAAGGGCTGGCGCATGGAAGATGGAACAAACTTGTTGCTTCCTCCTCTGGAGGGTAGGACTCGACTCAAACCAATGCATTCAAGTTACAATAAAGGAGATTCCAACTAAACATCAGGAAGAACTTTATGATGGTAAGAGTTGTTTGACAGTGGAACAGACTCCCTCAGGAGGTTGTAGACTCTCCTTCATTGGAGATTTTTAAGCAGAGGTTGTATTGTCATTGGAATTGGATCCCAACTCTACAATTCTATGATCATTCTTGCCCACATGTAATTATGAATTATTTTTATTTTGTACATTTACCTTCCTTCAGTGGGGTTCACAGGCAGCCTCCCATCCAGACAACTGCCCCAGCCCAAAGCTGCTTCGCTTCAGCAAGGCAATTGCATTGGATGCCATTAGAACTGCATACACTGAGCAGCTTCTTGCCCCTTGCTGCCATTTCCTGATACTTAGGGCTCACTGAATCACTGAGCATTGCAGCGTGTGCCTTCCACTGCTCATCAACAATTTTTAGCTATGCCATTATCCTGACAACTCTGTTGAGGAGGTTTTAAAATTGACCAGCTGTCTCGCTGTCCCATATAAATCACTGGCAGTGAGAATTAAAACCCAAAGTACAAGATTGGCTCCACTATTATCAAATAATGGAGGTTTTTAAACAAGACAGGAAAATTGGCTTCCAGGTGGAAAAATCAAAACTTGAGACAGAATTGTTAGAACCCAATATTAAGAATTTGTCAAGAATGTATAACTTGCTGTTGAAATGGAATACACAAGACGAAACAGTTAAATCAGTTATGATTAAGTGGGCACAGGACATTGGTCATAATATTATGTCTGCTGACTGGGAAAGGTTGTGGAACACTGGTATTAAATTTACGGCATGTAGTGCTTTAAAGGAAAATGTGATGAAAATGGTCTATAGGTGGTACATGACCCCAGTTAAGCTAGCAAAAATTTACCATTTGCCTGATAACAAATGTTGGAAATGTAAGGAAACTGAGGGTACTTTTTATCATCTTTGGTGGACATGCCCGAAGATTAAGGTTTTCTGGGAGATGATATATAATGAAATGAAAAAGGTATTTAAATATACCTTCCTTAAGAAACCAGAGGCCTTTCTCTTGGGCATTGTCGGCCAACTGGTGCCAAAAAAGGATAGAACTTTTTTCATGTATGCAACAACAGCAGCAAGAATACTGATCGCAAAGTATTGGAAGACACAAGATTTACCCACCTTGGAAGAATGGCAGATGAAAGTGATTGACTATATGACATTGGCGGAAATGACGAGCAGAATTCGTGACCAGGGAAAGGAGACTGCGGAAGAAGACTGGAAGAAATTTAAGATTTATCTTAAGAACTATTATAAACTTGATGAAGTTTAGAATGTCGAGATTCTACAGAGAAAAAGGGTTGCAGTAATATAAGATTAGATTAAGAAAGGACTATGATGAATTAGGATGGGAAAAAACATTTATATGTTGCTATAAAATTTGGACATGAGGATGCAGAAAGGGGAGGTATGGGGAAGTCCGAGGAAAGAAGTTTATGAAAGGACATTTTGAAATTATATTTGTTTGTTTGTCTGTTTTTCTTTTATGTTTGTTTGTTATAAAAACTCTTGTAAAACCAATAAAAATTTTATAAATCACTGGCAGTGAGGCGGCCGGGCATTTTTCATCTTTTTTTGTGTCTATTTGCTGTTTGACTTAGGAGCCAGCGGTGTAACTGCTCATTTAATGTCAGACACTGTAATACCCTTGCAGCCTGGCATGCCTGTCAGGTTGATTTCATTAGCACGATAAGATGCATAGGCTCCTTTTTATCTCCTCTGTTCTCCTTCTCTCTGTCTTTCTCTGTAATTTGGGTCTTTAAAGTCTTTGCTGTCTCCTGATCTACAGATAATTGTTTACTGTAATACTAACCAGGAAAAGAGCTGATAAACTCCAGATGTAGCCAGGTCGTCAAATTCACTTTCTTCGCTCTATGCCCATGGCTATGGACCTCAGATAACATTTTGCCACTGTCTGCAGTTCTCTGAAACTGTGAAGAAAACTGCCCTAGTTAAGATGGACAGTGATTAAATGTTCTCTCTGCTTTTGAGCAACGGGGGTGAGGGGATTCTCTTTCACTGTGTGAGCAGTCCGCACACATTCCCACAAACGTCTGTCACAATGCTTGTTGTACCGTTTGTTGCAATGTTCTCTTTCCCCCACTTAACTCCTGTGTCAACATGTGTTGAGTTCTATGCAATAATCTTATTTTGCACAGCTGGGAAGCAGCAGGCAATATGGTAGCCTCAGACCAGAGAAGTCGGCTATTTTATTCTATTCCTCCTACCCCCTATCAAGAGAATTCCCACAGACTTTTCAAATACAGTAAACAGCCTCTCTTAGTACTCTCTTTCTTTTCTTTTTTGCAAAACACAAAAATTAACTGATGTTGGATGAACAAGCTACACTAAGAACAAGCCCAAATTGTACCCTTAAATATTTTGGGAAGTCATTTGGTGGTATGCATCAGACTTCCTCTTCCACTGACTAAGATCTCTAAATGTGCACAGCTTGCTTCCGACACTTTTTGACCTCCATGTAATTGCCATTGTAATGTGCGGGGCCATTGGCAGACTTGTGGCCCAGTCAGGCCATAATGCAAATTGGAGTATCTGCTGTACAAGCCACTACTTCTGTTTGCTGTGGCAGGGGCGGGGGGAGGCCCAGTTCATACAGCCATTACCCCCATACGATCCTGACCAAGTCACGTGCCTGCCCCAGAGGTCACAGTCTTTTTAGTGATCCCAGACAATCCTGCAGATGATTATGTGGGAGCCAACAAGCATGTGAAAAGGGCTGGAGACTTGCCATGGTTCTACTAGGTTTGCTGCTTGCAAAGAAAGGAGGGGGGGGGAAAGGTAAGGGGAGAGAATCAGCCGCAATTGCAGACTATTACAGGGGGGTCTGGAGTCATAGGGATAGGTGTACATTAGCAGTGTGTAATCATTGATTCCCACCTCTCTGCTGTCCTTTCCTCCACTGCAACCACACCCTATTTATTAACAAGTCCCTACATTTAATAGCATCCATAATTGGGGGTGTTGAGAAATAATGGAACTGGGATCATATCAATTAACATTTTTGCAAGGAAATTAATTATAGGAAGGAGAACTTCTTCAAAATTCCCCTCCCTTCTGCATAATTTGTTTCTGTTAACAATTGATTGTGATCGTAATGATGAAAACGATAAACTTTAAAAGTTTCTAGGCTTCTCCATTTACCCAGAAACTGCTAGGTAAAGCACAAGAGCAAGAACAAAAATATTTAGCAGAACTACAGTAATGGAAAGACAATTAAAATATTACGTATGCTCAAAAGCTTTGAAAAGAATGCATAATCTGCACTTTCCTAAACTGTGCTGCATGGCATAAGCATGAGGTTAAAAGCAGTAAGTTTATGTGGCGAAAGTTTGGTTGTTGTTTCTAATTGCTTTGGCACTCTACATTTTGCTGTATAAATTGGCTTGCCAATCTATTTAAACTCCATGGCACCAGCTACACCCACATGTGTCGTCTTTCATGCCACCAGTGTCAGCACAGCTATAGATGGAGCCCAAACTGTTTACTTAGGAATGCACAAGTAGATTTAGCATATGGCTATGTAACCTGGCATAAAATATTCCAGGGCTTGAAAGGTGCTCAATATCAGGCAAGTGACTCTATCTGGCTAATTAAGAACGGGTGAAACTAAATCTCTAAAATTAAGCTGTCTCTTGACCTTGAATGCTGGTGTACATCAAGGCTGGGATAATAAGCTGTGCTAATACAGCATCTTTCTCTGTGTCATCGTTCCAAGTGACACTGGAAACCAGCGAGATAATATTGATCCCATCGTAGGGCTTTAGCCAAATGATGCTTCTCTACTCTAAGGGAATATAAGGGGGAATGATTTCTAACCCTAGCCATTGTGAAGATCCTATGTGACATTCCCCCACTTGCACGAAGCACAATTTGCAGATACCTCATCTGCCTGAACCACTTCATATATTTTTGCACAAGGAAGCTATAGCTGGCTAACTATTTCTTTTTGCTACCAAACATAAACAACACAGTGCACATAAAGAATCCATGGATGCTTCTTACTGGAGCAAACTTTCCAGGTTCTATTCAATGCCCTTGTTCCATTAGTGCAAAGATTTATGCTTGTACAAATAGAAATTTCTCCCCTCTTCACAGCAATGGACAGCCTCCCCCGATCAGCTCCAGAGGTTTGGGGTAACCCCTAGAATATATTTAGGGGGTCCACAGAGGGAGAAGTTCCATTACACAAGCAAAAATCACTGTGCTGAGGGAACAAATAATGTAGCACTACGTTGGATACAACCCAATACTGTATTCCACCAAAAAAGGTCAACATCTTCCCACTGCGGCAAAAGCTTTCCTCTGCTTCATGACACTGCATAACTTAGTATGTTGCCATCAGTGTCTTACACAGAGGATTAAACATGAAGGATTACAAGTAGGAAACTGAAACTTCACGCATGGATCTTGACTCCCTATGGGATCCTAGCAAGGTAGAAGGTAAGAGCAATGGTGCAGTTCCCTCAGACACAATGACCATTTTTAAATGCTCTTGCTGTGGATAACCCTGCTTTGGTACAAAGTTTAGAGGATGACAAACATGCCTACTGCTCAGTAGCTTTCAGCAGGACTGTGCTAGAGGTAGGTTACGTGTTTATAGCTTTCACTGTTAACTGCATGAGAGATCTTTTTTGTTGACTTTCTTCTTACTCTCTTCCTGGAAGTCTTGGTTTAGGACTTCTGAAAAGTCCATGAATAGACCAGGGAAATAGGTAAAGGTAAAGGTACCCCTGCCCGTACGGGCCAGTCTTGACAGAGTCTAGGGTTGTGTGCTCATCTCACTCTATAGGCCGGGAGCCAGCGCTGTCCGCAGACACTTCCGGGTCACGTGGCCAGCGTGACGAAGCTGCTCTGGCAAGCCAGAGCCGCACACGGAAACGCCGTTTACCTTCTGGCTAGTAAGCGGTCCCTATTTATCTACTTGCACCTGGGGGTGCTTTCAAACTGCTAGGTTGGCAGGTGCTGGGACTGAGCAACGGGAGCGCACCCCGCCGCGGGGATTCAAACCGCCGACCATGCGATCGGCAAGTCCTAGGCGCTGAGGTTTTACCCACAGCGCCACCCGCGTCCGACCAGGGAAATAGGAAGCCATTAATCCCAGTGTTGTCATTTTAGGAATGTTTTGGAAGATAGGGTCATCCAACTCCATAATGTAGCCATAAAGATGGCATGTTTACCATTATAATGTCACATCTTTACTACAGGCCAGTTTTATGTATTGTTGTGCCAAAATATTTTTTTACAAGGTCTACGTCTGAATCTACATGAGTCCACCATGTTTAGATCCAACATACATTGCTAAGAGGAATGGCACCTTTTACATGGAATCAGTTTGTGTGTCTGTTAAAAATGTGTGTATATCTTTAACCATTTTACCTAATAAAGAACTTGTCACACAAGGAAGTAGAAACAGATTGGTTTATTACACGGAAATTAAAAGAGAAAGAGTATATGGGTGCAGCTTTAGATAGCAAGGTTACACGTATGCAGACATTAAATAATCACTAAATGCATTGCTCTCACCTTAATTCCAAAGTGTAAAGAACTAGCAGCCTTTGTTACACTGTCCTCAAATTTTTCAAAAGTTTTCTTCCACTGCTAAAGAGGCATTAGTTCTTTTGCCTGCTTCCCAAGGCACTTGAGCATTTATTTAGAAGTTGGTGAGTCCAACTTGCCTTATCATTGTGGGGTGTTTCCCACCCCCTGTTAAATATTTCTTAAACACCCTGCAGCAGGAGCACCTGGTTTGGTGGGGCAGAGCAGCATATCTGCCTTGTTCAGCTGTACAACTGAAAGCTGGTATAGCGGCTAAAGAGACTGAACTATGAAATGGCAACTCTCTCTCAGCCTCAGCCTCCCCATCTGCAATAGGGGAGACAGTATTATCAATTTATTTTACAGGGCTGTTGTAAGGATTAAAGCTACATAATGCATGGAACGTGCTTGAGAACCTGAAAGCACTATACACATTTAAGTATTTGTTGTTTTTATCGTTGTTGTTGTTGTTGTTGTTATTATTATTATTATGTTCTGAGACCATCCTTGATTCTGATGTCTCAATTCACAAATACTGTCCACTTCATGAAAATACACTTATAATCTTCCTTCTTGGCCGACGTAAGTAATAGCAGCAACTACTACTCACAAAGTGTAAATTAGCCAGTGACAATAACTAGTCAGATTGGCTCTGAGGCAGAAACAAATGAATACTTTGGGATATTAATCACATGCCACCTTAACCTTTGATGTCTTGATGTTCCAGTTCTGGTGCTCTATTAAGCAACCTTGAGCGACTGCCGCTGCAGCCTCCACAAAACCAGAAATTGGGTTGGCAGCACATTTTCAGCACTTCAAAGGCGGTAAATTACCTTGAGATTGTTTCATTAAATCACCCTTCCCAGTGTGAACAGCAATAACAGAAGAATCAAGATCAAAGGGCATCCATCTTTCTAGATTTGTTACATAGAAAATTACATGCTGAGGGTGTATTTTTCACAAATAATCTCGCTTCCCATTCCAGTAAGAATGGTTCCAATTAGACGAGATGCCTCCCTGACAGCTTGGAGGGTTATGATTGTCATTAACATGGGAGTGGAAGCTTTTCCGCTCCCTCCCCCCTCCCTTCTGGAGAGCTAGTCAAGTCTCTGATGTGCCTCTAAAGTCTAATTAGAAACAATTACGCTGATTAACTAATTACAGGCAATAGTCTTTCAGATTCTCAGAAGAAACTTTTACGCAGCTCCTTATTTATATTGTTGTTTGGATCATTTGTCCATGTTCCCCCTGGCGGTCTGACTTCATAGATCCTTACCCCCACAGCCTCTTCTCCCGAGGTGGAACTGTCACAAGAGAAACCTCAGCAAACCTGCATGGAGACAGACTAGGTGGTGCAGATGGCGAGGGCTTCTGGCGAAACCCCTGACAGGTCGTCTCCTCCTCCTTGATGTGATGAAGCCAGCGAAAGAAGAGAATCTGCAAATCTGATTCTGCAAAGATTTATGACGTTATTCTCAGGCTCCGAACCTCAGGCAGTGGCTGTAATTTCCTTGCCGTGGCTAAGTAAACAATTAGTAGTACTCCAGGAGCAAAGCTGATATTAATGAAGCAGTGAGCTAAAATGGCAGCTGAACGCATTGCGTGATGTGAAATTCCTCTGGGAAACCGGGAGAGATGTAGAAAGGAGGGGATTTTTAAGGGTGGGGGTGGGGGAAGAGTCTTGTTGTGAGGGGAGGGAAGGAGGAGAAGAAGAAGATACGACTTGTGAACTTCCACCATCCATTTTCCAGTGGTGGCCCCAGGGCCGGATTTAGGTTTGATGACGCCCTAAGCTACTGAAGGTAATGGGGCTCTTTATGTCCAGCTGTCCTCTGTCAACAACAGATTGTCACTGTTTTTTGTGTTGAATATATGCCAAATCAGGCTTGCTCAAACTCGGCCCTCCAGATGTTTTTGGCCTACAATTCCCATGATCCCTAGCTAGCAGGACCAATGGTCAGGGATGATGGGAATTGTAATCTCAAAACTTCTGGAGGGCAGAGTTTGAGGAAGCCTGTGCTAAATGGTAATTTATGGACCTAATAGGCATCTAAAGCCATTTGCACATAACAAAATATGTATTTTATCAAAGTAATTGTTGAACTGAAATACAATTAAGAAGTAGTATATTGGGGGGGGGCAAGAGAGTGGGGTTTCGCTTATACGTAAATCCGGCACTGGGTGGCCCCACCACATGCAACTGGTACCACAGGGTCTTCTTGTCCTGAGAGAGGGAAGGAAAAACAACAGATACAGCTTGTGAGATACTCCCCACCCAGCTTCTAGTGGCAGCCCCTGCACACATAAATGGCTACCTTGGGGTCTTCTGAAGAACCATCTTGTCCAGAGGGAGGTGAAGGGCAGGGAATGAAACAAAGCAGGCCTTCAAAATGCCTTTCTTTCCCCTGTAGCATAATTAACAACTTTATGTAACAATTTTGTTAAATCCACTTGTGATGTCCACCTGAAAAGCAATATACAGTGGTACCTCGGGTTAAGAACGTAATTCGTTCTGGAGGTCCGTTCTTAACCTGAAACTGTTCTTAACCTGAGGTACAACTTTAGCTAATGGGGCCTCCAGCTGCCGCTGCACCGCTGCCACACAATTTCTGTTCTCATCCTGAAGCAAGGTTCTTAACCCGAGGTACTATTTCTGGGTTAGCGGAGTCTGTAACCTGAAGCGTGTGTAACCCAAGGTACCACTGTATAAACACCCTGAGCGAAAATAAATGTTTCAGAGTGATGTCTACCAAGCATTCCTCTGAATGGGGACCAAGGCAAACAGCTATGCTGTCAAAATGGCGACGAAGCATCATACAGTGCAATGTCCCCACAGTGCTCTACCTTCTTGTCATAGCTGTTGAGAAGGAGCAAGGACTGCCTCACCACGCAGGGCAAGCTGGTATGCAGGGATAGGGTAGCATTTCTGGCAGAAGAAACTGATGTTGTAGCAAATTGTGTAATCTTCATCATAAACAGGTTGTCACTTTAACAGAGTGAGAACTCTATAGTGCAGTGTATAACCCCGTTTGATGTTTAAGTTACTGAAAGCATAACTACTTCAAAAACAAAGAACAGGGGGAAAGGGGATGCATAATGAAAACTGCAAATTACTAAGACATGAAAAGTATCACTACCAAAAAAAAAAAAAAAAGAAAAGCTATGAAGGAATTTAAAACCTTGGCAGTAGCAAACTAAGTTTTACTTGGAGTAAAAGCTATAGAGAAGACCTATTGAAATTAATTGACTCTGAGTAAAACTAAGTTCACTACTGCCCCATAAGTATACAAAGTTGTCCCACTAATGCAAAGACTTCTTGTGTAGATCCCTGTGATCTGTGGGAAGCTCCTCCTGCAATGTCCAAAGATCCCAGAAGTCATTTCCACAGTAACTCAGAGCAGGGCTTTTAGTATGGCTGCCCCTCTTCTGTGGAATAGCATTGCTGTTGAGCTATTCCAAATGCCCACTATTTGCACTTTCCAGAAACAATTGGGTAAACCTAGTTGGAGCCATTTCCCCCATTCCTGCCCACCAAGACTCTTGGATGTTTGGGCCACTGCTAGGAATAGATAAAATTGTAGCTTTTTTCCATTTCTCATTTGTCCAGTTGTAGTTTCATTCCCCACATTTCTGCATTATTGTATTTTTTAGAGAACTGCATTGCAAAATGTGGAAAAGCATGCACTTAGAAGGATAGCTGTTTTTCATTTTGGGTATTTGTTCATGCATTCTCCACCCCCACCCCCCCATCACTAGCCGTAGAGGAAGAGGAGCACCCTTTGTGCAGAAAAATGTTTTGGGCTTGCACTGCAAATAAGCAAGTATGGACCAGCATAGCAGTGCTTTTGTATTATAGAAGAGATCTGCCTGCATTTAATCGGTATATCTCTATTTTGCAGTTGTTGTTGTTTTAAAAAAGATAGCCATTCAAATTTCCTCCAACTGCAAAGGAACACCGCCCCCTCTGCTTTGCACATTGCATGTTCAAGTTTTCTGCTCTCCCCCTCCTAAAGCAGTACTACTTTCCCTCTTCCTCATGTTCTAACATTGAGTAAGAGCTGACTTGGTAATTGAGGTCACATTTCAGTGTTTAGTGAAGGAAACCAGTGCCATATCCTTAAGTAAATTCAGCTCTGCTGTATATGTTTGTCAGCACCCGATTGCCAGCATGATGATGGTGATCAGATGTTGTTTGGGAACTCGGATACGCTGATTGGTTTTGATAACCTGAAATTAACAGCTGGATTTATAGCTTGTAAATATTCATTGTGGTGAATTCTCACATCCCCCGGCGTAATCACCTCTTCCTGTCGAGACCTCATTCATGAATCCCAACCCTGTGGGATTATCCCCAGGATGCAAAGCACGCAGCCTTTGCTAAGAAACCAATAAAGTTACACTTTCAGATCTTTCATGGGGCTTGATTAAGTTGTATGCGAGGGCGACAGTTAAAATTTACACACGCTGGTATAATGGTTACATGTGCGTAATGGACACACACACACACATTTCTCAATGTTTCAACCCTCCATTCTTCAATTACCATGTGTAAATGCACATATGTGAGCACACTGCTGGCCATTTGCCATTAACCAATTCTGGTCCTAAATTATTGCTTTCATATAGAAAGAACTAGTTATGAGTTGACATAAGCAGAATACAACTGGTGCCATAAATCTTCTTCTTCTTTTTTGGTTTGGACCATTCACTTTGATGATCCTGGACATGGCTGAATAAAGTATACAGGATGCTGAATGGGGAATCCTTTCTCTGCCAAGGGACACATTCCCGGTAACCTGTCAGGAGTCACATGCTGGCAATGGATGGAGCTGGAGCTCCTCCTTTTTTGGCTCTCTCTTTCTACCACCCCTTCCTCTACCTTATTTTTCTTCCCTGCTCAACTGGCAGTAAGGGCAGAGGCAGTTTTAGGGTAGTGCAATTGGTTTGGCCACACTGGGCACTGCGTTGCAGAGGGCACCACAACAATGCTGCAGAACAGAGCGTGAAACGCAGGGGTGGTGAATTTTAGCATCTCACAGGGCACCACTGAAAGATCTAAGTGCCCAAAGTCTGCCACTGGTCTGGGGAAGGACAGAGGTCTTGCCAGAGGTCTGAACTGATCCCTTCCAAAGGGCTTCTCCCACTCTTCTCTGTCACCCCCTGCCTTTCCTTTCCTTTCTCCCTCTAGTTTCCCCCACCCACATGAAATTGTTGGCTTAATTTGGTAAATGGAAAAATAGTTATGGTATAATATAAAAATGAGATTTCCCTGGATGCTTAGGTCCAGGTTTGGGGCAAGTGAGAGAACCCAGCAGAGATTTAAATCACAAAATATGCAGCAAAGTAAAGTGTGCAAAAATAGGCTGTTAGACCTTTAAATTATACCCTTCTAAGTTGCTTCCAAGGGACGCGGGTGGCGCTGTGGGTTAAAGCCTCAGCGCCTAGGGCTTGCCGATCGAAAGGTCGGCAGTTCGAATCCCCGCGGCGGGGTGTGCTCCCGCTGCTCGGTCCCAGCGCCTGCCAACCTAGCAGTTTGAAAGCACCCCTGGGTGCAAGTAGATAAATAGGTACCGCTTACCAGCGGGAAGGTAAACGGCGTTCCGTGTGCTGCGCTGGCTCGCCAGATGCAGCTTTGTCACGCTGGCCACGTGACCCGGAAGTGTCTGCGGACAGCGCTGGCCCCCGGCCTATAGATGTGAGATGGGCGCACAAACCCCAGAGTCTGTCAAGACTGGCCCGTTCGGGCAGGGGTACCTTTACCTTTACCTTTAAGTTGCTTCCAAAGTAATGGTTCACTTACAAACTCTTCAAAGGTCAGATTCATGTGCTTTCCTAAACAGCACCAAAAAACAGAGGCATAACAACTTAGGTTCCAAAATAGTAAATGTTTCTAAATTATTTGTATAGAAACACAAAGATAGCTTGCTTAATCCTGCTTAGACCTCCATATTTGGTAAAGGGAGAGATGAAAATGTTTGGTAGCTCTTCCTCCCAAGGTGTGGGGGAGTGATCTTGTTAAGACCAGCAGGGCAGTTTACTCTATGGTCTTAACTCCTTCATGCATTAATTTGAGTTAAGCATGTTGGTTAGATGAGGATGGATATCCCACAGAAATCAGGCTGAGGAGCCACATGAGACTTTCAGGCCAGTCTTGATCTCTTCCTCCTAGATTCTTCGCTGTAGCTTTTCTCGTGCTTCCATTCTAGATAATCTGTAAGGAACTCTGAGGATCAAACAGGCAGAAATATTTGCAAGCCCATAACATTGCATGTGGATCCTTAGTTTTAATATATCTTGTGTTGAATTTGTATTTTTAAACTTTTTAATAGTTCTATTCACTTCTAGTTTGTATTTTCATTGTACTTGATCTGTGAGCTGTGCTGGGACTTTATCTTATAGGGCAACCACATAATTCAGTAAGCAACTAAGTTTGTAAGGGGTCAAGAAATAAAATGCAGAAAGTTTGAGCTTCAGCCCTTGGCATTTTGAGGCTTGCCATAATTCAAAAAGTAAAATTCCTGACACAGAAAATAATCAAACAAAAAAATCTACACTCCTCCAGCCAATTCTTCTTCTTCTAGCAGAGAAAGAAATGGAGATTCCTTGTTGAGGTTTTCCTCCTCTGCTTTGGGAGGGTGGGACTGAGGAGGCAAGTTCCTTTGGACCTGCTCCCGAGCAAGTAGCCACAGGCGCCTGGTTCCCTTTTAGCTGGATTCCTCACCTCCTGCTCTGCATCATGGAAAGGGGAGCGATTGTCTTTCTCAAGGCTGCAGCTGCGGCCAGTGGTGGTGGAAGGGGTGTGCAGTAGTTGTGGTCCGCCCCGGGTGTCATCTCTGAGGGGGGGTATGATATCGCCACGCTGCCCCCAGGACGCTCGCCTTGCCCCCAGGTTCACGGCATGTATGCCGCTCCAGGTGCCGGAGCAGCTAGCTCCGCCTCTGGTTGCGGACGCTTCTAGAAGATAACACAGCGGCTCTCGGGGGGGGGGGGGGAGGAAGGCAGGGGCAGGATAACTGAGTTGTCTTTATTTTCCTCTCTGACGGCTCGAGGGTGCTTGGGGCTGCTCTTGCCCTCTTTCCACCATCCCCCATGCTCCCCTCCTCCTCCTCAGTTGAGGCTGCTGTGTGTGGGGAGGTGGGGAGTGTGAGCATGCTTTAGGTCTCCCATATAAGGGGAGATATTCTTTCCACTGCTCAGTGTGGAGGGAAACCCAGAAAACCAGAAAAAAACCCTGGTTGCCATATGTATGGGAAATTCCAGACATCTCTTAAAATTCAAGATTTTCCCCAGGATACCATTTTAGGCGTCCAATGTCCTGTCATGTCCAGAATTTTTGGGACGTATGGCAAGCCTAAACATTTCTAGTTTGAAAAAGACGCTTGCTTAGAATCTTTGGGACATGTCTTTTTACCTGGTCTTGTATACCCAAGATTAGTTTACCTTAAAGCACTGAGATGTGGATGCACACCCTTTGGTACTACCAATGTTCCATATCTATCTATCTATCTATCTATCTATCTATCTATCTATCTATCTATCATCTATCTATCTATCATCTATCTATCTATCTATCTATCTATCTATCTATCTATCTATCTATCTATCATCTGTCTATCTATCTACATAGCTGTCAACTTTCAGATTTGAAAATAAGGGATCAGCAGCCTCGAAAATAAGGGAATAGCAGCCTCACCGGTTCCGGTGACAGTCGGACAGGATATCTAACAATCTGGAATAGCAGCAAGAAGCAGCAGGAAACAGTGCTGGAATAAGGGGATTTCCCGCAAAAAAAGGGAAGGTTGACAGCTATGATCTATCTGTCTCCTTAAAATTATCCTTTTTGATCAGTGACTGGTTACTGTTTGTTTACTTGTGGAGAACTGGATGTGAAATGTTCCCCCTGAGAACAGAGTGTATAATGTTTCTAGGTGTTTTGCAGGTGAAAACAAAGGCTGCCACGTGCACAGTACTCCACGACCAGCACAATCAATTCCTAATTTACCCTGGTAAATATAAAGCAAAGCCACAGAGACATGTACAAGTGGCTGCACTAGTTTGCTAGCCAAAACAAAGTCTGCTTGCTTTATCCCCATTACAGAAGAATCTTGATCTTAGACGCAGGCTAGGATGCAAGGAGGCACATTTCAAGACAAGATAAATATAGACAGTAATATAATCTAAGAGTGGAGAAAAGAGCTACTGTTGAGAATTTTAACACTAGAAAAATTACTGAATTACAGGAGGCACGCCCTGCTGGAATTCTGGTTTTCACAGTCTCTTTGCTTGTCAAACTTAATATCAAGTAAAATAACCTAATTTGACTTGGCAAAGGCACATACAATATGGGCCTGATATCTATGACAGAGTCTTTTGAAGTTTCTTATAAACAATGTTTTCTCGGGTTTGGAACAGGGAGTGGAATAACAAACAATGTTCCCGACTCCAAACCTGCTGCAGAAACGTACGGATCAGCACGCAGTTCATCAGCTAAGGGAATACCACAGTTAGGCCACCATGTAGGAAAACAGTTTGGCTCCTGCTTAATTTTGGACAAGGGCATGCATGGTGGACTAAAAAAGGATGCTTTGCTGAATCAGCGCAAGGGAAAGGCTCTCTTTGTTTTGAAGTTAAAACGGCTCTGGGTAATGAACAGGACCCTAGCCACAGTGGCCAGGAATTAAAACGTGGATTGCATGACCACAGCTTGGGCTTATTTATTTTTCGCCATGCATGTTTTTACATGGTTCATTGATAATATTACCGTATTGACTCGAATATAAGCCACACTCCCACCCCCCACCCAAAATTCCATCTGTGAAAAGTTAAAGTGCAGCTTATATTCGCGACCTTATGCCACTGGCAAAGTGGCATGGCTCCCCTCAGGAAGCAGCCCGGGAGCACGTGGCAATGGCGCCCAGCCTGCCTGCCACTCCCAAGCCTCCCTCAAACCATTGGAATGAAGGGGGGAAGGCTGCTGACAAAGCGGCGAGGCTCCCTCCTCCAGAGAGCCTGGGGCAATGGCGCCCATCCCATTCACAGCTCCCAAGCCTCCCCCAAGCCGCCAAATTTTAAAGGTGTGGCTTATTTGCTGGCGCAGCTTATATTCAGGCCAATACGGTAATTAGTTTGTCAGGAGCGCCCAGCTTTTATAGTTGGGTTGCCAGACTGGAATTTGGAGGACCTCTGTTTATCTTTACTGATACCGTAGTGGGAAACCTCCCCTTCATGGATCACTGCCTTGCCATGGCAAAGGGGCTTGAAGAACTCAGAGAAGCTATGAACTATGCCAAGCAGGGCACCCAAGATGAACAGGTCATAGTGGAGAGTTTTGACCAAACGTGATCCACCTGGAGGAGGAACCGGCAAGCCACTCCAGTATCCCTGCCAAGAAAACTCCATGGACAAAGACAACAGGCATATAAAAGTTATGACGCTGGAAGATGAGCCCCTCAGGTCGGAAGGCATCCAACATGCTACTGGGGAAGAGCGGAGGACAAGTACAAGTAGATCCGGAGCTGATGAAGCGGCTGGGCCAAAGCCGAAAGGACGTTCAGTTGCGGATATGCCTGGAAGCGAAAGGAAAGTCCAATGCTGTAAAGAAAAATATTGCATAGGAACATGGAATGTAAGAACCATGAACCTGGGTAAGTTGGATGTGGTCAAAAATGAGATGGCAAGAATAAATATTGACATCCTGGGCATCAGTGAACTAAAATGGATGGGAATGGGCGAATTCAGTTCGGATGACCATCATATCTACTACTGTGGGCAAGAAACCCGCAAAAGAAATGGAGTGGCCCTCATAGTCAACAAAAGAGTGGCAAAAGCTGTACTGGGATGCAATCTCAAAAATGATAGAATGATCTCGATACGAATCCAAGGCCTTTTAACATAACAGTAATCCAAGTTTATGCACCAACTACTGGTGCTGAAGAAACTGAAATTGACCAATTCTATGAAGACTTACAACACCTTATAGAAGTGACACCAAAGAAGGATGTTCTTCTCATTATAAGGGATTGGAATGCTAAAGTAGGGAATCAAGAGATAAAAGAAACAACTGGCAAGTTCGGCTTTGGAGAGCAAAATGAAGCAGGGCAAGGGCTAATAGAGTTCTGTCAAGAGAACAAGCTGGTCATCACAAACACGCTTTCCCAACAACACAAGAGATGACTCTACACGTGGACATCACCAGATGGGCAGGATTGAAATCAGATTGATTATATTCTCTGCAGCCAAAGATGGAGAAGCTCAATACAGTCAGCAAAAACAAGACCTGGAGCTGACTGTGGCTCAGATCATCAGCTTCTTATAGCAAAATTCAAGCTTAAACTGAAGAAAGTAGGAAAAACCACTGGGCCGGTAAGATACAATCTAAATCAAATCCCTTATGAATACACAGTGGAAGTGAGGAACAGGTTTAAGGATTTCGATTTGCTAGACAGAGTGCCTGAAGAACTATGGATGGAGGCTCGCAACATTATACAGGAGGCAGCAACGAAAAGCATCCCAATGAAAAGGAAATGCAAGAAAGCAAAGTGGCTGTTCAACAAGGCCTTACAAATAGCGGGGGAGAGAAGACAAGCCAAATACAAGGGAGATAGTGAAAGATACAGGAAATTGAATGCAGATTTCCAAAAAATAGCAAGGAGAGACAAGAAGGCCTTCTTAAATGAGCAATGCAAAGAAATAGAGGAAAACAATAGAATGGGAAAAACCAGAGATCTGTTCAAGAAAATTGGAGATATGAAAGGAACATTTCATACAAAGATTTTCATAATAAAGGACAAAAGTGGTAAGGACCTAACAGAAGCGGAAGACATCAAGAAGAGGTGGCAAGAATACACAGAGGAATTATACCAGAAAGAAATGGATGTCTCGTACACCCCAGGTAGTGTGGCTGCTGACCTTGAGCCAGACATCCTGGAGAGTGAAGTCAAATGGGCCTTAGAAAGCACTGCAAATAACAAGGCCAGTGGAAGTGATGGTATTCCAGCTGAACTATTTAAAATTTTAAAAGATGATGCTGTTAAGGTGCTACACTCAATATGCCAGGAAGTTTGGAAAACTCAGCAGTGGCCAGAGGATTGGAGAAGATCAGTCTACATCCCAATCCCAAAGAAGGGCAGTGCTAAAGAATGCTCCAACTACCGCACAATTGCACTCATTTCACACGCTAGCAAGGTTATGCTTAAAATTCTACAAGGAAGGCTCAAGCAGTATGTGGACTGAGAACTCCCAGAAGTGCAAGCTGGATTTAGAAGAGGCAGAGGAACCAGAGACCAAATTGCAAACATGCGCTGGATTATGGAGAAAGCTAGAGAGTTCCAGAAAGACATCTACTTCTGCTTCATTGACTATGCAAAAGCCTTTGACTGTGTCGACCACAGCAAACTATGGCAAGTTCTTAAAGAAATGGGAGTGCCTGATCACCTCATCTGTCTCCTGAGAAATCTCTATGTGGGACAAGAAGCTACAGTTAGAACTGGATATGGAACAACTGATTGGTTCAAAATTGGGAAAGGAGTATGACAAGGCTGTATATTGTCTCCCTGCTTATTTAACTTATATGCAGAATTCATCATGCGAAAGGCTGGGCTGGATGAATCCCAAGCCGGAATTAAGATTGCTGGAAGAAATATCAACAACCTCAGAGATGCAGATGACACAACCTTGATGGCGGAAAGTGAGGAGGAATTAAACAACCTTTTATTGAGGGTGAAAGAGGAGAGCGCAAAATATGGTCTGAAGCTCAACATCAAAAAAACGAAGATCATGGCCACTGGTCCCATCACGTCCTGGCAAATAGAAGGAGAAGAAATGGAGGCAGTGAGAGATTTTACTTTCTTGGGCTCCATGATCACTGCAGATGGTGACAGCAGCCACAAAATTAAGAGACCCCTGCTTCTTGGGAGGAAAGCAATGACCAACCTAGACAGCATCTTAAAAAGTAGAGGCATCACCTTGCCAACAAAGGTCCGTATAGTAAAAGCTATGGTTTCCCCACTAGTGATGTATAGAAGTGAGAGCTGGACCATAAAGAAGTCTGATCGCCGGAGAATTGATGCTTTTGAATTATGGTGCTGGAGGAGACTCTTGAGAGTCCCATGGACTGCAAGAAGATCAAACCTATCCATTCTGAAGGAAATCAGCCCTGAGTGCTCACTGGAAGGACAGATCGTGAAGCTGAGGCTCCAATACTTTGCCCACCTCATGAGAAGAGAAGACTCCCTGGAAAAGACCCTGATGTTGGGAAAGATGGAGGGCACAAGGAGAAGGGGACGACAGAGGACAAGATGGTTGGATAGTGTCTACGAAGCTACAAACATGAGTCTGACAAAACTGCGGGAGGCAGTGGAAGACAGAAGTGCCTGGCGTGCTCTGGTCCATGGGGTCACGAACAGTCGGACACAACTAAACGACTAAACAATAACAAGTGGGAAACCTTTTTGCTGATTTACCTCTTGTGCCATTCATGGGTTTCCATCAGTCCCACTCTACCCAGGGGCAAACGTATTACAGTGGTACCTCGGGTTAAGTACTTAATTCATTCTGGAGGTCCATTCTTAACCTGAAACTGTTCTTAACCTGAAGCACCACTTTAGCTAATAGGGCCTCCTGCTGCCGCCGTGCCGCCACTGCATGACTTCTGTTCTCATCCTGAAGCAAAGTTCTTAACTCGAGGTATTATTTCTGGGTTAGCGGAGTCTGTAACCTGAAGCGTCTGTAACCTGAAGCATATGTAACCCGAGGTACCACTGTATTATGTCTTTATCCTGCCCTTTCATGAAGGAGCTTGGGAAGGTATACAAGGCTCACTGACATTTTATTCTCACAACTGTCCTGTGAGGTAGATTGGACTGAGACTGGCACACGGTCACCTATGAGCTTCATGACTGAGTGGAGTTTGAACCCAGCTCTCTCCAATGCCCTAACCACCATCTCCAATTACAGGCCTCCTTGATGGAGAAACTATGTGGATGGTTCAGAACAGCAACCTTATTGGATGCATCAGTACCACTGAAGGTGAAGAAGGTGGTCTTGAAGATTGCAACCTGACTACTGAATCTGGAATGCCCTAGAAAGGAAGACTGGTGTGTGGATTTTGTAAGATGGGTGTCTTTTTGAGGACAAGGTGCTTTTTGCATAATAGGCAGAAATCAGCCGGTGAAACTTTTCTGGCTGATGCAATGATAGGAAAAAAACTTAAGCTGCTGACTTCTAGCTTATGTGGCTGCTAAAGGCACAGAGACTCTGTTGTAAAGATGCCAAGCCTTCTTCATCACGGGAATACTAGAAATTTGTACTAAAGGGAAGATAAATTAATCTGTACATACAATGGGTTCAAGCACTAGTCACCCATTCATGTTGCAGGTATAAAATGCCAGATTCAAGCTCTAGTTAAAAGCATCTCAAGAAGCAGGACTGAAAATGAACATTTATCAATATACTGCTTATGCTGTGTATCAGCTTTTCCCAAATTGCTGCCTTCCAGATGTTTTGGACTATAACTCACACCATTGCTGACCATTGGCCATGCTGGCTGGAGTAGATAGGAGCTGTCATCCAAAATATCTGCAGCGCACCAGGCTGGGGAAGCCATTCCAAAAGACATGCCATAGAAGACTGTGACTAATGGCTCGGTCCTGGTAATAGTAAATTTTGTATTGATTCAGTTTTGAAGATAAATGGGGTGTGCTTGCAAAGTGCACCAATATTCCCGATTCATCTACCACCACCCGGTAGTTATTTACCGTCTTGGATTGTAATCCAAGCTAGAGAATTACTCCCCCTCCTTTCCCTGTTCACAAGTCTAAGATACTTCAGTGCTGCTGAAGATCCTGAAATGGATCTAAGAGAGGATTAGTAAAATTCATGGAGGGTGGCTGTGAGTCAGGAGATTGTTATGCTGTTGTGTGCTACTTTCAGGACCAAAGGCAACGTCACTCTAAATACCAGTGGCTGTGTCACAAAAGCAGGAAAAGGCTACTGCTGCCCTTATGGCCCTGCTTGTGGGCTTCCCAGAGGCATGTGTTTGGCCACTGTAGAAAACAAGATGTTGAACTAGATGGGCCTTTGGTTTGATCCTGCAGAGCTCTTCATATGTTCTTATTGTCAGATAATGGGATAGATTTTAACTGTGCAACATCGCCTTCAGTTGAGTGGGGGTGTGTGTCTCCTGCTGTTATTTATTTTCCGTTACGATATTTCCACCATTCAAAATTTATTTTCTATCAAACAAATACTTCCATTTTCAAATTCCTCTAACCCCCTCAGCCCCATTGATAATTTATAGATTGATAAGGAAGGAACAATTTCCTTTATTAGTTTCAACAGGAAGTTTATTGGTGTTCTTTCCACGTAACTCAATCAGGCCAAGAATGCCACACATGTTTTTAAATCAAATGTAAACTAATACTGTCCAGAAGTTTAAAGTCAAAGAGCAGCAGGACTTAAAAAACACACACAACCCACTAGATATCTAGTTACATGCCAGAGGCCTCCTCTTCAATGGCAATAACAGGAATCTAAGGACTAAAGGACTTCCTTTGACTCTTAATGCGTTAGAGTGAAAACTGCCTATAACCAGCAAAGATTTGCATTTGAGCTGCTGCTGGAGTCAAGGAAGACATGTAGTTCTGATATACTCTGATATATTCTGTGCATGGCCCCAGGCTGCCTCTTGAGCATCCAGCGCAGTCCTGTAAACACATCCTTACTCATGAATAGTGCCATTGATTTCCATGGGAGCTGTCATGTGAGTGATGGTCAGGGGGACTAACCTCATAACCTTTTGACAAGAATTTTCAAGATCTTTCTCCGAATGATCACTGTATCCGTTCAAGGGAGTGTTTATCTGGTACTCTGAAGATGGAAATCCAAAAGAGACATCAATCAATCAATTGTTGCACGCTTAAATCATTTTTGCTCTTCCTGTTGCACCACATACTGTACACGCTCGGATGTCTACTTGCAACGAACGGCCACTTAGTAGAGACTGGATTCCTGTACTGAAAACAAGGAGGGAGATGGGCTCAGTTGCCGGGCACACACTTTACATGCAGAAGATCCCAGATTCTGTTTCTGGCATCTCCATTCAAAATTATCTCAGCTGGCTGGACTGGGGGAAGAGTTCTGGCTGAGACTCAGAAAGGTCACTGTCAGTTACATTAAACAGCACTGGGCTAGCAGAACTGTGCAAAATGAATGAATGAATGAATGAGTTTGTTTTTGTTGCTTGGTTGGAGAACCCACTTCATTTTATTGCTTCATAGCCACATGCTGCTTTGTTTTGTTCCCACTTCAGAGGGTCGCTTCATTTCATAAACAAAGGCTCACTTGCATTTCCTGTTGATTTCAATGGGGAAATCACAACGTGCCTATAACGTCTCCACTTAAAAAGCAAACAAAAACAAAACACAAAATTGAACTAAATGTGCAGGGATGGTACCCTTTTCAGACAAATAGGTTCAGAGGTTTGTATGCCATGCCCTTTTAAAACTGGAACATTTCAACGTTTCTGCTGCCCTGCTGCCACCTGGTTTGTTAAGCTAAGTATTGGCATAAAACTCAGCAAGGAACGTAAAGGAGCCTTTTGGCCAGATCAGTGCAAATTTCTACAGAGATATGTGCAGTGTACAGGCAATGCTATACACCATTCCATGGACAGATAAACCTGTCAGTGACAATACTGGCTTGCTCTCAGTCACCCTTCCTGGCATTGGCTGGAAAATTCTTTCAAAGTTCAGCAAATGAATAAAATGCAAATGAAGTTTTGTTAAGAAATAAAGCTTTGTTTTCCAAGCACTTTGTCTCCACCTCCATTCCAACTACAAAGCACCCCATTGGTTTCAGATCCGAATCTATTGCACTGCTCTATGGAGACAGTTCAATAGACTGTCTCAAAACATTTCTGATGTGGAAACTCAAAGGTATAAAATGTGAGGCCAAGCCACAATCCCTCCCGGGCAACCTTTCAGTGGCTACATGTCACCAGTGGGCAAGACCAGAGGCAAAAGTGGGCAGAGGAATCCTAAGTCTACCTTTGCACACTAGCCTAGTTTCTGTGCACATAGCCCTCAATCCTTCATCCAGACAAGCAAGAGGCCTTATCAAAGTCTAAGGACACATTCCAGCCTGGCAAAAACACTCAAGGAAGATGTGGCCGGGGAGAGGGGAGGCATTACCTGGGGAAAGTCTCACGATCCCAGGCCTGAAGTGCCCCACAGCCTGATATAACCCATGACTACAGAGAGGACTGGGGATTACCAAATTACCAAAACACCCCTGCACAAGTTTGCTCAGTACTATTAATGAGGGGTTCTTCAAAAGCCAGCCTGGATTGATGACAAAAGTCAGCATGGGCTGATAAGTCAAATCAAAAGAAGGAGGAGTGATGTGGGTAGAATGAAGCAAACAAAATGAGGGTTGGAAAATGGGCAGGACAAAACAGACTTGACAAATAAATTCTTCTCCTGGGATATCAAAAATTGGTGGTGGAGATGGTGATTTGAGCACTCATGAGGGCCTTAGTGAAGGCCACATGTGGCTCCTAGGTTGTTCATGTGTGTGAACTGTAGGATGTGAGATTTAAGGGTTTGGAAAGGCTCCTCTCTAAGCAGTGATGGCTGGTAGCTACTGAGCCCAAAGGTAGCTGGAGCTGGAGCCAATGGCAGGCAGTGCCTATGGATTTTAGGTTTATTCCCATCTTCTTCTCTTCTACAAAGTGCTACAAAGGCAACTTTAAGATGGGTTGCAAGCAGGAAGACAGGCAGGTGGGGGCTGGGTAAGGGCACACAGAGGTTGGTGGGGCAGTGCCCCACTTGCACTGAAGGACCAGCCTTCACAGTCCCTAAGGGAAGTCTAAGGCTGAAACCACACATGCATTTTCAAGCACTTTAATGATGGCTTTTAGGGATATTTCCCCAGTTCAATCAGGCATACGACCACCATTTACACATTGTGCTTTTCTCATGTCGATGTTATTACAACCCATTCTGTTAGGGTGGGAGATCCCCCACAATTTGCCTATAGCCCACCCATAGCAGACGTTCCCCTGCATATCAGAAACCCACTGAATAATAATAACAACGGAATAAACACACAAATGTGAATGTCATTTATGGCCACACTACATTATTGAATGGTCAGTGCTTATGCCTGGGCACATGGCACAACTTACGCCCTTTGCTTTAATGCCACCAGCTGTTTCTGTGACCTCCTCAGCCTGCCCTTGCAACCAAATGAGAAGTAACAATGCATGCCTGGATGTGGGGAATGGGATCATGGAGGCCCCTGTTCTCCATACAAGCCCATTGACTTTACTGCACAATCCTGCTCTCCTCTTCTCCATATAAGCCCATTGGCTTTCCTGCACAAATCCTGCTCTCCTCTTCTCCATACAAGCCCATTGGCTTTCCTGCACAAATCCTGCTCTCCTCTTCGCATTTGCTATCTCCTGTTTGCTCCCAATTAGTTGGTTGACCTTACTTTCTTTCCACACATTTGATAATGTCATATACCTCTTTGATGTGTCCCACTCCTAGGGTCACTAGCTAGTTGGTTTTTCAAAAGGAAGATGTCCCAAATGCTTTGGCCCAGACTTCCCCAACCTTGTACTTTCCAGAGGTTTTGAACTGCAACTCCTACTGGCCCCTGCCAGCATGGCCAATGGTCAGGGATAATGGGAGGTGTAGTCCAAAATATCTGGAGGGCAAACAGGTTGGGAACGCTGCTTGAGCAGGCCTCCTCCTCATTTTGCTTGCCCTTTTCTGTGCCCTTTCAGGCTCCTTGAAATCTAGCAACCTCAACTGTACCTAGTGTTCCAAATTTCGCCACATCATGGATTTACAGCATGGCAGCATGATAAATGCTGTTTTATGTTCAGTTCCTTTGTGACTCATTCCAGGCCTTTTTGAACTGCAGTTACACACTGCGTCACTGTTTGCAGAAAACTTTTCAAGAGCAAATTGCTTTGGAGCATTCCAATTTCAGACAGTAGGGAATGCAGGGATATGCTCCTTGAACCAAACTACTGAGGAACCTCAATGGAAAGATGGCTGTGTCTTATAATGACCCCTAGTGGCCTGCTGGCAGCACAAGAGTTTACCACCCACTCCTCACCCGCCTCCTCCTCCACCACCACCATTCCCCCAAATCCAGCATCGGGGCATCAACTCTGGCAGAGAGATTCCAGTTGGCAAAGTGAAGGAAGCCGCTTTCTACAAAACCCAGGGGCACTTGACAAGATTATGACTCAAACGTATCATCATAATATACCCAAATGCTGATTGGAAAGGGCTGGGTTACAATAACACTGACAAAAGGAAGTGTGTCAACATTCAGCACGTAATTTTCTGTGTGAACATCTTGCAAATGTTTGGTTGTAAATCTCTGGCAAACTGCCCTGCCTCTCATTGCCAAGATAATTGGGAGAAATTCCCCTCCCTCTTTTCTTGGCACACTTTGGAAGGGAACTGAACCAGTTTGCTTCTAAATGAAAACGTTTTAATTTCTTATGTCACACTAGGAAGTTATATATGCAGTGAATTATCTCTGTTAGACAGAAAACACAGTGGAGCTTTTATTATTATTATTTTTTAAAAGCCATCAAAGCGGACTGGGAGAGGAAAGGGGGGTAGAAGCCATAAAAATTTACTTCTGACTTTAACCTTTTCTAATTACAAACAGCTTTCCTTTATCTAAAACTTTCATGAGCATTTACCAATCAGCATGCAGCTCCATTACCTAGGATTAGCTCGGTTTCAGTGTTTGGAGTTTTCCTACTATAATTTTAAACTTGACCTTATTTGGGAATCATGTGTCTGATCTCTATCTCGAGCCGTCTTTTACTTAACCTAAGCTCCAGCGGCACAACGCTCAGAAGATCTCGGCGGAGCAAGGACTTTAAAATGCTACTTGGAGAAATCTTTTAGGCATGGCATTAAGACATTTTCAAAGGCCGTTGAAACAAAACTTTTTTTGGCGGGGAGAGGCAGCAAATGCAGAGCTGAGAGATTGTTTATCGGTGATTTTATTTGTTGTACAGCAGTTTGAGCACTTTGTGGAGATAGAATGGATAAATAGGAACATGTGGAGAAAGAGATGCTGATGTATGTAAAGACAGGAGTACATCAAGATTAGACCTTAATCCAATCTGGTTTCAATCCAATCTGGTTTCA
This sequence comes from Podarcis vaucheri, assembly GCF_965113315.1. Classification (NCBI taxonomy): domain Eukaryota; kingdom Metazoa; phylum Chordata; class Lepidosauria; order Squamata; family Lacertidae; genus Podarcis; species Podarcis vaucheri. The sequence continues at coordinate 57,346,687 of NC_138760.1, read as the reverse complement.
ATCCAATCTGGTCTCAAACCTTTTTTTAAAATAATAATAATAATAACCGTTTGAAAATTGCTGGGAGTCTCAGAGGCTCACAAAGTCTCCCCCGGCCCCGCTACACCAGTAACCAGTTTAGTTATAGGGAGAGGCTCTGTGGAGTAGAATCTGGAATGTCGAACTAGGACCTGGGAGATGAGGGTTCAAATCCCAACTTGGTCATGAAGTTCAGTGGGTGACTTTGGGTCAGTCACTGTGTCTCAGGCTAATTTACAGCACAGGGTTGTTGTGCAGATTAAATGAGGAGGGGAAGAACCAAGGTACAACACCTTGAGCTTGGAGATATAAATGCAATAGGACACAAATGCAACAAACAAACAAACACACACACAAATAAATAGAAAACACAGGCCCAAGATCAGGCCCCGTGACCTTGTAAGAGCATGGTGCTGATAACGCCAAGGTTGCCACTTTGATCCCCGTATGGGACAGCGGCATATTTGGGTTTGACTAGATGATCCTCAGGGTCTATGCCAACAGAGGCTGGAATCAGATCTCATTTATGGGGGGGGGGGGAGAGGGGCAGAATTAAGAAACTGTACCAGTGTTATAACAAGCCTGAGGTCAGTGCCTTGTTAGCCTGTTCAATAATCTGGCCCCAGTTGAAGTAGCCATGATTTCAATTATCAATTTTAAAAAATCAAAACATAAAATGCAGCACTAAATTACAGATATTTCTAAGGTGCACCACAACAGAATCTGTGAATTATCACTTGAAAACCTTACTGCTACAAGCCGTAAAGTTTTATTCATAATTGTAAGTTGTTTTGAGACATTTTTATAGCTGGCAACTACTAAACATCATAATAAAGAAATAGCATTTTGAAATGCTTTCTCCCCAATCCTATTTGCTGTGGGTTGGTGAGAGGACTGAGACTCTCTCTGCATGCAGGTTTGTTTATGTGTTTGAGTGCATGAGCTGTGTTCTGTGTATATATATATTACGAGTATGTGCTGCATGCTGTGTGTGGAGGCCTGTAAGTGTCGGGTAGAGATATGCATGTGTGGGGCACCAGCTCTGGCTTGCTCATGTTTGCAGTGCCCACCACTGGAATCCCTCATGTCATCCTAAAGACTTGCCACTTGGGGGAAAATATCTCCTAGGTTTAAAATTTCTTTACTCCTGCTTCAGATTTCATCAAAGGTGGTGTGGGGTTTACTGCTGACTCTATTTTCCCCAACATTATATCGCCAGTTTTCTTGCTACTGAGTCCTCTCCAAACCATGGCCACTGTAGGTCCAAATGCTTATATTTAACCAAATCAGGGTAGAACGGCCTACCATTCAGGGCCCAGTGGCGCTCTTTAAGTCCACCAGAAGCTTTTTTGCAGGCACTTCCAAACTGTTGCTGTCTTGGAGTGGGATTTAATCACATACCAGCAAATTCAGCTTGTATAATTAAAGCTGGTTTGTTGCTCTTGCACAACAAACCCACCCACTCCCCAGTGGGACATTTTGTGATCAGAAAATTGATGGGGCAAAGCACCGGAAGCTGTGAGATGGCAATTGTTTGACACAACACCGTATAACCTTCCCCTGCCAGCCAATGAGAATGAATGCTCAGTAAACAACCGACACTGTCTAACCTTCCCACAGAATTTGTGCCAACAGATCAGGATGAATGCTCCAGAGATGGGTCATCTGAGAGCAACCTGCATTTCACAACCACTAGCTGGAAGGCCTTCTGTTTAAATCACTTTAATGGTTTCTCCTACTAACCCTTAGGATTCCATCAGGCTTGATAGCCAGGAAGGTGTGGTCTGTGCTAGTCAGTCATAATTAATACTCAACAGGTCAGGTTTCATCACACCATTGAATAGGGTTACATTTTTAATGTAGCTGTGCCTTCAGAGGAAGAAAAGAACATACCTCACTTTCCCTTGCATTGGCCTACCTTTACCTTCATGCTCCCTAAACATTCTCTGTATATGTTTGGGTGATGTAGGGGTGGGAGAGAGAGAGAAACAACAACATGCCCATGAGATCCTATAAGAAGGCCCCCACCTCATCATGCCAGGTGGCCTGAAAATTGAGAGAGCCAGGTGGCAAGTGGTGTGTGTGTGTTTTCCAGGGAGTCATCAGTATCTGAGCCATTACATCTTGCTAAAATTTAACAGGCACTTTTAGACATCAGCCAAATTATTCTTCCTGCAGAAAACAGTTTCCATAGGAGACACGTCGGGCAGAAAAGACTGGAGACATCTCTTCTTGTAGCATCAACTGGACCAAGTGATTCAGGACAGAAGAGCACCGGTGTAACTGATTTAACGTGACCACAATTGTCTCTCTTCGGTGGATAGCATCATTACTGCAGCAGTGTGAGAGGCACTCATTTGGACAAGGTGGCTAAAAGAAAGATGTGTTGGCACTATACATGATGATAGAAATTTCACTGCTGCCTCCTCAAAATTATCCCTGCCCTCCTGGCTTTTCCCCAGCACCATTGGAGATGCTGCCAATTGCATTGCAATGGGAGTTTCTAATGAGCATTATCAAGTTTCACAGTCGAATCTCCTCTCATCTCTGTGTTGTAAGCGGTGGCACGGGCTAAAGATTCTCTGCAAGAGGCAAAACCGGTTGGATGTGTCCATCGTGCCCCAAGGCTCAAAAATAATTCTTTAAAATGTCTTTGGCATTTCCCTTTAATCTCCTGATGATTGCTGCTCTCCTCCTTCCCCCGTTCTCATCAGCAATCCATAACACATTCTACAGATTTGTTTACTGTATGGTTGTTTTTGGATGTCTTATTATTGAAATAATTACCTTAATTAACGCTAATTGCTAATTATTAATCTCACAGTTATAAGCTTCCCTTTCCTGGTACACATATTTTACATTAGTCATTATGGAAAGCAAAGATGTGAGGCAAAATGTATAATTACGAGGCACAAAGGACCCAGAAGCTAAAGCAATAAAAATCAAAGGGAGAGGGGTGGGAAGAGAAATGCTTTCAGCATTCCTGTATAATAAGTAGGCCTTCCTGTGTCACAAAGAACTTTATGAGAAGACAGGGGTAGGATTCCTGACCCCCCTGTAGGGAGGAATGAAGAAATTAAACTCTGCCTTCCAGCAAAGATGGCATTTTGAAACTTATCTGCTACATGCTAAATGGCTGTTTTCAACAAAGCAAGGAGACAATGCTAAAGCTGACAGCTCACTTTTGAAAGTAATGTATTTTTTTTAAAAAAAGTCAAGGAGGCAGACCTTTGAAAGTGAACACAGCAAAAAAAAAAAAAAGGCGATAAGGAGCCTAGAGACACTTTCTCCTCTTTTCATAAGGAATGTAAATAGAATTAATGTAAATAGAATTCAATAAAAAGCAGGCAGAACCTAAATTTTCATGCTTCCCCATTAAACTTAACTCACTTTCAGGCATTTAATGTGCTGCTTCTGCTTCTGGCATGCGTCTGTCTCGGGAGACTATGTAGGAATGGGTCTTTGGGGGTGAAGTCAAACTCTTGGAAGGTTGCAGCGCCTGCTGTGGCTGTAGAGAGTGATGAGGGAGAGATGTGTTTTGTTGCCACTGGGGCAGATGAAGGCGTCCAGTTATGCTGATGCAGATGCACCATGGCGTTTCTTCTCTCTGCGCTCCTCTCAGTGGTCATTCCTCCTCTGGTCACTGCTGTGGATACATAACCTGACTGATTGTCTCCAGGCAAAGGATTGCCACATGGTGGGGTTGATGTTGGCATACATTTGTAATATAGAGTTGGTCTGCCAAAGCCAGTTCCCTGTAGAGCACGCCCTTGGGGATCCTGCTATCTTCTATTCTGTGGACATGACCAAGCCAACATAGGTGTCGCTGACCCAGAAGTGTGAACATGCTGGGAATGTGGGCTTGGGAGAGCATATCTTTGTTTGAGACTCTGTCTTGCCATGTGTTGGCCAAACCCTTCCTGACACGGCACATGTGGAAGGCGTTTAGACGTCACTTCTGCCAGATATTTAACAAAAGAAGATATAAACGTAGAGGTGCCTATTAGATACCCATTGTAGGGAGATGACAAATTCACAGGGGACTGCTGAGCACAGTAGAGAGCTAGCATGGTGGATCCTGAAATGTGGCAACAGAGGCAGAAGAACAGGCAGCAACAAAGAGATGTGGAAGTTGAGCAACTTCTCACTCCTAGACTTTCATTGCCATCCACCAAGCAGCCACACGTCACAGTTCCATTGCTGGCCAGGTGAGGAGACCCTGCTCTCCAGACTCCAACATCTGCCTCTCAGATTCGGACTAGATTGTCATTTCTGGAGAAGGGGAATATGCCTTGGAGACATTAGCTGCTGGTGGGTCACCACTAGTGGGGATGATCCCTCCTGAAGGGGTAACCTCAAAGGGAATCACTTCATTGGGTGTGTCACCTTTGAGTGTCACCACAAGTTTTAAGGGGAAGGATGCTACCTTCTTTCTTGGTTGGGGAAGGGATACTGCAGGGGGAAATACTGGACTTCCTTTGTGTGAGGAGGAGAGCAGATTCCCAGGTGGGAGATATGAAGGCAGACAATCTGTTAGTATGTTCATGGGTTATCCACTGGGCCTGTTTTCATAGCTCTGAAAACTGTCCTATTGATTTCAGGCTGGGTTATGATGTCTGGTCATTCTCTTTATTAAATCTTTTGCTGCTGATAATGTTTCAATCATATGGCACTGGAGCTGCTTAGCACATTATGCGCTTCATGACTTTTCCTGATATGATGGACTTTATAATTCTGCTCAAGAACTTTTTCAACTGTTGCGCTTTATGATTCTTGGCATTGTGCACTGAATTAATTATTGTAACACTGTGCACCCTATTAACTGCTGCCTCACTAGAGTGGTGGACTGTGACCTGGGAGACCAGGGTTCAAAGAACCACTCCATCCACCTTGGGCCAGTTGCTATCTCTTACCCTAGCCTACTTCTCAGGGTTGTTGTGAAGATGAGCTGGGGAGGAGGAGAGTCATGTACACCACTTTGAGCTCCTAGGAAGAAAAGGTGGTATAGAAATGTAATAAATAAAATAAACAATAAAACTAACACATTTTTCTTCTAAATTTTAAAAAGGTGTGCCTGAGCACTGCGGCTAACATGCCAGTAAGTAGCAGGAGTCTATAGTGGTAAATGTTGAACAAGCCAGATAGGGGGAAGGATGGTCTCTGACATTTAAGCCCATTCCTCCTCTTGTGAGCCTCCTTCCAGGTCTAGTAACTTGGGTTGCTCTATCCATTTTAGATCTGAGATGCTGTTATTCAGGGCCATATCAGTTTATAAAGGAACAGCCATCAACAACTTGATAATGAATGTGGGTATGGAGGTTTGCATTACTGAAACCTGGATGGATGAAAAGGGAATATCTCCCCTAGTTGTATCCTTCTGGGTTTTAACTGTAGGCACAGGGATCTTGTCTACCTCTTAAGGAACCTTGCCTAGTCAAGATTGAGTTTCAGGTGTTTGTACCTGGTTTTGAACACTAGGAAAGGGATAGTGATTTTGTTGGTGTGTCAACCAGACTACAGTGTCCCAGCTTGAGCTGACGTAGGAGTTGGGCATCTCCAGACTTGTGGTCCTGGAAAATCACAACATTCATATGAAGGACACTTTGTTTGGCAAGGTTCAGGATTTCATTTGCATCATGGCAACCATGGGCAGTCCCAACATCAGTACATAGCAGGTCACAACCTTGACTTTGCATTCTGAAAGGGGTGGGTGCATGGTGGCTGGAGGTGGTGAGTTTTATCAGCTCGCTTGCCAAGGTCATAGAATTATAGAACTGGAAGGATCCTCTGCCAAGCAGAACTCCGTACCCAGGCCTACAAAAATCTAGTGTTGGGTATGAACACCGGTTGACCATACTGAAAACTTGTCTGCTTTGTATTGCCTGTTCCCTTCCTTTGGTTGGTTGCTTCCCTCATTTTCTGGGCATAGGTATAGTGATCCAAGGATTCCCAAATAACAGCTGAAGATGAATCAGTAGACCTTACCAAGTGAAAGGAGCTTCCTTTAATGTGACCTAGATTTGAGTAAGTGAAGCAAGAGAGCATTATTGCTGTCATTTCATTTTACCCTTTGTTATCAGCTTCCACTGGTGGAGGAGGGAAGCAAACCAGAGACAAAACCCACCTAAATTGTTGAAGCTAACTGGGCAAAACACTTATCTTTTTTCTACTGACTAGAGCTTTGCATTGACAGGTCAGCACATCACTATGGAAAGCTACTGAGCAATCATCATACCATTGCACAGTACAAACTTGTAAATTGAAAAGATCATGTATCTTTGCAGTGTGTATTCTCTTGTCCTTTGCCACAGGCAAATAGTCTAGGACACAACTCAGCTTTGATACATGCTAGACAAGAAAAAAGAAAGAAAAAACCTAACTGGGGGAAGAAGGAGTTTAAGCATAGTAATATTTTTTTTTTTGGGGGGGAACCCACTTAAAGTCTTAGCAGGAGTTTCTGATTCCTTCATTTCATCTGATGAATAATATAGGGATTATATATAGGGGGCGCACACACACACACATACACACACACACACGCATATGGTAAAATCAGGTAAGATTCTTGATCCAGCTTATGATAAGTAATGATGTCGCCAAACACTATAATGTCCCACTTCGGAATATGAACCTGGGGTAAAGCTGACCAGTATTCCAAAGCAAGCCATCCCTAAAATAAAACTTCTACAGCTCAGATTGCAACCCAAAAGCTGAAGAAGATTCTTTACACATATCCACCTCACCTACTTGACTGTGGCTGCTCCTCCAGAGCAGGAGAAAACACATAAAAGAGGGCACAGGTTTGCAGAAAATCTGCATATGTTAATTTATACACATAGATGCAAGCTTAGAAATAATTACTATACTTTAAATAGAAATACAAGGCTTCTCAGCATGTTGGGGAAGACTGTGACCATGTGTACCTGCTGTTCAGGTGCTAACTATCAGTGGGGGTAACTTCAAAGTCTCTGCTTTCCCTTCTTCTGGGTCTTTGTCATCATACCAGATTTGAACTGGACAAGCCCAAATCCTCTAACATTTCTCTGGTGAAAATAGCGACATCCATTCCATAATGATAATTTTACTATTTATACCCCACACATCTTATTGGGTTGCCCCAAACACTCTGGGCATATATAAAAACATAATTAAACATTTTTTAAAAAGATTCCCTATACAGGATTACCACTGTGGGTTAAACCACAGAGCCTAGGACTTGCTGATCAGAAGGTCGGCAGTTTGAATCCCCGCGACAGGGTGAGCTCCCGTTGCTCGGTCCCTGCTCCTGCCAACCTAGCAGTTTGAAAGCACGTCAAAGTGCAAGTAGATAAATAGGTACCGCTCCGGCGGGAAGGTAAACGGCATTTCCGTGCACTGCTCTGGTTCGCCAGAAGTGGCTTAGTCATGCTGGCCACATGATCTGGAAGCTGTACGCCGGCTCCCTCAGCCAGTAAAGCGAGATGAGCGCCGCAACCCCAGAGTTGGCCACGACTGGACCTAATGGTCAGGGGTCCCTTTACCCTTAAGGAAAAGTGGGACATTCCAGGATCAAATCAGAAACCGGGACAGCTCCTTTACATCAGGGATGTCCCTGGAAAATAGGGACACTTGGACAGTCTGCAAACCTTCAGAGAGAGGAATACTTTCCTCAGTAGAGGACTGACCTTTGCAAAGTAGGAAATGCGGCTGCACTAACAGAGTCATGGCAGGCTGGAACTGCCTCTCTCAGGATGCCAAGAGACTTAGGCATGCTTGGGGGCCTCTAGGCTGACTCCATGCTGGTGTCTGAATTAATTGCTAATCTGACTGGTAATTAATTTTAAATGAATTAATTATGAAATGGAACCAGCAGGTTCCGCCCACCGCTGAAAGGTCCAAACAATGCTTAGTAAAACAATGCTATTCCTTTCTGAGTCATTTGCCCTCTGCAGCACAGCAGCGCACCGTGGCTGCTGTATCTATATCAGCATTAATAAGCGAGACAGCCTATGAGGAAACTGTAGGAATTTATGTAATGACAGGAATATAGGAAGCTGGTTTCTGCCAAGACTATCACTCCATCTAGCTCAGTGTTATGCGTGGGCAGTGGCTGTCCAAGGTTTCAGGCAGGGAAACTTTCCCACCCTGACCTGGGGATGCTGGAGATGGAAAGGAAGAGCAATGCATGTGTTCTTCCACTGATACGCAGCCTCTCCCTTAGTTAATGGCATGAGGATTCCCAGCTGCAGTGGGATTTGTGAAGAAAGGTAACAGGAGGGATCCAAGCGTGTGTATAAAAAGGAATTGGTTGAGGTAGTAGAGCTTTAGGGTTGCAAACAGTTCATATGGTCAATGGCACTAGTTCCTGAGGTATTTGGGGAAAAGCGCGTGCTCTGTATTTCAGTTGGTGAATGTAAGGACCACAGTCGACACCTTCCCATGTAGCCATGCTGAAATTCCGTAAATGAAAGAGACAATAATATTTTAAAAGCTGAGTTAGGCTTACAGTGTCTGGCATGAGTTTCCCATGGCATGTTCTCGATTGTATATTCCGTTCAGCTCATTTGTGTGTAACACGCTGTCTAACAATCGGGATGAGTCACTTTATTGCTGTAGGACTGTTTACTCTGTTACCTTCAGTCTATTTGCCCCCACACCATTATATCATTTGTTTATCCTCCTGTGTTTAAGAGAGGCCCTGAAATCATTAATATGGCGGTCTATGATGCAATGATTGTGTAAACAGAGCAAAATCGTCAGTTAACTGACCTCAGCTAGGCTTGATGAGGCAGACTTTTCTGCTAATGGGGCTGGTTTTGGCTTTCATTTAAATGGAGAGCCTTCAACCTTGTTTTTAAATATATATATATTACTTGCTTGGCTTTAAATAGAATTTGGGATGGTTTCAAAATGCTGCCCACAAATTCACAGCCATTTGATTGGGAGACTGGGTGTTTGATACAGTGTGGTTCTGTATCAAGCACTAATCCCGCTTCCTTCAGAAGCCTGGATGTCTGAAGAGTATCTCATTGTGTTCTATTTTGTTTGGACTTCCATTGTAACATTAGATGCCCACTTACGTTTTTATTATGTTTTTTATCACTGATGTTCTTTAATGTGTTTTTAATGTTGTACACCTTCCTGGGATCTTCTGATAATGGGTAGTATATAAAATTAAATAATTGCTATTATTAATTATTATTAATAATACTAACAGTATTGATTATATTAATAAATTAATAGTAAATGAAATAAGTGGGTAGTAGGAAATGCTGGTTTGAAACCTGACCCTGAAACCATGATTCAGCAAGGAATTTCCCCTTGATTCCTCCATTTATTAGAATTCACTTATCAGTGACATTAGTCACACACAGTGCAGACCACTGAAATGGCTCTAACTGTACCTTTTAGGGCCACACTACACGCTTCAAATAAATGCATGTAACTACACCAATGAAAATAAGCAAAATAAACTGCCTTTTAAAATAAGCAAACCGGGGGGGGGCACTTTGGGATCAGGGAACTGGAAATGAAGAAGTAATAAAGGGGAGAGCTGTTTAACAGCTTCCCCACATACCATTTCTGTGTTCCAAATCACCTCTTAGCACAGAGGTCAGCAAACGTTTTCAGCAGTGGGCCGGTCCACTGTCCCTCAGACCTTGTGGGGGGCCGGACTGTATTTTGAAAATAAAAATAAAAATGAACGAATTCCTATGCCCCACAAATAACCCAGAGATGCATTTTAAATAAAAGCACACATTCTACTCATGTAAAAACACCAGGCAGTCCCCACAAATAACCCAGAGATGCATTTTAAATAAAAGGACACATTCCATGCTGATTCCTGGACCGTCCGTGGGCAGGATTGAGAAGGCGATTGGGCCGGATCTGGCCCAAGAGCCTTAGGTTGCCTATCCATGTCTTAGCAGCTTTGCCTCCAGTGGCACCGCATAGCTGCTTTGGCTAATGGTACTTTGCAGCATAGACGTTAAACTCCACAAACACTGCAGTGAGCATTGGTGAGACCAAACTATATACAGTAGGGCATAAAATATTTTGCCATACTTAACATTTGCTTGAGGCACTGAACATAACACACATTAAGCAAAAGGAAAGCAACAATTGCTGCATGTGTACATTCATGCTCAAATAATATGAAAAGCTAGCTCTTCAACTCCATTAACGTTCAGTGTTAATAACTGTTGAGAGGAACACTGCTTATTGTGTAACCCAGAGTGGTTTGTTTTGGTTTGCCTGCAATCCTAGAAAGACAGCTTTGCACACATCCAAATTATATTATGCTCACTACCAGCATCATTAACTCCCAGTATCCAAAAAAACATTAGGGCATAATATCAGATAGCTGAGATTAGCTTGACAGTAATAATACTTTTAGAATGTATATTTTGGCTACCTTTCTTTACCTTCTGGGCGCTTCAAATCCCATTGATGTCAATTGGGACCACTCAGGCTACAATTCTAAACACATTTACTTGGCAGTAAGTGGAACTGTACTTTGGAATACTTTTGTTTAGGCTTGCTTCACCAAAGCTCTGCTTGATTTGGTGTTATTGAAATCAGTTGGGCTTAAAATCCTTAACTTTGGCAAGACAGTATACCTGTACGTAGCTAAAATTGTGTGAGCAGTATTCTGCTCTTCCTTCTCCCTGCAGCACCCCCCCCCCTTTTTGAGCTACTCTCTGGAGCAGATCCAGGGAGATGCAATGGGCTGCAGGGCAGTGGAGCCTTGTTGCATAAATGGAAGATGGGTGCAAATACATCTTACCCCTTGTGTCTAAAATAACAATGTTTTTTGAGTGCTCCCATCAGTTTAATACCGCTAAAAGGCCATTAATAATTTCCTGTGTCCTTCCGGTCCTATTCTGAACATATGAACTATGTGTCTTATATTAAATCTATTATATATTATATTAAATGCAGCCATTTATGCACAATCCCCTGCTCCAGTATGATATTCTCACATTACTTTGCTCATTCCTCACATGGAGGGTTTTTCAGGAATGCTACAAGCCACATGGCCCCCTTTTCGCAGCTTGACTTTATTCCCTATCTCTTTCCTTGGCAGTTGCAAAGAACTGTGGTCTAAATATGGCCTACTGAAAACTGGAGCAGGAGGTTTAGGAATGGGAAACATATTGTCATATTGACCCTTTCCACATCTCTCATACAGCTTTCCCTGTTGAGTTGCACACACTATAGCATGCTCCAGGACAATAGGAAGATTTGCATACAGATATGCCTCTTGAAATCTTTATTTGCTACACTTCTGTGCTACCCAATAATGAGGAGCTGTCACATTGTGGTTATGACTCTACAGTATAGACTAGAGAATACATTCACGAGGACCAGGCAAAGTACACCTCCTACTCATAGTTCCACATCCACAATTATAGAATGCCAAGAGGCTGTTGCACCAATTCAGAATCCTCAGATGCCTTATTGTAGTGTCTCAAGTCAATGATGGGCTGGATGAAGGTCAACAAGGTGCTATTGGTTAGGAGGCTTACTGGTCCAGGGTTGAAATGTCAGCTTGTACATAAAAATATGTGTTTTAGGATGAAATACACTTAGAAATATTGAGATGAATATTAGAAGAAGTACTTTTCAAATACGTGTTTTCATATGGATACCCATGGGAAGCCTGCAAGTATGTTCTGAGTACAACAACACTCTGCAGTTTCCAGCAACTGGTATTTAGAAGCATACTGTTTCTGACAGTGGAGACAGAACATACCCATCTGGGTAAGTAGCCCCTGATAGTTTTTTCTTCCATGCATTTGTCTCATCTTTTAAATCCATCCAAGCTGGTGCCCACCACAGTCTCTTGCAGGAGAAATGTACATCGTTTAACTATATGCTATGTGAAGAAGTATTCAGTGGTACCTCGGGTTACAGACACTTCAGGTTACAGACGTTTCAGGTTACAGACTCCGCTAACCCAGAAATAGTACCTCAGGTTAAGAACTTTGCTTTAGGATGAGAACAGAAATCGTGTGGCGGTAGCATGACGGCATTAGCTAAAGTGGTGCTTCAGGTTAAGAACAGTTTCAGGTTAAGAATGGACCTCTGGACCTTCTTAACCAGAGGTACCACTGTATTTTGTAGTTTCCTGTCGCTGATCTGTTATCCCATTTCCCCATACTGTAAGCTGCTGTTTATGCAGCATGATGACCATATGAAACAGCCATTTTCTTCTTTCAGTTCCCATTCCCTTTTGGGTGCCATCTTTGAGCTCTACAGGTGTCAAGATTAGTTTCTGCTGCCGCCATCTGATCATTATGACTATATGTTGTTGCCTTGGGCTGTAACATCAGCAGCAAAGAGAAAGAAGGAAGACTTAAGAGAGGGAAAAAGCCCCTCATCAGACGAATAATCTTTTCCCTTTCCCTGACAGCTGGTCTTGTTTCACAAATTCCAACCACAGTAATTTCAAGAAGGAGTGGGGGAGCGAGCTGGTCCTGGGCACATGTGGATTTGTATTCATTCTGCTGTCTGGACTCCCAGGGTACTGGGATGGCGAGGGCAAATATCTGAAGGTAGGTTCACAGACGTTGTGTCTAGACCTTTAATTAACTGGAGGAGATCAACTGTATAGCACGTGAATCAACAAAGACATACATCAGCATTAGGTATCTGACACAAACAAGAACATTTGCAATTAGGAGGCACAGAGAAAATTATGTCGGAAAACAAGAAGCGGCAAATATTCATTGTGGGGTTAATCAGAGCAGGCATTTCTCCTCCACTGGTCACCACATAAGCAAACATTCTGGTTTTTGAAAGAAATAGAAATTGAGCATATCTTGGTGCTGTGTTTACTCACTGGGTCACAGCAGAGGTTAAGCAAAAATTTGTTTTAAGAAACCAAAAGAACACACACCATATGATTCAGTAAGCCACACACCACATGTTGTTAAAAGCAGGAGAGAGAAAGCTCCTGGTGTTTCTATGCCTGTGTCATTTTTTTCGTTTGAAGTGGGACAGGGTGCAAATTTGACAGCTTTTGTGATGGCTATGGGCTTCTGGAATCGCTTTATTGCCCAACGCTGATCTTTTGGCAAGGATATTGTTTATATTTGGGCATGCCATTTTTAGTACATGTCCCAGGCTCTCAGTGGTGATCAATGCAACCTCTTTGGAATAGGCCTGATTTCCTTTCTTTAAGCTTCTGAACATTCCACTCAAAATGTTTATTTAGCGAAAATTACTATGTACAGTACTCTGCTGGAGACTGTATTTGGTTTTAGTGGACCACAGGATAAGAAAATTGTGGCTTGATTGGGGAGGAAGCCCAAGAGAGGAGCAAACATGATCATGGTTTCAGAATGCAAGACATATGTCAAGAGGCTGAAAGGATGAGTATGTTTATTCCAGTGAAAAGGAGATTAATGGGGTTATATAACTACTAGCAGCTTCATACGAGGCATTGCTTGGGAATTCTCAGAAATCTCCAAATCAGTGGAGTTTTGAAATCAGAGGGTAGATTCAGTGCAGTTTTGAAAGTTTCCGTCTACCCTCTTGATTCAAAATAGTGTCCAATTGTGTCCAAATGTAGATGAAAACTTGCTCGGGAACCATCGATCAAAATCTTTTAACCAAACTTTGAATGATGGTTCCCAAGAGAAAGTTTTCATCTATGTTTGGACACAACTGGACACTATTTTGAATCAAGAGGGTGGACTGAAACTTTCAAAACTCCACTGATTTGGAGATTTCTGAGAATTTCCAGGATGAGGAGAGGTAGGGTAGGTGCAAGATGAGGCAAGTGCCACTTTGTGTTTCTAGATGAGGCAAGTGGCTCAGAACATCAGCACAGCAGGAAGGGCTTCAAAGGGCCTGGTGTCTCTTGATTGGGCTGCAAGGTCAGCTGACTACATTCAATTGGTGGTGTCTGCTGGTACTGCAGCCTAGGGGATGCCCTTGTCCTACGGAGCCTAGCTGGCTCGTTCAATTCCCACATGGTACAGGAAGTGACATAGCAAAGTCTGGCCACTGGAGGCCCCAGCTCAAGACTTAGAAGGTTGGCGTATAGAAGGTGGAGAATAACTCCCATGCCATATAGAGGAAGGGACAAGAAACAAGAAGCTAAAGGCAAATTACTAGGAACTGAGCAGTGAAATGAACTATTTTAGGAGGGTTGAGGAGTTTGATATCACATTCCCCAGAAACGAAAAAGGATGTACAAGGTTCTTCAGACCTGAGAGGGATTAGGGCAGGGGTAGAGAATCTATTTTTGATGGAGGGCCACATTCCTGTCTGGCCAGTCTTTCAGTGGGCACATGCTCATGGTGGGTAGAGCCAAAGGCAAAAGTGGGTGGAGCAACAAATGTAAATTTAGACTTTGTATAGTAGGATAGTTTCTGTACATACATACATACCCCTCTCTATCCTCCACCCAGGTAAGTAAGAGTCATCAGCATTAAAGGAAACATTCCAGCCCTGCAAAAACACTCAAGGAGGAAGCAAAGTGTGGTTGGCGAGTGAGTAGCTGAGGAGGAAATGCAGCCTAGGGAGAGTCCTGAAAGCTGGGTAGAGAGGTCTTGCGGGAGGTTCCCTATCCCTGGATAAGGAAGGCTACTGTACAGGCAGCAGAAAGAATGATAGGTTGAAGAATGACATCTAGACAGAGGCACTGCCTTGGGCCCAACATTGAGGGGGCTCAGTGCCATGTAACACCTGTGACATCACACGCTGCACACCACAGCTGTATGTCAAACCAGGAGGAGGCCAAGCACCTAGCCCAGCCAATGGAGCCTGGTGGCAGACCATGCAAGATTCTTGCCAGCCAGGTTGTGGCCTGGCTGAGGCTGGCACAACTGGAGTGGGAGCCACTGCTTTGTCAGCCACAGCAGCCATGGTCAGTGGCAGTGGCGGGAGAAACGGCAGTGGCAACGCAGGGCTCTAGCAGGGTTCCCTGGCTGTAGGAGGGCTGGCTGCTTGTGGAAGTGCCCAAGTTGTCAGCACCACAGCCGCTTCTGCCAAGAGCCCTGCAGCAGTGGTGGGAAGAGGAGGAAGTGGAGGCAGTGGCATGGGCAGCAGGGTGGTGCAGGCAGTGCTACGCTCAGTGCGTGGCCTCCTTTGCACTTTCAATGCAGGGGAGACTGAAGATATCTCAGCCCATAGGAGTTGATGCCCATGCATCTAGAGAAAAGTGGGTAGAAATTTGATAAGAGAATTCGATAAATAGCAGTGTGGAGGAAAACTTGTGTCTGTGGACATTTTAGAGTTAACCTCTCAATGCTTTTTCTTGGGCACTCAGACAGGATTGATTCCATTTTAAATGTCACTGTGGCAAAAGAAAGAAAGAAAGGAAAAAGTTAACTATACACAAGGTGCAGTACAATTGTATATTAGGATACACAAATGTTTTCAAACTGATCCCAGATGTAAAAAAAAAACCCAGTCAAGTGTATCCTGACTGTTGCCTATGGATGTATTGTACAATTTATAAAGATTTTAATGTATGAGAAGTTTACCACAAAGTTCAGGAGGACATGGATCACTCCCATTTCTCTCTCCTCCCCCCCCCACATGTTACAGGAAGTGATTCTTCTCCTCTGTATTTTAGAGACCTGGCATCAATCTTTCTTAACTCCACCCAGTTTCATTCCTTGTCTAACCTTGCAGCTTAAACATCCATTGCAGCTTAAACATTCTGTTAATTGACGATAATAACTGCATGGGTGATGTAACAACATAGCAAAAAGCGTGAGGCAATTTTCTTATCTGCGCTTGGCTTCTCACTCTTCACTGGGTGCAATGGTATGGGCTAATTAAGCAGGTACAAGAAGTACAATATGGAGCAGGCTCAGATCCCCAGGAGAGATAATTGGGCCTCTTATTTGTCTGCTTTTGTTCTTCTGTGTAGGTAGATTAAGATGGCAGAGTGTGTCTTAACCTTTTCCAGGTAAAAGAAACATTAGAGAGCTGTTCCTTGTTAACAAGCTTGGTAAGGAACATCTAGAGAGCTTATTACTAACCTCTTTGCTTTCCAGCTCAATAACAAGAGATGCATAACGCCCACCCCCTCATAAAAAAATCTCCTGAAGCAGATTTGATTTAATGTGATTAGTCAGGCAACACAAATAAGAAGCATGGATGTCCAGGGGAAACTACTTGCGGACACCTGTTTATAAAGTTTGCCTGAGAAATGGGTAAGCCTTCACTGGCCATAGTTCCACAGCAAGGCTTGGATTTTATTTAACAACATGCCATGCAGTTCTTTTAAGAATTTGGCTGCTAAACAGAAAATATGTCTTGTAACAATTTGACTTCATGGCAGTTGCCACAATTATGGATTTCATCTTAATTAGATCTGTTACTAGAAAGTGCATCTCATTCAGGATTCATCTCAGAACACAATCCACGAGCATTTATTAATTCATCAGGATTAGCATTTGGACCTCTGCCACTCCAAAATCTAAAGGGTGTTGTCAGATTTGTGAACCAGGCTTACTCATAATTTTTATTTCATCCCTTATTTGTTGGAAGCAGAGCTCTTTTAATCGCAATGGTGTGTTTTATTTATTTGATGTCAGTACAAATGACATAAAGTGTGCCAATTAGCTCTTGGGACAACTGGGAGAGAAAGGAATATAATTAGTTCAATTAGCAGATGTTTATACCGTGTTCTAAAGTGTGAACAAAAATGTATGTAAAGAACAGAATGAATATACCAACTATAACGACTTCCTCTTTTTGTACTCTCACAGTCTAGGCCATTTCACACATTACACAGAAGCAAACTTAGGTTTGCAACCATATATAAACTCAGCAGGGATTACCTAAAAATGTAATGTGTAAAATGCCCCCAAAATTGGATAGTGAAATGGAAACTTAAGTGAGAGTATTTTTGGTTGAGTGTTTATGCTCCTTTGTTTCCTCAAACACATGCATAGGAAAAAGCTGTCCTACCAAAAATGAACTTTCTTTTTTTATTATAATATTTATTAAGTTTTCCATTTTAATAATCCAGTAAGAACCACATTAAAACATTCCAAACTACAATACAATCAAAAAAAGCCAAATATAAATTCCAAATTATATATCTTTGGATGGCTTCCCATGCTCTGAATTTCACGGAGTGCTCATCTAATACCACATTGCATTTCTTAATTAGCCAACAAACCATTCCGATGTTGATCCTTCACTTAATTTTCCTTTATGTTTACAACCATTGGTCTGTTCAAACTTTTTTCTTCATAGTTCTGTGTGAAATATTTCCCTCTGCTATCCACCCAAAACGAACTTTTTAGTCCTGCTAATTGCAGTGGCAGGGTTAAAGCAGGAGCTCAACTCTGTGTCTCCCACTTACATGAATGGGATTTCTAAGTGCATTTGGTTAGACTGAGCCTTTACGTGGTAGCAGTGCCAGATACAGATTTGTCACTCATTTTGATTGCTGTGCTCAGCAAACTCTGTCAATTTTGCTTAAAAAAAAACATGAAGTCCTCTAGACATATCTATTAACCACAGACTGAAAAAGACAAATGATGGTTGTTTCCAAGGCTCAAGAAATAGAAGTGTGAGGGGCAGGGATAAGTCGCATAGGAAGTGGGTGGGTTGCCAGCATTTCTGGCTTGTTGACTCTCTCAGCAGAGTGTTGCTACCAAGGCGATTTTATTCATGGGAGGTCTGTCGCTGGCAACGCTGCCTGCTTAGCTTCACAGGCACCACAAGTACTTCATTATTTCATCAAAGTCCATTATGATGTGGAGGGCGCACCCAATAAAACATTATTACTGGTGTCTCCAGTGAGTACTTAAAGCCAGCACCCTCAGTTTAATTTTGGCCACATCCACACTTGTGGTTTTATGCAAAGAGATATTTGCTGTTTCTCTAGATGGATAGCTATCTGATATAGCCTTATGGTAATTTTTGGCTTCCTGGGCTACATTTTTGAACTATGAAAGCTATGCCGTTTACTTCACAGAATGTTCTTTGATATGGGAGACTTTTTGATGGTGAGTGTTTGAAGATCACTGCCTAATGATAAATGCTCAGATTTGGGTCGATCATGATAAACTGGCAGTGTAGATCAGCCAACATTAGCATGTGTCACTAGCACTAGCTAAATGAACCTATGTCGATTTTCTCAGGCAATTCATGTTGTGTACATTGGAGATTTGTTGGCATAAGGGCCAGTTCACCAATTCATCAAGTTGCCATGCACATACTCAGTTTATTCTGGCAGAAGGGGGAACCCAGGTTTGAAATAGGTCCCAAAAGCAGTAGAGTAAATGGTCTCCATGCTTAAAAATATAAGTATATATATTAAAATTCAGATTCTGACATCTGTGGGAGCCAAACGTCTGTCTCAGTCTTGATAAGTGGGGCCACTAATGGTTTGGCCAGACATCTTTGTCTGACTGAGGGAGAAGATCTTGCCTCAGGAAGGTTTTGAACTGCATCAGAAATAAAGCTTCCTGGCTCAATCTGGTGAAGAGTTGGATCTAAACGAGGAAGAAACACTGCCATAGACTCGTCGTTTGCTTTTCCAGTAAGGATGTAATCCACTAGCCATTAGAAACGGAGCCAAACCTTTCCCCTCTGAATTATACCATGACTTACAGTGCTCAACACCAACTCACAATTTTGCCATTTTCCTTCCTCACGCCTTTCTCGCTCATTCTTAACAAATTCCGAGGGGGGCTGAGGCTAAAGCTGAAACCTGGTTCTAATATACCCTTGTATTCTAAGTTGCTTCTGAAGACACGAACTCTGGGAAGTGTTGGGTTTTGTTATTCCTCCTTACATATTAACCAGGAGGATTTTTGTCTATTAGAAGGCAATCCTACAGTTCCCAGCTTCCTCCAAGTTACAGACATTTCCTGTTTTGTTTTGTTTTTTATATAAAATATTAAGTAAATCAACATTTAAAGTGCATGGGACAAAAAAATACACCTGAGCCTATTTGTCTTATTTTTGGCCAGCTATATACACTTCAGAGGGTACAATGTGCACAGTGGAGGTACCAGATACAGGACTGCTCCTGGCAGACAATACAACACAATGGGCTTATACCACTTCAGGCTGTAGCTATGGTGGCACAATTCTCTCTCTGCATCTTCAACAGATATTCTTACATAGAAAAGGAGTGTCAAGTGGTTAGCCTTCCTCGGCTGCCATCCTAAGTAAGGAGACTTCAGGTCACACAAACCAGTAGAACTTCCTTCTATGGACCAACCTCTTAGTATAATAAGATGATGACCTAGCTTTGTATTATTGTTTTCTGTGGACCAACTTCTTAGTATAATAAGATGATTACCTAGCTTTGTATGATTCTTTATTATTTCAAAACATACACACAAACACGGCAAGCAATATTTACTTTGCTTTCAACATAGACAGACACACATATCAAAATACAATTCTGCCCAATTTAGCCAAAGTGAGAGCTCCATTTTCTATAATCTTTCTTGGCATTATAGCTCTGCTCATTATTATATTATCACTTTACTCAACTCAGATTATGTGAAACTATATGTTGCCAGACTATAATTATTACAGCCCAGCTTCTCCTTTTTCATTTTGATCCTTTGAAAACCTAGTCATTATCCTGCATCAGACTGGCTTCCCGAAATGTCAAGATTAAAATGGGCCATGAAAGCTTATGCAAGGGGTGAGTCACTGGAGCAATTTGAACCAATAAATATCAAAGCAGTTTCTAAGAAGCAAGCAATTCATTTGATACCACATCTTTCAACAAGTCTTTAGAGGATTTTCCTCTGTAGGGTTACGCCCTGATATTTACATCCTGATCTCTCCCACTGTGCTGAAGTAGTCGTTTACCTCATTAATATGATGCTTTGTCAAGCAGGCATTTCTTCCTGTACAACATGCCAAATTGCCTTCTCCTCCTAGTCCTCAGCAAATGATCTGAAATATCATCCACTATCAAAATATATATTCTAAAAGCTTTGACTTGTAAGCACTGCCTCAGCAATTAGCGATATTTTTATTAGCTGATGTGGGCTCTTGGCCAAAGAAAGGAGGCGAGGAACTTTTTTTTTTTTTTTTGCTTCTTCTGTCATTTTAGGCAAGTGAATTATCAAAACAAAAGATTTAAGGCTGTCAATATGAATTACTTCTGGCCAGGCAGGTCAAATGTACAATAAACAGCAAGCACTTTGTTGTTGGAATACACTGCTCTTTGAGATGTCACATCATATGCTTGAGATGTCACCAGTATCTTAAACCATGTTGCCCTCTGGCTTCACCAGATTGTTTTGTCTTTTTAGGCTATTTTGTTTCTGGATTGCAGTTGTATTTGCTTGGGCTCTTTGTGGTTAATGATAAATGCAAAAGAAGCTACTTAAGTTCCAAGCTAATGAAGATCTCCTTTAAACATTCCAAAAAGTTTTGTTATGAATTTTACTCCATGGAACTCCTTTAACATTTAAAGGCCTAGAACTACAGGCCTGGTGATGCTAATTATGTGGCTTTCCCCCACCAAAATGGCACCCTAAGGTCCTGTTTGTAAGCTTTTGGGGGCAGGGATATATCTCCTTTGTTTGTTTCATTTCATTTATAAATCACTCCCCATGAAACATGCCAAAGTGATTTAACCATAAAAATCATTCACAACAAAACATATTTGAATACAATGTCTACACCAATACAGATAAAAGACTGGGGCAAAGATCTCCACACAAAGGTGTGTTTAAAAAGAAAAGTATGCAACAAGAACCAAAAAGAAAATAAAGATGACACCTGCTAGATATGTAATGAAAGGGAATTCCCTAGGTAGTGGGTTATTTCAGTTTCAACTGAGTGTTCACAGTCAATTACAGATTGATTTCCTTGTGTAGGCGCACCAAAAGGCCAATTTCTACATTGTACAGAATAGACTTCCTTGTGATAAGATGGTATCTGAAGTATGACTTCTCCTGCAGAGAGCAGGGATCAATTGGGTATATCTGGGGTGAGATTCTATTTTAGGTCCCTGGTCCCAAACTGTATATATAGTATTCTCTAAAGGCCCCACCAAGTGTCAAACCAAGTGTCTTTGCATGCTTTTTTGTTGTCAGACCAAGAAAATTAGGTGACAAATAGAGAAAACTGTGTTTCTCTATTTGTGTTGGCAGCCTGGAAATTAAGAGCCAAATTTGTGGCTCGGCTCTGAATGATTTTGTTATGATTTATGACCAAACATAAAAAATGCTGCTGCTACTACATCATATACAAAATCTATTTCAAATTCAATACAGATACCAACTGAAATAACAATCTTCACTTTGAAGCTTGTTGGAAAATGAAGATCTTCAACAGGTGCCAAAAAGACAGTAGTCGTGGTACCAGTCTGATATGTAATAAGAGTTCCTAAGGGTAGATGCTGCCATGCTTAAAGCCCTATTCTTAAATTGTACAGAACAGGCCTCCTGATGAGGTGGTGCAATGATCAAGGCCAGCCCCACATCAAGCGCATTACAGCAATCTAACCTTGAGATTAATAGCACATGGACGGCAATGGCCATGAGCATGGAACTTCCTCTGCCCTCTAACCACTGCAAACCACTTTCTACCAAAGCAAGATTTCTAAGTACAAAATTCGCATTGCTTGTTTCCTCTGGGGATAGCTCCCATGTTTTTAAACCACTCTTTCCTCAAGCAGCTATTTCCATGTATTTTGCTGAGAAAATTGGTGTTCTGTGTGTGTACTATTCAACTAATGTAAGTCAGCACTATTTTGTGTTCAAAGATCTGTGTTCGAGAAAAGATTATGATGATGATGATGATGATGATTTCTCAGGGCGGTTTACAGAATAGATGCCATTAGGGTATGTGGGAAACAGTCTTGAGGGGTTATTCCTTTTTTTACCGTTAGCTGCTTTGTTCACTCTTGGAAGTCTTCTTCTCATGTAAGCAATATACTTTTGAGCCAAAGGTTTGTGAAACACAGCTATAGCAGCTTTTGTGATGTCAAAAGTGACTTTGGAAAATAAAGCCAGCTGGAATACCCTGGGTTTTGCATTAACACAATGCAATGTTTGTGTAAGCATTGAAGCAGTAAAAGGGGGGGGGACTAATTGATCCTAAGAAATTGGTATAGAGTTAGGAAGAGAGGTTGAGTTTTTGGATTGGCAACAAGATCCATAGCATCCCTCCTACCCTATCACCAGGCAGGACTATACAGTGGTACCTCAGGTTAAGAACTTAATTCGTTCTGGAGGTCTGTTCTTAACCTGAAACTGTTCTTAACCTGAAGCACCACTTTAGCTAATGGGGCCTCCCACTGCCGCCACGCCGCCACCGCGCGATTTCTGTTCTCATCCTGAAGCAAAGTTCTTAACCCGAGGTACTATTTCTGGGTTAGCGGACTTTGTAACCTGAAGCATCTGTAACCTGAAGCGTCTAACCCGAGGTACCACTGCAAAAAGGAGTAGTAAAAGTGTAACCTATCCTGATTTTGTAGCTAGAGTTCAACTTGTAGCTTCAGTAACTAATGTCTATGGTGAAAAGTGGGCCCCCAATAAAATATTCAAGAGGAGATTGAAATGTGATCACTGTTTCAGTGCAAAATGATATACTATAACTGCAGCATGTGTTTTACTTCATTGACAAATTATGTTTTGAGAATGCCATCATTGTACATATACACTCATAGGGGGAAGAGAATGTGCACAAATAATTATAGAAAACGGAACATATATATGGTGAAGCTTAACAAACTTTGTGAAGACTAGTGACGGTTGACAGTTATATACTAAGCTGATAGAAAATGGGTTTTTGTGCAGCCATTTGCCTCACCCTGGCTACAGGGTGAGTGAGAATTCTTTTCTACAAAAGGTGGATTCCTCTCTAGCTTTAGGCAACTGATCTCTACTTCTTTTTATAACTTAAAAAGTTATTTGAGGTATGTGTGGTGGCTGCATTTTATTGTAGCTGTTTCTCTCTAAGTAATGATGCATGCTATATTGGGGTGTTTTGTTTAAGATACCGTGATTCATTTTAATTTTGTTTCATGAGCTGTCTTGAAGGCCCCACTGAGATTACAAAGTAAGATATAAATGTTGAAAAAAATGAATTCATAAATAGGTTATTGTTCATTGACATGGCAACTGAAAGCAATGAACTGCTAATCACTCCCACTGTGCAAACTTCAAATTCTGGATGTGAAACTTTCTCTGAATCCAGTTTCTAGTTTTACATCAGCTCAGGTCTCATGAACCTCTCAGAAGGTCACAGGTCCATTTTGCCTAGATTTTGCTTAGCAAGAGGAGTTTGTTTTAAAATAATGGCCTGTGGCAGTCCTCCAGCAGAATCAGAATCAAATGTTTGGGAACCACTCCAAGATGGAGTTCCCGGGAGAGTGCCTTCAATTCACTCCTCATAACATCAGCCCTATTCTGAACATAAATATGATCAAAGTGCAGAAGGCCCAATCAATATTGTAAATTCATTTTAGACAAATATATTTAACAATTAAAATAAATTCACTGCCTTGTAATAATTTTAGGTTGCTTTCTGAAGCACGTTACATACCATGCGTGCTGGATTGTGCAACTGCCAAAGGCTGATTCTGCTCTCAGAGTCTGGAGTAACAAAATCTGGTTCAAGGTCATGCATTTATAATGGTTCTGGGGACATGTGCTTTCTCCCTGTGCAGTACCAAATATAGTTGTGGCAACCCACCAAATAATAATCATCTTCACCATCCTCAAGACCGCTGATGTTTTGCCATGTCACTATGTAATCCTTTGAGAAAAACCTCAAGTAAGACCTGTTGTATCAGGCATGCAATTCCTGAGAAGATCAGTTGCACAATCCAAGGGTTTCTGTGTAAGCACATAAGTAGGGGAATTATCATTACCTGGAATTGTTAAAAAAGAGTCATGACGTGGAAGAAATTAGGCATGCTGCTCAATAGTAACAGAAGCCTGCATGAGCTCCTATTTTAGACAAAGTTTATGTCATTGTGGTCCAGGCCAGGAATGTGTAATGCAATCCTGGGAATCTTAAATTTCCATATAAAGTTGGAACAAAGTTGCACATATCCCATGGAAGTCAGTGGTTCTGATACATCTGAGAAGGTATGTGTAGCATTGCACTGTAAGAAAACAAAAGTAGCCTTCTTGCCCTCATGGTCATAGAGGTAGTTTGAAAAAGTGTAACTCCAGAAGGGTGAGAAACAAACAAATAAACAAAATCTCATTTTCAACTGTTGGCTCATTGAGGCTGCAACCCTATACTTCAGGGGTGGGGAACCAACAGCTCAGGGTGTAAATGAGGCCCTCCAGTCCTCTCTATCTGACCACCAGGACTCTCCTGAGATCACACAACTTCACCAGCCTTGCCTCACATCCTCTGTATTTTTGCATGGCCGGAATGTGCCATTGAAATCTGATCATGTCTCTTGGTTGCCTGAATGGAGGATACAGAGGGCTGTGTAGAAAGATAAATGTTATATTCAGGGCTCCACCCACTTTGGCCTCTGGATCCACTCGTCACAGGGCTGCCCAGAAGCTATGGCTAAAAAAGGTTCCCTATCCCAGCTGTACCCAATGTGTTCAAAGGAAATTGCATGTTTCTGTTGCCAAGGATGCAATTCTATGCATGTTAGGAGCAGTGGCGCACCTACATTTTGAGGCCCTGAAGCTTGAACTGTCATGGGGCACCCTTCCACATTCAGCAACAAGGTCTGGGTAACCACTGTTATCTTTTTCAGCTGGGGTGTTCCACTACCGATCGCCACATCTTTACAACATCTGTGCTACTGACTCTCAAACTTTGGGGTTGTTGAAAGATATACAGGGTGAGTCTTTTAAAAGAGGCCCCATGGAACATGTTTATTCTGTATCCACGGGGCCTCTTTGGAAGGACTAACCCTGTACAATAACAAACGATCAATTTGACTCAAATCAATGTGACTCAGATTGGGTCTACTAGACTAGACCCAATTGTTTTAAGCAATGTGGACTAAAGTTGCTTTTGGGCTCCCTCTGGGATTAGGGGTCTTGAAGTTTAAGCTTCATCAGTTTCATAGTACAGTGGTGCCCCGCAAGACGAATGCCTTGCAAGATGAAAAACTCGCTAGACGAAAGGGTTTTGCGGTTTTTGAGCTGCTTCGCAAGACGAATTTCCCTATGGGCTTGCTTCGCAAGACGAAAACGTCATGCAAGTTTGTTTCCTTTTTCTTAACACCATTAATACAGTTCCGACTTGACTTCGAGGAGCAAATCATAGAACGCGGTGTGGTAGCCTTTTTTGAGGTTTTTGGTGATTTTTGAAGCTTTTCCAAAACTTTTCCGACACCGTGCTTCGCAAGACGAAAAATTCGCTAGACGACAAAACTCGCGGAACGAATTAATTTCGTCTTGCGAGGCACCACTGTAGATGAGTCCCTAGTTGGGAGTGAGCTCCACGGAGCACAATAAGGCTTACTTCTAATAAGCAGGTATAAGATTACTAAGGCGCTCACCAATTGCTTGCTCAAGCATAAGCCCTATTGCATTCAGATGACTTACTCTTAAGTAAATGTGCATAGGATTGGACTGCACAGTCAGAATAAACAAGATTAGAAGCAGCCTGTTAGTCTTGTAGAATGAAGAGGTGGCAAAAGCACAGCATGCAGGACAGATTGATAAAGAACCTAGCTGCCAAATTTCTCAGTGGTCTCAAATATCAGTGTTCTTAATCTCTCTGTCTCTCTCTTCTCCCCCTCTCCCCTGTTTTTCCTGGAGTAAATACCCAATTACACAGCTACTCAATAAGTGATGTTGTTTATCTGGAAATTTCCATTCAGGTTTCTTGAGTGCAGTGAACCAGCTCTCTCCACATCTAGGAATCCTGTTGTCCACTTCCTCTGGAATAAACTTTTTGGCTGAATTCAATTTGTACATTGTAGAATTTCCTTTGAGGAAATGTCTGAATGTGTTGGATGATTTCAGATTTAGCTTCTTAATAAACATTGTTTGCATTTGTTACCTTGACTGCCATTTCATTCTGTTGTGCAGTACATAGTATGACAGGGGGAGAAATTTGATTTAGTTCACATGTAAAGCCAGCTGTACCAAATTTTCACTTGTTGAAATAATATGACAACCAAAACACAGCTGTCCTTTGAAAATCACACTTTTCTGAATTTTGCAACACAGTTCTCCAATTAACGAATATTTTTTAAAAATGAATAAATTAGGTAAAGGTGTGCATAAAAATGAACTTATTAGTGAAAAATACATTCAAAGTACATTGTATTAGGAGAATTGCAAAGACGTGTACATTAGTTAAAGCTGCATACAAAAATGTGTTCATTAGGAGAAATTTGCACTAAAATGCTGAATAATTTCCATGGCAATCTGCAAGTTGCTGCAGAAATGCAAACCTTTTTGAGGATTTTTTTTTTACAATCAAGTAGTACATAAATTTTATGAAATAAAAAAAATTGTGAAAAACTGTATTTAAGATTCAAAAAATGATAAAATGGACAGCAGCTGATTCACATGCAGGAAATGATCAAAGAGTGTGCATGCAAGCATGTCTGAATGCACAAGAACATACAGAGAAACCATTTTGACTCAGCTGTATTTGCACAACACTTGTACTCCCAAGAACTGGGGAGAGTAGAGTGTTCCATAAGAAAAGTTTTGATAGATTTACCTTAGGCAGAAAATGTGCACATGATATTATTAATCCAAAATTTCAAGTCAGATACCCAGTTCATAGGCTTGGCAAAAAATAATAATCCCCGTATTTGTTGATCCGAATATTGGCTTCCGCAGATCATAAGCTGCAGTTATGATGATAATTTTTTTCTCCAAAATGAGGGCTAAAAACACTTAACTGATTGAAATCTGAGTTTCCCATTATTATATCAAGATTCCTTATTAACTCATTTCCTTCTGTTTCATTTTCCTGCTTGCTTGCAGGTTTTAAATATGAAAGACTTGCCATCTAAGGAATTTCCCAGTCTAAGAACCTATAGGCCCAAAGGAGAAGGCTTCTCTCTTCTCATTGATGCAGCTGCCATTGCATAATTTATAATCCACTAATTAGTTTGGAATAAAGATTATGTGGGAGGTCTTTTTTCATAGCTTGTCAACACTATAAAACAGCTATCGTCCCCTTTATTTAATAGTGCCTAAATTTATCCCCCACCCCCCCCGGATTTTGAGACATCACCACAAAATTCCAATAGTCCGAAGTAGGGGCTACCAATATCACACCGACAGGCACCTATGTATCCACCAGTATCTGCTATGCCACCCACAAAATGTGTCAGTAAATATCCCCTCAAAAGTCTACAGTGCATGCAAAACTGTTTGGTCTTCCTGTGTTTGCACTGGCTCAGCTAGTCTCACACTGAAATGTGCCCTCATTTCCTTGCATGTCAGGATCAAACATCCATTCTCCCTCCTGTTCTGAACAAGGAGAACTTCCCTCTGTAAGTGAGCAGGATGGTGGCTGATACAAGGGCCTTTCCCCCATTGGTTGCAGGAGGGAGTGATGTGGGGCATGCCTGCACCATTTTATGGCAATGTCTCCTTTTCAGCTGTTTTAGATGCGGAAGGCAGTTTGTGTCAAGCCATGCCCCCACAGCAGTACTTTCTCACAATTACCAAAGTGCCCACTAACCCAATGTCATCCCTGGTCAAAAGTGTCTCAGAAAATATCCACCATTTTCCCGCTTAGAAGGTTGATTAGAGGGACTTCCGGGTTGGCGCCATCGCCGAATGGCGGACTCCCTCCGAGCTCCGGAGGGAGTCTGCTCGGCAGGGGCTGGGTCCTACCGCGCCGGCGACGCGGGGACCCTTAGAAACCACGGGAACGGATCCCGTGGACATGGTGACTCGGCTGGCACCGTTATCGCTCTCCCGGCTTGTGAAAGAGCCTTTTTAAAGGCTACGGATCGGGCGCCGGGGAGTAGCGTGGTGCTTTGAGTCCTCCGCTTCCCCTGCCGGGCGCAGCCGCATGCCATTCGGCGGAGAGCGCTGGCTTCTTCCAAAGGAAATTCGGACAATTGATCAACAACCCGTGAGTAATTGGGCAACCGGGTTTAAAAGGAGGAAAAAAGAAAATTTTTTCCGGATTTGGCACGAGCGGGAGGGGATCCAAAAAAGGAAGTCAGTCCCCTCCCTGATTGTAAACATGCTAAAACAAGGACTGAGAAACCAAGATCTATTCAGAAGCTTATTGATGATAAAAATTACCAACTCCACGATGTGAATTATAAGAACTGTGCTGGAGGAGAGGAGTCGAGGGTGAGGAAAAAGCAACCCCCCCCCTGGGAACCGGGGCGATTCGGACAGCCTGGCGAAGAGAGATGGAGATTTTGACAGCTGTCAAAGGAGCTGTCAAAACTGGAAATTATAAAGAGGACTTTGCTACAAGTTCTTTGCTGGTTAATTTTGTTACAATTTGATATAAATATGGATATAAACTGTCGGGAAAAAGAAACAACAAATTGACCTTTGGGATTAGAGGATACAAAGTTATTGTAATCCCTCTAGAGGGGATTCGGGACATTACAAGTGTCGTATGTGGAAAACTACTCTGGGATGTGTAAAGGTCTTATCTCCTGGGAAAGCTGCAGAACGGAAATATTATTTTGTCTACAGAGGTGACTATAACACAATAGAATCTTCTATTGAAGCAAGAAAGGAACTGGACGTAAGTCTGTGTCCCTGAATAACAAACCTCTGTAGAGACGTTAAATTTTGGAACAAGAATGTTTTGACAGCTGAACAAGACAGAAACCTGAGAAACCAAGAAATAAAAGAGTAGATGACTGAATACGACACGGAAAGAATAATGGGAGGAGCAACAAAAGATTAAAGAAAATTAAAGGCCTCTATTAGATTGGATTTTCGACGTTAAACATCATTAAGACAATCAAATCCGAAGAAAACAGCATGATGGACTGAGATAAATTTGGCTGTGGACTTAAGATCTCCAGGCCGACAACATACAGACAAATGGACATGGGGAATCAAAACCGGGGAAGGGAGGGGGAACCTTAGAATCCAAAGGCTTTGTAACCAACTTTTTGAATTTCTCTATACTTTCTATCTTATATTCTTTATAACTTTGATATCTTACGTTTCTGTTTTTTCTTTTTTTTTTAGAAAGGGGGAACTCGTGGAAGAAATGAGAGCGGATCTTGGGGAAAATTTTGTTCTATTATAAGACGAGGAGTGATGCTAAGATGGTGTAAATTTAAATTGGTTTATGAGTATAATATATTAGGTTTAATTGGGGATGAGAACTTGTGGAACCAACTTAGATAAAGGGGAATACAATCGGGAGGGGAAGGAGGAAGTCCCAGAAAGAAGGTTATGAAAAGAAGGGTCTAAGTTAGTTTCTCTTTTTCTTTCTTTCCTTTATCTTTCTTATTTTCCTATTCTGTTATTATTGGAAATTTTAATAAATATGATTATAAAAAAAAAATAGAAGGTTGATTAGAAAGTTTGTTTAACCAGCAGTGAGAGAGTAAGACATAAGGTAAGTATAGGGTGTAGGTAGGTTATTACAATTTTACATCTCTTTCATTGTGTTGTTAAACTACAGCTCTCCCTTTTCTTTACTGATAATATTTCTGCTGTGTCAAACACCAGACTATTTGCAAAGGGGGATGCGGATGGCGCTGTGGGTTAAACCACAGAGCTTAGGACTTGCCAATCAGAAGGTCGGCGGTTCGAATCTCCGTGACCGGGTGAGCTCCCGTTGCTCAGTCCCTGCTCCTGCCAACCTAGCAGTTCGAAAGCACATCAAAGTGCAAGTAGATAAATAGGTATCGCTCCGGCGGGAAGGTAAACGACATTTCCGTGCGCTCCTCTGGTTCGCCAGAAGCGGCTTAGTCATGCTGGCCACATGACCCGGAAGCTGTACACAGGCTCCCTTGGCCAATAAGCAAGATGAGTGCTGCAACCCTAGAGTCAGCCACGACTGGACCTAATGGTCAGAGGTCCCTTTACCTTTACCTTTAGCTACAGGTAGGTAGCTGTGTTGGTCTGCCATAGTCAAAACAAAATAAAAAAATTCCTTCCAGTAGCACCTTAGAGACCAACTATTGGTATGAGCGTTCATGTGCATGATACAAAGAAGATATAGTGTGCGTGCACACGAAAGCTCATACCAATAACAAAACTTAGTTGGTCTCTAAGGTGCTATGGGAAGGAATTTTTTTATTTTGCAAAAGGGTAGTTATGTTAGCCTGTTGCAGCAAAACAACAAGACTTGAGGCACCTTAAAAGACTTAGCAAACTTGATTAAAGACTGACACCAAACTAGAATTCATCCTGTATGCAATTTTGTGCTTTGCTCTTTTCTCACAATGGAATTCCAGCTACTAGAAATGTTTGACCCTCTGCAGGCATCACCAAATAGGGAACTTAGTTCCACCTGGGAGTGGCATTGTGGGGCAGCAGAAACTGAAGTGACTCCTGCAATGTGCTTCAGACCACTTATTCAGCACAAATACTTGCATGCTTAGCTATCATGAAGTATTACACAAGTAACCACAACAATGCTCTTAAAACGGACTCAGCTTCAAATGGATTTCTTTCTTTAAAGCAGATTAATGCAGAGATGAGATGGAAGGGGTTTATGAATAGACGTGCAAAATGTACATGGACTGGAAATTCACTGATTCATCCATCCCTACTCGGAAGGAGGGGGAAGCGCTTGTAGGCACCTGCTTACACTGAATCACGGCCTGAAAGCCAGGAAGGGGCGGAGCGTCCAGCTCTCCATCTGAGCTACAGCTCTTTGGGGGCTCTCTGCTAAGCATCTGTGAAGCTTATTTGCTGTCAGGTTTGTATGTACTGAACCTCTCCAGAAGTGGGGAAACAGCTGGCATTCAAATACCAAGTAAAAACAGGCTCATTCTGGCATGCATAGGCAATTATTGAATATTTGGTTTGTCTGGAAACTGTTTGCATTTATTTTTAATTGTCCTGTTCTTAAATTTGGTTGTTTATGGCCTTGGGCATCCTATTACAGTGGTGCCCCGCAAGACGAATGCCTCGCAAGACGAGAAACTCGCTAGACGAAAGGGTTTTTCAGTTTTGCGTTGCTTCGCTAGACGAATTTCCCTATGGGCTTGCTTCGCAAGACGAAAATGTCTTGCGCTTTTTTCTTAAAGCCACTTGAAGAGGCGCAGTTGCGACGGACTGTGCTTTGCAAAACATCGCAAGACGAAAAGACTCACGGAACGAATTATTTTCGTCTTGCGAGGCACCACTGTAGTGGATGGAATGGTGGGGGGAGGAGGAATAATTTTAAAGTAACAAAAAAAGGACTGTTTCTTTTCCAAATTAATAATCAGGCATATGTCTAGGAGCAAACCTTCTCACCCTGCAATTTATTTCCTCCCTCAAACATCTTTGCTGCATCCCCTACTGAAACCTAAAATCGTGTTCCTGCCCTTAATGTTCGGCCTGTTTTAAAGTGACTGGTTATAATATTTTCAAGTAGATGAGATCTTTAGAGAAGACAAAAAATAAATAAATAGAATTTAGCTATACAATATCTAGATTTCTAAGAGAAATTGTAGAGGACAATACCAAACTACTGAAGAAAATGTATAGTTTTTTTGCTAGAATGGGAAACAAAAGATGAAGCAGTCAAATGTGTAATGATTAAGTGGGCGAGAAATCTGGGACATAATATTCAAATGAGTGACTGGGAAAAACTTTGGAAGGTGGGTTTGAAATTTACTGCATGTACAACACTGAAAGAGAACTACATGGAAATGATGTACCGTTGGTGCATAACACCAGTAAAACTGGCAAAAATGTATAGAACAAGTTCTAATAAGTGTTGGAAATGTAAAGAAAAAGAGGGTACTCATCATATGTGGTGGGAGTGCAAAATGGTTAGAAATTACTGGGAAATGATATATAAGGAACTGAAGAAAATGTTTAAAATGCCCTTCATTAAAAAAACCTTGAAGCATTTCTACTAGGAATTACAGGAAGCCAAATTCCAAAGGAAAAGAAGAAACTGTTTATGTATGCAATAGCAGCAGCCTGGACTCTACTAGCTCAAAGGTGGAAGGAAGACAAGATACCAACAACAGAAGAAGGGCAACTGAAAATAACGGACTATGCAGAAATGGCAAAACTTATGGAAAAGCTCAGAGACAATGACATTGATAAATTTAAAAAAGAATGGGAAGCATTTACTGACTATGTACAAAAATATTGTAAACAAGTAGAAACACTAGCAGGCTTTGACTAAACATTTGCAAGTAGTTAAATTGAGATAAAATTTATGGAAGGAAATTGGAATTGGAATAGCAAAATCTGATGGCATGCAATTAGGATAAAACAATAAGGATAAGAAAAAGAGGTTTAAGTAAATTCTGCAGAAAAGGTATCTATTCAATGAACCAGGAAAGGAAATGGAGAGAAGGCAGGAGGCTAAAGAGAACCTTCAAAAATATCTTTTCTTTTTTTTCTTTCTCTTTTTCTTTCTTCTCTTCTTTCTCTTTCTTTGGTTCTCTTTACTTTTATTTGACTAATTTTTTTTATGTTGTATATTTTGTATCTTACTTGATGGGAAATAATTTTTGATGTTGAAATTTTAAAACCAATAACATTTATTTACAAAAAAATAAAGTGACTTTACGTTTCCCAATCTCAGCCATCATATTTCCTTATGGTATGGCATGTGGGCATAAGAATACATATACACAGTATAACTATATTGTATTGAAATGAGTACCCATGTCCAGAATCATAAAAAAGCAGGACTGGAATAACATCTGGTAGCAGAGGAAAGACTATTAGCAATAGTAGTAAAGGTAAAGGTAAAGGTACCCCTGCCCATACGGGCCAGTCTTGCCAGACTCTAGGGTTGTGCGCTCATCTCACTTAAGAGGCCGGGAGCCAGCGCTGTCCGGAGACACTTCTGGGTCACGTGGCCAGCGTGACGAAGCTGCTCTAGTGAGCCAGCACCAGTGCAGCACACGGAAACGCCGTTTACCTTCCCGCTATAAAGCGGTACCTATTTATCTACTTGCACTTAAGGGTGCTTTCGAACTGCTAGGTGGGCAGGAATAGTAGTAGTATTAGTAGTAATATTGCTTAATTAATTTGTATACCACTTACTTACCAAAATGGTCTCTAAGTGTTTTACAAGTATACAACTGATTATAAAGCTTATAGCTACACATACCGGTAATTAAAATACACAATAAAACAATTTCATCAACATACTAAATGTCAGGGGCTGGAAGGTTGCTGAGGAGTGTGCCCTGGGAGAAGGGGAACTGGGATTTGACTTAGGAGAGAGGGGCAGGGATTTGTGGGGATGTGTACCAACCAAGTGGCAAGAATCAAAGGCAGAGGAAGCTTCGGAGCTGAAGGGTGGAGCACAGGATGAGTTGGAAGAAGAGGAGGAAGAGGCAGGTCAGGTGAGCAAGTGAAGGGTTGGGTGCTTCACCCTCTCCTGCACCACTGTCTACCAGAACCAGGAGAGAATTGAAATGATAAGAGCAGAAGCCTCAGGTGCAGTGGATGACAGAATCTGGTCGCTAGCCTTGAAGTTCAATTCAACTGCCATTTCACTGGGCTTCCATACATGAAATTGGGAAAGTGCCACGACATCCTTCACCTCAGGATTGATCCAACCCTGGCAGCGGAAGCTGCATAATACTGTCACAAGTGAGATTTCTCTCATCTCAGCTAAGAGCTCCAGACGTGACCACACTGGAAGTTCTGTAAGAGGATTGTTGCTGTGCATGCATGTGCTTTTAAGAAGGATTTTGTATTGTACCCAGAGAGATTTTCATCTGAGCTCAGAAAGAAGTTAAATTAATATAAACTTTGCAAAGACAGCAAAGAAACCAGGCGCTTGTGGTTGAAAAGGTCAAGTGAAATGTATGGCAGAGATCCCAGTACACATAAATTGTAGTGTGTGTGTGTCTATACAAATGTAATTAGGGCAAAGCTCCTTTTCAAGTTGAGTCTGAACCACTTGTGAATAGTATGACCTCAGTCTATGTCAGAACATTAGTATAAAATTATTCATTAATAAATCACTCAGCAAATAAATCTGCTGCCTCCCTGGTACCCTGATCCTTAATAGCGTTGCTGCCTTTTATATTCTTGTGGCAACTGAATGCTAAGCTGATTGCTTGACAAGTTACCTAGCAAAGAGCAGAACCACCCAGGGAATGAGACTGCGAGGAATGGAAAGTCCCAGAGAAACAACAAAAGAAGAGGATGGAGAATGTAGGTGAAGGAGCATGACTTGAAGAGCACTGGGAGGATTGAGATAGGCCTGCTCAGTCAAAACGGACCAAGGAACAGACTTGAAAATGCTGTGATCCCTGCCTATGGAATCTTGAAAATGTGGGAGAAAATGTAGGTGGAAAGTGGGTAAATGAAGGTGTAGGCTCAAACAGTGGTCGCCTCCACACCATATAGCACACAACTCGCCCTGAAGAATCTTGGGAACTATTGTTTATCCCTCATAGAGCTACAATTCCCAGCCCCATTAACCAGCTACAGTTTCCAAGATATTTTGGCACAAACCATGTGCTTTAAATGTGCCATGATTGGGTGGCGCAAATGCAACCTATGGAGCTGTTTGTCATTTCTACTTCAGCTATTAAGCTGAAGTAGAAAAGCAGGTGGAGAGAGGAAGGTTCAAGCCTCCAAGCATTTTCCAGCTCTGAATGCTGCTTCAGCAATAAATAAACAGTAAAACAAAAACAGAAATAGATGCTGGCCTGCAGGGTGCAGAACACCAAAAGAGCAAATTGCTTTCACTTTGCAAAACCAAAATGGTCCAGGCCAAAAAAATACCTTTGATCCCTTGTATAGAATCAAAATTCAACAGTGCCTGAAGTCGTGCTTGAAGACTCTAATCTAGTTTTCATACAAAGTGATATATCAAACCTGGGCTTTTGAAAAGTTAAATGTTTGCATTTCTGCAGTTGTGGACTGCTAGGTCAACAGCAGCAAGAAATGGAGCCTAATTCATCACTGGTGACATTCTACTGGCCAACAAATTGACGTAACAAAGGACACAACTTGCCTTTGTGGTCTTTCAAGTTTGCTTCACTTACCCCACTCCACACACAGGGAGAAGGCAGACAACACCAAAACACGTTTATTATCACAATAGAGACCCAAGTGTCTCTGAAGATATGACTTTGCCCTGAGTCAAGGGAATACACACACACACACACACACACACACACACACAATTTGATTAGACAACAGCTGCTCAGAACCTGTTATTAGCATTTTGGTTCCCATATCAGTACTTTTGAAACCTTCCACCTTGAGGGAACACTTTCCACATGGACTTATCTGCACGTCTACATGGAATTCCTGCATATTGAGCATGATTCTGGAGTATCTATTCTAGGAGTATCTATTCTAGGAGTATTCTAGGAGTATCTATTCACACAAGGAGTTCTGTGGCCTGTTAGGTCTCAACATTACCATACTGGGACCACATTCCCCCAAACACTCCACTGCAGCTTCACATTGTGGAGCAAATCCAGTAGTGGGGACAACTTTTCATTAAAATTAAGGCAGGGAAGGAGAACCCGTGGACCCCAGCTCCTGGCAGCTTCTGGCAGTATGGCCAATGGTCAGGAATAACAGGAGTTGTAGTCCAGCAACCTCTGGAAGGCGGCAGGTTCTCCGGCCCTAACTTAAGGCTTAAAGGACATTTGTTTACTATTAGATATCTTATTGATGAACCCATGATAGGTTTCTGAGGAACTCTAAGTTTTGAAAAGTCTGTACCTAAGAAAAACAGTGAAATATTTCCGTCACTCAAGAGATTATTTGGCTTATGTACTTTGCTGGCCTACCTCGCCTACTAGGAAAGGCCAGTGTGGTGCAGCGGTCTCATAATGTCACTGCCATTTACCAGAATGGTTTGGCGGAGGGACAGGGTGGTGGTGAGGTTGGGACTGGGGTAAGTGGTAGGAGCACCACTGTCAGGAGGGCAGCTCTAATGTACCAGCTGCTCATGTCCTCCACTGCACTAGATTCTATTTGGCTGGGCAATTTTAGAGGGGATCTCGTTAAAGTCTGGTGCAGATTACCCATCCCACCCACAAACATGCAATGAATACATGAAGGGGAAGGGAGATCATACCTGCTAAACATTCCCCTGATATTGATGCACATGCTGGCTGTGTCATTGACACATGCAGGAATCCTGGACCATCAGGGTTTCTGAGAATGTAAAAGAGCCTTTTGTGCATAATGCTGTGCATATGCCCCACTCACACTGAAGCTGAATGTGCAGGAGAGGGGAACACATTGTTGCTGGGGGTGTGTGTGTGCATCTAGTAGGTATGATTCTATTCCCCACTTACCACACTTTTCTGTGTATAAGGCTTGTTTTTTTCTTTAAATATTATGCTAAAAAGTGGGGGTTGTCTTATACATGAATAGTGCATAGGGTGGATGTTTGGTTATTGACTTGGCTGTCAGTGGCTATTTGGCATGTTATTGGTTGCCGCATGAAGGGCTGGTGTGGGTGAGCGATTTTCAGCAATCTCCCCCTCAAAAAAGCTCAACAACACTGTGCAACCCCTCCTCAAAAAAACTCAACAACAATGGGCAATCCTTCACAGAAAAAGCTCAACAACTCTGAGCCATCTCCCCACATTTTCTTAAATTTGAGTCCCCCAAAATCTTATACATG
Organism: Podarcis vaucheri; assembly: GCF_965113315.1. NCBI lineage: Eukaryota > Metazoa > Chordata > Lepidosauria > Squamata > Lacertidae > Podarcis > Podarcis vaucheri. Next base: position 57,310,051 of record NC_138760.1, on the reverse strand, counting down.
GGGGTGTCTTATACAAGGAAAAGTACGGTATGTGTTTATTGAATGTGTGGTGGGTTTAAAAACTGCATAATCTCTAAGAAGGAAAGAACCTGCTTGATCAGAAGCTATAGATGTCCATGCCAACAAGTGGCAAACTTCTAAACAACTAGCATGTGCAGGGCCGGATTTAGATGAAGAGAGGCCCTAGGCTACTCCACTTGTGAGGCCCCTGCCCATCCCCCACCCTCACAACTAGAAGAAAATGGAAGAGTGTTATAAACAAAATTGAGTGAAGCCAAGGATGATGACGGGTATTTAAGATTCTGCAATTCACAATTTCTCCTCTAAGATAAGAGGAGAATAATAATAAGATATTATTGTTAAATACCATAGTGAATTTAAAAAAATGCATAAAATTAACACTGAAAAACTTTTGCAATAACTGAACTTTGTAAACCTTTTGTGGAATAAGCATTATTTTTTTAGGAAAATGAAGTTGTAATGTGAAAGGTGGCGTGGCCAGGGCAGTCTCCTTCTTATATACCTGCTGGGATTGACAAGGCATCTGACCCTCACCTGAATCTCATAACTCTCCTGACAGGTTATTTGGTCTGCAGCCACAGTGTGGAAATAAAGGATGAGATTGCCCACCAGATACCAGGCACTCTACTATTCAAATTAGGCCTCAGTGTTTTTCTTACAATCCCCTTCTCAATTAAGTAATCAGTTTTAATCTAGAATTTAAATTCTCAAAACTTTCTTATTTGTTAATTCGAGCAAGTAAACTACTGCTCCCACTACATTACAAACAGTATTTCTACGTGCAACACACTTGAACAAACCTGCTCCTCTTCCTTTCACTGATATTTTGTTGCCATTTGCAACTGTAGCTGCCTTTGATTAGTTATCATTTAACTCTTTGGGGAAATAATTAGCATCACACGTCATGTGCATGGAAGTTGCCAAACCAATTAACCAACTAGAAGGATTAATGTTAATAGCACCAGTTTTCCTATAGCTTGATATTGCTGGATAGTTTTGATGAACTGCAAAAGCATTTTTAGTTTGCTTTCTGTTGCCACCCTGGAACTTTTCTTTAAAAACTTTACAAACAAGATTGTACAAAAACAAGATTAGGTGCAGGCCTGGCCAGGACATAGGCATTCTGACTGTGACAAAGGTGAGCTGTGTGTTTGCTTGCTTGATTAACAGCTGTTGGGAACTTCAAGGTCCCTGCTCTCCCTTCTTATGGTCTTTGTACTGGACCTGAAGACTCCAACAGAGAGCATTCCATGTCAAGAAGGAGGGCAAGTGGACACCCTGTCAAATGAGAGGCAGGAGCTACACAGAGCAGGACCTTTTCACTGGTGGTGCCCATTGTATGGCTCGCTCTTCCCAGACCTGTTCTCTTTTGGCCTCTGTTTTGGAGCTTTATAATTTAGGAAGACTTTGGAAGAACTGGTTGACAAGTCTTATCAGTCGCTGACATATGAGTGGATTTTATTTGGTGCTATTCTGGGCTTCTGGTGCACCAGGGTTTACACCAGTGTAAAAGAGTTGGCCAGGATGCCAGAAGGGATACAATTTATGAGCTTTCTCCATTATCTGCACAACAGGGGGTGTTCAGTCAGCAGTGCAAAGGCTGAGCTAAAACATTTCCTGCTGGTTACCTGCTTTCAGCAATAGGGGTCGCTGTTTGGTAGTACCCAATTGTTTAGCTGTCAGACTCTAGAGCTCCCTATTGATGGCTCTTAGGTAACTCACAAAATACAGAGTCTATTCATAAAACACAGTGTTTATTCATAAAGCAGTAACATAAATCTACATTGCTACATATTGAGTGTATATTTCAGCAGTTGAACGTACAGATTTATGGCCATGCTGTAGTGTAGTGCTTATACGACTGTGAATAAAAGGTGGCTGAGCTCATTGTCCTGGGGTTGGGGGGGGGAGGGGACAAAACTGATTTCCAATAAATGCCCCCCCCCTTATTTCCATTAAAACTCCTTGAGTCTGTACTCTGAATGGTGACACCAGGGACCTAGAAGGTGCAGGGCTTGTCAGTCCAACCCCTGCACAGACTCATCAGGGCTGACCTTAAGGCAATTGGAGCAATTTGGCCAAACTGGGCCCCACAGGCCGCTTCTAAGGGGGGCCCCGCACCAGGGCAATCTGGATGGATTTTATTTATATATAAGATTTTGCAGACTTTGACTGTGAACTTGTAGTTGGGTCCCACTACTTCAAATTGGGCCTCACTGGCTAGCCCTGAGTCTCATAGTTGCTGGGCCTGAGTTGCCCTGCCCTTGCATGAAGTCTTGGGTTTGCAATTTTGGGAGAGGGGAGACTGTGGCACTGGGAGCGGGCAGGCTGGAGAGGCCCCCTAGATTTAGAGGCCCAAGTTGTTCTGCCCTCACATGAACTCTTGAGTTTGCAATTCTGGGAGAGGGGAGACTGCCTGCTGGGGAGCGGGCGGGCTGGTGAGGCCCCCTAGATTTAGAGGCCCTAGGCTTCAGCCTACTTAGCCTATACATAAATCCGGCACTGAGCATGTGTCTCTTTGCCATCTCTTCCATCTTCACTCTCTCATCTCTTGGCTTGTCCCTATCGTATTGGTGAGTACTTAGTTTGTGCTAAGCCCAGTCTTGGACCAATGAACCTCATCAAAAACATGGGGGGGGGGGAGAAAATGATGAAAAAAAGATGATCCCAGGAAACATTTACCTTTTTCGAAAATCTCTAGGATATCTTCTACATTCCTTTCAGTTCCTTGGCACCTTTTTACATTGCTTTAACTTGGCAAAGCCATAAGATAGCTCTGTCATGTGAACTAGGCTGTGAGCCAGCAGGTCAGAGCTTACACAATTTGTGGCGCCTACTTAAAGTGTCTGAAAGTCTTACCAATCAGTCTGGCCCAAGGCAAAATGTAATTCTCTCTCTCCTATAAAATAGAGGAGGGAGAGTGAGAGAGAATGTACCTAACACACACACACACACACACACACACACAGCCACACTATGCACTGGTATGCTAATTCTTGTGTTTCTTTATGGGAGTAATGACAAGAATCGGAAAGATTTATGCCTAATTTTAAACACAATTTAATGCCTGCTCCACAATAGTGGCACAAACCAGTGTTGACAAAGAGATCTAAAAAGTACAGGTGGAAAAAAGCCAAATCTGGAACTCTGAAACTATATGGGATCAAACAAACCTTAGATGTGTTACACAATTCCTTTTCCAGGCAGGAGTGGGATTTTACACCCCGGGGGCTTTGGATTTGGACTATGTATTGTTTCTGAAAGGAATTCATGGGAAAACCCCCATCTAAGATCCATTAATTCAGAGCACTCATTCTCATAATTGAATCACTCATGAAATACGTGTTCATATCCCTATTACTAGTCAACATAGCAGAGATATTTTAATTGAGGGGCTCAAATGAAGCCACTGACAGTTTTTCATCAGTATTTGCAACAGTACAGACCAGGTGCCATTGTTCAAAAATTTGTTTGTTTAAATTACTTCACATCCCCTCACTGTCAATTGCTTCCCCTTCCCCTTGGTATCACAGGCCAAAATTGATTTGCTGTGTCATGGTGCCCTCAAATTCACTTTAGGATCTGTGACTGGGTGGGGACGTGTGATGGAATAAGTGACTGTGAATCTTCCTTTAACCACCTACCCTGCCCCCAGTCTGTTCTCAGTCAACACCCTCAAAATAATGATGATGATGATGATAATGATGATAATAAAATTTTATTTATATCCCGCCCTCCACAGCCAAAGCCGGGCTCAGGGCGGCTAACAACAATAAAATAATACAACATTCTAAAATCATTTCATTATAAAATTAATTCAAATCAAATTGATGGCAACCATTGGGCTAGAGTTCTGTGAAGATTGCCAAAGGAGGGAATCAGGCTGTGCCCTGGCCAAAGGCTTGGTGGAACAGCTCTGTCTTGCAGGCCCTGCAGAAAGATATCAAGTCCCTCAGGGCCCTAGTCTCTTGTGACAGAGCATTCCACCAGACCGGGGCCATGGCCAAAAAAGCCCTGGCTCTGGTTGAGGCCAGCCTAACCTCTCTGTGGCCTGGGACCTCCAAGATGTTTTTGTTTGAAGATCGTAAGTTCCTCTGTGGGACATACCAGGAGAGGCAGTCCCATAGGTACGAGGGTCCTAGGCAGTTTAGGGCTTTAAAGGTTAAAACCAGCACCTTAAACCTGATCCTTTACTCCACTGGGAGCCAGTGCAGCTGGTATAGCACCAGGTGAATGTGATCTCGGAGTGAGGACCCCGTAAGTAGTCTCGCCGCGGCATTCTGCACCCGCTGGAGTTTCTGGGTCAGTCTCAAGGGCAGCCCCATGTAGAGCGAGTTACAATAATCCAGTCTGGAGGTGACTGTCACGTGGATCACAGTGGCTAGGTCAGGGTGAGAGAGGTAAGGAGCCAACTGCTATTAGAAAACTTTATTATAAGTCTCTTATAAAAAGATATATACCTGACACCTGCATTAAACAGAAATCCTCCTTCATAAAGTAAACTATGGCATGCCTTGTTTTATGTACATGATCATCTTTTTGCCCTCAATCTGAAGGAGCAGTTTTTGAGCACCACAGCATACACACATACATGTTCTCAGAATGACTCTGCAAAGCTAATACAAGTAGTTTATCTTAATCTTTTCTCTGAGCTAAGTACAACCATGTGCTTTGCACCATCTCACTGGTTTTGCCATCTAGAATCAATTGTGGAGGCCAAATGGAGGTAGGCTACAGATGGGGTCTTTGTCGTGCTCAGCAGAGTGGCCCCATTGCTTTCAGAGTCATGGAAACCACACTCCACATCAGGTAGTCTAAAATAAATGATGTTTGCTATATGTGGTATATACAGCATCACACTGTTGTCTTATGTTCAATTTGCAAATCAGTTTAACTTCCAGATCTTTCTCAAAAAGCATTGTTGCCTTTGGGCTATCGTATCACACTTACAATCTCCATGTGAAAAGAAAAACATGATTGTGTGACATCATCCTTGGAATGTTTTGGGGAGTGGAACAGGATGAAGACATTTGCTACTGCCTGGACCTGTCAATTCTCTTTTGTCTGTAGGTAGGCCTGATCTGTTTCTCGATTATTTTCCCCTCAAACTGCTGTGTGCTGCTTAGTTTCACATCATTTAAAATGTTTCCACCAAAGTGGTATCTTCACTGAGGTTTCCTACTTAAAACAAGGTTAGCAGGATCTACAGAGATCATCCAGATGACTGCAGTTAGTTGCCCTCACATCACAGAGGCCTGACTAGCCTCAACTAGAAGTTGGGCATTTGGTGTCACTGGTCCCTTTCTGTGGGACAAAGATTTGGCAGACACCTTTGCTTTTGACTTTCAGGTGTCTCTTGAAGACCTTTTTATGGTGACAGGCCTATGAAGCTGTATCAAACATTCTGGGTGAGCCAGTCACTTTAATTATTGTTTTGTACTTTTCTTAATGGTGTTTCAAGTTTTATCATTGCACACCACCCTCATGTTTTATGACATGGCAGTATATAAACACTTTCATAACTAAATAAGTAAGAAAGAATTTCCATGTACTGGGATGCGCCATAGCATACCAAACAGCTCATCTTGCCTGGTCAAAGCCTGTGGGACAAGGTGGGGCTCTTATGGGCTGAGTGAAGCTGCAGAGAGGCAAGCTGAAGCTCAAGCGCAGTGATGAATCAAGAGGGGTGTTGAGGAGGGATCTAGCAGGCAGGGGCGAAGGAAAGTGGTGTGACACCGGGGGCGAGCATTGCTACGTATGACACATGCGCTGTACATAGTGACGCCACACATGCACTGTATAGCAGTTTGCCGGTGCCACCACTTCAGCGCTGTGCGGACTGTGCTGGGATCCCTCCATTGCCGCTACAGTCGTGAATGTAGGATCCTCCATTCATGGCTGCAGCCGCAAGCAGAGGATCCCGGCACCGTCCATACAGCACTGGAGCAAACCGCTATACAATGCATTTGCGGTGTCGTTACATACAGCGTATGCATGTGACACCGCACATGCACTGTACATAGTGGTTTGCTGCCGGTGCCAGGATCCTCTGCTTGCGGTCGCAACCACGAACAGAGGATCCTCCACATGCAGCTGCGGCAGCGCGATGGCTGCTCGCGCTGCTACAAGCCCCCAGTCTGACTTCTTGTCACCCCCGCAGACATGGAACCTGGGGTGTACCACCCCCCTGCCCCCCGTTGTGGCGCCACTGCTAGCAGGCAATGATAGAGGTTGGGGGCAGCTTGCCCAGGGCAGTGTGGAAAGGATGAAGCAGATGACTACAAACACGGTGCAAGAATCCTAACAATCTGCACCTTTTACAGATAGGTAGCCGTGTTGGTCTGCCATAGTCAAAATAAAAAAATTCCTTCCAGTAGCACCTTAAAGACCAACTAAGTTAGTTCTTGGTATGAGCTTTCGTGTGCATGCACACTTCTTCAGATACCTGAAGAATGGTATCTGAAGATACCTGAAGAATGGTATCTGAAGAAGTGTGCATGCACACGAAAGCTCATACCAAGAACTAACTTAGTTGGTCTTTAAGGTGCTACTGGAAGGAATTTTTTTATTTTGAATCTGCACCTTGTAAACATTTTTAGAAAGGGATCGCTGTCTGAAAAGAGATTGTGCTAAACCAGAGGTGGTAAAACTGTGGCCCTCCAGCTGTTGCTGAGCTCTAAAGTCCCTTCATCCCTTGACTGGGAGTCCAACAACACCTGATTTTTTGCCTTCAAATGTGGGGATATACAGTGGTACCTCTAGTTACGAACTTAATTCATTCTCATCCTGGGGCAAAGTTCTCAACTCAAGGTAACTCTTACAGGTTAGCGGAGTTTGTAACCTGAAGCGTTTGTAACCTGAGATGTTTGTAAATCAAGGTACTACTGTAAAGCTCTCCAATGTCTTCGCTTGCAACACATTTAGAAATGTGATCTGGATAAGTTTAAAAAATATTAAAATACCAAGGCTGCTTTTATTAATGATGTTTCTAGCATGGTCCAGGCAGTGGAAACAGCAAAGTCTTTATTCAAAGAATGGCAGGCTCACCCACACACTGCCCAGTCCTAATAACTTCACCTAGTTATCTACTGAACTTATGGGATCCTCATTGTCATGAGATGTGCTGATGATCATCTGATGGGTAACTGGCTTTAGATGAAAATTCTACAATTTTTTGGAGGCTGGGTCTATCAGTAGCTATTAATCATGAAAGCTAAATAGAATCTGAATTTCCAGAAGCAAGTGTACCTCTGAAATGCTGGGGTGGGGTGGGGACCAACAGCATTGAATGTTGGACTAAATGGACTGATATAGCCTGATCATTCATATGTGTTGTATTACTACATCATACTTATTCCTGATACTCCCCCCCCGAAAGAAACCTCCAGTTTTATTCAATGGAAAAATGGGGGGAGGGGCAGGATATAAGTCTTCGAAACCATATGAGCCAGATCAAGGCACAAATAAAGTTCACATGGACAGAGGTTGATGATGATAGTGTATTTCATCTGGTTTGTCAGTTTAATAAATGACTACAACCAGAGCATCACTATTGACAAAAGCTGTGATGCCTCTTTCCCCTTTGAACCAGGAACAAAGGTTGTTTTCTGCTGCTCCAGAGAAGCGGACACGGAGCAATGGATCCAAACTACAAGAAAGAAGATTCCATCTAAACATTAGGAAGAACTTCCTGACAGTAAGAGCTGTTCGACAGTGGAATTTGCTGCCAAGGAGTGTGGTGGAATCTCCTTCTTTGGAGGTCTTTAAGCAGAGGCTTGACAACCATATGTCAGGAGTGCTCTGATGGTGTTTCCTGCTTGGCAGGGGGTTGGACTCGATGGCCCTTGTGGTTTCTTCCAACTCTATGATTCTATGAGTCTATGAACTGGTTGGATTGACATCCTTTGACCTTTAGTGGGCTATATATTCAAAATCTGATGTGCAAGAGTGATTATAATTAAAAACAGAAGGAGTGAGCGGGCTGAGAATTGGCCTGAAAACCTAATTGAAAAATAAGACTTTAAAGCAAAGTTTAAACACCAGAAATCTGATTATGACTAGTCTCTAGAGGAGAGAGGAACATTTCTCTGATATATAAAATAAGGATGGGCAGGGTTGGTTTGTTTTTTGTCAAAGTGCACAGGAAGCTGCCTTTATATCATTGGTCCATGACTGAGAGTAGCTCTCCAGGTTTTCAGGCAGGGGACATTCCCAGTCCTAGCTGGAGATGTCAGGACTTGCGCTTGATTCTTTCTGCACACAAAACATATATTCTCCCACTGAGCTGTGCCCATTCCCTCTTAGAGGAGTGTTTATTGACTACAGAAGCTCACATACCACTATCAACAAAATCGTAATACTGTCAAGATAGATGGTGAAATCTCTGGGTTGTATCCAGCATTCGTCATACTCAGCCAATTAAAATTTATTGGTGTGAATAACTTAGGTCTCTTCATTTCAGTGGGTCTACTCTGAGTAGAATTTATTTTGATACAACTGTCTGACCTGAGTGGATTTCATAATGCATTGTTTTCACCGCTCCCTTTGGCAGGGTGTTTGCTGGGTGATTGATGAAAGATAGAAAACAATTAAAACAATAAAACGACACTATTGTGAAAACAATGACCTAATCAAAACAACAGAAGCAAAAACATCCATCCAGGAAGAAAATAAAACCCAATTTTGTGGAGTGCTTTTTCTTTTTTTAAGGCCTGGGAAATTTACAGCACAATCCTATGCATGACTCAGAGGACCCATTGAACTCATTGGTGCTTACTTGCAGGTAAGGGTATGTGATTGCAGCCTGAGCAGAGCTTTTTCTGGTGCACCAAAGACAAGACAAGGGTGCATCCCTGGGAGGGTCTTTCAGAGAGAGAAAACTTCCTCTCCCAGCCTGCCTCTGCCTCAGAAAGTGAGGACACCTAGAGAAAGGCCTGTGATAAAGATTGCAGTGCATAAGTAAGCACATGTGGGGAAAGGAAATCTCTTTAGGGCTGCAGACACCAGCACTTCACAGCAAAGTAGCAGCCAGCGATGCTGTTTCAGCACTGGAGCAACACATTCCCAGAAGCCTGTCTCACTCAGCAGCCTGGACTGCGATTTCCTCAAACTCGACCCTCCAGATGTTTGGAGACTACAATTCCCATCATCCCTGACCACTGGTCCTTCTAGCTAGGGATCATGGGAGTTGTGGGCCAAAAACATCTGGAGGGCTGAGTTTGAGGAAGCCAGATCTAATGCATTCGGATGATTAGAGCCAGCAATGCAATATTTCTAGGAACTATATAAAGAAGCGCTGGGGGCAAATGATGCAAGTGATTTACATATGTCAATGGATTCATTAACAATTAATTATCGTAGATGACTAAAATTGAATCCGTGCCTGCAGCGCCAAGCAGGGTGGTGGAAGAATTCACGAGCTAAACCTCAGCAGAGTGCTGTGCCGAAAAGTCTAACACCACCAGGCCAGATCTGTATCAGTTCACAAGGCAAGAAACTGGGTTCGAAAGGTGTGAAAGGAAAGGAAAATTCAGATAAGTTCTCATGAGTGGGTTCAGGGGATAAGACTGTTTGTAAGAGGGCCCATACTTTCATTCTGCAAATCATCTCCTCAGTGCTTTTCACTCTGCAGTCTTCCAGGATGCCAACTCTTCAACTGAAGCCCAGAGTAAGACATCATCTTCCCCCAAGTTATAGAGATTCATGTGTTTCAGAAAGGCAGACATTTAGCACTGCCAGTCTCATGCCATGGAGCACTCTTTCAGCAAAGATTCGTCAACCCCACTTTTGACTTCCATGCATCTCTTGATTTTTTATTTTTTATTTTTTTATTTTTGCACTGACAGGTGTAAGTCGTGGTTTAATTTTTTCTTCAGTAGCCAGCCATTTTAATGATTGTTCTATACTGCTTTTATTTTTTTTAAGAAATGTTTTTACACTGCTGAACACCACCCCAATATTTTATGAGAGGGTGTTATATAAATACTTTTATTTGTAAATAAATAAATAAAATACCGAAACAAACTCCTCCAACGGGGTTTATCTTTCTGATGAGGAAGCATGAGTAGTCAGGGAGTCTACAAAATTCAGGAGAAACATTTACTGGAAGGAAGCAGAAGGAAGATAGGTAAGCCCCAAACATGAGCCCTGCCACCTGGTAAACATTTGGATTACATCCTTAGTATTATGTTCCAATAAATGGCAATCCTAACAAACTAGCTAGGGCCCCTTCTGCTCTATACATTTAAATGATCATCTCCTATGTCTACACCCACTGAATTGAGAACTGGAAAAGTGTTAAAGGCTGCATTCAAATGGAGGCTTTATTGCATTAATTTTGCTGGTTATGATGCTAGTGCTTCTGTACTGATTTCAACTGTTCCTTTTACACTGCAGTGCCTGTTGCCTTATGGAACTGTGGCTTTTTGACTGATACTGCACTAAATTTTAAACAGCAGGAAAGAACTGTTTGCCAGGATACTGCCCCAGATGTGTCAGATGAGCAGTGGTGACATGATAATGAAAACGGGAGAAATTTCTATACAAAAGTTATTGGGGTTGAAAATAACTAAAAATAACTAACTAAAATAAAATAAAAATTGCACCGAAACAAATGCTAAATTTCTGCTAGATTCCACTAAATTACCAGAAGTGACTTCTGCATCACGTGGAAGATGACATCAAGCACAACAATTAACAGGTAAGAAAATGTTGAGAAGACAGAATAAAGTGCTGTCAGAGAATGCAGCCTGAGTTTTACTAATGGATTATGCAGATGAAATTCCTGATGGATTCTGCCAAGAGAGATCCTGCCTTTCCCATGAAATTGATTTATCATAGCAATGAATCTTCATTCCTGACTGAACAAGGGCAATTTTAATATTTAATTAAAATGCATTTCATAAAATCAATATGTATCTTGAACCTAGCCTTTTGATCACATTCGCATTAGTAAATAAACTCTCAATCTCTAAGATAATCACCAGCAAAGCCCCATCAAGAGCAATCCTATTTGTTTTGACAATCTCTATCATACAAAAGATCCTAAGTGATCAAGCCACCTGCTTCTCTTTATGCATTTTCTTCCAAATGTTTAAACAATTGAAGTAGATAAATAATACAGTCTGTTTCCCATTATAGTATTAACGCAAAGCCAGGTAGCCTTACATTTACCAGGCAAATAATTAGTCACCAAACACAGGAAAAAAGGATTCCTATCATCACCTTAAGTCACCTGTCAAACACATAGCCATTTGTATCTTTTAAGGCACTGCTGTTTGCTGTGTGGGCCAAGATTTGGTTGTGTTTTCAACATTCTCATTCCAACCTGGACAAAAAAGAAAAGGTGGGAACAATCGTAGTCCCTGTTGTTGCTTTGACTTGAAAGTCCATTTTAAAGAAAGCATTAGAAAATGCTTTCTTGTGGTTGACAGATCAGATTACCACAATTAAAGTCAAAGGTGTGGTGCTATTTAGCCTGCATGTTATGGCACATGAAAGAAAATGATTCAGGGAAGAAAAATAATTACACATTAATTTGTGTTTGGCAGCTGTCTTTGGCCCACAAAGGGGAGATAAAAGGTATTCTTGTTCAGCAGACTCTTTCTGTTCTTAATAGACCGTGTTGTAAGATGCTTTCAGAAGGGTGTTGAATGCTTGCCATCCATACAGTGTTTTATCAGGGTCCCCACCCCCCAACCCCTTTATCTAAAATTAGGTTCTGCCAGAGCTAAATCTTAAATTGCGGGGATTTTTCCTGGATTACAACTATTCCAAGCCAGAAAGTTTATGGGAGTTTGATAGAAGATTCAAAAGATGCCAGTGCCACATAACCAATACGAGGAAACGGAGCATCCTTCATTACATTGCCTTTCTGCTGGATGTGTCAGTGCTTTAATATTCATTACACCTCACCAATCTAAGGCATTGTCCAAAGGTGACTGATGTCTGCAGGGGGCAAAATTGTTCACGAAAAGCAAGCCCCGTTTGGGTTTCAACCAGAAGATACTCGCCAGGTGGGGCAAAGCTGCTATGCTAGCTTTCTGGCAGGTGGATCACTGTTTCTTATTGGAAGGGTGGAGGCATCAGGGAGGTCAGAACGGTGCAGATGCACCAGCAGGAAGGATCCTCAGTCACTGGGAGGAATTCAAAGTCAGACAAAGGCAATCTTTCTGTCAGCGCAAGCATTTCAGCCGTTGCGATCCCTTCTCTCCTCCCCCTTGCATCCTCTTCTAGGGAGTTTCCTCACCCACCCACTTGGAGCCAGTTTTGGAGTACCTTGAGGGTGCATGGAGGGAGGTGAAGGGGAAGCTCCATTTTAAAAATGGAAGTCCTTCTATAAGGCTTCCACTGACAGAACTCACTAGGTGAATCCTGCCCAGTGCAATTGCACATCAACCAGCATTGAGCCAGCGTGGTGTAGTGGTTAAGAGCGGTACTCTTGTAATCTGGTGAACTGGGTTCGATTCCCTGCTCCTCCACATGCAGCTGCTGGGTGACCTTGGGCCAGTCACACTTCTCTGAAGTCTCTCAGCCCCACTCACCTCACAGAGTGTTTGTTGTGGGGGAGGAAGGGACAGGAGATTGTTAGCCACTTTGAGACTCCTTCAGGTAGTGATAAAGCAGGATATCAAATCCAAACTACTACTACTACTACTACTACTACTACTACTACTACTCTTCTTCTTCTTCTTCTTCTTCTTCTTCTTCTTCTTCTTCTTCTTCTTCTTCTTCTCCTCCTCCTCCTCCTCCTCCTCCTCCTCCTCCTCCTCCTCCTCCTCACTGCCTTGCCCCAGTAGGCTACAGTCATGCACCTGCTGGGAGCATATTTTAGTGCATGGGTAGGCAAACTAAGGCCTTGGGGCCGGATCCAGCCCAATCACCTTCTAAATCTGGCCTGTGGACAGTCCGGGAATCAGCATGTTTTTATATGAGTAGAATGCGTCCTTTGATTTAAAATGCATCTCTGGGTTAATTGTGGGGCCTGCCTGGTGTTTTTACACGAGTATAATGTGTGCTTTTATTTAAAATGCATCTCTGGGTTATTTGTGGGGCATAGGAATTTGTTCATTTCCCCCCCAAAAAATATAGTGTGCCCCCCCCCACAAGGTCTGAGGGGAAATGTTTGCTGAACCCTGTTTTAGTGGCTCCACCTGACCCAGCAAACTGCTTTTGGCTCTATCTTTATGGTGCTTTTCTATACCTTTAATATGAAAACCGCCATTCCATAAGTCTGTGGAAGTGACTGCTAAGCTGGAGCCACCTCAGTTTTAATTTATTACACCTGTGGGGTCTGGTGAGGTAGAACAGGAGAGAACACTTGCTACTAGTGCTGGCTACCACTGAGAAGGAAAAGGAAGAGCCATTCCCTGAAGCTTTAAGGGTAGAAACATCTCTGTCTGTCCAGAACCTGCTGGAACGTAAGAAACAGAAAGCTTGGCAAGACTTTAGTCAAGCTGAGATCATGTACCAGGGTGAAGAAGATACAAGACTTGTTAGCGGCTCCGAGTGACCTCCATGAGACTCCCTGTGCCCTGATAAGATTTGGAATCACATCACTCCCTAAGACAATGGAAAACCTGTTCCTCTGGGTGTTTATGCTGTGACCTGTCATTGACCAATAAAGAAGAAGGTTTAGTTGTGAGCAAGGGCAAAATTAAAAGACCCCATCAGTGAAAAGGAAAAGGAGGTGCTTTTTGGAATATTGGAAACAGTGGCATAGCGTGGGGGTGCAGGGGGGGCCGGCCACACCGGGCGCAACATCTGGGGGTTAGGGGGCGCAAATCCACAGGTTAGGGGGAGCAAATTACTTGCCTTGCCCCGGGTGCTGACAACCCACGCTACGCCACTGATTGGAAAACAAACACTTCAGTTTTACTACTCTGGACTCCACCTTAGCTTTAGTTGTGTCCATGCTTCCATTTACTCTGTGTCCAGCACATTCCCACCCCTGGTTTGGAAGTCCTGTACTCCTACCGCTAGTCAGAAGAAGAGGAAGAAGCACAGTTATGCTCTGCCTTTCCATCTTTTGATGCATGTGATAGTAGCGGATGACCACCCCTTTGCCTCGCTGCTGCTTGGAGTGATAAAGTGGTAGGTCAGCACAGTGCAAACACACTGACAGAACCAATCTAGTACTCCTGGGGGTGTATTTGCACCATGCCCATCTCCCCACTGCCTCTACATCCCTGTAAGCAGAAGCAGCAGCAATGTGGCTGGCTGGCCAAAGGTTCCCGTTCCTCATTCTCTTACTCTTTCTTTCCTGGAAAGATGTTTTAAATCATACCCACCACCCTCTCCTAGGTGGTGCATGGTTCTCATTGCAGTGCTTCCAGGAAACGGGCCAAAGCCACGAGGAGGTTCATAAACGGAGTGAAAGGTTTTCTAAATCCCGACAATAATTTTCATCAAGGAAATAAATCTAGTCTATCCATTGTAGTCCTGAAAATAAATACTCTGTAGGATTAAAAAGAAGAAGAAAAGAAATGGAAACACATGAAACGAATTGAAAGTTGAAAGCAAGTGAAAGTAAATGAAAGTCTTTTTTCCATTTTACTGAATGCTTTACATTGTTATTTTGGCCTAAAAGCATGAAAACAGATGAGGATGATTTTTACTATAATTTGTTCATCAATTTGAGGCTTGTAAATGTGAGGAAATCATAAAAGCATTGGCCAATCAGGCACAAAGTAAAGAGCCATGCTGGGTATTTTTTGGCTGCAGTCCTACTATCTGAGAGTAAGTAAATGGGAATGCCTTCTCAGAATGGATAGAGGGAGAAAACGCTCAGTTTTAATGCAACTTACCTAATTCACACTGCCCAAAATAATAATCTCCAGCCCATGTACAGTATAAAAATGTATATTTTAATGAAAACAATCTATTTTAAAATGTGTTTTATTAGGGGATATATTAATATAATATAATGATTTTCCATGAGGATTTTTTTATTTTAAAAAAACTGATTCAGAAATGTGGCGAACCGAAATTCCGATGGGGAAAATGAGAAACCGATAGAAACTGAAATGTACAGATGCTTCCATCCCTATGTCTGAGTAGAGGTACATAGAATTACATTGTCTGGGTGGGAGATCATGCTCTGAGTTCTTAAAGGACAGAAGGGGGCATGCTTAATAAATAAATGATTTTTTAAAGGTTACGTTGCCCACAAATAAAAGTCTATACTGAATCAATATCCCACTTTGGAGCTTACAACACCCCATTTTAAAGCCATTTGGTGTTACAGCCCAGTCTAACTTGCCAAATATGTTCACTGCCCATCTCAGGCATCCTCAGGTTGTGACCTAGGAAGCCAACAGCAGCTCATTAATTAATATTTTAAGAATTAATTAATTAACTGATTGTTTAAATCTGTTAGTTACTTTATCTTGCCAAGGCAACCCAAAGCAACTTACAACCATGTTTCTGCCCTGCCTGGTGCTTGGCAGCCACCTTATTTAAATAGTTCCAGGTTGACAGAAAAAGCAGGAGATTTATTATATCCCTGTGGGTTCCTATGGGCCACATGTAATGCTAATTCGTGAATTAGCACCACATGCACAAGATGGAGTGAGCCCAAGGAAAGTTTTTCCGGATTTCCCCTATTCCTCCCCTACCACTTAGAAAAGGACTTTGGCAGAGTTCAGATCTGGCTTCCAGTTTTGCATATGAACCAGAATGTGCCATTTAAAACAAATTCTGGTTGGTTTAGATAAGCCAGCTTCACAACTTATGGTTTGAAGATGGCCTGTTTAGAAATTAACCATTACTGTATGTCTCTGGTTGGTATGGAATAACAAGCCAGGTTTAGAAAGCAAAACTTCATTCTGCTGAAGTATCGTTGGCTGCAGAGAAGGAGAAGAGTAAAGGGGAAGGGAGTGCCTGAGTCCAAAGTTTGTGGCAGCTCCCTCCTGCTCATGCGCATAGTGCTAAACCATGGTTTACAGTGCAAATGCAGCCATTAAGGTAAAGGTAAATGACCCCTGGACCATTCAGTTCAGTCAAAGGCAACTATGGGGTTGCAGCCAAGAGAGCCAGCATTTGTCCACAGACAGCTTTCTGGGTCATGTGGCTAGCATGACTAAACCACTTCTGGTGCCAGAGTGCATGGAAAAGCAGTTTACCTTCCCACTGCAGCAGTACCTATTTATCTACTTGCACTGGTGTGCTTTCGAGATAGGTTGGCAGGAGCTGAGACAGAGCAGCAAGCCCACAACGCCACCCGCGTCCCATTTACCTTGCATGCTGTAATGTGTATGGGTTGCTCGTGCGTAAGTTGCCGCCTCTCCATGCTTTGTTGCCTTGCTAAACCTTTCAGTCTGGGCAGCCCTTCACTTCGTGGCTGCCTCAGTCGCTAGCAGAATCCGTCAGTGGGCGTTTCTTAAATCTTTTCCAACATAAAAGTTGTTTGACACCCAGTCTCCTCCTACTCTCTCTGCGCGGAAGTCTTCTGCGCAGGGTGGGCGTGGGTAGCGGAGGACCCGTGCTCTCCCCGCTGGTGTCCGGTGAAGAGTCCTGGAGCTCTCTCGCCGATTCCCCCATCAACCCCTCTATATCCCTGGTGTTGCGCTGATTTTCTTCCCCCTCTGTGGAGCTGCCTCTCTCCCTGCTGGGCCCTTCTCCAGCATCATTTGAGAGGCTTCCCTCCGCCTCTAGCTCCGATGTCAGTTCCCTGACACATGCCTAGTGAGTGAAGGCAGGAGCTGCTCAGTTTGATGGGTCACAAGTTGAGCAAACCTGGTCCCACAAATCTGAGGCCCAGATATCCTCTCTGCTACTAATCTTTCACCTTTCTGTTCCGTGTTGTCCTGGTTTTTGGATATGTCCACATGATAGCTTCACGTGCTGTCATCCGAACACTTTCTGTACTTTATCAGATGTGTTGTTAGTGAGATGAAGTAGGCAGAAGGAAGGAAGAAGGAAAGAAGCAAAGAAGGAAAGAAGGAAGGAAGAAAGGAAGGAAGAAAGGAAGGAAGGAAGGAAGGAAAACAAAAATGGCCTCGATCCTGAGTGTCTTCACCCCCATCCTTCAGCCCGGACACTGAGTTCCAGCACCGAGGGCCTTCTGGCGGTTCCCTCACTGAGAGAAGTGAGGTTACAGGGAACCAGGCAGAGGGTCTTCTCGGTAGTGGCGCCTGCCCTGTAGAATGCGTTCCCATCAGATGTCAAGGAAGGAACTTTTAAAAGACATCTGAAGGCAGCCCTTTTAAAGGAAATTTTTAATTTTTAATGCTGTATTGTGTTTTTAATATTCAATTGGGAGCCACCCAGAGTGGCTGGGGAAACCCAGTCAGATGGGTGGGGTATAAATAAATGATGATGATGATGATGATGATGCCTGATTTGCAAGTGTGCATATTGCATGGTCTGTGATGATTGTGCAGTTTCTACAACAGCAATAGATTACAAGGGTCCACCAACCTACTGAACACATGTCTGATCCGTTATAACCACTATGCAGACATTCTCTCGAGCATGCTCTGTGTAGGCCAAAAAGTTGCCATTCAGACTATTCAGCATTTTTTAAAATGACCACGTTCCAAATCCAAGACAACTTTTCGTTCTGTAAAGTTGTCAGGTTCTTTAATCTTCTCATAGTTCTTAAAAGCTGAAAAACCTGTATCATTTTGTGGCTTTCCTTGGCTAGTGCCATTCCTAGAATGTGCAACAAGTTTCTGCCACACTTTCTGGAGCAATTACTACACCCCATCTTCAGTACAAAGCTTTTTGCTATGGTTTTGTCAGAGCAACGCTGTGCTGATGTGACCCTTCTGTACTGCTGCTCACCCTCTGATCTGCCATTTCCAGTTTTAAAAACCTTGCAGTCAAATTACTCAGCCTTTGTGAAGACTGCCAACATTCCATTTCAGAAACAAGGGGCAATGAAGAGATATTTGTGTTTTATGAAGTTCTGTGGAGTGGCACAGGGAAACATGAAATGGCATTCCCCATGGTGACATAAAATCAAATATAATGATGCTCCAAATAATTGGCAACTTGCTGCCTTTTAATGGTAGTGGGAGTGTGGAGGAATCATAGGATAATATAACTGTAGTGTTGGAAGGGACCATGAGGGTCATCTAGTCCAACCCCCTGCAATCTGCTGCCTGAGATAGTCTGACAAATGGTAGGACCAGTACTGGTTAGAAAAAGAGACAATGGGGACATTATTCCTAACTGCCAGTTTACACAGGATTGACCAGTGTGTTGTGGTAGTACCGGATTTACGTATAAGCTAAACAAGCTATAGCTTTGGACCCCAATCTCTTGGGGCCCCCCAAAAAAAATTAAAGGGAAAAAACCCCCTGGATGTACATTTCCAAAATAGAAGATAAAAAACAGATAAAATAAAATAAAACCTACATACAGCAACAGTGTTTTGTGTTGTGCAGGCTCATTTGATGTAAGTAATGGGCCCCGCATTTAGCATAAATTCAGCACAAAAAAGAGCAGCAATTTGTTGTTGACAAAGGACAGCTGGACATATAAAGGGCCCCATTACCTTCAGTAGCTTAGGGCCTCATCAAACTTAGATCCGGCCCTGGTGGTGGGCATTTTAAGAAAAACCTGAACCAAACTTGATGTGGGTATTCATCTGAAATGCAAAGCTTTGACCAAGGTGATAACAGACATTGAAATCATGGACAGCAACCAAACTGACCAAAATGAGGCTCCAAATCACAATAATCATAGCTTTGAAAGGGCAAAAGATGCCCGCGATCTTGTGTGGGTCATATGACTTGTGTGGAAACGCGGCCTAAGAAGATGGTGTCCCGGTTTTTCTATATGGGGTCATCGGAGAATTTGGAAATAGGCACCATGTCTCTGATAATCAGTGGCGTAGCGTGGGGGGGTGCAGGGGGGCCAGCCGCACCGTGTGCAACATCTGGGGGTTAGGGTTAGGGTGCGCAAATCCACGGGTTAGGGGGCGCAAATTACTTGCCTTGCCCCGGGTGCTGACAACCCACGCTACGCCACTGCTGATAATGTGCACTTCTGTGGCACTGTATTCCCTGCTTTATGTATTTATCATACTTGATTGCTTTTGCTCAATTTTCTTATGTTTAGATTTATGCTGTGGCAACCCAAAGACATGGCAAGATGATTTACAACTGCAGAGATATATTTACTCTCAGATAGCAGATGAGTTCCTGATCTAATAATAGTAGCGAAGGGGACATTCATTTCCTCCTACATTTCTCATGTAGGCTGAGCTGGGCAACTGATGGGTCCAATTAAAGGAAGAGTTATAGAAATGCAGTGTCAAGAGCTAGGTATGAGCTTATTTCTCAAGGCCAAACTAAAGTGGAAACTGGTGCCAAATGTTCTAATTTGCACCCAGTTCAACATGCTCCAGTTTTTTGGATCTCTCATCCACATGGCAAGTTTCCTATGCTCCCAATTCTTGCTTTAGGAAATTATCTGAACAAAGTTGGGCTAAAAGAAGGAAACCTCTGTGTTCTTGTGGCTTAATTAGCAATCTTTTTCATACACATCTCTATACTGGTGACAAACTAGAAGTACAGGAAGCAGTCATTAAAGAAAGAAGATGTGAAATTGTCATTCATGGGCTCTGTGTGTGTATCCTACAGATGTCAGGAGCTCATCCTACACTCAAGTAGGACCCCGACAGAGACACATGCCCGAGTGGCATGTTCTCTCCCTCCTGGTCTATCGTTCGGGAGCTTCAAAACTTTTCTTCTGCCCAAACATCACAGCAACCGATGCCAGCAGACAATGGCATATTTAGGGATCCGCAGAGTCTTCGCAGCTTGCGTAACAGACCTCAGCAACTCAGCATTTTGGCTAATCTACTTTATTTACATATAAACACACACACGGAGCACTGCAACATGGCTCCCTCTCTCTCTAGCATCAGACAGAGAAAAAGAACAAAGGACAATAGTCCCACTTCATGGAATACAGCAACACAAACATTCTGTCTCCATCACTTCCCACTCTGTGGAGTCAAAACATACACCATCATGTGATAGACAAAAATCCCATGACTGCAATCACAGAACAGGAATTCTAACACTACACACTTGAGAACCTTACCCAACAAGTACTGGGAAATGGCTGAGCAGTATCCAGTATGGTGGCAACTAGTGGGGACTTCCTTAGTAGTGCTTTGTGGACTTCCCTCATTTGGAATGAGACGGGCAATTGAAAAAGAAAGTAAAGGAGGCTGGGGAAGTGTTCTAAATCCACCCACACTTGCTGCCTTCCTTTGAACTCCCAGACTACCCTCCTATGATCCCCACCCCCATACTGGACACTGCTGACAGTGGTGGAAGAGGGATATCTCTACCCTTCTTTCTCCGTGCACCTACCATCTGCTGAGGCCACTGTGTGTCAGGGACTGGACTGAACAGGAGCCCTCAGTCTGATCGACTCCTCCAAGAAGAGGAGGGGGCGTGGGAAGTCCCCCCTCCCCCATCTCCAGCAGTTTCAGGAGGAGAGGGAGACAGGGATGATCTACAGCTGAATGAGGAAATGCCTAGTTACGAGGTAGTGGAAGAAGAGGAGGAGGGAGAAGTTAGAGAGCAGATAGCAGAGACCTCCCTGGAGACTCTGGGAGACCCTCCTAGTCCAAGGGCTCATTGGTCTCTCTGCATTCAAGAACAGAGTATGCGGAGGGGATGTGACTCCTGTGACTTCCCGTAGGTTTCCAGGATGTTGTGGGCAACAGAAGAGGAGGGATTCAGAGTAGCCAACGTCTCCTATGCATGGAGACATGGATTTTTTTGTCTTGCAACCAGATGACTGAATAAAAAGCCATACAATACAAACTGTTCGTTCTTCTTGCCTCTGAGGCTATGGGGGAAGGAGAGGATACTCCACACTTGACACTGGGATATCATGGCTTCTCTTTCTCTTGTTTGAATTACTGTTATTGTAACATCCCAGAATCCAGGAGTTCTAGCAAATGTATTCTTCTCTTGCCTTTGATGTCCACACCAATGTATGGAACCACAAGCTACTGGAACCAGGTGCCGTTGGGAATCTGAGATAAGAAAAAGAAGGAGAAAGTGGGGAGAGGAAGTCCTCTGTCTCTTCTAGAAACTGTAGGGTTTCATTAAAATTTAAGCTGGAGAAGAGCTCAGGGGTTGTTCGCAGTTAAGGCATGCCTCATAACTCATGAAGGACCATGCCCTTAGCCATGTCATGAACTTCAGCAAAGGTACTAGGATATGGTAAATATAATATATCCCACATTCAGATACGGGGAGTTGAACTAAAAGATCTGCTGGGATCCTGTGCTTCTAAAGTTCTCTGATGTGAAGCAGGGCTTCTTAACGACGGCATTGCCCTCTGTTTTGTGTGTGGTCTGTGGCACCTGCCTGGGATTCACAACATTTGCTCTGCAGGTAGGTGTGGTGGCAGGGAATGTGCTTGAACGCCATGCGGCCTGCAGGACTCTAGGAACATGATGTAAACTTTAAAAATACCTTAAAATGTGTGGGTCTATCAGTGTGTACATATACACACACATGTAAACATGCCAGGGCGCACACACTCCAGTTGAACCTGGATGGGCACAATTCCTTTCAACCTGGGGAATTATATAACATGGTTTTGCAAGGAGTGTACCAGCAGCATTTTAAAGGCTGCAAGCCAAGAAGCTGTACAGACAGCAAGGCGTCTCTGTTGCCACTACAAAGTGGATGTTAATTACCTAAAACAATACATGTAATAAGCAAACAGAAAAAAGCCTCTCTTATTGCAGTACCGTACCCACTCATCTAGTATATCTTTAACTGCACAGTTATTTAGCCTGCAGGGATCATAATTAGCTGCTGCACAAATTAATAAGGGACAAAGGGGGGAAAAGAACCAGAGTAGAAGAATGGTGGGAAACTATGTATCTGGCATTTTTCGAGGAATCTAGTTAGCTTGCACAAATACTTCCTTGTATTTCTAGGAAGAATGCAGGCATCATGTATTGTATCTCAGAGTGCGAGCATGTATTATATCGTTGCATACCACCCCAATCTCTGAGTGGTGAAGGATTCCTGGGTTTCCAGGCACTTGCCTAGGGTTTGAGTTTCCTTTGGAATGAGGGACAGTGGAGACTGTGGCGTCTTTATGGTTTATTTACACATATATACAACCTGAACCTTTGACGGAGGGGCTTGCAGCATTAACACTCCCCCATAACAACAGAAATAAGGCATGGCTCTCTCTCTCTGGCTTCCCAGCTTTGCTTCCAGCTTCCAGCTATCTCAACTCTCACTTTTGTCTTTTTAACTACCAGACATCTGAGGGAGGGACCCCTTTGTCTTCTGGCACAAAGCTACTTCCTTTGTTTCCTTAACGACCCATTATCTCACCAGGAAGATAGCCTGGCTATTTCAATAATTAGAAGGGTCTCAGCATACATTCTACCCCCCTCCCCACGAACTCATAACAATATATGATTAAGAGTATAAAATGAATGTGCACCTACATGCACTCTGTTTGCACATTGGTCATTGAAGAGATCAGTTGATTCTATGGTGTCTTCCACAGGTAATTAGTTAAACAGATGAAATACTGTGCAAACACCATGTGATGTTGTGTTTCTGGCTCCAGCGAGATAGTGCAATTCTAGGCGTGACTTGATTATCACTATAAATACTTTGCTATTGCCATGTATTAAATCATACATTGAGTCTCTCATAAAAATGATTGGTGGGAGGAAGAAGGGGGCCCCAGAAGCTTACATCTCCATTTCACAGAGTGGATAGACTGAAGTATAAAATGAAAGAGTCTCTTATCAAAGATCACATAAGAATTAGTGACACAATTGCAAACGGAAGTTAGCAATTGCTGTGAACTCTACAATCTGAAACTTATGCACTTACAGTAGATGCTTTTAAAATGGGGAGATAGGCAGAAGGAATACATTGTTAAAGAACAAATATGAATAAACAAGCATCTTCACATCACAACTGAGACCTAACATGGAATCTCTAATGATAATGATATGATGAGGGCAACCCTATCAGCAAAGGTCTACTGTTCCTGCGGAAGACCCTCATAAATAATGTAATATTCTGCTACAATGCAGTCCTCTATGCTGGAACTCCAGCTGTGAATCTTGGGCAAAATATCTCCTCCCATTTGTAATCAAAAGATACTCAAGCCAGATCAAGCATCTTCTTTTCAGTTCTGCATTACTTTTTTCACCATGTTTCCCAAGCTACAAACTGAATGCCATGGCTAGGGATGTAAAAATGCATTGGTTATTGTTCCACCCCATATCCAATGCATGCAGTGATATTTCATTTCCACTGCAGTTCAGCTTCCAAGAAAAACTACATTAGTTGTCTCAGTTGTCTGCTCTGGGGAATTATTGTTTTGTTTATTATTAAGTTATTTATTTTGTGTTTTTATACAGTAATCTGCTCTGTGATCCTTGGATAAAGGGAGGTATAACATTTAAGTAAGTAAGTAAGTAAGTAAGTAAGTAAGTAAGTAAGTAAAGCACATCATTATGTTATTCCACACCATTCATTTCAATGCAAAGGAAACACAATGTGAATTGTGGCAGAGAGGAGGAAGTAATCTATTATGTATCATTACATATAGTTTGCATATTGAAAACAACAACAGCAAATACCTCACAACAGTTCAAAGAAAAATGTTGCCAAGCATTTGCAAGCACAGCATTCCTTTCTGGAGTATTTTTCTAAGTACTAATATTTTGTTGTTTCTGAGCTGCCATTTCTGTTTCTAAATTCTTTCATTGCAGATGTCATGGAGACTCATATTTCATAGCTTGGAGAGACCTATTTCGGGCACTTGTAGTGTTGCCCTCAAATACACAGTGAGCATTATGACCCCTTCCAATTCTTCTCCAGCTTAGATTTTAACACAGAACAGAGATATGTTTAAATCTTCCATTGTCTCAACCTCCAGTCACCCTCCAAAACCAAACCTTCTTTCCTTCTCTCATTCCCACCCATGTACTTGGCTTCTGTTCTTGATCTGGAAGAAGTGAGATGGGAAGGATGTTTCCTCCCTCAGTGTAGAGGCAGACTTTGGTCTTTCGAAGTCAGTGACACCTTGTGTGAGGCCAAAATTTGGCGCCCCCGCCCCTCACTTTCTGCTCTGCTCAATCCACCGCTTCATAGTTGATATGCCCTGCTGTGCCTCCTAGGCTTGGCACCCAGTGCAGTGGAACTAGTCATAATGCCCCAAATCAACCTCTGCTCAGTATTTGGCATTAGTCCCTCAGTGACACAGCACTGAAGATGGAATAGGAACCTGAAGCTAAAGGGGAGAATTTTGGCTGCTCCGTATTTCCCGCTCAACTTTGCTTACTTCCAGTAAAAATGACTGAGGGGGTAATATTTGCAGAGAATCAATAGGTTCATCATTTATCTTCCACCCATTGATTCTTTCTTTCAAATGCTTTCCCTACCTCCACACTTGTCATATGAGGAAAATACATAGTTGGAAATGCTAATCTCTTCTTCTGCCCTTAGTTCTAATTAAGGATGCCATCTAATTCCACTTAAAGCAAGGAGATTTGGGACTCCAACCATAGAGGAATAAAACCAGACTAAACCCCGGGCTTACTGAAACACCACAGGCTCCACTTAACGTATGAAAGGCTTCTCTGACATTATAGGCTACATTGCACATGCAGTATTCTACTATTTCATCCTGTCATCCTGTCCTTTGGGGGAAAATCTATAGGTCAATGGTAGAGCATTTGCTTTGCTACAGAAGGTCCCAGGCTCAGTCTCCATCATCTCTGGAAGTCTGGGTAGGAATTTCCCCTGTCTGAAATCCTGATGAACTGCTGCCAGTCATGGCAAACAGTTTTGAGCTAGGTGGACCAACGTTCTGGTTATGCTCCTAAGCCATTTTGATGCAGGAGATGTCTATCAATATGTGGCATATAACATTAATGATCCCCCCAGAAGCTGTGGAGGCCCACAGTGATGACCTTGTGATGCTTGGCAGGGGGTTGGACTCGATGGCCCTTGTGGTCTCTTCCAACTCTATGATTCTATGATTCTATGACCTCCTGCAAGGTATCCTCCAAGGTATGGAGTCCCCAGAAAAGGGGAGGTTCGATGGTAGAGCACACATTTGTATGTAGGAGATCTCAGGTTCAATCCCTGACATCTTCAGTTAATGGGATCAGGTAGCAAATGTTATGAGAGATGTCTTCCTGGGACCCCAAAGAGCCAAGACCAGTCAAACAGACAAAACTAGATAGACAAATAGCCTGGACTGGTATAAGGCACATTCCTATGATTCCAGAAAGGGGATGGGCATATGTCTGCAGACAACCAAATGGAAAAAGGAGTCATCCTCCAAACTTTTCCAAGAGCAGAAACAGGGTATCATGTTTCTTGTTTTCCCTTCTGTGTGGAGACTGTGTTGCCCACAGTGATCCTATGATTTCTCATAGCTGCTCTGTAGCCGGCTGGGGGATGGAAGCAGTTATTGCATAGCTGCTAAAATCATATGTGTAGAGTCAGCCCACCAGACTCCCCCAAGCCCTACTTCAATGTTCTAGTCATAGCTGTCATAAAGTACTACAAGACTCTTAGCAAGTACTCCTTTGGCCCCCTTCATATTATGGTTGCTAACTTCATACTCGTCATGGGGAAAAAGTATTCTCTCCCCCTGACTTATTTTAACAGCAAGTATGAAGTTTGAGATTAAACATTTTCAAGATAACAAATCGCATGGATAAATAAATTCTCAGCTGTGTAACCACAATGATCTAGAGACCATAAAACCCGGGGGGGGGGATGTAAACATCTCATTTACTTTTACCACATATATTTGTTTATCCCTTGGAATTTTAGAATGCAATTTTCCAAATGAGATGTAAAACAGGGCTCCTGGCCCAACAGAGTCATTAACGTTCCTGTGGCACTTTTCACATTGTTGGCGATAACCTCAGAGTCTTGAATACTGAAGATCTGCAAAAGGATTTCAGAATCCATAGAAGCTTAAAGTTGCTGTCGCCTCAAGTGGTTTTCAACCATTGGCCAGGGTGCCCATTAGCATACAAATATCCTCTTTCCTCAGTAATGGGAATTAGGCATTCACATAATAGCATTGAAGATGCTCAGAAGTGATTTAAGCTTCATGTATTAAAATGTTCTGAGTTTGGCTGAGAGGACTGACACAATCATATGCCCATGTGCTTGTCTTAAATTTCTCCCATGGTGGCTCCCTATTAATACCAGGGATGGGGATCCTGTGGCACTCCGAACGTCACACTGCAGCTCCCATAATCTCTGACCATTGGCTATGCTGGCTGAGGCCAATGGGTGTTGGGAGTCCAAAGCAATCTGGAGAGCCACAGATCCCCCATCCCTGCTTTGCACATTATAAGAGCAGGCTGCGAGTTTCTTTTATGTGGGTTCATTTCACAGTATTTTTGTACCATCTCAAGGCTCACAGCCATGAGGACAAGCTGGTCATATGAGTCCTTGTCAGCTGGTAAAGGTAAAGGTAAAGGGACCCCTGATCATTAGGTCCAGTTGTGACTGACTCTGGGGTTGCGGCGCTCATCTCGCTTTATTGGCCGAGGGAGCTGGCGTACAGCTTCCGGGTCATGTGGCCAGCATGACTAAGCTGCTTCTGGCAAACCAGAGCAGCGCACGGAAACACCGTTTACCTTCCCGCCGGAGCAGTACCTATTTATCTACTTGCACTTTGACGTGCTTTCAAACTGCTAGGTTGGCAGGAGCAGGGACCGAGCAACGGGAACTCACCCCGTTGTGGGGATTCGAACTGCCAACCTTCTGATCAGCAAGTCCTAGGCTCTGTGGTTTAACCCACAGTGCCACCCACGTCCCTGTCAGCTGGTACTTGCTCCCAATCTAGCTGTGACTTTCAAGGTCTGGACTCCTTGGTTTGGTTGTGAGTCATTATGTAATATCAGTTGATGTACATACACGTGTCCTAAGTAGTGCTTGGAAAGTTTTTTTTTTTTAAAAAAAAGTAGTTTATTCTGGTTCACACCCTCCAAAATTGGAATTGGTTCCAGTTCCAGATTTCTGCCACCCGAAAAGAACTAGCTCCATTTCAGTTCAATTCACAGTTCAATTCAGAATTCATTTGTATGGTCCACAGCATTTTTTCCAGCTTTCAGAATTGTCCAAGCTGTTCTGCTGAAGTATAAAATAGACTTAGTAAGAAAACATCAACAACCCCCACCCATAGTGCAATGCAAACAATTTTTTTTAAATCTCCCCCAACAATTATTATCTTTAAGCTTAAACAGCAGCATCACTTTTCAGAAAGGTGTCCAACCAAACCATGGAGTCCAGTTCTTTTCAGAAAGGTGTTTTTGTTTTTAAAGGTAAAGTGCTTTACCTTGTTTTGAACACCTCTCCCTCACCTACTCCTTGCTCCTTTGTGCTACAGTAAATCTTGCAAACTCAGCAGGAGCCAGGTCTGATGCAAATGTAGATTGTGGGTCAGCATGCCCTCACTCTGAAGCAGTTTCAGCATTCTCACTGTGGGGTGGCAATTCACAAGCTCTCCTCGTGATGACATGGCCAGGTGAATGACTCATTGCTAATTCAACACACATTGTGGGCACAGTACATTTTGTTATGTCAGAAAGGATTGTGTGAACAGAGCTCACCAGCATGGGTGTATCACATGGGCACATTGTGAAAAACCTGCATGTGAGGTCATGAGGTGTGACGGCCTACACAGCTTAAAAATGAATAGGTGAAGAAAGGAAATAAGGGTAAAATGCCCATAGGCTTCAATTGCATTGACTTGGATTCAGTGGAGCTGCCTCAGGATTAATCAGGAAATACTTTGGTCTAATCAATTGATTCAGGACTGTGATGATTCATTTGTGGATGGGGCAGTGTCTAATTCCTATTCTTCAGTTTGCATTTTTTAAAGTCCTCATGAAAATTCACCAGCATTTGTGTGAATTTTTCCTAAATGAGGCAGCCATTCCCTTCCCTTCCCAAACCCCAGTCTTGATGCTATGTGATGACTTAATGCAAGGATGGGAAATCTGTGGTGCTCCAGATATTGTTGAAATGCAGTTTCCATCATTCCTGACTGTCAGCCAAGCTGGTTGAAACTGATGGGAGTTGAAGTCCAACTCCATCTGGCTGGGCACAGATTCCCCACCACTGGTGTTGTATCATTCATAAGGGGGCTGCCACTTCCCCGCTGAAATCCTTTTCAACAAAGTGAAACATCTTCACTATCACATAATACTGTTCCTAAGGTACTTTTCTGTAGCAAATATCATGCCCCCCCCCCTTGAATTCCAACCCTCTCTGAAAAAGTGCCCCAAATGTCCCCACTCCCATGTTGCCACCCTTCAAACAAAGGTTTGGAATCTATCCAGTGGATTGAACCTCATGTCATGATGGCTGCATGAAACCTTCAGATTCAGAGACAGCTTGTATGTGAATACAATTTGCTGGAGAGTGACTGGAACCAATGGCTGGAGACTTTGTGCCCTGCTTGCAGGCATCTCAGTGGCATCTGCTTGGTCACTGTGGGAAACAGGACCCTGCACGGATGAACCTTTGTGTGTTTTTAAAATCATTTTTATTGATTTTCCAATAAAGACAGCCAATCAACATGTCCACATCATAATCTACATATTTTTTGCACCATAACACTCACTTTTTTCCTCCTAGAAAGTAAGGGGAAATGTCTGTGCGTGTTATGTAGCGAATGCCTACGGATGGCGGGGGGGATCTGCTGCAGTGGTGAGCAGAGGATCCATGGTTCCCCTTCCTTCCCTCCTCCGTGGCTCGCTTTGAAACAGCAAAGCGGGAGAAGAGCCGCTGAGTGGGGAGGAGAGAGGGACAGAGAGCCTGCTTGCTTTAAAGGAGCAAAGCGGAAGAGGAGAGGAGCCGCTTACATGAGTGTAAGCGGCTCCTGTCTGGTTGGTTCCTTTAAAGCAAGCAGGCTCTCTGTCCCTCTCTCCTCCCCACTCAGCTCGCTAAATAGCAGCAAAGTTTTTCAGCTCGCTAAGCCGGGGATGAGCGGGAAGGAGGGAGAAAAGCAGAGCCTGCTTGCTTTAAAGGAGCAAATTGGGAAAGGAGAGGAGCCTTCTCCCCTTATACCCCTCTTCTTCATTATTAGCAGCATCCTTCTCCACCCACCCCACGCATGCTTCTTCTCCCCTTAAACCCCTCTTCTGCATTATTAGCAGCATCCTTCTCCTTGTCCCTTGAGTGCTTTTCCTTCCCTCCCCACTTAAAACGTGGTTACAAAGCACGGATCAACATGGATCCTCAGGATTTTTGCATTGGGCTACTCCAAACTCACTGTCAGATCACATGTCTGTGGCCACAGCATGAACCACAAAATCATACATCCAATGTTTCGCTTAGAATATTTTTTTTCTTGTTTTCCTCCTCTAAAAACTACGTGCGTGTTATGGTCGGGTGCGTGTTATAGAGCGAAAAATACGGTAATTAATAGCAAAAAGCTAAAATAAAAAAGACCAAATTGTAATCCAAATTCAAATTATTAATTTTTCCAGGCTCCCCATAGTCTGGACCTCTAAAGCATATCTCCAAATACTGAGTCCTGCATGGATGAACCTTTGGTCTGATCCAGCACGGCTTCTCTTTTACTCATACATAGTGAATGTCAGGGAAAATGTTGAATTGCAGCTTAGCTATAATTGATTGTTTGTCAAACATAAACATACAGTTAAGCCAGCAACTACTGCTAAGGCGCCTTCCTTGATATGAGCAATGTGGTGTGGGGAGATCTGCTATGATGTGCTGCTCTTTCTGGGGGTGGGGGTGGGATGGGCAGCACAGATTTAGGGAACACCTGCCTATACTTCTTGCTCAGTGTCCTCAACTTTTACTGTTATGTTCAGCAGGAGAATATGGCCATAATCTATTCATCCCCTCTCAATTCACAACATCCATTTTTGCTACTTAAAGCAGGGGGGTGTCACAGTAATTGCCAGGATGTTGTGAATGTGCTGAATCACAGGAGATTGCAAAAGCATTAGTCACTTCTTGTTTGCCAGAGAAGCAAGTAAGTTGAGGCTTCCAAGCCAACAGCACAGCCAGGTGGATTGCATTGCAATAAGATCGTTCAATGTTGCCAGCAACAGCCAAGAAGAAACTTCATTTGAATGTTTCTTACATAGAAAGGTTGCTGTTGTGATCAGGCTGCTCTCGACTTTTTTTCTAGGTCTCCCTGCATCTCCAGTGCATGAAGCATGCCTTTATTTATTGTGTCATTTCTGGAAATTAGATCATTCGTGCCTCAAGGCAAAGACTGTGGCTGCAATCTAATGAAAGTTAGCCATGCTGAAATTCTGTTGAAATCAACGGCACGAAAGCATTTTAACTATGCAGTTTAATTCCAGTTATTTCAATGAGACTTAAGCACACCTAATTTTCTCTGGATTAAACCCCACGGTTTATGTTATTATACTACACACTATACTATAAATGCAGAAATATAATGCCCAATAACCATATATTGCTAATGAGTAGTACTACATGTATTTTAATGGCCTTGAGTAGCCAAAATACTGTGATTATGATTTTGGAATGATCTATGATATTATGTGTGCAACAGGCAAAACAGGCACATGCTCAGAAAGAAATCAACAAGATATAAATTGTATTAATTGAACTTGATGCGCAACCATCAATGAGGCAAGGTAAACCATATCAGAACATACGGTAAACATTAAACAATGTACACATCTAATAGAACATGGGAAATAAATGATACATAATGTAGAAGCCAAATCTACCAAAAAAATTAAAATATGTAATTAAGATGCACCAGGATTTTCAGTGTTTAGATTATCATTACCAATGGTTTGACAGTGATAAACAACTAGCTGGCCTTCATTAATAATAATAATAATAATAATAATAATAATAATAATAATAATACATTTTATTTATATCCCGCCCTCCCCAGCCAAAGCCGGGCTCAGGGCGGCTAACAACAATAAAACAGTACAACAGTACTGTGTGAAAATGTCTTCTGTAAAATGTCTTTTGTAAAATTACAACAACAACAACAACTTCTTCTTTATGGGGAGCTCCCAATCATAGTTAACATTCCACTGTATAATAGCAATTATAATTTATAAATTTCAAAGATGTTCTGGTTAATGGGACTGTTTGGTCTCTGTGTTAATATGCACAATGTTTATATGTAAACTGTCATAAAAGCTAAGGATATTGCAAGAATTGGAGTATGGTTGCAAGAGCAACAATTGTTTCATGTATTGTGCTTTAACAACCCTCAGCATCAGCCACTCATCCTTTGACAGTTTGGGAACAATTAATCCTAAATTTTGAATGCAGTTATAGGGATATGGTGTGCAATGTATACGGCAAGTTAATCAATGTTTTGCGAGGACACTGGATATTTTTGAATGCAGTGGGGGATCGTTTTAGGTGAACATAAGTGGGGTGAAATCTGGGATTCCATGCCACAGAAATCAACTTCAGCATACCTCTGGAAAAACTATACATTAGTAGTTCAGAATCACAGTAGAGCTGTCTCACATGATTGCAGGAGGATTCCAGAACTACTGACTAAATTGTGAGAGTAAGGGGACACAGGTCTGAAGTGACAAGGGAAATGTCAACAATTTTGACATGTTGGGTGGACTGTACTCCTCAACTGCTCTTGTTTGAATGTAATAGTGTAAGCGTTCAATCTAAAGGCCTGCAGGTGTACTTGATCACTGCAGCACAGCTGGCCATTGTGCAAAAGTGGAGGACTTCATACCTGGATGTGTGGTACGGCAATGTATGGAAGATAGTGATGGCTGAACGAGTGACACATCACGTGAGAGTCTCAAGGAGCAAGGAAGCTCCAGACAAATTTTACACCATTTCATCGCCATTTGTTTGTATCATCATTTATTTTTATGCTGCCTTTCCACCACATTCAAGGTGGCTTACGACATGAAAATGCAACAAAATTTAAGTGATCATAAGCAATAAAAATAAGAAAGCATCTCTTTTAAATAAATATATATTTTTTGGAATTTAGAAAAAGGAAAACAGACATTATTATCAAATTCCTTTTATGTTGTTGTCAAAAGTAAAGTCAATCTAGATAAAACACAAACCACAACAAAAAAGGAAAAAAGGAAAGGAAAATAGAGAAAAGAGGAGATAGAGAAAAAGAGAAAGAGGAAGAAAAAGAGAAGGAATAATGGGAGAAGAAGACGAAAGCAAAATAAAGAACTTCTGATTCCTTGTCTATCAGCTATTTGTAAATGTTTTCAATGAAAATATTTCAACAATCCCCATATTAAGGTCTAACAAATCTTGTTTAATAAAGATACAAAAAATTAATACCGAGAACAGCAAAAAGTAAGCATCCCCCAAATTAAATATTGAGCCCAACGAAAACTCCAAAATAACACTGGTGATTGCCTGGAGAGCATTTTATTGCATCTGCTACACTGCACAAAGTGCTTACTTTCATGTCTATAGCCACACACTGACATTTTGTTTGTTTGTTTTAATTTACCGTATTTTTCCGTGTATAAGACTAGGGTTTTTTTTTACTAAAAATAATTTCAACAAGGGGGGTTTAGTCTTATACACAGAGGCAATCTCCCCCCATTTTCTAAATTTTGAGCCCCCCAAAATACATGGGGGCGTATTATACATGAAAAAATATGGTAATTGCACCTCTTGTTTGTCATTTTCTAGTTTGATAAACAAAGCATTTTGAAAATAAAAGAGAGAGAGAGAACGAGCAGGGTTGTAGCGGATCTGCAATAATGAGTCAATGTGCCCATTCAGGTTGCTGGGGTAGGAGGAGGACCATGTGGTGCACCAATTGGAGCATAGGATTGGTCCCACCAGTGCACACCTATAGGCCTGATCTCCCTCCCTCCCTCCCACCCACCCTGCCCCATCCGCACTCAGGTAAGAAACAGTGACACCAATGTCAGGAGGTCAGCTCTGGACATGCCCCAGTACTGGATCAGGAAGACTTGGGTTCAAACCTGGCTATTCAGCAATGAAGCTCATTGCGCTGGTCACTCTCTCAGCCAAACCTACCTCTAAGTGTAGCCACATAGGGGGATATGCTATTTGTCTCCTGGACCTCCTTGGTGTGTAGAAAATGGAATAAATACATAAAACAACTTGCAGCAGGCAAGAAAGTCTATTTATTTACATCTACCTGTCTGTTACATTGCAGCTATGTTGTGTATAGTTAAAAAGACAATGTTTATTAGTTCTTACACACAAAATGTAATAAATAATAATACTGCTTAATTTTTGGTCAGAATGTTCTTATACACTTGGAGCATGACTTGGGCGTGATTTCCAAGCAAGATGAGTGAAAATGGTGCATGAATGCATTTCAATATATGTCATAGGATGCTGTTATTATTCTAGAGCAGGGGTCAGCAAACTTTTTCAGCAGGGGGGGGGGCGGTCCACTGTCCCTCAGACCTTGTGGAGGGACAGGAGTATATTTTGAAAAAGAAAAAAGAATGAATTCCTATGCAAATAACCCAGAGATGCATTTTGAATAAAAGCACACATTCTACTCATGTAAAAACACTCTGATTCCCGGACCATTTGCAGACCGGATTTAGAAGGCAATTGGGCTTGATCCA
This sequence comes from Podarcis vaucheri, assembly GCF_965113315.1. Taxonomy (NCBI): domain Eukaryota; kingdom Metazoa; phylum Chordata; class Lepidosauria; order Squamata; family Lacertidae; genus Podarcis; species Podarcis vaucheri. The sequence continues at coordinate 57,276,441 of NC_138760.1, read as the reverse complement.
GCCCCCGGGCCTTAGTTTGCCTACCCATGTTCTAGAGGGTCCTCCAAAGCAGAATGCTTGCTTAGATAACTGAAGGGCCTCTGAATGAGAGTTTTAAAGGCAAATTTCAAGAGCAGCCAGCAGTGCCCTCTAACTGCTGCTAGAAGTCTACAACTTCTATCATCCTTGACCACTGGCTATGGTGGCTGATGGGAATTATAGTCCAGCAACAAGTGGAAGGTGCCATGTGGGCCACCTCTGTTCAATTTAAACACAGTCTGCTATTCAGTTGTATGGAAGCAATAGTCACATACCGTATATACTCGTGTATAAACCGACTTTTTCAGCACATTTTTTATGCTGAAAAAGCTCCCCTTGGCTTATACTCAAGTGAGGGTCCCTTTCAGGCTGCTCCTTCCTCCTCCTCCGCCTTCGCCACTGTCAGTGACGGTGTCAGAGGAATGAGCAGTGTTATTCCAAGTGGCTCAAAGATGAAATTGCAATGCAGCACCTAAAATGCAAAGTAAACATGCATTAGATTGTGCTCTAAGTTACCAGAGTCATCTGATTTCTTGCACAATCATCATCTATCCTACATACATTGTAGCAAAGCACTGAACCCCAAACTGCTGCTGTATCCGAGGACTGGATCCTGCAGATTAATTATCCTCCCAAACATTGTTCAGGATTGAAAGGGAGCAGAAATCATGTATTGAACAGCTAGCTACTAATTACACTTTCATGTTAAGCCCCCAAATCAAATTGGTACTCTGAACTTGTCTTCTTTGTATAAACATCAGTAATTCCTGAGTTCAGTGCTAAATGCTCTAGGTAATAATTATCATCATATGTGGTTAAAATTAGTCAGACCTCATCACTGGCAAGTTCAAAGCAAGTTATTTTTCATAATTGTTTTCTGGCTGGGCTACTTCTGCTACTAAGGTTCAGAAGGAAGAATCAGGAAACAGAGTGAAGCTCCAGGACAGCTTTAACATTTGATATGAGGCTGTAATGGATCAACATCAAAAGGTTCTCTTTTTTCATTTGAAATGCTTTACCAAACATTTATCAGGCTGAGAACAGACTCTTTTGTGGAATAGTCAACAATTTTCTTGTTCCATGTATGGTTGGAAACATCACAAGAAGATCTTGACATTTAATAGGATGGCTTTTCTGCCTATGGTTTCAGCCAAAATCAAGATGGGAAGAATTAGGTGGATTTTTCCGAGCCTCAAAACGTTTCTTCACTCATATGATACAGTGACATGTTTCATACTTGTGTGCCAATAGCCCAAAATGAGATGCACAACTCATTCTATTATAATGTGTACAAGACCATAATGACAGTCTGTGAAGTTGCATAAGAGTAGCACAGGACAACCACTCTGGCCAAGAGAACCCTAGTTATAGTCTGGATTCCTCCAACAAAGAGAAAGGTTGAGGAGAAGCCATAACTCAGTGGTAGACCACATGCTCTGGATTGCAGAAGATGGCATGTTCCATCCCTTGCCTCTCCAGTTAAAGCATTAGGTAGCAGGTGATATGAAAGACCACTGCAGGAGATCCCTCATTAAAATTTATTGTAACATGCACAGTGCACACATTTTCCACAGTGTCAAAAGACTGTGTAGTGTGAGAAGTTTTTATGCAGTTGGGCACATGGGATATAAGAAGGAGTTAGGTAGTTCCTTAAAAAGAACAAGAAATACATGAGGAAAGATCAAAATATATAGAAAATGAAGCTGAGTACTTGTTACTTTCAAATATTCATAACACATACTAATAGTACATTATGAGACTACTTGACTAGTCAAAGGCATTTATTGACTCATATTGAACTCCAATTAAACAGTTTGTGTAGGTATGCAGCCATTACACACCACTACAAAACAAACAAAATTACACAGCTGTGCCATAGTCCTTTCACAGTATGCTGAACATGTTGATATTTGTTTTGAGGTTGGAGGGGCTTTGTGTGGAAAGGGAGTCTCAGTACCCCACTATAGGTCAAGGAAGAAAGATAATTTAGTCCCCCAAATAATTGGGGGCATCCCCCTAGTCCTCCTTCGTCCCCCCAAGACGCCTCTTTTTTCTTGTTCTTTCATTGTCCTGACTTCCCCCCTTTCTGTTGTTTCCCGCCTTTCCTTCCCTTTTCTTTTTCTGTTAAATCTTATTTTCTTTCCCCTCTTTTATCTGGCCATGCCACAACTAGGAAATGGACACCAATAGCTACTCCAAAGTTGTTCTCTTTCATGTTCTCTTTCCCCAGTAGGTGGATCAGGTGTTCTTGATAAGCCAGTAAAGTTCTCCTTGAAGGACAACATAAGCAATATCTAAGATTGTATGATCCTGTTCACCCTACTTGTTTCCATACGATATAGGATTTTGATTGACCAACCAGTACAGCATCTAGGTCCAAGCCAATGCCTGACTATTCATATCCTTGAGGATAGCTCTACTGATTCCGCAGAATGCCAAGTAGGTTGCAATCTATGGAGCGTAGTATTAAAAACATGAGAACAAAAGAAGGACCCTGCTGAAAGGCACCAAAGGTTTATCTGGGTCATCATTCTACTTCCCACAGTGGTTAACCAGATACCTTCAGGAAACCCACAAACAGGACATGAGCGCAATAGCCCTGTTCTCCAGCAACTTGTGTTCAGAAGTAGGATGCCTGGCAGTGCTTCTGACCCTATAGCTATCCTCACCAGCAGCCAATGATAGCTGTATCCTCCATAAAGGTATTATTATTATTATTATTATTATTATTATTATTATTATTATTATTATTCCAAAATGTATGTTGAAACCACTACAACTGCTGAAATAAAAGCAAGAGTTGGTGCTAAAGTTATTGACGTGAGGCATAATTTCAGAGCAGTTATGGGGCTACTGGTCTTGAAACTAGCAATTTGAAGTTGTACATTGTAATTATATAAGTGAGAAAAGTGTTAGCCTTGAATGCCAAAAGTAATAATTTGATATTCAGGGCTGCACTGATTGCTACAGACTGTATCCCAAGGAATATAGTAGCAATTCCTGTTTAATCAAATTCAGAAGGGTTTTTTTTTTTATATAAGATATAAAAAATCAACCAATCATCTGTAATTAAGGTTTTTAATATGCAAGTCCTTTGATGTTGTGTCATCTTGGAAACATAAAACAAGCATTTGTCTCCTTTTTATAGAATCTGATGAATGAATATGAAGGGAGGGTAGATCTCCAGAGAGATACGTTTAAAAGCATCTGGTGTTTTGACTTTTTAAAAAAGCAACAGTACTGGCAAGAAATCTTAAAACGGGTGCTTGTAGAAGTGAATTAATATGTCAGCAGCTCACATGTTGATGGGAAAGCTTTGACACATTTGGAAGATCCCTTTATTTTTCCCCCAGTTCCAGCTTTCATGCTTGTAAGAATTTCCCCAGGACATTTTAATTAATTCTGATTAGCAACACCCCCTTAGGAGCTAGTATGTGTCATTAAATCAGTCTCACAAGGACATAGAACAACAACTATTGTTCTTCTGCTGAGAAGCCTCTCCTAGTAGGGGTTCGGTATCTGGGGTTCTCCAACTCCATGTAGCGAGGAAGTCCCAGACGTTTTTATTCCTGTACCGTTCGCCCCCACCCCAAAAATTATTTTTTATCACTTCAGACCCTTTATGATCCAACAGTGGCCTGGCAGTCTTGCCATTGGGGCCCTTTCTGAGGTTGGGGCCCTCAACAGAGGCCCCATCCTGCTGACTCTTGATGGTAGCACTGCATGCATTGTCTCCCTTGTCTTGGCAGAAGATTCTGTCTCGTTCTCTCTTTCTTCCCCTCCTTTTCCTTTCCACCAGCATCTTTGTTTTCTGTTCCACTGCATACAGTGTTTTCTGTTCTACATGTTCAGCAAAATCATGCCAAAGGCTCTTTCTGGGATTTGACCGTTTCAATCTGAAGTTGAGAAAGGTCATTTTTTAAATGTTTCCCCACATTACAAAATACTTTCTCAACATAGAAAACTGGGGGGGGGGGGGACACATCTCCAATGTCTGTCTGTCTATCAATCGATCGAGCTATCTATCATCTATTAAAAATAAGGAGCTGTGGCTGGGGAAAAAGAAATGATTAAAAGGAAGAAGAAACCCGCAACAGTGATTGTACAAAATACATTGAAACAATTAAGATCTGTTAAAAAAAATAATCAGTACAAAAAAGTAAGATAGGATTGATTACAGCATTGAAAAAAACAACCATACATTTGCAAGGAAACGATCTCTCAGAAGGTAATCAAAGGTGCCCAGTACCTTCAAAACATATTCCATTTTTTCCTCTTCCTCCCATCTTTTCATATATGTTTTACCGATTTTGCTATGAGTGTGCCATGATTCCACATTTTTTCCTAGTCATTCCCTTCCAGGTGGTATTATGGAAGTCTCCAGTATTTTACATGAAGAACCCTAGCATCTGTGACCATATAGGATGTTAACTCTCTGTTATTTCTTAAAAAGAATTATTTGTAAATATAACCAAAAAAAGAAAGGGAAAAACTTTTGCCAGGAGACATTGGGAATAAAAATATTTCATCAGTCCTAATTAAATATATATAGATTAATATAGGCAGACCATATATCCAAATAGGTCTCTATTTGAGATTGACTACAGTACTATGAACAGAAATGACAATGAGATCTTCAAACCGGATTGGTAGTTGGTGGGTGTTTGTCCTTCCAACCTTGTAATAGAAGTCTCTTACCCATCACAAGAGCTTGCAAAGACCACTTTTGCTGTCCATCCATTAGTCCCCACACCACAGGAATATAATTTAAGAGTGCATGAACATCAGCACATATCAAGGATTTGTCTAAACCAAGTTAATATGAACAATAATTTATTGCCTGAAAGATGACACCACGGAACATGCCAGCATCATGTGCCTCAAAAAGGTGCTTTTACGACACCAGTATTGATCTGAACCAGTCAATTGCTTCCTATAGAGACATTCTGTCATTTTGTTGGCTTTTACAATTTATAAGTCAGAAAGAAGAATAGTAGCTGTAGTGGTATGAATATAAGACCTCAAGATCTTCACTGATGCTCTTCTAATTTCTCCCCCAAAACATTTTAGACAGTGGGCAATCCCACAATATATGAGAAGGGAAAATGTAGTATAACAATCATATTCAAAGAAAAGTTTTGTACATTGGGTTGTAGCCAGTGCTAGTCCTACTCAGATTAGACCAGGGGTCTGCAACCTTTAAGACAAAAAGAACCACTTGGACCCGTTTTCGAAGAAAAAACAAACTGGGAGCCGCAAAACCATTGCGACATTTAAAACAAATATATCTCCAGAGCCGCGATCTGACAGCGGGCGGGAAGGTGACGTCGGGACGGTGCATGACTAATGCACGCACCGCCCCCATGCGACGTCACAGCCAGTACAGTGCCCGCCACAGTGGGGAGTGTCGGGGCGCACAATGTGCCTCCTCCCCTCGCTAGTATCTGCCCCGGTGCCGCGGCAAAGGTGTAAAAGAGCCACATGCGGCTCCGGAGCCGCGGGTTGCAGACCCCTGGATTAGACCTATTGACCTTAATAAACATTATTAATTTAGGCTTATTCATTTCAGTGGGTCTACTTTGAGTAAAACGAAGTTGGATGCAATCCATTGTCGCACAAACTCTCCTAGCTGGCATGGGAATGTTGTCTACTATGCCTTGAGCCCATCAAACCCTTTTACAGTTTACTTGCTCCATTTTGGAGCCATATTCTAAAAGCAACGTGTAGGTTTTAGAAATAATATGTTTATCCTTATTTAACTATATTTCCCTCAAAACTATTCTCCCAACTGAACATTAAATTTTACCCAAGGCAGTCAGGTGTGTCAAGTGCATTCTAATTTGAAAATATTTGGGTTAATCCCAACCCAAAGTTGGTCGGGTTTAACTCATTTCATTTATTTTTCAGTACTATTGTATCATGCACCCTTTTTTCTTGTATCAGCTGGGATTATTTCAATGTACTAATTTTATATATCAAGGGAACGGTTGCTGTTTTTGTTTGTTTGTTTAGTAACTCCCTTTATGGTTTGAAGTAACCAGCGACCTCTACTGCCTTTGCATGTCTACTCAAAGTTAATTCCCATTAAGTTCAATATGACTTGTTCCCATGTAAGTGTGCGCAGGGTTGTTGTGTTAATGATCTTTATCAGTAGCTGCATTTTTCAAAATGTGTCTGTTGACAACACAATTTTTCTTGACATCAGCCCAGATCTACTTATCTACCATTTCCTCGTAGAAATCCCCCGCTTGCAATATTTATGAAATCATGCTGGCATTCAAACATGTGGGGTGGGGGTGGAAATGACTGTACAATAAGGGACTTTTTATCGTTTGAAAAATACAACTCTATTCCCTGGAAGCAAGCCAGGCTTAATGTGCAATGTTCTTCTGTCATGTTATAATTAGAACTTACACTTACACTGAAGTTTAATTTCCAGAGTTTTATTGGAGTGGTGGAAAGAACAGTGGGTGGGTGGGAATCAAACAAATTCTGTAGTTTTAAATGTTCAAAGCGTTTCATGGGAGGTGGTTGTAGAAGAGACAGAAAACCCATTAGTCGTTAATAAGACTCGAGAGCAGATTTATTAGGTATTACTTATGCATTCTCCCCTTGCTCATGACTCAAATGCACAGACATTCTGAGGGCTTCTTCTCTTCTCTTCTCTTCTCTTCTCTTCTCTTCTCTTCTCTTCTCTTCTCTTCTCTTCCACATTCACTATTACATTGTTTGGGGTAAACTTGGTCTGAGGACATATGACATGATGCAGCCACCCTGCTGAAGCTAAGCAGGTCTGGGCCTAGTTGGTGCTAGATGGAAGACAGCCTTAGAAACCCCATGGATGTTGCCCTGGGCTCCATGATGGAAGAACAACAGGGTATAATAAATGGGCAAGTGCTTATTGGGTTTTTAGAAGGTGCCTTCCTCCCCTGCACACCCAATGCAGGCAAACTGGTGGCGCTACTCTAAACCTGCGTCAGACACAAGATTCCTTCACTGAGATTTTAGAATACAGTGGTACCTTGGGTTAAGTACTTAATTCGTTCCGGAGGTCTGTACTTAACCTAAAACTGTTCTTAACCTGAAGCACCACTTTAGCTAATGGGGCCTCCTGCTACTGCCGTGCCGCCGGAGCACGATTTCTGTTCTTATCCTGAAGCAACGTTCTTAACCTGAAGCACTATTTCCGGGTTAGCGGAGTCTGTAACCTGAAGCGTATGTAACCCGAGGTACCACTGTATATGAATCAGTTTGATAACAAGTCAGATTATTAGAGCATCTATTCTAGCCCAATATTGACTTTCTTTGCTATAGAAAGAGCCCAAAAGGCTGTTAAGGTCCCGTTTTAATAAAAAATGGTCATGATCGAGAGCCTTCTTTCTGTCTCACTATCACATTTAGTAAGTACTTAAGTAAGGTCCTGCTCAGTGACTGACCTAGGTCTCTGGAACTCTTTTCTGAGAGAGGTCTGGCTTTCCATACTTCCAATGATCTTCTGCCAGAAAGCAAATTTATTTTTTCTTTAGACAGACCTTTTGTCTTCTTTTAGCTATTGTAACTATGTTGCTGTCACTTAAACGGTTGTTGCATTTGTTGGTTTTATTTATTTGTTTTGCCTGCCTTGTTTTTAAGCTTTGGTTCTTATTTTGCAGTGAACCTTGGACAACATTTGATGGATATGTGGGGTACAAATTTAACACATACACATAAATTTTACAAAATTATTCAAAGTCTGGATTCCAGTTTTGCCTCTTTAAGAACATCTATCCTTCTCATCCTTTTCTTCTCCCTTGTTTATTGGCAATAAGACATTTAATTTATTTGACTGATATGCAATGCAGCCCTGTGTTTGTTTACTCATAAGGAAATCCCGTTGAATTCAATGGAGCTTATTTTCAAGAAAGTGTGCACAAAACTTCAACTGGTGACTCAGCTCAGCTGTTTGACCTCATGCTTCCTACCGACTGTTTCAGAATGTTGGTGCTGTTATAGTATTATTATTATTATTATTATTATTATTATTATTATTATTATTATTAGTTTGTGTGTGTACACACTTATAGTTCTCTTTCAAGGAAGCCAAGGCAATGTACGTGTGGTTCATTCATTGCATTGCACCAGGATTTCTGCTCAGCAAACAAGGAAATACAGCTGATACAAAATTAACAATTAAAATTACTGCCTCTTCTATTTAGAGATGATGTTGAAGCCAAAAAGGCTGTTAAAGTGTGATGCTTCATTATAAAAGTAAAAATGCGTAATTATCTGATTTTTCTCTGATCTTGTCTTGATATTTTATTCTTTCTGGATATAAATATAATTAGAGAGATAAATTGCCTGTGGTTTTCTTCCCTTCTTCCCTCCCTCTTCAACAACTCAAGACTCCAGAAGCATTTTCAAAGTTTAAATGTACTCTGTTTTGCTTGCCCTATCCTTTCTGCTGTAGCTTGAAAGCTCTTGATCTAAACAGCTAATGTTCCGAAGCTTCTTTCTGCACAAGTGACAACTAGTTGGTAGAGATCCATGTGATGGGCCTCATTCACAGCATTTCTGTGTTCAGATGATGTTGTCAAGTGCAGGGCCAGATTTAGGTTTGTTGAGGCCCTAAGCTACTGAAGGTAATGAGGCCCTTTATACGTCCAGCTGTCCTTTGTCAACAACAAATTGTCGCTGTTTTTCATGTTGAATTTTTGCTATATGGTAATTTATGGACCTAATAGGTATCTAAAGCCATTTGCACATAACCAAATATGCATTTTATCCAAGTAATTTGTTTTTTATCTTATATTTTGGAAATGTACATTCAGGTTTATTTCCTTTAATTTTGGGGGGGGACCCCAAGAGAGTGGGGCCCTATGCTATACCTTGTTTAGCTTATACGTAAATTCGGCACTGGTCAAGTGTAAATGGGCAAGGTCTGTAATAAACTGGGGTAGCAATATTGGCAATGTATACCCTCCTGTTCAGATTCAGCAAGTGGATGTGATGGGCTACAAAGTCAACTCCAAAACTAGTATGAAGAGTTTCTCACAATCGCTTTCAACTTCCAGTGGAGTTACCATCACTTTCGATTTAACCAAGGAAGAAGCCAGACCTGAAATAAAGCACATCTGGATGGTGTACATGAAAACTTGGAGATGTGGGCAAACTACCGTATTTTTCGCTCTATAAGACGCACCAGACCACAAGACGCACCTAGTTTTTGGAGGAGGAAAACAAGGGGAAAAAATATTCTTAATCTCAGAAGCCAGAAAAGCAAGAGGGATCACTGTGCAGTGAAAGCAGCAATCCCTCTTGCTGTTCTGGCTTCTGGGATAGCTACGCAGCCTGCATTCGCTCCATAAGACGCGCACACATTTCCCCTTAATTTTTAGGAGGGAAAAAGTGAGTCTTATAGAGCAAAAAACACGGTAACATCCATTTAAAAAGCACTCTTCTAGCAAGCAGTGTTTCGGAGAAAAAGCAATTCTTAATTTTTGAAATCCACACACATATTTACATGGCATTTCAGAATAGAGAACAACTAAAAATGTGCAGATCAATTCATTTCAACGGTTATCTGTTAGAAAAAGTTACGGGTAGCTTCAAGATCCATACCAAAAATCATCTCTGACCTGTGAATCCCCAAGTCAACATCTTGAAACAAAATGTCTGCCTCTGCAGAGACAGCCAAATGACAAGAACTTCCTCCTCCAGCTTCATTTAGCTATTCCTCACCATAGTCTTTTATGCTTGGGAATGGTAGATGACCTTAAAACGTATGGCTTCATGTGCCAATTCTGACCCAATTCCAATGGCTAGGTGGGAAATAGAATAAAATTTATCAGGAGCTAAAATGCAGTTAACAATGTAGGTGTCAAAACCCATTTCCTATATAAGACAAATTCCAACAGGATCTCTTGGATATTACTTCAAAGCACTGAATCAACCATCATAGATAAGTGGAGGGTGATTGCGCCCCACAAGAAGTTCATTAAACATTTGACAAACACACCTCAAAGTCATCAAACAAGTGAGATCCCAGACAAAAGGAAGGTTAGTAATTAAAGTAAACCTATGCCCCTCAAGGATCTGTCATTGAACAGATAACTCTTTTTTAAAAAAAGGGCTGTTGTTCAAAGCAAATAAGAGTAATGTTGCCCCCTCAAAAAAAAGAATAGTGCTCCCTTTGGTGGGGAGAGTCCAACACCTTTCACTGTGAGATTGCAATCTGTTCCCCTGCCGCCTCTGGCTGCCAGCACATATTGCACAGTGCTTGTTAAGGGAGGGGTCATGTTGTGCATCAAATTGTGAATGCCTCCTTCAAAGCAGCTTGCTACAGTGCAATACACCCCTTCTCTTGACAACCTTCAAGAGATGGGGAGCTTTCCAATCTGCATGTTGCTGCAGAGTGCCTCCTCAAACTGGCTGCTGGCAAAAGCGGCGGTGCGAGAAATGTGCCACGCATATTGGGGCCGATTGTCTCCTCCCAAGCGGCGCCAACCATTTGAAAGGAGGTGAACATTATTAAATGTTGGCCATTCTTCACCTGCAGCTCAAATAGGGATTGAAACGAAGTCTTCCTAAAGAAGACTAACCTTATGTTCTTCTAGCTAAGTGTTCTCCTGTAGAGAGCAATCACTCATCTTAAGTTAAACGCAGCCAAGGAGTGAAATAGGAGGGCTCTTAATTGTGCAGCGCAAGGCTATTCTCTATTTATTTATTTCTTTGATGTCAGTTTTCACATCCCACACACATGTAAATTCAAAGATTTACAATTAATTATCTCATGCTTAAAATATAGACAATTAATCACACCAGGATTAGTACATCCATAGTTACAGCTTCATTTATGTTTATATTGATTCCATTGCAAAAGGAATGGCATTCGTCTCTCCATGTCGAAAAATCTCTTGTTGGTTGTATCCTTGTCTCAGCAAACTGTTTGTAACTTGTGGTTTCATTTGCTCTTGTTATGTCCCATCTTATTTTCTTCTAGATGTCTGGTATAGAACAGAATATGTGGCACCTGCAACAAAATGTTGCAGCTTCAAGGGTTGTTCAGGATTCCAATCACTCTCATCTCTACAGTCAGCATTCCATGGGCACCGAGTGTGGTTAGAACCCTTTGGGATGTTTTGGAGGTCTCCCCACCATTGAGGGTTTTTATTTTTTATTTCTGCAGCAAATCCAGAGCAGTCAGCCACCTTCCCTCACCGCAGCTCTGCCCTACCCCATCCTGGTCTGAACAAGCAGCAGCAGCACCACAGCTGGAGGAGTGAAGCCTCAGCAGTACCCCACCTCATGTGTCATGTCTGGGCAAAAATTAGGTTTTCCCCAAGCCTGCTGCTATTTCTTAAGGTTCCATTTTGACTACATTATCGTGCCATGATGGCTACATCATGGCACCATTTTGATTACATTAGCACTAATAGCCTGAGCAATAAGAATAGAGCAAATGATGATGGATAGGATAGGATAGGATAGGATAGGATAGGATAGGATACCTTTGAGAACTAGTTACAGATAGGTAGCCGTGTTGGTCTGCCATAGTCAAAATAAAAAAATTCCTTCCAGTAGCACCTTAAAGACCAACTAAGTTAGTTCTTGGTATGAGCTTTCGTGTATCTGAAGAAGTGTTCATGCACACAAAAGCTCATACCAAGAACTAACTTAGTTGGTCTTTAAGGTGCTACTGGAAGGAATTTTTTTACTTTGAGAACTATTTCACGCATGCATGTACACCCTTGATTGTTCTATACTTTACTCCTGGTGGTAGCAGAACGTGTGATTTTGCTCCACTGAAAATCTTTGCACCTGCCATGGCATTAAAGTTCTGCCTGCTGTGTTAAATCTCTGATGGACCCTTCATATATATACAGCTTATATACATGCATTGATGCTGCCATCATGTACGAAGATCCATTTTTACCACTAACCTCCTCTCGCCACCTACAACCCTTTCGTGCGCAAATAGCTACAATCACAAGAGTGGCATATACAGGAGAGGGACTGGACTGGGCACACAATGTTCTTCTGTGTACAATCACATTGTTCCATAGAGTAAAAAAACAAAACACAACAGTGCAAGTTTTGAATCTTGCACATTGCATTCTTCATGCTTCAGCCGTTGTTTCCTAGCTTGGGGTAGGGGTGGGGGGTGGGGAGAGAAACAGATGTGTCTCACTAAAAAGAAAGGGGTGGGGTGGAAAACCTTCCCAACTTTCTGTGCACATGGACCTTTCATTTTATGAAAACAGTCAAGCTGCAACCACAAGATTTCACAGATAAGAGAAAAAATGTGGATTGTACTTAATTCAATATTATAAAGAAATACTCTTATGGGGAGACGGCAAGCTGAGCCAAAGCCAGACCAAGACTGCTGACTGATCTGAAAAATGTGAATATTTTTCACACTGGGACACCACATCTCATAATGCTCCATGTGTGCTATAGTATATAATTATGAAATGTTTGCATTAAGTAACTTGGGTGCCTAAATACAGATGTTCCTTATTGACATTAATTGGACATGACATATCTTTGGCCTGCTTTATAGCAGTCATCAAAGCATGCATTTCCATTTTGCCATATATATTCTAAAGGAGCTCTGTTCCATATCGACCTTATTAACAGTGAAAAACATTAGTGCCGCAGCTATCTGTCATATATTTCAGTTAAAAATGCAATTGGTTCACTTTGAAGAGGGTATTTGTTGGGAATTGACCGCAAACATTAATATTTGTTTCTTCCCCCCCCCCAGAAACTTTTCTTCTCTCTCTCTCTCTCTCTCTCTCTCTCTCTCTCTCTCTCTCTCTCTTTTACTAGGTATCTTGATGCTTATTATGGCTTAATTATTTTTACTGTTCACAATAAAAGAAACATGAAAGCATCATGTCTCCCTAACTGCAGAGACTTCAATGGCATTTTGTTAAACATTTCAATAGTAATAGCTACCTTTAGGGTGATCTGGGCCCGGTTCATAAGTTGATCCTCTGGTCAAAAAAGGAGGGGGAATATTTTTTCCCAATTCCCCACACCATTCCCAAGGATTGCCCAACTCCCAGGAGCAGGTTTTTGATGGTTACAATGGGCTGCTAGGGGAAAGGAGAGACAGAAACCCCCATGCTACATCCTTGAATTTGATTCCATTTGCAAAAGAAAAGTTAGGACCTAAGGCTATGAGTTGGGTCTAGCTGCATCTAGTTCCCATTGAAATCCATGGGGCTTAAGTGATGACTGACTTTTCCCATTGATGTCAATGGGATTCATGAGCAACTGACTTAGAGCACAGAATAAGTTGCATTGACTTCAGTGAGGTCTTTTCTAGGTCTATTTCCCCAGGTATAGGATTGCAGTCTTAGGGCAGGAGTCTCTCTAGTGGACTTCTGTGCATGGACTTCTCCTAGTGCAAAAAGGTTTTCCTCACCTCCTCTGGTTGTGAGATCTGAAATTGCCTTGGGGAAGGGGAGCATGAGAGAACCCCCAGAACAGTGTGCTGGGGGGAGGAGCTCCATCTGGCAAGTGGAAAAAAACTTGCCATAGTGCTATGCTGAATGCCACCCAGTCTGTATCCAATCCAACTCTACATTTTCACTTTAGATTTACACTGGCATAATGCAAAATGCCATTTTTTGCAATGTCACGCAGAGCTGTTATGATATGTTAGCTTCTATGGCAATCTAGTCAACCCAGCTACAAAGCTGGTCAATCAGTTCATTTAACATTAAACTGAGGCAGCAGCTTTGGATGAATCCAGTTCAAAAGCACGAGTAGTGGTGAAACTGAGATCTGGAAATAAAGTGCAGTGGCTCAGAAGGCAGGGATTTTTCAGTGGTGGCACCATGTTTATGCAACTCCCAGTACAGATCTGGATGTACTCCATATGATAATACTGTTTATTTTCACAGGTCTCCAGGGTCTAGCAGGAGTGGCCCTATTTATCTAAGCGCATCACTGATTGCCATATGCATATTTTTGCATATTGCAAAAAAATGGCTTTAATTTCACTTTGTGGAATGCAACAACCCTATTTTCATCAGAGAAATATTGGAAGGTATGGAATAACACAGCACCCAAAATGGCTTCCATGCTCTCATGGGAAAAAATGGGATGCCTCGTTTTTGGGGGGACATCCCGGGTATGTTATTGTAAAGATTATAGTTAAATAATGCATTGGAAGCCCTTTGGACACTTGAAAGCACTATATACATGTTAAGTATTATTATTAACTTTACAAGTCACAGAGCTGCTTTGTAGACAGTGCCTACCTTGATGTGCTTTATTTTATTAAACCAAATAACTTATATTTCATGTACTTTTATAGTGCATGCAGCAAAGCAATGAAGCACCTATTCAATCAGCTAGGTAGGTGTTTAATACATGCATTCCTTGCCTTCTGCCTAACTAAGCTCCTCAAAGCGACTTAGCAAAGTGTGCCTGTTGCTCTTACATTAATTAACCTGGTCTGCTTTGCTGCTCTTCAGCAGCCTCAGGGGGGCTGGCTGTTCATCAGGCAGTCAGCGATGACTCTGCCCTCCTGACGCCCCTAGAAAACGGCAAAAGCCAGGCAGCTACCTGCTGTCCCTTCATCAGCAGCTTTGAAACGGCAGGCCCTGGGGATCAATGAGCAGCTTTCCAGCGCCTGCTGCGAATGAGGCAAACTTGAAGTAATTGAGAAGGGTTGCAATCCAGACACATTCTTTGAGCAGATCCAAAGGGCTGCACATACCAAATTCTACGTCTGCTCTTTCCTATTTTATTTTATTCAGATAAATGTAACCCTCTTTGCAGTACAGAGGGTTCCAAATGTCTAATAAAAATAACCCTTAAGTTGCATTTGACCTCCGCTATTCCATATTTCATACTGTTTTAAAAAAAACACAACTCCTAATATTTTTCAAAGGGCTTTGCTATCCACAGGGCGGTGGGGTGGGGGCTTGGGGGAGCGAGCTGCTGCTGTTCAAATGAAAAAAGGTCAAAACACCCGGCTGGGTGTGTGTGTGAAACGGAGTCACCCGCTTCCCTGAAATGTGGCAACAATTTATATATCTAAAAAGTTTATTTTTACAATGTTCTTGGTGGAGGAGAATCATCTGGAGGACGTTTTTAAAACAAATCCTAATTTTGAAAGCGTAAGAATCTTTGGGGATGAAATATGGATGTACTCATTTGTTCCAAAACTGTTTCTCCCTCCCGCATGTTTAATAAATGGCAAGATATTGTGGCTTGGTGTTTTCAGACTCAGGCTTGCGTGATGTGCCCTTGAGGGCATCGGTTCAAATCCTTCTGCTGTGATAAGGGGGAGCTGATGGTTGGGAGTAAGGGGAGGGGCTATAGCTCAGAGGAGGAACAAATGTGTTGCATGCAGAAGGTCCTGGGTTTAATTTTAATTTTCAGTTTAAAAGAGTCTCGGGTAGTAAGACCAGCAGCTATGACTTCCTGATGCCTTGACAGTCAGAGCACCTATAAACTGAGACCAACAGACCAGTGGACTGACTCAAAGTAGTCCAATTTCTGCTGGACACAGAATAAGAGCCTGTTCAGTGTAGTGGTTAGAGTGTTGGACTAGGACCTGGGAGACCAGGGTTCTAATCTCCACTCAGCTATGACACTCAGTGGGTGACCTTCAGCCAGAACTTTCTCCTCAGCCTAGCAAACCTCACTGAATTATTGTGAGGATAAAATGAGGAGGCAGAAAACCATGCATGGTACGTTGAGCTCCTTGGAGGAAAGGTAGGATAGAGATGTAATAATAATAATAACAATAACAACAACATTTGGCATTAAGGTGGAAATGAACAGGTTACCTGCAAAGGAGGAAGAAAAATCTCCACAATCTGCCTTATTTTCTCCTCAGAAAGATATCCAGGAATTGCTTGCAGCTCCTTCTTCCTAAACTTGCCTGGATAAGAAAACTGGCTCCAAGTATTCAGTCTCGGGCTTTGTAGATGTTTCTTCATCAATTCATCTTCACAGTGAACATTTCCACAGCCGCCTCCAATGCTCTGAGGTACCAAAGGAAGGTTATTCAGCAAGGTTATTTGATAATCTCCCAGGCGATATTTGCAACAATTCCCCTGGATGCATTCTTTCCCCTCCTCAATAGATCTCCTGGGAGAAAAGAGTGTGTCCAGATAAGCTTGATGGTAATGGAGTCGAACAATGTCCCTGAGGTCATGATAATAATAATAATAATAATAATAATAATAATAATAGCTGTGGCTTTGGAGTCCAAAATCTGCTTCCTTGAATAAATAAGCTGCCTTTGCCCATCTGAGAATGAATTTTGCCAGGGAAATTTCTACAGTTTAAGCATATCTACCTTCTCTTCTGAACACAGTATTTGGTTTAGCTCTGCTTTAATATCCTGTTTTGCCTTGAAACAAACACTACTGTGTTGGCTCAGGTCTTCTCTCCCCGTCCAACAGTGAAGGCGGCAGGATGGGAACGGCTTTTGTTTTGGAAAGTCATGCTTTCACAGTACGTTGGGAAAGCAGCCCGAGAGCAAGCGATCCATTGGATCCTACAAAAACGACGGCCGTGTAATTCAATTCCATAATGCCGCGAGTTGTCTCTGTATCCCCTTAACAGACTTGGCAGAATGAGGACAATACCACAAGGGCCTCCAGGTCACTATCTGTGTGAATCATAAAGGATTATGCCAAAACCTTGTCTAAAGAATAAGTCTTGGAAAAAATTACTCAAGAGTTCCAGATGTTAAAATATCTGGGTGTGTTTGCTTTGTGTGTCAGTTCTCTGAGGTTTTTTAAGGTGAAATGCATTTAAATAATGGGAAGATAGGAAGCTGGCCTCATTTAACGAATTCTCCTGTTTGTTGATACTTTATTTGAGTGAATACAGCCTTAGCATATTTCTGGAGTATGATGTTGTAACTTGTAACGAAGAGCAGCAGCGTCTTCAAATATACTCGTTGGCTTTCAGAGAAAGTGAGAAGTGCAGTGACATAATACCACAGACTGAAATACAAACTAAGCCCACATGTGCAAATGCACAGTGGCTACGAATACATCTCCCAAGGGCGAAGCAGGACTTTTCCTCCTGGCACTTGTAAGAAACAAATCCGAGAGGTGAGGGAAGGAGAAGAAGGAAAGATGAGATCGTCCTTGTTCCTGCTTGCTTAGAGATGGGTGGATCTGTCAGTTTCAGTTTCTCATTGTTTCTATCTTCATTTTAGTTGTCCACATTTCCACAGAAGTTTGCTGATTTTTGAAGAAGTCCTTGTGAAAATTCACCAGCATTGTAAGTGTGAATTTGTTCTATTATGTATGCATTTTCACTAATGTATGCATTTGTTTGTTTTTGGGGTTTTTTTTGCACACACTACATGGCTAGAGAACTACAAAATTCAGATAAGTATGGCTTTTGAAAGATAGCTTTGTTTTGGTTCGTGAGATGTTTTGGAAAGTGCAAAATATGAAAATTTACCTTTACATGGGAAATAAATACACCCCCGCCCTATTTCTACTCTTGTTGAGGTATATAAATTGACACCACTGGTATTCCCAGATGGGTTGATTGTTTTGAGAGGGGAGCAAGCAGAGGTAGGTGCTTTGTTAAGATCATATGTGCTTAGAAAACAATTATTTGCAGTTTTTTTGGGGGAACAACTCAGATCAATTCCAAGCCAAAAGGCGACAAGCTCATCCACCCAGAATTCAAAGCTGCCATTCTTGATGAGGCACATGCAACTAAATGAGAGCACAAAATAATCTTAAATTTAACAATGGTAATCCAAGTGGGCCATTCCAAGAAATGAGAATGGACTGATGTGATGTGCACGACCATGCTATGATCAATCTTTCCTCCTTTTTTAATTGCTTTTGGTCAAAATAATTTTTTTTTATTTGTTAACAAAAAGTTGCAAACAAAGCAAAAAGAAAGGAAACAAAAAATAAAAAATGTAAGCCATAAAGCATTACAGGACAAAAGTACAAAGATGTGACATTCCACTTTCCTTCTCTTGTTTGGTTTTAGAAAAAAGTAAAAAGTGCTTTAATACAGAAATGCACATAATATTGTATATTGTCAAGCACATCTATATATAGAGAGAACACTGAAATCTGCAGAACATTGTGGAACACATTTAAGTGTGAATAACCAGTATGAATGGTGTCCCACCAAGTTGACTTGCAATGTAAACAAGGGGATAAGTCAGAAATCAACTGATGTTACTTTTTAGGATTTTGAAATAATCACATTGATATACTATGAATGCTTCTTAATAATGAAAACTCCAGGTGGAAAGTAATGTGTGTTACAAAAACTGACAAAATCTTGCATTTTCTGAATGAGATTTAGCTCCAGTTCAAACCCAGATTATTGATTCAAAAATTGTAAAATACCATATGTTGGCACTCATTTGCCTTGGGAGACAATGGAAGAATTTGCCACTGGGGGTGAAGTCAAACCACTGGTGAGTTACAGTGTCTGCTGCAGCTGTAGAGACCAATATGGGAGAGACGTGTTTTATTACAGGTGGGGCAGGTGAAGGCATCTGGTTTTGCTGCTACAGGTGCACCATCAGGACATTTTTCAAGCTGGAACTCACTGGAACTCAGTTCTGGCACCTCTCAGGCAGGCGCTATTTCTACTGTAAGAGAACAAGGGAGGTGGTCTTGGTCACTGCTGTGGATACATGACCTGCTGTCTGTCTCCAGGCACTGTGTTCATCTGCAAGGTTTCCCACATGGCAAGGCTAATGTTGCCAGCCTTCATGTTACGTTTGCAGACATCTTATTGATAAGTAGGAAATGTATATTCCGTGCTGCAATGGGCAAATCCATAGACTTCCAGCTTTTCTGTTTATGACCTTGTTGCATTCTTTTTGCATCCCTGCTCCAGAGGGACATGGTGATATCACAGCACTACACGAATACAGTGCCTTCCCTGTACTCACACATTTGTCAGAAGGCCCAGTGGCGCCTCTGAACCGGGACTGCATTATTTACCCACCCCCAAGATCTAAGTGCATGTTCAGACCCGGGGAGCAAATCCTCTCCATCTGGAACCCCAGAATTTGGTACATATTCTGTTTGGGGAGATGTCTGGTGGCATCCCCAGTCACACAGACCCCTTCAATTAATATGCTATGCCTTCTGCTACAAGGAAGTATCATGCCCTGTTCACCTTGCTTGATTTTGTCCAAAAAGGAAATTTACCTAAGTATAGTCTAGATTGGGGGTGCCAAAGAACAGGAAAAAAAATGTATATGAATTATGAGCAAGATAAACTAGACCTACTGCTTTGAGAATGAATCAATATTGTAATTAAAACATCAAAGGCAGTTCAAATAAATCTGAGCTCTGTTTAGAAAGCAGATGCCAGGAACATCTTTTCCATTTTCGTGGTGTTCTCAGTTTGCTTTGTACACACCCATCACAGAGTGTCAATGCCCTGAAATTACCCAGTGTAAAGAGGATATAGTGCATTTTGCTGCTGCTACCACTGCCATCGCCACCCAAAGCCGGCTTTGTTTCAAGTGTCTCATAAAACACAGAAGAAAAGAAACATGATAAATTAGGCATCCATCCCAAGTGGATGTTTTTCTATCCAAATTCAACCCCTAAAGGAATGTTACGCATAGATAAACAAAGGAAGAGAAAGGGTGGGGATATGTTAGAATGTAACAGAACACAAATTGCAAGCTATAAATGAAATCAAGTCACAACAACTTTGCCATTAACCATTTCCATATTTGGTGTGCTCTACAGTATCCAAATTTACCTTGTGGGTGAATCTACGGCTGTTGCAGCAGAATTTATCCAAGGTCTACCATTCACTTATTGTATCAAAAGTTGATTGCAAACTCAAGATGAGGTTGATGTGAATAGCCAACACAAGGGTGGGATGAATGACCAGCAAAAAATAAATAAATTGCTGGATCATTAGGAAGCTCAAGAATGTCTTTTCTGATAAAAAGGGAAGTATGCTTTGTCATAAATAGCAGCAAAGTGCTCTGTGTCCAAATCACAACTCAGAAAGAAAACAGGAGCAAATTGTTTTATAGCCCTTCCCAAGGCAACCCACCAAGTGGCAGATGCCAGGAGGTGAGAACTGGTGGAAAGTTGTTGGACACAGCTCTGTGTGCTCTGAGACCTGCCTTAGCATCAACTCGTGTACTTTCCTTGGGTACAATGTAGGATGCTGAAGTAAGAGTTACCTCACAGTCCTGTTGGGTCTTGTCTTGTGCACAGAATGCAAGCAGGCTCCATATTTCCAGGCAGCAAAATTATCGTTGGCCAGCCCTGCAGGTGTCTATATGTTACTTTCCCACAAAAGTTGACAGATAGCTGCTGGAGAATTTGGCCCTAATTCACACAATCCACAACACAATTGAGCTCAAGCCATGTGTTTTTTTTTAATCACTGTATTCCCTCAAAGTCAACAGAACAAAGAAATAGAATTATCAGCAGCCATAATTGCAGCAGCAGCAGCAGCAGCAGCAACAACAACAACAACAACAACAACAACAACAACAACAACAACAACAACAACGTTATACTCCATATATTATTATGTAGAAGTGTTAACAACAAAAAGTGCTGCTTAGAATATTTGAAAAGAAAAACAAACCTTTGCTGAGGCTGAACATATCTGATTAGGTGTTTTGTTTTTTTTCATATTTCGGAGCCAACCACTGCTCTTATATCGCTAGATGGACCCGGCAAATGAGTCCACGTTTCCTGGAGATGAATCAATGTAACTGCACACATTTATAAATGAGGTCATGGCAGTCACCCAGAGACAGCAACATGCTTGGAATCTGAAATGAAGGATTCTAATGCTCAGGAAGTAGAAGAGGCAGCCCCAAAGGTGTCTGCAGACAAGCTCTCTTCACGATGCTAGCTTGGGCCTGACTTGATCAAATTATTTTTCGGGGTGGGGGGAGTTGTGAATGATTTGCTGTAAACTAGCAGGTTCCTAGAGGTCATGAACACAACGAGGAATGAGGGTGGAGGATACACTGCGGCCATCAACCACAAGCAGCTGTTGCAGCAATGCCGGCGAAGCCAAAGACTTGTAATGAAGCTTTCGGGGAATGTCTGCAATGTCTTAGCTTGGCCCATATAAATGATGGCTGTCCATGAATGTTGCATAGAATTGCCAGTAATTAGAACATCCCTGGTAGGCCACCAACATCATTAATGCCTGTTATGATTGTTTTATAAGTCTGAGGAGACAAATGCATTCCTGCATGACTTTAATGCTGCTGGAAGGGCTGAGCTCATAGCTTGGACTACAACAGCTATGAAGAAGATTGTCTATCTGAGGAAGATGTTTCTCTAGAGCCACATCTCCCTTCTTGCCCTTTCACGGTTGCATTATCCCTCCGAACCCAGCATCTTTTGAAATCAGCTCGCTAATATCTTATCTTTAATAGCCTTCTAAAAACAGACCAAAGGGGACTTTGCAAAGTCAAGACGGCAGTCATCACTTCACGTTTAACTGGCCAGCTCACTTGGCCCTCCTTAAAGGACGCAGAGTGCACAGCTCACAAGTCTGTGCGCCTTCTCAGAAACCTATCGCGCAACATGTAAAAATAAGAAGGTGTCTGCAAAATGAGAAGTGCTTCTTTGCTCAGACGTTACTGAATGTCTCCCTGGCATCTATTTTCAGCTTGGGGAAGCAAGTTAACAACATCCAATATTTGTGCTTAGGTCACAAAGGCAGGGTCAGCCTGGTCATTGGGAAGAACAAGGCAGCCATCTCCAGACGCAGATTCGGATGCCATGAAAGTGCAGCCAAGAGGAAGTTCCTTAATGTAGCATTAAAAGGTTCAATAAGCTGGAGTTAATTCCCACTGATTTTAAAGGGCAAGTTTTTCTAATAAGAAGTCCTTGACTTTGACAAGATTGTGCTTGGGTGTTTTGGCAAAAGGGGAAATTAATTAGGAATGTGTGAGCCTGTCAATTTCAGATTCCTTCATTTTCCCATTGTTAGGTTCAGATCATCACATTTCCATTCCACATCAGCATGTTTTATTTACTTATCTTAAAGTCCTCATGAAAATTCATCAGCATTTTAGTGAACATTTCTCTAAATCAGTGGTTCCCACCCCCACCCCCACCCCGCGATCCCTTGAAAACTGCTGACAGTCTTGGCAGACCACTTAATGAAATATATATTTTTGCCCATTGTGAGAATTGTAAGCTGATATATGGTTTTCAATTGTATTTTAATTGTTTCCTTTATTTATTTTATTGTATTGCATTACAATTTGCATTCCATAAAATTCAAGTTATAATGCAATAAAATACAATAAAACAAAAGAAGCAATAAAAATACAATTTAAAATTTGGAAAAAATCAGGTTCTGTGACAGCATAGAAAAGGAGTTTTTAAAAGAAAAATGAATATGTCATGTGCCAAACCCATGACATTTTTGTCATTTTGCTTTTATATGGCATAATAAATACAAAATCTACTGTTGCAAACCCCCCAAACATTGTTATAACACTTTGGATGATTTATAAAAATTGCCTGCTAATAAAACAGATTCAAGGGTGGCTATTTTCTTCTTCCAAGAATGAAGAAGAGAGCATAACTCTTTCTTATGTCCTTGCCTCTCCTTGGACAATAGTGTAAAAATAAAAAAAAATGCCCTAAACTCCAAAAACAGGATAGTGTGTCTTTTTGTACTCTGTGAAGTATCATGGACATTGATGGTGCTATGTAAATAATGAGGACACTTTGTGTAAGTAGCAATTTGCCTCCTGCCAAAGACAAACAAGCCAGGCATAGAATCAACGGGATGCTTGGACCAACCAGTAGTTTAAGGACATTATGTGAGCTTTCAGGCTCCATAGACTGCTTCTTCAGACAAAAAACCCAATGTTCATAGTACAAAAGGTGGAGTGAAAGCACTTACATGCTCAGTTTGGTTTAGACAAAGAGCAGGAATAACTGCTTAATTAGGTTTCTCCATGGCCAAAAGTGTTGACGTCTTTCTGGTTCTCACACTGTAGAGCTGGAAGGATGCCCATGCAACACAATGGAGGAAAGGCATTAATCTACTTGTAAAGCTGACTAGATTTTGGGCCAGCACAGCAAGCTTTGCAGCGGTAGATGATAGGAAGAAGAAATGGCCAAATACACACCACCACAACAGCCCCCCTCCCAGTCCTATTCTCTGTGGAATTTTCCATCATTTCATTTGAGTGAATCGCTTCTTCTTACTGAAAGTTTCCTTGCTTTATTTTAAGTATGAGCTACTTCTTTCTCTGTTTTCAGAGGGAAGATAATATCATCTCATTGATTCTTTGTCTCTGCTTCTGTTGACCCTGCCAGAGAGATGCCAACAATTGGGACGGTTGGATGGTTAGTTATTTGCTATTACGTAGCTCAGCCACCAGATGTCTCTATTCTTTATTGTATGTAGAACTAGAGCAGTGTTTCCCAACCTTTTTTGGGCAAAGGCACACTTGTTTCATGAAAAAAATCTCGAGGCACACCACCATTACAGCCCCGTGACGTCAGCGCGCAGCGTCACGCCGGGAGGGACATGAATTGCTAGCAAATTACATAATCACCTCCTTGAGGGCTGGCTCATCTTCTCTGAAGGCAGAACCCCATTAATTAACAGGACAGACTCACACCATAGCCAAGACGAGTGGGGAAAACCTCAGTCATGCACAGTCATGCACAGTCATGCACATGTGGGGGCTAAATGAGGACGAAGACCGGGCAGAGAGCAGGGTTCAAATCACCCCGCCTGGCCAGGACAATCCCTGGGTGCTCCCTTGGGCCACTCGCCTGACCCACCTCGCAGGGCTGTTGTTGCGAGGATAACACGGGGAGAACCACGCGCGCCCCCGGGAGCTCCTTGGAGGAGAAAGCGGGCGATGAATGCAATGCATGAAATATATGAGAGGCGACCAGGTTTTGCAGGTGAGGGGCCCCCACCAGCCTCCGCTTCCAACACCCGGCGCAACGACGCCGAAGTTTCCCCCCGGGCTCAGCTCGGGGAGCAGCGCTGCTCCCCCCCGGCTCCCCTTCGCCCTCCCGGCTCTCTCTGCCGCCCACTGGGGACCCCCCTCACCTGCCAAGTCCGGAGCGCCGGTGGAAGTTGCATGCATGCATGCAGGGCCCCGCGTTGCCATTGCATTGCACTGTACTGAATGCAACGCCTGCACGCATGCATTGCCTTGCACGCCCGCCAAGGGGTCTCCCCGTGGTCCGATGCGTTCCCTCCGGCGCGGATGCAGCATTGCAAAAATAACCCCCCCCGACGCAGCCCTACCTGGGGGGCAGCCTCCGCCTCCGCCGCTCCGCCTCCGCGGGGATCCCCGGGCTCCATCCTGCCGCCCGATCTCCACGGGGGCGCAGGCAGGCTGCGCGGGGTCTGCGCGGAAGAGCCCCTGCCCGCCCGGCCGCCGCTGCGCTCATTCCATGGCCAGGAGAAGAGTGCTCCAAACAAAACGCCCGGCCCGCCAGGCCACGCTGGGAAACGTAGTTCACGCACCCCGCGCGGGCGCGGAGCCCAAGGGCGAGGGGACTACGGATCCCAGCAGCCCCCGCGCCGGGGACGGAGGGGGAGAGGCCGGGTGCAGGGATGGAGGGACGGGTGGGCGAGCGAGTGAGTGAGTGGCAGCCGCCAGGAAGGGCCTCCCCGGAGGAGGAGGAGGGAGGCGCAGAGCGGGAGGGAGGGAGGGAACCCCAGGTGTCATCTAGTGACGGCACCCCAATCGAAAATTTGACTTAAAAAAAAATCTTTCGCATTTTTTAATTTTTCCCGCGGCACACCAGGCAACATCTCGCGGCACACTATTGTGCCGCGGAACAGTGGTTGGGAAACACTGAACTAGAGGACTAAGCTCTCCTGAGATAGTTGGCAAGGGTTGTAAGGGAAAGGGGAGCTCTGCCAATTTCTTCTTCTTCATCATCATCATCATCATAATGCTTGTAATACAAAGGGTTGAGCAAATGCTTACATTCTATATCGATGTAGGCAAAGAGCAGGAATAAAAAGGTAAAGGGACGCCTGACCATTAGGTCCAGTCATGGCCAACTCTGGGGTTGCGGCACTCATCTCGCTTTATTGGCTGAGGGAGCCGGCATACAGCTTCCAGGTCATGTGGCGAGCATGACTAAGCCACTTCTGGCGAACCAGAGCAGCGCACAGAAATGCTGTTTACCTTCCTGCTGGAGCGGTACCCATTTATCTACTTGCACGTTGACGTTTTCGAATTGCTAGGTTGGCAGGAGCTGGGACTGAGCAATGGGAGCTCACCCCGTCATGTGATTTGAACCGCCGACCTTCTGATCAGCAAGTCCTAGGCTCTGTGGTTTAACCCACAGTGCCACCCGCATCCCTAAGAGCAGGAATGTGTGGTATTTAATCAAATTCAGTGCCATGGGAGTGTGTGTGTGTTTGGAGATGTTCCAAAATACATTAAGAAACCTTTTTATAGCATGGAAAGCTAATCTGGTGCCCTCCAGATGATTTTGGACTACAGCACTCCTCAGTGCCAGCTAGCATGGTCAAAGGCCAGGGGTGATGGGTGTTGCAGTCCAGCAACATAAGACAAAAAGAGCCTGCTGGATCAGGCCTTCAGCCCATCTGGTCCAGCATCTTGTTCTCACAGGAACTAACCAGATGCCTGTGGAAAACCCACAAGCAGGACCAGAGGCATACCAAGGCTCCCTTGCGCCCTTGGCAAGGAGATAGATCAGTGGCCCGGTCTCATCCTTTGCATCCCTGGCAAGGTATGTTGTTGTTGCTTAGTCGTTTAGTCATGTCCGACTCTTCATGACCCCATGGACCAGAGCACGCCAGGCACTCCTGTCTTCCACTGCCTCCCGCAGTTTGGTCAGACTCATGTTTGTAGCTTCAAGAACACTGTCCAACCATCTGGTCCTCTGTCGTCCCCTTCTCCTTGTGCCCTCAATCTTTCCCAGCATCAGGGTCTTTTCCAGGGAGTCTTCTCTTCTCATGAGGTGGCCAAAGTATTGGAGCCTCAGCTTCACGATCTGTCCTTCCAGTGAGCACTCAGGGCTGATTTCCTTAAGAATGGATCGGTTTGATCTTCTTGCAGTCCATGGGACTCTCAAGAGTCTCGTCTAGCACCATAATTCAAAAGCATCAATTCTTCGGCGATCAGCCTTCTTTATGGTCCAGCTCTCAATTCCATACATCACTACTGGGAAAACCATAGCTTTAACTATACGGACCTTTGTCGGCAAGGTGATGTCTCTGCTTTTTAAGATGCTGTCTAGGTTTGTCATTGCTTTTCTTCCAAGAAGCAGGTGTATTTTAATTTTGTGACTGCTGTCACCATCTGCAGTGATCATGGAGCCCAAGAAAGTAAAATCTCTCACTGCCTCCGTTAAGCACCACCAAAGCTGGAAGACTCCATGGGCCAGAATCTCAAAAAGTTTGCTTTTCGGCACCTTTCTCACTTCACCAATGACTTCCTGCTCCAATGACTTCCTCTGTGGCCATGGGGTCGGGACTGCTCTGCTCCATCTCTCCTCATTCTCCTCCTTCATCTGTCTGCCTGCCTGCCTGCCTGCCTCCCTCCACTCACTGCTTTCTTATGACAAGGAACCCAGAGGAGCCTGCACACCCTGCCTGCCCTCACAGAACAATGGAGAAGCAGCCCAGGGTGTGTCCGGAGGAGCAGAAGGGCTCTTAGCCTGGGGGTGCCATATGTCTGGACATTATCAGGATTTCAATTCAATTGGCCCTTAAAAAAAAAAATCTGAACAATTTTGGTGGTTTCCTTAATAAATAAAAAAAAGCTGAACAATATCGGGGTCTTCTTAAAGAAAGCTTGACAACTTTCAGGGTGTCCTGGTATTTACTTTTTGAAGTATGGCAACCATATCTTAGCCAACCCCTAGGTATGCCCTTGAGCAGGACCTAAGCAGAAGACCACTCTCCCCATCTGCCGTTTCCAGCAAGTGGTACTCAAAAACATTTCTGCTGATGATCATGGAAGCAGAGTGTACCCATCATGGCCAGTTGCCATGAAATGGAAGTACTATATTGGCTGTCCTCTGTTGTATAGAATCAATGAACAAGGATAGTCCTAAAGGCCAACTATCTATTGGACCCCATTGATTAATTTACAAAATCTACCATTAAGCTCTTTAGATATCTCATCCTACTATTCTCACATAAGAAGGGTTCATTTAAAATAGGAGCCACAGCTTGAGATAATAGGCATTTGTCCACCTCCTCAAGTCCTTATAATTTAAGAACTGTGTTTTATACTATTGTGTTGATCTCCCAGAGTTGATCACATTTTCTTGTTTTCATGCAAAGCAGCATAAATCATACTTGACAATTAGATACTACAAAACTAACAGCACAATTCTAACTATGCCTACTCAGAAGTAAGTCCTATTGAATTTGATGGGGTTTACTCACAGGTAAGTGGGAGATTAGGATTGCAGTCCTACAGTGCTGCTAATACAATAGAATTACTGAAAATAAAGTATCAGATTTTTCAAAGAAATGTAGAACATGCATCCAATTTAGGCATGAACTCACATTAAGAGTTAAAGTAAGTGGAAACAGAATATTGCTTTTGTTTCAGTATTACCACCATAAAGCAGCGGCGGTCTAGTATGGGCTAGATGTATTTGAAGAAATGGCATTTTGTTATTTGGACGCCCCTTTAATGTACTTTGTAAACAACTGTATTTCCAGACTGATTATGGTTGAAATGCTGCAAGTTCATTTTACCTCCAGAGTTAAGTACATCCTTGGGCTACCACTTAACACAATACTTTGGGAATGTAAAGTCTTAGGGTGCCTTTGGCCTTTCTACCAGTTTCTTAATCTGCTTACAAGATCTCCTTGCACTTTGACCCTTTGGAAAAACGTTTGCTCCATGTAAATGGTGAGACTCTTAAACTATTGTGTGGGAGCAATTATCAAGGCCTTAGAGATCTTGCAGGCAGGCTGTCTATATACCAGAGTTAAAGGGATGGTGTGGTGGAGATGAGAGGAGAGAGAGAAACGGTTTTACTCAGATAACATTTTTTTTTACATACAGTATAAGCATTGTGCATGCTCAGCTTCACAAGCTACAGCATGGACCCTTGCCCCCAGGAGATTACAAACCACATTTTGACAGTGGGAGAGGCAATAGAGGAAAGACTAAGGCAGGTGAGGCAAAGGAAGCAAAGAAGAAAGCAAAAAGGATTTGGTGAAAAAGAGTTGCTGCAGACAGCATGGAAAGGTTCACTGATAGAGGGGCCACTTATACATTGCCCCCCACCCCCAAAAGGGACTGCATCACCAAAAAAAGAGCACTAAAGGTGGTGTAGATTTGCATAACCTTGTGGTTTAGTCGTTTAGTCATGTCCGACTCTTCGTGACCCCATGGACCAGAGCATGCGAGGCACTCCTGTCTTCCACTGCCTCCCGCAGTTTGGTCAAACTCATGCTGGTAGCTTCAAAAACTGCATAACCTTAGCATGTGCTAATTTATATGCATCAATTCAAATGTATAATTAATTCTATAATTTAAACAATTATAATAATAAATCATTATTATTGTGGCTGATTAGCTGTTTTCCCTGTGTAAAGGTCAGAGGGGGCAGGGTTTCTGTTGAGGCAGGGGATTAGCTGTGGGAGGAGCTTATCAGAGTTTGCAGGGCAGCGGCGCGCGCCTAGCGGCGCGCGCAGTTAGATCCATCTTTTAGATTTAGGGGAGCTAGTCTCAAACGTTTGTTGGGGAGATCTAGGTGTTTTTTGTGTGGGGGGGAAGTTATTTGTCCTGTCTTCAAGCTTTTTATGATGGAGGACCTCTGTAGCCAACCCCAACGACACGATCTCAAGATGGAAGGGGAGGGAACAGCTGCAGTCGCCTGCGATTCCTGCGCAATGTTTGCCATCTTGCCAAAGGTTGCAGGCAGCTTTACCTGCAGCAATTGCATGTTGATTGCCCTCTTAAAAGACAAAGTCCAGCAACTGGAGGAACGTGTAGCTACGCTCCAAAGAATTAGAGAGCTGGAGCTCTTCTTGGAAGCAACAGAGCACACCGTCTCCACCAAGGAGGAGACAGGGGACTCCCCTGAGAAGGAGTCTAGTTCACCAACACAGGAGCCAGATATATGGAGAAACATGACTCAAAGAAGTAGGAGGCCCAGGGTTCACTCTGATTGCTTAGAAATACTCCCCTAGCATGGAAGACGAAGAGCAGACTCCATTTGAGGATCTCTCCCTCATTACAGTCGATCAGGTATATGAAGACGAGCAGCAAAGTCAGTCCTCAGGGAATGTGCAGGCGACCTTGGAACGGACAGCTCACGGAAGAACCCCGACCAAACCCAAGAGGAGGCGTGTAGTGGTGATAGGGGATTCCCTACTGAGGGGAACAGAAGCAGTGATCTGTGGGCCTGACAAGATGTCTCGGGAAGTGTGCTGTCTCCCCGGGGCTAAGATCCAAGATGTAACTGAACGACTGCAAGGAATCATAAAACCCACTGACAAATACCCCTTCCTCTTGGTTCATGTGGGAACCAATGACACTGCAAGCAATAGCCTCCAAAAGATCAAAAGAGACTACGAGGCTCTCGGCAGGAAATTGAAGCAACTAAATGCACAAATTGTCATCTCATCTGTCCTCCCAGTTGAACGACGTGGCCCAGGGAGAGAGGGGAAAATAGTGGAAGTGAACAGCTGGCTCCGCAAATGGTGTAAACAGGAACGGTTTGGATTCTTAGATCACGGACTGCAGTTTCTTGAAGATGGACTTCTGGCAAGTGATGGGCTGCACCTCACAACGGTTGGGAGAAATGTTTTTGCCAAAAATCTCAGAAACCTCATCAGGAGGGCTTTAAACTGACTAATGTGGGGGAGGGAGACAGTGCTCCTGAAGGTAGGAGTCTATCAATTAATGAAGATGATCATCCAAATGTCATAGACCAAATGGAGCAAACAGCACGCGGACCTAGTGGTGGGAGGAAAAAATCCTTAAATAAGAGACACGGGGGAATGATTAATGGACTTCAATGTCTGTACACTAATGCACAAAGCATGGGAAATAAACAAGATGAGCTTGAGCTCTTGGTACAGCAAACTAAATATGACATAATAGGCATCACTGAAACCTGGTGGGATAAGTCCCACGATTGGAATGTAATAATGGGGGGATACAATCTATTTCAGAGAAACAGACCAGACAAGAAAGGAGGAGGAGTGGCGTTATATGTCAGGGATGTGTATACCTGTGAAGAGATCCAAGATTTAGATCCTCAAAGCCAAAGTGAGAGCATTTGGGTCAAAATTAAGGGAGAGAAGAATAACAGAGACCTCATTGTGGGAGTTTACTATAGATCCCCAAGCCAAACGGAAGACATAGATGATGCCTTCCTGGAACAGATGGCCAAGCATGCAAAAGGAAGGGCGATAGTAGTAATGGGGGACTTCAATTACCCGGACATTTGTTGGACGTCAAACTCAGCCAAGAGTATAAGGTCAAACAGATTCCTCACTGGCCTTGCAGACAACTTCATTGTCCAGAAAGTGGGAGAAGCAACAAGAGGAACAGCCATTTTAGATCTGGTCCTAACCAATGTTGATGACCTGGTTAGTGGGGTAGAAGTGGAAGGATCATTAGGCGCGAGTGATCATGCTCTTCTGAAGTTTACTATACAGCGGAAAGGAGCAGCCAAGCATACTAGGACTCAATTTCTTGACTTTAAGAAAGCCGACTTCATAAAATTTAGGGAAGTGCTGGGTGAGATCCCATGGACAACAATACTAAAAGGAAAGGGAGTTCATGATGGCTGGGAGTTTGTTAAGAGGGAGATACTATAAGCACAACGTCAGGCAATACCAATGAGACGGAAACATGGAAGGTGCCTAAAGAAGCCAGGGTGGCTATCTAAAGAACTTTTAACTGAATTAAGATTAAAAAAGGATGTGTACAAAAAATGGAAAAGGGGGGAAACCACCAAAGAGGAATTCAAACAAATAGCCAGCACGTGTAGACACAAAGTCAGAAAAGCTAAAGCACAGAATGAACTCAGGCTTGCTAGAGAGGTTAAAAGCAACAAAAAAGGCTTTTATGGGTATGTTCGTAGCAAAAGGAAGAACAAAGAAACAATGGGGTCACTCAGAGGAGAAGATGGTGAAATGCAAACAGGGGACACAGAAAGGGCTGAACTACTCAATGCCTTCTTTGCCTCAGTCTTCTCCGATAAAGAAAACAATGCCCGACCTGAAGAATTTGGAGCAAATGATTCAGCAAAGGAAACACAGCCCAGAATAACTAAGGAGATAGTACAAGAATATTTGGCTAGTTTAGATGTATTCAAGTCTCCAGGGCCAGATGAACTGCATCCAAGAGTATTAAAAGAACTGGCAGATGTGATCTCAGAACCACTGGCAGTCATCTTTGAGAATTCCTGGAGAACAGGCGAAGTCCCGGCAGACTGGAGGAGGGCAAATGTTGTCCCTATTTTCAAAAAGGGGAAAAGAGAGGACCCAAATAATTACCGCCCAGTCAGTCTGACATCAATACCAGGGAAGATCCTGGAGCAGATCATTAAGCAAACAGTCTGTGAGCACCTAGAAAGGAATGCTGTGATCACCAATAGTCAGCATGGATTTCTGAAAAATAAGTCATGTCAGACTAACCTGATCTCGTTTTTTGACAGAATTACAAGCCTGGTAGATGAAGGGAACGCAGTGGATGTAGCCTACCTTGATTTCAGCAAGGCATTTGACAAGGTGCCCCATGATATTCTTGTAAAGAAGCTGGTAAAATGCGGTCTTGACTATGCTACCACTCAGTGGATTTGTAACTGGCTGACTGACCGAACCCAAAGGGTGCTCATCAATGGTTCCTCTTCATCCTGGAGAAGAGTGACTAGTGGGGTGCCACAGGGTTCTGTCTTGGGCCCGGTCTTATTCAACATCTTTATCAATGACTTGGATGATGGACTCAAGGGCATCCTGATCAAATTTGCAGATGACACCAAACTGGGAGGGGTGGCTAACACCCCAGAGGACAGGATCACACTTCAAAACGACCTTGACAGATTAGAGAACTGGGCAAAAATAAACAAGATGAATTTTAACAGGGAGAAATGTAAAGTATTGCACTTGGGCAAAAAAAATGAGAGGCACAAATACAAGATGGGTGACACCTGGCTTGAGAGCAGTACATGTGAAAAGGATCTAGGAGTCTTGGTTGACCACAAACTTGACATGAGCCAACAGTGTGACGCGGCAGCTAAAAAAGCCAATGCAATTCTGGGCTGCATCAATAGGAGTATAGCATCTAGATCAAGGGAAGTAATAGTGCCACTGTATTCTGCTCTGGTCAGACCACACCTGGAGTACTGTGTCCAGTTCTGGGCACCACAATTCAAGAAGGACACTGACAAACTGGAACGTGTCCAGAGGAGGGCAACCAAAATGGTCAAAGGCCTGGAAACGATGCCTTATGAGGAACGGCTAAGGGAGCTGGGCATGTTTAGCCTGGAGAAGAGGAGGTTAAGGGGTGATATGATAGCCATGTTCAAATATATAAAAGGATGTCACATGGAGGAGGGAGAAAGGTTGTTTTCTGCTGCTCCGGAGAAGCGGACACGGAGCAATGGATCCAAACTACAAGAAAGAAGATTCCACCTAAACATTAGGAAGAACTTCCTGACAGTGAGAGCTGTTCGACAGTGGAATTTGCTGCCAAGGAGTGTGGTGGAGTCTCCTACTTTGGAGGTCTTTAAGAAGAGGCTTGACAACCATATGTCAGGAGTGCTCTGATGGTGTTTCCTGCTTGGCAGGGGGTTGGACTCGATGGCCCTTGTGGTCTCTTCCAACTCTATGATTCTATGATTCTATGATTATTAACCACCTCCTACTGCTTGTATAAGGGACGCAGGTGGTGCTGTGGTCTAAACCACTGAGCCTCTTGGGCTTGCCAATCGGAAGCCGCGGAAGCTGTTCCGGACGTTCGAGTTCCAACAAACATTCGCAAACCAGAACACTCTCTTCTGGGTTTGTGGTGTTCGGGAGCAAAAACGTTTGAGTCGCAAGGCATTCAGGATCCAAGGTTTGAGTGTATATGCTGCAATGTATTTTGCTGATTGTTTCACATCTTTAAACTGATAGGTTTAAACAAGTTAACTGTCTCTGTTAGGATTTTATCAAGAAAAACCCCAACACTTTAAAGCACAGAAATAACCCTGTTGCAGATGTAGCATTCATGTCAAATGTGTTAAACTGACATAGAATATTGCATGTGTTTTGTTTGGAGAAATTAAGAGAATGGTGTTTGTTAGTGGCAACAGAGGATGTGACTGCCTCTTTTGAGAGTAGAATTTCATTGTATCTTCAAACAGATTTACTTTAGTTTCTGCATCTACGGATATATTAGAGCCACACCTAGAAACCTGCTACCAGAAGGATGCAGACAAATTAGAACAAGAGCTGGATAAATTATTAAACTGTTCAAAGGATGGTTTATGAGGAACTATGAAAAGAACAAAAAGCCCCCAAAACATTTAATTTGACTCATCTGGGTGAGCAAAAGATGTATAGGACTAATCCTATCATAAATCTCTGTGGGTTGGGGAAGGGAAGCTGATTTTAGGGTACGTGAGCTCTTTATTGCCCCACTCTATTGAATAGCCTGGGAGAAGGCAGCTTTTTCTGCCTACATACACTCTCTTTAAATTCCCTTTTTTAAAAATCTTGCTTCTCATTTTTTACATCATTTTCTAGTGCTCCTGATTATGGAGGCAAAGTTGAAAGCATGATGGCATTCTAATCTAAAAGACTCAAAAGCAAGAGGGCAAAAATTAAAAACCACAGATTTACTACTGCTTTCGAAGTTCAGCTCATAATGCTAAGAAGTTGTCTCTGTATTTTAAACATTTGTGATTCATACATACAGACTCTTGCTTGCTTCAGCTCCCTGGGAAAAACTGGGGACCTGACACACTAATCAGCATCCTTTGAATTGTTTCTGTGAAATGCAGCGGTGATGCTAAAGGTGATTCGGAATGAGATACACATAGAAAGGCATCACCAAAGTATCTCCCTCTCTCCACAGTAGTGACCAGAGGGGGAATGACCCCTGGGAGGAGTGCAGAAATAAGGAACGCAATGGTACACCAGCATCAGCACAACCAGATGCCTTCATCTGCCCCAGCTGCAGCAAAGCATGTCTCTCCTGTATTGGTCTCTATATCCACAGCAAGCCCTGTAACTCTCCAACAGTTTGACTTCACTCTTCCATTGTCTCCTGAGACAGATGGATACCAGCCAACTAACTGATTTTATTCTGTATCTCTCTTGTACCCTTTTTATATCTCAGCATCTGCTTTGCACGCAGGAGGTCACAGCTTCATCTGTGGCATCTCTAGGTAGGTCTGAGAAAGGCCTCTCTGCACCTGAAATCTTGAGTTGCTCCTACCAGTCAGAGCCATAGACAATACATAGCTAGATGGACCACTGTTCTGATTTGGGGTAAGTTAGCTTCCTATGTTCCCATTAAAATGATAAATAAAATAACACACAATTGCTTTCCCTGCAGTTGGGACCTAGTTGTCTTTTCCAGTTCTTTTGAATGTTAATTATCAAACAAAAACAAACAGCCAGATATAAATGGGGGGGAGGTTGGGTTAACATCAACAACAGCAAAGATTTACTGCAAACAAATTCAGAAAGTGCATATACTCTTAAGGCTGTCAATCATTATAATCAGAAAAGTGGTCCACAAATTTCAGTCTGCAAACACTGACACCTGTTTTTCTACCCTGCTAGACTCTGCCTGGATTCAAAGTACCCAATTCTGATCGGCCCTCAACTATTAATTACAAGCAGAGCCCTGGCGATAAGCTATACTTATCCAGCTCCTCCTCATCTAACACCTGTTATTTCTTGCTCATAGCGAAGAGTTTAGGGCAGATTCATAGGAAGGCATTACAACAGTAGTCTGCCCTGGGATGGAAAAAAATAACTCTCCAGAATGGTTGTGCTTGAAATATTTTATTAAACTTGGCAGTATGTGATTTTCAGGATAAGAAAACAAAGATCACATGCTTCTCTAAGGGGGGCCTCATTTGAAATCTTTTTCACCTCCTTCCCTTTTTAAATATGGGCTTGTGGCACTTTGCTGCATATGAATGAGAGGCCCTAATGAATAGTAACCTGAAATTGAGGGATTTTCGTTATTGAAGGAAATTAACCTTGTTTAAAGGAAATGAGCATTCAGAGACTGAGTGGAAAGCTATAATTTAAATGATATCTGAAGCCAGTTTCTTTATTCAATGTGTCATTAAAACAGTGGGGGAAGTTTCACAGAATAGCCTCAGGGAACACTCAGAACCAATACCATGCATTCCCATGCAAGGCTCTAATATATTAATAAATTATGCTAATAAGAAACAAAGGAGCAGAGGAGACAAAGTCAAAGCATAGGACCCCTTTCAGCCTCAATTTGTAGCCAACCATGTGTAGGCTCCTGGGAGCCAGGTAACTACAGTCTTGTCTCCTTTAAAAGAAATAGCATCCCCACTTTCTTTTTGCTTCCAAAAAGGTAACAACATCACCACAGAAAGAGAGAGAGGAAGAGAGAGAGAGAGTAGAGGGCTTTCCATAGTCAATATGCAGACAGGGCAGGGGAAATCAAATGGGACAATGTTTTCCAAGCTTTACCGCTGAGCAACTCTCCAGCATATATTGAACAACAATGTAAGAATCATGAGCAGGACACTTTCACACAGTTCCCATTAGCCCCAGCTAGCATAGTCAATCTGATTATAGGATCTTGTGTCCAACAATGTAGGAGGGGCAACATTTTGGCTACCCATGTTCTAAACCAGCACAACTACTTTCATAGATATATTTTGCAGTGCTTGCATTATTTCCCCCCTGCCAACTTTTTTCTACAAACAACCTATTGATTTCTTCAGCATAGGTTATTCAGGTGTACACTGGACATCTTTAAAAATCTAGATGCTCACAACGGACATTTAGGAACAGGGATTCCAACATGTTGATTTGTTTTCCTTTTACCAAACAAATGGAGTAAGAGGAAAACTATAAACTGCTCAGGAGCTTTTGTATGAAAACTAGGAAATGAAATAAAATATTTACCCCATTAGACGGCTTCACTCTTACATATGGACAAAGAGTAGCAAACTTTTAACCCAGTTGTATGATACAGTGCAGGCATTTTTGGGTTCTTAGAGTTCTTAGAGACGGTGGTTGGCATCCATGGTCACTGCTGTGGACACAAGTCCTGGCTGCCTGTCTCCAGGCACTGCGGTCGTCTGCAAGGGATTCCCACATGTCACATTTGCAGACATCTTTGTGACACAGAGTTGGCCTTCCAATGAGCCTGGTGCCTGCAGCCAGCTCCCTTTAGAGCATGTCGTGAGATTATTATGAGAAGGAATTTCTGGGGCTCTTTTTTGACCCCTACCTTGGAAAAGAGGACAATTTTGCAGAATAGTCTTTGCCATGGTTTTGTGGTAGTTGCCTCCACCACACCACCAAATGATGCTAGGTCTGGATCATGGCAGACCATGCAAAATGGTGCTTGCTGGTGCACTTGCTGTTGTTTGCAACAGTGACTGGGGGGGGGAGAGAGATTTTGGAGAGAGGAGAAGGAAGATATTATGAGGCTAGTGGGAAGTGCCACTGCCAAGAAACTGTAAGATAAATTTTCCTGCCCTGCCACAGAGGATATTGAGAGAGATGGTGTCCCCATCTCCCATTTCCTATCACCATTCCTCTGCATCCAACCAGTCCATGACAACCCATGAAGGCAAGGAAGATGCCTTCAAGGACACCTATCAACCAGGCAAACATGTTCACAGGCACAGATCAGGGATGGTGAGGGTCATAGTTTAAGGAGCATCATTAGGCTCACATAGAGTGTCTCGGAGGTCAACATCCAGCCCACAAGATTGAGATTCCCTAGCTATGCAAAAATGACAAAGTAGATGACAGGTGAGCATCTCTTCAGAGGACGTTCTTCAGACTAGCTGCCACAACAACAAAAAAGCCCTTGTCATGGTTATCACTCTCCTGCCTTCCAGTGTAAATGAGTAAGTAGTTCCTACAGCTCATACACTGTTCTGTAGCTCTCACAACTCCCTTTGAAAATGAGGTTCTCTAAGTCCAGCAAAGACATGAGAAGGCTAAATGACAACTCCTTAAGGCCTGTTTCCCTAGGCCCCACGTCTTTAAGCATGTGTCTATTTCTCCCGAATATGTGAATGCCTAGTAGGAATCACCAAGCATTCCTTTCTGTAGAAAAAGAAAACTGAAGAGGTGGGGCAGGGAATCATGATATGTTGTTTTGCAAAGATTTAAGACAGCAAAACAGGAGCTGTGGTCCATCTAGTCACTCAATATGAAGCGGTATCACTGTCCTTTTTCACAGGAGGACTCAGATACTGTCAATGGGGAGGGGGCAGTGAGGGAAAGTCAGGCTGGACAGCTTCAGATCAGTAAAGAGGTGGGGAAAATTTCATCTCCTCCAGGAAATAAGTTCAAGTGTGAAAAGTCCAATCCAATAGCTTGGAAATTTTGCACAGCAGGACTTAATGGAAATAGACGTCTAGGTAGCCTAGTGCAGCAGCCCAAATTCTCTTATTAGAAAATGTCTAAGGCGCAAGAAAGCCCACTCCACATAGGTTTAATATCTCTAATAAGTGGCCACCTTTTAGCCCCAGGAAAGGGATAGGTATTCATCTTCTTAAATTACTTTTAAAACCAATTTTTCTTCCTCCCCCCTCCCTTCCCCATCCCCCCTTTTTAAGCAAAAGGGGAGGGGGGAGAGTGGTGAAAGAAAACAGAGGCAACCCAGATGCCTTTCAGTGCTTTGATCAGTTTCTATGCAGACAGCCAGGCTGCCTCCTAGCACCTCTTTAACTACAGCTTGCCAGTAAGAAAATGAGCTGTTTTAACTCTGCAATTATAGTGCCTGCTGAATGCCTGTCATCACAGCAATAGGAACCTGATCTGAACTGTATATCCACTGGAGAGAGAATTACAGCAACCAGGGCAGAAAGTTAAATACCCCCTATGGCTGTGAGACTCACATAAACGAAAGAACCCACAGCCCCCCACCCCACCCCACCCCATCCCCCAATCCTCTCCCACTCTTCCCTACGCATCAGAGCAGCAGATATATAAAGCACAGGCAGATGATTATGGGGGCCCTTTTGAGTTAGCCAGGGGAATAAACACTCTGGAGATGTCCCCCTTTTGATGGAGGGTTTCTCAGGCACATCTAGTCAAGAGCATTGCTGGGGTGTCAGTATAAAAGGCATTTTAAACTGTGCAATCCCATGCACAGAAGTAAGCCCCACTTAGTTCAATGGGACTTGCTCCCAGGTGAGTGGATAGAATTGCAGTCTAAAAAGAAAAGAAGAAACCCCGAAGAGGTTTACGTTGGTGTGTTTTGTAGGGAGGAAGGCAATTAAGACAATGCTCTTGCTTCTCAGTAGGAGCTCCTGAGGCTGATTTGAGGAGCTTTCATGTCACCACACATGGAAGTGCTGGTGGTAGCAGCCCCTCCCTTCTCCCCGGATGCTTTATTTTGGGACCCACCTTTTAAAGAGATTTCTTCCTCTCTCAAATGTGAAGGGCCCCCCTCCCCGCTTTGACTATTATCAACATTTGGGGAACTGGGCCAAATGAAATATTGCCCTACCCCATTCAGAGACGAGAAAAGCAACCAATAGGGAGGATTCATAGTCCCTGTAGCACATTAGAGAAAGCCCCTGAATAATTAACCTTTCTGGTGCCTGTAAATTTGAAATGGTTGCACATTGGAAAGTTTCTTCTTGAGCTTCCTTATGATTTGACTTAAAATAAAAAAAAATTAAAAACCCTCCTCAAAAA
This sequence comes from Podarcis vaucheri, assembly GCF_965113315.1. Classification (NCBI taxonomy): domain Eukaryota; kingdom Metazoa; phylum Chordata; class Lepidosauria; order Squamata; family Lacertidae; genus Podarcis; species Podarcis vaucheri. The sequence goes on along the minus strand of NC_138760.1, from coordinate 57,237,597 downwards.
AATTGCCCTGAATGATATCAGCTCCCTGCATAGTCCAGCACTCATTATCTCCTTCCCCAGTTCCTGAGTAGATTTTCTTTTTTCAGCAGCCATAACAACAAACACCTGAGTCCAGCTGGCTGAAAAATTGAGGCTAGGGAAGGAGAATTCGCTTGATTCTTGAGTCACTGGGGAAAGACCATGGCTCAGTGGTAGATCACCTGCTTTGGAAACAGAAGGTCCCAAGTTCAACTCTCGGCTTCTCTAGTTAAAGCTGGGAAAGAAAAACTCCAGCCAGTGTAGATTATACAGTGCTAGATAGATCCAAGGTCTGACTTGGTATAAGGCATGTGGCTGTGTTTATTTGCATACTTTCCAGTTGCCCTGTGGACTTCCAGGTAGTGGTTGAAGGGTGAGGGATCTGATAAGAAGATGCTGGTGTACCACAGTGGTTAAGAGCACGAGCTATGAGGCAGGTGGTTCCTCATTCAAACATTGCTACCAATCTCAGCTTTAAATAGAAAAGTGTTATACTAAGCATATGGAAACTTCTCTGTTCTCCAACCAGATTTGTGAACTTGATCACAAAGTTAGATACAATGCTTTGTATGCTACAAGAGCACAGGCCAGTTCGAAACACAAACCCACAAAGGCACACAAATTCAGGACATCCTAAATAAATAATAAAACAATCTTTTCTGTAGCAGCTGATGAGCTGCAATTTTAAATATTTATGTGGTTTTTATTGCAGATCTATCTATCTATAAATATATATCTGTTGTAAATTGCTTTTATATTTTCTTATGAAATTGTAGCATACATATTTTTTTTAAAAAAAAAAACATAAATGTTGCTGCTGGTGTGGGTATCATGTGAGAAGGAAAGAGAGATTAATCAACATTTAAACATTAATTCTGCACTGCCAGTTTGCTATTTTATCCCTAGGGTGGAAACATATCTCACATACTTACAATCTGTATATATGTACCATTGAATGTTAAATTGTGAATGTTAATGTGTTCAAAACAAACAATCTCTCCCAGCTTACCATATATACTATATTACTTTTCAGGTCTTTTCTTCAAAGCCCTTTCCTTAGACAGAACCCTCTCTAGTTCTTCTTTCCTCCCACAATATTACCTGTTTCTATGAGAAATGGGGAATTGTAAAAAGTCTCCTGCCCAAATGATTTTCATAGTCATATCTGACATTAGTCATCTATCTTGCGGTCCCCAGTCCATTGAAGTATGCTGCACTGGAGTATGGATTTCTCTCTATGTAAGACACACTTGCAATCACAATGCCCCATCCAAATGATGATCCATCTCATCCTTAGTCCACCTCATCCCTGAAAATGACAGGTTGATCCATGAATGGACACCCACCCATGGGTTATTTTGCAGGTCGGGATTTATTTAACATACCTCAAGTTGGCAGTTGTTGCCATATCAACAGTGTTCACCTTGGATTAGAACTTGATCCATAAATTTTGATGCAGAAGATAACCTCCTTTTGCCCCTGAAAAATATATAACTTCCAAGCACAGCACTAGGATAATTCTTAACTCAGTGCATATGCTTTATGCTATAACTGGAGGGATTGCCTAAGATGGGCATCTAAAGCAAAGATTTCTATAATGTGAGATATATAAACAAACTTACAAGTGTTTGATTCTACAAAATACGGGAATTGTTAGTAATTATGGCACTCATTTTGTTTAACTCATTTGAATGTTCTCCATATTTGCCTGAGAATCAGACTTTAAGGTTGCTTCCAGATAACCTGTTTATTGAGCTATCATCCTGGTTTTTTTGCATAATGTCTGCAGGGAGGTTAGATGATGTTACTTCAAGCAATTGTTTCCCCACACTTTCTAGCGCATCTTTCTGTCACTCATTACTACAAAAGGTCCCATTCTGGGAGGGGAAGAGGGCTTGTTGCTCAAGAGCACCATAATATATTGAATTTGGCTACCTGCCTTTTCCAGTATGTGACTGAAACCCGCCTGAAACAGTGATAGTCTGGTAGCTCCCTCGAAAGATCCAAATTGTTTCAAGAAAGACCTTTGAAAGATTCCCTGTTTGTGCCTGTTTGCTGGTGTTTGTGATGGGGATGGGTTGGGCATTGGGGAGGGGAAAGGAAAGCCAGGCATTATTTTCTGGCTTGCATTTTAATCTGAGTTGAATAACTTGGGGGCTTGTAAAACTCTCCTTTGAGGTGAGCTTTGTAAACCCTTGAAGCTCATATTCAATCCTGAGCTTGGCATGTCTGCTTGCCTCCCCCAAATTGCCAAAGAGTGGAGCACTTCCGCACAGAGAGAGAAAAATGGCCAAAAGCACTCCTCTCCAACATAGATGCACATACCTGTTTTGGGTTAGCCCAAACATTTTACAAGGCTTAGAACAGAACCTAATCATGTTTACTCTGAGGTAAGACTCTAGTGAATTAAAGGGGTTTTATAATGCATAGTTAATAAAGAAAACCATATTGAAATGTTGCTTTGACATTTTAGGGTGGAGGCTTGGGAACACAACACTTTACAAGGTACATGAGTAATTGGCCTGATGTTCTTTAGTACTGCGCATGCATCAGTTCCTTTGATCTGAGTGGAAACCACAAATATAGATGTGAAAATGTGTGGGCAGGGAGAAAGTGAACTATAATTTGACAGTAAATGAAACAGAGTTGCTCTTCCAAGTTTTAAAACTCCCAAAGATCATTAGATTCTCAATAACATGGGAACATGGGAACATAAATAGGCAATTAAGAAATAACTTTGTGTAATAGTTAACTGATCTTTGAGTTTAAATTCTTACATAGCATTCCTTTTATGTGTGTATGTGTGTGTGTTTTGTAAACCACTTTGATTTCTTTTCCAATTAGCAATATACAGATGTAATTATAAATAAAACAAACTTTGAAACCATGAATTTCAATGTACATTATTCTCCTGTGTTGCAAAGCCAGCACAATACTGGTGCAACTTAGAGACACCCAAGGGTAAGTTTCATGGTTTGTGATGTCAGGGAACATAAGAGATGGAAACCAGATACTGTAATGAGTTTATGGTTATCATTTTCTTCCCAAAGCCAGGGAAAGTTGCTTACCACCTTGCCTTGAGATTACAGATTGTACTCCATCATCACACTGCTTTGTTTCAGGGTTGCCCAAGACGTCTTAATTACTGCTTCCCATCTATATGTTCACAACATATCTGTGCTGTATACAGCTGTGAGCCATGTCATCTAGGAATGGCACAAATGTTGCTGAACTACAGCTCCCATCACCCCTGCCCATTAACCATGTGTGCTAAGGCTGATGGGAGTTGTAGTTCAACATCTGGCGGGCCAAAGGTTCCTCGCACCTGCTTTATGGGAATCTCAACTGACTTCTCAAGACTGCTTCACACTTGCAATTATAATTAACACACCACTTCATTTCTTATCACCTGTTTACTTGCAGTCCACAGCTGAGTGTGGGAACACACTCCACAGAAAAGCACTGGAATGTGCTTCGATGTTTTATTTGACCAGGGAAGTCATAATTTCATGTTGCAATTGATTTCAAACATGAAATGCTGCAACCATCATTTGATTATCATGCTTCTGTGAAGTCGTTCCTGCTAAGCAAGATCATACTGTAGGCAAGAACAAACAGTGCTGACTGGTTATAAGTGTTTTCTTAGCCAAAAAGAGTTGGTTGCAAAAGTGTTGAAGCACTAACCTTTTAGTTTAGAAAGAGAAAATGACAGCTTCGTAAATGTTCACAAAACAAACTCTCTCAGGTGTGGGTCTGATCAGGGCCTGAAACTATAACTACCTTGGATAGCATGATGCATTTATATTGCATATAAAGAATAGAATAGAATAGAATAGAATAGAATAGAATAGAATAGAATAGAATAGAATAGTTAATGGTCAATTATTTTATTTGTTCCTTTCCCAGCTTTATATCCCAGAACCAGGACTTAAGGCAGCTCACATAAGTGGAAACAAACATGGATGTAACACAGAAAGCTAAAAAAATATACAGTGTCATAGTTTAAAATAATATTTAAAAAATCTATAAAATCCAGCAAACATTTTTTTTATAAAAACAGCACACCAATATTAAAAGCCCCCCCCCAAGAAAAAGTTCCCAAAAGCCCACTGGAATAAAACGGTGTTCTCCTGCCTGTGGAAGAACAAGGAGGGAGCCAGTCTAGCCTCTGTAGGGAGGGAGTTCCCCTTGAGACTTCTGGGGAAGGGGGTTAATAAATTCATAACAAAAATAAACACGAGGCAGTATGTAAAATGCCTAAACAAGCTAAAAACCAGATTAAAACACATGTTGACAGGTAGAATGTTGGCAGTTGTTTTAACCTGATTTTAGCTTATTGTTGATTTTAATTATTTTAACGTTTTAAAAAGTTGTTTTAAACTGTTTTTACTGATAATTTTCTTGTTTCATCCTTTTTGTAAACCACCGAAGTATACAAATCTTGTGAAATAAATAAAGATGCCAACTTGCAAGGCTGGAAACTCACTTTGGCTCTGGCCCCACTGACTTATGGATCTCTCTTTGCTTGCTATTTTTCCAGTTCCGCATTCCATGCCTACTGAATATGTATTGTTTTGTGGTTTATTATGTTTTTATTTTACTTCTACAGCCTTCTCTCCTCCTGGTTCCACCAAGCATGGTAATATATCTCTCTCCTGTTGGTTCCCCACTTTAGTTCCAGTTCTGTCACACTCAGTCCCTGACTTCATTATTAGAGGGAGGAAGACTGCCTTAATCCTTTTCTCTATGTTTCCAAATGGATATTGCTGACAATCCCCCCCCCATACATGCCCTGAATCCAGCTTTTGAGATCATCAAAAGAAATTGGAAGGTTTTCGTTCTTATTCTGAATGCTTCACATGCTCTTATTGTATACACAGAGCTCACTAAGTATCACCATTTCTTCCCCTGCTGAGATACTAATATCTGAAGCAATGAAACCTGATCTGAAATGTTTGAATTTGAAATGATGACAGACAGTGCCAGGGCAGACATAACAGTCAACATCTACGAAGTTCTTTGCTGCAGACTGAGACGCCCTCTACTGAGGAAAGTGGTTTTAAAAAAAAAAAACCCTAAAGGAAATTATGAATTTTGTAGTGTTTCTTGAATCAGGGTTTTTCTTTTCATGCAGTTTTGGAATTTTAATACTGTATTATTACCCAGGCTCATACAATATCTATAGACCACCCTGTATATTTGAAGGGCAGTATAACATCATATAACTTCATATAATACCATGGAAAGTGCTCTCTCTCTCTCTCTCTCTCTCTCTCTCTCTTGACACAGAAAGATCTGAATAATGTGGGACCAGGGATTACATTATCTTGTATAACTTTATCTGCCTGATCACTTTGATCCATGGGAGAGAAGCTTTTATTAATTGTCTCCTCTCAAGGTTTGGCTTATGTCGACTAAGAACAGGGCCATTAGTGGAGATGTGCTTGCCCTTTGAAATGCATTTCCAATTAACATCAGGTACATACAATACTGGGATGCGGGTGGCGCTGTGGGTTAAACCACAAAGCCTAGGACTTGCTGATCAGAAGGTTGGTGGTTCAAATCCCCGCGATGGGGTGAGCTCCTGTTGCTCGGTCCCTGCTCCTGCCAACCTAGCAGTTCGAAAGCATGTCAAAGTGCAAGTAGATAAATAGGTACCGCTCCGGCGGGAAGGTAAACGATGTTTCCATGCGCTGCTCTGGTTTGCCAGAAGCGGCTTAGTAGCCATGCTGGCCACATGACCCGGAAGCTGCACGCCGGCTCCCTCGGCCAATAAAGCGAGATGAGCACCGCAACCGCAGAGTCGGTCACGACTGGACCTAATGGTCAGGGGTCCCTTTACCTTTACATACAATACTGGCTTTTAGGTCTGTGCTTAAAAACCTATCTATTCACTCAAGCTTTTTCTATGAGGTAATTAAAAATATTGATGCATTAAGCATTTTGTACTTGTTATGAACATAGCTAGTCCAGCTATTCTAACAAGGAATCATAGATTTGTATTGTTCTATGACCGGAGGGTCACCTACTGCAACCTTCTGCAATGCGGGAATCTCAGCTAAAGCATCCACGACAGAGGGCCACGCCAAAAGAAGAGTGGCAGATGAAAATGATGGACTTTGCAGAATTGGCAAAGCTGACTGGAAAAATCCGAAACCAGAGAGATCAAGTATTCCAAAAGCACTGGAGTAAATTTATACAACATCTGAAAGAGCATTGTAAGCATTTAACAACACTAGCAGGGTTACCCGAAGACTTGTAATGAGATTATTTTTACCTTTCTATATTTATTTAAATTTTGAGGTATTTTGTAATATTAGAATTGGAAAATATATATAATGCTGTGATATAACGGTTACTTTTGAAAGCCAATAGGTGGGAGGGAAGGAAGTTGATATGCTGTGAAGAGCCAAAAGAAGTAATGTGGATAATAACAATGTGATTATATATGTTTAAATGGAAAAATTATTTTAAAAATCATTTTTTAAAAAGACAGAGGAACACTCAACATCTGCTTAAAAAAGTGAAGGAGAGTCCATAACCTCCCAAGGGAGCCCGTTCCACTGTGGAACTGCTGCTTCTGTCAGAAAGTCCATCCTGACGTTCCTGTAACCAGCTCCGGTCACCAATCTGTCTGTAGCATCTTGGACCTGCTGAAGTTTCTGAACACTTTCCAAAGACAGAACATGTAACAGTAATCTAAGCAGGATGCAACTGAGGCATGTCTTTATGTGACCAGGTCAGGCATCTCTAGGAACGTGCACAGCTGATGCACTAGGCATCTAGGCTGAAATCTGGGCATCTAGGCTGAGGGCTGAATCCAGGAGTACACCAAAGCTGCAACCCTGAGGTTTCAGGTTCCCATAGCTTTTGTTTGGCAAGTATCACTTAGCCCTCCAGTGATCTGGAAATATACACTTAAGCTGTATTCCCCCATTATTCGCTGCTGGCATGCAGAATGCTCTTTGTAAACCGCAGATAGGTTCTGCCCAGCCTGTTTGGAATCGCTACTGTATGACATTGTTCAAGCCTGAAAATTCAAATGGTGACATATCTCACATGACCCCAAATACCAAAAGATTAATGAGGAAAGTGTGTTCCTCTCTTCTAGTCCCTAACATCAGTTGTTTGACTATTTATGATATTTGGCTTGTGGGTTTCTTTGGAAGAATTAGAGATCCAAAAAAAGAGGTCTACTTGAAAACAGATGTTTTGTACTTCCATTTTCACTACATGGCTCTTTGATGAATAATGGATTATAAGATAGGAAATGCCATATCTTTTTAACATTCTTCAAGTAGCGCCACGTAGTTCATGGGGTACAAGAAATTCTCCCAAACCTGGATGCATTTTCTGCAATTGCTGTGCTTGTGAAATGATGGACACTTTCATATTTTGGTCTTTGATGTTGAAACTGATCACCTATAAAAGGGGTGAAAGTGGGAAGGCTTCCTGTCTTCTGTTTATAGTCATGAATGACTTGGCAAATCCATAGTATACCAAAAGTTTGAGCATCTTCCCTTTTGCTAACTGAAAATGGAGACAGAGGTTCAGTGGATGATAGAAGAATTTGCAATTGAGAAGCTAGATTTCAGGACACAATATATGAATTGTTTTTGGCTTTCTTTCTTGCTGACATTCAGGTACATGAAAATTTGTCCCTGGGAATTTTTTTAAAGGATTTTAGCTCTAAGTTATTTTACTTAGTTGTAGAAGAACTTACTTTAGCATTCACTTTATCCAAAATCAATGTTTCCTTCTTCCTGTCTGGCCCGAAAGATTTGTGATATTAACAGCAAGAAGATTTTGATTAACCTACAAGGGTCATTTGTTCATCCACCTTACCTTAGCATTTGAAATTTGATTCAGTTCATATTTAAGGGCAAGCCTACCTAATTCACACTTTCTGATGTGAACTAAAATGCACCCATCCTTTGAAATTCGCATATTTCTGAATTTTGTAATTCTCCAGCCAAGTAATGTGCTGGATGTATAAGGATGTATTAGGTGTGCATAAATATTAGTGAGGGGCATGCAAAATGCAGAATTGTATACTGGTGAAATTACATATAAAAATGTGTATTGGGAGAAGTTCACATTCAATGCTGATGAATTTTCATGAGGACTTAAAAAAAAACCTCTCCACATGTTGATGTGAAAATGCATTGTTTTCAATGTGTGTGTGTCACCCTCTTCTCAACCCCTCTCCTTCTAGCTGATCACCACTGCAGACTTACTGCCTTCTTTCTCAAGCGTACCCAAACAGATGTGTTATGATGCTTCTCTTGCTGTCCATCCCTCCGTAAATTTCTCTGACAGAAAGGTATAACAATATACTAAGACTGGAAGAACAGGGTGGGGGGAGGGAGGAATGTGGTGTATATCAGAGACAAAATGCTGAGAACTGAGCCCTATGTAAAACAGCTGGCTCCCTTGGCCACTAAAGTCCACCTTGAAACTTTGCCTTGATGGCAGCTTCAGCAGCCTAATATCTATATGATGACTATATGATGATAGCTGCCATTGCATCCTCTCACCTGTTGCCTCCTTATAAACCTGTTAACATCCTTACAATCCCCAGGAATGTCAAGCAGATGCTAGCTTTCCATGCTGCTGATCAAAAGGTTGCCTAGCAACTGCCTGCTTCTCATCTCAGAAGCAAAAATTCAGCTGTGCTTGGACCAAGCACCCAGGGAACTGTGGGTCCTTTCCCTCTAACATCTCAATGAAGTAGACTCTGGTCACTGATGCTGTAATCAGTTTATTAACCTTTGAGGCACTACGAAACTCTTTGTTATGCAGGAGATTTATCAGCTGTGGCAAGACACCTCTTGTACTACAGCAAGATGATTGCAAATGAAACCTGCTGAAGAGTCAGAGGGGGGAAAGGAAACTTACACCAGGTCTTGGATTGATCCAGAGCAAAAGGCAATGGTGGTCGTGAATAAATTCAGGGCTGAAAAATGCTGCTCTGGCTTACCTTACAGCAGAGATGCGGAACCTGTGGCCCTCCAGATGTGGTTGGCATTCCAAGGCCACATCTTCACTACATGCTTAAAGCATCATCATGCTACTTTAAACCCAGAGTTTAACAGTCAAGCTATCTTTCCAGGGAACTCTGGGAACTGTAGCTCTGTGAGGGGAATGAGGGTCTCCTAAAAACTCTCAGCACCTTTAATGAACTTTCATTCCCATGCATGATGATGTTTTATATAGTGCAGAATGAGGCCTAACTCCCATCATCCTTGATAATGGGCTCTGCTATCTAGGGCTGATGGAAATCCAACATCTGAAGAGCCACAGGTAATCTATTCCTGCCTTACAGGACTGTTGCAAGATAAATAATATGACTACTTTATGCACATAAGGAATTATTGGCATAATTTAAACAGATTATATATATATAGTTTTCATTCTATCAATGTTTCATTGCTTTTTAGTTATTGCTTTTTCTATGTTTTTAGCGATTCTTGTTTTTATCTGTAAGCCACCTACCAGGGAAAAAAGGTGGGGTATGATATAAATAAATGGCTCAATAGATACTAAATATTAGTGACAGTAGCTCTGTCTTAGCTGGTGTCAGCTCTGAAGTAATCTTAGATGGTAGATGATAGATAGATAGATAGATAGATAGATAGATAGATAGATAGATAGATAGAATCACCTGCCTTCCCAGCTTTTCTTTGGACTGTTCCATTGTGCGAAAGCAACAATGAGTGAATGAGCAGGAGGGGTGAGGGATGGGGGCCACGTGAGATGCCTACATAAGCAGATGGAGCTGTCAGTTCCAAATAGCATTTGCAGTGGTCAGTGCTACATGTCTAGAAATTTAATTCTGGACTGTCCTTGAATCCTAACAGGTACCTATTTGGTGCTCAAATAATTTCCATCCTTGGCAGGGACTCAGCTGTCTGGGAGAGGGGCCAAAGCCATATGCTATAGAACTTATTAGAAGGTGATGGTCCAATCTGAACGAGGTGCCCATCCAATCTCATGATTGGCACTTGCAAATTGGGTGGCTGCAAGACCGCAGCTTGGGTGGAATCAATGGCATACTTCTAACGACGTCAAATTCAGTGACATTTCATTTTGTCCTGTGGTCAGCTCTGATCAATCTTTTTAAAAACATTAAGAAACATGTGAGCAGATCATTATGTGAGCTGCATATGGGTGGATGTAATTAAATGTATATCTTACCCTTCTTCCCAAAGACACTCGAGGTGGCAAACACATTAGTAGTAAATTGATACAATTTAAAATAATATAAAAAACATACTAAAACCATCTAAAAACAACCACATATCCTCACAGTTAATGATTAGCATTTTGAGGTCACCTGCCCCCCTCTTTTACATGGGGCAGGCATGTTTTTTTAGTGATGCAATGTCGTCAAGACCCGCCCACCCCAGGGGAGCTTGCTGTGCTGTATTCAAAGTGCACAGTGTCAAGGAGCCCTAGCCACTCCTAGCTTTGGGTGACTGGATGACCTGTTTTGGAGTTCCTTACAAGGTGGGGGCAGGGAGTGGGCAGAATGCTACCCACTGACAGAGTCAGTTCTACAGCCCTCAGACACCTTAAAAAGAGTTCTGCAGGACTGTGGATTCTGAAGTGAACCATGAACTGATCGTGGTCCCAATCTGCTCAGACTCACTTGAGAATCCTCCACTTCAGAGGATTCAGAGGATTCACTTCAGAATCCTCCAATCCCTACCTACTCCTCTTCAGTTATATTCAGACAGATTTCATGAAGAAAAACATGGAATGATTATGGCAGATTAGGCGACTCATCTTAACTCCACCAGAGGACGCTATTGTTAAATTTATGTGGGGACTGTCAGGAAGCACATGCAATGGGAAGAGCATTCTATTATCTCCCTCAGAAAGAAAGAAAAGCCTGCATTGTAATCCCCAGAGTTCATCCTTTTCTCTGACATCCTGTGCCTAAAAAAAAAAGATATCCTATCTGCGAAATGAGCAAGCGCCTCTCTGTTTTATCACAAAGAAGAAGCAGATGCCAGGTATTTGGGGGTCACCCTCATTGAATGTGCACCAGTATTGTTGGTCCTTTGAAAACCCAGAGGAGAAAAAGCATTATATCACAGAAAAAAGAAAAAAAAGAAAAGATATTTCGTCAGGGAAGGGGAGAATACAAAATATGCAAATGTAATTTCAATAAAGATTGGACTGTGCCTTTGGGGGAAAGATATGCCTACTATGTTAAAATAATTACATTGAAAGATTCTGATTCACCTTTTCACTGATATCTAGTGCTTTTCAGGACTTAGCCTTGGGACAGAATTTTCAGAGCTAGGAAAGATTCAGATGCAAAATATGTTATATTTAAAAAGAAAAAATGGGGGGATGTGGCAAGGGGCAGCAGCACTGTAGAAGGCCACGTGCTCTGTAATGAGGAAGTCCCAGATCAGGACTTAGAAAGATCTCTGCCTGAGACCCCAGGGAATCAGCTGACAGGGTACACAATACTGACTCTCAGTATTCAACCTTCTCCATGCAGCTGCTGGCTTGCCAATGCTCAACACTGATCAAAATCCATCTAGCCTACCCATAGCTGAAGAATCCATAGAATTCAAAGAGGGCTGTCTCATATATATAAAACACCTAACACAGCGATTTTCTGACCCAGCTCCTATTAGTCTCCAAGTGAGACTACTGGGGTGTTTGTGTCCTTAGATGCCTCCCGAGTCCTGTCTGTTGTGAACTGTGGTGATAGCCCAGCATACCCCTGATGTTTTCCTGTTTATTCCTCTCCCCCTGCCCATTAGCCATTGCCGGACTTTCTGAGAGACATAGGCTGTGCACATAGAGGACAATGGAAATTGCCTGATATTTTGGCTCAGATCATGCTAACCACATATGAGCATCTTGCTTTTTTGTCACTAGCAGACATTGGAGGAGGGCAACCAAGTGGGGTGGGACAAGGGATGGGAGAATCATAGGGCAAGTGAACTGGTCATCCTGACTGTAGATCCACAGGTGGCTCTTTGGCCAGCATTTTCATGAAACCCTTTCAATTTGGCATGCACGATGAGCTTTCAAATTGAACACCATGTGTTCCCATTATGAGGCTGCTATTTATAAGATATTCCACAAGGGGGCAATGGAGACATATTTGATATTTAGCTCTCCTTCTCTGATTCCTATTCTCTTTCTGAAAGATGTTTTCCTGCTCCTCAAGGATATAAATTTTAGTTCTAGGAGGGAAAGAGGGAGGTGGAGGAGGGAGAATCCAACAGTCTCTCAGTGCTAACAACGTGATTCTTGTCCTGAAAGGAATTAATTATGCCTTCCTCTCCCTACTTACCTTCGGTTGCCCCACTGAGTAGGGCTTACTTGCCGAGTAGGCAAGGAAGTCCTTCCTTCTCGTGATTTCTCTGGAGGATGCATGTCCTCCCATCGTGACAAAGTAAAATTATTCCACCTCTCATTTCTGTGCTTCTTCGCCTTAGGTGCACGTCCTCTTAGTGCTGTATTGCAGAACTGGGAATTCAGAAAGCATTTGCATAGGCTACACTTCCAATCTCTCAAAGACCTTTGCGCAGGCATAGCTCAGCACTGCACAGTGGCAATTTTGGCCTTCCTCTTGCTTTATTGATGGTTGATCTCGAATAATTTGGGAGCTCATATTCAATGGAATGGGTTTTAGAAGTCTCTTAACAGTTTTGCATGTTAGGTGCAACCCTCCCTGGCGGAAGTTTGTGTGACAAGCTCAGGAAAGGTGTTCCGGTGGGCAGGGGGAGGTACTGACATCAGATGTAAAGTCTCAACCTCTCGTTAGGCAGCAGCATTATTTCTGTAGGTGGTGCTAATTAACATAGTCCAAATGCACACACAGCCAAATATAGCCAACTTCTTAGCTAAACTGGGCAACTTACCATTATGCCTCAAGTGCCAAGAAGACGTCAGGGTTTTAACCTTTCTCTGCTTTACAGAAGACCCCAAGTCATTACAAATCTGTGCCTACAACTGCATAGCAAACAGGCTGGCTCAAATCTCTCGTCACACATGCCAGTTTCCATGGGGTCATTCACTAACAGGGAATCAGATGAAAGGTGGGATCATCACAAACAACTGCCTGACCTTCCAGCTGAACTGTTCATAGTCCTATGGCCATGTAATAACCTCATGGACATCTACATGCAATAGTTTCCCCCATTCCCAATTCAGCACTGCAGCAATGGGGACAAAAGAAGGATCTTTGGATCCTTTCTCTTGTTCCCATTTGTGTGCTGCAGGACCCTAGCAGTCTATTTCAGATGACAAGTGAACATGTGGAGGAGAGATTAGGATGCCAGCTCCCAGCTCTCTTCAATGCCTTCGCTGGCTGCCTTAAAAGGGCGAGCCCTCTTTGAATTCTATGAATTCTTCTGCTATGGGTGGGCTAGATAGATTTTGATCAGTGTTGAGCATCTGCAAGCCAGCAGCTGCATGGAGAAGGTTGAATGCTGAGAGTCAGTATTGTGTACCCGGGCAGCTGATTCCCTGGGGTCTCAGGCAAGGATCTTTCTAAGCTCTGATACCTGGGATCCTTTTAACTGGCAACATCAGGAATTAGATCTGGGACTTCCTACAGAGCACATACCATTCACCCAGGATACAACAGAAAGATACCCATGTACAAATCGCAGCCCATTGTTCCGTTTGTGTATTTTTAATGTTTTAGTGATTGTTTAGGGCTACTTTTTATGTTGTAGTCATGTGTTTTTTTCATGTTGTAATTATGAATTCTTTTCAAGTTGTAAGCTGTCTTGAGCATGGTTTGAACTGTGGAAAAGTGACATAAAAAGAAAAAAATGTGTGTGTGTGTGTGTGTGTGTGTATGTATGTATGTATGTGACACTGTATGTTCAGGCCTAGAGACAGAGGGAAAGACTACAATTTCTAATAGGAAAAATGCCTCCGAAGGCATTCATTTTGAAGCCTTTCAAATGTTGGTATTTTTCTTTCTGAGAGCTGATAAGGCTGTAAGCATGTGACTGTATTTCCTAGCGATTGATTAGTTTGTTGCCTGTTTGAACCTGCTTCCCCGTGTCGTATAAATCATTGCTTCATCATCAACTGCACCTTCTTTTTTTTAGCTCAGGGTGGTTAACTGCCGGGCGATTTACGAGGTTTGCCAATGGTTCCGGACAAAGAATATTTAATGAAAGAAAAGAGAGAGAAAATCCTCAGGAGATTGCACTTCTCTGTGAACCATGAGCCCTTGAAGCAAACTCATTCTAGGTTATGTGTAAGTGAGTGTATAAATAATATAGAGTTACATACACCTAGCTGGACAGGAGGTCGTAATTCCTGAGAGGCTCTATAGCCTTCCTAGAGCGCATGAGCTAAGCTCTCTATAGGTAGACGGTTTTTCAACGGCACAGAGCTCCTCAGATCCCTGTGATGCCAAGTGTTGCTGTCTGTACAGCAAGCAATTACAGATAGTGCACAAAAGAGTCAAAGAAAGCCAGGCATTAGCTCTCGAAAAACATGCTACCAGCTTCCCCCACATCTTCCACTCGTCACGTCTCTCTCTTGTTCAAGGCGCCAGGGATTTCCAGAGAGACACAGTTCAACCCACACGTATACAGAGCAGCTAATCTGGCATGGCACAAGAGGAGAACATCTGGAGGGCACTCCTTGATTAGCCAGCACAATTCATTGACTAATGGCTTGATCACAGTTGCTTACATGCTATTGTGGAGTCAAGGGGCAAGTTTATATGTGAACCTAACAGGCCATTAAAGATTGCCAAAGGAGAAGAAATGAATCACCTTCTTTTTTAAGTGGTTTGCATAAGCTCCGCATCTGCTCATTTAAATGTATGGGTGCAAATCGAGAAATAATAAATAATGGAAATTAAACCACATCTCTCTATAGTGGGGAAGACTATGACCAGGTGAACTTTGCACCTGCTCAGTCTACTGTGCAGGAGAAAAGTTTTGATGACCAATCCCGTGCTTTCTCTTCGGATGGTTGTTTATCTGTAAACCAGCCTTGGACTCGACAGGGCATGAGACTCTTAATCTCAGGATCACATTGAGCAAAAATGGAGGTCCGTTCTTAACCTGAAACTGTTCTTAACCTGAGGTACCACTTTAGTTAATGGGGCTTCCTGCTGCCACCAGAGCACGATTTTTGTTCTCATCCTGAAGCAAATTTCTTAACCCGAGGTACTATTTCTGGGTTAGCAGAGTCTGTAACCTGAAGCGGCTGTAACCCAAGGTACCACTGTAAGTGAAATGTGTATTTGGCCCAAAACACTTGCTTAGCATGCATGAAAATCTCATAGCAATTAAAAGACTCTCAAGCAGCAGGAGTGTCAAATAATGTCTGATACAGGAGTGCTGCTGCCTATCAGGCCTAAGTGGACAACGCCAGAGTTCCTATTAGTTTGACTCAATAGCAGGCACCTCTTCAATGCTCAGTCAAGCTTAGTTTTTGTACACTGCCCAACCCCCCCAGAGGGTCAGATTTGAGGTTGAGGATTCAGATGAACCACAGTCACGTTGCTGATCAGTCAAATGATTGTCCATTCCCCATCCACTCTGTGGCCCACTGATCAGGCCAATCTGATCTGGGCTGCCTGAGGACCACCTGCCTGAGACTTGCCCTCAAAACAATTTGAGGGCAAGGCTAAAGGAGAGAATGGGGGGGGAGGCAACCACCCATGTCCATGAAGACTCAGCTGCTGGGTAGGCCCTTTTTGCAGTTTTCCTAGCAAACCGCCTGACAGTCTTGGATCACTCTGGCCCAACAGCCCACCGTGATCTGGGGCCACTTCAACCTCACCCAACTCACAGCCATATTCCCCCAAGTCAGCTTAATGCAGTTCAGGCCTAGGGCCTCAGCCGAATCTGGTGCACAGCTCTAAAGATCGCACTTCAAAGTTATAAACAGAGTTTCCACAATTAACAGAGAAGAAGAGGGGAGAGGGAAAGAGAGGGAAGCATAGGTGCCAATTCCCTGGGGCCTTGGGTGCCTGAGCACCCACAAAATTGCCCATGAAGGGGCCAGGCACCCACAAAATTCAGTGCCAGGGCCATGTATGCTGCATAGCACCCAAAGCCCCAGGCACCGACAGCTGGCACTCCTGGGAGGAAGAATGATTCGGGAGAAAGGTAGGGTGATATTTTTGTTGGAGTAAAGCCGCCCTTTAACCGGAGGATGTCAGAACATGTCTTGTAATCTGCTTCTTGCTCATGAGCAAGACTTTATGGGTGTACGAACTGAAAAATACTTTATTTTGCCTTTTCTGAAAAAGTTGTGGCCTCTACATTCTTCTGTGTAACCAATTTCAGGCCCCTTTTCTGTCATATGTCAGCTCAAGTAAGGCGATGCATATTTTCCAGCTGTATCATTTGGCTTTCGGGGGCAGGGGGCAGGGATTGTCCTCCTTTTCCATTTTCCTAGGGCTGCTTTAAATGTCACATTGAAAGGGGACTGCCCGTCTGTACTTCAAACAACCAAAGGAGCTAAATATAAAAGATGCATCATGTGCTTTTTGCAGAGCGGTGCCAGATTTAAAAAACTACATGTTTTTCTGCCCTTTGTTCCGCAACACCAGAGATAGCTAAATATAACTATAGGACATTGGATAATTTGGCCTGGCGATGGAGCACGATAGAGGGTTTTTATTATCTCACGGCTTTGAAAGGCAAGTGTCACAAGCACACACACAATTTAAACAGCCACTGTGAGAGAAGGTGGGAAAGGATTTTTTGACATGCACCCGTGGCAAAAAAAAACCCCAAACCATTTATGCTGCACTTAGCAGTAACAGGGTTGGCTCATCCATTCTTCTCCCCGCCAGCACCGGTTTTTAAATCAATTAAATCTCTCTAATTCATTCCCAACAATGCAGGAGCATTATTAAGTGCCTTCACACAGGAACGGTACGAGGGGCGTGGAGGAGAATGGTGGCATGGTGTTTTTTTTACAATACAGTCAATATAAACATTTTCAGGAAAACTGTTAAAAAATAAATAATTTGCAGAGCCTGTTTAGATCCTGGTCACCTCTGGAGTGGATACTGCAGCACATCCTACATTCCGCTTCCATATTCTCAGTATTCTACAAGAGGGATTCATGTGCATATGGGAAATTTAGGTTAAAATGGATTGAAGCCTAGTGCAACAATTCCACTTTTGTTTTTAAAATTGGGATTTTTGCAGTTAGGAAAGTAATGGTGAAATGCATTGAAAAGTGTGGAATGAACAAATGATTAATGGGAGCATGTATAAGCACTGCACTAACAAATTAGAATGTACCCTATGCTCTTTGTCATATAACCTCCCTGCAAACAAGTCAGAATAAATTTCACTAAAGACCAATAAAAGGCACAAGAGGACACTTGGGCAAAGTGGTAAAGATGCACCCGGGAGTATCCTTTTGGGAGAGAACAGGTAACATGCCAGTTTCCAGCTGGTGCCAATGTTTTGTTGCATTTTGTAGTGAAAACCTCACAATTTGTAGCACCCCACAGAGCAAGAGACACTTAAAACCGAGGGTCACGGGGTCACCCAAAAACCCAACGTTGTCTGATCCCTTCAATTTTAAATCATTTTGTAGCATTTTGTAACAAAAACCCCATGATTTGTAGCCCCCCACAAACAGAGCAAGAGACACTCAAACCTGAGAATCACAGGGTCACCTCAAAACCCAACATTGTCCAATCCCCTCAAAACCAGTGTCAAAGTTTTGTAATCGTCTTGTAGTGCTTTTTGTGAAAACCCCACATTTTGTAGCACCCCACATACGTTTGAAATGTTTAAAGCTGATAAAAAATACAGTTTTATTGATCAAAATTCACATTTCGTGGAGGAATTTTTAAAGAATCATTTTTAGCAAATAAAAATTGTCTATTGCTCCATTTGTGGGATGCTGCAAGTTGCGGGGGGGGGGGTGCTGCAAAACTCTATAAAACGATTACTGTACAAAACTTCCACACCTGTTTCAAGGGGATCAGACAACGTTGGGTTTTTGTTTGCTAACTAGGAACCCGAGTTTGATGCATCAATTAATCTGTGGGGTGCTAGAAAATGTGGGGGTTTGCTACAAAGTGCTTCGAAACAATTACAAAACTTTGGCACCTGTTTTGAGGGGACCCCAGATTTTGGGGTTCTTAGTTAATGAAGCTAGTTTCCAGAACAGGGGAACCACCCACTCAAAGAGCCCCTATCTTCCCAGCATTCAAGCACAGTTTATCTGGCCTCATCCAGTCCACCACTGCATTCAGACACTGGTCCAGAGTTTTCACAGCCTCCGTTGATTCAGGTGTTATGGAGAAGAAAAGCTAAGAATTATGGAAAGTGTGTCTCAAAGATAAATGTTTGGAATGCACTGATTTAATAAACAGAATGGGCAGGACAGAATCAAAAGCAACAATGGGGAGGATCTCTAGGGCTCTTCGCACAAAGTTCAACGTTTAACGTTTCCAGGGAAGCCAAGCAGAAAAACTGAAACTTTCTGTTTCTTTTACCATACCTAAAAAACACACAATCCACATCCCAGGCCCTCCAAAATGAGATTTGTTGTTCAGAAGCTCAGAGCAAATATAGCATTATTCTTTCTGAGGCAGCATTAACAATGAACTTAAACTTTCAAGCACAGCCATTTCTTTTATTACACAGCATTTTTCAGAGCTCTTAGAGTATAATTCTGTCTTCATCCATCTGGCTTATAACAAAGCACCTCAGTGACGTGAAATAAATCAAATAGGTAGAAACAAGATAACTATTCTAACACTGTTGGTGAGATTTTGGGATTTCTTTCTGAACATATCTACAAATTTAGCCATTAAAGGCCAATCCCTGGAGTTGTTTTCCAACCAGCTTTTGGAAAGTCTTCACACGGATATCCAACAGATGTCCTGAAAATGAATGTGGCCTGGTTTAGATTCTTAATGGAATGAAAGGTTATGTTTCTGAGTTGGAGAGCTTAAAAAGAACTCTGCTAGATCAAGCCAATGGCCTGTCTATTATTTACTACAGTTATTCTTATTAATGCAATTTATTACCCATTCTTCACCCTAAGGGTGGGTTACAACAATCAAGGCACATTAATACAGGTCACTCTCAACTTACGCGAGGGTTACGTTCCGGGTATAGTGTGTTAAGCCAAAAGCATGAATAGTCAAAACACATTGGGTGCAATGATGGGTGGGCTTGCCCAAGCTCCACCACCCCCCGGACTCCCACCCCCTTTTTAATTTTAATAAATATTTTGCCAAGTGCGTAAAGCTGAATGCACACAAGTGCACATTGCGACTAACTTGTATTAAAACACAATGTTAAAAACAGTTTAAAGCTACTTACAAAAAAATAAGGTAGGCACTAAAAATATACATCTCGAGTGTCAAAAGCCAGGGTGAACAGGTGTGTCTTCAGCATTCATGGAAAACTGTACAAAGAAGAAGTCACATGCAACTCTGAAAGATTCCATGCCTTCCCAGTACTTTGACAGACCCGCCAGGTGCAGGTGTAGTTTATTTTCATCCCACCTGTCCTGCTGGGGAGAGTCCAGTAGTGCACTGAATGAGACAGTTAGGCATGCAACCTTACAGATGCATATTTTGTGTTAAATACAGTCGTACCTTGGAAGCCAAACGCCTTGGGCGTCAAACAGTTTGGCTCCTGAACACCGCAAACCCAGAAGTGAGTGTTCTGGTTTGCAAACGTTCTTTGGAACCCGAATGTCTGACGCAGCTTCCACGGCTTCCGATTGGCTGCAGGAGCTTCCTGCAGCCAATTGGAAGCCGCACCTTGGTTTCTGAATGTTTTGGAAGTAGAACAAACTTCCGGAACAGATTCTGTTCGACTTCCAAGGTACAACTGTATGTTCAAAAATACATACTTGTTATTGATCTTTTAAATTGTAAATTTGTTAAAGAAAAAACAAAAGAAACACAGACACATAAAGAAGGAGGAACACAACGGAACAAAAACAATATTGTCGGCTCCTGTTCACAGTGCAATAAACATTAACACATCCATCCCAGTTTACAAACACGGATCGATATACGCCATTCAAATGTCTGAACAGGTATCCAAACAATAGCTAGCTCATTCTTCTAAGTATGTTTCTGTAAAGTACATTCAAACATAGCAAGGACATTAAGGCCTTCAAGCCATTGTATAATAGATGGTGAGTATTTATCTTTCCAAGCTCGAAGTAGAAGTCTCTTAGCGACTATAAGGGCTCATTAAATCCATTTTTGTTGTCCTGCTGTTAGCCCTCATACTACAGGGAAATAATTTAAAAATACACAAATAATAAGCAGATATAAAGTATTTTTGCTAACACAAGCTGAATACAGACAGTACTTCAGACCAAAAATTGCATACTTAACTACATATTTAAATTTGCATTTTCATACAGGTGTTGTTTTATTAAGAAATGCAGATTACTGCAGAAAAGGGATATAATTTATTTGTGAATCTGGAGACAGTGACACAGATTAGAAGTAGACTCGTTCTTCTTTCCCTAAATGTTGCAGATGTGGTGGTGGACCTGATGAAAAGCCAGGAGAGTCCCCCCCCCGCCCCGCCCCAGGTCAGAAGCTCTGCTAGGATTCCTAGAGTCTCTGAAAGATAACTGCTCGTTGCACAAGTAAATAAGAACTCTGTTTGGTTCTAACCATAGGAGCCAACTCCTAGGGGCTGTGGTCCCTTTGCCCACCCCCCATAAAATATTTGAGGGCCCCCCCCAAAGATGAGGGGCATTGCCATTCAAATGGTATGTATGTGCCGCATCTTGTGATCGAATATGTGGGGCAGGGCTTACGTGGCCCCCAAATATTTTCACCAGAAGCGGCTTAGTCATGCTGACCACATGACCTGGAAAAACTGTCTGCGGACAAACATCGGCTCCCTCAGCCAGTAAAGCGAGATGGGCGCCGCAACCCCAGAGTCGTTCGTGGCTGGACTTAACTATCAGGGGCCCTTTACCTTTTACCTTTACCTCTGGCTCATAGATTATCCATATTACTTTTATTCCTTTTTTTAAAAAAAATGTCTCTCTCTATTGGCCTAACTCTGAGGACTTCGGCTGCTTAATGAATGATTCAGTGGCATAAAAGTATATAATGTCCACTTCTGGAGCTCAGTCAATCTTCCAAGGGAAGGAAGGCCTGCAGTTGGAAAGCTGTGCCCTTGTACATACTTTTGTCACAGATGGCACCACCAAGAGGCTGCTTCTAGGCAAACGGAAATTTCAGTGAAACAGATATCTGTACATACAAGCTCATTCTGAAGTCTCTTGGGTTCTCAGTGTTCAGTGACTTGAAATAATTCCTTTTGATTTAGTATACTCCAGCCTTCCCTTGAACTGATGCCCTCCAGATGTTTTGGAGTCCCATCAGCCCCAGCCAGGGTGACCAGTTGGCAAGGATCATGAAAGTTGTAGCCCAGTACATCTAGAGGGCACGAGGTTGGGGAAGGCTGCTATAACCTATCCTTTTAAATCCAATCTGTATTTTCCATATTTGAAGTTATCAGATAGCACACACCTGCTGATCATCCTACACACCTTACTTTTCAGTGTGAACTGCAGCCGATGCTTCATTTCATTTTTGTCCATGTGTCTCATATTCTACTTTTATGATCCCAGTTCTCTGTTTTTGTATAAGAAGCAAAGTTGCTTAACACTACATAAGGAGACCTGTGGCTTTCCAGATGTTGCTAGTCTCCAACTCCCATTTGCCTCAGGCAGCTTGGTGAATGGCCTGGAGTGAGGGAAGTAATAGTACCACTCTATTCTGCCTTACACCATACCTGGAATACTGTGTCCACTTCTGGGCATCAAAATTTAAGAAAGATAGGTAAAGGGACCCCTGACCATTAGGTCCAGTCGTGGCCGACTCTGGGGTTGCGGTGCTCATCTCACATTATTGGCCAAGGGAGCCGGCGTACAGCTTCCGGGTCATGTGGCCAGCATGACTAAGCCGCTTCTGGCGAACCAGAGCAGCACATGGAAATGCTGTTTACCTTCCCGCCGGAGCGGTACCTATTTATCTACTTGCACTTTGAGGTGCTTTTGAACTGCTAGGTTGGCAGGAGCAGGGACCGAGCAACAGGAGCTCACCCCGTCGTGGGGATTCGAACTGCCGACCTTCTGATCAGCAAGTCCTAGGCTCTGTGGTTTAACCCACAGCGCCACCCGCGTCCCCCTTAAGAAAGATAGACAAGCTGAAATGTGTGCAGAGGGGGTTACCAAGATGATCAAGGATCTGGAAACAAAGCCTTATGAGGAGTGGTTGAAGGAGCTGGGAATGCTTAGCCTTGAAAAGAGAAGACAGAGAGGAGATATGAGAGCCATCTTCAAATATCTCAAGGGCTGTCACATGGAAGAAGGAGCAAGCTTGTCTTCTCCTGCTCTGGAGGGTAAGACTCAAATCTACTTTATTTTATTCCTAGGATTTTCATACCATAGCTTTCACTTTCCATATTCATATTTTTTAGATATCTTATCTCATATTTTGCCACTTTGCTTTGCAACAGAGTATAGCATGCTTTGTCCTTGACATTACTAGAGCTATAGTTAGAATGAAAACATCAATCCATTATTAAATGTGTAAAAAACACAGGCGTTAGAACTCATGCAGGTTTGCAGCACAGCTTTGTCAAGCTTTAAATTCACCAAATCTGTTTGGACTGCTTGAACAAATGCATCTCAGAGAATGCCTTCTCCTGTATTATCAGTCATGTGTGTTAAGATTATCTGATACGACCTTGTTCCATGTCTTTCATCATGTTCCATGTCTTTCACCATCAAAGGCTGCATTAGAATTACAGAATTGTAGAGTTGGAAGGGATCTCAAGGGATGACTATTCCAATCTCCCTCATGTGGGATAGCCAGTTCTATATAATCTACATGCTTACTTCTGATTGATGCATGAAGGGGTTAATACCACAGAGTAAGCTGTCCTGACAGACTTAGCTATGTCACTTACCTTGGGAGGTAATAGATAATCAACCCTATTGTCCCCTCCCAGCCTACCAGTAAATCTCAGTATGTGACAATGTTTGAGCTGGTTGCCTCCCACTCAGTAGCATGGCTCTCACCAGCCACTCTTGAGTTTCTATACCAATAACCTAGGAACTTTTACCACTTTGTAACTAAACTAAGTTTTACTGCCTGTGCAACTTTTCTGACTGATGTATGTAAAAGCACTTACCAAATGTGTGCATTTTTTTAAATGCTAAGGGAAATGGAAAACTTTGAAGTTTACTCAGAAGTGCATATTTTAGAGGTCTAACAGCTTATATTTCCATGCTTTACTTTGCTGTGTATTTTGTGACTTTAAATCTCTGCTGGAGTTCTCTCACCAAAGAGTACTTGTCCCCAGACTTGGATCTCGGCATCCAGGAATTCTCTCTCATTCCCTCGTGTGTGTGTGTGTGTGTGTGCGCGCGCGCACGCACACACACACACACACACACAGTGCTTTTTTCTTTAAAAAATGTACTCTCATTTTGACTTAAGAAAATCACCATTTTATAGTTCAAATCTGGAAAAATAAATGCAGTAAATGGACAAAAGTAGAAAGATTCACAAAATGTTTAGGGGTATGCATACACCTGCGTCCCCCCAGAAAAAGCACTGTATGTATGTATGTATGTATGTATACACACACACACACACACACACACACACACGATTGCAGTGTTTGAGACGGTTCATATGGCAAAAGGTGGTCCCTGAGGTATTTAAAGCTTTATAGGCCAAAACCAGCACTTTGAATTGGGCCTGGAAACCAATTTACAAGCGGAGCAGGTGGGCCAGGATTGGCATAATATGCTCAAACCGTCTTGCCCCAGTCTTGCCTGGCTACTGAATTCTACACCAGCTGACATTTCTGAACCATTTCAGAGGCAGCCCCACATATAACTAACCACCACTGAACATCAGCCTTTTTGATAACCAGTGGCCCAGCTGCTACAAAATATAATGATGTTGGGCCAGTTAGACTAATATAATGAATACAGTGGTGCCCCGCAAGATGAATGCCTCGCAAGATGAAAAACCCGCTAGACGAAAGGGTTTTCCGTTTTTCGATGCGCTTCGCAAGACGAATTTCCCTATGGGCTTGCTTCGCAAGACGAAAATGTCTTGCGAGTCTTGCAATTTTTTCCGCTTTCCCCCCTTTTTCTAAGCTGCTAAGCTGCTAATAGCCTTTTAGCCGCTCAGCCGCTCAGCCTTTAATAACCGCTAAACCGCTAATAGCGCTAAGCCGCTAAGCCGCTAATAGGGTTGCTTCGCAAGACAAAAAAACCGCTAGACGAAGAGACTCGCGGAATGGATTATTTTCATCTTGCGAGGCACCACTGTAGTTTATCCCAGATTATACACATTTGAGTTGGAAATGAGTCACCCAGAATGCACCAGTGGCCTAGCCCTTTCTGAATGCTGACTTCTACGGCCCACTGTTCTCTTTCCTACCCCCTTGAGTGAAATGAATAGTGTTTTACTTAACACATTGTTCTTTTGCAACCCCCCTTTTTTGAGGGGAGGTCTGCCCTATCAGTGACTGAGATCTATGAAGCCAATTACACCGACAATTTAGAGTCCAAGTGGAAATTAGAAATGCACTACTGTCCTTGACGTTACTGGCGCTGCAGCTGGAATCAAAACATTAATTCAGATTAAAGCTGAATCAGACAACAATTCATTAATTTTCCAATGAAGCATTTGCATTTCATCTCTACACATGATTTGACTGGTTAATGAAATGCTACCACCTATGGTGCCTAAAAGTGAACTTGTCAGCACTCCATATACCACAAGGTTGCATATGGGAATCATAGAATCATAGAATCATAGAATCATAGAATCATAGAGTTGGAAGAGACCACAAGGGCCATCGAGTCCAACCCCCTGCCAAGCAGGAAACACCATCAGAGCACTCCTGACATATGGTTGTCAAGCCTCTGCTTAAAGACCTCCAAAGTAGGAGACTCCACCACACTCCTTGGCAGCAAATTCCACTGTCGAACAGCTCTCACTGTCAGGAAGTTCTTCCTAATGTTTAGGTGGAATCTTCTTTCTTGTAGTTTGGATCCATTGCTCCGTGTCCGCTTCTCCGGAGCAGCAGAAAACAACCTTTCTCCCTCCTCCATGTGACATCCTTTTATATATTTGAACATGGCTATCATATCACCCCTTAACCTCCTCTTCTCCAGGCTAAACATGCCCAGCTCCCTTAGCCGTTCCTCATAAGGCATCGTTTCCAGGCCTTTGACCATTTTGGTTGCCCTCCTCTGGACACGTTCCAGTTTGTCAGTGTCCTTCTTGAATTGTGGTGCCCAGAACTGGACACAGTACTCCAGGTGTGGTCTGACCAGAGCAGAATACAGTGGCACTATTACTTCCCTTGATCTAGATGCTATACCCTATTGATGCAGCCCAGAATTGCATTGGCTTTTTTAGCTGCCGCGTCACACTGTTGGCTCATGTCAAGTTTGTGGTCAACCAAGACTCCTAGATCCTTTTCACATGTACTGCTCTCAAGCCAGGTGTCACCCATCTTGTATTTGTGCCTCTCATTTTTTTTTGCCCAAGTGCAATACTTTACATTTCTCCCTGTTAAAATTCATCTTGTTTGTTTTTGCCCAGTTCTCTAATCTGTCAAGGTCGTTTTGAAGTGTGATCCTGTCCTCTGGGGTGTTAGCCACCCCTCCCAGTTTGGTGTCATCTGCAAATTTGATCAGGATGCCCTTGAGTCCATCATCCAAGTCGTTGATAAAGATGTTGAATAAGACCGGGCCCAAGACAGAACCCTGTGGCACCCCACTAGTCACTCTTCTCCAGGATGAAGAGGAACCATTGATGAGCACCCTTTGGGTTCGGTCAGTCAGCCAGTTACAAATCCACTGAGTGGTAGCATAGTCAAGACCGCATTTTACCAGCTTCTTTACAAGAATATCATGGGGCACCTTGTCAAATGCCTTGCTGAAATCAAGGTAGGCTACATCCACTGCGTTCCCTTCATCTACCAGGCTTGTAATTCTGTCAAAAAACGAGATCAGGTTAGTCTGACATGACTTATTTTTCAGAAATCCATGCTGACTATTGGTGATCACAGCATTCCTTTCTAGGTGCTCACAGACTGTTTGCTTAATGATCTGCTCCAGAATCTTCCCTGCTATTGATGTCAGACTGACTGGGCGGTAATTATTTGGGTCCTCTCTTTTCCCCTTTTTGAAAATAGGGACAACATTTGCCCACCTCCAGTCTGCCGGGACTTCGCCTGTTCTCCAGGAATTCTCAAAGATGACTGCCAGTGGTTCTGAGATCACATCTGCCAGTTCTTTTAATACTCTTGGATGCAGTTCATCTGGCCCTGGAGACTTGAATACATCTAAACTAGCCAAATATTCTTGTACTATCTCCTTAGTTATTCTGGGCTGTGTTTCCTTTGCTGAATCATTTGCTCCAAATTCTTCAGGTCGGGCATTGTTTTCTTTATCGGAGAAGACTGAGGCAAAGAAGGCATTGAGTAGTTCAGCCCTTTCTGTGTCCCCTGTTTGCATTTCACCATCTTCTCCTCTGAGTGACCCCATTGTTTCTTTGTTCTTCCTTTTGCTACGAACATACCCATAAAAGCCTTTTTTGTTGCTTTTAACCTCTCTAGCAAGCCTGAGTTCATTCTGTGCTTTAGCTTTTCTGACTTTGTGTCTACACGTGCTGGCTATTTGTTTGAATTCCTCTTTGGTGGTTTCCCCCCTTTTCCATTTTTTGTACACATCCTTTTTTAATCTTAATTCAGTTAAAAGTTCTTTAGATAGCCACCCTGGCTTCTTTAGGCACCTTCCATGTTTCCGTCTCATTGGTATTGCCTGACGTTGTGCTTTTAGTATCTCCCTCTTAACAAACTCCCAGCCATCATGAACTCCCTTTCCTTTTAGTATTGTTGTCCATGGGATCTCACCCAGCACTTCCCTAAGTTTTATGAAGTCGGCTTTCTTAAAGTCAAGAAATTGAGTCCTAGTATGCTTGGCTGCTCCTTTCTGCTGTATAGTAAACTTCAGAAGAGCATGATCACTCGCGCCTAATGATCCTTCCACTTCTACCCCACTAACCAGGTCATCAACATTGGTTAGGACCAGATCTAAAATGGCTGTTCCTCTTGTTGCTTCTCCCACTTTCTGGACAATGAAGTTGTCTGCAAGGCCAGTGAGGAATCTGTTTGACCTTATGCTCTTGGCTGAGTTTGACGTCCAACAAATGTCCGGGTAATTGAAGTCCCCCATTACTACTATCTCCCTTCCTTTTGCATGCTTGGCCATCTGTTCCAGGAAGGCATCATCTATGTCCTCCGTTTGGCTTGGGGATCTATAGTAAACTCCCACAATGAGGTCTCTGTTATTCTTCTCTCCCTTAATTTTGACCCAAATGCTCTCACTTTGGCTTTGAGGATCTAAATCTTGGATCTCTTCACAGGTATACACATCCCTGACATATAACGCCACTCCTCCTCCTTTCTTGTCTGGTCTGTTTCTCTGAAATAGATTGTATCCCCCCATTATTACATTCCAATCGTGGGACTTATCCCACCAGGTTTCAGTGATGCCTATTATGTCATATTTAGTTTGCTGTACCAAGAGCTCAAGCTCATCTTGTTTATTTCCCATGCTTTGTGCATTAGTGTACAGACATTGAAGTCCATTAATCATTCCCCCGTGTCTCTTATTTAAGGATTTTTTCCTCCCACCACTAGGTCCGCGTGCTGTTTGCTCCATTTGGTCTATGACATTTGGATGATCATCTTCATTAATTGATAGACTCCTACCTTCAGGAGCACTGTCTCCCTCCCCCACATTAGTCAGTTTAAAGCCCTCCTGATGAGGTTTCTGAGATTTTTGGCAAAAACATTTCTCCCAACCGTTGTGAGGTGCAGCCCATCACTTGCCAGAAGTCCATCTTCAAGAAACTGCAGTCCGTGATCTAAGAATCCAAACCGTTCCTGTTTACACCATTTGCGGAGCCAGCTGTTCACTTCCACTATTTTCCCCTCTCTCCCTGGGCCACGTCGTTCAACTGGGAGGACAGATGAGATGACAATTTGTGCATTTAGTTGCTTCAATTTCCTGCCGAGAGCCTCGTAGTCTCTTTTGATCTTCTGGAGGCTATTGCTTGCAGTGTCATTGGTTCCCACATGAACCAAGAGGAAGGGGTATTTGTCAGTGGGTTTTATGATTCCTTGCAGTCGTTCAGTTACATCTTGGATCTTAGCCCCGGGGAGACAGCACACTTCCCGAGACATCTTGTCAGGCCCACAGATCACTGCTTCTGTTCCCCTCAGTAGGGAATCTCCTATCACCACTACACGCCTCCTCTTGGGTTTGGTCGGGGGTCTTCCGTGAGCTGTCCGTTCCAAGGTCGCCTGCACATTCCCTGAGGACTGACTTTGCTGCTCGTCTTCATATACCTGATCGACTGTAATGAGGGAGAGAATGCAGGATCTAGTGAATACAGCAGAGCATGAGAGAAAGAAATGTGAGGCTAATTGTTATGCCATTAATTTAACTATGCAAGCTGATTAACCTCCCGTATTTCCAGTTCAGTTTAGGTAGGCTGTTGTTTATTTATTAATGTTATTTTCTATGCTGTCGTTAATTGGACAATAGGAGTACGGTATTTGGTGCAATGGGAGAACTGGAGCATCACAAAGGGGAGAAGCCAGGAATTGAACCTAGGCCCTTCAGCATGCAAAGCACATGCTCTCCAATGGAATTACAGGCTGTAATAATTCCACCAACAGCCAGTGGAACAGGGTTAAGAACCTTATTAGAAGCCAGAAAGGCTGCTTTTGGTGCCTGACTGGGTGTAACTAACAAATCTGAAGACAGGAAAGGAAAGTTAAACCAAACTAAACCAAACCAAAGTAACTGCTTTGCCCCTAAGGGGCAGTGTCAAAATTACAAAAGAGTATACAGTGGTAGCTCAGGTTAAGTACTTAATTCGTTCCGGAGGTCCGTACTTAACCTGAAACTGTTCTTAACCTGAAGCACCACTTTAGGTAATGGGGCCTTCTGCTGCCGCTGCGCCGCCAGAGCACAATTTCTGTTCTCATCCTGAAGCAAAGTACTTAACCCGAGGTAATATTTCTGAGTTAGCGGTCTGTAACCTGAAGCATATGTAACCTGAGGTACCACTGTAGTTAGGGAACAACCCCAAATGTCAACAACAGATCTCATGATAGGACACTGGTCCCCCTGCCATTCTACAACTTGCTTCCTACTGGTTCCAAGCACCTGCATGAAAATCAGTGTTCATTTCTTCTCTTCCTGCTGGGACGGCAGAAGTTTTGCTTGCTCGAGAACAAGGAGGTTCTTTGGTGTAATTCCAAAGGACTTTAAAAGCCCTCCCGCATAGCAGCCAACTGGTTGTGTGAGTAGAGCTTTTGGGGTCCGACATGACCCTGAGATTCAGCTGGCCTTTACCAGGGAACTGAGCCTTTAGTCTGAAAAGCCCTGGCCTGTAGAACTCATTGCCAATAGAACAAACCTTCCAACATGGCACAACCCAAATCCGGGATGTCATCTTCCAGGTCAGCACTCCCGCACAAGTCATGTGACCCACACAAGCCTTTTGGGGGTGCAGTGTCCAAAAATGTGTGTTTGGGGACACCATGCCTGAGAAAAGCGCAGCCCAAAATCGCACAAGATCACAGTGGCCATTTGGGCCACTGTCCATCTGCAAGAAAAAATGGGATGTCCCATTTTTGCTGTGACAATTGCTGGGTATGGCAGAAGTTCAAAAGGAGCCATCCCTCCTCAGTTGTCGACACCATTTTAAAAATCATAAACTTCTGAGAGACCTTGCAAACCTGAGATTCCTTGCCAACCATACTTTATTATTGTGTTATGGCATGTTTTATGGCATGGTAGAATAGTTTAAGCCTGTATACCGCCTTGTGCTTTTTTAGATGATGGTGCAGTTTACAAATATTTAAATAAGTGAAGCACTATGTTGCTCTAATGCAACAAATCCACATTAAAAAACATAAAATCTGCCCTCTCCCAGACTTATTGCAGTTGGGAAAGTGATAGGGAAATACAGTACACTGTAAAATGTTGGGTGTGCAAATGGTTAACGGGAACACTTCTAAACACCCTGTAAGAAAATCAGGATGAAGGTCCCTTGCCATATAACTTCCATGTGAACAAAAACAGAGCAAATTATGCATAAAGACCAGACATAGTCTAATCTCAGCATAAAGTCTGTGCAAGAAAATCAGGATGGATGTTCAAAAAACAGGTCATTTGGAGAACCCCGGTTTGAAATAGCTTTATAATTTCCAACAACAAAAATAGTTTCTTTTGGCAAAGCACTTTCTGTTAGCCGTGCATACTTATGTAAGACTCTTAAGTATGCATGATTAGCAGAAAGTGCCTTACAAACAAATAATATTAGATTTTATAAAAAATTACGCAGCTTTTTAAAACCAACTAGGCAAAATCAGTCTTCGTTCTTGTTTTTGGCTTTGGGGTGACAGTATCACTCCAAACAGTAAAATAAACAAACAGAATTTCTTTCCTCCCCCCACCTCAAGAAAGGAAACTGAGCGACAATGTGTAGCATAATGAGAGTTCAGCATTTTGACTAATTAGTTTGAAACAAGCTCCAGCTCCATTTAGCTGTTCTGGAGTCCTCTAACTCTGCAGTGCAAACAACTCCTCAATGACAGCAGGTGGCTTGTTCTTACACATTTTAATAGGATGCTGCTAAAATATTTATTCTTTTGTTGGATTAGTTGATATCACAGCTGGCTGGGAGCTTGCAATAACTTTTCTGACTGTTGTCCCTTTCCCAAAAGCCTAGGGAGAGAAATAAATAAGTGCAGAGCATTTTAGTACTTTGTTTCAATATTTGGGAAATGCAATGGGACATCTACCTGTATCTATTTTCATTTTTGTTAGTTCAAACACATTCAATTATATGGCAATTTAGTGCTAATTATCAGCAATTAGATATGATAGAGGTAACTTAGAAATAATTGATAACCAATCAATAACCCTTAATTACTAGAAACTGATGATCAGCAGAAGTTGATATAGTTTCACTCCTCCATCCTTGAGTCTTTTCAGGTTCCAGAGTAAGGAATATAAGCACACAAACACATATTTCCAAAGGGGCTTTTTTCATCACTCAAGTCGCTGGCAAAAGTTTAGTTTGGCGGATGATAATTAATTGCACACTGAGCTTTTATTTTTAGGAGGAAGTGCAGTTGCATAGGCAGAAACCCTGGGGCTAATGGGATGACTTTGTTAAATACAACCCATTCTGCATCGTAGAGATGAGGAATCCATGGCGCTCCAGATTTTGTTGGACTAGAACTGCCATTGTCCTTGGTCTGTTGGCTGCTTCCGCTGGGAATTAGAATCCTACAACTGTGCTGGCTCCCACTCTCAGTCTCTGAACTCAAACTCTCCACATGATTACCGTATTTTTCACTCTAAAAGACACACCTGACCATAAGACGCACCCAGTTTTTAGTCTCATTTCCGGGACTATTTGCTGAGTCCAGCGAGGCAGTGAGGTCGCGCTTACTGCGAGGCGGCAGGTGGCGGTGCTGAGGTGTGGTCTTGGGCCTCTGGCAGCCGGCAGAAGCTCACTGATCCCACCTTCGTCACCAATATTAAATGTTCGGAAAAAGTCAGAAGCCCAAGGCAGTATAAGTTCCTGAACTACCATATTTTTCACTCCATAAGACACACCTGACCATAAGACACACCTAGTTTTTAGAGGAGGAAAACGAGAAAAGAAATATTCTGAACGAAACAGTGGATGCGTGATTTTTGTGGTTCATGCTGTGGCCACAGACATGTGATTTGATGGTGAGTTTGGGGTAGCCCAATGCAAAAATCCTGAGAATCCGTGTGGATCCCTGCTTTGTAACCATGTTTTTGTGCCATTGCGGCCCCACGCAACAGTGGATGCGTGTTTTTTGTATGTGCAGGCTGTAGCCATAGACATGCTATGTTATCTGATGGTGAATTTGGGGTGACCCAATGCAAAAATCCTGAAGATCCATGGGCTTTTACCTCCCCCTTCCCAGGCAGCCTCCTTTATCGCTAGTGTCTCTTATCTCCCTCCCCGATCACTTACCGATCAGTTGCTTCCTTTCAACACTCCCTTCCCTCTTGTTTGCCTTAGTGTCTTTTCCTTAACCTTAATCTGGCCTCAACCAGAGCCAGGGCTTTTTCGGCCATGGCACCGATCTGGTGGAACACTCTATCACAAGAGACCAGGGCCCTGCGGGACTTCACATCTTTCCGTAGAGCCTGCAAGACAGAGCTGTTCCACCAGGCCTTTGGCCAAGGCACAGTCTGACCCCCCTCCTTTGGTATTCCTCACAGAACTCTAGCCCAATGGTTGCCATGAATTTGATTTTGAATTTATTTTAAAACGAATTGATTTTAGAATGTTGTGTTACTTTTATTGTTGTTAGCCGCTCTGAGCCCAGCTTCAGCTGGGGAGGGCGGGATATAAATAAATTATTATTATTATTATTATTATTATTATTATTATTATTATTATTATTATTATTATTATCTGGAGCAGTTTTTTGCTCCTCCTTTTCTTCTATTTTCTCTCCTCATTGCTTTAGTCTTCCTGTCTCCTCTCCTTGCATGTTCACTCTTTACCCCCCAGGGAGCCTCCTTTATTGCCTGCATCCCTTATCTCCCTCTGATCACTTGCCAATCAGCAGCTTTGTTTCAACACTCACTTCCCTCTTTCCAAAAAAAAAAAAAAAAAAGCATGATCTGCTTTTTGCCCCTGGCCAATTCGGCTCCAGGGACCATGCATTCGCTCCATAAGGCGCACAGACACTTCCCCTTACTTTTTAGGAAGAAAAAAGTGTGTCTTATGAAGTGAAAAATTTGGTACATCCAAAAGCTTTATTCAAGAAGTCAGTACGTGATCTATGTATGAGCTCAGACTATAGATTATAAAGTTCTCAGATATATAAACAGAGTTCTAGAATACATGACTAGGCCCAAGCTAAGACATTGTCCCAATGGCTGGTATGCCCTTCCTACTTTGCTTTCGAACAGCCAAGCATAGACTATCACTCAGGTGGTTCATTTCTTCTATGTAAAGATAGCAACTAAGCAGCCCTCCAAAGGAGATCAAACTGTTTGCATCTGATGATACATACTTGGAGATGGAAGCTTGTCTGGTTCTGCTACTTCACTCTCAGTCCCAGTCTCTGTCAACCCTGCTGAACCCATTGATTGGCAAGCTGGCTTCTCAGTCACCATGACAATGTCCTGCAATGAAGGTGAGGCCTGAGGCAGCTTGAGTGGCTCTCCTTCCACCTAGGGAGCACAACTCGAACCCTTTCCATCCCCATCCACTGACTACTTCTCCTTTCTCCCCTCTGACAGATTTTGCCAAACTCCTTTCCTCCCAGATGCTGCCCCAGGATTCACAGCATACCACAGCAGGAAGCCTGCAGGTTCCCCATCCCTTCTGTACAGTTTATAATTTTGGTGAATTTACTACTGCAATGTGTCAGAGGATAGCCAGAAAAAAGATGGCCAACATAAGCTGGAAAGAGACAATCTATGAGCATCCAGTACTTTCCTTCCATCTCCAAGAGCTTCATGCTTGCCTGTGCTTTCAAGGGAAATTTAGGTTGATTGTTGCAGCATGAAGATAAACCCGACTACCATATTGAAGAATCATGAGCTCATACTCCATCACAGCATCTGTATAGTCCTCGGTCCAGTTCTTTTGGAAAGAGAATCGCACCTGTCAAAGCGGCAGATTTCCCTGGGAGCGTTCCCATCAAATCTCATTGAGCTCGTATGCTGCCTAACTCGTGAAACCCATGGAGAATTTGGCCAGAGGTTAAATGCAAATAACGTTGTTATGCACAATAAAGCTGCCTTATCCTCTCAAGGTCAGAGGCCGAGTATGTTACATGAGGTCCCAGTGACCCTTTTTGCTCCAAAACGGGTGTCAGCAGATGGGCATATAGAAAGCAGAAGAAAAGTGCTTCTTAGAATGGCTCTCTTTACACATTTAAACATTGTGCACTGAAGCCCAGCATTATTACCAGCCAGTGGTATTTAAAGCCATTATCCAGCCTGACAGCTCCAGACCTCCAGGCAGCCCTTCCAAATGCCACTGTTGATTTGCTGCAAATGTTAAGCAAGCAGACACTGCAATTATTTGTCAGCAATATAACTTTCCCCTCTTGCCCCGTGGTCATCAGACACATATGGTGATGTGTGAGCTTCATTTGAAAGGATGCAGTCTTGAACCAGGAAACAGAGAGCTCCAATAGCCCAAGACTGAGCAATTAGATAGCAAACAAGCATTAGCAAGAGGTGGTTGCACATCAAGGAAGCTCTCCATCTGGTGGTGCATGCGGTTGCACTTTCCAAGCTTTGTCTTAACAACAGGTCTTGGTATTTGCCCTCAGCCAAGTCTGCTTCTGCTTTGGCTGTAAATCGGTAGATTCCCCCAGAGAGGTGGATGACCTTCTGGGGAGATGGGGCTTTCATTGAAGGAAATGGGTGTGTTGTGGGGCAGAGAGGTGGGTGTATGGAAAGCTAAGAAACTTGCTCTAGAGAAAAACAGCGAGGCTTGAAAATGAAAGGTGAAGGACATGACAGGGCACCTCCCAGTCCATGGACAGATGTCAATAGGATGGGGAGCTGAATCTTAATTTAACATGAAATATATATTTATACCCACATGCAAATGCATTTGACAGGTGTCTCAATTAAGCAGCTAACAAAGCAATCCTGGATATTGAGGATAAGGTAAAAGGGAGAATGGCTCTACAACATTTCATACATCCATAGCCCTACCAGCTCAATGCCTCTAAGGTAGGATGCCTTGTTATCCTTTCTTGAACTCAATGGGAGGGAACTGAGTATGGCAGTTCCAGGCCTGGAGCAGTTAAGGGACTCTTTTGTGGTGTGTTGGGGAGCTGTGGGTCCATGCTCATCCCAGGCACAACCTCAGCATGTCCCCAGAACATGTTTGGGCCCTTCTGACAGCAGTGCCTTTATACTTGCAGACATTCCTGCAGGGATGTAGGGAGGGGACCTTGAGGGCAATAGTGCTGATTCACTGGCAAACCTTGGTCTCCAGTGGCAGAAGCTTCCCCCCTCCCTATTTCCTGTGTGTTTCCCACAATTTCCTGCATGGGGGGGGGAGCTTCATATTG
The DNA here is from genome assembly GCF_965113315.1 of Podarcis vaucheri. Lineage (NCBI taxonomy): Eukaryota > Metazoa > Chordata > Lepidosauria > Squamata > Lacertidae > Podarcis > Podarcis vaucheri. The sequence goes on along the minus strand of NC_138760.1, from coordinate 57,202,387 downwards.
GTCCCTTAAACTCATATGATCAATTGATTACAATTTCTTTAATTGGATTGCAGTCCTACTAAATCCACTTTAAAAACAGAGCAGAACTCCAGGAAAAATCCACACAACCTGAAAGTCCTCCTAACAACGGGGAGGGGGGGCACTCCTAGACATTAAAAAAATGTCTGCCCACTTCTGCATGACCCCTGTAGAAATAACAATTAAACCTGTTTGCGTTTGCCTATCACAAAAGGTCACACAAAAACGCCCTCAGAAGGTGTCGAGTGCGTTTTGTGTGAGAAAAGGCTGTGAGCGGTGGCATTTTCATGTTTCTCTCCTCACAATGGTACTTTGAGAACAAAAACTATTTTAATCTAAAGCAGGGTTAAATAAGCAATTAGTCACTTGTACATTGGAGAACTGAGGAGCAAAAATGACGGTTAACCCACTCAGGCAGATTAGGGTTCTATGGTTCTTCCCTTTGTTTGATGATTGGAATCTTTTCCATTTTGATTGTATTTGCCAATTAATCTGAAGAGCAACAATAATGATGGCTAATAACTACTTTGCTGAAGATAATGAGAAAAATAACAATTCTTTTGTTGGACAGATTTGTACTGCTGTTTTTTCTGGAATATGTGGGAAAGATAGATGTTACAGTGAGTATGCTTCATGCTAAGTTTTCTTGCTCACCTATCACAAATGTTTAAAGACAACAAGGTCTTCAAAATATATAAAGTAGGCCCAGGCTGCATTCAGACAGTACTTTACTCTGCTTCCCTGACATTTCCTTCCCTGATAATTTCCAGTTTTTAACGTGATCTTTCATATGATGTAAAAGCCACTCCTGGAAATCTAGCAGAAGTTTGATGCTCATTTCCATGCTAAATGTTTTCAAAAATGATCTGACGGCCACCCAGTTAACCCGGATTATTGTAGGAGTTTTGTGCTGCGATTTCCCCACCCCTTTGCATGGATAGTGGCTTGTGACAAAACCTGGCACTGTATTCCGACATACAGTACAGCACTTTCCCACCATTTTCATGGGTCAGTCATGAGGGAACAGAAGCACGCATGCGCATAAAGGGTCGTACCATGTCCAATGACACAGAACCATAGAATTGTAGAGTTGGAAGGAACCCAAATGCAGGATTCCTAGGTCGTGTCACATCACACCACAGGTTTGAATGAAATTTAGTGCAATATGGTGGCAGATTGATAAAAAAGCCACAGTTCCATAATGCAACAAGGGACATTAGAAACAGGTACAGAAGTGTTAATGTTATAACCAGGAAAACTAATACAATGAACCCCACATCTGACTACATCCCTAGGCAAAGCAACCCTCCACTCACCTTCAGTTGCAGCCAGTTGACCCTCCATTGCTGTTTCTCATCATTGTACTACTGAAAAGCATAGGTACAAAAACAAGGTGAATCTTGGGAGTGGTCACTCTGCTAGCATTGCTGTTGTTTATGGTGATGAGGATTAGTATTCATCTGCTGTAACTAAGAGCCGTTAGGTTGTAATTCTAAACACATGTACTTATTTGTAAGTTCAATTATAGGACGCACTTACTTATTTCCAAGTAAGCATACATTGAAAGCATACATAGGACTATACAGTTAAATATTGACATTAGACTTAGTAAGTATACACATTGGCAAGAATTAAACTCTTGAAAGCTCCCAATTTTTGCTGCTTCTTGTTTGTACAGTGGTACCTCGTTTTACAAACTTAATCTGTTCCGGAAGTCCGTTCTTAAACCGAAACCGTTCTTAAACTGAGGTGCGCTTTCCCTAATGAGGCCTCCCACCACTGGTGCCCTTCCACCATTTGGCTTCCATTCTTAGACTGAGGTAAAGTTCGCAAACCGAGACACTACTTTCGGTTTTGCGGAGTTCGTAAACTGAATAGTTCGTAAACAGGGCTGTTCTTAAACCAAGGTACCACTGTACTTTTAAGCACATTGCAGGAGAAAAGACAAGTAAATAAAGCCATAGCAGCTTAATTTTTAAAAATCCAGCCTATCTTTAACTTACTGGAGTGGATATAAGAGGATTGTTCTGTGCAGATATTTTCCTGTTTCCTTTGCAGTTTACATAGGTGCTTTATTTTTAATTAATCAGCCCCCAAATACATTTGGTCTTAATCCGATAAGCAAATTTCCTTTTGGCAACAAATCTGACTCAAGCCCTAAGGTATCATTGTACTTCTATTTGAAGATGAGATCTGAGTCGTTTATCGTACCTTTTTAATTATAGAACACAATTTAGGTATAATTACTCTGCTTACGAGCAGGTGGCTTTGTAATTTGCCCTGCCAACACTGCCATGTAGGCCAAGGCTCAATTCATTGGTGTTAGATAGATCAAGATTTTTTTATTTTATTTTTTAAATGCTTGCTTCATGTCTCGAAAGAAAGATTTTGCCATGTAAAACCCCTCTGAGGCTGTGGAAACAACTTATTTACGTTTTTACAGGAGGAATGAAGCAATTGTTTGGCATGACATGCCATATTCTTGGCCAAGTGGCCATCATTCAGCTGCAAAATTTAATTGGTGTAATTAAGATGTGCATGATTTGATGTGCTGGGAATTCTAAAAATCCCCATTAACCACTTCTCCAGCTTGCACTAACTGGTACATTGCACAGGCAATGCATGCCCTGTCCTTCATGCTTATGCCCCACCTCTGCTTTTCAATAGCAAAGTTCATGACTATCACTTGATGCCCAAGCTTGTCTTGAAACTGTAGGAGCAAGGTCTCAACTTAGGTTTTCTTTCTTTCTTTGCTCCCTCCCTCCCTCTTTCCTTTCTCTGACCCATAGCCTGTGACCCCAGGTGTCTCCTATTAATCAGAGCTTCTCACTGGTTGGTATACAAGTCTCTCAAGTCATATTTATGAACATGTGGTCCCAAGGTGTGGTCTGAAGGTACACATGGCTGAAGTTACACTGGTCAGAGCCTGGATGAGTTACTGCCTGGGAACTCTGTGATGGAACAAAGGCTGAGATATAAATGTATGAAGATAAATAAATAAATAAATATACCAAATACCAGAAGGACCTACGGGTTGCTTAACATTGATTTTACTATCATATAAGCCCATTGCTAGGCATCCATCTTACAACTTGTACACACCTCAGTTTGAAAATAAACCAAGGTGATGGTAAGTATCCTGGCATGCCGGAGAAAGAGCAATGTAACAAACATTTGTTTGTCCCATCATATATCTGATGTCTATTTTAAAAGAATCATGAAACTGCTAGGATCCTGGAGCCTTGTTGGCTCATCTAGAACGTAGAGACAGCAATAGGGTTGAATGAAGTTCAGGTTGGGTTAAGGGCAGCATGTCCCATTTCACCACGCCCTGCTGTGTACCACTACCGCCCAAGCATCCCTTTGCTAGTTTGCATGGTGGCGGCATGAATCAGTGGTGGTGGCAGGTTCCAGTGAGATCTCAACAAACTCTTGCGAGTTCTTGTGCACTCTCATTGAAAATTGATGCCAAGAATAATAACGAGGAGGAGGAGGATAATAAATTTATTATTTATACCCTGCCCATCTAGCTGGGTTTTCCCAGCCACTCCGGGTGGCTCACAATAGAATATTAAAAACATGATAAAACATCAAACATTAAAAACTCCCCTAAACAGAATAAAAAAAATTCCTTCCAGTAGCACCTTAAAGACCAACTAAGTTAGTTCTTGGTATGAGCTTTCGTGTGCATGCACACTTCTTCAGATACACTGAAACAGAAGTTGCCAGATCCTTCTATATAGTGAGAAGGTGGGCAGGGGTGTTACTCAGAAGGGTGGTGGGAATGGGAGATAGGCAGATAGCTGAGAGAGCCTGTTGACGACTCTTACAGGAAAAGACAAGGGGTAAGAAGGTGAGAAATGGTTTAGTCATGTATAGTGAGATAAGAATCCAATGTCTTTGTTCAGCCCAGGTCTCTCCATTGTTTTAAGTTTGGTAATGAGTTGTAATTCAGCAGCGTCTTTGTTCAGCCCAGGTCTCTCCATTGTTTTAAGTTTGGTAATGAGTTGTAATTCAGCAGCTTCTCTTTCCAGTCTATATCTGAAATTCCTTTGTAGTAAAACAGCTACTTTGAGATCTTGTATAGAATGTCCTGGGAGATTGAAGTGTTCTCCTACTGGTTTCTCTGTTTTGTGATTCTTGATGTCAGATTTATGTCCGTTTATTCTTTGGCGTAAGGTTTGGCCTGTTTGTCCAATATAGAGAGCTGAAGGACACTGTTGGCATTTGATGGCATACACAATGTTAGATGATGAGCAATTAAATAGTCCCGAGATGGTATGTGTGATGGTATGTGTAAACAGGGCTGCCTTCAGATGTCTTCTAAAAGTTAGACAGTGGTTTATTTCCTTGACATCTGATGGGAGGGAGTTCCACAGGGTGGGCGCCACTACCGAGAAGGCACTCTGCCTGGATCCCTGTAACCAATGCATGTGCTGCTTCTCCACCACTGGCAGAAGTGGTGGGGCATGCAGGATACCTGTGAGGGAGCTGCCTCAGAGGTTTCTGCAGACTGAGGCAGCTGCTTCACTCCACCTCACATATGGGCCAACCCTGGGTTTAGTACACAGATGGGTATAAACCTGCGTGGATTTAAAAACAAACAAACAACTTTTACCACCACCACCTTTTCTGCAGTGAAAATGGGGAGGGACTATGGAGATGGGCAAGACATGGGGGGGTGAGATATTTGATATTAGGTAAAAATATTAATTTAGCGTGGATAAATGGATTAATGGCAAATGAGGAACAAAGATAGCAAGGATGGAGGTGATGCTCTGGGATCTTGTGCTGTTCTGCATTTTTATTAATGTCTTAGAGGAGCACAAAGTATTCCTGCCAAATACACAAATGACACCCAGTTCAGGAATATTGTAAACACTTTGGCAGGTAGAATTAGAATTCAAAGTTGTTTTGACAAACCGAAGACTCGCACTGGAAGGAGGATTCTGGAAGAGAGATATCTAGTTGTGTTGCCCATTGTACATGCCGAAGTGGAGAGGGAGGGGTAATTGGCTAAGCAGTAGCTGGGCTAAAAAAGGGTTTCAAGCTAAGGTGATGCTAGTTTTAACAAGAGATTTTCCCCCATGCAACCACCCTCCTGTGTGAAATTATTCCTGAACTAACCTGTGTCTTACTCTGATCCAAAAGTAATTCCTTCTGTTGTAATGGAATGGAGTAAATAGCCAATCTCAATGTTAAATTCAATCGGCTGCTTCAAAAACTGACGAGATTTATTGGGGCAGGGGAGGAATCAGAAGCATTGATTGAAACGGATTTTGACTCTGCTATTATGGCAGGCTCCTGAAGTGGAAAAACTAGGTTTTTTTATTTTTAAAAAATCACTATAAAACCAAGACCTTTCTTTCTCTCTTTTAGTGTTGTCATTACTTGTCTTTCCAAACAAAGAAGCTTTTCTTCTTGGGTAGAAGGTGGCCACAGGAAGCTTAATCAACATAGCCGCTCCCCGCAGAAGGTATCATTATGCATTATTCCAAGGGGCTATTCAACCTACCCTTCTACCTGCATTTAAAAGCAATTTTCTCTCTTCCTTAAATAATCTACACGTGTTAATTACAAGGCAGCAATGAAGCTGAAATGGTGTGAAATTAGACGGAATGAATTATTCATGCCATTTGTCAGCTGCTGGGTTGGATTTTTTTTCCCCTCCTACTGAGAGTTAAAAAAGAGAGAGAAGATTTACAAGAGAAAATGAGATATTCTTCTAAATTCAGGAAGAATGAAGTCTCTTCTCTTCTCCAGAGCATCCTAGTCATCTTTCCTGCATGCTTCACTTGCCATTACAGAAAAGAGAACATAGTCTGTTACTTTCAGGGATCAAGGATATTGTTTTGATGCTTCTGATCTCAGCCACCCACCCACCCACATTTTGAAGCGTGTCTCTACCTATTGAAGCTCATTTCTGATGGTTGGTGGCACTAGAACATGCTCCTGAGCTCATCACAGGAGGGATGATCTAGTACTTCCTGAACGAGAAAGAACGGACCATAAGAGTTTTGGCCATGCCTTTCTAATCTCAGAACAACACTGCTATAGCTATGTTACTAAGCATTTCCCAGAGGCATCTGATTGGCCTCTGTGGCAACAGGATCCTAGACTTGGTGGGCCAGTGGCCCAATCTAGCAGGCACTTCTTATGCTCATCACATGACACAAACAAAGCTCAACAGATGAGACTCCATGTGAAATAAAAACTTCCATCTAATGTTTTTGCCGATTATTTAATACATTTCTACCAATAATTTTAAAGCAAAAAAGGTAGGTTCCAATGTAAAAATTAACACCATCATACAATAGCAATCATAAAAACCGGCCCAGTGCCTACATCTCAAAGTAAACCAATGAATAAATAAATACATAAATAAAACAGTGAACCATTTGTAATACCCCAAAGCTTTCTTATCTACATAAAGTTTACTTGCTTATAACTGAAAGTAATAGTGAGGAATCAATAGAAGGGAGCACTGGGAGGTGAAGGGAGTGCAGAATGATACTGTAGAGAACTTGGTGATGAGCAGAGTCCCAGCCTACCTAACTGAAGAATCTCACTGGCTGGGCAGAGTTGCTATACTAGCTTCCTGGCAGGTGATTTTTTTCTGTTGCTTACCAGCAGGGTGAGTAGAGGGGACAGAGAGGTTGGTGCAGTGCAAACACACAGGAAGGAGCACCAGATTGATTGCACCAGCGCGTTTGCAGCACCTCAACCTCCTCGCCATCTCACTTTTCTCCCTCCTGATTAGCAACAGGGTCCCACCTGCTTGAAAGCAAATGTAGGGCCTCCACACAAGTCATATCTGCTAATAGACAGTAGGCGTAAGGGACTTACCAAGCCTCCTCTGCAGTATGAGGAAGGACTGGGGCTCTGAGGTTCTATATGTTCTTCCCTTTGGGCCAAAAGGATGCTCCTTACACATCCTTACAATGCAATTTTTAGTACAAAACCTCTATTTCATGAAAGTCTAAAGATTACACTTCGTTCATTGTTTCTAATCTATGGAGATTATATTTCGTATTCTTTCTCCATATTGCAGTGTTGAGAAGAACCATTGAAAACAACCAGATGCGATGTTTCTAGTGATACATTAATTCCCACCTACTCTCATAACCGCTATTGAATAACTGGTTTCTCTCATCTACGAGTCTTAGTTGAATAAAAACAAACAACAAAGGTGAAAGTTTGAATTCAGGGAAATTAATCTAGCAATTTGGGACTTCCTGTAGATTCATTAAAGTCAAATAAATATGATTTAAAGATAATTAGCAACACATAATTAAACTATCCCAATAGGAATCAACCTCAGAATCCCACCTGGAACACTCAGAGACTCTTGAAAAGACAGCAGAATTATTGTGGGATAATTTCAATGTCATTTCAGACAATTGGCGGCACAATTCCTTTCTGTCTTATACATATCTACATTTCCAAAAACTGTGTTTTTCTTTCCATCGTTGGCTCAAGCTCTCCCATTATCACTGTTCCTCCCTTAACCACTGATTCCCACCCTACCCCCAAACTCCAGCCTATACACTGGAAATAGATTGGTCCATTTATACAAGTACCTCTACAAGTCCCTGCACCATTTGCCCCTCTCCTATACAAAGAAGATTGACCTTGTTTGAGGAATGTACAAAAAGGACCATAGCCTAGTAGCAGAGCAATGCTTTAATCCAACTGTGGCCAACCAGGACATAAGTGCAACAGCACTCTGTCACTGTTGTTCCAAAGCAACTGCCTCTAGCGGTGTAGGAAGTATATTATCCATCACAACTACTAGTAGCCACTGATAGCTTATCTCTCATGAATTTGTCTAATCTTCTTTTAAAGACATCCAAGTTGGTTGAGTGGTGAGGAAGAACTTCCTTTTGCCTGTCTTCAGTCTTCCCACATTTAGCCCTAATTCTTGTATTGTTCTTGGCTTTGGGAACAAAATCTAGCCTACTGGCTACATAATAGTACATAGTTAGGAATTTTCCAAGGTCTTCTCTTTCTTACTGGATGCCAGAAAAAGAATCAGCCATCTCACAAAGTTTGAAATCTGAGGGTACAATGTGGTGACCCAGGTTCATCCTGTTTACTTGCTAATGGAAAGCTAAAACCAAAGGCATTACTACAACAAAAACCACACAAAAACCACAAATATATTATCGTTCTTCCAAAAATCAAATATAAACTGGCAAAAACTAGAACCATAGAATTAGAACTATGGCCACAAACCAAGACAGAGTTAAGCTGCAATCATATGGACAGTTACTTGGGGGGGGGGTAAACCCTTTTGAGCTCAGTTGGGGTTGCTCTGAGCAAACATGCACAGGATTGAAGTACAGTGGTACCTCGGGTTACATATGCTTCAGGTTACATACGCTTCAGGTTACGGACTCCGCTAACCCAGAAACAGTGCTTCAGGTTAAGAACTTTGCTTCAGGATGAGAACAGAAATCGTGCTCCGGCGGCGTGGCAGCAGCAGGAGGCCCTGTTAGCTAAAGTGGTGCTTCAGGTTAAGAACAGTTTCAGGTTAAGTACGGACCTCCAGAACGAATTAAGTACTTAACCCAAGGTACCACTGTATATGGAATTCCAACCCTGTCAGGTTTTACAAGGGTGAAGCTGAAACAAAGGAGAAGGAAGCTGGGAGGCATTGCTACCCATCTGCACTGGTTGTAAGAAAGCAGGCAGATGGGGGCTGGCTGAGAGCAGACAGGGTGGTGGAGCAGTGCCCCGTTCACCATGGACCAGCCTCCCCTGGCTGGATTGTGACCTGCATCTGCATTGGATCAGGCATCTGGGCACAATATTATCAGGCATGTGTCCAATAATCATTTGATTACTTTCTACAGCAGTTCTAGTTTAAAGCTACAGTTGTGTGCACATTTACTTGGAAGCGAGATCCATTAAATTCCATGGGACTTACTGCCATATCATCCGTAGGACCAGGCTGCGTGTCTTCAAATTACTATGGAGGACATAGTGGATCAGATGTCTATAATATTCCCTGAAACCTCCACCAGCCTGCATGCATACAGAGTAAAGCAGTAGATTCAAAAGAGGATTCCTAGTAAGCTGCAAAGCTTTATAAGAAACTGCTTAAAATTTCACACACCAGTCTTTGGAATTATGTATGTAGACTTGGTCCTACAGGCACATACCAGGCTTAAAGCAAAATATTTGAAAAAAAAATTCTTCCACTTGCTTTGCCAAGATCTGAACAGAGAACAGTTGCCTTTCCTATGTTATTTAGTGTCAGTGTTCAAGCAAAGTCTATAGAAGCATCCTCTTTTCACGTACATTGAGGTGATATGTGAAACAGAGTGCCGTGAATTATGGGGAGTGAGAAGCTCAATTTTTAATGTTTGGGATTCCTCCCCGATATTGCAACTGCCGGGAGATGAGTCAACAAGAAACATAACTTCACAATCAGCGTGTTTTCTATTTACACTAGATTACGATGCCCATCAGCCTCAACCAGCAAAGCTGTGGAAGGGAATGTTATTCCAAAATGACTGGAGGGCAGCAGGCTTGTAAAGATTGATGTTCACTTTCTCTAGCTGTGTTTGTACAGCGGCCTTGAAAGACGAAGACACCTGCAAACAAAAGAAAGAGTGATTCAAAGCAATCTGTATCTTTAATACATGTGTGGTCATCCATGACAATCTAAAATGTTTTTGATGACAGTTACAGGAGGCACAAAACACCCCCATTTCCAGGTCTTCTCAGACGTCCAGTTTTTGAGGCCCCAGTCATAATTAAAATAAAATATGATGACACACAAAACACAGTAAGACACCCCCAAAAGAGTGGGTAGTTTTTTTTAATATGATCAGATGATCTGAGAGGACACATTATTAAAGTCTAATCTTCTGCCATCAAAGCCAATATATATTTTATTACTATTTATGAGCAGTTTAAGCTGTTTAATATGACAAAATTTACGCCAGTTACCGTAGCAAAGAAATGAAGTCTTTTTACCAAATCACATATCTCATCTGCTTAGATTTGCAGCTCTAAGCAGAGAGAGTGTTTCACATCTTGGTCTGATGTGCCTAAAAGCAAGTTATGAAACGTATCAAATGCTCCCCCCCCCCAAAAAAAAGAAGAAATGTCTAAATGTGAGGCACCCCTTGAGCTGGAATCTCATTTTTCACAAATCTATGCAACAGAGATAGGGCAAGAAATGGGGGCCACTATATAATGCTTCTGTTGAGCTTTTCAGTTTACAAAATTACTTTAGGGTTATCTCACTTGAGTGGACAATTCTGTGAAAAGTTAGCTTGTGTGTTGGTGGTTCATTCAAGGCCTTCCAGTTACGGTAGTTTCATAGTTAAGCACTTTCATACCCAAATGCCACACTGCACACTTGCCCATAGCAAATGAAGTGCAGTCACTAATCTGCTACAGCACTCTGGTTGGTAGCAATAAGTATTAGTTGACTGGTCTGGGTTCAAACCTCAGTTCCATTACATCAATTCCTGCTTTGCAGTGGGTTGGATTAGATGACCCTCGGGGTCCCTTCCAACTCTACAATTCTGTGTCCTCATTGTGTGGCTTCAAGTAAATCACATTCAATAGCAGTCTCAGCCCTGCCCCATATAACTCTGAGAATAATAATACTACCCCACCTTACAGAATTCATCTAGCTATTGGGATTATGGATTTGAAGTGAATTGAGAACTTACGGAAAGCAGTATATATATATTGCTTTCTGAGATGGTTGTTAAAATCACATGGTCAGATCAGAAAACTGAACAAGTCATTGCAGGGTCAGTTGCTAAGTATGCATGCAGAATGGGAAAAGGGAACTGAAGCAGAATTGTTTCCTGAAATGAACTCCAGACATAGGGTAGAATTAACTTCAATTCAACTTCAGTGGTGCTGGAGGGAACAGCAAACTTCATTTCTTCCTGTAACCAAAGTGCCAAGCAACCTATTTGTCCTTTCTCCGTCCTGATTACTTAGTGACAGGATGAGAGGTGACATTTGACTGCAATGTTGCTGAAATCAGACAAATCAAACTCTGTACAGAATTCAAAACCAGGAAATATATTCAGGGAGTAAAAACAATCCAGGTCATCTGAAAGAAAAAAAGGGGGGGACTATACGTCAAAAGCTTTGAAGTTCACCATGCAAGAAAACAGTAGAGAGTCGCATTTTCCCCAGCTATAAGCCAGGGGAAAATATACATAGACAAGGATTTCCGAGGATTTCCGGAACTAAGACAGAAAGATGGTGACCCTTGGTTTTATGAGCAGTACCTGGAGAGAGAGAGAAAGGCTTCTGAAGAAAACTGTCAGGAGATCAGATAGTTTTATATGAAATAGCACATTACAACCTTTGTACTGGCCTGTTCACAATACCTCTCCATCTTCCTTTTTTTCACTGGTGCGAAGCAAATGGTTATGTTCCTTTCCCCAGACAACTCAATCTTAGTTCATACATTACCCAGGGCAGTATTCTTCATTGCATTTTTGAGAAGTGGGTGCCTTCCTCCCTTCTGCCATGCAGAGGATACAATTGTTGTAATGAATGAGCCTGGTTCCTCGTGCCAATACTTGCAGGCATAATTTCTCCCCTTCAAAGAGGGGCAGTGAAGTGATTAGGGGTGTTGCATTGTCAAGCCCAACCAGTATCCTGCAGTGGTTAAAGTGCAGTGCATGCTTGAATCCCACAGGTTGGCCTTTGAGAACAGGATGCTGGCCTGATCCATAGGCCTGATCCAGAGACTCTTCTTATGTTCAGCTTCTCTTTAGCTCAGGCCCAGCCCGATCTTGCTGGGGGAGGATAAAAAAAATTAAAGAGGTAGGTGGAGATGAAGAGGTTGCTCCCACCACAATCTGGCTTGCTATGAGGGATGGGGAGAAGCAGAGACTGCACTGCCATTTTTTTCCTAGCCAATAAGTGTCAGCTTCACCTTTGAGCCGGTGCCAATGACTGGGCTCAACCTCTTCAGCCCTGACTGGGCCAGACGAGCTGGGAAAGCACTTCCAGAGACCTTCCAGTGCAGGAAGTAGGTCTAAGTGCAATGGACTCACAATTTTGAGCTGTGAGCACCAAACTCGGTGCCAAAGTCAGCAGAGCACAGCAGAGTATGAACTACACAAACGACAGCTCAGAAGCATAACTTTTACAACTACTGCAAATTAAAATAAACTAGAAACTAAAGACTATTGGAGGCTACTGGACTGCGTGAGTGTTGCAGTTGCTTGAGCAGTCATCTTATCTCTACACAGATAACACTCAGACTCCCACACAGCCAGGGTGGAGCGGAAGAAGCGATGAGCAGATTTCGCCCCCTCCTTTCTGAAAACATTGTCAGGAGATTCTTGCAATGGGAGGGGTGAAATATCCACAATAAGGTGCAGGTGAGTAGAGGAAGTGATTAGAGTGGTGAAATGATCCCAAACTGCAGGCAGGAAGTTGCCATGCTGATATCTGAGATTTAGGACCACTCCTAGTAAATGTTTCCGTTATACACAGCAGTTTTCAAGTCAGAATGAAAGTGGTTTGGGAGAAAACATAGGCATTTTAGAAGAAGCTCCAAGATGCCCATGGGTCCTGGCTAACAAGTGTTCATGGACTCAAAAGCCAGATTAACCACTAAGGTGTGCATTGCCCAAGTTAATTGTTTTCAGCTGAAGAAGACACCTTTGGGTATAGGGCGGCAGTGGTGGAGCTTCATGCTCAGGCACCAGGGGGCAGAGAGCAGGCGGGGGCAGGGCTGACATGTGTCCTGGGGTGGGGGGCACCACCTGCGGGGGCAGGGCACCCAGCACGTGCAGGGGCGCAGCCATGATGGCACCCTGGGGATTGCGCTGCCAGGGACGGTGAGCTCCCCCTGCATTCCTCTTCCTCCACCAGTGTAGGGCGGTATAGAAATTGAATAAATAATAATAATAATTGCTGCATGGCGATTTGTGTTTTCCATGCTTACCTGCTAAGAATTTGTTCTAGCGACAATGCTGCAGTTAGTTACTATGATCAGTGTCAGTATGGGAGACTGGGTTTGTTGCACAGATGACATTTATTATTCTTATATCATTCTTAGTACATTTTCAGCTGGATGGTGCTGAGTAACCTCAGTTGCCAACTAAAATGTACTGGTGTAATTAATGGTGCAGCTATAGTCACCTTAGTAAAGGTAAAGGGACCCCTGACCATTAGGTCCAGTCGTGGCCAACTCTGGGGTTGCGGCACTCTTCTCGCTTTATTGGCCGAGGGAGCCGGCGTACAACTTCCGGGTCATGTGGCCAGCATGACTAAGCCGCTTCTGGCGAACCAGAGCAGCACACAGAAATGCCGTTTACCTTTATGCCAGAGTGGTACCTATTTATCTACTTGCACTTTGACGTGCTTTCGAACTGCTAGGTTGGCAGGAGCAGGGACCGAGCAACGGGAGCTCACCCCGTTGTGGGGATTCGAACCGCCGACCTTCCGATTGGCAAGTCCTAGGCTCTGTGGTTTAACCCACAGCGCCACCTTAGTCACCTTAGTAGACCATAGAAATTAGCTGTCAGGTTCAAAATGTAATTTTACAGTGTCTTCTTTTTTTAAAAGGAATGTGTATTTTTCAATCCATATGCCCAAACTGACCTTTTGTTAAATATGTAGATGTAATAGTCCTCTGGGAGCTGGTCTCCCCCCCCCCCTTTCTTTAACACAGCAATTTTGAATGATAAGCCATATAATCATATGGATTGTTATTGTGGTCCTGCTTGCACATTCCGAAAGAGACATCCAGCTATGAAATCTGTGCTGAATGGAAATCCGCTGTTAGTCTTTTGATGTGCAAAGCTTTCATACTTGGTGCCACACAAATACGGATTTCAAAGATCACAGCCACATTAGCTAGTGGCGAGCCCTCTGCTGAAAGATTTGCATCCATGATTATGCTAAGATTTAAACCTATAACTTGGGCACAGAAATGGTATGCAAGGTAAAGATTCATAATCATGCAGTACTTTTTTTAAAAAAAATACTATCCAATTTTCCTGGGGACAGAAGTGGATGGTTGAAATCTATTTTTCAGTCTTTGCAATTCATCAAAGAAGAAGCGTGCTACAAATGATTGAACAATGAAAACCCAAGGGCTGTTCTCCACACTAGAAGGCTTTTAAATAATTAGGGGAAAGCCTAGACTCTCACTAGAAATGGTGCTGATTAGCATGTATGAACGATGCACTGGAAGAAGAGTCAATATTTACTAACCTAATATTTACAGAGATCAAAAGGCTTAGGCTTACCCACCCTAGATCTAAAACTGCTTTAGACACTTTATTTAAAATGCTCCAGGATTCTGTAATAGGAGCAGGAGAGACACGATTCACTGCACTGTAACTTGGCCTCACTGTGCCAGTGGCCTCAACATCCAGGGCTGGCCATACCATTAGGCAGAGTGAGGCAGGCACCTAGGTGGCAATTGCTGGGAGGTGTAGAGTGGTATTCCCTAAAGTAACCTGCTGCTGCTGTTCATCTAAGGTTCAGCTTCTAGTTTGGTTGGCTTACATACATGGAATGGAGACAGGGGGCACCATCTTATGGTCTGGCGCTGGCAAGGAGAATGCAGTATAAGTACAGTGGTACCTCGGGTTGCATATGCTTCAGGTTACATACGCTTCAGGTTACAGACTCCGCTAACCCAGAAATAGTGCTTCAGGTTAAGAACTTTGCTTCAGGATGAGAACAGAAATCGTGCTCCGGCGGCGCGGCAGCAGCAGGAGACCCCATTAGCTAAAGTGGTGCTTCAGGTTAAGAACAGTTTCAGGTTAAGTATGGACCTCCGGAACGAATTAAGTACTTAACCCAAGGTACCACTGTATACATTTACAGGTTCTTTTCATGGATAGATGACTTTAGCATGTTTAATTGGTTTAATGAAGAATAATTAAAGCAAAACGTTTACGAACAGGTGGGTGTTGAGACCACTTGTTTGGGGAAATTTTCAGAGAAATTGCCATGTAGTCTACAAGGCAAAGCTCCCCAAGCTCTGGCAGGCAGTAGCTGCTTTAAGTGTGAAAGCATAGCTTATTCTGCTATCAAATGTCATGGCAGAAGTGGAGCAGCCGATGTCTGTGTCCCCTCACCCACAAGTTAAGGTGTAAAGTACCCAAGGCCAGACGAGTTATTTCCTGGCAAAACCCCATACTCATCTTTTTCTACTTCTTCTATTTTGGAACAAACAAGATTTCCAGACAGAGGCTAACTACAAAGGAACTTAGAAGTCTCTTTGTTCTTCTGAACCAAGAGTAGCTAAAAGACAGCTGTTTCTTCCACTCTTTTTTATGCTATTTTTTCTATTCCTGCTTAATTTTCTTTCTTAAATCATATGGTCAATAAATATTTGAATAACTAAAAGAGTGCTGAGAACTCAAGATAGTGTTTTTTCTGTTTTCTTTATTGAAACAGTCTGCATTGCTTAATTCAGTTGGCTGCCTTGTTTGTAAGAACTCCCAGAATTTAAAAAAAAATATTTTTCTGTGCATTTTAGTGACAATTCATGTCTTTTCATACACAACACGGTCAATCATAGCCATGGGTCTGATTACACTGATTTGCAATGGCAACAGCAAACCCGCAGATTGATAACACTTTATTTTTTCATGTGTGTGCTTAAATTATACCTTGGAAAATTTAATGTGTGAATTAGTTTGACATCAGTATAGGTTTTAGGCCTATATTTAGGTCTATTTTTAGGGGGAAATACAGGAAAACTAGGAAACTAAAATGCGAGAAATCTTTTCACTAATCTATGCAGAGAGTTTCACTTTGTGAGTAAAATGTTATGTTCAGCTGATAGATGAGTAGTGGTATGGTCATATATCTTGGTATTATAACTAATCTCTGTGATCGCTAAGCCACTGATCTACCTCATCTTTTACAAATGGACCTCTCCACTTAAAATGTCTGAACATCATTACACACTTTTTCTGACTGGTATTAATGTCATTAATTACATTGGGACATCTCATGGTTTCACCCAGCACAAGGTCCTCTTTCAGTGCCTTATATCATTCATTTAGATCATATTTGGAATGCACAAATTGCTTTACAATTCTCAACTCATTCGTCTTTACAACTCGGTGAGATAGGCCATTACTCTTATGACCACATTTCAGGTGAGAAAGTATAGTTAGAAAGAAGTAGTGCTGCTAACCAGTCATAATTTCTGTTGACTTTGTCCATTGAAAAGTAAACAACAACAACAATTTTGGGCAGAATTTGCCCTTATTTCCTGTAATAGCAGAGTTATGAGACCGAACTATCTTCAGAGACAAAAAAAAATAGACCCTCCAAGTGTCCCTATTTTCCAGGGACAGTCCTGGATTTACAGGCAGGGGCGGAGGAAGGGGGGTACAGTAGGTGCGGACTGCCCCGGGTGTCACCACTAAGGGGGATGACAAAATGCCAGGCAGAACTCACCACGGGGGCCTGCAGCGCACCCGAGCCACGCTTCTTTCGTGGGGAAAATGTGGTGGCTTGGGCGCGCGCAGGCTCCGCGCTGTGTAAGTGGTCCACCTGCTGCCTTCCCCCCAGCTGTAGGGCGGCTGAGTGGGAGGAGGCAGGCAGACTCCAGAGGCCCCTGCGGTGCGCCCTGCCCCTATGGGCGGTGTGTGCTGCTCCTGGGCGTGCCACCCCAGGCGCCAGAGCGGCTTGCTCTGCCACTGTCTTGGATTGGCGCTGCTAATCACAATAGATTTGTAATCCTGTAAAACAGCCTTTGGGGAAACTTTACCCAGGTTTTTTTTTTTTTTTTAAAAAAAAAATCCTATTCTATTTTTAATGGATCTGCTCCTATGTCTGAATAGATCATATTAACTTAATAAAGAATAATTGACAAGTCAACATGCTTAAAGACACTTGGGGACAGGGGTTGCTTTTTTTTTTTTTTGTATTTCCCCTCACAGCTATCCTCCAAATGCCATTTATAAAGCTTTACCTTGCAACTTCATATCTTAATCAAATCAGCACATGTTAATCTGGGTCTGAGATAGTTCAGGAACCAGTGAGAGCCAGGCTCAAAGTGCCCAATAATGCCCCATGTGCCTTACACAGAAACCTATTTGAAATCTTATTCACAATTGTAGCTATTGCACTGTTGAAGTTATCAGTGAAGAGCAGAACATTTTCTGTCAAGCTCAAATGATGACCTAGGCATTCTAAGAACAAAGGACAACATATCAAAAATAAAACAAGTGGGTTTTGAAAGGGGGTGATGAAAGAGGAATGTGCTTCCCCTTTTTTGTTTCAATGTTTTCAAAGGATTCCTACTTCAATCCCCACTAATCTAGTGACTTATTGAAATACAAATCAGGCCCAAAGCTCAAAGGAAGGCAAACTTTTATCCTACAAACAACAAGTAGCAACATTTCTAATATATTTTTTTTATAAAAAATGTTCAGTGGTCTTGAGCATCACATCACCAAACAATGTGTCTATTGAAACCATGGGTAGATCCAGAGAACATTTAATTTTGGCTCCCTTTTATTTGCAGTATATAAGATATTCTAGGTCTCAAAGAGCACCACAAATGAACATATTGTTATCAGACCTTGCAGCTTGAGTGAATTAGCTTGGAATCACAGAAGTATAATAGAATCATAGAGTTGGAAGGGACCATGAGGGTCATCTAGTCCAATCCCCTGCAATGAAGGAATCTTCAAACATGAGGCTTGAACCCACAACACTGAGAATTGGTGTCTTATGCTCTGCCGACAGAGCCAACTCCATCACCTGCAGTTTTTGGCATTCAAAGGCTTTATTCATGTAGGAAATATTTAGGTTCCATGGAATATGCTGAAAGTGAAGGGTATGTGGGCAATAGTTCTTGGAAACTATTAACTTGAAAAAAATAAAAATACAGCACAAAACTCTTTTTTGGCAGGGTCCTGTGACAGAAATTCATTCTATGACTCTTTCTAGTATGAAAATGCATTGATGGTGAGTAACACCTGTCAAATTTCTGCATGCACTTTTTAAAGGGACATGAGCCCTGCTGGAAACATGGAGGCCTCAAACAAGTCTGTGCAATACAAACCAAGATTCAGAAGACAAATGCTCCATTAAACTCAATCAGTTTGCTGCAAAAGTGTCTTCTCAATACATTAAATCGTAGTGGAGTTATAGAGAGTTATGTTGAACATCACCATTGTTTGTTATATCTCATTTAGAAGGGGGTAAGTAAGTAGCACACTCCTGCCATACCGCCTCCAGAGAACATAATCCACTTGAAAGTACACAGCTCTCTGTTATGTGCTGAAAGCACGGGAATAAATAACAGAAGAAGCTTATTACTGAGGCAAGAGTGATCAACATATTTGATCTCTTCTCCCATGACCTCTCTGCCTATTTCAGAGTGTTGACCTTATATCGGCTTTTTATTTAATAAGCTGAATGAATGTTAGTGCTCAAAGTAATTGCCTCTGATTCTTGCCTATGTTGTTGCTTTTTGTCAGCAGGTTCGAACAGAATGACTGAAGAGATCAGAAGTATGTAAAACTCTCCCTCCCTCCCAGCCAACTCTCTTCTCCCACCTCCCTTTGGCTGCATTTATGTGCAGGCTTCTCCAGCAATAAGTCCCGCTAAAACAGACAGGACTTATGAGCAAACCCAGCTAGACTGAGCTGCACACATCAGAAACTTCATGTACTGTTTCTCCATTAATTGGGGATGATCTGGTTTTCCTTGGGGGGTCGTTTTCCCTGCCATTGTCAAATGAAAATTGCAGTCAACTTTCTGAATTTCTGAGTATGTGTTAAGGGTGGGTTCACTGCCCCAGTCGGAATTTTTACTTGATGGATGCAATTTCATCACTGGAGCCTCCTGCGCTATGTTGGCCGCCTTCCCAATGATAGCTAATTCAGCATGAGCCATTGACAAACACATAAACAGACAGAAAAGTTCGTGCTTCCCTTAGTTTACTTCCTCATTGCGGAGCATCCAAGATAGGAAGTTGTCTTATACCAAATCGAGCCAATGGTCCTTCGAGCTCAGCTTTTTCTACACCGACTGGCAGAAGCACTCCACGGTTTCAGGCAGGAATCTCTCTCAGCCCTACCTAGAGATGAAGCTCCATATTTCTTTCCCTTCGGATGTCGCCACCCACATCTTCCTCCCTGGCCACCAGAGGACCAGGGATCAGGATATGGCTATCCTTCCAGCCCTAATGATCGGAATGGTCTGCAAATGCTACTCAAAAGCTTTGAGTTAACACAGGAGGATTTTGGACACGAGGAACAGCATTTTCTAGATCATATAGCCATCTCTGTTTGGTCATTGCTGTATGCCAGGCTTCCTCAACCCAGTGACCACCAGATGTTACTGAACTACATCTCCCAT
Organism: Podarcis vaucheri; assembly: GCF_965113315.1. Lineage (NCBI taxonomy): Eukaryota > Metazoa > Chordata > Lepidosauria > Squamata > Lacertidae > Podarcis > Podarcis vaucheri. The sequence goes on along the minus strand of NC_138760.1, from coordinate 57,183,025 downwards.
CATCACTCCACATTGACTATGCTGGCCAGAGCTGATAGGAGCTGCAATCCAATAACAGCTGAAGGGCACACAGTATTGGCTACCTCTGCAGTCTGCAAAGGAAGGGCAGGAGAGAAATGTTTTTAATGAATGCATTTAATATATGAAGTGCTTGTGTGGAACTTTCAATTAGGCTTCCAGCAGGCGTAGGAAAAGCAATGCCTCAGTAGCACTTGAGAGCTGCAGTGTGGAAGCTAGAAGCCTTTATCAATAAGTCATTTTAATGTACCCAGAAGAGCACAAGGTCAATGTCCTTCCACATGGTCTAAGTGAGATTATTATAATATTGTTTCCCAAAGTGGCAGAAAGTTCAAAGCAGCCTCTGGAGAGTCAGTTTTCTGTGGAGGAACAAATACTTATGGTATCTTTGTGAAACATTTCTTTTAGGAAGAATGGTAGGAGAAGAGCATTAGTCCCTTTCAGACATTCTAGACATTCTAGGCAGGGGAGCTCCATACATTCAGTAAGCATACATAGGTCTGGTGGGGCAGCAGCATGGCTGCAGGCCCCACCCGCACCTTACCCATATTCCTTTGCCTGTCCGCAATATAAACACATATGACAGAATGCAGGAAAGATGCTGTCACACTCTACATATGATTCCATATGTGTACAAAATGCCTGATAGGGGCTATGTTTTTTCTCTCGAATATGCTCCCCATAGATTCAGTGCCCAGCAAAGGAACAAATTTATTATTTATCTATAAGGATCTTTCTATACCCCTGTGCCATAAAGAAAATATCAAAGTGGTATACAATGAAAACTTTTTTAAAAAAAACATGCAGTTAAAAACAGACATCAGTTAACCATTACAGAAGGAGGTAGCCTTAATTTTAGGCCTGGCAGAATATAAATGTTTTCAGCAGGTGAAGGCACCCCCTGAATCTCTATTGGCAGAGTAATCCATAGAACTGGGCCAATTACACTAAAGGATCAGTTTCTTCTTGTCAAATGATTGCTTCACCTACCATCCATTTTTCAGCTAGAAAACTGTCAATACTGAACACGCATTACCCTTACCCCACCCCAATTTTCCAGCCTCAGCAGGCCTTTTGATTTCCAAAGCTGTCCCATGAATTTCAGGTACACCCCAGGTGGTTGGACATAAAAACTGGTGGAAACAGATTTCTGTTTGGAGAGAATTACACACACACACACACACGTGCACACACACACACACACACACACACACACACTGTGCTGTTGCCGTTCATTCGAAAGTGATGTGCAATCTTAACTCCAGTTACCTGAAATTAAGCCCCATTGGATTCAACAGGACTTTCTTAGGAGTCAACATGCTTAGGATTGTGTGGTTAAGCTCCCTATTCTTGGCCTAACTCATACAACACACACCTGTGCTGTAAGTGTAAATGTGCCATTTATACAATGTGCACTTTGGCTGTGAGGAGAAGCATTTCTGTTCAGATGAATGCTGCATAACCATACATATGCACTCTCATGCACACAAACCCCACACCTTTCTATTTCTCAGCAAAAGCTGAGTGAATCCTGCAGCAGACAAACCTCAACATCTTTATATACTCTGTAAGAGGCTATAAAGAGCTAACCCAGCTTCTCTCTCCTCCGCCCTCCACTGTTGATGAATAATGGAAAAGTCACTTGAACATTACTAATTAGAAATTTTATTCTGGGTTACTCTTAATACAAGATATTAATAAACACTGCCTATTACAGCATTCCAGAAATTTGCCAGTCAGTCCACAGAGAATATTCAACATGGAGGTGCTGTTGCAGTTGTGAGCTACATAAATATAACTAACCTGGATATTTCAAGAAAATGTTAAAATAATTATCCTTAATAGTAAAGTGGAATGTATGGACATGGGAATCATAAAGGCCTAGATGAGGGGAGGAATGACCTCCACCTCCTCCCAAATTCTAATGAACATGAAAAGACAATGTTGCATTTACTTCTAGAGGGTGGTAATTCAGGCCATCTGAGGGTGCAAGCACTGAATTGAGGGAAAATATGTTGATTCCAGAGGTGGAGAATACATTTGATTCAGTTTGTATTTAAAGACAAAACTGTGCCTAATTCATGCATTCCAAAACGATACAGGAACCAAAACACAGCCATCATTTGAAATTTGCTCTCATCTGAATTTTGCAATGACGTTCTCCAGCCAAACATAAGTGTATATGTTAGAGGGAAATGAGAATGAAAATGAACATATTCGTGGAAATAGCATGCAAACCTGCATTATATTAGGGAACATTGCTTGCAAAAAGATGTATGTTGGTCAAAACTGCATTCAAACATGTTCATTTAGGAGAAATTCGTGCTAAAATGCTGACATATTTTCAGGAGGATTTTTTTTAAATGTGAATTGCTACAGAAATGTGGAGAACTGAAATTAAGACTGGGAAATTGAAAAACTGAGAGAATCAAAATGGACAGATCTGTTCATCCCTGGTCCCCCCCCCACAACCCCCCTTGAATTTCCACAAATTGCCACTTTTGTTTGTGAGTGATTAAGGTTAACAGCAGCTAAGAGAACAAACGGGTGATGCACAGGAAGCATTTTCTCATCTGTTCAAAACATGACCTACTGAAGGCCCCATTTAGTACAGAATGGTTGTTTAAACTTAATCAGTTTTTAGTTAGAGCCGGGAATATTATTTATTTCTGGGTAATTAGTACAGAACAAACATGTCTGCTCATGAACCCTCTCATAAATTCCATCAAAAAGTTAACAGGACTGTTTTACCTCCAGAGCAGGGAGACACCATATGTGCAGAATTAATCATTTTATTCTTGTCACTCACCAAAGGAGATGGTACCCTTGAAATGGAAGAAGCCCGATATCTGCACTGTTCTTCAGCAGCTGTTTGCTGCTAAGCAAGCATAATGTTAACAAAATGAAACGAACATTTGCTGATTTTATTTTTAGCTTGTCCAGTCAATTTCCAGCATGAGAGACTTTGAGGCAAAATTTTGAATTCACATAATCAGTGTGAAATTTCCCCCTCAAGATTTGAAACTCTAATCCTTGCCAGCTCATCTGGTACTGGCAGGCTTCAAATATGAGTTTGCATAATGATCAAATATGAATTATCTATCAAATGCTGTTGGGTACTAAATACTATTGCATATTACCAAACAATGCTGCAGACAAAAAGACAGCTATCAACCATCTAATATTAAACATTATTATACATGAGGAAAGCTAACCCCTTTCAAAGTCAAACCGTTGGAGAGTTACAACACCTGCTGTGGCCACAGATAACTTTTGCCTTCCGTGTGGTTTTTGCTGTGCTTGCAGCACCAAAGTGACCTCTCTGTGGCACAAGCCTGGGCAGTGTATATGGAGGTCTAAGGCTGCCCAGACCACAGGACCTCCCTCTCGGCCTCCCTGATGTGGTTCAAAGGAAAGCAGAGCAATACGTTTGATGCCAGCTTGGCTGCAGGAGTTGCCGGAAGCAGGAATACAAGGAACCATCCAACTCTCTTAGGGACCCCACTGTAGAATTTAGTCTTTTCTTCTCCCAAAGATGTTCCACAAGGCAGTGGGTACACCTGCATCAACACAACTGGACACCTTCACCTGCCCCAGCTGGAACAAAACCTGTCTCTCCTGTATTGGTCTCTGCATGGTCTGTCATTTCAGGCCTCCAAGGGAGCACAAAAAGCAAATGGATTATCTGGTATCCAACCTGTTGTGAACCCCAAGAACCCCAAGATTTTATTGTCCTCTTCCCTTCCTTTACCCTAAACCTCCTCAGTAATAATAACAAAGTCATTCCCTGCACCCCTCCCATACTGGTGAAAGTGCTGTCCCAGCCCTGTCTGATAAGTAGCAGCAATTTTTATTGATTTCGTACATCTATATCCCACCTTTCCTCCAGGGATCCCAAGTTAGTGTACAAGTTCTTGCTCCCCCCCAAAAAAATTTATCCTCCTTTTATCCTGAAATGTAACTCATGATCAAATAAGTAAGTTCCTCAAGGATGTACAATGTAACAATGTACAATTCATGTAAATAAGAATGGTAGAAACTGATCTTTTCTTGCCTTGGGTTTAATAATATTCGACCCTGATGAAATGTTCACAGTTGGCAACACTGAGCAAACACATATTCAGACTTGGCAATAAGAGAGGTTCTTTGAGGCTAAGCATAACTTCAGAAAACAAAAGGAAATGGGTATGTTAGTTAGTAGAGAATTATTGGTCTGTAGGCATCTAGAAAGTGGATAAGCCAAGAAACTTTGAAGATCACTGCAAAGGTCCATGATTCCTGGCTGGTCAAAATGTTATGCACACATTGAGATGTGAGTCCATCTTTGCATTATGAAGTTCAGAATTACTGGATTTGAAATGCCAATTAGTCCCACTCAGACGAACTAATATCAGCTGAGCAGAGTTTTCTCAAGAATATCTGTTTTGGCTCAGAATATAAAAAGAGACTCTGCATATGCACAGCCTGGTCTGTATCAACATGTGCACAAAAATCATTTTAAATGTTAGCTCCTTCCTTTCTTGTTGAAACTGTCATTGGCTGGTGTGGAACCATAACAGCAATCAGAATTAGGATGGTGTTGTACACCTGGATTCCTCACAGTGAGTGTCAGTGCCATTTGTTGAGATGGTGAGGCCCAAGGCCCAAGGAGCTTAATGTGGTGTGGGCACAGCAATGTCCATTTGGCACTGCTGCCATGTCCCCACACTGAGCTCCTTGCAGCTCTCCTTCTTGGGAAGTGGTAGTGATGCTCACTGTTAGGAAGCCAGGTTCACCCTCACAATCCCACTGTCTTCTGCTGCCTTCTTCACATGCATCTCCACTGTAGAGAAGCCAGAACTGGTCCACCCCATTTCACTGCACCAAAAGTGGAGGGCGGGGAGTATGCACTTTCTCCAGGAAAAAAAGCACAGGTAAAATTTGCTAAATGGTGCTTGCTGGTGGCAGCAACAGCAAACATGATTCCTGCTCTCCCTTCCCTCCCCACCCCCTGAATCCATCTGACGATGTAGCATCTCTCCCATGGGACCTTTGGGGTAAAAATGGCAACCACCAACAGGCAGCCACCAGGAGGAATTCTGCTGCTGTTGCTGCAGAAACTGGGGGCAGTGGAAATGCTGAAGAAAAGGGAGCAATTTCAGTCCATTTTTTTTTGCCCTCTCATTCCCTAATTTCAAGCCAAATGTTCTCAGCTAAAAATTCTCATCTCCTCTCTCTATATATTCCACAGAGTCCAGTAAATAGTATTTTCTCTCGAGACCCAATTCAGACCACTGCTGCATTTTGAAGAAGGCGATTACTTTCTATTTTAAAAAGAAAGTTGCACAACAGGAGTTTTGTGGAAAACCACAATAGGTTGTGTCTCAGCCTTAGTTGCCTTGCACTGCTGTGTATCCCTGGTTTCAAAGCTAGCAATGGGATGAGATTCAGCAGAGAAAATAATGTGTTTTTGGGTGGATTTTTCTAATCTAAAGGCGATGATCTGTGCCAAGCAGATTGACGGAGCTTGCATTCCATGAGATATATTTATGCATGCATACATGTAGTGTCTGTGAATAAACTGACAAATGTCACTGCTGTTCATAAAAAGTGCTATTGTAGACTACAATGTTCCAATGAGCTGTCTGACTTGCTGCTTTTCTGATACGCTATTTCTACTCAATTAACTGTGTGCCAGGTTTCCTTCTAGGTACTCTGATAGAGCCGTGGACATTTTTTATTAAGTGTCATCAAGTGAAACTTGCCCTTTTACTAATACCTCACAATGGCTACATTGATGCCATTCATTGAAAGTGTCATGATCCCTTTTTAAACAGTTTAAATCGTTATCCCAAAGAATTCTGGGAAAGTTCGAGTTTGCTAAGGATGCCTAGAGTTCTTAGAAGACACCCCTATTCCCCTCACAGAGCTACAATTGCCAAAGTAGCTTAGTGATCAGTCCCTTTTCACAGGGAACTCTGGGAATTACAGCTTTGTGGTCTGTCATCCCTGGGTATGCTGGCTAGGATGGCAGCTGAAGTCCTCCTGAAGAGCCCCAGGTTCCTAAGCCCTCATGTAGGCATTTGCAGCAAACCTGTGAGAATGTGTGTTGTTGTTGCCTTCATCCAGGGGAACATACATCACGTCCACACCAGACATTTAAAGCACATGGCCTTCCTGCAGAGAATCATGGGAAATGCAGTTTGTTTAGGAATTGTTCTCTGTGAGGGATAAACTACAGTTCCCCAGATGCAGGAATTGTTCTCTGTGAGGGATAAACTACAGTTCCCCAGATGCTTTGGGGGAAGCCAGGTGCTTTAAATGTGTGGTGTGGATGTGACCACAGGTATTCTCTCCCCCTCAAAATGGATTATTGCCAACAGAGTTTAGAGCTTCTGGAAATGGGCTAATACAATAATTTTATCATTGCTCCTCATCACATGTGTTTATACTTCATTCACAGTACCATTGAAAATAGGATCAAGTCAAAGCTCAAGCAGAGTGGGGAACACATTTCCAAAATGTATCCTTCTGCCAACTTGTTTCATTACCCTTTGATGTTGAAAGGCCCCTTCTGGGATAATTAATGTTATTAACCCAGAAATGATCACATAAATCATTCTTGCCTTTGATTCAGCTTCTCTGGAAGTCTCAAAGACATCAGTTAGTCGGCGACAACTATGGTTAAACCCATGACACTCACCATTGGAAGCCGCAAATCAGGCCACCCACACTGAAATATTGTTGAAGGGGCCTTTCAACACATTCCTCGTTATTATTCATGGTACATTCATCTAGACTAGTGCCATTCTCAAAATCTTTAGTCAGTCCACCCATTTGTAAACGATATAATATATATTATTGATGTTTATGTTGCAAATTTATTGTAATGTATGGTGTTGGTCTTTTGCTTATTTTGCTTTGGTTTTTGTCTGTTTTTTGTAAGTTTTTGGCTGTTTTAAATTTGGAGGTTTAAGTATATATATGTTGGTGGGAAACTGTCGTGTGACGGGCCAATGGCCGTAATAAATATCCATCAATCAATCAATATATATTATACTGTATTGCATATTATACTGTTGACCTCACATAACTTTGACTACAGACGTATTCAATCATTCTCTCACATAAGAGCATAGGAACACCCTGCTGATACCATCTAGTCCAGCAACCTGTTTTCACAGTGGTCATCCAGATGCCTGGGGAAGGAGCCCACAAGCAGAACTCGAACACAAGAGCCCTCTGCCTCCTGTGGTTTCCAACAGTTGGTATTCAGAAGCATGACTGCCTCCAGGTGGCATCACCTCCATGGCATGATTGCCATTGCAGGAAGGGGAGACCTGGGATTTTCCCAGCATGCAAGGCACCTGGTTAAATAGAGGAGGCTCCGTGGGAAATACTTGCAGCTCCAAACTTGTAGAGGGCTGCAGAACTGGAAAGGGGGATATGTGGGAAGGGTTGATGAGTTCATCCCGACTCTCACCATTACGAAATGAGTGGTGTTCAAAATGTTACAATCAGCAAGTGTACAATCTATATACACGAATCATAGGCTGTACACTTACATAGTTATTCACATGCAATGCTTCACGGGTATACAGTCAGCATACCCGAGCTGAGCGGTAACAAATCAACAAGTGCACATTCTTTCGCACAAAAGTGTATACATGTGTAGAGACAGCTTTTGCCTGTGTTCAGTGTAATGTGTGAACAAGCCTACTGTAACCAGGGGCGTGATGAGAGAGGAGGAGAGGAACAGAGTGAATATGGCTTTGCCTTCATTTGCTGCTAAAGATTTTAATATTGCTTGCTACTGCCTCCCTGAACTCTGTCATCCATTCACTGAAGTTCCACCATAGGGTCACTTCAAGAAAAAAAAAATATTAAAATTTGTATCTTGCCCCGACTAGGTGACTGAGGCCACTAACAAAAACAATATGTAAATGCGGTGTAAAGGCCAAAGATCAGCCATCAATAAAGCCATGCTCCAAACAAGTTGAAGCATGAGCAAAGAAAAACAAGAGCAGATTAAAAACAGCAGTCAGCTGAGGAAAACCAGCAGGAAAAGGAAAGGAAAATGAAAAGACACCACGTATCTAAACAAGAAAGATTTTCACCTGCCCATGGAAAGATGAGAAAAGTTATTTAAGCAGTACCTCAGTGCCTGAGCTGCGGCAAAAGCAGTGTGGGAGAACACAACACCTCCATTCCCTCTTTCTACCTCATTCCCTCTTTCTACCCCTCAGGCATGAGGAAATGGCCCAGGGAGAAGAGGGGGGTGATAGAGGGGTAGGGAAAGGCTGTTGCCCATCAATTGGGGCAGTGGCACCTATCACAGCAACATCCCCTTTAAAAATAAAAACAAGTGATATCATTTCTATTAGGAGAGAGAAAGGAAGCGAAAGTTTATGGTAGTCCTATGCAGCCACAACATGGTCTTTTGGCTCAATGAGACATACGGCAAACTAGGCTTAAAATGGATTTAGGTATTCTCAAAGGTAGGAAGCTGGTGTTTACTAGCCTTGCTGTCTTCAGAGATGTCTAGTAGCTGGACTGTTAACTTATTTTTATTTGTACGTATTTATTAAAGTTGTTAAGACACTTGATCTTGCCCAGTTTGCAACCCAAAGCAACTTACAAACAAACAAACAAACAAAAAGCCCCACATAGATACATTAAAATCAAGGGGGGCAGAATTAAAACATCCCTCAGATAGTTAAAGGTCAAAGGCCTGGTTATAGAGGAAAGTTTTTTCCTGCTGCCTAAATATATATAATGATGATCTCAGGCGAGCCTTCCTGGGGATAGCATTCCACAAACTGTTCATATCATTTGCTCAAAATGGCTGCCCAAAAAAGCTTGGGGAGGGAAGGGTGGTCTGGGCCTGAACAAAAGTGAATAGTTTGCTTGAGTGGTGTCATGTAGCTGCCTTCATAACACTGCCTCATTGCTGCTGCTTACCTGGATGGGCTTACCTGGATGGGCCTAGCAGTGGTGAGGTTGGGGCTACATAGGTGCCCTGGGGGAGCCAATCCAGCTCTTTGCCTGTGCAGCCCTGACCTAGCTGCTCCCCTTCCCTACCCCCCACACCACCCAGATAAGCCACAGTGACAGCACTGCTAGGTGGGCAGCTCCAATGTATTGGACTCCTGAATAAGAGTAGCTATTGTACAGCCCTAAGCCTAAGCTTGTCCCTTCATGTATCGGGGGGGGGGGGGAGTTAGAGTTAAGAACCTTGGGGAACAGACAGAGGTGAGCAAAAGGAAGATGCCCACTGTGCAGTTTCAGTCCCTAAGTTTGGAATGCTTGCGTCATCATGCCATTTCTGACAACAGCTCTGCTCCTAATTAATATAGCAACCATTATGTTGAAACCAGCAGGCATGAGGGCATTGCTGCAAAGGCTATTTACTTTGTAAAGAGCCTTTTCTCATTATTTGCTGTTGAACAAGACACAAAGGGCAAGACAACTCCTTTGAAGAATGGTTGCTATGCATCTCCAGCTAATATATATTGAGTTGAACTGCTTGCATACCTTATTTGTTAAATTGGAATTCTTTTAGCATTACAAAGCAGGTTTTTATTACAGTTCAATATAAACAAATTGAATTCCATTCCTACAGTTTTAATGGGAGCTAACATTTTAGGTAGGTTTGGGCTTTTCATCATTTGAATGAGGCACTCTGACTTTACTGTACCTTAAGTAGATTTGAAGAGTCCACTTTTTAAGCTATTTGGATATAAGAGTTTCTTTCTCTTCAGTAACTTGGGATTGGGGGCTGGGGCAGTGGTGGTGTGAATTAGAAAACCATTTTGCAGCAGATTGCATATAAATTCAGGAAAAAGAATTTTCACTTTGAGACCATAGAACAAATATACATCATAAACAGGCCGGGCTACAAAATTATTGATTTCAATTAAGCAGTTCAAGTGGAATGAGCAGTAATGTGCAGATAGCTGTACCAATGAGGACAGCAGAGCTATGTGTGGATATTAATTCTAATATTAAAGGATGTTTCAGCAATTAGTGACCCAGTTAAACCTATTAAAGCAGGCTGGATTTGGAAAAACCTGAAACAAACTTGAAATAAATGAAGGTGCTGCCAAGATTGTTACATTAATTTCAGGTACTTCCTATTCCCCTCCCAATACTAACTCTAAAGGAAATTCAAAATAAAATCAGCACCTCAATTATTCAGAGTAAATGACCCAGGAATGCCATAAAATTAGTCAAATGCAGGAGGATGTGGAATTCTAGTACATATTATGATGCATTCCAGCTTCATAAGCTATGTCATATGATTCTCACAGCTGAAACACCATGGATAAATATAGCTGGGAAAAGCTATGGGACAGATCTCCAGTGGGCACTTCCATTTCACCTGTGCACTCTCTCCCTCCTCAACCAAATCAAAAACCCATTAACCAAATGCAGTTTCCCAACCTAGAAGAATATGGCAAAGACTCACATCACTTCCATATCACCAGATTTAATTGTGACGTTTTAAAAAGGGAAATACTATGCTGGTAATAAAAGGGGTATTTCAGGCTCAGGTATTTTCATCAGAATGGTTCATTGATCACCGCTGAACAACTAAGGCACTTGGAACTAAACTAGTTACAACAACAACATCACTGAACCCTATCTGAAGGGCAGTAGCTTATTAAAACAGGCAACTCACCCACTTACGGGCCTTGAGAATCTTGGCCACACAATATGTGTCTCTGAAAAGGGTCCAGTGCTGATGGCAAAATTGTTAAAAATTACAGCGGGTTCTATGAGTGGCTTAAAAAGAACATGTGAAACTGACACGAGGCAGCCAATGGATGAATATGACTGAGGGACAGTTTGGTTAACTAAACCCACACAATCAGTTTCTACGTATATAAAAGAAAATACTTTGAAAATGTGGTACTAATGGTACAACACCTCAGTGTAGTTAGCATACTTTACAACTGGGGTTCCCACAACTGACTGGTACAGCAGCGAGCATTGGGGCATCTTATACCACCTATGGTGGACCTGTCCAAAGGTTGTAACCTTCTGGTGGAAAGTGCAGTAGGACATGTTCCCAATTATGAAATAACCTATTGACTTTACACCTAAGTGAACACTGCTCTCCTTGTCTGAGGGTCCAAAGACAGACATGAAGTCTGCTGAGATGCTCACTACTCTTATCACAGCGGCAAGATTCAAATGGAGATGTCTGGAACAATTAAACATAGCATTGTGGTACAGGAACATCTGGAACATAGAAACTGCTGGGGGAAATGATTCATGAGGTGAAATTAATGAGAGGCATAGACAGACCAAGTGATTTTTATGCAACATGGCAAACCTTTATTTCATATAGACGGACATGCAGTACCCAATCCCCATCTTCAGCAGCTTTGAAAATATGGAATTCATAAAAATAAATTATCCGGAAATATCCCTGTTGTTATCCATGCCTGGAAAATAAATGCCAACCCTGACATCTTTACTATTCTTTCCATAGAATACCTGGGAAAGAAAGTAAGACATTTCACTGGTTACTTTTATAAGGAAGTTTGGATGAAGTAGGACAATTGTATACCATTGTGTTACACCCAAGAACTATGGACACCTGATATTTCTTTGTTACTTATATATAACCTATATTGATGTTTTGTGCTTTATTTTATTCTGCATATAAATATATAAAAACCTTCATTTTAAAAACTTTATTGAAAGCTAGTTGAGAAATTGATTGAACATACATTTTGGTATAGCCAACTCTTGAGGGTTAAAAAAGCAACCCATTGGTTTTTAAATGATCATTTTATCTGGTGTTTTTTCTGCTTATTTGCTCTTTTAAAATGGCACCATTTTTAAAAAATGCTCTGGTTAGTTCCTTTGTTCATCCCACTGGTGGGATAGAATGGCAGGAGATAAATATAATAAACAGCCTCAAGGACTTTCGATCTCATTACTCTGTTTTCATTTACTGCTCCTGTAAATTGCACGCTTGTTTCTGGAGTCAGAAGCCTGACTTAAAACTACAAGGAAACAGAACACCTGTATTATAAAAAGGCCCAGAACTGAACCTTTGCTTTGGCAAAAGCTGGACCATGTGTGAAGGTGGTTTAGTTTGCTAGGAGTTAAATTACAGAGACTAGGACGGCTTATGCAACCAGCAACCCAGGAAGCATATATTAATCATAATAAGCCTCTGCCTTTATAGTGCAAATTCTGGGTGTTCATGCTGTGAACTCTGCAATTCTCTGTATGTTTTTCCCTTGTCAGCCCTTTGCATTGTTGATAAAATAATCCGCAATAATCTATGCAACTTTCCTATTTCCATTTCCACACTCTTAATTCTGTTATGTAAGAGCTCTTTGATAACTTCTGTATATCTGATATTTTTGGAAAGAAGTTGTGAAGTAGAAATATTGATTGGCCTTTCTCAGAAAAGAGTAGGAGAAAGCAGAGAGCAATGCGTCTTGAGGGACTGGAGTTCTGCTCTGCTAATTTCTTAGTACCTCATCTTCCTAGTCACCTGACTGCAGCTCTGACAACCAAGATGCTTTGTTAAGCAAGCTCAGGATTACTGTAACCAAATTCAGGACCTACCAGTGCTGTGGAAGAGCCAGGTACAAAAGATTGTGACCTTGATTCAAACCAAACAATGTCAATATTCCTGTTTAAAGAAAAGCTGTGCTAGTTTATATATTTCATGGTTCTTATCACTCATCAGTTGCCTACACCAAAAGACTCTAGAGGACTTACAACTAATAAGTAAGAAGATTCAATATACAGGTCTATAAGACCATCATAACCAATGTTCAAAACCCTTCAAATAGCAACAAAATTCTAACACAGCCACAAACCCCCATCAGATTAGCAACCCTACTAACATTAAAACACTCGGCGGTATCCAACTACTTGTTTTGTTAGTGCAAATACTTTTTGCGTGGACAGGCGGAGTCCCCAGATCCCGAGCGGTCCCCCCCCCCGTCATGTGGAATAACGACTCAAGACAATGTGCTATGGGATTAAATTGGCCACAACTTTATTAAATTTCAAATGTGGGTAGACCTTGGCTCAGGCATTGGGCGTTCTCCCTCCCCAGTCCCCAGCCGGGGACCTAGGGAGCATCAGGGTTATCCAGTGTGGGGGGGGATGGGCCGGCTCTGGAGAACATATGTTCAAGCAGAAATAGCCGCCCCCGTTATGCCGCCGCCACAGGGGAGAGCAAAGACGACCTTTCAGCGTACGGTCAAAGCCTCCCTTCAGAAACCCCTTTAATGGGGAACCCTGGTATCGCCGCCACAAAGAGGAAGATGGACTAAAGGATTCCGCCCAACGCCTGATACCGCCAAAGTTGTGACGTTTTGCTACGGGAAAGGCGAAACCTGCCAATGCAGGGAAATTCCTTTCCGGCCCTTTAACAGCAACCTTAACGTAGCAGCGCCCGCATACCTGTGAAGAAAAGTTAACCTGCAAAATAAGACATTAACTGAGGGAGGGTAGGGTGGGAGAAGCTCTGGAGCCAAGTGAGGATCCCCAGGTAAGATCCTCCCTCTATTTTGTGGGCAGGTAACCCCCCCCTACTTGGCCTGGTCTACTTGGCAATGCTTCCCCCAGGTGGGATTGGACAACTGACTGAGGTAGGCGGAGACCTCCAGGTATCCCACCTGAGGGAAGGCAAAGCCAAGCCTATGCTGATGGAGCCGCTCCAGATCTAGGGACTGCATGTGCCCACGCAAAGGGCGCCCCCCGTTTTAAGCGGGGAGCGGTCATTCCTGGCAAAAACTTCCCTCAGGGGAGGAGAGGAAAGTTTCATTGTGCAAGTTGAAATCCTTGCACTGAGGGAACATGTTAGTTGGACGCTGCCTACTGGCTGCTAAAAAGGTTAAAAATTAATTAAAATTGTTAAATTAAAATAATTGAAGAATGAGATTTTTAAAAATGATTATAAAAAGGGGAGATAAAGAAGAAAATATAGTTATAAAAGGGGAAACCAGCGAAATTGGTAAAATATTAGTAGAATTGGAGGATCAACAAGATCAACTAAAAGGGGTGTGGGAAAAGGAGATAACAGAGCAGATAGGTAGTCAAAGCTGGGGGAAAATATGGGAGAAACACACTTTGAAAATGTTGTCTATAAGGATAAAATAAAATTACTGTAAGTTAGTATGGAGGTGGTATCTAACACCAGCAAGATTAAATCAAATAAACAAGAAGTATTTGGTGTTCTGTAGGAGGGGATGCAAGGAAACAGGGACTCATGTTCACATGTGGTGGGGGTGTAAATACGTACAATTTTATTTTATTTTTCGCAAAAGGTATTTGTAGAATTTGTACTTTTAAAACAGAAAGGGGTCAAACCATCGCAAGAGGTTGTTGAAATTTTGGGAGGTCAGATAGTTACAATGGAGTGGTCTCAGGGATGAGGTGTACATATTTATTTATACTCTTAATTTGTAAATAAAATTTTAAAAAGACATTATAAAAAAGCTTTTATATGTGCTACAATACTTTATACAGCAGCCAAGAAGAAGGATGGCTGCTTTGAGAAAACTTAAAAGACAAGTCAAAAGGGTAAAATAAACCAAATTATTTTGGGTTAAGAAATGGATAACAGGATGATAATCTTGCTAGAAATTGGATAATGTTTATTCTGTACTGCAACTGCAAACACAGTGTTTCAATGTAAGCTCTTTGTTTCATTTTTCTACTCTACAGATGGCATATTAGCAACTGTAATAATATATTCTTATTTGTAACAAAAAAAGAAATTAAAGATAAAAAGTTCAATAATCTTCACTGAGGCAAAGATCAAAGGGAAATTTGCTTGGAACATCAATTTAGGAGTCTTGAAAAAAGAGCCACATTAGCATCAACAATGGGATTAATTAGACTCCACTGGAAGCCTTTCAAATAGCAAACATCCAGCTAGTTTACTGCTAATTACAGTTTATTCTAAAGGAAAAAAGAGGGGGCCCAAGAAAGAAATAAGCCAAATTGACACTGCCGCTTACACAGGCACACACCCCTTTTGCCAAAGTTGCATTGTCTTTTGTGTGTATCCTTATGTGGACAAGAAAAGGGAGGTGGTAACCCAGGCTGAAAAAACAGGTCGTGTAAGCCAAAGATAAGAGATGAGACTTTCCCCTGCATTCATGCCATGCATCGTGGAAAGCCAAGATAGCAGCTGGACAAATATTTCACAGCAGGTCCAGCTTATGAAGGATTGATAAAGAATTCAGTACCCTCCAAAGGGCTGTAAGTGCCAGGATCTTCCTTTTCCTTTCATGCTAGATTGGAACAGAGGTCGCTGCAGGGTGGGAGGGAGTGGAGCTCAGCAGAGAAGCCACTTCCCTCCCTCTCTCAACCAAGACAGTGGCAGCTTCAAATGAATCCTTATGTAGGATTTGCTGTGTGAGTCCCCCCCCCCTTCATGCCATTTTCTGACACTGTACAGGAGCAAAATGAGCTTTACCATTCCCCTACCACCACCACCATTCTGTGCTATTATATCTTCTTAATCTGTTGAGAAAAACAGTGCATGTGGACTTTTGACTTTAAAAAAATACCACTGGGAAAGGGACAAAAGAAAACATCCCGGGCATTTCATTCATGTAAGTGACAGGATAAAGACTCTGCACCCTGAGGTTAAACATAATCATTGTGACCCCTAACTCTGATGTAAATGCATAGCACTGTGTAAAGCAGAGAGGGTTGCAATTTAAAGCGCACACACATACACATACACACACACACGGTTTAGTCTGTTAGACACTTTGGAGTAAATATATGTAGAATTTTGGTGCATTTTATTTTATTTTATTTTATTTTATTTTATTTTATTTTATGGGTTTCCTAGCCCACCTTTTAGAATACGTATGCTCACAAAGCTGGTTATAACAAATCAAGACAAAACTAAAGTTCCAAAATTCAAAACTGCAGTCAAATAAAATAACAACATAAAAGTAGCAGCAGCAGCATAAAAAACAACCTGTTGTTGACTACAACAACCATTTACGCTGGGCTTCATAAACTGACTCAGTCCCTCAAACTTCACTTCCCAGAATGAAACCCAAAGACTCTCATATTTTCAAAGCTTTCCTCTTGGACACCAAATTCTTTGAAGGATCAGGAGAGCCCTGACAAGCATCCTCCAAATAAGTTCCCACCATCCCCAAATCTTGCTACCTAGAAGTAACTGACAGCTGCCTAACAAGGCAGTGGACCTCTGGAAGCAGCACTCAGAGGGTGATGCATTAGTCTTGACTCTCTAGTCCAGACTATAAAACCCTGGCAGTTGCTCCAGGCCACTGCTAAGGCAATGTGTTCTTTTGGTCCGAGACGCAGGAGGGCTTTCTGTGGTCCTGACCCAGCACCTCTGCCCCAGTCTGGGGTCGTGACCTTGCCATGGCACTGAATTGGCCGGGCTTGGTTTTCTTCATCTTCCTTGTGCTATTGCTTCATCTCCAAGATCACAATGGATCAAGACAATTAGCAGCTGAAAAGTACTTATTTATCTTTCCCTACCACCCTTCAAAAGATGACTTTGAACTCTCTGGGGGGAGAAAGCTCACTTTGCTGACTGTCTCAAAGTGAGCAGCAATGGGGAAAGGTCGGCCATCCTGGGGAGGTTAATCCAAATCTTCTATGATTTGCTCTCCTACTTTCTATCCAACAATCTGCTGACCTGCCTAACCCTCCATGAGCCACTTAAAACCTGGAATGAACAGTTAAAAGATGCCACATTGCAATGCAACTAGGTGGCATTGTTTGCATGCAACTTTTTGCGTTTTCACACTCGTAAGACTATGAGGAGAAAAGAAGACCACCATTTTATGTGGGTGAATGTTTCAATTCACTGTTTTAGCTCTTGGTGATACCGTTTGTTTGTTTGTTTGTTTGTTTGTTTGTTTGTTTGTTTGTTTGTTTTTTCTATTCCCTCCTCCTCTTTCCCCTTGCTCACCTACCTACAGGCAATCCATGGATTATCTGGGCAGAATTCAGTACCAATTTAAAATAACCTGCTCTGATCATTGAATGCTCTTGAGTTGAATAATACATGATACAAAATCTGCAATGTGACTCAGGAAACAATGTTTCCAGCGCCGGAGGGGTTTGTTTAGAGTATTCAGATGTTAAATTAGTAGTAGGCATGACCTGCCATCAGAGGTTGTGCATGGAAATGGAGCATATTTTAAAATTTTGTGATAGAGATTTAGAAAAATCCTTAGAAGTATATTTGAACTTACACATCAAGATATTCACATTTGCTAAAACCTGTTGAGGCATATCCATAATGACTGGAGAATGTACAAAATTCAATCAATATATATACATTCTCCAAGGCTTGCTGGGATTCTACATAATGGCTGAAGAATGTACCAAACCGAACTGGCAAATGCACTTTCCCCAAGGTGTGTTGGGGGTTATATATATAAACCAGGAAATATGCACATTCTCCATGTGGCCTAGTGAATGTGCAAAATGGCTGGTTGTTATGCACATTATGTACATATTAAGGGGAATGTAGGTTGTGCAAAACAGTGAGCTATTGTATGCATTCACTGTTCAACCTACATTCCCCTTAAAACATACACTTCACTCGACTAATACAACCCAGTTTATTCATGCTCTTTCCTGGTCATAGTCACCATACTATGAGTCACAAGTGATCATGATTTGAATTCTGTCACCTTTGCATTGAGAAAAAGCTGTGAGTCTATGGAAATCTATCTCAATCTTCCTGCTTTTGTTCATTTCGCTGAGCACGTCTGAGGTCTTGGAAAATAAAATCCAATATAATAAAAGGTGACATTTTGTTTGGTGATGGATTTGGGGTTTAGTCAACCTTCTTACAGACTATGTAAATCATGTGGAAATACACCATATAAAAAGGGCGCAAACTGAATACAACTCAATATTCTCTTGCCAACAATTAATTCTTTATATCAAAAATTTCCACACTGCTGGAATTAATCAAGCTAACTGCTTAACATACTTGAGTGCACATATTTGGTATAATTATGTTCAAGGTTTCTACTCACTCATTTGTGAGTGAGATTTCCCTCCCTGCTCCCCCAACCTTCCTTTAATGAAATAGCTTGCATAGGTGAGTAGATTAATTCAGTTCTGACATTTATGACATTTTCTCTTCCTGAAAAAATGTTGCCATTTTTCAGCCTGCTTGACCCAATAAGTATATTGTAAGATTGAAAACATTGACATTTCCATAGTTCTTAATGCTTCTTAGGCTGTGTACAGAATATTTCTGGGCAGTAGTGGGAGCCATGTTGTCTTTGTCCATGGAGTTTTCTTGGCAGGGATACTGGAGTGGCTTGCCAGTTCCTGCTCCAGGTGGATCACATTTGGTCAAAACTCTCCACTATGACCTGTTCATCTTGGGTGCCCTGCACGGCATAGTTCATAGCTTCTCTGAGTTATTCAAGCCCCTTCGCCACGGCAAGGCAGTGATCCATGAAGGGGAGCCATCCAGTAGTGATGTATGGAAGTGAGAGCTGGACCATAAAGAAGACTGATTGCCGAAGAATTGATGCTTTTGAATTATGGTGCTGGAGGAGACTCTTGAGAGTCCCATGGACTGCAAGAAGATCAAACCTATCCATTCTGAAGGAAATCAGCCCTGAGTGCTCACTGGAAGGACAGATCGTGAAGCTGAGGCTCCAATACTTTGGCCACCTCATAAGAAGAGAAGACTCCCTGGAAAAGACCCTGATGTTGGGAAAGATGGCGGGCACAAGGAGAAGGGGACGACAGAGGACGAGATGGTTGGCCAGTGTTCTCAAAGCTACCAGCATGAGTTTGACCAAACTGCGGGAGGCAGTGAAAGACAGGAGTGCCTGGTGTGCTCTGGTCCATGGGGTCACGAAGAGTCGGACACGACTAAACGACTAAACAACAACGGTGGAAGCCATTTCCCTTACTGCAGCCACGGGTCACCTAATGTTGGACCCTTGATCAGGGCTGTCTTTACCCAGGGGTGCAAGGGGTGTGGGACACCCTGGTGCTGAATTCTGGGGGGTGCCAGGCACCTGCCTCTAAAGCCACCAAAGCTCTTAACTATCTACATGTTATGAAATAAGAAATAAGCTAGAAAACATAATACATATAAACCTAGGTATTACTGAAATGTATACCTACTGTTTCACTAAAGGACTTTCAGCTTTCTGCGCTTATTTACCAAAGAGGACGAGATGGTTGGCCAGTGTTCTCAAAGCTACCAGCATGAGTTTGACCAATGGGCCAGTGGGGTCATCAAGGCAGGACTCTAAGGCAGAAGTCCAGCAGAATGAGCAACAGGGCCCCCAAATGCAGCAGCACTGGCTTATCACATTTTGAAGAAAGTGAGGTAAGACCATTAACTGTTAAGACCATTAACCTTTAAGGCAAAAACTATCTAACTGCACCATGTATCAGTAGGATGGGAAAGAGCCAAACAGATGGGTCAGAACCAGCAAAGTCTGGGCCCTCCACTTTCCAAATTCCTATTTCAGCGCTAGATTTCCTGGGCATTTTAACCAGACCTCAAATGGAGATGAGTGTGGGAATTTCCTCTTTGATATTCTCAAATCCTGAGTATGCATGTGCCAAATGACCTGTCAAAATCAAGGCTCCAGGTGTTAAAAAAAGGATCGCTGTGCACTATGTAGCTTATTTTCATATCTGGTGACAATTTCATTCCTTACACTTCCAAATTCCATTTAGTCAAAAGGCTAGGTAACCAGTGGCTGACTGGATGCTGGCAGACTACAACTCCCATAATCTTGGCCATTGTTTGGCAGTTGTAGTCTAACAACATTTAAGGGACACACCTCTGTTCATCACCACTACCCAACCTACAGTGCAGATCACCCTGAATTATACCTTGTTTCCCCATATTGCTTTCACCCGCTCTTTGAATCACGGCAGGTATTCAAGAACTTCCTGACAGTAAGAGCTGTTCGACAGTGGAATTTGCTGCCAAGGAGTGTGGTGGAGTCTGCTTCTTTGGAGGTCTTTAAACAGAGGCTTGACAACCATATGTCAGGAGTGCTCTGATGGTGTTTCCTGCTTGGCAGGGGGTTGGACTCGATGGCCCTTGTGGTCTATTCCAACTCTATGATTCTAGGTCATGGCTAGCAAGTCTCTCTCTTTATGTTCCCAAGCCTTCTCCAACATCTTCTTTCCTGTTTATTAATCAAATTTAAACCTAAAGCAATAAGCAGATCTCTTAACCATGCGGAACTGTCCCGCCAGCCTTCCTTTTGATCATAATGACCCTAGTTAGTTCTGCTACATTTATAATTCCACCCACTGAGCTCACCCCACCCAGCCAATGCTTTGAAATATGGCCTACTGGAGATTCAGGCATAATACCCCTGTTTTGAATCCTTTCCAAATCCATTAAAAATATTTGTTTCATAGTTACGGCTTGTGTTGTCTCCCAGGGGAGCTGATTTAAAAGAAAATTGCATGTAAGTGTTGGATGAAAAGAACTTCATTAGCCAATTTTTCCTCCACCAGCACTTCTTTAAATTGCTTACTTAGGGACAGCAGACGATTAGACATGTGTTTGAACTGAAACGTAATAAGTATCTGACATTCCCAGTAAATGAGGCGATTAGTATTTTGATATGCAAATGCATGCATTGTACAAACTAATTGGAAAAGGGGGAGATGGTCATCATTTGAGGCACTGAGCAAGTCCTGCAAAATGCATCACCCACACTAGCCTCAAGAAGACTATGTCCCCCCCCCAAAAAAAAGAGCAGGCCTTTGGGTGAGACCTGCCATCATTTGCTCTAAGACAGAACTTGGATGAGCCTAGGCATGTCACTTTGGAAACAAAAAGAACCTCCCCAAAACAAGGTTGTTGTTGTTTAGTCCAACTCTTGGTGAGCCCATGGACCATGCGTGCGCCAGGCACTCCTGTCTTCCACTGCCTCCCATAGTTTGGTCAAACTCATGCTGGTAGCTTCACGAACACTATCCAACCATCTCGTCCTCTGTCGTCCCCTTCTCCTTGTGCCCTCCATCTCTCCCAACATCAGGGTCTTTTCCAGGGAGTCTTCTCTTCCCATGATGTGGCCAAAGTATTGGAACCTCAGCTTCACGATCTACAAGGTAGTGGTTTTTAAACACTGACACACTTCCTTAGGTGTGCAGATGTATGCTCATTTGTAAATTAAAATAGTAAAGGATATTTTTAAAAAATATATATGAATAAACAAAGGAAGAATGATTCAAGCTGAGAATGTTTGGTGCTCACCTGCAGAATGTTGAGGGGGTGGGAGCAAACTGATGGGGAGGAGGGAATCGGCATGTTTAAACCCCTAACAATTTATAGTGAGTATCTTGGGAAGTTTGCTCTGCATGCAAAAGGTCCCCGGTTCAATTTCCTGCATCTCCAGGTAAGACTGGGAGAGAACCTTGCTTGAAATCCCAGAGAGAGCTGCTGTCAATCAGTGCAGACAATACTGAACTAAATGGCCCCATGGTCTGATTTGGTACAGTGGTACCTCGGGTTAAGAACTTAATTTGTTCTGGAGGTCTCTTCTTAACCTGAAACTGTTCTTAACCTGAGGTACCACTTTAGCTAATGGGGCCTCCTGCTGCCGCCACACTGCCGCCACATGATTTCTGCTCTCATCCTGAGGTAAAGTTCTTAATCTGAGGTACTACTTCCGGGTTAGCAGAGTCTGTAACCTGAAGCGTTTGTAACCCGAAGCGTTTGTAACCTGAGGTACCACTGTATAACGCAACTTCCTATGCTCACTGCCTTACAGAAGATCCTAGGTTTAAATACATGACATAATGATTCTGATTTGGTTTCTGAGCACTGCTTCGTTAGGAAATAGGCAATGAGTATGAATGCCTATGGAACATGACCAGGTAGAAGCCTCCCATGCCCTCCTTTGTGCCCCTCCATCATGCTGATGCCAGTGCCTGGAACTCTTTGTCAATCAAGCACATTCCCTGCCTGCATTCAGATCTTGTCTCAAAGACCACTCCAAAGACACCACACACAGCCTTATATTAGCTACACTTCTTTTTGTCAATTGCTGCCCCACTTAGCTCACCCTTCCTACGTCATTATGAGTCTCTTCCCTTCCCTTCTCCATTTCTCCACCTGTGCAGAACCTCGTAGTAAGTGCCTGCTAAACAGGTAGCTGCTGATGAAATAAGAGAACTCAGAAGCTCAGCTTTCTTTTAGTTAATGTGATATAAATTAAGGCAGGTATTTATTCGGGATTTTACTCTAATCCCCTTTTAATATGGATTTCGGGCACTTACCTCTGCTATCCCCCAGATACAAGAGAAAGGTCTAAGTGACAAATTTAGTTGGTTAGCTGCAGTCTTTCTACTGAAAGCCATCAGTAACTCTATAAATGTTTCAGAGGAACAGAATGGCAAGAGTAAGATAGTTGACACATTCTGGATAGACTGGCTGCTCTGAGTTCCAGAGGGGTAGTTGTGCTAAGACCATTAAAGGTAAAGGTAAAGGTAAAGGGACCCCTGACCATTAGGTCCAGTCGTGGCCGACTCTGGGGTTGTGGCGCTCATCTCACTTTATTGGCCAAGGGAACCAGCGTACAGCTTCCGGGTCATGTGGCCAGCATGACTAAGCCACTTCTGGTGAACCAGAGCAGTGCACAGAAACACCGTTTTACCTTCCCGCCAGAGCGGTCCCTATTTATCTACTTGCACTTTGATGTGCTTTCAAACTCCCAGGTTGGCAGGAGCAGGGACCGAGCAACGGGAGCTCCCCCCCCCATCACAGGGATTCGAACTGCCGACCTTCTGATCGGCAAGTCCTAGGCTCTGTGGTTTAACCCACAGCGCCACCCGTGTCCATTACAGCACATTAATTCATTATGACATCCTCTTTTGTGAACCACAGTCCAAATGGATGAAGTGTGATGCCTATTGGGATGTCCATTGGCTCTGGGTGTAACACAAAGAACAAAGCAGGTCATGATCTCATGTCCTTGAGTCAGATCATGTTATTAGCAAGGAGTCTCAAGGTAGATCAGGGGCTCCCTTAGCTTCTGAGTCATTCTGTGGCCTTGATTGATCCAATAGGTTGAATGAATTACCTCCCTTCCTCCCTCCCCCCCTTCCTAGAAATAGAACCACGCTGCCAAGGGTGATGCTCAGAATCCAAGGAAGGAGGGGTGGAAAGGTGGCAAAAAAACCCCAAACATTTTGACAAACAGCTCTGGCTTTTAATCATGGCGGATTATTTTTTGAGGCCACTCCAATCACTGTGATTTAGGGGAGGGATATGGAAATAAATATTCATGTGGGTCATGATTCTCCACCAAGCTTTGGCTGTGAGAACAGCGTGTAAGTGGTAGAGTTAGACCAACAGGTGGCCTGCTTCTGTCTCAAGAATGATGTTTTAGGTCTTTTTTAAAAACACGCAACAGAAACAATACAAAACAATATAGGTAAAATCACCTTGCATCATAGCCCCTGCACCTATTTATCTGCACTTTTGCCATCCCTGCCCCCTCACTGCAGGAGCATTTCTCTGTATTCCTCAGGTTTTTTAAAGGGAGCATTCCCCCCCATCCCAAATGATAACCACTGCACTTCTCTCTGAAATTTGTCAGGCTTCACTCCCTCAGGGGCAACCATATCTACAATCTGCATTCAATTCTGGCGGGGGGCGGGAATAGAGACTAAAATTTTGTCACATTTTGGTTAGTCCTGAAAAAGGGATGGGCCTTCTGTGGATTTTGGATTTCCTCCCCAGCACAATCTGCATAATTTTTCTTCATATCCCCTGGATGCCATACTGGGGAGAAGGCGTCGGCAGAACTGTCTAGAGGTGAACTCAGCTTGGTGTCCGCAACTTGTTTCTGTGGGCAGACATGATTGGGGCAGCAGTGTTATCCCTCCCTGTTGCCTACTGTGAGTTCAAGTGTCTCTTGGGGGAGCAAAGCTTCTTTGATTACCTTGCTGCATGCAGTAAATTGGCCAGGCCAAGTGAAACCACCCCAGCAGGGAATAATAAGAGGAATCTCCTTCATGTGCTCTGCAGTTTCCAGATGCTCACAGAGCTTTTGCTTCCTGCTTTAATGCTATTACAGTCTTAAAGAGATCAACAAAACATAGTTAATATAAGTTGATTCACTGTAATCTGCTTTAATGGAAGAGGTATTAAAGGCAGACTATGGTGAAAGTCAGTGTTTAGATGTAATAATAACTCAGCCCCAGTATTTTCAGACAAAAGGTGTTCAAAATACACCAATTCGGCCTGAAAACTGTTCTAAAAGCAGAAATTTGTGGCAAAGTGCATGGTTTCTAAAAGCACTTTTGAAATTCCATGGTATGAAATTCAGGCTTGCAGTTTTTAATAAGCATTTGCAACTTGTTTATTTTTAAAGCCACCTGTGTTATTGGACAGCTTTGTATAGGCTTAGACCCTAACTAAGGAACATCTTGTGAGCAGAATTCTTCTAATGGGATGCCCTTGCCAGCAAAAGGGAGGCGCATGTTTTGCTGATCTCCCCTCCCCACATAACCTCTTTGCCTGGAGCAGTCTGCTCATTCGCCACACAGAGACCTTTGGCTCAGATGGTACCATAGGAGAGGCAGTGGATTTGGGCACCCTGACTCTCGTCACCCACCTGCTGCTATTTATGCAAGTGCTCCTACAGAACTCACTGGTCACCACACCTTGTTTTGCTTTTTGCCTCTTCCCTCCACCCTGTGTAAAGAATCCCCTTCTAGTAAAAGCATCTGGAGATGAGGGTATTTTGATCCCATACAGCCCTTGAGATGGTATTCATTAATGATTAAAAGTTGTTGGGGTTTCTTAAAAAAAATGAAGGGAATGATTAAGCTTTTTTATTCCTGGAAAAGAAGGGAGTTTGAACATTTGAACAAAAGAGATGTGACCAGTGCTATTTTTCTAGAAAAAGAGGTGTCGGAACTCACCATAAATGCCTTCCTTGTTCTCTTATAATAGCAAAGGTGTCCACCTGAGAGGTGCCGGAACTGAGTTCCAGTGAGTTCCAGCTGGGAAAAAAGCCATGGATGTGACGTACGCCTACAAATAAAGGTCAAGCATGAAAACAACTAGAAAGGATAATAATAAGGTCATTAGTGTAACCTGCTTACTAGTGACTAAGCCTCATTGACCCCAATGAGATTTACCTCTGAGTAAACATGCTTAGGAATGTTTCCACATCTCAGAAATGATGAATTGAAATCTAGATTTTCAACATCCTATTGAAGACATAATGGCTTGCATCCAACAAAGTCATTCCATTGCACAACAGAACTCCCCCTCTCCACATGTTCCCTGCTCCAAAGGGTTGGAGGAAGCCCCAGAGAAGATTTATGGAGGGGGCGGCAGGAGGAGAGGAAGTGGAAGTTTTGTTGCACAGGCAGAAG
This sequence comes from Podarcis vaucheri, assembly GCF_965113315.1. Classification (NCBI taxonomy): domain Eukaryota; kingdom Metazoa; phylum Chordata; class Lepidosauria; order Squamata; family Lacertidae; genus Podarcis; species Podarcis vaucheri. The sequence continues at coordinate 57,157,639 of NC_138760.1, read as the reverse complement.
TCCTTACATAAATGGAAGTACTCATTGGATACAACCCTTGGTAATTTCATAGAATTCCTCCCCCCCCCATATCTGTTAAGCATTGTTCTTTACAGCTATGTGATCCACCAATTGTTTAATATTTGAAAGAAAAGGAAGTATTAGGCAAAGAAAATGAGCACCTCAGAAAAGTAGCACAAGGTAGTTTGATTTCAAATCTCTTCAAACGATGGCCAAAGCTTCTGAAGTATCGCTGTATGTACAGCACTGATAAATACTTCTGTTCTGATTTCATGTTTGTTATTCTGTGACTGTTCTCAGGAGCATGAAAAATTAACTTTTCTTATAGTTTGCGGAACGCACTGGATGCTGTTCACATTAAACAGTTTTCTCTAATCTCCAGCTTGTGCTTTATTTATATGGTTATTTTTACCTTAATCGTCAAAGCAGCTGAGGAAACTATTATGCTCCAGGATTTGTTACAGTTACATAAATAAACTGCATGCTCTGTAACACCATGGGGGACAGTTCTTCTCGGAACTATCAGTGTTAAGTACATTGAATTCGGAGAATTAAATGCCTCATTTTCAAAGTGTGAATTCAGAGAAATGTGCTCAAAGGCCACGTTGCGGAGTTGATGGCTCTAAAGACTGACTAATGAAGCTGCATTTATGTGGAACTCAGAAAATGCAGCATTAGCAGCTATCCAAGGCTGTGTGTTTCTATAGAAATGGATCCTGGAGTATAGAGTACAATTGGTATTGTGCTTTTATTAAACAGGAAGAGCAAACCATCACCCACACTCCACCACACCAGAGGGGGTTTGGATGGAGAAGAAGCATCTCCCTGACAAGCAGGGCAGCTCTGCTATCAGTGGGGAAGCCCCACTGCTGAGGCCCACACAAATGTGCCCACCCAAATGGCAGGTGGACAGGAGCTACAACCAGTGGTAGCCAGTGGAACGCCCCCAAAACCAAGGTGTTTGAGGGGCAAGGGGGAGGGCTGCGCCAGCACAGGAACTGTTGAATTCTTCGCAGACCCTGTTGTCAGCATGTGAGTGCAATGGGCCCCAGTTGGCGCACGTATGGATGCTGTAGGTGCAGTGTTAGCCCTCCTGCTGCCAGTTAGCATTGCAGCCAAATTCTGGGCGGAAATTTCAAAAATAAGCTGAGGCACATGCACCAGAGGTGCAGTGCAACTGTGACCACCCACCCCAACTGATGCCTGATAAGGTTGGACGGCATGCAGATACCTCTCCAGTGGCTTCTGTTGGTGGAGAGGAGCTCCACTAGGTGTGAGGGATGGGGCTCCACCACAGTGGAGGCCCCAGCATCACCCAGTTGGGCAGAGAGCTACTGCTAGTGGTTGCCCCATGGATGGTGGTCAGTAGAAAGCTCTGAAATGGAGTATTTGTAGGAAAGGCCACTTTGGAGCCCTAGATCCAAAGTTCCAGAGATTCCCTGAGGAGCACAATCCTTGAGACCCTCAGCCATGGCACCTAAGAGCTGGTATAACTATAAGGTAGGTAGGTAGGTAGGTAGGTAGGTAGGTAGGTAGGTAGGTAGATGATAGATAGAATCATAGAATCATAGAATCATAGAGTTGGAAGAGACCACAAGGGCCATCGAGTCCAACCCCCTGCCAAGCAGGAAACACCATCAGAGCACTCCTGACATATGGTTGTCAAGCCTCTGCTTAAAGACCTCCAAAGTAGGAGACTCCACCACACTCCTTGGCAGCAAATTCCACTGTCGAACAGCTCTTACTGTCAGGAAGTTCTTCCTAATGTTTAGGTGGAATCTTCTTTCTTGTAGTTTGGATCCATTGCTCCGTGTCCGCTTCTCTGGAGCAGTAGAAAACAACCTTTCTCCCTCCTCTATGTGACATCCTTTTATATATTTGAACATGGCTATCATATCACCCCTTAACCTCCTCTTCTCCAGGCTAAACATGCCCAGCTCCCTTAGCCGTTCCTCATAAGGCATCGTTTCCAGGCCTTTGACCATTTTGGTTGCCCTCTTCTGGACACGTTCCAGTTTGTCAGTGTCCTTCTTGAATTGTGGTGCCCAGAACTGGACACAGTACTCCAGGTGTGGTCTGACCAGAGCAGAATACAGTGGCACTATTACTTCCCTTGATCTAGATGCTATACTCCTATTGATGCAGCCCAGAATTGCATTGGCTTCTTTAGCTGCCGCGTCACACTGTTGGCTCATGTCAAGTTTGTGGTCAACCAAGACTCCTAGATCCTTTTCACATGTACTGCTCTCAAGCCAGGTGTCACCCATCTTGTATTTGTGCCTCTCATTTTTTTTGCCCAAGTGCAATACTTTACATTTCTCCCTGTTAAAATTCATCTTGTTTGTTTTTGCCCAGTTCTCTAATCTGTCAAGGTCGTTTTGAAGTGTGATCCTGTCCTCTGGGGTGTTAGCCACCCCTCCCAGTTTGGTGTCATCTGCAAATTTGATCAGGATGCCCTTGAGTCCATCATCCAAGTCGTTGATAAAGATGTTGAATAAGATAGATAGATAGATAGATAGATAGATAGATAGATAGATAGTCCCATGTTCTGCCCTGGCTACCACTCCACTCTGCCCCACTACTTCCTGGATTCAATTTCAATTGCTCTGTAAGACTGTAATACACACTTTTCTAGGGAGCCAACCCCACGGAACAAATTGTGACTGACTGCCGAGTAAACACCAACAGGATTGCACTGCAGCAGAAAGATACAGCTCCATTTTCATTTTAAGAAATAAGTGTTCACTTAATGGCTTTCAAAAAGTAAATATAGCCACAGATTGCAAAAAAAAATGTTGTGGTGGTTTTGATAGCTTAAAAGGGGAAAATGGGTAAATTTGTTACGCAAAGAAGCCTGTTTTACAGAATGGGCAAGAGTAAGCTGGAAAGTGGTTTATAAATGAACAAAATAAAATACAGAATTCTGCTTAGTGTTTTTATGGGGAACTGTTTGAGCAATAGCCAATATCCTGCATAACAGCAACATTTTTGAACAAATGCTACAACTCACTCCTTTCCAAAGTACATAGGAACAATGCTTAATTAAATCAGGACTCAGAGGCATAATGTTTAATAATGCAAGGGTCCAAGCAAAAATGTGAAATAACAACAACCGTTATGATGAATTGTATAGCCATTCTTGCGAATAACAGCACCATCCTATGCATGTTAATTCAGAAGCGATTCCCAATGTGCTCACTGGGGCTTTACTCCCAGGAAAGTGCATATAGATTGTAGCCCAAGGATTTGCTCATGAGTAAACATGTATAGGATTGTGACATAAGTGTCCCAAGCATGTGATGTAACTTAGCAAGGAGGTGGGAATACTAGAGAAGGCTTCGTATATCCCTCCTCATATATGCAAAGGTGAGTTATAAGGTCGATAAAGCTCTACATCTTGTTATACATTGTCCATAATCCTATAGATTGGGCAGCCCCAGACAAGGGAGAAGACGACAACTGTAAAGGAGCACAAATTGCTTCCCATCACTCTATTAGTGCAACCAGAGATTTTTTTCTCAGTGCTAAGCCAAAGTCAGGGCAAGGATGGCATGGAACTGCAGTGTTCCTGTGCCCCTTCCAACCTCTGCTTAAGTCACTTGATCAAATGACAAAGGGAGATAATAAGATGGCACCTTATTATCCACGCTCCCACCTTTTTCTTTCCTAAAGATCTGAAACTGCTTTTTAATAGACTATCAAATGACCATTTAGCTTTCCCATTTTTCTTAGTTCAACTGTGGCTTGCGTAGACTAAGCAGATCGCCTTGGAGGAGGAGGGGGAAATCATATTTGTGCAGCAATCTTTTGTGAAACCTTCAAGATGCTCATTTGATGTAGGATAATGTATGCAAATGGCATTTTAATATGTAAAGCCTTCCTTTTAGCAGCTAATCTTGTCTATTGCCTTGTCCTCTCCTTCACCCAAACCACCCGCCTTCTACCACATACTACTGTCTCTTGTCTTCTATTTAAGCTCTTTGGGGAAATACATTTCTTTTTTGTGGGGTGATTTAATTATGAGACTTATATCAGCCTCACAATGTTGCTGTATTATGTAATATTCAAAGAAATACAGCCATCGGAATAAGCAGGTAATGGGCAGTTATGCAAACAGGCATCCCAATAAAAGCTTAACAGGCAATCATAAACAGGCCAGCATCTCTTGCAGGGCCAGGTATGATGTCAGGATGATGTCCCTGAAATGAATTGCTCCTGAAAAAGCTCCCCTGCAAATACTATTGCTGCTGATTCCCCATTGATGCTCTGAGGACTCCGTTTATTTTATTTTATCGCCCCAATGCTCCTCAAATATTTGATCTTAGTATTTGATCTTTGTATTTCAGTATTGACAGCCTGACGCACTGCTTAGTATTTGACAGCCCCTGATAGCTGAGGTGCCAAGGCACTCAGCATCTGAGAGTATTTGGTGGAGGGCAGGAACTGGTACTTAGCATTTCATACAGTTTAGTCGCTGATAGGCAATGACGTTTACTGTCTGACAGCTGACAGCTTATGAAAACACATATTTGAAGACAATCAGGAAAGCCAGGGTCAGGGGTCAACATTGCTGCATGTTTGCCAAGGACCCACACGCCTGCCAGCCCCGGGAGCTCCATAGCTCTCACTGCCTGACCTGTTTGCCTGTCCCCTCTGAGCAAGTGGGCAGAGCCAAGTGCAAGCAGAAGGAGCTGGTCTTGTCCTCTGAACAGCTGTGCAGACTGGGCTCCAAGCAAGAGAGGGGAAAAATGAGCAGAGAGCAACAGCAGTGTGCAGCAGATGTGGGAGCCTACTGAGGGCATCATTTAGGTCTTTATTTGTTGCATTCCTATTTCGCCTTTCCTCCAAGGATCCCAAGATGGCGTACGTGGCTCTCTTGCTTCTGATTTTATCCTGCTCACAACACTGCACGGTAGGCTAGGCTGAGAGACAGGGATGGCCCAAGGCCGCATTGTGAGTTTCATAGCTGAGTGGGGATTTGAATCCTTGTCTCCCACACTTTAACTACTAGCACACACACACCCCAAAAAAACCACATCCAGAGCTGATGCTGAAATCAAGAGATGCCAAGTCTAAAACACACATTGCAAAGCTTGGTGGTCAACTGTGACATTTGCAATAAAGTCAGACTTAGAATTTCAAGTGTCACCTCCAAAATGGCAAATAGTTGTGAATAATTGTTCTAGTTCTTGTTGTACGGAGGGGAATACCTTTATTATCAGCACTAGCAGTGATTTTCTTTAAGGTATGGTTTTTTAAATAGGCATGACTATTTACAGTTGTCATAGTTGCCTGACTCCAAGCACACATAGGTGCCGAGGGCTTTGAAACGATATAAGCTAAAATGTAACAGTCTATCAAAATCCCCAGAGTGCCATTTTAGAATCCCTAAAGGTAACGGACCACTGATAGTTAAGTCCAGTCGTGAACGACTCTGGGGTTGCGGCACTCATCTTGCTTTACTGGCTGAGGGAGCCGACGTTTGTCTGCAGACAGTTTTTCCGGGTCATGTGGCCAGCCAAGGTCATTAGAATTCCTAGGTCATTCATAGTACAATGAATGAATAAACTAGCCCCAAAAGGATGCTAGCATGGTTAAACAGTCAATAGAGGGGAGCTACACAACTCTGCTATCCTCTCTACAGTGTGAGGCTCCGAGAGACTTCATAGTGAATGTGGCTACAAGTAAGTAAACTTGAGCAACACATGTGCATTCATTGCACACCCTTGGAAAATGGGTCATGACACTGGCACATATACAGATATCTGAGGGCATATTCCTGTTATTCACATATTCGCCGATGTACTGCAGTGCTATTGCACAATATGCATAGTCACTATTGCTACTGATATTTTGAATGTTTGCACCTATTGTAATAGATTTGCTAGCCAGGAAAATTGCATGAAAAGAAACATGGGGCAAAATACCCATGTATATCTTGTTTGCATTCTCGTTTTCTCTCTTGTTTCTTCCCACTTTTTCTTTTGTGTTCTGCTCTCTGAGTGATTGTTGCTTTGCAATCTTCAGGTGGAAAAGAATTGTTGGGGGGGTGGAATAACGTGTCAGGAGGGTGAGAGAAATGCCCCAGGGAAGTGGCAAATATTTCTGCAATTAACAGTGTGAAAATGGCAGATTTGTTAGCAGCGTTCATGCATTATTAAAAAAGAAAAGAAAAAAACCAGCTGAAACAAAAGCTGCCCAGTGTTGATTTCTCCTCGGGCAGGACTGGTTCACTTATTATTATTTTTCTGGTTTTGCTCCCTGTTAGTCTCTTTTATCTCCTTTGACAAGCTGGCTCCATTTCAAGCCTCGCTTGAAATGAAAGTTGTTCCAGGCACTCGACCTGAGTGTGTCAGTGAGTGTGCTTCCCTTTTCTCTAGATTGTTGTAGCCTGTGGGACAGAATCTGCTGGCATCCAAATCCAACCGATTTAGTTCAAAATGCACTGAGGAGGAGGGGTTCAGTTTCTGTTCTGCTGGAACATAGGAATGATAGTATCATCTGACTTCAGATGGGTCCTCTTGTCTATGGCCCACATCTTTTGCATGCATCTAGTGGGGATGTCCAGTTGGCTCTACTTAAGGAGATCTGATGCCCTGTTTTGGTGCTATTGTCTTTTGTAGCAGACGCAAGCTCTCCCCGCTCTCTCCCACTCCAAACAACAGGGCCAGCAAGGCTGAAAGCCTAATACTGAAGCGTAAGGACATCTGTCAACTGGGATTTCTCTCAGGCTGTATTCAGACAGCATTTTATTCCAATTCCTTACCTGGTCATTTCCGTATTTTCTGTGATCTTTTGTATGATATAAAAGCCACTTTTGGAAATCAAGCAGATGTTTACTATTGATTTCCACATTAATTGCTATTTGCAATCCCATTTCAATTATGGGAATTTTGCACTGTAATTTTCACATGGTTTTCGAGGCTCACGCCATCTGGCTTTATGTCCCCAAAGCATAGGAGCTAACCCCTAGGGGCCAAGGTCCCTTTGCCCCCCCAATAAAATATTTGAGCCCCCCCAGTTGATGGGCATTGGCATTCAAATGGTGTGTGTGTGCTGTGTCATGTGATCAAGTATGTGGGGCGGGACTTACCTCCCCCCAAATTTTATTCAAGTTGGCACCCCTGCCCCAAAGTAGTCCCATCTAGGGCCCTCATGAGCAGACACTAGATTTGGCTGGGTAGAACAAGGTCTGCAACTGGCCTATTTCTGGGGCAAACAAAGGAAGAATGATAATGATAATGATAATGATAATGATTTATTATTTATACCCCGCCCATCTGGCTGGGCGGCTCCCAACAGAAAATTAAAAACACAATAAAACTTCAGACATTAAAAACGTCCCTAAACAGGGTTGCCTTCAGATGTCTTCTGAAAGTCAGATAGTTGTTTATTTCCTTGACATCCTTGACAGGGCAGGTGCCACTACCAAGAAGGCCCTCTGCCTGGTTCCCTGTAACCTCACTTCTTGCAGTGAGGGAACTGCCAGAAGGCCCTCGGAGCTGGACCTCAGTGTCTGGGCTGAATGATGGGGGTGGAGACGCACCTTCAGATGAAGGCCAAGACCCTGCTTTACACACAGGCAATGTGTTTTGGAGTACAAATTTTCAAAGGGATATGATCTAGTGCCAGCCATAGACTCAGATCTTCCAAATCCACTAATCCACATGGGTTGTTCAACAACATTGAGTGAAAGAACTCACAGATACCAATGGCTTGTGTCTGAAATCCCTAGTTTGTGACACTCACTACAAAGTCTGTAGTTTTAATCCAGCAATGTCTCTCCAAATATGTCTCCTGAAGCTCTGCTCCTCTTCTTGTGGAGATGCTGTCATTGGACTGGTGGGGGAAGGAGTCACCATAGTGATGGTGCCAAAGATAAAACTGAATAATGTAGTTGGTGTCACTCGTAATTGTGAATTTCCAGTGGACCTCAATTGTTTTAAGACAGTTCTTTAATGCTACCAAGATACCTTTTGCATTTCATTTCCTCTGGGAAGAGGAGGTCAACCCTTGTTATGCTGCATATAATTTATCTGAAAGGACATTGTCAAGGTTTGAAGCTTGGAGCTAGAAACCCTGTGGAAACCCATCACTACTATTTATCCTTAAAAAATAATATCCTAACATGCCTTAGCGCACCAAACAAGCTTAGGCTATCCAACATGCATGAGCAATCACACAAAATTAAACAAGTGTGATCTACAGCAATAAATAAATAAAAATTCAAAACTTGGCACACAAATAAAATGGGAGAAGAGCAAAGATGAGTTTGTGGATATTTTAAGGAACCTGAATTTTTACCACCTCTATATAGACTGATCAAATAATACTTAGGAAAGCTTCAGTATTCAACCTATGAGCAAAGACTGGGAACTTATCTTCCACACTAGTCAGCAAACATCCTTGAAGGAGCTGAGCTTATTATTCACATTGACTTGCTGTGATGTACCACCATGTCAATACATTCTGGATATATGCTATTGAAACTAGCTGTGACTGTACCTGATAATCAGCAAATGAGAGCAATTGTAGACTGAATCCAGGAAGGCAGCCAGAAGCCATTACAAGAAAAGCTATCCTTAAGCTCAGCTGATATCCATTCCTGTACGAATGGAATATTTCACTGCAGAATGAGGGGAGGGCTTGGTGAGAAGAATATGGTTATCTGGATCTGATAGACAGGTAGGAAGATTTATTTATATGACTGAATGATCCCCCAGGCAGCCGATTTTGAGTGCCACGTAAGGGCATTTTAAAAATTTGTTGTTGTTGCACTGCCTAAGAGAGTACATTTTTCTATCTCAAGTGCAAAAATAAATTGGCTAGCTTTGCATACTGTGCACACTGACTTGAGGATTTGCTATTCTGCCTCGGGCGGCAAAATGTCTTGGGTCAGACCTGTCCATAGATTAATTTTGTTTTGAATCAAGAGCAGACATTGTGGTGGGATGGCAGTGCCCACCTGGCCTCTGATGAGTTGCATTGCTGCTGCTTACTGGAATGTAGGGGGGAGGCAAGGCAGAAGCAAGTCAGTGTTGTGCAAATGCACCAGTGGCAGCACCAGATTAGCTCTGCTGCTGCATTTGTGCTGCCCTTACCTCACCAGCAATGGGACCAACCAGAGGTCAGGTAAGCACCGCCACTCCACCACATTATCCACTACTGTGTTCCGTTTTGTATTGAATTTACAGGCTTTCAATTTCATGGGATGAAATGGAATAATCTGAGGGTGTGAATAATTTATCTCAACTCATTCTCATGGCACAATATATAACATATAAGCCTCTAAAATTCTCTCCTCAGTATTGCAGCAGTCTCCAAGCTCAGATTTCCCACGAGTTTTACAATAAGATCCCCCCTCCTTTTTCTTTTTTCTTTCTTACCTAAAATTGGGTGGTGGTGTCCATTTGCACTTACACTGAATTTCATATGCCAGTTTGGAGGAAAACATTTTGATTTTTTTTTAAATATTATTATTATTATTATTATTATTATTATTATTATTATTATTATTGCAGCCTGCTTTGGATTTTAACATCTTAAATAATTTGGTGTCATCCACAAACTTGACTCCCTTATTGTTCACCCATGACTTCAGATTATTTATTGGCTGGGCTCCCATCCGTTCATTTATTCCACTTAAGTGAAGACTTAATGACTGGTCTCCACAAACATCCTTTCAAATTCCAGGACATAGAAGTTGACCTATACAACTCACCTGCAGCAGCAAGCTGGGCGGGGTGGGGTCCCTACTCTAGTTTCCTGGCAGGTGGGCCACTTTTGCTTAGTAGGAGGGGGAAGGGTGAGAGAGACTGGTGTGGTGCAAATTGAATGACAGGAGCGCCATGTTGGCTCCACTGGTGTGTGCATCCACACCACACTGACCTATGTACTGCTTTCCCCTCTCCTTCTCCTTCCTGGTAAAGGACAGTGACCCATCTGCCAGGAAGCTAATGATGCAACTCCATTGATGCAACTCCCTTGAGATTTAAACCAGAAACACCAATTCCATTCCATTCCTTTCCATGCTTTCCAGTTGAAGTCAGAAGGTGGGGCGGTGGCACTGACCTGACCTGACCTTCTGTTACCAGTATTGGTGTGACTTACTGGGAGGGAGAGAGGGAGAAGCAAGGTGGTGGTGAGGTCATGGTACTGCTGGATTTTGCATCATGCCCTTGTCACTACCTCACCCATCACCCTTTCCTTCCCAGTGAGCTGTATGGATAACAGTGACAGGGGGTCAAGTAAGTACCACCTCCTTGTTCTGCTGACTGCCACCAGTGCATCTTCCTAGTACAGGATCAAAATTTAAGTTTTCTTGCTTCTTAAAAAAAAAATGCTTGAGAAAGTTTGTAGCATATTGGGGTTGGTGATAGTCACTTGAACGGTCCTGAAATGGATCAGGTTTGCCATAGCAATGAGACCATAGCAAACCTGGTCTTCCTGAATGAACCATCATATCAATTGTGGTGATTTGCAGATGTAATCTGAAATCATGATGGATTTGGGTTGGTTGGTGTCTCTGGTAACTTCGCTCTCTTACATCATGGGTGGTGGCTCATATTATGGATGGATGTTCTGTATTATTTTATTAATACTATTGGTACAAGTTTGTCAAGGTCTTTGGCTGGAACAATAAACCGATGAACTGAACTGAGCTTCAAGGTATTTATTTTAATAAATGTAAGCATTCCTTTAAAATGACAAAATGTGTGTGCGTATGTGCACGCGCGCGTGTGTGTGTCCCCTCAAGATTTTCCTGCAGTGCCTGTAGAGGCAACGAAGGCTAAACAATATTGTCTGGGCCTGAATCTCAGTCTCTTCTATTCAGATCAAAGAAAATGCTCCAATTCCTAACATGCAATTTAGAAGTACAAGGACAGCCTCTTCATCTGATCACGGCAGAGAAAATGTGCAGAAGAGGGAAGGAGAGAGGAAAGAGAGAACAGATTCTCCAGTGATTTTAGTGACTCAGTGGCACCGCTTCCCTGGGTTCAGTGAGTGTTAAATGCAGCAGTGCGTGGGAAGCAGTGGAGAAGGACAAATGCTATTAGCAAAATGAAAGGGTGAGAAGAAGCCGCTGCTGGCCCTGTGGCTATTATAAGGCAGTCTGGAGGCTTGCTTTGCTTACTGTTAAGGGAAAAGAAGGAAATGGAGCTGATTGCTCATGGATGAATGACAATCTTTTCCCTCACCCCCCCCCCCACCTCACTCTGATGAAGGAGTGGCACATCAGCATGCTGCTCTGGAAGAACAGCACCCACCTGTGAACGATGCACTTTGTGCATTTCATTATTTCATTCTACATGTAAAATTTGTAAATCCCAGCACAATTTCTAGGTTTTATTCACTCCACTCTGAAGGCAGTAGGTTAGCTCTGCTACATAGTTGGCAAAGCTACTACAGTGGTACCTCGGGTTAAGAACTTAATTTGTTCTGGAGGTCCGCTCTTAACCTGAAACTGTTCTTAATCTGAAGCACCACTTTAGCTAATGGGGCCTCCCGCTGCCGCCGCACGATTTCTGTTCTCATCCTGAAGCAAAGTTCTTAACCCGAGGTACTATTTCTGGGTTAGCGGAGTCTGTAACCTGAAGCGTCTGTAACCTGAGGTACCACTGTAGTTAGAATACATATACTGCATGCATTGTCGTCCCTCCCACCCCCCTCTCTCTGTAGATACAGAGTTAGAGATAGGGAAGGGAGAGGAAAGCAGTCTTTGCATCACCTAGCTGGCCAGAAGTTATTCTGTCATTCCTTGCAAGTAATTGCTAGAAATTATTTTCCCATAGGTAGAGGATAGCCAGTTGTGTACATGGCTGGTGGAGGGCTGCTCTTATGCAAGGCTTGCATCTTAGCTTCTAAATGCTACTGAAGTGTCAGCAAGCTGTTTGGGAATTGACTTAGCCTCTTGCCTAGCAGCTATAGCTACAGTCACACTACACGGTCCCGTCTACCTCACCGTACAAGCAAAATAACTCAGCCAGGGCTGTGTGTGTGACAGCCACATGCTGAGGATGGTAGGAGGATGGGAAGGGGAGGGGAGAGAGGAACAAATATGAGTCCGTGTGGCTTGGCATGCCGAACGTCTACACTAGCTTCCTGGCAGATGTGTCATTGTTGCTTATTACAAGAAGAAGGTGATGGGGAGGTTGGCATGGCGACAACACACCAGCAGGAGTGGCAAATTGGCTCTGCCAATGCATTTGCACCCCAACAACCTCCCCACTGCTTCATTCCTCCACCTCTCCCTCTCAGTTTCATCCCTCCGCCTACCTTCTCAGTGACTCACCTGCTTGGAAACTAGTGTGTCAGCTCTGTCTCACTTGACAAGCTACTTCTTAAAGTCCGAGGACACTGAAATATTGTGTGTCATTGCTCGGGGTGACTGTCACCTGCTTTCAATTCCATACAGAGAGCACAGAACAAATCTGAGGGTTTTCCAATGTCTCAAGAACAATGTTTCTTACACGGTTCATCTCCATGCTATTCTCATAATATCCCTGTGAGGTAGATTAGGGCAAGAAGTAGCAACTTGCCCAACGTCACCCAGTGAGCTTGCTGGCTGAATCGGGATTTGAACCCTGATCTCCCAGGTCTTGGTCCTATACTCTCACCAATTTTCTCATCTGGGTTTATCCATTTTTTTATTATGGATAAGTTTTACCATCTATCATTGGCTATGCAATTTGCCATGTTAATCCCTGGGAAAGGTTCAGAGCCCAAATATTATTTTTAGGCCCATTTCAGTGAAGGACAACTGGCAGCCAATATCTGGCCAGTGGGCAGCCACCAGAAGGCCCACCACAGTACAAGCTGATGCATTTGTATTCAGAGTTAAATCCCAATGCCACCAGCGAGGCTTATTCCCAGGTAAATATGCATAAGCTTGCAACCTTAGAACCCCTTTTCCCTCCTATTGCCAGCCTCAGGATGTCCCTATTTTCATCAGAAAAACATTGGAGGGTATCACAGTTGTTTTCATGCAGGAACAAGTATGCTCTTTCCATGACAAGCAATACGCTTAGGACATGTTGAGTACATGGGCAATGGCAAAAGTGGGAGAGTAGAGACTTGGCCCTCACACCCACCAGGTTGTAGACCAGACAGGGGCAACCTCTGGCCCTCCAGACGCTGTTAAACTCCGTCTCTCATAAGTCTCACCCAGCATGGTCAATGGTCAGATGATGTGGGCTGAATTCCAACAACTTCTGGAGTTTCTCCATAGCTGCTGTGGAGCCTTGTCTTCTGTTGAATTGATGCTAAGTAGAGGTCAGGGAAGAGAATGTATTTCCCTGTGATATCCCATTAGGATGTTGGTAGTACAGTTTCTCGTTTCATTTCCTCACACTTCGGTTATGCTCTTTGCCAGGTCTCAGTCATTACTTTCCTAAGGCAGATTTCATTAATTAGAATATGAGTCACTGAAATACTTAAAATGACTTGGGAATAACAAACAGGGGATTAGTGTGTCTCATAGCAATTTGCCACACCAAAAAAAGAAAGACCAATGGCCCATTTAGAATAATCTTCTGAGTCTAATACCAGCTCATACTCAAATTATCTCTGAGGTAAATGAAACACTCCCACAATGCATTTGGCTAGTTATGCAGGGTTTTTATCAAAGCAGAGAAACATTTCACACTGACCTCAGCTGAGCAGAAGCGTATGCCCAAAGTATGAGGATTGATAGACCTTTTATTTTTATCCTAGTGAGAGCAATGGTGCAGGTGCTAAAGCAATTTATTTGAGTGTCTAATTCTATTTTGAGTCTGACTTGTCTTGTCAGCTCCATAGAACTTAACAGTTCACAGGTGTTCTCAGGAATAGCTCCAGCACACTTAAAGAAATTATTAGAAGGGTACGGATTGTGACATAACACTGTTCCCTGCCAAAATTGGAATTCATTGGGGAATGCGGTCTTTCAAATGCAGATCTAGGGATCAGCGTTCGTGCCTGCATAACCTTGAAGCTGCACTGCAACATGGCTCCGTATTGGCGCAGTGCTTTACCACAGGTGTATTCCTCAAAGTAGGTGAAAAGGAGAGGCTGTGTGGTGAGGTGTCAAGAGCGCCAGACAAGGAATGACTTTCTAAACCCTCCCACTCAGCCATGAAACCCACTGGGTGACTGTGGGGCAGCCACTCACTCTCAGCCTGGCCTACCTCACTGGGTTGTTGTGAGACAAAGGGGGGATAGCTGTGTGAACACTGTCCCAAACTCCTTGGAGGAAGCAGGGGACAAATGTTTAATTAATTAATTATCGGAAGGTACAGCACATGCTTGTGCACACAGAAGATCCCAGTAGCAACTTCAGTGACAAGGATGACTGGAAAGATCTCTTCCTGAGGCCATAGAGCTCTCCTGCCAGTCAGAGAAGGCAGCACACTGTTGTAGGTGGACATATGGCCTGTATAAAGCAGCTTCAGTGGGGCCCATGTAGAATCATAGAATTGTAGAGTTGGAAGGGACCCCAATGGTCATCTAGTCCAACCCCCTGCAATGCAGGAGTCTCAACCAAAGCATCCATGGCAGATGGCCATCCAACCTCTGCTTAAAACCTCCTAGGGAGAGGATTCTACAACCTCCCAAGGAAGACCATTCCACTGTCAGGCAGCTCCTGCTGTCAGAAAGTTCTTCCTCATGTTTAGCCAAAATATCATTTCTTGTAACTTGAAGCCATTGGTTCAGGTCCTACCCTTTGGAGGGTACTTTGCAGTTTGCACTAATTTTCTATGCTGTGCATTATATCTATATAGATTTCTAGGCACAATTTATTAAGTTTGTTGCCTATTAAAAAATTTTAAGGCTACCATGCAAACCATGGCTTCTGCAAAAGAACAACTTAGGCTGCAACCCCAGACACACATCCTAGGGCGTAACCCTCATTGAATTCAGTGGGACTTGCTTCCACATAAACATGCCTGAGGCTGCACAAAAGGATAACAAAGTGTTCCATAAAACATTGCTCATCTTATTTATTTCATTTATATTCCACCTTTCCTCCAAGGAGCTCGGGTAGCATACATGATTCTCCTGCTCCCCATTTTATCCTCGCAGCAACCTTGTGAGTGACTGGCCCAGCGAGCTTCACAATTTGAATCCTCGTCTCTCAGGTCCTAGTCTGGCACTACACCATACTTAACACTCCCTCCCCAACCTTCTCTTTTCTAGTTAAAAACCAGAACTGAGTTGAAAAACCACAGGCTTGAGAATGTCAGAAAATAATAAAATATGCCTTTTACCTAGTCCAGCTGGCAAGTCAAATCCCACAAAGTCCAACAGTCTGGATTTCTTATTAAGGTAGGAATTGCTCAGCCAAAGGAATTTTGGGTTGCTGGTGTGTGTGTGTGTGTGTGTGTGTGTGTGTGTAAAAACGTGGGTACTTTTATTTCTTGTCATTAGTAGTACACCCTGATCATACCTCTCCCCCCCCTCTGTTTTTCTCCTCTCTTTTTCTATGAACACAGAATGTATTGTGATGCTTCAAGGGCTCACCAAAGGATGGAGCCAGCCCCTCTGCATGCTTGCGTGCTTCTATTGTGCCAGAGCCATCTCAGCTATTCCAAATTCTGCGCCGCAGCCAGAGGTGATCACACCAAAGAAAGAAGGCAGGCTGGCGATAGGGACTGCTTGCCACGTAAAATCAGCCGAATGGTAATCCGAAGGGATGGAATTAACAACACTCTGGTGCTCACGCGAAAAATTAAAATGAACGCCACAAAGCCAGAGACAAGCCACCCACACAAGACAAAAAAAGGTAGCTGCCCAGGAGAAGCCATTGTAGAGAGAGAGATTAAATCCGCAGGGTTGGGAGGGAAGCAGTGGGAGCAGTAAGAGCATAAGAGAAGGTGTCACAATGATGGGTGGCGAGTTCTTCAAAGCCGTTCTTCTCCACTTTTCTGTCAGAACCAAGGAGGGCAGAGCCATTGAGAGCTAAATGGACCCGCTAAGGATTTTATTGATTGATTTAATGGAATTTGTACACTGCTTAATCATCAAAAACCTCTAAAGCAGTTCAGTCTCTCATTTAGCCTCTGGCACTAGTGCCATCAGGGCTAGCCAACATGGCGCCTTCCAAGGGTTGTTGGACTACAACTCCCATCTGTCCCAGCCAGCATGGCCTATGGCTAAGGATGATGGGAGCTGAGGTCCACAACATCTAGAAGGCACCATGTTGGCCACCGCTGGATGACAGAGGGTGGAATTCAATGTCACGTTCTTCCAAGTGTTCTGTCTGTGTAAGCATTCTGGTCTGCAAGACAGAATGATTCCCCCTCAACTCCCTCCACATGTTGTTCTGGTTGACCGCCCCTACCAACCAATTGTGGAGGGTGCAGGGGGGGTTAAATTCCATCACACATGTGGCAGTTCTTGTGCAGGGCTTCCATTAGCAGTTCGAAAGCACACCAGTTTAAGTAGATAAATAGGTACCGCTCCGGTGGGAAAGTAAACGGTGTTTCTGTGCGCTGCTCTGGTTTTGCCAGAAGCGGCTTAGTCATGCTGGCCACATGACCCAGAAAAGCTCTGCGGACAAACGCAGGCTCCCTCGGCCAGTAAAGCGAGATGAGTGCCAAAACCCCAGGGTCTTTCGCAATTGAATTTAACTGTCAGGGGTCCTTTACTTTTACCTTTTAGAACAGCAGTTTTAGGTTTTTCACAGCATGGTGATGAACTCTGATACTTACTAATGTCTGCAGATCTAGCTTCTGTTAAAGGCACGGGAACCAGGAGCCGTGAAAACCTCAGCAACCCTTTAATGCAAATTGGACATACACCCAGCTTTATACTGCAGAATTGCTTGTGTACTGGCATTGTACAACAGGCACATGAATGATGGTGGCTTTTTCCTTCCTGTGTTTTCCACGCAGCATTTAGATGACAGCACAGATGGTGACTGCTTCCTGACAAGAAACATGTCCATTAAAATGACTCATGAAGATAAGAGATCGTTCTAATCATAGGGCACAGACAGGACTAATTTATTATAGAAAGGGATTTGCTTTGCTGAAGGCTGCTGAAAAGGACCGCATCTTCCAAAAAGCTGGCGGTGAGAGCTATACCATAATATAGACATTATGGTGGTTCATTTACTGAGGTATGAAATGCTGGTAAAAAAACCACAAAACTGATTGGCAACAGAGTTAGGGTCAAACTGGACGTGACAGTAAGGAGAGCAGCTGGGTTATAAAAAGCAAAAGAAGTTAATACTATGCATGGAGGGGAGGCAATTTTTACTGGATTCACAGTGCAAGCGGGGGGGGGGGAGAGATTCAACCCTCTTCTCAACCAGTAGGAAGGATTGCCATTACACACCTGGCTTCTCCCATACCCTCCAAGCATCCTGCTTTTCCAGGGACAGTCCCAGAACTATGAAAGCCAACCTGGCTTCTGATTTGATCCTGAGATGTCCCTATTTCCCCTGCTAGCGCTATCACCACCAAGCTCGGGGAGGAGGATTAGCCAGGTGGCTATTTGTCCTAGGCCGTAGCAGCTGTGGCTGCGGTTGTGAGGGAGCACGCCATGGCTTCTCCATGGCTGCTGTTGCTGGCTCATAGCGGCTGCTGGCAAGGAACAGGCAAGGAGGAGAAGAGCCTGCCACTGCCGAGGCCCCGCCCCGCCTGACTCCAGCACTCCTGACAGTGTGCTTGCTCCTCGCCAAACTCCCTGCTGCCTCTGCTTGCTGGGAGGTGGCAGTGATGCCACTGCTGGGAGGCCCAGTGTGTGGCCACATCCATCCCTGCAGGCCAGGCCTGGAATCCAGCTTTTCTCATGAGGATAGGCTTTCCTTTTTTTTTTTTTTTTTTTTGTTCCAGCAGGATCCCTGTCCCTAACCTGCCTCACATTGTTGTTGTGAAAGGACTGCATGCACGATCCTAAGCTCCATGAAGGAAAGATGGGCAGATAATGCAGTAAGAAATAGGAAACAGCCAAACACCTGTGTTGTTGTGCACCTTCTCTTTTTCCCCCACCCACCCTTTTGACAAACGGCATAATGAAATGTCAAAGCACCTACTTAGCTGCATTTTATCTCCCTTTCTTGTACGTCAATCATGTGTGACAGGTCAGCCAAAAGCAGGGAGCTGCCTCCCATGCTCCTTTCCGAGTCTGATCTCATTGCCATGGATACTGCTGCCGACTGCAATCGCTCCGGCATTATGTCCGGATTTCCTCACAGGTGCAGATTTGATGCACATAAAAGAATAGAATTTAATTTCCAAGCAGATGCTGTTTATGGAAAGTGACTGTGAAGAGCCTGCCTTTGCTTGGGGTGATGCTTTAGCTGCGCTGCCTCCGATTTTCTTGCAATTACTTCGTAACGTCTAATTTTTATTTAAAAGTCTGCTATCAGATTGCTCTTTCAGGCTACAACGTGCAGAACTCTTGGATAAATTCCCGGTTTTTTTCTTATCTGCTTGGCTTCCTTTCAGGTTCAAAACATGCCTCTGTGGTAAGTCACAAACAGGCATTTGGAAGGCACATCTCTCCCTTAGTTTCTGCTGTCTTCCTTCTGTGAAGAGATGGCCTTTAATGACCTAGAAAAGGGCAAGGCAGATAAGGAGCTCAGGGATGCCTGCAACCTCCCAACATTTGCATACATGATAGCTATTCAAAATAGTCAGGGGAAGGAGAATCAATATAATTTGAGTATCTCTTCATCTGGGTTGGCCCAGATAACTGAAAATCTACTGGGGAAACCAGCCAAAATTTGGCTTTTTGAGGTGGGGTGGAAGGTGGGTCATGAATACCACTGAGAATAAGTCATGTGAAGCTCCTGGGTGCATACAAATGTGTTTCAAATATACATAAACCAGGAACGGACAAGTTTAACAACACATTTCTTTTATTCTTCCTCCCCTTCCCTCTACAAATACTCATCTTGAGTATTTTGATAATCACTGGATTTCTATGGGTAGGCACCAACCACTATCATCTTAACAGCATCACCTCAAGTCTTATCCTTTCACATGCATTTGATGACTTAAATATACAGTATTCAAAGATGCAACTAGCTGTGATGAATGATGATAATGATGGAAGACGATAATGATACTTAACACTTCTACAGCACTTTCAAAGTATTTCATATGGTTACAATCATGATCACAACAACCCTGTAAGGTATGTCTGAATTGCAAATGAAGGACTTGAGGCTGACAGAGTGGCTCGGATACCTAGGCAGATGGATAGGCTGAGAAAGAATAATTTGTCAAGAGTGTTGTGATGTTTTGCTACAATAGCTATAGAAGGCCAGGGTTTAATTTGAGCAAAGTCTCACAACATAGGCACCAACTCCTGGGGGCTGGGACAGTTTCAGCTCCCCAAATGTATCTTTTGAGGGGGCCAGTCCTCCTCTTATTTTCAGATTGCACTCGGTTCTGCCCCGTGGCTCCTCCCAACATCGTGTGACATCACATTGCCCCTCCCAATCCTTTGGGGAAGCTGGCACCTCTGTCTCACAAAGACTCAGCCCCATTTCAATTCCAGGACTGATGGTCGAACTACACATTACATGACTTGCATGGCTAACACAGCTGTTGTGACTAACCCTTCCCTCCCTAGTGATCATTCCAACAAAAATTGAACCACCACTATCATGCACAGTAGTTAGCCTTAGCAAAAAGCTCTCGCTGGTTCTTTTAAAACATGTGAACTAACAGCAAAAGTAGTACTCCAAAATAACTCAGAATTACCTGCCCAAATAGGAGGGGATTGGAAATATTAAGATTTATTAAATTTGTACACAGCCCTTCATCAGGAACACCTAAACACACCATATCACAAAGGAAGCAATATTATGTCTACATTTTCATTATGGCCAAGTGGCACATTTACTTATTTATTTATTTAAAAATATTTATAAGCTGCCTTCTAGGGCAAAGCCCTTCCCAGACAACTTCCAACAATATAAAGTAATATATTAAACCAGAAAGCAAAATAAGAACTAAGCAACAGTAAATAAGAACAACATTAAAATTCCCAGCCAACTGCCTACTGTCAAAAAGAGGACAAGCAAGACCAAAAAGAAAAGAAAAGAAAGAATAAAAGGAATGCTGATTTGCATAAAAGTTGCACAGAGTATTATAGATGCATATTTAGAAATAATTTTATAATTTAAATAGAAATATCATACACTTCAGCATCATGGGGAAGACTGGCTGTTGCCCAGGGGCTAATAGCCGATGACCGACTTCAAGGCCCTTCCTCTTCTCCCTTCTTAGGGTTCTATATCTTTAAACCAGATTTGGATCCCATAGCTTTTCACATTGAGGACATCCTATCCTGTGTAAAGTCACTTGTCCATTCTAGATCAGTAGAACAGCTGCAAAAAGCTACAAAGTAAATCAAAACAAAACATCACTAAAATATAGCAACCTAGTTAAAATCCTTCCAGAGAATGCAGCAGGAAACAAGTGAAATTTAAGACCCCCTTAAAAGGCCACAATTTGTCTATTCCTATATTTGTTGCAATCTCCATTGCTCTCGATCACTGTGAGGAAACAGACCCTGTAAAGAAGCCACTGGCAGCACTCCCTGCCAGCCAGGGAAGTAAGGTTTTTGCATCTGCATGCAGTACCCTAAATTCGCCTGTCCCCCTTCCGTGCTCAAAAACGTGTTACAGGTCTCAACCTGACTACAAGTCCTGCTCTGCGTCTGTTTTAGCATGCAAGCAGTTCCAAACATCTTACTATAGTTTGTCACATTAGGCAAGATTCCACCTTCAGGTGATTCTCTACAGCAAGACAAGCAGCTCTGGAGACGAATGAGCTTGGTGCAATACAGAAGATATTGTAAGCCCAATAAACAGGGCAGCAGATTAGTTGTAAATCTGTTGCAGTTTGTGTGTGTGTGTGTGTGTGTGTGTGTGTGTGTGTGTGTGTACATACACAGTGGTACCTCAAGTTATATATGCTTCAGGTTACATACACTTCAGGTTACAGACTCCGCTAACCCAGAAATAGTATCTCGGGTTAAGAACTTTGCTTCAGGATGAGAACAGAAATCGTGCTCTGGCAGCACGGCGGCAGCGGGAAGCCCCATTAGCTAAAGTGGTGCTTCAGGTTAAGAACAGTTTCAGGTTAAGAACGGACCTCCGGAACGAATTAAGTACGTAACCAGAGGTACTACTGTATATATAATAAAAACTGTCAAAGCCTACCATGAAAATTTGAGGTTCCTTTGGCATGCCTAGCTTTTCCAATGCCGAAAGGATCCCATTTAATTATATGCTTCTGATCATAAAACTATATGAAATTGGCCCCTGTGTGGCTCACCTGTGTTCCAAGTATGCAGCAGCCGAGAGCCTATTTATTTATTTTCTACACCACTAGCAGTACTAAAGCTACAGCCGTAGAAGAGGGTGGTTGATGCATTCCCGGCCTTTGCTCATCAGGTTTGGCTCTGATTCCAGAATCTTACCAGGGAGATGATGAGCAGCATGAAGCAGAAGGCACAGCTTGATGTTCTAGCTCTCGCAACTCCAACAGTTTGAGAGAAATCCTGTTTTGACTTGTCTGCTGAGTAAATATGATGTGTAAGTCTCAAGGGGAGAATAAAAAAGCACAGGCTGATCCAGTGTTATCATTTTAAGACGCTTGCTTGAGGAGGGGTTGTTTTAAAGGAAGGGGTTTCCAATTAGAAAGATGCCTAGGAAATGTTTTCTAGCTCATTTCGTGTCTCCTTTCATATTTAGCTGGTACTTCGTGTTACGTCAAAACACAACATGACACCTTCTTGACTAGTGATGGCAAAACAGGAGGGGGGGGAACCCCACACAGGCATTCTGCTCAGCTAATACCCAGAGTCTGACAGACTGTTATGTCAACTAAATCCAGATTATGTATAAACTCAAATATACAGTGGCACCTTGGTTCTCAAACTTAATCCATTCCAGAAGTCCGTTCCAAGACCAAGGTGCACTTTCCCATAGAAAGTAATGCAAAATGGATTAAATCCGTTCCAGACTTTTAAAAACAACCCCTAAAACAGCAGTTTAACATGAATTTTACTATCTAACGAGACCATTGATCCATAAAATGAAAGCAATAAACAAATCAATCAGTAGCTGAGCTGGGTTCCACATAGTGACAAAAACAAAAAGAGCCGCAAAAACAAAAACACTAAAGAAATAGCAAAAACAGACAGACCTCAGCGTAACACTCAAAACGGAAGTGTGGCACTCAAAACGGAAGTGTGGCACTCAAAATGGAGCATGTTCAGCTTCCGAAAAAGGTTCGCAAACCAGAACACTTACTTCTGGGTTTGCAGTGTTTGGGTTCCAAGTTGTTTGAGTACCAAGGCATTTGAGAACCAAGGTACCACTGTAGGTGACTTTTGTGAGAGGACAACCTCCTTTCCCAGGTTTTGCTGTGTATATCTCGGTTCTGTTTTATTGGGAAGATGTGGCTTTCCTTTAACAGCCATTGGCCATTTGAAGCTTCTGCTTAACCTAAATTAAATTAGATACAGGAGGCAGGAACACCTAATTTCAAAAGTTTGATATTTTCTGTTTAACAGTTTTATTTATTTACTGGGACATTTATAGCCTTTCCACTTCAAAAGGGACCTTGAGGCAGCTTAGAAAAATAAAATATAAAAGCACAAGGATCCAGTTATGGGGAAGCTACTCTACCCCAATAACACATGGATCAGGCCTGTGAAGGTGGCAGGAAACATTGTTGTTTTAAAAACTATTGAGATTTTTATTCATTTTGTTAAATATATCAAATGCATCTATCACCTTTCTGAATTATTGTTTGCATAATGTTAAATAACTGTTCTTTCCTTCTTATTTTTTGCATACTGTTAAATGTATCAAATATATCAATCACTTTTCCCTATTATTGTTTGCATACTGTTAAATAACTAAAACTAATAATAAAAAATCTATTCAGCTTCTGGGGTTCTTTTGGATGGTATTGCAAAATGCATTCCAAAATACAAATAGGAATCAGATATAGTCATTTGGATTTTACAAGGCCTTTCGCTTAACCCTGGTATCCCCAATGTGGCATTACAGAGCCTACAGACCATCAAGGCTCCCTACTCTACCAATTTATTTATTTTTTAATTTGGGGTGGTTTTGGTTTTGGTTTTTTCGCTTGGTGGAGGTGCTTGTTCCTTGGGCTATATTGCCTGATCGTGTGTGTGTGTGTGTGTGTGTGTGTGTGTGTGTGTGTGTGTGTTGTGGGGGTGGGGAATCTGAGCATCTCCAGGTTGTGGTGGTGGTGGTTGTTGTTTTGGTGAAATTGTTACTTTTATTTATTTGTTTAAGAGTCCAACTCTCTTAACCACTGCACCATATTTCC
The DNA here is from genome assembly GCF_965113315.1 of Podarcis vaucheri. Lineage (NCBI taxonomy): Eukaryota > Metazoa > Chordata > Lepidosauria > Squamata > Lacertidae > Podarcis > Podarcis vaucheri. The sequence goes on along the minus strand of NC_138760.1, from coordinate 57,134,330 downwards.
ACAATCATTTCTTAATTTCCACATGTGTCTCCAGGTGCAAATAGTTTCAGAACCCATGGCTGAGTCAACGATGCAGCATGCTAGACAGTTTATAACTCCAGTATGTACAATAGGTGATTTACGTGTGCCATTTCTGTAAACAGGCGCGTCCCACTGCGCAACCCCCAATTATTTTCCATGCTTTATTCCAGCTGAAGGTTTTCCATATCTGGACACAAACATTTTCTATGAAAGACAAAGAGCAATGAGAGATTCAGCCAGAACCAGCAAGTCACGCTTAACTCCTAGAGGTCTGTTTGTGCATCACAGCCTTTTTGTCCATGCTCAGTAAAATTCAAACCATTATCCAAACATCTGCCACGGTTTGCGGGGTGGGTGGGGGGTTGAGATTAAATTGTACCTAGAAGCTTCTGTCTTATCTCAGTTTATACATTGAGAAAATATTAACTTCCACCCTATATTAAAGTTGACCAAGATTCATTGATTTACATCACCTGCTGTTCTCATTTATAAAAATGGTGCTGTCTTTATCAAACAGAGCCAAGGATCCAAACAGTTGCAGAGGCAGAGTAATGAAACAAGAAATAACAGTTTGGAGCATGAGAAAGCAAAAGCTAGAGCTAAAGCAGTCAAAAGGGGGTGGGTGGGAGAGAATCTGGTTTTTGAAGGAACTAATACCAAAAGCTTCACATAAGCACCCTCTCTGCTATCTCATGTATCCCTTTAACCCAAGGACCACTGGGAAGAAAGAGCTCCTGCTGGAGGTTTTGAAGTGAAGTTTAGGCTTATCTCATTGCAGCCCTTAAAGATGATAAACAAGTCTCCAGCTGCCTTCCTTTATCACTTGCTGAAGATTTACTTTGCTGGCATATGGGAAAAGTATAGTTAAAGGGCCATATCCCCCACTCCCCCACCACACAGACACACTACAGATTAGTTCTCACATTCTAAATCAACCAGCGAATAGCTTAGCTCTTCCTCTGAATTTGAGGGCTGAGGCTTATGTACATTAAAACTCACACAGATGTAAGCAGAAGTCAAAAAAATCTTTGGTTAGCCTACCAACAATGTACCAGAGTTACAGAGGAAATGCATATGCTTTTATTACTGTGCAGGAAGGCCACCCAGATTCAGTTTTGACGACCCTCCAACACTTCCAGGACTTCGAAATGAAGTCCAAAATGGCCAGTAGGCCTAGTCATCCAGTCATAAAGACCTCTGCAGAATAAAGCAGTTTCTGATATTATTGTGTTCAAGTCCTTTGGACATGTGCTGTGGAAATTCTAGCATGCAATTTCATCATCATACTGGACGATGCATTGAAGACCCATGCCACGTGCAGTGAGACAGACGCTGGGTTTACTGGAGTTTACCAACTGATTCCACTGAGTCAGAAGTCCAGCTCAAATCCAATTCCACCCTGACCCTGAACCACAAAATTCAATGCATGTTATGGCTGATATGAAATTCGAAAGCACTGAATTCAGATATTCAGTTATTTTGTGAGTCCTCATCTCAATAGTTTTAAGACAGTCCTGTCACCTGCAACTCTTCCACACTATTCAGAAAGTTACATCCAGTTGCCTACTGCACAAATACATTTCCCCTCCATCCATTCCATATTGAATCGTATCATTTCTTCTAAGGCAAACACAAATACACCCACACTACCTGCATTGCTCCTTTGTCTTTAATACTGCCTTAGCAGGAAAAATAGCAAGCCTGATCCTTAGAAATTGCTTGATTCACTTCTCTGTGTAAACGGATGCATCATTTTCAAACATAATGAGTAGGAGAATGGCAGAATGATTGAGGCAAACAAACAAGCATTTACAACACCAAAGCAGCTAATTTCATTGAATATTTTATGCAATATCAGTATCAACATTACTTGTTCCTTTTTATCAGGGGAATCTAAGCACCAGGAGAAAACAGATATAATACCATACTAGAAACAGAGAAAAGAGGTATCAATGCTTCCTGTACAACACATATATAAGTCAGTCTGAAATTGCCTTCTTTGTGAATCTCATTAAGAGCTAAGGAGTGCCAATCTATACAATCAGATCATAAATAAAGGCAAATTTCCATATGGGGTTTTTTGTCCCCACAAAAAAACCTATATGGAAATTTGCCTTTATTTATGATCTGATTGCATATATTGTATAGGGGTGTCTCAGTGAAGAACATAGCCTTTTCAGCGAAAGGTCTAGTTTTCTAGACAGGTCCCATGAATGTTTTACTTTGGGACACAAAGTAAAATGTTTTTGCTTCAGCAAGCTGTTAATCTCCCATAGAAGCTGAAGGTTACCTGTGTTTGATTTCGTAACCAATGCAGAAGGGGGAAAGAACAGACTAAAAGGAAGCAGAATGACACAGAAGGAGAAGCCGCTGGGGGGGGGGGGGAATAGATTATGAATTTAAATTGTAAAGTAAAAGCATGATCTGAAAGAAATGGGGAAAGAATGTGTTGCAGAGAGGGAATGAGAATGAGCGTCGGATGGATTAAGACAAGCTATGAAATCTGAAGGCCTGGGGACACTTGAAAGAAATGGTCCTCAAGGAAGAATAAGAACAGACAGCTGGAAGATGGAAATCAACCAGAAGGCTACAATTATGTCAATGTTATATTGAAAGCTTGTGACAGAAAAGTGAAACAAGTAGTGCTCTGCGTTTTGTGGCTCAGGAGCTTTGTTGGAATGGAGATTGTGTTCTAGTTGAAAAGGTTAAAGCAGAAGTCCCCAAGGTTTCTGAACCTGGGGCACACCTGCAAATGTAAGGAACTGCTTGAGCACAGAAGATACCCATTTCACCAAAGAAACATTGGGAAGCATCCCCTCCACACACAAAACAGGCAAAACACTAACACACACCCAAAAGAAACAAAGCAAAGGTTTGAAGAGCAAGCAAAGGACACCCAGCTCTGAAAGACCCCATCTAACCAATCAAAAGTAAGACAATCACTCAAAAAAGCAGGCAACACTCCTTGAAGAAACAAATGCAAAAAAAGTAAAAACACACATACCTCCTGAAAAAAATATAAGAAAGCAGCAAATCCCCTGGCTGACCCCACCGCACCCCAAATTTTAATTTCCTCCAGTGGCACTGCCCTCTTCCTTTAAAAAAAAACAAACCATGCATTTCTTAAAATCTGTATGGGCAGGATGCCTCCAAGCAGGACATCTGGGTGACCATGTTATGGGAGCCCCAGGATTAAAGACTTCCAGCCTTCATCTTAAATCTGAGGTGTCATTGTAGAGCTGCTGAATCTGGCAACTCCAGCTAGCATCAGATGCCCCCTTAAACACACGTACCTGTCATAAACACTGTTTTTTTAACTCTTTAAATAACCCAAGCCAAGACGAATATTTTGGCATGCAAGATACACACCGGTGGGTGATGGATGGAAGATGAAGGGCCCGGCATGAGGGGCAGGGAAGAGAGTATCACCCAAGGTGGGAGGTTGGGGAAAGAGGGGGAAGGTCCCAGGTGAGAGCTGGGAGGGCTCCCCCTCCTTTGTGTGGAATAACGGTTAATATGAAACCTTGATAGAGGGCTTTGTATCATTTTCTCTTTTTTTCTTTTTCCTCTTTTGCTTATTCTCTTTTTCTATCTTTTCTCTCTGTTTTGTTTATACTTAGTTTGGGTTTTATTGTATTCTATGTTGAAAACTTTCAATAAATAACTGATTATATATATTTAAAAAAAACTCTGTTGCCATTACAAAGGGCTGCCATTCGAGAGGGAACCAGCATCGATTATACGGGGCTTCTGTCCTCCGCAAGTAGTCTCATCCAACCAAGATGTCTTCAAGATGTCCAATCATCACTTAGGCAAATAAGAAACTTGAAGGATGCTTAATCCAACCCTCTTTCCTCTTGTCTGTCTAACACTTACACCTCTGGAAACATCAAAGGCAGAGGACTGCTCTGCAAAGACAGTAATCAGTATGCAACTCTCTGCTGAATTTCTGTTTACTTGAATCAGAGCTAAACTACCGGTTTACTGTAACAATAGCAACATCAGTAACTTACATGGCATATTTAAACAAATGATTCAGGAAGCAGCCAATTTTTCATTCTTTTTAATCACTTGAGAAAATATAATAAATACACTAGTCTTTTGAGATTAAAAAAATTGCATTTGTCCTTTCAACCCCCTGATAATTCTTTTTCTCCTGTTGTTCCATGATATGTATTTTTTCCTCTTTCCTCTGTGCTCTGATTCATCCTGTTGTCCTCCAGTAATTTGATGGGTTTTTCTTGATAAACACCAATGGAAAATTTGCTAAAGTAGCTCACGGATTTAGGAAGGGCTTTATATTGAGAAAGATCCAGCCAATTCAAACCAGCTAAATTAAAAGGAGATGGACTTCCGTTTTTGTTCAGTTCAATTACCTTTTGCAGTGCAGCAGGTAATTTGTGAGCCCCGGAAAAACAGAGCAAGTGCTTCTATTCAGTTTACTCAGATTGCTTCCATCAAACAAATGTAGGTCTTTGGAGGGATGAGCATTTTAGGAATGGACATTTGTTCTTAATGCTAAAACATTTGCTCTGAAAACCCATTCTTGAAATCAAATGTCTGAGCTGGAACAACTGATGAACACACTTTGAAAACTGACGTAGTCCTAAGTGCCCCAGTGTTCTAAGCACATTTGCTTAAAAGTAAGTCCTAGGGACTTACTTTAAAGTAAATCTCATTTTTCCATTCTCTGTTTCTCATTTTCCCAATCTTAAATTCACATTCCTGCAGCAATCTGCAATTTTATTATTATTATTTAAATCCTCACAAGAATTTACCAGCATTTTTGTGTGAATGTCTCCTGACACACACATTTTGTAGGCATTTTCTCCTAACATAATGCATCTTTGCATTTTATTTTCACTAATCCTGCCTCACACTTTTCTCAAATTTTTGTAAATGTTGGTTGTAAAATTCAGATGAATGCAAATTTTGAAGGATGGCTGTATTTCAATCCTCATATTATTAATTATTATTACTATTATTATTTTTATTTGTATACTGTACTGCCATTCATCCGTAGATCTCAAGGTGGTTCACAGCATATTGTTTCAGAAAGTGGGAACTTTATAGATTCGCCTTTATATGTGAGCTGAATCAAATTTCTCCCCCTTCTCTATCATATTCTTCTGATCTCATGGGTACTCCAGTAGGCATTCAATTCCACACAATGCACCCTGAGGCTCATTGTGTCAGGTGATGGTGAGCCCAAGTAGAGAGATGATATCTACGGTTTCCTCACTAGCCTGGTGAGTTGCTGGGGCAAATTTGAGAAGACAGCAGCCCACAGCCCCTCAGGGACAGCTTTCTGCATGACTGCTATGTCTGGGAGCAGATGACGCATCACTGAAAGCTGCACCGTATCTGTCATCTCTCTCCAAAATTGGTCGTGCCCTAATGCAGCCTGAAAAGGAGCCGCTCCACAACTTTATGGCTGGGAACACTCTGAGAAAGAAATGCAGGAGTGGAAACAGCCGCATGAAACAGTGAGACTTTTTAGAGTACTTGTCTTCAGGCCACACGCACATTTGGAACTGCTTAGCATCATGTTGGGCCAACTCACCTTCTTTGACTGCCACTGTGAGTTAAGGGGCCTTCCTGGGAAGTCACAAGCACCACAGGCCTCCAGTTCTGGGGAATAACTTCAGTTCCTTCAGCTTCATCTGTGGCTCAGGAGGAAATTGTGACACAGGAAGAAATTGTGGTCCAAGAGCACCTGGGAGAATTCAGGCTAGACTTTTAATGAAGCTTCCTAGACATGGGGTGGAAATACCTTGCAGATATTATTGGACTCCCAACCGCCATCATCTCTGACACTGCTGATGGGAGTTGTGGTTCAGCAACAACTGGAGAACCAGCAGTTGGCCGCCTCTGTCCTAGACTAGCAAAGTTGGTGGCTTTATTTTTAGAAAGAAAGCATGAAAGAAATTAAATTGTATACCTCCCCCAATTATTTTTTCCACTAATGACTCACAGAGAAACAGAACACTGGATTAGTTGATTCAAAATGGTTGCTGTCATGTTGACATCCCAACTTCATGGGTAGCATACTGACACTACAAAGTAGTCCTGAATGCGTTAACATTTTTTGGATTCACTCCCCCCCCCCTTTCCACAGCATCCATTTGAATTCTCATTGCAGCAGAACTGCACATAGAAGCTGGGTGCACCTTAATTTGGTCTTGCAGCTTAGGTCTTGCAAAGTGTTATCACATTTGTAATCACCTGGAGGCCATGGCCAGCTTAACTAACAAAGCTGGACTAGTTTCGTTCCCTGCATATAATGATATAATCTTGGCACTGAATCATCCAAATAGCACAGCCCTTTGGGGAAAGGTTCAGTGCAAGAAGAGGGTTAATTGTAATATTGCAGAGGGCAATGAAGGTCTGTTAATTAGAGGTGGAGAGACAAAGTGCAATAATTCAAATACAGTCCAGGTTTTACTCCATCATAAACATAAATCACATAGGTCAGAGTGACATTTCTATAGAACTATCTATACAGAATTATTGTTACTTATAATCACTGCAGCTACATAAAAGAGTCAAGCCCTTGCTGTACGGTATTTCTGCAGCATAATTTTATCGGTATATTTATACATATATGTTTTTATACAGTTATATGCATTGCTGTATGCCTGTGTTTATGTCTTGGCTACTATAGGAAACATAGAGGGTGTGTGTGTATAACTGGCATATAATATGGTATGTATAATAAGGCAAATAATATTGAAGAATCTTTTGTATTTTTAGTGAAACCAAAGGGAAGGTGGACTTGCTTCTCACTGGATTAAGGAGCAAGGCAGAAATCTGTGTGGGTATTGGGATTTTCAGAAAATTGTGTCCTTCGCATAATATATGTTAGTTCCTTCAATACATTTTCTCTTTATTTAATAGCACAGACCAAATTAAGAAAAGCAAGAGTTGCAGCACCGAGACTGTTGTGAATTTCAAAAAAAGGAGTGGGGAGGAGCAGAGGCAGCTTCTGCACAATGAATAGTGCAATGCCATGAATATGTGTGTATGCCAGTCCATTCGCTAGAGAGGTTAATAGCAGCAAAATGTCTTGGAAAGAGGCAGATCTTGCAATCTTGGGTGTAAGATTTTAATCAAAGGAGAGAAAGGCATTTGTATAAAGTGTCATGAAAAGAGTAATGGAAGTCTTAATATGAGACTGTAAAACAAAAATGGTCATTCAGTCTTCACATTGGCTCATCCTTGTGAAAAGCACCCAATTTCAGTAACAGGCTTTTTTCAGGGGCGGGAGGAATTAAGACAATATCAAGCATAAGGGAACATGGATTGCATGTTCAAGTTCAAGTTGAACACTATGTTCCAGTGCAGAATGTGAGAGGTTTTTCATCTGGAACTACAGAGTCAATGTCATTCCAAAGTCAAGCAACTTTATCCTCAAAATATAGAACCAGTTGGTCACAGTGGGCCCTTCAATGTTCCAGAGGCCTGTCCCCCCCCCATGGGAGTCACTAACAAGAGGATGCAATGCAAGCTGCAAAACGAGTCTTCTTCACAGTCTACACCACCACATGGTAGGCATGATAATGTGTGCTAGCCAATGTTCGGTCAGCATCTATGTGAGACTTGAGCCACTTATGTTTTAGTCTTCATCCAGCAACCAAGCAATCCCACATTCTGCAATCATCCCTCCAAATAAACACCTCTTACCTGCAGGCAGGTAGCAATCACACCAAGAAAGAAAACTCTCAGACTGGTGTGGGCAACACACACACACACACACACACACACACACACACACAGACACACTTGCTGACTTGAGTAAGAGATTTAGTTGATGATTCCTTGAGCGGTAGGTAGGAAAGACCTGCTGAGAAAGTCTGTGGTGCCCTAAAGGTGTGGAGTACATGAAAAAAGTCCTGAATACTGCATGTTTATCCAGAATGACCCAAGGAACATATGAGTTCTTCATTTTCTACCCACAGAGATAGAATCTGTTGCATTTTCTACACAGAGGGGTCTCTGTATGCTTTTCCACAGGGGATCGATCCACAAAATACTCCCCATAGCAAGTAAGCCATTTCATTCAACTAGCCTGAACATTTTCACCTTTCATTGTATACAATTCAAGGGGAGACAGTTGATTTTGTTCTGGCCAATTCAGGCTGTAGCCAAACCTTTCTCTGCTTGAATTTGATGAGATTATAATTGCTGCATGTGATGTCACAATGTTGAGAATGAAAGCGCTGATTGCTAAATGAAGATTGCTGGACACTGTTTAGGTTTCTCATTCACAAAAGAAAACTAAGAGAGAGAGAAAAAGAGCAATGCTTTTATGCATGAGTCAGGATCCATTAACTTCTATCTAATTATAATTTATGAATGTCTCATTTTGAACAAAGTGGCAGAGGGAGGGGAAGGGGGAGCTCTGAAGCTTAAGATGTGATTGTGCATAACTAACAGAACAAAGGTAATATACAACTCAAGTTGCTGCTGCTTTCATTTTGGGGAGCAAATTGGGGGAGCTATGATTTGTTTGAAAAGGATATGCTTACAACAGTATTGTAAAGTGTCACTTTATGCTTCCTCCCAACTCCCATTCCTCCAGTGCTGGCAATCTTGATTTGAAAGTATTCTCCTTGCCTCCTTTTTTACTTTGATATACAAAATCGTTTGCTAGCTTTGGAGTGGAGTTGAAATACACCGAGACTGTTTTGTTGCTGTTTGGAGATGTAATATATTAGCAAGCTTTCCTTGGAAAGGATACAGCCAAGAGCTTATCTGTGCCTCATTCAGATATTACTTACTAGAGGAACATTAATCCCTTCCCTATACAAATGTGGTGTCATATGAATACTGAAAACTAACTTAGGTCCTAGGTTTCTAGGTTACATTGGTGGCTACTTGATCCTGGTCTTTTTAGGACAGAACTGTGTGTGTACATGTAAACCTTGTGGCAGGATTAATTGGAGGGACAGATGAAGGTGTTTGTGGTGGAGATACCTTGTGGCAAAAGAGAGGCAATCACAAGGGGCATGGAAACCTAGACCCCAGTAGAAATTGGCCAATAAAACCAAACAAATCCTGGGACAGAGAAATAATGTACTGCCATGTGGTAAAGGTAAAGGTAAAGGGACCCCTGACCATTAGGTCCAGTCGTGACCGACTCTGGGGTTGCGGTGCTCATCTCACTTTATTGGCTGAGGGAACCGGCATACAGCTTCCGGGTCATGTGGCCAGCATGACTAAGCCGCTTCTGGCGAACCACAGCAGTGCGCGGAAACGTCATATACCTTCCCGCCGGAGCAGTACCTATTTATCTACTTGCACTTTGACATGCTTTCGAACTGCTAGGTTGGCAGGAGCAGGGACCGAGCAACGGGAGCTCACCCCATCACGGGGATTCGAACCGCCGACCTTCTGATCGGCAAGTCCTAGGCTCTGTGGTTTAACCCACAGCGCCACCCGTGTCCCTTGCCTGCCATGTGGTAGGGGCGCATTAATATAGTCAATAGTTCATTCATTCCTGGCAGCATCATGGAGAACCCACTGATTTGGGGCTACAATTCCCATGAGCCGTAGCCAGCATGACCAATGGTCACGGATGAGAGGTGTTGTAATTTAACAAGATCTGGAGGGCAGCAGGTTGGGGAAGGCTGATTAAAGGAGAGCACCCTGATTCATGAAATCTTGTACTTCTAATTCCTTCTGTTCTAGATCTATTTTAATGTTGAGAACTCTTCACTCTGAAACCGGGTTGCCTCATCTCTAGTGTACCTGTCTCAGAATACAGGTAGGTAGCCGTGTTGGTCTAATGCAGTAGAAATACTCTCTATATATATATAAAAATACACTGAAACAGAAGTCGCCAGACCTTTATATATAGTATGAGGGTGGGGAGGGATGTTATTCAGAAGGGTGGTGGGAATGGGTGATTGGCTGATAGGTGTGGTAAACCTGTTGACGACTGTTAACGGCTGCAATTGGTCTTACAGGAAAAAGCAAGGGTTGAGATGGCCATGGCTTTATACATGATAAAGCTCTCACTATATATAAAGGTCTGGTGACTTCTGTTTCAGTTTATCTGAAGAAGTGTGCATGCACACAAAAGCTCATACCAAGAACAAACTTAGTTGGTCTCTAAGGTGCTACTAGGAATGCGGGTGGCGCTGTGGGTTAAACCACAGAGCCTAAGATTGCTGATCAGAAAGTAGGCGGTTCGAATCCCCGCGACGGGGTAAGCTCCCGTGGCTCAGTCCCTGCTCCTGCCAACCTAGCAGTTTGAAAGCACCTCAAAGTGCAAGTAGATAAATAGGTACCACTCCGGTGGGAAGGTAAATGGCGTTTCCGTGCTCTGCTCTGGTTCACCAGAAGCGGCTTAGTCATGCTGGCCTCATGACCCGGAAGCTGTACGCCGGCTCCCTCAGCCAATAAAGCGAGATGAGCACCGCAACCCCAGAGTCAGCCACGACTGGACCAATGGTCAGGGGTCCTTTTTAAGGTGCTACTGGACAATATATATATATATATATATATATATATATATATATATATATATATATATGCTTTCGTAGATTTTCACGGGTATAGGAATGCAGGTTTTGGTGTCTTCGGGTGTCTTCCCGTGTAAGAGTCGGGGTGTCTGTGCGACGTTTCGACGAGGTCTCACTCGTCATCTTCAGGCTGGTGCTTTCGGCTTCTTGTTACTGGAACAGAGCAGAGTCTGGTGTTTGAGTTCCTATAAATACTGTTGAGGGGTGTGGTGTATAGCCTCCAACGTTCTGGGTAGAGAGGAAGTTCCTAGATTAGTGTGTCTTTTCTTCTTTTGTTCCTTAATTACTTGAGGGATATCTTGGGTGATTTCATGAGTGATATTCTGAATATCACTGGGTGGGTCATTAATTACTTGAGGGATATCTTGGGTGATTTCATGAGTGATATTCTGAATATCCCTGGGTGGGTCATTAAGTGTAGATTAGTTGCTAAAGCTCTCGTGTCTTAACCTCTTGAGCTTGTGAAGAGTTTTTCTGAGAAGATGGCTGTGCTGCATTTAGTTGTGCTCTGGCTTGGCTTCGTGTATAGGGGCGAGCTGTGGTTTTGTGCCTTGTGCCAGCCAGATCTGTGTAGGGATTGCAGGGGGGTGCAGCATCCGGAGGTGCCACTATAGTTTGGTTGCTGGATGGAGTCTGTAATATGTACATAAACACAATATCAAAACTGCCTTCTGCACCAACCAAAAAATAGCCAATATCCTCAGAAACCCAAAAGACAAAATCCAGCTGGAAAACCAAGGGGTCTATGAAATACCCTGCAAAGTCTGCCCAGCCACGTACATTGGACAAACAAACAGACGAATAAATGCACGTATCGCAGAACACAAGAATGCCGTCAAAAAAGAAGAAAAAACTTCCTCTCTTTTCCAACACATGAAAGAAACAGGACACGAAATTAATTTTGCAGATTCCAAATTGCTCTTTAACATGGAACATCACCACAAGAGAATAATCATGGAAGCCATCGAGATAGAGAAACACCCTCACAACATGAACAAGCGTGACGACACGTCCCGCCTGCCAGACATCTGGAAATTAGCCCTCCCCACAAAAACCGACACCAGAACCAGAGGCACACAGAACGCCGTCACCAATCAACCACACCAGACCCAAACCCAGACCCTCTCCACAGACATATTACAGACTCCATCCAGCAACCAAACTATAGTGGCACCTCCGGATGCTGCACCCCCCTGCAATCCCTACACAGATCTGGCTGGCACAAGGCACAAAACCACAGCTCGCCCCTATACACGAAGCCAAGCCAGAGCACAACTAAATGCAGCACAGCCATCTTCTCAGAAAAACTCTTCACAAGCTCAAGAGGTCAAGACATGAGAGCTTTAGCAACTAATCTACACTTAATGACCCACCCAGGGATATTCAGAATATCACTCATGAAATCACCCAAGATATCCCTCAAGTAATTAATGACCCACCCAGTGATATTCAGAATATCACTCATGAAATCACCCAAGATATCCCTCAAGTAATTAAGGAACAAAAGAAGAAAAGGCACACTAATCTAGGAACTTCCTCTCTACCCAGAACGTTGGAGGCTATACACCACACCCCTCAACAGTATTTATAGGAACTCAAACACCAGACTCTGCTCTGTTCCAGTAACAAGAAGCCGAAAGCACCAGCCTGAAGATGACGAGTGAGACCTCGTCGAAACGTCGCACAGACACCCCGACTCTTACACGGGAAGACACCCGAAGACACCAAAACCTGCATATATATATATATATATATATATTTGCTTTCGTAGATTTTCACGGGTATAGGAATGCAGGTTTTGGTGTCTTCGGGTGTCTTCCCGTGTAAGAGTCGGGGTGTCTGTGCGACGTTTCGACGAGGTCTCACTCGTCATCTTCATTTTGGTGTCTTCGGGTGTCTTCCCGTGTAAGAGTCGGGGTGTCTGTGCGACGTTTCGACGAGGTCTCACTCGTCATCTTCATTGGTGTCTTCGGGTGTCTTCCCGTGTAAGAGTCGGGGTGTCTGTGCGACGTTTCGACGAGGTCTCACTCGTCATCTTCAGGCTGGTGTTTTCGGCTTCTTGTTACTGGAGTTCCAGTAACAAGAAGCCGAAAACACCAGCCTGAAGATGACGAGTGAGACCTCGTCGAAACGTCGCACAGACACCCCGACTCTTACACGGGAAGACACCCGAAGACACCAAAACCTGCATATATATATATATATATATATATATATATATATATATATATAATGTCTTAGAATAAATAGAGTATTCCCACACACACACACGCACACACTCTCACACTCCATCTCTATGATTATTAATCTATAGCGATCTCTGAAAAATCTTCCTGTCTCAAAATCTACACACATGAGTCACACAGAGAAAAGGAGGGAGATGGGAGGGAGATGGGAATGACCCAAACAAACACTAATAAGTGCTATGGAGAAGCGGGTTTGGGTTTTGCTTTTGTTGCAACAAAACATATTTCCTGGGGGGTGTCAAAGCGTCACAGCAATTCATCTTAATTAGCAAGGCTTCATGTTGCAGTTTGTGAGTGTTTGGGATCTTGGAAGATTAATGGATAGAAATGAATTGTGAAAAACTGTCCAAACAGAGCAACTCTAATTGCCTCTAAGATTAAAATATTGTAGCAGAAAAAAGGTGTGTGTGTGTTTGTGTGTATACATTATTTGCAAAGAATCTCCCAGAGAACGAAAGGAAAGGAAACACCCCCCTTCAATAGTGCATTCGTTGCACTCATTAGTTGCCACATTTCAGGGTCAATCTGAGGCCATTTAACCTGCATCCAGCCTGGGCCAGCCACATTAGTTAATGTTGTGCAGGACTGTCTCTCCATCCCCAAACATATACAAGAATAAACATGACCAAGCATCCCTGTATCAGTAGTCTCTACAGTAGGGCTGCCATTACTGGGATTTCAAGGATGGAACTGACATCTGGGGGAGGGGGCATTTCTGAAGGGCAGAAAAGCTCAACCATTTTGGGGGCTTCCTTTCCTGGTTTTTACTTTTTGAACTATGGCAACCCTACTCTACAGTCTCTGTAAGTTGCAGCCTGCATGTATGTCTGTCTCCACACCCAGACACACCTTAATCACCTCACCAATGCAGGCAGAAAGCTGAGAGGGAGAACAATGTAAGAGACAGGAGGCTCTGTGACCTTTCCATTGAGAAGTAGTTTCCACATGAACCATGTTTCTCTCAATGGAGAAGAAAAACCCTCTCCATGCTGAGGTAAATGCCACTTTGACATCAACAAGCATTTATCAAATTCTCTTCACCTGTTTGGATGTTTGGGTTATTGTGGCATCAGTTTCCTCCCATGTAAGAGCTGAATCCATTTCATTACTGGCAGTTGTGCATTTTTTAGGAACATATAGAAAGCTGCCACATGGTCCACCTAGCTTATTATTGTCTACAACCTGTGGCCCTCCTCCTGTTGCCCTTGACCATCGGCTATGCTGACGGGGGCTGATGGGAGTTGTGGTCCAACAACATCTGGCTTGCCAAAGGTTCTGCATCCCTGGCCTAAGGTGAGGGGCAGCGTCTCTCCAGGATTTCAGACAAGGAGCCTCTATCAACCCTCCCTGGAAATGCTAGGGATTGAGCCAAGCTGAGACCTTCTGCACTCAAAGCTCTGCCAGGGAGTTATAGGCCTTAGTTCTGTTAGTGAAGAAAATGACTGAGGCAGAGAAGCAGGGAATGTGGAAAAGCAAGGTGGGGCAAAGCTAAATGAGATTGGGCAACAGACATTGGGACTGCCCATCTTTATAGCCATGTCTACAGTAAGCATTTGGTGGTGAGCACCTTGCCAGTAATACGAATTTGACATATGCCATGTGTAGACAGAGCCATACATACCCCTTTTTTCTCCCTCTTCCTAGCTTGCGGGCAGATCTGTTAGTTTTTAAAACAAATGAAGTGGTTAAGAAATACCGATCAACATTGGCCAGTGGCATGCATTCAATAGACATGGGGGCTAGGCTAGTCCCCTAAATGTGCTCCTGGCGCCTCCTTCCCAAAGCCCAGGAAGCTCCTGTCTGGTTTAGGAAGGCATGATGCTCCGGGCCCAAAAGCCCTCCTGCCCATGCAGCTGTGGGAAGGAGGAAGGAAAGTTCCACCATCCTCTCAAGAGCCTCTGGCCCTAACTCAGGCTTCCTCAACCTCAGCCGTCCAGATGTTTTTGGCCTAAACTCCCATGATCCCTAGCTAGCAGGACCACTGGTCAAGGATGATGGGAAGTGTAGTCTCAAAACATCTGGAGGGCCGAGGTTGAGGAAGCCTGCCCTAACTGTTCCCCTATGAAAAATTCAGCGCATGCCACTGACATTGGCCCTTGACTTGAAGCAATTCTGAAACTCAATACAGGATCCAAATGTCAGGAAATGCTCTGAAGGCAAGGGCTGAGTGAAAAAATAGAAGTTGGCTAGCTAGAGAGTAGAGAAACATTTGTTTTATTATTTGTGTCACTTTCTTATCCCACCACTCTTCCTCCAAGGAGCTCGGGAAACATACATGGTCTCTCTCTGTCGCTGAAACCACTCATTTTAGCCTTACAAGAACAGA
The DNA here is from genome assembly GCF_965113315.1 of Podarcis vaucheri. NCBI lineage: Eukaryota > Metazoa > Chordata > Lepidosauria > Squamata > Lacertidae > Podarcis > Podarcis vaucheri. The sequence continues at coordinate 57,119,211 of NC_138760.1, read as the reverse complement.
CCAAGGTAGATTAGGCTGAGAATTCATCCACCGAGTTCATTCGGTGAGGGCATCATGGCTGAGTGAAGATTGGAACATGGGTCTCTGTGATTCAGCACTATTCCCAGGACAATCTAAATTGGGAAGAATAGCTGTCAAGTGTCCCTTATTTGAAGGGACAGTCCCTTATTCCAGCGCCATGTCCCGCTGCTGTCCCTTATTGATGGATGTCCCTTAAATGTCCCTTAAATGATGTCCCTTAAATTTCAAAGGAAGCAGCTCCTCTCCCTCCCTCCCTCCCGGCCAGGGAGGAGGGAGGCTCCAACTGTGTTGCTTGGCTGTGTTGCTCACCCAGTAAGAAGTCTGGGGGTGGAGCTTGCATGCCTTGTGTGTGGCTAGTTAATGCAAGCTGAGGGGTTTTTTGAATGCTGGACGCCATTTTGTTGCACGTGCTGCTGCAAACTTTGCAGTGCAAAGCCAGGCCGGGGAGCCATCTTAAGTTGAGGCTGCGTAAGCCTTGTGGTGCATGTGATTCAGATTCTATTCAGTTGAACCTCTGGTTACAAAGTTGGTTGGACAGTGTTCTCAAAGCTACCCAGCATGAGTTTGACCAGACTGCAGGAGGACAGGAAGACTGGAGTGCCTGGAACAGGTGAGGCTGCAGGTCCCTTATTTTGGCTGCTGGTCCCTTATTTTCAAGGCTGCTGGTCCCTTATTTTCAAATCTGTAAGTTGACAGCTATGTTGGGAAGCAGAGCAATACTCATGCCACGGCAGAATGGAAGCACTGCAAACATGGATATTTGTGGCAAAAGCATTCTGTGATGCCTGCTCATTGCATGGGGAGGGTCTTTAGATAGGTTTCCTATGGGGTTTGTTTGGGGGGGAGGGTTGGTGATGATAACAACTGGAAATGTTTGGAGGATTTTAAGTTTGCAAATAGAGGCAGAAGAAAGAAAAAATCACCAGCTGACATTGACAATAAAAATACTCCATCAATCTGTCTTAAATATGTAGATGTAAAAGTATAGATTAATATATAAATGTAAAGATTAATATAGGCAGTTCATGCATCCATACATAGGCACCTAAACAAGACTGATGAAACATGCATTTAAACATATCTGGAAATGCTATCGTGTGTTGCAAGCCACCCTGACAGTTTTTCGAAGATGAAGGATGGGGTATCAAATAATTTAAATAAACGAAGAGCCTGTTCCTTTGCCCTGCACCAGACTTGGAGTCACCTTACAGCACACGAGACTTGCGAAATAAATAAATAAATAAATAAAGAGAACAACCTGTGGTGATGGTTATCCCAAACTGACAGAAATAAAGAACCTTACAGGTTTTATCGTGAGTGGGGGCTTTTTTTGTGTGACAGATGCTTACAGACCTGATGAATTACATTGGATTTCACTGCAGACCTTGAATGGTACGGCAGTGGGCTGAGATACCCGCCAGAACAGCGACAGCATTGAAGATGACTGCTCCATTCTATCTGGGCCATCTACGCACAGCTAGTCAGAAAGCAGCCCAATTTCCATATTCTGCTGTGAGTGGCTGAAGACAAGTGTAGCAGGAAATGCTACCACAAAGCTGTTTATTATGCTGTTGCTGTGGTCCCCTTCCCCGCCACACACACACACACACACACACACACACACAATACTTGATTTTTCTTTTATTTTTTACTGTGATATTTTCTGGAAAGAAAGGAAGGAATGTAACCACATACACACAAACTTCCTTGCTGCAGCTTTCTGTGATGAGGCAGGCTAGAGTGTACTCAAGCTGAGGGGATCACTTGAGAGAGTCACAGCTGTCAAAGGAAATAAATTTGACAGCTAGGCCCCTGTGATGGGCAGAGCAGCAGTGATAACTTTTATCCTTCAAGCACTGTTAGAGATATCACGACTGCAGCTGTGCAGCGGGGAAGCTACAGCTCATTTGTATGGATGAAATTCTATTACACAGATACAGCGATAATCCCCATTACCAGAGGCTAATTAATTTTATTCCAGAGGTTTCTTTGAGGTACCAAACACCAAATTAAAGGGCCCAGATTGATAGGGAAATGGAACTTTAGGTTCTATTAGATTCCCCCCCTTCCTACACACAGACACACACACACACTGTTTCTGCTCAAAAGAAGAGCAGCCCTTTTGGAGAATATATTACAGAAGTGTAACATTTCAGATAATGAGCCAGTGCCCAGAGAGGAGTTAATGTTAATTGGAGAGCCTGGTAATTCAGGGAAGGAAAAGCTGAGGAATCAATCTCTCTTCGACATCCTTTAAAAGGATTGGCAGCGTGTTCTTGCAGCAGCCGGAGAGGAGACACAGCTGTGCTGCTTGCTGGACTGTGACATTACCAGATGTTGGGTGTAAAGAGAACGGTTTCCCCTACAAGTCCTGATTTGTGTGCAAATAGATGTGCACACATTTGTCTCATCTCCAAGCACACATAAGCTGCTAATAAGCGCCTGTTTGCTTGTTCTCATTGGTTACAGCTCTCTCTTCTGCAGAAGCTGGATCTTGGCATAGGACAAACAAGTGGGGCATCATTTATGCCAGTGCTCAGTCCCAGGCTCAGCACCAGAGCAGAGTGCTGGAATATGTGGAGAAAAGTAATTCTGACCATGTGAAAAGTGCATTTTGCTTATTACCAAGAGAGAAGCCAGAATCTGCTCCCACACATTTAGGATTAAGGAACCAGACTTCGAGGCAAATGTGCACCATCAGGTCTCTCCGGCCAAGCTTGGATGAGATCATGTGCATGAGTATATTATATGCATAGTGAGATGTGTGAGCTTTTCTTCTGCCCTTTGTCATGAGCCATGATTAAACCAGGAAGCTTCTAATGAACCAGAGTTTCCTGTTCTGTTTAAGTGGGAAGCTTTGGGGCATTCAACAATATTAAATCACATTGTGAAATTGGTTTAAACTGTGGCTTGTTTGTAAGGTGGTAACCATAGTCTCCTGGTTGGGTTGAAACAGTAAACTATGGTTAATTTTAAAAAACCAAATTGCAATTCGCATGCAGGGAGGATCAAAGGAGCTCCATGTGTAAGCAAAATAGCTTGTGTATTTATTATGTCAATTTAATTTTCTTTACTGGATTTAATTCATCAAGGGGGATGGGGATCTCAATTGCCATGTACATGAAGGAAGCCATCATATGCTTCCTGGGAGAACCCCTGAGGGACCAGAAGTCACAGTAGAAGTGTCACTCCACTGACAGAGAGTGAGGCCCACTGGTGGAATTGCATGCTCACTGACAGAGGCCTCCTGATTCATGGCAAATCAGGGTCATCATGTCAGAAACAGGGTCCTAAGTTCCCCAGACATGCACACGCCAAAGTGGCCCCTAAACTGTGCCAGCCCTGGAGCTGAAGTGGGATGTGGCATCCAGTGGGATGGCATGGAAGATATTAAAATAGCAAGGGGAAAAGAACTGCAGCCCACCTCCTGCTCCTCTCAGCCTCCATCAAGCCAGCAGGGCATAAGAAGTGGTGGCAGCTACACCACTGACTCTCCCCAAACCCATCTTCATAGAAATATTCTGTTAGGCTACAGTCCTATACACACCTGGGAGTAAGTCCCATGGAGCTCAGTAACACTCACTTCCGAGTACAGGATTGCAAGGCATGTGAGTTTCGTACTGAGTGCTCCTATATTTGCACAGAGGTGCTTAATATTTACACAGAGGGTTGCTTTAGGTCTAGAGAATACTGTTCACCTATCATACTACACTTCATGCTTCATTTAAACCAGAGGCAGGGACTCCAGATCTCATCAGCCTTGGTCAGCATGGCCAATGGTCAGGGGTGATGGGGGCTGTAGTCCAGCAACATTTGGAGGGCCACAGGTTCCCCATCCCTATTTTAAGCAAGGCAGATGATAATGTCGGTGACTGAAGCAAATTGCAAAAAGAGCTTGCTCCTAGTAGTTCAGCTCCTTGCTTGGTCTGGCTGCAAGAATTAGATCACAGGCACAGAAGGTGGCTCAGCTACCGTAATAGCCTGGCCTCCACCACCTTTGGCTGTTTCCCTCACCCCCCTTTTTTCTTTCTTTCTCCAGGGCGCTGTGACCCCACATTGGTCTGGCATTGGTGTGTCAGCTCTCACCCCACAGTGTGTTACTGCCAGCTCTGAAATGCTCAGAGGATTAAAAAGGGGGAGAGGTTTCATGAAAGGGAGCAGCTTTTACATTCATAGTGTTATTGTTCACAGGCATGGCTTCTTTGAGCATCTCTTTCACAAGCTATTTATAGCTGTCGTTTCTGGGTTATTGTTATCGCCCTTTTAATGAAACCTTCCTAGAGGTGGCTTGTGTTCTCACACGCCATCTGTTAACAGATCAGGGTTTGGTGTTGGTGTGTGTAGTTTCATTTGCATTTCCCCCCCTCCCCTCAAAACACAGACTGCACTGCAGCTTGTAAATTAGGGGCCAAGCTGAGCTGCAAAGCAAATCCAGTAACGGTGGGAATTGCATTGTAATGAAAAATACTCTTGTGCCCTTAGAAAACTGTTGTAACAGCCTGCTGCAATTAGAGAAGTGGTCTTGGTGGTATTTCTCTCCGTGTCCCAACTGAAGCAAGGTGCATTTGGGGCTTGGCTCAGCCTGCAACAGCATCCTTTGTTTACTTTTAATTTCCTAACAATATGTATTTCATTCCAACAGTTGCGGTGAATGTGAATGGAGGGTTTGGGTACCGCAAGCGCCCCTGGAGGTGCATGGCAAGGCACAGTGGCACAGGTAATGTTTTCCACATGCCACTCCAGGGCCAGCTTGAGTGGGAGAACTCAAGCAGGCTGGTAGACCCTTACTATAGTATATGAAGGCTGAAAAAATTACTATGCTAATTTACTTGGGAGTCAGCTCCATTGAAGTCAAGGAGAGTTACATGTGACCAGTGCTTTTTTCTTAAAAAAAAAAAGTTTAGGGCTACTCTCATTTTGACTCAAGAAAATTACCCTTTTATAGTTCAAATTGGGGGAAATAAATACAGTTGTGATTCAAGAACCCGCCCACCCACCCACCCCGCTTGGGGATAAGAAAGACACAAGGACACAGTATATAAGGTTAATGGGCTAGAAAAGGCCACAACTTTATTGATTACAGCATGTGAGCGGTATTGGCTTAGGCATTGGATAGACAGCAGAACTTGACTCCACCCCCTCAGGGAGGGGTGAGTCTAACAAGGGTTAACCACCAGTAGGGGGAGCCTGTTGATGCAAATACAACTGTAAGCTCTCCCCTGATGTCACCGGGGGTCGTGCCAGGGCCCCCAGCCACCAGCAGGGCATCGGACAGGATCCACAACCACTGGATTCCTTTAACAGAACACCCATAAAGTGAAGGGGTAGGCAATGGCCACACCCTGCCCCTCCATACACCAACAACATATTCCAGTGCCTAACCGCCATTACCAGAAAGTTGTGACGATTTGCTACGAGGTAAGCGAAAAAACAAGTGGCCAGTGCCAATTTGCCAATTGGGTAAAAACTCCTACCAGGCCCCTTGGGCAACCAAGGCAACCAACCAGAGGTCCATAGCAAGGTCAAGCACAAAGCGAAGAACTAAAGGGTGGGTGGGTGACCTGTTGAAACCCGGCAGCGCAATGAGGGGAAAGAGCTGCCGCGGCCGCATTTGAGCGGCTAGACCACGTCCCCAAGCTTCCCTACAATTGGAAGACTGACTGGAGAGTGTGGCGCAGCAGCAATGACGGCTAGCAGGGCCCAGAATGCCTCCTGCGAAGCGCGGGAACGGCTCCAGATCACAACCCCTCCCCTCCGGGAGGAGGAGAGGCTTAAATGGACACAAGTACAAAGATTTTACAAAATGTTTAGGGGGTAAGTGTACCCCTGCGTACCCCCGGGGGGGGGAAGCACTGCATGTGACTAAAGAAATAATTAAATGCTACTCTTTATCCAAAATTACTCAGGAGAACCAGCTTCATTTTGCTGTGCTCCAATCTGTCCAGGATGGTGGAGATGAATTGAAACTGCTACAGTAAGCCAGAACTACCTGTGTGCTTGTCGCTGCATCCTGTAATATTTGTAAATTGGCTGATTTTTACAATCGCACCACAAGTCTGTCTCTAGCACACCCTTGCATTGTAAGGTGGGTCCTTCCTCTATGGGGAAATGCAAAATAAGATAATGGTCTAGGACACAATAATAACCTGTCTTTGGCAACAGCAGAAATTGAAGGCAGAGAGGAGGTATCAGCAATGTCCTCCCAAAGGAACGATAATTTTTTAATTCACATTACAATCAGGCTAGCTATTATACAGTCATGACAATCTAACTGCTTCAAAGGTCATCACTGCCTACTTCTCCAAGAAGCAGGCTTGTTTACGAGCCAACTGAGGATTGTAATTCTGGTTGCTTCACTGCAAAAACCAGCCATGTTAAAAGCCTAGCCACTTGCCAGTCTTTCTAGAAAAGAGTCAAAACAAAGTCTCGAGCCTTCTTCCTAAATTTTGTGTTGCCTGGAAGTTCTACCCCTAGTGAAACAAGGCTCTGGAATAATTGTGAGGGCCACTGCTAATTGAAGCCATGGCCAAATGACTGGGGGATTTCAGAAGACGAGTAGTACTCTTTGAACGTGTACCCTGCCCAAAACAAACAACCCAAACCATCATTTGCATTCTTATCTACACCTCAGAGTGGGAAAGAGAGAGAGTCTACCCTGTAATTAAGCTTTTCTTTTGTCTGTTTGGTCTCTCCCCCCCCCCTCCATTCCTCTGATGGCTGGCCAGTGACAGATAGTAGCAGCATTTAAATAAGGAGTCATGGCAACTGACTGTTCCTGGAGGGATTCAGGTTTGCTAGGGAGAACAACATAATCCCAATGAAAGCACAGAGGATTAGAAAAGGCATTTTCCGCACAAAATGGGTTGAGATGGGAGGCAGCAGAGACTGCCAGGGAATCAATCATTCATAGGATGAGCGGTGGCAGGTTGTATCATTATTAGCAAGGGCCAGTCTGAGCCTCATTCTCTTCAGATGACTGGCTGGTATCAGTCGACACAGGTTCAGTCAGTTTCTTTACATGACCTATTGACCTGATATAATAAATAAAATAATATCCGATATGTGTCCTTCCCATTGATGGAAGGAACTTTGATCCAGTGACACTTTCAATGAGCAAAATGTGGGAGGGAGGTGATTTTTCTCATTTCCTCCTCTCCTGCAAGTCCCCACATGCCATCCCCAAATTGGAACAGAATAGGAGGCGCCACAGGAGTGAGGGGGGGAAGCAAAACATTAAGACTAATCTCTCTCCCTGTTCTACTGATACACAAAAGCTTCTGGTGGATCAAAGAGCCTTGGTCAGAATGAGGGATGCCCAATATTCTCCCATATGATTGATTGAGCCTGCTTTCTAGATTAAAGTAGAATAGAGCAACTATTCCCAGGGGTAGAAGAGGTGAAAAATGACATTTTTGTTTGGTGATTTCTAAGGAAAAATCTACTGGTGGCAGACAACAAGGCAATGGTTAGGAATTGAAGGCTAACAGATTTCTGATTTGCAGTCCTCTGCTGTGCACACCCAGGCACACCCATACACACATATACATACACACATCTTTGTAGATTCCTTATTTTGCCTTCAGCACACCTTTATCCAGTATATCTAATGTATGAGGTTTGCTAGAATCAAGCTGGGGCGGGGCAGGGGGAGGAATACTGTTTTGCATTATAACATTATTTCCAATTGGCCCAAGATGTGCTGATGCACTATATGTCAGTGCTGTAAAAATCTAACAAAGTACAGATGGTTTGGTTTTGTAATTGACCTGGGCACTCACATAACAGATGTGGCCAGTTTGATAACACTAATGAAGAACAGAGGAACAAAGTGCAATTTTGCCCCACCTCAGCTCCATATTTTCATACTAGGCCATTTTCTTTCTTTACATCCTTCACCCCCTGCATTGAAGATATATTCAGAAACTAAGAACCACTGTGTTCTAGAAGAGGTAAAACATTATTTGTAGCTTTCATTTATTGTGCTGCTCAGGGAGCAAAAGCATTTTATTGAAGACACATTTTTTACTCAGTTCTCTTACTACCTTTTTTAGTAGAGCTGTCTCCTCCAGCAAATGCCAATGGGATATGCTTTCCAATACATGTCACAAACATCATGTAGCTATCTTCACACCACTGAGTGAAGTCAGAGTGACTCAAACAGTGTTGGTCCAGATTTGGAGGCAAATACTATCTTGGTGGGAGAGCCCCAGCAGATATTTACAATCGCAAAAGATGCAACAAAGTGTGGAAATATAGGCTGTTAGACCTTTAAAATATCCCCTTCTAAGCTTCTTCCAAAGTTCCCCTTACTTCCCCTTTAGCACAGAAAGACCTCATATTTGGAAAGTTAAACATGGTTTACTTAAAATCCAGATGTATGGCAGACATACAGCAGCAACAAAACACAAGCAGCAAAACTTAGTTTCAAGAAGTAGTAAAATGTTTCTAAATTATTTGTATAGAAACACAAAGATGACTTGCTAAACCATGCAGTCTGGGGTTGGAGTGATCAGCCCAGACATTCTTTGTGATTGGATTCACACGATGAACGAGAAAGAACAAAGGCTTTTGGCAACCCTTCCTCCTAAGGTGAGGAGGTGTGATGACCTAGTTCAATCAATCAATCAATCAATCTCCTTTATTGGCACAGAAAAAGTTCATCGTATAAATGGATCAGAACACAACACAGTTAATGAAACATAGTAGGAGATACTTTAGGATAAAACTGCTCAGACAATGTGAGCTACGAAAATGGCTCTTAGGACCTATGGTGACATAATTTCATGGTGTCACTCAAAAATCTTGCCACATTCTCCAAAACGTCATTACTACAATTGCTCAGCAGATAAGACAGTACAATAACTAACAGTAAAAACCTATGCATACCTACTCAGATGCAGTGGCGTAGCGTGGGTTGTCAGCACCCGGGGCAAGGCAAGTAATTTGTGCCCCCTAACCCGTGGATTTGCACCCCCTAACCCATGGATTTGCGCCCCTAACCCCCAGATGTTGTGCCCGGTGTGGCCGAGCCCCCCTGCACCCCCCACGCTACACCACTGCTCAGATGTAAGCCCTATGGAGTTCAACATGACCTACTCCTAGGTTTATAGGACCTTGTTTCTACATTCAGAAAGGACCTTGCATTCAGATTTAAAGTTCCCTTAAATCAGGGTGGGGGATTTATGGCTGTCCAGATGTTGGGTTCCCAACTCCAGTGCATCCAGTGGTCAGGGCTGATGGGTGCTGTAGTTCAGCAGTATATGAAGGGCCACAGGTTTCCCACCCCTGCATTAAAGGGATGAATCAGGAGGTTATTCCCGAGACAGTTCAGGTTTAGGATTCTGTGCTCCAAATCTCACATTCTATCCACTACAGCCACAGTGACCTTCATAAAATGATCTATTGTAAAAACTGAAAATAATGTCTCCCTCAGCTCACTTACTCTTTGTACCACTGTATCTGCTACATAGAGAGATTTATATCCTCTGAAGACTGCAAAAACAAAAACAAAAATGAAAAAAGATATCTGCATTCTTGGTCAGTCTGTTTCCTGTGTGTGGAAAGCTGTATGGCTAGGGAGACAGAAAACCTGTTTCTTATTGCTATAAATTGGGATTGTCAAATGGAATGGTGCGACTGACCTTAATAATAAAGCTATTTATTATGACTAAAATTGGTAATGGCATCCCATATACACCTTGTCATGAAAGAGGGAGGGGAGGGATTTACTTCCACAGCAGTCTGGAAATCTGGTGTGTTGCATTCAATCTCCATTTTTATATAATATCTAGTCCAAGAGACCTTAAACATCAAGGTGCCATAACCCCTGAAACAGAAACATGTGCATTACTCCTGCTTCTATGATACCTAAGATGAACTAACACACATTGCACAAAGGCTAGCATCCCTACCATAAATGGAAAATGTGGTTAAATCCCAATGAATTCAGTTTATTTGTTCTCATACTCAAACTAATGGATGCCTCTGTTGTGTAGGAACAGCCTTAACCTGTAATTTTATATGTCAGGAGGGAGAGGAGAGGAAAATAGAAAGGTGGAACAGCAGCCAAGAAGCTAAGAGCAGCAGGTGTCTTGGAAAACAGAAGTTGTGTTTAAAGCATTCCAAGCCCTGGTGCCATGCAGACAGAATCCATATGACCCTCTTCATTTATTTCAGTGAAAGCAATGACCTTAATTCAGTGTTAAGAAAAAGCAGCATAAAAAGAATGTTCTATCTATTCTAACGCAAAATGTTCGTACATGGGTTTGACTTCCATGCAAGAGCTACCCCTCAAACAGTATGACTTCAGAATTTCAGCCTAGAGCAAACAGTGTACCATTTCTGCTGAATTAACTTAGTCCATCTCTTTCTGACCTGATTATTATCATCACTGGGACAAACCAAAGTCAATAAGAACATTTCCAAGAAACTAAATGGAATCAAAGTCAATGAAACCTACGCACAAACTTATTGATCTCAATCAGACTTGAGACCCTAAATTTGCATTAAAGTTTCATTGACTGTAGGACCTTTTCTGGACTTCATCTAATGCATTCTCGTTTTTGTTTCTTTCGTAGAGTGAGCTGGCCTTACTGAAAATTGTTCCCAGCGAAATGCTTTAAAGGGGTGCAAAAACCCATAAAAGCCATGTCACACTGTGCGTGCGCACACACACACATTGCCACGTGTGTAGACACACAAACACAATGGATCAATGTTCCGTGTACACTCCAAGAAAGCAGATGCAAAACACTCACGCTTACTCAATGTGCCCATCACCAGAGCTCTCCAGCAGAGAATAGGGTCATTTTTCTGTAGGGAGAGGGGTTCTGGGAAGTGTAGTTGAAATTGAGTGTGGTAGATCAATCAAAATGCCACAGCTCCATAACACAACAGGTAAAGGGACCCCTGACTGTTAGGTCCAGTCACGTATGACTCTGGCGTTGGGGCGCTCATCTTGCTTTATTGGCTGAGGGAGCCGGCGTACAGCTTCCGGGTCATGTGGCCAGCATGACTATGCTGCTTCTGGCGAACCAGAGCAACACACATTTACCTTTCCGCCAGAGCGATACCTATTTATCTACTTGCACTTTGACGTGCTTTTGAACTGCTAGGTTGGCAGAAGCAGGGACTGAGCAACGGGAGCTCACCCCATCACGGGGATTTGAACTGCCGACCTTCTGATAGGCAAGCCCTAGGCTCTGTGGTTTAAACCATAGTGCCACCTACGTCCCTTCTAACACAACAGGTAAAAGGTAAAGGTAAAGGTACCCCTGCCCGAACGGGCCAGTCTTGACAGACTCTGGGGTTTGTGCGCCCGTCTCACTCAAGAGGCCGGGGGCCAGCGCTGTCCGGAGACACTTCCGGGTCACGTGGCCAGTGTGACAAAGCTGCATCTGGCGAGCCAGCGCAGCACACGGAACGCCGTTTACCTTCCCGCTGGTAAGCGGTACCTATTTATCTACTTGCACCCGGGGGTGCTTTCGAACTGCTAGGTTGGCAGGCGCTGGGACCGAGCAGCGGGAGCGCACCCCGCCGTGGGGATTCGAACCGCCGACCTTTCGATCGGCAAGCCCTAGGCGCTGAGGCTTTTACCCACAGCGCCACCCGCGTCCCAACACAACAGGTACTGTAGTGCAAAAGGAATGTTTGAATTTGGGACAGAAGTACTAGCATCGTAACCAGGAAAACTACTGCAATAAACCCCACATCTGAATGTAGGTAAGGACTCCTTGGGAGTCAAGGTCTGCTCAGGACTAAGATCCTCCTATTGGGGAGACCTCTAGCTGAAGAGAGCTGATAAGATGCAGGATATAATTCCAACAGCTCCAAATCAAAAGTCGCTGTACCTGTCTGGAAGAGCCTCTATTTAAATACACAGAAGGAGAGTCCCCCACCCCCAATATTATGTGGTTGTACATTTTATTTAGGTGTAGAGAGTGTTTGATATTAACTGTTGTCTGATCTGCAAGAGCATGTGACATAAACAATAGACCATTTCATAACCTCCCCCAGCCCCATCCTCTTTCCATTCTAGAAAACTATTGGGTGGAAGCCTTCAAGGAGCTTCACAATGAACTAGCAGAGAAGCAACCAAACATTTATCGCTTACAGAAGCTCCACGGCTATTAGAATGATAATAGAGGATTATCTCTGGGCGGCTTCCAACAAATATAAAAGCATAATGAAACATCAAATATTATAAACTTCTCTATGCAGGGCTGCCTTCAGATGTTTTCTAAAAGTCAGACAGTTGTTCATTTCCTTGACATCTAATGGGAAGGTGTTCCACAAGGAGGGTGCCACTACCGAGAAATCCCTCTGCCTGGTTCCCTGCAACCTCAGTTTTCGCAATGAAGAAACCACCAGAAGGCCCTCAAAGCTAGATCTAAGTGTCCAGGATGAATGATGGGGGTGGAGACGCTTCTTCAGGTATACAGGGCTCTCTGTGAAACTTAGTAGTCTCTTGGCATATAGTTTAGACTTGCTGCTCTTTAAATAGTTTCTTTTTTAAAGACTCCATTTCAATAATATGGAAAACTGCTTTTTTATTAGTTATTATTATTAATAATAATAATGGTGAAAATTATGGATGGAATTCTAATGATCATAGAATCCTGGTCTGACTTTCCAGGGGAAATGAACTGAAAGGGCATTATTCTACATGAGTTTCCAATATCAGCGATGATTGGTAATGAAACTGAAATAACTGCAGCTTCTCAGGCTACTGAATGCCATATTAGCAGTGTGAAATCCAGACTCTTTTGTGCTCCAGGCTAAATTAATCTTCCTTCCCTGGATGTGTGGCTACTTATATTATGTATTGGGGGGGGGGGTTTCGGTTCAGGCAACCAAGACAAGAAAGAAGAGAAAAGTGAATGCACATTAGGGTCCTAAGTTACAAATGAAGTTAAGATGAATTTATGTGTCACACAGGACAAACTTTGGGTGTAATATAACTAAAATAAAACTAATAAAAACTGATCCTTTGTCTTCTTCACCCACAAAGGAAATGTGTATCATATATCTTTCCAAATCTATAACCCACAGTTTAATTGCTTGTTTTATTTTAGTTAAAGGTAAAGGTACCCCTGACCATTAGGGTTACATTAGTCACCATTAGTCACAGACTACTCTGGGGTTGCAGCGCTCATCTCGCTCTATAGGCCAAGGGAGCCAGCGTTTGTCCACAGACAGCTTCTGGATCATGTTGCCAGCATGACTAAGCTGCTTCTGGCAAACCAGAGCAGCGCACGGAAACACCGTTTAACTTCCCGCCGGAGCGGTACCTGTTTATCTACTTGCACTGGTGTGCTTTCAAACTGCTAGGTAGGCAGGAGCTGGGACCAAACAACAGGAGTTCACCCCGTTGCAGGGATTCGAACCACCAACCTTCCGATCGGCAAGCCCTAGGCTCAGTGTTTTAAACCACAGCGCCACCCGTTTAATTTAATTTATTTTACTTTAGTTATTTATTTTACTTAATAGCAACTCCTAAAGACCCTTTCAGATATTCTGTAGGAGCTCCAAGCATCCAATGATCATGCAGTATGCAGTGTTCACAAAATTGGCAACAACCATACCTTTTGACAGCTGTGATTCTAATTCTAAACCCATTGGTTTACTTGGATTATCAGGTGACAGATTAGAAACTTCACAATAAAACATTATGGGCACAAAGGGTTTTTTTTAAGTAAGTCGTGGAAATATTATGGCCTTTGCAATGTTCTATTTAGGCTATTAGCACTTTGAGGGCTCTTTATTTGTCATTTTTATCCTCCATTTGATCATTTCAAAACTGCCTTATTGGATTTCCCCCTAATGTTTTAGGATTGCTGCCAAATTCTGGGGGGGAAATATCAGATTTGGCACCAAATGTGATATTGTGCTCATGGCAGTGTTATGCTGGGGTTGGGCTTGATATTTATCAGGATCCAGTGGTGTCTAGCATACAACTAGAAGGTTTCAGGATGCCATAGATGTTGGTACCCATAGGCAGAGTTCTCCTATACAATAACATCTTAAGAATATTAAAGGTAGAAACCAGGCTTACCATCAACTAGGCTAAGGACATCAGCCTTCACATCCATACCAAAATCACATAAGATTCTGTTATGTGACTCCCCTGATGTGAGTTCATAGGTGGGGACTAATGAACATTCAAGGGAAGGAACTGGGTGCAGGGGGTACACATCCCAATCTTGCTGGTGGTTGGAAATTGGATGCCAAGGATGCACCCTGTGGCATATGATCTCTGGGCTCAGTTCTTCTTTGTCTTCTAAGGAGCACATATATTTCCCATCAATGTTGAAAGGACACCTGTCTCCTTCTATAGGGAACCAGCAGAAGACGGGTCCCTGGAAAGTCCCAAGCCACACATGGGCATTTTCAGGATGTAGGAATGGTCCTCCTGGAGTCATTTTATCCTTACTAGCACTCATTGGAAGACTTGTGCTTCCTGTGAAAGGACTTCATCTTTTCTGCCGGGCCAGAATTTGTCTGCATGTTAAGAATGTGTCATTACATTGAAAAAAATTTAAAAAAACGTTTAGGCAGCATTACATTGGTTCGTCAAAATTTGTTGATATTTGACCAGGGTGGGACAAGGCACCACTTTGGATGTGCCTCATGGATTTGTTTATTTAAATTATTTATAACCTACTCTTCCTAGTTCGCACAATCTGTAAAATAAAATATTTGAGGGGGTCCTACTCCCCCAAGTTGTTGGGCATTCCCATTCAACATGGTGTGTGTGCACTGCATCATGTGACTGATTATGCAGGACAGGGCTTACCTGGCTCCCCCATAATATTTTATTCAAGTTGGCACCCCTAGCACAATCCCAGAGCAAGGGACCACATTAAGAACGACAATATTTCACTTAAACACAACTTAATGTAAAATCAAACAATATACCAACACGTTTATAGGTATAATTTTGCAAAGATCCATAGAGGTGGTCTAGTTTTTATCGGAAAACTCATAACAAAGAGATTCTAAATTAATCAAAAGGAATGTTTGGCACAGCAGGATTATAAGAAAAGCCCATGTGAATTGTTTGTACAGTTAGGTCATTGTTTTGTGCATTTTAAATGCCATTCTTCCTTATTTTTCATGGGGGAGGGAAGAACAGGGGTTGAGAGGAGGGGAGCATAACCATTTGCACAGAGAGTCATCTGAAACACCCATTTGAAATTACCCTCTCCCATTACAGTCACTTAAGTGGAACAAATCAAGCAAAATTGACAATGTTTGCTGGAGATTGCTTCACTTCCTAATAAGCTTCCTCTCTCAAGCATTTTAATTTCTTTTCTTTCCTAATGACTTGAAGCTGGATTCACTACCAATGTGCTTCAAAGGCACCTTTTTATGATGCTGCCGGTGTCAAAACTGCTTTAAATCATTTCTCAGAAGCAGCTAATTTATTATTACTCCAGCGGCAGGTGAAATCCCGGAAAGCGAGGTTGCTCCAAGCACCACCTCCAGCGCCAGCCAGGCCTGAAAGTGCCCCCTCTTCTTGCTCCCCCTCATGGCCCCTTTCTCTATATTCTCTGTCTGCCATTCCACCCTATGGGGGTGGGGACATCCAGGTGCATGAACAGGACTTCACTCAATTTGGTGCATTAAAGTATGCAAAAAAGATGGCTGGCACAGCATTCCATGAGCTTTGATGTTTTACACTGAAAACCCTACCTCATTTTCTGACCCAGAGACTTCCATATTCAAGTAAAGCTGAGCCAAAACTGCTTGCTTCATTTCAAAAGATTTCCATGTTTTCAAAAAGTGCATCCTATTTTTATGGAGATTTTCATACATTGCTTTGGGAGTCCTTTTGCAGAAAGTGATGATTAAATAACATTATATATTGTTTTATTATTGGCACTTAAAAATTCTTCCGCATAGTTGTTCTGCTGCTATTCCTTGCATCATTTCTGTTCATCTTGTTTGCCCTCACATTCATCAGTTTCATTTGTCCACATAGTCATTAAATCCTATTCGCTGTGGCAGCGGTGTGGTTTTCATAATGTTACAAACATAGGATAGGATAACACTGCAGATATACGGCTCTTGTCCGTCCCTCCTCCACAGCTCGCTTTAAAGCAGCAAAGCGTGACAGGAGCCGCTTACACAGGTGTAAAGCACAGCGGGAGCCGTGGAATCCCTCTGCCCCTGTGCTTGGCTGCCCCATTGGGATGGGTGGGCGCACGCGCACCACCCCCTTGAGACGACGCTAATGTGGGCGATGTCCCACATCCCCACAGGCGATGTGCTACTGGTCTTGCAGTGCCTTCCTTTGCAGAAATTTGAAGGGTGGCTGTGGTTTGGTCCTTGTGTTGTGTATGAAGGTGTGAATTAGGTAGGTTTGACTTTAAATGGGAATTGAATCAGATTTCTCCCTCATTCCTCCCTCATATGAAAGCCCCCAGAGTCTCTGCAATGAACAAAAAGGAAGAAAGTCCCACTTCTTTTGGCCAAACCATACAGTCTTTAGATCTAACGGACTCAATGTGGGAAGCGCAAATATTCCCATTGCCTGCTCCCCTTATTAGGGGATAAAGTCTCTCTTCATTTGTTAATGACAGTGATGATGGTTCTTAATGCCACTGTTGACTGCTGTTCACTTTACATGGTTGAAATATTATTCTGATATATCGGTAGTTTATTAAATAGTTTAGTACAACATTTGATTCAGAATATTTTTTTCTTGTTTTCCTCCTCTAAATACTAGGTGTGTCTTATGGAGCGAAAAATACAGCATAATCTAAATGTGGGATATATTTGACCCAACCCTACACCTTTCCATGGCTGATGTGAATAGAGACCTTTCATTGATTCTCTTTCCTGGTCATGTGTTCCATACTCCTGCCTTCCTTTATCAAACAATTTCTCTTTGCTATTTGGGTGTCTGATTTTGCTGCATTTGCACCATTGCATATACACACTTGCAAACTGCCTCCCCATCCTTGGTTCATTTATTTGATTTCATCCTTTTTAGTGGACTGTCATACCTGTTACATTCTGCAGGCTAAGCTATGGCTTTAGCTTTAAATTAATACCATTGTTGAATTGTACGAAGAGGCAGCTTCAATAGCATGGCAACCTAGAAAACCTGCTGCTATGAACACGTGGCCCATGTTCCCATTTTCCTTCATTATCTTTCTTTCCTGAAAAGGTCACAAACAAGGTGCCAAGATAAAACAAGCTAAGTGCTGGCAATCTATTGAGCCGCTGTGAGTCAATATAGTATTTGAAGTGAGCCAGCACGCTCTTTGAGAAATATTAGGATTCTAAAGAGCTACTGGAGTTTTTAGCACAGATGTTAGAAAATAGATGCCATGCTTCCAAGAATTTAATTCATTCTTTAGGTATATCTTGCCATTCTTCCAAGGAGCTCAAGGGAGCATTAATAGTTGCATTCAAAATAACCCTGAGAAATAGGTTGCACAAAAAGGTAATAACTGGCCCAATGTCAACCATCAAGCTTTATGGGTGAATGTAGGTTTCCCCATTCCTAGTCCTACACTACAACGGCTCATAGGCCGTTCATTATCATCATCTATCCCAGTATCTCCATTCATACATGCATTGTGCACCATAATCTACAAGATGAGTAGTAGTAATAGTACATAAGTAGGGAAGAAAGGAGCATAGAGAATTACAGTCCATTTCCAACCCCACACTCTGCCCTCATTTTCCCATTCATGGTGCAAACTACTGTGATCAACAGAGCCAGGTGTGGAGAAAGCTTGCTTTCCCCAAGTTAGAACTAGTGTGAAATTTGGTTAGCCTCCACTGAACGTTGAATGTTCAAAGTTACCCTGGACTGACTTTGAGAGGGGAAGCATATGGGTCTCCTCTCTCTGGATCCATGGCAATAATTCATTGGACAATAACCAGGAGAATGGCTGTATCTCAATAGCAAAAGGTTCTGGGCTCAGTCCCTGGCATCTCCAGGTGGGACTGGGAAAGACTCCTGCCTAGCACCCCGGAGAATCAGAGTGAACAAAACAGAGATTGACAGAGCAGCTGTCTAACTCAACATGAGGCACCTTCCAATGTTCTTAACCATAGAAACTAATACAGTGGTGCCTCACAAGACGAAAAGAATTCATTCCGCGAGTCTTTTCGTCTTGCTCTTCAAGCGGCTTTTAAAAAAAGCGCAAGCCGTTTTCGTCTTGCGAAGCAAGCCCATAGGGAAATTCGTCTAGCAAAGCAACACAAAAACGAAAAACCCTTTTGTCTAGCGAGTTTTTCGTCTTGCGAGGCATTCGTCTTGCGGGGCACCACTGTAATGGCTGAAATTGTATGGGCAAAGCTGCCATGCTAAGCTAGGGTTGCCATATTTCAAGCAGTGAAAATCTGGAGGGCTTTTTTTAGTCTTGCCCTATACGCAGTTATCAGAGCCAACATTTATAGCAACAAGCAAGCGACACTGTGTGAGATGCTAAAGACACCAGCAAGAACCAGCAAGAGGAATGGGAACTTAGTTTGCAACAAACTGCACTGCACAAAGCTCTAACCTGGAGTGCCGCAGCATTCTGTCCTGGAACCGTTGATGTTCAATGTCTTTATAAATGACTTGGATGAAGGATTTCATCAAATTTGCAGATGGCACCAAACTGCAGCTAATGCTGCAGAAGACAGAATCAGTATTCAATATGATCATAACAGATTGGAAAACTGGGCGCAAGCTAACAAAATGAATTTCAGCAGGGAGAAATGTAAGGTTCTTAGGCAGGAAGAACCAGATACACAAATATAGGATGGGGGACACCTGGCTTGCTAACAGTACATGTGAAAAGGATCTGGGGGTTTTGGTGGACCACAAGCTTAACATGAGTCAACAGTGTGATGCAACAGCAAAAAAAGCTAATGCTATTCTAGGCTGCATCAACAGAAGTATAGTGTCCAGATCAAGGAAAGTAATAGTACCACTCTATTCTGCCTTAGTTAGACCACACTAGATGATTTGCCATGAAGAAGATATGGAGTATCTAGTTACTTACACTCATTTGCAGTTGTGTTTCTTTCTTTCCAAAGATGTTTGGGGGGAGGGGGAGAGCGAAGCAAAGCTGCAAAAACCTGATGAGACAGAAATATTAATTTGATTTTATTGTATGATGTTTGACTAACAGGGCACATGAATAAATCTGCAGCCTTAAACGGTAACAATTTCTGCCAGCTCTGGGTTTCTATGGCAACAGCAACCCATCATGTTTTCAGGAATTTCATTAGCACGGCACAGAATAAAACAAAAAGGAGAAGAAAAGGATTTCTCAAGTTGCATATGACACTTCTCCAAAAGAAAATAATCATTCTGAATTTCTTTTTTTAAAATATAGGTGCTTAAAAAAAAAAAATCAGTTCATGCTATTAAGCAAAGCTAACAAAACCCCTCCTCATCTAGGGTTGGGAAGGCAATTAGATGCAAGCAAGCAGGAAATACATACAATAAATTAAAATTGAGTCTCCAGTGGCTCAGCAGTCAAATGAATCCATTTGCACACAATTACGGATCAGAGTTGGCTCCTGTCCCACCAGATGGAAATGTGGGAAGGAAAGAGTTATGAGCTCAGCTACAGAAAGCAGTGTGTGATGGATATAAATACTGGGGGAAGAGCTATTCAGTGCAGATGGGTCATATCACATGCCACATCCCGTCATGAAATGGGCTTCTACCTGGAGGTCCTTAAAACAGAATGAAGACATTACCAAGGGTCTCGAATTCTCTTTGCTCAAACAATGACTTTCAAACCCTTTTGTTCCAATAAAGTAGGCATGGGGTCTTGGCACCTTTCAGATGTTGTTGCTCTAAGTCCCATCCGCCACAGCCAGCATGGCCAATGGTCAATGGCAGTTGTAGTCAAACGTCTGGAAGGCATCAGGCTTCCTATCTCTGCAAGAAAACCTGAGAGGCCACCAAGCTGAAGCACAAGTGTCAGAGGCAGTGGGAGCCCATGACTCTCCCTGACCTGGGCCATGAAGGTCCATTTGTTGGTTGTCCATTGAGGCAGGCCTATGTTCCTCTCTGTGATGTGGTCAGCCTGGGAACATTCCATCTTCTTAAAATAGCCTACACATTGCTAGCATTAAGGATTTGATTTCCCAGAACGCAGATCCACCATACTCTTCCAATATTCCCAGCAGGATGGCCAGGCAGTCTACTTTGCAGAGGAGAGTCTTTTATTTGAAAGACAGTCCTCTATTTCAAAGGCTGCCTGCTCCAAATCTAAAGATAAAAAACCATCAGATGGGAGAGCAGGGGCCATGCAGCTGACCATCAACTAGGGCTGGACTTACAATGATGTGTAAAAATGTTTTGTTTTTTTTAAAGTACTATAGCTCTCAATGCAATTTTACACTGGCGACGGATCATTGCTCTACAGTGCTCTCTGGTGCCACATTTTTATAGCACATTTTTAACGTTTTAACTGACAAGTATAGATTAGTCCTCGGTTACAGCCTTTGCTGCTATGGTGATATATTTCTACAGTGGTACCTCGGGTTACATACGCTTCAAGTTACAGACTCCGCTAACCCAGAAATAGTGCTTCAGGTTAAGAACTTTGCTTCAGGATGAGAACAGAAATTGTGCTCCGGTGGCGCGGCGGCAGCAGGAGGCCCCATTAGCTAAAGTGGTGCTTCAGGTTAAGAACAGTTTCAGGTTAAGAATGGACCTCTGGAACGAAATAAGTACTTAACCCAAGGTACCACTGTATTTAAATAATTACAATTATTTCTTAATTTGCATTTTTATATATAAATTGGGGTATGCAAATCCTATGCAAAACTGTATTCTTTTTGGTGCTGCATTTATTCTTTCTTTGCAATGTGGTCACCTGGGTCAGTAGGAACTCACACCAGGCAGCAATTGTGAAGATGAGGAGATTCACTGCAAATCATCAGATTAAGTTGAAGCCTTATTTAAACTCAACCTATGTATCATATATTTTCATTACTGGGCCTGTAGGGCAAAGAGCATTTTGCCCTACAGTATTTTCTTCTCGCGATATGGCTTAAGTGTCCCCCACCCCTGCCCCGCCCCCCAGCCTCTGGACTGCAGATTTAGCTGCGTGATTTTGTTGTATGCTCCAGTTTCAAATTATCGGCATTCAAACTTGAGGGCATATTTGAATTTAAGAGAATAGAGTTGGGGGGGGGCTAGCAACTAACTCAATGTCATCAAAGGGAAGCTGAAATCTTAGCACAGCATCAGACAAAATCTCAGCAGACCTCTATCGAGAAGCAGATCCAGGGCCCATTATAGTCAATAAAAACACTCCTTTTTGCTTCAGTGGGCTTTTCATCCCTTTGAGGAGAAGCTGAGCTCACTGCAATCGAGCCTCTGTGAATAACATCCTTGCTGATGAATAAAAATTTTCAGGAAGCGGTAGATTTACACTCAGGCCCTAAGCACTTCCCCTAAATTTCTTTTTTTTTTTTATAAAATTTTTTATTGGGTTTTCACATTTTATATAGACAAAGACAAAAACACGAAAAACATAAAAACAAACAAACAAAAAAATAAAACAACAAACATATATAGTTTCCAAAAAAGAAAAACTTATTTTCTAACCCTGGTCATTGACTTCCCCCCACCCCCTCCCTTGCATCCCTATTCCCAAATTTGTATCAGCAAATTGGCATTTCCTTATCCATCTTAATATTAGTCCTTTATATATATATATATAAAAAAGCAAAATTAAATTTATTCTAAGTTGGACCTCAGTTCCCTTCCAACGATTTCCCATTTTGTCTTAAATAATAATCTTGTTAGCTAAATCCCATAGTCTTAAGTGTTGTTAAAACTAGATTCTTCCCTCCCTCCCTTCCCCGGTTTGTGTCCCTTCCAAAAACATGTCCAAAATAGCAATTATTAGCCCGGATTCCTCACGTCCGAGGCTCTCAAATCTCTTTCAGTCCCTCTCCGCCGGCCTAGTTGGCAATCCTTTATGTCGGTCTTCACGTCTCGAAAGAGTTCTTTCACAGTCAGTCCAAAATCTCTTCCCATATTTGCAAGCAGCTGCTGAGGAATTTCCACAAGGCATGAATTTTGAACATAATCAAAGTCAGAGTCTATGTGGAGGCCCCAATTATATTTCCAACAATTTTAGTTCAATTGTAACTCCTTTTAATCCAGAGGGGTCTTAAGTAGCAATTTTTCTACTATTAACAGTCCGTTTGACAGCTTTGACAGCTGTCAAACTCTGCTCTTCTTATACAAGCTCCAAAGTAGGACACTCCCGGGCCCGGGAGGGGGGGTTGTTTACAACAGAAATATACCCCTTCCAACACTCCTCTCTCCTGCTCAAAAAAAAATTCCTTTTCCAAATCTTGGAAGTTACTGTCTTTTTAAACTCACCCTTTACAGGGTAGGCACTCCAGCTTAGTTCTTTTATCGTTGCTCTGGATCGTCTGCAAGGGGGGGGGTGCGGACTTCCTTTTAACACATCCCCCGATCGTCTCCAATTCTATGGGTGAAATTCTTAGAATCCAAATTCAATTAACTCACGGGTTCTTTTTCTCAGCCAAATTTCAAGGAAGGAAGTCAGCGCTCTCCGGTCATGGCTCGCGGCTTCGCTCAGCAGAGGTAGCGATGGACTCTCGGTGCCACGCCACCCCCCGTATCCCCTCCGCAGCCTTTAAAAAGGCTCTTTGCGAATCAGGGGGGGCGCTTAAGGCACCCACCGAGTCTTCAGTCCGCAGGCTTCCGTGCCTGCGGTTTTAAGGGTCCCCGTGTCGCCGGCACGGCAAAGACCCGTCCCCCGCTGAGCCGATTCCCTCCGGAGCTCGGAGGGAATCCGCCATTCCCAGATCGCGCCAACCCCGGAAGTCTCAGCACTTCCCCTAAATTTCACCAGAACTTATTTCTAAACAAATGTGTGAGGATTGGAAGATTTAGATGTCTGCTGTCAACCTCAGCCCATTACACTTGACTGCAGTAGTACAGTTAGGTAATTTTAGACTATGAACTTAATGGTCTTACAGAAGGGAGCTCCCCTGTTAGATGGCAATAATGTGCACTACATTGCTTACTTGAAGTGGGACCCAGGACTTCTGCCTCAGAGTCCTGCCCTAATGGCACTAATGCTGGCCTAAGAAACACCCTCTCATTTCCCTTTCATATTCCCTATTGAAACTAATATTTCATATTCCCTATTGAAACTAAAGCTAATGAATATGATCAAATAGTTTGATATTTACAGTTTCAATAAATGCCTAGGAAGTATTTTAATATTCCTAATAATGAGATTCAGATCTGAATTCCCACATATATGTGGAGCAGGAAAGCATTTCAAAAACTCATTCCAGTTTTTGTATGTCCCGTTTGCATGTTTAACTGCAGCTCACTTAACTTCATTTTGCTGACAAGTCCAAAGTGGAGCTCTTAACAGGGGGATTTGATGTAGCTACAGCTCTTGCAAAGCTAATCATTTAGGGGAGTTCCCTCAGCTACCTTTCCTTTGCTGCAGGCAGGCATAACATCTTGTTGAGATATCTTTGGAAGCTGCAGTCCTACACAAATGAGTGTGGGATCTCAGCAGGACTTAGTTGTGTGTAGGCATGCAGGCTTGCACTCTTAGGAAACTTCAGGTGGGGGAGTGTTGCCCTTTAAATAATGCCAATTAAATCAAAGGCATACAGTGATCTGAGCTGTTGCATCTGTTCTCACTACAGTTACTAAGACTGCTAGACTGAAGGGCCTTTAAAAAAAAGCAAAAGCTCCTGCTAGTCTGAAATAAGCACAAAAGGCCAGGAAAGAAGGAAGGTCTCTTACAGATCTGTAAGTGGCACAAACATTACAAAACCATAGGACTGTAAGAAAACCTTTTCAACTCTCCCCCTTCAGAGCTAGGTGTGATGGGTGGTCTTGCTTTAAGATCTGCTTCTCTCTTCGAAGGCACTGCGATTGAGCAATGCATTAAGAAAGCTGACCTAAGAGAGCATAGTTGACCTTGGTTGGAGGCAATTGTGAAGGAGAGAGTAGCTGATAGCCCAGACAAAATGGGGGGGGGGGAGTTCAGTGGTAGTGATTTTTTTCCTTCCTATGTCACAACCAGAATGAATTCACGAGTGTTTTGGGAATCCGTTTAGGAAACAGCACAACTGTTTTATGCCATGCACATCCATGCCTACGCTAGGATCTTTCAAGAGTGAAGTCACCTTTTCCCTCCCCCTCCCCAACTTGATTTACATAGCATGCAAATTCAGGGGCTAATTATGCAAATCAGGCATGATAAATAAGCATACCTCATTTGCATTATTTTCAGCAGGTGCTTCAAGCCTAAGTGTTAGAAGAAGAGGGAGTGAGGGCACTGGTTGGTTTTACTAAACCTTCTGATCTGGTGTCTAGAGATTAGCTCAGGTGATAATCGCCATGACTCATTCACTGAGTTATTTAAAACAGGAGAGAGCAGTTACAAAGGGTTCTTTGAATAGTATGTGGGGTAACAAAACAAAACAAAACCCAAAGTAGTCCCATTCAAATTCCAACCCCACTGTTCTGTGATGTACATTCAAGACTGCAGAGCTGATACGTCATATGGTGGAAATCAGCACTTATATATTCAGTGGCTACAAACTAGGCATGGGCAAATCATTCTGTTTCCAGTTCATGCCACTTTAACAAGCATTCATCCATCAGACCACCCTCCATCCCATTTCTGCGTTTATCTGCATGAAAAGCTGCACTTGAAACCCTATTTAAATATGTTTTCAAAAAGGTGTTCTCTCTCAAAACACTTACTCTGTTTTAATTTATTTAAGCAACTTCAGGTATTTGTGGATAGAAAAGTAGGGCACAATGGAGGAGATGCTTGGGGAGGGGGAATTGTTTTGTCTGTTGTTCTGATTCAATCCCACCTTTCCTCCAAGAAGCTGAAGGTAGTGTACATGGTCTCCCCAACTCTCCATTTTATCTTCGCAACGAGTCTTATGGAGTAGGTTAGTCTGAGGACTCAGCCATACAGCTGCAAATAAAACATTTTAAATGTGTTGTAAATATGCAAATGTGACACTAGATGGTGACAGTGAGCTATGCAAATTTCAATGTATTCTTCAAAACATTTTTTTAAAAAGCATTTTCACAGCGTTTTTTATATGTGAGAGGCAGTGACTGGCTCAAGGTCACCCAGTGAGGTTTATGGCCCAGTAAGGATTTGAACCCTGGTCTCCCAGGTCCTGCTCCAACACCAGAAACACTACATCATACTAGCTTGCAGACATGTGTAGCATGTAGTTCCACCCTTAAAATAAATCCTGGGATTAACTGTTGAAGTGTGGTGTGATCATCTTTTAAATAACAAATCCTTACTCAGTAAAATAAGGTTTACCTCATCTCATTGGATGTAGAATAAGGATTTATTTTATTCTTCATTAATTAAGCCACAGGGAGGCTTACAATAATTAGAACAATACTTACCACACTCAATTTCAAACAAAGGATTTCAAAGGATTTAGCTACGTATGTATCCAGTCGGCCAGTCACCTTGCTTCTGACTCCTTCCTGCTTTAGCCTGACATTTCTCCCCTCTGCTAGCACAGATGATTGAACCATGATAACACTCATGGCTGAGCTTTCAAATGCAGGTGAAATTATACCTAAGAGCAGGAAGGAAGTGCCAATCAATAGGTATATGTTGTATAATACGCTCAATATGTGACCCAAATCTCTGGGAAATCTGTTTGTAATTGTTCCTTATTCAAGGCAAATGGAATCCATTTTCTAAACTTTTGCTTCAGTTCTCTTAGGGCACCTTGCACTATATTACCTGCGGCATTATTTATCTTTCTTTCTTACTTTGCATTTTCTCTGTGAGTTCTCCCACGCACACACAGACATTATGTAGGAAGTCTTGACACTCTCCACCCCAGCATGACAGACGAAAATATACAGAGCACTGCACTGCAAAATAACAACAAGCACAATTTCAGAGAGTAGCTTGTGTACTGCATTCTCTTCAGTAACACCCTTACTTAAATCAAATCCAAATTTAACACAATGCCACTGAGCTACTAGCATGCTATTTGCCACCCACCTCGGGTTAGAAAATGAAGCACAGATTAAGAAAGGATAGTTTCAAAGAGAGTTATGTCGCAACAGTTTCAGAACATGTAGCTGTTAAGAGATTAGGGTGACCATGTGTTCTACCTTACAGAGGAGCCTCCTCTTATTCAAGGTGTCCTCTAATCCAATTTTACTTTGAAGATAACAAATCTAGTATGAAGGGAGAGTAAGGGGCCTTGAAGTTCCCCATCACCAGTTAGCACCTGTTACACACTGTGCTGAGATGGCCAGCTCATTACTCATCCCTGACTCTACATTGTTTATGAACAAGTTGAAAAGTTTGAGGTCCATGGTGGACTCCACTTTCTTTTCTTTTCTTTTCTTTTCTTTTCTTTTCTTTTCTTTTCTTTCTTTCTATTAAAGTTTTCAGTTTTACAATTACAGTCGTACCTTGGCTCCCAAACGCCTTGAGAGTCGAACATTCCGGCTCCCAAACAATCGAAAACCGGAAGTGAGTGTTCCAGTTTTTGAACTTTTTTTGGAAGCCAAACATTTGGTGCGGCTTCTGCTACTGTTTCCTGCACAAGCGGGAACCAATCGGAAGCTGCACCTTGGTTTCCAAACTTTTCAGAAGTTGAACGGACTTCCGGAACGGATTCCATTCAACTTCCAAGATACATCTGTACACCGTTTTCCATTCTTATATAGTAGTTCATTTTTACTTCCCACCCAGCATTCCTTGACAGTTCTTTTTACATCTTGCTTAGTTGCATATACATTAATTCCTTCACCTTATTTTCCACACTCTCATCTCTTTAATGTTGTCAACTGATGGTAACCCCTACCTGGAATTTACATTTGAGGTCAATTTTTTGTAAATATTCCCCTAGATCCCACTCACTCCTTGCCTGTTTGTCATCTTGATTTCTTATTTTAAATCTCATACTGGCAAGCTCTGCATATTCAATTAGTTTATTTAGCCATTGTTCTTTCCCTGGGGTCTCTCTTTGTTTCCAGTATCATGCATATACTTTCCTTGCAGCTGTTGTTGCATATAGAAATAAGTTGTGGGCTTTCTTTGGTAACTTATTCCCAAGTATGCCTAGAAGGAATGCTTCTGGTTTCTTGGGGAATGTGAATTTAAATATTTTTTTTTAACTTGTTATACACCATCTCCCAAAATTCCTTTGCCCGTTTACATTTCCACCATAAATGAACCCTCTGCTTCTAGACATTGCCAGCATAGTTTTGAGCCTCTTTTATATACTGCATTTTTTAAATGGTTTCTCTTACTTCATAACATAGAATCATAGAATCATAGAGTTGGAAGAGACCAAAAGGGCCATCGAGTCCAACCCCCTGCCAAGCAGGAAACACCATCAGAGCACTCCTGACATATGGTTGTCAAGCCTCTGCTTAAAGACCTCCAAAGAAGGAGACTCCACCACACTCCTTGGCAGCAAATTCCACTGTCGAACAGCTCTTACTGGCAGGAAGTTCTTCCTAATGTTTAGGTGGAATCTTCTTTCTTGTAGTTTGGATCCATTGCTCTGTGTCCGCTTCTCTGGAGCAGCAGAAAACAACCTTTCTCCCTCCTCTATATGACATCCTTTTATATATTTGAACATGGCTATCATATCACCCCTTAACCTCCTCTTCTCCAGGCTAAACATGCCCAGCTCCCTTAATGCAGAGAAGTTCATTGTTGAATTCTGTATTTTCCCCCACTCGGCAATTTCAATATTATGCCCAGTATCAATAGCCCATTTTATCATTGCCTCCTTTATAAGTTCATCTTTAGTCTCCCATTCTAGCAATAGTTTGTGTATTTTAGAGATTAATTTCTTGTTAGACCCCAAAATCACTTTTTCAAATTATGATCCTTCTCATACAAATCCTCTTTCTTTATCTTTTTTGAACATCTCCTTTGTTTGGAAGTATTGAAATCAGTCAGGTATCCAATTAGACACCTCCCCCGTATCTCTTAGTTTTATGTTGCCATCTTTATATTCAAGGAGATTTTTGTATTTTCCCCAAATCCTATCCATATTTAGCCTTTTTACTGCAACCGCTTCCACTGGTGAAAGCCAACCGGGAGTCTTTCTTTCTAAAACGTCTTTATGCTATGTCCAGACCTCATATAGACTCCTTCTAAACACATGATTAAAAAATCCTTCTGAATCCTAGTGTTCTCATACTAGAGATAAGTGTGCCATCCATAGATCATATCAGCATCTTCTAAATCCAGTATATTTGCATCCTTCAAATGGATCCACTATTTCATCTAGCTTAAACAGGTTGCTTCATAATATAATTTCAACTCTGGGAGAGCGAAACACACACACACACACACATCAATGCTTTTCATCTGTTAGCATTTTATATTTAAGCCTTGGTTTTTTCTTTTACCATAGAAAATTTAGTATATCTTTTTCCCATTGTGTAAAGCAATTGGGGTTAGATATTACTGGAAATGATTGGGGAGAACATTCATTTTAATTACAGATATCCTACCCCAAAATGACAAGTTCATTCACTCCCATTTTTAAGTCTTTTTAAATTTCAGTCCACACTCTGCTATAGGTACCTTGGAATAAGTTTAGATTTTTAGATGCAATCCAAACTCCTAAGTAATTTTCTTTTTCACTTTAATTCCTAAGTCATTTTCTAGTTCTCTCTTTGGTTATTTATATTCTGAGTTAGCATTTTTGTTTTATCTTTATTAATATAAAATCCCACTAGATTGCCACAGCTATTGGTAAGCTTACCTATGGATTCTCTACTGTTATTACTACATCATTCGCAAAGGCTTTGTCCTATCAGTATGCCCTTTATTCTCTCCTCCTCCCTAATCTTTCTTGCAAATACCTCCAATACCAAATTAAATAATAATTAAAGAAATTAAATAATAATGGAGATAGATCTTTTGTTAGATCTTTTGACAACCAAATCATGTCTATTCTGGAATGGATTTTCTTTGGGTGTGAATAGTAGGTGTAACTGCGCTTGGTGGGGGGTTTTATGTGATCATGCATCAACTAAATCTAAGGTTTGTGTCATTTCAAAAAAGGATCTCAGGAATTTCCCCTCCATTGGTTGGCCCTCGTTAGAAGTTTTATCTTCCAGAGAGATCACCTCATTGTAAACAAATTAAGTCCAACAACTACTGTTTTTGCAAATAATTCACAATTTTATTTCTTTTGGTTTTGATGTTAAGACCATTTACATTCCAATTTAAAAGCTTGATGTTCATCCTTTCTGTTATTTGGTCTACTTTTGTTCCAAAGGTTCTTCAGTTTCTCCTAACACTTTTTTGCATAGAAACTCCACTTTCTACATCCCTCCCTTCTATTCCAAGCGAAGGAATAGCCTCTTTGTACATTTAAATGTGCAATCATTGTGGCGGTGTGTGTGTATAATAACATGCTAAACTCTGGTTTTAAAAAAATGCTAAGCCATTTGGTGGGATTTCTTTTCTTACATGCCAAATTCAAATATACAAAACTCCCTTCCCAAATCATGAAATTTGGCTTTCACTATATGTTTTGCTGCTTTTATTTTTCCACATCATCTGCTCCCTATTTAATTGGAAAATACAACTTCCGTACTGTTCCTGTGTAACTTGGATTATGTTTTGTTTGTTTGTCTGTTCTTTTGATTTTTACATTTTAAAAATGGTAAGAAGAAATGTTAGGAAATGGTCCCATGAACAACAGGAAATAAAGACAGAAGGAATGAAATGCAGAGGACGAGTCGTTTCCTGGAGAGGGGGTGGGAATTCCAAACATGATGGAAACAAGGCTTCCCTTGGATGGGCAGGGAGTGCCCATGTTTAGTGAAAATATGGCCAATTCCCTTTTCAGTGAAGTAAACAATTTACGGATGGCTGTACTGCTGCTGAAAAAGTGCTGTCTGCACTGTGAATAGTGCAGGTGGCACTTGATGTGTATGACATCATGCACCCATCTGCATCTTAGATTCCTGCCCTATTCCTCTCCCATTGGGAAGGTGAAAAGCAGAGTGGGTGCTGAACATCATCTAACTGTCCATGCACCAGAATAGGCAAAAAGTTTCATCCTATCCTTCTCGGGGCTAACCAAGATGCGTTGCTGCCTGAGGCAAAGCAGAAGATGGCACCACCTCCGATTCCATATACTGAAGCCTAGTGGACTAGCAGTTAAATCTTTCTTCCCTACTGGCAGTAGAACCAGTGTGCTCTGCTGCACCAAAGGCAACAGGACAGAAACTGGAGTGCAGGATAGGCCATGAGGTACACATGGATCTGTCATCCAGCAGCCAAGAAGCTCAGGG
The DNA here is from genome assembly GCF_965113315.1 of Podarcis vaucheri. NCBI lineage: Eukaryota > Metazoa > Chordata > Lepidosauria > Squamata > Lacertidae > Podarcis > Podarcis vaucheri. The sequence goes on along the minus strand of NC_138760.1, from coordinate 57,088,871 downwards.
AGAACAGCAGGGGTGGGGTCTTCCTTATTGTCATCCAGCTTTTGTTGCCGTGTGTGGCTGGGTGGGGCTCTATTACAGGGGTGGGGACACCTTTGGGCCTGCACATGTTGCTGGACTCCACCTCCCATCAGCTACAGCAAGCATGAACAATGGCCAGGGAAGATGGGAGATGTAGTTCATCAACACCTAGAGTGCCTCAGGTTCCACATTCCTGCTCTAGAATTTTAGTTCATGTGGATCTCACTATGCACTCACTCTGTCTTACTGAGAAGTAATTACGTTTTACCAGTGCCTGGTTCATTCTATTTTGAAAGCATATTTTCAACCCCCTCCCCACTCCCCCACAAAGTCCATTTGTTTTGCTTTGTTTTAGTGTACAATAAGCCAACAAATTGTATGCCTTTGGTTTCCCGTTTCCTATGGCACAGCTGCAAATCACTACATGCACATAATGCATGCACAGAGCAGGGCCAGGAATGCTTAAAAAATTAAAAATCATTGCAGAGTAAAAGAGAGGACTTGGGAATAGCTCTTCTCTTGTCTTTCTTCCTCCACCTTTCACAAAAGACCCTCAGCAGTGAAGCAAGGGCTTTCTAGAAAACATTTCCCTTTCTGTGACTGAAAGGGAACGTGGGCAGCAAAGGGCAAAGGAAAGAGTTGACCTGAGAATTGGCTCTCTCTCATCACCGCCTAACTAGAACCCAGCTTCTGAGGAGATAGAAACCGAGGAGATGATGTGTGAGTCTCTGAGGAACTAAAGCTTGAATATTAGCAAAGCCTTTTAAACACTGATTGGTGATGCTTTGATTTGATGAAGTGGAGAAAGTCAAATTAATATCCAAGGCTTTGGAGCACAGCGTGGTGTCACTGGTTTTCTCAGTGGGTGGTACAGAAGGAAAACCAGAAAAGGCAGTGAAAGGGAAAATGGGTTAGACTTATATACACATCACCCATCCACATGGTTGAGTGATCCCATAGGTGGAAGAGAGCTCTCTCTAGGTTTAAGAGTGTGTATTAGTTCCTAGGTGATAAAAGGTACGATTAACATCTGTCTTTCTCTTACCTGCTGTTGTCTCTTTGCCCATTTAAACTTTTACAAAATTTACACTAATGGGCAAGTATTATCCAGTACACCTGCAGTTTTGGTCGCAGTTTTGAGAAGGAGGCATGGGAGCTCCAGCAGTATCCCAGAGCCCTCCTGTTGCCTTCTCAAAGCCCAGTAAGTGTTTGCCTAGCTTTGGAAGGGAGATGTGAGAGCAGTAGGACCCTGCAAGAGCCATCACACCTTCCCAAAGTCCAGTGCATCATTTAAATATATATATCTTCCCCCACCCACCTGCACAAAGCTGCGACCACATAAGTAAAATAAGCATAAGATGAGAATTGCTTGTGTATTTAACCAGGGTTGGAGGGTGGGATTAAGTCTCTTTTTCAGATATTGTACCAAGTGGGAGTTCAGTTTAGTTTCAGCCTGATCTCTCTACCTTTTGCTTTTCTCCTGGGTTCCCCTACCCCCTCTATCACCACATCACTCAGTCTGTCTTTGGGCTCATCTTGCTGCAATGCTCCACATCTGTTTCACATGTATACACACCATTGGGTAGTGAGAAGTGTGGTCCAGAGAAGCAAGAGAGGGCTAGAAGGAACTAGACAGGCTGCTGCTGTCATAGGCTGAAAGTCTGCCCTGCTATAGAAAGATTGGTTACAGGGTTGAGGCCTCTAAGGTATGGAAGGGAAGAGACTCAGTGGCAGGACTCTCAGGGCCTAATCCATCCCTCAGGTCGGTGGTTCCCCACCCCCAGTTTACAGTAAAAGGGCAAATGCAATTGCAGCCACGTGCAGATGGTCTGAATTTGCCCTCTGATCTCCAGATATTAAAGCAGAGTCCGGTAATTGAAGGCAGAGACATAAATGACTGCATTTATCAAAGAGCAAGAAATTGCAGAGAGTCAGAAATAATGGCAGTGCTAACTTGTGAGTGGGACCTGGCTGCCAGGGGGGAAATGTTGGTTATTATACAACAATAGGCAGCAGATTCGTGTCTTTAGCGGAACCACCCAGACTAATAGCTTCCCTGCACTTTGGAGGCCTCTGCTAAAGGAAGTTCAGTAGCTGGCCCACATTATTATGACTCAGACATGTATTCTAATGGGCTGTCAGAGGACAGTCCACTGTTTCAAGAGAGCGTCTCTTTAAACAAGACAGGCTTAAAGAAAAAGAACCATAAAAGGTGGGAGCAGAAGAAGCCCATCAGCAGTTTGCAGCACCTGGTCAACAGACCAGCAGGCACATGTGTCACACACCTGCTGTCTTCCCTGCTGTGGCAAGATGCACTGTACTTAAATTATAGTCATTATTTCTCAAATTGCATCTATACGTACAAATTACCATATGCATTTTTATGCAAATTGGTGCCTTCTTTTGTCCTCGCCTTTGATTATGCAAATCCTCTTCTATGGTAATGCTTAACTGGCCACCGGATGCAGATTAGACCCGTAGCCTTGAGGACCTTTTCCTGAAGCCATCACCTGTAATTAGGAGGTAGGCTGTGATGGTATGGAACACCAGGGTTTACTTTAAATACAGTGCCTCTGTCTGTCTCTGCACATACAAACATATATATATATATATATATATATATATATATATATATATGCAGGTTTTGGTGTCTTCGGGTGTCTTCCCGTGTAAGAGTCGGGGTGTCTGTGCGACGTTTCGACGAGGTCTCACTCGTCATCTTCAGGCTGGTGCTTTCGGCTTCTTGTTACTGGAACAGAGCAGAATCTGGTGTTTGAGTTCCTATAAATACTGTTGAGGGGTGTGGTGTATAGCCTCCAACGTTCTGGGCAGACACACACACACACACACACACACACACACACCTAAAAAGGGGTGCATGTGAAATGAAATGTTGGGAGGGAGAATATTCCCTGACTAGTTTGTAATCTCCAGTGGGAAACCACATTATAGAGCTTGATTTTCCCTAAGTGTAGACAAGACAACAAAGATTAATAAGAATTTGGTACAAAATGTATTTGTGCCATTCTTCAGTCCGCTTGGAAATACATTTCCATTTTAATTTAATTTTTTTATTATTCTATAAAGGCTTTTGAAATTCCAAAGGGAGAATTTGAGCCAATGAAAAAGAAAGCCTGTTTCTTTGAACATTGTGCAAGAATCAATGCAGGTTTTTCTCCTTTTTAGAAGACTTCTCATTAGTTCTGAAACCATTCATAACTCTAATTTATTAGGCTCTTCTGTGCTTATTTCCCTTGAAGAAGCTACCGAGGAAACCGAAATGGTACTCCTGCTGATTAGGGCCCTTTATGCACTGTTTCTCACATCAACATGTTTTCCTGCTGAATCTGTAACAAAGCGACTGCTGTTTGGTTTAAGTGTCACTTATGTTACCTGAATTATGTTGAACTCCATCAAAAACCAGAAGAAAACCAAAAGGCAGAACAGTCACATTGGAAGGCTAAAGGATGAGTCAAAGATCCTGATCCAGAGACTGTTGCCAGCAACAAAGTGTTGCACACACAACTAGTAACACAAGGGGAATTTGTGTGCAGTTACATTACCTTATTACTCGTTGGTTAAATTAATGTGCCCCCAGCCCATTCAAGACTCATATAGTTATCTGTCTACCATATTTTTATACTGTTTTGCAATTTATCCAATGCCATAAGAGGCTCACAACATTGTTTTTTTTAAGGAAGAATTCATTTAAAGCAATAACTCCAATGAAATCTAAATTTAAATCTTCAACCAGCAGCAGAATTAATCCTCAATACCTACTGGTAAAGATGGGCCTGTGTCTTGCAGTGCATGTGCTCTAAGTTGCACAACCTGTTCAACTGAACCACATCTCTGCGTGTTTTGACTGACTTTCCTGTGCACAGTAGGATTTTGTAAAAGAACAGGACCATTTCCTGGATTCAGACTCTCTGACTCTCAGCCAGCGTGGCCAATAGGTAGGAATGGTGTAGGCCAACAACATTGGGAGGACCACAGGTTCCCCTCTATGATTTACAGGAATTGCTGAACTAGAACATTAAAGCCTCCAACATTTCTCCAGTGAATACAGGGACGTCCCATTCCAGAATGATAATTTTACTATTCATACCCCACACATCTTACTGGGTTGCCCCAGCCACTCTGGGCAGCTTCCAACATATATAAAACATAATAAAACATTTTTTAAAAAAAACAAAACAACAAACTTCCCTATACAGGATTGTCTTCAGACAGCAAGGGGGTCAGATAACTCCATACCCTCCAACATTTCTCTAATGAAAATAGGGATATCCTAAGGAAAAGTAGAGGACATTCTGGGATCAAATCAGAAACTGGGATGGCTTCTCTAGATCAGGGATGACCCTGGAAAACAGGGGCACTTGGAGGGCTTGGAACGTGTGTGCCCCAAGAGGCTGAAGAAAGGCGGGGAGTCCCTTGCATCAAGCCTTTGGCTTTGTGTGCATAGTCTCAGCCAAATGTTAAGCCTTCTGGCAACATGAGTGTCCCCCCTCCCAACACACAACAATATTCCATGCCTTTCCTGAACCAATGGATGTAGCCACACTCATGGCTTTATGGCACAAGACCCTTTAGTCAGATATGAAAATTGAGATTGCAGGATACTTCTGGCAGAGGTCTATCGCATGATCCATGTTTCTCTTTGAAGTAGCTTTGTGCATAAACATGTAAGAATAGCCCTGCAGAATCAAGCCAGTGACTCACCTAGTCCAGTATCCTGTTCCCACAGTGGCCAACCAGATGCCCATGGGAGTCCCACACGCACGACATGAGCACAATAGCACTCTCCCCACCTGTTGTTTCCAGCAGCTGGTATTCAGATGTACACTGATGAGGCTTTATAATTAAATAATGTTAATGATTATCTTTAATAAACTACAGCTGACCCTGTAACACGCAGGGTCTGTGATTTACTAGGAACATCCCTTGGAGCACACCAGAGAAATGAATATATTCTGAAACCAAACTAATAATCTCTTTTCTCTGTCTCTTATCAAAGAGGCCTAGATTAGCCCATCCATACAATCCCCTCAGTCAGATCATTCTTGAGGAGCAATAAAAATTTCTTGTCCCTGCTTTGCAGAGTCAAGTTTGATCCAGGATCAGACTACAAAAGGCTCATGCTTGATGCTAGCGAGCGTGCTAAGGATTTCATCCACATACGCACCCCACACATACTCACACACCACCATCTATGGGCAAAAAAATCTTGACACTAAAAAAGAAGAATACATCATCCACCCATCTAAAAACAGTACAAAATGGGATCTGCAGTTTAATGTTAGGTTACTCTAAACTACAAGGTGGTTTGTGGAAGACAGATTGGTAGCCTAGCAACAGGGTGCAGCTATTTGAAGCCATCCCTCGTGAAAGAAAGAAAGAGAAAAGGCAAAGTATTTTTACTAAGGTATATCCATAAAATGTCACTCCCTTATACCCTCATTTAATATTACCTTCCCAACCCCTTTTGGCACACTTTTCCTTTCACAGACCTCACCACCTTCCTAATAAGAGTGTTACTGAAATCAGGTTTCCCACAAGCATATATTTTCCATTGTACAGAATGAGTCCTATTCAGTCTAAACGCCGGTATGCAGGAGAATATCTAGGGATCTTGCTGACACCCCCTGCCTCCCTCAAAATCAGCTCTAGCCATGGGCTATGGACAGATATTCCCCTCTGTCAAGAGAAATATCTCCTTGCTCAATGGAACATTCTTCCACCTCTCCTCCTCTCATGCGCCTTCTAAACCTGTTCCAGGGGTCCCCTTAACCCTCTGAAGCACATTTGGGGAGGGTGTAGGGTACAGAAGGATAGCGCGGGGGAAGCCCCAGTGCAGGGGGGACTCCTTGCACTGACAGGATGCAGTAGTTGGCACAGGGTGTCACACTTCCACATCCATCTGCGATATTGTTTTTAAGCACTCACAAAAATTAACTGCAGTTTAATGTGCCTTTAAATTCAATTTGATCTAATACACATGTTTTTGCAAGCTATTTCTGCCAATGGAATGCAATTTTTGTATGTTATTGCCACATGTGTGAATTTTTGTGCACACTTCCTCCTAACGTACACAATTCCTGTACACAAATTTTGGAGAAGGGCAAATTTCAAAGGACAGTTGTGCATTTCAGTCCGTGTACTGTTTGGGGAAGTGCAAATTAGGCAGGTTTTGCATGAAAATGAAATCTGAACCAAATTTCTCCCTGTTCCCTAGAGGCTCTAGGTGTACCATAGTCCTGTTGTCCAACATATAAGAAAGGACAGCTTGTCTTCCATGTTCCATCCCTTCAGGCAAAACGCTGTTCTCTAGCACTGTCCATCCAGTATGGCTGGGTGATATATGAAACCGGCTGGAAGTCCAAATCATGGTATCAGCTTCATAATTTTTGACCTGGCAATATATCACAAATCATGGTGTGTGTGGGTGTGTTATGCAAAAATCTCAGTGTAGGAAAAACTGTGAAGCTAGCCAATGCCTCTACACAGCTCCATCTTTATTTGAGATATTGTGATATATCGGTCTATAGCGGCACTTAGCTGGTTATATACTGCAGTGTTGAAAACCAGATATTGCCCAGCCCAGCCATCCGGTCAACAGCTAATGTGGTGAATGCACATATGTGACAGTAAAAGCAGGAAGGCAAGATTGTATGCCTGTTCAGTTGTATGTCACGGATATACCTAGGTGCACACAACCTGCACACACATTGGTTCTTATTTGTAGTTGGGGAACTTTGCAAAAAAAGTACAATCCCTGCATACAAACCTACACATGTACAGTATGTATGCACGCACACATATGAATAAGATGGGTTGGGGAACAGAGCTTGTCACTGCAAACCTACTTCTCCTACCCTGAACACATTTACTGTACAGATCATCGGATCACCTGAACAGCCCTCTCTGTTCATGATATATGGCATGGTGGGGTGCAAAGCAAAACCTTTTCCAGGCTGGCAACTGTTTTGTGGAATAGCCTCCCCAAGGAAGCCTGCCTAGCTACTTCATTGTCCTTCCTGTGCCACATTTATATACATGTTGTGCACACATTTTTACGTTATACTTTTTAATTGTGGATGCTGCTTTGGGCACATTTTATTAGCAAGGCAGCTTTAAGAGATAAGTAATAAATTAAATACAGCAGTTCGCCAGCTAAATGGGGCAGCAGCTTTACCAGCATCCTTGGAGCAGCAGAAAACAAACTGGCAGAAAGCTAAGGGCATCACAACATTGGGAGGGTTAGCAAGACAGATAGGTTATTTATCATGTTAATTGCTAATTCAAACATCCTACCAAAAAGAAGAACAATATTGTCATGATCAATAAATTGCATTTTCCCCATTCTTGGCCCCGGCATCTCCGAAACTCATCAAAATGCACCTCTTTTACAATCTCAATTTCAGTCTCTGAAGAAAAGGAGGGGAGGGAGGGCAGCGTGCGGAAAGTATTCCATCCTTGATGCCAAAATGATCAAGAGTGTTCCACCATAATCAGCAGACCTATTGAATGTAGGGCTAGTATGTCGCTGCATTTAAAATAAGCTGCAGGCTATTCACTCAGGGATACCCTTTCATTGATCTTTAGGTAATTCATTCCCATAATTTATTTTCTGCTCGGCTCTCAGAGCCCTGTAAATGTGTTTGCATTCATCCAGCACAAGCCACTGCTTCCATTGTTTTTTTGGCACGGACAGGTGAATTTAAATGGAGCTTCTTAAAACTTGTCTAGAATTGTTAACTTGGGTTGCTCTTATAAGGGTGAATGCCAATAGCTGGATTAATTTCCTCTTTTCAGCAACAGGATGAAATTGCATCCAGCTCAGATTAGTAGCAAATGGGAATGCATGGCATGTGTTGGGGGTTTTTTATTATTATTATTTTAATCATTTCCAGTTCCTCACACCATGAATAATGATAGCAGCTAAACTGCAAAACTCACTGTGTGTGTGTGTGTGTGTGCGCGCGCGCGCGCGTGCGTGCATGTTGGGGGGGGGATCTCTCCTATAATGGTAGAGCCACAAATCTTTTCCATGACAAGACCTGCCACCTTATGGAACAGAACCATCATTTCAACTGCCCCATAGGATGGTTTCACAGATGTGTTTTCACGTCCCCTAAAATGTCTAGCAGTGACTGGAACTGCCAAAAGCTGTATGACTTTCTAGGTGCAAATTTAGTGGCTGGAATTTCATTCAGCAAAGCTGTTTGACCACCACCACCGTCACTAGGAAACGAATAATACTTTACTTTAGGAAAAGGTCATACAAATCGCATATGTATGTTACTGTGTGTACACATGGACATAATCAGCTGCGACCAGTAACATTCCAGCTCCTGAAACTCAGCAAAACATATGCAGGATTATCACATGTAGCATCCTATACAGAACTGTAGGGGAAATGCCACATTTAAAGTTAAGCACATGCTACAAACCAAGAATTTTCTGTCCAGATCAATTCTATACATGTCTTTGCAGAAATCTCGATGAATTCAGTGAGATTTGCCCCGCAAATATGTCACAGGATTGCAACCTTAAATGCCTGTTTGCCGTTTGGTTGTGGGAGAAATTTCACTGCCATCAAATGAAACATTGCGTATTAACTAAGTTCAGCAATTTTCTACAAAAGGACTTTGTGGAAGGTGTAATGACTGTCATGCAAATCAAGACACTGCTTAAATCATCCTGTGTTACCCTGCAGCCACTGCATTAGTTCCATCTCCTGCTGTTAACATAGTATTGAATACCTTTGTTAGGTTTTAATTTTTCATTCATTCATGATTACACAAAAGAAAGTTATTTTCACATATTGCATGGCAGTTCAGTCAAGCCAGTTTGTACTGTGCAACCATTTAGGCTACTAGAAACGAAAAGTTTAAGGGTATCACCAAGAGTGACAATATTTTGCTGTAAATCTCAGATATCGACTGGTCAATCAAATGTTGGCACCTACATATATATTGAAATGTGCAATAGCATTTTCTAGGAGTGTCCATTGTCTCTGTGTGTATCCTGAATGCATAGGTGAATTGTGGCTTTTTAGGACAGACTTTCATGTTCCTTCCCGAGCTGGATTGTGCTCTCAGCAGGGTGTATCAAGAGAGATCATGCTGTCCCATGCCTTCCAAGTAGCTCTGTTGCTTCAGTTCTTTAAAAAACCTTCCTGCCACTACCACCACTTTTCTTATATAAAAGAATGAATCCAAGCTGATCGGACAAATGCACAGAGCTGGAGAAGGGAGTGGGGTGGATGTTTCATGCCGGTGGACAACTCTAGCTCTTTGTCACAGTGAATTATTTTTGCAGTGCGTTCATAGCACAGTAATTTGGGGAGGGATGTTGATGTAAACATGTGGATCTTTGTTCTCCTCCCAAAATGCAGACTTGAGGAACAGCTTAGGTCTTAAATGTGAAAATGTAGGAAGGAATTCAACATGCTGTTGTTGATCATTGCCAGTGTGGTGTAGTGGTTAAGAGCGGTAGTCACGTAATCTGGGAAACCGGGTTCGTGTCTCCGCTCCTCCACATGCAGCTGCTGGGTGACCTTGGGCCAGTCACACTTCTTTGAAGTCTCTTAGCCCCACTCACCTCACAGAGTGTTTGTTGTGGGGGAGGAAGGGAAAGGAGATTGTTAGCCGCTTTGAGACTCCTGAAGGGGAGTGAAAGGCGGGATATCAAATCCAAACTCTTCTTCTTCTCTTCTTCTTTCAGCCTGTCAGGTGGAATGATCCAACACCAACACTCCTCTGAGCCAATTTCCAGGGAGAGGCATGTGGGTTGCCATGAGGAGGAGAGGGGGTAAGCCCTGTTGCGCATTGAGGTCCACTCATAAGAACACGTCAGCACTACAAATGCATACTGATCTGTAGTTTTTGCTCCCACCGCAACCCAAGATTCCCCAAGGAAGGAAACAATCAAATTTAAGTCAGTGGTACACTCTAAGTGTTTTATAGGTAAAGGTAAAGGGACCCCTGACCATTAGGTTCAGTCATGGCCGACTCTGGGGTTGCGGCGCTCATCTTGGTTTATTGGCCGAGAGAGCTGGCATACAGCTTATGGGTCATGTGGCCAGCATGACTAAGCCACTTCTGGAGAACCAGAGCAGCGCACGGAACCGCTGTTTACCTTCCCACCGAAGCGCTACCTATTTATCTACTTGCACTTTGACGTGCTTTCAAACTGCTAGGTTGGCAGGAGCAAGGACCAAGCAACGGGAGCTCACTTTGTCATGTGGATTCGAACCGCCGACCTTCTGATTGGCAAGTCCTAGGCTCTGTGGTTTAACCACAGCGCCACCCGCATGTTTTATAGTTGGTGGCTTATTGTAATCTCTGAAGATGATGGAATACCGTATTTTTCTGTCTATTTTAGGGGCCTCAAAATTTAGAAAATAGGGGGGGATTGAGCTTTTGGAGAGGATTATTTAGGGGGAATGCCGAAAATCGCTCACCCTCTGGAATGAAGTGCAAGCCCGAGTTTTTAAGTGGTGATTGGCAGCTTGATTGTTGGGGGGAGATGCCGAAAATCTCTCACCCGTCGGAACAAAGTGTGAGCCCGAGATTGTAAGCGGCAATTGTAAGCTACGCGAGTGGTTGTGTGCCGCGTTCTGGTGGGTGAGCGATTTTTGGCATCCCTCCCCCAAAAATCAAGCGGCCAATCACCACTTACAATGTCACACTCGCGCCAAAAAAAACATTTGCGTGCCAGCACTCCCCGTGTATTAGACGAGCCTAAATTTTGAACCTCATTTTTGGGTCAAAAAAGCTTGTCTTATACATGGAAAAATACGGTACATCTTGCAGTTGAAATGGTAGACACCACAGGCCTGCACATTCAGTTCAACTTTTGATTTTGCATTGCCACAAAATCACATGAAACATGGATGATGCAGGTGACTGCATGCCAAGCATAACCTAGTTCAGCTACTTGTACTAGATTGCAACGGTTACAGCTGCAGCAGCATGGAAAGCACTGCATTGGACTGAGTCCAGTGAATAATTACAGCAGTTAACTTATGCATGAGCTTTGGAGCCCGTGGTATAATAACAAGTCTGCCTACAGATAAAAAAAATCCATGCCTAGCACACGTTCAAAGGGTCACATGAACAAGCCCCAGACTAGCAACATGGCGCACGCTTCCAGTTATCTACCAGTATCTTCCCAGAGCCAGAGAAAATATTTTTGAGTTACACTGAAGCAATATTTCACTGTATGGCAGTGCCCCATCTAAATCCCTGTCTCCATCTGGAACACTTGCTGGAGGAGCTCTGAAATACAGGGATTTAACATGAGAGGTTTGAAAGGTCAAACTCTTTTGGTGCCATCTTCCAGGATTTGTTTTCTGTCCTCGTACTCCAGCTCTTGTTCAGCAGCACAGATTCCTGTTCCTTCATCCGCCCAGCAACGCCATCTCTCTCCCCATCCTCAGACATCCAGATTAGTCAACGGCTATAAATAAAAAGGTCGCCTGGTTTTGCTGTTCTGGAAGAGTCGGGCTTTCAAAGGATTTTCAGACCCATAAACTTTCTGCTGCTCAGGCACTTGCATCTCACACTCAAGAACAGCAAGTGATAGCTTCATTGCATCAGAGTTTTTGTCCTTTTGGTCCTACTTTGGACCAGGGTGAGAGATCAAAGTCAGCGGCCAATTTCCGCAGTTTGGTGCACCACCAGTACCAAGCTGCTGCAAGTCAGACATTGATAATTATTTGGTAGTTGAGCATGCAGGAGGCATGTGGGGAAGGTGAAGGAGGAGGGAATCAAATTTACACAACTCACTACAATGGCCTTTAAAAGACTTAGCATCAAAAATACATGACCTACCATGCATTATTTATTCTGCAATGAATAGAATTTTATGAAAATCAGGCTCCTGGGTCAGGGCTGACAAATTCGGCTTATTTAAACCTCACATCTGCCTGTTTGCTGGCCGTCATTAAGGGGATGAAAAGGCACCATAGCTGTGTGTCTGTATTCCTACATTAAAAGGATGCCCAGGTCCCCCCCCCTCCCCTTGTCCAGCTCACCTGGGTTCGGCAGCTTTGGTGTGGTGCTTTTATGAATACTCGGGCATCTTAAAGATGAAGCCAACTTGCAATTTCTGAAATGAAAAGCCTCTTTTAAATTAAATGTCTACAGCAGGCTCTGGCTTGACAGCCCTCCTACACACACACACACACACACTGAGCACCCTCCTGCTGTCTCTTTTGTTTCAAGATTCCTCATGCTCCTCCTGAATTGCATTAAGAGCTGAGGCACTGGGCACACTCCCTCAAGCAGCGCCGCTGATAAATGCTCTCAAGTTCTCTCTCATTCTCTCTGCCTTTCCCATTGTAATTCTTATTTGAAATTAATTTGGTGCAGTCTGTGGTCCAGCTGTGTTCTGAATGCTAATGAAGCCCATCTCCTGCTTCAGCTGGGGCTGCTCACTCACATGCTGGCCTAATACCGGATGAGGCAGGATGCTCTGTCTCCAGTGCCATGTACAGCGGCTTCCTCAGGCTTGCTCTTGCGTGTTCTCTCTCTCTCTCTCTATCTCTCTCGCACACACACAAACAAATCTGCACCCAAAACATGCATGCTTTCAACCAGTGCATGTTTGCTAACATGCTGTAAGACTGCTGGCAAGAATGACAATGCTTTCCAAGGTCAGACTTGTATACAAACTGCACAGACTCAATAGACCCTGCTTTGAGTAATAGGTGAACATTGAAAGGTTGCCCTCACACCCCCCCCCAATGTTCTTCTCTGGCTTGGATAAAAATCTAAGCAAAAGAACAATACCCAGTTCCCACCATCACCCATCTCCATTAGCCCCCACCCCACTTTCCAGAAAAGCCATTCCTGCCACCTGCCCAAACATTCCCTCCCTTGGGAGATCAACACCAGAGGCTAGCACCAAGGACAGAGGAAGGGAGTGCTTTCCTTCTTCTCTTCTTCCTTTCCTTCTTCCTGCAAAAAATGTTTATGTTAATGGAAATAATATACCCCCCAAATGCTTTATATTAGCAGAAATTGCTTTTTAAACTCTGCATATTTAACCAAATTGCATAATCAAATGTGGATATCAATAGAAAAAGCTGATGAGTTTTCATAAGGAAGCAAACTGATGCAGAAATGTGGCAAACTGAACTTTAGATTGGAAGGATGAGATACCAGAAAAAGTATCAAAACGAGAGAAGATATTTTAAAATGCTTATTTGGAGGAGAAAATATTTCAGATATCTAGAATTAAAAGTAGATGTTCATGTAGTTTTTTTAAAAAGAAATCTTGTTTAATGTGGAAACAGGATGGAGCAGACATATGAGTGAACAAATGTAGACGGCACAGACCAGAAATTGACTGATTTGTCCATCCCTATGGGGATAGTTTTTTTGGTCTTGTGTTGGGGGACTATGACAATAAGGATTTAAAGATGGCTAAGCAGCTCTGAGGACTTAGGCTATGCAGAACTGTGAAGACACATAAAGCCTGCCCTTGCATGTCCAAAAGTAATCACAAAGCAGTGCAGTTTGCTAGAGGCGCCTAGGATTCCAAGACTTCATAGCCTGGAAACCTCATAGCCTGAAGATTGGTTTGAGCCAAGTGGGGTGCCTCTTCCCAGCTCTCAGTTTTCTCCAGGCACTAAAGGGAATAGGAGTGTGCAGCTTCAGCCCCTGTGATTAGCAAGTAATACGAAGCCATTGGATCGCCCAGCCTGGTATAAGTAGGAGGAACTGGCCTGCAAGCCTTACCTGTTCAACAGAGAAGTGCCACCTGCTTATGGCACTTCAGACTCTGACCCAGTGCCGGATTTAGATATAAGCTAAATAAGCTATAGTTTAGGGCCCCTCTCCCTTGGAAGCCCCCCAAAAATTTAAAGGGGGAAAAACTGGATGTAAATTTCTAAAATACAAGATAAAGAACAAATAAAATAAAACCTTCATACGGCAACAGTGTTTTGTGTTGTGTAGGCTCCTATGATGTAGGCAATGGGCCCCGCCTGCTAGCCTGCTCCCTAAAATATCACTGGTTTGCTCATTTCTATATATAGGGTGTCTACATTCTGCATGTGCAAACAGCTTTAGACACCTGTTAGGTCCATAAATTACCATATAGCATATATTCAACACAAACAGTGACAATTTGTTGTTGACAAAGGACAGCTGGACATATAAATGGTCCCATTACCTTCAGTAGCTTAGGACCTCATCAAACCTAAATCTGATCCTGCTTTGACCTCTCCATCTCTACCACAGACACCCAAACTGAACTCCAGCAACTGATTTCTGGAATCCTGGGCTGGAGAATACATTATGTCCATTTGTTGTTGTTTAGTCATTTAGTCGTGTCTGACTCTTCGTGACCCCATGGACCAGAGCACGCCAGGCACTCCTGTCTTCCACTGCCTCCCGCAGTTTGGTCAAACTCATGTTCGTAGCTTCAAGAACACTGTCCAACCATCTCATCCTCTTAGATTTAATTAATTAGGCTGAGCCCTGACATTAAGTCTCTGAATAAATTAAGGTTAAGTAAAACATTCATAACAGAAGCCTCTGTGGTTTGGAAGTGTACTAACTGGGAAACCAATTCTGCCAGCTTTGTAGTAGGTTTGTCTTACCTAATGCTGTTTGGTTAGCATTTGAACATGTACCATGTGTATCAGCTGCCAGCAAGCTGATTGACTGACAGATGTAGTCTCTGCTGGCTTCACACACACACACACACACACACACACACAGACATATCCTGGAGAGGTTTAACAAACATATGGTGTGTGTTTTGAAGTAAGATGTCAAAGGAATGAATAAACTAATTATATCATGTAACACCTAAATATTGTAAACCACTGCAGGCAGGTGGGATCATAGCCTCCACAGCCAATCAGCACAATGCACAGCCAAGTGCCAGCTAGTTTAGCACTGTGCACAGCTGGTACTGCAACAAAGCCTCCAGAACTAGCTAAGTAAGGAAGAAAACTGTTAGCCTTGATGGTAAGAAATAATAATGATAATGATACGGTGCTTACTGCTTACAGGTACATCTCTGTACAATGCCAAGTAGACACAGAAAAACTGCATAGGCATTATTCATTCTTGGCAAACTTAATATTTGCTTTTTCTTCTCCTCTCCTTGAATCAGAAAATGATACATGCAAAGCATGAATCATAAAGAAACTCGCAATGTCTCAGTGCTAAGTGATGCTAGAGGAGCAATCTAGCCATACTTGTTTAGATATTGCCTCCACCTGTAATGCAACCCTTGGGAGGTCTGCATACTAATATTTATTTAAAGTAGGCGAGTTAAAAAGTAGAATCATGACCTTTGCCACTTTGTACTTGCAGGTAGGGTGCCACAATAATGCCACACGCAAAATTGATTCTATAAACTGGTTGGTGGAAAATTGTTACATAGAAGAATAAGTATTGCTGAAGCGGAAGCAGCATGCCTTCTGCCAGGGTAAGTCTTGCCTCACTAACCTTTTAGCATCATTTCAAAATGTCAACAAGCACCTTGATAGACACTGTGTGCTTGGACTGTCACAGATCCTTTGATGGAGTACCTCACCAAAGACTTGTGAGTAAGCTTTGCTAAGTCATGGAATTAGAGGAGAGGTCCTCTTACGGTTAAAGAACAAGAAGCAGAAAGTAGGAATAAATGCCTCTGAAAATGGATAGAGATATTGTCCAATCTGCCCCAGACACAATGCTTTTCAAAGGAGTCAGTTCACACTTTTTAGTGAGAAATTCACTGTGTGGATAAAAAAAACCCCTATAGAATATTATTCAAATCAGCAAGATCAGTGAAATTATGTGTTCATTATAAAAGGAAATGGATTCCAGATAGAAAAAGAAAACATTAGACAATTTATGGGTATTTTGATTTGGTAAGGAATCAACTTTCTTGGTGGCCACTATTTTTAGTGGGTGGTGTTGAATGCCTTGGAAGTCCACACAGTTCAGGAAAATTGGAAATGGAAGTGGAGGGGGAGGTGGGTGTGTTCTGTCTTTGTTGGGAATATTGCAAAGTGCAAGAGTTTGAAAACAATGGTAAGTAATCCAGTTAAATTAATATTTTAAATTAGTGTCTCACTAGATTCCTTCATGTGCCTATTGAATTGTGTGAAAGGGAAAACCAAAACAGTATTTTGAACTTGGATATTATATATTTTAACTGTAGCCAGACTTCCATAAGCCAGATAATGAAAATACGCCTACAAGCAGAGTAAGTTTGATATGATTAGGAAAAACTGGGAGCAGCTGAGAACAATAAAACTAACGGTGCCACTTAAAGATAAAGAAAGTATACAGAATTTAAAGACCAGATGGGATTTAGTAACCCAATATGTTACATGATTTTATAGGGTAGTTTTAGGATGAGGAAATCACTGGTTAAGGTAATTTAACAGCCAAGTTCTTCTTTTAGAAAGACATCTGCTTGGGATGTATTTAATGATTATTTTAGCTATTTAATGAATTATTGGATGTATATTGTTTTTGCTTTTAATGCTGGTAAGCACAACTTATAGGAAATAAAATAAAAATCAGTTGATGATGTCACTGAAAGCCAAGGCACCCATTAATTCTCTTCCCTCATTCAGCCTGACTGACATCTTGTTACAATTTGTTGTGTTTTGTATAACATAGGAATAAAGGAAGCTGCCTTGTGCAGAATCAGGCGATGAGTCCATTCTAGCTCAATACTGTTAGCATTGAATGGCAGCAGTTGCCAGGATTTCAGACAGGCAAACTTTCTCAAATGCTGCAGGATGCATCTGAGACCTTCTGCATGTTCTACCATGGAACTACGGACCCTTATATAAATAGTATACAGATAGAGCAATCCAATCCCTGATCTAGAGGGGGGTTTGGATAAGAAAGTGTCTCCCACCAGCTCTGCCCAGCTGCACTAGGGCTCTACTGGTGGGTGACTCCGCTAGTGGGTTTTCTGCCATCACAGAGTTTCTGGCTGCATCTGCCTAAACCAGAGATATTGGAGGATTCTGGTGGAAACGTGAGTGGAAATTGCCGGTGTCTGCTTACATGCCCCACGTCCAGAATGAAAATCAACTCATCAAAACATCTACTATTGATGTAACTTTTTGGTATCTTTCTGATCCTCCCTCTTTCCATTATTATGTTATATAAGAGACATATTTATTGCCTGCTATTGATAATATGGTAACCTAACTTGTATAAGGCCCAGTCTATACTGAAAGGCTATTATGGGTTTATGTAATTGTCTAATGAGCATAAAGGTAAAGGTAAAGGGACCCCTGACCATTAGGTCCAGTCGTGACTGACTCTGGGGTTGCGGCGCTCATCTCACTTTATTGGCCAAGGGGGCCGGCGTACAGCTTCCGGGTCATGTGGCCAGCATGACTAAGCCGCTTCTGGCGAACCAGAGCAGTGCACGGAAACGCCGTTTACCTTCCCGTCGGAGCAGTACCTATTTATCTACTTGCACTTTGACGTGCTTTCAAACTGCTAGGTTGGCAGGAGCAGGGACCGATCAATGGGAGCTCACCCCGTCACGGGGATTCGAACCACCGACCTTCTGATCGGCAAGTCCCAGGCTCTGTGGTTTAACCACCCGCGTCCCTCATTCTGATGTGCATATGATATACCTAAAAATAAAAGCTTCCCTACCGCTACCAGTATATTTCTTTACTTTACTTTTATTTTCTGTACAATTATGCCCCAATGGGTCCAAGGTAATATACCATTCAGTTGTAAACAATATCCTAAGACTGCTATATCTCTTCACACTGCTACAGCAAAGTGCAATACTTCACACTGATCAATCATCAGGCATAGTTCAGAGAATACAGCAAGAGAATTAAGATTATACTCAATGAAATAGTTGGGGGGGGGATTCTGGCTATTGTTATTTCTATGAAACACTGACACATTCATTCTCAGCAAAATGGTTCCATGAAATTGCTATGCATATATATAGCACTATTTTCATATTTCATTTCTGATGTGCATCTTGACGGTTGCATTCATAGTGCACGTTCATTTCTTGACTTTTATCATGTTGATCATGTATTTCACCTATACGCACACTCTATTTTATCCTCAGCTGTACTTTCTAGTATAATTCACATGGGGAGTTTGGTCCACCCTGTTAAATTTTCACACTACTGCAGGACAATAGAAGAGCTGTCAAGTGCCAATAAAGCCAAGGCACAAAAGTCCACTATAAATGTAGCAGCCAAGAACCCTGTCGTGAGTGAGATATTTGACAAATGTTCTCTCTGGCACATCTGAATGACTTTTCTTATTTTCCATGGCAACCAGGTGGGTGATTGTCTGACCACATCCTTACCCATGTTTACTTGGAACCAAACTCCATGGGAGTAAACCCACTGAATTGTCTTGATTTCAAACTTAAAGATGGTAAAAGAAATCATAATTAGACTTGTCAAATCTGAGGATTTGATTGAGAAATTAGGCTGGGAAAGACCCAATATTCTTTTACAATATACACTATGTGATAGACTCCCATTGCCACATAGGAAGTATGGGTCTCTATCATTGCTACTGGAATGACTTATTGATCTGGATTTCCAGACATGTCTCCACTGCCTGATATCATTAATTAAGTATTCTCTTTCACTCAAGCTCTTTAATTGACCACAGATGTAGCTAATGTAGCCCCGACTCAAAAGCACATAATAGAGCCAAGGTGAGTTCCCTGGAACCAGAGTTTTCAACACCTAAAGGTTTGAAAAGTTGTTGCAGTTGATATAATCAACAGTTACAATCTCACATTTATGCTGTAATCCAGTGGGAGGAAAATGAAAATCAGAAAGTCTGTTTATTTTACTGACAGAGGAATGGAATGGATTTCAGGGAGCTTAGCTAGCAAGCTGGAGAACCTGGTATGCAGGAGGCTAGAAAGCTGTTCTAGCCTCCAGGCAATTCTTCTTATGTGAGTGGGAAATTGTGGCCATGCTCCCCTGCCCCAACCCTGGCATTATATCCTTGTCAGCCCTGTCCACACATTGGGGCAAAGATCTGAAGTGGAGAGCCTGTTCTACACAACAGGAGCACAGAAAGCTACCTGAGTGAGACCATTGGTTCATCTATCTCAGTATTTGTCCACACTGACTGGCAGTGGTTCTTCAGGGCAAGGGACAGTTCCAGCCTTCTGCATGAACAATGAGCATGGTCACATTCTCCCTCCAGAAGGATTGGTATTGTATGATTAATGAATGCCCACAATAGGCCTTGAATTCCCTGCCTATGGGAACTTGCCTTTGAAACTCATCCTTCCTTACTTACTGGACAGGACTTACACAAAGGTCAGCCCTGACTGCACAATGTTGTTCTGGAGGGAAAGAAGAAATGTTGGAATCTGGGTGTAACAAAGATCAAACACAGACATTTGTATGCATCCTCTATCATTCAACCCTCCCCCCCCAAAAAAAAAAATTTTCATTAGGAAGTAGGGGTAGAATGATCTATCAGTTTCACTTCTTTTCATTCTTCCAGTCTTCAATTCAGTTCCTAACATGGCTGTAGCAATTTGAATAAATAAATAAAATCCTCATAGAAATTCTTCAGCATTTTTGTGCCATTTTATGCTATCCTCATCACTATCATTATTTTATTTTATTTTATTTTATTTTATTTTATTTTATTTTATTTTATTTATACATACCCTGCCTTTTCCCCTGCTTAAACTCAAGGCAGCTTACAGATAAAAATAACTGCTAAAACCATAGAATTTTGTATGCAGCTTTGACAAATGTACACCTTTCTGAAAGCAATTCCCCCTATTATAATGCATTTTTGTATGTTATCTTCACTAACATGTTCACTTTTGTGTACATTTCCTTGTAATATATGCATCTTTGTAAACACTGGTTGGTTGGTTGGTTGGTTGGTTGGTTGGTTGGTTGGAGATGCGAATCACAAATTTTGGAAAAGCGTGAATTTTGAAGGATGGCTGTGCTTTGGTTTTCATATAGTTTAAGAAAGTGCTTTAAATGAAAACTGAATTAAATTTTGCTCCAATACAAGGAAGTGCAAATCAAGTTGGTTCACTTGAAAATGCAGGCCAAGCAAATAATAATAATAATAATAATAATAATAATAATAATAATAATAATAATAATAATTTATTTATACCCCGCCCATCTGGCTGGGCTTCCGCAGCCACTCTGAGCGGCTTCCAAAAAAATATTAAAATACATCAAACATTAAAATCCGCCTCCCATGCTCTCTTGGCAGAATGCTGAAGGGCAAAGCTGTGTAAACAAACAGACCCAGAAAGAAATTGTAGCATAGAAATATAAAATCATTTCCAGAACTGCAAATTAAAATAGTGGGTGGGAAACGATTGTGAAAGTTTGAAACAGAATGGTGGACTATTCATAAATACTATTTTATTAACCATGAAAAATTCATTCCATTCTCCAATGTTTAATGCAATCCAGAACAGAACATTCCAATGCTTTGGGTAGTATCAATATAATATTTAAAAGAAAAGCCATCAAGCATACTAATTTGCTTCTTAAAGAAACTAAATAAATAAAGGAATGAATAAAACATAGAATGCGTTGAAATCACATTTTATTTAGGAAAGACAATGTCTAACTTTGGGCATATTGTGAAGAGCCGTGGTGTTGAATTATATAAGCTGAGTTGTTTGACAAATCAACAGCTTTTCCCCATCAAGGAAGGCAATCATCCTGGGCAACATTTCAAGGCAATTCATATATATTTAAGCTGTCTAAGTCATCTCTTAGGAACTGTGAGTGAGGAAAACCAATCTTATCTACCAACCTATCAATTAAAATTATATGTGATTTTTCCATCTTCATAAGATGCTCAAGTTTGCTAATAGCATCAAAATTAAAATACAGATAGCATCAACAAAAATAAGCATAAACATAAAAGTAAAGCAGAACTTCTTACAGAAAAAAACACAGTGATACAAAAGGCCTGATAAAATAAAAATATTTAACTTTCCACTGGAATGCCAAATGAAATTCCAGAGGCAGAATGTTCCATAGTATAGGCACTATTATCAGGAAAGCCTTTACCCATGTGCCTACCAACTATACATCTGAAGGCAGCTGAACAGAAATCAGTGCCACCTCTGGCATTCTCAATGGACAGGCAGGCTATATAAGAGAAGATGGTCCTTTTTAGATGTCCAGATTTCAAGCAATTCAGAGCTATAAAACTGAACTGTGCAAAGAAACAGACCAGAAGCCAAAGATGGTGAAATACTAATGGTGTGATCCTTTTCCCGCAAAGTGGCTCTGGTAAAAATCCATGCTTCTTTTCATACTCTGGGAAAGTGGAAATAGAAGCCTATGATTTTATGAGAAAAAGTTAAGGTAGGGAAGGGTTAAACATGGCATGGACCAAATAATTTGAAATACAAGTTCTCTAACTGTACTGTTATATTTCAAATGAATCAACTATGATTTTAAGAAAATAACAACCCATAGCTTTGGTAGGGAGGGCAGGATATAAAATTTAGTGGATAAACAAAACAATAAAATACCTGTAAAGTGCTGCCCCCAGCTGTCAGATGTCCTATTCAGATGAATGCAGAGACTCCTTTCCCCTTCAGTTGCTACTCACCGATGAGGACTTCTTCCTACCTCTTCATATTTGCCATACTATTTGATAGCCCAAGACTTGGAAAGCATAATTCTGGAGAGAGAGGGGGGGCTGTCTATGGGCAGTATTAGAACTCACCCATAAAAGGGAGAATCTGTCACTAAAAAATTCATACCCAGATGCAAGAATGTGGATATTAATTTTTATTATTTATAGCAATTTTATTAGGCTTACAGCTAGCTCAACAACTTGATGCAGATCAATAGTACAGAAGTTAGGATTTTTCCACCCTTTGGGTTGTTCTTCTAAATTTTAGTTAACATTTTCTAAATAGTATCATCTTAATGAATTTCAAAATTTAATATTCATGAAAATGATCTGTGTATTATTTTCAATAGTTTTTTCCGCTTTGCATGCGTCTGCTCATATAGACAGAACAATGTGTGAACAGGGGTTTTCATGGAATTATAGAGTTGGGTCATCCAACCTCCTTTTAGCTGCAGTTACTTAATTTCCACAGTCAGCAAAACTCCAAAACGTAACTTGGAAATAGCAGAAGTCACTATAGCAGAATCTGTGTACTCCCTGCTTTCACTCCGTTCGCAAGCTGAATTTTCATATGACATAGGAAAACAGCTGAAAGTGGTCCAAATTTCAGATTCAGGCCTTTTTACTGCCCGTGATGTAAATGTCCATCTGAGCTTGAAACATGCCAATTCACCTCTGCCAAAATACTGACATTATAACTGTGCATATCAAATCCTGGAGGGGAGGGGAGTCGGGAGAGAAAGGCATATTGGGAGGAAGCAATAGCAACTAAACATGATCACCATTTAAAGCGAAAAATAGCTGCAACACAAACCAAGCCCTAGTTATGAGCTGAAAGTCTATGAATAATCCATTATCTCTTCTCTGCTGAGGACTGAATAGGAGAGCCATTCTTACATTTCCTTTATGCTTACTGGCATTCAATTTCACTTTGTATTCTTCAGTGACATGAATGTATTGATGTTTACATCACTACTATACATAGATGCCAGTACTAATAACGGAAAGATACTGCGATGCTGCTAACATGAAAATTAGCAAGACAAAAGTCCTTCTCCAAGAGATTTATAGTGCCCAATTACTCCCCCGATGCCAAACCACATCTCTGGCAGGGGAGTATCGACTCTTGTTTTTAAGCAGATCTGAATGGATGTGATTTAAAAGGGGCCACCAGACTCTTTGTTGATTTAAAAGGCTGAGACAGAGACAGGAATAACCACCATTTTCTGTTCAGTTTTTGGTTCCGATTTCCCATAGTCATTCTTTAGCATTTAGGGCTGGCTGGAGATGAGTGCATACAGTATATTAAAAAGCAGCACCCTTTCATTTCCACGTGCCATATTTAAAATAAAAGTTAAAATGTTGAGGGGGGGTTAGATTGTTGGGGAGGGGACATTTCCATTGCGAAAGAGAGGGTTTTTTTAAAAAAAAGGGGACATCTCATTTAAGGGAGAGAGGCTTCCATTTCTGTCACAAGCTGAAATCAAGATGTCTTGTAACACTCAGGCTGCTCTCCACCCATAATGGAGTGTGATTGTTTCACAGCAGCAGCTCAGCTTCCCTGGTGACAGCACTCAATCTGCTAGATTCATTATATTTATGACCTCAGGATGAACTACAAGCAAGGTCTTGCTAGTATAAAGCCAGCACTTTTTAATGCATAGCAATGATGAATTCAACCTGGGAATTACATCTCAAGACATATACAGTGGTACCTCGGGTTACAAACATCTTGGGTTACAAACACTTTGGGTTACAGACTCCGCTAACCCAGAAGTAGTACCTCGGGTTAAGAACTTTACCTCAGGATGAGAACAGAAATCACGCACCAGCGGCAGCGGGAGGCCCCATTAGCTAAAGTGGTACCTCAGGTTTAGAACGGACCTCCGGAACGAATTAAGTTCGTAACCAGAGGTAGCACTGTACATTTAATATGTCTGTGCCACCAGGATGTAACAGATGACCCACATATTTGCAGTAAGAAAATGCAAAAAAAAAGCTACTTAGCAGCTGCAATGGCCCTAGACATTTTGGTATCCCAAAGCTGTGTCAGAGCTGGCATTGTCAACCAGCTATTCTGGAACACAGTCACATGGCAAAAGCATTGCACATGCACACAGAAGACCTGTATATTAGTAGTAGAGCAGAGACTTTGTTTGCAGAAGGTCCCAGGTTCAATCATTTATTTTGTAAACCGCCTTGTGATCCTCAGGTGAAGGGTGGTCTATAACACATAATAAAATATGGTTAATCACTGGCATCTCTGGTTAAAAGTAGGTGATATAGAAGATCTTTGCCTGAGACTGCCAGTCAGATGAGTCCATACTGGGCTCCATGGAGCAATGGTCTGGCCTATCGTAAGGCTTATTAGTGGCAGGTGCTTGGTTTTCATTGCTCAACAGCACTCTCTGGTATGTGCCAATGCAGCAGTTGGGCAGAACACAAAATGATACCTTAAAATTATCCACCCTACTCCTGGAAAATGCTGAGAGGGTATTTCATTAAACATCCTCAATAAAGGACTAAATTCTCCAGCAGTTTATTTTAGAAGGAACATTGGCACAGCTCTCCTCGCCCCTTCACCAAAAGCAACTGCAGAGCTTTTCTGTTGTCAGCCCAGCCAATATTTTGTTCCCCAACAGTGCCCCATAGTCTCATTCTGAAGCATTGTGTATGTGGAGGAGGGGAGAATATGGCCACCAAACAAAAAAACAAAAAACCAACCAGATAAGAACATTCAGAGGATATTCTACAAAGCTGCAAAATTTCAGAGGGGCTCCGAACGAGAAAATCAGGGCGGTCTTTAAGCTCAGGTTTAGTCCCAAGTGACCATCTGCGTTGCTTGGGTGATGGCTTACTTTGGCTAGATTATTGCTCATGCATCCTTGATTCAGCATAGTCTTTGTGGCTTTCACTCTTTGTTCCCTTTGCTCTTCCCTTTTTCTATATGGGGAAAACATTTTACAAGGAAATTAATTATTTAGTGGCTTCTCGGCAGAAGCTCATATTCTGAGGAAGATTTTGCATAAATAATATCTCAAAAGATGTTCAGCCAGCTACCTGGGAAGGAAATTCCAAATTAATCTGGTTAACTGGAAATGAAAATAGAATAGACTGGAACTGTGCTGTCTTATGCTCTAGGTTAATGCTTAGTAAGTTAAAGATCACTTTTTCATCTGTCAAAAAATTCTTGACAGAGCTCCATTAATCTGATGCTAAATGTAGAATGCTACTATAACCCCCATTCTTTCCAACAGGGGTTTAGGACTGCAGCAATCTACCTATTGTTTCCCTTTCTCTTAAACAACAACAAAGATCCATTTACAATTTGCATATTTTATAATTAATTAATATAGGGAAATTAGGAATGATCTTTTTTGAAGAAGGGATATAGCACTCTGATAGCATATCTGCAGTGTTATAATCTGCCTTGGGCTAATTGATTAAAATAAAACACAGGAGAAATTACTATAAGATGCTAGGGTGGCTTTTCAGGTTTCACCTTAAGCACGGATTGTGATATTTCAAAACAGCATTTAGCTCATGCATGAAAGCAACATTAAGAGGTGTCCTGGGTAGAGATATGTACCTTCCCTTCGAGCTAGATGAAATTAACTGAAAAAAACCACTATTTTGTGGATCTGGGAAAAACTCAAGCTCACCCATGTGATTGTTATGGAAGGACAAAGTTCTTGGCATCTGTCATTTCTCTTTGACATCCCACCAGATGTCAAAGAGAAAAATAACTACCAAACTTTTAGAAGACATCTAAAGGCAGCCTTGTTTAGGGAAGCTTTTAATGTTTAATAGGTTATTGTATTTTAGTGTTTTGTTGGGAGCCACCCAGAGTAGCTGGGGAGGCCCAGCCAGATGGGCAGGGTATAAATAATAAATTATTATTATTATTATTATTATTATTATTATTATTATTATTATTATTATTATTAAAGAGTTGAAACGTTGGACACCGTTACATCTGGCCAATAAAAAGTACCTAACTTTGAAAAATTAAAGTAGTGGACACAGATGTGGAATTGCTTGGGCCTAAATAAGCAATTAGCAGAGAGAGATTTGGGTGCCTTGGAAGCTGGAAAACAACACTTAACACAAAAGGTGTGGAGTAGAGCAGTGTTTCCCAACCGGTGTTCCGCGGCACACTAGTGTGCCGCGAGACGTTGCCTGGTGTGCCGTGGGAGGGAGGTGGGCGAGTCGGGCGGCGGCAGCGAGGAGGGGCCGCCCAGCGTGGGGCTCTCGCCGTCTGCCTGCCTGGCTGCCTGCGTGGCGCTGACGTCACGGGGCTGTAACGTGCCCCACATAGGCACACGCGGGGCAGCGAGCGAGCTCCCTCCCACATCCCATCGCCGGCTCTGCACCAGGCGGTAGAGCTCGGCGAAGTCGCCGCGCTGGAAGGCCAGCAGCGCGCGCGCCTTGGCCAGGCTCTCGCCCGCCTGCGCCTCCAGCCACGGCGCCTCGGCGTCGGGCGGCAGCGAGCCCAGGAAGCGGCCCAGCCGGCCGGGGTCGCCCGCCTGCAGCAGCGCCTCGCACACGCACGAGACCTGCTCCGCCGAGAAGCGCGGCGAGCGCGGAGGGTCGGGCGCGGCGGAGGCCAGCCCCGCGCTTGGAGAGGACGCAGAAGCCGTCGCCAAACCTGATCCTCCTCCTCCTGCTCCGCCACCATCCTCTGGCTCTCTGGCAACGGGGCGGGCGCTGAAGTTGGTAGAAGTTGGCGCGCCTCCTCGGCAGCACCTTCGTCCTCCTCCTCCTGCCTCTGCTCTCCTCCGGCAGCGGGGGTGCGCTGCCCTCCCCAGCCGGGGGGCTCGGCGGGGCCCGCGGGGAAGGAGGCCATGTTCGCGGTGCGCGGGATTGCGGCCCCCCTCGCCCGCCTCCGGCCCGCTCCCCTCCCCCTGCGCGCTGCCCTAGCCGTGCGGGTCTCCTCCCCCTGCGCCACATCCTAGGAGCCGCGGTCCGCCTTCCGCCCCCGGGCCGCGGCGTGGCTCCCAGCCCGGGCTGGCCTCCGCCTCCTGGGACGCGCGCCCACCCCCGCGGCCCCCCAAACTTCGGAGCAACTCTCCAGACGCTTCTCCCCCGCCTCGGTCTCCCTCCTTTCCACTTCTCTTTCCCCCTTCCTTCCCTCTTTCTTTCTCTTTCTCTCCCACCCGCCTTTCCTTCTATTAACTTTCCTTTCCCCTTCCCATGTAGAACAGTCCCTGCAAATAAAAACCTAGCATATTTGGAAGAGGGATGCTAGCCTAACCATTACCTTCTATGCTGTTACTATTTTTTTTATTTTATTTTTTACATAAGTAAAAAGTGACCTTTCCCCATCTGGCATGGTGGTGTGCCTCGAGATTTTTTTCATGAAACAAGTGTGCCTTTGCCCAAAAAAGGTTGGGAAACACTGGAGTAGAGTGAGGTTGCTGTGTGCTGGGGGTTGCCATGATTTTTGCCTTGAGGGAGGCATTGCCGCTTCCCTCTCATTCTCCTTCAGCTTAATGCTGTCTATATGAAATTCTCACATAAAAATATCCCCAGTGCTTTCTGTCTTTTGAAGGAAAGTGACCTTGGAAATAGTTTCTTAAATCTTTTTGGCATTAGGAAAAGATGGAGAAAATTCATCTATTTCAGGGAAAAGAAAAATTCTATTTTGTTTTGGTTTTGCATTTCTTATTTATTTCAGTGAAACTCAGAATCTCCTTGTGCGGGAAACTTGAGTCTTTTTTTGTTTGTCTCAGACACAATTCCATGACTTTGCCTGACTTAGCTCACCAATAGCAAGAGCAAGACTGAATCAGGCCAAATATCACGGAGTAAATGCTG
Organism: Podarcis vaucheri; assembly: GCF_965113315.1. Lineage (NCBI taxonomy): Eukaryota > Metazoa > Chordata > Lepidosauria > Squamata > Lacertidae > Podarcis > Podarcis vaucheri. The sequence continues at coordinate 57,061,407 of NC_138760.1, read as the reverse complement.
AGCTTTACCAGGTGGCAGAAATAATACTTGAGACTTTATCCCTCTGTCTCTTGTACTTAGTTTGGAACTACAAAGCCTGCCTTCATTTTCCCTGGTGAGAGCTTTACAGAACTTTCTCCATTTTGTTCTCATTAGAGGCAATGTCAGCTCATCAGACACTAGTGAATCTTGTTTCTGTTTTATCCAAGGCTAAATGTACCATGCCGTTTTGGTGTCTTATGAACAGATATCCTGTCATTTCCCATGCTTCACTGAGAAAAGCTGCAGTTCCCATGCGAAACACACTGCATGTTCCACTAAGGTCATCCAGTTAACTTAAAACCTGAAAAATACTGTACTGGCATCTCCAGAACAAGACTGAATATCTATCCTACAATTACCCGTGATGGCAGGCAACAATTCCCAGGGCTCTGCTGTGCTTTTTCTAGCCACTGTTTTTGAAACTGCAGCTAGCCATATCCACGATGACAATGATTCACACAATGTACCTGGCCATGAGAATGCATAGAAAGGAACACACAATTATACAAAACCTATCATGCAAACCAGCTGGTATTGATGCACTGTTTGAAGAATTAGACGCACGTGAAACTATTATTTTGCTTTATGATCTTATACCCTTCAGTATAAAACCTTTCCAGGATGACTTGCAACGAAAGGGTGAAAAGAACAATAAGCATGTCATCCTTTGGTCCCTGGAAGAGCACCGTGCAAAGGAAAAAGCACCTAAATGCAAAGTATATGGTGCTGTTTAAGAATCTGGGAGATAAATTACAGATTGCAGCTTTAGCACAATAGATGTACCCCAAACATGCTCAGTTTTTCATTTTGCAGACTGCACAGAAACCTTATGATTACTTGATGGTGGATTTAAATGTCTCCACACCTAAATCTTATGGCTGACTTTTCTCTCCAGATTAGTCTGTGTTAAGCACTATGAAAAAGGCCACACATAGTTACAAAAGGTACGGATTTAATCGCTTTGTATTCTCTTGAGCCTATCTGTCCCACCAAGCAGCATACCCAGCCACATAAAGAGAAACTTGCCCCTCTTACACCTTCTTATGAAGGCCCCTCCTCATCGGAGAAAAGCCATTTTAAGTGCAGCATCAGGTGACCTGATTTCTGCAATCTCAGAAATATCCCTCAACACTTCAAAAGGCAATGTGCTGAAGTCCTCCTCACCAGGTGCATGTATTAATAAAAAAAGCATAGCGTTATTAAAAGTCTGAGCAACAAGAGAGCATCACTAAGAAGTACAAAGCAATTGATGAAACCATCTGGAGGGGTTCTTGCACTATTACTAAGTTTTGCCATCCCTCTGATATCTGGACTTTTAACTAACGGTGATGGAAAATGCTGAATAGATGTATTTGGTTCCCAGCCATTATCTAGAGCAATTAAAGGGAGCCCCTCCTGCTACAACCTATTCACTTGAATGGAGGGAATTTTTTTACAGGACGGATCTAACTGATTCTGAGGCAACTGTTCAAAAAGTACTGGGCAGTCTGCCTGTTCGATACAAGAATCATTAAACAGAATGATGCAGAGCCAGAGTGTTTCTTTTTGGGATGAGAAAGGAGTCTTTGTGTACACTAGGGGAACACTATAACCACTTCCAGTGTGCTAGGCTTGGTTAGACTTATGCCCTACTTGGGGGGGGGGCATCCCAAAACATTTTGGCACCTGAGGTGGACTGTGAAATGATGCCTCCCTGGCCAGGGAAGAAGGGTTGAGTGAAGATCTACATCAGGAACAAAGGGGAATAAAGATCTACACCAGGAACAAAGGATGGAGGAGACCAGGGTTGGAGAGGGGGTTGCTGAGGAGACAGCAGATCCAGCCTCCAAGGAGTATGCCACAGCCGTTGCTGCCACCTCAGCAACAGCAGGTGATGCAACCCCTGGCTTACCTGGCAGGAAGTCAGTATGCCAAGTCACAAGTTCAAAGTCTGAGGGTCAATCCACACAAGCGAAGTCCAAAGGTCAGGAAATGAGGTTCAGGGTCAACCCAAGTAGCCATGTCCTAAGTCTATCAGTCAGGATGTAGTCCAGAGTCAAACCTGAAGCGCAGTCCCACTGAAGTCCAGAAGCATCTATGTCAAGCTCCATCAACATGGGCAGTTGAGCAGTTCAGCTCTGCTTCCCTTGTGTACTTTGCATACTGACTGCAGCATCTGAGCTTGATGAGGCAGGTGACCCTCACCTGCTCCAGCTGAGGAATCACACACCACCTCCCAGAGCTAGCGAGCCCCACCTGGCCAGCTAGGGAGCTGAGCTGTGGGCCCTTGTCTGCCTCAGCCTCCTAGAGCACCACTCCTGCTGTTCCCAACACTTCAAAGCCCGCCATATTCATGGAGACGGGGTCCCTCTGGCTCTGGTGATGGATCCTGCTGCTCTGGTTTCTGTACATTGACCTCCATCCTCTCGCTATCCTCCGTCACCTCATGTGTACTTCCTACACTAACCTCTCCTTCCCCATCCCCAGTCTGCCCCAGTCTGCCCCATTCCTGGCTACACCCCTTCCTGGGATCCTCTTCCTTCTCTTCCTCTTCCCCATTGTCCTGCCAGTTCATGACACTCTATAGGACCAGTCGTGCACCCTATTTTGAGTTAAAGAAATAGAACTTTAGCCTTTTGGTCCATTGGCGATTACATGCTCTTAGAGGGGTCACATGACTTCCATTTCCTAGATCCTCCCTTCTAGGGTGGGACTCACTGGGAGGCAGAACATCCAGTGATATCATCAGAGGTAGGCCTTCCAGGCTTCTGAGATGGGACTTCCTGTGATAAACTCAAAAAGGATGGTGCCTAAAGAATTTGAAAGGAGGTGTGCTACCTTTACAACTGGTGAGGCAATTTGGAATCCAGCCTGCTGGCCAGCTTGAGTTCCCCATCCTTTTTTTATTAAAAAAATGATATTTATTAGAGGTTTTATTACAGAAAAAAGAAAAAAGAGACAATAAAAAATTACAGTACATCAAAAAGAAAAAGAAAAAGAAAAAACAATACAACAAAACAATAAGAAAAACAAAAACACTTAAAAACAAATCCAATATTTCTGTATCTTTGCTTTTCATTTACTTGTTTCATCAACCTCCTCACACCTCCCTTTTTTGTATTCTAGTTCAATTAACTATTACAGCAAATCCTTTCCATCTTTCTCAATTTTTGTTCTATAATTTATCTTAGCACAATCGAACCTTAAATTTTCCACTTTGGCCCATTAACAATCTATTTTTACTTAATTCTTTATAGCATTTCTGCTAACGCCATATAACTTCATTCCAACATCCTTCTAACATTCATTAATTTTGCAATATTTCTGTAAATATACTTTAAATTTTTTCCAATCTTCTTCCACCAACTCTTCTCCCTGGTCTCAGATTCTGCCTGTCATTTCCGCCAATTCCATGTAGTCCATCAGCTTCATCTGCCATTCTTCCCAGGTGGGTAGATCTTGTGTCTTCCAATACTTTGCGATAAGTATTCTTGCTGCTGTTGTAGCATACATAAAGAAAGTTCTATCCTTCTTTGGCACCAATTGGCCGCCCATGCCCAGGAGAAAGGCCTCTGGTTTCTTCAGGAAGGTATATTTAAATACCTTTTTTATTTCATTATAGATCATCTCCCAGAAGTTCTTAATCCTTGGGTATGTCCACCAAAGGTGAAAGAATGTGCCTTCAGTCTCATTACATTTCCAGCATTTATTGTTGGGCAAATGGTAGATTTTTGCAAGCTTGACTGGTGTTATGTACCCCCTCTAAATCATTTTCATTAGATTCTCTTTTAAGGGCATTTCATGCCGTAAACTTCATACCTGTGGTCCATAACTGTTCCCAGTCAGCCATCATGATGTTATGTCCAACATCTTGTGCCCATTTAATCATGGCAGATTTCACCGTTTCTTCCTGAGTATTCCATTTCAACAGCAAGTTATACATTCTTGACAAATTCTTAACTTTGGGGATCTAACAATTCTGTTTCCAATTTTGATTTTTCCACCTGGAAACCTAGTTTTTTGTCCAAATTATATGCCTTCATTATTTGATAATAATGGAGCCAATCTCGCACTCTGTTTTTTAATTTTTCAAAACTCTGCAGTTTTAATCTATCTCCCTCTTGTTCCAGAATTTCCCAATACTTCGGCCATTTGGCCTCCATATTGAGTTTTTTCTGAGCCTTTGCTTCCATTGGTGACAGCTATCTCGGGGTTTTATTCTCTAACAAGTCTTTATATCTTATCCAGACATTAAACAATGCTTTCCTGACAATATGGTTTTTAAAAGCTTTGTGTGCTTTAACCTTGTCATACCACAGATATGCATGCCAACCAAATACATTGTTGAAACCTTCCAAATCCAACACATCAGTGTTTTCAAGAAGCATCCATTCTCTCAGCCAACAAAAAGCGGCTGATTCATAGTAAAGTTTGAGATCTGGCAGGGCAAATCCACCTCTTTCTTTAGCATCAGATAATATCTTAAATTTTATACGAGGCTTCTTGCCCTGCCAGACAAATCTAGAGATATCTCTCTGCCACTTCTTGAAACAGTCCATTTTGTCCAAAATTTGCAATGTTTGAAACAGAAACAACATCCTTGGCAATACGTTCATTTTTATCACAGCAATTCGGCCTAACAGTGATAACTTCAAATTTGACCATATTTCTAAGTCCTGAGTTCCCCATCCTTGGTCTAGAGTGTTGAACACTTTCCAGCGTGGACTTTCACACAAAGGCATTTACACCATAGCTGTCAACTTTTCCCTTTTCTTGCAAGGAATCCTATTCAGAATAAGGGAATTCCCCTTTAAAAAAGGAAACCTTGACAGCTATGAGTTACACATTCACTGTCAAAACTCACAGATGTGCACTGCACCTATACTTGATGCAGATTAAACCCAATCGCTAAAGCAAAAGCAGCTGGCATCCCTTTTTCTGAATCATCTCTATGCAATGGGGAAGGGATAAAATGTGTTCATTCTCAAGATAGGAACATGAAGTTCAGATCTTTCAGAAGTAACTTTTTTCTGGAAGTACAGTAACTGAAATCATTAATTGATAATGGCACAGTGTTTTTCATTAACTTTTCATTTTCATAGTTAAATATTTAAAAATTCGAAAATAAATGGGCTGCAAAATTCTACAATTCTATTCATTGTTATTAAACCTTATGCTTTCCCAAATCCAGACTTTTTAAAAAATATATCTGTTGAAAGATGGATTAATATTGGGGAAGGGTGGTGCTTTACAGAGTGCATGAGAAAGGGAGGTCGAAATAGATTTAAACGAAAATAATACGAGATTGTTTCAATTCCACATGTTTTGCAATGTTTTGTTTCAGGCTTGGCCTCAAGCTTAGTTTTAATCAATAATTGTTCTCTCATTTTCTCTTTTGTATGACTGATACTTAACATCTGAATAGTTGCTACTCCCCAATTCACTACATAATATATCTAGATTTTAGAGTTGTCTAATTTGGCACAACTGGGCAAAGACGGGGGGGGGGTAATTTGCATTTTAATGTGAACTTACAAAATTTTCACTTCCCGAACCAATATCTAAACACAGCTTTCCTTTGAAACATGCATTTCTCTGAATTTGTCCAACCAAACAATGAAAAGAAGTGTATTAGTGAAATCACACACACAAAATGCATATATTGGTGACAATAAGGTACAACATGCATTTGGTTAAGGGGGAATTGTTTTCAAAAATGGGTTTACTAGGCAAACTTGCATAAAAATGCATAAGATAGGGGAAATGCACACAAAAATGCACATGAATGATTTATATATACACACAAATGGATTAACCAAAGTTTGGAAAAATGAGAAACAGAGTTAAAATGGAACTGACATATTAGTGCATCCTTTTAACCAGGGCTGTTTTTACAAGATTGTACTTTTAAAGAAACCTCCCCCATCTTAAATGAAGTATGCATAGCGATAACTGGTAAAATTGTGTATGACTTTATTGTTACAATTTCACTGGAGAATTGTCTTGTAGACTCCGTTTCCAAATCCCTAACACAGCTACATCCAAAGAGGCTGAACAAATCTCTGTTAATCCTCCACTATCATTATCATATTCAGACACAAGGCTCGCTGCAAGCTACAGATGAGAGACTGCAGAACTTCCTTCTTCCTGAATGTCTGGAGCTCATTCTAATGTGAAATCTTGCACATACAGAGGATGCTTTCCCAAGAGATGCTGGAAAGCTATTCCAATTTCCAGTTTCTGTACATGTTACACCAACATAACTTATGTTGCATCAAAAGTTCCATTATTAATACTCCCGATAAAACCATGCCCACCATTTTCTTTATTTAATGAAAACAAGCAGCAGGATGCATCACTGTTGAATTCGACCAGCTTCCACTAAAACCTAAGGCATACATTGCTTATCCCACATGACTACCTACAAAGCAGCAATATCAGTGTTCAGCCAAATTGTCATTGAATTACCCATGCTGCACCATGCCAGGTCATTGATCCTGGTAAGACGCTGATATAGCCCTTCCATTCTGTCCCTTGGTTTCAATCTAATAGGACATTGATTATTTATAACAAACAAAGCCGGCTTGAAAATGAATCGATCGGCTCCTTGTTGCCTCTGTATTTGAGAGAGACAGAAAGAAAGTGGCACAAAGCTTTTTATCATTTGGCTCCATTATGCAGTGAAAGAGTTGGTTTGTGAGACCAAGCTCCACAACATTATCTAACGATTTACTAAGGCGCCAGCAGGCAGCCAGGTCAGGCCCTGGCAGAGGGGCTCAACCCTGCTTCACCTGTAGAACTATGAAATCTATAGATTTTTGTCCTCTTAGGACTAGGGGTGTATTTTGAGTTCATTTATTTTAAAATTATTTATGAAACATCTTGTATTTTGCTACTTTAAGCTATACCTGAAGCAAGTACACTGTGCAAGAGTCTGCATATGTTCATGGGCTTCTTTCCCCAAATTTTACTTTTAAAATAATAATTTGCCTTTTTTTATTTATATTTTAAAATCCTGTTCTCCTAGGTTAATTGTGCGAGTAATCTCCATTTCCTCAGTTCTATTTGTTATTCTTTTTTTAAAAAAAATCCTTATATGTTAGTTTTACTTTATAGTGGAAAAGAGTGGGTGCTAGAGAAGATAGGACTTTGATTTTATCTAACAGGGTTGTTCTTCTGTCTGAAAAAAGGGGGAATTGCTCGCAGCAGTGCTGAAGCCCTCAACCCACCTCTGCTGTTGAGAAGAGTGGAGCAATCAAATGGTGGAAATCACAACTGGGGTTTAATTACAGAAAGCCCACTCCGGTTTGTGTTCCTCAACAACTCGTATTCAGAGTCATATATCATGCAAGTAATCCATTCCCTCAATTCTATCTACATCACTACCTTATCAGTTACATTGGTGGAATTCTTTTTACAAAACATACTTCAAAGTCTTATGAAATTTTCCCCAGGCAAAGCATGCAGGAAAGAGCGAGCTTCAAAATTATGAAAAACAACAGAGCCGCAAAGCAGAATGGGCTCGATAGTTCACACAAAACTAAATGGGATAACATCTCAAATCACATCCTTAATTGGGACTGTGGATCTTTACAGTCTATAGATAGATATAACGTGTTTTCTAGATCTATGGTACTTTTGCAAATATTGATTTATAAAATCTATCAATATCAAAAACAAAGAACTTCACATTTTGGAATTTGCCATAGCCATCACTGTGATCTGTTGCAAAGTTTGACAAGTGACACTATACTTGATCTTAGCCAAAAGGCCAAGATGAACTATCACCCAGCTTGCTTATTATTCATCCTCTGTGGAATGCTGGAAAGGTTTGTGCTTCTTGAAAACAAAAAACAGTTTCTGCAACCAAGAAGCCAAAATTCAGCCCCAAATCCCACAACAAAGCGACTATGCTGGTTCCTTAGAATGTCACTCCCATGGCCTGGGCAGAAAGATTGAACCTTGACAATATTCTGAATGTAAGATCTAAAAGTGCCATTTTCATCTTATTTGTTACCTCCCCAATACATGGGGTCAGATTAGCCGAGATCTGGGAAGCTACATTCACACCACTTTGAAATCTTCCCTGCAGAACTGGCTCTGAGTTTCCTGCTCCTATCGCTTTCTTTTCGGTTGCATTGTTCTCTTGGGAGAATTTTGTGCCTGTCGATGGTCAAAAAGGGCAATGTGTTTGCTCAGCAGGAGTTGATTAGCATATCCACTTTATTTTCTCTGAACAGGCCTGGGGATAAGATTGTTCTCGGAGGTGGCAGATATTAAAAAGAGCTAAACAACAACAACAAAAAAGAGGAGTGTATGCACAACACTGACTGAAGTGGAGTGAGGACAGGGACTTGCTGACTTAGGAGAGCAAGCTAGTTTACCTGCATAAAGGGATGTGCTTTGCGTGAGCTTTGGGAGCTGTGAACAGAGTGTGCTTCAGGGAGGCTTCAGGCAAAGGTAATTTGAGGGGGACTTGGGCCATTGGCAAATCTAGGCAGGTGCTATGAAACAGAGACTAAGGGTAGCGTTAGAATGAAGGTCAGGCAATCACAGGTGATGCAACCATGAGAGATTGCTGTGATTAATTGCAGACTAGACTGCAGTGCTACAAAGAACAGAGTATGGGATGGACACTTGGGCTGGGAGGGCATTGTGTATATGGATGATGATGCACCTTCCTATCAAAGTTATTAATGAAGTATAAAAACTCACTGGAAAAGGAAGAGTTGAACTATCAACAAATGTCCTGATCTCAAGAACTCCTATCACACATTTGCACATCATAGTAAACCATAAACCAGGGCTTACAAAGAATGAGCTGATTGCACCCACTTTGCTTCTTTCCACTAGTGCTGGGGTAAAACAAACCATAGTCCCTGGCTTAGTGTAAAGTCTCATTCTGTCAAGGACTGGGCAGAGGAGGTCATTTGAGAGGGGGATGATGTCAGGGGCTGGGCAGAGGAGGAGGAGTGGTGGAGACAGCCTCCTCATCCTGGCCCTTACAGGGGGGAGGAAGAGGAAGACAGTATTGATTCACAGCAGTGGTTTGTGGGAGATCACAGTTCAGAGGCAGGTGAGGGGGGAAATTGGGAAATAATGGGAGAGGAGGAGCAGGCAGAGCTGGAGCAGCAACTGGCTGGCACGTTGTCACTAGAAAGCATTCCAGACCCACCATCTCTCAGAACCCAGCAAGCCTTAAAAGCAGGAGAGCAAAGAGCTAGAAGACAGAGGGCACTCAGTGGCACCCATAGAGGATGATGATGACAAATGAGAAAGCGGGAGTTAAGGGGTGGGGGTGGAAATTCACTTGGGACAATACCATTATTCAAGTGGCTGGATTCTATAGCCTCTCTCTGTAAAGTCTGAAATAAAAAAGGACTGTAAGAAACTTTTCCTTGTCTTTATACTTCTGGGCAACCAGCCAGGGGCTGCTGACAGCATCCTGACACATTTAGGAATCACACTTTGTTCACTCCCAACAAATTCACTTAAACATAATCTGTAGCCATGGCTACAAATTTGCTGGTTGTGGTTTGTAGAGTGAAACAACTCAGGAGACAGCTAGAAAGCTACCTAACTTTGGAAAGGGAGTTGTAACCCTAAAATCCACTATTTCCCCCAAGTCTTCCTATGCTCTTATGCTCACACACTTTACTGAAGAAAGGCAAGGTAAATGCACCTTGAGATAGTAACCTAGAGGTAGAAGCCATTTCCTTTCACCCACACAAGCACAACAAGTTGCTAAGTTTCTTGGGTTCTTTCTTGACTACTATGAAAAGGTACCATGATCTCTCCTTCCTACCATTGTTCTGGCTCATCAGCTGTTTAACTTGACCTTCTCTCCTCTCTCCACTTTTTTCTCCTGTTGCAAAGGATTACAGCTGGGAAAATCAATTAATGGGTCGGAATGTATCTGGACTAGTTGCTGTGATGAAATAGTTACAGACAGGATGGAAATGGCTGCTGAGATCTGCCGGAAACCACCATAGTTGTTCCATGGTTCACTGCATTGGCATTTCTTGAGTGCTCACCCTTGAGACAGAAGTCTGTTGAGATAGCTATACAGCAGCTTGGCCCCTGCAGATTGACATCTCTCCCATTTGTTAACAGCAGGGCATATGCTCCATTAAAAATAATGTAGACACAAGCTTACTGCATTCAACTTAAAGAGTTTTTTTATCCACCTAGGAAGATCCTTGATACAGTACTGTCCACTAGTCCATCTAGTTGAGTACTTTCTATACAGACTGACTGCCACAGGGTTTCACACAGGAGACATTCCCAGCCTGGGGATACCAAGAAAATTGAACCAAGGATCTTCTGCATGCAAAGCAGGTTTCCACCACTGAGCTACAGCCGTTCCCTGAAGTGTGATAGACGACTCACACTGAATTGGAAACTTGCTACAGATGCTAGAGAACTAACTGGTGACAGGAGCCAGACTCCCCAGGATGCTGCAGAGTCTGAAAACATCACACCAAAAAAGAAACCCAAGAATTCCAAGAGTGCAATAGGAAGAAGAAACCAAAGAGCTTGAAGCTAAAGCAGAGTAAAGTAGGAGCAACGGCTTCAGAACCCTTTGACTTAAAAGCCTAATAATGGAACATCACAGGTAGATTATTCATACTGCTGAAGATCATGCCCGTTGGCCCTGGCTATGTAGGATCCTTCTTCTTCTTTGACGATCACTCGTAGCCAAGTAAAATTGTCTTCCATAAACACAGTTTTAAAAGTGAGTCCATAAGTGACTGTGGAGGCCAATTCTGGATCCACATGTCCTTCCACAGTGGGGACATAGGTTTCCGGGTGGGAGTTGATCAGGGTAAGGGTTTGCCAAGCGTGCCTTCCTTTTAACATGTTTCTCTCTTTTGTTCTGAGTTCGAGTGTCTTCAAAATGCATGACACCTTTGGTAAAGGCTGTTCTCCAATTGGAGGGCTGGCAGGCCCGTGTTTCCCAGTTGTCATGTTGATACTACATTTTTTTTAGTTTTGCCTTGAGAAAATCTTTGAACCTCTTTTGTTGACCATGCTATGTTGGATCCATAGCAGAGGTGGCACAAAGGAGTTACTGGCCAGATCAAACTGCTTAGATTTCAATCTTTATTAACAGAAAGAATACCAATAAATCCATTGATGCCAATGTGCTATTTTATTTCTAAAGTCCCTGAACAATTAAATCTGTGAAAAGCCATTTCACTATTACGTTAAAGCTATGTTTGATTAATCACATGCTGTTTTATGCATAAACAATCAGAACTCAGTTTTTTTCCCAAGTTAACAGAGGAAGAAGACAGGGTTGCCCCATATCAGCGTTGCCTTATGCACTCAACAATTAAAAGATGTGACTGGGGTACGTGCTGAATCTACAAGTTACAAAATCAGTTTGCATGCTGGTGATGCAATGCTGTCCTTACCTACTCCTTTAAAATCTGTAAGAAAAGTGCTTGAAATAATAGAGAAGTTTGGTGAAGTCTCTGGCTACAAATGAACTCATATAAGTCTGGAAATAAATGTGTTGTAATCAATTAAAGCAAATTTGATGAAAGTAAACAGAATTAGTTGGACAGTTAAGAAAATAAAATATCTAGTAATCTTGTTATCTTCAAACATAGAATAGTTATTTAAATTAAATGATTAACCAATGATGGTTGCAGTGGCAAAATATGTTTTAAAAATGGCCCCCAGATTGGAAGTTGTAGCATTAAAATTGGATATAATTCAAAGATTTTTCTGACAGACGAAAAATGAATATAATTCCTAAGATACTTTTTCTATTTGAAAATGCAGTGATAAAGATCGACAAAACGGTATTATTGAAGTGGCAAAAACTACTTACAAATTTTGTGTGGAATAATAAAAAAAGCTAGAGTTCCCATGGCAACCTTGGAAAAAGGCTACAATGAAGGAGGAATAAAATTTCCCCAAATAGTAGGTTGTTATAAGGTTCCGCGTTTATAAGTAGTAGCCCAATGACTAAATGTCTCAGTGTTATCTTCATGGTAATTTAGAGTAGAGCTGTGTAAAAAGCAATTATTCCATGGTATGGTAAAAACAGAGAAAAGAACAACAATTTTTGGTCAATTCTTGTATAGTTATCCTTGTATAATCCTTCTATAGATACAGTACTAGATACAGTGGTGCCTCGCAAGACGAAATTAATTCGTTCCGCAAGTTTTTTCTTCTTGCGAGTTTTTCGTCTTTCGATGCACGGTTTCCCATAGGAATGCATTGAAAATCAATTAATGTGTTCCTAGGGAAACCGCCTTCAGACCAGGTCCGGGGACAGTCTGTCCCCCGACGTCTTCTGAAGGCTGGGGGGGGACAAGGGCTTTTCTTCCCACCCCCAGCATTTTAAAAAACCTCGGGACAGCGGAGGACTTCTCCACTGTCCGGGGCGATCTTAAAATGCTGGCGGGCGGCATTTTAAAATCGCCCGGGACAGCGGAGGACTTCTCCGCTGTCCGGGGCAATGTAAAAGCCCCTGGGAAGGCAGGCAGGGGGGCCAAAGACTTTTGCCCCCCGCCCGCCTTCAGAAGAGGTCCTGGACCTCTTCTGAAGGTGGGCGGGGGGCGAAAGTCTTTGCCCCCCCGCCTGCCTTCAAAAGCTCTCCCGAGAAGGCAGGCAGGGGGGAGCAAAGACTTTCGCCCCCCGCCCGCCTTCAGAAGAGGTCCTGGACCTCTTCTGAAGGCGGGCGGGGGGCGAAAGTCTTTGCCCCCCCCCTGCCTGCCTTCAAAAGCCGTCTGGGAGAGCGGAGAAAGGCGCTGCCTTTCGGCCCCCGCCGGCCTTCCTGGACCTCTTCTGAAGGCCGGAGGGGGGGGGAAGGCTTTGCTCCCCACCACCAGCATTTAAAAGAGGTCCCCGGAGATTTCCCTATGGGCTTTCGTCTTGCGAAGCAAGCCCATAGGGAAATTCGTCTTGCGAAGCGCCTCCAAAACAGAAAACCCTTTCGTCTTGCGGGTTTTCCGTCTTGCGAGGCATTCGTCTTGCGGGGTACCACTGTATTTGGAACAGAACACTAAATATAATATTAAGATATCCATGCTCACATCTTTTCTTTTTAATGAAGGTTTAAAAATCAGTGGACAAATATCAAAGTGGATAGATGATGATGTAATTACATATACAGAAATTGTAAAATCAGGCAGTGCCCATTTTAGGTGTGTCCAATATGTGTGCAACCGCACACTCACGCATTGTGCCAAACCTGGAAGTGACCCAAAAACATCACAAAAGGAGGCAGAATGGGGCAGGGCAGAATGGGACAGGGTGGGCAATTTGGGGAGTGGGGGGGGGACACTGAAATCATGATCCTATACTGAACCAGTAATCTGTGGTTTTAGTTTTATGTAGCAGTATTGTACATATAATTGCTTTAAGCCGCTCTGATAGTTATAAGATTGTGGTGTATAAGTATTTTTATACATAAATAAATGGGCTTATTTGGCAGGATTTGGGGGGAGGGGAGCCATAGGCTTTAAATGGGTTTTAAAGAAATTGTGTGAATGTGACCTTAGTTGTCTATCACCCAGAAAGTGGAGGCAACGTATGGCCCTGTTTAACAAACAATAATAATTGACAGCCGGGAGAGTATCTTTTTCTGACAGCATCTCATCACCATTTGCACCCCATCACTGCTGCAAGGTAGTTTGATTGAAGTTGATACAATTATTGGAGTGTGTAGATTTGGAGCGGCAGCCTACAATCAGATCCCCCAGATGAGTCACAATTCATGCCTCCATCTCATTCTTCACTGGGGTTTCAGCTTTTTGTAATCAATCCCCTCCCTCCAGAAGGCGTAAGGTGACAAATCATACACAAATGGTTTGCGAATGTGCAAATAACACCTTCATCTGCCACAACAGCTTAGAAGTCCCTATGTTCAATTTGTTTCCTAACCTCTACATTATCCTTCAAATTCAGCCGGCACATAAAAAATAATTGGATAGTTGCTTTGTAAAAAACAGTTGTACGTAACCAACCATATTGAGTACATCACCAAACGTCACAGTTTATCACCATCTAATCAGCAGTGAGCAAGGGGAATTATCATATCGGAATATGCCTGTCTCCATCAATAAGCCAGTGATTATTCAGCCAACATGAAGGCTTAGTCTCTCTTTGTTTCTTCAAATGTACGATCCTCCATGAGGATTCCCCACAGGAGCAATTATTTATACAGAGGTAGAGAAAGCTCAGTGAAGGAGGCGATGGGAATGCTGAGAGAAATATTCCTGAATGTGAAATATAAAAGGCTGGGCCCCTAATTGGCATTTGCAGAAAGGAAATGCAAAGCTATATTACCTGGCAAATTAAATATGCATTGCTGTATCAGTTTTGAAATGCCAAAAGGCTGCTGATATAAAGTGGTACCACGAGAAAACCATATCAGCAGAGACAGAGAAGGGGCAAACATCATTTTGGGAACAAGTTGTCCCATATGTTAGATTTCTGACAGAAAAAGAATGGTATGTTTCACATTAATGCTGCCATCCTATACATATTCGTTTTTTATTTTGTGGGGATTACCTTTCAAGGAAGCAAGCTTGCAGCCTTATTTTAATTTCACTTCATGATTCCATCATAATTTTTATGGGGAAAGTACTTTCACTTCACTATCTTATCTGGATATTCTTACCTGTATCCCCTTATCCTCCCGCTGGTGTCACCTGTTCTGCTGTCCTGGCCCTGGCAGAACGTAAGCACCAAGATAAATAGGCTTAGGGGGGTTTTGTGTGTGTTTTGTAACTTTCTTTTAAAAGCAGGGACTTGGGTCCCACAGCCATTAATAATTGGCTGGTTGCCATGTTAAAAAAAAATGCAAGACAAAAGCAGCATTGGCTTCATGGATTAACATCATCAGAAAAAAGGATCCCTCATCACTCGTTGGCTAGATGATGCTTCTGATCCGGTCTCAACAAACATTAAAACTGGCATGATAAAAGTCTGTAATTTTATCAGGACAAGTTAATTGTTGTTTACTGTTGTAACAATTCCTTTCTCAAAATTTATCTTCTGTGCCATGAACATAAATAAAAACAGTGTGTTTTTTTTAAAAAAGAAAACATTAAAACCTATTCTTCAGCAGAGACTCTTTTGACAGCAACTCATGCAAACCCATCATGTGCAGATTGAAGTGATACAGTTTAGGAACAGCTTTGCCATGTAGTGAACAATTTGTCTAACCCAGTGGTGAAGAACCATTTTTCTATCAAAGGCCACATTCCCTCAAGTGTAACCTATCAGAGGCTGCTTGCTAGATAGGGGCCAGAGCTACTAGTAGCTGAAGCCACTCTTTTTCACTTCTCTTCCTGGCACATCCTCTGTCTCCCTCTCCCCATTCTCTGCCCAGCAGGCTGCCAGGGAAAGAGCAGCTTGCTTTTGCCAGAGGTCTCAGTTGCAAAGGACTTCCGCCCCCTCTTCCTACCACCATTCCACCCATTTTGGCTTTTTCCCTGTGGCTTTCCCCCTCCTGCCCTTGTTTTCTCCCTACAGGATCACCCACATTCACATGGCATTAGATCATGGGCCACATGTTGCCCTGGTGCCACTGGCTGCCCATTCCTGGGCTAAATCATGCCCTTTTGGCTTCCTCTCTCCATATGCCAGAGAGTCAGCTACTTTTACTCAGCTGCTGACCTACATCCTGCCGGGTCTGATACCATTTACCACTGGATCATCCTTGCACCATTTCAGTGGAGCACGTTAAATGAAAAAGAGCAGCAACCTATGAAAAAATGGCCAACACCGTTAGAGGGGTGGGGCCAAAGTGTTATCAACAACGCAAGGAGTTTGTGGTAATGTGCTTGATATCTCTTTCTATGATTGGCAGGAAGTAGCTCATGTTTACACTTACCCTACTGAAATCTGGACAAAATTTCATCCAAGATGACATCAGTTGGCATACAAGTTCTACCAGTATCAAGTCGTCTGTGCTGCTTGATTCATGTGCAAGGCATCCGTGATAAATGTGCATGTGTGGACCAGCCTTAAGCTATGTACAAACCTCAATTATAATTACAATGCACACATATTTCATGAAGAACATTTATTCTTATATGAACATTTCATTGCCTCAGCAATGAAATATGTATGTCAAGAGAGAAAAATGTCACTTCCTATTGTGATGTTAGAAACATGCAGAGCATTACAAGTTGCAAAATGTGAATTTACCTGTGCTGTGTGCCTCCTTTCCTCTCCTCATCTCCTCCTTCTCCTGACTTTGGCCAGCCTTATGCTGACTTCCATACATGTGTTGTCTCATAGTTCCGGCACAGCATGGTAGAAAAAGAAACATGCCAGCAACAGAAATAATAGCAAAAAGCAAGAGGTGGAGAACATTGGAAAGAGTAATAACTTTGGGATAGCTGAACTAGATAAACTGTAAAATGATTATTTTCAGTGTAAAATGAAGCATACGTTTTACTCGAAGCTATTAAGAACTGAGATCTGTGAAAAGCTGTCCCTCATGAGGAACCATGGTGCTGCAGGTGGCAGCTTCTCAGTGAAGTTCTCTCAAACTGTGGACTGACTCTGTACACTCCTGGGCAGGAAGGTGTATAAGAGGGTTTTCTGTTCCAGTTGAGCCTTGCTTCAGCAATGAGTTATGCATTCTTTAGTTCTGAGCTGCCCCAATCTTCAATCTGGCCTCCAGGTTTTCCTTAGCTCTTGACTTCATACCTCTTCGGTGCTGGGAGACCAGGGAGGAGGGGAGCTGTCCGTCGCAGGAGGGGGAGACAGCCTGGTTTCCTCACCAGTCTGCCTAATCTCTGCCTCTTGGCTCCCTTCCTCTCTAGCCTCTGCTTCTGCCCTTGAGCCTGGACTGCTCTCTTCACAGCCTCTTCCTGCTCACTGAACCCTGTTACCTCTTCAGCATCTGGCACCTTCTCCTCCCAGTCTGCTCTCTCTTCTCCTTTTCTGAGCCTTCTTTCCTTGGGAACGCCTCCCACCACTCCTCTGCATCCAGCCAGTCCATGACATGGTCTTGCTGTATACCAACACAGAGATCATTGGTACATCTAGCGCAGCATTATCCACAGCAACTGGCAATATCTTTTCACTGTTTCAGGGAAAGGAGTCTTTCCCAGTCCTACCTGGATAATCTAGGAATTGAACATGGAATCTTTTGTATGCAAAACAAGTTCTCTGCTTCCAAGCTAGACCCCCCTGTCAACAGTCTGCTCTCTACATGGATGGACTCTACAGATCACCAGCAAGCTATGTGGTTAGAGTGGCCAATGGGGACACATCTACAGTACGTAGCCACTGTACAGCTATCTACGTCCATCTTCTCATTTAGCAAATGGTGTTCCCAGCACTTCCCAATGAGCACAAGACCAAGCATACACCAATCAAGTACTGAAATGACTAAAGCTCGGATTTACAGACTTATTTAACACTTGGCTAAGCATCACTTAATGTGGTGAGGCCCAAATGATTCCTCTGCAAAGTGGAATATTTTGTCCCAGAGGAGCTGCAGTCATTACAAATCACAATTATTAGGCTAAATCAGTTTTCAGAGAGCCAGGCAGAAAAGAAGCCCATTTCATTAAACCAGGACCTTGTTCTTCATATTATGTTTTATCAAACATGGGAAAATTGAAGTGCTGCCCAGTGCCAGTTGGGCCAACCACTGTAGACCACTTAAACGGCATAGTGATACGAATACATCATAACTGGAAACCAGCGTAGTGCATTAATTTCAAAGACTGGGTTTAGGTTCCTACTTAGCCATGAACTCTGTGGGGAAGAAACTCAACCAAGGCAGTCTCTTGAAAAGCCCCCTTACATGACCATTATATTTGCAGCAGCCACTCATACCCTTGGTAAGCCACCATTACCAGCAGTGCTAGTAGAATGAGAGGTGTCCCAGGCAGAATTCTCTATGTATTCATGCCCTGGTAATACTCAGATTAGACTGCTGCAAGGCACTCTGTGTGGGGCAGCCCTTGAAGATTGTTCAGAAACTAGGACTGGTTTAAAACGCAGGTGCATAATTTGGTGCACAGCTTGTCCTAGTTCCTGTGGCTCACCTGCAGAGTAAGCTAGTGGCTGTTATTAATTGGAAAGACATGTAATGGTTCTCTCAGCCTAACACGAGTACAAAAGCTGTTTTGTAGCACCTTCCCTCTGGAATACCCTCCCCACCCCCTGTTATTGCGAGGCGCAAACCATTGGGTGCTTATGCCATTGAATAAAAGCATGCTTGTTTGCTTGGCTTTTCTGGACCACTAGAACTCTTACTTACGATGCTGGCATTCCTGTTTTAAATTATTTTAATCTGTACAGTATTTTATTCTTATAAAACCCTTTGAGATTTCTTTTAATGTAAGCAGCATCATAACATTATCAAAGAAATAAACTGCTTTGCATACTAAGAACTTTAGAAACATTCAGCTGAGAGCCAGTGTGTTGCAGTGGATAGAGTGCCAGACTACGATCTGGGAGATGAGGGTTCAAATCAGACATGAAGCTTACTGGGATAGTCACTCACTCTCAGCCTTACCTACCCCACAGGGTTGTTGTCATGGCAAAGTTACCTCCCAGTGAGATTTATTTTGCTGTCTCCCAGTCAAGAGGGATCCACTCCAACTCTACAGTTCTATGATTCTAAGACATCTGCTGATTTTCATCACTGGGTATCTTGACCATGCAAGAGTTTGTCTCTGTGCCATGCCCATTATCCATTAATGAGAGCACTTGCATTACATCCTTATTGGAAACAACTAGAATACCATCAACATTATGCATGCAGGGAGAACCTCTCACCAAGTTCTCAGCTGCAGAGAATATTAAATGTCTCAAGCTTGGACTTCAGTGATGAACATGAATCTGTCAAGTGCAAGAGCAAAAGACTACAGACTGTCCACATGCTTACCCTGCTCAGAGGGTGGAGCCAAGATGTTGTGGTGTACTAAGGGCAATTAAAGTACTCAAATGTCATTTTTGTCCTTGTCTACCAACCTTGTGGCCTCATTGAAACTCTTTTTTTAAAAAGGGAATTTTGTCTGGCTCAAAGGCAGAATCAGTGCTAGGAGAGGCTTCTTTTTCCTTTCAATGGATGAGAATAACATAGCCTGACTGCCTCTTTTCATCCTCTCTCGAGCCAAGGAAACAGCCCCATTTTCAGTGTAATGGGCTGCTTCCTTCTAAAGCACTCATAACCTCTGCATCAGCTGGCCATGCTAGGAGTGAAATATGTACACGGTTCCCATTGACTTTAATTGAGGGAGACAGACAGCCCAAGCACATTTGGAGTCTCCTGTAGTTAGCAGCAGTGCAAATGCTCTTTAATATCCTATAAATCGCTTTTGATTAGCAGCTGGGTGACATCCATCAGCATGCAGCACATCAAAGAGAACAAGAACTATTTTCTTGGTTCTCTCATTTCTTTTCATTGCTTTCCTCCTTTTGCCAAGTTCCTGTAGGACTCACCACCTGCAGAGGGCAAATGGGCCTAGACTGGAGGTCCACCCTGGGTGGGTGAGAGGAGTAGCAGTCTTCTTTCCTTCTGTTAAGAGGCTAATTACATTACCCATGGCTGCCAATGCAATACCAAATACTGGTGAAGTTTCAGTGCACTAGCTGCCAAGATGTCCTGGGACATCGTTGCTGGCCACCAATGTGTTTGACATCTATATCGCCAAGAGTTTCAGTAGGAGCAGGCATGGCCCTTTTCTCTCTTCCCATTTTGACAAGAAAGCTTTGCAGTCACTCCTGAATTAGAGTTCTTGGAGAGTTCTTGGAGTACTTAAGGTAACAGTCGGCACCTCCCTCATTATATGCCTGTTGTTCGTGGGGGCTCCATGCCATTGAATGAATGGAGACAAATCACCTTATCAAGTAAGGTCCCAGAAAGTATAGCCCTGTTGGAACCTGTTGGAGATTCAGCAACTCTTCCCCTTTCTTTCCAGGACTAGAAAATCTGCTCCCAAACCCGGACACACTTTCTACCTCCTCAGTGCCCCAAGCATGAGCCATTTGCCTTGTTATCTCGTAATTTATTCTCTGGAATGTGTGCTCAGCATCACTGACATCTTCCACTGAAAACAAATGAGATCTGGGAATATTTAACTCTGACTGGTTTGCACCCTTGTCATTTTTGTATTGGTGTGCAACAAAAGATTAACATTTATTTTTTGTGAAAATAAGCTGCACCTGTTTTGGTTTTTGGCTTCCTAGTTACAGAGTAAACAAGTGACAGCCAAATACAACTCCCATCATCCCTGACCACTGGCCATATTGCCTGGGGCTGATGGGAACTGGAGTCTAACAATTTCTGGGGTCACCATAGAATCATAGAATCATAGAATGATAGAGTTGGAAGAGACCACAAGGGCCATCGAGTCCAACCCCCTGCCATGTTGGCTAGCATTTGCATGAACTGTTTAATTTTACACTTTTTGATAGCTCCTGTTCACTGCGTGATACTTTCATTACCTGTCTTTTACTGCAAGGTGTTTGCAATCCTGGAACCCTTCCACCCAATTAGGGAAGGAGGTGATTTCTGGTGAGAGCCTTTTCCATCTGCAGCCCCTATGCATCATGTCTCACACCATTTCCAAGGGTACCCCCACCCCATAGGAGCCCACGGTGTAGAGCACAAGGGAGGGGCCCAGGAAGTGCAGCAGGGAGGAAAGAAACCCCTGTTCTGTGTGAATATGATTAACGCTATTTTATGTATGGAAGGAATGTTTGGAGACAAGCTAATAATCATGCTCAAATTCTGTAGGTTGCCTTGTGCAAACCTGAAAAAAAGCAACTTATTCATGTGAAAAATTAAATGCACATAATTAACAAATAAATGGTTGAGTGGATAGAATCTGAAATTTTCTAACTGGTCAGAAGAAGACCCAGGAGAGAATCTGGAAAGGGTATGGTCAATGATCCTTCAAAAGGTCTTTGACAATCATATACCTTTCTTGTTAGTGGCTGAATTATTAAGCTGGTGAGCCTGGCTCACATGAGCACAAATGAATGAAGTAAACACAATGTCCAAAATTTGCAACGCGCATTTATTGCCAACCTGGCTTTTCTTATGAATGCAGAGCCTTTTAGAAATGAATCACTTGTTTTGAATTCTGGAATGACTGTGTGTAATGGAATTCAAAAATAAGCTTTCTGAAGCCGTGGGACATTGGAAAACTGCCTTTTGGTGTTATCTTGAATGATGCCTGCTTGTGTGTTCATTGCAGAAACACTCGTGAAGGCAGCTCTGGTGGAAATAGAATTTTACAGAGTGTGAAATGAAGACAGAACAGAACTGCAGTGCAGACTTTTTCTTAAGCGACTGGCTTTGCTCATTCCACTGAAACGTTGGGCAGCTACATGAAGCTGTTCTCTTTTAATCTTCAACTCCTGAAACTTGCCAGGTCCTAATAAAATAGCAGTAAAGTGACCCAAAAGCCCCTCATTCAGACGGGCCATTTCATGTCTCACGAACTCTTAGCTCTTTTAGAACTCCATCCTCATCTTGATATTTCACCACTCACTCCCCTCTCTCGCTGCTGATTTATAACTGCAGCCATGTTGGTTACTATTATGTACTCTGCATTAAGGGAATAAGACAGTCACAGCTTTTTATATCTTAAATGGCTAAATGTCACAGTCATCTATTTAGGCAACAATCTTAAGACATGGCACAGATCCATCTCTAGACTGACCCAGTGATGGATTTATGGTCCATGGAACCCTGTGCACAGCTCATTTGGGGGCCCTATTAATTCACTTGAATAAACATGACTATGTCTGAAAATACAACAGAGCTAAATGCATAATAGCGTGTTAATTAGTAACTTGCGTCACCTTTGTTTTTCTATTACATTATTAAACAACACTTTTTGTTTCTAATTAATTTTCTGCTTTTCACTTCATGGCACATAATATTGTTTTATATTATACTTTCAGTGGAACGGGGTTTATAAATATTCACTAAGACATGTTTTGGAATAACACACAAATAAAACAAAAAAAAGTCAATGTCACAAAACAAAGAAATAAGAATGGATAGGTAGAACACTATGCAACTGCAGTCCTGGCTCAACTCTCATTTCACTGCTTCCTTGGTCTGACTTCTCACTTCCTTCTGTACCCTTAGTGACTGCTCATGCATTTTCCAGACACTTCTTAGAATTACTACAAGCAACGGAAAGTTCTGTCAAGTTCAAGAAAAGAACATGGCAGCACTGGGCAGCCTGTTGGCTTATATGACACCACAAACGCTACATTTTAATCGCGGAGTAGGAGAAATGAAGAGAGGAAACAATGCAATAAACAAGTAGTGGAATTGAGCAAGGGCAATTCATTGTTTGAAGTATCATTTCAAAGGTGTGCTCTCAATTAACAATGTATATTAATAACTCAGGGGTGGAGACTCAGCTGCACAGGGTATTACTGCCACTACTACTATATCCCATAATTTCATCCAGTGAGTTCTAGGTGGCATTCAGGGTTCATTTAATCCCTACAACCAGTGCTTTTCTTCTAGAAAAAAAATGGTGCTGGTACTCACCATGAAGTTGTTACAGTAAGTGCCACATTTTGAACCAGTGATTTTCTCATAGGAAAAAAGGTGTCTGTACTGTGTACACTTGGGTACCCCCAGAAAAAAGCACTGCCCACAACAACCAGAGATGCCGCAAGTCCTAGAGTGGCCCTGGGAAGTAAACACAGCGCAGCCTGGACCAGATTCTGGGGAAATTGGGGCATCCTGGAATGTGTTCAGAGGCCATGGCAGCTTATGTAAATTCAGGACACTTGAGGGGTCTGGAAAAGTCCCCCATAACATCACACCCTGGATGTCAGGATGGCTAAGGGAGCGGGGACATATTGTTTCAGCACTATATAATTACCATATACACACTTGCAGGACTGTTGCAATGATTTTGTCTGAAGGTAGCACATTTGTTTACCTCAGTCATCATGCAAGCAGCAGCTTGGAGAGAAGGTTTCCTCCTCCTCTCACAATTTTCTAGGCCTAGCCGTCAGCTTAGCAAACTCAAGTTTCCATGGAGAGTCACCTGCTAGGAAAATCTCTTACAGCGAATAATGCAAAGCGAATCTTTAGTAGTGGGGGCTTCCCTCACTGCCCCTCCCCACATATCCTAAGCCTTTTGTCTCTTGTTTCTCTATACATCTCAGCATCGAAAAAGGGGACAATGCCTGTGTGGCTGTTCCATTTAAAATGGGGGGGGGAGAGTTTCCCTGAAAAGCAAGCAAAATGGCTGCTAGTGAGGAAAATGAAGACATTCCTTCTGAGGGGAAGCACATGAGCAATTCATCTCTATTATAATGATCTCTTTTTTAGTACACACTGAATCTAGGGCTTTTTAAGGAAATGCACTGAAGAGAACTCAAACTGAATTTTTAGATCATTCACTGACTCCCAGCTGGTACTAGAACAGGAAAATATGCTGTTGTAAATTGAGGCCCCTCAATAGCAGGGGCAAGTTGGCAGCGCTGTGTGCATGTGTGACCCTGGTTTCCCTCTTCTCATGTCATTTCCACACCCCATGGTATAACACTTGAACAGGGCTACAGTCTACAAAGGAGTTTTTTCTGCTTTAAAGATTTCTAATTAGGTAGAAACTGCTAGCAAAACATATGAAACTGCCTGTAATCAATTTGATTCTGTGCTGAATCTATATCAAACCAAGGGGTCATTTGTCAGTTGCTTTGACTGATTTCCCAACACATCAGTACAAATCAATTAAAAAACACCACCACCATAAAAAAGTTGGTTTAGATTTCCCTTCTGATTGCATTTGTGAAGCAGAAGAAGTAGAGTTTGATGTTTTAGGGCAGAGGGTGAGCACCAACCCTGAAGGACCTACATTTTCATGCAGGTTGCATTGCATTGTCCAGACCAATTCCCTGCAACTCAGAACCAATTAGCAGTCTACTCTATCTGAGCTGCTCCCTGGTTTTTTATTTATTTTCATAAACACAGCCAAATTGTTACAGTTAATTACATTCTGCATACTGTTGACAGAGTTGAGTAATAGTGGAAAGAGGAAGCCACGAGAGTAGACCGAGTTATCTGCTTTCTTATTATCATTTGCCTTCACTGCTTGAGGTTCCGCTCAGTTGTAACAAGTTCTCTTTTTTTAAGGGCTCCCATCAGGGTTTGCTCTCTGTACTTGGCAACAGTCTTGTACAGCCTCTTCTTTGCCTTTCTAAATGCAAATGTTTGAGGATTACAAATCCGTTGCCTCCAAGGTTCTGCTTGCTACAGAAAAGACGGAGGATTGGGCTCATTCAGTAGAGGAGGGAAATGAAAGAATGAATGAATGGATTTGTTTTGTTTTGATTTGATTTGATTTCTTACCCACCCTTCATCAATAAGGTCCCAGGATGAGTAACAGCAATTTAAAAATACAAAATCAGTTCACACAGTTCTCTCTCTTTATACCAGTTAGAGAGAGAGAGAGAGAGAGAGAGAGAGAGAGAGAGAGAGTGTTATACCTAGCCTAGACTAAATGTTACCCTAGCCTAGACTAAATGACCAAGTCATCTTTGTCCAAAAGGTGCCAGAGCTGGCAAACCACCCAGAACCTGATCCTAGTAACCTGAGCCTCCAATGACAATGTACTCCTCTATATTGCATTTTTGCATATGCTGCTATTTTAGATTTAAGTTTCACGTTGAAGGGGGGCTTGAATTTATTTTTAATGCCCCAGAAGTCAAGTAGGCTGGTTTATCTGCTACACCAGTTCAAAACTGTCCACATGGTGTCTGTGATTGCAAGAGTATGTGATGCTTTGGTGAAGACATTAACACCACATGAAATTTATATTTATAATCATCACTACCACCCACTCCAGAGAAGTGATTCCATGAAGATAAGGAAGAATGTTACACCCAAAATTTACTGCCCAAGCTCCATTTGTAGCATTGCATTAAAGGGTATGAGGTTGGGTCATAAATCAGATTTCCCCTTTTTACAACATTCATACAATATGCTATATGAGAAGATAGACAGGAAGCCTTCAATGAAGATAGGGTTCACCTGCCAGTTGACCATTTCATTGCATGGCAGCTGCATGGATAGTGCCATTCTGTAGTTTAGGTACTAGGAAGCACAAGGTCAGAAATTTCCTGTTGCTGTTCTGTTCTAGTTTAAAAGAGACAACAAAGTTCTTGTTCCTGACCAATGATACTAAGCAATTGTTTTTGGAACCTGCTAAAAACTGCTTTATTTCAACCAGGCATGTAACTTTAACCTGTCATCTTGATACATGATAGTAATAAGCATAGGTGTTTCATAATTGCTGGTTGTATTTTACTCTTTAAAACATCACTTGATTTATTGGTATTTTTAATTATTTTGGGGGGTTGTGTATTGTAAACCACTGTTAGGTCTTCTATTCTAATAAGTGTTATATAAAACTTATGAAACTAATAAATAAATATTTCCCAGGAGGAGGGAGGAAGATGCAATGTCTTTGGCACTTGGCAATGGGATGGGTACAACCATTCCTAACTCCCTAAGCCAAATTAGAATTCTTCACTTACCTTGGAGACAAAAAAGCTCTTGCTGTAATGAGGCATGTGCTTGGTTCTATTATTTGGGGAAATAATGACAATGCAAGAGGGAGGTGTGTGTGGTTTGTGATATGTGTTAAAGGTTCCATCATTCTGCAATATTTATCCAGGACCACCCAGTGAAGAACAGGCTGTCCTGGCAGTTTGCTGTTGCAGAGAAATTAGATGCTGAGAAATTCAGCCAGTGCTGCTTTGAGTCAAGGGATCCCAATTATTCTACATTTTAAATGGGCATGACCTATCACAGAAACAGCCCCTGACAGCAATATCAGTTATTTCAAGGGTCTGGGTCCCTCCACGGTCTCAATTTCTTTTTGTCAAGTTATTATGAATACTCAATATGAAAGTCAAAAGTGTGGCACTTATAGAATCCCAAGTGTTGCTGAAAATAGAAAAATGTTCCCTTTTAATAATGTGATAGAGAGACACCACTGAGCCACAGAGACTTTCTGCTGGTGGCTGGGGAAGTGGAGTCCATAAAAATATGAAGCAGAATGAAAATTAGAAGCAGTCCTCCTCCACCTATTTATTCTGCAGTGGGGTTAGGGAGGGGAAAACCTTACAAAACTCCATTTCTAACACACGTTTACATTGTCATCCATGTATTACTTGCAAATCAGAACTATCATTTTGGAAAGTGTTCACATTATACTTTCATTGAGCAACTCGTAAAGTAACTGGGATATTGTATCGATTTTGACAAGATAATCTATTCTCTTATGGTTGACTGTTCTACATTTTAAAAGGAATTTCAAACAGAGAATAACAAAGAATGCTTTATGATGTTCTTTTGTCTGGGATGTGATTTCATTGGGATATGAGAAACTGAACACTTGTTGGTATAAGTCAGGTATAAGTTAGCTGACATCTGAAGCATCTTTATTTGGGAGGTACGTTCAGCTGATGTAGCCCAGCACCCTCTGAAATTCAGAGTCTGAATAGCCACAGGCTCCCCATCCCCGCTTTGCAATAAGGGAAAGGCCTTCTGCACCTCCTTGAAGGCACCTGCTCTTTGTCTTTTGAGGGGCCAATTTCACATTGCACTTTGCCACTGAGCTGCAGTCCTTCCCCTCATAGTTCTGCCCTAAGGAGCCTTTATAAAAGTTGATTCACACAGAAATTCAGATTCAGAAAGATTATTTCCCACACTAGCTTCCATGACAACCACATTCAAACAGGCTGATTAGTTTCCACACAGGTGATTCACTGTACTCTTCAAAGCAGCTATATTTCTCCTCCATACCTTAAGCATGACACCTATTCCGATCTATTGTCCTTTGCCTGCAAAATCATTAATGGAGCTACCTTCTAACTTTCCATAATCAGAAGTGTGCTCAAATGTGTTCTTCCACTCATGAAAGGCTCTTTGCTCCAGCAGGGACTTCCGCAAATGGAAGACAGTGTGTGATTCTCACAAATTCCACCATTTCTCTGTGCTGTCTCCCATAAAGTGTTCTTCTGGAATAAATTCAACAGAAATGGCCTCCTTCTGCCTTCCTTTCAGAGACGCCTCCATGGGATTGAAATGACCACTCCCCGCTTAAAACGGGGACGCCCTTTGCATGGACGCGCACAGCCCTGGATCTGGAGCAGCCCCATCAACATAGGCTTGGCTTTGCCTTCCCTCAGGTGGGATACCTGGAGGTCCCCGCCTACCTCAGTCAGTTGTCCAATCCCACCTGGGGGAAGCGTTGCCAAGGAGACCAGGCCAGGTAGGGGGAGGGATTACCTGCCCACACAATAGAGGGAGGATCTTACCTGGGAATCCTCACTTGGCTCCAGAGCTTCTCCCATCCTACCCACCCTCAGTTAATGTCTTCCTTTGCAGGTTAACTTTTCTTCATAGTTTTTGCAGGTTAACTTTTCTTCACAGGTATGTGGGCGCTGCTACGATAAGGTCGCTGTTAAAGGGCTGGAAAGGAATTTCCCTGCATTGGCAGGTTTCGCCTTTCCCGTAGCAAAACGTCACAACTTTGGCGATATCAGGCCTTGGGCGGAATCCTTTAGTCCATCTTCCTCTTTGTGGCGGCGATACCAGGGTTCCCCATTAAAGGGGTTTCTGAAGGGAGGCTTTGACCATATGCCGAAAGGTCGTCATTGCTCTCCCCTGCGGCGGCGGCGTAACGGGGGCAGCTATCTCTGCTTGAACATATGTTC
Source organism: Podarcis vaucheri (assembly GCF_965113315.1). Lineage (NCBI taxonomy): Eukaryota > Metazoa > Chordata > Lepidosauria > Squamata > Lacertidae > Podarcis > Podarcis vaucheri. Next base: position 57,033,708 of record NC_138760.1, on the reverse strand, counting down.
TCCAGAGCCGGCCCATCCCCTCCCCACACAGTGGATAACCCTGAAGCTCCCTAGGTCCCCAGCTGGGGACTGGGGAGGGAGAACGCCCAATGCCTGAGCCAAGGTCTACCCATATTTGAAATTTAATAAAGTTGTGGCCAATTTAATCCCATAGCACGTTGTCTTGAGTCGTTATTACACATGACGGGGGGGGACCGCTCGGGATCTGGGGACTCCGCCTGTCCACGCAAAGCCTTCTGTGAGCAGAGTGGCACAGCTGGACAAACAGCCCAATCATTTGCACCTGTTGATGGGTTTTTAGTTTCCTTCTTCCATTTTTTGAGTCCTCCATGTCACCAGAGGGTAGACTTTTTTTTAAGCCTGTAGCCACCTTAGGTCAATTCTACTGGATCTCTAGGGAAATTGAAGCTCTATCATTCTAGAGTTCTGAGGAAGTAATCTCCTCTATGAAAGTTGAAAGAGTTTTGCCACAGACCTTGTCACTATGCTTAATTTTGAAACCTAACTTCTTTGGTTTATATAACTCTGTTTTCATGACATGATTGTTTGATTCAAAGGGACAATTTTATCATCTCTCAATCATTGCCGGTGACTCATCAAGCAGAACTGCCTTGCATTGCAGACTTTTAGCTTGGTTCTAAATGTCTGCTAATCATCCTGGAATTAAGCAGCAACACTGATAAGATTGTGGCAAGACTGTGATATCTTTTTGCAACTGACCTTTTGTGCTAAGGTCCATTCTGGCATTCACTTCTGATGCTATAAAGTAACTGAAGCTTATCAGTTTCACAAGGCAATGATTTCTTATGAATGCAGCCCTTCTTTTTTTGCATGTCAGAGGAAAGAAAGGTTTGAGGACCTGCAGGCAGCCTGATGCAGTAAATAATCCTAGCTGTCAACTAAAAAGGACACATCATGGTGTGACAACTTTCCCCCCTAATTTGTATACTGCTCTACATCCAAGTATTACAGGGTGGTTCACAACATATTACTTGACTATGGGCTGGCCTATGCATTGAGCAGAGGCAGCAAATCTCCTGAGCACAAGTGCCACTGGGTTCATGCTAGATAAGCAATAATTATGGACTCAGTTACATTTGGTTGCTGCAACGTGCAGTACTACCCTATGCATGTTTGCTCATGAATCCCATAGCTCAGTGGGACAATACGTGTTTTGCATGTAGAATGTCCCAGGTCCAATCTCTGTCATCTACCAGTAGGGCAAGGAAAGAATCCTACTGAATCTTAAATATAATGCAGCTTCCTACATCCCTAGGCCAGCCCATCATGTTTTGAGAGAGAGAGAGAGAGATAAGGCAAATGTGAGCAATCAGTGCTTTGCATTTCCAAGAATACTAATTCACCCACATTTTATTTGCCTCCCCCATCTTTTAAGTGAAGAAAATAAAAATAACCGTACCATAGTAGCTGAGACTCTCAGACACATCTAGCTTTATTTGTCCTGTCAGAAAAGGTCAAGAACTACACCAAAAATACTTCAGTCTCTTCTACCTACTGACATACAATACACCACAAAATTATAAATTGTCCAGTAGTTGTTCTGGGCATTGTTGTTGGCGGCTTAGCCCCCCCTCCCCATGGATTTGTACATTTCAGGTGAGAAATGGATTTACAGGTGAAGTATGAAGCAGGAAGGGGGTAGAGAGATAAGGATAAAAAGTCAGACAATGAGATTTGGCACTACAGTTTTGGCTACATTATACAACCATTTATCATAACTCCTTTCGTACTCCAGCTCCAACTCAATGGACTTTTTTTTTTGCAAACAAAATATACATATTTGACTTAAATAAGACTTCCAAGTTCATTTTTTAGGACTCTCACTTGCAGTCAGTATAACACTTTGATTCGGTTTGATTCAATTCCACTTTGCTTAGTTTTCCTTTTAATTTGGTTCACTTTGGGCATAATCATCGAAACGTTGCTCCCGCTGACCACTCCCAAGCAAATTCCAGCCCATCTAATTGAATGATCATTCACTCAAAGAAGTTATAATATTTCTTCAGTATGTTTATAACCTGCTTTCCCTCCGTGATCCATCATAAGACAGTGTACATGGAGTTCCCAGGCAGTTTCCCATTCAGGCACTGACCAGACCCAGACCTGCTTAGCTTTAACAAGGAGGGTACATTACATGCCCTCAAACTAGGACTTCCTGCACCAGCGTCAAATTGCATGGAAGTGCCCATATGATCTGGGCATCTAAGGTGGTGCTAGCAAGCCTTGATGTTTAATTGATAATGCAAGCAGTAGCAGCCAGTGTCAGGGGACAGCTTTGCCCAGCAGGCTTCCCAACGAGGAGATCACTGCTGCTAACCAAGAGGGGAGGTGTCAGTGAAGTTGAGTGTGATTGTGGGTTCAGCAGCAGAGATGAGATGTTCCTGCTGCTACATCCACACCGTGCCAACCTCCCAGCTGCCTCGACCCTCTCCCTCTCAGTTACCAGCAGCAACCTCCACACTAGGAAGCCAGAAATGCCGCCATACCCTGCCCTGATGACCACTACCCACTCCAAGGAAGCAGCACCCCTGCTCCAAACCATGTAAAGCATATTGGGCTTAAGGGTCAATTCACACAAGTACTTTGTTTTCACAACAAGGTGGTTTTGTGCAGTCAGCTGGTGGAGGAGACTGGCATGGAATCCACTCTTCTTGATGAGGTCAAAATATACTAGTCTCCGTCCCACCAATGACAAGCCTAGCAAGACTTGTTTATGGGAAATGAACACCCTTTCCTGAAGTCTTACCAATTAAAGGTTGGCTTTGATGCAGGAAAATGGTGAGGCCATAGCTCAGTGGTAGCACACATCATCTGCATGCAAGAGGTCCTGGGTTCATTCCCTGACATCTCCAAGTACAGGATCAGGTAGCAGATGATGTGAAAGAGCTCGCTCTCTTTCTGCCTGAAACCCCAGAAAGCTGCTACCAGTCAGAGCATTGGGCTAGATGGACCAGTGCTCTGACCCAGTATAAACCAGATGCCTAGATGCAGTAGCCAAGTAGTCTTTGCAAAATAAACACTTATAGACTTATAGAATTGTAGAATTGTAGAGTTGGAAGGGACCCTGAAGATCATCTGCTCCAACCCCCTGCGATGCAGGAATCTACAGCTGCCCCATGTGGGGATCAAACCTGCAACCTTGGCATTATCAGCACCAGGCTCTAACCAACTGAGCTATCCAGGCTCAGCTTCCCCCCACCCCGACTATTAGAGGAATTAGACTATTTCTTTGTGAGTGGGGAATGGTAGATGCAAAGTGGCCCCATGTCTCTTTGCCATCTGCATGGTGATAGTTGAGTATTTTAGCTTTGGGCTTCATAGCTCATGGCGAAAATATGAATCTAGAGGGATTAAAACGTATCATCCTAAGGAATCTAGCTATGATCCAACAAGGAAAAACATGCAGATGGTACACAAGGGGTTTGTCTACCTGTTCTTTCCACAACAGCTCCAAGTAACATGCAGATTATTGGGGGGGGGGGTCATATAAAATAATCACTTTGTCTGAAAAATAAGACAATTGGAGGTTGAATGAGGTGAGGAACAGCTGAAGCAGAAAGAGTAGGAAAAAACCCATTTAGGTTTGCAAGTCTGAGAGGCGCTCACCTCTGGATTGTGTTCATAGAATCCTTCTTGTAAGCTACTAATTATCTACAGAATAAACTAATTTCAGGGGCTTATCTTCCTCAAAATACTGCTCACTGCACTGGAGAATCAATCCTCCTGTGGCCTCTGAAACAGAAAGAGGTCATTTCAGATATTCCTGTTTCAGCTTTTCCGACATCTAATAGGACAGGTATTTTAGAAAGCAAGAAGGTTGCCATCAGACCAGCTCAATTGTAGCCTGCCCTTTGGGGGCATTTACCTGGTAGGGGTTGGGGTGAACATTTTAAACTCAGTTTGTTAGTCAATATAGACATGTGAATTGGCACAAACATAAGGAGTCTCCTTTTACTGAGTCAGACAACTGATCCATCTAGTTCTGGACCGTCTACACTGACTGGCAGTGGCTTTCCAGGGTTTCAGGCAGGGGACATTTCCAGCCCTATCTGGAGATGCTGGGCGCTGAACCTGGGATTTTGTGCATCCAGAATAAATGCTTTGCCACTGAGCTATGGCCCTTCCTCAGTATTTCCCTCTGAGAGAGAAACCAAAGAAATGGTAGCCATGATCCACCAGGTCATTGCACATGCAGGGGACTCCAATGAACGTACGAGTTACCTTGTATCAAGGGCTTCCACATCCATTTTCATTTTATAGATCAGATCTGCAAAGCACTAAATTGGGCTAGAGGCTCATGCCCTTTTGCCCAGCCTAGTGTAACATTCTATTGTGTCCCTCCATCAACACAAGTTTCCCTTTTAATCTGACAGACAAATTCCACAGTATTGTGTGTTGTTGCTGTTTTCCCTTTGGGGGCGGGCAAGGAAGGCCTGAGAAACTATGCTTGTGATTTCTTCTACTTCCTCGCAAATGTTCTCTGGATTTGCTTTTGTTTGTGTGTTTTTTCATTATTTTTTTTCATTTTTCTAACAAATCTTAAGCAATGATTTTAAAAATATTTGTACATTGTTAAGATATAGTCAACACCTAACATGCCTTTGTACAGGATTTTGACTTAGTTACAAATCAACGAGAACAATGCACCAAAGGAGGGGGGAGAGAGAAAGAGTGAAAGAGCGAGACAGAGAGAGAAGAAAGAGAGAGAAATATCCATTAAGATGACACCTGCACTTGGAGTTGCTTTATTCTTGCTGCACTGATTGCCCAGTGCCCTCGCTGAACTAGAGCAATGCTTTAGAGACATGATGTTGTTCTTCCCCATTCCCCTCCATCCCTAGGCCACCAGCTGGCTTTAATGGCCTTCTGTCTTGGCGGCCTTGGCTTCATGATTTACCGATCCGGAGGAAAGCCAGGGAGAGACGGACCGTGAGCTGGTTTGCTTGGCCATGCTGTAGTGGCTGATGACGGTGTAGAATCTGCCCCTGGAGTTGGAATCCTGAGCGGAATAGTAAGCATCCAGGGAGGCTGGAATGCACCGCTTATGCTGAAGGCAAGGAAGAGAAGAATGACCAGTAAGTGGCAATCTCATTTACAGAAACTTTTTTTAAAAAAAATAAACATTATTCATCCTGCATTGATCCAGGAAATTTTGAACATTTCCCTCCCTCCCAATATATTCAGTATCAGGGCAAGGGACAGAGGCTGCGTACACTAACCCGTTTGTAGCACAAAAAGTGAAGTTTTTCATGTCCTGAATTGTTCATGCTCATCCTCAACATGATGCTTTCAATCCAGATTGATTCTAGATCCTGCCATCCACAAGGGTGGGTGGGTGGTGACTTGTTACATGTTTGAAAACCTCCCCTCAATCAGGTTATCCATGCCTTTTACTCCCTTCACATGTCCCAAGTAAATAAAGACATGGTGATTGAAATCTTAGTAAATGCCCACCGACAACATCATTGGAAAAGTGTGGATATACCCTCCATTGCCAGGACCACCTACATCCGTTTTCAAATGGACACACTGTGGGGTAATGCAGAATCAATCTGAAATCAATAGATCATAGAGTTGGCTGGGACTCTGAGGATCATCTAGTCGAACCCCCTGAAATTGAGGGGAATTTGCAGCTGTCCCATATGGGGATCGAACCTGCAACCTTGGCATTATCAGCTAAGCTGAGCCTTTATTCTCACAATGAAACCAGCCCCCCGCCCCCCAAAAGCAACAGATTTGATTCTGTGTGGACTGTATAGAAGAAGCAAATAGTGTACACAGTCTCCATTGATTCTAGAATAAAATATAGTGTGTGCCAGCTTGTCTTGTTAGGATGTGGAACACAGGTTCAGATCTCCAGTCAACCAGAAAACTCACTGGGTGACAGGTGTTCATTTCACACCTGTCCATACTTAACCTTCCCCAGCGTCACTCCCTCATCCCTCCCCCCTCCCCCCAGTTATGATGAGACTTTGAAATTTGCTCTTCCAGCTTACCTCATCCACAAGTTGATCCAGCAAAATAAATCACCTCTTCCTACTAAATCCCTCTCATTTTAGAGGACTGGCATGGTAACCACCACCTTTTGTTTTCTATATCCTATGTTGCCTCAACCCTCAAGACAAATATCCTGCTAGAATAAGCACACGTTTCTCCCACTTCTCCCCAAGGGCACACATCCAGCAACTACAGAGAGTTGCCACCAAACCTCTGACACTGCACACAGTCTCCATCCCAAAATATTCAGTGGCTAATCTTCATAGTGAGCGAACTCTAAAGGCCAGTTTATGTGAGCTCATTTAGAAATATGGGGGGTTGGCTTCATGCAGATTTAAACCTGTCAAGTTCAAAATAATTGTGGTTGGCAGAGGGTGCTACCAACCCCTATTTCCTAAATCACTAACTGCTTTTCAGCATGTTGTTGACAAATGATGTCTTTGATCCTGATGCGAAAATGCAGGCCTAAATTGTAGCCGTGCGGTGAATTAGATTCTGTCATTAGCAGAGACAGTTCATCCATCTCAGACTTCTTACCTTATAAACAAATCCATCTGGGCAACTGTGGTCGTAGGTAAAAGCTTTGTATACCACAAGAAATACTATGCAGGCGAGGAACGCAAGAGCCAAACTGATGAGAATAGTGACCTGCAAAAGAGGGCTAATATTAGTCTACTGACATATGCAGCATCTCACAGTTAAATGACTTATATTAACAATCAGCCTAATAGACTGCAGTCTTTATCACACTTTGCAGTGCTTAACTAAGCATGGAAATTAAATGAATACCGCATCCAATATCCCCAGGTTTTTATGTCGATTTCCCCTCTAAATTAAGGCCCTGATGATGTGCATTTTTCTCTATGCATCGTCTATAAAACCTGGGTTTGTCCCTCTCCCACCTTGCTTTCTTACTATAAACCAAAAATTGCTGCTGCATCTCCTTTGACTTCTGCTGGTTTCACGATGGAAAAGTATTTTGAAGATTTTGCCTTGTTTGGCACTTGATGGTAAGAACCTGTGTGCTACCAAGCGTGTAACTGTTAGTGGCATTGTGGGAAGGGAGAAACAAAGCACGGTCCATTCAAAAGCAGCCAAGTGCATCTTGTAAGCCTTCACCACCTCCTTTTACGTCTTCTGTTGCAAACCAAGCACAATTATGATGTGTTTTTAGATATAGCCAAAGGACACTTTCCCTGGAATTCGGCGAGGGTGTTTTTCTTTTCCTCCCTCTCAAAATATTGACACTCCACCTTCCTGTTTTATTTGGTGGCTTGCAGCATTTAAAAGAGTAAAACACTGCAGCATTTAAAAAAGACATGGACAGCCTTTTTTATTATGGAAGATCATTGGGAGTGGGAGCAAGGCCCCTCCCTTGGCAGGGAGTTCATCTCCAATGTCAAAGATGCTGAAGGGATGTGGGGGGAAACTTCTCCAGGCAATCTTAATGAGTAGTCACATTTGTGTGTCCTTTAAATACCCTGGTCCTAAACATAGCTGTCAACTTTTCCCTTTTCTTGCGAGGAATCCTATTCGGAATAAGGGAATTTCCCTTAAAAAAGGGAAAACGTTGACAGCTATGGTCCTAAACCATTAGGGCTTTAAATGTTATAAACACTGCTCTGAATTGTGCAGCAAGTGACTGTTGATGGCAGATGGGTTTGTGGTGAGCTTGACTATTGGCAGACACAAAAAGGCAATAAAGAGTTATTCAGAGCTAAACACTTCATTTTTGTGCTGTTTTATTTAGCACACAATCCCAGGCCACTGTTAGTAGCTTCAGAACCAGGTTAAAAAACCCACAACCTATCTTGTTCTTATGGAGCCCTCTCACATAAGCAGGAGCGTCTCATCCAGACCTTGCTTTGGCTGAATGTATTTTTGTGCTAAGAACAGGGAGTTGAGATGAGTAAAGGGTCAGTATGTTCCTTCCACCTACAACAATCTAAGAATAGTGAAACCTTTTGTTCTGCACCTGTCTAGAGCTATTGCTGGGAAAGCTTGAACAAGTCTGATAAATATAAATATCAAAACGGCTGCCTTAGGTCTTTGCACTCGCTGCATGCCTTTGAGACCAAATTCGACAGTGGAATTTGCTGCCAAGGAGTGTGGTGGAGTCTCCTTCTTTGGAAGTCTTTAAGCAGAGGCTTGACAACCATATGTCAGGAGTGCTCTGATGGCGTTTCCTGCTTGGCAGGGGGTTGGACTCGATGGCCCTTGTGGTCTCTTCCAACTCTATGATTCTATGATTCTATGAAATTTGGACCATGTGGTGCTTTCTGAGGGGCGCCCATTTGGCCAATGTGACCCGATTCCGTCACAATCCAATGCGGTAACTGACACTAGGACTGACCAGCTGTGAAAGATGATGTAATCCAGGAATAGCCAATTAGTAACCCTCCGGATCTTGTTGGACTACAACTCTCATCACCCCCAGTCAGCGTGGCCACTGGTCAGTGATGATGGGAGTTGTAGTCCAACAATGTATAGGCAGCAGCACTTTTCATTACCCAGGGATAGCCAAACCCTAACACAGAGAAATGTGGTCATGAGCTTGTTGGCTTGTGCATTTGCACCCTCCTTCACCATAAATCAAAGGATCAGTTGCTCAAATATGCATTCACAAGAGCACAAAAAGAATAGGAACTCTCAGAGAATTGGCTAAGTCTAACCCACACAAGACAAATTTAGGGAGTCGAGAGACAGTCAATGAAAATAATACACCAAAAGCATATTCAAATGTATAAAAGCATATTTACAAGATGCTTCTGGAGATTGTTGTCTGAGAGTAATTTGTAAAAGCCTCCCTGCACAATGCTAACTAATAGCATCTCAGAAGAAGAGGCAGGCTGGCATTTTGACAGAAAGGGAGGATATTATTTGTATTAGGGAAGATTCTTAACTCATGTGATCCCTCCATTTCCATTCCAAAGTGGTGCACCCTCAGCAGGACTGCACGGCATGCTTTTTCTGAATGTATAAATCTGCCATAAAAATGCAGATTAGCAATGAAATACAGAGTTGTTGCTGGGACAGAAAGCTGAATTGGAAAGGGTTACAATAACAGGCAAATATTCAAGGAGAAATGTCAGAGTTATTAACATTTTGAAGTTATGAACTCCTTGAATCTTTAGCACATATAAAATGAGCAAGCTGACATCTAGTATGTAGGCAGAAAATGTGCAATTCAGCACTTGAAATATTACTGGGTTGTGCTAAACATTACCAGGTTGCATCTGGGGCACTACAGCACCTGGAAACAAGAAAAAGTGATCCCTGAAAGAGCATAAAAGGAATTGTTCTGGGAACTGATCAAGGAGAATGCATGACCTTGTGGGACAGTCAAAGTGGCTGAAGGACGAAGTGTCATGGGATGCAGTACAATCCAAACATAGGGAACGTTAGGTTGCATTGCCTAGAGGGCAGCCAACAATCCCATGGCCAAAGCTTCAAACAGCTGAGGACCACAGCTCCTGCCCCTATCAATCCATCCCCAAAACCTGCCCCACCAACAATATTGCTTTTCTCCCTCCCTAAGAGTCCCTAACACACCCTCCAAAACTGAGCCACGTTTTTCTCCCCTCCCAACTTGTCTGCTATTCTTCCTTCCTTCACTAGCGCATCCCAACCTCCAGTCCCTGCTTCTCTGTCCCACTAGGCCCCATCTTCCTCCAACATTCATCTTCCTGCACACCAGCTTTTGATGATTGATAAAAGTGCCATGGCTACCAGCACAGAACGCTTTAAACATTCTCTTTAGGGACTCTAGCACTGTTGTATCTGTCTGTGAACCTCCAGTTTTATCTCCCAGATTCAAACCCTCCCTCTTCCCTCCTGTTCTTAGCCTCCCCTCCCTCCGAGCATCCTTGGTTACTCTCTTCCCTCTTCTACACACCCACAGAAATATTCGGTGGCATTGCATTATACCTGAAAAATGCACAACACACAATTGATCTGGGTTAAAATGTCAGCAGCCATTTAAAACCAGAAAGAAAAATGGGGGGGGCACGGACTGGAAGGTGACAAGGGTGAGTTACAGCTCTCTGGGTACTCAAGGAAATACAGGGCTTCATTAGCATTCAGATTCTGCATGATCAGGCAGCTGAACTACCTAATAAAACTCAGGGTTGGGGTGTGTTTTTTAAAGAAGTGTATGAACCTTGGCAAATCTCAAAGCAATATAAATCCCCACAAAAGAGAAATAAAAAATTAGGGAGGGAGATAAAACTCACAGACATTATAGACAGAAATTCTTTGCAGGCAGACACTGCCCTTACCCTATCAGCAAAGATTTATCAAAGGTGGTACTTAATTGCTGCACTGGATTGCTATGGAAACTAATGCCCTCATTCCATGTCTCTTCAGTTGGGGTGGGGAAGTACTCAGCCTTAATTTTATCACTCTCTTTGCCAAAACAGTTGTCATGGGCTTGCAGCTATGTATAAAACCTTGATTGCTGTGATACACAGTTCTAGCTTGCATATTGTATAATGCTGCTCTCTGGGGGTATGGGCTGTATTTTACCAGATTTGTTTTTGCTATATTTCATTCCTGTAAACCATCCTGGGAGTTTAAATGAGTCTCCTAAATAAACAAATATGAATACATGGTGTAGATTTATGAGACCAGTACATTTATTAAACTAAGTAGCCCTGATAATGTTGCTAACCAAGATACTTCCCCTTCATGCCATTGTCTAATTCCTATTGTTTTACATTAGATCAAAGCATTGTTCCACACCAACTTTAGAGGCATTCTAGCTCAAAAGAAACCTCCTTTACAAGTTTTCTTGATTCATACAACAATATGAATATGAAACAATCAGAAACTGATGGGCTTCCTTTCGGGCACTTGTCTTAACCAGAATACACCCATGATTTCTGTGAGATGATCCAACTGCTCCTGCCTTTCAGTGTTTTTAGTCAATAAATGAAATCAGGGTTGTGACTGACAGCTGAGCTGTTTGAACAAAAGGAATGTCACTCCCACCTTCAGTTCTTTTCTGTCTAGTGGCTTCGGTCTCCTTGTACAGGCAACCCCCAATTTGTGGGGGGGGGGTTTGCATTCCAGGTCATTGCACACGACAGCAGAGCACACATAAGCCAGCTCCGCCCATTATGCCCCTCCCCCATTCCTCCCCCTTTCCCACCCACTTCTGGGTTGCCAAAATGTGTGCATGTGCATGTTGCACATCAATTGGTCATGCATAAATTGGTTGTTGTATGTAATCTCCATTTGAGATCAGCGGTTACCTATAAATTATTTTCAGCAGATTCTCCTAGACAGGACACTCAGAAGTAAGTTTCCTTGTGCTTCATAGGGCTTACTCCAGGGTAAGTGGGTACAGGATTGCAGCAGCCTAGGCTTTCTTGTGAGGAAGGGGAAGAAAGTGGGTCATGCATCAGCACAGTTGAATACAGTTGGGACCTACACATTCAAACACACAATAATCAGGCCAAATTGGTTGAAGCCCCAGAGGTGTAATAATTTGGCAAGGTGACTGGCAGAAAGAGAGAACAAAATATGTCCTTTTACAAAGATGCATCATTCTGGTTAAGTAAAGCAAAAATTAATGCTTCTAATAGAAACATTAAGTCCCCTTTCACAGCCATTTTATACCTCCCTCAATAGATTCACAACGGTAATGTAAGGTAGGTTTTGCTGCTGGTTGTGAGCAGGAAGTGAGCAAAACAATGATGAGCGAAATCAATTTATACTGCAAAACTGTATGTATTTAGAGTACTTTTTTATATCAGGGTTGGCAAACTGTTTTCTGTTTTGTTTTTTGATGCAAGAAACATCAGAGTTGGATGGCAGCAACCAAACCAAGGAGGAGAGGGAGGGAGGCATGCCTGTTTTCCTGGCTTTGGCTAGGCTTGGTTAGGCTAAGAGACACTGATTGGCTCAGGGGCACCAAGTGAGCTTCTTGGCTGAGTGGGGATTTCGAAGCATTTTAGCTCAAAAATGAAAAAGAAAAAAATGTTATTATGAGGTATTATTAAATAGCCACAACAAATGACTACACGGCTTGCTTTCTGACTAATTAAATCTTGAATTTATCCAAGAATGAACATCTGAACAGAACTGCAGTAAATCTTAGATCACTTTTGAGCCCCTCTACGCCTGATGTTGCACTGAGTGTAGTATCGCAGCCTAAAATCAGTAGGTGAAAGACCTACAGTAACATAACACATCTACAGCTCAGGAAGTTTGAGTTCTTTACTTGGTTTAGGGTTGGCATGGGTAGAGAGCAGGGCAGATACTAAACACAACGATCCTTTGTAGTGTGGAACTACAGTGATGGGGAGTTTCCCACCTTTTGATATTCTGTCTCATTACTCTGATATTTTTGTGAGTGTTTCACCCCACCTGTAAAAGAAGGTACAATTCTGCAAGTGACATAAAATGGATGCTAATTTTTGTCTCCTTTGGCAAGTGCAGCAGGGCGCCCAATCTAAATACAGCATACTGGGTGTAGAAAATCCCATTGGCACTTTAGTTGACGGCTACTGGTAGGGGTTCCAATTAGGAATCGAGGAGACATTCTATTCAGTACATATTTAAGGTCAAAACTGTTGTATTTGCACTTTCGGAAACCATATGCGAACCAACACACAGCTAGCCTTCAAAATTCAGAGTTATCTGAATTTTGTAATGGAGTTCTCCAGCCGAACAACATTTACAAAAATGCATGTGTAAGTGGGAAGTGTGCATAAAAATGAAGATATAAGTGAAAACATACAGAAATGCAATTTATTGGACAAAGTTGCTTGCAAAACATATGTCTTAAAACAGCATATAAGAAAATGTTTATTAGGATAAATTTGTAGTAAAATGCTGATGAATTTTCAAGAGGATTTTTATTTTAAAATTGTAACCAGCTGCAAAATGTGGAAATCTGAACTTAAGATTGGAAAAATGCGAGAAACTAAACTGGCAGATCCTTCCACCCTTGTCCCAATAAATGCTTAGAGATGGGAAACCTTACCTGAGCTTGATTTGCAATGAGCATGAATTAGCTCTAGCTATGTTGCAATGGCTGTTTTTAATTCTTAAAAATTAAAAATGGCTTCTTAAATACCTTTTTAAACTAACTCTCTATACCTAATGATCTTATTTCCCTCCACATAGCCATGTATCTGTCCCAGTCCTTTCTGTTTTCTGACAATACAATTATTCAGAGTGGGGAAATTATGTATAGCCTGTACTAAAAGATTTCATACTTTAAGTTGATCTGGAAAGGGTGGGTTGCAAAACAATATTATCTGGAACAATGTGATGAATTCATTCTGTACTGGAAGCTTAAAATAAGTATCAAAATATGAAAAAAATGTGCTAGAAGTTTTATGATGATTTATTATTCACAGAAATGAAAATGTAAAAAAAGAAAGAAAGAAAAATATTTAATTTATAAAGCATAATCCATGTATGATGGAGTGGAAGAATTATGATACATTATTTATCTAATATTGGACAGTTGGTAACTCTCTAGAACTTCTCTGGTATTTCGTTTGTATCATACTTTTAAAAATTAGAATCATAGAATCATAGAGTTGGAAGAGACCACAAGGGCCATCGAGTCCAACCCCCTGCCAAGCAGGAAACACCATCAGAGCACTCCTGACATATGGTTGTCAAGCCTCTGCTTAAAGACCTCCAAAGTAGGAGACTCCACCACACTCCTTGGCAGCAAATTCCACTGTCGAACAGCTCTTACTGTCAGGAAGTTCTTCCTAATGTTTAGGTGGAATCTTCTTTCTTGTAGTTTGGATCCATTGCTCCGTGTCCGCTTCTCTGGAGCAGCAGAAAACAACCTTTCTCCCTCCTGTATATGACATCCTTTTATATATTTGAACATGGCTATCATATCACCCCTTAACCTCCTCTTCTCCAGGCTAAACATGCCCAGCTCCCTTAGCCGTTCCTCATAAGGCATCGTTTCCAGGCCCTTGACCATTTTGGTTGCCCTCCTCTGGACACGTTCCAGTTTGTCAGTGTCCTTCTTGAACTGTGGTGCCCAGAACTGGACACAGTACTCCAGGTGTGGTCTGACCAGAGCAGAATACAGTGGCATTATTACTTCCCTTGATCTAGATGCTATTAAATTGAGAAATTCTGATGCTATGCTAGCAAGTTAAGAACATAAGAAGGTCTCTGAAGGATCAGACCAAAGGGCTCTCTAGGGCAACATTCTGTTTTCACAGAGGATTATGGGAAGCCCAGAAACAGGACCTGAGTACAATAGCACTCTTCCTACTCATGCTTCCCAGGACCTGGTATTCAAAGGCACACCACCTCTGCTACTGGAGGTTAGATATAGCCATTATGACTAGCACCCATGGTTTTTTCCAATCCCAGCCAAGATGGTGGCCCACATCGTGTGATGATTTCTAAACTGGTCATCAGTAGAATTCAAAGGCTTAATGTTAAGGACAGACTTGAAATATGTTGCAAGCCAAGCACTCGATGTGTAAAATAAAGCTCTTACTCTCCGAAACATTTCCCTCCCACTTTTACAAAAAAACTTTTCTCCCTCCTACGTAGCTATCCCACGACACCCTTGCCCTACTTCTTCCGCACATTTTGTAATTAAGAAAGAGCTTATCAGCTGAGGTGACATCTCTGCCGCTAATTCCCCTGTCCCGCTGTCCCGTGGGCACAGTGAAAGCACAAAACAAACAAGTACACCATGTTTCCAAGCAATTTGTCAAATCATTAAATTGCCTGGGCAATGAGTAGTTGGCTCAATTAGACTGGCCAATCTCCATCACATAATATGATTTCTAGAGGCTGTTTCAGTCCTAATGGATTTGATGTCTTAAAATGTTTGCAGTGCCAAGCTGCAGCCATGTGATGTATGGCACTGCCAAGTCCTAGGCACAAACAAAACTACAATTTCCCTGGGAAGTCCTAAAATGTGATTTCTAGGTAGATGCTTTAAAGTCCTTAATGTTAACAGCTTGATTCCCCCCCCCACTTTGTCACTGAACAGCCTGGAAAATTGCTCCCCATCATTCAAGCAGGGAAGTAGCCTAAAATATTTTGAGTTTTAGCACATTAAAAAAAATGGAATGGGATTTGCTTTCCTGCAATCTGTTCTCGTATTGTGGGCTTGAAGGAGAAGGTTGACAGTGTCAGAATGGCTGCAAATATTCTTTGCTGAGCACATTATTTTCTTAAGCGAGCTGCTGGTTTCTCCCTGCCCCCAATTCCATGCTTTGATGATGGTCATGGTCCATACTTTACAGGGAAAAAATATAGGAGATAAATCATACACATCTAGCCAGCCAGGTTACATCACAAAAATATTCTGTGCAGGTACAGTTTCACATTTTAAACTTACTTAGCAAATTTGATTTCTTAGTGTAGAAATGGGTTTGATTTTCCTATTCCTGAGCTATTCCTATTCCACCCATAGTGTGGATGGAGGGTCGAGAGAAAGAAGTCAACATTTATTTTGGGTGGTGGTGAATCTAAGAACTCATTTACTCCAATAATACTCCATCTGTTATGGATATTTCAGCTGAGATTCCTGCATTGCAGGGGGTTGGACTAGATAACCCTTGGGGTCCCTTCCAACTCTACGATTCTAAGAAGACTGCAATCCTACGCCTCCTGAGCAGGCATCATTAGGCCTGGTGCAGTGGCTATGCTTTTATCATCATAGCACTACAGACTAGGAAGAGGCAAGGAGAATATCTACAAAGCAGCAGCATCTCATAGTTGTTTCCTGCAGGGTCTCATCTCCTACTCCCACAATGCAGCTGGACAGTGAAAAGCAGAGAGTGGCTTGCAGGCTAGATGAGGCCCCATTGCTGGCAAAGTCAAAAAGGCAGCTATAAGAACATACAAACAAAAGAAGACCCTGCTCCCCCCAAGCCTCCCTTACCCAGATCACGTGGTGGTTCCCACAAAGTAGCAGCAGCAGCAATAGGTTTCGGCAAGATCCCACAAGATCTTGTGGAGCTCTTGTGAGCTCTCAGTGTGATTTCACTGGAAATGGCTCCCACTACTGGTGCTGCTTCTCAGCTGGTAGCACCCCCTCTTGTGTTTCTGTGCTTGATGCAGCTGCCTTAGCCCACCTCATGGGTGAGCCGGCCCTGCATTACCTGTCTTTTTAGTGGAAGCTTAAGGGTTTCAGCATGCCCATCTACTCGGTTGGTGTGACGGATACCAGAGCTAGACACTGTCCACCTGACATGTGACTTTTGCTGTGAAATATGCAAATATGCCGGATCTCTGTGAAGCTGACTTGTTGTCATGCATCAAAGGGTTATTTCTGCTACTCACAGTCATGTCTGTGGCAGTGTTAGTAACTATTAACAGGAGAAACATTAATAACTGTTAGTAGGAGATAATATCAGAGAGTCTTTTGTTGTCATTATTACAGCTGCTTTCCTCCAAGACCACTATTGTGGCTCTGGAAAGTGTCTACAATGCATGCCGCTGACAAGAATATTACATATCCTTTAGATTTAATACAAGCGGATGAGTAGTTTGAACTCAATATGTGAACAATGCAGTTTGCTCCCTAAATTCAGGGTTTCTGGTCTTTGGGATCTGAAAAGCATCTGTTGTTTTTCCTGCTAAGAATTTCCTGCCAATGTTCCCAATTAATGCCCAGGTGCAGAAAAGCTTTATCTTTTTTTTTCTTTTTCTAAAGTGGATCATTAGGAAGGGGGGGGAGCGTGTTGAGAAAAATTGGAGCTGACTTGCCTTTCAAATCACTAATTTGAGCAGGTGATTCAATTAATGGGATTACTGCATAGGGGCATATCATCCTGCTGCTGACCTTTCATTAGTGACATCTCATAACTTCCCATCAGCTTGTGCAATGTGGCACTTTGCCACCCTGGCTACATCTGGGATTTTGCATTAACAGAAGCCTCAGAGCTGCAAGGAGCCTTTTTAGATGCAACAGTGACTACAGCTCAGCAAAGAAACGTCTAGGGAAGTTAGAATCCTCTGTGGCCACGAGGGAAGCTCATGGGTTGCAACATCTGGCTGCTGGTGCATTACTGCTCAATCTCCCAGAATCTCAGATTTAATTACTGAAAGGAGTCCATTTTAAGCTTTTGTTGCTGCAAAATGATAGTAATAAAACGAAGGGGAAATAATCAGCAGTCAACACAATCCAGTCAGCAAGGGTGACCTATAGCAAAGTGTCTGGTGGCCCCTTCTAAAGACCAACACATTAATCATGGCATAAACTTTCAAAGACCAGTGCCTCCTTCCTCACATAAATGAAATACAATTTAAGTATGTTATGCAAAAATCAAACAGGGGAGCTCTCAAACATACAGTTCGCAACTCTCACAAGTAGGAGGCCTGAGCAGAGCATGCTCAACTTGAAGACTGAACTTTTTCCTCAGCACAGATCAGCTGCACAGATGGGGGGTGTCCACAAGTGTAGTAGCAAGTATGCACCCTTCAGTGGCATCTTGAGAATAGGGGCATTGCCTCAGAAACCTTACAGCAGGGGTGGGGAACCTGTGGCCCTCTAGGTGTTGCTAGACTGCAACTTCCATCAACTCTGACCATTGGCCATGAAAGGGGCTCATATTTGCAACAAGGGTGAATCAATAGATTGTGTGAGTGTATGTGCAATTGATAACACAAGTTCATTGTGTGCATTACAAGACAAATCAGCCGAGGTAGGGTGAGAATAAATATGACACCAATAAAACAATAAAGTGCAGCTATGAAATCAAAAGATCCATTTAGAACACAGTTGGGAGTGCGACTTCACAGCACTGAATCAGCTAAAACAGGAACGCAAAAATGAATGACTGCTAATTTACAAATGTTTGACTTGACTCTTCCATTACTCTATACCCGGCCTTCATTATATATGTTATACAGATTATACAGATTATAAAACTGCCCAAACATGGATTGCTTCTTCCTGCCACGTCACTATTTGGAGCAACGAAGCAACCATACGAATCCAAGATGAATTTTCCGAGGTTGAGGGGTTTTTGTCCTCAGATCACATTTTAACATTTCAGTTGTTCATGTGCCTCTGACATTTAGTACGACATCCCTCAGAAGTGGGGCCTCAATATCAAGAGCCCTGGAAAAGCCTGAAACTTGTACACAGATCAAAAATGCAGAGGAATCATTCCTCCATCCCAAAGCCAGTGATCTTTTCACTTGGAATGAAATCAAAGGCAGTACTCTGAAGTATGTTTTAGATTTGTTTGTTTGTTTTGAAAAAGCCGATGTAATCAAATGCACTTTGCTCTGTGTATATCATCGTAGGTCATGAAGCAGAACTTTTTAAAAAGCTGAATTCACAGATGGCACACCGATTTCCCTTCTACTGAACACATTATTATAGGTGCATGGAGGGCATCTGAAGGCCATCCAGTCCAAGCCATGAAACTCTGGCAACAGGCTCCACTTTATGGATGGGGCATAAATTTGATTCACCTCACTTTTAAAGGTGAATCCACCTAATTTGTACTTTCCGAAGCAATACACAAACCAACGTGCAGCCATCCTGCAAAATTTTCACTTCTCCAAATATTGTTGTGCAGTTTGCCAGCCAAGCAATGCGTACAAAAACATATTTACAAGTGAAAATAACATACAATAACGCATATTAGGAGCATTGCTTTGCAAAAAAATATGTGCACGGAATGTGTCCCATCAAAACCAGTATTCCATTTCCCACAGTGGCCACCCAGATGCTCCTGGGAACTCCATAGGTAGGGGATGAAGGTCATAGCTCCCAGCAATGGGTATTCAGTGGATTATTGCCTCTAAACATGGATAATTTATATTTAGTTATAGTGACTGGTAGCCACTGGCTGATCTATCCATCATATCTGGTCCCCTTTTAAAGCCAGTGGCTCACACCTTGTGACAACAAATGTCACCCACAAATGTGTTGGATGAGGAAGTAAAAAAAAACATGAAAAGTATTACTGGATCAGGTTTTTTACTGTTCAGTAGCCTCACTGCCCTTTCTGGAAAACTGAACACAATACACAACCCCTGTGCTTAAGTGACCCAACTGTGCTTGACAATTCACCTAAGTGAGAGGAGACAGTCTATGCTCGTTTGATTATGCCCTCTTCCGGAAGCAACAGGATTTTTCAGCAGTATCTCTATGCCTCAAATGCATTGGGCACGAGGCCTGATAGTTGTCATGGCATCAACTTATTTTCCTACCATGAACCGGTTGTTGCCTGAGCCTGTAACTATTTGTTTAAATGAGTTGCACTGAATAGACAGATTGAAAACACACAAGCCTGCACTTCAGGGGTATTTTCCTTATATAATTGACTCATCCATTTTGTTCGCCCTTGAAGGATGCCTGAATGGAGTACCGCCATTGTTCAACATCCTAACAAATGAGATGGGAGGGCAGAAACATACACCAGAATGAACGTGAGAGATGCCTGCCTATTATCATGCTTCTCAGGACACCCCTTGAAACCTGGTTTGAAGCAAAAGACTCTAGAAAATTCACTCATACCAGGCTATTTCTATTTCTGTTTCTCTCCAGTCAGAACAGCAAAGACTAAAGAGGGAAGGGCTTTCTAACCCTTCAGTGATGGAGCACCTGCTCTGCATGCAATTTCAGTCTCCGGCATCTCCAGCTAGAGCTGGGAGAGAACCCTGCTTGCTAGTCAGTGTGGACAAATCTGAGATATATGCACCAGTGGTCTGATTCAAGGCAAGGGAGCTTTCTGTGTCTCCAAATTCTGTCTCAGTACATTGCTGCCATCTGTCCCAAGACTGTGGCTTTCGTTTACATCAAGTTCAGAGGCCTGACTATTTGGCTTCTATGAAAGAAAGATCCAGAAGAGGAAAAGGCCAGAATAGATACTGTGAAGCCTGGAATCTGCAGGCAATCACCTCAAATGATTCAAGAAACCATGGAGCTGGGCAGACCAAGGCTGACAGAACAGCTCTGACAGGATTTAGTGATTAGTAACGGTGATGCTTAACAGCACAGCTAAATTGCCTATGTGTTCGGCTCATAGAATCATAGAATTTCAGAGTTGGAAGGGACCCTGAGGGTCTTCTTGTCCAACCCCCTGCAATGCAAAGGGTCAAGGGAATCAAAGGTTTCTGGTGGCTTCTGTGTAAACCCTTGGAGTGTTGGTCAGGGAACCATAGGAAACTGCTTTCAGAAGACTCAAAACACCTTCAAGCACCCCTAACCAAACCAAGTAACTCCAAAGTGATTCAAGTAAGATGAACAACAATTGGAGTATCCAATGTATGTTTACTGTGTGTTCAGCCTGGCTTGTTCAATGGGTTCCTTGTAAAGTAGAACATTTTTGAAGAACAAAAACCTTGTTTAGCAGGGATGGGGAAGCTGTGGCCTTCTAGATGGTGCTGGACTACAATTCTGAGCACCCTGACCATTGGCCATGTGGCTATGGCTGATGGGATTTGGAGACCAACATACTAAGAACCCTGAAAGGCCCATTCATCCAGCATCACAGTAATCAACCAGATGTCTATGGGAAACATACAAGCAAATTCTGAACACAACAGCACTCTCCCTACTTGTGATTCCCAGCAACTGGAATTCAGAAGCATTATCTCTCTGACAGTGCAGGTAGAAAACAGACATCATAGGTATGTTCTTTGTCTTGCATGAATTTTCTAACCCTCTTTTAAAGCCATTATCTCTCTGACAGTGCAGGTAGAAAACAGACATCATAGGTATGTTCTTTGTCTTGCATGAATTTTCTAACCCTCTTTTAAAGCCATCCAAGTTGACAGCCATCTTACAGGAGTGAATTCGTTTAACGATGTTCTGTGTGAAGAAGGGAGATTCAGGCCAGACAAAATGATACTTGTCCAACATTCAGATTCATCGGATGGCCCTGGGTTTTAGTATTATGAGAGAGGGAGAAAAACTTCTCTTTATTCACTTCCCCATCTCTGTACTAGACGGCCTTTTCAAGCGCATTCTTGCAGCGCAGGAGTAAAGAATTCTAAATTAAGAACATTTTGACATGCCTTTCTGCAGGGCAAACTCGGCAATGAAAGAAATTACTTTGGGGCATTGGTGGCTGGGCCTTAATGTCATTTTAACATCATTTTCTTGTACTCCACCTACGCAGAGTAGCAATGATGTTTGTCATAATGTATGTACAAGATGAGTCATGCAGTTGCAGAGTAATTGGTCAAAGTTCCGGGATGCTCTGTAATTGAGCTGAGCTACAAGAAAAATATAGTATCATATTTCAAAAGTGACAAGCAGCAGAAATTACACAAGATTTCAGCAAGAGGAAGAGTGAGCGAACAGCAGTTGCCTAGGGACAACAGCTCCTGTCAGATGCTACCACAATTAAAGAGATCATATCAGCGCTATCCTAGATGGATGACAGATGCAGTTGCGTAAGCTTCCCTTCTATGGAAAACTCCAGCCTCTTCGTGATAGAAGGATGTCTAATCATTCATTAGCTTGTTCAATAAATGATCGCCACTGGGCACAGAATAGAGGTCATCTTCAGCGCTACCTACCAAGCACATCCAGTTCTGAAATTTCCTGCAAGGGTGAAGCCACCCTCCCGGGAAAAGCAAAACTTCCTTCTTGCCATTTTATCTTTCTAGTCCTGGAACAGGAGTCGGGGGTGGGGAAGGGATGCTACTGAAAACAGCCCTTTGCTAGTCTCTCTCCTCTCCCTCTTTGTAATTTCTACTGCAATTTAGCCCATGTCCTTGCGTGATGCTGCTGCTTATTTCCTTGCCCCCAGTAGGGGCAACCAATGATGTGGAGACGAGAAAGCACATGGCGTAAGGACATCAAGGCAAGTTGCACTAGGTGCTGTGGAGCAGGGAGGAAAGAATTTGACACAGGGCTGCCAGTTTCAGCAGCGATCTCACACTTCTTGTAATGCTTTGTTCTGCCCATGTACATCCAGACTGGACCATTGCAGGGCCACCTTTAAAGACAGTGGTATAAAAGGTGGCCTCCAGAACGCTGGTAGGGAAAAGGCAGTTGAAGCACATGACATCAATCTTGCACTAATTACATTGGTTATCAGTTTGTTTCCAGAGTCAATGTGAATGTTGGTCTTAAGTTTTAACAATTAGAGGCCTGAATAGCCTGGGGTCAGGTTAGCTTAAGGACCAGCTTTGCCCCTGCGAACCAGCCAATCTTAAGATTAGGGTCACAGGCCCTTTTCTCTGGCCCATCTTTAGCAGAGATTCAAGGAGGGGAAGACCAGTGGCAGAGCCTTCTCAGTGGTAGCACCACAGCTATGGAATTCTCTCTTTCTGGACAATCAGTTTATGTTGGTTTTAAAAGCTGCTATGCTCTTAATACAAATAAGTGTGTTTTTATTGTTGGTGTTCTTTTTATCTAAACCATATAAACATATTTTAAAAGCTGGACACAAAACACTTGGAAGAAAACAAACTGGAAAGCAAACACCCTCTTGCTTTGCCTCCCTAGCTTCCGCAAGCTCTTCTTCCAGCAGAGCCAACAGACTGAGATATAACGAAGGTGCCAATTTGCATCCTGGGAATGCAGGAAACCTACTTCCACTTCTACAACTGCCGTTCTTAGCCATGAAAGGCTCTCAGAGACTTTTGGTTCTCACGTTATTGCTTTGGGAGCTTTACTTGGGGTTTCTGTCTTCACTTCTGTGAAGGGTAAAGTTTTCTAAATAAAAGATATAGCCATTCTTGTATGTCAGGCTGTTTGAAGGCAATAGTTAAGAGAGTGTCTATGCCATGAAACGTGCACATGAAGCACACCCTGTAATAGTGAGTGCAAAGCCTCAGGTTTGGGTTTTTGAAAAACGGCATGCTTCTGAAAGCAGAGATATGCTTGACAATGCATACGTACCATCAGCTGAAATTTCTGAAGGCCCAGAGGCACAGGGAGCTTGAAAAAGAACTCCAGGAGTCAGGGGAGCATGAATACCCTCCAGAGTTCCTGCCCTTCCGCCCTGATAACAACACCGCAGCACATTATGCAAAATAAGCAAATTTGAACATTTGTCTTGATTTGCATATTTCAGACAGGCTTGAATGCAGCTTTTCTTGGTGCAGAATATTTTGCAGAGTGCAGAGAACCCTGGCAACCATTTTCTCAAGAGAGGGAGGGGGAAAGGCTTCAACAGCTCATCAGGAAGAGGTGAAGCAATGTCAGCTGCTCCTTTCCCTTCATGGTAACGGAGAAGAGGCAGACTTTGCAGTATTCCTACATCACTGATCCCCTGAAGTGGTATTGCTCACTTGGCAATGGCATGGCAGGAAAAGCCAGAAGCAAGTCCCTTCCTTTTTTATCTTCTACTGACACTGTCTTTCAGGATTCTCTTACAAGAGCTGGAAATGATTTAGAGCTGCACGTAAGCATAACTAAGGGTGCCATTCCATACACTCCTAGTTGTAAGTTCCATTAAGCATGGGGGGGGTGTTTCTCAGTAAAATATGTCCGGAATTGCACCCCTAATCAAATTCAAAATCATATCATTGTGAACTTTAAGAGAAAAATCTCTTCCCTCCCCCCCCCCTTCACTCAGGGATCTCTCTAGAAAGCTTGGATTATTGTCACTCCTATTCCAGTCAATGGGATGATGGCTCATTTGGCCTAGAAAAATCTATAGAGCCAAATCATACTCCAATTTAGAGAAGATGAAGGCATGGCCTCTGTGTATGTATAAGCGTTTCATATTTTACTGTAATATTACAGGAAGGTGAAAATGAAATTCCTAGTACATTGCTCACTGGAGGGCCATTGAGAGAGCATCCACCCAGCAACAGAAAATATGATGATCACATTTGTAATGTCTCTACGACTATATCTATCTACCCATCGCCAAAAGCTGAGTTAATAAAACTTAAGCATTTTACTCTTTTCCTTCCCGCTACAAAAACACAAATGCAAGATGATTTCATCAGCTCTAGATAATAGATATGCACATAACCAGAGGGAGGTATATTTAATAACTTGCCTAAAATATGCACTGGGTTCAGTACAGGAGAAGTACAGAAGGCAATAAAATATAATCTATTATCTCAGCTCATTTTGGTCAGGAAATAATACCGCAGAGTTAATATGGTGCATGTGAGCCTTATGAAAAACAGGCAGGAGAAGCTTACAACCTTATCTGCTGGCAGTTGCTATGATGGGCGTTTAATAAGTGACACTGAGAGGCATGGAATAGAAATCATATGGACTATGGAGAAAGGAAAGGGCTTGGAAATGAAACTGTCAGGTTGAGGAGGGGAAAGAGTTGATTCTACCGCTGCACTCATAAAAAGCAAAGGGAGAACTCCTTTCTGTAGTCAATCTGATGCTTCGTTGATCTCAGCAGCAGTGCAGGGGAGGTGGAATGCAAGGAAGTGCAATTCCGGGGTGTTTTTTTCCAGAGCAGGAATTATGACATCATCTGCAGCAGCACCAGGATAATTGAGGAACCTTCTTTGCTCTGGCACAGCTTTACAGTTTTAGTATTGATTATGGCATAGCATAGAGCAGTGATGGACAAACTTGGCCCTCTGGCTGTTTGGGGACTGCAACTCCCATCATCCCTAGCTAACAGGACCAGTGGTCAAGGATGATGGGAATTGTATTCCCAAAGCAGCTGGAGGGCCGAGTTTGGCCATCACTGGCATAGAGGAAGTCAGAGAAGTCTGCTTACCGCTTTAAAGCTACAAACAGCATTGCAGGCTGGCCACTGGCCACCCCGAACACTGACCCAGCAGAGGAGGGTTGTGCAGACTCTTCTCTTGGTTGGCAGGGGTCAAAAACGGGCTTCTTTGCCAGTCAGGAGAATTGATCCCACCTGCCAAATTGGCCAATGGCAGGCAGCTTCTGGGGCAGGCACTCCTCAGGGGGCAGGACCAATTGAGCCTGCAGGCTTCGATTGGTTTTGCTCCCTAGCCATTTAAAAAGGCCCACCCCAACCTTCACACAGAGTTTCCTCACTGGATGACTCAACCACCTGCTCTGAAAAGCATCTGTAAGATCGACATTAGAGCTAATGTCTGGCTCTTTCACGAAAAAAATTAATTCTGGAAGTGTGTTGTGAAAGTCAAGTACCTTTCACTTTCCATGTTTGGGAAGGGCAGCAAAATCAAACACCTTGGACCAGCACTGAGGGCCACATGTCATGTTATGTTGGAGTTCTGGGACTGGATCTTGCAATGTATCTGTTAATGCGAGTTGTGGTCCACAAAGGCTTATATCATCACGAATGTGCTAGTCTTTAATGTGCCACAAGATCCTTGCTTGCTTCCAATGTCAGTTTGGTCCTCTAAAAGCAGCCAAAGGGAGGGGTAATCTGGATCAGGGTTGCAGTACAGGAGGAGAAGGGTCATTTCTCCTCTCCCTTGCCCTACACAAAACATTTTTGTGCTCATATTCTCCCTCTTCTGTGACTAGCAGCAGCTGGAGGGAGCTAGCAGCTGGGACCACAGTAGGGGGGGGCTGAACCCCTTTCCCCCATATCATGACTGATCCAATCTCCTCCCCACCCCACAGCTGCTTTTGTGCAGCTGTAGTCCCTGCCTGGCCACGTGACCCGGAAGTGTCTTCGGACAGCGCTGGCTCCCGGCCTCTTAAGCGAGATGAGCACGCAACCCCAGAGTCGGTCATGACTGGCCCGTACGGGCAGGGGTACCTTTACCTAGTCCCTGCCTAGGTCTTGGAGTAGGGGCTGAAGGCTGACAACTTGAAGCTGAAGCTAAAGAAGAGCAGGTCTGGCCAGTGCCTGGAAGAGTGGCCACCTGAGAACCCTCCATGTACACTGCCTTGGGTTCCACAATGGGAGTAAAGTGGGATATAAATGTAAGAAAATAATAATAAATCCAAAGAACAAAATCACGTTGAGAATTCTAATCCCATGACCCCAACATAATGGACTATGGGACCAAGTTGTGCTATTTTAAAACCAGAATCAAGGCAACTGTCATCTATTAATTATTCCATGGTAATTAGCACTGAATATAGCCAGTTAGCAATTAGCATTTCTTACCTTTAATCTTTCTGTTACACCATCAGTGAAACTGACTGTGAATTCAGCAATTTTGGGCACTCTGAGTTTTCCTTTGTTCTTCTGGTCTGGTTGATATTCTGTTCTTGTTTTCACAATCACCTAGGAGCAAATGTTGACATCTTAAGCTTTCAGAACAAAGCAAGCACGGTTTTGTTGGCAGAAATGTTACTTTCCCACAAACCCTCTCCTCAGATAACCTCATGTATACTGCAATCAGCGTAATTTTTATTTGTAAAAAGCAAGGAGGAGGAGGTCAACTAAGTGCATCATTAAAACCTCACAACTCTGAAAGATGGAATGTTTGTTTTAAGTGCATGAGCATCCTACATGTGGTAGAATCTGCTTATGGCTCAACAGAAGCCTGCGTCTTCTCTCCCCCAGATAGCTATGCAGAAACAGCATGCCAGGGCGATTTGCGGCATGGAAGATCTGGGTGCTCCACACTCTTGATACTGTTCAAGTTACTTGGGATCCAGCTTGTGGCGCTAGCCTTGCAACCACTTGGCAATGCTAACCAGCATCATTCCAACTGACTCTTTCCATCTACCTGCTCTCAAAAACCTATCTCCCTGAAGCTCACTGGGTGACCATGGAACAGTTGCTGTATCTCAGTGCATCCAACCTCACAAGGTTGTTATGAAGACAAAGTGAAGAGGGGAGAATCATCTATGCCACCTTCTGCTCTTCTGAAGAAAGGTGGGGTGCAGATGTAGTAATAATCTGTCATCTCCAGCTTTGTCTTCCTAATAAACTGCATCCTATTGCATATTTTTCATTTACTGCTCTGCCCTCTGTGGATATTTCAGCAATCTGAATCCAGAACAGTGCTGAAAATTTGCAGTCTAATTAAGGTTGGAACCAAACGTTACAAGGAGCTACTGGTGGAGATGGCCTCTTTGCTGAGTCCCCTTCTTCCCCTCCATAACATGTAGTGCAACTAAACCATATCCTGGCCTCTTTGTACTGTGTCTTTCCTGCCTCCATAGAGACCAGAGGTGCAGAAATTCATAGATGAAAGATGTCAGAGAACAGAGATCTTCCATTTTAAGCCTTAAGGCTTCATATAGACCAGAGGTGGGGAACCGCAGGCTTGGGGAGCAGGTGCGGCCCTCCATACATTTCTGCCCAGCCCTCAGAATTCTTCTGAGGCTGCACCTCCTCTCCACAGGCAACAGCTTTCCCTGCTTCATACCCCAAGCATTTTGGCCTGGTTGGTGCGTGTCACTGAACTTGCTTGTCCAGATGAAAGATAGAGATGGGTATATGAGAGTGTGGCGAAACTAGCTTAATGTTCAAAGGCAAATTTGCATGTTTCGCTCATCTCGCTTTTGCCTCTAGCCCTGCCTATCACTGGCATGTGGCTTTTGAAAGGTTGTGCAGAAGGATATGTGGTCCTCAGGTTCAAAAAGCTTCCCCATCCCTGATATAAATCCTTCTTCCTCCGCCCTTGTTTAAAACTAATTTGGGTCCTGTCTGCCATATTCCTTGACTCCCCACCCCAAAGAGCAGCCAGCCTTAATGCTGATCATTTTGGTTCACTTATACAATACACACATGCTTCCCAGGTCTTCATTGTGTTTTGTATTGCATTTTAATTTCAGTGGGTCACCTTGGGAGCCCATTTTTAGCTGAAAGGGAAAATAAAATTAAATATATATGAGAGGAGAAAGTCTTCTTTTTTCCCCCAGCAGTGAACACCACTGTGTGAATAACTAAGCAAGTATTTATTTTCCATCCAGGATTTGTGTTCTAGATTTACATGGTGTTGTTCATAAGAACCTCCCTCAGCAGCATGGCTGGCTACTTGCTTTCACCTCGTTCCAAACACTTGAATCGTTTTAAAACCCACGCGCCGGAAAAGCTCTTATCGTCAGTAGCCCACCCTTCTCACCTACAACTGAGAACTCACAGGAGTGACTGCTGATCCCTTTCGTTTTTCTCTGAAAAAGGAGCTCTTAGAGTGTGCACTGATAAGGAGTGAACCACTAGGACTTATCAACAAGGAAGTCATTTTCAATGTTTCACCTTGCCAAGAGAGAGATAGCAAATGGGAGAGGGAGGGAGGGAGGGAGAGAGAGAGAGAGAGAAGTATGCTGAGAGATTTAAGTAGGATGAACTGACAGCAATCTCCTCTCTGTCATATTTTGTAATTCGCCCTGTGATTCTTTGATGAAAGGTGGCTTATAATTAGAAATCATCCATCAATAATTCTCCCCTTGCCCTGCCCCTTCGTAACTAGTCTCCCTCCTGCCACTCTGAAGTTATCTGCTTTTTAATTGGCAGTGCAATCCTATGCCCAGCTACTCAGATGTAGGCCCTGTTCTGTTTTGATCCATGAAATGCTAACAGTAACATTTTGAACTTGTTCTGGCAGCAAGTGGGCACACCTCTGAGCAGAGCGGTTATTTGCAGGCAGGATCTCACTCGTTCTGCGCTAATGGCAGCATCCAGATCAGAGGTCAGAAGGCGTGTAAAACAGCAATGAAAAGGATCAAGCAAAGGTTTGTACATTCATCTGTTGGTTTTGTCAGGGGCCAGGAGTCAGATTCGTCTTTGGGTGATGGAGCTGGGGACTCTCAACCACAAGCAGAAAGCCATGCAGAGCCAGCCCTAGAAGCCCAGCAACATCACGAGAGGCTGTGACACTGCCATTCGTAGATGCAGAGAACTTTACTGAAGATGCAAAGCAGCATCTTCCGGGGGGGGGGCTAACAATCAGGACACAGCTGCTACTATATAGGGCTGCTACTATTTAGGGCTGAGTCTGTTCTGTCCTTGCTGAAGCAGCATGAGAGTCTGTGTTTCCTGAGCAAAGCCTGAATCCTTCTATACTTTGTACAGTGGTACCTCTGGATGCGCACGGGATCTGTTCCAGAGCCCCGTTCACATCCTGAGCAAAACGCAACCCGCGTCTGCGGGTCACGATTCGCCGCTTCTGCGCATGCGCGTGATGTCATTGTGATCGTCTGCGCATGCGCGGGCGGTGGAACACGGAAGTAACCCATTCCATTACTTCTGGGTCGCCACAGAGCGCAACCTGAAAACGTTCAACCTGAAGCGACTTTAACCCGAGGTATGACTGTATTCAAGATGGCTGGACAGTGTTCTCAAAGCTACGAACATGAGTTTGACCAAACTGCGGGAGGCAGTGGAAGACAGGAGTGCCTGGCGTGCTCTGGTCCATGGGGTCACAAAGAGTTGGACACGACTAAACAACAACAACAACAACATGACTGTATTGCCTTAGTTTCCCTGGTATCCAGTCAAAATCTCACCCTGTTCACAGCCTGATTTCTGCCTTGCATTGCCACAAAGCAGGACTGATCCGCTGCTTTGTTGTTATTTTTTTAAGAAACTTTTTTTAGAAGTTAAAAAAAGAACATTTTAAAAAATGTCCCAAAGACTGGGGACAGTTTTATTAAGTTCTGTGTTCTTTGGGAGAGCAATTTCAAAGCATATTTTTAAACTCCAAGAGCTGGGCTGGATGTAGGGGAGCAGAAAGTCCCCCAAGCAGTTAGACAAACCAGAGGGTGGGGCTGGATGTTTATCCTACTGACATTCTTTTAAAAGGGACCTCTTCATCACAAAGGGAGTCTGCCAGTAAGAAAAACCTCTATCACCACCAATCCATCACAGACTCCAAACCTTCATATACTGAGTAGGTACTCATGTGGATCCTGACAACTTGCATCACTTTAGTAGTAACTATCCAGTACTGCCTGATTCTCATTTGTCAAGTCAACCCCTGGCCTTTGACTTTAGCATTCTGAATGAGCATGTTAATCCTGACTCCAGCATGCATCAGAGTGACCCTGAATACACACGTTGCCTTATATGTGTTGCTGACATGCTTTCGACTTCATTTCCCCTAGCTTACATGAAGCTGTTCCCAGTACTGTAGATCAGACAGCCGTATACGTGAAACCAGCTGTAACATAGTTAAGTGTCTTCCATATGAACCACAGGCCCTAAAATACTGCTGCAGAAATGTAATTGGCACGTTGCCATTTGCAAACAAACTTAATGGCGGAGGATCCAAATATCTGAAGGAACAACCCTGTCTTGCTTTTAACATCAGTAGGGAATAGCTTGTTGAGAGCACCACCACACTTTGTGGTTTGACAGGTAGCGTAGCATGAGAGGAGCTTTATCCTTTATTAAGAACGATTTGACAAAACAAGAGAATTTCACACTGCTCATTGCATGTGGAGATTATTTGCGCAGAATCTGCACCCAAAAACTCCCCAACAAAAAACCACAGATGGCCAAAATATAGAGCTTTTGAAATACCATTAAGATCTCTGAGCTCTGCAGTCTTGCCTGCTGGTTATGCCAGCCGTAAAGGCACCAAGCAGTGTTCACATCCCTCTCTCATGCTTTGTTCCTTGCTGCAGTGTCTTGTGTTCCTAGCTGGGCCCTAAGGCAGCGTTCCATTTGTTTTCTCCATGCCCTTTGTGCAGCCCGGACCATTAATTATAGAAGTGTCCCATTAGCACCTGCTAAGTAATGTTCTTCAGAAAATGCATCTGTGTTCTATTTCTAAACCAATCAGACATATCACCCAGGCCCTTGCAGCTCTGCAGCGTGTGGATGCACATTTCCCACTATCTCATCATGAAATACAATGCAGAAGCTCTGCCAGAGCATCCATTTTCCCTCTGTAGTGCCTGACTCCTTTCCAGGTTTAATCCCTTAGTCTCCCTTTAAATCTTTTATTCCCTTGTTTAATTTATATCTGGTTTGTAGATGACCTATTGGAATCGATACAGGAGGACTTCCCTCCCATACTCAAGGACATCAAGCAATCTATTAATGTACTTTGGAAATCAAGGAGATACAAGATGTACTAAGGCTCCTATGCACATTAACCTGGGAATGCGTCACACCGGGACTGAATTTTGCACACGTTGCAAGTACAGTGGTACCTCGGGTTAAGAACCTAATTCGTTCTGGAGGTCCATTCTAAACCTGAAACTGTTCTTAACCTGAGGTACCACTTTAACTAATGGGGCCTCCCGCTGCCGCCGCACAATTTCTGTTCTCATCCTGAAGCAAAGTTCTTAACCTGAGGTACTATTTCTGGATTAGCGGAGTCTGTAACCTGAAGCGTCTGTAACCGGAGGTACTGCTGTATGTTTAGAGAGCATATAGCCAGCGGATAATTTCTCAAGAAGGAGTTGGCAGCTTGAAAGTTTGCCTTTGACTTGGAAAGGCAGACCACGTTTGTAGATTGTTGAACAGCGAGGGGGGTGCATTTGCACATGTTTAGATGAACTTTTGTTTTATGGACTGTCGTTGAACTCAGGGCCTTTAATTAATGCTTCAATTTCCTGCATGAAGAAACTGCCTAATTACAGCAGAAACTGAACTGCATAAATGTGTGTGGCAAAGCGTCTGCTTCATCAAATGCATTCATAAGAAGGAGTTATGCCTTGACACCCCTCCCCAAATGTTTCATTACCATTTGCACACTTTCTACCATTTAGCACACTGGTGTGGACCTCTAGCTCATGGGTCATTTGGCCTGCCAGGCTGACATCATATATTATGTTAAGTGTGAGAAATGTCACAGTTAAGAAGTAGCTATGGAGATTAATACTTCCTTTGCATCAAGAAGTCACATTTTTATCAAACTGAAAAATCAGCATCTTTTTCTGAATTCAAACTAGCGTTTGAAAAGGGTCTTCTGACCGTGTGTCATCTGACATCAGATGACTGATAACCACTATACTATAATGTCAGATGCTTTGCCTACCAGTCAAAAGGGTCGCTCAGGATCCCGCCTGCCAGCCAGATCCATTCAACAACCCAGATTCACTGTAATTTACATGAGAGCACAAGGAACTTGCCTCACCCTGGACTTGTAGGTGCGCTGCATGCTCATATAATCCTTATAATTAAAGTGCCTAAACAGAATTTAATTATTGAACTTTCCTTCCATACAGTTACATTTGGTCTCCATTAAAATTTCTCTATAGTATTGTACACTTGTATTTAGCATGCCATCCTTGCTACCATTATAACCCACAATGTTTTCTGTTGTGAGCAGGTTTATATACATTCAACTTACAGCAGCTGCCAGCTTACCTATATCCAATTCCCATCAATGAACAGACATGGTGGTCCATCTCACACAGTTAATTTTCCTACAACATACAAACAGTTCAGAGCCTTCCTCAAGTATACACTCCTCTGGGGGGTGGCGAAGCAATATAAACCAGAAGCACATGCATGGAGTTGTACCTGATCTTAAAGGTGTTCTCGTGACAGGGAATGAATGTTACCAGTGGAATTCTGTTCTTGAGGGATTATGAGCTATCATCAGTCTTTTGAACCTTCCAAAACTAGTTTCATGAACCTCATATTCATCAGTAAAGAAAGATCATGTAAGAACATTTAATAGTATGCTGTCACCACTATCATACCATCACTGAAGAAGAAGAATTAGTTTTTACCTTTAAGCCCTAAATTATTTGTGAGCAGGGCATCTAAAACACCACCTTTAATGAGAACCTGTCTGATACCTAAGATTTGCTTCAGAAGTCCTCCTCATGGCATTTGCACCATGTGGAAATTGGGAAGAGGGGCTTCTCTGTGGTGGCACCTTGCCTACAGAATACCATTCCCCCAACCAATTGTGGAAGCCCTGATACTTTTAGCTCATTGCCTCCATAAAAATCTCTTTGTTCTTCAAGGTTCTTAGCAGGCTCATTGTTTTTTTACAAATTATTTTACTGACGCTCCTATCGATTTTACTGCTCTCTGCTCCTCTGCTTTTTAAGATCTTAATGAGTTTTATTCACCATAGTTTATTTTTTCTGTCTGCTGTTTGTATCATACCGTGTTAATGTACTGCTTTTGAAAGACACACTGTGAATATTTTTATAGAAAATGGACTAGCACAGTTTTAAGTTAAATAAATAAATGCAGCTACCGTTCTCTCTTATTAGACCTGATTTCTCAAAGCCCGTATATCATGTACACACATACATTTGCAGAATCAAATTATTTTCAGATCTCACACTCGGAACTTAATTAATCATTCCAGAAGAATTTCCTTTAAGGAAACCAAATGTAATAAATCTCAGAGTGTTGTATCCCCCCCCCCTTTCATTCAAGCTGTTCATCATCCCACCGTTAGTCCTGGGGGCGGGAGAGGTGCTAATATGACACTTGATGATGCCTGATGGATTCCAATGGCTCCATTCCTGACATTCAGTAGCTCATCTGTAACCAGCATGAGCACGCCAAATTGCAACCTGGAGATCCTCTTATGTCCCACTCCGTTCATCCACCACCCATTTTGTCTTCCCACTTCCCAAACTTGATCCATCGGGCAATACTTCCATTTCTCCTCCCTAGGGAAAGGCTCAGCGTTAAAGCATCTGCTTTGCCTGCAGGTGGGACCCAGTTTAGTCCCCAGCATTTCCAGGTCTGGCTGCCTGAAACCTTGGAGAGCCACTACTAGTCAGTGCAAGCATGTGCTCCATGTGTTTTAATCTGTTTTTAGCTTTCTTGTAATTATTATTTGAATGTTTTGAGTAGCTGTTTTCACCAATAGGTTTATTGTTTTATTCTTTTTGTAAACCGCTTTTGTAAACTACGATCTAGCGGTATATACATTTATGAAATAAATAAAAATAGGCAACTCTGCAGTAGATGGAGCTCATTGTAAGGCAGCTCCCTAAGCCCCTATGTTCTTCCGATCTCACAGCAGTGCCCCTCCAGAGATGGAGCCCAATGGTTAGACGATAATGTTGTATGTGCTCGCTCTACTGATTCCCTTTAGATACTGCCCAGGCTGTTCAAACAAGGCAAAACAATTAACACCTGCCCAACACCTTTGAAGCAGAAGGGTAGAACTTAAAATGTTCCCTGAAAGAACCTAATAAAAATGAAGTTATGAATAGCCGGGTAGAAACTGGAGCTAACGTGCACACAAGGAGCCACAAAACATAAGGGATTGTTTCAGCATGAGACTTGAAGGAGAGAACCTCACCTATGATGGAAGTGTTTATTATGAACTTAGGCTACGAAGTGCTCCAGCTCACAGGAGGAGAAGTCATGGGTGTTACAAAACAGGATCAGGATAGGACAAATGTTCTGGGCTTCCTCTTCGTATGTTCCTAGTGTGACATCTGACGCTAGGCAGGAGATCTCACAAGACACATTGCACCAGATGCTCAAAAACAGGTGTGGGTCCCTGCTGCTGAGTAACACGTGGAATGTTTGCTAAAAACCCCTTTACAGAACCACTGGGTAGGTAAAAAGAACAAGAACATGCCATTCACAAAAATAAACTTGGGTTGACCTAGATATAAAAACAGGCCAGGCTAAATTAAGGACTATTATCTAAGAGGTTTTCTGCTCCTCTTTGAAGGAAAGAACATTAATGACTTCTGCTATAACCTCTCCAAGAAGGTTCTACGGTGACTAATATGAGACAGAAATGCTTCATATCAAGGAATGGAGACCGAGATAGTGACTTGCCTATAGTCACCAAGAGATCTGCAGCTCAGCCTGATTTCAATACTCACTGAGCCAAACTAGTGTCATTCCAAAATCATGGTCATTAATAGGGCTTAAATGTCACACCACTTGACTCCAACTCTAGATCTTACTTCCCTGTTGACTCGGTTAAAGGCCTCAGTACTGTGTGATGTTCAAAAAGGAGTCCCACATTCTTGCATGTCTCCCATATACTTTGCAGGATTCCCTCAGAGCTAGTCTGTGTCCTACCTGCAGGCCAATCTCCAGTAACACCTGAGCCCCTGCTAACTAGCTGATGGTGATGAGGTCCAAAGGCATGTACTTCAATCTCATTCTGAAGCTGCACTCCTCTGCCCTTCCCACCAACAATCCCAGAGGGGCTGGCAAGTCTCACTCCACCCTGGATCCTTCACAAGCAACCTCTCCTTTCTCCTTTTCACAACTTGCTAAATTATACCTACTTCATAGTCTCAGAACTATGGATTGTATGCAACATGGTGCTCTAAGAACGTTCCACCATGCAAGGATTTCTCCTTTGTGTTTTTGGTTACATTAAGGGCCCCTCCAGATGTTCTTTTTATTGTGCATTATCATTTGTGCTCATGATGCTATCAGGGTAGCTGTATGCAATCGCACTTTCAATGCCAATTGTACCTGAAAAAAACATCAGGGCGGTTATATGGCTTCAGCTTCCACTGAGGTGTGCCCCTTGGTTTCCTGCTAAAATCCCATAACTGTTTATGCTACAACTGTTCCAGCTCTCTATAGATTCCCACTATGCACCATAGCATAAGAGCACCTCTGCAAGGTGCCAAAATGCATCTGCTTCTAACCCATTCCAACATGCTTCCTGATGATGCCAGATACTGGCATCCCTGAAGAGGGGGATATTTTTGTGGAAATGAGCAATGCTTTAGCACAGGCAACCACAGCCTGGCCATAAAAGCATAAAAAGTACACAAATGACAGTACGGTAGCTTAAAGTGGGGGAGTAGCAGGGAGGGAACACAGACAATGAAGTGTTGTTGCAATAATGCGGGAACACTGGGGGAGCATCGCAGAACAACTGATAAGTGGGGTGATGCCTGGACAATCCAGTATAAATCCACTTCAAATAAACTATTAATGCATCAACAATGGCCGCTCAACGTATCTATGGGGGGCAACAGTTGCGGCCTCCTCGTGCTCTACCTTCGTCCCCAGCAACTAGAGCTTGCTCACTTGCCAGCCACTGTTGGGGAATTCCCCTTGGCCAGTGGTGGCAAGGAGCAGTCTTCTCACCAAAGAGGGCAATTGTGAATGGGCCAAAAGGAAGCCCCAGTTGAGGGTGGTGCCTTGCTGGCTGGCCAAGCATCGGCTGTTGCCCTGCCCAGTCTGGCAGCAAGGCTTAAAAGGCTGGCAGCACATGGTTTCCACACCTCACATAGAAGTAGGGGGGCACTGTAACTAGGACCACAACGTATTACTTTGTACACCCACAATAGAACAGCAGTCTGGAGCAGGGGGTGGTTAAGAGTGTTTGGCTCAGATTTTATTTTCCAGGTTTGTGGAGGGGAGATATTTGAGTTTTCTGAGCTTAGTTCTCTGACTGGGGGGGGGGGCAGTTTGCCCCATAACTAGCAACAGATCACCAGCTTTGTAGGAATGAGCTCAATTGCATGGCAAGGCCCCGAACCCTCCCCCTATGTTGGAATAAAGACACTTGACACCAATATTTTAGGTTAATGGGCTAAAAAGGGCCGCAACTTTATTGGGTACAGAAGGTGAGTGGTATTGGCTTAGGCACTGGAACCGAACCGGCCCGACTATATCTGACTCCTGCCCACCTGCAGGAAGTCTCAGAAAGGTTAACCACCAGTAGGGGGAGCCCCGTCGATGGAAACCAACTCGAACCAGAAAAAGGAGGCAAGTTCCCACCCGCGGGCTGCTTTAAATGCTGCACGTCACACCCCCTGGCCAACCAGATTGGTTGGCCTAGGATGCGTCATGGAGGGGGGGACTCCCTATGATGCAGGGGCTAGCCACACCCCCGTGCACGGGGCAGGATCGTGTCCAGCCCGCAACTCCATTTCCCCGGGGAAGGGAAATGGCTTTCTCGTATTCTCCACTTGAAAGCTCTCAGCTAGCAGGGCTTGGAAAGAGCTCTGGGGCCTTGGAGAAGTCTCCCGATTAAAAAGCAACAGTACTAATGGACCAGTGAACAAGGTCAAAACAAGGACATTCCTTTGATAGCCCTTTGATGGAAACCCAAATGAATGAAAGATAGGAGACCTTTAAAAAAGATTACAATAGCTTGCTTTCCATGTTGAAGAATAAGAAGACCCAGCACTCTGATTTGTAATTATTCAGAATCCTTCCGTCACTTGAGGAAATCCAGGATCATTTATGCTTGCACTTAAAACTCTTCCTTTCCTTCTTTGCCCAGGATAGAGCGATAACATTTAACAGAGCTGGGCATCATGAATGCTCCTAAATTATTCATTTCAGGAAAGGATATGTAGCCCTGATGTAATTCTTGCTTTGCCGCCAAGGAGTATATAATATGTTGTAGGTCAGGTGGTGCAAAAAAAGTGCAGATCATGAAATTTTAAAATACTGCTCCTCGGGATTATTAATAATAGAAAGTCTCGCTCGCTGCAGGAGTCCCGGGGATTGGCAGGACTGATAAATAAAACACATTGTTCCTGCCA
Organism: Podarcis vaucheri; assembly: GCF_965113315.1. Classification (NCBI taxonomy): domain Eukaryota; kingdom Metazoa; phylum Chordata; class Lepidosauria; order Squamata; family Lacertidae; genus Podarcis; species Podarcis vaucheri. The sequence continues at coordinate 56,996,531 of NC_138760.1, read as the reverse complement.
AGGAGATTGATTGCTTCCAGGTTCAGGATTGGCCTGTGCACTCTTCCAAGGCTCACGGTCAGGGCATTCCCCGAGCAGGAACGAGAAAAGCAAACTAAGGGTTTTCATACATTTTGTTGGTGAATTCTGACTCATCTAACTCTATATTCAAAGCTCATGTTGCTTTCACAAAGGGCTGCATGTTTCTGTTGTTCTCCGGCTGTAATCTCTGTGGCAAGGACAGTCATTGTGGCCAAACTGGACTCTAGGTTTTAATGTGCCCAGCTTGGGGGTAGTGAGGGAGAGGTCACCTGAATTTCACCTTCAGAATCCCACAGAAGGATGTCAAGAGACAGCCTACATAACTTTTCCCTCAAGGTTGCAATCCTACACACAAACTTTCCTGAAGAAAAGCTCTGCTGAGCACAGGGGGAATTACTTCTGAGAAAGCATGTATAGGATTGCACCCCTCTTTTAGATACATAGTTAAGTTTCGCCCCGAAGCTTGCATTTATTATTTATTCATTTGTGGCATTTATATAAGCCATCCAATGACATTGTTCTCTGGGCAGCTCAGAAGCATAAAATAGTAAAATGCTGTATTAAAATGCAATGTCCTTTCTCTTTGCCTCTGTCTCCACCCCCATCTCGCCCTCATCTTTACTCTCCTCCTGCTTGCTGGCTCCTTCCTCTCTGCTTCTGTCTTCCTCCATCTGGAATAAAGAAACAACAGACTCTCTCTGCTGCTGCCATGCTGTCCCCATCTTTACCACTTTGGGCTGAAAAGAAGTACACAAACAAACCAACATCATCTTTCGTTTCACCTTTAAATCCTTCATACATCCTATCCACAACCATGGCCATCATATATTATCTTCCAACGTGCACCTTGACCCTCTTCTGTCTAGTTTTTGCCATTCTCACTTGCTTGTTGTTTCCAGTGACTTTCCTCTAGCCAAACTGAGTGGCTTCTCTTTATGTTCTCAAATGTCTCAGTCTTCCTTTTCATATGTTCCTAGTGTGACATCTGAAGGTGAAACTCCTGCATCTCCTATCTGATGTGAGTGCATGGGAGGCGCATGAGGTCCAACGTGACATACCGCACCAGAAGCTCAAGGAGCAGGAAATTTGGATCCCTGATTCTGAGTAACATTTGGAAGTTCTGAGAATATTTCACATGGTATGCAAAGAAATTTCTAGAGATTTCTTTTTAGATATTCCATCAATGTCAACAGTTGAAGAAGGTCAAAACAGGACTTATGGTTTTCCTCAACCAATCCCTCCCTTCTCAATGAATAAGACAGTCATCTATCTACCACTTGAGTCAAACAACCTGAGATTCATCAATGAATGACCTCCCACTTTCCTTCTCCCATGTCCATTCAGTCACCAAATTTGTAGTTTCACACATCTCCAATAGCTACACTTCTCTTTTACTGTTGGCCAATGAAGCCTGTGTCCAAGCTGTGGTTGCCTACCAAACCTCCTGGGGTATCTTCCTAACTGTCCTTCCCTCCTGCCAAATATCTCTACTCCAGTTTGGTTCAGAAAGTCACTATTAGGCTTTTTTCTCTCCAGTTACTATGACCATGTCATTCAGCTCCTTAAGTCTTTTCACTATCTTTTTGTAACACTTGACATGAAAGTTTGAGTCCTATAGCATTCCCCTTCTCAAGCCCTTGCTATGGGCTGAACTATACATTCAAGAGTGTCACACAGTATTGCCCCTCCGGAGTCTACATCACTTCACACAGAGTGTTTGAAATGCTTTCCTACATCAAGCTGTTCTTGCCTGTAGAAAGACTTGACCCTTGGCATGTGAGCTTTTCACAGGCAGTAAGTTTTTGTAAGAAGAGAGCATTCAAATTTATAGTAGTAGGCTATCTGCAGTCTGAATCAGCATTGTGGGTCAGCTCTGCATCCCTTTTCCCACTTCTTTTTACACCCCTTCTCTCAGGCCAGCCCTATCATTAGACAGAGTGAGACAGGCATCTCAAACAACCAATCTGGGGTGTCATGAAAGAGCAGCAAATAATGTTGTTGCTATTTTATTTTTATTGTCCGGAAGTATGAGTGGTACTTGTTGGATGCCAGAATATCTTGGCTGACATTGGGTACTAGGTATCTAAATTAGAGGGAGTGGGGGTTTTTCCACTTCAGGCAACAAAATATATTGGGGTGGCCCTGCCTTTCTAAGTCACCCCTCTGCTCTCAATGTCATTTCTCTGATCCCCTGAGTCTCCATGTCATCTGCCAGGCTGCACTTCCTCTGCCTAGAACAGCCTATTCTTCCCTCTCCATCAGGCTTGATCTCTTTTGCTCACTCTCCTTTTTCTCCTCCATGTTACTTCTCTAGAAACCCGCTTCTCTAACAACAAATCCCTGCCTGGATTATCCTAGCCTCATCTTGCCTGCCTTCTCTTTGCCATGTGATGTTCCCTGACCTTGATCTCTCCTTCAGTCTTCTCCATCCAATGCAGATGTGCTTACTAGGCAGAGACAGTGGACATTTCCATGTTATGAAGAGCCCATCAATGCTTGGTGCTATGTTGACATCTAGAATATCTAGATGACACTACTTTATAAAGCTCTGCTTTCATCCCTTCCATTTCTCATACTGAAGTAATTCACTTACCCACCCCCCAAAATAAAATAATTCAAAGCCCTTTTATTAATGCATTTCCTCAGCGGCAGGAAGCAACGGGAGTTTCTTATCCCTCTGATAATGCATGATGTCTGGAAAAACCGAGTGTATGCTGAACTCTTCACAACGCCCAGTCCCACATGGAACTCATGAAGGGGTGGTTACCAAAAAAAAAAAAGCCTTATGATGGGAGAAAAGTGAGTCCATGAATCAATCCTCCATCTGAGCCAAAGTCAGATTTATTGAGGCACACAGCACAAACATCCCCTGACCAACATGCCCTCATGGATTCATGCACATACTCAGCTTACATAGGAAGCAGCGTTCCAGTGACTCAGTCTGTTGGTCCACCCAGATCTGAACAGTTGACTGGCAGCAGCTCTCTGGAGTTTCAGAAAGGGCTTTTTCCCAGCCCTACCCAGAGATGCTGAGGATTGAACCAAGGACCTTCTGCCTGCAAGGCAAGTGCTCTCCCACCGAGCTACAACTCTTCCCAAGAACGGATGTCATTATATGAAAATTTAAAAGGCAATCTATTTCCTTGCACAGCTCATCTTTATGAACCGCATACGTTTTTAAAAACCACAGAAAGTAAGCCCATCAGGACTGGTGATGGGAAGATGGGCTGACGTTTTGAACAACAGGTTGTGGACTCTCCTTCCTTGGAGCTTTTTAAGCAGAGGCTGGATGGCCCTCTGTCCTGGATGCTTCTGTCGAGATTCCTGCATTGCAGGGGGCTGGGCTGGATGACGCTCAGGGTCCCTTCCAACTCTACAATTCTACGATTCTATGAAGGCAAACTGGAAACTTTGGCTCCAAACAATATATAGAAATCAGCAAAAAAACAAATGCAAACACAGACTGTGAGAGAACCGGTGTGGATGGGTAAGGGTGAATTCAGCTTTCCACCACAAACCAAAGGGATAACACAACAAAATACCTTTTTGTGTTATTTTTTGAGGGGGAGGAGGATTCTATTGGACAAAAAACTGAACTGTTGCTGCCAGTAAGAAAAATACTGTTATCAGAACACATTATCAGAAGTGCATCCCCTCCGAGGTAGGGGAAGTAATACCATTTCATGATGTTATATGTTTGCTATCTCTTAAGTCAAGCATCAACAATCTGCAAACACTGAAAACCTCATAGAATAAACAACTTTGATCTAACCATGAGGTAAAAGGGTATTTTGATACATGACTGAATATGTACCTGAATATGTACTGGGGGACTATGGTTTCAAAATGCACATCCCATTGAAAGCTATGGCATGTGGGGAGTAAGCATGCATGCCCAATGCACAATCAGATGTATATTATGATGCACAGCTTGTTCACACCCACAGATCATAATGCAAGATGTGGCAGTCAGTCAGATGCTTGCTCCACACATGGATCTCCTTGGCAGGATGGAGGCATCATTTTGTCCTCTCTGTTGCCAGGGACAAGATGCAATGGGTTTAAACTGCAGGGAAGTGTCTTCCTGACTATAAGCATGATCCAGCAAAGTTTCAACAGGAGAAAGTTAAGCACACACTCATGTATCCATTGCTCATGGCCCATGACTGCAGTGTGCAACTGAGCTACACACCAAGAAGTTCAGTTTAAAATGAAAGTAGTGGATTGACAGGGACTGAACTGCACACAAGACTACAACCGATATCAGCAATTGGCTAGTGCCTACAGAAGCTGCAGTCTTAACTGCTGGAGGAGGCTTATTTCAGAAAAAGACGACTCATTATTTTCCAGACACTGCATCTTCAGGTCTAGCAGGGTTTGCCTCATTGCAGGGGATGGGGCAAGCCACGCGTCCCCGAATTATCGTGAATTGCAGAAGCCTCAGAATAATCCAACCCTTTGGGCCTGGGACACGAATTATATTACAGCAGCACTAGAAAGAGCCCGTGGACATATAGAAACTCCTTATAAGCAGCTTAGTATTGCAGCAAATAGAAGTGAGACCTAATATGTGACTTCAGATAGTGTGGTCTTCTTTGGACCTAATTCCATGCTGCTTTTTTAAACTCTGTAAACTCTCTATTAAGTAGAATGCTATGTGTTTGCTGCATCTGGTTTTTGATAAAGAAGCAAAGAATCATAGAGTTGGAAGGGACCCAAGGGTCATCTAGTCCAACCCTCTCCAAAGCAGAAGCATCCATGACAGACGGCCATCCAACCTCTGATTAAAAACCTCCAAGGAAGGAGACTCCACCACCTCCTATTCCACTGTCAAACAGCTCTTAATGTCAGAAGGTTCCTCTCGATGTTCAGTCAGAATCTCCTTTCTTGTAACTTGAAGTCATTGGTTTGGGTCCAACCCTCTGGAGCAGGAGAAAACAAGTTTGCTCTACCTTACATGAGATGGTCCTTAAGCTATTTGAAGATGGCTATCATATCTCCTCTCAGCCTTCTCTTTTACAGGCTAAGCATACCCAACCTTAGGATGGGACACACCTAATGAGCCCCATCAGCAAAAGCCCTGCACCAGACCTCCACCTGCACAATGGGGCTTCCCTACACTGCACCCCTCCTGCACCCCTGGAATTGGCGCTGAGGGGATTGGGAGAATCTCCAGCACAGCCGAAAGCTGAAATGCTTGCACGGGTGGAAGATCTCCTTAGTGGAATGCTGAATTATTCCCTTATGGTTTTACTGAAAGACATTTGTCCTTCAAGGGAAGGGAGACTAATACAAAAGCAGTCCTACCCACATCGTTAGCCCCAAAATAGCTTCATGGCCCCTGCTTTGCACGCAGAAGATCCCCAGCTCAGTCTCTGGCATCTCCAGGTAGGACTGGGAGATGTCATTGTCTGAAAGCCTGCCTGTCAGTATAGACAATACTGAGCTGAATGGACCAATAGTCTGATTCCGTACAAGGCAACTTCCTTAGGTAGGTCTGAGTGACAGAACATACGAGCTGTTTTCAAAATGGCTCTGTTACTATTCCTAGAGAGTCTCAGGCCTGATCTCAATGCACAAGAGGATGAGGTGGTGGAGTCCTGAGAGGATGGACCATATTCCTTTCAGACGGCTAGTGGAGTTGAAATCAAGGCTTTGAATCCCACAAGGAGATGCACACAGAAGGGAGGTGGCTATGCTAGACTCCTTCTCCCTGATATGCTATGTGCAGGGAGGAGGATGGGTGCATGTGTTTGATGTCAGGGAAGTATTACAAAATTGCACCCTCTTTTGCAGCCAGAGGGACACAGGTGGCGCTGTGGGTTAAACCACAGAGCCTAGGACTTGCCGATCAGAAGGTCGGCGGTTTGAATCCCCACAACAGGGTCAGCTCCCATTCTTCAGTCCCTGCTCCTGCCAACCTAGCAGTTCGAAAGCACGTCAAAGTGCAAGTAGATAAATAGGTACAGCTCTGGCAGGAAGGTAAACAGTGTTTCCGTGTGCTGCTCTAGTTTGCCAGAAGCAGCTTAGTCATACTGGCCACATGACCCAGAAGCTGTACACCGGCTCCCTCGGCCAATAAAGCGAGATGAGCGCTGCAACCCCAGAGTCCCCAAGACTTGACCTAATGGTCAGGGGTCCCTTTACCTTTACCTTTTGCAGCCAGAAGTGGTACAGTCCACTCTGCCATCTCAGCATCCTACCAAGTCCTTCTGCTGCATATCTAAAGCTGGCCGCAGACAATCCCATCACCTCTAGTTTGAAGTTCTTGGTATCAAAAGGCATTGCCTCACGCAGTACTTCAATTTCCAAATCCACAGTCCATATCCTGAAACATGACTCCATGCTTTGTTTGCTGCGGGGAGGATCTCCATTTTTTAAAGAAAACGTGTTCTGTCTGCACAGCAATGTACAGACAGCACCGCAGAGTCAGGTGAAGCACCTATTGGTCCATCAATTCCCTAACACAGTGTCAGGGAACTGGATACGGCCAGTGGGCAGGTTCCATGTCTCCCCCACACACCATAGGGCCACCCACTTGTCATTCACCTGCCATCACTATAACATCAAGCGAGCCGTTTTTGCCTGCGCCCACAATCGGCTGTTAGAGCCTGACAGGAAGTGCTGACAGACATAAGAAAGAAGGGATAGAGGAACCACAGGAGGACACTGTGATAGGATTTTCTAACATGCAGAGATGCTTTAAGCACAAGAATATCCACCCCTGCTAACTATTCCTCTTTCCTATGGATTTATTTAGACTTATTTCCGCCACCCACCCACCCCGCTCCAGTTTGCTATATGCTGCACCCTGGGTGAATGAGCTATACATGCTATGCATGCTATTAACCTGTGTGGGAGTATTTTTGTTGTATGTTATTAGCACTGGCCCTCTAACGCTTGTATTGTGAAAGAGGAAACTGCTGGTTTCTATTCACTTTTATCCCCCAGTATGTCAGTATTTCTCATTTTTATTATCTCCTCTTTAAACTGGATGGCTCTAGGTCAGGGATGAGGAAACTCTGTCCCTCCAGCTGTTGTTGGACTCCAACTCTCATTAGCCTTAGCCAGCAGGGCCAATGGTCAGAGATGATGGGAGTTGTAGTCCAGTATCTGTAGCACACCAGGGTCCCCCATTCCTACTTCATGTTAAAGATACCTTAGCAGTTTATAGCAGAAGCACCTTTTGATTATTTTTATGACATTCCCCCCCCCCAGTTGTTCCTAACAGCTTGTTCAGGTTTCTGGCGACTGCAACACATTAAGCTATCACATTCAGTAAGTTATTCAAGGTTTCTTTTTGAGGGGTAGCAACTCATGTATAAGCAGTCATCATTGATATGTAACTAGGATACCGGTTTTCTTTTTTTCACAAGTTACGTCACTGTGTACTTTTTAGCACGGGCATTATTGGCCATTTTGAGGCCTACTCTTCCATTAACTGCAGTCCTGAAGTACCCACACTATCGGGAGCATGTGCTAGGGTTGGGGCAGGGGATGGAATGGAGCCCTCTCTAGTTGGAATGAATCCAACCTAATTAACATCTCACCTGGCCCTCAGAGAAAGCAATTTCTTGCTTTCAAGGGAACCAAGCACACATCTATTTCTCATAATAAGTATGCATGTGCCTCTGGCTGCTATTATGAATAGGTTTGCCAACTCAGTATATCGAGCTGAATGCCTCTGGGCACAAACAAAATATTTCCACCATAGGGAACTGTGTGTGTGTGTGTGTGTGTGTGTGTGTACACACACACTAGGAGAGCAAAGTTCCTCTGAACGTGAACAGAATGTTGCTCCATTGTGAAGGAACACCAGAAGGAATTCAGCAGAGCACTTAAGGAGATTGTTCCATCAATGCAAGCATTTCATTTTCCCAGATGGAATTATCTCTCCTCTCCTCCTCCCATGCACTCTTCTGAGGGTTCCCTTGATACACACACCCCAAAGCCAATTGGGGGGCAGGGGGCATGTGAGACAAAGAGAAGAGGCAAAAAAGCCCTAGTTCACTAGCAGAACATTTATGCTGGTGGATCTCATTAGATGAATCCAGCCCCAGGTTCTATTAAAAATGAAATGAAGCTCTGAATACCTCCAGGCATGTGCAGAGAGCCTTCCTAATCTGACAGAAAGCAATATGAAACCTAAAGTCTATATGGGGTGTAGTGCATTTGAACCTGCAGAGAACACCACCAGATTGGCACTATCCTTTTGAATAAAACATAATAATAATGCTCCTATATCTTAAACAAACAGGGGATATAAAAAGCAATACTTTGAAGTCAAAGTGCAGATTCCTCATATCCTAGGACATTCAAGAAGGAACCGGTGTCATGTGCTGCATGTTCCATCAGTCACAGAGCCACATTGAGTACACTGTGCACCTTCTCCTTCAGACCAACTCCAGTTGAATGGAAATATCTGAGCACACATGCTGCACACATGGGAGGCAAGTGAATGGGTGCCACCGCAGCAGCAGGGGTGAAGATAAGGAGCTGGGGACACTCGGGGAATGGGGCCCAATGAGTAAGAGCACATTGCCTATCCATCAAAACCTGGAACTGAACACTGGTAGGTCTACGGAGCTTTTGAGGCCAGGCCCATTTGTTCTGTTCTCCAATCTGTCATGCATTTACCCATGCTCCACATGTGACCCACCAGTGTCAGAAAACTGCTTGCCTGTGTATGTTGCAAATCAGCTGGGAATTGCTTGGCGGGGGTTGGACTCGATGGCCCTTGTGGTCTCTTCCAACTCTATGATTCTATGATTCTATGGTCATTTATCATCACAACGTATTGGCATTTAATGCCACCAAAGCAAAGGACACACAACCGGAACACAAAATTCATGGAGCGCTGCTCTCATTAATTCTCCATTAAAAACAAATCTGTGGTGGACTCAGTTGTTGGCAACTTTCCCTATGATTTATTTCATTTCAATCCCAACTTTTCCTCCAATGAGTTTTGGGTGACATACATAGTTTCTCTCCCCCCCCCCCAACTTTATCCTGCCAATGGCCACATGAGGCAGGTTAGGCTAAGAAATGACAGTCCTAATATCACCCAGGAAGTTTCGTGATTGAGTTGGGATTTGAATACCGGTCTTCCAGGTCCCAACACTTGAACCACTAGACTGGTGTTTCCCAAACTTGGGTCTCCAGCTGTTTTTGGACTACAACTCCCAACATCTCTAACTAGCAAGCCCAGTAGTCAGGGATGATGGGAATTGTAGTCTAAAAACAGCTGGAGACCCATTTGTGAAACCCTTCACTAGACTGATACTTCGTACTTCCCACAGGGTTGGCAAAGCTGCTTTCTGGTTGAATCAGCTGCAGGAAACTCAGTCATGCAGACAAGCCAGTAAGCTCAAACTCATAACCCAGATGCTTATGGGTGGTGACTTCAACCCTGCTTTCTGCTGAGATCAGCTGGGTCTCTACCACCTGCCCTGCATCTGACAATCATATATGACACCAGGTGTGGGGCAAGTGGGCATGGTTTGCATTAATCAGCCTCACAATCTGAACTGGGGACTGTGTCAAGCCAAATTTGGCCCACAGACTGGAGGTTTCCCACACCTGCATTAACCCATAAATAAGCCTAGCAGAAAAATCCATAAACAAACCCACTAGATAACAGCCTCTAACAAACGGTATCAACTGGCTCTGGCTCTACAACAAAATTCTTGAAGTGGTTTAAATGCCTTTTGGATTGTCACAATTTCACTGGGAGAGCTAAAGAAGGATGCAGTAAAAATCCCCATTAAGACAAGATGAAAAAAGGATTCATCAGCTAAAATCCACATTCAGAAATGCCATGGGGATAATGCTCAACCCAATTTATTGCACACATTTACAATAGGCTAGTAGCCTGGGAGAACACTGGGTTTCTAAGAAAGAAAAGCTTACAAAGCACATCGTCAGGATAGATAGCGAGATTATGAAACCTCAACAAGTGCTTTAACAGCACATTCTAAGAGCACAAGTCTACTCAGAAGTAAACCCCATTGAGTTCAAAGGTGCTTACTCCCAGGAAAGCAGATATAGAACTGAAACCTTAAAGTACCATTTTAAGGAGGCTGTTTGGGAAAACTGAAAAGAGAAAAGACTTATCACTGGGGAAACAAAAGCAAAAACCCTGCAACCCTAACAAACCACTGCCTTTCTCTCATTTACCACCACCCCCTTTTCTTTTCTCACATTCATGCACACATTTTCTCTTCTCTACTCCTTCTGTGGCTGCCACATTTTTGTTCACATATTCATGTGCAAATGCTCACAAAATGTCCACCGAAGGCTGCTGCTCAGTGACACACGTAGGAGAAAGAAGCACTCAGCACACAGCTTAGAAAAGGGAGGCCTTGGTGAGAGAGACCCCACCCCACCTTGGCTTGCACACAGAGCTCCTTCAAAAATACAAACATTTTGCATCAGCCACTACTATCCTTTGTGGAAATTAAGCAAACATACACATCTCTGCTTTGCTATTATTATTATTTAACATATTCTGTTCTTGAAACCCAGGTTATCTAAAAAGTACAGAATGATGTATCAGAACAAGAGGGATGGATTTTGGAAAACAGATGAATTATGAGTTCTGCAGAACAGGAGCGTGGTTACAGGAACAGAGGCAAGAACATAAGACTATGATCAGGTCCAAGAATTAGCCCATCTGGTCCTGCTGGGACTAGGAATGGCTCCTCAGGGTCTTGGGAGAAGGGTTTTCCCGCCACTGGTCCTGAGAGATGGCACACACTGAACCTGGAACCTTCTGCATCCCAAGCAGATGTGCACTACCTACCCCTGAGCAAAATTTCTTGTAAGAGTTTTCTGAGGGAAATATGCCCCTAACCACATGCATACAATTTTGCCACACACAAATAGCATGGAGAATTGGGAAAGGCCATTGTAGTTCAGCTACAGGAAAACCCTCATGGGCATCAACAGGTTGCTGGAGGACATGCTGATTTTCTAGTTGGGGGAAATTTCCTTCCTTACTTAACCTCTTCTCAAACAAAGCCTCATTTAATTAATAGGAACTTCTTAAGGATCTGTCTCCTGGGCAACTGATACCAATCCACACTCAATATAAAACAAACCAATGTGCTTCCAATCAGCTCCAGAGCTCCCATAGATAAGAGCTACACTTAGCTAAGTCTATCTCACCTACTAACATGTTTCCAACACTGACCAATTTCAGATCTATCAAAAGAAAAGGAAACAATTAGAATGTACAGTGGTGATTCCATCATCATTTTATTCAGTTACTATTCTTTGGCTATTCACCATTCAAGTGCCTATGATCAATTTAATCCATTTTAAGTAAGTTATAGTGTGGGCCAGAGCATCCCACAACCTACTTTGAAATACTCAGTATTTTTAAGAGCTGACCTCTTTCTTATAGCTCCTACATATGAAAGCTCTGTCAACTGGCTGTAAGAAATATTTACTTATTAACTACACATCCATGGAATGGTTGCATGAGAACAGCACATTTATTCTCAGAAGTCACATTGAGTGGGGAACCAGACAACAGATCCATACTGTTCAAATGATTTTTCAGTAGTATTCTTCTTCAGTACTTCAGTACAACAGTATTCTTTTTCAGTATAAAAAAATTCAGTGGCCTGGCTGCACATAATGGAAAGTTTTCTTGCATTTTCAAGAAGAAACACCTGCTAATTTGTTTAAAATAATAAAATGTGACACATCTAACACTTTGTTTTGCCTTGTGCTGTCACTAAAGGAGAGAAAGTTTTTTTTTCACCAAAAGCTTCTTAGTTGTTTGATATGAAAATTTAAAGTATAGCAACAACGTAATGCTGGTTGTTGTTATTAGCATCATCATCATGACTGTTCATTATTATTCAGTCCTCGGTCGAAAGCTCCACATGTGTTCAAAGATGCATGTGGAGCTTCAAGGTAATTTAAGCTCTCTTTCCATCCTAGTCGGTGGACCAGCTTCAAGTGTGATTTTTTTTGCTGTCCACCTTGCCAATCGAATAGAAGGTGAGCTGCCCTTACATGAGTTGATGCATTCAGGACCGGAAGAAATTGTTGGAATGAGACATAAGGGTTTGGGAAAGTAATGATAAAACAATTGCCTTTATCTGAGACATTAGTCAGGTTTCCAAAACAGCCTTCCACACTATTTAGCTTGCTGGTTCCTCAACAGATACCGAGTCCTCACACCATAAGGATTTAGTTGCACTGTGGAGTGCATCTCCCTCGAACAGCATCCCCGCCCCAAACCTCCTGGTTCTGCATCACAAAACCACAAGATCCTTCTCACTCCTCCAAAAAGCATCACCACCACAACAGCAACAACCAGGATGTTATGCCTTACACGCCCTGGAGGCCAAATTAATCTGACCCACCCATGAGGCAGCAAATGTTAAGTGAAGACTCTGATTCAGCTCTCGACTCACACGGTCATCAATCACACAGCTGAGCTGCAGCATTATGAAGGTGGTCAGTGTGAACCCAGCAGTTGCTTGTGCAACAACTTATTTTAGCCCCGCTCCCTACACTCTACTTAAGCTGCTGCCGTCCATGCTGACCTTACAGCTTTCCGTCCCCCTGTGTATACCTACTTAAGCGCTTGCCTGCCAGATCTTGGGGCTGCACAGCCTACAACAGGCTGCAGTTCTGAGATCTGGTTCATCCACTTGGTCCAAGAGCTTTTGCCTAAATAGAGCCAGGCCAGCAGCAGTTGCCTCCTCTTCCCATTTTGAGATATAGAGTGATGAGGGTGATGAAATGATTAGCTAATGCTACTCACTGGACCTTGAAGTCCCAGGCAAAACATGCTTTTTGGTGGACCAACCATTTAGGTTCATGCAAAACTGCAGCAAATTGATTTCATAGGCAAGGGTTTTATTCATATCATATATCTGAAGCGGACAGGGAGACAGTCCACTGCATGCCCCTGATGAAGCAGACAGGCTCTTGCCTACATGCTACAACTGATGTGTAAGTCACTAGGCTACTCCTGTGGAATTCAGAGGAACTGTTTTCATTTAGAAAAGGAAAGAATGGGGGGAGGGGCAGATTTGCATTTCCACATTTTTATTTTATTTTTGTTGAAATGTTTAATCTACTTGGCAAAATGTGTGCCTTGGTTTATACGATTTGGGAGGTAGAGGATGGAGAAAAAATTGCAGTCTTATTTTGCAGCGACAACAGGAAAGGAACAACTCCCGAAAACTAGCACTTAGGAAGCAACCCTCTTCCTTATTTTTTGAAAAATATAAGAAAAGAAAAGAAATATTCCATTCTAAACCCCAATGTCAGACCTGCTTCCAGAAGTTTAACACCACACTACGAACACTCATCTTGCAAACTGTGTGTTCTTTGCTTCTGAGAAATCAGTTTGGATTATACCTTCTTGCAACCAAAATTGTGGGTGCTCAGCTTGTCTTCATCTCTCCTTGCTTATACCAAACTCAGTCCTCCCTCAGTTACCATAGCATAGTCCCAGGTTGCATTAACGGAGTTCCTCTATATTGTTATAATGATTCACTAGGCATATTACAGGCTTTTGCCACAAGTCTGATTCTACTGAAGTAATCGAGCCCAGTCGCTTGCACCTTTCCCCTTTTCTATTTGCCAACAGATATATTAGCATTACATCACCCATATCAACATGTTTTTCTGAACATTTATGACATGTGCAATTTGAGAATCAAATGTATTTACACTGTCGTTACTGCATGAGGGCAACACCTTCTTTGTATTGTATATACTTCATTAAAATACAAAGACGCAGCACTGCAGTGGCTCTCTTTTTCCAATAAGGATTAATGCTACATAGATGCTCTGGGCACATAGTATTATGGTGAGATGTGTTGATGGCATTGCATTATCTCTCCAAATACAGTACAGTTGGGAGTTAACAATGTGTATGGAATACAAAACAGGCTATATAAAGATAACAGGTCGATGCAAAGCTAATCAATGATGCCCACTTTTCAGCATGCCAGTCGAAAGCTACAAGGTTTGATTATGAGTTTCACAAAAGTGATCACTTCCCAGAAGCCCATTTATGGGGGAGGGAGGAGATGAAGGCACTGAATGACCCTCTCTGCATTATTTTACCTGCTCATCTATAGAAGGTTAGTGTAATATTGAATAATGAATATGGATTACAGATATTAACCACACTCCTGAGAATTGTAAAATAAAACACCCCAAATCATCACAATCTCAGAGCAGGCACAGAACGCCAATGATTCATAAAATCATTTTAGTGGATCAGACGCAGCTTTATTTCTTCCCCCACTAAATTTGAGTGAAGAATCTGTTGAACAGACTCTGCCATTTTGCAGACTTCAGTCACGAACCATTTCCCAGGTTTAGGTGGTGTGTCTGCTGGGCTTTAAATCTCTCTCTCTCACACACAAACACACAGGAAACAGTCAATCCCTTTCTATAAGGTAGCATTTAATTGGAACCGTAGCTGTGCTTTTAAAAAAAATTGCTTCCAAGGGACAACAGAACAAACTAGTGGGAAGACAGTGTTGCCTGCTCCTGTTTTGTTCTGTTCTGTTCCATTTACCTTTTCCGGAGCTGGGAACTGCAAATGATTTACTTCCAAGGGTGTTATCAATGGAACCGTCTGAAAGCCATCCTCATTGGACGGCTGCTGCTTGTTCTTGTCATTCAAATTGCTCCCAAGTTTCACCATCCTTAGACCTCACTTTCCAGACCTAAAAACATATAGAGACGACTAGTGTTAAGAGGGAGGGAGGAAACTGGAAATTAAGGAAGAGAGATGTTGCTTTGCCTTGCTTCCATCAACCTTGCCTATCACCCCTTCCTTTCCATTTGAATGTCTCTGCTAGATCACTGGGGGAAGTTACTGGTGGGTGCGGGGGAAGCATCTCACATTTGGTAGCAATCTCTGGGCACCATTTAAAACAACAGAACATCATTACCAAGCATGCTTCTTGAGCCACCTTCCAAGAGAGCCCAGATCAAGCCTCCCCTTGCTTAGATCCAAACATAATAAGCAAAGCGATAAATCACGATCATGTCAGATGAGCGAACCCCGCCTTGCTGCTTTGTTCGAAATCCAAGGAAACCAGGAGACTTGCACAAGGAAAGGGTGGTTCTGGCCTGGGGCTTTTGTGTATGCGTGTTGCGCTGTGCGTTGTTGTTTTAATCACGACTGCTGCATTAACCCCTTGGGGTGTGGTGTTTAATCAGAATCATTCTTTTAGCCACCCCCCTGTTCTGAGCCTGCTGTTCGAGGATGGACACGCTTGCGTCTGGGGCTGCATTTTGAACAGGAAGGGAATCGGAAAGCCCTCGTTTTCTCCAGAGATAAATCTGCGCCAGGAGTGCTGGGCGGGAGAGACACAAGCGAACGGGCGCTTCACCAGCGGAAGGACCGATCTAAACGCCCACGCAAGACCCCCAGCCCAGCCCAGCCCGCCCACCTCGGAGCCCGCCAGTCTCCCGCGCTGGCTACTTACTGCAGGGCACACCGCGCTCTCAGAAGGAGGTTCTGTCCGGATTGCGCAAAAGGGCTGGCTCTGCTCTCCCCCCGCGCTTTCGCCTAGGTGGTGCTGAACGGACAGCGCTTCGCTCCTCAGCCCGGCTGCTTGCAAATGCTACTGAAGGCGAAGCTGGGACCGAGTGCGCAAAAGAAAGGAGCTCGAGCCTGCGGGAACGCAAACGCTCGCAAGCTGGGGCGGCGGCTTCTAGGCGGGATCTGGCGCCACCTGCCGCCTGCAGAGCGGAGCCGCAAGAGCTCGCCCAGAAAGCGAGGCATTTACCCACCGCGACGCCTACAGGCAGCTCGGAGAAACCCGCGGCTGGATTTCTGGCCCGGCATCGCATGCGCGTCTCCGACAAGTGGGCGGGCATCGTCGTCTGCCTGGTATGATGTCATTTGCAAACGGGCACGGCTCCGGCGTTAGACAGGGCGACGTGCAATATCTGTGGCTGTAGCAGGACGAGCCTTGTCGCCAAAGAACCTTAGGCAGAAAGAGAGCATTGTCCTTGGCGGATTAATGGAACGGGGAAGAAGGGGGATGGTTTGTGATTTTGCTGATCATGAGCAATAGGCGAACTAGAGGCAAACCTCGAGATATAAAAAGCAAAAGCCACTGGGAACCAGTGGGTAAATCTGAAGAAATACGTTTAGCCTTCGAAAGAGTATGCTGACGGGAAGGGGACAAGGGGCTAGTTGCAACACAATGCACAATGTACGTGTTGATTCAAACCAGGTTTTCAGATTCCTGCACTGCAGGGGTTTGGACTTGATGATCCTTGGAGTTCCTTCTAATTCTATGAATTCTAGGGACTTGCTTTCAAGTGAACGTGCTCAGACCATCAGATGAGGAAGAAGATAAGGGCTTCTTTTCAGCCTCCCAGTGGAAAAGTCAGTAATATATCCAGTACCACAGACATGAAGATGTCAAGGACTATATCTGCTCAGATTTTAATTGCTCTAGCCAGCTGTTCATCTGTCTTACTACCAGGCATTTCAGCCTAGCCCGAAATACAGCTATGTTTAATCACTAAACAACATGGTGACTAGTACAGTGACTAGTACAGCGGTTGCTGAACAGCTTGGTAGGTTTCTGGATGAAACATCTGCTCTGGACCCATTCCAGTCCGGCTTCCGCGCTGGTCATGGGACCGAGACGGCTCTGGTCGCCCTAACAGATGATCTCCGCAGGCAGCTGGATCGAGGCGGGTCAGGGCTGCTGATTCTTCTAGATCTGTCAGCAGCCTTTGACATGGTCGATCACGAACTCCTGGACCACCGCCTTGCCGACGTGGGGATCCAGGGCACAGTCCTTCAGTGGCTGCGCTCGTTTCTCTCTGGTCGGGGACAGAGGGTGGCGCTTGGGGGGGAATTGTCATCACGCCACTCCTTGGTGTGTGGAGTGCCTCAGGGTGCAATTCTCTCCCCGATGCTTTTTAACATCTTTATGCGCCCCCTCGCCCAGCTTGTCCGGAGTTTTGGGCTGGGTTGCCATCAGTATGCCGATGACACCCAACTCTATCTGTTGATGGATGGCCATCCTGACTCGGCCCCAGACACACTGATCAGATGTCTGGAAGCTGTGGCTGGATGGTTACGTGGGAGCCGGTTGAAGTTAAATCCTTCGAAGACAGAGGTCCTCTGGCTGGGGCGGGAAGATATGGGATCAGGGGGGCAACTCCCATCTCTTGCGGGGGTGCAATTAGTGCCAGCACCGTCCGTTAAGAGTTTGGGTGTAATCTTCGATACCTCCCTCTCTATGGAGTCGCAGATTACAGCTATAACAAAGGCGGCATTTTTTCATCTCCGCCAAGCTAAGCAGTTGGCCCCTTATCTCTCTCGTCCTGACCTAGCCACTGTGATCCATGCGACGGTCACCTCCAGACTGGATTATTGTAACTCGCTCTACGTGGGGCTGCCCTTGAGACTGACCCAGAAACTCCAGCGGGTGCAGAATGCCGCGGCGAGACTCCTTATGGGGTCTTCGCTGCGAGAGCACATTCATCCGGTATTATACCAGCTGCACTGGCTCCCGGTGGAGTACAGGATCAGGTTTAAGGTGCTGGTTTTAACCTTTAAAGCCCTATACGGCCTAGGACCCTCGTACCTACGGGACCGCCTCTCCTGGTATGCCCCACAGAGAAACCTACGGTCTGCAAATAATAACATCCTCAAGGTCCCAGGCCTCAGAGAGGTTAGGCTGGCCTCAACTAGAGCCAGGGCCTTCTCGGCTGCAGCTCCAAATTGGTGGAATGCTCTGTCAAAAGAGACTAGGGCCCTGCGGGACCTGACATCTTTCCGCAGGGCCTGCAAGACAGAGTTGTTCCGCCAGGCCTTTGGTCAGGGCGCAGCCTGACTCCCTCCTCTGGCAACCTGCACATAATTCTGCATAATTGGTTGCCATCAATTTGATTTAATTAATTTTATAATGAAATATTTTTAGATTGTGTGATTATTTGACTGATTATTTGATTGTTGTTAGCCGCCCTGAGCCCGGCTTTGGCTGGGGAGGGCGGGATATAAATAAAATTTTTTATTATTATTATTATTATTATTATTATTATTATTATTATTATTATTATTTCAGCCACTGGTCTGGACCCCTGTGTTGATTCCCAAATTCATTTCGTTGGAGAGGAAAATGTGGCAAAGGAGCCAATCCACTTTGCCACTTCTGGTGGGAAGTAATTTCAAATAAAAGAGAATACCATAGTGCTGACGAAACTGATGCTGTTTTCACATTAAACACCAAACATCTTTGTACCTCTGCTGTGCTACTTGTACCATGAGTGAATGTTCTTGATGCAAGATAGAATAAAAACAGCATGTACATTTTTGTCAGTGCATGCTTCATAATTGCATTTGTATGTTATAAAGGAAAAAAGGCAATTAAAGCTTGTTGTAAAAAATACAGTTTACCATCCCCTACTTAGAGCCTCTTCAGTTGCACATTACATTTTTAATAGCACGGTTAAGTGTGTGTGTTTTAATTAAAGTGCACACCTAACAATGCAAAGTGTGAATGTGGCAGGCAAGTGTAACATCATCCAAAGCTTGGATTAGTAATGGTTCTCTGGTGATCATACACTTGATGGGAAAACTGGGTTGTTACATAGGAGCATGAAACACAAACATACACCTCCATCCAGGCAAGCAAGCAGTGTTTTCATAGTATACACACATTCTAGCTGGGTAAAAGTACTTGGGAGGGTTCAGAGCAGGACCAATGAGTATAATGCAAGCCACAGGGGTTAGTCAGAGATGCCTGGAGGGTTACATTCAGCCCCTAGGTCTAAAGTTCCTGGAGAGGAATAGAGGGGGTGAAAACATAGCTTAAGGTGAGCTGATTTATGTCTACTGATGGAAAATAACTTCAGCTATTATGCTGAAGGTACAAGATCCAGATATTTCAGACTGGACCCCACATCCAGAAACACACTAGAAGAGACATGGCTCCCCAGTGGCCCTACCTTTGGTTCCCTGCCTGTTATGGAAATTTGGAAATTAAGAAGCAAGAGGTGAGCAAGGAGAGAAAGGAATGAGCAAAGCAAGAGGTGACAAAAGGACATGTGCCTGGCTCTTTCTCTTATTTTCATGATATCTGAAAGCATGTAAGAGGTAACAATGAGCAAAGATGAGACCAAGATTGAATTTAATTATTTGTTGGACATCAGAGGAAGCATCTCTTGACTACTTATTGCAGGACAAAACCACCATTCCATCCAGCATGATGCCTGAATGCAACTCATGAGTTAAAAACATAACAAAAAAAGACTGGCATTATTACTTGGAGGCCAGAGCCATACATGTAGCAACATCTAATTTCTATAATTTCAGAGGTGGTGGAAGGCAAGACAATTCCAGAAGAAGAAGAAATAGTTTGGGCTTTTCTTATTAAGGCTGTAGAAACCCCTATAGCGATTTTAGAAGTTTTAAAGGTTGATTTTAGGGTTGAAAACCCTTGTCTTTGAAACTTGCCAAATCAATTATTTGCACATTTATGTGACGTAGCACTAATGAGTTGGTATAAACTGGATGCTTCGTGTTTAAAGCTGTTAGCCCTGCCCAAAGACTTAGAATGAAATCTCAGTGGAGACACTATTAAGGCAGCAGAAGGCAAAGCAAGTTGGAAACAGCAAATCAAAGCAAAACTTGAAGATGTTATCGCATATTAGATGTAATCTGACATATCTACCCACACAGGGGCAAGACTTATTCGGCTAACAGAAAAACATGCCTGTGTTTTTAGTCTTTTAATAAGAGTGTCACAGTGCTTTTTTTATCAGGCTAAACAAATCATAGTAGAATTGCTATTTTCACTATCACTTCTGATGATCCCATATGCTTAAGGGTCTGGTCCACCCATTTCAGCTGCCCTTAGCCTTGGATCTCCAGCATCTCTAATATTTCTAAGCAAATGGGCAAAAAAACCAACAAAGTCATCTCTTCTGCCTGCTTTTTAAAGTCTGCAAATAGCACTGGTGACACATATATTACCTTGCTATTATTTATTTCCTTAACTTTCCCAGCCATGTTTGAAACATGAATAAGCAAGCATATTCTCTCTTGTCTTGGACTCCAAATAACTCTTTTCCTTATCGCGCACATCACAGAAAATAAACCATTATTTAAATTACACATTGTATATCTACAATGGCTACACGTGTACATACGCCAGCAAAATCAGTAGCAGGTCAGCTGTGCTACATCTTGACAGAGAGGCTCTCTGTCCTCTCTAGAACTAGTAATTATTGCATTCACGACTACAGTATTTTTTTCTGCTACACCACTATTCTAGGACTAGGATGCTACACCACTATTCTAGGATAGGGACACTTTGGCCTACAAGCTGGTAGAACAAGATGGCTCAGTCTTGCTGTGGCTATACTGAGTTCCCATGCCAGCACTACTGCTTCAAAAAGGCATGTGATACTGGAAGGCAACTCTCCATCGGTCCATCTTAATCAATATTGTCTACACCCAAGTGCCTGGGGGTTGAATACAGGTCTCGAGGTTTCCCTATCTGACCCTTGGGACTGCCACTGTCCCCCTAGCCTCCCCAGGCCACACCCCTCACTGGCCACACTCCACGTCCTCCTCAAGGGGTTTTGTCAGTCTGGAATGTGCCTTTGCAACGAGACAATGCTTCTTTCTTGGCTGGAGAATGGAGAGATGGGGGGAAGCAGAAACCTCTGAGTTTTGCAGGGGTGGAATGCAGCCCATTGCATAAAAGTAAGAGACATACCTATTGCTTTACTGACTTCTGGCTCTGGCCCCATTCACCTCAGGCATGTGGTCTCTGGAAGGTTCCACATGAGGGAATGTACAAAGTCTCTTTGTACAAAGAGAGAGAGCACAAGGAACTGAGCCAGAAATTTTTCAAAGGGCAAAATAAACCTAAGGTTTTAAAACACCATTCACTGTTACCATTTTAAATAAATACATCTATACTTCCTATGTTGTTGCTTTCTGTATTAATCTCAAAGGTTGTTTTGCTCATTTGAGTACACTGAAGTATGACCCTTGGATTCTATTCGTTTGTACTTTAGTACTGTTTATACACCAGTCAACATTTTAAATCAAAATTTCACGTAACTGACTTACTAACCCAGTTTCTACAATATATTTATCTTTTCTAAGGAATTGTTGGTAATTATACCTGCTGGAACATTGATTATTTATTTGTTTGTTCATTCCACCTATCCCTAGGCAATTCAGAGCATGTTAAAAACAATAAATCCCCATCATGAAAAACCAACCATACAAAACATTTAAAACAATATGAAAACAGAAGCTGGAAGTTTTGCACCAGCATAAGCCCACATACAAGGACAATTCTAATTCAAGATCCAAAGTATTTTTGGGGGGTGGGGTATAGTTAAAAGCGTATTAAAAGGCCTGTGGGACTTAACCTAGCACCCAGGAGAATAACATAGGCACCAGGTGAGCTCCTCTGGGAAGGGCATTCTGTAGACAGGATATCACCAACAAAAAGGCCAAATTCCTAGTAACCATTCAAAATAGGTGGGGAAATTTGAAGAATCCTATGCAAATATGGGATGCAGGTGGCGCTGTGGGTTAAACCACAGAGCCTAGGACTTGCCGATCAGAAGGTTGGCGGTTCGAATCTCCGCGACGGCGTGAGCTCCTGTTGCTCGGTCCCTGCTCCTGCCAACCTAGCAGTTTGAAAGCACACCAGTGCAAGTAGATAAATAGGTACCGCTCTGGTGGGAAGGTAAACGGCGTTTCCGTGTGCTGCTCTGGTTCGCCAGAAGCGGCTTAGTCATGCTGGCCTCATGACCTGGAAGCTGTATGCCGGCTCCCTCGGCCAATAAAGCAAGATGAGCGCCGCAACCCTAGAGTCGGTCACGACTGGACCTAATGGTCAGGGGTCCCTTTACCTTTACGTGAATATTAAGACTTGGTGGGAACAATTGGTGGAAGAAGGTCAATGACGTAATCAGGCCTCAAGTCACTTAGGGAGAAACACACCCACCCACCCAGTAAAGCACATGGGGGGGGGGAGAAGACAGCGAATCGTTTCATCCTGCAAGCTGAGCTGCTTCTGCCTATGGAATGATCTCCAGAGAGCTACAATGAATCCCTCCTTCCATTTCTTTTTAAATTGTCACTTAAAATTTTAAAGATGGCACCCTATCTCTCCCCATACCCTTGCAGAGGACAGACTATAAGGAGCTGAGAAATGTATCAAAGTCTGACAGGGGAGAATGAGAGGTCTTGGAGATAATTAATGAGTTGGCAATATAAATAAAAGAAGAGCCCTACTGGATCAGACATTTATTTATTTATTTATTTATTTATTTATTTATTTATACATGCTACTACTACTACTACTACTACTACTATTACTATTATTATTCTTGAACTGTGATCCTCTGCTATGAGTCTTGGGACTTCCAGGCAATTCCACATAGAAGGAAATGAGTTGGTATGTACCAGGAGAATGAAAGCTGGAAGGAAGTGAAACCTTCCTCTAACTCCCAGTAGACTTCATTAAGCTGAATAGTTCTTGGACTCCTGCTTGCGCTAATGAGACACTGACACTGCATCCCAACTTCTACACCATCAATTCATAATGTGTTGTTATTATGACCCTGTAGTATTACCCACAGTCCACTGTCCTTGAGGATGACTACCCTGTATATTTTTGAAATACATTATGAGATTCAGGTAAGAGTCAGGTGCACCATTACAGTGTAATGGAAACAGGAATTAAACTCAGTTTTGAGATACAAACTCCCAGACCTGTACATTTACTTCATTGATCCATACTTTATTATGAGAAGCTGATTAGTACAGTACATACACATAAAATCAACATAAAAAATATTGTATTGTATTGTAATCATACTGCATTATATTCCTTTATGAGCACCTAAACCCAAGTGCAAAGCTGATTTGCTTAATCACATTTAAACAAAATCAAACTTACATTACAATTAACCTATTACATGAAAAACACAAACTGTTCCACATAACACGTATAGTATTTGTATTCCAGTACCTCTGACGCTAAGAATCTGTTTCTCCTGTATAGTTAAAGGATTACTGGAAAACAGCTAAAATGCAAAACCTGAACTAAATCTTCATTTCCTTGTTGCTTTGTTTCCTACACCCATCCAAAAATGGCTTCATCCTAATGGAAAAGGGAGATTAAAAAAACCTTTGGTTATGAATCTCTTGTTTACAATAAACAGGCTTATGGAATATGGTAGTTATCTTTGGAAGAAGTCTGCTTTGCAAAGCAGCTGCTTAATTGCTCAATGCCTAGACAACTTCAGGAGTTTCTGTACTGCCGTTTCTAGTTAAGTTTGCCTGACCAGATGAGATGGGCAAATAGACAGAAGGCTCCTTTGTTCTGTCAACCATCAGCTCTTAGGATGGTTCCTGATGAAATACAATATAGAGCAAATTAAGGAAGAACTGTAGCATAGTCAAACCATAGTGCATCCATAGATGAGGTATGGGAAATATCATATCCAATATTTCCTACATGTTAAGAGTTGGATCCTACCAGAAACATTTTCCTTCCACAGAATTCTATGAGCAGGGACTATTCTCCTGGTTTGGATCCCATATCAACCCAAAATTTTGGACTAGATTCAAATACCTCATTCCATTAGCAGAAGCCAACACAAGAATGCCCCTAGTGCAATGGGGGTTTCCCGTCTCCTCCCCACACCTGCTGTTGAGGGTTACAAGATTCCCCAGAAGAGCATTCCTCCGGGCAAGTACAAATCCTTGTTCTGAAAGAACAATCACCTTAGCAATATGTTGAATTCCACCCAATATTTCTTGGGGTGGTATTCAACTAGGATCTAACTCAGGGGTCTGCAACCCACGGCTCCGGAGCCGCATGCGGCTCTTTTACACCTTTGCCGCGGCTCCGGGGCGGATACTAGCGAGGGGAGGAGGCGCATTGTGTACCCACTGTGGCGGGCGCTGTACTGGCTGTGACGTCGCATGGGGGCGGTGTGTGCGTTAGTCACGCACTGTCCCGACGTCACCTTCCCGCCCGCTGTCAGATCGGAGGGCAGCGGCGCGCATGCTTTAAATGTCACAATGGTTTTGCAGCTCCCAGTTGTTTTTTCCTTCGGAAACGGGTCCAAGTGGCTCTTTTTGTCTTAAAGGTTGCAGACCCCTGATCTAACTTATTCATGCTCATTAGTTTACATGGGTCTACTCTGAGTAAAACATAGCTGAATACTGCCCTTAGACTTAATTCAATTGTTTTTAAATCATGTTGATACCACAGTTTACAAACATTTGAAAATATTTAGCTCCAAAACCTGCAAAGTATCTAGGTGAAAAAAATATTTGTCTTGGCAGTAGACCAAAGAAATATAGTAAACAATGTAAATTCTGTATGGCTTTTGCCATTGCACAGTAAGATATATCCATGACTAAGATAGTTTACAAAACATAAATATACCCTTCCTACCAATAAGCAAAGCTTCTCATGGGCCACCTCTAGACAATTCACCATCAAAATGCCTCTCATATATATACCTGAGATAAGTTGATGATATGCATGTCACTTGGAATGATAAATTAACTCTCACAGAATTTTACCACAGTTAACTGAAGCATTCCAAAAAGAGCATCAACATTTGCAGTGCTAAATATATGAAGTATACGGTCCATTGTCATCCCTGATTCTACAACTTTTGCTTACCTCTCTGTGAAAGTGTAGCCCTTATTAAATAATTTTCTATCACCATTATGTAATTGAAGCAGAGTTTTACTTACAGTGTCAATGCAGGAAGTCTCATTTTGTACATTCCCATTTACATCTCTGCCTGTGGATGAATTTCATGAGAACAAATATATCGCTTTCATTTGTATTGGAACTCTCATTACATTTCATCTGAAGCAATCTATGGTATTAAAATTGCAATAATCACCTTTAAAGAAAACAATTTACAGAAATAGCAAAGTGTGGCATTAATAATCTTGCTTTTACTATATAAACAAAAGTGCAAAACAATAACTGCTTGGTGCAAAACAGAGCCTTCTTGATTCAGACATGTTGTTCTGCATTTGCAGTTCTACTGTGATTACTCCAATGTATTTTTACTACTTATCTGATAAAGAATTCACATCAATAGGAGACTTATCTCCTTAGTGCAATATTGTGCAAAATCTGCTAATTAGAAAGAAGGCATTCGAATCAAGTGCTTTCAGCTAAATAGAGTTTAATAAGTGAGCCACTATTAAAGCTCTGCAAAAATGAACTACAATTAGCACTGAGGGTAACATAATGGTGCCTTTCAAAAAGAAGCAAATTATAGCCAAAGATTATTGCCACTATGTAATTTCTAATGGATGATAACAACAATGGGCATCAGAAAACACAAGTAAGGGGGGGGGATACCAATGTCCCTTCCTTCCTCCTGGTGTACAATCAAATCTCTCAACTAGGCCATGCTTACTATTGTCAAAGCCAGTGGAAGAGGGATGGATTTTTAAGTGATTCATATCTGTCAAGACAGAATGTTAGCTTTGGGCTTTCTTTTGTTTTTAAATAAAACACAAATGCTCTGGAAAACCCTATAACTCTTTTTTGTAATTTAGTGAGAAAGCAAGGCAGAAAAAGGCTGTAGGGGAACCTCAAGTATTATGAATCACAGCTGCAGCAGCTGTAAACCAGGCCAATGGAACCTCAGTCACAAAGACCACAAATTAGTTCCTCTGCTTGCATACAGGTATTGCAGTGGTTTGGGAATACAGGAACAGAGAGGGGACATATAAATAATACGACATTTAGAGAGTGAAATCCACCAAAAAGCCCCACTGGACATAGTTTAATTTGATACACACTTACCTGGAGTAAATTCCACTGGGTGGTATTCAACTAAGTTTTACTTTGAATAGACCCACTGTAATTAATGAACATGATTAAGTTGGATCCATTGATTTCAACAGGCCTACTCTAAGTAAAATTGGTCGATTACTTAGAAGTGAACTCTGTGGAGTTCAGTGAGTGGTAAACACACATAGGAATTGGAAGTGCCACTCAAAACCATGGGATTTGCTTTCAGTCTAGGAGTGGGGCACAAGTACCTATTACTAATATTCTAAACGACTTGTTGAATTTTGACTACTTACCTGAGCTCATCAGAGGAAATTAGATACTGGTTTAATACCCTAATCCTATAGTGAAGCAGCAATCCTATACACACTTATCTGGAGAAAGCCCCACTGAACACAGAGTGACTTACAGTAAAATCTTAGGTATTTTTACTTGGAAGTAAGTGTCAAAATCACTGTCATGGTACTGTCAATGTTTATGCTACTGTAATTGAAACCATGCTACTATAGCTGAAACCAGTCTACAATATTGGACTTTCCTAATAGATAATTAGAAATTCTAGCTAATTTAAGTTTGGCTTTTTTGAGTTATATGGAATGTGAACAACAAAAGGAAATACAAAACACTGCTAACAGAAACTACCAATGGTTATTTCCAAATACCAATGCATATTCTATACTCACATAGTTTGCAGACCTCTATTGACATTAATGTAAGCTCAGCAGACAAACTGAGAATATGTCACTTTAAATTTAACACATAACACTTAATGGATTGGTAAATCTGTTTCCTAAAACTAATTAAACTGTGAAGCCAGAAATTCCAATTATGATTGTAAGCATAATATTGTGTTACTTTGAATTGTGCAGCAGCTACAAAGCTCTAATGGAAACTGCATCAATAGAATGTCAGTTTTAATTCATGCTTCATTTCCATCCATCCATTCGCATCCAGGCCTCAATTAGGCCGCAAATATTCTAATATTATATTAGTGTAAGTCATAGCCAGCATTCATTGGAAGCTCACTTATTTATGTAATACTCATATATTATAGGCAGTCATCTTCTAATTTTACAGAAGAAACTCATTTTCATGATAGATTTTGTATCAAACGAGTATGGCAGCATCTTTGTGCATCTCTCTTTTAAAAAAATGTTTTATTTGATTTTACAAGTAAAAGGTTATAACAATGCCAAATACATAACCATATATAGAGATTTCTCTGAATCTCCAGACTTCCCACCCTCCCCTCCACGGGTCCTACTGTCAACTTTTTCAACTGCATAATATTTCATCATCCATATTTTGTATCTCTCCATATTGTCCATAGTATTTGTTACATTACAAGTGTTGTTAAAATCCTGCTAATGTTTTCATCTGCTTACAGTGGTCTCCTAAATAAAATTTTCCCATTCCTTCTTGAAGTTTGTTCATCTCTCATTCATAGCATTGTAAAATGAAAGTATGGAAAAGAGAGGTAGATGATGTCACCTGTGATAGCTAGTTTAATCCTGGAAAAGTAGCAAGTATCTCTTTTGCTAGGGAAGTTTAACTGTAAATTCTGCCCTCAACACCATCCCAGAGGCTCCATAGAAAAGGAGTGACATTGTTATTTAAAGCAATGAATAGAGAAGGTAAACCTAAGTCACCACATGTCAGAACACATGTAAAATACTACTTCTGGACAATTAGTCTGATAAATATCCAGAAGTGTTTTATAAATGTGCAATAGGTACTGAGAATAAGTGGTATCTATCTCTTATATTCAAATATAATTTATGGATGATATTGGGGCACTAGTGCCTATGCAAGCCTGAGGCAGTTAGGGCTTTCTCTGTCCAAACTGTGGGTTTGAGTTCTGCCTGCAAGATTAGAGGAAGCAGGTGTGCAATCTGCTCCCAAAGTACTTCATTGTGAGCTCTCCTTCTTAGAAAAAAGCCGTTGTGTCCTGTATTAACTCACTGCAGCACCACAGCAGTTTTCACAGGGAGCCCCTCATGAAACAATTCAAATTAGAACCCTATCCAACTAAATTTATCTCTGCTTCAAGTCTCATTCAAATCAGTGGAAACTCAATCATTCATGACCACCTTCTCCTTTTTATTTCAAGGGCATTAAGCCCAATTAACCTTAATTAGATTAGGGCCACAGTTTTCAGATCCCAAGGAAACAAAGGAGTGGATGTTATTTAGCATGACAGAATGTAAAGTCCATCTTACCAGATGATACTGGTGAAATGTATGTCTGGATATCACCAGAACTTTCCACTCTGGGCATAGTAATGGAGTCAAGAGTACCACAAGAAGCTTACTTCTTACCTACCTTCACTTGGAAGTTTGCTACAGGACAGCAATCTGCTTCTAAAGTGTCCATTTTCTTCTATCATTTTAGAAATTACTTTACACACTCCAAGCCAGACTGTGGACTAGAAATAGAGATATGTGAGGTATGTCAACAGAACCACATTGCCTTACCTATTGATAAGTGTTTTTAAAATGTGAGAAGAGATAACACAAGTGTCTCTTTATTTACATTGTTAAATGACTGGCCTTAAACATTATTGTCTTTTATTTTAAAAGGTCTAACCCTAAAAATGCATTATTTCACTTTTTGGTGTTACTTATGAGCTAGCACCTCCAAATCCGGTCCCCCACCCAGTAGGTATAGTCAAAGCTAGATGCTGATCACTAAGAATTGTATCTTCTAGTGTGGTGTTGTTATAAGTCTAGTACTGTATATGAGTGATAAAAGACTCATCTTTGTCCCTCCATGAAGCAAACCTCTTTCCTAACAGTATTTTCCAGAGCTATTTAGAACCAGCTTTTACATCATGGATTAGCAATAACACAGACAGTATTGACATTTCAATATTGACTGTATCTGTGTTGTCTGCTAACCTTCCAGGTCAGTATTCTTGCTTGCATTTCACTCCCACTTCCTTTTTGTTTCAGTACCAATCTTTGCATATTTCCTATTTATATTTGCTTCCTCTTTCAGAATTTCAACAGAAAGGTTTTTCCCCTTAGTAAATGTTGGGCATGTACATGTGATGCTGTTTGCCAAAAAAAAAGGAGGAAAGGGAACCATGAAACAGAATTATTGAATAGCAGGGCTCCAGGACTGTAAAAAGAGAGTGTAATATTGGGCTGTAAGTTTTGACTAGGGGGATGAGATTCACGTTCATCTCCCTATTGAGGAAAGAAACTTGGGCTAGTCACTCTCTCACTAACCAAGCCTACCAGGTTGTAGCAAGGACAAAGAGAGAATCCCATTTACACCACCTTGAACTCTCTGGAGGCAGCAAATACACAGACCGAATGACATAGCATAGTTTGGCTTCTATTAAAATGTCACACAAAATTATCTGTGTCAAGTTGCAGAGCAGCAAAGGAATAAGAGAGAAAGGATCCATAATCAATGGTATGTGCCATACCAATGGGAAGCAGTCAACAAAAATATTGTATGTAGACTAATCATGCCAGAACTTGTATTTATTTAACAGTGGGGGTTTTTGGAATTTAATGAGATGGAAGATTTTGCATGAAAAAAGTTTGTGCATACAGATCACAGAAGGTGGTGTGGACCGTGCAGCACCTTCTCACATGAAGCAGCAGATTGTTTAACAAGCAGCCACAGGCATAGACAGATATATATATAGTGTCTCACAGTCACACACATTATTTCACACATATGTGTATATTTCACAAAGAGCCCCTGGTGCTTCTAGGCACATGGGTATATGTTCCAAATGAAATGTGTTTGCCTTCTTCACAGTTTAATATGTGCATTGTGTGTACATGTTAAGAATAAAGCTCATATATCAGCCCATAGTGGTAAAACACAACACTTCTTATAACCAATACAACTAAAGTAGAAACTGGCACTGACATCAAGCTGAAAATGTAATTCATGTACATTCAAAAACATGATGCTAACGCAGTTAAAATTACTACTCTGTGATACATTCAATTACACAATTTGAATCACATCAATGAAAGTGGCAGAAGCCTAATGATAATAAGAGAGACTATGAGTTAGCCTTACTTCTAATGCTGAATTATAAGGCAAATTCCTTGTCCTTCTTGCAAAATATTGAATAGATAAACCATGTAACAAGATGTTAAAATAGTCCTTTGAAGGAAGTAGTTTTCCTCATTATTTTAAATCATGAATCAGTGACATTTGAATAAATTAAATCTGAGTTGATTACTTTACACATAATAAAACTATTAATCAGTTGTCAATTTAACAAACATGTCTGGTTTTATCCTCAGGCACTAGGTGAACTTTTCAGAGAGCACAGAATCACATTTATGATACAGAATGAAACGTGGCTTTCTACTAATATAGACTCTAGTC
This sequence comes from Podarcis vaucheri, assembly GCF_965113315.1. Taxonomy (NCBI): domain Eukaryota; kingdom Metazoa; phylum Chordata; class Lepidosauria; order Squamata; family Lacertidae; genus Podarcis; species Podarcis vaucheri. The sequence goes on along the minus strand of NC_138760.1, from coordinate 56,966,322 downwards.
TCTTTTCCAATCAATTTATCCTTATATATTGCTTCCCACCCTTTGGGAGGAAAGGTGGGATATAAATTTATAATTAAAAAATTGGATGACCATTGTATTTTCCAAACTTTTAAAGCTGATCCTTCTTTTCTAAATATACTTGCCCTTCTCAGCAAAACTGCACCAACTATCACCATATCAGATGATCATATGGAGATTATCATGCATAATGACAGGCATCCTACTGCTACATGTGAGAATCTGTGGGTCAGGGTGAATGGATATAAAACTGATTGTGTAATCAGCCGTTACAGCTGCTGTGAATAGTCACTGTGCTTATTTGGTATACAGTTAGACTCAACCAAAATGTCAGACTGTGCATTTTGCATTTAATTGTCATTTAATCCAACTTTCACATTCCACCCCCCTTTAATCCAGAAGTGGGGAACATTTTTCAACCCAAGAGTCACATTCCCACAAGACCAACCTTCAAGGGGCCACATTGTAGTGGTGGACAGGGAAAAACAAGTAAAACAGGAATATAAAATCATGAGTGTTTCTCCCCAACCCCACCTCTTCATTTCACCCCACAATCAAAGAAATATGCTACAATAGGACAAGAAAAACATTTGAGCCTGATCTTAGCCTCACCCACCCAACTGTTTTTAGTGCCTGGACGTAATTCTGCAACATGAGAAATGGGACGTGAGTGCTGTTGAGCATGGGCAGAGTACTTTCCCTTCACTGCTAATTAATCACATCTGGGATTAGAGAAAGGCACTTCCAATTCACCAAAATAATTTCTAGGCTATCTTAAACCCTGACATCTTATCACTCTCTTCTTCATCTTATCTCTCTTCAGTATTTTAAATTCACCCACAACTGAGAACATAATCTGCTTTCTTAACATATTATCCTCTTCTGAAGCAACACTCAGTGTATAGCACAATAAAGCCTCATCCTCCATAGAGAACCACTCTCATATTACACCTTAGCAGGGCCCAATTGGGTAGGGGACAGCTTCAAAGAATGCTGTAATGGCTAACTAGTTCTGGAATGGACTGCAAAGCATCTTCATTTTTTTATTTCTAGTGCCATTGTGCTGATGTTCTACCTCTTTCTTTTGATGCCTGATCTCACTGTTATCAACTTCCCAGGAAGGAGGAAATTCAAATGCATCTCCTTGAGTTTCCTTGCAGCCACCTATTAAAAGAGTTGGATTTTATTTGCCACTGTGTTTGTTTCAGCTACTAATATCAAACTGCTAACATGTGGCTGTGAGACATCACAGATTTAAATCAGATCATGTAGCTCTAATTAAAATCTTATTTTCCCCCACCTTCCCTTGCAATCATGGTGCAAGTATAGGAGCCAATCTCTCACAAACCACTTTGAAAGATCAATATTTCATATCACTTCAAAGCATGAATGTCAGCCTTGCAGAGGGTACAGCATAATGCTGCATTACGAAGCTCATCTTGTTCTTCAGATAGTAGCTGGAAACGAAGGCAAGATGGCAATCAGAATTGGGGGCAGGGGGAAGAATTCAATATGTTTCCTGATGCTGCTGCTGCTGTGAGAAAGGCTTTTTACTGCAGTACAAATGGGGGGAGGGTTTCTAATATCTTTAGATGTGCCAAAAAATATCATTAGAACTACCGTTAAGGTTCTTGTTCTTCAGGGGATAGAGGGAATCTTTGGATGGGTTTGCCCTCCTACCTGCAGGACTATGCAAACAGGGCCATCTTAAGTATATCCAGCGCTGTGGTGCAAAGATCCCTCCAGCGCCGCCCCCCCCCCCCCCCGCTTCCCAGAGTTGTCAACCTTATTACTTATTACTGCGCTGCTGGCAGCTTTGCGGGGCTGGAGGAGGCAGGCAGCGGCTGGAGGGTGGCTCCTCCGGCGGGGAAGAGGCGGACGCTCCGGGCGCGGTGATGCTTCAATGAGGCAGGCAAGGGCGGCAAGCTGATGCCGGGTGGCGCTGCGTCCAGCCTCCACCTCTTCCCTGGCGCCCCACACCACTTGCCTCTATGGGCAAGACGCCCCTGTATGCAAATAAAGTTGCTGCAATCCTATATCCACTTACCTGGGAGCAAGCCCCAATGAACTTAATGGAAAACTATTTCTGAGGGGACATATATATCAAACAATTAACTTTTTATAAGTGAATGATTTTCCAGCATTTATAGACATTGTATTACGTTCTGAAAAATAATTAATTTAAATCACGATATACTCCTTAATAGTGAAATGATTGACTAAGACTACTAGCCTAGTACATCACGTCTTCCCCAAATCTGTTCTGGAGGGTTGGGGAAAACCCTCAGAACAATGCATGGGCAAAGAGACGGGAGACTGTTCCAGGTTCCAGCAGGTGCAGGTTCTCCTGCTAGTGTTACGGTGACAAGAGGAACATATTAAATGCACCAAATGGAGACAAAAGTCCTGTTGAAAAAAATTGTGTAAACAAGAAGAATTGTACTAGCTTCTGGCCGTTGTGTTTGTTTGTTTGTCTGTTTATTTATTTATTTATAAAAACTTTCCCTTCTTACATCTTAAGGTCCAAAGGCAGGCTATAATAATTTAATATAGTTATAAAAACAGATAAAACCATTAAAATGACATTTATGTAAAGCCATTCAAAATGGAAATCTATAAAATCAGCCAGAGCCAGATCCACCCCCCACAAAAAAAACAAAAAACAAAACCTGTCAAAGGCCAAAGTAGGGGATGGATCTTCAACATACAGAGAACGCTTCATAGCTGTAAAATGAAGATGTTGGAGAAAAACCTCTGCAGTGAGTTCCACAAGTTAGGGACTGTCACAGAGAAAGCTCGTTACCCACAGGCTAGTAAAACCACCAAAGGAGCCCCCTCTGCAGATCTTAACAACCCAGGTTGGCAGGAATGGGGCGTTCTTTTGGATATTTGGGGCCTAAGTCATTTAGACACTGGTGTGTTTAAATGCGTCTTGAATCGGACCTGGCAACAAACTGGCAACCAGTCTTGCATTGACACATGAAGAAACTTTTTAAAAAAAGAAAAAATCCTGAGGGCCAGGAGGTTGCTGTCTATTTATTTTAACGGGGCAAGGCTTGGTATTGCAAGCTGTTAGATGAAAAGGCAGGCCAAGCTTCTTAGTCAGCAGAACTATTTCCCACTCCTCAAGGGAGCACAATCCTATGCAAGGGGAAATCCCACATTCAAAATGGACAAGAAATGATTCCGCCCACCAGTTCCTTCATCCGGATTATTGTGAGACCCTCACCACCCCAAGGCAGAACCACCATGGTAGGGGATATGCAAGTATTGCAAACAGGGCCAGACTTAAGTTTGATGAGGCCCTAAGCTATTGAAGGTAATGGGGTCCTTTATATGTCCAGCTGTCCTTTGTCAACTACAAATTGTTGCTGTTTTTGTGTTGAATATATGCTATATGGTAATTTATGCACCTAATAGGTATCTAGGGACACGGGTGGCGCTGTGGGTTAAACCACAGACCCTAGGACTTGCCGATCAGAAGGTCGGCGGTTCGAATCCCCACAACGGGGTGAGCTCCCATTGCTCGGTCCCTGCTCCTGCCCACCTAGCGGTTCAAAAGCACGTCAAAGGGCAAGTAGATAAATAGGTACCACTCCGGCAGGAAGGTAAACGGTGTTTCCGTGCACTGCTCTGGTTCGCCAGAAGCAGCTTAGTCATGCTGGCCACATGACCTAGAAGCTCTACGCCGGCTCCCTCGGCCAATAAAGCGAGATGAGCGCTGCAACCCCAGAGTCGTGCACGACTGGACCTAATGGTCAGGGGTCCCTTTACCTTTACTAGGTATCTAAAGCCATTTGCCCATAACAAAATATGTATTTTATCAAAGTAATTGTTGAACTGAAATATAATTAAGACGGATGTTAATAGTGAAATTGGGGGAGGGGGGGCAAGAGAGTGGGGCTGTAAACTATAGCTTGTTTAGCTTATACGTAAATCCGGCACTGATTGCCAACCCTCGCCATTAACACCACGAGACGACACCGGCGAGGACACGCGGCCTCCTGCCCTGCGCTCTGCTCGTACCCGCTTCTTCCTGGCCGTCGGAGCCTGTGGAGTTGACAGCGGCCGCCTCCGCCTTGCTGCTCCGCCCTTTGCGTGGCGACGCCAGTGGCTTGACCCCAAGCAGCCTCTCGGCTCTGGGCCTCTTCGCCTCGCCTCCTTCCTCCCAGCCTCTCCCGACCCCCTTCGTTCTCGCCTCGCCAGGGGCTTTCAGCCCCAAGCAGGGGCTCCCTCGTTCCCCGGAGGGAGGACCGGCTGCACCCCGAGAGCCTCTTCTGCCCGAGAGCGCGGCAGCGGGAGACGCGCCCGAGAGGCAGGAAGCCTCCGGGTCCCTCAGGTGGCCGCCGCCGCCGCCGCCATAACGAATCACGTTGCCACAGCGGTGGCTGCCGAAACTGTTCACGTAAACCACCCGCCGCGACCTGCCCCTTCCCAGGCCAGAGCTGGCCTTCATCCCGAGGGAAGCGGAGCCTCGGATAAGGGGCTTTCTCCTGTCAGGAATACAAAGGGGGGAGGAGTTGTGGGGTGAGCCAATGAGGAGAAGCAGGGCGCCCGCACTGTCCCCTCAGAGAATCCTGGCCCCTGTGGTTTGTGCAGGCTTGTTGGGAAGAGTAACTCTGTGAAGGGAAAACTACATTGCCCAGAATTCTTTGAGGGTGGGGGAATGTGTCTGGAATGGGGGGGGGGGTGTTTCCTGAAAATTGCACAGCCTTAAGCGTTGGGGTCGAGGAACACAAAATGAGAACACACATATTCATATTAAAGACAGCTTTCCCCAAGCTGGCCTCCAAACATTTTTGGACTACAACTCCCATCATGCCTTGCCACTGGGCAAGCTAGCTGGCAGGGATGGTTGGCTGTTGGGAGCCCATTGTCATCTGGCTGTGCTAAGAATATTCCTGGGTGACTCATACTGCAGCAGCAGCAGTGAGTAAGCAACTTGTTTCCATGGAGGGGCTTGAACGTCAAAATATTCCAGCTTCTTGCAGTGAAGAAAGCGCGTATTTATATTTAGCTCATCATCATCTGACAGCCAGGGTGTCAAGAAGAAGCTATCTGAGCGAGCAACATAGAGGCTCTGCACCAAGTCCATTAGAGTAGAAGCATCCAGACTGCAGTAAATGTGTTTCTGTTTTGCTTTTCTTACCAGTCCAGTATGGTAAGCACAATTTGCAAACAACAGCATAAGAATCACCTTAGCACCTCTAGGTGCTCAGGGGGCTAAGATTTATTACAGGAAAGAGGAGACAGGTTGGCACTGGGAATCAGGGCTGCCTTTAGGTATCTTCTAAAATTCAGATTTCTTTGACATCTGGAAATGAAAATGACAAAAGTTTATTTCCTTGACATCTGATGGGAGGGCGTTCAACAGGGCAGGCTCCACCACCCAGAAGGCCCTCTGCCTGGTTCCCTGTAACCTCACATTTCACAGTGAGGGAACCACCAGAAGGCCCTCGGAGCTGGACCTCAGTAATTGACCTGTAATGGCTGCTGCAGAAGCAGGAGGGGCCTGACACAAATAGGATCTCATTCTCCAGAGATTACATAATTCACCAAACCCACATGTCAGACAGGGGCTTCACATACACTGCTTCAAACAAACTTTCTATATAGAACATCCCACTATTTTTTAAAAAACCCACATCTTCCTTGCAGAAGCATAACTGCAGTCTTCTCATTCACACCCACTCTACCAACTACTGTAACAGGGTTGCACTGCCATGTTAGCTTTCCTACTCTAATGAAGCTGTTGCCTGTGAGCTTTAGAGCCAGGGTACTGAGACCATATGATTTGTGAAGGGCCCAGAACTGCAGAGGGTTATATGCAGCTCTCTATAACTGTCTAGTTTGCCCTTCAAGCACATGATGATTGAGGATTACCAGGAATGGAATGATCATTGCACTGAACCACAGAGGAATCACAACATGACTATTAAATTGCCACAAAAGACTGGCGGGAGGAGGCCGGTTAATAATCACACGGAAAACATTCTTGCTTGAGCACATTGCAGTTTGCTGCCTTCTACAAATTGTGTGCTTGTAACGCACAAGTCATCAGACATCTCCTTAATACTCACTATGCAAGAAATAAAATGAAATACTATGCAGTATTTCATCTGGATTTTGTGTCAGTCTTGCACTGGCTACAGAAAGGTACTCCGAGAAAGACAGTAAAGAAGGAGCAAGGTGGGGAAATGTGCCAGTTGGGTAAAAGGTAGTGTTTTACAGCAGTGAATTCAGCTAAGCAATTTTGACTATTTGTAAAGCCATATTTATTGCTTTTCACATGGAGCATTTCACGAGGTGATAATGGGCTCTATCACAACATTTGCTGGAACTAGGGGTATGTCTTATTTATTTAACTGTTTTTAACATTACAGCATCTGCATATATTTGTGTGAGGTTTTCTTCAGGTTAAAGACCTCCTTTAAATACAGTGGAGTTTTCACTATAACAAAATGCAACTCCATTAAAGGATGCAAACTGTTGTTCAGAGACAAACCATAAGATGGCAGGCTTAGCTATCAAAACACATATACACAAAGATAGAGGGAGGGAGGGAGGGGGAGGGAGAGAGAGAGAGAGAGAGAGAGAGAGAGAGAGAGAGAGAGAGAGTCTGGTGAGACAGTGGGGATTATTGTAACAAGCCCATCCCTTATTCCAGAACAGTAGTGTATTTTTATGTTGCAGGTAAAATGTCATGCTGGCATAAGCACAACTTGCAGACACAAAGCAAAATGGTTTGCCATGAGTGATAGATAATTTGCTTCCCCACAGAGCAAGAAAGGCCTATCACAATCTCAAGATACTTATTCAACAAAAATGAGAGCCCATAAAAAGAAAATAATGACCAATGAATGAATGAGAATAAAATTACTTCTCAGTATTTTTAAGTATGTTCAGAACAGCCATTCCAAGGAAAATGTATGTGATACAAAACAGGTAGGACGTGCAAACTGGCCTGCACATTAACAAAATGAAAATTCAGTTCAAGTGAGTGAAGAAACCAGTTGCCCATATTTTCTCTTATGCAATACAAACTTAGCACTCTGGTGAGAAGACGCCAGTGAGCCTGATTAAGACTCTCCTCCTGCAAGAGAGGGGAGTGGTTGTGGTCGGGAGCCGGACTCCGCCTCAAGCAGGGGGCGTTAGCCCCCTGCCTCCCACTCACCTGGCGGGCCTACGCCCACGGGCAGGCACCCAACCAGGTGCCTGCGAGGGGGCGTGTTTAGCATCCCAAATTGCTGCGGCACCAGCCTTCCGGCCTCACTTTTCATCATCCCGTCGTGAGTCATCAGCTAGGAGTCATCACAGTCATCACAGGGAAGAGCCACGAGGTTTGGTGTCGGGGGGGGGGTGTCTGTGTGTGTGGAGGCTGCCTGGTTCCTGGCTTGCCTTTTAACTTTAGGAGGCTTGCGTGCGCTCATTGCTTTACTGCTTTTAAAAACCCAGGCATCCAGGTTAGCCTTGCTGTGTCCTCTTTTCCATGTAAAAACCTACATTTGAATGACATTTGGTTAAATAGCATCAGCGGAAGGATCAGGGATTGGTTACAGCTGTGAGGGTATTGGCGGTGAGCCTTTTTGGGCTCGGGTGGCAGTTAGGCATTGGAATAATGTGTTGTGGTGTGTCGAAGGGCTAGGTGTGGCCATCGCCTATGCCTTCAATTTTTGGGTATTCTGTTAAAGGAATCTGGCGGTCGTGTATTCCGTCCGATGCCTGCTTGGCGGGAGGCCATGGCACGACCCTCGGTGACATCAGGGGAGAGCTTATAGTTGGATTAGCATCAACAGGCTCCACCTACTGGTGAATAAACCCCCCTGTTTTAGACTCACCCCTCTCTGAGGGGGTGGAGTCAGCTGACGTAATCCAATGCCTAAGCCAACACCTTTTCACTTGCTGTAATCAATAAAGTTGTGGCCTTTTCTATCCCATTAACCTTATATCACGTGTCCTCATGTTTTCATTCCACTACGCGGGGATCGGGTCCTCGAACCACAACAGGATGTTCTTTTATTGACTATTATACTGAATGAATGGGAAAGGTACCACAATCCTAGAAACTATAGTCCTGGTTGACTTCTGCATTCCAGGTGCTCTTGCCTCCAGTAACTGGCCACTGAATCAAATTTCACATTAGCCACACCCTTTTAGCCCCCTCAGAGGAAAAGAGAGTTACCTAACATTTTACATTTTACAAGACTGATACTGCTTGGCCACTACAGTGCTTAATGCCAAGCATACAGTATGCACTAAGAACTGTGCTGACAACAGCATCCTGGAGGGTTCAGAGTGTACGTTAAGTAGGCAAAATGTGTGGGACAAGAAACAAATCAGCTGGAAAATGAGCATTGGCCTGGGTGTGAGGTAAAGTCAGCAGTAGACTTTGTAAAGCCTTTCTTAAAGAGCTTGGAAATGATTTACAGAGAGATTGTGCCTTGACAATTAATGGCAGAAAGAAGGTTTCTGTCAAGCTGCTCCCTACAACTGGAACCAATAGAATGAGAAAAGGGGGTGATATCAGATGAGTTTGTGTAGAAGGTGAAAAGCACTGCAAATGTTAGCATCTGCTTGCAGAACGAAGAAATGCTTTAAAACAGGGGTGGCCAACTCCCAAGAGACTGTGATATACTCACAGAGTTAAAAACTAGCAATGATCTACCCCCTTTTTGAGGGTTCAGGTCAAAGTTGAGCTTTTTTTAGGAATGAGGAAGAGCCATTTTGGGGGGGTCAAAGCTGTTGAGTTTTTTCATGTAAAATGTTGAGCTTTTTTTAGGGGAGCCACAGTTGTTCAGCTTCTTTGGGAGGAGCCAATGATCTACCAGTGATCTACCTGTTGGACATGCCTGCTTTAAAACAAGAATGGGGAACCTGCGTGACACTTCAGATATTCCCATCAGCCCCACCCCCTCCCTCAGCCAGCACAGCCAATGATCAGGATGATGGGAGCTGTAGTCCAAAAACATCTGGAGGGCCACAATTTCCCCATCCCTGCTTTAGAATAAAGACTAAAGCTTAAGGTTGATGCAGAATGTGGCAAGAAGCCAGTGTAGGTTTTCAAGGAGATGAGTGATGCATTCATAGCAATGGGAGGGAACAATGAAATGTGTGTTTTAGTTTATGTGCTGTGCCCAAAGCAACTCGCAGCAAACACCAGCTTGCTACCAAAAGATGCAAGTACTATTATATAGGTACCAAGCAGTATGGAAATACTATCACTTGCAAATTTACTGATTAATTTGTAAGCCCTCAAGTGATGCTATTGTCCTGTGAGATTCTCCTAAGAATCCAACAGCCTTGGAACAAGCACACTTGCCTTGTCTGCTTCGATAGAATTCTGGCAACATCCAGTATTTAATAAGCATACAGGAGCCAAGTTGTGATTTCAGCCTGCATAACCACCATGGAACTTTTATATTCCCTTAGTGAAGGTTATTGGGTTGTTGTTTTTAAGCATGGCTCAAACCCAGTTACAAGCGAAGCTCTCAAGTTTATGATATTTGTGACGCGTAGGAAGGAAAATCTGCTGTTGAGTCATAGCAGAATTACTTCAGTCAGCTATAATACAAAGACAGAACAGATTATCCACCTTCAGAGCTAGTATCTGGAGACACCTTGATGGCAACTGAGGCTACCCTTTGCAGTGACAAAACTCTCGCATATCTTTGAGAGGTGCCAATCAAGAATAAAGTGCCACAACAGAAGTGCCTCCTTCTCCAGGAAACTTTCAGAGCCCCTGTTGCTCTCACTGTGGCCCCCACCTTGTTCAACAAGCTTCCCAAAATGTAGGGTATATATGGGAGTAGCCTTTAATGTGGTGTGAGATGCTGGAACCAGAGCAGGAAATCAAGATTTCACTCGTGCACACATGAACACGTGAGCGGTCATCCCGAAAGGCTCCTTGGATCCAGACTCCAGAGGACTTTTGGAAAAGGTGATTCTCCAGCTTGTGAAAGACTAACTTCCCATTTAAGGGCCATCTGGATATGCCCCAGGCATGTCAGCAAGGTATATTTTATTTCCTGCAAAGGTTATGTGTGTCACTCTCAAAGAGAATATATATCCTTGCAAAGCAAGATTCACAATGAGTCCAGAAGGGACATAATGCTTACATCTGCAACTGGAATTTATCCAGCACATGCTGTTCCAGAAGCATTTGTAATTAGGGCTTGGGACTAAGGGCCAGTTCACAAGTACTTGATTAAAAAAGGATGAGTGTGAACTTATCAGAATGTGCATGCAAGGTTCTGGGCAACTGTTTCTGTGATCACAGATTTTGGAGGAAATGCAACCACAATTATCAGCATGTACAGCCGAGTTCACACTGACCTTTTGTGGTCTTGCACCGACACATGTAGTCATGCGGAAGAATTTGATGTGTAAACTTGCCCTCCACAGAATTGTTTCTCTTCCCTGGTTATGCCCCCATGTCTGCTGCTTGCTTGCTTATAGCACTCATATATAATATGGACCTGATCATCAGGACACAAATTGCTTGTGAAACTTCATTGTGCAACAGTCCTGTGAGCAGATGACCCACCAGGACCCACAAGTACTGTTATGTAAATGACATGGATGATGGGGGAGTCCTGCCCTTTGCCTGCTTTTTGCTTTTTGAAACTGCAGACCTTTCCCTCAAGAGGTGATAGATTTCAAAAGAGCATGGGAATGTCCAGAACTAAAATGCATTGGTTATTAAGAAGCTCCTCACCCTCCTTCTATGGCCACTAAATCTTTCTAAAAGCTTGCTATGCAGACATTGCCTATGAACAGCAGAGAGCCCTGCAGGGCACAGTCCATTCATCACCTGGGAGCTCCAGTTAAAATGGATTGAGCAAAAGTGATGAGAAAAACACCGCAACTCAGAGTAGACAATCATCTGCTAGATGTACAAGAGTCACCTGGTGTAAGGCAGCTGCACGTACCTCTGGAAAAAGCAGTAACAGAATTATTCAGAAGGCCCAGCAGAGGGAGTGCAACACTGTTAATTTCATGCGCAGAGAGATGGTGGGTGGTTTCCTTTGAGTACTAAAAGCCAGAGAACACAACACACTTACGTGATAGGCAAAAAACGGCCACTTCCACAACCAGCTTAACATAAAATAAATGTTAATACTACCTTGGTTACCCACAAATGATAATTCTATCACATTGCAGTGGTATAAGATGAAAGGTATTTACAACTAAGCCACTTGAATGTTATACACACACACACACACACACACACACACACACACACACATATATATATATATATATATATATATATATATATCCTGCAAAAGGCAGCTGCATACAGAGCATCATTGCAGACGTTTTTCATACTGACGGACTGAATTGGCTTATTTTACTGAGAAGAAGAGATGTCAATGTTTTCTGCTCTGCTCTCCCTTCTAAGGCCATTATTTGTCTCCCAATTTCCTGTAGGCAGGCAATGGGCCTTTTGGACTGTTGTCTGAGCTGGCTTTCATGACACTGAATAAAGAACAGCTGAGGAATCGCCTCATAGGCATTTGCTGGGCAGCCAATTTTCTATCAACCAATCCGTTTTGAAGCAATGGGGAGATCTATTCTGCTTCCATTCCCAAAAAGAGAGCAGGCACGCCCAATCAGAAATAAAATGGACATTTTGTCACCTAAAAATCACAAGAGGAGGATGGTTTTCCTGCGTTTTAAGAGTTTGTAAGGGATGGAAAATTTTCCGCATGAGATGTGCTACGCAGAGAAATGTGCAGTGTTCTAACCCATTATGCTGCACATGCCTCCTCGCTATCTAAACTCTAGCTTTAGGAAAGCAGTCTAAACAAATTCAGTTTTCAGCTTCCATTCCAAAGCTGACGAAAAGGACAAGCTTTAACCTGCAGGAAAAACAGGTCCTGCTGAAAGCATTTGCACATATTCAACCCAGTCCTGATACTTCACAGGGTAACAAGAGCCATCTGATGCACTCTCTTTCTGACATACAGTGGTACCTCAGGTTAAGTACTTAATTTGTTCCGGAGGTCCGTTCTTAACCTGAAACTGTTCTTAACCTGAAGCACCACTTTAGCTAATGGGGCCTCCTGCTGCTGCCGTGCTGCCAGAGCCCGATTTCTGTTCTTATCCTGAAGCAAAGTTCTTAACCTGAAGCACTATTTCTGGGTTAGCGGAGTCTGTAACCTGAAGCAAATGTAACCTGCGGTACCATTGTATTTTCCTTTCCCCCAAAGTTACCTTAGGAGGGGATACAGAATTCATTGGCTGGCTGGGGCAGAGCTGCTGTGCTAGGTTCCTGGCAGGTGAGTTTCTGTTGCTTACCAAGAGGGAAAGGGGCAGGGATGTTAGAGCAGTCCAAACACACCAACAGGGGCTCCAATCAGCTTTGGAGACCAAATAAAAGCAAATGCAGTATTAGTACAAAAATAAAAGTAGGAACCACCATTCTTATTATCGTTAATTATATTCCCCCAGTTTCCGAACAGTCTCCCCTCGAAGTGTTGACCATATCCAGATTTGCTTAGCTTCAGCAAAGTGGCTGCATCATGTGCCTTCGGATCGTACTCTGGAGTCATGCCACACTTGACCACTTGTAGCATCCTTGTTTCCAGGCATCACTAAGGAGCGACCAGGCTACATAGTAGTACACATAGAAATACAGTGGTACCTCGGGTTAAGTACTGCATTTTTTGCTCTATAAGACTCACTTTTTCCCTCCTAAAAAGTAAGGGGAAATATGTGTGCGTCTTATGGAGCGAATGCAGGCTGCGCAGCTATCCCAGAAGCCAGAACAGCAAGAGGGACTGCTGCTTTCATTGCACAGCGATCCCTTTTGCTGTTCTGGCTTCTGAGATTCAGAATATTTTTTCCCCCTTGTTTTCCTCCTCCAAAAACTAGGTGCGTCTTATGGTCTGGTGCGTCTTATAGAGCGAAAAATACGGTACTTAATTCGTTCCGGAGGTCCATTCTTAACCTGAAGCACCACTTTAGCTAATGGGGCCTCCCGCTGCCACCACGCCGCTGGAGCACAATTTCTGTTCTCATCCTGAAGCAAAGTTCTAAACCTGAAGCACTATTTCTGGGTAAGCAGAGTCTGTAACCTGAAGCGTATGTAACCTGAAGTGTATGTAACCTGAGGTACCACTGTAGTACAAAAAAAGAGGACTCATCAGATGACTTCAGAAAACAAGTAGATTCATACCTCACATTTAACTTGGGAGACAGTTCCCATCTCTCAACCGGGCATGTAGCTCTAAACTCCCCTGATGCAGACAAAAACAGTGGCCCACCCTATTCCTTCCCTCCCTCACCCTGTCATCCGGCCCCCTCCCTCACTAGCCGTGCAGTACATCCAGAACCCTGCTTCCCACAACCAGGAGGAACGGGCCAGGCTCATATTGTTGCCTGCTACATCAGGGGGACTGTGGCCAAGATGAGAGATGGCAACCGTATCTTCTGAATTAAATCTGGGATGTGGACACGGTGCATATTTATAACAGGTTGTGAGGTGAGAACCCGTTGGGAGATGGCTAGTATGTTGCAAAGCAGCAATTCCATGTGTTTCAGTAAATTGGCAATTTCTGTTGCCAATAAAGTTGCAAAACCCTCTATAACCTACTAAAAAGGTGTGGCCCTTTCCAGGACTGGGCTTCATCCTCATTGTGAAGGGACAAGGTTGCAGACAGCTCAGAAGAGATATATTCACTATACACTAGAAGTAGGTGTGCAGAAAATAGATGCATTTAAAATAGCAAATGACTGCTTCCTGCTGTGACAGGATAAAGGCCATTTCACCATTATGTTTCAAATGTGTACACCTATGATTCTTTTAAATGTATGGCGAAATAGGTAAAGTGTGGATTTGACACCCACCCACACTAACATGTTTATTATACTTAATTCAGCTATTTGGGGAAACACTTTTTATTGCAGAAAACGAAAGGCTGGTCTTGTGTCACCCAGTTTACATTATTTCAACTTCAGAATCCAAAATGCTGTGTCTCAGTAATATCTTCCAAAACTTCGGGAAATGGAGGTTGCAAAAATGAAAGACTTTGCTAGATTGATTGCTTCTTATACAGCAACTCTATTCTAATAATGATGGGAAAACTTGAACTGGTTTTGTGGGCTACCTGCCAATGTTTCTATCGAGAGAGTAAAGCAAGGTTGTATTTTAACACCTGTTGTTTAAACTTTGCACAAACGATACAGTTCAGGAGCTTTCTTCTCTCTCCCCCCCCCCATTGGTGATCAAAAAATCCCAGTGCTTCTTTTAGCAGCTGATATAGCTCATTATCTCAAGTATGGCAAGGCTACTTTCCAAATTTGGAAACTTTAATCAATTATAGTAAGGCCAAAGTGATGCACAGTTTGCCAAAAGGCAGAGGCAGCATAAATGTTTCTTGGTCATATAATCAAACATTATTAAATTAAAATTTTAGGGCTTTTTTGGGGGGGGGAGAATTACAGCATACCCATTTTCACACAACTAAAAGTTTCATCTGCCATTCATTGGGGGCTATAAAGTCACTTTATTTCAGCAAGGGTCATTGTTTGCTACAACCAAGTTTTTGTTAATAAAATGGTATCTCATCCGGGCAGCAAAATTTGCTGGGCAGATAAATTTGATATAATTCCCATTGGTTTTGTGCATATTGTGGTCTCATATAGTCTACTTGGTGCATTACCTAGAAGTAGCTCTTCCTTCTGTAAAAGGACACATAAATAATTCATCCTAAACTAGGTGGAGGGGGGGGCGACTTCCAGTAGTATCATGTCAATGCCTATTTTAAAAATACAATTTTTAGATCTGCAGCATTAAGAAGGCTGGGCATAATTTGGGAACTGTTTTATGCTATTTAAATTCTCTTGTAAAATAATCTCAGGATGTGTCTGCTCACAAGATCTATGAAGAAGATGCCCAAATAGATTGTGAATACATGAAGAATTCAAAGTCTGCAGTTTTATATGCCTCTTGCAGATACCATCTTTTACATGATGTTAAAGGCAGGCACTTATTGTAATGACACCTACCCTTTGCAACTTTCTGTATTAGACAAGAACCATCTCGGTTGTCTTTTTGGAATACATTCAAGGCTTTCCTTTTTAAACAAGACTTTAAAGGGGAGATTATTATCTTAGTCTGTATCCATACTGGATTTGAAATGGTTTTTATATTTTGCTTTGGGATGTTTCATAAATGAAAAGAAATTGCGGGGGGGGGGGGATGTACTCACTTCACATTTCAAACAATGGCCAAGTAATATCTGACTGGCATTTAAAAAAAGCCAAAACCAAAAACACAAAAAAACAGGCGAAGAATAATATTTGTGTATGCACACCAGGTTGACGATATCACTGTATTTTGTATTGCTGTTTCTGTAACTCACATAACAAAACATAGGGATAGGGTTTTTGTTTCCCTTTTTAGTTTCCTAGAAGGTAAATCAGATTATTTTAGAACTAAATATGTTGCTGTAAACATGCCGATTACCTGTAAGGGTAGCTCTATTAAGAAGCAGCAAGAAAACCGGGAGCCATCTTTCTAATTCAAAACAGTGATTGATTTTGTTTTCAACGCTTTGGCAAACAAGTGACATTTGCAACATTAGCTTTAGTGATCTGAATTTTGAAATTTTGGGTTGCTTTGTTTACATGTATCATGTATGGGATTTAGATTGTAAAGGGGCATTGGCTATAAAAACACAATGGCTTGGCATTGCAATATAGAATACCACGTAGCTCAAAGCCTCAGCTGTGAACATTCCATAAAAGCTTTCCACTTTCTCCCTAGAGCAGCTTCCAAGTGTGCTTGGGGGATGAAGGAGAAAACCACAAGAACCCAGGCCGGCCTCACCCAGACTTGGCAAAGCTGGCCGAGCTTTCTTCTGCCCCGCCTGCCAAGTCACTCCAGTTTCTGATGCTTTGCATTCTTCTCCTCCGACACGTTGCCACCCCAATTGTCTCACCGCTCATCCAACATTCCATTATTTCGGCATCACACACTGGGCTTCCCTTTGTCCTGATGATTAAGTAGCAGAAGACCAGTAAGTGGAAGCAGGTGACTGAACACTTGGCTGTTTGTTTTTGGCCTAGCTGACATTCTGAAGGCTGGATGTTTAAAAATAGATGCGAAGATGCTGAGTTTGCTGAAGATTCATGCCAAAGTCACATGAGACTCCTGCCAGAGACAGCAGATCTTCCCCAAGTACCAAATTTACAAAATATAAATAGTCAGTATTTGGCTCTACCCCCAGGGTGACATTTGAGCAGCAGCTGAAGGCTTATCCTAACAGCACACTCTCTGTGATTAGCGATGTCTGAAAACAAAGTTCTTTAGGACTATCTCCTATTGTTGGGCTTGAATATGCCTAGGACTGAGACATCGAAGCTGACACCACTGGGAGGCCAAACTCTCAAAATCATCTCAGGACAACATGACAAAATACTAGAAGGGTTCTGACCTGGCGGAAAATGGCAGATTTGCTTATTAAATATATCAATATCAAGGCCATGGAAGCTGCATCTCAAGTATCCAAGGGAAATGGCCAATTGTATTATGGAATTCAAGAATGACTCAGAAAATTCACAGATGATAATAATAATAATCACATGTTAAGCACGTTAATCTAAGGTAGTACAGAAGACTGTTCTGGTTAACTAGGGCTCCTTTAGGAGCTGTAAGGATAAATGTGAGCATTTCAGCTTATTTCTTATTTAGCAGGTTTGACCCAAGCAAGAAGCAGGGCTAGATGCCAGAGAGAGAAAGTAGCAAAAGGAGAGAAGATCTGTTGTAGATAGTTCTTTACTAAAACTATTTCCTGGCTTATGATTATACGGAGAACATTGCAGGAGTCATAAGATGTGAAACTCATTGGGTTGAAGAAAAACCAGTGCACCTTTCAAGTCTCCTCTATTTTTGTTTCTCCCTCCTTTCCTTCCTTGAGCAGCTATTTAGATCTTAGCCACCTTGGTCAAAGTCCAAAACTCTGTCCCTTACACTGGCTCTTCAATTCACAAGGTCCAAAGTAGAAAGAATAAAAGAATCATTGTCTAATTTTTAGTACTTCTTTTGAAGCAGAGAATAAAACACTACTGCAGGTCAGATGTTAGTTGTTTCTAGAACATAGTGGTTTACAACTGTTATCACTAACAGCAATCACATAAATCTGAGCAATATTGGGATATGACTGTCCTTCAGGTCAACAACTGCACTTCATGGCTGGCCAGTGATTTGACTTAGAGACACGTGTAGCAAAATGATTTCCACTCTGCAACACTGTTCCTTCATAAAATAATGAAGTCAAAAAGGAATAGTGGTTATGTCACGATGCTGAAGAGCTCAAAATAACAGCTTGAGTAGTCATTGAGTTAAAAGTTTTATTCATTCAACATCTCACATTACAAATATTTAAAAATTATATGCATACTGGTATAAATAGTCATTTGCAAACTATTTAATAACATTAATTTTCCACTAGCACTTCAACAAATGAACTCTCTTAAAAAAGAAACTTGTGTTATAACTTAGAGTAGAACATACAAAAATATGAACTTAATGTGAAAATGACTTTAATAAAAAATGAATTACCCTTATTTAAAATGCTATAATAAATACTACAACCTCCCCATACACAGTAAAAACTATATGGAAATTCAGCCAAGTAGTACAAGTAACTGACATACTTAAATAACTTTTCCTTCTGATAATATGAGCATTACATCGGGGGGAAACATATTAGGGATTAGTAAAAACTAGACACCCACTTGCTAAAAGTTTCACTTCCAAAAAATATAACAAAAGAATCTGATGAAAATTATAAAAACTAATTATACTTTAAATTTTAAAAATATAAAAAATAAAACAGTTGAATACAATATTGTCCCAATTCTTACAATGCTATCAATCACAGTAGCTTTAAAATAAGATAATAAAATAAAGCAAATGACCAAAACCTCTTTTATTCCTTTTTTTAAAAAATAATCTCAAATTTACATTAGTAGAAAGATTGATTTCTGATTCTTTTCTTTAGAAACACCAGCAAGAAAGAGGATTTACTAGAACAGTAGAAAATGACATTTTTAAATGTCTGCAATTAAAAACAAAGAATTACACTGCAAAGATCTTCCAGAAGTCTGAAATAAGTATTGCACATAACTTGAAGTTAACTTGCCACAATTCATCACATTCAAGTTTTAAATCACCTTTTAAAACAGAAGGCTTTAACTCTTCAAGAAACAAAAAAGGGGTGAATTATCAAGTCTTTCCAACAGCATCCTTATAAAACACTAAAGTCATTCACTGCAAGTTTTAGATTTGCTTTCTGCAGAGGTCTGTGTATGGAGAAGTAGATACTATATACCAAAAAAGCACGGGGCAGTGGGGGTTCCTTTACATATAAAATAATCAGAAACACTTTATTTTACATTGCAAAAATAACCATGTAATTACTCTGTAACTACATTGTAAGTACATGGCCAGTGCCATGCTTGTGAGAGAAAATGACATGCTTGTTTACACCCCTTTAAATAAAGTGATACCCTAAGATTTTAAAACTAATTACATGTTAGTTATGCTTGGAGTGACATGGCAACTCCACCCTCCCATGTAATCAGAAGGACATATTATATTAGCACTATCTAGAGTACAGAGTAATATAGATAATCATTTATGCCCTGTAAATTGAAGTGTAACCAAATAATCTGTAAACACGCTTTTCACACAATCACCACAAGTGAATATTAGTAGAATAACATTTTTCTTTTAATATTAGTCATGCATACTAACATTACATGCCCACCACTGGGCAGGCTTGGGTTTATTTCCTTACATATGATTTAAAAGAGCAGACACATCTCTGCAAACACCTAACATCAATTTGTTAAGATTAAAAATGGCTAAACATTCACCAAAAAACATCTGCATTTGTGTATTACTTTTAAAAACCTATTAAGAAGCGGTAGACAATTTGGGATGTTACTTTTAAACTTCTACTCTATGCTTATGCATTAAATTTCAAGGGTCTAAAGACAAACTCTCTCATTTGTCACTTTCATGCTTTTTAAAAATTTCTTTTTAAGTCTCAACTTTACATATAAGTATTTTTTTTTTAAATTATATGTACACCAAATACCTGGTGCTGGGCTAAAGATGTTTAAGCAACATGCTTTCTTTTCTCTGCAAATTCTAAAATAGCATTGCCAGTGCACAACATCCATAATTCAAAATGTATGCAGAGCACTGAAATGTATAAAAAGCAGAATATAAGAAAATAAAATTTATTAAAATTATTTATATTAAAAAATGAAGTATATGAAGATCTCTCAGTAATAAAAGTACAAAAAGCTACTCTTTGCAATATGAAAAATTGAGGTATTGCATAAAGAGATATCCCGTCAGTGAAAAGTGTGCCTAAAAATGTTCACTGTTGGAAAAACAAGATATACAAAAGTAGTGCATAACAAATATACATTATGTGCATGACAAAATAAGTTAGCTACAAAAACACTGTACCGAAATTCAGCAGGTCATGTACAAAGGGAAAAAATTATTATTCAAAGCTACTTCTCAAACAGTGTTATTTCTTGTAATGGTAACCCATCTCACCTGTTCACTGGGTAGGATCGGCACAATAAGACACCCCAAGCCACCTACAAGCATTTAAAAAAATTAAAACGAATATTCCAACTATAATTATGTACTTCAGAGAAAAAGGTCCCTGACAGTCTACAAAAGAGCACTCTCCATTTGCATTTACTGTTGTCAATATTTGCAGGGATTTCATTAAAAGCAGCTCCCTTTCTCTACTTGACGAGTAGACAGCAAATGTCTCCATTTTGACCTTTGGAAAATAACAAGGTATGTTTTATGTGTTGAAAATCAAAACTGCTTCTCAAAGATAATTGGGGAGGGGGAAGGAAAGGGGAGGGAGAGGGCTTACAGAAGAGATTTGCTTTTTTTTGTCTGTAGCTGTGCTAAGGCAAGTCTTTGGTTTAAGAGTCTATGGTGGTACCATGCCAGTTCAGATTGCCAATGGACTGGGTTGTTTTGCACACTGCTACAAAATCATTTCTTAAGAACTGAACTCATTCACTCCTATCAATTTTCTCAGCTTTACAGAGCTCGAGTGACTATATCAAACTAACCAACACCATCCTGTGCTTTAGCTTTAACATCTACTGTGTTCTCACTTATATGGTTCAAACAACCCATGCATTTCTCAGCAAGTTGGTACATTAGAGCCCTGGAATTCTTTATTTTCTGTGCTAAGTTCCAAAAAGAATTATTTATTGAGATTTTCTTACTTGCTCTCTGCTGAAAGACAAGCATATTCTTCTTTACCAATATGCAATGCATATTCATTCAACCAACAGTGCATAACATCCCTGGAAACAGACTTCACTTTGTCCCTCTTATGCTTTTGATGATCCAATTTCATTCAGAGATTAAAACACATTTACGTCCCAGAGTAAGCCCAGTAAGTAGCCAAATTTTGATTTGTGTGGTTAGAATGAATTACTAGTGTCTTAGAGGCAGGCGGGGGAGGTGGGAATCAAAATCATAATCTTGAGGTATATCTTTAGGTTCTTGTATTTCACGTCAAAATGGAGAGCAAAGGCTGGCCCCTGATTAACATTAGTAAATTAGGATATAGAGTTCTATATAACCATCAAAAATAAAATCTATACATTTGTTCTTCAGGAGAGGACATGCCAGTTCACTAGTTGTCATTACTTTAGCTTTGGTAGGATTTCTAGGGCTGTATTCTGATAATGAAGTTTCTTCTTTAAAAATAATAATAATAATAATATAACAACAACAACAACAACAACATCAAAGAATAAGTGCACTCCCCACCCACCCCCAGTAGTAAACTGACCCAGGATTTACATTCAGGAACTTTTAAAATGTGATTGCTTGGATGAAGAACACAGATCTAAGCTCTGCCTACTCAATTAGTAAAAGTTTGAATGTGGTGGGAAGTCGGAGGCACGGTGAGAAACACGTACTGTGCTAAAAAAATAGCTTCGGAACCCTTAAATAAAACATTTAACTTAATGCTGCTTTAAACCTTGCTCATGCATTTTTGTTGCTTTAAACATGCTCTTTCCTGTTACTAGGTTAACGGCTAACTGTTTCCATTGCTATAAAATCATAGGCGGCAAGAAAACAGGCTTCCCAGAGGTTTGGGCAGGGAAGGGGAGAAGGAAGGGTGGGTTGGACAAAGTGTCAGAATAGATTCATAGTGTTCCTATCTCATGATTACTTTTCATAAAAGTATTCTATTGATTTTGTTATTAGCAATAATTTAATTAAAAAACAAAATACTCTATTGTTTCATTTCTCTTCTCTTAATATTGTTCTCTCTTCCTTCAAGAAAAGATAGCAGGAAAGCAGTGTCCCCCTGGGTAACTAAAAGTAAGAGAACCTGGTTTCCATGCACTGTGTTATCCATATGAATAGCAGTTCCCAATACAGTTTAATGACAAGATTCTACAAAATACCTATATGATTATAGGTCATTCTTTTTTTACACTATTGTTAAGTTACAGACTACAACAGTAGGACATGCTATCTTGAATAAGAGAGAAGAGGAAGGGAGGGCATGGGAATCAGGATAACAGAAGAGTGCACTTATTTTGAGGCCTGCATATGAACACGCTGCAGGAATCACTTAATTCCAGCGGAATGAAATATGTCTCGGGCGATCTCCTCCCTCTTTCACCAGGGGCTTGTGGAATTCCCTGCCAGCGCGTGAATGGATAGCAGCCCAGCAATATTCACAGTAATACTGCAGACAGGTAACGTTAGCACAGAAAAATGGAGCGAATTTTCCACCACAACGGGCCCCCTGACATTCATCACACAGCTGATCATCCAAGACATATGGCTTAACTTCCACCTGTGTTAAAAGAAGGAGAGAGAAAGTTTACACTGCTAGAGTGTCTTCTGTGTCGATTACTGCAATCTAACTGTTAATACAGATGCCTCAATGAATATTCCACTGTGCCTTAAGAAAACCTCAATTGGAGCAGAGCAAGGATCCAACTAGCCGGGCATCCTGTTGCCAGCAATGGATAGCCAGATACCTCCAAGAAACCTACAAACAGGGCAGGAAAGCTATAGCTTTCCCTTGTTATATGTCCACCAGTAATTTGGTTTTCATAAGTTGTTTATTAAGGTTATTTTATTACTGTTATTAAAATGTGTATATTGTCCTATACCTGTAGGTCTCTGAATGTGGAGTGTGACACATTGGTCAGAGTTCTTGAGTAGATCCTCAGACAGATGTTTTCAAATTCCCACTGAGGCATAAAGCTTACTGAATAATTGTGCACAAGTCACCTTCTTTGAGTCTAACCTAGCTCACAGAGATGCTGTGAGGATAAAATTGAGGGTGCGAGAGAGGAAGTATATATGCTGCCCTGAGATCCTTGGAGGAAGAGCAGGATGAAAATACAACTGCTACTGCTGCTATTATTATTATTAATAAAAAATATTTTACTAATTGATGCTTAAAGTTATCTATCAATTTGCCAAACCCTCTTTTAAAGCAATCCAGGCTAGTAGTCACCACCATATCTTTGGCAGCATGCTAAGAGACACCATGCAAACCTACAGATGTTTTTGTCCCAATAATTCTTAGGATGCTTGCACATGTTAAGAATTTGTTTTGTTTTATACAAGACACACCATTAAGTAAGTGATGTGTAAGGCAGTAATTTGGCAAGGGAGAAAGAAAAGGGTATTTTGATTGTGCTGAAATGTTTGGTCAAAGTATCATATTGGGGGAGTTCTGTGTTACTGGTTAAAAAAGTATTTGTTCCTAACTGGCAGCATGTCAAGTCAATTTTGAACATGTGAAAGTATTTTTTAATTAAAGTTACTGAGGTGCCCCATAAGAACAAGAGATTGAGGAGTTTTGCTGAAATAAAACCATCTAATATTTGCTTAAGCCTCACCACTGGGTAGAGACCATGGAAACAACACAAGAACGGATATCTGTGATTGGATCTCTTCAGGATTGTTGGTTTTATTTTAAAAGGCCTGATTTGGATCTGGAATACTGCACAGGGAGAGAAGGCTTTAATTCTCCCCACCCCCACCCCCATGCCATTTTCTTAATAGTTATGGGGTGGGGTGGGGGAGCAATTTTGATTATTTGCCATGCAGAGCAAAACATACAGTAACCATATGTCAGGTTGATGATAGTATTAGGGGGACAATCTGAAGCAGGAAAAGGATGGAAATTGGTCTTACCATGAATTTCTGTTTGAAGAGTGGACTGGCAGACATTCGGTTAACAGGATAATTCCTCCAGTTAACGAATATCCACCAGTCCACTCATGCAAATATGGAGTCGAAGAGATGCTTTAAAAAAAATCCTCCCACCGCTGCCTGATTCAGTTTCTTCCACCAACTAAATTTACTATTAAAAAGGGGTTCAGTCCAATCATGGATCTTGTGTCATCTTGTCTATTTGCACCATTTAAAGGATTTTAAAAATAATTGAATGTTGAACATCACTGTTTCCTAACCAATGTTAAGAAGCGTGAATAAACAACTCCTTATTTCATTGAATATGTTTTGGACAGAAATATATTTCAGAGGCTGTAGTGATATTTGCTTTAAATTGAGTTTTATAAAAACATGTGTATGTGTGTGTGAGGTTGAGAGAGCATTAATGTCAAAGTCTAGATTTTCACACAAAAAGAGAGGCACAACATGATCCAGATATCTTCACTGACTACAGTACACACTGATTGTCTGGATTTGCCAAACAAATGGGTGCCACTGTTATCACCAACTGTGGTAGCCCGTACTGAATGCGAGGGGGCTAAATTTAGATTTCCTCCCTCAGGGAAAAAAAACCTCTTAGCTGACTGGTGCTGTTAAAACTGACAGTGGCTGCATCGGAAGCTGTCTTGCAAATCTGGCTTGTTTGGAAGTCATTAGTCATAGTCCCTGCTTCACATGTAACAGGAAACCATGGTCTGTTTTTGCCACTCATGTGAGGAGTAGTACAAAATGACAGCAAAGGGCATATCCTAGTTTATTAAACTGGGATCTGATTGTGCAAAAGTGGCATGTTTGATTTGCATCTGTGGCTCCATTCCCCAAGGGGGAAGCGCACCCACAGATGCAGGTTCTGGACATGGAAATCCAGCAAGAGGGACGGCTTTTATGCAAAGGGGACTCAGTCTAGAAAGGATCTGCATATGCCTAAATCTGCTGGAGGACATGGACAGGAATGTTTTCATTTCCTGCTCAGATTTCAGGTACGTTTTGCTAGCAACAGTAAATCTAACCTGCATGCCATTACTGTGTATGAGAAATTGAAACATGACAGCTCTTCTAAACTCGGAGAAGGACCAGCCACCACAAATCAATATGCACAATTTGCTCAGTTGCTTTTCCTCCCTAAAACTCCAATCAAGGAAATCATGGTATTCAAATTGCTGAGTGACAGAGCTGGCTCACAAGATCTTACACCACAACAAAATACTGCCTGTTCCTTAATCCTAACTCTTTCTTCCCACCATGTGAATGACACAGCACAATGAAAATATCAGAAAATATCTGTCCGATATTAACTTGGAAATAACTGCAAGGGTGGCTGAGTTTTTATCAATAGTATCTCTCAGAGTGGTGAATTTAGCAGGAAGAAACTCCAACGAAAATTCTCATTATTACATATTTTTTACATGGCTGTTTATTTGTATATATTTTTAAATTTTATATGTGGATGTTTTATGATGGCCTATATTTGTAATGCCTAATAAAGGTTTGGCAAAGTAAGGAAGGATGACAACGAGCTACATACAGGGAAATATGGACATTTGTGGCAAAGCTATTTTTGCTTTTGTTGGCATGTGCTGTGAACATATGTTATTAAGAAGCTAGCACTAACATCAACATAAAATGATGATTGCATATTGTTGCTGTGTAACCTGCACGGAATTAAAACAGGACTTGGAGAGACTCAAACAAATTCTGTAGAAATGAATGCAAATAGTGCAGCAGTTTGCATTCTACTTTCATAAACCAAATGACCATTCTACTTCCAGCACATAGGCAGGGGTGAAAAAGAGGCCAACAGCAAAGCAAGTCATGCAGAGGTAACAGGATAACATTAGGAACACAGGCTTATGCTGTGCTACAGGAAATTTCTCTGAAGGGAACAACAGTTTTAGAAGGTGCCAGAAGGCATTAAAAGCCAATGTTAAACTAGATCCCCCCACCTCTGGATCTCTGGGATGATGGAGGGGCTTTGTGGTATAGCTTTTTTGTGTGTGGTATGGCTTTTTTATGCATGTATGCTAGGAATACAGGGAAGATAATATTTTCCATTTAATACAACATTTTCTCCTGCCACACACGGGCACTTATATGGAAATAAACCCATGAAAGAATGCTGAGTAATACACAGAATGTGCTCTAGCCCTTACCCGTTTATCTATCTCTCCATGTTGCAGCTGAACAAAGCGGGCACTGATAGCAGCTATGTAACTCTGTTGATTAGAAAATGCAACACGCCCAGCTCCTTTTGGGTACTTCAGCTCAGGATCTGTGTCAATTCCAGCATAGCAAACTCCTCCATACAGCCGGTCCATTATCATTGCAAGCTCCACTAAAATAAAGTAGTAACAAATGATTTACCCAGATATTTTATATACATACTTCTCTTTCTAGACCCTGGGCAAAAGCATGTTTATTTGTACTCTTGTATCTGGAAATAATTTGAGTGTCAGCAAAAGTTAAATTTAGCAAGCACTGGCATACTTCTACAATAGAAATAAGGACACAATGTTCTCTCACAGCAGTAAGGCAGCTTGGATAGAATCAACGAGCCACTGCACTTGTTTTTGCATACCATACCTGCCCGTAAGGGTCGTGGAACTCCTCCTACAAAAATGGTTTTCCGCGGATCTAGAGGCTGTGAGCCATCCATCACAAAGTCACTATCGCTAAGATTCCAAGGCCGGATTTGAACCTACAAGCAGAAGATGAGACTTTACCACTCACAATTCAAGTTGACAGTCAAATTATCCCACCACCACCCTGCCCTGCAGCACGCACATCATTAAGATGTTACAACAACAGTGTTTCCTGCATGTCCATGGGATTTTAGAGGCTACTTTCCTAGCAATCATTCTTATCTAGTCAAGCAATAACAAAGCCAGGTTTCACATATGGAATTTGTGAAGCAGGAGCACAATAGGCTACCAGGGTGGAGAGAGGGCACTCCTCAAGGAAGCAGCTTGCACAGTCCACACGTCTGTCTAAGAAAGATGAACCACCATGTCCTTTACTCAGATATGGCTCAGTCATCACAACAAACCTCTGTCCACACATTAAATTATTCAGAAGTGAAGGACTGAGGGGAGGGGGATGTACACAAGTGCATTACATGTGACAAATGGGTTAGTCCTCAGTGTTTCCCCTAGAACGGATAAAGAGCTACATCCAGCCAGTGGCCCATACTCCTGCCATGCAGACCAACAATTATAGGTGGGTGGGGCTGACCACCCATCAATCACCTGACATAATTATGGCAACTGTAAAGCATCTTGCTGTAACCACCAGCCAGCTGGTTGATAGTTATAGCAAGGCCCATTGAAGTCTATTTGCAGACATGTTTGGATTCATACTGAAGTGGGAGTTAGATCTCTGCTTGTGAGAAAACAGATTAAGAATAGGAGGGTCTCTTTGGGGATGGGGCTATGCTGGAGATCAGATATGAAACATGTGGGATTTGGCCCCAAATCAGGTTAGTAAAGACTAGCCAAGTTTGGCCTAATGCCTGCTATTCTATATTCTGGAATAATTATCTCGACACTAACCCAAAGAAAAGTGCACATTTATTGAAAAATAATGGTAGTATGTGCTCACGTAGATAGAAAGCATGTATTGCCAACCTATGCCTTGTGAAAATGTAGCACTTATGCACCCAATTTCTGTGTCCATCTTCTTCTAAATTACACATACCTGACAATTCCACTTACCGGTTTGTCTTTAATTGTGGGACTGGAAACACACAGATAGAGTTTTCCATCCTCTTCAATACATGCATCAATCAAAGCCTGCACAGAGCTTTCATCTTGGAACAGCAAAAATGCATATCCTATGTAGATAAAGAAACAGAGGCAAACACTGCAAAAATTCTGTGAGATTCAGAGCGTTGTAGTTATCTACTTAGGCTCCACATAACCAAGAAAAAGACCATAGAGATGAACAAATCCTTAGCCCATATTTAGGGAATATGAAGGTTTTTTTGGAGAAGCAGTTGGAAAAGCTCTGATCTAAACAAATTGCTTTTATTAATAAGAGTGGGAGCAGGCTACAAGAGCCAAAGCTTCCTACATTTCTTGGCCACAACTTCAATGGCAAACTCCCTATACAGTGTATGTTGTAACACATAAGCTTTTGTCATTCAAAGTGAAAGATTTAAGTAGAACAAGGAACAGGGGGTGAGGGGAGAGAAGTTAAAGCAAAGATGGAGAACCTATGGCTCTCTAGGAATGGTATTCAACTAAGTTTAATTCAAACTGGTCCTGTTAAAATAAATGGGCATAACTTAGTCAAGCTGATTAATTTCAGTGAATCTACTCTGAGTAAAATGTAGCTGAACACCCCCCCCCAGATGTTGGGCTACAGCTCCTATTATCCCTGACCACTGACTATGCTAACGGGGGGCTAATGACAGTTGGAGTCCAGTAACATTTGGAGGGCCACAGATTCCCCGTTTCTGGATTAAATAAACCAAGTAATATACTGAATAGGAGCAGAAATAAATAATCTTGAACTATGATTAAATAGAGCCCTCTTATCTATAGCCCAACTAAAGTATTCAAAGTACAACAGGGTCTTAGAGCAATAGCAGCAATGAAGAACAATTTCAAACAAACAAAAGGTACAGAGAATAATACTAAAAATAAATAAATAAATCCATACTCTGCAACCTTACTGTGCCCACATAGTAGGAAAATATTGTGTATCTTAGTGGATTGTGTTGGGCTTGAACAAAGAGAGCCAGGTTCAAATCCCAGCTCAGTTGTGAAGTTCAATAGGTGAAACAAGATGTCACCAGATCACAGTTAACCTGCGCTCTTCTGAGGAAGGACGGGACACAAAATGTTACATATAAAATACTAAGTGTTACCTTTAGGAGGAAAATAGGACTTGCTTTCAGCCTTGTGAGGCCAATCCACAATCAAAGGGCCAAAGCGGCGAAAGCTAGCGGTGATCTCATCTGCAGGTCAGAGGGAAAAGCAAGTATTAAAACACCACATCATACAGTGATTTCAGGTAAGTTGGTAATAACCCTTTGGTCTAGCCTACAAGTATTTTCTGTAATGCTAACAGAGAGCTGATGATATTTTTATTGTTTAAAGGGAAGGCTTGACAAGTCAAAACATATGTCTAATAATAAAGAAAACAGTTCAGATAGCTGTGTGTTTTAGATTACAAATAAAGATTTGCAGCAAGCCACTCAAAGGAGCGAAATCACTGAACCTAAACAGCTACCAGATCCTAGCTTCAGGCATTCTCCCACAGCTAGCGTGCAGAGTCTGAATCAGTGTGCTGAGCAGTCTGCTTTGCAAGCTGCTTTGCAAAAGGCTGGGAGAAAGGAATATCACACGATCTAGTCATGCCTGCTCACATCACATGCTTATGCCACATCTGTGCACATTATCTGAGCTTGACCTCCGACTAACTTCGGCAGGGCTTCTAGAAAGCAGTTATGTAATAGCCATAGAGACGAAGATGCAGACAGTATGCACAGAACACATTAACAGAAAGCAATTGCTGCAGCCATTTCAAAGCCTCCTTCCATTTCAAAATTCAGATCAGGTGACTTACATACTGGCTAATATTACACAAATCTAACTCCTGTACAGCTCATGCTAACAACAGCAGATAGAGAATTCTTAAAGTCAGTCTAATTTTAAAACAAACTCATAATTAAAGCTATTTAAAGGAAGAAAATTTAGTGTTTCTCTATAACACAGTATCTGAATAAATAAAATATATGTGATCTACCCACTTCCATTCATTTACTATTTTCCCTAAATCCCTCTCAAACTATCCTCTGGATTTCAACATGTGTCAGGATTTCTTTTCGTAAAAGCAAGTGATCTCTGACCCAGTCACAAGCCTCCCAGATACTTTCATGTGCATGCAAGCAACAGAGGTGCTAAAGAGATATTGGGACATTGCTTGCAGCTTACTAAGGACTGTTTTTCCAAATTAACAGAATTTGAAAATAGTATTTTAGGGTTAGCTATCCCAAAGAAAGTCATGTAAATTATTGTTAAAAATGAGGCATTATTTTGTTCTTATAACTAATTACCTAGTGGGATCTATTATTTATTTATTATCAACTAACTGCCTTCTACACAAATGTTTCAAGGCAATGCACAATAAAAATAGCAAAAAGCATTTAAAAACAACATATATATTTTAAAAACCAAAACCAACCATGAGCAATACAAAATAGATACCCATGGCAGAGACCCATTCAGCTAAAGAAATTCATCCATGGTTGTCCATCTACTTAAACCCTGTTTTCAAATGAAAGTCTATACTGTAATAACTCTCACCCTGTTAAGCACACCCCCAGTAGTGTTCATTATGCTTAAAACAGATTTGAGGTGTAGGAATAATTCATCCCCCCTGTGAAATATACGGTGGTTGCAAAAAGGCAGTGCCTTGTGTATTGCTCCCTAAAACAATCGAAGCACTGCACTCCACTTCTAAGTCAGACGCTGATCTAAATTGGTGCCTGTATTGATGGCTTTAACATAAAGTCTTGAGCACAGCCATCTCCAAAATAAAAGACCTTCATAAAGAGTTTTATGATGTCATTCAACATAATATGCAACTAACGGAACTAGATGGAAAGAAAACCTATCGCATGAGCTGTCCAGCTCATAACTCCTTATCCTCACAGTTCATAACCCAGCAGCTTGCATATTTGGCAGCTCATAGCTTAGGTAATTATTTTCACAGCCCCCCCAAAATTGCACATAGCCAAGACATGAGGGTCCACCCCTCCCACGTGTCACAATTAAGCCTTGCCCCTTATGGTTAATGTGGGTATTCTTGGCTATACTGATGTCCAAGTATACCTTCATCAATATCAGGTGGCAAACCACCTACAAACACCTTGCGGGAGTACCGTTCCACTCGCTCGCCATTCTGGTGGGAAAAGCAGTGTGGTGATCCCAAGCCACTATGGAGCGTCTGATCCCCACGTCCATCATCCAAAAACCCATCTTCCATTGGGAACAGTGAAGACTGACCTACAATGGAAAAGAGGGGGGAAATGCAAAACATACTAACAGAAGAAAATTCTATTTGGATAGATACAATTATTTCATTAATATTAACTGCTACATCAGACATGTCAGCGGATTTTCCCTTCTGCATACATAATTAACAGTAACATTAACTACATGTCTTTCTTACTCCTACAGCCTGACCTCTTGGGTATACAAAGATGCCCTGTTAATACTATCTATGAAACAAAATAGGAAAACTTCATTTTAATATTATTTATTAATTCTATATTTTTTTTCTGTCAACTGTTATGCAGGCAGCTCAAGGTAATGTACCATAATATAATACAAGCACAATCAAAATCATTAAATGGCTAACCTCTACCGTCAATATATCCCCCAATTCTCTTCTCAACACACACCAAATTGAATATTTTTCAAACGTATGCTGCAAATAAATGCTTTATCAAATATATTAAGAATAATTTTGGTGCCTTTCCCCAATATCGTATGAAGAATGCTGTGGAATTGCAAGTTGCAAGATTTCAGCTAACCCCATATAACTGCATAGTTCAGATGAAGTGAAATATCCCACATCTAATTTACACTTTAATCTCAGAGACTTGAAATCATGAACAGTCACAATGTGACAGTAGTAGTAAAATATCCTACCAAACAAATACTCCCCTCCCCAAATCTGAAATTCTTTAGCCTTAGTTTTTACTGACACAGTAAACCAACTAATGCTGTAACACTTCCTGGAAGTATGAGTTTCATGGGTCTCATAATGCTTGGCATACAGCATCACATAATTGTTAGGTTATTACACTAGTGCTGGGAAGACCTTGGAGAAGTCTCTCTCTCTTAGCCAAACCTACCTCACAATGCTGCTTTGAGGATAAAATGGGGAAGAATAACAATGCATGCCTCACTGAACTTCAGGAAGAAAGGCAGAATAAAAACTTAATGCTTGCCCTCAACCTTGAAGCAAATATTGCTGTCACCCCTGAATTCTTCTTCAGCTCAGGTTTTATTCTGATCTATAGAATAATTCCTCTTCCATCCAATCAGACTCCCAAACTTCTACCCACTCATTCCCTTCTTACCCACTAGCCTATTCCTAAACTTCCTCCTGTGAGCAGCCAGCCAAATTTATTTGCAAAAATCACTGGTCATCACAAAAGTATAGAAATATACCACCAAAATGAATATTGACCTCAAACGTTATTGAAGTCCTTCCCTTCATCCCCAATGGTGGTATCAGCAAGGAAAGAAGATTTCCTTCTTTTACCTTCGTAGGTACCTGCGCCACAATTAACCCCTGGAAAATCATTTTTTCCAGTGCCTACCAACATTGTTGTTGGGAAAACCACATTTCCCTGATTTTGTTATGAGAACGAGGGAAAGGAAGAGTGAGACGCCCCTCCTTTGCTTTTCCCTGCAGCTTGCTACCACTACCAGAACACCACTAGTAGATGAGTAAAATCCAGTAAACAAAGGGTAGTTGGCTTAGAAATAAACTGGTTACTTCTCAGCTTATTTCCTAGCCAACATGAAACAAGCTGAGGCTCATTCATCAGTCTTGGCTGTACCACTACATACGAGAAGTAAGAACTTATGCAATTGTGTGTTTTTCCATATAAGAAAAGTCCCCACACATATAAGATTAGCATGTCAGGGGGAAAGGTTATAGCCTAGCCTTACCCCCCTAATATGCCAGCTTTCAATGTTCGATGTTTTTGTAGAGGAAGCATTTGGTTCTGTGACTCTTCACTCTTTCAGACTGAAGTGATATAGATGTATCACCACAGACAGATGTAGACTCTAGGTGGTTTTGTTTCCTAATAGTAACCAGTACCTTGATGTTATACAAGATTAATGGATTATCTAGGAAAGCCATGTTTCAAGAATCATTCTGCTATTAATTATGTAGGGGTCTCCTTGCTATGGTACTTACTGTATATGTTACTGTGAAAGTGGTACTTTGTTTCATACCGCTTAACATTCATATAGACAAAACTGATCACTTTAGCACCTGACTTCCTGTATCATTTCAAGACAGGCTGGAAACTTGTGTTTCTGGCTAGTGTTCCAGTTTCTTTTAAATTAACATTCACACAGAAGGAAAAAATGTGTTACAATCCCTTTTTGATGAAACATCACAGTGCAGTTTTATTTAGAGTACACCAAGATGGTTGAAAACATTGTTCCTTATATACTGAATATGGCAAGCTACACATATTGTCAATGGCACTGTCATGCTTTCCTCTATGTGATCATTCAACAAGGGCGGCAACAGGAATGTCATAGGTTCCTTTTGACATGGGAAGTGGCAACTCTAAGGTTCTTGGCTGAAGGGCTAAAGGGCAGATCAGTGTAAGAAGATCTGTCTCCTCCTCTCAAACGCCTCACCTCTCTGATCAAGGGGTGCCCCCAGAAGACAAACATGTCAATAAAATCTGAGTCACTAATAAACAGTGAACCAGTTTACCACAACCTATCAAAAAAAACAACAACTCCTGTTTAGAAGATGAGCACAACAATATTAATCCCATTATCATTACCAGCATTCTACAACATTTGCTTTCTAATGTAATGATCTGAAACCCACTGAAAGGGATGAATTCTCTTTGAAAACTAAATTTGCAGACCCTTTTCCTGGACTACATATAGCCACTCTTCCTTTTCTTTAGTATTAACTCTCCTTACTACTCTATTCTTATTGCAGAAATGCTTCCCTCACCCCAAACAAGAAAGTGTTGAAGAAGCTAAGCAAAGTGGCATGTATTCATGGTTATTTACTCAACATGCAAGTTCAGAAGATGAAGTCTGAGCAATGCAGTTCCCTCATTCCACAAAGCACCTAAGTGACTTAATTGCCAGGATCCATTTTCACAAATGACATGAAACTCCCCCCAACTTCAAATTATGATTGCTAGTGCCCCCAACCCAAGCTAGGGAAGTTTTTAGTGTGTGATGTATTGTGCTGTTACTATTTTTTGTTGGGAGCTGCCCAGAGTGGCTGGGGCAATCCAGTCAGATGGATGGCATATATTATTATTATTATTATTATTATTATTATTATTATTATTATTATTATTATTATGAAGCAGCAGCTGAGGAGCTCTTCAAAACACACAATTACAGTTCCAAGGCTCCAGCCACCTCTCAGACACAAAGTTTTTTAGCTTGTTCACAGGAGAGAACCAGAAAAGCAATCTGATTCCACAAGGGGACACGATTTAAGAAGCAGTATTAAATCACCCATGTCAGAGTACATATGATAACCATTGTCTTTTTCCTATTACAGTGCATCATGGCCAAAGTCACCTTTGAAAAATAGACCTGGAGCCCAAGTCACTTAGGTGCTTTTCTAAGCAACAACCACCCACACCCACACATAAGGTCAGACCTACATATATAGTATATAGTCTACACTGTAGTAACACTGATTGACGCCTCCTCATCCCCATGCCTCAGTATAACTATCCTAATTCTGCCTAGGTAGTCTTAATTTTGGGAGCCACTACATTAAGTTACTAAAGGTTACCACAGCATGCAAATTGAGGAAGCCTGGCTTTTTTAAAAAAAAACTGCTTCCAGTCCTCCTTACAGAAGCAGATTGTGCATTAGCTGTGCCATGAGACATTTTAAACATCAGAAAATTAAAGAGGAATGTTGTTACCTCGCCTTCTCCCATATGTCCTTGCTGCATGTCAAATGAGAAGAAAAACAGCCTTTCAAACATTGTTAAATATATATATATATTGTTTCACTTCCCTTATGATTGTTCAGTGGTTCTTAGGCTTTAATGCGCTGCAGACCACTTAAGAAACCTTCCACCCATACCCACATCTTTTGTCACTGGGTACACAACAACATGACAGAAGCTAGCAAAGAGATCTCATTTTGAAAACTCACTCTTTAGCTGCTTTGTGCTCACTAGGGCACCCTGCAGATCTGCAACTTTATTAGTAGTGACTGTTTCTCTCATGTTGCTAGGACACTGCATCTTTCGACTTCAGTTCTAGCATTCTGTGTGTTTCCTCAATATCATGACATTTGGTTACAAGGTACCACCCTCCCCAGTGAAAAATTTATACAGGAAAAACTGACAGGACCATACAAACACCATGACATCCAACACAGGAAGGTCAATGTCTAAGGGCCTACAACTCCCAGTTTAGCCCCACATCTAGCAAGTCACTTGTAAGCACATGATCAATTGGGATAAACCAGTGCAGGACTCTGTAGATTAGGTATGAGGCATCAAAACTGGTTGCTTTCTACCTACATCTATTGCACTCCCTCTGTTATTTGTCAGCTTTGGCCATTGAGAATAAATTGCTCCAATACTCTAGCTTCTCAATGCTGCCAGTGAAGAAGAAAAATACAGCTATGCTATAGCTTTTTGAGTTAAAAAGCTTCACACATCAACAAACACCTCATGCACAGAGCAGCAACCAGCAACGTTCTTTTTTACCTATTAAACCCAGAAACAAGATTACATCCCCCTAATTTCCAGAACAAGGGATAGTCCATTAGGCAGAGAGCATCATATGTCACATTATATCGTATTCAGCACTCAGTATTAGGAACATACAGCAAAGCTTACAGCCCACTATTTAAGAACCACTTGTATTGATTCTGAGGGTTCAGGCATTTCATCAACAAAAAATAGAAAATATGAACCCTGCAAAACATTTTGTTTTCCTAAAAGATTTGTTACTTTTGTTCCCGATATCTCCACTCCCAACACGTTTACTTGACCAACTCTCTCCACAGAACAGGAGCTTTTGCCAGTGGCTCTTCTCGCCTATATCCTCTCTTCACTCCTTTCAAACAAATTAAAATACCCCTCAGTCACATAGGGTCTGATGAGGCAAAACTGGCAGCATGTTCAGAGGGGCTGGAGCTAGAAAGGGGTGATAACTGTACAGTGGACAGGAAAATTCAACACTCAGTATCAACATACTGGAAAGGAAGGTCTTGACAGTAATTTCTGCTAAACATCAAGTATTTCATTGTTTATAAAACCAGAAAGGCTTAGGGTGTTTCTGTAATTACTGAAGTAAAAAATCTAGCTGCACTACTCTGCCTTGTGTTTGCCTGACAGAGCCTCAAGTGTTTTCAGAGCATTCCCTGCCTAAAAAGCTATAAAATTCTGCTTGTGGTCTATAACTGGCTAACAAAACCAAATATACAACACAACTTTCCTTGTTTGGTACACTGACGAGCTGGTCAACATAGCTGCAATTCCTAGTGAGGCCCATGAGAGTGATGCTGAATTGGCAGACTCCCTGTTCTGTCACTTATGTGTCACAAAGAGTCTGGTTTTGACATAAATGGTACCAAGAAAATAATACAGACTTGCAGTAGGTTTTCCTGCTGCAGATTTCTAAGCTGTCTCTAACACAGATTTCTCACAGAAACCACAGCCAAACACTACAACTTTAAAAACACATTTAAATATATGTAGACCTATTCATGTATTGAAACACAGTGACATTTGTGTCATCCACATTTATATTATCTAGACAACGCTATAGTGATTCTCAAAACATTCCTGAGATGAAGATGATGTTATCCCTATATCATATATTTCAAAAAGTTTTAGATGTTTCTGACTCAAGTACAGACTGAAGTTTCAGCTAGAGGCAGAGCTCAAGTGCATTGCCCCAGTGGTAATCTTCACAGGGTGCTTATGTTTGATAGATTAAGACAGGGGTGGGAAAACTCAGGCTGCAGGGCAAATTAGGCCTGCTGTGGTCCTAATTCAGCCCACAAGACCCATTTGAATGGGCTGTGGCGCATAATGTGCTCCCAATTGTTCTTCTGTAAAAGGGGTTTGCATTCAGTGCCTTTAAATTTGATGCCAAAGGAAAGCCCTAATGGGATTAGTTCCATTTGGAAGCTCCTGAGTGGAGCCATCCCTGCTGAAAGTGGGGCTTGCATTGAGCACTGAATTTACACTCAGCCCTGAAAGCAAGCCCTGCTTTAATCAGCTCCTCTCAGGAGCTCCATATCAGAGTCCCTGAGCAGAGCAGATTGCTGCTGAAAGTGGGACTTGTATTTTAACTAAGCTGTGCCTTGAAATTCAAGCCATGGCTCCAAAGGAAGAATTAAGAGGGCACTTCAAAGTATTTGCCAAATTCTTCCTTTGAAAGTGATATCACACATCTGATATCACCCAGTGTCATCTAAGTGTCACAGGTGGTCCCACCTACCTGTCAAAAGTAATTAGCAGTGGGTGGGCCACTTCTGGATCTAGCCTAGCAAAAGATTCCTGCACTGTTGGGCTGGATGATCCTTGTGGTCCCTTCTAACTCTACAGTTCTATGATTCTATAGCCACCCTATTTTCTGAAGCATTTTCCAGTATTTTTGTTACACACTTGAGAGAAGTCTACTACTTTATAAGTGCCCCAGTTCACTTTACATAAAATATGTCTTTCATCAAAGGAGCCGAAAAGCAGAGAAAGATTGCTTCTAAAACCTTTATAGAAAAATTTTGTCTGGATGCAAATCAAGTGATTTTAGTGCCAATTTACACAGCTTCCTTTGTTGACAAACCTAACTTCCATTGCTAGATTTCCCTCAATCCTAATTTGAAACTACACGAATGGCTCACAGCTGGGGAAATAGTCTGTAACTTCATCCCCAACCCCATTCACTGTGCCAGAAAACTGCAATCCTGTTATACTCATTGCTAAAAATTCATTTACCTCTCTGAATCTCTGTAATGAAGAACACTTTATTATCTGCCCACTGTGGAAGCAGAACCATTATAAGAATATTTATAGATATATATTTGTTAGTATCTGAAGGTAGCTGCCTTTCCAAAAGAAAGTCATCATCGCTGCATCCAGGTATTAACTGTAATGGGCACAGAGTTCTAGAATAGAATTTGAGAAACTGTTGTTTCTGCTAACCATTCCAAAAGTAGTGATAACTCCCATTCCAGCTTCTACTCTTCATTTATCTAGGACCAACAATTAAAGGCCTGTATGGAAGGAAGAACTGACACGATCCCTGTTTGTAGGGCTGGCTCTGGATACAACAGACAGGCGAGAGATGAAAGATGATAATAGTTTGACCAACACATGGGGGGTGGGGGGAGATAAAGTTGTGGCAGTAGCAGTACAGTACAGAAAAACATGAGGGTAGGATGGTCCTGCTTTGCAGGAGAAGCAGGTTCTGTGGAAAGGAGAACTTTGATAGAAGGCAAGGATGACTGTCATAGGCAGTTGGAGTTCACTTCCCCAAAACGTTACCTGAAACATTATGTAATACTACACCCATCAATGCTGTTACACCAATATTTCCTGCTGCAAACAAAGTGTAAAAGGAAAGACGTGTGGCATATAACACCTGCCTAAACATGCCAGGGAGCCCCAACTCGGCCACATCTCCCCAATATATTTGGAGGAAGTGTTTGCATAAGTCCCCAAGTTTGATCCCTACCATACACAATTCAAAAGAATTCCAGATATCAAGAGGTGGGGAAACTGTCTGCCTCAGACATCAGTAAGCCAGTGCTGCTGGAGTGACAAATACAAATGAGGTTGACCAATGGTCTGCTTCCGTAAGGCAGCTTCATTTGTTCACAAACTGTTAAGGATGTGTGCTGGTCACACTGTAAGAACAAAAGAAGAGCCTTGCCAGGTCAAATCAAAAGCTTATGTACTCTGGCATTCTGTTCTCAAGGTGGCCAACCAGATGCCTATGGGAAACCCTTGTGGAAAGATGATTACTCTGTAAAGTGTGGAGCTGCTTGTGATTTGAAGTTTTTGAGGTCAAGGGAATGATGATTAAACTGACAAATGAAACTATAAAACCACCAGGAACCATTCAATCAAGCAAAAATCTATAGGATCTCATATTTACCTGCTAACAGTTAAGTTTCCATTTTTCAACACTATTTACAAAGTGGCAACACATTTGTCGTTAAACCAAAAATTCCTGTACAGTTTATTCTGTAATTACTTTCATAAATTTTGTAAACTAGGGAACATAAGCTAAAATGCTTAACCTGATCTACTAGAATGCAAGAAAAGAATGGCCTAAGTGGATCACAGCAACAATGATCCATCTAATCCAGCACTTTGTAACTGGTCAGATGCCATAGGAAAGTTCACAAGCAGATCATGAAGACGACAACTACCCTGTATTTGTTAAGCAGATAGAATACCCATTTTTCATTAGTTACTACTGCTAATAGTCATTGATGTATCTAATCTCTATTAACTTGTCTAGACCTTTAAAAGAGAGAGAGAGCAAGAGAACCATCTAAGCTAGGAGCCTTCATCACACATTGAAACAATAAATGCTCTAAACTGAAATGTGTGCTAAGAAACAGTTTCTCTGAACCTACCAGCAAACTTTTTCTTCCAAACTTCAGCTGAATTACCCCAGTGCTTGCTGGGCAGCAGTCACAGGAGCAGTCCTTATGAGGCCTGTCAGGCCCCGCCCCAGGCCAGGTGCAGAGAGGTATCAAAAGCCAAGCCTCTAAAGGTCACTAGCACTTTACTAAAGCTCAGGAAACTACTGGGATCCAACAGGTGGTTCAAATTGGTGTGTGTTCCTGGTAGCTGATGTTGCATATTGACCAATGTGCTTCTATACTCTAAATTTTGAGTACAGTACTTGAAAATCACCCAGTTACAAATTAAGCCCACTATCAACCATAAATACTAAGAATCTTGATGGTACTGAATTAGCTTCTGTATTTTGTAGTCAATTGTAGGCAAAATTGTTCCTGGGGCAGCTACAATTAGAGAGAACAAAGAATAACTCAAGCAGTAAGG
Organism: Podarcis vaucheri; assembly: GCF_965113315.1. Classification (NCBI taxonomy): domain Eukaryota; kingdom Metazoa; phylum Chordata; class Lepidosauria; order Squamata; family Lacertidae; genus Podarcis; species Podarcis vaucheri. The sequence goes on along the minus strand of NC_138760.1, from coordinate 56,927,237 downwards.
AATTTGCTAGCATCACTGTATTGCTCTGTTCTGAGTGAAAGAAACCTACATGCTACAACATAAAATATCCAACACAAATTTTGCTTAACCTGGTCCAGCATTTAAGAACAGCAAATAAAGTTCCGATCCCTCAAATTCATTCATGACAAATTGTCCAAAACCCTTCTTACATTTACAGCATCAGAAGAGAAAGTTCAATTCATGCATGGGACACTAATGTGAGAAAGTGGCTCATGTGCAGCTAATGTGAATGAGATTAGCTCACATGAAGTTAATGTAAGAAATAGCAATGACAAAGTGGTTGGAAGGGCTAGATTGTAAAATACCTGAAGTTTGAGGTATACTACAAAACAGAACCCAAATTATTTATAAAAGAAAAAACAATAAATCCAGCCACAGTTACAACCTTTCAGTAACAACCTGTTTGTAATTTCTCTGGGTAGCAGTCTGATTAGGGAACTTTACTTATAAAATCAGTAACTTTATTTAGGGTGGCTGTAAACACACTGTTCAGATTACCAAAAATATTAAATCTTACATGCATATGCACAATACAAACTTACATAGGCTTTCACAATATCAGACAGACATTATGAAATGGTTTATTTCTAAGGTGGCCGATTCTCAGGAAATAAAAATAAGAAAAGTCACTTTTCTTTTTAAAAAAATTAAGCCAAGAAATGTTGTTGAATGGCAAAATAAAATACTTGCAAAACAATTGTAGAATTCTCCTCTTTGGGCTGACATTTAACAACACAACCAGATTAAATGTGTATATATGGAACACTAAACCAACAGGATAGGGCAGATTATAAATGTAATTATCATTAAAATTATAAATAAAAACATGTAGGGTAATTTAATTTTACCTCTTGTACCAGGTCCTGGGAGCCACTCAATAACAGGTCTAGAGTTGCTGCCATAACCAACTATTCTACAGCACTGTCATTTAAGGTATCTAGAAATTTTAGTTCTTTGTCTTTGAATTAGACAGGTGCATGTTCTTTTTTTTAATATGGTTTCCCATCATGATACAATAACTCAATGTAATCAGTACTTGTGAAATTCATTAGACTTTAGCTGCAAATTGGTCAGCCCTTTTCTTATGGCTCTCAAGTTAAGAGAGTACCTCCTTTCGAAGGAAACAACTCCAGTTTGGATTCCAATTCCCATCAGCTCCAACCAGTGACCTGTGATAATGTGGTTTGTACTCAAAAATATTTGGAGGGTACCACATGGGGGAAGGCTGTCCTATTCCAATAAAGATGAGCTAATTTTTGAAGAGCTGAGGTATATATAAACACGGGTTGGAAACTAAACTGAGCTTAAGGTGAAACAAAGCTTAACTGCACATTACAGTGATGCAGTGAGCAACATGTTTAAGGGCTGCTTAACAAAAGGGGGGGTCATTTGTCCACTGCCTAGCAGAAGAAACACCCTCAAACTCTTTAAAATGTTATTTCTGTCTTAGGAGCTGTGAATATTGAAACACTGGCCAGAAATAGGGCATCTAGAAGAACTGAAATATATATTAATTAATGTTTCATTTACAGTTTTCTTTGCTCATCCCCACCCTACCACAACCCAAAAGACCACTGCAGGGCAGTGATGGAAGAGGATATACTATGGCACTAGATATTGTAAATAGTCAACATGACTGTCCAGCAATAGTGTTGCCATAATAAACAGATGGACAGAGCTGCCAGTGGGCTTTGTTGCATATATTGTTTCTTTGGTGGGTGTTTGCAGGATAATCCAGTACTTCAGCACTAAGTTCCAACACCTTAGGCAGTGTTCCTGGAAACTCCTACTGTCTGAAATACTGCATTATGTGGTGTATTGTATAGTGCTAAAAGAGAAATAAAGATGCAAGGGTGTATAGTAACGTGAACTCTTTAAAAACATGTTGAACACTTTGTCTTTTCCTCACGAAGCAGGCCAAGGCACTGGCCATGAAAGAGGTTGGTGCTCTCATCCCCTCCTCAGGTCAGTTCTCCCTGTTCCTACTTCAGTTCCCGCTGTCACCACTGTACACAACCAAACCTACACTAATTCCTGGGCATAATGTGGCAGGTGAGAAGCAAGGTAGAGTCACAAGGTGAGTGGCAGCAAATCCAAAGGGCAACCACAGTATGCTAAGGGGATGGGAGGCTCTTATCTCACAAGTTCTCTGCTTCAGAACATTTGCTCACTCTGGTGCAGTTGCCACTACTGGCCCTGTGCTCACGCAACACTGTCACAGCTCCAGGTAGAGCACTCATCATGGGTCTGTTCTGAATGTACCTGTATGTCTTAACATCCCAGAACATATTCCAAACAAGTCTCTCCAGAATCACTTCATCCTTTGCTTATTTAAATAACAAGCCTCACTATATGCAAAACTAAACTTCAGATGGAATGTTCAATATACAGCTTTACAAGTAATCAGCTTATACTATGATTGTGCAATAAACTAATGCTTATTTAATGTTTTTTATTTTACTTAATACCTATTTAATTAAAAAACCCCAGACAACTTTGTAGCAGGAACTGAAATTTATTTAAAGCTCTGAATGTCAATAGTCATCCAACACTTGGCTTAAAGGAGGGTGGGGAGGAAATAAAAATTCTTGAGTTTCCAAGTTTGAACTTGGTTTGCTGTAAAATGAAGTGACACTGATAATTCCATTGTAAGAAAACGAGAGAGATTGTGTCTTTATCTACAAGTTATCAGCTTAATTAGAACAGATCTACAAACGCTCTCAGGAGGGCAGACCCCAAAGATAGAAGTGTGTGATCACAGAATTAAATACAGCAGCTGAAATTTGCCCTGTCCAGCTGAATGCTAAATAAATACCAGGTTAGGTGGGATAGAAACTTTAACAGTTCCTCAAATGACTCTGTGGAAAGACGGAACCGCCAAATAGCTTCAAATACTGCTGTATAAGGAATCAAGCACTGATGTTGCACAGCAGTGCAGCCGGCAGCCAAAAGAAACTAAATAAATAAATGCACACAAAATGGCATTGGCATGTAAGTAGGCCTTTATTGCTTTGTCACTCATGATGCCACTAGCAACAGCCATTGCAATAGCAACGTTTGGCCACTGCAATTGCAGTTCTGTGGTGTGATTGATGAAGGATGATATATGACATTGAGAGTACGTTCCGAGAAAAGGAAACAACTTCTGAAACAGAAGTCTTTCCACGAAGAAAGTATTGCAGCTACTGAGCAACAAATAGATAAGAACTGCACAATCATTGCTCTAATAACTTCATGTGAAGGAAGGCCCTCAATAGTCCTGTTTCTGCCTATACCCAGCACTGGGGAAGAAAGACTTAGCTTGAGATAAAGGGAGCTTTGTGAGCTCTCTGTAAATTGTTTTTCTCATTGAGATGACTTTGTCTAATTCACTCAGTTTCAACTTAGAACTCCCTTGCCCCTTTTCTGGAACTTTTCAGCAGACCTTTGGGAAGTGAAATGGCTAACTGGTAAAGTATCTGCCTTGCATGCAAAAGGTCTCAGGCTTTATCCTCAGCATCTCCAGGTACAGCTGTGAATGCTCTATGCCTGAAACCATGGAAAGCTTCTGCCAGTTAGTCTAGGCAATACTGAGCTAGGTGGATCAGTGTCTGACTCAGTACAAGTTGGCCTCCTATGTTTCTTTGTAAGTTGTTTTATAAGAAAGGAGCAGTCTAGAGTTTGCAACCACCACATGGACATCAAGCCAAATAAGGAAACCAGAACCAGAAACACAATCAGTGCATTTATTTCAGTTAGTTTTCATACTATCCAAAAAGGTAAATCAGACCAGCATGAAAACATAAAAGAAATTAATTTTGAAAAAGAGACACTAAGAGAAAAGGATCTATAACTATGTCATTTCTAATGACTTCAAAATGAAGTTTGTTACACAGTCAGTTCTCTTCTTTGTGACAGTGGCATCCTCTGGCACAGACTTTGAAATTCTTCAGACACCAGAAGGGAAAAGTAGGTTTCATCATAGAAGCAGTTTCTTTCTTCACAAGCTATTGTACCATGGTTATTGCTCAATGACCTTGGCGGATTCTTGCTGCTATTTTGGGTCTATTCATTCTTTTGATGTGTCATTTTTCAAAAATGAGGCTCACATTGTTGGTTTCACTGAAGTGAAGGAGAGCACCTCCAATGTCCTCTCATGCAGAGGTCTCTAGGTAAGGCACATTTAACTGAACTCCCGCAAAGTAGATTTGAGCCAAATGACAATTCAATAGCAACATTCGTTAAGAAGTTGTCCAAAATACTGAGGGGTATGCTACTGTCAGGTAGCAAATGCATTATAAAAGCCAACTGCCATTTCATAAATGCTACCTTGAGAGTTAAAAGTGATGCCTCACCTTGAAGACATAGGATTCATTGAAAGGGCTGAATGAGCACTTTGCCTCAGACCAGCCTTCTGCAACCTCAAGGGTGGGGGATCTTAGGCCCTTTTCCTTTAAAGTTGGAAACTGCACTCCATAGCACAGACGGCTTATAAAATTCTTCTGGTTCAAAAGAGGTTTGCCATAAATGAGAAAGGGGAACTGCTATTTGAGAAAAACAATTCCAAAGCTTCCTTGGTATGCAAAGCTAATCGCAGAGTTCTCTGGATACAAGCCACCCTCACTAAGTCCAGATAATAAAGCCTCCCTTTTGTTTACTACAGTGTCAAGCAGTCCCATTGTCAATTTTTATTTTATTATTATTTTGCCAACTAGCAAAATCCAAAATACATTTTTTTCACTTTTAGGTCCAGCAACTTGCAGGTCCCTCTTAAGCACTGACTGCAGTATATAATTGTTGTTTGAATAAAACTTTAAAGACATTCATAGCAAACAATGTAGTATTATTTGCTAAATTACGCACAATACATGTCACGATCTCAAGGTGGCAATCTAAGTTTAGGTATGAAAAGAACATATTGCATATATTTCTCTTTCCCCCTAGAAGGCAGGCTAAATGGCTTCAAAAATTCCAGAAATGTTACACCTCTACTTTCCAACAGCTAGAATCTAAAGCAGGCATAGGCAAACTCGGCACTCCTGATGTTTTGGGACTACAACTCCCATCACCCCTAGCTAACAGGACCAGTGGTCAGGGATGATGGGAGTTGTAGTCCCTTAACATCTAGAGTTTGCCTATGCCTGATCAAAAGTATCAACTTCCCAATCAGATGATTTCTTCATTCTCTTAAATCTTTTGAAAGTTAACCCCATCAAACACATGTTCTAGGCTCCCCTCCCTTCCCAGTCCACCCCACCCCACCTTCTACATTTAACATATTTACAGTTCTGTTATTGCCAGAGTCATTTTCTTGTTTCTCTACTCATACTTTGCAGAAGCTTGTTCTGCTGAAAGTCCAGCACTCATCTTATCCCATACCACACAAGCACCTCCTACATGCATTTTTACACAAGTGCCCCACTTTCTCTTTGCTTTCCAAGAGAACCACCTACTACTGAAACGGATGAAAATGAACAACAATGACAGAGGACACCTTCTTCAGGTGTTCTCTATACATGTTAAGTAAACATACAAGAGGGGGCCATGGGGACAAGCACATGTCCCCATCCCCACCAGTTCTTCTGGGTTGGAGGCAGTCTTCTGAAGCTGGAAATCTCCTGCCCTCACTGAGGCTCCCACACATTTTAAAACCCTGATTTTCCAATTTGTGTAGGGAAATCAGAAGAATGGCAGGTTTGGTGGTGGTGGAATTACTATTCCTGCTTCCATGCCCCCCCTGCATGTTTACTTAACTTGTATAAAATATGCCTTAAGAGGGCTCGAGTTCCATACAGATCCTTCAAGTATCAATGAAGGGGGAGAAAGCACCAATATAAAGATTTTGACACTCCCCTATCTCCTGAGAATGTACAAAGCTGGTAACCAGTTGGGTTATGTTTTGAACTTTAAAAACTTGGCTTCTTATTAGGCATTACCACCTTAAGCAAGCCACTGGGAGGTTTACAGCTTCTTCAAGCCAAGGGGTCACTTGGCTCTACTCATCTCTCTAAAAACAAGCTCAAATAGTGATTAGTTAGCATTATGTCTTATTTGAAGGAGGCAGCTTACTTTAGAATAACTTCCTTGAATAAGGCTTTATTTTAAGCATAGTTTCAGTGAGCTGTTTATTAGTTGTCCAAAATACTGAATAAGTCACTCATTTGCCTTTGATCTTACACACTAGTGGCTGAAAGCTCCGTCAAAGGATGTTCAACAAGTCAGTGGTTGCCGTTTTACTGCAAATGGATACATGTGACTGCAACCTCAAGAGAAGTCCTCAAACCACAAAACCTTCACACAGAAAGTGTTCCAAGCATAATAGGCACTTCAGAAAAATCAGCAAATCTACAGGAAAAATAATGGGCCCATCACAGAAATAAATGAAGGGAGAGTTTAAATCATTCCTTTCCTTCACTCCTCTTACTCTATCTAAATAGGGTTTTTTTCCTTTTGAAAATTTGTATTGATTTATCAAAAAATATGGGCAAACTAACGCATAACCATACAAGCAATAATGAAACCATACATGGAGCAGATTGAGTATAAAAACAGAGGTGCAGTTACATATAACCAAGTCTTTAAGCTGAGTCTATATAAACCAACCACATCTAGGAGTGAGTCATGGGAGGAGTACTTATACGGTGCTCCCAATTTAGATAATATAAAAATGGAGACTAGGCTGCATCAAAACTGTTCAGTTTGGTTTTGCCACAGACTACACTCTATCAACATTCAGATAAAGCAATGTTCCATACATTAGAAAACCACGAGGTTTGCATAAAAATCTAGAATTTCTTCATATTACAAAATTATTACAAGGCAGCTGTGTTGCAATACATGCAACAGCCTCTCTAATTAATGCAGAAAGTAATGTGCTGTAGCTTGCTGCACACAGCACTTAATGTCACCCAACTAGCTTTTGAGTCAGCATTTTGCAACTTGAAAAAGATAGACTAAGAAGACATATGGCACGTTGAAGCTCTGAACTTCTTTGTGACACAGTCTTCTTGTCACCAAAATTTCTTTTTCATGCATATAAGAGGTGGACTAAGAAAACACAAGCAGAATGTTTCTGCATCCTCCTATTTATAGATTTTGCTTGCTGCTTCAAGAAAGCTTCCCCTGTTATTTAACATATTATACTGGGGCCTTCCCATAGTTTGCCATTACTTCACCATTCTAGTTGTAAGTGGCACCATTTTATTTTAATACTGGAAGAGAAAAGTGAGGTGTTATAGAAATCTTATCCTCAATGATCAAAGTACATAAAACACTGTACAGTAGTTGTCTTAGCAATTTAATATGATGCAACCAGCTGGGCTTGATACATTTAATGTACCTCCTACAATACAGTGGTGCCTCGCAAGACGAAAAGAATCTGTTCTGTGATTCTCTTCGTCTAGCGGTTTTTTCGTCTTGCGAAGCAAGCCCATTGACGGATTAGCGGATTAGCGCTCTTAGCGGCTTTTAGCAGTTTATCGGATCAGCTGATAAGTGGCTTAGCGGCTTAGAAAAGGGCGGGGGAGGGGGGGAAACCGCAGGAACTCGCAAGACATTTTCGTCTTCTGAAGCAAGCCCATAGGAGATTCGTTTTGCGAAGCACCTCCAAAACGGAAAACTCTTTCATCTAGCGAGTTTTCTGTCTTGCGAGGCATTCGTCTTGCGGGGCACCACTGTAACCTAATCTGCTCTCATTAATACTATCACCACTTTATCTTCATAGATTTTAAGAATGGAACAGGAAAACCAATAATTATATATATATAATGACTTCATCTAAAAGGGGGTAATTTTTAATTCTTCCTCAACATCATTAACCTAAGTATTTCGCCATTTTAAGAGCACTTAATGACTTTGCTTTGGTTGCTTTTAACTAGCCTCACACAACAGTGTGAAAGTTTAGCAGAGCTGAATACTTAATCCCAAATTCACAGGTATATTAATCAACTGATGGTTAGTAACTTGGAAAGATTGTGGGGTTATTATTATTCATTATTAATGTTAATAACAGTTTGATTTATTACTTATACGTCACCCTAAGGTCTCAGGGCAGGGTACAACAATATAAAATACAGTACAATATTTAAAAGAGTTTAATCAAAAAAATAGGGTTATGATAGATAAAAAACAGATTATTATGGATAGCTCGACAAAAACATTAACTCAGTGTGTAGTGTTAAAAAAGAGGAAAATTCCAGGCAAAGCATTGACAAGAAGACTATCAGTATCATAATGTCATTCTATAAAATCTCTGGTTTGGCTGGATTCGAAATCCATAGTACCCCATAGTACAGAAATGGATTCAATGCAAAATGGGCAACCAAAGTGATCAAGTGGGTTAGGGCACTTTCCCTACAAGGAATGACAAACACACTTGGGACTTTTCAGTTTAGTAACTTCTAAAGGGTTTTCGTTTTGTTTTTTTGAAACAGGCTTATAAACATTAGACCTTTAATCTCTGGGTCATGGAATCAAGCCCCATGTTTGGCAAAATATTCCTGCATTGCAGGGTGTTGCACTAGATGACACTTGTGGTTCCTTCCCTACTCTACAATTCAGTGAGTCTACGGCATGAAGAAAGTGTATAGAGAAAACGTGTCCTCCCACTCTCATAATGCTAGAAATTGGGAGTCACCCAATGAAACTGATTGGCAATAGATTCAGGACAGACAAGATAAAGCACATCTTTACACAATGCATAATTGATGGATTCACTACCACAAGATGTGGTTACCAACACTAGCTTTAGATTACTTTAAATGAGGATTTTGTAAAATCATTCAGTATAGATCTATCAGTAGCTATCAGCCAGGGTGGCTAAGTGGAAGATCCATTTTCGTAAACAATATTCCACTGAATACCCATTAAGAGGGATGGACACATGGGAGGCCTATTGCATCCACGCCCTGTTTGATGACTTGCTGGAGGCATCTGGTTCAGCACTCTGGAAAACAGGATGCTAAACTAAATGAAGGCTTGATCTGATCCAGCAGGGCTCTTCTTATGTTTTTATGATACCACTATTCTCCTTCAGTTAATCAGCTTCTTCCTGCCCTACTTCCAGGCAACTGATGAGCATTTGAGACTATGCACTATATTTTATTATAGGGAAGAAAGCATAGTCTGATTCATTATTAGCATGACAATGATCAAATTGCCATCTCAAATAACTGTAGTGAGGAGTAGGAGAAGCATGTCTCTCTGTGTCAAGTTCAGTCCATGAAAGTCAAATCTCTCATAAAGGAAATGCAATTAAGTCTCTAGAGAAAGACTTCTGCAGACACTCTTGTGGATATAAATATCAGACGGAAAATGACAGCTGCTCAAGGCAGGCGAATAACGGAGGATTCAGGAAGGTGGTCAACAAAAACAAAGTTCCCTAACATTTGACAATAGTTTAGAGGACAATTGTTTGGGTAGTATAATTCACTGTCTCTACTAAAATACAAAAGTGCAGAACTTTAAAAAAAAATCCAGGAAGAAAAACCAAGCAAATATGCTTCTTTAGGAGGCTATTGATACACATTTACCCCCCAAACAAAAATCCCCTCTACATACAGGAAGCTGCCCTATACCAAATCAGACCATTGATTCATCTAACTTAGTGCTGTCTAGACCAACTGGCAGCAGCTCTCCAGGGTTTAAGAGACAGGGAGTGCTCCCTACCTGCTATGAATTGAATCTGGACCTTCTACACACAAAACATTCTCGACCTCAGAGCTATGGTACTTCCCCATACAGACAAAAAAAGTCTGCAGTCTTCTGGGGTTATTGTGCTAACAATGTCTCAAAAAAATTAAGAGGGGAGCAGTTTTATTGCTCTTCAAAATTCACCAACGATAACCAGAAAAACATACCCTTTTGCAGCTATCACTTAATAGTGACTTACCCCAAGGTGAACCAACACCACGGTTTCCTACATACATGTTTTGTTTTCTTCAGCTTTTAATTATTCAGTTGGGTATACATTTTAAAAGCTGAACATAGGCTACTGTCTCTTCTTGCTAGGCAAACACATTTGAGAGAACAGGAGTGTATGTATGAGAGCTCACGAGAACTTTGGGTAACAATCCTGATTTCTAATCTTAGCCAAGAGATTTGAACAGGTCACAGAATCACACACTCTTTTCCAAGATCTACATTTCATACAGCAGGGATGAGAAATCGGCAGCCTCCAAGTGGTTGTTGGATTACAGCTCCGATCATCCCAACCATGGGTGGGGCTGACATCTGGAGGGTTAGCAGTTCTCCATCCCTGTCATACAGTAATTTCTCCAACCCTTTCTCATAACCCATTATCATGGCTAGGTATTAAATTGCATCAACCTAACCAGTGTTTCTACCACAATCAAGATTTTGAAGCAATTCTGCAAACCCTAGGCACAATGGGAACCTTGGTTAACATGAAACAGTGTTAAGGTCAGTGCCGATGTAGTTATTAACCATAATGATGGGGGCAGGAAAAGGGAGAATTCTCACGAGAGAGAAGGCAGCTCACAAGTCTGTGGCCCATTCCCAGGAACTACTGGCCATCTTAATTCATCCACCAACCATTTATTCCATGTTATTATATGGTTTTATGCTAATTTTTCTCCTGGTGCAACTTTTATATTAATTGATTTGGTTGACTGTATTCATATTTTATTTATCTGAAATCTGTGAACTGCCTAAGGGACATGATTAATTGGGTAGTATATGTGACAAAAATACATTAAAGATATTTTTTTTAAGTTCTTCTTTAGTGGCTAGTTCGTTAGTAACCATTTCCCTCTCAACGTTTACAGGCTTCCAGCACCGACAAGTCAGTGGTGCTTGGATCCAGAGGCAATGGTGGGAAGAACAATGGATGTGACCTGAGTACGGTGGGCTGCTTTCCAGCCACACAAAAGTCAGAGGCTTCTACATTCCAGTCAACCAGGAAGAGGCATGATCACAGTTCAATGACATATTCCTGCTAACCAGAATCACCCAAAGAGGGGCTGTGGCTTGGGAGAGTCCCACAGTCCACTATTAGGGCCCGGGATTCTCTATCCCTGACCTTAAGGCAATAGCCACTGAGGAAAAGAACGATTATCATGTCTCCAGCCTGCCTACAATCAACTCTAGCTGTCTTTGCTTGTTTCAAGGGGTACTTCAAATTTTTCAGTGGTCAAAGTCTGACATTATGCATGATTACTTCTTATGTGATGAATGTAACATGCAGCCAAGCACTCAGTCAGATATTAATTGAGCTATCTGTGCTACCATTATCCAGTGTGCCAATCCAATTTCATGGGATTCAAAATGTTTTCTAGAGTTATAGTGTGAGCCTATTTTTAAAACTTCACAAGCAACAAAGGTTTCTGCCAATTATCTCACATTTGAAAGGAAATGCTACCTTGAAAAATAACTTGTAGTATACAGAAATATTTATATCCCCGCTTACCCAGTAATGAGTTGATGAATAGCTTTACAGAGTCACATCTTACAGCTTTTGGGGATGTTTATTAAAAAAAAAACCTATGAAGAATTACAGTAAATAGCCTCTTAAAAGCGTGCAATGACAAAATAGCACAACTGAACTATAATAAATATTTTACATTAAATAGCTAAAATGCATACATGGAATGTTAAGAACCTTGAAAGCAATTCTATTTTAGATTATGTCTATTTGGAGGCCAATTAACCTAGATTACTTATTTATAAAAGGAAACCATGTCCCTTTTCTGCAGTTCTTATCAGGATGAAGCACCTAAAAGTACACAGAATATTTCACAGACCAAGCAGTTCTGATTGCTATGACAAGGTGACCACAGATTCAGTTAAGTAAGACATTGACACAGTTTGCATGTAATGCTAAACCAACCCATGGCTAAAGACGAATGTGTAAGCATATATGTATTCACAGCAAAGATGGCAGCAACTTCACTCCTCTGGTCATCCTGGAGCAAAGCCATGGTCTGGCATGGCATCACATCCAAATCAAGGCTCATGGTGGTTTGCGTTCCCCAGACAAACCATGAGCTGTAAGTCCCACCCCACCCCCCGCACCCAAACAAACCATTAGTTACAGCTTATGGTTTGTCTGGAGCAAGACAAATCACAAGCGCAGGTTCAGATGTAATGCTAAGCCAAACCATGGTTAAGCTCCAGGCAGTGTAGCAGCAGGCAAAGCAGGCACCCAAATGAGGCAGGGTGAAGCAGCTGCCTCAGGTGGCAGAAATGCAAGAGGCAGCACCCAGCCTCCCCACTGCTTCTGCTACCACTGGAATACCCCACTCTCGCCTAGTTTCGGAGAGAGTGGGGAGTTCCACCACTCTGCTTTGCTGCTGGTCTCTCTCTGTCCCTGGGGGCAGAATGAGGCCCGCAGGAAAGTTCTCTGCAGGGCAGGGAGTCTCAGCAAGGGGGAAATCCCTTCCTACATCCCACCACCACCACCACCAGTGGAGTGGAAAGAGAAAAAGGCCCTACAGAGCCTCATGCATACACACCCCAAATGTGGGGGCGGCAGCAAGGCATTTAGTCTCAATCACCAAAATGCTTTGGGCTGCCCCTGGAAGCAGGAGGACCAGAGGAGGTATGAAGCTGCAATTTTTGCTACAAGTAGTCACAGGCTCACACATTCATGTTTAACCATGGTTTGGCTTAGTGTTATTTGCAAACCAGGCCATTAGCCAGTTGTGGATACTCAAATGAGGAAGTGAAAGTTATCTGAACCACATTCAGAGGTACTCCTCCCAAGAAGCAAGGTACAGAAGATACAGTCCTTGGAAAGGCCCTGAAACCCAACAACAGTATTATGTAACTGAAATCAAACCATAATGCATGTTCGTTGCTACTGTTCAAGGCATGGGAGTTGCCTAGTTACACCACACCACTTGCTAAATTGCGTTTTCTATAAGCTGGTTCCACCCAGCATAATGTAAGTTATATACTTGATATCAGTATAAGCCTGCAAGGTAGTTAACTACAAAGATAGGACATTTTTGTACTTGCACATGAGGCAACATGGTTATATATTAAGATTCCATTTCACATATTTTAAGGCCATGGCACAGGAGGCTAACTGAAACTGGATTTGGCTCTCTTCTCTTTGAGGAAAGACCATACCTGCTGCTCAGGTCCCCCATATGTTTCACCTGGCTAATTTATTCTCCACCCTGAATAGCTATTTAGGTTTGGTGACAGTGGTAGCTACTGCTTTCACCCCAGAAGTGGGTAGAAGCAACTCTGGGTAGCCACTGTGTCAAGCATTTTGGGATTCTTTGTGACAAGAAGAACTATTAAAGGGTAAGTTAATTCCATTACTACCAGGAACCTAGACAATAGAAGAAATTTACTTTCCAGGAAGGCTGTAAATCTGCTCTAGCCATGCCAAGGCCAGTGATGAACTAGAGCAAAAGCCTTGGACAAAGTAAATAAATAAGGGAGTCTGACACATAAAACCCCAAGACATGTAAGTTAAGATTATTGCTTAAGCACTGACCCTAAACAAGACAAATGTATTGCTTAGCATGCTGCTTCTAGGAGGCTGTACATTACAGTGGTGCCTCGCAAGACGAAATTAATCCGTTCCGCGAGTCTCTTCGTCTTGCGGTTTTTTCGTCTTGCAAAGCACGGCTATTAGCGGCTTAGCGGCTATTAGCAGCTTAGTGGCTATTAACGGCTTAGCAGCTTTTTAAAAAAGGAAACAAACTCGCAAGAACTCGCAAGACGTTTCGTCTTGCGAAGCAAGCCCATAGGGAAATTCGTCTTGCGGAACGACTCAAAAAACGGAAAACTCTTTCGTCTTGCGCGTTTTTCGTCTTGCGAGGCATTCGTCTTGCGAGGTACCATGGTAATATATTTCAGGTATGTTTTGATTCAAACCATTTTCAGAACAGAAGAATGGTTATTTATGTGACTTCATCAATTCCTCAAGCTGTACCATTTTCAGCTGATAGAAGCATTGTTCATTTTGTCAGACAGCAGACATTTATTAATTTATTCTCTACATCCCGAGTAGGCAGTATGTGTACCCACTAAGATGTTTCTGACAAAGTTTTCAATGTCAAAGTGTCATTGTCAGAATTTACAAGATTTCAGCAGTGAATTTGGACTAGGAGTATCATCCATTCTGCATAATGCACAGATTAACTGGAGTCTGCAGGAGCACAAAATGCTCAATGACAACAGATAATTTTGTCATCACATATGCCAGAGTTTAAAAGATTTCAAATCAGCTCCAAGTCTGAACACTGGGGAGTCAGGCCACTTCTATATCCCTAATTACTAATTACCATTGTTGAGGCCTCAGCCTGCTCTTGGGACTGGTTGTTCCTAGGAACGCTTGAGCCAATCCATATAATGGGAAATATAGTTACCACAGTCAAAGAGGCTACCCATATCACCAGGCCTAGGAGCAGAGATGGAACATGGGAACTACCTTTCCCATAATTCCAAGAGTCATTGAAAAGAAGTTAATTATGGAGTGGAACCAGTGCATTTGGCCTGTCCCAAGTTAAATGGACCTTAAACTTCAATTCAGGGGCAAATTCTGCACCATCTTGTTCTGTAGGTGTATTACAATATAGAGGAACCACAATGAAACAACACTGAGTGGCATCTTCATCCAAACCAAAATTAATCACTTCTGTAACTTATATGCTTAGCTCACATTTTCTACCAGTTTACCAGACAGACAGTACATACACAGCTCTAGGGCTAGGTCAGTTGGTTACCTTGTACTCCAACAAAACCCCTAATATTCAAAGGACTCTTGTACATTATATCTATGGTATAACAGGATTGCCCAAGACTGTAAAATATCATACTGAGGAAAATAGGCAAACAGGGTAGGTACATTTTACATATCTCCAGATAAGGCTTCAATTTTAAATCACATTTTAAAAGTGTTACTAATCTGAAGCCACTTCAGAAAGCAATGCTGGAAAACATGGCCTGTGTTTTTAAGTGGTATTATGCCAAGGCCATTAAGCACACACAAATGTTTTACTGACGGCTTCCACTTGAAGCAAAAGAAAAAGGAGGTCCAGAGTCTGGAGAAACTAACAAATAGGAGGGGGAAGTAACTGCTTTAGCTATTCTATAAATACTTGAACTTCATACTTTGTGCAAGTATGTCAGCCTAATTATTTATTGCAGGAAAAGAGTAATCCAAGTTTACCTTTCAGTGAATCACTTTCAGCTCTCATTATGTCAATTAGCGAGTTCTCCAGTGAATGCATGTCAAAAGTTCTCGTGCGATCCTGCAAGTAAAACACAAATACCAGTTTAAAGAGAATGCTACTAAGAACTACCCAGAAACCTTTTCAAAACAGATTTTTTTAAAGCAGCAATTTAATAACATACTCTGAATCAGCTTATATTGATAGAGTAAAGCAAACTATTAATGGTTTGGAGAACAGTTTGTAAGCACTGGAGGCTCAAGCATTTACTGAAGTTATGTGGGAATACACCGACCGGATCAGTCCCTTGGAGCACAATAATTTTGAAACAAAAGTACTGTAACTTCAAGTTAGGAAGTCAAGGTTATCTGAACCTAATTCAGAGGTACTCCTACCAAGAAACAAGATACAGAATATATAATGTCTGCATCATTTGAGTAAATATTTTTCATTTGTAGCATAAAGATTGCTTTAACCCAATTTAGTTTGATTTAATATTTGCATGCCACTTTTGCAAAAAAGTTGAGCTCAAAATGGCTCACAATAACGAAGTATTAAAAACAAGTGAACAGCATTTTGATCAATACACTCATATCAAGTACACAATAAGTAAGGCAAAATCATTTTACAAATAATGCAGTTCAAAACAACCTCATATTAAAAAAAATATCCAAAAAGATTTTTTTTCAATATTTATGGCAAATCAAGACCTAGTGAAAAGCATTTCAGAATTCGATGTCACTAAATGATGACCTTAAATATGTTGTGTGTTTTAGACAACACTTTCTCTCATATAAAATCCCACTACTTTTAGGGATCTCCAATAGGCTACCTTTCCATGGATAATTAGATACGTGTACCCAAAATGGGGATTTTCCAGTGTAGTATGGCAGCTCTGGAATCCTTTTTTTGGGAGGCCTCCAAGGCTACATCATATGGTGTTAACTGTCAACTGAACACTTACTTATTTTAGAATACATTTTAGTTCTCAAGTCTCAACATGGATAGTTTTGCTGTCACTGTATGTAATTATATTGATATCTTGCATTGATTTTTTGCTTTGTGTTTTGTTAGGTTGTTGTAAACTACCTTAAGCACATTCGGGATGGAAATGCAGTTTAAATATCCAAAATATACTGAAGCAAATTTAAGACAGTCAAGAGCTACCACCAGTCCTGTTTGGAAAGTAGAATCACAATATGTGAATAATAAACAAAATAATAAAAATATAACCCTGTCTGATGCAAGGCCATGTTTGCCAAATTTCATCAACCTGACACGTCAAATGCTGATTTAAAACCACAGACTTCAAGCCTCAGCAAAAGTAGTTTCATAAAACAATTATATTTAGTTCTTTATGCAATTAGAGTAAAACATAACTAGTTATGCATTTCCAAACACTCATATTGATATAAACGAAGTGGTGAAATAGTCCAAGTGGGAAAAATTCTCATTGAGCTAAATTTTTATTCTCCTACATTTCTTATCTTTTTCTTTTATTTTTTTACTCTACTGATAGGATATATTGAGGCTTGTATTCCCCCCCCCCCGGCATGTTATACAAAGGTATAAATAATTCTTTTAAAATCTGAAGCATTTTTAAATACAGTATTACAAACAACTTTTTATGACCATAATCTCAAAACCATCCTCTTAGCATTTAAAGCCCAAAGAGCTCATCTATTTACTTGAAATGCAGCAGTGCAGTACATAATGTCATTTGCTCTGCGCTATACAGTTATCAGTAGTTTCTGGTCAGATGCAGTTCAATAAAAACTGCAAGTTTTGGAATTCTACTTACTTCAAATATTGGTATTCCACATTACCTAGTGTTCCAGATAACAAGAGTACACTGCATATGTTGAAATTCCATTCAGTGTTGTGAGACCAACATTGGAATTTGCATAGATATTTAACAGAGGCACAATGACTTGCAGTGAAGACATTACCATGTTGTCATCTGTAACACACTTCCCAAGTATTTCTCACATACAATAGCCAAAACTTAGCACGTAATTTCATAGTTCACTCTTGACCGAAACAACAAATACCCAACTAAACAGAAAGTTCAACGTTGTGTCATCTGGAGGAGGTAGAGCACTCTGGAGGAGCCAGCCACTGATGCTGCAAAGTGCAGCATGCATGACGTACGACATGCACCAGGCCCCCTCAACAATATCCAACAAATATTCAGAGGGGTGAAGACACCTCCCCCGCCCCCGAGTTGGCATGCCTGCTAAGATGTACCCACTGTTTTATATTTCAAATTTCTCATTGTTGTTTTAATGGGTATAACATTAGTCCCAGGTAGTCTACTTAAATTCACCTACCTAAAAAAATAAAATAAAAAATGTTTCTGCTCTAAAGGAAAGTATTGTGAACTTACTCTGGACATGGGATTAGCAACAAGGCTTTGTTTAACTATGCACACGAGCCCTGCTTGCAGTTCTTTGCTCCCTAACCTTGAGGTCAAGCTGTAATTTTCCAAAGTCAGTAGACACATGCCAAGTTATATACCAGCTCATCTCTTACACCCATGTTCAAGTGGCCAGGTAAGTAATAAAAGCACAGAAATCCAATAGTAGAATTATATTTTTAAAATATAATTCTCCATCAAAACTTGCTTTACTCCCCAACAAGGGAAAAGATGAAAAGAAAATTGTTAAGTCAATGCTTGAAGCAACAGACCTTGTTGATGCTGAGCTTTGCTAGTATACACAGTTTTCGAGTTTAAAATGTGTATCCTTCTCAATTTCTTACCACCTTATTTCCTTACTGTCTCCCTAGGATCAGATGAAAATGAGAAAGGTCTATGTATCTGCACACTGATGACTATATAACCCAGATCTCAAAACTGGAGATTTCCAGCTTCAACTTCAACTGTGTCCGTTCACCCAGAGTTTTATGTAGATGCTTAAGCAGAACAAGGAAAGAACCCTGCACGCAACTCGCCACGGGGAGGAACAGTAGCTGCCCCAGCATCATTTTCTGAGCCCTGTCTCAGAAGGAATAAGCAGAGCCTACTTAACAGTGCACCCAAGCCCTACCCCCTTGGTCAATGGTACTGATTGTGACTGAAAAGTCCAGAGGAACCAACAGGAACACAGTCCACCTTCCATCTTCTGATGTAAATAATCCACAAAAGTGATAAAGGCTGTTTCCAGTCCCAAAGCAGGCTGTAACCCCAGATTGAAATAGCTTACCTTAAAGTAATAAGAATTTATCTTATTTTATACACACATTGTTTTGCTCTCATATCATAGAAACAGCTTCCAGAAGTAATACAATATTTCAGGTTATCTAGAGAGATTAACTTGTGTTTTGCAAGTTAATCACTGGGCCCTTTATGGGCAAGTTCAATGATGCCAAAGTTTTTTTTTAAAGCCATAGAAGAAACATGCACACAGGACAATATATTGCAATTGCGTATAAGGAAAGTTTTGGGAAAGTCCAATGGTGAATAGAGCTAAACATATTTTTAGCATTACAGGATCCTAACAGACCTACAAGGAGGTCATTTCCTTTAGATATGTTCATACTTAAAAGTGAATTCAAAGCTGGAAAGCAAGCCAATGGAACATCAACGCTTATATTCCCATTAGAGAAGGTAATGTGGCTTAGTGTACAGTTTTGGACTTCGGCTAGATTGTGATCAGCATGTTCTAAAGTCAGAAAGAAGGAACAGAAAGAAGCCAAAAACTTGTGAAAAATAGAGGAGAGCTCTATTGATCCCTAATACCTGTCACGCAAATGGAGGAGCCTACACAGGTTCCATCTTCTCAACCAGGAAAGATAACCTTAGTTCACCCATGGTAAAAAAAAAAAGGCAACAAGTTATCTCACAAAACAACAAAGAGAGACTATAAAAGCATGGTCCACATTCCAAGGCAATGCATAATTTTTAAGAACATTTTTAAAATGTTCATTTTCCATTTTAGTTAGAACGCTACTTACTCTTATCATTTATGCTAAGTACGGTGGAGCACTCATGGGTTCTGCTATGGGTCAGCAGAGCTCATGGCTGAGACAGACATTATCCTCCCATTTAATATAAGCAGGGTACTGACAATACTATTCAAACTGACAGCACTTGCAAGTTTCTGCACCAGCCAAAACTCATGTGATTGTGTAAAAAAATACCTATTTAATTTTGAACATCAAGCATTAGAACAGAACATTAAGGAAAGGTTTGAAACTCTTTGGAATTAGTCATCCAGTTGTCATAATTAATGAGTTGTGAGCATCAAGTAGGTGTGATGCCAGTTTTAGACCTGCCACATCTTGCAACAGTATCTGCATTCATGTATCAAGAAAAGTTATAAAGACATTCAAGTCACTGTGTAAAAACACAGGGAGATCCAGGAAAGCATAGCTTTGACAAGTGAGCATTTTTTACATCCTGTTTCAGCAGACATATGCTTAAAAACCAATGAGAGTCTGACCATTCTTAGGAGATACAAGAAATTCCTATGAGATTAACTCAGCAGCCTTTCACCAAACCTAACTTACATATGGATACAATGACTGGGTAGGAAGATAGGTGCTGTGCAGGTTCCCTCTACATGACTTACAGGAACTAATAGGGCACTGTCTATTTTTACAGACTTTTGACTTCACACTGTTCCTTCTTATTTAATTTAAAGCACATAATCTCATCATATTCTGAACTATTCTGCCACCTCCCACCTCTAGGAAGATCTCAACCTATTTTCTTTTCTTGTCAAAGGGAGGCTGACATGTCTATAGTTACTGGTATTCTTCCATAACAATTTCTTAACATTCTGTATAGACAGATCACTTCACATCTTTCCAGGAGGATTCTTCATATTTAATCAATATCTTGAAATTTAAGACAGGATAGCTTTATAGGAAAAATGCATTAAGCTGCCATATGCACAGTTCTGAAATAAAACATGCCTTATGGCCAAGAAGAAATAGAATATAGTATGTCCCTGCTACCCAATTCAAGAAAAGTTGCTTCACACTTGCAAAGGATGGGTCCATCCATATGCAGAGTGGGTGGTCATACTTTCTGCTAGTTCAGAAGGAGTATGTCTGAAGACAACTGATAAGCATGCAACTAGGAGCCTAAAGCTTGTCCATACTTCCACTTGTCCCATGCCTAGCTCAGAAAATGATTTGTGCTTTGGCAAAACCATGCTTAATCATGTTAACAGGCTATCAAGCAGTTTCACTAGAGTTACAACTAAGGAATAAAAAAAAAACCCCAAAATAAAAATAAAAACCAAAATCAACCACTAAGGGTACAAAGAAGAAACAAAGAATCAACCCCAACTCTTAAATAGAAGTAGGTTTTCATTTTGGGATATTTTCCCTTGTGTTTGTTAAGCACTGTTCTCTTAAAAACTTGGGTGTCCAGGAGTAACCTTAAGAGTGGTTTCCCCCACTGCAACATGCTGTTAAAAGGAGATGTGCAAGTCAGTTGAAATTCTACTTTTTGTCTCACGTTTTAACACAAAAACAAAATCCATTTATCTCTGTGAAGCAAATGTTTGCTTCATTGTGGGAGGGGTGCTCAGGGGTAGGGCACCAATTTTTTTAACCCTAGGAGAGCTGCTGCTAGCTGGAGTAGACAGGGCTTAATATGCCAATGCAGAGCTTCGCGTGTTCATTCTGAAGTGGTACAGTCCAAGAGGGCTACTATACAACATGGCTCTTACTTCTTTTTCTATATAATAGGAACAATGTGCTCTTGCCCATGTCCCCTGGAAACTGAGCCAGTTTTCTCCAGCCAAAGGACCATTTCTTCTGGGGTTGTTTGTATTCTGGTGTGGATGGGGAAGTACAAAAACAGATGCAATATTTGTCAAATATGAGGAGTGGTTGCATAGCTTCCCTTTAAAATAAACACAAATTGGCTCTATTGGGGGGAATGAAAACAACAGCCATTGCCCTCCGCCAATATCCCATTGGACACCACATCAAGTCACTGTGCTAACCTCAAAATACCTATATGAATGATTTAATCAAATCTGATGACTATATGGGCATAATAAATAAGTAAACAGGTGACCAGCAGCACAATAAAGCATGATCACTTGTGTTTATTTACTGCAGTTTGCTATAATGTATCTGTAGTTTTGCTTTAACAGGTGGTTCAGAGGATACTGAATTGGAAAGTCTACAAAGAACAAGCAAGTAATTGTGCTAATAAGAGCCTGACTAATAAAGATTACATTACTAAATAACTGCTTTCTACCACTAAAGAATAGAAGGCTGTCAACTGATAAGGAAATAGCAGCTGTTTCTCAGAGACATACCAGTATCATCATGCATTTTGTACATTTAGTCAAGATGCAAGACACATCTAAGTAATTAATTAAACCTCACGGTTTAAAAAAGATTTTTGTAAAAGTAAACACTGATGGTAGTAATCAGCAGATATTTGCTTAATATACACTAAAGGATGTCAGTTAATATTCTGCACTGTGCTATAACTTCATTTGAAAGAGAAAAAAATGGTTGGTGTCGTTCCTCAAGGTTAAAATCATTTTGAAACATGTGCCATTGCTTATCAGCCTCCAAAAGGACAAGGGGACATATTTTAATGCAGAGATTGCACAACTGAGCCAAATTTGCAGGAGTTCTTGCTCCACACACTGGTACCAATCCATAATTTCCATTATAAAATTGTGTGGGTGTGCGCACGCATGCGTATACAGACACACACACCAGCTTGAATCATACTTCAGACGACAGAAAGGCTCTCTTTAAAAGAGAAAAAACCTGAAAGCACTATTAAAGACTTCATACTCTTGAGGTTTGCTGCATACAGAGCATGCATTGTGATACTCTTGAACATATTAGAAATAAGAGTCACAAATAATTATGGCACATCTCTGCTTTCAAGAAGCTTTGGTGCAAACACAACTTTAGAACTTCAGCAATTTTTCCTGCAGTAGGCAGTGAAATCTTGTTCTGGATTCAGGCAGAGTGCATGCACTTTCAAAACTAAACCTGTCATCATCTGTGTTCCACAAGCACAGCAATACTTAAAATGGGAGATCCCTTCCAGTGCTCATTTGATGGGAGGGTTGGGCGGCCCTTAATGAAATCCACTCCACTTTTAGCCAAATAGACAAATAATGTCTCCAAAAGTTTTTTTTTTAAAATAGTCACTATTAGGATGTCACATACAGTAAGGATTCTGGACCCCTGTAATTCAAGCAGGGGCACTAAGTTCTGCAGTTGCATAAAAATTCAGTGGTGCAAGAAGAACATAAAATTATGACATCTACTTTTTCTGTAACCCCTTGCACCATATGGCGTCCCTATGCTTGTTCGATTTCATTCTACTCTTACTAGGTAGAACATGCATACACACAGACTAAGGATCACAATGTATCAGAGTTTGCACCCATATCACCTGAGAGTTACTGCTGAATGTTTCTATATTGTGTTTCCCAGGGTGAGGCAATCTAATCCATAAATTGCCAACATGAATGCCAAACACTGTAGAATCAAAAGCCTGTCTGGGTGTGACAAACTTGCTTGTAGCAAAGGCTGTGGTGTGCCTTTTAAAGTGAGAGTTCTTTGAAGATTAAGGCTTCAGTAACAATGTTTGCTGATGATGTAAGCAATTTAATTGAAGCATTGTTTAAAGAATAAGCATATGTTAACTCATCATATTTTATGCACTGCTCCTGTGCATATAAACACACCTGAATTTAAAAAGTCTTGGATTTCTGAAACTTATCTAAAAACTATTATTTAAATAATCCTTATCACCTAAGGGGTATCCTAGATAAGTGGTTCTTCCTCACTCATGTCTACCACTCTGAAAAATGCAGAACAAGGAGAGGAGCAAAAGGAATATAAATATTTCGTTTTACAGGGCAGAAAGATTGCTTCAGCCCCTCTCGCCATGGTTGGTACCTTGTCTCTACCACTGTGTTCTACCTTCCTTCTACAGCTCTTTCAATGACATGATTTTAAATAGAGGTTCTTAAATGCACTGAAGTTTTGGCTATATTAAAGAAGAGGGAGGGAAAATATTGCAACAGCCTTTATTGCTTAAGCAAAAATCGTCTAACTCTTGCTGAACAACTTTTGAGTTTTACGAGTTGGAGTGACTTGTTCATGTTCTCCCAGTCTGGTTCTAGGTAAATCTTGCACATGTATAGCCAGTTGTTTTTTGTTTGTGAAATGCACTGAATCCAATTTGGGCCTGTTTGGGAAGTGTATAAAACAAATGCTGTCCCCTGTTCTCCTCCTAGCTCCTTGCTGTCCATCAGAGTAACTGGTTTATTTACATGAATATGAGAATCATTCCAAAACTTCCTTATAAAGGCCACTTGAAAACCCTGATGCCAGGAAGTGATTCAAGGACAGGGAAATTAAGACCAAATGAGATAAAAATTCTAAATCTGTTTTCACAACTCTTGATTCAAATTATGAGATTTTATCATAAATAGCCACAGCAGGAGAAAACCATCAACTCTTTGCTAGCTGTTTAGAAACTACTTGTGTGAAAGCAACCCTACAGATTTCAGTGGAGTTACCCAGGGAAAAGATCAGAATCTGAACTTTTGTTTCAAATGTCTTAACAGCAAGAAGTCTGTGAGTATGTTTAACAGATGTATTTTCAGTTAATAGATTCAAGGTATTTCAATAGTCTGCTCTAATGTAAGCTAAGTATATAGAATTGCATTCTTTCTGTCATCAATAATATGTCTTCCTATCTCAACCTTAACCTTCTTTATTGCTAAACAGGCAAGGTGTCCCACTTTTATGAAGAAGTATACAGAAGAAAATATTTGTAAACATGAGGGCAGAGCATCAGCAAAAAGCAGTTGCTATGACCAAGTCTATTATACTGCTGACTTCAAACAGTGACACAATGGAAAATAAGACAATGAGATCTTTAAAAGACAATAAGACACCAGGAGTGCAATCTTATACTCAGAAATAAGCGCCACTTAGTTCAGTGGAACATCCAAAAAATAACGCATCATTGCCAACTTTTTCCTCAGATGTCCAAATAGTTGCCTTATTATGCAAGATAAAGTTCTATTTAAGAATAACTTATTATTCTTCAATGAATAATAAGCTAACACTACACTCACAGGATTTTAAAAAGTTTTTAAATCAATGTGAAAATTAATCTTTAGTTGAATCACTCAGCCTCCATTTTCTGCTAAATGGTATGATCTTTTGTGCCTTTCTTAAAAAAGGAAATATCGCAAAGAGATGGCATGTAGTATTATATTATTAATAATATCCTGCTTTCTCACATGGTTTATCTAGCATTTTCAAATGGTCAAAGTGCTTTGCATACATTTTCTCAGTAAAAGTATATTGCATTGACAGCTGCATTGTATTTTGAGAATTACAAGCAGGTCATATTACAGAATCTAGTCAACATTATTCTAGCCAGGACGTTATTTCTACAACCATAATGATGTTTTTGCTTTTACAGCATGCTTACAAACAAATACGGAGCGATCACTTACCTTTCTGTCTATTATCCACCACTGTGTTTTTGCAAGACCAAGCTCCAGCATTTGCAGCAGGCCTAACAACGTAAGTAATCTCCCATTGCCACAAGTAATCTCCCATTCTACCAGGCCAGAAATACTATGCACTGGCATGTCAAATGCATGCATACCCTTTATAGTTTAAAAGACTGCTGGCAAAAGGGAGAGAGCCACATGTACTCACTCTATTTCTCTGTGCTGCATTTCTGGATTCAAACTGCACTGCAGGTTACACTGGCTCTGTGTGCAGCTTTCTTCTCCCTTTGTGTCTTTAGAGACCAGAACTAAGATAACAGGGAGCCACAAGCACAGCTCATATTGCTCTATGTTGTTTTTTTTGGTTGAGAAACCACAGAAGGACAATTCACACTATTTTACAGACCTTTAACCACCACCATGTGGGCAGATAGACAAGCAGGGAAGCCAGCCCATCCACGTCCAGCTGCTACCCGCCCTCCCCCCCCCCCCGGCCTGCGTATCTATTCATTAGGGCAGAATTGGTACTGGCTATAGCTGAGAAATAACCTGCATATCTGCTTTAAAGTGTCTGGGCACATTTATTTGCAACCCGAGTCTATAGGTCCGCTTCAGCTGAAGCAGACCAAACGTTGCTTTACACTGCTGCAGGCATAATGGCGTCCTACCCTAATAAGATGGCACTAGGGATATCCTTGATATCCAACCAGGGATATCCCCAAGAATCATAATTAGTTGCATACATTGTATGAGCTTTCACACTTCCAGGAATCCCTCCAAAGTTCAAAAATGCTGCATTGTGGAACTGGTTGTGTTCCGATCTCCTCCCCAGCAGCACAGTACTCTCATACAGCAATGCAGCATCCCATCCAGGAAAACAGTGATGCAGCAGTGCCAACAGCTGTTACTAGGGACAGGACTGGATTATGTCACCGGACATACATTTTGGCATCACATTAATATCAACAGTCAAGCACTTGGTCCTTATGTACTGCTATACTGTTCAAGGTGGGTAGAATTTGTTTTGTTCTCAAGTGCCCTTAAAGCATCAGATCCTTATTTCTAATTTGTGACAGAAGAATTTAGGCCTATGTGCTTATAATGAAGAGACCCGAGTCTAACACTCTGACTACTGGACTATTATCCAGAGTGCATGTTAACAGCCAGTTACCATCCTCCTGTTTACAGTACCCTAGATTTATACATAATGTCATAATGAACTGCAGCATATGTGAATATATATAATTAAACTATATTCTTGTAAAATATCTACATAAACATTAAAGCCAACATCCTTCAGAAAGAAAGCCAGCTCTGTACTTCTAACAGAGGATCTTTCGCTATAAGAGAAAATCCCTCAAGGATATGAATTTTGTATTTCAAAAGGCATTCAGATGAGACTAAAAAGAGATTCTGCACTTATTATATTTATATAAACATTGCAAAACCCCTCTTTATAGAAGAGCCGACTTATATTAGGAAGCTACTTGTGTATGGATATGTTAAAATAGCAAGAGGTCACCCAGTGAATGGGTTAGTCACGATCAAGTAACACTGCCATCTATTTAAGCCATTTTGTTACAGCTGCCAAGATAGTTTGTGTGTAGTGATACTAAACATGGGCCCAAGAAGATTCTGGCAATTATAGGTCCAGAGACAGCCCTGATTTGATGCATTTAGGGCCTTTCATTTATGTAAAGCTTTGCAAACACACTTTATATTGCACATTTTGTTTTGAATTGCATATACCTTGCATGCTTACTTGAACAATGAGGGCCAACTCATTTATTTTTTAGTTATTTGTGCAAAGAAAAAAGCATTATGGATTTTATACTAGAAAAGGTAAATGTCCAAGATTATTTTAAAATTCATAAGAGGATTTGCTTGAGTGCTAGGTTCTTCTTTTGAAGTCCTGCTCTTGTCTTGCTCATCACAGAACTCAACCAGTGACAAACTGGAAACCAATTCATTAAAATACCTTTCTTTTGCTAGGCACAAGAAAACATCAGACTTGGTCTTGCCATGGCCTTCTGTTTACTGCTTAAGTAAACAGACAACAACCTACTGCTACAAATTATTTTTGACCACAATACAATATAAGAAAAGCATGTGTCAAGATACAGACCATAGCCCCAAGAGCAGCAACCCAAAAATGGTGTGCCAGTACACCAACAGAAAATTTCCATCTCTGACATTCATAGATTTGAGGCCTTAACTACAGGAGTAAGGACACGGTCTTATTCTGTCACAGTGTAGCTACGTTGTCACGGTACAGAATGAATTAAACAGGAAGTCAGAGCTTGCTGCAGTGACAGTGCTAGTGCTAATGGTTTCCAAGGTTAAATTTGGTCTTCTACACGAGCCTTTTATACACTTCCAGTCTGAAAAATTATTTCAAGACTTCTGGCTATACAGCATGAACTAAAAAGTCTCATTAATGATAGTACTTTTACCAGAGAACTGCATGCAAGATAATACAAGAACTTCCACTTCTCTGTGCAGTATAACTAGATTATAAAATATATTTAGATCTTTAAGACTGTATTTAAGTCAAGTATAGGTTTCTTCTGATGTACCGGTTTTCCTATCCCAAATTACAACAAAACTAGGTCACACCATGTTTTTTGCTTATACAATGCTTAGAAATGCAACAAAAATTTTGCAATCTTTGCTTTTTCACACACCACTCATGATTCCTTAGGTTTCAAAATCCTCTTTATAGAAAAAATTAAACCCATCAAGCTTAATCACAAATTACAAAATAAAAAATAAAATTGCCATTGTCCAGATTTTCACTGATTACATGGCTGGCTGTTTTTAATAGTAATTAACCTTCAGAAACTGGAGACAAATTCCCAATACATTTTAAGCACACAGCCTCTTTCCTGATAACATATGCCCTCATTTGAACAGCATAGGCCAATGTCTGAAGCGAGTCTATATCTATTTTTAGTAATGACTTATAATCTACCAAAATCTATTACCCTTGCTGGAGGAGATCAGCTCAACATTTTGTAAGAAAACTGTAAATCCCAGTGGACTATTTTTTTTTTTTAACAGATGCATTCCTATTGAAAGGAGAAATTTCACAAAGCCATAGGCATATTTTCCGATAGTCCAGTTTTAGGATCCAATACTTGTGTACTGAAAACATAATGCTATTGCCATATGGTAAAAAAGGGGGGGATTCCATTTCAGCTGCTCAGTTTTTTTAGGACTTATCCACCCCACAAAAGAATTATTTCAATAATCACTCTTGCAACTGTTTTATTGATCAGGTGCATTAACTTGACAGCAAACTACCTATATAACAGATGCACTATCAGGCTATAGTTACTTCTCTGACAAACACTATACAGAACATTCATGATTCAGAGATGAGCAATCATGAAGCCTGAAATGTCAAAGGATAAACTATATACAAGAGGTGTATTTTTAAAATTAAGTCCTCAGCTCTAATAATAGAAACCATGCAAAAACAACAGAGTCTTGCTATTTCTGCAACCATTTAACACATTTATGAATATTCTATTTAGTATTATTAGAATAATCTCACCTGAAAAGGAAAGATATTGTCAGCTCTGTTCAAACTGTCTTCCATCCAAGATTTCGGAGCAAAAGCGGAGCTGGGCCGTGCATACTTCTGCAACTGGATATGATTACTTGGGAAATTCTTCTTCAGGGGTGAGATGGAGTTCAGGGGTGTGATTCCTCCATTCAGTCCCCTGCGATGGTCTCGCCCTTGGGACCCTCCCCACCCACCATATCCACCACCGCCACCGGGACTCCATGAAGAAGACGGTGTAGGTGATGGGCTTTGGTAGCTGCTCCATGGAGAAGGTGGTTTGTTAAGATTATTAGCAAGATGAGGCAGTTGATTAAAAGCAGCATTTCTATGCGTAAATGGAGGTGGATGAGGGCTTGCAGGAGACCTTCTCTGTTGTTGATGCTGATTGTGATGATGCTGAAAATGGGGGTGATGAGGGTGGTGCTGAGAGAGGGGTCCAATCTGAGGGGAAAAACTACCCCCAAAGCCAGGACTGACATGATGTGGAAAATTCTGAAACAGCAGAGCACCATTATTAGCTGAAGCAGGAGGAACCCCTCCCTGATGGAAGAAACTCGCATCTTCATTGATTATTGTTGAAGAAGAAGGAGCTATAGCTGCTGACCAGTTACTGAAACCAGTCAGAGAAGATGCTGTAGATGTCAAGGGCTGGCTTGAAGTACCCAGCCCTGTAGCCTCTTGATAATCAAATCCTGTTAACACTGGCGATTCTATTCTTATTTTCTCCTTCCCATTGCCGTTCTCAGAAGAATTATCCCCCTGGTTTTCTTCAGATTTAGATTTCTCTGATTCAGGCAGCATGCCTGCTTCCTGACTTTGACTAGGGGAAAGCTGCTGTTTTTCTAGGGAGTCTTGCTTTTCCTGTTGCTGAGTTTTAGATTTTTCAGACCCCAGAATCTCATCCTGAATGTTATGGGCAGCTGGAGCAGGAAAGAGCCAAGCTGACCCAGCACTACTGCCATTGGCAGCTGTGTTATTTATAAAAGCAGCGGGGCTGGGGGTTGCATTTTGATGGTGGTGCGGAGGCTGCAGATGTGGATGAAATCTGACTGGAAAAGCTGACTTATTCCCGGTGTTGTTTTGCACTAACACGCCAAACCCGTAATCCCCCATTTATTTTATTTAGGATTTTAATTCCGCCTGGAAAGAAAAAACAAAACAAAACTTTAAAATGTTTTTGTTCTTCTACTAAAGCAAGGTAATTGAAAATTACTACAGATCTTTCACCTCCCCCTTCTTTCCCACCTACCCACTTGAGATATCTGATTTGGATATTATTCCTGGAATCTTATTAATGAGATCACTTAAAATATTGACATGGATAGACTTGTGTTCACTTCCTTCAGATATCCAGAAGGAATAGAAAGTAAATCTTTGGTTAACAAAATAAGAGGTTTCCTTTTTTTCTAAAAGGAAATGCACAAGAATGAAGTGGGGATGAAAGAAAGCTCCTGGGAATTCTTTTTTAAAAAGATTTTTAAAAAACTTTTTTGCCTTAACAGCCGCTTCAACCTGCCCATGTACACGTTAATGGAAACAATACCATGACATCTGGTGCTCCTCACTCCTTCACAGCTCCAAAAATATATTTAAATCTGGAATAATTTAATAAATTCTATATAATCTAATATATATCTGTGTTCTATTCTAACAGTCTTTGCTGCTAAAAATCTGAAATTTTTACCTCAAGATTTCAATGGTGGAGCAAGTTGTACAGGAGAGCTTTCCCCGCCCCCCCAACCTGTGCTGCTACTGCCTTTGCCTTGTCGGACTATATGTATAATATGCTCTATGCGGATGCCCTTCTGACAAGTCCTTTCCATATAAAGCAGGGGAGGGTGCGAGGATTTGTTCCTGTTTTAATCTCTAGATATCTGCATTCACTGCGTGTTGTGTGTATGTGTACGGACTGAGTTGTGCAGGAGGAGGGTGGATTCTTGTTGTTGCTGCCGCTGGTTGGGTGGGTTCCTGGTTGCTGCTTTTCCGAGCTCGCTTCCTATTATGATCCG
Organism: Podarcis vaucheri; assembly: GCF_965113315.1. NCBI lineage: Eukaryota > Metazoa > Chordata > Lepidosauria > Squamata > Lacertidae > Podarcis > Podarcis vaucheri. Next base: position 56,897,041 of record NC_138760.1, on the reverse strand, counting down.
ATATTTGTGTGTCCTTCAGATGAATCCTGGCTGCCTGCAGAGGAAAAATTTCACCTCAGAAAAATCAGCAGTCAAGTGTTTGGAGGGGGCGGGGGCGGGGTGGGGGGTTGAAATAAGTATATCTGGCAAGCAGGGTTTAGGCATTTTAAAGCCATCAGCAGAATAATTTATTGTGCGACAGCGGGGGGGGGGGAGAGATCGGGCTCAGATCCTTGGACTGAGAATATTTAGAAAGCGGGGGGGGGGGGTTGGAGAGAAGAGAGACGAACCTCTTTCGAAGGTGGGGGAAGGTGAGGAGGAAAATATAGGGCTGATGCCGCCCTTGCTCCCTCGGAAGGGGGGGGGAGAATGAAAGAGAGCAGGGATTTCACCCCCACCCCCGCAGAAGGACTTTTACCTCAGGAGGGGCGCAGTCTCCGGCGGGGAGGGGATGGCGCTGGCGGGGGGCCGGGCTCCTCTCTCCCCCATGGGAGCCGGTTTCTCAAGGGAGGGAGGGTCACGAGGATCGCTGGGTGGCGAAAGAGCAGGGAGGGGCGATATCAAGCCTGGCTCCGGAGGGTGGAGGAGGAGGCGGCGAGGGAGGCGGCGGTGGCGGCTCCCAGGGGTCCTGCCTTTCCTCCCGCTGCTGATGCTCCGGGGCTGCGGCGGCTGCTGCTGAGGCTGCTTCTCCTCCGCCTCGGCTCCTCCCGGCGTCGTTCTTTTCCCCTCATGTAACACAACTGTTTCTCGGGCGGAAGGACCGGGGGGCTCCTGTTTAGTCACGAGGCGCTGGGCTACTCTGTCGTTCCGCCGGTTCGCCACTCCGGCCCGGCCGCCTCAGCCGCCGCCGCCGCCACCGTCGTCGTCGTCGTCTCCACAGGACCGAGCCTCCGATCGAAATGACAACCAGCTGGAGACAGGCAGCGCGGCACTTCCGGTTCAGAGAAGCCACGCCTCTTTCCCCCCCATCTCTCCCTCTCTCTGGCAGCGGCCACGCCCCTCCCTCTCCTCAGCCGCTAGGCCGCCTCTCCCTAAGCCAAAAGAGGGACTGCGGGAGTCGGCAGCCCTTTTGGATGAGGGCAGAAATTGTTCGGCGCGGTGGCCATCTTTGTTTTGGGCAATTTTCTTTTCCTCAGAGAGAACCAAGGCGGACATGTTGGTTTAGGTCGGGGAAACTCCCGTGACAGGTGAAATTATAGTTGGCCTCGCTTAAACAGCCATTTTTGAATATGGCAGATGTTAAGGTTTTATCATTGGTTAAAGGGCTCACTGAAGATTGGCTTGTTTTATGTGCTGGAAATTAAAGCTGCATCTCACACACACATATGCATTTATATATCTTTATATATGTATTAAGTATGTGTGTGAGAGAGAAAAAGACAGGTGCAGGTTTAATTTCCAGCACATATAGATGCAGAGTGTTTATTCGAATAGGTCGCTTAAATATATATAGGCGACCACGTATTCGAAGAAGAACTCTGCATCGAAGTTAAGAGAGAGGTTGGCCCTAGTTTAAGTCGTGAGACTGGTAGAAAATGCCTTTTTAAAGAATAGTTTTCATTTCAGGTCACCCCACAGGAACATGTTGTACGTTTCGCCTTCCATGGCAGTTCATGTTTCTCCTCCTTCGGCCTCTGCTCGAGGCAATGAGGAAGTTTAAACTGCAAGGATCTTGAGAATACCTCGATAAAAGCCATTTTGCTGGAAATACTAAGCTTCCTCTCCTGCGGGGACTTTGGGGAGAGTGGAGAAAGGGTGAAGAAGAAAAGACTCGTTGCGGGGAGAGACTGTCGATCCCTTCCAGGGGCCAATTTTTACTGCAAGAAGGTGCAAACCAAGTGAGACAGAAAGGATTTGCCTAAGCACCAGCGAGCGCTCTGTGAACCCACAGAACAGGCCAGACCCAATTATGTCCTTATAGATGTTGCATCAACAGAAAGCCAAAGGGCACCTCCTTTGCTGTGTGGGTGTGTTTGGTCCCACTTGGTGATAACCGTACTTTTCAGCTAACCCAACATTCCCTTATGGACCGACCTCTCATGCCCCCCGCATGTATCTATTACCGCAACACGAAAAGGCACATGTTTGGCACATACGTACCAAAGACGGAAATCGCCGTTGGCAGCTTAACAATTTACTTATGAATCCTATCCAGGGTTAACGCCTCTCTGTGCTGTCGCTGAACAGACGGCTTGAAACTTGCGAGGGCCAGGGTTCCTTTAAATGCCAGCACGCCTTTGTCGGTGCGTTAGGGTGATCAAAGATTAGCCATGGCGACGGGCGGCATGACTTTCAAACTTATACGTGGCTCTTGCCAACCGCAGGGCCGGGCTGCGCCCTCCTCGCCGGATCTGGCAGAAAACCGAGGCTGCTTCTGGCCCTGAGCGCATCTGCAGCGCCGGCAACCCCGGATGCAAGCAGGAAGGCGGCGGGGCTGGGATCCGCAAAAGGGAGCCGGGAGAGAGCGCCCACCACTACGCTGGGGTTGCAAGATGGGGAGGGGGGGAGGCAGCCTGAAGGTGGCAGGAAGAGGAGACGAGGGCCGTCTGTTTGGGGGTACAAGCCTTGCCTCTGCTCCTCTCCTCCCCTCGGAGGAGTTGGAGGGCAATGCTACCTTGTCGTTAGGAGAGCTAGCGGGAGAAACCCTCCTTCTGACCCGAAAGAAAGGAGGAAGCAGGAACGGCAGCATGAAAGTGGAAAGGAGGGGGGGGGAGGGAAGAGACCCTTGAAAGGGCAGCTCGTGCCTTACCTACTGGCTCTTGCGAAAGAGACCAGTGGGACCGAGGAGGTGGCAGGGAAGCATGGCCTCCGTGGCAAGCCCCTCCGAGGGTTGCCGGGAGACACACCTGCTAGCCCAGAGGGAGGAGGAGCCGGCTCCTGGCAGCCCTCGGGGCAGGGAGTGAGAGACCGATCTCAGCCAAGGCACCATCTGCTCGGAAGAAGAGAGTAGGGACCCCTCCTAGTGCAGACAGCTAAGGTGCGGGAGGGGGAGGGTGGCTCACCAAGGGAAGCCATCGGGGGAATGTAAAGGGGGCAAAAACACATTTGACTACGGCATCGCTAGCCAGTGCTTCTGTTGAGTGAGGTGCATGGATGGATCCCCCTGACCCGATCACAAGGACGAAGTATGTCGTTGTCACTCAAGGAAGGTTGAGTGCAAAGAAATGTGACTTTACACGCTACCTCTGACTGCACGGACAGTAATCCTAGCCTTAAGAGAAATTAGAAACGTCTTCAATGATGAGCATTTAGTAGGCCACAAGGAAGCTGCCACCCCTGGGTGTAGTGAAGGGTGGGCAAGGTGGGCAGCGCCCCCCCCATAAAGTAAATAAATTAAAATGCTTAACTAACTGACCAAACACACCAAAGATAGCTCAGTTCTGCCCCAAAAACATTGATCCTCCCTCCCCCCATAAATCCTGGCTATGCTATGCCAGTGCTGTCACCCTGATTATAATGACAAAAATAAAAACGTTGAGAGCAGGGATCTCCTCTTTGCACTGCATAAACAAAGTGGAGCCTTTAAGGTTGCAGTTCTAAGGGCAGCAGGGACTTTAAGTGGTATAATTTATGTTTTGCATGCTGTAGGTTCCAAGTTCAATCTCTTATCTCCAAAGGACCAAACAGCCGATGATGGTCCAGAGTTCTGCCTGCAATCGTACCTACAAAGCTAATACTTGCCAATACTGGGCCAAATAGTCTGACCTACAGCTTCCTATGCTGTTATTTGTATGTAAGCTGCACTGAATAAGTAGAGCAATGGATTCCCCCACCCCATATAAATTGCAAATTTAAACGTGTATATGCAAAAGATAAAATTAAACACATGATCTTCAAGCAATTCTGAAAAAGTCTTCCATTTTTGGAGATTCAAAAACCGAATATTCTGGTACCAAATTTATTCATCTCACTGCATTTTATGACCTGGTATTTTTCGCCCAGAAATAATTCCCATATTCAAAAAGTGGCAATACATTCAGATTTATTTAAATAACAGTTCTTACATAAAGGAACAAGACTTGCACACAAAAATTAACAAATATACAATGGAGTTTTCATCCTCTTGTTGCAGCAGAAAGCCGAGTTCCAAGCAGTATGTTGTGTAGGAGTTTTGTGTAAGAAAGTAATTCTCATATGTTCTGGTTTCTAAAAATGGTAAAACCAGACTGCAGCACACTCTTGCTTTTCCTACAACAAGGATCCTTTGACCTTATCGAGATTTACTTTCAAGAAAACATTTGCTGGTTTAGGCTGTACGTTGTTGCCATCAATGGCAGGACTCGCCCGCTGTTGTCCAGCAAAAGCAACTCTAAAGGTTCTTTAAAAGCATCAGATAAAAGTAAATATAAGGCATCATACTGATCACTCATAGCATTCCACATCTATAGCATGTTTTACAAGCAGCCATTTTGCACTAGCAGTAGCACTTGCTTACCCTAAAATCCTTGACCTGCTCCTGCACCCCCCTGCTTCACCAACAATATGCAATTTATTACTGTTCAATTTTCAAAGGTTCTCACCTGACTTGGTACAGGGTGCTTCTAGATGACCCATTTGTTGAGCATTCAGCTTGATTTGTTTGTGGAAAGATTAGGTGACATTGGCTATTTGATGAGCATTCATTCTGATTTGCTCGCAGTGATGTCCAAGCAGATGTAATCCCACATCCAGTGCATTTTCCCATCACTTTCCTTATTGCAAAAAGTCCAGTCTTTTGAGGAAGAGGATTTACTGCACACTACTATATTAGTGCAACCTGAATTTGCTGGTATGTGATTGAATCCCACCCGAAAATAATTGACAAACTGGAAGTGCCCTTACTAAATACCACCGCATAGGTAGTAAATCATATTTTGATTTGGCTTTTACATCTCTTTTTCACCGTATTTTCAGAAGATAAGTCACAAGTGACAGCAGGGAAGTGCAATATTGGATGGGTGTGAATCTCAGTGTGTGTTTAGTCTCCCCAAGGCCACCTGTATCTCCTACAATTCTCCATCTTCCTTCACATGCCAATCCAAATGGAAAGTTCACAACTCCTTTGCTCATTTCATAACTTCCGTTACACCATCTTAGCCACTGCTTTTTAAAAAAACCACCTTGCATTCTTATGCATTTTTGTCATTTTGATTACTTTGACTGATCCATCACTATGGCTAAAGTGTCTGAGGCTGAACTCAGTGGCCCTTACTTCTAGGCACTTGTAGGATTGAACTGCAGATTTGGTGAAGCGAGATCACTGAACCTTTTGCTAAAATTGATTAAACTGTGGTAAACTCTTAGAGAAAAAGATACAACAACTGCTCTCTGGAAATCTGATGCATGGGGTACTGCATTTGCTGCCTGCTGTTGGAATGCCTGCTCACCTCCACTTATACTGTGCTTGTGCATCTACTGTATAAACAAGGCAGATACTGTATTACAATTGTGCCATAAGTTTCCAATGGAAGCTAAACCTTGTAGCATTGCCCCTGGAACCACTCATCATTTGGGGAAGAATATAGCAGCAGTACTGTGCAAATCCCCAGATATTGTAACTAGACTAAATTTAGTAACACAAAACACAGGCATTTGGATTTTCTGCTTTCAGATTCGATTGTTGAAGTGTTCGTGTGCTTAGTGCAGAAATCAGTAGCCCTTGAATACTAGGAGGAGAAGCTGTTTGCATGACAACTGCAAAAGGGGGAAAAAAATCCACAACCACAACCAATAATCCTTAAAGCCTTTTCTCAGCCCATCCCAAAGAGCTTGCAAGTGTAGATGCATATTGCAATATGCCAGGAAGATTAGTAAACCAGAGTTCTATTATGCAAAGTGACTTTGCAAAGCTGGAGCAAACCTTTGTACCTTGACACTGTGCCAGATGCATCTTTATCCCCCATGACGTACTACCCTGTTCCACTTCTCGTCATTCCTATCTGCTCCAGCCCACTTCAACTTCCCTTCTTTTATTCTCTGTTCCCACCAACACCTGTATACATATCACAAAATCCCTCAAACTATTCCACAAATATTCTGTAAAAATTCTGTTAGTAAAATCACACAAATAAAGTGTGCATGTAGATGTTCATGCATTCCTTGCACACAAACCCCATTTTCTTGCCAGGAATGCTAAAGCCAATTCTTGAATGTTTATTCAAACCAGACATTCCATGTTTCTTAAAGCACGGCAGTGAAAAAGATGGATCATGTACCTGGGGAAATGCAGTGTCCGCTATGAATATTCAGTAATTCAATATTCATTTAACAGTGTTAACATCTTTTCTGTATTTGTATTTTCTCCCCTCTGATGCAAACCTCCAAGCAAAACTTTAAGTGCCGTTTTTATACATGACAAATTTCATACACAGCTATCGGTTTCTTGTAGGAAATTGTGCACATGCTCCATGTTCACTGTTGCAGCCGTGTTCATCCAGTGTTCACTAGATGTATCTTTCTCCCCTGAAAATCATTTCTTGACCAAATGGTTTCATTCCGAAAATAAAAGCTCATTGCCGATTGATTCTGCATTGCTCCACATGTCTCTGTTTGAAAACAGATGTAGGCGTTATTGAGAATGGGGAGTGGATGTATCCACACCTGTCCAATGAAGTTGTTTGTGGACACAAGGCAGTAACAGAGAGAAAGGGCTAAAGAGAACTTTGGAGTTGAGATAGATCTTTACAGTTTTCCACCTTGTTCTCCAAGGTGAATGGGAAGAATGCCAATAAGGGTCCATTTATCAATTTCTGCTGAAATCTCTATGGTTGAGATTGTTGCAAAACCTGACCAGGTAGCAGGAAATATGAAAGACCACGAAGAGCCATGGCTTGTTAACATAGTGAAACTAGGTTAGATGGAGCAATTTTCTGTCTTCGTATAAGGCTGCTCCCTCTGCTCCTGGGTCAAGTTTGGGACTGGTTTCAGCCACCCGAGTTCCTCTTTCCTGCCAGAATGCTGCCTTAGAACTCTCAGGTTCATATAATATATAACTAAATTCTTATATGGGATTCACTTCTACGTAGGAAATGCTATAGCCATCCCTTGCCGTTAACAAATGCACATAGTTCACTGTGTGTATATGCTGTGGTCACCTCCCACATATCAGGATATCTTCACAGGACTGTGAAGACACTTACCTGTTTGCAGTGCAAAAATGCCCAGTGAAGTTGCCTCGCGACTGGACCTAACATGCTATTGGCAGGTTTTCTTAAAGTAAAATCCTTTTTCGGTTCTCTTTGGAATGTTGCACAACAGCAGGTTTTGTCAGAATCCTGTTTTATGCTGCACCAACTACCTTCCTTACTTAAGTTACATAGCACACTCCATTCAATGTATTTCCCCAGAAAAATGCTCAGCACCTTAACCCCCTGACCTGACAAACTAGACTTGGGCTCAGGAGCTAGGACACATGGCTACTGCCAGGTGCCACCTGGTGTTAATGCAAGACAAAGGTTTTTCCTTGCAAACACAGCCATGACTATGTTGCTTCAGAAGGTTGAAAACAAAATAAATTATAAAGTATGTCCTCAAAAATCTACCTTGCAAATATATTTGCTACCTAGGCCTTTCTCAGACCTCTGTTACAATATCCATGACTGCTAGTGTTCTGTTAACAGACATTCCACTTCCATAATAAACTTCTAATATCATCTCCCTTCAAGATGGAGACTCTTTGAATAAAGATGGTCTCTCAAAAGGCGCCTTTCCTTTCAAGCCAGGGGGAAGGCGACTTGAGTTACCTTTGTGGATTACAACTGTCAGAGTATCATCTGGCTTGAGGAAAGCCGAGCCCTTGGCCTTGTCAGTCAGCATAGTGCAGATAAAACAACCACATGACTTCTCAATTGCTGATAGTGGCCACATATGCTTCTTTAACTGTGTTTTGTTTTGCTGATTTTATCATTTTATTTGTTTTAAAATGCAGCCTCCTATTCTACAAATATGAAAGGATCCAATCTTCTTAGCCTAGAAATAAAGGAGTGCCATATTGGAGTGGGGGCATCTGTTTGGATAAACTAAGCATCCATTTCTTTTGTAGACCAAATCAGTTTTCTATAGTTGAAGTTTCCAATGTTTGAAGTAGTCGTTATTTGGTGGCTGAAACTCTGTAGCCATTTTTTGGGTGGTCAAGTGCAGCTTGGGCTGGGAGGCCACTATGTTCATCTTTCATATTTCTGAGTGACATCTCTAATATGCCACGTATGACAAGTAGTCTTTGTGTACAATGGTAGAAAGGACATCTGACAGAAGAAAAGACTCAGCATCATTCACTTTCTCCTCCCTCAGCTATCTCTGATTGAGTTATCTCCAGGCAACCAAGCAGTAGCTAATATAGAATAGACCAAATTTAAGGAAAATCTTTTGTTTCCAAATTGCATATTTTCCAGTGCAGTCCTATGCATGTTTTACTTGTTGGTTGGTGGGGGCCATCCCATTTTGTTCATGGTGATCTACCTCCTAGCTAAGTGTCTGTTGGTGTTTATGAATGGGTGTGTAGGATTGCCGCCTTAGACCACAGCAACGCTATAAGTGATCTCTCTTAAACACTCACAGCCTTTTGTCTGAGGCAAACTGGAACTGCAGATCTGGATTCCTGCGTTATGTTGTGTCTCTGATCATCCACTGCAACAGCAAAGACTTGTTCTATAAGCTCAGTAAACCATTTAAATTCTGCATAGGGCACATTATATGTGCTAATAGCATCATTTAATAAAGCCATCTTTGCTATTTTTCTATGATTGCATTAAGGTACTATGTATTTATATACCCTCATATGTTAAACAAGCGTTTAATAGAATTCACTGCCTTGCAGCCTTCAGTCTCTTTCTCTCCCTTCCTCCCTCCCTCCCCCCCCTCTCTTTTAAAGACATCAGTGCCCAAAGAACTATTTCAGATGTAGTAATTATGTAATATTAATGAATGGTATCACATGCAGTTGTATTTGCCCGGTCTTTAATGTAGTGGAAGAGATTCATTGTATGTAATGTGCTTCTTGAGAATGGCCTGACGCGGCAAAAATGCCCCAGGTTTAACAGCTCATGTAATATATAACAAATGCATAAATAATTTAGACCCAGAAATAGGTAGCATTTTAAGAGTGGTGGTACTCACATCGATGTACATAAAGTCTGGCAATTAATTCCACGGAAGCCTCCCATCTCAATCAGCCTTAGCAAATATATCTGGGATAAAACTACAGAATACTGTTTTGATCTTATGTACCAGTGATGTCTAGCACTGTATGTCTACTCACAGAGGTAAGCGCGTTGAGTTGAATGGCACTTACTCCCAAGTAAGCGGATATAAGCTTGCAGCTAAGTGTGTGGTGGGAGGGTATAACTTTCTGCAGATACAAAGCAAATGAAACAGCAAACTAAAATAGTGTTGCATTAGGTTTTTTTCAGAATGCACCCCAATGTAACATAGGCATGAAGGTTTTGTGAATTGCACATACATTACGGCCTGTTTATCTCGATGTTTTACAACAAAGCCTTTAAAGAGTCTCTAATGTCAGATTTCAACGCTGGAGCATTCAGAGGCTACATGCCTGAAAATCCTAGATTCTCTCTTGATCATACTGAGGCAGCTTCTCTGATGAAGATGGATAATTGCTTGATGGGACTGGTAGTCTCTAGGCTGTATTCTCTGTATTAACAACCAGAGCATCTGCAGTCTGCTGTGTTTTATGCAGATCAGGTGCAGATTTTTCAACTCCTGGCACGTTTCCATTGCAGCTTTTGAATCCATAGAATTCACACCCCACTCTAAAATGTGTATAATCACACGTTTTGCCATACATTGCAAAATGCCAGAGGGTTCAGGAGCCTTTGGGGACAAAGCCATATTGAACTGTGCCCTATTGGCATATAACGGCACATAATACCCGGTAAGTAGCAATTCTTAAATGCACTTTGGAGCAGCAAAATGAAAATCTTAGGCTTAAGATTCTGGATCTTCTGGCTTGCAGGGTTTATTTCAGGCAACAAAGGCCAGCTTGTGGAAGAGAGTGGTTGCATGTTTAATATTCCACTTTTCCCTTCATTGGGGAGAAAAAGAATCTAGGGTGTCTGCTGGGATGGTAGAAAGAGCACATGCTTAGTAGTTTTCTCCCCCCATGTTAGGGAACCAGGTCTGTCTCATTACTGGTGACAGCACATATTGGTAGGTCATAGAGCAAGGGGACAGCCCTGCACAGAACAGCTGGGGCCCAGAGCCAGCAATCTCATTAAAGTAAGCTGCTGCTATTTCCAGCCTGTAATAGAGCTTTGCAGCTTGATTATATTCAGTGAAAGCAGGTCATTACAAACACAGTGCTTTTTGCATATTATCTAAATTGAAATAATAATATGTTCTCTCCTTTCATGTGCTATATTGATAAATCCCAACTTATGAATGAAACATGTTGATTAGTTAGTTAAAAGGAATTAGTTCTGCATTACGCTTCCAAGTTTAAGGCTTGATTAGTGCAAACAAATAACTTTTTCTTGATAATAAGCCATTTACCGATTATTCTTTTAAATGGAACACACCAGCATCAAAATGATCTAGAGAGACAAGTGAGAGCGTCATGGGATTCCCCTTCCTCACACGCCTCTTTACTGTTGGAGCTTAAATTCAATGTTACTTTAGAACCTGGTAAAATGAAGCAGATCTACATAGTGCCAGGTCCTCTTCCTTTTATACGGTAATATAAACATAGCAGAAATACACTAACGGCAGTATGCTTGGAAACAGAATAAGACAGGGAGAAAATGTAATACTGTATCAATGTAGCAAAGAGAAAGGAATGTGCCCATCAAATACAGTACTGGTAGCTGGTTGACAATAGATCTTTCTATTACTGCTTCCTCCTTATTTAGCAAATAAACCGTCAGGTTTGTGGCCTGGTCCCAGGACCTGCTATGCCAGTTTATGCACATTTAGAATTGGGCGTGACTAGCTGTAGCACAACAGCATAGAACTATTGCAAGAATGTTGTGTAAGCCATTTGTGTAGATGTGCCAGCACATAGCACAGGTTTCAGAAGAAAGGAAGAAATCATAGCTTCAGCAGCTTTTCTAGATATGAGTAAACTCTTTCATACCTGCATAATCAACCCCCAGTTTGATTGCTGCAAGAAAGCTTACACCCAGTTGTACCTTTTGAAGTACCTATTTAACCACTAGGATTTCAGCTCTGCTGGATGGCAGATTTAATGCAACCACCTCAAAAACCCTTAAGTACCAGTTGCAAAACAACACCAGTAGTAATTCAAAGAAGTAAAGGCAGCATACTTACCTAGTGGAGGGGGGAAGGGAGGACATTAACAACACTGGAAGTGTTTCCTTGACCTCTTGTAATGGTCAGTGGCATGTGGTTGCATATATGTGAGATCATCTTCTGAGTCTGCTTACTGTAGGTGTAATGCAGATGGCCACCCCTTCATCTGACACTGCATTTTTTTCAGGGCCTCTCATAATAAATGAATGGCAATCCTAGCCATATCTATTCAGAAGTAAGGCCTACTGAATCCAAAGGGGCTTACTCCCAGAGAACCATGGTTAGAATTGTTACCTAAATGTATGAAATAATGGGCTTAAGGTTATATTTTCTTGCAGTATGATCCTAATCAGGTTTACTTCATCACCAAGTTCAGTGGGCCATATGCTGCAATCCTGAACATGCTTACTGAAGAGTAGGCTCCATTGCTTACAGTGGAGCTTACACCCAAGTAAACATGCATAGGAATTCAGCATTAATTGGTTGTTCAAATATGTCTCTGTGTGTTTTCCCCCCAGAGTGAAAGTTGTGCCTGGCTAAACGTGAAACCAGGCATTAAAATAGTAATTCTAGGCCTGGTAAACAGACAAAAATTGCTGATAATAAGTACATTATTGACAACAGGTAAGTTGGTCAAACTGGAAGACTGCTGAAGTGTCTGTGATAAGAAAATAAACTTGGAAATGACTGCAATTCTGTCTTGTCCATGTCTTCTGAAGCTGCTGACTGATCACAAGTCTATCACAGGGGTTGTAGATCCTGTGTGCCAACTGGTAGATGGAGGTTCTTGGTATCTAGAATGATATATGTTGTCTGAATGGGCATAAGATGTGAGAAGCAAAGGATTGGAGGAGTGAGACAATGCCCTTCTAGATCAGGCTTGGTTACTGTCTTGCATCACAGGACGAAGACAGCAGAGGCATCCTATCTAAGGCTGACAGTCTCAAGGAAGCTCCACCGGGATAACAGAAACAATTTAAGGCAGTGGGTGGCCAGCAATGTAGTTGTGTCAATGAAGGACAGACCCTTTTGAGCTCTTAAATGTTTGGAGAAATGACTAGGCTTCCTTGGACAGCAGCAAAACTAGGCTTTATTTTATCCGGGTCAAAGACCCAGTTTGGTAACCCCCATGCACATCTGCGTACACACACACACACGGGCTGGGAGCCTCAGTGAGGCCCCTCTGGAGGCTTCACCTGGGGCAGAAAACCTGGCTAGCCTCCCCCTGCCCCCCGCCACCCCAAGCTAGGACTCTGCCTTGGACACAGAAAAACAGGCACACACAGAATTTTCAGTAACAGAGTCTTTTTAAACAGTAGCATGATGTTGTAGTCTCGTTGCTGAGCCACAACCTGCAGAGTTCAGTGGAGTGGGAGGCCAGCCAACCAGAAGTGTCTGGGGCAGAGTCAGCATCCAAAGCCAGATCCAGTCCTAGGGTCAGGCAAACAGTAATCCACATGGTTAGATGGTTCAGGGGTCAGGGAATCCAATGAGCAATGGACAAGCAGGAAGGTCGGACCAGGAACTACATGTGCTGTTTCCAGCATCTGACTGCTGCTGGAAGTTCTGCTTAAGAAGGATGAAGCCAGTTTGTTCTCATCAGCGCCTTCTCCTCTGAGTCCTTGAAGGCTGAACAGCTGAAGGTGGAGTCAATCTGCCTTCTCCGCCTTCCAACTGCTGTTCAGCAGGTGAGGCCAACTCCTAACCCATGACACATAAGTGCAACTAAGCAGACACTTTGGCTTCAGGGGGCAGCTAAAGTTGCCTAAAGGGACCGTACAGATGTGGTGGAACAGTGACATGAGTTATGAAGTATCATTTTAGGAATCAGGATTTGGTCCCTGTTCTCAGCAGCCCTTAATGACTGGGATAAGTTCTGGAGATACTGTTGATTCATTGGGCGGTGAAGCGTGGGCCTAAGAGAACCTTTGATTCAGTATCAGAAATAACTGCATCATCATTCGCGAACTCTCAGGATATTAGAGGATGTGGCCAGATCTTCGACTCCTTAGATTATATTTTCCACCCCCTTTTTGGGACCTATAGAGTTAGATCAAGATGCTTAGTTCCAGTCTTCCCCCACAGGAGAAGGTGGGAAGGATACAAGCTGTTTATAATCTGGTTTGTTTCAGAAATGTCTGCATCTAATAATAACTACGGCAAATACTTGCCTGAACACCATGCTCAGTTTCCAGGGGCTGTATGCATAATTTCTGAAGTAAACAAAACACTTGTGTTTTCTACTTATTATTAGATGCAGACATTTTTGAAGCAAACTACAGTCCTTGCATTTGAAAGTAAGTCCTCGCATGTGAAAGAGAGTTTTAATATTCTTCCCACTGCACCACCATTTTCTTAGTTCTTTAACTATCCTAACTGCCCTCTCCAGTTTGCTTCCAGTGTCCAAAAGACGAGTAAGGAAATTATTGTTCAAATCAAGAAAGGCAGATAAGGAATATAAAAATTCCATGGAATGGTATGAAGAGGCCACTTCCTTGCTGAAGCTAAGTAGGTATGGATCTACTCAGTTCCTGGTTGTGTGCCTGCACACCACCTTGGTTTTAGATACTTTTGCCTGTAACATGGGTGCAATGCCTTTGGATTTAATGATAAGTCATTCATTCACCTCCATTGTTTCATTCGTTTATTTAGGAACACAGGAAGCTGCCTTCCACTGGGCTAAATAATTTAGCTCAGTATTGTCTACACCAGATATCTTCAACCTTTTCATACTCAGGACCTACTTTTATCCCCAACAGGCATTTGGGGACCCCTTTCTTCATCTTTTACCATATATTTGCAAAGTGGTGTGATCCTGTTGTGACCCAACTTGGATCATGCCACAATCTACTAGCTGGTCCCAACCCACCAGTTAAAGACCACTGGTCTACACTGAACTTGGCAGCAGCTGTCCAGGGTTTTAGAGAGAGGCGTTTCCTGGCCCCACTTGGGGCCTTTTTCTTGAAAAATGCTCTCGTTTACCATTGAGTTATACAGTGCTGGATTACCCAAGAGGCAGGCAAATGAAGGATGTGATTAGGCACCAGCAAAGCAGTGGTACACACACACACACACACACACACACACACAGACACAAAGAATTTGACATTTGATATTTCAGAGAAAGCACTGAAGCATCAAAGAAGACATTATGGGGAAAACCTGAACTTTTAGACTTCCTTACACTCCATTACACAATTCCCCCCATTTTTCTGTTCTTTTATTGTTTCTTATCCTCACCTAAACCAGGAAAGATCCTACTATCATAGATTAATATAATCTGAGAAAATCAGATCCTGTACTGTAATGTGTTGCACATGAGATACATGCATGTAGATTTCAGCATACGTGTAAGTTTGAAAAATATAAATTTATTTTACCATTTAGTATTGTATTTATTCTGAATTATATATAGTGAACACCATAAACTTTTCAGTGCATAGGGCCTCTAAATAGAGGCCAGGGCCTCTATTAATCTGGCCCTGGCGCTATGGTCCCTCATTTACTTTAACATTTCTATCTAGCTTTTCTTTTTCAAAAGTACATAGTAAAAAGCTACACCAACTTTGGAAGTATTTTTCATAAATGTAAGTGATAACAATTACATTTTTTACTGCTTTATTGCTAAAGCATTGAGGATGACAAAAAAAGTTTTAAATGAGACAAGCCTAGTATGTATTAAAATCAGACCTTGCTTCCTTCCCTTGATTATCTTGAACACAAAGTTCTTTAAAGGGGGAGAGAGAGAGAGAGAGAAAGTGATAAAATACTTAAGTAAATTGAAATTGAGTAAATCTGAGGGAGTGTGTGTGTCTTGGGAGGTCAAAGGATCAAAAGGCTACTGTCGGATGCTCAATGAGTATAAGAAACAAATCAGTTTAAAGTGCAAATAGTATACAGGTCAGATGTGGGAAGCAAAGTGTTGCTGAAATCACCAGACCAGATGTACTTGAAAAGCAACATTATTTGTTACACCAACAGCAGTGTTGCCAGAGGCTGGAAACTGGTTTGGATCCTGTTTTATTAGTGAGGCAAACAATAGATGTTTTATATAATTCCCATAATGTTCCTCCCACATCTCTCACCCCACCTTTGAAATTAACCATACAAAAAACGAGGCAACGCACCTCTCACCAAGGGGGAAAGACCCATGGGAATATGAAAAGGGTGTGCAAATGGTAATTGTGCTGTAGTTGTTACATTTATTCTGAAGCCACACAAGACAGTGACCAGACACGTAATGACAGCATTCATGATTTTTCCATGATGGAGGCCATGTTCATAGACGTATTTTCCTACACACATATGAAAAGGGCCAGGTGTGAAAAGGCTTGTTTGAACATCAAACTCAGTGAGGTTGCTTAGCTGCTACACTAGATCAGAATGCAGCTTTACTTGCCCTTCTGCAATGATTAAGATAATGTGCATATCTATGGGTGTGAGTCTATAAACAATGTGAGGAGAAACAACAACAGCAAGTAGGTGTTAGCTTCCCTGTTGAATATATCAGCTTGCCCTGCTGGTTTGCCACAACCTTATGTCTTTCAGACTCTGCCTACACATTGCCTTCCAAATCTCTGATGGAGCAGATTACATTAGGTGAGTTAGAACTGCCCATTTCCATCCAGCTCGGCTCTGCATTTCCTCAAATGACAAAACAAATATTCTCTACACTTGGTTTACTGTAAAACATTATGAAGAAAAGAGGGGAGATGGGGGAACACTAGGAAGGTTTCTGGTGACTGTCATGATGTGTCAACAAAGAATGTCCCAGGTCCTATGGTGGTTGTTCCTCTTCAGTGTCTTCCCTCTAGATTTGTCAGATCTCAGCCTTCAGTCTTGTCTTGACCATTCTAGATAAGGAAAACGTGTCCGGTTGTTAAAGGGCAGCCTTCCACAAACTCGTTGTGGGATTCCAGCTCCCACCAGCCCCTGCCTACCCACCCAGCAACATTTCGAGGGTCCCAGGTACCCCACCCCCCCCGATCTAAGGGGGAAATGAGGAGGATGGCAGAAGGGGTGGTGGTGGTACATGCACACTGTATGAGCTCCACCTTCCCATTGTGCAAATGCAACCCACACAGCCTGTGTATCCATTTCAGGATGACACCTTACATCTCTCCTTTGCCGAAGTACATTTTGCAGCACATTACCTCACAGAGTTCTTGTGAAAAGGGAGAGGGGAGCCCCATGTATGCTCTGGAGGGAAAGTGGGTTATAAACGTAATGGTAACTAAAATGATAAAAACGAGAATTTTGACAACAGGAGTTACTTGCAAGGAAGCATCACGTTACACAGCTCTAACATAGGATGAGGGAATTGCCATCTTCCAGCGTAAAAGGCCAACAGACTCCTGGAAGCCCTTGGGTTTATTAATCTAGTTTCCTTGGCAATATTGGGCAATAATACCAAACCTGTTCATTTAAAAGCAAAAACAAATTATCTGTTAGAGTGATTGTATTTGCACAAAAAAAACATAAGTTTGCCCTTCCTTCAGATTTATATTCTCACACATAGCAGCACAGGCAAACAATAATGCACATCTGTAATGAATGCCATATGCAATTATCTGCAGCACCACCTCCACTAATGCCAGAAGTGGCTATTTTAGCAGAGCTCTAAATCTGCTGTCTTCTCCTGCAGCCATTACTGCGTACTTTGAAGCATATCACGCTAGGTTTTCCATTTTTAAATGACTTCACGCATACTTCATCTATCCGTAGATGATTATTGGTGGGAATTGCTTTCATCAGAATTATGCCTATGCTGCATGCCATTCTTACGGTCTTTAAAAGAAAGGATTCTGTCAATACATCTGGAGAGATCAGAGTTCAAGGGAAAGGGGTTGGTACTGGCCAGGGGTCTGCAACCCGCGGCTCCGGAGCCGCATGTGGCTCTTTTACACCTTTGCCGCGGCTCCGGGGAGGATACTAGCAAGGGGAGGAGGCGCATTGTGCGCCCCGACACTCCCCACTGTGGTGGGCGCTGTACTGGCTGTGATGTCGCATGGGGGCGGTGCGTGCGTTAGTCACGCACCGTCCCGGTGTCACCTTCCCGCCCGCTGTCAGATCGCGGCTCCGGAGATATATTTGTTTTAAATGTCGCAATGGTTTTGCGGCTCCCAGTTGTTTTTTCTTCGGAAATGGGTCCAAGTGGCTCTTTTTGTCTTAAAGGTTGCAGATCCCTGGTACTGGCTTATGCCTCTTTACAGCTACAGTGTCAGCTGAATGCACAGAGCTTTCAGGTGTAAGTCTATCAGTGGCCCTGTTTTTTACTTTGCATATTATGACATTTATATCTGTCCTCTAAGGAAGCTCTTGCCATCACTGACAAATCCTCTGTGGGCTGAACCAGCCAGATGAAAGCACACTGGGTGGTTATAGGGACAACCGTTTGGTTGGTTGGGATGTGCTATGGACTCATGACTCCCCACTCTACATTTCTCCTCCCCTTCCTGGCTTGCTGTAACCATAGTCTGCTATGGCATCCAAACACAAACTATGGTTATTGCTAACCATACTGTTATATGCCACCCCAATCTCTGAGCAGGGAGAGATTCCAGGGGTTCCAAGCACTTACCCAGAAACTGGTTTCCTCACCCTAAAAGCTGAACATAGGATGGAGGGGCTCACAGCATTAACAGCCCAACATATCTTGCTCCTCCAATAGTCACAGCTTTAGATTAAACATGTCTCTGTGTCTTCAGCTTCTAATTCACATGCACACATCTCTGCTGTTATTCTCCTATCTAGCAGGTAAACAGGGTTGAAGGCCCACCCATTTGTTCCATGGCACAGGGCAACTTTTTGGGTTATCCTAATCATAGTACTTAATGAGCCAGCCAAAGCCATTTTCTTAATTAAGGAACTGGTTTGGCAAGCTTGCTAATACCACAGACACAGGATGCCAGGAACTGGAAGGGACTCCGAGCATCAACCAAACTGACACCCCCTCCCAACATAACAAAAATTGTCCAAATTGGAAATCCACTTCAAAAACCATGGCTTTGGATTTTATGACAAAGGCACACTTTGGTAACCAAGAAGCAGAGAATGGAATTGGCACATCTGAGGGGTGGAGGAAGGCCTGAGAGCAAATTTCTGACAGCCTTGGCTATGGCATCTGAATTGAGCCAATAGGTCTCAGTCTAACCTTCTTCATGGGGCAGGTAACTCGTCAAGGACTTTACAGATTGTGTGAGAATGGGCAAAACATCTGAGTCATGTCTGGGTGTGGCAGCTAAGGGGGAAAACCTGGGGGAAGGAACAAAGTGGCATGAGGAGGAGTGTGTATTTGTGAGGAGAGTGGTGCAGGGGCAGAGAGGCACAATAGCTGGGAGTCATCATGAAGAGAAGGGCAAGCAGGCAGCAGGAGCATCAAGTCCAGAAATAGAGCAACTGTGTACCAAAGATATGGCAGGCAGGAGGGAGTTATCAGGGATCCAGAACTGTCAAGAAGGAATGCAGCTTGAGATAGCTGGGGCTGTGAATAAAAGGTAGAACTAAAGAGAAGAATCAAGAAGAGGTGGAAATCAGTGTGGAAAAGAGGAATGAACTAAGGGGTTAACCTATCTGATAATTGCATGCTTACGGAAAAGCAAGTCCCACTGAGTTCAGCTCCCAAATGAGTGTTCAAAGGATTGTAGCCTAAATGTTTGTGGGAAAATATGGAGTTCTGTGGTCTTGGGTAATACTGAAGGGAGAGGTGTCAAATACCAGGAAGGGTGGAAATTCAGCTCAGTCATGAAGCTAATGGGCAGGTGGTAGAATGGTAAACTATGATGGAAGGTACTGTCGAGAGCCTGCTCGACATCAGTAAGAAAATCAGTCTCACACCATGATGGGTTGAAGAAATATGGCTGCTCTGGCTCTCCTAGAGCTACTGCAGCACAGCCTTTATTGTGTGAAGTCAGAAAGATACAAAATACAAGCCAAGCAATTTGTTCTCAGCCAGCAGATAAGGACCATCGTACTAGACCACGCGAGCGATCAGGCCATGCTAGTTGACCAATCATTTGGGACAGCACGAGCTATTCACGCGCTGTTCATGCTCCAAGGATACTTCTAGCTATGAAATCACCCTGCAGTAATAAGAACTTTGCTCATGCTCTCATGTACAAGCAATCATTTCCCCACAAGGTACCCATGTTTTGATCCCCATTTGACCATGAAGTTACCTGGGGGCAACCATGGACCGATCATTATCTCTCCATCTAACATACGTCACAGTGAAGGACCATGTGCAGTATCTTGATATCCTTGGAGAGAAGGCAGGATATAAATGCAATTGATAAGAGCATGCTGGGACCAAGAGTGTCCTACTCTACTATATATTTCTTTTTTGGGGTGGGGTGGAGATGTGCTTTTTAATGGATTTTTGTAGTAGCCAAATTAAGAATGTGCAAGCCACTAAGGAGTGAAATCACAGGACAAAGAAAACCAGGCTTGCTTGTTATGAAATCTGCAGTTTCATTGAGGGTGGTAGAAGGTGATTTTGCCATGTTCGTGTCATAAACCTAGAAGGATTTCTGCTCATCTTTCTTGACAGCCAGTACGTTAAGCAGAACAAATGTGTTGCTACCTACAAACCTCCGAAACCACTTGGCGTGTAATTGGCCCTGGTTGCGTTTGCACTTGCTTGTTGCTAATTGCAAAAAGGCAAAGTGACAGCACTCTGGGGTTGCTGCTTCCAGGACACAATGCAATTGCCATTAATGTCCTGCAACAGCCTATGCATCCGTGACCCCAGTAGTAATGGCAACCTTCTATTTACCTCCAACTTTACAAGAGGTGCAACAGCTTAAGGGGAAAGTGTTTCTCTTTACTATTTGAATAGTAAACAAATCCCTTAAAGAAACACATTCTTCCACTTGCGTGACTCTAGCCTAGGCGCCTTGGTCACGTGGGGCTTGGCTCAGGAGGCCAGCCATTGAAGGCTGTCAGCAAGAGCCACCTGAAGACTTTTATCTGGTTAGCTCAGGCTACAGCGGATTTGTCCAAGGCAGGAGAAACCATGTTTGCTAGGGCTGGGAATCAGCTGGCTGGTGACAGCTACGTGCCAAAGGATCTGCCACTGTTCTACGGAAGCTTTTGCTTTCTTACAAGGAATTCAGTTGTTCCTATTCCACTATTCCAAGGACCATGTGCACTATCTTGAGATCCTTGGAGAGAAGGCAGGATATAAATATAATAGATAAGAGCATGCTGGTCACAGAGGACATTGGGAGGTGGTGGCAGCAAAAGCTGGTCTATTAGGGTGAATGGGGCACTGCCCCACAAACCTCAGTTTGTCCTCCAGCATCCTATGTCTGCCCGCCTTCTTGCTTACAACCAGTTCACAGGGTGGCCCTGGCTCTCAACTTCCTCCTTGGTCTCAATGTTGCCATCAAAAAGATGGTGACAAAACTAGAATACTGCAGTTGGTTCCACCTGCCATTTGCTCTAGTGCCACCTACTGGTGGCCTTCCTGCCTTTCTCCCCACCAATGGGCACCAGCCACTACTGGATGACATTCATCTCCTCCTGTACAATGCACAGCTTCAAGACACAAGCATCCACTTTTGACCCAAGTCTAGAGTCTCTGACTTCTTCATAGGCCTCTGTGGCAGAAGGCTGTTCTTCTGATATCACATCCGACTCAGCCATTTGCTTCTGTTCTGCTTCGATACAAGGATGCCACCTGAGGAGATGCAAGGGAGTGAGGTTTCCATGTCCCAACTTTTAAGCCTGATGTCGAGTGGCTTTCTGGGCATGGGAAATGGTAGCTGGCATCCAAAAGAGCTCTTGCTCCTCTTCCTGTCTGGCTAAGATACATCACTTTGCCACCTCCCCATGCTCTGCCAAGACAGTGGCAGATTAGGGTGGTGAGTCATGGATTGCCTAAAGCAAGGATTTGCATTACCAAAGCGGATAAAAGAGGACACCAATTTGCATAAAATGTGCTTACTATAATACAAACAGAAATACAGTACATCCCACCATCGTGGGGAAGGCACTACATAACGTGTGCCTTCTCAGTCTGCTGCCCAGGTGCTAACTGCTGACAGAGAACTCCAGGGCCCCTGGTCTCGCCACTTAGGGTTCTTTGTCATTAACTCAGACTTGGACTGGACAGCCCTCTAACAGAGGACTGTCCTCTGTAATGTTGGACCACACTGGGGAAGTCGAAAGCTGCCACTACTTGCCACACCATATACACCTAATGTAAACACACACACACACAGAGGTCTTTAAGCAGAGGCTTGACAACCATATGTCAGGAGTGCTCTGATGGTGTTTCCTGCTTGGCAGGGGGTTGGACTCAATGGCCCTTGTGGTCTCTTCCAACTCTATGATTCTATGATTCTATGATTCTAAAAACACACACAATTGGCCACCCCAGAAAACTGATGCAAATCCCGTCCCCAATTCCCCTCCTGCAAATACGGTAGCAAACTGAGGAACAGCATTTTGCAGCAGCTCCACTTGCCAATCCCCAATCTGTTTTTAGCAGCAGAGGAAACCTTGATGAACGGAAAGAAAGCAGTAAAATGTGCACTCATTTTCACTTCAATATTTCAGCACACAGCAGCGAGGCCATGTTTCCCTTTTATCTCTCTGTGGCATGCGTGTTGTGTTATCAGCTGATGCCTCTGCATTGATGAATCTGCTGAGCTGTAAAAAAGAGAGGAGAGAGAGAGAGAGAACTGCTGAATAAGAGGAGTAAATAAAAGGAAGCAAAATCTTCCATTGTCCACTGGTGACAGCGGTAGGACCCTGATTAATAATGGAACAGCTTTTCCAGGAAAGGAGACACTGCAGCCTGAGCCAAGCAGCGGCACTGAACTGATATGATGCTGTTCCAGGAAAGGCGGCTGTTTCACAAGGTTTTGTGGAGCCATTACTCTATGCTGCAGGCGTCATGTGCCCAAAGGCTGTGATTCTGCTGCATCTGCTGCAGAGCATCCTGCCTCCGCGCTGCCACACATGAAAGCAGCCGTGGCCTAAATTCTGCAGCCAGTACAAAAACAGAGGCTTGTGCAGTGATGCAGCCAAGAGACGAGAGGTTATATGGAAGCCATATTGGTGTATTTGTTCATTCCTAAAGGAGTGACTGATCTGAGGCAGGAACCACATCTGGATCTGAGATCCAGAACACATACTGATGTCCTCCTACTGCCTGTGATCCAGAAAGAGAGGCAAGGTTGTTTCAGTCTTGCTAGGAGTGCCTGACAATTGTAATATCTTGTGCATTTTCACAGTATCCTCTCTGGGCTGCCTTTATACCCTACATTTTTTTTGTTTCAGGCAATTTCAATCCTCTCAGCTTTGGTATATCCAAATCACTCTGTCCTTAGCAAACTGCTTTATTTTGTTGCTCTGTGGCTTACAAAGGATCCGTAAGAATAAATATCCTGTAGTTTGTGCTTATTCTTTTTGTGTGTGTCAAGTTATAATTAGGCCACAAGTATGTGCCAACTTGTAGGAAGTATCAAAGCCTAACCACATTGACCGAGTTAATATTTAATTAGTCACCATTATATTTCAGTATAAGTACCCATTTACAAGATTGATTCTATTATGGATAAGCTTTTCATAGGCATTAATAAGATTTTGAAACCAAGCTTCTGTTTTCAGCTATTTACTGCCTATGAGAAGGGAAATTGACTTTGCTTGGGTACATCCCAAACTAAGGAAGCTGCCACACAGACCCATTTCCCTTGATGTTCCATCCTTTGATGACCCACTGTGTATGGAGAAATCAGATGGCACTGTTGTGAAAGTACTACAATCTGTGTTCTGTGTTGTCCACTCACAGTTTTTCAATTTGTTAAAAACGGCAATAGAATCCAATTACATGAGTCCATGCAGCATGGATGGACAAAACATTATTGAGGCTTTTCAGGGTTTCTGTGCTTTTAATTAAAAGTTTCCTGTTTATAAGCCTGCCCTTTTGTTTTTTTCTTGCTGATTAAGAGGTGGCGGGGGGGGGGCAGGGGATTAAAAGCAACTCAATTGTTCCAGTCCCAGTTTCTGTTCTCACTCGTTCTCTGTTTTTCTGTTAATTTTTCATAGCAAAACATTAAATATTACAGAAAGATTTTGCTCACGGGGGAAAGTATTGCTGGATAATATAGCGTTACATCAAGCGCAATGTGAAACCTAGGTTTTAATTCTGCTTCTAGCTACTAATTGCAGCAAAGCAAAGCATCAACAAGCACTCACAGGCTCTAGTCTGTAGCAACCTCATTTCCTGTATAAAATACCTTCCTTGATACACCTAGAATGCTGCTACTTACTACTTGCTGATTGTTTCCTGCTTTGCATTTCTGCTTACTCCCTATTCCTTTTGCAGGGGTATCTTATCCCCTTCCTACCTTTTCTACCTTCATGAAGCTTTCCCCCAGATCGCCTGCTGCTTCCACGTCACTCTCACTTCCCCACTTGTAGCCATATGTGTCAAGGTGTCCTGCAGACATCTTCTTTAGGTTGGCCTTTCCATCAACCAGTTCTCCATCTTCCCATTTCTTTGTTTACCTGCCACTTTTATCCCTGCTGTACAACTGTCTCACCTCTGCATGGTCTTCTGGAAATGGAAGTAGGAATAGAAGTGAACAGAGAAAAAGAATGGAAACCAAGGGCAGATAAAGTAGTCTGGGTAGTGGGGGAGCACCTGTTTTGCATGCAGAAGGTCCCGGGTTCAAGCCTCAACATGTCCAGGTAGGCCTGAAAATTCTGGAGAACCTCTGCAAGACAGTGTGGACAACAGCGGCGCGAGCTAGATGGACCAATGATGTGACTAGGGCTGGGCGATATATAGATATATAGTCCAAAATCAGTTTGAAGTCCATGCTGCGATATCCGTTTCATAAGTTTTGACCTAGCAATGGATCACGAATCATAATGTGCATGAGAGAGAGTGCTATGCAATAATCACAATGCAGGAAAAACTGTGAAGCCAGTCAATGCCTATGCATAGCTCCATCCTTATTTCAGACATGGTGAAATACTGGTATATCATGATGTTTAGCTGGTGATAGATCATAATGTTGAAAACCAGATATTATTACTATTATTATTATTATTATTATTATTATTATTCCACTCTATACCCAGGGTACATTCCCCCCCCCAAAAAAAAAACATTTTAAAAGGGCATAGGATGTAAATTGGATCAACCAAAGGCCTGGTTAAAAAGTAACATTTTTGCCTGGTGCCTAAAGGTGTATAATGAAGGTGCCAGGTGAACTTCCCTGGGGACAGCATTCCACAGATGGGGAGCCACTGCAGAGAAGGCCCATTCTCGTGTTGCCACCCTCCAGACCTCTCAAGGAGACACATGAAGAAGCGCCTCAGAAGATGATCTTGGGTTCTGGGTAGGTTCATATGGAAAGAGGCGGTCCTTGAGGTATTGCGGTCCTGAGTGGCCCAGCCTTAGATATGACTCAGTATAAGGCAGTATAAGGCAGCCTCTTAGAGCAGAAGTCATATTGCTTAGAAGCCAAGCAAGACATGATAGTAGCATATGAGGTTTAAATGTGTATCTGCCTCAAATATGTAGGAAGTGGAGGAGACTGGTTTTAATTGGGGTGCAGATGAGAAGTGTAGAACCCTTCTGCTGCTCATAGCTTACACCTCTCTTCAAGAGCATTTTTTTCCAGCTAACCTGGAGCCCAGGCTCAGCTAAGGAGAATTCTTTTTGGGGAAACCAACGGTCTTTGTTGTGAAGTCTTTGTTAAGATGCAGAGTTGGGCACTCCTAAACCATGAACCCACTTTTCTTCTTAAAATGGACCCCTGCCCCTATGACTGGGGCAGATCCATATATAAACACATGCGTTTGCCACGATCATATCCGAGTTTAATAGCATACATGCAAATTATTCTACAGGGTACATAACAGTGAAACATAATGATGCTAGTAATGACCTCCCATCAAAATGTGGTTATTAAGGAAAGGCTATATTCAGTTTCTCATCTACATGCAGTATTCCAGTTAATATTTATAGCGTGCCCTCTGGGCTATAGTTAAAACAGGGAATCATATTTTTCTACAAAATGGCTCCTTCGCTCCTGAATTCACGGCTTGGGCAATTAGTGGCCTGAAACTGGAAAAAAGAAATAGTGATTCAGACTTGCCAGTTGAATTCACAACCCAAAACTTCACTCAGCCATCACAGATGTGACTTTCCCCTCTGCTTCAGACCACATGAATGGCAGAGGAGAGAGCCCAATCCAGCCAGCAACATTTTCTTTGTGTTATCTGAGCAGGCAGTTCTTTCTAATTTAATTTAATTTTGATTAAGGTAGCTGTAGGAGTGGAACTTAACATGAGAGTCAGGAAAGCAGGCAGGAAGACTAACTCAGAGGCACAGAGAAAAAACAGAGACTGAAATAAGAGAACAAGAACCAGGATGTGACTCAGCACAATTGCAATGGGGGAGGGAGGGAGAGCAGGAGAAACAGGCCAGTGGAGGTTTAGCGGGCTTTCAGTTAAAAAGAAAGGCTTTATTTTACATATGTCCTCTGACTGACAGTTAAATAATAGCAAGCACCTTTTGAAACAAAAACACCTGCCATAGTCCCCTCCCCTTCTTTTGTCATTAACAGTATAAATAGATAGAAACTATAAATCCCCCTTTTGCAGTTCTGGCTTTCCTTGTTTCATTTTGTTTTTCAGCCTTCCTTTATTGCAAAATTTCAAACTTCTGCAGCCGCAGTCCGATAACTAAAGGATGCTTTTAAAAATAAAGGGGTGGGGGGTGGGAATAGGAAGAAGGGAAGGTCAGGAGGAAAAGTGCCTGCTAACAAATCTGCAATTTTTTTCCAGGCTTCATTAGCCCACGCCAGGCCATCATAGTTGACAGGCCTTAGCTCCAATCAGATGCTTCTGCTCCTGGTCAGCAACTCCTCTCCTGGCATCCTGGCATACAGCACAAGTATTGAAGGCAGCGGCAGGGCATATGGTGCATATAACCCATGGCAGAGTGTGCTCACGAGGGGGGCAGGGTGTGGAGAGTGCCCCCCCCAACAGCTGCTCAGGTGCATGGAGCTGCGCACATGCCCTGTCGCCAATGGTGGACATACAGCACACCGCCTGCCCGTGACTCCCAAGCCTCCCTCAGCTATCAAAACAAAGGGAGAATACCACCGGCAAAGCAGCACAGCTCCCCCCTTCCCCCAACGGCTTGAAGTAGGCTTGGGAGTCACGGGTGGGCAGCACACCAAATGTCACTCCCTCAGCAAAGACACCCAGGGCGGTCCACCCCCACTGCACCCCCCTTCCCCCGCCCCTGATTGAAGGGTGTGCATAAGCTTTCACGTGATATGGAGCTATCATCACTTGGGGTGCAATTCCTCCCTTCAGGCATTTATGCTGCCTGCATGACCACTGGAGGTAGAGCTATTTGGTACTGATGGGATGCTAAGTGTTAAGATCTAAAGCAGGCATAGGCAAACTCAGCCCTCCAGATGTTTTGGGACTACAACTCCCATCATCCCTAGCTAACAGGACCAGTGGTCAGGGATGATGGAAGTTGTAGTCCCAAAACATCTGGAGGGCCAAGTTTGCCTATGCCTGATCTAAAGGTTTGTCTCATTCTCCATGCATGGATGTCAAGGGGATGGGGCCAGGCAGTAGGAGGCAAGGGCAGCAACACAGCTTCCCTTCTGTTTGTCCTCACTAGCCGTCATGAAGAAGGGCATTTTGCTAGTTTTTGATAAAATAGAAATCACAGTATTCTAAATCTTCACCCAGTATAACTGAGCTTGACAATGGCTAGGCAAACAAATGGGTTTGTTGTTATGTAACAGATTTACATTAAATAGAGTGCTTTCCCCCTATCCCTCATCCTTTCCAGCAATGAAAAGAATAGCAAAGGCTTTTATTACCTCTGCAAGGCTAAGGTTCCTCTTGCCTGGTTATCCCAATTTGTGGCTGGGCGGTTCCTTCAGTTTTTCTGGCAACAAGCTGCCCATACAATAGACCTCTTCTCTTCTGTGAATGTGTGCAAATTCTATTTTTAAAACCAACCAAGCTAGGAATAGTGTGTAAAGGAAGCTAAACTCTCGGTATAATTTGTGACTGCGCACCTTTTGTGTGAGGCGGTATGGTGAATGTCAGAGTAGGACTGAAGTTGGAAGGGCAGAGAGTGATGACTTTGGGATAGGCCAGTCATAGTGGTAGAGTTGGAAGGACCGAAAGGGCCATCAAGTCCAACCCCCTACAGGAATCACAGCTAAATAATAACTCCACTCTTAAATCCCAATACATTCCTAGCCATGACCATCCCTCCTTCTGTTCTGAGAGCCATGGAGACCTCGATGTACCATAGTAATCTATGCATTAAAGCAGTCTTTGAGTACTTCATCCCCTGGTGAGAGCCAGTACATCTCCAGTACTGCCATCCTCAAGCATCTGAAGGTCTCCAGGTTCCTCAAAAAACTCTACTCTGTCTCCCTTGCTTCCCCTTATGCTTGGAGCTGTCTCCTGGAACAACTGCATGACGCTACCTCTGTTATTTCCTTTAAATGCCATCTTTTCGTTGAAGCCCTTGGAGTAACTCACCTCTAGACTCCATACCCACTACTGTACTGAGTTAAAGAAGGTGAAAAAAAGCATCTTCTCCCCCTGTTTACTTTACTTCTTTTCCCTTATTTTGTCCCCCGTCTGTTGAATTTTAAATTGTAAGCCCCTTGCGATAGGAGGCATGTTTTCTCATTCTTTTAAAAAGTCCCATGGACACAGCCAGTTTGAAGACCTGCTTAGTCTTAGAGAAAGGGAGGCTTCCATAATGACAGCCAATCCAGCTACACAATCAGCACAACAGCAACAATGCAAACATTGTCCTCCCAAGAAGACCTTGACTGTCACAAGGTGGGCAACCATTTAATTAAACAGGGAGTTTTTTTGAAATGCTGGGTCAGAATGAACTAATAAAAAATCTTCAGACACCTCATATCTAATACTTTACCTCTTTCGACCCATCACAGTATTTCAATGGATCCTTTCTTTCTCCTCAAGCTGACAACTGACACTCATTTCCTGGATAGCAAAAGGCCCATTCTGCTCCTACCAATGGCACAACATTTATTTAGTAAAAAAATAGAATTAAAGGGGTGGGAGGCAAACACCCTACCCCCTTTAGCCTTATATATTGACATAGTTCTGGACTTTACCTTTTAAAGGATGACATATGGGTTATAGAAACCACAAAGGCAACAGTAAGTTCCATCACTGCAGAGATACATTCAAAAGTGATTGACAAAGTGCTAATCAAATGGCTGGAAACACATGAAAAGAAACTGAAAGTTATTGTTCTGTGTATTTCATATATGCAGACTTGTCAAAGAAACATATGACACACATTTTTGAGATGTGAGAGTAATAATTTTGGAACAGGAGCACTACGGAGAAGCATTCCAGTCCAAAACCTTTCGATTGAAATAATTTCTTTTGATGTCAGTGGAAGTTGCTTCCAAAAAAATGTAGTCTAGGATTTCAAGCACCTGTCTACCAAATGTAGTGTTGGCATCTGTTAACGAAAAATATTCCCAAGCTATCTGTGGCTCTCCACTTCATTAAAAAAAATATAGAAGCTAAGGAGGGTAACGTGGGGTTTGCAGTCATCTCTCACCCAGATGCTGACTCGATCCAAACATGCTTAGCTTCAGTAAGAAGCTTCAAGTGGTCAAACAGACCCATGAGGGCCCAAACTTGGCAAGAGGTGCAAAGATATACATGCCGCCTTCACCCAACTCTCAGTGTAGATGTGCATGGTGCCCCACCCATTCCTCTTTGGACCTTTGCATTCCAGTGTAAAGATCCATAGAGAGGTTCTAACCCAGGCATAGGCAAACTCGGCCCGCCAGATATTTTTGGGACTACAATTCCCATCATCCCTGACCACTGGTCCTTTTAGCTAGGGATCATGGGAGTTGTAGTCCCAAAACATCTGGTGAGCTGAGTTTGCCTATGCCTGTTCTAACCATTCATTGGTAGATGTTATCCTTCCTTTAATCAGCAGCCCTGATTGTGCAGAATCCCCAATCATGAGGGGGTTTCTAACCATTGAGAGAGGAGCTGGCACATGAATGGATGCTGGGGGCACGTCGTGTTTGAGTTTCTGTTATGACGGCTTTTCAGCTCTGTACGGATGCTCATGAAAGTGGCAGGACAGGCATGGAAGCAAACACAGGTTATCTTTAAACCATCCAAGTTGACACAAGGAAAAGACTGAGGTGTGGTAGAACTCATCCTGCTTTGCTGCCGCTAAAATTACAGAGCACTGGCCCAGACATCATTATGCAAAGTCACAACAGTGCTCACCATTTGAGGAAAACACTGATTAGCTCCAAACTAACTAGAATAGCCGTTTGAGGTAATGAAGGCCCTTTCAGCACCAGCGTAGCTTTGATTTTATTTACAGATAAAGCAAACTTTACCAGGGTATCATTTCCTATGTTAGAGCCTGTATCCAAGAGTGGCATGTTTTCTTGCATCTCACATTTCTCTATAAGCAAAACATCCCACATTACCTCACCCAGGGCCAGTTCAGAAAACCAGCAGGCAGAAGTAGTGAACTTCATTTTGCTCTCTAGAGCTCAGCATGGACCAGAAATTGTGGAGCACGATGGAAGCTTAAAGCCTTTATTCTGCACTTTATTTCTTATTTTTACAGGCTTTCCCAGAAGAATGGGTTGACTCACAGACAGTATCTGATTTCGTTTTTGAGAAATGTTTTGTCTATTTTTATCTGTTGCATTTCTGTTGCTTTATCTTTTTTATGTAATGTTTGGCAGTTTATAAACTTTCCAAAATAAGTGAATTTTATACACACGCACGCGCACACACACACACATACACACTAGAGTTCCCTTCCCCAATTTTTTTTTAATTGTGTACACAACAAAAAATGTAAAATTACACCAGCTCATCATCCAGTTACAACCATGGCATTTTGACTACAAATCAAAACGAGTAAGAAACAGTTTTGAGTGTTATGCATCCTTCAAATCAAGCACCTCTGAGGACCATCGTTTTGTCAAATGCTCTTTGTTAGAAATCTCTAGCCCATTGACGAACTACAGTTACTAGCTTTCCAGAAGACAGTGATAAGCATTGATCAGGTTTGAAACCAGCTTACATTTATAGCGTAAGATTGTACTCCAACTCAAGAAACATTGTCATTGAAAGAGGAACAAAGCCTGTTTTGTACACAATGAGCATGACCACAGATTTCCCTCTCTCCCAATATTTTCCTGGGATGCCATGTTCTCGTATATAGGCTTTTGTGATGTTAAACTAACCCTCCCACTCTGTCTCTCTCTCTCTCTCTCTCTCTCTCTCACACACACACACACACACACACACACACACAATCAGTGGTGATCCTTATTATGACAACACAAAAATGCCTCCAGTTGGCACAGCACACAAAGATGTAGTAACGTCTGCAGCATTCCCAGGATCATGCCCTGCAATCAAAATCCATGGAAGCCAGTTCCTTAATGACACAATTGTGTCCACAGTGAATCCAAAATGCAACACACAATGTATTGGAAAGTGAAAGAAGAAGCAACTCCTCCCACCAAACCTTTTGCCTTCAGAGCTTTCTGGAGATAGCCTCAGCCTTTTAACCTAAAAAGAAATGAAGATATATTAGCTAATATATATTAGCACTTGTGAAGGCCTGTGCAGTTGTGATTCATCCAGAACTGCCTGTGCCAGGGCTGGGCAAGCCCTCCACATGCTGTTGCACTCCTGCTCTCATTTTCCCTCACCTTTGGCCATGCTGGCAGGGCTGATGGGATCTGGAATCCACCAATATCCACCAACCTTGGACACAAAAAGTGGGGAGTGTAGCTGGAAAGCTGATATTGTTTAATTTGAACAAAATGGGAATTAGACATATTAGGTGCATATGTTGATTAAGCACAGGGGTATTCAAACTTTTTAAACAGGGGGCTGGTTCACTGTCCCTCAGACACTGTTGGGGGCTGATGGGAAGTTTTGGAGAGTGGGTTGGTGCGCTTGTGGGAGCTGGGTGCCTCCCAGAGTGGCACGCACTGTCCGATGCTCTGCTTCAAGGAACTTGGAGACTGAGACGAGGATGAGCTGGTGCCTCATTTGCAGCTGCCGCCCCATGCAGGTGTTTCCCCCCCTTCCCCTTCCTGCTCCCTGGAGGTAAAGGCCGCTACCTGGGCCACTTCATCACCAGCCTCATCATCCTCCACCGTCACGTTGGCCACCAATGGGAATGCGACGGTGGCAGCCCCGCCGAGTCCTAGCCCAGGCCAGATATCCTCCTCCAGGAATGCCGCTGCCACCCCCCCATGGGGATGCAGAGCGGCAGCAGCCACAGGAGCACTAGGGTGGCGGGGGCGGGAGGAAGAGGCCAAGCAGCAGCGGCTCCGCCAATCAAACGCCGTGCCTGGTTTACCTCAGAACAGCGTGGGGGTGACTCTGCCAATCAAACACCACACTGCACTGAGGTAAACCAGGCGTGGCGTTTGATTGGCAGAGCCGCTGCTGCTCAGCCTCTTCCTTCCGTCGCCGTCGCTGGGAATCTCGGCTTTGCGGCAGGTTCTTAAATGGCTGGGCGGGCTGGATTTAGAGCTCTGGTGGGCCTGATCCAGCCTGTGGGCCATAGTTTGCCAACCCCTGATTAGGCATTTAAATGCCAGGCAATGTCAGGGATAGTGTGCACCCAAATTATATATAGATAGAATGTGCTCAGTTTCTGTACGTAGACTGCCCAAGCTATATGTTTTAAAACTCCTACTTGCTTTTGGACTTCCGGAGGCGGCGCGTTCAGCAATGGCGGTCCTCTTCAGTTGCTGAAGAGGGGCTCCGCGGAAAAGGGTCGTGCGCTGCGGCACAGCGACGACCCAGTCAGAGAAACCACGGGTAGAGTGAGCCCGTGGCCGTGGGGTTCGGCGGGCACCAGGAGCGACCTCGGAAACGCAGAAGAGACCCCGTAAGGGGTTTTGGAACGTGGAGGGGGTAGCGGTGCTGTGAATCCATCGCTCTTTCCGCGGAAGCGAAGCCGCGCAGCTGCTGCTGATCGGCGCTGACCTTTCTTCTTTCAACAATTGAATCGAAACAACATACTCGTGAGTAAGAAACTTGAGGCTTTATTTGAATCTAAATTTGGCGAAATTCGGCTGAAAGCGGGAGACGCTAAAAAGGAAGTCAGTCTTCCGGCTCTGTTTAAAGTATCAAGCAAGGACTCTTTAAAGCGGAAGCGTTTAAAGGAACTTAAAAGAAGTTGGAATATACTTTGCAAATTCGGATTTGACTGCTTAAAAGTTAAAGAAAAGTTATATCAGTTTTATAAGTGGATAAAGACTGTGATTCCTCTTTCCATCTATCTTTCTGTGGATTACAAAGCTATGAAACCCTGCTCTCGATCTGTCTGGATACAAAGAAACATCGGACTGTGGTAACTATAGATAAAAAATATATAAAGTTACACTGGGCTACTTTGTAAACTGTAAAAAAGGAACTGTTGCATGCACCTTTGTAAAGAACTTTTATTCTCTGCAGTTAAAACTGAACTTGGAAGGTCCCCCCCTGTTTTGGATTTTACTTGATTTTTCTCCTTTTCTGCGGGAATTTAATGGTGGAAATTTTCTATCCTTCTCCCTAATTTCTGGGGAGCTCCCCCTGCTGGATTGTGGAATTATTAGTCTCTGAGAACTGCTGTTTGATTTGGAATTTTTATGTCTGGATGTTTACTTTTTTTGGATTGTCTTTCCCATGGGATTTACAATTTGACCTTGACGCTTGGACAGCTGTGGAATGAGTGGTGCAGGAAAAACAAGGGCTGCTAAGAAAGCAAAACAAACTGAACTTTTGCAAACAACTTTGCCTGTGCAGCCACGCAGATCATCTGTTCCTATTGTGACAGGTCTGCAAGAAGGACAACCCCAGCAGCCAACTTTTGGGGATATGGCCGCAGGAGGGCTAGACCCTGTATCTAAAGAAATATTGGATCAGTTGGCAGCGTTAAATAAGAAGGCTGATGAACAAGCAGCTAAATTTGAGGAGCAAGCGGCTAAATTTGATAAGGTGACAGCTACAATTAATAAACTGACAGATCAAGTCGCTCAAAATACACAGGCAGTAGGGAACATTGAAAAAACTACAACAGAAAATCGAAAATTAGCTTTGGAAGCAAATACTAAAGCAGATCAAAATAAAGAAAGGATTGAGGAATTAAGAGGAGAAGTAAGACCACTGAGCAGACAGGTTAATGAACAGCAAGCGTACCTGTCCATGGCGGAATTGAAAAACAGGGAGAGCAACCTTAGGCTGTGAAATATCCCAGAATCAGAAAAAGAAGACTTGATCGGCTTTTTGACAACAGAAATATCCAAGTTCTGGGATCTGGCAGAAGAGAAGGACTTTAAAATTGTTACCGCTTTTAGATTGGGAAGAGTGGCCAAGAAGGACAAACCAAGAGACTGCTTGATCATTTTGAGATCTAAGCAAGAAAAAGACAATATACTCGGCCTACATTTTAAAAACTCATTGGTAATCCAGGGAAAGACAGCAGAAATCTTCAGAGACATACCAAAACAGCTACTGGATTTAAGAGTCACATACAAAGACCTGGCAAGCTTATTGAGGAATAACACAATACCCTACAGGTGGGAATTCCCTCAAGGATTATCCTTTTCCTGGAAAGGGAAGAAGGTAAGAATCAGAACAGCAGAGGAGCAAGAAAAGTTCTTAAACGACCACGGGGAGGACCTCCGGAAAGGAGTAGCAGGAGCCTGGCCACCTCCTTGGTTTGGCTTTAACCCGGTTCCACCTCCAGTCAAAGACGATAAAGGAGAAACCCCTACTGGCTAATAAATTGATCCAGGATGTCTCTACAGCTTCTCAGTTGGAATATTAATGGCGCAAATTCCCCCGAAAAAAGGAAAAAGATTTTTCATATATTGAGGAAAAAACAATTGGATGTCATTTGCCTTCAAGAAACACATGTGTCTAGGCTCCACAGGAGAGTGTTAATTAATAAGAGACTAGGCCAAGAATTTATTTCATCAGACAAAGTTAAAAAAAGAGGAGTAGTGATCTATGCAAAAGAGAGTCTAGCACCAAAGTTGGTGTTTAAAGATGAATTTGGAAGAATTTTGGCAATTGAAATACAAGCACAAGGAGAAAAATTTCTGATAGTAGGAATTTATGCACCAAATGATGGGAAATCGGAATTCTATAAGAAGCTGCATGAGATAATGCTGGACCATATTGACTATTCTAACATCATTTTGATGGGAGATATGAATGGGGTTGCCTCCACTTACATGGACAAGTCACAAAACCAAAATTTGACCAAAGATGGCAGACTTCCAAAGACTTTTTTTGAACTTACAGACAATATGGACTTGACTGATATTTGGAGAACAAAGAACCCTTTAGGTAAAGAGGGAACATTCTTTTCTGAAGCCCACCTATCTTGGACAAGAATCGACCAAATCTGGATATCTAGAGGACTGGCACCTAAGACTAAAAAAATAGAGATCTGCCCTAAAACCTGCTCCGACCATAATGCTTTGAAAATGGACTTGAGACTTACACCAGCTGGATCCTTCAGATGGAGAATGAATGACTATTTATTTAGAGATCAGGAGATTGTGAAGCAGGCCCAAAAAACGCTGAAAGATTATTTTGAAATAAATTTGAATACCTCGGTGGAAAAGAGAATAATCTGGGACGCGAGTAAAGCTGTTATGAGAGGGTTTCTGATACAACAGAATACTATCAAGAAAAAACTTCGGAATGGCAAAAAGGACAAGATCTTGGAGAAGATAAGAGACGGAGAGAAAAAACTGAGATTAAACCCAAAATCAAAAGAGGTTTTAAGAGAAATAAAATTCCATCAAGCACAATATGCGAAACTAATAAATCAAGAAGTTGAATGGAAAATTAAACAGATGAAGCAAAGATCATTTGAATCGGCAAATAAATGTGGGAAGCTGCTGGCATGGCAGCTGAAAAAGAGACAAAAATTGAACTTTGTTACCAATCTCGAGGTCGAAGGAGAATGTATTCAGAAACCAGAAGAAATTAGAAAGTGTTTCCAGAGATACTTCAAAAAACTGTTTACCCAAGGACACCAAGCAGAGACTGAGATAAATCAATTCTTAAAAAGTCATGGCCTGCAAAAACTAACACAAGATAAACAAACAGCCCTGAACTATAAAATAACACAACAGGAAATTGAAAGTGCCATTCAGAATATGCAATTAGGCAAATCCCCAGGTCCAGATGGGCTCACCTCCAAATATTATAAGACACTGAAGGAATATTTGGTTCAGCCACTAATGGAGGTATGTAATCAAATTATGGAAGGGAAGGGGGCACCAGAATCGTGGAAAGAGGCATTCATCACTTTGATACCAAAATTGGAATCTGAAAAGACTCAACTTAAGAACTACCGTCCCATCTCACTCCTAAATGTGGATTACAAAATTTTTGCTGATATTTTGGCAAATAGACTGAAAAAAGTTTTAAACGAAGTAATACATAAAGACCAAGCAGGCTTTCTCCCGGGCAGGCATTTGTCTGATAACACCAGGAATATTGTCGACGTTTTGGAGTTATTACAGACAAATATGAACACAAAAGCAGTTTTGATTTTTATAGACGCAGAGAAGGCCTTTGATAATATATCTTGGAAATTTATGAAGAAAAATTTGGAAGGAATGGGAATGGGAAGGGCGTTCCAAAATGGTATTGAAGCAATTTATTCAGAACAAAAAGCTAAATTGATAGTAAACAATGTGGTGACAGAGGAGTTTAAAATTGAAAAAGGGACACGACAGGGATGCCCCCTATCACCCTTGTTATTTATTTCTGTCCTGGAGGTGCTGCTGAACTTGATTAGGAAGGACCAACAGGTGGAAGGAATACAGGTCGGAGAAAAACAATATAAATTGAAGGCTTTTGCAGATGACTTGGTTTTGACAGTACAGGAGCCAGAAACTAGTACAAAAAGAGCTTTAGAGCTAATTTCTGAATTTGGTCGGGTGGCGGGATTTAAGTTGAACAAACAAAAAACTAAGGTTTTGGCAAAAAATATGACTTCTTCAGAAGTAGATGGGTTTCAGAAGGAAACAGAACTAAACGTGGTAACAAAAATGAAATACCTGGGGGTTAACTTGACTGGAAGAAATTTGAATTTGTTTAAAGACAATTATGAAAAATGTTGGTCTGAAATTAAAAGGGACTTAGAAATTTGGTCAAGATTGAAACTTTCCTTGTCGGGAAGGATTGCAGCAGTCAAAATGAATGTATTGCCAAGAATGTTATTTTTGTTTCAAACCCTCCAGATCGTGGACAGAGTGGAATGTTTTGGAAAGTGGCAGAAGGACATCACGAAGTTTGTCTGGCAGGGCAAAAAGCCCCGAATAAAATTTAAGATACTAACAGATGCAAAGGAAAGAGGGGGATTTGCCCTGCCGGACTTAAGATTGTACTATGAAGCTGCATCCTTCTGCTGGATGAAGGATTGGTTTCTGTTAGAAAACACAGATGTCCTAGACCTGGAAGGGCACAGTAATGCTTTTGGGTGGCATGCTTATTTGTGGTACGACAAGGCAAAGTCTCATAAATTGTTTAAAAACCATATTGTCAGGAAAGCTCTGGACTAAATACAAGGACTTACTTGAAAATAAGACCCCGAGGTGGTTATCACCGACGGAGGCCAAGGCCATTAAACTACGTAACATGGAGAGTGGCTGGGCAAAATATTGTGAGTTAATAGAAAGAGTTGGTGATACTTGGAGGTTGCAGAGTTTCGAAAAATTGAAGGGAAAGGTGCGAGACTGGTTTCATTATGCCCAAATTCTAGAGGTTTTTAAAAAGGATAAGAAAATTGGTTTCCAGGTGGAAAAATCAAAACTAGAGACAGAATTACTTGAACCTAAGACGAAAGTGCTTTCAAGAATGTATAACTTGTTGCTTAAATGGAATACTCAAGATGAGACAGTTAAATCAGCTATGATAAAATGGGCACAAGACATTGGGTACAACATTATGTCTGAAGACTGGGAAAGGTTATGGACCACCGGTATGAAATTCACGGCATGCAGTGCCTTAAAAGAAAACATTATGAAAATGGTATACAGGTGGTACATGACCCCAGTTAAACTTGCAAAGATATGTCATCTGTCTGACAATAAATGTTGGAAATGTAAGGAGGCTGAAGGTACTTTTTTTCACCTCTGGTGGACATGCCCGAGGGTGAAGGCTTTCTGGGAAATGATTTATAATGAGTTGAAAAAGGTGTTTAAGTACACCTTCCATAAGAAACCAGAGGCCTTCCTCCTGGGCATTGTGGGCCAGAGAGTGTTAAAGAAAGATAGAGTTTTCTTTTTATATGCAACTACAGCAGCAAGAATCCTTATAGCCAAACATTGGAAGGCACAGGAGATACCCACGCTGGAAGAGTGGCATTCACAGCTGATGGACTACATGGAATTAGCTGAAATGACCGGCAGAATCCGAGATCTGGGAGAAGAAGCGGTGGAAGAGGATTGGAAAAAATTTAAGGACTATCTACAAAAACATTATAAGCTATATGAATGTTGAGAATCTGCCAAGTTTTTGGGAAAAACATGCTTCAGTATTGAGATTTGTAAATGGTGGAAATTAAGTTAGGATTTTGAAAAATATAAATTACAGACTATATAAGTAAATGAAAGCACAAAAACACATAAAATAAGGTATCAATTTGCTGTTTATTTTCATTGTAAAGAAAGCAGGGGATGGAAGATGTGGGGAAGTCCAGTTGACTATGAAAATAGATCTGGAAAAGTGAATTTTCTTTTATAATTTCTTCTTTTTTTCTGTAAAACTGCTTTTGTTGTGTTATGACGATGTATTCTGACCTTGGAAAAAAAAAGCAAATAAAAAAACTATTTAAAAAAAAGGAAGAAGGAAAAAAAACCAAAAAAAACCTCCTACTTGCTTTTGCCTAGAACCTCCTCTTCTGGTAACACTTTGCCATGCCCTTGTAAATAACCTGTGTCCCTGTTAGTTACTAAGCTAAGGCAAAGTCATAAATAATGGTTACTGCCACTGATACAGGGGGTAAGCATGGACTAGAGCACACTTTGTGTCCTTTCAGCTGCAGTGTTGTGTCCAATGGGAAATTTGTGCAGTTGGAAAATGTACTTTGAAAAACCTGGAGTCCACCAACAACTAGAAGGGCACAGATTCTTCATACGTGTCCTGCACACTTACACACATACGTACTGAAACCAATTCAGGAAATAAAAGAAGGCTGCAGAGAAATAGAGGGAAACCTACAAATGGAGGGAAGAGGAGAGCAAAGAGCCACAACAGTGACTGAGAAGAAGCAGAGCAGACCTTTTCTTTCACAGGAGCTCCTTGAGAGGCTGTCCCATGGAAAATTATAAAGGAGCTCCCAGCTCTTATTTTGGGTGCAGAGCATTCATTGGTAGGTCTTTACTCCAGGTTTGCAGCAGCAAGCTAGAGCTTAGAGCCAGTGGAGAATGCAACAGCCATTCCTGAGCAAGGGAAGTATTTGGACAGGGGCAGGTGGTGGTATTAAACAGCCTTGCCTCTTGCATTTCTGGAAATTAGTCT
This sequence comes from Podarcis vaucheri, assembly GCF_965113315.1. Lineage (NCBI taxonomy): Eukaryota > Metazoa > Chordata > Lepidosauria > Squamata > Lacertidae > Podarcis > Podarcis vaucheri. Next base: position 56,858,221 of record NC_138760.1, on the reverse strand, counting down.
GATTTAAAAACAAAAACAGGCAATTTTTGTGGATTGTATTTTTTATTTTTTTTCTGGCACATGGCAACTCTAATCATGAGCAGGAAAAAGTGAGGTCTCCTGTCTGGTCGGCCTCCTGCTCATGTTTTGTACCGAGAAGTTACATTTGCGTTCTCCCTGCGACTGCAGTCATAGAACCTCTTATTTCCAGTAATAGCTGTGATTCATTCTCCTTCTGTTGTGCTAAAGTTCAGATAGTGTGGCTTTTTGTTAAGGATTCTAATCAGAAATAACATGTCATTAGACCAACTGCTATACGGGATGGATCAGCAATCATCCCTATCTGGCACTTATTTTGGCAGACAATGATGTTATAGTTGTTTGCTAACAATTATGCTTGCAGGTATACGTTAGTTTGTGGGTCATATTCTAACATTCCTTACATTGCACTAGGACACACACACAAACACACACACAAAATACGCATCACAGTCTCTAAACAAGTCAGTCAAGCTTTATTTATTTATATCCCCCTTTTTCTGCAACTACTGCACTCTTGAGCGTGCCTCCAGCTGACCTGTTTAATGAGCATTCATTCTGCTTTGCTTGCACAAGGCTTATGCAGAGGTTAGATTACACCCGGTCTGAGCATTCATTTGGATTTGTTTGTGGGGCAGTTATAGGACCATAAGCATTCATTCTGAATTTATTCCCCCATCTTCCCACTGATCAAGTCCATGCTTTATCCATTATTCCACACTGGCCTGGTTTGTACAACATGGTCAACCAGAGTATAGCTTGCTGTGGCTGTGCAGATGTGCTGGCTCTTGGTGAGTTTGTGCCCACTTTGTCCTTGCTTCCTCCCCAAGTCAGCACACGATAGCAAGTAAACCAAGATTTGGCTTAGCATGTTGTCTGAACAAGGTTAAGGTTTCTCCTCTTAAACCATGAACTATAATAACCATAAGACAAACCTTGGCCACAGATCATGGTTAAAGAGAAGAGACTTCAACCACAATCCCAAACTGAGATGTCACACTAAACCACCCCTTGCTGCACTGCCCTAGAAAGCCCGGGGGGGGGCTGTGATCTCCTCCATGGGTACCAGCATGTCCACACATTCATGCTAAGCCATGGGTTGGGTTGGCATGTTGTGTAAATGTGGCCAGTGACTCCATGGGCTTGTCCACACTGGGAGACTGCAAAAGTGTGTGTTGAGAATTTATAGTTGACTCTTTGCTTTTGCATACTTCCTGGGCTGGGATTCATTAAGCAAACAAACAAACAAATAAACAAATAAACAAATAAACAAACAAACAAACAGAACCAAGATGCACACGAAGCTATCTGTTCACATGCCCAGCTGGTACTTAACTGGCATAATAGAACCAACAAATTAGAAGGTGGGGACAAACACAAAAGGGAATTCCTACTGCTATCAATGGAAAAGACCAATGTTGCTCCTCATATACAGATTTAAATATCTGTGGATATGTGCAACGTGGTCTAATTCAAATGTGGAGGAAGTGGATTAACAGCTAAACAATGCTCAAATGTGGACCAGCACTTTAATTCACATTCACATACAGTAACCCCCCCCCACACACACACACACATACACACATGAGCCAGGGAAGAATTTCCCTGCCTGGATCAAAATTTAATCCAATAATGAAGACACAATAAGAACGCAGACATCTATTTCAGTGAAGACATCTGACCTGTCAGTTACAGAAACAGATTAATCTAATTAGAGCTTATTATGGGATAAAGTGCTCATTGTTTTAAAAATCAGAGGGAGAAAGAAAAAGAGAGGGAAGCCTGATCTGAATTACCAAAATGTTGCCTGATAATTCTATTATTATGCACTTTGTAATGCCCTGGAAGCTTCTTTAAATAAGCACTGCTGTGGACTTTGATTTAAAAAAAAAATTATAAACCTCATAGCATTCTTGTATTGTATCTTCATCTTCAGCAAAAAGAGGCATCACCATTGCCGGACCATTGCATAAGCAACCTGTTTGAAATGTGATAAAAACAAAAAGTAACCAGGGAATGTGCATATTGCCTGGAGAATGTACTAAATGCTGTCAATATGCAAATTCTCCAAGGCCTGTTGGAGATTATGTGTATTAACTGGAAAATGTGTACAATTTCCCTTCTTAAACAGATTATATGCTCATTCTCCATGAAGCCTGGTGAACATGCACAATGGTCAGTTGTTATATACATTAACCATTCGGCTTACATTACCACTAAAATATACATTGGTGCAACTTCAGTTAGGTTTAAATGTGAAATATTTTTCAAATTAATATACACAGAGGATGGTAGCCAACTCAAACTGTCCATCAGTGCAAGAATCTCCACTTACAGAGCAGAACTTCTCTCCTCCCCTTTCACCACGTGGCTCCTAAATCTGTTCTCCCAACACCTCTGGAGCAGATTTGGGAAGGGCACAGGGTGTGCGTGGGGAGAGGGGGGAGGCCCATTGTGCATGAAAAAATCCTTGCACTGACAGATACCACACACTTGTTTTTCACACGCAATGGCTCTCAGTTACAGAGTTTGCAGAATTTATGCTTCCTGTTCCACGAAGAACATGATTCAGCATTCATTTAATTCAGTAAAATTCAGACCTTTCAAGTTTGCACCACCCAGTTGAACCCTGCCTACCACTTTGTATGGCACTGTGATGAACATTTGCCATTCTGTTAAATGCTCAGCTATTCCTCTCCTCCAGTCCAGGTTGCAGCTGAATACTGCTACCAGCAACATCATTGCTGAGGACAAACTGTGCATTACTCACACATCCTTAATGCATTGAAACAAGCTGGGCTCCAGGAACTGTAGCCAGTGGTCAAATGCACAACGCCTGGAGTTTACATACTCTCAAGGGGCCTATGATTTATTTATATTTGATGACTTTGTTGATAGAAATTGTCATTGATAGCTCAGCAGGTTAGCATGTGGTGTTGATACGGCCAAGGTTGCATGTTCGATCCTTGTATGGATGGCAGAGGTTTTCAACCTTTATTGGTCCACGGGTCCCTTGGCCAACTAAATTCTTTCTGCAGCACCCCTGTGGGGCTCAGCAGCCCAGTAATGTCACCATTTGCCTGCAGAGCCAGCGGCCCCTCACCTCTTTTTGAACACCCTCCCTTGGGGAGTGTTCCTTCAGCCTCCTCTCTTCTCCCCTCTCCTGGGTGGCTGCAGCTGCCCCCTCCCCAATTTCTGAGGTGCTCCCCTGCCCCAAAGAGAGGTGCCTCCTCACACTGCCCCCCTGGAAGCACCCCATGGCCAGCCCTAGAAGACCATTTACCTACAGAGCTTCTAGCCAGGGCTGCTACAACAAACAGCTGTGCAAGCTTTTGGAAGGCAGTGATGTGAGAGGGCATCAGAAGAGGGAGGGAAAGAAAGAGGGACAGAGGCCAGTGTTGCCTGCGGCACACCTGACCAGGGCACCCTGGTCAAAAACCACTGTTGTATGGCATAGCTGCATATTCCTGCATTGTGGGGAGTTGGAATAGATGATCCTCAGGGTCCCCTCCAACTCTACCCTTCTGTGTTTCTGTGTTCTTTAAAGGCATAAGCCTGAAACAAATGGACACACATATTTTTTCAAGCTTTCCACAGTGATCTTTACTGTCTGGGGTGGAGACCACGCCAACAGTGAGTGTGGGCAGGGCGAGGGGAGCACAGGTCTGTCTGGTCACTGATACTACTTGAGATGCAGAGCACTTTGGAGCAGAAATTTAATCCATTACTATGTTTGTGAACCCTGCACTGAAACATTACCTTTTGGTTTAGTCTTACAACCATCAAGCTCAGTTACATGGGAGCCCAGGAGAAGAAAGAAATGCACCGCTAACAATATGAAAATGCTGTCGGCCTCTTTAGAATGTGTGTGAATACATGCTCATAATATATGTTAACCAGGACTCAAGCGACATTGGACAGCAGCAGGTCCTCTTATTTCAAACCAAGTCACATATAAGGAGAAATAGAGCAAGCTACCAAGTCTGTCTGCTGGTCCATCTAACTCTGGTTGCTTTAGTATGCAGATCATGTGCTCTACCACTTTTCTTTTTCTTTTTGGCACTCTCGCCCTTTTGCTCTAAAAATGGATTCTTGATCTCCACCCCTCCATTTAAATGTGACCGGGACAGGGCCAGGCTCGCCACTGTCAAATTTCATTTGAGCTTGCTCATCCATGTTTCCATTGCTTCCCCAAAAGCAATTGCCAAAATTGCTTGGGTAGTTGTCTGTTCTGATACGGGTTTTCAAAGAAGGAAGATGGCACGGAGGGTCAGACGAGGTTACAGAAAATGTGCTCCTTGCATATTTTTGTGGTCTCAGTATTGTCTCAAAATGGTTCACAAGGGGGGGGGCTTGCAACAAAGCATTGCACTACAGCCTGCTCCTATTTGGTGTTCCAGCCAGCCAGCCAATCTGGAATTCCTCTAGGATACTTCATTTCATTCCCTCTCCCCACTCCAGTTTTCCAGGTCTCCTCTGACAGACAGCCCCCTGTTTGGGTGGGTGGGTGGGCCTTCCTTAAGACCCCCCCAATAACTTATTGAACCTTTGCAAACCTTGGCACTCCCCCAAACAAACTCTTTCCAATCACCCACCTTCGAGGATTCCGCCTTTTGTCACATTTCATAGGGATTCCTGGCAAGTAATACTATCAACACAGTTCCTAGCTTCCCATAGGACAGGGGTCATAAGCACTGATCATGTTTGAAACTAGGTTACATTTATAGTGTAGAATTGCCCTCCAAGGAACATTCTCACTGAGAGAGGAACAAAGCCTGCTTTGTACACAATGAGCTTGACCAGCAACCACAGATTTCCCTCTCTCCCAATATTTTCCTGGGATGCCGTGTTCTTGTATATGGGCTTTTGTGACGTTAAACTAACCCTCCCACTGACAAATACCACCCCCACTGGCCATAATCAGTGGAGATTCTTACTATGAGAAAACCAGAAAAAAGCCTCCAGCTGGCACAACTCACAACGATGTAGCAATGTCTGCAGCATCTCTGGGAGCATGCTGTGCAATCAAAAGCCATGGAAGCCAGTTCCTTAATGACACAATTGTCAACTCCTCATATTTCCACAATGAATCCAAAATGCAACGAACAATGTATTGTGAAGTGAAAGCAGCAGCGAATCCTCCCCACCTGAGTTTGCTATTAAAGGGGGTGATGGAGCTGGAGAAAAACTTGTTGGCCGTCTAGTGCAATTTCCCACTCAGGGCAGGAAATCTGGGGCCAGAAGATACACAACAGCTGCCCGCCCAACCTGTGTTTGAAGACCTCCAATGCACCCATCACTTGGCTTGACTTGGTCCTTGCACTCTTGGGCAGCAGATGTGGGAAAGACATTCTTTTTGTATCCTTCCCAGTAGTTTTCTTCTCTCTTCCTCTCTCCCCCTCTCTGAACAGGCAATATATTATTCAGTCTAACTTCTGACGTTTTCAGCTCTACTAATGTGTGCATTTCATTTCATTTTTAAAATACAGTGGACTCTTGGGTTGCGAACATGATCCGTGCAGGATGCACGTTCGCAACCCGCAGCATCTGCAACCCGCAGTGGCGCATCTGTGCACACGCAGGTTGTGATTTGGCGCTTCTGCGCATGCGCAAAATGCGATTTAGCACTTCTGCGCATGCATGACCATTGAAACCTGAAAGTAACCTCTTCCGGTACTTCCGGGTTTTGGCGGTCCATAACCCAAAAAAACGCAACCTGAAGCATCTGTAACCCAAGGTATGACTGTATGTTTTCATCATCAATTCCCATCCAAAGAGGAGGTGTGCTACATGCATGCATACAAACATTTGAATCAAAGTGTTACCAACTGTAGTTTATTCATTTTCATTAATTTTGCAACATTTATATACCATTTGATTGTAATACAGCCTCCAAGCAGTTAAAACACAAAAACCACATTAAAATTATCAATAAAAGACGGCTAAAAACAGGTGTTTAAAACATTCAAAAGATAATGAAAAATCAGCAGCAAGAAAACGAGATTAAAACACATGTCAGCATACCGCACGTCTGGCTAGGTTGGTGTAGTCTTTTTTTTATTATTATCAGATACGGCACACATGTTTTGCCAAGATCTTCTGCAACCTGGCTGCGAGAGCTGCCCAGGCATGGTTACAAGCTGCATTTAAGGAGAGGAGGTCAAGAATAGAAATGAATAAATATATGGCTAGATAGAAACTCTATGCAACAGTGGGCTGGCCGGGTGGGGACATGGAACTGGCCTAGCTTGCTAGGTAGACAGAGACAAGTTCAACAGCAAAGCTGGTATTCAGCAGAGCTGTTATCAGGTCTGCAGAAGGGCATCTCCCAAGAAGCGGCAGTGGAGGCAGACACCAGGCTGGTGAGGGAGAGTTCAGCTGCTGATGACTCAAGGGTCGTGACTCAGCACCTTTGGTTGGGTGTGGTTCACTGCAACAGCAGCAGCTGCAGTCACAACTGAGTCTCCTGATACTGACTGAGAGGAAAGTATCTATTAAAGCAGATTAATCATTGCTTTGGAGACAGCTTTGGATGGACTAGCCTCCTCTTTGAGCATAAGCCTAGGACGCCTTAGCAGTACTTATCAGCTCACGGCTCGGGGTGGCTCAGTGTTGGTTTCCCCCTCTCTCTGTGCAGTAGGTTTCCTCTGCAAGCAGAATAACAACAACAACAATTTATTTAGTTATACCCTGCCCATCTGGATTGGATTTCCCCAGCCACTCTGGGCGTCTCACAACAGAATATTAAAAACATGATAAAACATCAAACATTAAAAACTTCCCTAAGCAGGGCTGCCTTCAGATGTCAGATAGTTATTTCCTTGACATCTGATGGGAAGGTGTTCCACTGGATGGATGCCACTATCAAGAAGGCCCTCTGCCTGGTTCCTGTAACCTCACTTCTCACAGGGAGGGAACCACCAGAAGGCCCTCGGAGCTGGACCGCAGTGTCCGGGCAGAACAATGGGGATGGAGACGCTCCTTCAGGTATCCTGGGCTGAGGCCGTTTAGGGCTTTAAAGGTCAGCACCAACACTTTGAATTGTGCTCAGAAACATGCTGGGAGCACTCCCTGTATCATCACAGAGAAGGCGCCTTCAGGAGCTACACACACTCACGGGCCGCTCTTGGAGTAGGCAGCTCCTGCTGTGAACTGGGAGCCTGCATTGCAGAGGATTCTGGGGCACAGCACAGAGATGGGGAAACTGTGAACCGTCCCAAGTTGCCAGGCTACAAACTTCCATCGTTCCTTGACCATTGGCCTTGCTGGCTGGGCCTGGTGGGAGCTGGAGTCCAACAACATCTGCTGGACCACAGGTTTTCTGCTTCTGGAATAGGGAGAAAGCTACACCAGGAGCAGCATTGACACAGAAGAGCACGCTCCCTTTGAACTACGTCATCCAGGGCAACTGCCAAACCTGCTTATTAGTCCACTTGGAGCCAGACGCAAAAAGGGGGTGTTTGTGTGAGCATGATGTAATGGTAGAGTTTTCAACCTGGAATGGGAAGACCCAAGTTCACATCCCCCCTCAGCTGTAACACTCACTGGGTAACTTGAAGGTCTGTCTAATCTATTTTGAGGGTCTGTGTGAGACATATGCAGTGTTGGCTCCTTGGAGAAAAGGCAGAATATCAATGGCATAAATACAATGGAGCAGGATAAAAGCAACCTGCTTTAGATCACGGAGGAAGAGAATACAGGAAGGCAAAGAATGCTGTTTGAATGGTGCAGCAAGATTTTTTAAAGTGTTGGCTCTAGCTGGGTTTGGCAGGGCGGGGGTGTAGCAATCAAGGTTTTGCTTCAGGGTGTCTTGGTGTGTTACCGAAAAGATGTCTATTTATATGCAAGTATGTAAATAACTTACCTTTTCCTTGTCTTCTTAAGTTTACTTTTCACTTTCTAAAAATACAATATACCCCCTCCAACAAGCATTCCATGCATATTTAATGCAAATAGTACAATCAAACATTAAGTTTGGTAAATAGTTGGAATTGATTGCATCAATTAGGTGTCTTCTACTTCTCCGACTTGACAGATTGTGCCAGAGTGAGCCATGGATAGCTGGTGGCAAGGGGGCAACACTGTCCTTCCCCCTGTACTGAATCAACATGTACTACATAGTTTCTAAATTGTCTTTGTGTTCCTGAACACTCTGATTCTTCATTCATTTATCCCAAACATTGTGATCAGATAGGATCTCTGGACATGAAAGTGAAACCTGCCTGCTAAAGGTTTTCTAAATATCCATGGCATTTCCCCCCTTAGATCTTGAGCCACCAGTTCCCCCTTGTCCTGAAAATGCCTTGAAAACTCATGCTACATATGTGCGCGAAGCCTAAAAGCATCTGAGCAGAGCTGTCTGGTTAGTGACACTTCCAAGCCTGGAACAGTAATTCCTTGTTTGCAGACCTCTTTACCGTTAGGGTTAAATGTGATTGTAACTGAAGTACATTGATTAACCCGAAATAACTTTCTCTCAGTTTGCTGGCTGCTCAAGAATACTCAGGGGACCTGCTTTTGTTCTGAGTTAGTCATTCAGGAGCCCTGGCTCCAATTTTTATGTAGCTATTGAAACTGAGTGAACCAGAAAAGCACCCGGAACTACACAAGGACACATAGTACAGTTTAATTAGTTTAGAGAGAAGTTTAATTCCCCCCCCCCCACTCTCCCTAAGCATTACTCAGACAGAGACTTTGCTTTTACGTATATGGTCTTGTTAAAATAATTTCATAGATGGTATATAGTTTAGAGCAAGCTGGAGGCTGAGGAACCAGGGCAAAGGTGGTTGTGGGGAATAAGTACACTCATTCACTTGGTGCAAAATCCTAGAAGAGTGTTTTACGTGGCTGCCATTTGCAGATTTGTGTGTTGAGGAAAGTGAGCAGGCGACGATGGCGACACTGCCAGTGCAAGAAGTGGGGCTAAGGCAGTGTTTTTCAACCTTTTTTGGGCGAATGCACACTTGTTTCATGAAAAAAATCACGAGGCACACCACCACTGTGTGCGGAGAGGGAGATGTCAGAGCCCCGCTGCTCTCTATGGGGAATCGGATGAGAGCAGACCGCCTGTCCGCTCTCATCCGATCCCATCCGATCTGATCCCCACCCAGGATGGATGGAAAATAGGGTGGACACAGTCCGGCGCCCGCGTAGTGGGTGAAAATTTGACTTTTTTTCTTTTAAAAAATCTTTCGAATTTTTCAATTTTTCCCACGGCACACCAGGCAACATCTCGCGGCACACTAGTGTGCCGCGGAACAGTGGTTGAAAAACACTGGGCTAAGGTGTCTATTAATAGACACAGAAATTCCTCTCCAGAATATAAGCAAGCATTTTCCAGGTTATCAGGGTGAAGAACAGCTAGAACATAACATAGTATTGTATATAAACAGCAGAATGTATCATTTGATGTAATAAACCAGAAATGGAAGCCAAGGGAAGTCAACGGGGGTGTGTGTGTGTGTGAAAAACTTAGGTTTAGTATTGATATTGGATATTTCTTTTGAAAATGGAAAATCAATCAAATCTTTAACAAGAAAAAGAAAAGAAAATGGCCCTAAATTTAGAGGTAGAGCACATTCTTTGCATGCAGAGGGTCTCCGCTTCAGTCTCCACCCTCTCTAACCCTGAAACCCTGGGGTCGGTTGCAAGTCAGTGTAGACCCAGAGTAGCCAGGAATAGTCCTCCAGTTGTGGCCGGACTTCAGTTCGCATGAGACTCAGCCGGCATGCCCAATGTATAGAGACCAAATACACAGTTACTTCAGATTCCTCTTCGAAAACGGCATGTGGTGGTGCATTTTATTTTATTTTTTACTTAACAATATTTATATACTTCACGACTGAAAAAAAAAAAAACACAAACATCTCCAAGGGGTTAGAGTTTTAAACTCTGGACTCAACTGTTTGACAACAAAACCCCCTTTTAGATGGTAATGTGATTTACGCCACTTCCTTCAAAATGTGGTAAGCTGGCCCTGCTGAAAGGTCTGCCCAGCCTGTGCTACTTCTTCCGAGGTGGCACAGGCCGGGTGCTGCGGAGGACGACTGGAGAAAGGTAGGTGGCGGACGGAGGGAGGGGGATGCGCAGGCGAGCGAGCAAGGGGTTGGTAGCAGGGAAGGGGGCAAGGGACGGGGTCAGCAGGGTGGTGGTGATGGTGCCCCGAATTGCCCTCCCAAAATGTTGTGGGGTATGGTACAAGTTGAACCAAGTGCCAGGATTCATTGAGGTGGATCAAGAAGACCACCCGCCGGTTGTCTTACCAAAAGGAAAAGGTCATGAGGATTATCTTCAGGGGCAAGTTTCCCTGCATGGAAGCAGACCAGAGGAAAAGCTTACAGCTGAACGCAGAATCAACAGCCCTTGCTTCATAGGAGCAAGCACAGAGGAATTTGGCAGCAGTTAGTTAGATGCTATGCTTGTTTCTGCTTTCATGCGAGAGCTTAAGAAGTGATTGAAGGGCAATTTCCCAGTTAACAACAAAATGAATAGAATAAAAGAGCAACAAAATGGAAAATACAGGACAGGACCTTTGTATGCAGTAATTTTTAATGATTTGCTATTCCATTCTATCTATTGTTCTCTCTGCCTCAGATGAGAGCTGCTTTTAATGAAGCTCTTTGGAATCAGTAGCAGGTACTTACTGGAACGCTACATCCAGGGCAGTTGGCGATTGTCCTTTTAACAGTCTGGCTGAGGCAGACAATTTTTTGGGGGGGGGGGGTAGGGAAGAGTATTCTAAATTTTGCTTATCAAAACCAGACATTCTGCCCACAGCATGGAATTTATGTCAACCCAAGACAATCTGGGAGCTTGATGCTCAAGGTGGGAACTCTGGCTATGTTAAAACAACAATTCTCTCTTATGTTCCAGTGCTGGCTTTATTTTATTTTGAAGTAGATTCATTGCATACCCTACAGAGAAGCCCCTGAATCAACGTTAAAAATGTTTTAAAATACATAAAATAATAAAACCAATAAAACTATGTTAATTTATCATAAACAAAGCATTAAAAACACAAATAACCAACCCATCAGCAGTGAGACTTAAAAACTCAGAAAGATAGCTAAATAGTCCTTAACTGTGCCCTGAATAAATATTACAAATGCTGCTAAAGATGGCATTGCATTTGCATAACTTAAGATGCTATGTAAGCCAGGCAACAAAATTTTCAAGCAAAATTATGCCACTCACTTTTAATGACACAGTATAGCAACACCACTCCATCAATCACAGTGTTACATGCTGATACCTGTAACGAACCAGAGTATGGCAAGGGCCAAATGATGCCATGATAACCAGAGCAATTACTACTACTAACAACAACAACAACAACCCAAAAGGCAGGGTGTAAATGTTTTTGGGAAATGAAATGGTGTAACCCTACCCTGCAGCGCTCAGGCAAATCACAAAGAGGCACAACTCCACCCAGTGCCCAACACCACGGCACATTCAGTGGCAGGAGTCCAGGGGAATATAGGAAGCTGATGGGGGGGGGCTTTCCACTGACTGTAAGGAAATTTTTTCTTAACTTTTGCCTCCTCTAATGCCCTAGTAGCATTATGCTGTCCCTGGTGGCTATTCACATCTCCCACAGTGCCTCATAGTGATGCTATGCCAGGAGCACTATGGGAAATTTAAACAGTGTCTCCTTGAATCAGCCTACAGTGATACCTCGGGTTACAGACCCTTCAGGTTACAGATGCTTCTGGTTACAGACTCCGCTAACCCAGAAATAGTACCTCGGGTTAAGAACTTTGCTTCAGGATGAGAACAGAAATCGGGCTCCGGCGGCAGCAGAGGCAGCGGGAGGCCCCATTAGCTAAAGTGGTACGTCAGGTTAAGAACAGTTTCAGGTTAAGAACGGACCTCCGGAACGAATTAAGTTCTTAACCTGAGGTACCACTGTATTTTAAAAAGGGAATTTGTGGCATTGGCGCAGATGGCAAGATTTCTCACGCCAAAGTGCAAGGGTTAATTTGTTTTTCATGTGCTAAACATGTAATAGCAAGAGTCACACAGGGTGCGGAGCTGATTAACAGCTCTCACTGCATCCAGAGAGCCCTGGCTGCAAACTGGGCTCACAATTGGGATGGGGAGTGTTGCTTAGCAACCAGGTGGAGCCAAAGAAGTTGCCTTCAGCCTGGGTTTCTTGAACGTAAAGAGGCCAGTGTGCTTTTATACATTTAGTTCCATTTCGTACATTTATTTCCCAGTTTTCCTTCAAGGAATCCAAGGTGGCATACATGGTTCTTCCTTTGTCTGTTTTCTCCTCACAACAAAGCTATGAGGTAGATTACGCTGACAGTGACTGGCCCAAGGTCACCTAGTGAGCTTCATGGCTGAGCAAGGATTCGAACCCTGGTCTTCCAGGCCCTAGTCCAACCCCTACACCAGTGTACTGGAAAGAGACTAGCATTTTTTGTACGCTACCCCAATCTCTGAGTGGTGTGAGATTCTTGGGGTTTGAGGCGCTTACCCAAGGTTCATGTTTCCTTTTGGGAATGAGGCACAGCAGAGACAGTGGTGTCTTTATGATATATGGTTTATTTACACATATTTACAATCTGAACCTCTGATGGAGGCGTTCACTGCATCAACACCCCGAAAAGGGTCTTGCTTCTCCCATAGCCACAGCCTTGGATTGAAACAGGCATCAAACATAACTTTCTGACTCTCTATCCAGCTTGATGCTTTACTTATAGTTTGCATCACAGGAAACTCTGCTTGCAGCTCAGGAATTATCCTTACAACTATCTAAGAGTTGAAGGAGGAGCACCATCCATTTGTTATTTGGCAAAGAGGCTCCTTTCCTTCGTTCTCTTAATGGCCGATCACCTAGGCGATCACCTCAACAGGAAGCTAGCCTGGCTTATATTTTAACACTTGCTAGATCAAGGGGTTCAGGAAGCTAGCCTGGCTTTTGATTAGCTTCCAACACTTGCTAGATCCAGGGATTAAAGGGGTATGGCACCCACAAACTCATAACACTAATCAGTATGTGTAGTGGTTTCATTCTGTTAGTTGCCTGGTTCGCTCTTCCCTTCATTATGTCTGACTGCTTCAGCTCTGCTTGTGCACTACTAGTTTCGACAACAACACAAACAATGTAACAGGCTGTATGTAACTGTATAAATTCTTTTTCAAATGCGATTCAACATATCATATAAAAATATATGGTTCTATAGACCAACTTACCAAATAAACAAAACGTATTATGAGAAATTAAAGTCCAGCAGGTTGACCAGGAAATACAATCTATTCAATTCTTATATTAGCAATATCCACAGTGTGGAATTCTAATATCTTGTAGAGTTCCACGTGAAGATGCATTTTGTGTGTGTGTGAAGATGCTTTTAAGAATTCTAGCGTTCCTCATATGCAGGTTTCAGACGAAGAACTTGGAAGAGTGGCACATGCAGAAAATAAGACAAGGATTCCAGGATAATTCCTTGTTTTGCCCAACCGGGCTTCGTCAGCCTTGTCGTATTTTCTGGATTCAGTCTGCTCTATTCAGCCACTTCTGCTAACGTGCTGGAGCATGGCAGACCTAACAGTGGCCAGGAGGCTTGGTAAATGCTGGTTATTATAAACACAGCATGTGGTATTAATTGGCGTATTACAAGATGTTTAGGCTTCTCTAAAAGTAAAGTTGCTATAGTGTTCACCTTCTGCTTTAAACATATGGAAGCAGAGCACAGCAAGTCTTTCAACAGTCAGCTTCAGGTGGAAAAGAAAAAAGGAAAAGGAAACAAATGGCAACAATAATATCAGAGAAAAAGCTGGAGGAACCCATGAAATCAGTCTATTTAAGGCTTTCAGCCATCATACATGATTGTGCTTTAGAGAGCTAAAAGCCAGAATAACATTGACTAGCTGATGAGTGTAAAGACCATCAATGGCAAAAAGTGAATGCCAACTAAACTCTAAATAAGAAAATACTACGCCTTTACATATATAAAAGAGCATCTGCTTAAAACCAGGCAACATAGAAATAATAAATAAAGCAAAAAATAAAATTAAATTAAATACTAGAAAAACCAAAAGATATCTGTAAAAGCACATTATACAGTTCTTACAAATAGAAGAGCAAAGTGTTATACATTGAACATACATATTGGTGTACATAGAAAATAGAAGGAGAGAGCAGGGATATAGGATTGTCAGATATATTTTATTGACTCAACCATAGTCTTAAATGTTGGATTTAATTTTTTAATAAATAAATAAAAAATTGAAGAAAACAATTCATCTTCAAACTGAGAGGAATTTTGTTTTTGTATTTTTTAAAGAAGAAAATTAAAAACCTGACATTTATCAGGAAACTGCCCCTTCTAATGAAATAGCCATTTTCCATTGGGGGGCGGGGAGCCAGTTCTAAACATCAGGGCCTCAAACCAATACAAAACCTACTGAATACAAAGAATTCAGCGCTGTGTTGGATTGTAGCCCAGAACTATGTCAGACTCCCAGATACGAAAGGTTGCATTTTAGCTAGCTGGATCATGGGACCAGCAGCCAGACTCCTTGTTGCCCCATGATACCCATCTGACAGACAAGCAGGACTGTAAAATGAAAGACTCTGGAATTTCTGTGTCATCTAATGCAAGGGGTCAGCTTCTAATGCAGAATAAAGTACTTATTCCCCACTGGGTCCTAAGAATCTGAGCTTTAGTTTGTGTTCTTTTTGCTTTTTATTTTGCAGGTTTCTTGTTTAAGGGGAAAACTGTCAACGTATCCTGGGGACTTAGACAAATGTTAGCAGAGCCAGTAGGCCAAGACACTTCTCTGGAGTGAAGCAGTAAATGATACCTCCTCCCTCCCCAAATCAAGGTGCATAATACTTAAGGCACCTCAGGCAGAAAATTGTACAAGTGCTTCTCTGTCTCTCTGGCAGTAAAAATACAGTAACAACACATTAGGTAACAAACGGTGAGCAGCCCTTTCATGACACTCTGGGGGAGACAAACCATAAGCCCATGTCTGGATGTACCGCTAAGCAGCAGTGTAGTGGCAGATTCAGAAGTGATTTTGAAGGATCTCTTCTTTATACAGTGGTACCTCGGGTTAAGTACTTAATTCGTTCCGGAGGTCTGTTCTTAACCTGAAACTGTTCTTAACCTGAAGCACCACTTTAGCTAATGGGGCCTCCCGCTGCTGTCGTGCCGCCGGACCACGATTTCTGTTCTTAACCCAAAGTATTATTTCTGGGTTAGTGGAGTCTCTAACCTGAAACGTATGTAACCCGAGGTACCACTGTAGTCACAGCCACACACCCTTCTAAAGCTATACAACATTCTAAGGTTACACAATAATCTTATAATTATAGAATAATGATAATTTGCTATTGGTTGCAATGATCAATGCTGCTCTCCATGTGTCGCCTTTCAGCTAGGTCTACTATTTTCTGTGCGTGTACTTGCAGAGGGAGCCGGTGTTTGTCCACAGACAGCTTTCCAGGTCATGTGGCCAGCATGACTAAACTGCTTCTGGCACAACAGGACACTGTGGCGGAAACCAGAGTGCATGGTAACACCGTTTCCCACCACATTTATCTACTTGCACTGGTGTGCTTTCAAACTGTTAGGTTGGCAGGAGCTGAGACAGAGCAACGGGAGCTCGCCGTGTGGTGGGGATTCGAACCGCCAACCTTCCGATAGGCAAGCCCAGGAGGCTCAGTGGTTTAGACCACAGTGCCACCCGTGCCCCTTTGCTGTAGCACATTTGTGCTAAGGTATGATTTGGCTTAGCATTATGTCCAAATTGGATCACTGAGGCAGGATGTGACCAGTGAATCTTTTACTTCATTCTCTCACTGGTCATCTGTTTTCTCTTACCCACCCTCTTTCCTTGCCTATTTTTGATCAAAAGTTTAATTCCTTTTCAACAGCTAGAAGAATTTCCTCTTTAATTAATTGCCTGGTCAAGCCCATTCAGAATGCTAAATTAAAAACTGAAGTCTATCCCACAATGATAGCAAAGGCAACCAGCACAAAACTGCTGCAGCCCATCTCCACCTCTGTCTTCTTTTGCCAGTGGAAGGATGAATATGGCTATTTTAATTCGCAAACAAAATGGTTTTTAACAAGGAAGGGTTTAAACTATTTACTGTTGTCAGAAAATTCAGCAGAGACCAGATCAAGGCTCTTGTGTAAAATGTGCAGGGGTTCTCGCTACCTATAAAAAGACATAAATTAATTGGGGGGGGGGGAATTGGCGGGCAGGAGAGAGACAAACTGGCACAACTACAACTGGTTTATTATTGGAGGGTTAAGCTACTCTGAAAAGAGTCATTGTCACCGCAGGTTGCACCAGTACGAGAAACCCAGATTTGGGGACTGTGAAATCCTGTTTGCACAGCTTCCGCCAAAAGTGCTTTATTAGCAAGTTGCAAAGTCTCTCGGGCTGGAATTTCTGCTGCAAAATGGCATCCAGGCCAAGCTCACAAATCATTAGCCCTGCAATCTTGTTTATCCTGCTAGGGATTGGAGTTTGGCCTGTTACAAAATCGGAGCAGCAAGTTTGAATGGTTCCGAGCAAAATAATAAATAAACCGGCTGGCGCTTTGAAGAGTGGAGGGATGCTCACTTGATACTGACAGGATCAAGGCTGGCCATGGAAGCCTGCCTGTGGGGAAACGGAGGGGGGGGGCACTTGCAGACAGCCAGGGCCAGCAGCCAGCTCCACAGCCATTCTCGTTCACCGCAGAGGAGCTCTAATTCGGACACATCGGTTTTTGAAAAGGGCTAGCCAGGCGCCCATTCTGGGTACAAATCACTTTCTAAATGTGAAAAATACGCAATTAATGTAAGGACTGTTACCTAAACTATTCATTACCCTTCTTAGCAGGGTGAGAACTGATTGCTTGGTTGCTTCTGTACACACCTTGCTTTTCCTCAATGGAACTCCTGTCAAGCGTTGTATCTTTACAACAAACCTAGGAGATGCTTTCTACATTGAGTCAGAGAGAGCATTTGATTTAGGAATTTGCTGGCTGGTCAGCAAGCTCATCCCTCAGTGAGGACTACCCTGCACCTGCCTAAACTCATTCCTCGCTGTGTTTGTTTGCTTTTCTTTTATGTGTGTGTTTTTTGTAGTTACATGATACACCTCTGCTTTCCACAGACTGATTTGCATATGCTGTGCTTTTGGAAGGGGGACATTTTTTAAACATCACCTCTCCTTTAAAGCTTTATTTGCAAAACAGACATTGCGAAAGCCTCGGCTATGAGAGCAGCCTAATAAACAGCCCAAAACACTTAAATAATCAGATCTTTGGAAAACAGGACGCTCTGTTTTCCATAGGGCTGTTTTGTGCATTTTGATAACTAGCAGGGGTTGTATAATGACCCTTTAAAGAATGGTGTTTCTAGCATTTCCTAACATTATAACATTTGCATGATTATATTACACTTGGCATCCATATTAAGATTGTAAATAAATATACCGGTCACCCAACAGAGGAATATATAACATGGTGTTAGACTAGATGACTATCTGCGGGCATGTATAATTTGGGACCAGGCAACCCCCTTTCAAAAAAAGTATTCTATTTGTTTGTGTGCGCGTGGCATAAAAATTGCAGCTTTGTTTATTATTATAACCTCCATTATCTCTTCCTCCTACGATATTGTCAAGTGCTCATCGTTTTTGAGAGGTGAGAAGTTCCAGAAGAAAAGCTACAGGGGTTGGCTTCCTTTCAGTGGTCAAGCCCAGCGTGCCTTTGTGGTGTTTCTTTTGTTTATAAATATGTAGGGTGGAATTCATTGCAGCGCTATGTGGAGTATGCTTGCCTGAAATCAGGTCTGCTTGCACAATGGAGCTTTCCCCTCTTCTCCCCCTGCATGCACCCTGCACACATTCTAAACATGTTCTGGTTTTCCGCCATCCTTCCAGAGCACATTTAGGGTGGGTGCGTGGGGCACTGGGTGGATGGAGTCCCATTGCACAAGTGGACCTCATTCCATGCACACAATTACTTAACTGAACCCCGCCCATAACTAGAGCATAGTGGAAGCAAATGGACCCTCTTCTATAGCAGGCAGTAGACCTGTTCACCCTGAATCAGAACTCAATGAGACCCTCCCTAATTAGGGTGTTTCAGTCAACTCACTGTCCACTCTGTCTCTTCAAACTGAAACTGCTTGAATCTGCTTCTCTGCTCCCTTCCACTAGCTGAAGGATGTCATCTTGCAAACTATGGTGGATATTATAGTCTAAAAGCTAGAAATATATTATTAGTTATCTAGAGAACATAACATTTTATCATTTTAGCAGGGCTAGCACACAGAAAGCCCCAGCAGAGTATAAAATCAAGTCATAACTTGTGCAGCAGAACTGCATATGGATAGGCTGTTAAATCTGTTTAAAATTCCATTTAATTTGCTGAAACAAATTGAAACAAACAAACCTCTTTTAGCATTGCACAGACCACACACTGGTAAGTAAGTTTAAAATTCTTTACTTACAGATTGAGATGTCTGATACATGCATTGTTCCATGCAGCACCAAGGAGAACACAAGCAAAATATACAGCAAGGTAGCTTCAAACACATGCTCTAAGCTTGGGAGCAAACTTAGCCATTTCATCCTTTGTTAGATGGTGAAGAGAGGAATAAGCTTCACTTCCTCCATCACAGAGGGAGCGTGACATAGTTTAAGTCATAGTTTAAGTCTAGGAACAGAACTCTGTGGTCTTAACCCCTTCTAACTAGCTCTTATGCATACTGTAGTTATGTTTGACTGAAATTTCTCACAGATGAGACATCAACTGATCATTGTTGAGTACTTGGAAGCCATCAGGTGAATGCAAAATAGTTTCCCAATGTGTGTAACAATACTATTTCTACTAGTAGTAGGATTTCCCATTTTTATCCTAACATATGTCAATATTTATTGTATTGTTATCAGCTCTATGCTTCCCCCAGAGAAAAAAGTGAGACAGAAATTGTTTTTACTAATGTGAAATATAGGTACCGTACATCCAGTGATGCAGTTAAATAATTTTAAGTTCTGGAATGAAGGGTCTATCAGAGGAGAGGAGGTTGTTTCTATATGATACTGGGTGGTATTGCAGAACCACACTATTAATTGAAACCACACTATTAATTGAACCACACTATTAATTGAAAGCACTATTAATTGAAGGCAAGGCTTCCCCCAAGAATTCTGGGAACTGTAGTTGTTCAGTGGGCTGAGAATTGTAGCTGTGTTAGAAGGAAACTACAGTTTCCAGGGTTATTGGGGGGGAGTGCCATACCCATTGAATGTGCTTTAAATGTATAGTGTGACTCTGTTTTGCTCTTAGTAAAAAAAAGGTAAAGGACCCCTGACAGTTAAGTCCAGTCGCAAACGACTCTGGGGTTACGGCGCTCATCTTGCTTTACTGGCTGAGGGAGCTGACATGTGTCCACAGACTATTTTTCCGGGTCATTGGGTCAGCATGACTAAGCCGCTTCTGGCGAAACAGGAGCAGCGCACAGAAACGCCGCTTACCTTCCCGCTGGAGCGGTACCTATTTATCTATTTATCTACTTGCACTTTGATGTGTTTTTAAACTGCTAGGTGGGCAGGAGCAGGGACCGAGCAATGGAAGCTCACCCTGTCACGGGGAATTGAACTGCCAACCTTCTGATCGGCAAGCCCTAGGCTCAGTGGTTTAGACCAGTGTTTCCCAACCACTGTTCCGCGGCACACTAGTGTGCCGCGAGATGTTGCCTGGTGTGCCGCGGGAAAAATTAAAAAATTCGAAAGATTTTTTTTTTAAGTCAAATTTTCGATTGGGGCGCCGTCACTAGATGACCCCTGGGGTTCCCTCCCTCCCTCCCGCTCTGCGCCTCCCTCCTCCTCCTCCTCCTCTGGGGAGGCCCTTCCTGGCTCTCGGCCAAGGCTTGGCGGCTGCCACTCACTCACTCGCTCGCCCACCTGTCCCTCCATCCCTGCACCCGGCCTCTCCCCCTCCGTCCCCGGCGCGGGGGCTGCCGGGATCCGTAGTCCCCTCGCCCTTGGGCTCCGCACCCGCGCGGGGTGCGCAAACTACGTTTCCCAGCGTGGCCTGGCGGGCCGGGCGTTTTGTTTGAAGCGCTCTTCTCCCGGCCATGGAATGAGCGCAGCGGCGGCAGCCGGGCGGGCAGGGGCTCTTCTGCGCAGACCCCGCGCAGCCTGCCTGCGCCCCCGCGGAGATCGGGCGGCAAGATGGAGCCCAGGGATCCCCGCGGAGGCGGAGCGGCGGAGGCTGCCCCCCAGGTAGGGCTGCGCCGGGGGTTTTTATTTTTGCAATGCTGCATCCGCGCCGGAGGGGACGCATCGGACCGCGGGGAGACCCCTTGGCGGGCGTGCAAGGCAATGCATGCATGCAGGCGTTGCATGGAGTGCAGTGCAATGCAATGGCAATGCGGCGCCCTGCATGCATGCATGCAACTTCCACCGGCGCTCCGGACTTGGCAGGTGAGGGGGGTCCCCAGTGGGCGGCAGAGAGAGCCGGGAGGGCAAAGGGGAGCCGGGGGGGGGAGCCGCGCTGCTCCCCGAGCCGAGCCCGGGGGGAAACTTTGGCATCGTTGCGCCGGGTGTTGGAAGCGGAGGCTGGCGGGGGCCCCTCACCTGCAAAACCTGGTCGCCTCTCATATATTTCGTGCATTGCATTCATCGCCCGCTTTCTCCTCCAAGGAGCTCCCGGGGCGTGCGTGGTTCTCCCCGTGTTATCCTCGCAACAACAGCCCTGCGAGGTGGGTCAGGCGAGTGGCCCAAGGGAGCACCCCGGGATTGTCCTGGCCAGGTGGGGTGATTTGAACCCTGCTCTCTGCCCGGTCTTCGTCCTCATTTAGCCCCCACATGTGCATGACTGTGCATGACTGAGGTTTCCCCCCCTCGTCTTGGCTATGGTGTGAGTCTGTCCTGTTAATTAATGGGGTTCTGCCTTCGGAGAAGATGAGCCAGCCCTCAAAGAGGTGATTATGTAATTTGCTAGCAATTCATGTCCCTCCCGGCGTGACGCTGCGCGCTGACGTCACGGGGCTGTAATGGTGGTGTGCCTCGAGATTTTTTTCATGAAACAAGTGTGCCTTTGCCCAAAAAAGGTTGGGAAACACTGGTTTAGACCACAGTGCCACCCGCGTCCCTTGCTCTTAGTAGACCCATTTAGATTATGGTCCTAGTCTATTTTGAGTAGAACTAAGTTGAACACCACCCAATGTGCCTGACTTCACTTACCTCAAAATTCATAAATAAAAATATTCCTTCCAGTAGCACCTTAAAGACCAACTAAGTTAGTTCTTGGTATGAAGTGTGCATGCACACGAAAGCTCATACCAAGAACTAACTTAGTTGGTCTTTAAGGTGCTACTGGAAGGAATTTTTTAATTTTTGACTATGGCAGACCAACACGGCTACCTATCTGTAACTCAAAATTCATGTTCCAGTTCTGCTGCATTTGGGAGCTCTCCTACTCAATCTACTGAGTGGTGCTCTGGACTTCTGCCTCTAAATCCTGTCCTGACAACGCCACTGAGCACACCCATTCTGGCACACAAGAATGGGCCTGTATGGAGAGGTTTTTTGTGTGTTTTTTAAAGCACTGGGATAAGTACTTTGTGGAAGATGGAACAAAAAAGCAAGCCAGCATTCCGCCAAACCCCAGAGCCATTTAGGCACCCAAAGAAAGCACGTGCATCAATTAAACATGCACATAGTTTAATCCTCACAGCCCAATCTGATTCTTACTGATTTCAGTGGGATTTACTCTAAAGCAAGACTGCCTTGGACCGCAACTATGTGGCAGGAAAACTAGGGTGACTTGTCAGTGCGAAGGTTGGGATATTTCCAGATGTCTTGATTATCTCACCTTGATGGGATCTGAGTTTCATGTGAAAGACTGGGGCTTTTAAAGTGCCTGTTGGGCTGCAAAAGCATAGTCTGGTTTGGGAGTTTTGTAAAGGGCCTGAAACTGCGATATGATTCTGTCTTAAAGCACCCCCCACCCTCCCCCAAAAACTAGCCTCTCGGTTTCATCATGGGAGAGAGCAATAGATTCCTGCAGAGATTATTCTTATTTGTGAGAGCTTTGTGTTTATTTTAGTCTCCCTTCTTTGCATATGAACAGTCCATGTGAGCCGAAGTGCTTTCCATGTGACTTTCTCATTCCTATGCTTGCAGTGTAGCAGGGCATTTAAGCAACCGGCAAGGTCAGTCTCTGTTTGTCGGTGGCATTGCAAGAGCAATGCTACAGAAAAGATGTTTTAGAAACACCACAGCCATCGCTGCCCACCCATGGGCGAAGTCTGCATGAGGAACGCTGCATTCCTCCAAGGAACACTGGCACCAAAAGGAAAGGTCATCTATCTTTCTGTCAAATGCCGCCGGGTTGGGATTCCACATTTGGGAATCCTGAAGAGGACACATTAACTAAGTCAAAACAGCTACTCCAGCTCCCCTGCACAGTGCCACAGCCCTATCTGTGCTGCAGTGTTCAGAAGCTGCTCCCTTCCGCTGCAGGACAAGAAGCAAACTGCAAGGGTTCATTTTGCTTTTGCATATGTGCCAAGAACCCCACTTCCACCCTTCGCCAGGCCTGCAATGCTACCAGGTTGAGAAGCCAGCCAGGAGACCAGAGAGCAGGTGTTATTATATTGCCATTTATAGACCGCTTTCCTGTCAAAAGGAAAAGGAAAAATAAAAACAAGTCACAAATCAATACGATTGCAGAACGTCCATACTAAAGCAGCACCCAGAAGTTTTTACAAATTGAACAGGAGATCAGCAAGCAAGAAAATAGCCATTCTGTGTGATAAAGGAAGCGTGTTTTTAAATTCACTAAATTTTGAAACAAGGAGGGTCCCCCCTCCTTTTATTTAATAAAGAATCCCCTCTATAAAAATGGGAAATATTGATCAGTAGTCAGAGATTGAAATGGAAGCCCTCAATAGCTGAGCTTAGACAGTGCAGAACTTTTATCGGAGATGGCTTTAATTTGAGCCAGGTTTAGCCCCAGAGATTGTAAGTCTATGAGCACTGCTATGGAATATATGAACTAGCAATAAATAAAATATTGGTTCCGAGCATGTGCAGAGTACACTTCCTTTACTACTGTCACCCACTATGCAGAATATGCACAGTGCTTCTAGATCACAGGTAGGCAAACTAAGGCCCAGGGTCCGGATCCGGCCCAATCACCTTCTACATCTGGCCCATGGATGGTCCAGGAACCAGCGTGTTTTTCCACAAGCAGAATGTGTCATTTTATTTAAAATGCATCTCTGGGTTATTTGTGGGACCTGCCTGGTGTATTTACATAAGTAGAAGTAGAAATCTTTATTTATTGTATTAGCCGTGTGGCCATAGCATAATATACATTGAGATAACAACATAAAATAGGGGTGGGGAGGTAAAGGTAGATATTGTCCTGGGGATTACTTTAACAAACAAACAAACAAACAAAAAACAACTGTTGAGGCTGGAGGAGAATATGCACAGTGCTTCTAGATCACGGGTAGGCAAACTAAGGCCCAGGGTCCGGATCCGGCCCAATCACCTTCTACATCTGGCCCATGGATGGTCCAGGAACCAGCGTGTTTTTACATAAGTAGAATGTGTGCTTTTATTTAAAATGCATCTCTGGGTTATTTGTGGGGCATAGGAATTCATTCATTTCCCCTCCCCTCCCCCCCCCCAAAATATAGTCCACCCCCCCCCACAAGGTCTGAGAGACAGTGGACCGGTCCCCTGCTGAAAAAGTTTGCTGACCCCTGTTCTAGATCTTCCAGTGATTTGTAGGGCGTGGAGGATGGAATAACACAGCTGAATGCTCCTCCACCTAAAAATAAACTTAAAATGCATACAGAACGAGCATTTTAGGGAGAAGGGCTGAATTGAACATTCTCCCTGAAATTCCAACTTTCTCTATACAGGGTGGGGGCTGGACACCCAGGTATTAGCAGGAGCTTGCGGGGATGGAAGAAGCATGCAGCAGGCAACTACATGTCTATAGCCTGAAGTAGCACACTCCAGGAAAAGTTACCACCTGATTCCGCTGGATGTGACTGTCCTCCCATTATGAGATAGAAATAAACCACACCGGCCTCCACTTTCTTTACCAAAGAGTTTCCCAGTAACATGAAGATAGCAACCAGACACCATAGCAACAAGTGTTTCATTTTGTAGAGTTTAGTATAAAGTTTTGATGCTTTGATCACCTGACTTGAAAATTAGCAGAATTGCTAACCTTGCTAACTGTTGTGCATGTGGAAGTCTGCCCACATCCCATTGGATGCAACTCTTTGCAACTTTAAACCGATTAATCAAATATTGTTGGGTAGTTTTTGTTTTTCAGAGGGAATGTTAGTCATCTAATGTGTTTTATTATGTTCTTATACAGTAGTACTTCGGATTACAGATGCTTCGGGTTACAAACTCCGCTAACCAGGAAGTGGTTGCTCCAGGTTAAGAACTTTGCCCCAGGATAAAAACAGAAATCACACGCCAGCAGTGCAGCAGCAGCAAGAGGCCCCATTAGTGAAAGCATGCCTCAGATTAAGAACCGTTTCAGGTTAAGAACAGACCTTTGAAACAAATTAAGTTCTTAACCCGAGGTGCCACTATATATGTTGGAAGCAGCCCAGTGGTTGGGGCAACCCAGTCAGATGGGTGACGTACAAAAAAACAAACAAACTGCAGTAAGTACCACATAACTCAATGGCACGTCCCTCTTCAATCTGCTTTGCACAATGACACCAAAGCAAAACTGCCCGATGAAGCCAATTATATGAACTCGGTTTATTCAACAACTTGCTACGTGACAACATTGGAGTCAAAGGTCACAGCAGCTATCAGGACATGCCTGTTCACTTTCATTGTGCTGAAATCCAGTATGCTAACACTTGTTTCCTGAAAAGAAGCAGGTAAGGGATTTCATTTGTTCTTACTGAGAAAGGTCAATTGGTTCCAAGAAAAGCCATTTTGCTGACTTTTAAAGAGCCTGGGCTCATCCAGACTTCCTCTTGTGCTGTGCTTTCTAGACTTTGGTCCATGGTTTAAAGCTCTGTGTCTGAGTGTGTTTCATTTTTTATTTTTGTCCTGGTGTTTTCCCTGGGAAAAGCCACGCGTTACAGTTGAATTGGAGCAAACAGAAATCTGCAGAAAACCCAATTGCTGTTTGCTCTGCTTCAACAGTAAAATGTGGGTTTTCCCAGGGCAAACACTGGGACAAAAAATAAATAAAACTCACTCAGACAGGGCATTTTAAAGCCCGGACCTGTGCCTAGAAATGTGGCCAAAAGGAAGTCGGGATCAGGCATTGGCAAACTCAGCCAGCCAGATGTTTTGGGACTACAATTCCCATCACCCCTAGCCAGTGGTCCTGTTAGCTGGGGATGATGGGAGTTGTAGTCCCAAAACATCTGGAGGGCCGAGTTTGCCTATGCCTGGTCTGGATGATTGTTGAACTCCCAGTTCCCATCAGCCCCACCCTGTGAGGCCAACCATCAGGGATGATGGGCAATACAACATTAGGAGAGCACCAGGTTCCCCATCCCTAAGCCAATCGCTTGTGTGAAATCAATGCTAAGCAACAGAAGAGGAATAAATCTGTTAATCAGTGTAAAGGTTAAGAAGAGCCTGTGCATCCATTTCAACAGGGCTTGCTTAGTGACCCTCAACCCCACCGACTGTTGCTGGGGAAAGCTCGAGTTATTTTGCAAGCAAACAAGCAGAGCAAAAGGCAATGGAAAGGTTGGGTTTTGATGCTGAGTAATTATTAAGCTGTAATTAGCGCAGGGCAGCCGTGGTCTGTTCAAATCCCAGTTCTGCAGGTGGACAGGGTCAGAGAGCAAAAGGAGCTACATAGCAGAATAGGTAACCCTTTAAGCTACTAACTGCAGAGAGAGATTGGGTCACTCGAGTGTCTTGTGCTACATCGGTGTCAAGGCCAACCAGGCAACCCGTATTCCAAGGCATAATGGCATACCCATGCATGCTCAGCACCAAACGTGTCAGGAGAAAACTGTAGGAGAAGGGAGAAGAACTAAGGACTTGGGAAGGGTGCAGGGATCAGATCAGGCAGTGGCAGATTCAAGAGAGACGAGAGAAGCTACTTCATCACTTGACAAAAGGCTATAGAAACAGCATTTTTTCTTCAAGCAGAAGAAGACGTGCTGCTGATCAAGGAGTTGCCATCAGAACCAGCAGCAACCTAATGTCACGTTCAGCCTTTGTAACGTTTAATAAGGGAAATGTGTAACACGACACCATCAAAACATGTATTTCCCAAATATAGGTTGTTAAGGGGATTGGAAGAGTGCTGGCTACATTTCCCTTACACTGAAGCGGGTAATAAAAGGTGCGGCTGCTGTCTTTGCTGGTTACTTCATCTTCACTGTCATTCCTAGTTCTGCCCTGAAAACCATTAACAAAAACTTCAAATCAATGTTTGACAGCCGGGACATAACTGAGCAAGCAGTCCTTCCCATTCCAGTACCATGTGCTTAGGGGAAAACAGCCAACCAACCTAAGCATGTTCAGGCTGCCTTCCTTAAAGGTGAGGCCTCTTAGAAGAATGTTTAGTAGCTATGAAGTGGTAACATAACATTGCTGAACACATCATACATGTGGCTATAACCCTAACATGTATGTGATGGACCTAAGTTCCCGTTACCTTCAGGGAGACTCGAGGGCCGCAGAAGCTATGTGTAGGGGTTCCTGCTCTAGCTTTCTTTTTGCAAAGCCAGTAGGCTTATACCCACCAACATTTCCCCCGATGAAAATAAGAACATCCTAAGGAAAAGCGGGGGATGCGGGTGGTGCTGTGGGTTAAACCACAGAGGACTTGCTGCTCAGAAGGTCGGCGGTATGAATCCCCGCGATGGGGTGAGCTCCCGTTGCTCCTGCCAACCTAGCTCCTGCCAACCTAGCAGTTCGAAAGCATGACAAAGTGCAAGTAGATAAATAGGTACCGCTCCGGCGGGAAGGTAAATGGTGTTTCCATGTGCTGCTCTGGTTCATCAGAAGCAGCTTAGTCATGCTGGCCACATGACCCGGAAGCTGTACGCCTGCTCCTTCGGCCAATAAAGCGAGATGAGCACCGCAACCCCAGAGTCGGTCACGACTGGACCTAATGGTCAGGGGTCCCTTTACCTTTACCTTAAGGAAAAGCGGGAATCAAATCAGAAACTGGGATGGCTTCTGTAAATCCAGTACTGTCCCTAGAAAATAGGGGCACTTGGAGGGCTTGCCAGCTGTTGAGCTTGGAGCAACCCAGCAATCCGAACCAGTCAGTCCCAAGTACAGGTTACATTCAGTTCAACTCAGTTTGAAAGCATGGTGGTTTGCAGTGGTGTTAAGAGAGTGTCCTCTGTGCCTGCGATAATAGAACCATATTCCCACTTGCCTACAGCTCCCTCTCCAAAATCAGCTGACCACAAAGTGTGGTCATGGACTGAAGACTGTGGCGGAAAGGGCAAGACTTCTGAGTCTCCCTTTCCTCTCCTTCCCTCTTGCTCCCCACCACTTGGAGGAAGCTGTGCCTTCATCTCCCTGCGTTGACTCAGGGTCACAGCCTCTAAAAATAAACTGTTTGTATTGATTAACTTGGCTGTACCAGCAGCAGTGAATCAGCGATAAGAAACTGAACCTAAACAAACCTTTACAGCACTTACGGCTGCCGGATTATCCCTGCAGCATGCGGCTCACCAGAGGCCTTCTGTTTTCCACTTTCAGATTATTAGTATATGGACAAAGGGAAGCTTTCAAACCAAGGGGAAAATTACAAATCTGAAATCGTCACTTCTTTCTCAGTAAACCAGAAAAAGATTTGTGTGGGTTCTTTTCCCTTTGCCAGGCCCAGCTTTTCTAATGCAGTTCCATATGAATTATTGGTTGTAAACTGACCCTGTATAAACTTTCTGGAGAAGTTTAGTGTCAACTCCCATCATTTATTCTGAGGGGCACCTGAGTGTATATGAAATGATAGGATGCAATTAATTTCTCACCAGGGTAGAAAGCTTTAAAGTATGTTATTAATCTTACCCTACTGGAAGAAGAAACAGCAGCTAGCATCTCAGCAGATCAATCTTTCACCTTATGTGGAATTAAATAAAAGAGAGCGGAAATATGCCTGTCCTTTGGTCCTCTTATTTCCAGGTTTCAGGTAGGTTGTTAACGAAGTCTAATTAAATTCCTGAGCCAATAGAAGGTTCCCAGTCCTCATTTCCATCAAAGAGAGTTTCTTATTAGACGAGAGGTGGCATGCTACCCTAAATGTAATACCTGGGTGAAAAGCAGATATGCTTCCAAACATTACTGTGTTACTGTAGGAAATCCAATTACAATAAGAGCATAGCTACCCATAATTATGGCAACCTCATGATGTCTTTTGCTCCCATATCTCAAATAACTAGCAATAAAACTGTAATCAGCATATATAAACAATATGTGGATGTTGATCTCTGTTATTATGACCTCTCTCCTCAGGAGCATCCCATCTCTCCCCATAAGGATAGGTAATTGCTATATCAAGTTCGCAATCATGCCTTGGGTTGCCTATAGCATTAAGTCACTCCCCATTCCAATTGTCCTGTAAGACTGGTTAGCAATTGCCTGGGCTGAGAGGAGACATTGCAGAATGTTACACAAACAAAGAGTTATCACAGTGTGCGAGGTAATGGAAGATTCTGTCAAGGGTGCAACAAAAGGTGAATTCACCGGCCAACGACTTGCGGGATTGTCAACTTTTAAAACATAATCTGGCACCACAGGTGGTATATCTCTGAGCATGTACAGAATGGAAAATACTTTAAAGCAAAAGCAAAGGACATCTTAGCCCAAGCAGAGTGCCTTTCCTTTCTAAGCAGTATAGGGTCAAGAGTGCCTGTAGCTCAGTGGCAGGTCACATTTCTTTAATGCTAAAGCCCCCAATTTCAAACCCTGGCATCTCCAGGGAAAGTCTCCTGTCTGAAACCCCAGAGATCTGTTGTGTGCTGCCTGTCATGCCACCCCACCCCCTGTACAATTACCTCTGCTTTCAGGGGCTTTTTAATAAAATGTTTTCAACAAATGCAGTAAATACCCCACCTTCTAGCTGCTTGGCTATAAATGTTTTTTTTCAAGCCAGTGTGGTGTGGCCATTAGTGTCAGACTAGGACTTGGGAGACCATGGTTGAAATCCCAATTTGGCCATGAGACTTACTGGGTGGCCTTGGGCAAGTCACTGCTTCTCTGCCTTACTTACCTCACAGGGATACTGTGAAGATAAAATGAGGAAGAGGAGAACCATGTAGGTCACCTTGAGCTTCTTTGAGAAAAAGATGGGAAATCAATGCAATAATTAAATGATAAAAATAAAATTAAAATAAAGCAGCCAGAGAAGCCCTCTCTTTATAATTTTTAAACTGTTTAAAAAGGATGCCAGTTTTTCATTAATCCCCTTAAAGAATGTTACATGGACATTTCACAGAATGGTATTTCCTGGTTACTTATGTGCAAGGGACATGAAGCGGATTAAGACCAGTCCATCCATCTCTGAGTATGAATGGTACACTTATTAAAGCAGTCTCAACATTTCGCCTTCCTGTAGAATTTGCAAATTCACAGATTATGTATTAATCATGCTTAATGTTGCTTTTATTCAATCAATTTTAGCCTGAACTTGTAACTTATTGTCTTTTAATGCTTATGGTTTCAATCGATACGAGGATGCAGAGATCTATTTTATCTCCTCTGGTTGGGCACTGCGTTGTTGTGTGGGCAGAAGTGAGGGGGAGAAAACCTGTTTCACAGAAGCAGAGTGAAAACATGTCACATCTTATTTTACTGAGCACATTAGCCGGCTCTTCGTAGGGAGCAAACACCAAAAGCTGCGGTTGTCCACTCTAGCGCTCTGCTTTTCATTAGCAGGATATTGCATTATGGCGTGAACCTCTTCTCACATCAGGCTAGCCGGCTTGCTATTGAAGGCAGCCATGTGCATTATTTCAGGCCTGTTGGGCCATCAGCATTACCATGGTTACTAGAACAGAGCGGTATTGCGCCAACACACATTTGCCATCATAATATCACAACTAGGCTGATAGTCTCGGAAATTCAGAAGGGGCCACGTCCACTACTATACACTGACCTTTTGAGAAAATGCTTCATACTTGTGGATCTATGCTGAGCCTTTGCAAAATATAATACAGTATTCTTGCTGAGGGACGGACATTGTTCTGAAGGGCTCCTCCACCCCCTGCAAGGTGCTCCCTTTCCATAGTGTGTAAGGTGCAAGTGTCTCCATCTGAGGCCTTAGACAGCGAGGCTGCAGCACTTTGGTAAAGCAGTGGGCATACCAGCAGCATTAAAAGCCTCACCGTCTGATCAGGTGACTCACTGCATCTCCATTTTATCCTCTCAATAACCCTGTGCGGTAGGTCAGGTTAACCACCACGCTGCACACTTGGCCCTGTAAGCACACTTGGCTCTGAACAGAACATCTCCTCTGAGCAGCTTTTATAAGACCGAGTTCCTGTGTACGTCTTACCCAGCAGTGGCTGCTGTCCATTGGGAGTGGTGGTGCGGAAGGCAGGAGGGCCAACAGTAGGTGGAGCTAAAGCCCATAAGAAACAGAGCTAACTAATCCTGGTTTTGCCCACATCCTACCTGTTGAGTTCTGCAAAGACAACATGGAGTCTAAGATGGAGGGAGCTGACCGCCAGTCCTATCACCAGGGGCGGATTTGTTAAAATGGTGCCCTGAGCAAGGACAAAATTTGGTATACCTCTCTAAATATTTCTTATTTTCACAATAGTTCCTTTTGAGTAGGTACCTGTATAAATATAGGTTATTATTATCAGCATTGTCACCATTATTTTGCAAATCCCCCCCCCCATTTCAGTGCCCTGTGCCCACACTGCCTTAATTCTGGTGCTGCTACTACCTGAAGTAGATGCAAGGAAGGAGGTGGGCAAGTGAGGGCTGGCTGAGAGCAGACTGAGGCTGGTGGGGCAGTGCCCTGTTTGCCCTTAAGGGAGCAGTCTTCACTGCTCTTACCTTAAGCTTCTGTTTCTTTCCTGGCTGATTTCCCCATGGCTTCCCAAGGAGACATGATATTCCAAATTTATTTTCAGGCCTTGCCCTTAAAGCACTTTCAACAACTGGGAAAAACAATGGGAGGAAACTACAAACTTTTCTGCCTGTTACCTTATTAAGGAACATTTACAAAAGATGTACTGGTGCACTTGACACTCGGCAAACAGGCAAAAATGTACAGAAAGGGGTCAAATATGCTAGTGCAGTGATGGCCAAACTTGGCCCTCCAGCTGTTTTGGGACTACAATTCCCACCATCCCTGACCACTGGTCCTGTTAGCTAGAGATGGTGGGAGTTGTAGTCCCAAAATAACTGGAGGGCCAAGTTTGGCCATCACTGTGTTAGAGAATTCTGGGAGATGATTCATACAGAATTTAAAAAGATCCTTAAGATCACATTTCCCCAAAGACCTGAGGCATTTCTATCAGGGATAAAAGTGATGATATCCCAAAAAAGGCACTCAGTCTCTTTTTATATGCGACCGCTGCAGCTAGAGTGGTATATGCAAAAAATGGAATGAAAAAGAGATACCCACGAAAGAAATATGGCAGATTAATTTGTACAATACACAGAATTAGTAACTATGACTGCAAAACTAAGAAATAAGGGTGAATCATGGGTAAGAGTAATCATGGAAGAGTTTTGAAGAGTATCTCAGAGAATATAATAGTCAGTTTAACCTACAAGTAGGAATGAACATATGAGCAGCAGGTAACATTAAATCAAGGAATATTTGAGATGAAAATGGGTGGAATAATAGATTGTGCAACCGACAAAAGACTACCTGGAATGCCATGGAGAGATGGACTGGTAAGTCCGAGGATAAGAGATAATGATGAATATTGCATGGTATATATATAAGTAGTAAAAATGCAAATAATAATAATAATAATAATAATAATAATAATAATAATAATGGACTTTCAACAACTGGTCACCCTTTCCCAGGGCTTTGCCGACAAAAGCTGCTGCAAGTGCTGGTTTAATTCAGTGTGGTTTTCCCTTCCTCTCTGTATCAAATATATTTTTGGATGCACTTCTGTAAGAAGCTGGAGGCTCCCCAGTTTTGTAAAATTAAAAACAAGTCCCAATCACCTCTACTTTGCAATCCCACCCCCCGCAATATTTACAGTGGCTGCAAGGCGTTCTATCCATTACATTTAGAGTGAACAGATGAATATCAGCCATTTGATGTACTAGACGAAGTGTCCGTAATGATGGGATCCATTCCAGCATGTTAATTGAGTAAACTGGAAGCATCTCTTAATATGATTGAAATAGGAACAGTCAGCAAAATTGCCTTGCACTCTTTCGAAAACGGTAGCCTGATTACACAATGCAAAGGCCTTGTCCTTCTCAAGGACCTTTTATCCATAGTCATCACAATGTTCTTAATGCTATAATGAATAGGACTTGTCTGCATCACAGCCCCAATTCATCGATCCTCACAGAGAAATGGACTATATGCATGATGCTGTGAATGAGGGTCTTTTGATACTTCGTGGATGGAGAAGGGGTGCCTGGATTATTCTCCATCCCCCGTCCCTTTCCCAACAGGTGATTGGCATTGTGAGGGCTGACTACAAAAGATAAATCTTTACCAGATGAGCCCATCCTCCACACCTGTTTCCTTCATGATGAAATGTCATATTAAAATCTCTTTAATTCACACACCCCCCAACAAAAAAAACCCTGACTTCTGGCCTTCAAAGGTCCTTACTATTATGAATTCAGCTGAAACCTCAACACTTTGTTTTGAAAAAGAACCATAAAACACGTTGGGACTAAGCCTGGAAAGGTATTGTAATTTCAGCTGGAAAAACTGATGAAGCTGCAAAAAAACAAAACGTTTTGTTTAAGCCTACAAGGGGAGTAGGTGATAGAAGTGTTCAGTCAGGAGAGTTATCAGCCGGATAATAAACTCACCCTAGTGGCACAGATGGCCACAACACTGATGGAATTTCGCCTAGGATAAAAACATTCTTCTTGGGGGTTTTTAGGTTTTGGAGGTTATTCTGGACTGTTTTCAGCTGTAGTTTTCCCTGATATTATTGATTGTAATAGTTTTATCGCTAACACTTTATTATTTGTGCTTTTATTATTTTTTATGGATATGTGTAAACGTTTTGCACTCACTTGGAACAGTAAAAGGTACACAAAAGCCTTAAATAAATAAATTGTGTGTTTGCGCACGTGACCTGTCCCTATGCAGAGCCTATGGGACTTTGATGGAGCAAAACTTGCAAATGGTTAAGGTGAACCATTTTTCTTAGCCAGAACCTAAAAGATACAAAACAACATAGCAATTGCCCACGAAGAGCTAAGTGCATAAATAATTGGTTTAATACATGAACAATGCAACAGACCCTCTTGAGTCCAAAGAGAAAATTAGTCAATTCCTGTCTGCAAACTTTTTAGACAGCCAATCTAAACTTTTCTTTAATCCATCACAGTGCTAGACACTGTCTTTGCGAACAGCTTTGGTCCCCAAGCTACAGCAAATGGCTAACTTACTTGAAGGATATAGTCCTGCCATTGTAACGCAATCATAGCAAATAATACCAGTTCAGCTATACAAGGACTGATTCCCCATTCCTTTCACTGTGTGTATAAGTAATTTCAATTTACCTTGTGCAAGGAGATAAGAGCCCAAGAATATTATCCCACTCTCCTGCACAACAAGCTTCCATTTTTCTAATGCCCCACTAAGTGGCTGCTCCTTATTGGGCTAAACCAGGGTGCAAGATGGTACCCTTCAGATGTTCTGGACTACAACTTTCTTCAGCCCTAGCCAGCGTGCCCAATGCTGAAGGGATGAAGGGAGCTGTAGTCTTAGTTCTGAAAATGTGCCTACTTTTGGAGAACCCACGCATACCCTGTTCCGAATGACTCTTCAAATTGCTCAGGTTAGAACAAATTCACCCTCAGTTCATTCATTACTTGATGCTGCTACCCTTTTCATGGTACAGGAGAAAGAGCATGTTAGTGAGCAGCTGTGTGGGTGCCCCCATTCTCCTGGGTTCTCATTTTTACTGATATAGCTGATGTAAAAGACCTTGATGCTTGGACCCCTTGTGACAATGGAACAGCAGCTGTAGCATTGTTTGGCCAAGAAGAATAAAAGTGCCAGTGCTGAGATGTAATTACTCTACCACCTACATGTTGTAGATGAACATTCTACATCAGACGCTTTGAGATCATTGGCTTCTCACTTTCTTCGCTAAGAGGCCAGAGGGTGTGTTTTTCTTTTGGGGGGGCAACAGCCTTTTTAGATTATTCTTCCCCTTGATATTCACACAAACATTTGCATTATCAGCTGAGCCCCAATCAAATGTCTCAGTTTCCTCATTAATTTGAAATTGGGGGTGGGGAAGGTAAAAGATATTATGTTTTGTATTTTTCTCTATAAACCTTAATAAAATTTATTTTAAAAAAATAATAACTTGAAATGGCTTAATAGGAACCTGCTTAATAGGAGGTGGGAAGCAACAGGGGAAGAAGGTGGGTAGCAGGCAGATATTGTCTCTGTTTTCGCAGCATCTACAATTACTGTACCAGCTAAAAGCCCTTGATAAATATGCACATTACACATTACCGTGGGTGGATTTATTAAATGATTTTACAGTACAGATTGATGTTTCCTTTGCAATAATTTAAGATGCTGCACATTTCTTTTTTATTATTATTTCTTTTTTCCTTTTGGAAGGAGAAGAATAGTTGCCAAAGGAACAAAAATGATGCCTACAATAAATGGACTCTCAAATGGAGTATGCATTTGTTTATCCACCCTTGTCTTTACATCACACCAAGCTGCTAGAGCGGCTGCAGAATTTCCAGCCATCTTACTGGGCTATTTGCATTTAAATAGTTTTCTCTGTCATTATGTAAATGCCTCTTAGTACACTCAAAGTGGCCATTTTTCACTCAGGGCTTCAAACTCAGATTTCCCTGCCCCACAACAACACCTAGAGCTATCAGGTCTCCTGTATTTTCTAGGACCTAGCACTATGGAGGCCTTTGGGGTTATCATCCTGCTCTCTCCCAGAATAGGAACATCGTGCATCCCACCACTTTCAGGGAAATCCATGATGAAGATGCTGCTGATGCCCAATCTGCAAACAATTAACTATTTATATTATATTTATGAAATGATGGCTGCCCCATGGTCTTTTTTTTAGACTGGTGGCTCTGTTTGGTTTCTTCAATCTAGTTATTAGTTTTCCTGCTAGCCATACCCTAATCTTTGTAGCTTATGCATTAGAAATTATTCATATGTTGTGCAAATTAACCAAACCTTTTAAAAGAAAGGAAGAAAGAAAGAAAGAAAGAAAGAAAGAAAGAAAGAAAGAAAGAAATGTAGATTCCTTTGGCAACATCCCAATTGGCTGGATATAAAGCAGTAAAAATCACTAGGTAATCTCCATCTCTCTTATAATTCGGTATAGAGAGTGTTTTAGAACTGACTCAAAGAGACCAGGAACTTCCTGCCCCCTCACACCATGCACAAATATGGGGTGTGCCCTTTCAAGAGGAAGTCCTGATTAGAGTCTCTTTCTCTACTTTGGCTGCAAAGACAGCCCTATTCATAAGTAGCTGTACTTCTGTAGGCTACACAAGACACTGGTTTGAGGGAAAATGCATCAAGCAGCAGTATTTCTCAAGAAACTACAAGATAGATATGGATTGTGGCTAGCGTCATGTGTGC
The DNA here is from genome assembly GCF_965113315.1 of Podarcis vaucheri. Taxonomy (NCBI): domain Eukaryota; kingdom Metazoa; phylum Chordata; class Lepidosauria; order Squamata; family Lacertidae; genus Podarcis; species Podarcis vaucheri. The sequence continues at coordinate 56,822,454 of NC_138760.1, read as the reverse complement.
ACGACTTCAAACACCAGCAGTGGGTGTTCACTGCAGCCAGAGTAGATGCCAATGTGTACACAGCCTTAATCTCAACCCTGTCACACAGGCAGCAGTCATGCCCTTGTGCCAAGGCTGAGAACCATATATACTCTATGAGCAGCTGTATTGGTTGTCATAATAAAACATGCAACCTTTTTCTCTGTGTGAGAGAAAATAGGCCTGTGTTCCTGAAAACCAGCAAATGCAAGATTATTTGTGCACCAGCAGCTGTATTGTGTTTGAGCAGACTGAATATTTGTATTCAGAATGTTCTTTTTTTAAAAAAAGTTCCTGGGTTTAAATCTTGAATGCTTTCCACTGCTGTCCATTATATTCAAGGCTTAATCTAATGAACCAATTCAATTCTGTTTCTAAATAAAGAGATCCACTTGAATAATTTTGCTTTTGTCCAGGCAAAAATTAATGAAGCTAGAGGACATACAGGAATTATAATCCTCCCTCTCACAGAAGGAAAAAGTGGGGGGGGGGCACCTTGAAAATCTGGCAGGCAGCAGTAGTAGGGTGTGTGTGATTGTGACTCATGGCTGCCTGCTGATACGCCTGATTCAGAACAAGGCCAAAAGAACAATAATGCCATCTAGCCTTTGAGCCTAGTTGTAATTACACACATATTGAATTATTGTAAAGGTAAAGGTAAAGGTACCCCTGACCATTAGGTCCAGTTGCAGACGACTCTGGGGTTGCAGCACTCATCTCGCTTTACTGGCCGAGGAAGCCGGCATTTGTCCACAGACAGCTTCCGGGTCATGTGGTCAGCACGACTAAGCCGCTTCTGGGGAACCAGAGCAGCACATGGAAACACCATTTACCTTCCCACCGGAGCGGTACCTATTTATCTACTTGCACTTTGACTTGCTTTTGAACTGCTAGGTGGGCAGGAGCAGGGACTGAACAACGGGAGCTCACCCCGTTGCAGGGATTTGAACCGCCAACCTTCCAATAGGCAAGTGGTTTAGACCACAGCGCCACCGGGAACCACATATACCATAGCTTAAAATGCCCTGTTCTCATAGGTTTAAACTGAAACTGCGAGAGGACTGGAGAGGCAGGGAAGGTATTTAGAAAGCGCAATACTCAGAGGCACACAAATGTCTGAGCAGAATAGTCTTCTCTCACACAACCCCTCTGGCCAATCCACTATGAGGAAGTCACTATAGCATTCGTCCTCTCAGTTTTCTTCTGTTGCTGCCTTGGGAGCACTCCTCGTCATTCTTTGAAAGCTTCAGTGACACCAGCTCAAGCTTCAGCTGACTGATGTGGTCGTGGGTATGGAAAGCTGGAAGAAGCATGTCCGGATTAAAATGCTGCAAGATTTTTCAGTCCTTCTGAAGAAGGCCAAGCAACATCCTTCTGTAGAGCTTCCCACATCCATACTGTGTTGGCTAGTGGCCATTTGCTGTCTCTGTGCTACGGATGCAGACATGGAGTACAAGCAGCAGATACCCTCTGCCTATCTTATTCCCATGGTTCTTTACAAAGAGATACTGGCACGTACAATGTGGGGCCAAACCCTGATAATAAGGCCTCAGAGTGAACTCAACTGGTGGACCAGTTCCTGCATTGTTCATAAATAATTGCTATGCTCTTGCCAAGGTCTTTGGTGCTTTCCTTCATGTGTGATCATTTTAAGGAGGTGTTAACCAGAGCTGGGGACCTTGCCACGCAGAGCTCATTCATGCCCTTGGACATTTCCCACTCGCTCCAAGTGTTTATTAAGCAGTTCAGTGACAAAGTGGTGAAGGTTGAGGTGCTGCTGGAGACATTTCATAAGAACACCTAGAAGCCTACAAGGTGGCCTTCTAGGCTTTCTTCATCTTAGCTTATCATCGCCTGAAGAAAGTGATTGGATACCTCCTCCAATTTCTGATCAGTGACTGTGAGGGAATTTGGCAGGAGGCTTTTACATCGGCTGACCACCAAAAACTGCTGCATCTGATGGCCAGGCAAATGTATCAGAGCCTTTTGGTGGGGTCTGCCACAGTTGTGCAACATTTGACCAACTTGTTGCACACCATCTTCAAGGTGGAGGAGTACAAGGCAGCTGTGTGCCGACAGTTTCCACAGCTGCCGATTGCTGTCCTGGGGATGATCATAAACTTCCTGCACGGTAAGGAGTTCTTCATAGGGGCCGAGGAACCTCTGTAGCTCCTCAGCACTGTAGGAGAGCAACCTGAGACAGCCATCTTAGACCAGCTTTTGAGGCTGGAGACCTTCTGCTATGGTGAGGGCTTTTGGTCTGAGTTTCTGAGTTTTATTTTCCTCTGCCCTCCTTGCCTTTTGTGTGTTGTATTTTTGTTTGCCTGTCTGTATGCATTGCAAGGTTTCAAGGCTTCAAAGCAAAATCTGGGCCTAATCATTCAAGGGCTGCTGGACCTCTCCTGTTCTACTGTCTCCCAAGACAGGAATTGAAGTGGGAGGAGCAGAAATAGGTTCCATGAAGGCATAGTCTGCACCTTCTTGCATGTAGCTCAGGTGGGGAAGATGCATAAGCTGAGGTCAGGGCGGGGCTTTTCTGTTGCTGCAACTGCCTCATTGGGTGCACACCTAGGAGTAGCTGAGAGACATACACCCTGGTGCAAATTAATTGAAACAAGCAATGTAGTTTATTGTACAAAACTCACATATACATGTACAAAACTCACATATATGTACATTAGTAATGGATATGACCTTCGCTATTTTTAAGCAGCATTTGAACACAGTTTGGCATGGAGTCTATGAGTTTCAAACAGTCACTGTTGATTTTCGGGTCCCTGTACCACACCTGAATCAGCGCCTGAATGAGCTTCTCCATAATCTTACACAGTCTACAGCACGGAGGCGACTTTTGCATGTAGCCCACAAATTCTCAATGGGATACATCCGGGGAATTCCCTGGCCAATCAAGTACCTGTATTTGCTGCTCTATAATGAATTTCTTCACCACTTTCAATGTATGGCAGGGGGCTAAGTCCTGCTGCAATATCCCAGTACCGTCAAGATACCTCTTTTCCACCTCTGGAATAACTCTCTTTTGTAGAACCTCAATATATTGTGGCGAGTGCATCATTCCTTCTATTGGCTGCAGGCTTCTGACACCATAATGATCAACTGACTTTTTGTGTTTGTTTTGAGTACAGGATTACAAGTAAGATAGAAATCATGCTTTGTTTCAATTAATTTGCACAAGGGTGTAGGACTGATAGATATGCCTTTTCCTAACTTTTGACAATAAAGAGTAAATTCCTCACTCTCAACTTTCCTTGCCTAACAACACCATGACACAGCATTCTGTTGTGTTGGCAGGGCTTGGGTAAGAATGAGGCATGTAGAATTAATAATAAATAACAAGATGAAAGACTTTTTTAAAAAATATTAAAAGATAATCCAAAAAGAACTCCCTTAAGAGAGTCAAGTCTTTTTGTCTTAAGACAGTCTTTAAAAGAATCTTTCCCCCCAATTTTTTAAAAATAATTCCAGTAGCACTTTAAAGACCAACTAAGTATAAGCTTTCTAGTTATGAGCTTTTGTGTGTATACACACTTCTTCAGATACTCCGAAGCAGAGGTCGCTACAACCTTATAACTGTTGGTTACTGTTAATGATGGCAGTTGGTTCCACCGAGAAGGGCAAGGGATTTTTAAAGGGATAGATGATAAAAATTAGCTTTAGCATGTATAATGGGACATGAATCCAATATCTCTATTCAGACCAGGTCTCTCCATAGTTTTTAGTTTGGTAATGAGTTGTAATTCAACAATTTCTCTTTCAAGTGTATTTCTAACATTCTTTTGCAATACGACAGCTACTTTAAGATCTTGTATAGAATGTCCTGGGAGATTGAAATGTTCTCCTATTGGTTTCTCTGTTTCGATTCCTGATGTCAGATTTATGTCCATTTATCCTCTGGCATAAGGTTTGTCCTGTTTGTCCAATATAGAGAGCTGAAGGGCACTGTTGGCATTTGATAGCGTATATAATGTTGGAAGACGAACAATTAAATAGGCTTGATGTTTGGTGTTATTGGGGCCAATAATGCTGTTGTTTGGGTGTATATGGCAGCAAAGTTGGCATCTAGATTTATTGCAGGCTCTTGTGCCAGTGTCCATGTTAAGTATAGTTGTTGTATTATTGTGTTGTGAGGAGTTGTTTAAGGTTGGGTGGGTTTCTGTGGGCAATGTAAGGTTTTCCTCCCAGAGCTTGGGAAAGAGAACTTTCATTATCTGAGAGAGTTTGTAAATCTCTGATGATGTGTTGAACTGCTTTAACTTGAGGGCTGTATGTAATTACTAGTGATGTTCTTTTGTTTTCTGTTTTGGGTCTATCTTGCAGCAAGTTCTCTCTGGGTATCAGTTTGGCTTCATTGATCCTTTTTTAAACTTCATCAGGTGGGTATTTTAGTTCCAAAAAGGCTTGCTGTAGGTCTCTTAAGTGAGAGTCCCTGTCTGTAGAGTTGGACCAGGCTGTAACGTAGGGCCTGGCTATATACCATTGATTGTTTGGTATGTTTAGGATGGTTGCTGGAGGTGTGTAGATATGATTGTCAATCAGTTGGTTTTCGGTATAACTGAGCATAATTGAGAAGCGCACAGTCCTTGATAGACCAGTGCAGAGCATAAAAAGGTTTAGCTGGGTTGGGGAAATGAAACAGGTACATCCATTGGGCTGCCATCTTATGTATTTTTGTTTGAGTTTATAACTTTTTATTCTAACATGACTCCTAACCCCCAGACAAGCTCCACATGGTGCTGCGTAGCAGTTGTGTAGCCCCAGCGTGAAAAACCTGGCCAAGCAGATTTTCGTTTTTCTGGGTCATTTGACAGCTCTAGTTCAATGGGACTAACCCCCTAAGTAAACATAGATTGAATTGCAGCCTTTGGCACATGTCAGCCTCCATAAAGTCCCAGCTGACCTTAGCCCTATTCAAGCATTCATAGGTGGCTTAACTGAACACGTGTGGCGGTAGAGCAGGGACGAGCATGCTCCCGCTGCCTGTTATTGTTCCAGCGACCCTGCATGAGTTGGAGGGTGAATGTCTGCAATGGGGAGCCTCCACAGGACTCTAAGGAAGATGGGCGATGGAGCTAGCCTGCTTGTCAAGCAACCGCCCCCTCCCCTGCACATTCATTTAAGCCATATATGAGCATCTGAATAAAGCTCTTGTTATGAATTGATTGGTGCTTTTTTAGGCACATGGTTAGATAATCAGATGACTACTTCAGCACAGATTGAATTATTCTCAAACTCACCATATGCCAGTAATCCACAAGTACACAGTGAAAAAAATCATTGCATAAATCATCCCTTTGTTTGAAATTTCCAGGCTATAATGTAAATGTGCATACCACTCCTCTCCCCCTCTACCTAGGCTGTAGAGGCAATTGTAGTTTTTCTCAGTGAGTGAAGACAGTTTGAAAAAGGGATTGCTGTTCTTTCTGTGTTCTGTAGACTGAGCCCTATTTGCCTTTTGGAAAAAAAGAAAAAAAAAGTTTGGTAAGTTTTTGCATTTCTTTTTGAAAAAAGCCTGTTTAGATGCAACACTGAAACAAAATAAATACATATGTACACTTTAAGAAGCAATACCTCTCAAGCCAACTCTCTTAAAAATTGTGGCCCATCTCCAGTTTAGTTAATATTGTACCTGGTTTCTATTGAATGCTGGCATATATGACTCAGCTTTAGCCATTTGTCTGTTTTTTAAATATATATGCAGATTTATAAATAAATATGTGCGCGTCTGTGATGGTATTTACATGTTCCGGTGTTTCATTTTGCAGTTAAGAGTTTCGAAAATTCTTTAGCAAGGCATTGTGTAAGTGTAGTTGCACTTTTATGAAGAATGACTCTGTAGTATAATGTAAAGCAACCATACTGGCCTTCCTCTTCCAAGTCTTCTAAAGTGAGTATGAAAAGGTTGTTCAATGTGTTTGGATTTGAAATGATTTTATGTATGTGCTGTTGTTTAACATTAGTTTTATATTTGTAATTATTTTTCACGTTGTTATATATGCAATTGTTTAGACTGTTTTATATATATGTAACTGTTTGATATAAGTTATTATACTGTATTATACTTCAGGATGCCTCATGGGAAGCAATTCATAAATTAAAATTCACCCAAATTTTAATGTAAATTTCTCCTAATATACATTTTCCTATGCAATTTTGCCTAGTTTGCACGTTTCTGCAAACCAATTCTCACCAATAAATGCATTTTTATGCCCTACTAGATGCAGTATTTACTTGCTTAGCAGGAGAGCTTGATGTGCCCCCCCCCCCCGTCCCAACATTGCATACCTAGAGGTTCTGGGACATGATACCTGACTACAGGGTATTATAGGAAGTCTGTAATCTGCATAAAACCCTCCTGTTAGTGAGAAAAGTCTTCTGAGGACAGATTGCTGATTGGCTTTGTTTTGTTTTCCTCACCTGATTCTTTGTTCTAGTGTAACCTTGAATTATGAACCTCAGCCTTCTGGCCTGTTCCATATTTTCATCTCAATCCAAACACTGTCTGCTGGACTAATTTCTAATAACAAGAAAGCGTTTTTGTTTTGTTTTTTAATAGAAAAGGAGTTCTGTCTCCAGAACTATCCAAACAGCTGCTCTCGCCCTCTGCCAAATTTGCTTTAAAAAACAAAAGAGCAAAAGAAAAGCGAGATTAGGAGGGGATCTCTCTACACAAAGGGCAGAAGCAATGCAAGGCTGCTTCTATAGCTGAGGTGGGGACAGGGCCGAGTGAAGCACCCTCTGGGAAAATACAGCCGCTTCAGTGGAATACCCCATTATTTGCTGACAAAGTCATCCCCACCCTCATGGCATAGGGCACGCGCTGAACCTACTACAGTGGGCTGGCAATACCCAGCACACTTTCCCCACCCACAGCTGCAGCAGAAGCACTAAGATGATAATGATCATGGTAGTAGTAGTAGTAGTAGTAGTAATAATAATAATAATAATAATAATGTAATAATAATAATAATAATAATAATAATAATAATAATGATGATGATGATGTATCCACTCTGGGCCACTATTTCTATTGGCATGGCTCAAGCAAAAATGGTTCCACATGCAAGACTGCAGGTCAAAAAGAGTGAATGGGGTGTAGAGCTGATGAGAAGCCAATATTGTTGTCACGGCAATGCTCCATATTGTTGGTTTGCTTTGTTATGTATTTCTCTGGCATTCCCCAAAGCAGCTCACAGAGATTAAAATTCACTACACAATGCTGCTGGTATTGCTGCTACGTAAAAATGCAACTGTGACTCAAGTCCTGGGCTTAGGCTTCCCATCTTAAAACAAAACAAATCAAGAAGCGCAGAAAGGAAGGGCAATAGCGGGAACAAAGCAGAGGATGGGAACTAGTTTGACAACGCTGGAATGAAGGGGTGAGTTGTGTGTCTGGCAGTGGCCAACACACAAACCCTCACACCACACGGCACTTACAGAGATGGGAAAGAAATCTGGGCCCTCCCTGCTCCTCAGTGCCACAAGAATAATGAAGATCCACACAACTATGGAGACACAAAGATAGGAGCTGCCCATTTTGCTGCCTGAGGTGAAGGACAAGAGGGTGCATTTGCCATTCTGTACACAAAATGTAAACCAGAGTGCTTGCTTCAGCAGTGCATATACAAAACGTAAGCTAGACCGGTAGCTGAATCTTACTTCAGCTCTGGTGATGGAAAGGAGTCCTTCACCACAGCCTAGGGCAGCAAGTTAGTTATGGGACTGCAGGGCAGACCACAGGGCATACATTTCTAGCCACTTCCCGCACTTCAGAAATTGCCACCTTAGATAGCTGCTTCACTCTGCCTCATGCAAGGGCCAGCCTTGCACACCCACCCACCCCCCTCAGTCAATGAATGAATAAGCTGAGGAGAGGAGGCACTGAACAGGCGAGAGGGGAGGCAGAGTGTGTGCCATAGGTGCTGGCTCCGAGGGGCCGCCCCCTGGCTCCTCACGACAGCATGGCACATTGCACGTGCGAGGCACATCACATCACATCACAATCATCCTGAGAAGCTGGTGCCTCTGGTTTGTGCTAAGTCTTTGGGACTGTGTGTGCATAGTCCTGCCCACTTTGGAAGGCAGCCCCTAAGAGCTTTGGGCCCAGATTATGCAGCACTCAGACCCCAGAAAGGCTCCTTTAACTATAAAGGTAAAGGTAAAGGTACCCCTGCCCGTACGCGCCAGTCTTGACAGACTCTAGGGTTGTGCGCTCATCTCACTCTATAGGCCGGGAGCCAGCGCTGTCCGAAGACACTTCCGGGTCACGTGGCCAGCGTGACAAGCTGCATCTGGTGAGCCAGCGCAGCACACGGAACGCCGTTTACCTTCCCGCTAGTAAGCGGTCCCTATTTATCTACTTGCACCCGGGGGTGCTTTCGAACTGCTAGGTTGGCAGGTGCTGGGACCAAACGACAGGAGCGCACCCCACCACGGGGATTCGAACCGCCAACCATGCAATCGGCAAGTCCTAGGTGCTGAGGTTTTACTCACAGCACCACCCGCGTCCCCCTTTAACTATACAAAAGGCCATATCAGTTATGCCCCACACCTGTCGTTCATGCTATACTTGATGGGATAGATAGAGAGCTGTGCTTCTAATACTGATCTTAAGGCTTAAGCAGGTTCACGTGGGAGAAGGCAGTTCTTAAAACTTCCAGTTCATTGGGATCAAAACTAGCACTGAGCTTGGATACAAATTGATAACCAACTACTGATAACAACCGCCTAGGATCCAATCTTTGTCACCAGTGAAGTATAGGCGGGTTCCAGCATGACCTAAGGCCTAGCTCAATAGGAACAAGAATGACAAACAGGCACTCGACCCAGTATATATACCTTAAGCCTGCCCAGGCAACCCCTCCCCCGACGCCTGTGATAGGTCGTCTTTGGCTGCAACTAGCGAATCACAACACTGGCCTATTGCAGCAGGGCTTGGTTGCCTACCAGCTACCAGCAAATACCACTGGAGCGTTTTTAGAATCCTTCGTGTCTTTTGCTATGCAACTGAAGCTCCTGAGCTCCAGGAGACATCATGGCCTAGGCCTGCAATGGCATGCATGCAGAATGGGTGTGGCCAACACTGGCTGCATACATAACACAACATGCTGTATCTGTTAAATTGTGGGTGAACATATCAGACGACACAGCGATTTCTCCAAAGCAGCTCTTTATTTGTAAGCTGGAACAGAATTGAACAGCAAACAGCTCAGCCGGTCTGCTATTATAGGCAGCCGGCTGTCAACATTGTAGCAACAACAACCCAGGGTTTCCCACCTAAAGTAACTGACGTGGACCTGTGTGAAAACTATATACATGATGCTCCTAGTGGCCAGGGTGAGAACTTCAATACATAACAGAATCATTGACACAGTGTGGCTCCTTCTACAGCCCCAGTTCCTGTTTTTATGCTCTGACAGCCTTACAAAGCCATTGCATGGAGTCGGCTGGGATGGTTCACTTGGAAAAGCATGAGAGTCTTACTCTCAGAGTCATGGGTTCAAGCCCTCTTGCATTGCAAGAGGATGGACTAGATAGACGACCCCTGTGGTCCCTTTCAACTCTGAAAGCCGATGATTCCATGAAAAGGGAGCTGCCTCCATTGCTTATATGGGTGGCAGTTATCTTTTTCTGTATTCAGTTCTCAGGAACGGTCTGCGCATTATGATGAACAACTACTTCCTGGGTCCATTTTGAATCATATTTATTTTTTATTTTTACAGAGCAGCTATTACCTTCCCTAAGCACCTGAAAAAAGAACAAAGGTAGCCCTTGGATCACCTCATAAATACATTCATTTGTTTATGAAACTGAGTGAATTTTTAAGCACCCCCCAAAAAAAACCCCTGCCCAAAACAGAGCCAATTTTGCAAACAATCTGCAAGCAGGACAGAAATAGGTAGATACAACCATCTCTAACTTCATTATTGTGTTTCTGGGTATATGAACAATTCATAGGTCCCTACTTTACTGGTGCCTCATAATATTTTCAAGCCTGCCAGATTTTTCTTCTGGTAAATAATGCATTTGTGGTATTTAAACACACGCACAGACTCCAAATAGTACTAAAGGTTTAATAGGGTAAATGCCAGCAAAGGTCTGTCAGACAGAATGGAGGAGAAATCTGAGAAAGGTAAACTCCCCTATTGATCTGTCTGGGCACAATTCTCCTTCCATCTGAAACGGAAGGGAGGGGGGATGCAGTTCTTTTGAAAATGCCCTGAAATGTTCAGAGGTCTTGGTTTTTATAGGGCTGGCAAAAATGAATTTAGGAAGATGGTTCAGCAGCGGCCCAATACCACTGCTGCACAAATAATTTTTAAAAAATGGAGTACTTTGCAATAGATTTCCAATAAAAGGGGCAGATGTTTCCTGCACCACAGCCTGTTTTTTCTGCAGCCTTGATTGCCTGTTTAGCTCTTGTAGATCGGATGTAGTGCTTTCAAAAAAGAATATAAGTGTCAAAGGGAAATTGGCTGAGCCTTTCACTTCTAGCAGTTCAGCTATGTGTCGTGTGTGTGTGTGTGTGTGTGTGTGTGTGTGTAAATTCGAAACAGGGAAATAGATTTCGGTTTCTGCTCCTGTCCTTGAATTCACCTTGGGCAAGCAGGGATAGCTCAGTTGGTAGAGCATGAGATCTCAGGGTCATGGGTTCCTGCATTGCAGGGGGCTGGACTAGATGACCCTTGGGGTCCCTTCCAACTCTACAATTCTATGAGTCTATGACTATATGACCCATTCGGAAAGCAAAGCAAAGAAAAAAGATCCCAGGGTGCCTTTGTAAATATTTTCATTCCTTCACACTGTATTCCTTAATATGTGTTAAAAGCTAAACTGTTATGATGCACATGACCGTGTTTTCAGGCAGCACAATAAACTTAAGTCTTCTGTTTTGTTTGCTGATTCTGAACTCCGCAGCACAGTGTACTTGCATCATTGTATATTGTTGTGGTTTTCAGTTATACTGCGAATCTGGTTTTATGTCTCTCTCTGCTGGGAATTTTTATGATGCCATTTTTAAATGATAGTTTAAATATTTATCTTTATTATTTTATGTTTGTGAGACGCCCAGAGATATATGTTATTGAGAGGCCAGTATAAATAAATACCAAACATACACAAAAGGCCTCAGATCTATGCAATCTAGCATCTCTGATGCAGTTTATCTGAAGTACAGTGCAATCTCGTGCTTGTTTACTTAGACACACTCTGTTCGGCAGGGGTTACTCCCTAGCAAGTGTGTTTTGGATTGCAGCCTTAATGAGCAAAAGAGCTGAGGCTTTGCTTTATCCTTATTTTAAAATAAAAAGGTCAGCTGTGGACAGCTTTTTTTTTTTAAAAAAAAAGTATAGATGCTGCTGAAGTTTGTCATTTCTAGGTTTGGATGATAGATTATGACAACTCCTAATAATTACCTCAGAGTGAGCAATGCAGCCCCATCTATTCCCTGGAATCTGAAGTCACGAAAAGGTTCAAATCACCATTTTATTTTATTTTATTTTATTTGGCAGGCGGGGGGTGGGGGTGGAGAGGCATAATTAGTTTAGTAGACTAGATTTGTTCAACACGTCCAAAAGGAGTCTTGAAGTGACTCACAGAAATAAAGTAAAAACTCAGAAATGCGGTTTATAACATAGTATTGGTAACAAGTATACTAAAAGCATGAAACCACAAAGATAACCAAACATGCCCAACACACACACACAAACACAACAGTACTAGGAGCCAAACGGTTAATGCAGTCCAAATACATATTTGCCTGGCACTAAAAGGACGACAATGTCAGTGCCAGGCAAGCTTCCCTGGGTGGAGCATTCTACAAGCTGGGCTCTACCACAAAGGGGCTTTTGTCTTCTTACCACCTCCAAATGTCTCTAGGAGGCAGAGAAGGGTGTCAGATGTTGATCTCAGGGTCCAAGCAGATTCATGTAAAGAAAGGCAATCGTTGGGGTATTAGGTTTTAAGCTATGTATGCGAATTGATGCTTACTTTTAAATTTCTGCATGTAGGCCCTTTTTTTTCCAACTGGAACTCACCAGAACTCAGTTCCGGCACCTCTCAGGTGAGCACTGAAAGGCCACAACAGCACTTTCCCTCCTGGTGCCATTGGGCCCACCCTCACTTAAATAAAGAGCACCCACCTCACAGAACACCACTTCCACGAATTCCCACAAACTACCCCAGATTATCTTGTTGGAGAAGTGAAGTGACATCGGGAATATTGAGTGCCCTTGCGCCGTCAATGCTGCAGTCCTACCTCAGAGCTTGGTCGCATTTTGAGCGATTCAGAGCTAGGTTTGGTCCACAACATAGATGCACAGCCAGGGAGTCTGACGTCCTGAAATACTTCGTCTATTTGAAACAGAGAGGCCTGGCCCTCAGTCTACACAAGGCCACAATTTCCTATTTTAGTAATTGTTTGTGGCACCCTGACCCTTGTAACACGTTCCACGTAAGGAAGCTAATTGCAGGCTGGCATCGCACACATCCTCCTACTCCAGATAAGAGAAAGCCAACCACCATTGAAACCCTCCAATTGATATGGGACATGCTCCCCAGTATTTGTTGGTCCAGCTATGAAGTCAGGCTCTTTCGGGCCCCCTTCTCTCTGGCCCTTTTTTGGTGCGCTCCGGATTGGAGAGTGAGTTGGTGGCACACTGTCACCCCATCACAGTTTCTGCAACCGCAGGGTGCACATCAGAATACGCGCCTCAAAAACCAACCAGCTAGGCAGGGGTACCATCCTTACGTTAGCACCCTCCTCTCAAATTGGTCCCTGCCCTGTCTCTGATACACGCAAATTCCTGAAAGTGCGTCCACCTGGGCTGGGCCCTCTCCTGATTCATGCAACGGGTCGCCCTAGAACCCATTGCCAATTCATTGCAGTGTTGCAGAATGCCATTCATGCTTGTGGAGGCAAACCGGCATAATTCTCTGGTCATTCCTTCCGTATTGGTGCAGCAACCACAGCAGCTGCAAACGGGCTCACTGCAGAGCACATAAAAGCAATGGGGTGGCGGTGCTCAGCCGCCTTTAAGGGCTATATTAGGCACAATCAACAGGCACTGACAAATACTGTATAATTTTTTTTTTCAGGCTTGACTCCCAAACATGTGTGGATCTTCAGCCACAGCATAGTGCACTGGGCAGCTGTCCATGCCACCACGGGTTCATCTGGCAAACATCAGGGCCTTCAGCCGAAGGTCACCATTTCCTGGTCTGGCCATCATGGAATGTGCTCGGATGCACCTTGGTTGCGTCAAGAGCTTGCGTTCCGTCCCCCGCCAGATGCGGTTGTGTTCCACCTTGGTGAAAATAACTTGGTTGTTCGTAAGAGCAGAGTGCTGATGAAAACAGCAATCGCAGACTTGGAAAGCTTACATGCCATGCACCCTAACATAACTATTTTCTGGTCAGAACTCCTCCCACTCTTACAATGGCGTGACAACCTCAAACCCACCAGACTTAACTACACTATCGAAAAAATAAATAGGGCACTGCGCTCGGCAACCTCGTGCATTGTGCATTGTGAAGCATGCCAGCATCAAAATCTACCAGGAGGAACTCTTCAGGCCTGACGGAGTACACCTCTCAGCCATTAGTAATGATTATTGGCTGAGCGACCTTAGGCATGCCCTTTTGGAATGGATGGCGAATGGCGAAGGGTCTGTTTAGGTGTAGGTAGTCTTGGAGGCAAGACATCGATTTTGCAGCCTCGGGTGGTGGTTTCAGGACTTGGGCGGAATCCTTTAGTCTATCTTCCTAAATGGGGGGGGGGCATGAAGCGGTGACCCACGCTCCCCTTGTGGCAGTGATCTCAGGGTTCCCTGTTCATAGGCGCCGACTCCATGGGGCCTGAGGGGGCCCGAGCCCCCTCAAAAATTCATTTGGGGGGCTCCGCCCCCCCAATAATCTCAGGCGCCCCTCCAGCAGAGCGCCACCGCCGCCCCTCCCCCAGCCCAAAATGCACAGGGTCGGGCTGCATGCCTCCTGCCCTCCCTCCCGAGCAAAAGCTCCACCCAATTTCCTTCGGAGCTGATTAATAGGCGCAGCACGCTCTCCCCTATTCGCTCACGAGGAGGCGGTGCCACTTTATCTGCATATTCATGAGCTTATTTATTATTCATGAGCTTTCCCGCCCCCCCCCCCAATATTTTTTATAAGTCCGCGCCCCTGTCCCTGTTAAAGTGTTCTTGAGGGGAGGCATTGGCCATACGCCGAGAGGTTGTCATTGCTCTCCCCTCCAACAGCGGGGAAACAGGGGGCAGGCTCTCTGCTTGAACATATGTTCTCCAGAGCCAGCCCAATCCCCACACATTCTGGATAACCCTGATGTCTCCCAGGTCTCCCAGGCTGGGTACCGGGAAGGATAAACGCCCAATGCCTGAGCCAAGGTCTCCGTACATCTGAAATATAATAAAGTTGTGGCCAATTTTAATCCCATAGCACGTTGTCTTGAGTCATTATTCCGCTCAGGGGTCGCCTGGGGGTTGGGGGGACTCTGCCTGTCCACGCAATAAGCTACTCCTACTTCAAAGGAAATAGTTCTGTTCATTCCAAGTAAATTTGAGGTAAACAAGGAGGAAAGGGCGGAATCACCATTAGGAAATTTCAGTGAAGATGAAATCTGTCAATGTATAGTCAAATCTGGAGTGTAGGGTTCAAAATAAAAATAAAAGTGAAAGGCTGTTTTCCCTGTCTAGAGTTCAACAAGCACAGCATTTTCTGTTGGGGGCAAAAGGGTGACAGGCCTAGAGAATAAGTAGCGGACCACTGTTAACGGAAAAATCTGAGGGCTCCCTTGGACAAAAAGTAAAGACACCAACCAGGATAACTTGGAGCAAAACAGCAGCCTGTAGGCTTGGCCTTTATTGAACTGTTGCAACAGGGTTCCCTTCCCTTGCAAGAGAGAGGAAAGACCCAGAACAATGGGCTGCAAGACCTTATAAAAACTTTTGAAATTCCCCTCCTCTAGGTCAAGCCCACCCCCAGAAACATCATGCATACATTACAGAAAGGAGGGGTTGACATCATGCATACATTACAGAAGGGGTTGACATCATGCATACATTACAGAAAGGAGGGGTTGAGGGAGGAGTTGTGGTGGTAACCTGAGTGTCCAGTCACCCGGCTGGTTCCTCCTTTCCCCCTCCCCATGAGTACTTTCCAGGTGACAATGGGGAGTTTGCAGTTTCCTGCCCCCAGAGGGAAGATCTGATCATTGTCCTTTGTTTCAGCCTGTGGTGAATCCACTGTTCTTTGTGATTTTGATTGTCTTCTGTCTGGGATTATCAGGGTTGGCATAGCAACTGGGCAGGGCTCCTGTGGATGTGCTGGGATGGTGAAGGGATTATGGCTGACCAGAAACCAAGCACCCCCCTTTGATAGTCCTTGTCACATGGAGTAAAAAATGGAACAGTGCAAATCCGATGTATGGTTGATTTTCTATGAATTTATAACAGAAATGTGGCGTATGTAGTGTGTGAGTGTGAGTGTGTGTGAAGTTTGTGGAAACAGAATGATTGGGGTGGGGGGGTTCCTGCTACAGTTCCCCCCTTCAGAGATAAGATTGCAAAGGTGGCTACTTTGCAATCCTTTTCTCCGCACAATTTAAGGTGGTAAATAATAACCTGGTATTCTCCGTCTCAGATGTGTGTCCATGTGAACCTGAAAGGGACTTGGATATCATGCTACTTTAAGGATATTTGCATGGAAATATAATGGTGTAACAGTGCACTGCTCAGTTACTTGTGGTATTCTAGCACCTTGGAAGAAATATTTTCTCAATAGTGATCTATGCTTTGCATTTAGGCAGGAAGGTCCACTAATGACTGAAAAGTGCAGTTTGCTTTCCCCCCCCCCCGCCATTTGTGTGTTCTCAGGTGTCAAGGTAGCTCTTCTGTGGTCTCACATCGGCACGGTGTCGCAGTAGTGGCAATCCCTGGTGAATCCACTTAGGGCTTTCATGTAGCCTGGCACCCACCACAGCTGGCACAGGTTTCGGACACGTCCTGAGAGAAATGTCTTCGCCTTGGCCAAAATCCATGGGATTTATTATTATTATTATTACAGGCTCTGGTCTTGTAGTCCTGGGAAGTTGATCACTTGCACTTTAAGGACCAAAAAGCTAATTGCAGCCTGGATACACTTGCCCAATTCAAACTGAGTCCAATTTGAATTTATGTGCCCATGGTTCTCAACCTTTCAAACCAGTCTGTTAAAGGAAAACCGTTCTTAAAAGGGCATTTTGTCCAAATAAGTCAATTTAACTCTATAAGGGATCATTCCTGCTAAACCAAAGCATGTGCACCTTTATGTATCTTATAAGCTTCTCCTTGGTAAAGCAAGTTTTAGCACATTTTAAAATGGATAGGGAAAGTTGGCAGAGTGCCAGGTGGGACAATGAAATGTGGTTATCTAAACATTGGACTACACAATAGTGTGAGCTATCAGAAAGTATAAAATGCATGAGAATTGGTGTGCAAGCAATAAGACATTAAACATAAAAATTACACACAAAAATACCCCCCTTATGGAAATAACACACTGTCAGACACATTTCAACATTCCTACATAATAACACTTAATACAAAACAAACTAATTAAATATCAGTTGCATATCTTGACACAATTGTGATCTTTTACGCATGTATCTTTTGAATCCTGGAGCACAGAGGCTTGAGGTTCAAGTGAAAAGATGTCCTTGCAAGTCAACTCCACCCCCCTTTGTCAGGCCCACTCCCCTGGCAGTCTATATCCTTTGAAAGAGATAGCTGTGGGCACTTGAAAACTCTGGTGTCTTGTGATGACGGAAGAACTGAGTTGAGGGGTTGTTGCTGCTTTTCATCATTGCACATCTGTATAGGTGATATCCTGTAAGGGGCAGGGTTTTGGGGCTTAAAGACAGTTAGAAAAGGGAGGGGGCAAAAGGCAAAAAGGATGTCCTTCGGTTTCTGTTGGAAGCTGCAAATAATAAAAATCTTAGCGAATTAAGCGTTTCATTCATTCCAATATTATTATCACATTTTCCTATAACTACTGTTATTATCTGCCAAGTTCGTTTGCTTTCCTTCACTTTGGAGAGAAAGAGAGCTGTAAAAAATACAAAGGTTAAGAAATACAAAAGAAAGCAAAAAAATTAGATTACCAGTCAGATGAAAACAAACTTGACACAAAGACATCAGATTTAGAAAAGAATTATTATTATATATATTATCAAAACCACGCAGATTACTACTAGACTGAAAAAAATGGGAAAACCATGGGGGAAAAACTTTAAATTCACCATGTGCTATTTGATAAAAGAACTTCATGAAACTGACTTTCAACATGTGATGAACATGTCCCCAAAGTAAAACACACACACACAAAATGACCTATGAGGAACCAAATAAATAAATGCTAAAACACACAATTAATAAGTAACCTGAAGTAATCTGTTTTGGCATTCTAACATCCCAAATGAAAATAAAATAGTGTTTCTTGATGTGACAACATCAACTGTAATGTTAATACGGGAAATGAGTTAATACCAAGAAAAATGAATGGCAATTTAAAGTTGTGCAGGTACCTTGCACTAGCCAAAATGACAGAATTAATAAGAAATGCTCAGGCAAAAAGGTAAACAAATACCATTCACCAAACAATGTTTGGTTGTGCTTCGATTAACTTCATAGACATCATGGGGAAACAGATTAAATAAATGAAAACAGATTATTTGTAACTTTAAAAAAAGTGTCAAAGCCATAAAGAGATGGAAGTCATTAATATAGCAGGGATTCAGACTTGTTTCACAGAACAGAAAGAAAGTTGCTGTGGGAGGAAAAAGGGACAAACACTTTGTTATCGGGGTTCACATATCCTGTTAAAAGGGAAAATTATTTCATGTGAGAAGCCTGTCAGGAAATGCTGTTCCTAAAATTCCCATTGAGGGGGGAATGCTTTGATATTTACCTGTGAAAAGAATTTGGCATGTTAAGATTTGGAACTTGGAAAGCTCTTGACTTTTGATGGGCTAGTTGTTGCTTTGTTTTGTTTTGTTTTGTTTTTTAGCCTTTTGTCTTAAGTAGCCCCTGGAGCAAAGACAGATTAAGGGTGATTTCCCTCAATGGTTCCTCAATGGTTCCAAGTTTTCTTTTACATTTGGAAGAAACCTCCTCTCCCCCCTTACAGTTCCCCCCTTCCTCTCTCTCTCTTCTTTAGCTGATCTAGCCTCTGTGCATGTGCAGAGTTCATGTCTCAGCAAACCTTTTATACTATTGAAAATGTTGCATCCTTTGGCTAAATTACCATTTGAATAAGGGAAAGGAAGGGTAAGGAGTAGATTTTGAAAACAGGGTTTGATTTTAAACAAAAAAGAGAAACTCAGCAATTTAAGTATTCACCAAAGCTAGCAATTTCAGCCCAAGCAAACTGAGACTGCTTCCTTTATGTACAGGAAAGGGCTATCATTATTGGTCATTTTATCTGGTCATTCGCGGAACAATCAACCGCTCTCTTATTTATGAGTAAAAATGGCCAGTCAGAATTCATAGGATTTTTTTAACATTCTCAGTCATTTCAGCCTTACCATTTGCAGACAAATTATCCTGCCCTTTATTTACAGGATTGGTCAAGGCGCATTCTACTTGACTATATGAATTTTTATGTGCTTAAACTTTTAGTAGACTTTTAAGTTTTATTTTTTAAATAGACAAAATGATAAACACTGTAATCACTTAAATGCCTGATATCACCAGTTCTGCTTCAAACATCACGAGCAAATCTGAGCTAAATTTCAACACATCAGCTACAAATTGGGAAAGTTGAAAGGGACCTGGGGTCATCTAGTCCAACCCTAAAATACAGGGTTCATAGCAAGATTTGTACTACCAGAAACACACACATACTTATGTACACAGACACAACTGGGGAAGAGATCACAAGCCATGCGCCTATCACAAACCATGCGCCTATCATGTACTAAGGAAGAGGAAAATAAAAGTACCCAACCCTTTTAGCAGATCTTGAAGCTAGTTTGAGTGAGAGTTTTTTACTTCCTTAGACTAAAGAGTGAAAGTTCCTAGATAAATTTTCTTTAAAGACTGAAGTGAACATTTTTCCTAAGATAGGGAGAGTATCTCTTATAAAGCACAGTTAAAGCAGCCCTAGATTTGATTTTTTTTAGGGAATACACAAGTGTTGCCCCCTCCCCTCTTTGCAGTTTCCTTTAAAGGAAGCTTACTCGGGAGTAAATTTACCTGGCACAGAAGTAAGAAGGGAGAAAACAACTGAAAGAGGCAGAGTGAAACAAGGGGGAGGGGGGGCATTTTCTAACAAAAGAGGCCATGAAGTCTTATAGAGACTGATATCAGGAGCCTTACAATAACTCTTCTGTCCAACCAAATCAAAGTTAAAACTGGACTCAAATGTTTTTTCTTAGAATGAACACCATACTTTTATAGGCATACGCTTAATGAAATACATACACTGCATTTTAGCTTGAGAGAGCAGTTGTGCTCAACTAGGCTTTTGCAGCAGAAACATTAGGTTAACTTCTCCTTCCAAAATAGACTGGAGCAAACTCAAAAGTTACAACACAACATCATTTACCATTACACTTAAAACCACCCTCCTCACTTAAACTAGAGGAAGGAGTGGGGTAATCCCCCTTTCAGAACACAAGTAGCACGTATACAGGATTTCACCACTTGGGAGGGAAACTCTCTTTTAGAGCCTCTCTCAAATAACAAACATTTGCACACTCCATTCTCCATTTTGTTTTGTTTTAAGATTGATAAGGCGCAACATGGCTTCCTTAGATTTGAGATTTTTGAAGCAAGCTTGCAATTTAAAACTATGTGCATTTTAAGAACAGTCTGTGGATGCCGAGGCCAATGTAAATACAAACCCTTGAAATATTTCTAAATCTTTGAGTACATCTCTTATTCATTTTTATTTTTTTTATTTTTTTGCCTCTGAGCACCATTAAGTTTACAGTTTCATGTTCTAGCTTTAGGTTATAGTTTAACAACACAAATTTGATGTGTTCAGCTCTCCCTAAGAGTTCACACCCTGATTTTGTTGAAGGATCCCTGAGGCGGCCACTGTGCCCTGGGTTCTAGGTGGTGGGCCTAAGCCACCCACTAAAAGTTACAGCGGTCTCGTACTTTGTACTTGGAAAGACCATTTTGCCCCTTTATTTTATTTTATCTTTCCCAATTGGAGATGACAAGCTGGAGGGGCATATTAGAATCCTCTCTGGGGCAAAAAGGCTTCATGGAAGCTTTGTTGCCAGGAGGAGTCCAGCTAGGGTGTTTAGTGAGCTCCCATTCTCTCATATGTTATTATTGGGCCTTTTTTCCCATTAATGAAGTACGGTAAAGACAGAAAGAGTGGAAACACACACACAAGGGAGGAAAGGCAATGGGAAAGAAAGGGGGGACAGAAAAAAAATATCCTTTCAGTACTCAAAGTACCCTTGACTAACACAATTCCTACATATCTACAAGCTACAAACTCATTTCAAGAAATCTTATACATGAACTCAAACTCCAGCCACGGGACTCCTTGCCCGAGAAAACTCCAGCCACGGGACTCCTTGCCCGAGAAAACTCCAGCCACGGGACTCCTTGCCCGAGAAAACTCCAGCCACGGGACTCCTTGCCCGAGAAAACTCCAGCCACGGGACTCCTTGCCCGAGAAAACTCCAGCCACGGGACTCCTTGCCCGAGAAAACTTCAGCCACAAAACTAAAATTCCTTTTCCTCAGCGCTGCTTCACAAGACTAATCCTAGTGTGGGGCCCCACTTCGTGAACCGCCACTTCTACCCTCCACAACAGCCTCCTGCCTAGCCTTTGAGACTAAGTTTGGGCTCCCTACTGGACGCCTGCGCTGTGCAGTGCCAGATTGGGGGTCCGAGAAAACAAAGTTTTGAAAGGGGAGCAAACGACCTTGCGTTCTCACATACCCGGGTCATCCCTAACAAAGGTCACCAGGCAGGAGGGGCAGCTTCATTTGCAGAGTTAGGGTAGGTGGAGAGTAAGAGAATACTTGAAAGACTCCTCTGGACGACTCCGAGAGAGGGATGTCAGAGAAACAGTAAAAGAGCCACGCTTTCCCGGACTCAATTCCAAGACGGAAAACGGGGGAGAAAAGAGATAGAGAGATTAAGACGTTCCTGGACGACCCCGGGGGGAACGTCGGAAAACAGCAAAAGGTACCACAATTTCCCCGGCCCAGCACCGCGTAAGAATTTGTGGGGAGGGAAAGGGAAAGGTTTTGACGTTCCTAGACGACCCCGAGAGATAACGTCAGACAGAAAAGTTCCGCGATTTCCCTGGCCACCCTCCGAGGGGGAGAATCGGGGGAGAAAAGGAGAGAGAGAGAGCGTACCCGGCCGACTCCGAAGGGTAACGTCAGAAATGAAAGAAGGAAAGTCTGGCTGTCGTGGGGACGTTACTTTTCCACCCCCCTCCCAATGTATTTACTTCAAACCATACTCACGTTCGAAGATGTCCCCTGCGGATCTCAGGATCCTTTTCTTTTTAGCCGGCTTGACCTCGCCTTTGCTCCCCTGGTTGAGCTTTTGGTGACGATTGATTACCGCCCACAAAGAGGAGGCAGGGAGAGGAAGAAGGATCTCTGGGCTAAGGTTGCCCAGTGGCGCCTGATCCCCTCTATCTCCCTCCTCACCTCTGCAGGAGAACCAAGTGTCCCAGAGTCTGGTCGCCAACTGTTAACGGAAAAATCTGAGGGCTCCCTTGGACAAAAAGTAAAGACACCAACCAGGATAACTTGGAGCAAAACAGCAGCCTGTAGGCTTGGCCTTTATTGAACTGTTGCAACAGGGTTCCCTTCCCTTGCAAGAGAGAGGAAAGACCCAGAACAATGGGCTGCAAGACCTTATAAAAACTTTTGAAATTCCCCTCCTCTAGGTCAAGCCCACCCCCAGAAACATCATGCATACATTACAGAAAGGAGGGGTTGACATCATGCATACATTACAGAAGGGGTTGACATCATGCATACATTACAGAAAGGAGGGGTTGAGGGAGGAGTTGTGGTGGTAACCTGAGTGTCCAGTCACCCGGCTGGTTCCTCCTTTCCCCCTCCCCATGAGTACTTTCCAGGTGACAATGGGGAGTTTGCAGTTTCCTGCCCCCAGAGGGAATATCTGATCATTGTCCTTTGTTTCAGCCTGTGGTGAATCCACTGTTCTTTGTGATTTTGATTGTCTTCTGTCTGGGATTATCAGGGTTGGCATAGCAACTGGGCAGGGCTCCTGTGGATGTGCTGGGATGGTGAAGGGATTATGGCTGATCAGAAACCAAGCACCCCCCTTTGATAGTCCTTGTCACATGGAGTAAAAAATGGAACAGTGCAAATCCGATGTATGGTTGATTTTCTATGAATTTATAACAGAAATGTGGCGTATGTAGTGTGTGAGTGTGAGTGTGTGTGAAGTTTGTGGAAACAGAATGATTGGGGTGGGGGGGTTCCTGCTACACCACCATATTTAATTGTTTCAAAGTCTAAAAATAAACATGAGCAAACATCAAGGGAGTTTAAAATGTTTGTTAAGAAATTCAGGGCAACAAGTGGCATGCCATATAATCTCTGGTTACATTCTACTCTTCAGAGCATAATGCCCCATTGTAAGAATAGTACAATGTGCTGTGATTCCCTTACAATGGGAGCGTTGTACAACTGTCAGTGAATATTCAGAAGTGTGTGGTTGGTTATCACATAGACATAACAAATATTCATACATATTTATTTAAATGTCCAGTCTGACTTTCCAGAGGGAACAAACACACACACGTAAGAATGTACAGTATGGGCTAGGAGCAGCGACTGTCTTCAAAGTCTTAGGCAAAAAGGGTTCTCATCCCTGCAATTTGGGATTCGTTTTTAGTGGAGTTGGTAGAGACTGAACCTGGGGATTTTCCACATGTGAAGAAGAAACACATCAAACGAACCATGGCCTTTTCCCATTATGTAAAATCTAAAATATTATTTTATATCATTTAAAATCAGACTAAAATAAAAGATGTGCTTAAAACCCAGCCACTTACTTAACTCTAGGGCTTGCCCACGCTTACTGTTGGCCTTGCTCTTTCCCCACTCTTTCCAGTCACAGGTCCATTCTTTAAAGCTGCATGTCTGAGCATCCTTTTTCTGGAGGTTTCCCTGTGAAAACCTGCTCTTTAGTGTTCAATCGGAGCAAACGTCAATTTGGGATTTCTGCAGATTGCCGATTGAGCTTTAAAGAGCGGGTTTTCATGGGGAAAGTTCTGGAGCAAAAAAGAGGGAGCTGGATACGGAGCTTTAAAGCGTGGACTGTGCCTGGAAAGTGCGGAGGAAAGTGGAGATAAATCCCTAGTACTGAGAACCAGCCAAAATAGAAGTTCTAGCACCATTTTATGGGGACAATGAATGCATTCCCTTTGCATTGTATGAATATGGGGATGAGGATCCCACACTCATCTATTGGATTTCTCTTTTCTCTGCAGTGAATAGCTTTTGGGGGGGGGTGGAATCTGACAGCAGCAATGCTGAGACATAAGTATTATGTTTCCCGTATGCGCAGGATAGCTATAGCAACCCTCGTTTCAAATATCTCTTCTCAATTGTTCTGTTGATGGACAGTGGTACATCAGAGTATGCAAGCCTCTCCCAATGCCTTTGACACTCCCCCAGCGGCCAGTGCCACGAGAGGGAAACAAACACAATCCTAATAACTTTACATTGGTGTGGATAACTGGCAGGGGGTGGGAGGAAAGGCAAAGGTCATGTTGCCAAAGTCACATTCATTTCATGTTGCGAGTCAGCCCTTTCTGTTGACACAATGGTTAAGCAGCTTGGAGATTAACTGTTTGCTCTGTCCCAAGGAGATGATCTCATCGGAGATAGATTTTGCTATTGTTCCTCCAAGGGATTCACTTCTTTCAAACAGGGAGCTTCAATGCGGCTTGTGCAGCAGAGATAGGCAGTACAAAGCAGGCCCCTGGCAGTTCAAACAGAGCTGGGAATGCTCAAGGCTTTCAAGCACAACGCTGTATGTTTTGGCCGGTGGCCAGATGCATGGAGAGTGTGCAGAATCGCTTGAGAGGAGGAAGGAGGGCAGAGAAAAACCATATGCCTTCAAAATGTCCAGAGTAAAATGTGACGGTGTCTAGAGCTCAGATAAGCAAGGTGGACAGCAAATAAGACTGACGGTTCCTTCAGTGGAGTGAATCTTCTTTTAATGTAAGGACCAAAACCTGGCACCATGGGCCCTTTCTTTTTGCTACACATGGGCCACTAGGGCAGGACCACGAGTAGCCAGTAGGCAACACATTCTACCTGCAGAAATGGGCAGAAGACCTGGGTGCAGCTGCTTGGTCCTCTGTTATCTTGCATCCACTGTATCTAACTGTGTAGCTGCCTATAAGCAGTGCTGCACTTGGGTAACTTTAGACTCTGGATTTAATAATCTTTTGGGAGAGGGCTCTTCAAATAGTAATGAGCATTATTTCAACGTGGCTAAGCCAGGCATTCTATGTTGCTCCTTCTGCTGTGTGGGCCCTGGACAATTGACCGCAAGTTCTCCCTTGAAGGCCCCACTGCCTGTCAGGCATGCCTCTCCCTCTCTCACATGCAAACAAACACACCATATACCCTGGCATAGCAATATTGGTGGGCTTGGAGAAAGTAAAGGATGCCCACCTTTGAAATATGACTAAGAACAGCCAAAGAAAGCAGAACTAAGCTAGGACAAGGGGGAGGGGAGCAAAGAATCAGGGTCTCCACACTGCTTGTGTCAAAGGTGACAATGAGCTTTAGATGTCCTTGTACCAGAAATGCCTTTGCTGTGTGTGTTGTGCTTACTTGTGCTCCCCTCCACACGCAGGCCAAAGAACTGAGAGGCAGGAAGCATTCCACACAGTAAAAGGCCCCCCCCCCCGGCTTTCCTTCTCATTCTCTTAATAAGTCCTCACATGCACACCCGTAGCCGAGCAACAGAGGATGTGGCACAGGGTGAGGTGTGAGGAGGAAGAGTAAGTTACTTCATTTATTTATTTGTTTGTTTATTAAAAGGGATCCTGGTGCCAGCAGGTGGAGCAGGAAGGAACCGGTTGAGATGCTATCTGATGCCCAGTGTTCCTTAAAGGACTCTTTGGCAGAGCAGGCTGTGGAAAACACATAATGGAGCACATTCTCTCCTCGATGCTCTGTGTAGTGACTGATACGTTGGTGCGCTAATTCCTGGCCCCCTTCTAAACAGAAGCCCTTCAGTTCAAAGTGTTCGAGGGAACTCTATAGCCATCTCATCTGCTACATCGATGCCAGCTAGTATCATAATCGCCCCGCTCCCTGCAATGGAAAAATAGTTCTGCAGATTTCACTCTACCTTTTCTTTAGGCTTCAATACAATTTCCCCCTTTTATTGCTGTTGACTATATTAAAGCAGAAAACAACCATTCAGTCAATAATAAGGTGGCCCTCTATTTATGAAATGTCTAAGAATGCATGCTATCTGCATTTTTGGGTGCTCTGCTTCTTTCTTTTCTGTTTCCTTTATCAAACACCCACAACAGACACCCACCCACGCACCCCTGAAACTTGTGATACGTTCTGTCATAACATTTTGAATCTCAGTGTTATGGGCCAGAGAGTTCTTTAGCATATGCTTCCATTTTTATAACATATATCTTAGCCTGCTGTATTTTGCAGGTATTTTTGCTTTAGGATATGGTTATCTTCTGCCTATTCAAGTGCATCTGTTAGTAATATAGCATCTGAGCATTACAGATTAATTAAATGTATTCACGAAAGTTCATGTCTGTTTAGTTTAGCTAATTTAAATGGCTTCATTCCAAAAATGGAGCTCTTTTCTGGTGTGTTTTTTTAGCTTTGTCAACAACGGCCTCATGGGTGTTTACTCATCAAAATGTCCAAACGTACCAGACAAATTTGCTGAATGAAATGATTGAACAGCCTGTGCCAAAGTACAAATTCTGATTTGATGCTTTCTATCTCATGGCCAAGTCCTGTGACGTCATTGTGCCTCAAATCACTAGGACACGAAGCAAGGCAAGTGCTGAGGCAAAACACTGCAGAGAGAAATTTCAGAACCCGCAGATTAGTCAGAGGCCAAAAATAGGAGCATAGCTTGCAAATCTGTTTTGTTATAGCTTTACTGAGCCTGACCAGATAATATTTTGCTGAAAAGCAGGATTGATTCACACAGGCATTCTTGGACATCAGATCACCCAATGCCTCTTCACTAGTACTGTGGAATTGTCTCAGTCGTATTTTAGGTGATGTGATGTTGTCATCATCAAGGGTTAGAGATGCATTTGTGAATTCAGTCTGTGGGTAGAATAAAAGTATCATAGAAGCACAGATTTATAATGGACTTCAAAGGCCCCATTGTCAGTGATCTCTAAAGGTAAATCCTTAACAGAAGTTCACCTGACATAACATTTTGTGCACTTATCCACTAAAATACGAAACAAGTTGCCTTGCTGCAGAAGTTGAATAATTGATTTTGGCTTGATTTTAGGTTTGCAAAACTGCTAATTCTCAGCAGTGCAGATCAGTTCTCTTCTTCGTTCTTATTCAGTGACAGGATATTGGGTTAAAGCTGGCAGATCTGGGTTTTTCAGCCTTGAACTGCCTGAGTGTGTGGTAGATTATTATTCTTAGTTTCCTATAAGTAAAATGGGAACATTAATTTCCTATTTACTGCATACATATTTTTACATCCATGCAAGCAGCATCAGTGTACATAAGCCCAGCCCCCAAAGGTTCTACCCCACAGAACTCTCAGTTTGACAACAGGGAGATAACAGAAGGAGGGACGGTTTGGGAAAGGCAATGCAATGTCGTGATTAGAGATCTAGTGAACTTGATCCAGCCACTCAGACTAATCTGTTGTTTTGGATATAAAATGGGGTAGTGGGGAGAGTTCCTTGGAGCAAATGCCTTACGTAAATGTGAAGAAATCCACTTATAGGTCTACTTAGACTTTCTGTGGTTGGGAATGAAGACGCCAACCATAGGAATGTCAGAAGGGCACAGGCAATGAAGACTGCACAACTCACTGTATATAGGAGAGTCACACAACAGCCATAGCAAACAGTTTATTTTAAAAGCTTCCTAAATAATATTGACAGGTTTTTTTAAAAAAACCAACCCCCTCCTACTGAATATCCATATAAGTGTTCTGAACAGGTGCATGTCACAACAGGCTAGGTTTTAAAGTTAGTAAATATGAATTCCCAAGTTCAGTTTAAATTTATAGCCATTGAAAAAGAAGTTTTTTCTGAGGCAGCACCTTATTACTGCCCCAAGTGCTTAGATAAGCTGCTGCTTTGCTTATGCTCCACCAGCAGTTGAAGACTTTTCCTTAAATTATTGTATGCTTTTCTCTGAGTCTCTGGATTATTTTTGCTGCTTCTAGTATGATTATGTGTTTTTTATAATTTTAAATTGGATTTTAATCATTTTTAAATTAAAAGTGTATGATTTCCCCATAAGAATTCTGAGAACTGTTGTTTTTGCTGGGAATTGTAGCTCTGTGAGTGATAAACTACAGTTCCCAGTATTATTTGGGGGAAGTCACGTACTTTGAATGTATGGTGTGTAAGCAGCCTTAGCTCTGTTTAGAGATACACTGAGGTCCAGCGCTGAGGGCCTTCTGGCGGTTCCCTCATTGCGAGAAGCAAAGCTACAGGGAACCAGGCAGAGGGCCTTCTCGGTAGTGGCACCCGCCCTGTGGAACGCCCTCCCTTCAGATGTCAAAGCGATCAACAATTACCTGACATTCAGAAGACATCTTAAGGCAGCCCTGTTCAGGGAAGTTTTTAATGTGTGGTTTTAGTGTATTTTTGGTTTCTATGGAAGCCGCCCAGAGTGGCTGGGGAAACCCAGCCAGATGGGCGGGGTACAAATAATAAATTATTATTATTATTATTATTATTATTATTATTATTATTATTATTATATGCTTGGGTTTCCCTCTTCACATCCTCAGGTGATCAAAATAATAGGAATTCTGCTTTTTCTATAGCAGCATCTTCATAAAGACCAAATGTCTGTAATATGCCATCAGAACTCATATTTCTTTGTGAGTTTTTGCATCACAAAGGCTGCAATCCTAGACCCAGATACTCGTAGTAATCCTCATTGAACTCAGTAGGGCTGACATCTGAGTAGACATATGTAGAATTGTGCTGTAATCCCCTGAAAGATGTAAGGGGTGGGTAGGTCACAAGAAACTCTGATTTCTTCTATGTTAGCTCCTCCACTCAGTAGACTATATTCCTTCCCAGATCACCCCAACATTGCAGCAGCAAGAGAATGGAAAGCCTAGGTGTGTACTTCTTGACACTGTGGTGCAGGAGACACGCATAAGAGCCGTAAAATTAAATTGTCATTAAATTAAAAACAGACTGCATATGCATTGAGCTAACGCCAGAGCCTGAAGATCTGCAAGCCAGATCCCATAGGAAACTAAATATGCCTCGGTATAATTAGCGATTACTGCTTTGTGAATCTATAATAGATTATGTGGCCATACATGATTTATGCAGCACGGAGAAGAGCTTTGTATGCAGCTGTGATGTGACGTCGGTGTCTCTTTATGTGCCTCCATTGCGAGTGCAGGGGCTTAGTGAGGAGGTTGTTCATATCCTGGCTGTGCTCGCGATTCTGCCGTTTTAGGTGTACTGTATACATAGCCACATGCTCATTAATATGCCATTCAAACAAAACACAAAGCCCTTCAAGCTGGAGGAAGAAGGTCTCCTAGACAAGCAAACCCAAGCGGCCTAGCATTAAAAACTCAAATGAAGAAAGGCAGCTAGTGAATGAACCACGGAGGAGCGTCTGCTCACAGTTTAGTGGAAGAAGGAAAAAGGCAGAGGGAAGGGAGGTGCAAAGGTTGGAACAACCAAAAATCGCTAGTTTCTGGAACGTACATCAGTATATACAAACTCTTGGCTGATAGGGAACGGTGCTGTCAAGAATTGCTTTTTTTATGATGTATCAGCAGTAGAAGATTGATCAGGCTCTGTTATTTAAATATCATGTTCGTATCCCACAACACAATTCAAAGTGTTGGTGCTGACCTTTAAAGCTCTAAATGGCCTCGGCCCAGTATACCTGAAGGAGTGTCTCCACCCCCATCATCTAGCTCCGAGGGCCTTCTGGCGGTTCCCTCACTGCAAGATGTGAGGTTGCAGGGAACCAGGCAGAGGGCCTTTTCGGTAGTAGCGCCCACCCTGTGGAACGCCCTCCCATCAGATGTCAAGGAAATAAATAACTACTTGACTTTTAGAAGACATCTGAAGGCAGACCTATTTAAGGAAGCTTTTAATGTTTGATATATTTATCAGCAAGTCAACGGAAGGGGCCTCACTGTACTGCCCGTCCTCTTTCACCTAATATGGCTGGCCACTGATGGAATGCCAGGCTGGCCAATAAACATGGGCACAGATTCCTAGGGGCTGAGGCAGCCCCCCCCCCCGCCATGTATTTGTTAACGTATATTTTAGATGCCAGGACATCGTGCGACATCGCACCAAGCCCCCTCAATTAGCTGGAGAAGTCAGTGCTTCTCCTGTTGAAGGAGTCTGAGGGGGGAGGGCAAAGTAACAGTTGGGCTTGCCTACACACACACACACACACACACACACACACACACACACACTGCTATGGTTCCTCGGTGTGATTTGCTGACAGCTCAGCACTTGCTGTTCCACCTCTTCACCTATTGGTACACTGTATTGCTTACTTAAATGTTTAAGTCTGTTAAATGAACTGTTAATGGTTGATTATTGATTTTTTAGTTTTGCGCTGCCGTGATATTTATATGTCTTATTTTGTATTACTGTGTTTGGACTTTGATTTTTTTATGTGAACCACTCTGAGCACAGATTTACTTGGGGGAAATGTCATGCGCGTGCACACGCACGCTGCTGTCACATTACAGTACATGCATCCACTGCCTGCCTGAGTGGGCTGAAGATGAAAATGAGTCTTACACACAAAATATTTTGACATGGCAGAGCATAATGCAAAATAACCTACAAACTCCCTTGCTGAATTAGACAGCAGTCCACATACTCCAGCATCAACCAGGTGGCAGAAGGGACATAGCTCAATGGTAGAGCATCTGTCTAGCATACAGAAGGTCTCTGGTTTAATCCCTGGCTTCTGCAGGTAGGGCTTCTGCCAGTTGGTGTAGACAATGTTGGTGTAGACAATGTTGAGCTATATGGACCAATGGTCTGATCCAGTATAAAACGCTTCCTATGCTCAGATGCCCCTGTAAGATCAAAAACAAAGCATGACTGTGAAGGTTACCAGCCCCTGTTCTTTCTCTTCTGGCATTAGGGATTTAGAAGTTTACTGCCTCTATTTATGAAAGTTCATTTTTGTTATCATGGCTAACAACTCTTGGCAGACATGGCAACCCTAATTGTTCACTGTGATCGCTAGCATGTGAACCAGTCACACTTGTCATTCACTAAGCCCAGTGCACATGGCAAACTGTTTCAACACAACTGCAAAAAAGGCTCTTTCCAACATCAAACAGCTTGCAGCGGAGTAATGGCAAGCACTAGATGTGCAGGGTAGCCACTTCACCAAAAGGGAAATGTACTGATAAAAATGTTCATAAAAATAGCATACAGAAATACCTCATATTAAGAAAAAGCCTTGCAAAAAGGCATAATTGCATAAAATATACATATCAAGAGAAATGTGCACAATTTTTTTTTAAAAAAAATTCAAAGTATTGCAGAAGTGTAGCAAATTGAACTTATGATTTGCAAAATATGAAACGGAGAGAAACAGAAATCGCCAGATTTGCTCAGCCCTACCCCCAGGAGTCATTAATGTCTGAAATTTGCTAGACTGTGAAACAGGCCTAAAAGATCTAGCAGCAGTGAAAGGCATTAGCCACTTTGTGACTTTGCATTTACTATCTTCAGAGTTCTGATCTGTCGTGAACTTGATCAAATAGATTTTAAAAGCTTGTGTAAATTGTGAGGTGAAAGCAAGAGACTCGCCGACAGAGGAGGAATATGACCGTACTGACCGCAGCCTCGAAAACTAGTCGGAATGATAAGTAGGGCAAAACTCTGTTGCTCGAAAGTGGGTCTTGCTGCCTTAGACTTGATGTTGTTATGCACGCTGGGTTGGTAAAGCAACCCTCGGAGTGACTCATGTGAGCAAGCCAGAAGCTTTAATTACAAATACCAAATGCTCAGCCTGCCCTTTGCATAGAGGGTGTTTGTTTTAATGTCAGCTGATTGCTGACAGTGCCAGCTTGCAGGGAGCCTGTCTTCCTCTGCCTCCCACTCTCACACAGTCACGCACCCTCCAGTGGATCAGTGGTGGAGTGCAGCATTTGTTCCATGCCAGCTGATTTATTAGCCTTGCCTCAGAAAGAAAAGGACAAGAGGAGGAAGCGGGGGACGGGAATGGATTCTCTCTTGCCTGAAATGAGATTACCTGAGCTGAGGGCAAGCTTTCTGTAATAGCGGAAACAACAGCACCCCGTTCTAATTTTAGTTTTGTGCATCTGACCCAGCTGTACAGATCCAGGTTCTGCACTCCTGTATGATCATAAAATCTTAGAGTTGGAAGGGACCCAAGGGTCATCTAGTCCAACCCTCTCCAAAGCAGAAGCGTCCATGACAGACGGCAATCCAACCTCTGCTTAAAAACCTCCAAGGAAGGAGTCCATCACCTCCTGTGAGAGTCCATTCCACTGTCAAACAGCTCTTACTTTCAGAAAGCTCTTCCTGATGTTTAGTTGGAATCTCCTTTCTTGCAACTTGAAGCCATTGGTTTGGGTCCTACCCTCCAGAACAGGAGAAAGCGAGCGTGCTCCGTCCTCCATGTGACAGCCCTTAAGATATCTGAAGATGGCTATCATATCTCCTCTCACTCTCCTCTTTTCCAGGCTAAACATACCCAGCTCCTTCAAGCTCTCCTCATAAGGCTTAATTTCCAGACCCATGATCATCTTGGTTGCCCTCGTCTGTGCATGTTCCAGCTTGTCAACATGATTCTTAAACTGGGGTGCCCAGAAATGGACACAGTATTCCATGTGTGGTCTGACTAAGGCAGAATAGAGTGGGACTATTACAGTACTTCCCTTGATGTGGACACTATACTTCTGTTGATGCAGCCTAGAATGGTATTAGCTTTTTTTTGCTGCTGCATCACACTGTTGATTCTTGTTAAGTTTGTGGTCCACCAAGACACCTAGATCCTTTTTACATGTACTGCTAGTAAGCCAGGTGTCCCCCATCCTATATTTGTGCATCTGGTTCTTCCTGCCTAAGTGCAGAACCTTACATTTGTCCCTATTGAAATTTATTTTGTTAGCTTGCGTCCAGTTCTCCAATCTGTTAAAGTCATTTTGAATTCTGATTCTGTCTTCTGCAGCATTAGCTACCCCACCCGGTTTGGTGTCATCTGCAAATTTGATGAGCATCTCCTCAATTCCTTCATCCAAGCCCTTGTAGAAGCTTATCCAAAACAGAGAAATTAAGCATGCTCCTTAAGCCTTTTCCAGTGCAAACATCATAAATGCAATACAAGCTTGTGCATTCTTTCTCAATCTCTCCAGATGTAATCCCCCCAAATTATTAATATACAACATTGTATATATTGCAGCAGTGTAGTTCTTTTTGGTGCAGTACTACACATTGCTTACTGGGAAGGGTAAGGCGGCAGGAAGGTTGGTGCAGTGCAAACACGCTAGTGGAGCCAATCTGGTACTGCTGCTGGTGTGTTTGCAAGTGCCAAGCGCCAAACTGTATATTAGCAATTGACATAGATCAGAATATATACAGGGGTGCTATAGGGAAAAAAGAAGTAGCAATGCTCAACTGTATGCGCTAATTTGTTAAAAGATATGTTAATTTAAAAATAGCTCATTGACTAGCATTAAAGCTGGCTGGCCTCTCTTTTTTTTAAGGACACGGGTGGGGGGGGGCATTTCCTTGGTTGTGATAGTTTGTATCTAGCTGGATGCAAGGGTAGACTTTGGTCTTCAAATTTCAGTGGTGTGTTGTGTAAGGCCAAAATTCACCACCCAGGCCTCTCACTTTCTGTTATGTTTGTGCACGATATCATAGTTGTGATGCCCTGCGGGCACCCTTCTCAGCCCAGCACCCGGTGCAGTCACACTGCCCTAAATCCACCTCTGCTAGATGCGGCTGTTTTAATCAAGGATTAGGAAATGTTTTGGGACACGGGTGGTGCTGTGGGTTAAACCACAGAGCCTAGGACTTGCCAGTCAGAAGGTTGGTGGTTTGAATCCCCACAACGGGGTGAGCTCCAGTTGCTCGGTCCCTGCTCCTGCCAACCTAGCAGTTCGAAAGGACGTCAAAGTGCAAGTAGATAAATAGGTACTGCTCTGGCGGGAAGGTAAACGGCATTTCTGTGTGCTGCTCTGGTTTGCCAAAAGCGGCTTAGTCATGCTGGCCTCATGACCCAGAAACTGTATGCCGGCTCCCTCGGCCAATAAAGCGAGATGAGCGCCACAACCCTAGAGTCGGTCATGACTGGACCTAATGGTCAGGGGTCCCTTTACCTTTACCTTTTAGGAAACGTTTTAGGTGCGGTACATGCAGGAGTACCAAAAGAAAGTACCAAAGAAAAGAAAAGAAAAGAAAAGGAGTACCAAAGAAAGGCAGTGCCAAAGAATGCTCCAACTACCGCACAATTTCACTCATTTCACATGCTAGCAAGGTTATGCTTAAAATTCTACAAGGAAGGCTCAAGCAGTATGTGGACCGAGAACTCCCAGAAGTGCAAGCTGGATTTAGAAGAGGCAGAGGAACCAGAGACCAAATTGCAAACATGCGCTGGATTATGGAGAAAGCTAGAGAGTTCCAGAAAGACATCTACTTCTGCTTCATTGACTATGCAAAAGCCTTTGACTGTGTTGACCACAGCAAACTATGGCAAGTTCTTAAAGAAATGGGAGTGCCTGATCACCTCATCTGTCTCCTGCGAAATCTCTATGTGGGACAAGAAGCTACAGTTAGAACTGGATATGGAACAACTGATTGGTTCCAAATTGGGAAAGGAGTACGGCAAGGCTGTATATTGTCTCCCTGCTTATTTAACTTATATGCAGAATTCATCATGCGAAAGGCTGGGCTGGATGAATCCCAAGCCGGAATTAAGATTGCCGGAAGAAATATCAACAACCTCAGATATGCAGATGACACAACCTTGATGGCAGAAAGTGAAGAGGAATTAAAGAACCTTTTAATGAGGGTGAAAGAGGAGAGCGCAAAATATGGTCTGAAGCTCAACATCAAAAAAACGAAGATCATGGCCACTGGGCCCATCACCTCCTGGCAAATAGATGGGGAAGAAATGGAGGCAGTGAGAGATTTTACTTTCTTGGGCTCCATGATCAGTGCAGATGGTGACAGCAGTCACGAAATTAAAAGACGCCTGCTCCTTGGGAGAAAGGCGATGGCAAACCTAGACAACATCTTAAAAAGCAGAGACATCACCTTGCCAACAAAGGTCCGTATAGTAAAAGCCATGGTTTTCCCAGTAGTGATGTATGGAAGTGAGAGCTGGACCATAAAGAAGGCTGATCGCCGAAGAATTGATGCTTTTGAATTATGGTGCTGGAGGAGACTCTTGAGAGTCCCATGGACTGCAAGAAGATCAAACCTCTCCATTCTGAAGGAAATCAGCCCTGAGTGCTCACTGGAAGGACAGATCGTGAAGCTGAGGCTCCAATACTTTGGCCACCTCATGAGAAGAGAGGACTCCCTGGAAAAGACCCTGATGTTGGGAAAGATGGAGGGCACAAGGAGAAGGGGACAACAGAGAATGAGATGGTTGGATGGTGTTCTTGAATCTACTAGCATGAGTTTGATCAAACTGCGGGAGGCAGTGGAGGACAGAAGTGCCTGGCGTGCTCTGGTCCATGGGGTCACGAAGAGTCGGACACGACTAAACGACTAAACAACAACAACAACAACAACAACATGCAGGAGAGAAAATGGGGAAGAAACATTTGTACTGTGGATAAGCATTCTGGCCTGTGTTGGCTTCACATTCTCATCACAAACCCAGCTGAAGGCAGAACAGTTTTGAGAGCATAGTTACACTACAAACACTATAAAGTCAAGGTTCCCCCAAAGAACCCTAGAAGCAAACTGGTGAGGGAGTGGCAGATTCTCTACAAGGGGTCTCCTTAGCCTTCTCACTTAATTGCAGGGTTTTCTGGGAGAAGAGAACCACAATCCGACGTGGAGATATGCTACCTAAGCCTAATGTGTAAAAATACCCTTATTGGTCTCATGCCTGTCTCACTTGATCTATTGTCCCTACATTGTGATCTGGTTTAACCTCAA
This sequence comes from Podarcis vaucheri, assembly GCF_965113315.1. NCBI lineage: Eukaryota > Metazoa > Chordata > Lepidosauria > Squamata > Lacertidae > Podarcis > Podarcis vaucheri. The sequence continues at coordinate 56,787,048 of NC_138760.1, read as the reverse complement.
TCCTGGGTGTTCCCTTCGTCATTGTCCTTGGGCTAGATTAAATTGTCTGAAACAGAACTGGGAAAGTGTTTTACCCGATATGTATACATGAGTTTTAATTCAAAACACATAAATACAACAAGATTTTCGACAGCACAGCAAAGGCAATATTGAGCAATCCTGATCAAGTTGAACACTGTGTGTTCTCTTTACTGATTCTCTCTGTTGTTTTGTCAGCTCTTACAGTGCTTGTTTTTTCCTCTTAAAGACTCATGTCCCAGAGTTATGTGATTTATATGAGCATCTCAGACACAGCCAACCCAATATGTTTTTGCTCCTGAGGCAGAAAATCCAAATGGCATCCCCATCCCCCATGGTGTGCACCTGGTCCTCCCCAAAATTAACGATGCACACAGAATATCCATATGTTGTCACTGCAGTGACAAAGTGTATTGTTAAAGTCATTTGCTTATCTCGCATTCCCTCTCCATCATCTTAACCCACAAAGATCAGCTTCATTTTCATTCCAAATCATTATGTTTTACAGAAGAAAATGTAAGGGCATCTTCTTAAGTGTGCAGTGCAATCATAAGCATACTTACTTAAAATTAAGTCCCAGTGAGTTTGATAGAATTTACTCCCTAAAAAAAAATGATTACTAAGATTGCAGCCATAGGCTCTGTAGACAGCACCAGCTTAAAATACAGCTAATTTGTTCTTTTTTTCTCAATTTTGATTGAAACTGGTTTGGCAAGAAACACATCAAAACATGGTATTTAATAAGAAACAGGATAGATACAGGATAGATATCAATTGTAGCTAATGTGTGTACACCGCTTCCCCAGTCAGTGATGTAAGCAAACTGGATGCAGAGTAAACAGGAGTATGTAGCCTTCATTTTTGTGCTTTTAAAATCATTCCTCCTACATCCTGACCCACATAGTGGTAATCATCTTTTTTCATCGTCCCAGTCCTTACTTAAGAGATCATCTAATATTTCAAGCTTCTTTCTGTGTCTAATGCTGTTCCAGAACTTCCTGGTTGTGTCTGGGGAATTACACTCCAAAAGGGCCTTACTTCCCCTATAGCTGCAGCCTTGGATTCAAGCAGAAATCAAGCATCTCTCTCTGGGTTCCAGCTCCTAGCTTCTAGCTCACATCACTCAACTCTCCACTCTCCACTCTGCCTTTGTCTTTGTTCCCATTAATGCACCATCACCCAGGAAGCTAGCCTGGCTATTCCAATAATGAGAAGGGAGCCCAGGCCGTCAGTCAAACCATCCCACTCAACAAACTCATAACACTAGGTAATTGGAATGCTTGCCCATGCTTTTCTATTTTGTTTGTTTCAATAATAATAATAATACACCATCAATATACTTAGTTCCTAAAAGTGTTGCATCAATAAAAGACAATCCCCTGCCCTGAGGAGTTTACAATCAGCAGTAGCATTTATATAAATAGTCGTGCCTGCATTTCTTTGGGGCTTCCATCTGGGGTAGCAACAGAAGTATAACCTCCTATCCAATTTCACTACTTTTTTTCTCCCTTGCAAACATTCTCCATGCCCTTCTGCTATCATAGCCTGGATTAGCATTTAGTCTTCTGACGGCATAAAGGGCAGATTCTCCTTCAGATTTTCAGACATTGTAGCTTGATAGAATGCCAAAGAGTTGCTTTTAAACTGTCTTGCGCTTAGAACAATCATTAAATGTGTATTTTGAATATAGGAGACAGTGCACAAATGTTCCCTAGTCTGTTTTTGATTACACTGGGGGTGGAGAGGGGTGTAACATTTGCTGTCCTCTTTGGGAAAGAAGGGAGAGTTGTTAAATAAAGGCCTCCGTGAGTAAGCTCTGGTGGCCCTGTAGCTTGCTCTTCTTTAACAGACGGGGAAGGCAGCCACTTTGCCAGCAGATGCCCATGAGCGGAAACACTGGAGCACAAAATTAACACCCTGGCTCATCAGGAAATGTTAATGCGGGTAAGATGAGGGAATTGCTTCATATTATAGGCAAACAAGCTGTGCAAAGCGGATAAGCAGAAGAGGAACTTGGTTTGAAGGCTGGGCAGTTTTTCCCAGAGATCTCTCCTCCTCCCACCCTTCAGCCTGATGGATAAGGTTGGAAAGGAAATAAAAAGCATCTGATCCTGCCGTTAAAAAAACAGAGAACAAAAAAAAATCCTATGCAAAGCAGCATCACAAGCTGAGAGCAGCACTTGCTATTTCTGCAGAAGCTAGCTGCTTAAAGGTAAGAAAGCAAAAGCAATCTGGAAGCACCTTCACTGCTTTCCACTCAAACGTACCTATTCCAGGGGTGGAAAAGCAATTTTGCAAGTTTACCCAGAAGATGGATGTAAAGGACACCGATTGGCTGCCCTCCATAGTCTTCCCACCAATTCCTGGAACAGTGTGTCTCACTACTTCTTCTTTTAAACGGTTTCCTTTCTTTTAATGAGCAAGGCAACAATGGATATATGTCAATGGGGTGCTCAGGCATATATATTTTAATCAACCAACCTTCCTGAAGCATAGAGGGAGTGGGAAAACTAAGCAAGGGTTTGATTTGCTGTAGGCACTTCCATCACTTCACTTGCAAAGCCTGGCTTATTCTGCATCTAGGATGTATACCGGGAACTCCCCTGCCTTTCCCTACTGAATCTACCTTCACCCTTGAAGTATACAGCTGCATACACACAGTTTGCAACATAAAAATGTAGTTTTTCTCAGTCTGGAACCATTCGTGCTCATCCTCCACATGCTGCTTTCAATCTACAGTAGATTCTAGATCCTGCCACCCACAAAGATGGGTGTGGTTACTTGATACACATTTGAAAACCTTACCCTTCATTAGATTATTCATGCCTTTTTCTCCCTGCATATACCTCTAGTAAACAAAGGAAGTGGTGATTTTGATCTTTTTTATGACCCACAGTATCATTGGGCTGGTGTGGATGCCCCCCTTCCAATTGTTTGGACCACCTACATCTGTTTTCAAATTGGCCCACCATGTGATAATTCAGACTCGATCTGCAATGAGCTTTTATTTTTGAAATAAAAACAGTTTCACTTATCAGGGGCAAAAAAAGATACAATAGATCCAGACTGTGTGTGTACTATGTACAGAAAGCAAGTAGTACTATGTAGAGAAAGCAAGTGTGTACTATGTAGAGAAAGCAACCACTGTCTAGAATAAAATGTGTGTACACAGCCTCCATTATGTCCACGTTTATCCCTTCATGGTGCCAGCTTTCTTTGAGATGCATGAAGTAACTTACTCCTGCTGATTTACACTCTTTATAACATAACACTTATCAAAGTTCTTGTTTTTACCTGCCTACTTGCCAGCAGAAATGTGTGAATGTTTATAAGTAGTGTAGAAGTTACAGTGAAATTCGCTCCTAAGGAAAATTTTTCCAAAAAGCTATGGAGAAATTGTTTTTGAAATGTGGAGCTTTGATAAGGGTGGGGGGAGAGAGAGATCTTTGTCTCTCTACATTCATTCTTCCTTCCTTCCTTTTTCTGTAAAAGTCTTCATGAGCGCTACTCTATTAAAATGGATTCTAAATACACGAGGAAACATTTTTTGGTTTGAGGCCAGTTAATGTACATTTTACCTTTGTCTAGTAGCCTGGCTTCCAAACACACCCACACACCCTCTAGCTTCCATCCAGGCAAGCTAGAGTTATTATCAGAGTTCAAAGACAATTTCCAGTCCATAAAAACTCTCAAGGGGTGTGTGAAGCAAAGCCAGTGAGGGATGTGACCTGAGGAGAAGGGGGGAAAGGGGTGTAGCTTTGGGAGATGTCCTAAGGGCTACATAGAGATGCTGGGAGGGCCACATTTGGCCCCTGGATTTACTGTACAGTGGTACCTTGGGTTAAGTACTTAATTCGTTCTGGAGATCTGTTCTTAACCTGAAATTGTTCTTAACCTGAGGTACCACTTTAGCTAATGGGGCCTCCTGCTGCTACTGCACCGCCGGAGCACGACTTCTGTTCTCATCCTGAAGCAAAGTTCTTAACCCGAGGTAATATTTCTGGCTTAGCGGAGTCTGTAACCTGAATCGTATGTAACCTGAAGCATATGTAACCCGAGGTACCACTGTATTTATTTTCCCCGATCTGAAGTTTCCAACTCCTGAAATAAATAAATAAGCATGCCGAACTCTTATAAGAGTAACCTAGCTAAATAAATAACCTGTTGAGAACAAGGATAAGTGATGAATCATAGCCACAGAATCATAGACTTGTAGAGTTCGAAGGGACCTTGAGGATCATTCTAGTCCAACCCCCTGCAATGCAGAAATATGCATCTGTCCCTTACGGGGATCAAACTTGCAACATTGGCATTATCAACACCAACTGAGACAGGCATAGTCTAAAATAGGAGTGGGCACACTGTGACCCAAGACATATGGGTGGCAAGGAGAGTAGCAGAAAGAGGAAGGGGGTGATGGATGTGGCAGAATGAGGAAGAACAAGGATTGCCCCACGCAATGTCTGTACTGTTCCATGACAGATACTCCAAAAGGAATGTGTCCCTTGATAGGAAAAAAAAGGTTGTCTAAAAGGTACCCACTATGTGCAAACACTCAGTCAATAGTAGTGCTGATAGTAGATTGCGTATGTAGAACAGGTTTCACTGACAATCAGCATTTATGGCTTGGTTGCTGGTAAAATTGTATGAAACCCATTCAGAATTAAGCACTTTTAAATCCTATTAAATGGGATCTCTTACACCAAAATGTCTGGACCTTATCTATGGTATTCCTTCAGCAATGTGAACTCAATCCTACCTGACAAGAGAGTCTGGAAGTGTCCAGTATATCCAGGGACTAAAGGATGGCGAGTATGGAACCTTCATTTTTTCATTTTTTAAAAAACCCATTATGTCTCTAAACAGCATTTTAGGCATTAACAAAAGAAAATTAAGCGGCCCCAGCATGGCCTGAGCTGTTTGCCACACAATGGTGTAAAACAAGCACGAAGGCCTGGATTAAAAAATAATAATAATAACGCAGAGCGGCCTTCATCCAGGCAGGCTAAGACCCGCAAACGTTTGCCCTTTAAAATAAATAAATAAATAAATAAATATTTAAATAAATATGCACTCATTATTCGAACTCATCTCCCTCCATAACAGCCTCTTTAAAACCTAAACGTAATCTTCTAATGAACTAATTTCCACTACAAACACAGGCTTCTCTTTTATCTGCCAGCTTCTCCAGAACGTCAGGCGCATGTTCCTTTTCCCAGGGCGCCTGCCCCCTCCTTTCAGGCTCCCCTCCTAACCACTTACGCTTCCTAACAGATTACTGGGAGCCTAGTTGACTGGAAAAAAAACCAGACCCTGATCTAACACAGTACATGTAAAGATGTCTGAGGCAGAGGCAACTCCTGCTGCCGTTACCCCACTGGCTTTGGCGTTTCGAAAGGCTATTGGGAGAGCCAGCGTCGTTTCTCCATTATTATTATAGTTAGCCCCTGCAGGACAAAAGCATTATTTGCTGGGAATAGAGCAGGAAGCTGCCTTGTGCTGAGGAAGCTTATTGATCCATCTGGTCCAGTACTGTCTGTCTGATTGGCAGCATCTCGCCAACGATTCTCCAAAGTGCTTCTTCTCCCGTCTTGCGAACCAACATGCTTGTTTACCTAGAGTGCCTGGGGATTGAACCTGGGACAACATTCCTCAGATGAAAATAAGGACACCCTATTCTACATCAGTGTGCCCACCTCCTTCTGTGCCCCCTGTATATGCGTAAGGCCGGCGGAATTAAGGAAAAGGGTGGGACGGCTGAGCCAATGGCTGTTAGAGGACTATGTAACAATACCGTCCTGGCAACTGCCTTGGTTAAATGTGGGAGGCTTAGATTATACATGGTAAAACTGTGAGGTTTCCATCAGCCCACCCTGCGCATCAGAAGAAGCATCCACGCAGGATGTTTACAAGGTGGCACTTCCATGCCACCAACCTAGTCTCCATGGTCAGAGCTATGGCCGCCAAAGGGCCCCTGTGCACTTGCGCGAGCTGGGTCCCCTTAGGTCGCTCCTGCCGCCACCATTGCCATAGTCGGATGCGTTGAGCGGTACTGGCCAGTGGAGCTGAAGAGCACAGCTTCATCAACTGGCACCACTTCCCACAGATCCCGCTGCACCACCAGGGGCTGGGCTTCCTCCATCTTCTCCCACTGCTCCCACCCTTCCCCGCTTGCAGAATTTGGGACTTTGCATGACATAGTGAGAAGCTGCAATGGTTTAAGGGTTTTTGTGACAGCCCCAGCATTTCCCCGGCAATTGGCGACTCTGACACGCCCATGTCTTAGTGCTATGGTACAATGGCTGCAATAAAATGTGAGCATAGAAATGTTGCAAACTTGTAGGTCTTCTCTTTGCTCTCCTACAAGGAGTGGGACGCTCCACAGGCTGGATGTGTTTGCCTTCGGAGAAGGGACCGTCTTGACTGTGAGTCCCGGCCTTGCAGGCCTTTTTCCACCTGGGAAGACAGGGCCCTGACTGACTCCAGCTATAAAAGCTGGGAGGGGGTGTTTTTTGGGGGGGTTGCTGTTTCTGTTCGTTTTTGCTGTTATTGATAGCAACTTTTTGTATCTTTACTTTTAGATATTATTATGATGTATGCGGAGATTGTTCAATCTGGTTATGTACTGTTTGTTGTGTTTTGTTTATGACTACTTATGTTACGTTTGTAATTTTGTAAGTATTTTCATTGAGCATGGTTTTGACTATGGAAAGGTGGCCTACAAATAAAAAGAATGAACAAACAGTGTGTCTCTCACTGTGTGGAGCCCTGTTGCGCCCAGTAAACATAGGCTCAGTGCTTTTTTCTGGGGGGGACACAGGGGTATGCATGCGCCTAAACATTTTGTGAATCTTTGTACTTTCGTCTTTTTACTGTATTTATTTTTCCCAATCTATAAAATGGTGGTTTTCTGGAGTCAAAATAAGAGTACCCCTAAACATTTTTTTAGGGGGGGAGGGAAGCACTGCATAGGCGTATACCAAACCGGCAGCCATTCCAGTCCAATATTAGGATGAGTTAACACCAGTACCCCTACTGAAATCCTCCACGTTTTGTTGATACCTCCCCCCCCCCAAAAAAAGCATTCCTTCTTTGACGTTGCTTTGAAAAAGTACAGGAACCCTGTGCTTCCTTGCATCTGGCTACTTTAAGCAAAACACCAACGAAAAAGAGCAAAGAGCTCTCTGTAAACCTACTGCCAGGAGCCACACGCCTTCTCAGTTGCTATAGCAACCTGTCTGACTGGCCAGATCCCAGAAATAGGGCAGCTATGAAAGACAGAAGTAATAGCTCTGGGTTCTTACCACCCTGGTGGGCATGTGCTCTTTTGGCACTTGATAACTTTTTTCTTTGCACTATCCGTTAATTGTGCAATAACTAGGCATTTCTTTATTGTGTACCTGTCCTCTCTCTCCCCGCTTCCTGTGTTCCTTTGGTGTGGATACCACATTTCCTGAGTGCTCAGGGCACAATATTTGGATGGGGCCAAGCTGCTGCTTGACACCTGATGATGGCAAGTCATGTCTGTGAATTTATTTATTTACTAAATTATTCTAGACCACTTTTCAAGGTAAAGTACCTTCACAGGTATATACTGGCCTTAAGTCATTATTTCTAAGTGTGCATTTCAACTTCAGGTCAGGACCATGCCCCAAATGATCCAGAACAATGAGAATCCTGCAAAGAAGAATTACATGAACAATGCAGACAAATTTGAAGTCCCATCAATGAAACACGGTCAGCTTCATAGCTGTGTACAGTTGAGGGCGAACAGATAGTCTCTGACTTTCTTAGGGTTTCATGGAGTATAAAATTGCCTGGGACTATAGGGAATGAAAGCTCTTGATTGCACCATATGGCCTCTTGCTGGCCCCTGCAATATTCCTATTCTCTTTGTTCATCTGCAAGATATTAACATAACATCCCTTCGACACACCATTAAATGGAGTCACACACACAGCAGAATGTAATTTTATGGCCAGATCCTGCTCTTAGGAGCGATGACGACCAAACTAGCTAATCAAATCAGTGCAAATTTGCAAACACCATCTCAGCAGCTGTGACTGTAAATATCAGCAGCAGAATGTGAATAATCCTGTCCGCAGGATGACTTGAGTAATGGGTTCCCAATGGGCGTTCCAGCCATCAGTTTGCTGCCTGGCAACCCAAGGGGGACTCTGATTTTGATGAGCCTGAAACAGCAGATGCCGTTATCATGATGTAGCAGCTATAGCTGGCTTCCCAGAAAAAAATAAACTTATTTAGACAAATGGGAGATGGAATGCATTGCGTCCTGCCTTTTGTGACTGTTGATGTGTGCTTCTTTAGTGGGCCTACATGTGTGGGAAGTCTGTCTGTTTGTCTCTCTCTCTCTCTTTCTCTCTAGCATTCCCTTTGGCATTTTCAGAGCAGCTGCAGCAGACTGCAGTTTTGGGTAATCTTTCAAACAGCAAACCATCTGCATCTTTTGAACGGTGGGGGCTGGGGAGGCATAGATTTGCAAGCAACATATATGTTCCAGAGTTTTGGTACAATTCTGTATTTATGGCAGCTTCTGCAGGTGTAAACTAAAGCTTCCAGCAGCCCAGAGGTTATGGACATATCCAGGGACGGCTCAGTCCATTTTGCTACCTACAGAGAAAGACACGATGGTGCCCCCTCTCAATTCACAACAGATCCTATTGGGTGAGATTTACCTCATAAGTCGCACTATTGGAGGCCCAGCAGAAGGACTTCTGCTTGCACAAAAGGACCCCCCCCCTTCTCCTTCCCACCAAATTGGCTCAGTGGGGGCAACAGAACACCCCCACCCCCAGAACACCACATGTACGTTTCCAAGTACAATTCAAAGTGTTGATGCTGACCTATAAAGCCCTAAATGGCTTAGGCCCTGTATACTTGATGGAGTGTCTCCACCGCCATCATTCAGCCCAGACACTGAGTTCTAGCTCAGAGGGACTTCCAGCAGTTCCCTTACAGCAAGAACTGAAGTTGCAGGGAACCAGGCAGAGGGCCTTCTCAGCAGTGGCACCCACCCTGTGGAACATCCTCCCATCTGATGTCAAGCAGATAAATAACTATACAACTTTTAGAAGACATCTGAAGGCAGCCCTGTAGAGGGAAGTTGTTAAGGTTTGAGATGTTTTATTATGCTTTTATATTTGTTAGAAGCTGCCCAGAGTGGCTGGGGAGACCCAGTCAGATGGGCGAGGTACAAATAATATATTTTATAACTATTAATGGGGGGGGGGGTTCTGTTCGGCAAACTAAAATGCTTGCACAGATGAAATGTTAGCCATAGTGTAATGCTAATTCCACCCATAGTGGTACCTGGGGTTTTTCCTAGGTAAGTGGGGTATCCTGTTGCAGCCTAATTCACATGGGCTGCAACTCTAGACAGGCCATTTTACATTTCTTGAACTTATTTAGGTTTACCATGGTTGCTGATGGGCTTCACCTTCTATGCGTTTGTCTAAGCCAGAGTGGCAGATGATATATGTATATTCATCAGATTGGTGAGCAGATGTTTCTGTTTTGCTTTTGGTACATTTCATAAAGCTGGTTGCTTGGAGATAACAGGGGATAAGTAAAATGGAAACAAGTTGAGGGTGAGGCAGTTCTGAGCAGGCTTGACAACTGATACCAGAGGGATCAGAACGTGGGGACAGTTGGGGCAGTTAGGCCCAACTGTAGTGATTGTAGTAATTTAGAGACATGTCCTTAAAAGAAACACTGGGATGGGATTATCCCTGGAAGACAGTGTGCGGAAGTGGCACCTGACTGGCTGAAAGAGGTCCAGCAGAAACTTCTTGTTGTAGCCGCTAATTAATTAAAGACACTATGTTAAGCCTTGTCTCAAGATATAGAACCCAAACATATTACATTTATCCTTTGCATTGTGGCGATGACTCCCCTAAGTATATTTTTGACTGTGGAATTGTGCCTACCAGTTGTTCACACCACTGGGTGATATTTTTCTTCTCGGACTTTTTTTGAAAAAACAACTGAATATTTTGCTGTTCATTTTATCGAACAACAACACACTTCTATGGCTATTTATAGGACTCTGTTCATAATGAATCCTTGCAACTCCTTTGTTCAACTTGTCGTTCATTTTTTAAAAAAAGGTTCAGTGAGGATTCCTGTGTCTGCTCCCAGAGGTGAAACATTAAACGGGTAAATATAAACAAGGTAAAACTTAAAACACGTTCCCATCCTCCTGCAAAGGGTCATGGGGAAAATGTGATGTCATCACAGGAAGTTCCTGTTAACATCCCATAATGGTACATGGGAAGCTGACAAGTACATGATAAATGACATATATATTTTCACACACTGAAGATTAACAACCCTTTTTCTCCCAGGACATCAGGCTAATGTGGGGGAGAGATCTCCTCCAAATTTCCCAGCTCCTGAAGCCAAGGGGAGGAGAGGAGGCATATCAATTACACATGTGGGTAATGTGGGCATGCTTATTTGCTGGGCGAGTCACTGTCATTGAGCAGAGATGTAGCCTTGGTTACATCCTGTTCGGATTAGTGTAACACACTCTAATTGAGGCTTTCTTTGAAACGTACTCAGAAACTTCCAACTGGCTTAAAGAGCTGCAGCCAGATTGTTGACCAGGGCTGGATATAGGGATCGTATTGTTGGCAGGTTAGCTAAATTGCAGCTAGAAAGCCAAACAATGTGCGGTTTTGATGCTTTTCTTGAAATTAAAACAATGTCCAAATACTTGTTAAAATATTCAAAAGCTTTTACTTGCAGAATCTATAGCTAAAGAAGAATATATGCAAATTACTTATATGCACAGGTTCATCAGTTACCCACACTCTTAGCAATCCCGCTCCTGATTAGTATTCTAATAAGTATAACAAATCCAGGGGATCTCTGGTTTGGGAGTCTTCTTTACTTAGAAAAACTCTCCCCTCCTGGCTAGAAGAAGACCTGGGGCGTCTGTATTCCCACAGCTTCTACCTCTCCTGGCTCAGACTCAGCCCTCCAGCCAACTCCTGCCTGTATACCTTCCCCACACAGTCAACTTGCTCTTCCTATCTAAGCTGTGAGGCTCTTTCCTCATGCTTTAGATAGTCTCCTCGGTGTGGATGTTCCACTCAAATCAGAACCCATTCTCCCACAGTCAAATCCTATCCTAATCCCTATCTCCCACCTCAAATCAAGCCCAATCTAACTCTTTCCCTCAGAAACTGCCCCTTTTATTCTCCCTCCCAAAGTGCTGCTCCATGGCTTGCTGTCGGGAGCCAATCAGATAGAGGCTCCATCACTCAGGTGGAATTTCTGAGGGACTGCATCACCAGACTCTGGTCTGGCCCTTCTGTACATCCCAACTCCCAACTCCCTAGAGCAGCTCCGCTGGCTACCAGTCTGTTTCCAGGCACAATTAAAGTGCTGGATATTCTCTATAAAGCCCTACATGGCCTAAATCTGGAAGACCACATTCCCTCATACAAACCTGCCCTGGTTTCGAGATATTCAGGGGAAGCTCTTCACTCAGTCCCTGCACCCACACAAGCACCCTTGGTGGGAACATGGGAGATAGTGTATGCTTCAGCAGGTCTGCTCACCACAACATGACTTTCCCCTCTCTTCCATTGTTCTTCCTTTAAATTGTTTCCCCTCAACCCTCCAGAATAGATTTAGGGGGCACATGGGGAGGAGAGGGAAAGTCCTGTTACATGAGTGGACCTTGATCTGCTTGTGCAGAAGTTTAGCTGAATCCCACCATTGGTGGTTTTTTAAAACAAACAAACAAACAAACAAACAAACAAACAAACTTGAAGTATAGGTAGCAAAGCTAGGTGGCTATTAAAGAGGGTTTCATTGTGCATTCATCTCTGTGTGGCTCCTCACTTGAAACATAAATGATATTCACCAGACTGCAGTGGAGGGAAATAGGGAAGGCAGGGTCTCAATCAATCTTGCTAAGAAACCAGCCCCATCATAACAAAGTACAGGATACATAGGCATTTTGGATAAAAACCTAGTACTGGAAACATAGTGTGTGCACAGTAAACAGGAGTGTGAACACAGCCTTAGGCTGCTTTTGGGTTAGATGTTGAGCCATGACTCTTCTACAGTTTGGGAGCTGGCAAGTAGGCAGGCCATGAGGGTTCATCAAAAGTCAAACTGAGATCTTGGCCCAAACATCTGAAGATGATAATATGAGAAAGAATCACTGAGAAGTCGAGAGATTGGGACGCAGCATCAAAATTCAAACTGGTATCTCTTGATCCAAATGTCTGCAAATCTCAAGGAAACATTGAATCCAAAGTACCAATGTACTTGTAGAGTGCAGAGATAACAGTACGGTGCAGAGATAACAGAATAACCTCTTCTGAACTGCTGCCTCATACCTTTGAACTAATCAACAGAGATCAGGATTTTTACAGAGCAGGGTGTAACTCTGAAAGTAGAACAAGATCACCTCTCAATTATTGATTCAAATATTGCAGCAGCTGATGCATACCTAGCAGTCACCATCTCTACCACAACAAATATCAAGTCAAACACTTTCCTCCGTGGCCAGCAATGATTACCCTACCACTGATGAACCGCCCAGAAGGGAGAATTTTAATGCTCTTTAATCTCAGTCAAATGCCTACCACCTCATCAAAAAGGACAGGAATGAATCCCAAGTCATGAAACCCTGGGCATAGGGTAAGACATCTCCAGGTGCTGTGAGGCCATGCGAGGGAGCCACTATGCCATGAATGTAAAATGTTGCCATGGGCCTGGAAGGAAGCAGCTCCCTTTAGTTTGATGCTAAAGTATGCAGTCATCTAGGCTTCATAAACTGGTCATTGGTGGGTTAATCCATTGACCATGGAAATTGTTTACAGAACAGTACACAGAATCAGATAAGTAACAACTGATAGCCTTGAACCTTCCCTTCCCAGAGTGAGACTGTGGGGGCAAGCTCTGTACAGCTAAATATGAGGTGAAGCAACAGATTTAACCAAGATTTCAGATAATGGGGGGCACATTTCAGCACAATCTGTCTTCCAGGCATGTGACAAAGTGATTCCCATTTTAGGTCATGCTGGGTGTAGTAAATAAGAGCATCCCAATGTCATTTCAAGCAATGACAAGGACATTTCAAGTGAACTTTTGCATCAGTGCTATGGATGGAGCCTGCGAAGTGCATAAAGAAAACCCAGGAAAATGGGCTTGCTTTGGATGAAAGAGACTGACAGTCAAACCCTACACAGCCACAGGGCTCATTTTAGAACCTCATATGCTTAGCAGCCAGATCCAAGTGCATAGCTCTCTTTCTTGCATGACAGCAAGTCGCTTTTTATGGCTAGAACCTGGATGGTGATCAGCATCCCAAAGCCCATTCGCCTCCACCTCTCAGGTGCCATGGGTGGTGTATTCAGAGTACAGTATACATAAGACTTTGCAAACATGGACATACCAACATGTGAGGCTATACATAGATAGGATAATAAAACCAGGATCATCTTGGGAAGCTGATAACAAAAAACCTCTATTCTGTTAGAAACATATAAATTGCTTGAAAGACCAGCGAGCTAGAGAACTTTGCAACACCTGATGCCCATTTTCTGTGCACTCTTGCTGCTCACATTGAATAATTCAATGCTACTTAACATCCACATGAAACCATTGGGAGAGGTCATTAAGGGATTTGGAGCAAGTTGTCATCAGCTCTATTTCTTTTACTTCTGAGTCAAGTGAGGCCATACAGGTCCTATAATGATGCCTAGATTCTGGACAAGGACCAATAAACTGAAGCTGAAAATGGAGGCCTTGTGGGTGAGTGTTCCCAGATCCAGGAATTAGATGAGTTGTCTGTTCCAGACAGGTTGCACTCTGCTTGAAGTAACAGGTGTATAGTCTGGGGTACTCCTAGAGCCATCACTGTTCCTGGATGTCTGAATGACCATGAAGGCTAGGAGTGTTGTTTACCGTTTTTGGCTGGTATGCCATTTATTTCCAATCCAGGATCGGATTAACTTGGCTACAGTGGCTTGTGCGTTGCTAAACTCAAATGTGGATTGCTGTAACATGCTTTATGTTAGCAAAGTCACTTAAATAAGACAGAAGGACTCCTGGGAGAAATGTATTGATATCATTTTACTGGAGAAACTGAACATAAAACTGCACAGTTGAAAGAGAAATAAACAGTGAGGCCTTGTACATAGCAGGACAACATTCAACACAATATTCAGAGAGAAAACTCCCTCAGAACTAGAGCATGTGCCACCTCAGTAAACATTGTGCCATTCTGTGTGGTTGCCAAGCTACACACCACTACCTGTTCCCCTCTTGGCTAGTTGATTTTAACACTAGAATTAATCCCTCATAGACAAACTGACTGATCCCTGCTGCTGTATGTCCAACACTCTATGCAGGGCTGCCCTAGTGCAGAAGCTGCAACTAGTTCGCAATGCTGCAGCTGGACTTGTACATGCATGCAACACCTCTCCTGAAGGAGCTGCAATACTTGCTAATATGCTACCGAGCCCAGATAAAGGTTTTGTTATTGACTTATAAGGCTCTAAACAACATGAGAGGACGTCTTTTGTCATATGAACCTGCCTGCACTCTAAGATCTTCACAGGCGGAGGTGTCCTGGCCTGGACCTGTCCATCTAGCGGCAACCAGAACGAGGACATTCCTTGAAGTGGCATTTGTGTAATGAAATAGTCTCCCTTCCCAAATATGGTGGGCACTTTGGATGCTATGTTTCTACCAGCAGTTAAAAACTTTATTTTTACACAAGCGTTTACTTGCCTTCTATCTAGACTTAACTGTCCTCTACTTAATGTTGTACTTGGTTTACTGTGTATTTATCCTGTTTGATGTGATGTGATTTTTATTTTATCCTTGTATACCACTTTGATTTTTATTTTATTCTTGTACACCGAAAAGAAGTAAATAAATATTTTAAATAACTCCATTTATAATTACATTAGCGATACTGGCATAACCATACCCATATCTTCCATAATTATTCCAGCATCTCAGTGATGGCCCCCTAAGGACTATGGAGACATGATCTGAACCATTACTGCAGAATACATTAGTGGTTTTATGACCATATATGTGTCTGCACATGTAATGTCTGTCACCATTCACAAAGAAATACAACCTACATTGCTGTTCTGCACATAAAACACCTCTGTGTTCATTTCTAATGCACACAGTCTCTTCTTTCTAGTTGCTTTAACCTACATAGCTTATATTCAGGCTGTTACCAAAATCAACTCACAATGATCACAAAAGCATTAAAAAACAACAACATTGCACTCACTATAACATCAAACACAATAGTGAACAACTAAAAATTCATCCAAACAATACCATTCCATGAAGCCAAAGTAATGCAAGGATACTTTCTAATCTCATGAACTCTTACTCCAGAACAACAAAAAATGGATTAGCTGCAGACTCCTCAAGTGTCCTGAATTAATTGGGACTTCATGAATTGACGGAAGCTGCCCTGGCTTTTGTTCCCAATCCTGAATGTCCTGGTTTTGCTCCCCTGTGCTGGTGGCACCAGCAAGGGACCAGAAAATGGGCATGGTGAGACTTGGCGTAGGCTGGGGCGGACTTCCGGCAGGCTGCAACAGTCTGTACTACATTGGGAAACTTGGCACAAATCGGGGCAGCATTCTACTAGGCCATGCCAGGCCATGCCGCTTCTCCAGATGCAGTGCAGGCTGGGGCAGCCTTCTAGTAGGCTGCTCCAGGCATTGCTGCTTTTTCCGACGCCCCCCCCCCCCGGAGGCCGGACAAAGGGAGGAGGTGGGGGAGGGAAGAGGTGAGCGGGCAGGCGAGGAGGGGGCCAGTGGCAGAGAGGGGGTGAGTGATAGGGTCACTTTCTGAGAGTCCCAGGCCTTATATATAGCAGCTGGTCAGCTTTAAGGGGGATCTTCATGACTGTTGGCATAAATCCAAAGGGAGGGAGGAGCTGCCACTTCTACCCAGCAAGCTACTATCCCTCAATGGAAAACACAGACAACATTATCTCACTGGGCCTTCCTCTTTGCGCTGAAGAGGTCACTGTCACCTCAACCTGAAGGTGACTTGTTTACCGTGGTGAAATGGAGATGTCAGTCAAATGTCAGGAAAATGCTAATGAATGGGAACAGCTCATGTCAGGCTGAATGTACACGTTGCTCCTGAATACTGAGGCATGATGGCACACAAATGACTAAGCAGCCTTGATAAAGATTCAATAGGCCAATGTCAGCTCACTTTGATTAAACAGTCCTCTTGTAGTGGTGTCAAGGCATTGAAAGGTGCATTGGGTTTTCTCCTCTTCCTGAGTCTAGCTCATGGGTAAGCAAACTAAGGCCCGGGGGCCAGATCCAGCCCAATTGCCTCTCAATCCGACTCACGGACGGTCCGGGCATCAGCGTGTTTTTACATGAGTAGAATATGTGCTTTTGTTTAAAATGCATCTCTGGGTTATTTGTGGGGCATAGGCATTCGTCTGGCCCCCAAAAGGTCTGCTGAAAAAGTTTGCTGACCCCTGCTCTAGCTCCTCTTCAGCACTAAAGCTATGGGAACAACTTTAATAGCCAGCCTAATAAAACAGGCACTCAGAGGCCCCATTGGGGAGGGTGGGATATAAATAAAATTTATTATTATTATTATTATTATTATTATTATTATTATTATTATTATCATGTGCACAAGGACCAAAAATCACTAGTAGTACAGAAATAGCTAGGGTTGCCCTCTTGCAACCCAAAGATGCTACCTATATTTTACCATATTAATGCAGCAAAAGAGGTTGCCATTTCTGCATCTTCTAGTCCATACTTCTGGTCTATGGCTGTGTACACACATCACCTTTGAAATGCACAGGGGTGATTTTTTCACAGTGCACTTTTGTACATAGTGGTTAGCAGCTGCACACACCTTTGCACAATAACATCATCTAAAATGGCAGCTGCTGTTCATGTGGTCTGTATGGACAGGTGGGCATGTTTTCATTCTAGTGTGCAACAGTGTTCTCTACTCCCCTCTCCTAAATTAGTGTTTCTACATACCTTTTTTGTTTTTGTTTCATGCAGTCTTTCGAAAGAGAGGGACTGGAAACTGGTGTTTATATATACAGAGGATATATATTAGTATAAAGAGTTGGCAAGGTTAAGTTACTGTATTGCTTCCTATTCTGCCTATTTCATTCATAGACAAGTTCAACATGGGGGGGGGGCAGTGGCACAGCCCTGCCCCATCAATAGATCTGCCCCACAGGAGGTGACATGGGAGAGAACTTTTTTCGTACACCTGTATGAAGCAAGAGCATTCTTGGCCCAAAATGGATTACAACCCTTCCATCAGAATGTGGTTTAGATTGGCAAATAGTGTGGGGCAGGGATGACATGGGGATGATGTGTATACAGTGCAGCACATTACCACACAGTGTGTGCATGCCCTACAGCAGGTAGGGGAGAAGGGTGGAAGGTGCAAACATTGGCAACATCTTGCACTGTGTCAGTAAAGGTAGGTGATCTGTGGTGCCATACTGCAACTCCAGAAGTAGCCTCAGTGCTTTCCCCCACCTTCAATGATCTTCTGTATCATTCCACAGAAGTTCCCAGGTTTAGTCTTCAGAAAAGGCTAGGTCAAGTACTACCAGAAACCCTGGAGAGCCACTGCTAATCAGTACACACAATACGCAAGATTGGCAGCCAAACTTCATATAATCAAAGTTGTTCTCAACTTCAGTACACCCACAAATCATGTCCCTACATCCATGCAAAGGTGAGGCAACAGTGTACAGTGGTACCTCGGGTTACATACGCTTCAGGTTACATACGCTTCAGGTTACAGACTCTGCTAACCCAGAAATAGTACCTCGGGTTAAGAACTTTGCTTCAGGATGAGAACAGAAATCGTGTGGCGGTGGTGCGGCAGCAGCAGGAGGCCCCATTAGCTAAAGTGGTGCTTCAGGTTAAGAACAGTTTCAGGTTAAGAACGGACCTCCAGAATGAATTAAGTACTTAACCCGAGGTACCACTGTACTACCTTTTATTTGCAAACAAGAGCCAATGCTGATCAAAGCACCCTCAGGCTGTTGTGGAAAGCAAAAGTAAGCAGATGTGTATACCATTCCAAGTTACCGGTAAGCAGAATTTGAAGCTGTAACTGAACATGAGTGGATATATCAAAACAATACATCTACAGAAGGTTTGTGACTGATGAATTGCCATGGTTTCACCAAGTCATGTTTGGTGATGAGCGTGCTGAAACTCCTCTGCTAGAGCTCACTGGCCTTGTTCAGAAGGAAAAGCTGGGGGCTGCTACTGCTGCCCCAGAACATGTGGTCCCTGAGGCACTCACCTCTCTGCCTAATGGTAGAGCAGGCACTGTGTAGATATGCTCTATGTGGCTACTATCACAAAAGCAAAAGTTGCCCTGAATATTGTGACCGGGGGGGGGGGGGGCAAGTGTCACAATACTGATAAGAGTAAATGTGGAGTTAGCCAGTGAGAAGCTTGATTCAAACATCAGTCAATTCTGTGCTGCCATTCTGTGTTGTTCTAGCCTCTCCTGTACAAATCCTACACAATCAGATGTTTTGCTTTAAAAAAACCGAGCCCCTCACCCTCCATTTTTTAGGTGACTTGGGCAGACCTAGGATTAAACAAACAGGCCTGCTGCAGTCACATGCAGCTTGAGCTACAGGGCCTGTGCTATAATTGAGCTTGCCAGACTGTTTTCTGTTTTATTCCGCCAGAGAACGTGCATCTGAACTGATTTGCATCTCTAAACAGGGCCAAAAAATATCGGCAAGGATGTGAGCTGGAGCAAACTGATAGTGTTGCCCATGGAGAGATGCTTATATCTATCATGGACTTCGTCTGAAAACAGTAAAAAGCTCCCTGGTGCTGCATTCACAAGGGAGGCTGCAGTGCAGTGGTGACAAAACATAGGATGCCTAGCTGTGTGCAAAGAGCTTTGTATGGATTCCAAAGAACAGAATGGAACGTGTCATGAAAACAAAGCTGGAAAGGAAGTTGCCTCTGGCCCTCTCTTCCATTGTCAATAACCCCCCCCCCCCCGTTCTCAGTGAAGTAGTGAGCCTGTGTCCATATTAGGATCACGTGAAGCTGCCTTGTACCAACTCAGTCCATTGGTCCATGTAGTCCTGACTTGTCTCTCCAATGACCAGAAGCATCTCTCCAGTTTTTCAGATGGGGTCCCTTCCCAGCTCTACCCGGAGGTGCCTGGGATTAAACCTGGGATCATATGCATGCAAACATAGCCTCTAGACAATCCCTCTAATTTTTCTCCTAGGTGCAGACTCAGCAGACTCAGCTCCTCCATTTATTTATTTTTAAATTCCCTCCGCATTAAAAATTAAATATCAGGGAGAATGAGTGTAGCGTTCTCCTTGACATGCTAATTTTCTATGGTGAGGGGCCAAGGGTTGAACTAGGTGGCTGCTTGGATCTCCTGCAGGTTTCCTAAAAATTAAAACCAGCTCTGGAGCTTCTGAATCAGATCAGGGTCACAGCACCAGATGACAATTTCTTCTTCACTTTCCCATTGAAAATTTCCTTCTGAAGCTGTTATTGGCCCTTCAGATTTACCTTTGCTTTTACTTTGGACAAAACAAGATGAGCTAGCAAAGGAAGGACAACCAGATCTCCTACAGTCTTTAATAGTCGGGAACCTCTGGAATCTTGCGTTGCTTGTAGATTGTGGTGGCATGCAACAATACAGAAATGTATTATATTAGGGAAATTACTGTGCATATTTTTGTCAAAACAATATAGAAAAATGTGCTTATGAGGAGAAATTCACACAAGAATATTGAAGGGTTTTTAAAAAGAAAATCTGCAAATTGCTGCAGGGAGAACCTTATTTAAGAAGGGGAAAATGAGAACCTGAGAGAATCAAAATTGACAGATCCTTCTATTCCTAGCCCTGATGAAGGCAGCTGAGCATACAAATTTGTCAAAGAATTCCAGTGATCAGGGAGATGCTGCATTTTATGCTGCTAGAATTATTTCCTAATACGGAAAATAAATAACCTTGAAATATTGGATTCCATACTCTCTGTCAATCGGATCTTCTCTTCTGTAAGCAGCAAGACTGTTTGACTGGCTAATCTATGGGTGCCTACTCTGGGTGGCTACCCCTCATTCACAGCATTTACGGTACTTTCATCCATTTTCCTGGGGACTGAACATCAGCTGCTGCCTATTTCAGCTTTATCATCTCTCCGTCACTGTCCTGTTCCTGCCCTGAATGCACCTGATCACGAGGCACCCTAGCTCCTGCGCTGTGCATTCAGATTCAGTACTTTTTCCTGCTTGCTTCAGCAGTTTTTGGCAAAGTTCAGTGGCATTCGCTGGCTTTGAAACATAATTTCCTGACTGCAGCAGTGACTCCAGCTTGTGGAAGCAAAAGGGGAGGGGGGGATAACCAAGTGGGTGGAGACACAGCTTTGATGAATACATCGGAGGCAGTGGTTGTTTTTTTTCTCCCAGAGATGGGGAGTATCTATTTTTAGCAATGAGTGAGAACTAAAAGGAAAATTAGGAAACAAACAATAGCTATTAGATAACATTAAAGCACATACATATGCAGGCTCACGGCCAGCTGAAAGCTTCAGAGAATCATTTACTCATTCTTAATTCTATTAATAATTGAGATTCATATGCCGACACCCACAAATTTGCCACTGAAGCTTAGGTATTTATATTTCTCTCTCTCTGTGTGTGTGAATTTAAATCCCTGTTGACACCTCTGTGCTTGGATTTCATCTCAGAGGCATGTCTGCAAAGCTCAATGGAGACGTACCAGAGCTCCACGGAAACTGATTCTGTGTAGTGGTTTTTCCAAAGCAAATGCATCATACGAAGCAGATAGATATCTAGCTGTATGATTGGCCTGTCAGATGTGTCTGTTTGTCAGATTGCCTCTGTGCTCAAGTTTGCCAGCCATAATAACCCAATTTCCTAGAAAATCAAACTGTATGCTCCTTTCTGCTGTGTGTATATTACTGCTGTCAACAGCAGCTACTGTGGATAGAGAAGAAACAGCACTCCTAACTCCAGAGGGGATTACTGTCTATAGTTTCAGGAGACAAGAGGATGCCTGGGAGGGAAGGGTGATTTAATATTTGGCTGAATTTTCACAAACTTGTTTAGCTCTCCTCGGCTTGAGCAACCAGGGTGGTAACAACTGGATTAAGAAAGTCAAAATGGCATCTTGTGAAAGATGCCTGTATGCAGGCCGTTATACAGCCACCTGGCTGAAGGTAAGTTTGTTTGGGTCTATGTATTCCTTCCTTTTTTATTCCAGTCTCGCCATCTACTTTCTTTAAAACTATTATTTATATCATTTGATGCTTGTGGACCTGGCCAGAGTTTCTAGATCCGCGAAGCAAAACCTAGGAATCTTCTTAAATAACAACAAAGAATATGGGAGGAAAACAAGATACACATTCAATGATATTAGAAAAAGAATAAAAAGCAAAATGCCACCTCACCAATGCATTGTCCTAAATTAAGGGCTGGCATCTAAAAGACAGAGCAAGAAACTTAGAATTACAAGAATTCGTTCTACTCTCCATTGGGGGGGGGACCCCCAAGCCTTTTGGACATATAAGGCTAGGAACAGTGGACCTGTGGCCTAGGAGCCAAGTGTGGTTATGCACACACATACTGTCAAGAGCCGCATTGAGAACTCTTGGCAGGGCTGGCTGGAGAAGGAAGAATGGGACAAGAACCTGGAGGTTGACCCAGGGGAGGGGTCCAGTGGTTTAGGAAACTCTGAGCAAAATGCTGAGGAATGGCTGAGTAGATTGTCAGAAGAAAAACCTGCCTCAATTCCACTTGGCATCCCTGACACCAAGAAGGAGCCACCTGCCCCAGTTGTGTTTCCCCCGCTGGACAGTGAAGTGCTTTCTGCTCCTGGAGAAGGGCCTAGTTTGGGCCAAGCCTACCCCTGACTCATGTGATGCTTGTTGCACCAGTGGAGGCAGACCCAGCCTATTGGCAGGAATATCTGCTTGCTTGCCAACTCGCATGGCTGAGAAAGACAACCATGTGAATGACTGTGCTTGGCTCACTCTTGAAAAAGTGTATGTCCAGGGGGGCGTACACCTGGCCATGAACCTTAGAGCTCTGAGGTTGCCCATGAGGAAATGTAGCCCTCAGCTGAAAAGGGTGCCCCACTCCTGTGTTACGCCATGTTCATGGAAATCAAGGTACAGTGGTACCTCGGGTTAAGTACTTAATTCGTTCCAGAGGTCCGTTCTTAACCTGAAAGCACCACTTTAGCTAATGGGGCCTCCCACTGCTGCCACGCCGCTGGAGCACGATTTCTGTTCTCATCCTGTACATCTCACCACTGTACATCTAAGCATGTTGGAAAATTGTTGCCCAGTGTTGCCCGTTGCCCTATTGCCCATTGATGGCCATTGGTGCCCATTATCCTATTGGTGGCAATGGAAACATGACTACAGTGGTACCTCGGGTTACATACGCTTCAGGTTACATAAGCTTCAGGTTACAGACTCCGCTAACCCAGAAATAGTACTCTGGGTTAAGAACTTTGCTTCAGGATGAGAACAGAAATTGTGCTCCAGCGGCGCGGCAGCAGCAGGAGGCCCCATTAGCTAAAGTGGTGCTTCAGGTTAAGAACAGTTTCAGGTTAAGAACGGACCTCTGGAACAAATTAAGTACTTAACCCGAGGCACCACTGTATATGGGGTAGGGAGGGAGAATTCCTCTGGCTTGGGGAATCTGATTTAATTGATGAATGCCATTCCATTGTGGAATAGGTGCGTAGATTATGTTTATTTGTTTATTTGTTTATTTATTTGTTTACTGAAAAGCATATATAAATGGCTTAATATTTCAAAAATCTCAAATCAGTGTACAGTACAGTCTAAAAACAACAACAATTAAGCCAACATAATAGCAATATAAAAGCACAAAAACCATATAAAAGTGACTAAAGCCAAAAACCCGAGGATTCAAACACACAATGTATGTCCAATCCCAGGTTGAGGTTCCATATAAGCTGGGACCTTGTCACATACTCCTTCCTTGACTGTTTTAGGCCTGCTTTCCTGACTTCATCTGGACCCTGCAACCTTGATCCTGAAGACCCAGTTTAGCAGACCAGTTCAGTGGCACCCAGACTGCTCTTTGTTGCAAGAATGGTGGCCTTTAGAGGAGGTATTTTGATACACTGATTTGCAGACCCCAGCTTCACTCTGCTTGAGGCATGCTTCAAATCTCCACCAGCTATAATGGTCAGGAATTTTGTCGCCGTATCCTTTAAACCCACGGAACACAGTAGGGCCACAGCAGCAGCACCAACAGCAATCCGTTCAGCCAGACATCTGGCTCCATTTCTGTAGCTTTTCCGTGTAGCTAATGATCTTGCGTTCAGGTAAATACATTGTCTAGGATTTGGCTTGCTTTAATATCCCTTATCTGTGATGAGCCATGCCAATAACACATTGCAAGACCGTATGCAAGCGGGGTAAAGGAAAGGTATGGGGGGTGGCGGGGGTGTTGTCTGTTCCATTAGCTCTTGATGAAACAAAGGAGCTCTCCAATGACATCCCATTTTATAAAGCAATGAGATAAACTCCATTCAAATGGAGTCCAGGTTGCCAAGGGATCAGTTAGAAAGATATTGCATCGCCTAGCAGTAAAAAAAAAAGAGGAAGCAGTCTCTCCATCCTTTTCTCTCTCTTTAAGACACACACCCCCCCAACTAGATTACACTGGTGCATATGGACTGACTACTTAGCATACCTGAAGTTTTGCTCTATCTGCTGCAGACATGTAAACAAAAGCGCTTGCATCTCACTTATCATGGCTAGGAAGGCACCAGTTCAAGCTGAAGCGAAATGGATGAGCTTCCTATGGCATTGTAATGTGGTGACCATTTGGCAGCACCAGAGGCTACGCAAGCCCTCTTGGCAGTTGCTTTTCGCAGATGTCGCAGCAGTAAAAACTTGGTCCTGTTATTTTAATATGGCCAGAGTGGCTTTAAGTGGCGGGGATTCAAAAGCCATTGAATGGCGAGGCTGCGCTGTGACTCAAGGCCCAGCTCATGCTACACCGAGGAGGATTAATTGGATTGGAAACATTCATGACATCATGTTTGACTCATTTGTTTTGAAAACCTTCCACTGACGTAGGTCCCCCAACCTCTTATACTAACTTCTTGTTCCACTGCCCAGCCACTCTCTAAATCAAAAAGGGTTTCATAATTCCGATGTTTAGATAGCCAGGCACTTGTATAAAAGGGAGTGCTACTCGCAGGATTACAATGACCCAGGCCAAAAATCATTTCTTTAATTCCGTTTCTATCTCACCCCTTCCCTGGGGCTTGGGGTGTGTAATAAGTACAGTCCATAATAAAACAACACGGGCAGAACAGAAACAAAATGTCCCATTAAAATTCACCCATGCCTCCTTAACCCTGGCTGTCCAGTGCCAGCCCAAAGAGGAAAGTTTTATGGCTCTTCTGGAAAGTATTCAAGCTCAGCTGGAGCACACAGTGCATATTCAGGCAACTTTTTTAAAAAAATAAATCTTCAGTTCTGAGACTAATCTTATTGCATTTCTGTCCCCATTTTAGTGGTTATAGTGAAACATTGATTTTGGCCTCTTTTATTACAATATTTTATACATTTAGAATCTAATCTAATGTCCCCAGGTCTTTTCTTTTGGAGAACGCTGGGTTTATTCAATCTTTCTTGCTTTATCAGCTTTCCAACATTTTTTAAAAAAATACAAAGCAACCCTTCCAAGATCTAATCTTTTCTGAGTAATGCAGAGTAAAACGTTGCATTTGGCTTTGTTTGGTCCTCAAAGAAGTTATTCTGTGTCCCTCTGAGTTCAGTAGGTGTGTTTAGGACTACAGCTTAATTTAGCTGAAATAATTTCGTGTAGCTGGACGAATGGTCAGGGGATTAGCTTTAGACTGGCTGAAGAAAGAGCTCAGTGGTAGAGCACAGGGGGCCTCAGATTCAGGTCAAAGAGTGGCTGTGTGTCCTATTTGATTTGATGGTGTCCTATTTAATCCAAGTCTAGTTTAAAGATAAGGAATCATAAAGGGATAGCAAGAGCATTGAAGTTGCCCATCCACACACAAGTCACCTGGCATCTTCATTGTGAGATATTGTACTTCTGTTTAAATTATAGTGATTATTTCTAAATTAACATCTAAATTACAATGTGCATCTTCTGCAAATTCAGGTCCTCTTTTGCCTTCTTTTTTGGCAATATGTAACTGGCCACTCTGTCTCTGGCATCTCAAGTTAGAAAGATCACATCATAGCAAGTGATGAGGAAGTCCTCTGCTTGGGAGCCTACAGAGATGCTGCTGCCAATATGAGGCTAGATGGACAAATAACCTCATCTAGTCAGTATAAGACAGCTTCCTATGCTCCTTGCTAAATATATCATCGGTTTCAAACAAGATGGCTCCTTTGTACAGCAAGGAACCCCTCAGAGCCAGTCAAGAGGTCTGCTTCCTTCCTTACAGGTCAGTAGTTTGCAAGCGATGCTCAGTAAAATCCTGGGGTTCCTTAGAATCTTATCAAAGTTCCTTGATAATATATATTACTTGCGGGCAAACCTCACCAACCAATACTTTGCTCTCAATCTTCCCTTGCAATTGGCGCTCTAGAGCTCAGTCCTGATTCACACAGGGCAATGGTGTGGCCTTACTCCAATGGACTGAGTGTGTACCCTGACCTCAACGTGCCCCAGAGTCTTCAGCTATGCCTGGGGCTCTGTGGAAGACGCATACATAGGTGTTCCCTAACAGGCAAGTAGATGTGGAACGCATTCGCTAAAGACAACTTGACAAACCACCGTAGCCCACAAATGATTTGAGCTGGCCTGACTGCTCTTAAATGGTTATCAGCAACATGTTGTTGTTGTTTAGTCGTTTAGTCGTGTCCGACTCTTCGTGATCCCATGGACCAGAGCACGCCAGACACTCCTGTCTTCCACTGCCTCCCACAGTTTGGTCAAACTCATGTTAGTAGCTTCAAGAACACTGTCCAACCATCTCATCCTCTGTCGTCCCCTTCTCCTTGTGCCCTCCATCTTTCCCAACATCAAGGTCATTTCCAGGGAGTCTTCTCTTCTCATGAGGTGGCCAAAGTATTGGAGCCTCAGCTTCACGATCTGTCCTTCCAGTGAGCACTCAGGGCTGATTTCCTTGAGAGGTTTGATCTTCTTGCAGTCCATGGGACTCTCAAGAGTCTCCTATCAGCAACATACTATGGGCCAAACCATAGGTAGGGTGCAGAATATGTGACTGGATCTCAGGGAAAGGCTATAACTCAGTGGTAAAGACATAATTTTGCATGCAGAAAGTCCTAGGTTCAATCCCTGGTGTCTCCAGGTTGTGTGGTATGGGGGAACCCAAGGCTTTCATCTCCTGCAACTAGCAGGCACATGGGGAAGGAGCATTGATTACAATGAAGAACAGTGGGGATAAAGGGTTACAGCCTCCCTCCTGCTTGCCAGCAGTGCCGGATTTAGGTATAGGCTAAGCAGGCTGAAACCTGGGGCCTCTAAATTTAGGGGGCCTCGCCAGCCAGCCCATTCCCCTGTGGGTAGTCTCCCCTCTCCCAAAATTGTAAACCCAAGACTTCATGCAAGGGCAGGGCAACTCGGGCCCACCAACTATGAGACTCAGGGGTAGCCAGTGGGGCCCATTTTGAAGCAGTGGGGCCCAACTTGAATTTTTTTATTTTTATTTTGTAGGGCCCCAGTTCACAGCCAAAGTCTGCAAAATCTTATAGATATAAATAAAATCCATCTAGGTTGCCCTGGAGCGAGGGGAGGCGCTTAGGAGCGGTCCACAGGGCCCAATTTGGCCAAATTGCTCCAATTGCCTTAAGGTCAGCCCTGATGAGACTGTGCAGGGGTTGGACTGACAAGCCCTGCACCTTCCAGGTCCTATTCAGAGTACAGGCTCAAGGACTTGTTATGGAAATAAAGGGGAGGGCACTTATTGGAAATCAGTTTTGTTACCTATTGCCCCCCCCCCAACAAAGTGGCACTAATAAAGAAAAGTTCCAGGGTGGCAACAGAAAGGAAACTAAAAATGTTTTCGCAGTTCATCAGAAATATCCAGCAATATCAAGTTATAGGAAAACTGGTGCTATTAACCGTAAACCTTCTTGTTGGTTAATTGATTCAGCAACTTCCATGCACACGACGTGTAATGCTAATCCCCCCCCCCCGAGTTAAATGATAACTCATCAGAGGCAGCTGCAGTTGCAAATGGAAACAAAATATCTATGAAAGGAAGAGGAGCAGGTTTGCTCAAGTGTGTTGCAGATGATGATGATGAGGTAGAAATACTGTTTGTAATGAAGTGAGAACAGTAGTTTGCTTGCTCAAATTAACAAATAAGAAAGTTTTGAGAATCTACATGCTAAATTAAAATTGATTAATTCATTGAGAAGCGGATTGTAAGAAAAACACTGGGGACTAATTTGAATAGTAGAGTGCCTGGTATCTGGTGGGCAATCTCCTACTTTATTTCCACACTGTGGCTGCAGACCAAATCACCTGTCAGGAGAGCTATGAGATTCAGGTGAGGGTCATATGTCTTGTCAATCCCAGCAGGTATATAACAGGAAGACCGTCCCACCAGGCCTGCGTCCCAGGTCTACAAGAAGTAAGAGGTGAAGCAAGCAATTAGAACAAAGGAAGACCAGCAGGAGGTGGAGGATGACATGGCGTATATCTGGCCTTGGGAGGGGCTGGAAGCCAGTCGAGTCAAATGACTCCGACAGTGAGGAATGAGTTGTGGAAGCTCGGACTGCTGAAAGCCTGTTACTGCTAAATAAACCTCAACTAGTAAAACTGCCAGCATTCCGGGCCTTGTGTCAGAGAAGTGCTAAACCTGACACCAGGCCTACATTGAAAATGACAAATTTAGAGAAACAAATTTTGATGAAGTTTTGGATGATTTTGCTATGAGGAAGGCTGGGGGGGGGGACATTTTAGCCTTACTGTATTTGATGGTTGTAGTTTAACTTTTAATATGGATTTTAGAACTGACTTTTTAATGACAACATAAAGTAGATTCTAAAAGTGCCACACTGTCAGGTAATCATGATCATATTATTTACACTTCCCAGACAATATAATTTGTAAACTCAAGGTGTTTTTTTTAAGAATAACATTACAATTTCTTTTTCCTGAATATATATATATGCTTATTTCACAAAAGGTTTACAAAGTTCAGTTATTGCAAAAGTTTTTCAGTGTTATTTTTTGCATTTTTTAAAATCACCATGGTATTTAACAATAAGATCTTACGTCCTTTAGAGGAGAAATTGTGAATTGCAGAATTTTCAATATCCATCAACATTCTTGGCTTCACTCAATTTTGTTTATAACACTCTTCCATTTTCTTCTGGTTGTGAGGTGGGGGGTGGGGATGGGAAGGGGCCTCACAAGTGGAATAGCCTAGGGCCTCTCTTCATCTAAATCTGGCCCTGCTTGCCAGGGTCCCATTGTGGTCTCCTCTCTCCTAAGGTTAAGGAAAAAACAGCTGCACAGGACCAAACTGCTTTGCATCTAGTTTGGCCCTATGTTGCTTTGAGAAAATATAAAGTGCAGTGTTGCAATTTCATTTTTCATTCCCACTGGGTGAGGGGAGAGGCGAGGTTTGGAACTGATGTGTGAGATAATTCAACCAAACCAATATTACTGGGTAGTTATGGTTATGATGATGCAGCCAGTCCTTTTAATGCCCAATTCATTTTGCCCCATTGATGCCATGTTTGCAAATGGCTGGACTGCCCTCAGTTTACTAAGTTCATGTCTGTCAGGACTACAAGGCTGTGCATGCTTCCCTGGGAGTTAGTCACATTGAACTCAATGGTAATTACTTCTGGATGAGATCTGTGTATACTTCTGCTTTTAAGTGCTTAATGGAGCGGGGGTGGGGGGTGGGGAATGACACCCAGTGATGTTATGGTAAATACAAGAAAGCTTCGTCTAGAAGCAAAGCGGAAGTAGAGACAATGTGGCAGGGCTAAGGGAGAGAGGGAGGCATTATAAGCTTGAGCAGAGAGAGTTGACAAGGCAGAGAGACACAGGGAAGGAGTATTGCATAAAATGGATTAAGCCAGAAAAGCAGAAAGCATTAGAAAGGAGGGCTCGGGGTAGGAGGAGGGCACTCAAGGACACTGCAGCAAAATGTTCCAGCACTGGGTATCTGCAGTGAACTTTACATTCCTAGCAGCATTCATTAGACTCTGCTGGGGGGGGGGCAGGCACTTGCTGAGGTAAAAACATGCCTTAAGACTCTGCAATATTTATGTAGCCATGTGACAGTGGGGTCACACAACCAACAGCATCATCACCACCATGGTGTGGGGTTGAGGAGCCTCAACACAGCTGTATAGCACCAGAGCAGGAAGGCAATTTTATTTTCTCCACTGGGGTTTGCTGATGTCCTGCCAATTGGACTGCCCAAGAGGCACTTCACCTTGGGAGGAATTTGAATGCTTCCGTTTCATCTCCAGAGTGTCCCAGCTTCTGCCGTCTGCATGTCAAAAGCATGAAAGGTGGCTTGTTTACTAGGCCTGAGCACTCTTTATTTTTGAGCAATTAGCCACTTGACAATCTTGATACTGTCTCTTTCTAAACGACAGTATCAGCAACTGTTTAATTATGGGCCTATGCGGCTCTGACAGATAATTAATTGCACACACACAAAAAATCACATCAAGGTGTTGCCAGTACCATGACTGTGTCATGTTCCAAAGGTCGGCTGGCAATGAGAGAGCTGCGTTGAATGGTAAATTCCTCAGGTGGCTCATAGAGAGAGTGAGCCATATAGCCTCCTTTCCAGAGATTAGAAGGCACTCTCTTTTTGAAGGGCTATGTGGTTCAAATCCTATTTAAAGATAAAGAACGCTAAGGAGAAAGAGTGGGGGTCTTGAAGTAACAATCTGCACCTTAACAGCAGGCTGATCAGGCACCCAAGACACATGTCTCCCCCCGCTGTGCTGATATGTATTGCATTTCTATTTATATTATAGTAATTAATTCTAAGTGTGCATCTCTACAAATAAATTAGCATATGCAAATTTTATGCAGATCTGTGCCCTTTTGGGTGCTATGAAGCATCTCCTTTTTTTGGTGATGTGCAAGTTGCCATTCTGCTAGTAGAAGCCAAGATTCAGTCACAGGCCCAGACAGAGGGGGGGGGCATATGAGCCACTTGGCCTGGGCCTCTGATTCCAAAGGGGGCCTCAGTTAGCATATTTATCTATATTTTCCATTTTGTCTTTATATGCAGATACGGTTCAAGCCCTGAAATAAAATTATTTGTCAGCATAACTTTTGTGAAAATTATTTATATACTTACTTATTTATAAGACTTCAGTTATCCCCAGGGTAAAAAAAGGGGGGGGCACATTATCTACCTGGTCCAGGCCTCTGCCTGTCTCTGCAAGGTCCTGTTCAGTCATGCTAGCCAGAGGAGCAAAGGGCAACCTGTGAAAGGCTGACAGAGATGACATGTCAGAAAGGGACATGTAACATGCGAAGCTGCCTTATACGTAATCAGACCACTGGTCCATCCAGCCTAGTGTCATCTATTCTGATTGGCTCTCCCAGCTAGAAATGTGAGAAGACAGTTGTTTGCCAGAAGCAGCACCATTTCTGCTTCTGCAGCACACACATATATGTACACAACCATAGGAATGAGGCTATTTGTATAGGGACCACAACATGAGGAGAGATTAAAAAAAACAACTTCCCCCTTCCCATTTCCCAAATCTGCTATTTGGCCTGCAGGGGAAAACATACATTGTTTCCTCTTGAGCGGCAAATAATAGTTTGGTGAGGGGAGTATCTTGTCTATTACTGTCTGTCCTGAAGAAAGACTGACTTGTGCCTCTACAGGTTGTGCTGAAGAACTAGAGGTTTCTAGGGGTTGTTACCTCTCCCTCCTCCCTTCCAGTCATTAATTAATTAGCTTTTCAGTCCCCATTAGCATGTATTCAAGTGTATCAACTTCCCAGCTCTGATATCACTGGAATTCATTGAATTAAAATTCAGCAAGATTGGGTTACTTGCCTGTTGGATAGCGAGCGTCATTCCATAGCAACAGGCATTGTGTCAGGGCCAAAGGGCCGGAGGATCACAAAGAACGCCAGTTCCCCGAGACCTGCCAAGCGAGCCCACAAGGCCATGACGACAACAGCAACAACAAAATGTTTGTGCCGTTTCAGAGCATGACAGAATGTACACGGCTGTCAACCACTGAAAGGTCTGAGACTTTGCTGATTGACTAACAAGACCAAAACCGATCCCCAGGGTCGGTCCCAGGTCTTGTACAGTGGTGCCCTGCAAGACGAATGCCTCGCAAGACGGAAAACCCGCTAGACGAAAGGGTTTTCTGTTTTGGAGGTGCTTCGCAAAACGAATTTCCTATGGGCTTGCTTCGCAAGATGAAAATGTCTTGCGAGTTCCTGTGGGGGTTTTTTCCTCCCCCCCCTTTTTCCCAAGCCGCTAAGCCGCTTAACAGCTGATCCGCTAAGCCGCTAATCAGCTGATCCGCTAAGCCGCTAATCAGCTGATCCGCTAAGCCCGCTAAGCCGCTAATAGCGCTAATCCGCTAATGGGCTTGCTTCGCAAGACAAAAAAACCGCAAGACGAAGAGACTCGCGGAATGGATTATTTTCGTCTTGCGAGGCACCACTGTATATTCTTACATGTATAAAGGCCTTGTGAACGAATGAAGTTGCTTGCAGTAATAAAAAAACAGAGATCCTTGCTTTTACTATGTAAAGAACACAGCAACCTGCAGCACATAAATTGTTTGGGTGAACCTGTTCCTGGCAGGAAGATAAGTGGAGAAGATAAGTAGCTTCCTTTGGCCAAAATGTGTGTGTCAGAATGGAACTAGACATTTGATGGGTTGTTGAGTTTGGGCGGTAGGGAGTCCAGGTGTGCGCAGGGCTATACTGCCCTGGAAGGAACAGATGCTTAGTTTGGGGATGCTCCTTGATCCATGTATGTCTTCGAGGAATAGAGGTGTTAACCTGTCCAGATATTAAGATGAGCAAGGCTGACTGGGAGTGTGTATTTTCAGCTTTGATTGGCCTGCCAGCCTTTCCTGGATAGGGATAGCTTGGCCACAGTGATTCACATGTTGGTAACTTCCAGATTGAACCATTGCAATGGACTCTACCTGGAGTCTCCTTAAAGATGGTTTGGGAAATGCAACTAGTACTGCAGTTTGCAGCAGCAAAACTGCTGATGGGCATTTCTGGGCAAACACATATTACACCAGTCTCGAGAGATCCACACTAGTTGCCAATTCACTACCGAGCCCACTGAAAGGTGTTAAGTAAGTAAATTTGTATTTATACCCCGCGCTCCCCAGCCAAGACTGGGCTCAGGGCAGCTAACATCAAATATCAAATACATTAAAACACAATCGCACAATTGATTAAAATACAGCTTAAAAATTAGAATGAGGATAAAATTTAATAATTGCCCATGAATTACAAATATATGCGTCGGGAACCTCAAGTATTCATCAGCACCAACTATCCATGGTGGTCCCACATGAGCCGATAAAAGGGCCAAAGAGGTA
The DNA here is from genome assembly GCF_965113315.1 of Podarcis vaucheri. NCBI lineage: Eukaryota > Metazoa > Chordata > Lepidosauria > Squamata > Lacertidae > Podarcis > Podarcis vaucheri. The sequence goes on along the minus strand of NC_138760.1, from coordinate 56,754,402 downwards.
ACTTACAGGGTCCCATAGAGTGGAGTCAAACTGGGCCCGGAATGAAGGCCAGGCGGAACAACTCTGTCTTGCAGGCCATGTGGAAAGATGTCAAGTCCCGCAGGGCCCTGGTCTCCTGTGATAGAATGTTCCACCAGGCTGGGCCCTGGTTGAAGCCAGTTTAACCTCCTTGAGACCCGGGACCTCCAAGATATTATTATTTGCGGACCGTAAGGTTCTCTGCGGGGCATACCAGGAGAAGTGGTCCCGTAAGTACGAGGGTCCTAAGCCATATAGGGTTTTAAAGGTTAAAACCAGCACCTTAAACCTGATCCTGTACTCCACCAGGAGCCAGTGCAGCTGGTATAGCACTGGATGAATGTGGTCCCACGGCAAGCACCCCGTAAGGAGCCTTGCAGCGGCATTTTGCACCCGCTGGAGTTTCTGGGTCAGCTTCAAGGGCAGCCCTGCGTAGAGCGAGTTATAATAATCGAGCCTGGAGGTGACCATCGTATGGATCACTGTGGTGAGATCAGGGCGAGAAAGGTAAGCGACCAGCTGCTTAGCACGACGAAGGTGGAAAAATGCCATCTTTGCTGTAGCTGCAATCTGCACCTCCATAGATAGGGAGGCGTCAAAGGTTACACCCAAACTCCTGACGGAAGGCTCTGGCATCAATTGAGCCCCCGCAAGAGATGAGAATTGGCCCCCCAACCCCATGTCGTTCCGACCCAGCCAGAGGACCTCTGTCTTCAAAAGATTTAACACAGACCAATAAAGCCCTAAATGACATTGGTCCCAAATCTCTAACACCTGCTCAGGTGTTAAGATCAACAGGGGAGCTTATGTTGGTACTGCTGCTATCTGTCATGGATGTTTCGGCGCAGATTCCTGCATTCAGGTGCTTAGACCAGATGACCCCCTGTTCCCTTCTAACTCTACAATTCTATGATTCTATGACACCTGAAGGGCTACGGGTTCCCTGTCCGTGCCTTAGTATATTACAAAAAATTTTCCTTGCTTCATACCTTAGCGAAAAGGGAAAATCAGGGTCATTTTTGACTGTCAGTTTCTTTAAAAAACAAAACCCAACCGGGCTCATCCCTACAAACACTGAAGCAAATTAGGTCACATTCCTGCATTCATTCATGGGGTAGCCAATAGGGAAACATATGGAACTACTCAGATCAAGAAAGCTAAACATATGCATAAGCTGAGAAGATTCTGAAATGCTTTGGAAGGGCTCAGGATTGTTTATTCTGCAGAGAGCATATCCCACAACATGAGTGACAAATGTACCAAGGGAGGAACATAACACTGTTTCCTCCAGCTATGAATCTTAACAGAGGCAGGCAGGGTCAACTGAAGCTCTACATTCTTTGGGAGAGAATTATGGACTGGGCAAACATTCCTTCAGCTTCTCAACTGTTGTAGTGATTTGCCACCTCTATGACCAAGCTGCTCACTCTGTAAATCTCCAGGTTCTTGAAAACTCTGCTGCTTCCTCCAGTTGCCAAGGAAAGCTAAGTATGGCTTTGACCCCAGCCTCTCAGAACATGAAACACATGTTACTTTAACCAGAGAGATATATGGCTTGAAGATTAAATAGCATTCACACACCATGGAGAACAACGTTAGCAGATATACTGGTAAAAAAATTGTCTAGGGTGGGCAACTGAAAAAGAGCTCCTGCTTCTTGAGTAGTGGTGTACAAGCTGCAATTTCTGTAAAAGTAGCTTGTCATGCAAACTACACTGGCTGAAATTCCATCTTCAACTTGGCTATTAAAGGCACAGGAGCCCTGGACTCTTTCACCAGGACATCCCATTTTAATTTTTTTAATTTTTACCCTAGCAGTTAACTGAGCACCTCTGTTCTCAGGCTGCCAGATGTTTAACAACTTCCTGCTCCTGTACCATTAATTGCTGCTTGATCAGCACATGTTCAGTGTGATTTTATCCCATGCTATGAAGCTTCACCTGATGATTCCGGCATATCAAGCTGCTCTTAAAGGTACAGGAGCAGGCCAGGGAGCTGCTTTTCTGGCCAGTTGGCAGTCCTGTATGGTAGTGGCTGCAATCTCTGGTTTTAAAGCAGCTAATCAACATACTTCTTGCTTATAAAAGCATAAAGTGCACTCACATTAGATCACAAGTTCTCTTGTTCAAGGGCCCTTAAAGCTACTGTCAGGATGGTGTGTGCATGTGCTACTGAGCACAAGACTAGACTTCAGGAGAGTCTCATCCTTCACTTCAAAACAACAAAGCAGGCTTTATAGCCTTATGGCTATAAAAATGTGCACCTTGCATTTACATAGGGCTTGCAAAAGCAGAAAAATACACAAAACAATAAGGAATACAGTATAAGGTATGAACAAAAAGCAGCAGTAGCAGCAGCAGCATACTTTGCATAATTTCTTTGGGCTTCAGCATTCAGGTTTCCTTGGCATGGAGTCTGATTGCCTGGGCGCAGACTTTCAAGTTCAAAATGTTTGATAGATGCAACCATAACTTCCAGACAGGGCTGGCCTGAGACATTTTGGCACCAGAGGCGAAACACAAAATAGTGCCTGCCTCCCACCAGGGAAGAAGGACAGAGGAAAGTTCTACATCAGGAAGAAGGAGGGAAATGAAGATCTACATTGGGAACAAAGGGATGAATCAAATCAACCTTACCCAGTGGTTGAAGTAGGATTCAAAGGCCTTTTTTGGGGTGGGGGGGAGGAAGGGGCCTTTTCTGAATCATGTCAGGCATACGCAGTGCCCAGGAAACCCCAGGGGACAGCCCCCACCATTTCCTCCCTAGGGGTGGGAGGAGAGCAGCGATGCTTCCTATTCACTGAGAGGCTATTGTAGCGGCGGCACTGGTGAGAGGCTGCTGAAGAGGAGGCAGATCCAGCCTCCAAGGAGCATGCCACAGCCATTGCTATTGCAGCAGAGGCAGAAGCAGTGGGTGATGCATTCCTTGGAGGCTGGATCTCCTGCCCCTGTGAATCCTGCCGCCCAAGGCCAATGCCTCACCTTGCCTCATGAATGGGCCGGCCCTGATTGCAGAAGTAAATTTCTGGGTATAAAGCTGAAGGGAGAGTGGCATACATGCTTAGCTTCCATACACTGAACCTATCTTAGAACTTTAACCCTCAGAACATCTCTTCTAAGCACAGGTAAAGCAAACTCCAAAAACCGGTTAGATATGTGCCAGCAAATGGAGGTACAGAGATGGAGAAAATAAGTGCTGAATCTTTTAAACGGGTATGGCTGCAGAAAATAAGGTGCAGTCGGAGTGCATGCCTTGTTGCACCGGAGACGTGTAAACTCACCTAAACGTGCCAAACAATGATTTGTCATGAGGCAAAAGTGGGAACAGATGGGTAGTAGCTTCAAGGTAACTGTTGCAGCCCACAACTGGCAAACAGATGCCAACTGATACAGTATGATTCATACCCTGGCTCAGTCTCATCCACACTATGATTCCATTCACCTTTGTTAGGAGTCAAAACTGCAGTTTCAAGTTCCCATGCCGCAGCACAAGGCAATGCTTGGCTTGCAAACACTGCTCATTTGTCAACAACAAAGAGCTCTCTGGGATGACCTCATTTGCACCCCTCCTTCCCTAGCCCCTATGAGGCTCTATACGGATGTAATACAACCAAGGAATACAAACATTCCATCAACGGTCTCTCCCTCTTCCTTCTTTTCCTTTCCCTTCATGGCCCTCCCCACCAATATAGCAAAGAAGCTGCAAGGAGTTTCTTTCAGAGGCGTCCCTTGCTGAAAAAATGCCTTCTTATCTCATTTGTGATTCCCCTGTAGGGTTGCCAAACTGCCCACGATCCAGGTTTCTCTGCCTTTAATGTGTAGTAGGGAGACTGGCTGGAGGTTTGGTTTTTCATATCATCACGGGGCAGCAAGGAGAGAAGCTTCGTCTGCCGGCATTCTCAATCGTATTACAATTCCAGGAGCAGAGTGCCTTATAGAATCTGCCTAAATGTAGCTCCCAAATGGTGTATGGGTGTGGGTGGGTGTTTGATGGGATGCAATTGCCTCCAGTTGTTTGCTAAGAGTCAGGGCCATCTTACCCATAGGTGTTAGGGGTGTGGGGCACCCAGGTGCCGGGCTCTCAGGGGTGCCAGGCCAAGAGTCCGGGGCCCGATAGTTGAGTCCAGGGAAGAGCCCGCCTGTCTGTGCCGTGAGTTTGGGGGCAAGCGAGCCAGCGAGACACTGAGGCAACCAGCCAGCTCCGCCCTCCTGCGCACCTGAGACTGGGCAACCTGGGGGGGGGGAGAATATTTGCATCCCTGCGCCGTATATGCTTAAGACAGCCCTGCTAAGTGTGCTGGGAATTGTAGTTCTGTGAAGGGAAAACTACAGCGCCCAGGAATCTTTGAGGGAAGTCATGTGCTGTAAATGTGAGAGGTCCTATGACACTGACCGTTTGTTCTTATTTGTTTGTGGTGAGGTTAGATGGTGCGGAAATCACTTGTTATTCCACACTTTACAGTGCATATTCCTGCCTTTTTCACAACCGCAATAAGTCCAATAGCTGGAGTGGGGGGGGGGTGCTGTTGTTGTTGCACAAGAGTGCTAAATCCACTTTAATTGTACAACCTGAATTTGTGATTGAATCCCACCCGCAAAACAGCAAGAGCCTGGAAGCATTCTGGGGCTATTTCTCTGCTTTGGGGGGTGTTATGAGTTTTTTCCTTTCAAAACTGGCCTTCACGGTTGCAGTCTGCAGTATTGAAAAGTAACCATCTTATAAATCATTCAAAGGCATGCGGTGGTGGTCTTTCAAAATCTTAAATTTGTAAGCAACTTAAAGGAAGGCTTGCAAGATCTATTTAGAACATGGCTTGGCTGTTTGCTCTTACACCTGCAGTGGTGAAACAGAAGTAACACAGCAGCAAAGGCCTGGTATGTTTTCAGTAGAATGATTTCAACTGGTGCTGATTTACAAAATGGAAGAAGACATGGAAGCATTACAAGAATTTGATCTTCCTAGCGAAGCTGATCATAGAGTGGTCTCACACACATCACAAAAAAAGAGAAAAAGTGCCACTGGAAAGAGGGAACATTTGCATAAAATTTGCCTGTGTTAATTTATAGAGAGATGTGCATTTAGAAATCATTGCTATAATTTAAATAGAAATGAAATATATCTCTGCCCGCAGCGGGGGTAGATGGGGATCAGGTGACTTGTGGGCCTCTTAGTCAGCTGACCAGATGCTGACTGTTGATGTGCAACTACAAGGCCCCTCACTATTCACACTGACACAGCGCACTCCCCCACCCCCCATATCAATAAAATGATAATGATATACAGTGGCGTAGCGTGGGGGGTGCAGGGGGGCTGGCCGCACCGGGCGCAACATCTGGGGGTTAGGGGGCGCAAATCCACGGGTTAGGGGGCGCAAATTACTTGCCTTGTCCCGGGTGCTGACAACCCACGCTACGCCACTGACGATATAGCAGCACCAGACTATGTAAACCATTTTCATTGCTTCAGCTTAACCCAAAATTTACAATATTAATCCTGGGTTGCATTACAGCCTCTCTCTCAGCCACAGTTTCTCAAACCAGCAACACGAGGATAACAGGCTCTGTTGCCATTGGAATTTTTAGATGTTTTTAGATATTTAGAAACTATGTTTGCTGTGGCTGGTTTTACTTTGTTTTATATTTCATGTTTGTGTTTTCTTCGTATGGTTTTAAATTGTTTTCTTCGTATGGTTTTAAATTGTACCCTAAACCGCACAGAGAATCTTCATAAGTGGGCAGCAAAAACTGCAAATAATGAATAATAAAATAAAATAAAAGCCTTTCAGAGGAGAAACACACTTATTCTAGATTAATTGCTTCTAAGATTAACCCCTTCCAGAACTGTTTCCCCTTATGAATGGGTTTAGAGTCAACACTTGGAAGCAAATTTTCCATAATTTCTCAAAAAGTAGTGCGCACATTTTGAGCAGTCTTTTATTCACCAAAGCCATGCAGATAAAAAATGAAATTCCTTGCCTCTTTCAATGCATGCTCGCAGTAGTATTTTGGTAATCCAGGGTGTCTTTGTGCTCGGGTTTAATTAACCTGGAGGGTTCTTGCAATCATGAATACGGATTAGAATTGCCACTCCACATCAGAAACAGTGAAAAATATCCAGCCATTCAACCCATCAGTTCCACCACACCACACACACACACACACACACACACACACACACACACACAACTGCTTAACCACTTTAATTTAGGAACTGAAGTGTGGTCATATTACTAATTAAAATCTATCACTACTAAGCAGTATTTGAGAATAACCCCTCTCCAGTGACTGAACTCTGGCTGTCTCTGCCTTTGCCACCTGCATGTAAATGAACAAGTAAACAAAAGAATTACATAGAGTTCCCTGTGTGAGAGTAACATGTAAAGTTACCCATAGCTGACAGAGAAGAGGCAAAGGAATGATCAGGGAAAGTGGGTGTTTCAAAGCCCTCCAATGAGGAATAGCCATGGGACATAAGGCCGCTGCCTTATACTATTGGTCCATCTAGCTCAGCAACAATGGCTGGTAGTGGATCTCCAGGATTTCTAGCAGATAGACTCTCTCAGCCCAACTATGAGATGCTGGTGATTGAACCTTGAGGTATGAAAAGTTGGGCCGCCCCGATCTATAGATGGCGTCTACAGAACAAGGCATTGCATTATGGGTAAATTAAGATGGTGAGCAGCCACCGCAGATGGGAGGCGAGTGGGGCTCCTATTCAAAAGCAGCACAGCTGCCTATCCACTGCTAAAATTCCACCCACAGGATCAGCAGAGAGGGCAATGAGTGGTGTTGCTGCTTCTGCCGCTATGAGTACAAAAGTGGCTGTGGCTGTGTGAGCGGGTGCTGGGCAGGTGATGGGAGCACCATTGGTAATACCATGCCAAGAGTTTGTTGGAGTCTGACCCTGACAACACAGCTGATGCCCTTTCCTCTGTTGCTATTTCTCCTTACCTACAGTATATTGAATAAACATGGGCATTACTCCAGAACTGCTCAAAGTAGTCATCAGCCAGGAAGATCAACTCACAAGTAACAGATCCATTTTAGGATTGCTGTACCTCTGCTGACAGTTTCCCCCTCCTCACACACCCGGTTCATTTAGAATACCTTTTCTTCGAGAGTCCACAGCCTTTGTTGTTGTTCAGCTTTTTATTGCTGTGCAGCTCTTGCTAGTACCTTTGCGGTACAGAAGGTGACTGATACCTTCACAAAATAAGTAAATAATGCCTGCAGCACAAAAGAGGAAATGTTAAGATTGCAGCTTCACAGCCCCACCTGTCAGCACAGTCCTCCTCCTCCCAGCTACGGCGCCAGAGGAATGTGTCGATTGAAATTGCCAGAGTTCGATAATTGTGTGTGACCGAGTGTGTTTGTGTGGGTGCATTACGGGCAGAGTTGCAGACACAACCTTCCCTCTTCTGCAACGATTTCCTATTGACATTCAGTCTGCATTTCAGCTGATACTATGCCTGGCTAAAGCCACCTATTCCAGATTTCTCTGTCTAATCATTGGCAAGGACAAAGCCTTTTGAAAGTCAGTAACTGACTTTTCAATTTCATGGCCAGAGGTTGTCAAGACAGTTTAGGAAAACCTGCCAATTATTTCTCCTGGGCACACAATTTTACTGCCGATGTGAGGCGCAGCAGTTCAAAAAGGTCTCCTTCCTTCTTAAAAATAAAATAAAATAAAGCACATCTTTTAACACGAAAGTTTCCTCCGTGCAGTTTCTGTGACTGAGCCCTTTTTATTTCCCAGATTCCCAGTAAAACGAACAAACCCAACACCATACTCTGGAGAAATGGCTTTGTTGTTGAGCCAGACACCAGTCCTGTCCATGGGAAATGATTACAGATGGAAAGTCCCCAAAGGATCATTTTGCCTCAGCCACAAATGCCTTGCACAAGCAAGCAAGTCTCCTTCTCCTTCTTGTTCAGGAAATCATTGATAAAAAAGACCTTCAGGCTTTCAAAGAACAGTGGTTAGCAGTGGGCTCAGGGCTGAGAGGAGTGATGCAACTCTCATTTCTAGAAGTTACATGGCATGCTCGCTCACCACTGCCACCAACACTTCTCCTTTTCATGGCTGGGAAACTTCTGCAGTCGATTCTAGCTGAGCCCATCTAGGAACGTTAGGATCTGTAAATTTCGGTTCTCTCCATTTCTCATTTTTCCAAACTTAAATTCATTTCTCCACATTTTTGCATTATTATTTTTTGAAAAACCACCATGGGAATTCTTCAGCATTTTAGGATGAATTTATCCCAACAAACACATTTATGTTTATAATTTTGACTATATATACACTTGATAGATAACCCGGTAGATTGGGCTTTAAATGTGAACTGAACCAATCTATCCGCTGTCCCTAAACCCATCATGCAACCACTGTTGAAGGAAAGAGGGGGAAATTGATATGAGATTGCCCCTTTTGATGCCATCACCCGTGATTCCAATCACATCAAGTTCTGGCTACAGCCCAGGAGACGTCAGGATAGCGGCTGACATATATCCCACTCCCAATTTAGTCCCCTAGTGCACGGCTGGAAGTTCAGGAAGGATTATTGTGGGGAAAGAAGTGCTATTTCACAATTTCAGGGATTTGTTTATCTTTCTGTTGTGTGGACTGTGCCCTCAAGTTTCAGTTGAAGCCATGGATGCTTCTGTTTGGACTTCTAAAGGATTGGCACTGAGTTAGCACAGATGTGATGCAACCTGGGGAGGTCAAATGCACAGAATCAGCCTGCAGGACTGCCCCCCCCCCCACATGCATGCCAACCCAAACCCTTGTGCAAATATCACATTAGAAGGCCTAGTGTGGGACCCTTTGAAATGCCAAGTGAAAATGGGAGTTTACTGTTCAGATCCCTTGTCACCTAGGCCAACACTTGCATTCAGATCAGTCTTTTTCAGTGCATAGGTTTGATGCCTTTGAATATGAGTATATATCTCCCCCCCCCCTCGCTGACAGATGGTACTGGGTAGCTTGCACTGCTTCTCAGGGCAGCTGAATTTTAATCAGGCACCAAGGACTGTGCTTGCATGCAAAATTCTGCCTCCTGCCACCTGCTTCAGTAGTCAGAAGAGATGCTACTCCTGTACTTAATGTACACATTTGGGCTAATGGTCTATCAGCTACAATGACATCTAGTCATGGGGATAGATATACCTAAAAGTGACTCCCACAGCAGGAAAATGTGCTGGCATGGCAGTAGAAATTGCCACCAGGAAGCTGTGAACTCATGCACTAATTTATCCACATGAGTAAGCTCTCATGTGGGAGGTTTATTTTGTATGTTTGAGCTGGCCTATAGTAAATATCGGTGACAAGTCCAAGAAACCAATCACCCTTCTAGCTTTACCCTCTGTGACAGAGAAGAACCAGAATGTTTTGTGAACTTCAGGGAGAGCAGGCAACAGTCTTGACTGCTCGCTGCTTACAAAACACTGTGAAACACCTGCAATTAAGAAACAACAACTCAGGAAAACCTTGTGCAGGCGGATGTTGCGAGCAATGGCATCTGTGGTAATATTGGTTAGGAAAACATCCATTCCTATGGCACAAGAGTTTAGTTCACATAAATCCCTTCCCCCTTTCTTCTACTACCTAAAGTCTTGACTTAGTCCAGCAGGAATGATGGATCAGTGCTCATGGGGTTGTCAAGCTTGCTCTTTTCCTTGGAACAAAACTCCAGTAGATCTCACAGTATCTGGAGGACCTGTTGATCTTGCGCATTACAACCAATAACTGAGGCCCAAAATTTTCAAGGACTTCATTGGCAGAGAAGAAACCAACTCACTTTTCCAGATTGGCCCATTGGGCAAATGGGTGAGGCACTCTTCCACAAATCTCAGCCCACCTTCATATTCCTGCCTTCTTATTTTCAGTGAGTCCAGGGAATGGCACTGCCTGTCATTTTACTACTCCTTAGTCTCAGTGTTGCCCTTTGTGGAACTGAGAAGGGAGGAGGGTGGGTGGCAAAACTAGAATGCAATTGGCTCTGGCTCCTTCTACTGTTGGCACCTCTGCCTTCCTACCGATCAGTCCCAAGGAGCACCAGCTACCACTGATTTTTCCAATCATTTCAGTGGGCTGCCAGGCAGCATTGTGTGCTTCAGTGCTAACATTGGAATCCAGACATCTGAATAGTGGGGGAGGTATACCCTTCTGTTTGAGGCATACCCGCCCTTCCCTGCAAGGCTTTTTCCCCTCCATCAACCATGTAAGATCCATGTTGGAAGTGTTCCTGTGTGTCAAGGGAGTTGGAGAGCCATGGTTGCGGAGCCGTGCTGCTGCTGGCTGAGTGTTTGCATTTCACTCATCTTGTTCTTGCAAGGATTTATTCTCATAGATTAGTTGCCATGCAACAAGTGCACATTCACGTGACTCATAATCATCTGGGTATCCCCTGTGATAATTTGCGCATTATTATACATGCAAATTACCCCAAAAGGCAGTTAAAAGCAAGCTGGCTTTTGTGTTGCTGGGATTGAAATGTGGAGGTTCACAAGAGTACATCTCCCCAAATTGTAAAGCAGCCCTATTTACTGCTTACATGAGATCAAGGGCACAAGTCAGCAAAAGCAGGTGAATTTTACTACAGTATTTTTCAACCTGTTCTCAAAGCTAATTCAGAGCAGGCCTGCTCTCCACACCGCCACCTTATTTCACAACTGTGAAGCTGCAGTACCCTCTCGTGGCCAATTTGCATATCACACTTAGGGCTCATCAGCACAGCTTTTAAAGCACAGCTTATGTGTCTGAGTGCTTCTTCTTCTTCTTCTTCTTCTTTTTGCCCAGCTTTCCACGGGAAAACCTGCTCTTTAATGCTGAATGAGAACAAACAGAAATCCAGGTTTTTCATGGATTGCCATTTGCTCCGACTGGGTTTATGCAGGAAAGCGCTGGAGGGGAAAAAAATACTCAGACAAGGCGTTTTAAAGTGCAGACCTCTACTTAGAAACATGGCACAAGTCTGGATGATCCCTAAGTGACAACTGCAGACATGGCAGACATGTTAATTTAGTTCTCCTCCAAGGAGATCAGAGGATTAGCCCATTTTAACCTCACCTTAACCCTGTGAGATGATTCAGGCTGAGAGAGGAAGGGTGACCCAATGGCATCCATGGCTGCAACTCCCAGTTAAAGGTAAAGGTACCCCTGCCCGTACGGGCCAGTCTTGACAGACTCTAGGGTTGTGCACTCATCTCACTCTAGAGGCCGGGAGCCGGCGCTGTCCGCAGACACTTCCGGGTCACGTGGCCAGTGTGACAAAGCTGCTCTGGCGAGCCAGAGCTGCACACGGAAATGTCGTTTACCTTCCCGCTAGTAAGCGGTCCCTATTTATCTACTTGCACCCGAGGGTGCTTTCGAACTGCTAGGTTGGCAGGCGCTGGGACCGAGCAACGGGAGCGCATCCCGCCGCGGGGATTCGAACCGCCAACCATGCGATTGGTTTTACCCACAGCGCCACCCCCGTCCCATTTACATTTACTCCCAGTTAGTCTGCATTTTATAGTGAAGCAGCCTGATTCAGGTAGCACAGTGGTCAGGGATGGAAAGATGCAGGCAGAAACTCATGTCTGAATGGTGTGGCAAGACTTTTAAAGAGTTGGTTCTAGTGGAGTGGAATTGAGGCTGAGTTTCAGGCAGCATAATGTAATGAGCAATATCATCACACAGAAGCATTTAGGCTTTGCTTTGGGTATATTAAAAATTATTTGGATGTAGATTAAATGACTGAATGTTTAAGGTTGAGTTTAGGCATTAGGAAAATGGCTTTTAATTGGGAGAGGGGAGTTAGGAACATTTATGATATATACCCCACCTTTCTGTGAAATAACTTAGCTTGGTGTACATGGTGCCCTCTGGTGCCCTCTCCCACACTTTTATCCTTGCAAAAAAACACACCCTGTGAAGTAGGTTAAACTGATAGATAGTTACTGGCCCATAATTGGTCACTGAGCATAATAGCAGACTAAAAACTTGGACCCCTACTTCTCAGGTCTTAGTCCAACACTCCAACCACTACACCACTCTGGCCCAGCCTGCTGGTTCACACACGCTACAATTGCTAAGACAAGCTATTGCAGAGTAAATGAATATAGCAGGTAGAGGAGAGCCTTCAACAAGTGTTAAATGAGGGGCTCAGGTAGTCTTACTTTCCTACAAAAAATGGGGGTTACATGTATCCCTGTTTCCATCTGAAATGTTGGAGACCACTTTAAGTCAGCTCCAAGCCCAGGCAGGGCCATATTGATGGCCTTAGCTGGCAGTCCAAGGGTAGCTAGCAGCTCCCATTTCAGTTCCCCACAATGCCCCGGAACACCTGACGCAGTGTCATTCTGGGGCATCATTGGAAATTAAAATGGAGGCACACAGCATGGAGGGCCCAATGCTGATGTCAATGCTGGAGAGTCCTACTGCCTTGGGACGCTTGATGTTGGACTAAGTTTTATTATGATCACCAAGTCTCAGAACTGGAAATGTTTTGAATTGCAGAGCTCAGCTTTGGTACGTGCATGCCAGTAACAACATACTGCCTCAAAATGTATATGGAGCGTGTTTGCCTCACCACTGACCATCCACAACCCCCCACCAAACATCTGACCTCTCCACCAGGTGTCTAGACTAGAGACAGGGCCCCTGGTGCAACAGGAAGTTCCACAGGGCTTACTTCTGAGCAAGCATGTTTACGATTGTAGGGTTGCATACCCTAACAGCGCATATGCAACGTTTGTGGGCATATGCATGGATGAGAGTGCTAGGGACAAAGATGTACACACACGAATACCCCCAACTCAAGGGATTTATCTTTCAGAGGGATGCCAAGTGAAAAAGAGGTTCCCCCACCTTGAACAGTTGTTCAGAATGGAGCATTTCAGTCTGTCATACCAGTAGCCCTGTCCTCTTTAGAGGAGAACCTGAGGGACGACTATTCTAGTAACCCACACTAACGGAAGTGTAACAAGGCATCCCCAAAGGCAAAAAAGGGGATAAAATGGGTACTGTGATGTAGGGTTGCCATTATTTTGAAGAGCAAAAGAGGACGCATTTGCCGACTTCTACTTTTAACTATGGATCGCTATGACGCCTCTCATTTTACATCCCCATGAGAAAGAGGACGTGTCCTGGGGAAAAAGAGGGCATATGGCAACCCTACAAGCAAGGGACTGACAACCAGAAAATCCTCCTGCTAAACGAGCAGTGCGGGCACATGAGGCCGGGGGTCGAGGAGGGAGTGCACAGCCCCGTCTTTTCTGGCCGCCCCAGGACTTGGGGGGTCGCTCGCTCCCGTCGCTCTGCAACAATTACAGCATTCAGGGCTGCTTTCCTTATCCCCGTTGCCCTTCCCATAGCTCATCTAGAACCCCACCCGGACTTGAATATTGGCGGAGCGCGATGACTCCGCTCCGCGCCAACCAATCCACAAATTTTGCAGCCTTTTGCAGCAGGGGCAGCTGTCAGCACGTCCCAACGGAGCCTGCCAGATGGCTATCGCGATAAAAGCCTCCTGGGAGTCTGCGCCCTCCTAGCCCCGAGAAAGGAGGCCTCTGATTCCCAGCATGCAGCGGGAAGGCATGACGCAAATGTTCCGCGACGGCAACGTCACCAACAGCTGTCGCGGCGCGATCAGCAGAGGGTGCCGCGGCGGCGGCGGCGTTGCCACCATCGCCCCTGCAGCAGCAGCAACACCTGGCGGGAGCGAGGGCGGCGGCGGCGCTGCTGTTCCGGCGGCCCGTCGGGCGGCGCTGGGAGGGCCGGGCGGGGGGATGGCGGAGCCGGGCGGGGCGTCGTCCGGCACGGGCGGAGGCGGCGGGAGCTCGTCGGGGCCTGGAGCGACGGACCCGGCCTCGCTGCCCCCTGGCGACGCGCAGCTCATCGCCCTCATCGTGGGGCAGCTCAAGAGCCGCGGCCTCTTCGACGCCTTCCGCAGGGACTGCCTGGCCGACGTCGACACCAAGGTAAGCGCCCCTCCCCGTAGCAGCCCCGCGGAGGGTCTCTCTGCAGGATCGTAAGGGGAGGCCTCGGCTAAGGAGTTGCCAGGATTACAGGGACTTTTCTTTTTATTCCCTTATCCTCTCTTTTCCCTAGTCCCCACCCAGCCCCGTTATGGAGGCACTCGCCCCAGCCAACGGGGATGGCGAGAGTTGCAGTCGCCCGGCTTCCCTGCCTCTTCGGCTGGGGGAAGCCGACACACGAGTTCGCAGGAAAACCATCTCATAGCCTGCACTGTATCCCTTCTGATCCAAACTCCCTGAGGTGGGGGAGCTTTGCTGGCTCTTGTGGTGTGGTCTATTCTGGGAAAGGTATGCACAACCCCAGACAAAACATTTATTTTCCTTTGGTGGTCACATGGCTTGCACTCTTGTTTTTGTGTTTTGTGCAAGTCGGAGTACAAGATACACCCATGTTAACATTCTTATATGGTCACAGAGGTTTTGGAGCATCTTTGTAGCTTGTCTTTGGCTTATAACTTCCTGTATATGTTTCCTGGGGGGGTGCTTAATTATTATTATTAGGCAACTCTCAAAAAGAGTAAAATAAACCAAAATAAATACATTCCAGTCCATGTTACCACTGAAAGGACTATAACTTAGTGGTTTTATTCCTTTGTGTTTTGGAAGTTAACCCCACTACATTCAGTGGCCTACATGTAAATAGGCATAAATGATAGTCTGTCTAAGCCTTATAAAGGAGTAGGAGGAGGGTATGTTGGTCCTGTAATCCATCAATATTTTCTGGGGGGTGCAGGTACATAGATATTGGCTGAATCTCATTGAACAGGGTATTTAGGTGTGTAACCCACAACAACTGAATTTTACCATGGCCTCGCAGACACTGATTGGAGTCTAGCTGGAGTTTTATTCCAGGATTTGAATGACAGAGCTAGTTGATTATGGAAAAATCAGTTTAGGATATTCCAACTAAACATTAGGAAGGACTTTCTATCTGTAAGAACTGTTTAGCAGTTGAATGGACCAACTCAGGAGGTGTTGGAATCTTCTTCAACTCCAGCTGTAGTATACTTATTCTACGGTGTGTGTGCTCATGTAATTTTTCATGGCTACATTCATATTTGGTTTTTCATAAGTAAAAACAAACCTGCTAAAGGCAAATGACGCCAATCCTGTTGAAATTTAATTGTAGGGTAAATAAACAAGTGTGTTTCAGTGTGGTGTCAGTGGTCTGTGTGGATTTTGAAAGAAACACTTCAGGATTATATTAATTGAGTTATTTTGTTTAGCCAGCCTACCAGAATTTGAGACAGAAAGTGGACAACTTTGTGTCTACCCACCTGGATAAACAGGAATGGAACCCAGCAATGAACAAAAACCAGTTGCGGAATGGCTTGAGGCAGAGCGTTATTCAGTAAGTAAAAGCTGCTAAAATATGTGACAATAATGAATTGTTTTTTAACTCATTTGCACCTTCTACATTTGCACAAGACCCCTAAATTTTGATGGGATTGTCTAAGAAACACTTCTGGTAGATTGTGGCTCTCCATCCATTGAAATTACTCAAAATTTCATTGCTAATCAACACCATGTTTCTTCAGGAGTGTCACTTGTGGCTGTCTAATGGAGATCTGCACGCATCCACAGCTTTAAGAGGGAAAGAGCATCTGATGAACTTGCAGTCTTAGTTCTGTTTGCTTTTACCAACTTCCAGCATGAGATACAGTAGCATGATGAGCTTAATGTCACTGGGCTTGGGGTGCTGTCCAACAGAGTGAAGTAGTGTTTTGCTCCTTGAACTATTGCTGTAGTGTAACTAATCCAGTTCACTAAACACAATGTGTTCTTTGCAAACACGTTCTTCCCTAATTTTGTTGAAGGCCAGGCTGGGTTAGCTGTATGTTCAATGTACATAATTTTAATTTTATATAATAAGCTGCTGTGTTCCTGACTGATAGTGATAGGATTCAAGAAATGGTTATTGGAACGTGCTTAGAATGAGAGCGGGAGGTGACTTGCAAGCTTTACGGAGTACTTCCATGATGTTGCTTGGAAGTCAGTCCCATTGTATGCAGAGATGCTTTTTTCCATATATGTGCGCATAGGGTTGCAGCCTTAATTTATTAATCTGCATTATGGCAGATTAGTTATTTAGAAGACTTGTAGCTTGCCTTTTGGCTACAAGAGGCCGCATGGTGGCGTACAAAATAAATTTAAAACAAATACAGATATAAATCATAGTAATAGCACAATAGGGACGCGGGTGGCGCTGTGGGTTAAAGCCTCAGCGCCTAGGGCTTGCCGATCGAAAGGTCGGCAGTTCGAATCCCCGCGGCGGGGTGCGCTCCCGCTGCTCGGTCCCAGCGCCTGCCAACCTAGCAGTTCGAAAGCACCCCCGGGTGCAAGTAGATAAATAGGTACCGCTTACCAGCGGGAAGGTAAACGGCGTTCCGTGTGCTGCGCTGGCTCGCCAGATGCAGCTTTGTCACGCTGGCCACGTGACCCGGAAGTGTCTCCGGACAGCGCTGGCCCCCGGCCTCTTGAGTGAGATGGGCGCACAAACCCCAGAGTCTGTCAAGACTGGCCCGTTCGGGCAGGGGTACCTTTACCTCTAATAGCACAATAAAATTAAAAAGAACTAAGTTAAAAACTAAAGTAGTACTGAAAATCAGCAGAATTCAAAGTTAAAATGATCCCCAATGCCTGGTGAAATAAGGTAAAGGACTCCTGGATGGTCCAGGTCCAGTCATAGGCAACTATGGGGTGTGGCGCTCATCTTGCTTTTCAGGCCAAGGGAGTTGGCATTTGCACACAGACAGCTTTCGGGTCACGTGGCCAGCATGACTAAACCGCTACTTGCACACAGGACCGTGACGGAAACCAAAGCGCACGGAAATGTCGTTTACTTTCCCGCCGCAGCAGTGCCTATTTATCTACTTGCACTGGCGTGCTTTTGAACTGCTAGGTTAGCAGAAGCTGTGACTTCATACAATTATTGAAAAAGCCTTTCCTGCCAACCATCTGTACCTCTGAAAGCAAGGAGTGCAAGGTCTCTGACAGTCATAAAACAGTAGACAGACTCTGGTGGAAGATGGTCCTTTGAATTGCCTCGCCTCAAATTATTTAGGAATTTATTGGTAATCACCAACACCTTAAATTGTTCCTGGAAAGAAATCAAAAGCCAGTGTCTTCCAGTAACGTGGTTACTACCTTTTGTACTTGCTAAAGCTTCCAAACAATTTTTAAGGACCACCTCACATGAAATATGCTGCAAAAATCCAGCCTTCGTGTGGCCACATCTGCTGCTGCTTCAAAAATGATGCCGCCAGCACACTAGTTGAATCAATGCAGAGACATGCAACAGCCAGATTGCCTTTAAACTGCACTTCCTTTAAAGGATCAGGTCCATAATCTAGGGGTGCTCCTTGATCTGGCACTGCTCCTGGATGCTTTGGTTGCTGCTGCACTCCTAGACTACAGACTTCGGGGGTTTTTGCCCACATACAATCTGTGGTAGTGTTCAAGCAATGGTTCATTACTTCCATTGGATGAAAAAGAGAAAGCTGGGTGTTATATACATTTGGCAATATCATATGAAACTTCACCAGGAAGTGGTTTGACCATGACAATGTGATCGCTTGGACAACCCTTCCTGTGTTTTCAAACCATCCATTTCATCATCACCAAAGACTTAAGTTGAGAGTGTGCCCTGCTACATGTATTGCTTGATGTCAAACTGAGGCAGCCCCATGGCTGCCATGAAAACCATGAAATCTAGAGGTGGTCTTGGCATGAATACTGGAGAAGCCTTCATTGGGGTGTACAGTCAGAAGTAAATGAACATGGGCTGTAATAATTATGATGAAGCTTAAATGTAAAAATGACAGGGACCATTCACAAAACAATATTGCTGAAATACCTGACATCTGGGCATTGAGTGTTGGCATTAAGCTGTGAGTGTCGTCCATAGTTGCAGTGAACCTAGAGGGTCATACATAAGTCTGTCTCAATGGCTGTATGACTCCATCAACATAAATCACAGCTTACATGCTAGGTATTTCTCTTGTATGATAAGCTCATGGTAAGTTACAGTGGTGCCTCGCAAGACGAAATTAATTCGTTCTACGAGTTTTTTCGTCTAGCGAATTTTTCGTCTTGCGAAGCACGGTGTCGGAAAAGTTTTGGAAAAGCTTCAAAAATCACCAAAGTCTTCAAAAACCTCAAAAAAGGCTACCACACCGTGTGCTATGAGTTGCTCCTCGAAGTCAAGTCGCAACTGTATTAACGGTGTTAAGAAAAAGGAAACAAACTTGCAAGACATTTTCGTCTTGCGAAGCAAACCCATAGGGAAATTCGTCTTGCGAAGCAGCTCAAAAACCGCAAAACCCTTTCGTCTAGCAAGTTTTTCGTCTTGCGAGGCATTCGTCTTGCAGGGCACCACTGTATTGTTGAAACATCCTGAGTTGCATTTATAAGCCATCTTCCTTGATGGAGGCATGTTCAGGTTAAAACCTCTAGTTCCATAATTTTCAATTGTGAAGTAGGACAGTGAGGGCTCATCCACAGGTCCAAGTGTTTTTGCTCCCCCCCCCACAAAAAAAACTTATCTTATCACTAAATTGGAGCAAATGTCAGTATGGAGAAAACACAATTGACGTTTGCTCCAATTCAGCAGTAAACAGTGGATTTCCCCAGAGCAAAGCAGCGGGGTAGCAGGTGTGGATGAGCCTTGAGACAGTGGTTACTATGAGAGCTTTCCCCAGGCCATCTTGTAGTCAGATTCATGTGCCTCTGAAGTGGTTCAGCCATGGAGCAGAAGTTGCTTATGCATTGTGCTCCATTGATTCTGTAACAGGTTGTTTTGCTGCAAGCAGTCAATGGCAGGGAGACATGCTAAGCTCGTCATGTCCTGGTTGACTTCCTTGCTCAGTTTTTGTTTCGAAACATGTTGTGTACACCACCAGCTGAGTTCTCTTTTGTTTGCCTTCATTAATTCTGGGGATGCACAAATGCAGACACTTCCAGACAGCCTGTTTAAATGTACAAATTTGCTTGTTACCCCATTTCTAGTGCAGTTAGCACATCACTTTTCTCACTGCAAAAAGTCCGGTAAGAAAGGTGATCAGAAATTAGGCTTGAAATTGTGGGACAACAACCCCTAGCTGGCAGTGCCATATAATCTCCGCACAAACGTGAACGTTCAATAAACTGGTGTTGTATAACCTCTGCGCGTTTTGCATGACTATATTGGCATGAATGCTTTTCCAGCAGCCAGCCTGGAAGCTCCTTGTGTCTCCATCTGCTACTCTTAAGTACCCAGGGGGCCCTGCAATGAGAGTATTGCTGCAGCTGTAGAGGGCCTGCCCACCAGGCTGGCAGCACAGCAGCACCAACCTGCATTGCACGTAGCTGCCATTTTTAGTACGTGGCACAGTGCACAAGCTGCAGGAGCTGGAAGAGCATTGGAACAATCTGACCCTGGAATTTGTGCCAGGCCAGGCATGCCCTTCAGGGAGACCAAGTGTCAGAGACTTCAGATCTTCTTAAGTGCCCACGTAGACTCAAAACAATATTGGCTGTTTGGGTGTGTTTTTTCTACCCAGGCGGCTGCTTCCCAACGGCTGTGCAGTGTCTCTGTGTTTGCCTCCCCTGGCCTGTTGCAGACATGACTTAACCCCACCAGACAGCCCATGCCCTGCTCTTTTTATCCAGCACAGCCTTGAAGTAATAAGTCGCTTTTTGGTTTCTGACACTGTTCCCAGAAAAGCTCTTTGTCTTGTGTTGCTTGTGTTTATTTTTGTTTGTCTTGTAAAAAGTGCCGGTGTGTCTAGACTGGCAGATGTGGGGAGCAGCTGATCGCGGCAGGTCCTGGGGTAAAGGCCGCCTTTCTGCTTTTTCGTCATAAGTGCACTAGCCAAAAAGATCACCTCCCCTCATATCCCGCCTATCTCCTCCAGTGTGATGTTTTTTTCCTCTTGTTGATGCCAAGTCAGGTTTTATTTGCTGCTTTGTGTGCCATGGACACCCTGCAGTGGCTCCCACCCAGCATACATTTTTTTTAAAGCAGTTGGGTGAGCAGATGTCTGCTGCAGGTTCTGCTGGGGCCCTCAAAGGCAGCTGGTTCAAAACCTCTTGGTTTTCTTTTCACCGGGTAGAATGCCTGTCTAGTGATACAGGAGCTACCAAAAGAGCCATAGTTCACACCATGTTAATGCTAATTGCAGCTGACATGATGGCTGTGGAGGGCTCCAGTGGGGGGAAGAAGGGAAGCTTTCTGGAGGAGCTGAATGACTCCTTTGTCTCTGCCCCAGGTCGGGGATGCTGGAAGCTGGAGTGGACAGAATTATTTCTCAGGTGGTGGATCCAAAACTAAACCACATCTTCAGGCCGCAGATAGAGAAGGCAATTCATGATTTCCTGGCTGCGCAGAAGAAAGAGGACTCAGTGCCAGCTCCTCCCCCGGAGCCGGAGAGTCAGGATCCTTCCCCTCCATCTCAAGATGCCTCGTAAGGTCTGGTATTGCCGCTTCTCTCCCTTCCCCCTCTGCATGCACTTGCAGCCCTTTTGTGTCATCACTCATGTGAAGAATGTCAATGGCACTAGCTAAGAGGCCAGAACATGCTGGGCTAGTGCCAGAATTGCTGCGAGAGGAAAGAACAAGCTGTGATCTTTCAAGATCACAAGCCTCCTTAACGGAATATGATTAGAAACTTCACTTTATTCTTTTGGGCTTCTTTTCTTTTTAGCAGCAATGCACCTTCAAATAGGCTATGGACCTACTTGGATTACTGAGGAACTGCTTGGGCACAAAGGAGTAAAAGATATGCATAAGGAAGATGCTATCTGGAAGATCTGGGAGCAGAGGCTGGCTCTAATGAGAGTCCATTAATTCTGTGGACCAAGCAGTTCTTGGAAAATGGGGAGAGCTACTTCAATTTATTTGCAGAGGCATCTTGCTTTGGTTGATTTAAAGTGCAATCTTATGGATGTAAAGCTACAGGTCAGGCAAGCTGTCTGAATAATAAAAATTGCTAGTGGCGTTCTTCTATCCCAAGATGTCATACTTGGCACTACAAAACTAAACATTCTGCATCAAGAAATAAACAGCTTTGAGGGTCAAGCAGTACATAAATTTTATAAAATAAAATAAGAAGTGATGGATTCTGCTGGGGATCATAATTTTTTATTGCTTTGTATCCTCTCCTGGTCACTTAGGCGTTCTGAGGTTGTGCCACCTTATCCTCTAGGTCTGCCTCCCACAGCCTGATGCTGTCCAGATGTTTTCGGCTATAATTCCCATCAGCCCCAGCCAGTGATCAGGGATGAGCGGAGTTGCTGTAAATCAACTGCAACCAGGTTGCAGAAGGCTATTATAGCGTGCATGCCCTCAGCAGAAGCCAAATGGCCATGGAAGAAATGGATTGGGCAGTTAGCCATCTCCTGTTAATAGAAGCCTACCAGCAGATCATCAGATCTGACTTGCCCTTCTGTAGATGGGTTGACTGTGAGTGGACAGGTGGACAGGCACAGGGCCTGGCACTCTTCAATGCAGAGGAGATGGTCTGGTGTGCAGAGGTCCAGAAGTGGAGAGAGAAGGGAAAGGGCTGGTCTCTGACATCATGCTTTATGTGCCTCCAAAGCCCAGTGCAAGGTCTGACCCTCTTCTGGGCTCAAAAGAAGGGTGGAGATTCTCCCTGACATCACACTGTGCATTGGAGGCACTCTGAAGCTGCCATCTTTGCTGTTTTCAAGCCTCTCATTACTTGCCACGGTGTTGGGGATGGGATCCTGCCCCTCACTGATAACCACAGCTTCTGGCTTTGGAGAGACTATATCTGTGGTTCTCTGCCCTTGTGCCAGTGCTGAAATTATGTCTTATTGCCACTGCATGCTGGTGCACAGGATCAAGCTGAAGACAAACTGTGCAACCAGCTTTAAGGTGGATTCAAGGCCCTTTTGGTTTTTTCACTACTAAATTTAAATCATGCAACTTTATGGTATTTGGTGGCTTCAATTTTTGTATGCTCACGTGAAACTCCCAACTAAAACTTTAAATCCCAAAAAGGTAGCAGTCTCAAAATTGGTGCAAGTAACTTTCTAATTAACCAGCAACTGTCTTTTAACTTTACATTAAGCACTAATTGTTGTCTCTTCCTTTTGCAGTGCATTTTTGACGTTAAAGCGGCTGCAGTTGCAGAACCCAGACTGAATCTGGCAGTGGGCTACATACATATCTGCAGGAATACAGTTTGTCAACTAATATCAACCGTGGCTGAAGGGAGGTTTTGGCAAAAGTCACACGTGGTTTCTACGTAGTGCAGAGGGATTGGTTAAATGTTGAAAATGTATTGCTATGGGCAGAAGTAGCATGTGTCTTCACTAATTCTGTATTGGGGGGATTGTTGCCACCTTTGTGGAAGCGGTAGGGTGAAAAATGGTTCTGGTGTGATATTAGTAAAATTGACGGTGGTTGGGATGTAGCAATAGGAATAAGTGGGTTTGGGGTATGCTTGGTTTCCTGGGAGGCTACAGTCTGTTGGGAACCTTTCTAGAGGGGTTTGGACAAGGGAGCGTTCAATGTACGAGCATGAAGCTGATCATTTACCAGCAAAGGATCACAGAGTGCTAGATGCTTACTTAAATTCAGTAATAACTCACAGTGCCCACCTACCTCTGACACAACTGTATAAATGGTCCATTGTTGGCTATCTGGGTATATCTAGGGACAAGCAATCAAGCCTCTGTCAAATTTCTGGAAGTGGTATGCACCATGCCTTGCAGCTCGGCTCTTTGGCCAGGCTGATCAAGAAAGTGTGTCAAAGTGAGTGTGGAGCAAGAGACTTCTTTTGTGAGCCTTTCAACCGAGGGAATGTTCTCTTGCCTGTGAGATTCTTCAGGTGCCTGTTAGAAGCTGCTTAGAGGGCTGCATAAGCTCTCAAGTAGGCATTTGTGCTCAAGTATTTGACCAGCAAATATCCAGAATTTTTTTTATAATAAAATACTAGAAAAGCCTAGTTGTGTGAGAGATTTTCTTTCGATACAATTCTTCTCATACCCAGGAGGTGATGTGCCAACACAGTGGTCTCCACTGAAAGATAATTGTCCACCTTGAATTTCTTCAGGGTCTGTCAGGTTGCAAAGCTTTTTAAAAAAATCAACTTCTTGACATTTGAATTACTATTCTCATCACATTGTGTTTCCTTATAGCAGTCCCTTCACTGTGACTAGAACATAGGGCTCTCTATAGAAAGCAGCGCATGAATATTTCTAATATTCACAGAACAATCCAAACCCTGGCTGTGGAGCAGTTAGGCAGAGCTGAGCAGTGGATCAGCAGCCACATCTGAAGCTCTGCCACTTGTACCAGCCAAAGTGGGCAATTTTGTCAGTGATTTTTGCTGCACCAGCTCCAAGGTTGAAATGAGAGACACCATTTGGGCCCCCTCTCAAGGGAGATGGAGCAGCTTTGGCTCCTTGGCTGACTGTTCCACCCCTGCCCTTATAATGATTTAAGTCAAGGACCTACACTTGCTACCTCAGTTGCCTGCATTTTTCGGGGGGCACAGCAGTGGCCTCTGCAGTGGGGGGGGGCGCTGCTGGCAGTGCCCAGTGGAGGGATGCTTCCAGCAGCCCAGGTCTCAGGGTTTAGGATTGCTCTGTAAGGAAGCAAGTGATAGGAGAACGCACAGAGGTGTTATTTAAGGGTGGAGGTTTTTTTAACATTTTAAGAGGCTGCAAACTTTGGAAATATTAAATGTAAGAGTCAGGTGTTTAGTACGTGAAACTTCCTGACATGGATACAAAGGAATGTGTTATGCTTCAAGCAATTTTTTTTGCACAGTGTATTTATTTATTGTGTTCTGAACTGTTTTGAACGTTAATTATTGTAACTCGCCCTGGGATCTTAGGGTGAAGAACAGGTAATAAATCAAATAATAATAATAACAGTAGTAGTAGTAGTAGTAGTAATAATAATAATAATAATAATAATAATAATAATAATAATCAGCAGCAGCAGCAGCAGCAGCTTGGGGAGATGGCTACTGCTTTTCAGTTGTAACAGAAATTCTTGTGTATCTGCCTAGAAAGCAGTTGACACCAACAGAGTTTCTGTCGAGACGTGTCATTGCCCATGCACCTGAAATTTGTGCACCTAGTGCCAAATGATGACATGAAGGATCATCTCATTCCCTTATATATCCAGTCGATCACTGTGCTCCGCAGGTGAGGGCATCCTGCAGATACTGTCTTACCAGGAGGTCCAAGATTGGGATTGGACCTATCCTTTGGAATTTCCTCCTGTTAAATATTAGACAGGCGCCTTTTCTATTGTTTTCCCCCAGCACCTACTGAAGACCTTCCTCTTTTAAGTAGAGGGCTTTCCCAATCTGCATGTGCTGAAATTGTTTTTAAAATGTTTTAATTGTTTTGTGGCTTATATATTTGCTGTCCTGGGCTGCTTTGGGAGGACGATGAGAGATAAATTTAATTACTGAAATAGAAATCCAATAAATAGTGGCAAAAGGTAGAACAGGAGGAATTCTCAATTGGTTTAACAATAGAAGTAACAAAATGGCCCCCTGCCCAAATTATATTGCTGAAATGAAAGTATGAAAGCTTGGTTTGACCAGGAGTAGATTTGTGTGTGGAAGGACTGTGAGCCCTGCTCAGTTCTGGCACTCCTGGGCTTGGAATTCTTTAATTCTAAGTTTGTGCCTTTTATACCAGGTTCTGTTTGGTGGGTCTCAGGGTTCTAGGTCTGTTTTTGACGATGTTATACTAGAGTAAGTATTTGTAAAGTGATATTCTAATTTTGGTAGAAGGCTTTGGATTCAGTTAGAGTAGAAGTGTATACGTTTGTTTTTGATTTGGATTTCATTTCAAAGGTAGGGTATTTTTAGAAATGGGGGTGGGGGTTGGTTGATAAAAGTACAAGTTGCTGTATCAGAAGCATAATGCACCTGCACTAGATTTGTAAAAGATATTCATCCACTTCCTCCTTTCATATCCACGCTTTCTTTATACCAGCCTCAAATCTCTGCTTCAGCAACCTTGAATTGAAAACTGGGGAGAAGGGAGTACTTCTTGTCTCACGTAAGCCATGTGAAAGTACTGGTTGTCCTTAGCCAATTCTTTGGCAGGTTATGAAGTGTCCCTGTAATTTGTCGATCCCTTTCACTGATCTGTGCAGCCTGGCCCATGTGGCTGAATATAATATCCAGTCCATGGACCTGGCTTCTCCTCCCAAGTCTATTCCCCACCTCCCCTGCTCATATATGAGCATTATTCAATCTTGGTTCCCCTCCTTGTCCTTTCATAGCAAGGTCCTTCACCTTGTGGGAATCCTGCAGAGACTTGGACTATCCCAACAGAGTAGCTCCTGGCAGTAGGCAGCTTCCAGATACCATTTTTTGCTTTTTGGTATCTCTCACTAGGGTGGTATGGGAAATGCTTTCAAAGAGATGGGAGTGCAAATGCTCAGCTTTCACAGGAGCCTAATGACACCTTGGCTTCACACTTGGGACTTTCCCTTTGTCCATCCCGGCATATGCAGGAAGCAATGCTGTTGAAAGGCTATACATGGCTTAAGAGGAGGGAGAAGACTTGGAGGAAGGTCATAAGAACATTGCAAGTTGCCTTGTCCTGAGTCAGAGCACTAGCTTGTCTAGCTTGGAATTGCCTGTGCTAGGCATGGGGAACATGTGGCCGTCCTCCAGCTTCCGTCAGTGCCTGCTGGCATGGGCAGTGGGCAGAGATGATGAGAGTTATAGTTCCAACATCCAGAGGACCATATGTTCCTTAGCCCTGGTCTACACTGACTTTACAGTGGCTCTCCAGGGTTACAGACAGGTGTCTTTTTCCAGCTTTATGTGGAGATGTTCTATGAATCATTGGTTATTTACTTTGGCTCATAAGGGGAAAATGCAATCATCTAAAAATTCTGACACCACCTTGCATTGCCTCTGAGGAACTAAGCAAATAAAGGCACCCAGTGTTGATGTGAAATCACCAAAGAAGCTGTCTTGCATTTAACTAATGAATGCAGATCAGGTTTCCTTAATCTTTATTCCATGCTGCTAGTCAAAAGAGCAGAATTGGGGAGGTGGTTATGCATGATCTTTTATCAGACCCTGGATTTCTACGGCATAGAGGAGGAATAAGTTAGAACTTAACGTATTCCAAGACCCTTGTGTAGATGGTGGTGAAGGGTTTAATAGCGTTGTAAATCTGACTGTTGGCTGAAGTCTGTCCCTAAAAGCAGCATCACACTTCACACAGCATTTCTGCATGCCCACCAGTGTTAATTAATGGGGGTTAAATTTGGAAGGACATGCATACTTATTTAAACACTTGAGAGCACATTTCCAGGAAACCTGGACACACATTATTAGCAGCTAAGCTAAACTGCACCAGTATGGTATAATCTACTAGGCACAGTCATGCTGTCTTTAGAGTTGAGTCTCAGCTACCTATCTTTGTCAAGAGTCATTCTTACCCAAATTGGTCTAGACCATCTAGACGAGTTTATTCTGTTCAGTTGATGCCACATTTTCCATCCTTCTACGCTGTCCTGTTATATTTTGAGATGGTAAGTGCTAGGGTGAGGACATCCTATAGGTGAAATGACTAGAAGTGGTAGGCCCAAGTGATGCTGGGTAGAAGAAAAGGAGACCCCTTTTCATGGTTTCTGAGGGATTTGAAAGAGTAGACCAGCCAAGGAGAAGAGAGGAAGGCAGACTCCCAATTCTTCTGACATGCTACCAGTCGAAAGAATCATCCTGGGTGAGTATACCTGCCTAACAGTTTAAGAAAGTAATCCTAGTCCTACACATGTTTAGAAATAAGCCATTTTAGGTGCTGGGGCTTGCTACCAAATCAGTGTGCATGCTAAGGCTGCAATCCTAACAGCATTTAATTGAAAGTACCATTGAATTTGATTTATTGGAAAAGCAAATGTGCTTAAGAATGCAGTGCAAAGCCAAAAAGTAATGGGCCCACTCTGTCTGGCCTTTAGCCCCCACTGAAGCATCTTGGAAAAGTTGCTGACTTTCTTCTGTCTCCTTGGAAAACATCACTAATTATTCCACAATGAAAAACATGATGCAATTTAATATTTTAACATCTAAATATTTAACATTGACAGTGGAAGCCTGTTTTACAGCCATCCAAGTGGATTGCCTAGGGCAACAGTGAAGGACTTTTAGAGCAGCCGGTTTTATTTATATGTGTCATTTGTATACCACCCAACTAATGTCCTCTGAGTGGTTAACAATAAGTTAAAAACCAGAAAAACAAACAAGAGTCCCTAAAATTAATAAAATCACCCGTGCTAAAAAACTGAATACATAAATTAAACCACTACCAGCAAACTTACACCACACAGCTAAGTATTGAAGATCTTAAAGTACCTGGGGAAATAAAAAGGTTTCAGGTCATACCAAAAAACCAAGGGAGCTTCTCTGTGGACGATGTTTCATAATTGGGGCACCCCTACCAAAATGGAGGGCACTGAGAAGAGCCTCTGAAGATTTAGGGCCCAGATAGGTAAGTTTACAGCATTTGAATTCCTCTCTCTGTATAAAGGCTGAACCCCCCAGCAGCCACGACAGCCATTTTGTGGCTATGCCCTCAACGCTTTTTCAAAATTCCAAATATTGGGTCAAAAAGATTGGGAACCCCTGGTACAAGTTGATCTATTGACAACAGCAGAAATATTTAGGAGGTCTCGTGGGTGACATGATTGTAACTTTTTCCAGCATTCCTGGGAGCAAAGTGCTTAGGTGTGTTTTGTGATACCCAGGGACAAAGTAGATACAAAATGGATGAAGCTTGGGTCTTAAACTAGATGTATTCTTGGGTAACATGAAATACTTGGAGGTGATAGATGTTGTTGTTGTTGTTGTTGTTGTTATCCTTGAAGTTTTTCCCCCCAGATTTCCAAGGTGGTGAATCTTGTAACCTTAAAGGCATCCTCCATGACCCCAGGCCTTCTGATAGGAGCATCCTTTCATATTCTCAGTGACTTCTTGGAAATCTGGATAGAAAGCTTTCAAGGACTCTTTGGTTTAATGTGCTTTGTTGTTGGCATCTGTCTGTCTCGGAAGACAGTGGAGTGCACCTCCGGGAGTGAAGTCAAACTGCTATATTAGCAGCACTGAAGGGACCTCCCCAGGGCACAAGCCTGGGCAATGTGTATGGAGGTCCTGGGCTGCCCAGACATCAAGACCCCTCTCTCGGCCACCCTGATGTGGTCCAAAGGAAAGCAGAGCAATACATTTGGCAGGAGCTTGGCTGCAGGAGTTGCCAGAAAGAGGTGTGCAAGGCACCATGACCATCTTGGGGACTCCACTCTGGATTTGTGTAGGGCTTACTCCTTAGCTTTTTTTCCTTTTTCCTGAAGATATCCTGCAAAGCAGAGGAGGTTTAGGATCAGAGTTTTCCTTCTAGGTAGGCTACTTTCCCAGTTTACAAGCCCCATCCGCCCCTCACTTCCCTCTACAGCATGTGCAGAAATGGCCTTCTTGACCGTTGGATCCACTCTTGGTTTCGTCCACCAGAGCCTGTCTTCTCATGCAGGGGAAGTCCCTAACTCACCAAGGGTTTGAGACCCATCGGCTACCCTCTCCTGGTTTGGCTGGCCAGTTGAAGCCATTCTCAAGGTGTGGCTGCTATTGCATACTGACAGCTTCTAGGAACCTCAGGTGAGAGCTAAGTGCAGGGTTGGGACCAAAGGTGTACAGACTACCCCAGAAGGAGCATGATGTGTCTCCCACCAAAGGTACTACCCCTCCCCTAACACTCCATGCACCCCAGTGTTCTTTAAATGCTTAACATTAACTGCACTTCACAAAATACCGCTGCACTGAACCTGTATTTGTCATGGTACTCTTAGCGGGCTGTCATGCCAAGTGAATTCTAGCTCCGTAAACTAAGCATACTCACATGGAAGTAAGTCTCATTGATTATTTTTTTCAGTTGGACTTGTAAGTGTGCTTAGAATGACAGTTTACATGATATTTCTGGAGCAAGAGCCATGTATACAAAGTAAGTGGAGCCATCACACAGAGAAGGTCATTGAGTTGGCAGTTTTACATGCGTCTCTGATGTTCTCTTGGGTTTGTCTCTTTTCAGCGCAGCTCAGGAGTGGAAAGGGTTTCTGTTCCCCCTCTCCCCCCCCCACCAGTATTTCCTGGGCAGCTGGTGAATCGGCCATTTATCTTGTCTGTCTGGCTTTTAGCAATGGCCTAAATTAAATAGGACAAGCCATGTGAGCACTGCGGCTAGTCTGCAAAGATGAACGAGTCTTATCAAAGGTGTAATTTAAGAGGTAATTGGTTGCTTTCCTTGGAAAAGGTGCCTGAGGAGCAGACAGATAATATTTATGGGTTGTGGCTCACAGGATCAAATAGGCCTTTTTCTTCCTAGAATATTTCTTAGGTTCTAATTGAAATGGTTCCTGTTTCTTTGAGCGGTCATTTAATACCTTGAATGTGCTCACTTGGAAGAGCACGCTAATAGGCCTCAGGAAGTTGCTGCATTTTTTCATCGGATACATTCATAACGCGAAAGGGCTTAAAGGATTTTCTGCCTTCTCAGCTTTCTCCTATCCTGGCCGTATGTATTAACCTGCCGAGTCACAGCAGACCAGCTGTGGATTGATTTATTTATTGGCAGAAGCTCAACCAGTGATTGGGAATTGCATTTCCAAAAAGCAGCATAATTCTTTCAGTGGGTTCCATCTATATTCACAGATTGCAAGGTCATAGATCTTGCTAAAAAAAATCTCTGAGTACATCAAATGGAAAATTTAACCTCCTTGAAGGATGCTTTTTTTTTTTTTACTTCTTTCTCATTCATACTTTAAGGAAATCTTTTGTCCTTCCCTTTATATTTTAAGTGTGACAAATGATGCTAATGTGTATTTGAAACTACAGGAATGAAAATTTATAATGTTTATGAAGTTCATCGACATTCTCCTGGTACCTCCCATTGCAGGCTTTAATATTTTTCTTTTGGGGGATAAATAGTCTGAGAGATGCCCTATTCCTCAGGCTGTGGAGATATTCTCTGATCCAAGTGGCTGACAGACTACCCCAAACATTCAGGTATTTAACTATTTGGATAAGTGGGGTGCAGAGTTCTTGGGTTGTTTCTCACACAAAAATTCATTCCCCTCTCTGTACTGCAAGGATTTGGAGAGCCTTCCTGAAGGCCACATGGAGACAATTACATCAAGTGGCAGTACCTGAAGAAAGGTAGACTGGCATTCCTAATGCCCCCCTTGCTTGCTTGCTTGCCACAAACCAACTACTGCATCTGCCTCAGAGTGAGGTAATTCTAAGCATGGTGACTCATGAGAGCAGCTCACTTTACCACTGCTTTTGCCCATAGCTTGTAGAAATTCTGGTTAAAGTTATTTTAAAATTGGGTTTAAAACAGTTTAAAATACAATTTCTAGCTGCGGTGACAAAAGAGCAGCAGCGCTCTGTTCACCTTACCTACAAGGCCTTGCTAAGGGAGAGTGAGGCCTGAAGGCCACAAATGCTGTCCTCGTTAATGGGGCAGCAAAATAATAATCAGTGGGGAGAGGAGGAGAAGTGGGTAGAAGAGGCATTTCATAGCTAAAGCAAAAAGTCAAAATGACTATCCTCCTCTCCTATTATGTTTTCTCATGCACAATGCATGAGTTAGAAGCAGGGAAACGGCACCTTATCTGGAATCTGCTACCTCAGGCAATTGTTTCAGGGTAAGAATGACCCTGTAACAGGGCAGGTTATTGTACACTTGACTGGAATTAACACTGGTGCAGAGGGCTAAGAATAGAAAGGAGCTGGTATCTTTTGTCCTTATTAAAAGGAGAGCATGTGCTGACTCAGCGGCAACACCGGCTCAGCTGCTGGGATGCACATTCTGACACCCCACAGTGGGTCACACTTTGGTCAAGGATGTCACAGTGATAGCTAGTGGGTTATGCTAATCAACTTTCTCCAGCTGGCTCTCTTGGCAAAAGCACAGCCTTCAGAAATGAGTCAGCTGGAAGCCAAGCATCGGACCCACATTTCTGTGGCTTCGTTGATGAGTTGTGGATACAAAAGCTGGTACTTTTTATGATGCACAGAAACTGGTATTTTTTTATGATGCTCGTCTCCTAGGACTCCCCTCCCCCCCCAACCTAGCTTCAATTAAACCAAGATTACCTTTTCCCTGAAGGGTATTTGGGGTTGTCTACTGCAGTGGTGAGGGACGCGGGTGGCGCTGTGGGCTAAAGCCTCAGCGCCTAGGGCTTGCCGATCAAAAGGTCGGCGGTTCGAATCCCCGCGGCAGGGTGCGCTCCCGCTGCTCGGTCCCAGCGCCTGCCCACCTAGCAGTTCGAAAGCACCCCCGGGGGCAAGTAGATAAATAGGTACCGCTTACCAGCGGGAAGGTAAACGGCGTTCCGTGTGCGGCTCTGGCTCGCCAGAGCAGCGTTGTCACGCTGGCCACGTGACCCGGAAGTGTCTTCGGACAGCGCTGGCCCCCGGCCAATAGATGTGAGATGGGCGCACAAACCCCAGAGTCTGTCAAGACTGGCCCGTTCGGGCAGGGGTACCTTTACCTTTACCTTTACTGCAGTGGTGCAGCTCCATTCAGTTGGTTGTGGATATCTGAATGCAGTGGGCAACTTGAAGAAGTGGCCGGAGTAAATATTTGAAAATCTAGAACAAGGTTGTAATGGGTGGGGGAAGCTGAAGGGTCTTTTTTAAAAAGGCAGGCATAGGAAGGAAGGACACATTTGAGGGTGTACTCAAAGTATTTGTACACGATGGTTGACTGCAAATAGTATCAGACAGTTTATATAGTAGTTGGAGTAATATGTAGGCCATTCATGTAGACTGAGCAAGGGGGTTGAGGGTCTCTTTGATTGCTGTAAAACGCAGGATCTGCTTTAATAAATATAATGGGAGGAATTCAGCATTGTGCTAAGGTGATTGTTCCATCAGGGCAAGCATCTCCTTCCTCTGCCACACTGTTCCAGAGATTTTCATTTTGATAGGACTACTGATAGGGCGGGGTACAAATAAAACATAATAATAATAATAATAATAATAATAATAATAATAATAATAAATATAATTGAACTAGATCACTGTCAAGGGCCCCTTCCTGCTCTACCATTCTCTGGTTCTATTCTCTATGGGACCATTGTTCCTCTTCCTTTAATAATAATAATAATAATAATAATAATAATAATAATAATAATAATATCTTTATTGTCATTGCCCCCTTCGGGGACAACGAAATTACTTGACTGCTCCATAAAAAACACTAATTAAACAATACAGTATAATACAGCAAGGGAGATTAGATGACTTTCAAAGTCCGGGCTTCCCATTCAGGGCCGAGATCGCTCTGGAGAAGAAGCTGTTCTTAAGACGGCTCGTTCTTGTCTTCATCGTCCTGTATCTCCGTCCCGACGGCAAGAGCTCGAAGAGACAGTGACCAGGATGCGATGGATCTTTTACTATGTCCAGTGCCTTCCTATGGCACCTTGTGGCATAAATCTGCTCTAAGGTGGAGAGTGGGCAGCCAACAATGCTCTCTGCTGCCTTAACAACCCTGCACAACCCCATATGCAAGAGGTGCTAGCCCTGTTCAGAAACCAGGCTAATGTATGAATGGGGAGCTGTGCCAAGTGGCCACCAACATCACCCCAGTGTCCTAAAGTGCAATGTGAACTGCTGCATGAAGGGTGCCTTCACATGTGAACAGCTGTACTCATGAAGGCTGCTGTGTGATGGGTTAGCTGATGCACATGATGGGGCCTGCATACGTAGACTTCCTCCACCGCAGGGTTAGTCTGCACAATGTGCAATGTCAGTGCGGCTACCTGCACCCATTCTGCACTCATGCATTTGGACTCCTGTGTGAACATAACATCTTGGTAGGGCTATTGTTTCAGTGAGATAATAGCATGTTTTTATGTTTGAGTACAGAGGCAGCTGTTACATGATTTCTTCCTTACTGATGGATACTTCAAGCTTTGCTTGTGGGACTTTCTCCTCACTGTGATAATCCATCTTGTCATTTCCCCCTTTCTAAAACAAAAACTGCTACTCTGGTGAAATCCTTGTCTGATTGTGAAGCCTAAAGAATAGCTGTAGTCATGAGCAGCTGTACTGCAACCAGCCATAAGAGGGAGATAAGATATCACTTGATTTTTCCTTCCTCCATCTTGTACCATTACCTGGCTTCATTTAAGTAGCTGACATGTACTGTTGTAGTGGCATTATTAAGGGAACATGCATTGAGCACGATTAACTTTAAACACTGAATGTGCTGTGGTAAATTAGCCAAATTTCGTCGGTGGACAACCTGTGGCCCTGACCTCCATTTTCTAATGCCTCCTGAAGCTGCCCCCCATCCTTCCATCCCATCAGCGTCCCTCCCTCCCTGTGGGCTTCTGCTTTACTTCTCCTGGTTTTTAAAAGTACAGTTCATGTCATTTCAGGACAATTGGCAGTCTTTTTATTCCACGGTAATTCATTTAGAAACATACTTTCCTGGTTGTACGGCATGGGGAATCTCCCTCAATCTTCAGTTATACACATGTGTGTTTAGATAGGGATTGCTTTTACTTGCTTTCCTCTACACTAACTATATTAACTTGTTGCACTGATGGAAGAAAGGGAAATCCTCTATATTCTTAATGTGAGTAGCCCCATCAAACCCAGTGGGGTTTACTTCTGCGTACACATGCCTGTGATTTTTAATTTTAATCTTAGGTAGCCATGGTGAAAATGGAAGTGGTGTGGTTCTTATTTTGGATTCATTTAATGCATAACACTTTTTTTTGTCTCTGGCTCCACCTCAACAGCTCTGGCTCTGCCTGTTGCTGGCATGCTGCCTCCAGACAGATCACCCCCATGGGAATGTGTCCCTTAAAGACAAAAGGCTGCCCACCCCTTGGCTAATTTATCATTGTACACTGTCTTGGTGGGCCATTTTGAGGTCTGAAAGGCAGCATAGAAATGTTTTTCTATAACTAAATTAAAAACAAAATAGCCATATTAAGTTAGAAGATGTTCCAAGTATTCCAGTCATCAGATGTTTGGCTCAAGTAGTACTATAACTCATTGGTCGTCCCCTGTGTTGGTGACACTAACTCAACGTCAACACAAAACTGAACCTTTTGTCTCATTGGCCCAGTCCTGTGGAATGTTCTTCCCATAGAGATTCAGCAGGCGCCTTCTATTCTAACCTTTAAACAGTTCCTGGAAATTTTTCTGTGCTGCCAGGCTTATGCACGCAATTAAGAAAACATCTTCTTTAATAGTTAGAATCAAAGATCGCCGATCAACTATGTGAGTTTGTGTTTGTGTGTAGTTGTTGTAAGCTGCTTTGATATGTTTTTTCATGAAATGTGGTATGTGGGTATTTCCACGAATAAATGCTGTTGATCTATATGGCCATGTTGCTGCAGGGTTATATGTGGGATCTGCAAAGCACTGAGCATTAGATGGTGTTTGTAAGTTAATTTGCACATTCTTGTACATATGGAGGAAGTTTCTGTATAAAACATTTATTTGCAGTATGGAGGAAGGGATCTATGGGAGTGGATCTTTGATGATAATTGTATCGGTTTGTTTCTTTGTTTGCTTACAGATTTTAAAATATTGTTATTTTAAACAGTATCAACCATGTACAATATGAATCAATATTCATTAACACAAAGCAAGAATACAACCTAAAACAATATGAGAGCATCTAAAAGCATGTAAAATAGGTTTTCATAACCAGAAATCATTCTTTCATTTCCTATGAACCTAAGCTGGCCGCAGACCTATGTACACATTTATCTGGGACAGAATAAGTCCCATTGAACTCAATGGGGCTGAATTCTGTGTAGACAGTGTGACACACACCTCCCAAACATATTAATTCCCAAACCATCTGTCTGTTGGCGGGTATAATGAAACAGTCCTGAGAACCCAGAATTTCAAGAGCTAGCCAGTCAGCTTGAGAGGGCAGAGGCTAAAACAAACACTTTCTGCACCATCCTCCCAAATATAAAGGCTCAGTGCTGTGGCTCAGATATTGAGAGTTGGCAAATTTGGCTGCATCTGAATCTACCCTAGAACTTCTCAGCAGAAAGCCACGAGAGTCTGTCTGAGTAACCTGAACAGGAAGGAAGAATGTGAGAGGATATGAGGAAAGAAGGGGAAATAATGAAAGGAACTGTTTTGTCCTGCTACTGGATCTCAAAAGAGCTGTGCTAAACAATGGGCGTAAGTGCTGAAAACCAAACACAGGATCTGACTCAAACCTAGACTCATTGTTCCCAGGGGGCTTCTATGACGGAGTTGGTGATTGTCTATGAACTTTGATGTGCTGGCAATTAGTTCTGCAATGAGTGCCCAAAGTTTGGCAAATGTTCAGATTCTGAACTAATTCCAGTCTTAAACAAAGCTTGTGACAGTTCAAAACCTCAAGAAGAAAAGGGCTACATCAGTTGCCAGTTTGTTTCTGGATCCAATTTAAGAGGCTTACATTAATATTAAAAGCCTGAAATGACCAAGGTCCCAAATATATGAAAGGTCACCTCCTTCTCTACAGTCCCTATTGGGTGTTAAGATCAGCAGAGATGTCTCTCTTGGTAGTTCCACTACCCTCAGAAGTAGTTGAGGTGGGGATGGCCCAGGAAGAGGGCATTCTCCACAGTGGGCCCAAGCCAGGGAATTCTCTCCCTTTAGCGTTGGGTCTGGAAACATCCATCACATAGTTTTTATCATATGCTGAAGAGTAACCTCTTTACCCTGACTTTTGATGCATGGCATGAGATATATTTTAGGACCCACCCTATTCTTTTGACTGTAATTTGATTCAACTATTTTTAATATGGTATTTTTAATGGTTGTTACTTGCCTGTGACCTCATGGTGAAAGGCAATGAGATGATGAACATGACAATGAGAATGACAATAATAATAAACAATACGTAAGTCATCTAAATGTGGCCCTCCATATTATATGTCCAAAAAGTGAGGCAACTGCTGTCATATTTTTGTCCTACTCATTGAAAGGATTGCAAGGTAGTAAGCATAGTTTTCTCCTTTTCCCCTCACAAGTCTACAAGGTAAACCAGCCTCGGAGTTACGACCCACCTACAGCACACATTTAAAGCACTCCTATTCCACTTTTAATAGCCATGGCTTCAACCAAAGAATCCTGGCAAATAGTTTGTTAAAGGAGCTGAGAGGTGTTAGGAGACTCTCATCAAGCTACAATTCCCAGCATTCCTTGAGGGAAGCCATGACTCTTAAAGCTGATTCTGTCCCAAACTCAGGCTTGAAAGGATCCCGATGACCAGTCTCAGCCACGAATGACAACTCTCTCAATTATCTTACCCCCTCAACCCCCAAAGCTGTAGTTGTTTCAGATATTACAAATGTGTTAATATTGCCCCCCCAAAAAAGGTGGGGGAAATCCTGTGTACATGACCAGCACACACTCCCAGTCAGTATTTGCCTGGAAGTACTAACGGTACTAAAGGGACGTGGGTGGCGCTGTGGGTAAAACCTCAGTGCCTAGGACTTGCCGATCGTCAGGTCGGCGGTTCGAATCCCCGCGGCGGGGTGCGCTCCCGCTGCTCGGTCCCAGCGCCTGCCAACCTAGCAGTTCGAAAGCACCTCCGGGTGCAAGTAGATAAATAGGGACCGCTTACTAGCAGGAAGGTAAACGGCGTTTCGTGTGCTGCGCTGGCTCGCCAGATGCTGTCAAGACTGGCCCGTACGGGCAGGGGTACCTTTACCTTTACTAACGGTACAATATTTATATTATTGCTTAATAGCCATCGATCCTGTGGCTCTCCCAGATGTGGTCAGATTTCAACTCTCATCAACCCCAGCCAGCATGACCAGTGGTCAGGGATGATGGGAATTGTAGTTGGGCCGCAGGTTTCCCATCCCTTCATTACTGCTTTAACTTCTCTCGAAAGGTAAATGAGGATCATCAGTTGGAGGGGCTTTCTCATTCCTTTTAGAAATGTTCCAGCCTCTGTTAGATATGTATATGCAGAAATGTCAAAAACTATCTTTGAACAGTGGTGCAGAATTGGGAAAATAAAGGTGATGAAACTCCCAACTGCCGCATGTCTTGCTCATGCTGTCACCTGCGATTGCAGACATGGATACTCCAAGGTAGGATGTTTACTACAACTTTGTGTGCACTGGATTTATCTTCCACAGATGGTGATAAATGATGCTTCCTGGGCATAACACAATATCCCTCCTCTTGCAGTCTGTGTCAAAATACATGTCGTTCTGCATCAAAGACTGGGAAATTAGTTTAAAAGCATATTTTGATGAAAGAAGGGCAAGCATTTTGGACTCGTTGACATTAATGACTGGAGAATGAGGCCAGCAGACTTCCCCAAAAGAATTTAACTCCAGCTGGTACCCATTCCCTAGACTGTGTTGTTCTTGGATGGCTCAGTTAGCAGTGTAAGCAAGTTCAGGGCAGTTCAGGTGTTGCATGATTCTTATATGGAAAAGCACCTCACTGTTGATTAGATAGTGGGGACCATTCTTAAACACTGGGGATGAAAGTAAAGAATACATTTGCATACCTTTAAGGCTTTTTAGGTTATTATAAAGGGGGGGGGATTAAAATTTTCTAAATAGACTTTCCTTCTAATAAGGAACTGTAGATTTCATTTACTAAGGGCATGTCCACATTTGAGCATTATTTAGCTGTAAATCCACTTCCCCCTCCTCCACTTGAATTAGACAGGAGAGTTTCCCACACACTTATATTTGAATGTGATTATGAGGAGCAGTTTTAATATTTCTTGTTTGTGCCAATAGGCGTTTCCTTTTGTATTTATCCCCCCCAAAAAAATTGTTGATTCTGTTATGCTGATTTCGTACCAGTGAGACATGAGCCAGTGTGGTGTAGTGGTTAAGAGCGGTGGATTTGTAATCTGGGGAACCAGGTTCGCTTCTCCACTCCTCCACATGCAGCTGCTGGGTGACCTTGGGCCAGTCACACTTCTTTGAAGTCTCTCAGCCCCACTCACCTCACAGAGTGTTTGTTGTGGGGGAGGAAGGGAAAGGAGAATGTTAGCCGCTTTGAGACTCCTCCAGTTAGTGATAAAGCGGCATATCAAATCCAAACTCCTCTTCTTCTTCTTCTACACAGACAGCTGTGTGCACAGTGTCTTTTTTAAAAATTCCCTGCCTCAGAAGCAATAACCATTCTGCAAACTGCATCTAAGTGTGCCAGATAAATATACTTTCTTCTTCTAATCAAATTGTAAAGCTGCCTTGCACACACCCCTGGAAGTATTCTCACTGCAAATCCCTGAACTTGGGCTCCTTTGGGAGAAAGGGCAGCATATGCATCAAAATAAAATAATTAATAAATAAAATTGGAAGATATAATCCTGTTGAGGCTTCTGTGCCTCCAAATTTCATCCACTTCTGTGACAAGAAAAGCTATAGCCATATTTATATTCCCCATTATAGTGGATAGGGGAGGGGGGAAACAAATTTTCATTTTTTATAGATATATTTTGTTCTAAATAAGGAGTTGAATTGGAAAGTCACAGAGTGACTCTAATCGGCATTTCCAAAGCTACAGATACAGGTACAAGTTGAATCTTGATACCAGTGCACACTCCTAGATAATAATATTTTGAGAACATAAATAGGTGTGTTGAGAAGTGATGGACTTGTGGCTCCCCTTCTGTGGAGGAATTTAAGTAGAGGAGAAACTGAATGGTCCACCTGTCAGGGATACTGTAGTCTGTTGTATCCTGCACCGAAGCAGAGGATTGAACTGGATCTCCAGGCTCCCTTCCAGTTCTATGATTCTAATATCTCTAGAGGAAACCTATATTGAGGCTTTGATAATATGTCCATCAATTAAAAGTCAGGTTAATCAGATAAGTATTTCATTGAAGCTTTCCTTTTGTTATATTCTCAGTGCTATATGCATGGAGAGCAAAAACAGATTTTTCTCTAAACACAACACTCTGAGACCATTGGGTTTGCTGAATGTTCTTCAATGTCATAGCCTTGCAATCCAGTTTTGCTAAGCGATCTGAAAGACAAGTTGGGTCTCCGTAGAGGGGTCCCCGTTTGCTCCTAAATTGTGTACATTCCACAGAAACTTTTAACTCCATCTGTTAAGTATTTATAGACCATAACAAATATGATGTGGGAGTGATGGAGACCATATTTCCCCCATATCTGATTTGTAGTTATTTTCCAACACAATTGCAACGGCCGCCTATCCAGTGTCGGTAGGCAAAGCTGGCTCCTGTGTCTTTAATTAAAAGCTCCTTAGTTGACAGTCCTACACTTTTAGTACTTCCTGTTGTGCACAGTGTGATTGCTGATAACTTGCCTGTTAATTGACTTTCAGATAGCATTTCTTAATTGCCTCTTAAGGTCAGTTCCTGGGCAGGAGTGCTTGAAAACTACATTTCCGCCCATTATATTTTGTTTTCACTTCTATATACTAAAATACTGCTATTTCACTGTAAAAAGGAAAAGGAGAAAATGATGAGAAGTTAAAGCCTCTTCTAGAAAAGAAACTAACAAAAAAGGGCAATTACGAAAGGCTGTTCAAGAGGCAATTAACAGACTCAGTCAATAATCCTTCTGATCCACTCAGTAGGAAGCCATCAACAGTGGTTGCCGGACATCAGCTTGAAGTATCCTTCTTGCTTTACTGATGTCCAATGGCACACAATGCTGTAATCATTCTCTTACCCAAAATTTAAGCACACATTCTAAAATGCGTATGAGGTTCTGAAATGGATTGCCAGCCAGTGTTTTCAGGCTGAGACTACTCACTCTTAATGTACTTTGAGCCTGGTCACACAAGTTTTTCGTATGGAATACATTAGTGCATTCAATTTCCTCAAACCACACAGAGCTCATCTTGACCCTTTAGCAGTCTGTGAAGTCGGCAAGAATGACATGGCAGAAAGGCATGCAAAATCCCATTAATATGGCCCCAATCCCACACTCCATCAATATGTTACTGCTTCCAATTATTGATACAAAGCTGTGCTAAACTAAAACTGCAGGACCTTGTTTGTGCGTGTGCAAGTGTATGAGCACATATTCATGATTGCTACCATGTCACATTCAGAGCAAGGACAAGCTGCAATATCTTCAGCTAACACTATCAAAACAGTAAGCGTCACAAGTTTACTAGTATTCGTCACTTTGCCATAGAATGGATAAACCTGAAAATAAACTATGTTATGCATCTTATAATACAGATATACAGTGCTATATGTGACATTATTTTGCAGTGCAGTAATGGACAGAGAAGTCACTCTCGAAAACCAATCTGCTCACTATGCACATGATGATAGCCAAGTCTCCTTTCTACATTGTAATATCTGAAACTACAGCTTTGGGGGTTGAGGGAGTAAGGTAATTGAGAGAGTTGCTAGCATGTTAGGAAGGGTATTAATAAACAATATATCCTCTCCTGCCACCCTGAACATTCCCACACGAAGGTGGGAAAAACCTCAGGCTCCAATGTGGCCCTCCAGGACTTTCCATTCAGCTCTTGGGACTCTTTCCCAGGCCACACCCCTCACTGGTCCTTCTCCATGCCTTCCTTGAATGCTATTACCTAGCTGGTATGTGTCCTTACATGTTTGGATGGAGAGGGCCTTATGTGTTTACAGAAGACTGAAATATATCCTGCTGTAGAAGGGTAAGAGTCACATTCATTGCCTGCTCCATCCACTTTTGCCTCTGGTCCCACACACCCCTAGCATGCAGACCCTCACACCCCAAGTTTCCCCACAAGGGACTGCATCCTTTGGGCTGGAAAACATTCCCCATCCCTGCCACAGATGTACCCTTTAGAAACTAAATATCTTTGTCATTATGACTGTTTGAAGAAGACAGTGTCGCAGTTTCACTTTACAGTGGTACCTCAGGTTACATACGCTTCGGGTTACAGACTCTGCTAACCCAGAAATAGTGCTTCAGGTTAAGAACTTTGCTTCAGGATGAGAACAGAAATCAGCAGGTTTAAGAGATGCAGCAGTGGGAGGCCCCATTAGCTAAAGTGGTGCTTCAGGTTAAGAACAGTTTCAGGTTAAGTACGGACCTCCGGAACAAATTAAGTACTTAACCTGAGACACCACTGTATTTAATAATTAAAGATATTCTGATCTCCAGCCTCAGTTTAATAACAGATCGTTTATATCTCTTGGCTACATTCACTTTCTTCCTAGGTGAACTCCTAACGATGCATGGACAAGAGTCTTCACATTTCTGTGTCATACCAGTTGGTATCCTATCCTCAAGTAATTTCAAAGCCTTTTACCAGATGTCAGATTTCCTTTCCAAAACCAAATATTACTAACGTGGCTGGAATTTACACGGTCACAATGATCATCATGATCAAGATACATTATAGTCTCTCATTACCTTGTAATAAGAGTGGCCAGGCATAGCCATAAAGTTTCATGAAGTTCTGAAGGTTCTGAAGACTTTGGATGTTTTATTAGGTGAAACAGTTATTCTCCATTAAAAATAGCATCGAGTTTCATTAGTAAGTCTAATTTTTCCACTGTTAAAAATGTTCCGTCTCATCAGGGAGTGGCAGATAAAGTCTGCAAAGTTTTATGGCCTACTTGTCCCAAAAAAAGAAGCCACCTCAGCCGGCTGAGGCAGCAGCTCTGACCATTCTTTCTTGGGAGCAAGTGCCATTGAAGTCGTGACACCTCAGAATAAACATGCTGAGGATTTGGCTGCAAATAACTTTACTCTGTGACATCGAATATGACTATGCAATAAAACCCGCAGGTTGGTGGGATATTGAACCATGGTGATGTTATAGCACTTAGCACTTCTGGACTTCCACAGATGTCAGAGGGAAAGCTATTTTTATTTTTTAAATGCTGGAAATTGAGTTTGCCACAAAGAACAATTTAACACGATTCCAAACTTTGGAAACAGAATGTGGTCTTGGAACTGATTGGGAGGTGGGAATTGTTTTTCTGGGTGGAGGGACTGGCAATTTTACATTCTTGGTGCAGGATCAATCCTTTGTAGTAGGATCGTTTCTGTCTGAAATACAGGAATATGCTTTTTTCCTACCCAGATATAGCCATTTAATAGGCTTTAATTCC
This sequence comes from Podarcis vaucheri, assembly GCF_965113315.1. Lineage (NCBI taxonomy): Eukaryota > Metazoa > Chordata > Lepidosauria > Squamata > Lacertidae > Podarcis > Podarcis vaucheri. The sequence continues at coordinate 56,712,283 of NC_138760.1, read as the reverse complement.
AGGATTTGACGGTGGAAAGGTAAATGTTCTTTTCTTTCCTATTTTTCAGGCCTTGCCCATCTGAAGCATTTTACTGCTATCAGTGGTCGAAGTGGATAAAAGGAGAGGTATAGAGTATTAGAAAAACCTTTCTTCTGTTTTAATAACCAAGCACACAGCTAGTATAAAATTATGGGAGAGTCAGGAAAATACAGGATCCACTTAATTCCAGGGTGCCCATGTACAATTATTAGCTCTATAAGAACTGAATACAGAAATCAATTCCGTACTCTGGATTCTGTTAGATCTTGAATTCAATTTTGTTAGCTACATTCTCTTCTACTTTTACCCTAAGGTCCAGTCACTTCTACAATTACTCAGGCATGTACCCAGAGGAGTTCAGCAAGATCTGGTTTTTGCTACTAAAAGCTCAACATTTCAAAAACCTGAGATGCTCTGGAACTGTTGATATAGGTGAAATCCAATGCAGTGCAAGCAGACATAGGCTTGTGCAGCGGTCCTTTCCCTTCCTCTCCGCCCACTTCCTGCAGCTCCCAAATCTTCTCCAGAGGACTGGGGGACACTTGGTAGCAGATTTTGGGGAGGAAGAGTACAAGGGCTACAGAGGAAGAAGAGACGCTGGAGGTCCTGTTGCGCAAGTGGATTTCCATTGTGGAAGGAGGTGAACAGCACTGGATGTTGCCACTTTAGGACAACTGCACAGAAATTATGATAGACTTTACCAGCATTGCCCATCCAAAGTTAAACACTTGTGGCCTTGTTGATTTCTATGGGGGAGAGTTAAGTGGTAGTTTTAAAATGATTAACTCTGTCTGAATTGTGCCCTGTGTGCTTGATTAAATGCAGTTTTGACAGACATGTTTAAAACATTTTTGGCACAATCTTTGGCCACACACATGCACTACAGCATGTCTGCCATTACCAGCAAACAGGAAATCAGTATTGTTCTTACTTATGTATCCGTCTCCCCAAGGCGCCAGTTCTTGATATTCCTTCTCCATTTGGGGAATTTTGGCTGAGAAGCAGAATAAAAATCCAGTAAACAAATAAATCAAATATAACAAAATATCAAACTTCCCAACTCAGATGAAAATTGAAGGGGAATTACAAGAAAATATTTCTCCAAGGGACAAGTGGGAGAAATAATTTACCAGCTCTTCCCTACCCACCCTCCTCAAATATTGTCTGGAAAAAAGGAACATCTCTTCTGATTTACCTAATGTGATATAGCTGAAATCCTGAGGTATTAATTAGAGTTTAAAGAATCTTCCCCCACCCATATGCTACAATTGCTTGGTCCAAAGTGAACCATAGAGTTCCAGTGGTAATTTTTATATTGTTCTGAATGCTGACCAGCCAGGCTGGTGACATCTTTTGCTAGGAAAATTGCAGGTTACTCCCTCAGGGTGGTTGTTAGATATTTGTCTTTCGCAGGGATGGGGAACCAGTGTCACTCCTGAAGTTCGTGGATTCCAGCTCCCATCAGGCTCAGTCAGCATGGCCGATTGCCAGGGATAATGAGAGTTGTAGTCCAACAACATCTGGAGGGCCAGAGAATCCCCATACCTGGTTTAGGGAACTAATTGGTAGAGGATAGTTTCTCGATCATCTCTGAAAAGTAAGGGCCATTTTAGGGAAGGAAATTCACCACACACACACACACACACCCCAGTTAGGGTGCTCTTAGCATTTGGTGTGGGGAGGGCTGCCATTTTGGAGAACAGAGTCATTCTGAGGCAGTGAAAGAAGTGGCGCAAGAGAGATAAGTTGTGAGCTGAAGGCACCTCGGGGTGTAGGTATTGCTTTCTGGGGGGTCTCATGTGGATCTTGTAACTGGTAGGAGTACTTGTGCTGTTTGCTTCCACCTATGCTCCTATTTTTGCAAAAAAAAGAAAAGAAAAAGAAAAACATTACAAAAATCTCCTAAATCTATTATCTCTCTTCCAAAAGGTAGGCAATCCCAAGCAGTGCTATCACTGGAACTTCTGATTGCTTGGGAAATGAGGAGACAGCCACCCGTAGCACTGTTATTTTTTGCAACTGGACACTTTAATACATTACTAATGTCATGATAATACTTTCTTAAGGGTGATATTGCTTTTCCATGTATTTATAGTGATATTTCAGAATGGACAGTGCTTGAGGGTGGGTGTGCAAAGTAATGGGAACTTTATAGGTAACTAATAAAGTATTCTTCCCACCCCCCACGCCCATGAGAAGTCTGGATGGCCCTATCCATTTGAGGCTGAGTGCTAATCATCTCTTAGTGATTGCTTAGGAACAGGAAATATGAAGAGTGCTTTAAAAATAAACCTTGCAACATTCATATGCCGCTGGTTACAAGGCAGTAGAAGAACACACAACAAAGTTCTCTGGAAATTTTCAGGGTGGATATTATGTTGTTAAGTGGCAGCAAAACTGTAACACGGGTGACATCATGTTTGCCCTGCACTGGTTTCCAAAACCATGAGGTAACTATAAAGTCTGGAGCATTTGTAGGCCAAGTTGGCTCGGTGTGCCCCTGATCCTCATTCACCAGCTGTCATGCCCTTGATCTTGTGGAGCTGATATGGTTAACAGCTTAGCTTGGCCCACTGTGGGGCTGATATGGTTAACAGCTTAGCTTGGCATACCAGGTCTGTCAGTGCAGGAGGACATTAACACCATGTGGTGAGCACCGCTTGATCCACCTCTATATTGGGTTTCATCACGAGGATCTCAACTATGTGACCCAGAATATTTGGCCTAATGTCAGGACTCAGGAGAGGCCTGGGTCTATTGAGCTGTTTCACCAAGGCTCCCTGCCCTCCCATCACCGCTGGAATCTGATCCAGTTAATGGAACGTGTGAGAATTTTCAGCTGTCCCAATCGCACAAGAAATACTAAGAGCAGGGCCTGTGCTGCGCTTATATGTATATAGGAGCAAAGGGTATACCATCAGCCTAATTTCCTTCTCTTACATATGCAACAGGTCCTTGTGTATTTTTACTAGGACTGTGAGCCAAATGTCAATAATCAGGTTCTTTAATGTGGTTCTAAATCTGACGGAAGTATGACAAATTTGTGCTGGGACTGTTGTTGGCTCCTGTCATATTCTGTGGCCATGATTCTCACACTAAGGAAGGGTTTGATTATATGACCATGTCTGACTCCTCTGGGTCACGAGAACACCCCTCCAGTGCAGTCCCCACTGCCTCCACCCCATAGGGACCTGTGGTTTGGAAGAGCTCAATGGCCCTTTAATTGAGCACGGCGGGGCTAATAGGACGTAGATGGTCAGTCAGCCCTCAGAAGGCCCCTGTAACATGCTACTGAGACAGCTAATCTCCTAGAGTGAGGTCAAGCTGACATTGGCTCAAGGAGCTGTCCAGTGGCTTCAAACTATCCTCCCTGAGTCCCCAATCTGCAAAAAGACATGACAGCTTCCTGGCTGGTGAGGATATCTTCATCTACTTGGGGGTGTGGGGAGTAAAAAATAGGTTCTGATTCTGGAAGCTGGGGGGCAGCTGATGCCTGGGATATCCCGAGTACCCAATGCCGCCAGCTCTGAACTTGGGCAACCTTCTTACTGAGCTCAATAGCATCTGCTGCTGCAGCCATCAAGAGTTTGTTTGACTTCACTTCTCCCAACATGATATGTCACTGATAGCTGCCAACAATTTTCTTTTACACTTTATCGAGGACATCCTCTCTGAGTAAGAAAATGTGTACGGGCACAGAATGAGCATTAGAAATGTGAATGAAGAGAAACCACTGGGTGAACGGTTCTGTGTCCCTTGGGCGCAAGTTTCTCTTTTGCAGATCTCTACTACCATCATCCCTTGTGTGTACTTTCAACAGTTTTATTGTCCACTTCATGCACTGGAAGTGGTATGTCTTGCACTTGTGCCCAAATGAATTCATTCATTTATAAAATTGTCACTTCATCCTGTGGTGCAGTTTTCATTTATTTTCCTATCTATCCAATCTTCCTGACAACTGCCAGACCAGTTAGGCAGCCAGCATATGAAAGGTGGATTGGCACAAATGTGTATTCAACCTTTGCAGAAGTGGAGCTAGACTAGAACTTTCCTAGAGAGATGACCTAGGGGGGAAAGCAGTCTACTCGGCCACCCTAAAGTGGAAGGATTATGAGGTTTAGTGATAAAGTCAATAGCTGCTGAAGTGTTTGCATTCCCTTGTGCCTTATTGCGAGACAGAGATGGCAGCTCCCCTATAGTTTGCTTATGTTGGGTGATACTAGAATGTTATTTCCTTACACTAGGGACGAACATGTAGGATAGAAACTGTATTTGTGCTTTGTTGCCTCCTGCACAACCTATGTTCTTTTTCTACATCTTTGGTTTACCAGCAAGCTGGTGACCTTTGGGGTATGACTCCTCAGAGGCAAGAAGGGGGGGGCGTATTTTTGCACATCTTGAAGGGCTTTTGGTTCAGGGCAAGCATTGATGCTGCTGTTTCCTGGAGAACCACGATGCCTATAGAAGCCGGCTTACACTGGCTTTTGTGCACTTTGGAGGGACAGATCCTTGTGCACAGGTGAGATCCCACTTGAGTTGGTTTGGGCAATTATTATTTTTTAAAAGAACATGACTTACTTGGAGGGTTTAGATGCCAAGGTTTCTGTTTCCAGAAGAGCTGATAATTAGGAAGCCATTTTAATGTGAAAGGCATTCAATCTAGGCTCATTTTTTTACTAACATACCTGCTTCTGGGCTGTGCTACATGTCTCATGTCAGTATTATTTTTCCCATACTGCAGACCTGCAACAAAGACTGCAGCACTGTGAATTCATGGCAGTGGCAAGTTTTCAACCAGGGACTTTGTGATTTATAGCACAGCCTCTTGTTTACTATGATGCTTGAAGTCTCATCATGATTATGATTTACCATTTAATCATATTTCGTCTGGCTGCCACAAATTAAATAGCGCAAATTTTAAAAGTCTCATGCATCAAGGTGATACTTTGAACATCCAGTAGCTTTTCTCAGAACTGATGCTCTTTGTATAAATAGAACATCAATATGAATAAACAGATGTCACTCTAAAGAGCCGCACAAGCTGGTGATATCATTTTATTTTTTTTAAGGATGGTGTCAGTGCTAATTAAAGGAACCAGGACAATCTCCAGGCTATGAAAAACATTCTGAGAAGAAACCGTGGGAGAAAAGACCAGCTAATTTCAAGACACCCCTTAGAGACATATTCATTGAGAACCCAGCCCCTACAAATTCCTTTGCAGGAGGTGTGCAAGAAGAGTGGGATAAAGTTTCCCTACTCATCATCCAAGGCAGTTCCTCAGCTTATCTTATGTGATCTCATAAGCCCTATGAAAAAGAGGTTTTACAGGAAGGAAGGGGCAAACAGTTTCCAAGCCTAAGAAGCATCTTCCAGGCCATGATTATATCTAGCCTCTTATGTCATCGGAGTTGCTATATCTCCCATACTTAGCCTGGAAAACTTCCAGAAGTGACATTGGATTGGAGCATTACATCAGGAGTGCCAAAAGGTGACTGTCCCACCATGTCCTGCTATAGACTGTACATTGGAAAGAGCAGAACGGAAACAGCCATCTTGCCATGAAGTATTAGGTATCTGGCTTCAGCTGATTTCATGTAGACATTCATGTGGGAAATAAACTGTAGGTTCAGCTTAGTCCACCCCTCATTATCTGAGCTGCTGTACCTTGAGGAACACTACAATGAGTCCCATAGCATGTAAGACTTCTGCCTGGCCAGTACAAGAATATCTCCTATGTAGGCTTTGACTGTCTGAATCTTTCCTTAATCTAAACCTATTGCATGTTGCCTTATGGGTGATATTCAACTAAGTTTTACTCAGAGTAGTCATATTGAAATTAATAAACATGACTAAGTGAGGGCCATTAATTTCGGTGGATTTACTCTGAGAAAAAATTAGCTGACTACCACCCGATTTGTTCTATGTCTTCAGCTACCAGTAACCTTTGGTGGTAGACAAACTGCACACTCCCTGAGCTGTGTAGCTATGGCATGCCTATGGTCATTGGAATAAAACCCTAAATTGGGTGGAATTCAACATAATGCAACAATACTTTCCCCCCTCTCCCACTGCATGCATCTCTTAAACCTGTCCCAAGGGTTTCCCCCAACCTCCAGAGCAGATTTAGTTAATGGCGCTGGGAGAGGAGAGAAGTAAAAGATCTGTTGCACGAACAAACCTTGTTTCATGCACCCAACAACTTGGTTGAATACCACCCACACTAATTACAGCCATCACTTATCTATATGTGTTCTATTATTTACACATCTGCAACATTTAAATTGCCAAACCCTACAGTACCAACTTTATAGTACAGTACCAACTTTATAGTACAGTACCGCTTTATAGCGGGAAGGTAAACGGCGTTCCGTGTGCTGCGCTGGTGCAGGCTCGCCAGAGCAGCTATGTCACACTGGCCATGTGACCCGGATGTGTCTGCGGACGGCGCCGGCTCCCGGCCTCTAGAGTGAGATGAGCGCACAACCCTAGAGTCTGACAAGACTGGCCCGTACGGGCAGGGGTACCTTTACCTACAGTACCAACAGCAGTTTGCAGTCCCTTTTGTTGTGTGGATATTTATTTTCTCATGTGTGCATACAAAGAAACACCCACACACCACTTCTGTTTATTTATTTATTAAATTTGTATACAGTGGTACCTCAGGTTACATACGCTTCAGGTTGCATACGCTTCAGGTTACAGACTCTGCTAACCCAGAAATAATACCTCGGGTTAAGAACTTTGCTTCAGGATGAGAAGAGAAATCGTGTTCCGGCAGCGCGGCGGCAGTAGGAGGCCCCATTAGCTAAAGTGGTGCTTCAGGTTAAGTACAGTTTCAGGTTAAGAATGGACCTCCGGAACGAATTAAGTACTTAACCTGAGGTACCACTGTGCTCTGGTCCATGGGGTCACGAAGAGTCGGACATGACTAAACAACTAAACAACAACCACTGTACTGCCCTTCATCCAAAGATCACAAGGTGGTTCACAACATAAAAATACAAAATGAGAACACAAAATACATAAACAAAAACAAACCAATGATCCCCCTCCCACAAACACATTTAAAACACCATAGAACATCAATCAGCCAAATGCCTGGTTGAAGAGAAATGTTTTTGCCTGGCACCTAAAGATATGTAATGAAGGTGCCAGACAAGCCTCCCTGGGGAGAGCTTTCTAGAGGAGGTAGAAATGTGACACCTTTTAGTCACTTATTGACCAGCTTGCCCACAATCTGCTTCTTGCTTAAGTTCCTCTGAGCCTGTTGAGATAGTTGCTGACTCATCAGAGGAGGATGATAAAGAATCTTCCAGAAATAGCTTTCATTAAATAACGACTGACAACTTGTGTCCAGAGGGAGAGCAGTGGAGGAGGAGCACCTAGTAAGATTTACAAGGCCTCTAGAGTTACCCACATTATCCTGGGATAGAGCTCTCTCACTTGAGGATGACCAGTGAATGGACTACGTAGGTTTTATATCATTGCACTAGGTGATACGTTCCGTCAGAGTTTGTTTATTATTCTTATTGTATTTTAATATGATGATGATGATGTTAAGCTTCTTTCCTATTGTTTGATCTCCTGATTGCCCACTGGAGGGCACCCACATCTGTCTTTATTGCAGAGATAATTTCAGCTGCACAGAGTCAAGAGGAAGCAAACAGCAAACAGGAATGGTGATGCCTTCTGTTGAACTTACCTCTGCTAGTGGGAATGAACAAATGTTTAGGTTTCAAAGACAGCTCTTTGTTGGTTTAACTTTGGAAGGCGGCTTGCAGAGGAAATCAGAAGAGCAAAGTCTATACTAAATCTAATTAAGACATGTCTAGGTTCACAGCAGTGGAACTATGAAGATAAAACACATGGAAAATTGGTTTCACCAGCAGGTCTTCTAAGGAAGAAATACATGCTTAGCTTTTTACAACAGTGATAAGTAAACTATGGGGATCCCTAAGGATGTGTATTGAAATTATGCTACTTAGCAACTACTCACTTGGAGTCTGGGTGAGTAGTGAGATAAGCAAGTTTGTTGATGACACTGAATTACTCAGGCTGACAGATTCTCTAAAGATTTTATAAAAGGAGTCAAGGCAATATATACAGAACAATAAGCAAAATTGATAAGTAAATAATGTCTTCAAGCTTTTTATGATGGAGGACCTCTGTAGCCAACCCCAACGACACGATCTCAAGATGGAAGGGGAGGGAACAGCTGCAGTCGCCTGCGATTCCTGCGCAATGTTTGCCATCTTGCCAAAGGTTGCAGGCAGCTTTACCTGCAGCAATTGCATGTTGATTGCCCTCTTAAAAGACAAAGTCCAGCAACTGGAGGAACGTGTAGCTACGCTCCAAAGAATTAGAGAGCTGGAGCTCTTCTTGGAAGCAACAGAGCACACCGTCTCCACCAAGGAGGAGACAGGGGACTCCCCTGAGAAGGAGTCTAGTTCACCAACACAGGAGCCAGATATATGGAGAAACGTGACTCAAAGAAGTAGGAGGCCCAGGGTTCACTCTGATTGCTTAGAAATACACAATCGCTTTGAGGTCCTCTCCCCTAGCATGGAAGACGAAGAGCAGACTCCATTTGAGGATCTCTCCCTCATTACAGTCGATCAAGTATATGAAGACGAGCAGCAAAGTCAGTCCTCAGGGAATGTGCAGGCGACCTTGGAACGGACAGCTCACGGAAGAACCCCGACGAAACCCAAGAGGAGGCGTGTAGTGGTGATAGGGGATTCCCTACTGAGGGGAACAGAAGCAGTGATCTGTGGGCCTGACAAGATGTCTCGGGAAGTGTGCTGTCTCCCCGGGGCTAAGATCCAAGATGTAACTGAACGACTGCAAGGAATCATAAAACCCACTGACAAATACCCCTTCCTCTTGGTTCATGTGGGAACCAATGACACTGCAAGCAATAGCCTCCAGAAGATCAAAAGAGACTACGAGGCTCTCGGCAGGAAATTGAAGCAACTAAATGCACAAATTGTCATCTCATCTGTCCTCCCAGTTGAACGACGTGGCCCAGGGAGAGAGGGGAAAATAGTGGAAGTGAACAGCTGGCTCCGCAAATGGTGTAAACAGGAACGGTTTGGATTCTTAGATCACGGACTGCAGTTTCTTGAAGATGGACTTCTGGCAAGTGATGGGCTGCACCTCACAACGGTTGGGAGAAATGTTTTTGCCAAAAATCTCAGAAACCTCATCAGGAGGGCTTTAAACTGACTAATGTGGGGGAGGGAGACAGTGCTCCTGAAGGTAGGAGTCTATCAATTAATGAAGATGATCATCCAAATGTCATAGACCAAATGGAGCAAACAGCACGCGGACCTAGTGGTGGGAGGAAAAAATCCTTAAATAAGAGACACGGGGGAATGATTAATGGACTTCAATGTCTGTACACTAATGCACAAAGCATGGGAAATAAACAAGATGAGCTTGAGCTCTTGGTACAGCAAACTAAATATGACATAATAGGCATCACTGAAACCTGGTGGGATAAGTCCCACGACTGGAATGTAATAATGGGGGGATACAATCTATTTCAGAGAAACAGACCAGACAAGAAAGGAGGAGGAGTGGCGTTATATGTCAGGGATGTGTATACCTGTGAAGAGATCCAAGATTTAGATCCTCAAAGCCAAAGTGAGAGCATTTGGGTCAAAATTAAGGGAGAGAAGAATAACAGAGACCTCATTGTGGGAGTTTACTATAGATCCCCAAGCCAAACGGAGGACATAGATGATGCCTTCCTGGAACAGATGGCCAAGCATGCAAAAGGAAGGGAGATAGTAGTAATGGGGGACTTCAATTACCCGGACATTTGTTGGACGTCAAACTCAGCCAAGAGCATAAGGTCAAACAGATTCCTCACTGGCCTTGCAGACAACTTCATTGTCCAGAAAGTGGGAGAAGCAACAAGAGGAACAGCCATTTTAGATCTGGTCCTAACCAATGTTGATGACCTGGTTAGTGGGGTAGAAGTGGAAGGATCATTAGGCGCGAGTGATCATGCTCTTCTGAAGTTTACTATACAGCGGAAAGGAGCAGCCAAGCATACTAGGACTCAATTTCTTGACTTTAAGAAAGCCGACTTCATAAAACTTAGGGAAGTGCTGGGTGAGATCCCATGGACAACAATACTAAAAGGAAAGGGAGTTCATGATGGCTGGGAGTTTGTTAAGAGGGAGATACTAAAAGCACAACGTCAGGCAATACCAATGAGACGGAAACATGGAAGGTGCCTAAAGAAGCCAGGGTGGCTATCTAAAGAACTTTTAACTGAATTAAGATTAAAAAAGGATGTGTACAAAAAATGGAAAAGGGGGGAAACCACCAAAGAGGAATTCAAACAAATAGCCAGCACGTGTAGACACAAAGTCAGAAAAGCTAAAGCACAGAATGAACTCAGGCTTGCTAGAGAGGTTAAAAGCAACAAAAAAGGCTTTTATGGGTATGTTCGTAGCAAAAGGAAGAACAAAGAAACAATGGGGTCACTCAGAGGAGAAGATGGTGAAATGCAAACAGGGGACACAGAAAGGGCTGAACTACTCAATGCCTTCTTTGCCTCAGTCTTCTCCGATAAAGAAAACAATGCCCGACCTGAAGAATTTGGAGCAAATGATTCAGCAAAGCAAACACAGCCCAGAGTAACTAAGGAGATAGTACAAGAATATTTGGCTAGTTTAGATGTATTCAAGTCTCCAGGGCCAGATGAACTGCATCCAAGAGTATTAAAAGAACTGGCAGATGTGATCTCAGAACCACTGGCAGTCATCTTTGAGAATTCCTGGAGAACAGGCGAAGTCCCGGCAGACTGGAGGAGGGCAAATGTTGTCCCTATTTTCAAAAAGGGGAAAAGAGAGGACCCAAATAATTACCGCCCAGTCAGTCTGACATCAATAGCAGGGAAGATTCTGGAGCAGATCATTAAGCAAACAGTCTGTGAGCACCTAGAAAGGAATGCTGTGATCACCAATAGTCAGCATGGATTTCTGAAAAATAAGTCATGTCAGACTAACCTGATCTCGTTTTTTGACAGAATTACAAGCCTGGTAGATGAAGGGAACGCAGTGGATGTAGCCTACCTTGATTTCAGCAAGGCATTTGACAAGGTGCCCCATGATATTCTTGTAAAGAAGCTGGTAAAATGCGGTCTTGACTATGCTACCACTCAGTGGATTTGTAACTGGCTGACTGACCGAACCCAAAGGGTGCTCATCAATGGTTCCTCTTCATCCTGGAGAAGAGTGACTAGTGGGGTGCCACAGGGTTCTGTCTTGGGCCCGGTCTTATTCAACATCTTTATCAACGACTTGGATGATGGACTCAAGGGCATCCTGATCAAATTTGCAGATGACACCAAACTGGGAGGGGTGGCTAACACCCCAGAGGACAGGATCACACTTCAAAACGACCTTGACAGATTAGAGAACTGGGCAAAAATAAACAAGATGAATTTTAACAGGGAGAAATGTAAAGTATTGCACTTGGGCAAAAAAAATGAGAGGCACAAATACAAGATGGGTGACACCTGGCTTGAGAGCAGTACATGTGAAAAGGATCTAGGAGTCTTGGTTGACCACAAACTTGACATGAGCCAACAGTGTGACGCGGCAGCTAAAAAAGCCAATGCAATTCTGGGCTGCATCAATAGGAGTATAGCATCTAGATCAAGGGAAGTAATAGTGCCACTGTATTCTGCTCTGGTCAGACCACACCTGGAGTACTGTGTCCAGTTCTGGGCACCACAATTCAAGAAGGACACTGACAAACTGGAACGTGTCCAGAGGAGGGCAACCAAAATGGTCAAAGGCCTGGAAACGATGCCTTATGAGGAACGGCTAAGGGAGCTGGGCATGTTTAGCCTGGAGAAGAGGAGGTTAAGGGGTGATATGATAGCCATGTTCAAATATATAAAAGGATGTCACATGGAGGAGGGAGAAAGGTTGTTTTCTGCTGCTCCGGAGAAGCGGACACGGAGCAATGGATCCAAACTACAAGAAAGAAGATTCCACCTAAACATTCGGAAGAACTTCCTGACAGTGAGAGCTGTTCGACAGTGGAATTTGCTGCCAAGGAGTGTGGTGGAGTCTCCTACTTTGGAGGTCTTTAAGCAGAGGCTTGACAACCATATGTCAGGAGTGCTCTGATGGTGTTTCCTGCTTGGCAGGGGGTTGGACTCGATGGCCCTTGTGGTCTCTTCCAACTCTATGATTCTATGATTCTATGATTCTAATGTATTGACTGAGAATTATAAAATAACTAAAGGCACTAGACAAGGCTGTCCGCTGTTGCCTTTATTGTTTATATTAGTTGTATATGTTTTGGTGCAAAGAATAAGATATAATCAAGAAATTAAAGGAATATGGGTGGGACAGAGACAATATAAATTAAAAGCATTTGCAGACAATGTGGTGATATCTGTAGAAGAAACAACAGAATTTACAGCATGTTGTGATTTAAGAGCAAATTATATGAAAATGTTATATAGATGGTACCTAACACCTAGCAGATCAGCAAAAATGTATATATCAAAACTGAATAAGTGTTGGAAATGTAAAATTGAAAGAAGGTACCTTTTTCCATATGTCTTGCAATAAGGTTAAAGCTTACTGGGAAATGATATATAATGAATTGGGGAGAAAAGTTTAAGATAACATTCATTAAAAAAACCTTTTCTCTTGGGAAGTATGGGTTCAGAACTACCTAAACAGTATAGAAATTTATTTATGTGTGCAACCACAGCTGCAACAATGTTATTTGCCCAAAAATAGAAGGAAGAAGAGATCCCAATGAGAGAAGAATGGTTACAGAAACTAATGGAGTATGCAGAAATGGCGAAACTTGCTGGAAGAATAAGAAATCAAGATAACAATTTTTAAAGAAAATAATGGAAATGCTTTATTGAGTATTTACAAATAAACTGTAAACAGGTCAAGACGCTGGGAGGATTACTGTAAAAACCTGTAGTTTCAGAAATATATATGAGAATAGCTGAATAAAACAATAAGCTAAGACAATTTGGAGTATGCAGAAAAGGACGAAAATAAATGTAAAGAACCGCAGAAAGAGGAGGAAGGGAGTCAAAGTCGGAAATGTTAAAATTATGGTTGAATAATTGTTGCAATGTATATAAATGAAAATTATAAAAAGAGTTCCAAAAAGACACTTCCAACATTTATTGACCGATGAGCTTGTAGTTCTTGAGAGAGCCTGTCACATAGTCCCTCCCTCTCTCCTGAGAGGTCTGAGGCAGCAGCTCACTGCTCAACATCTGCTTCTGATATGCAGATGTTGGATCCATATCCCATGATTTTAGCTTGCTAGGAGGATCAGCCCTATCACTAGACAAATGGGGTGGGACAGCTGTTTCAGCTCCCCTCCAGTCATTTCTTCTCACCCCCCAGCCAAGCTGTTCCCTCCTCATGGAGGACAGAGCTGTGTATGCCATGCGGTCTACCCAACATCCTGTGGAGTGGGGGAGGTCTGCCATCTCGTCCTTTGCCTCAGGCAGTAGAACCTCTTGGGCTGGCCTTGTACCTTCCCACCTCAGGAAACGTTAACAGTAGCTTTTAAAAGCTTGGCTGAAACTGTCACTGAAGCCCACGGGAGTTTTTCCTCAATTAAAAGCGATTGCATTTGGCATCACAAAAGCAACGCAGCCCCCTAATCTCTCAGACTCTGTGGTTTGTCTTACATAAAATACATGCTGTACTTTTTTGGTGCCAAGGGAAAATATTTAAGTCCTTATTATGTGATAAAGAAGATGAAAACTTATTGGAAAAAGCCTTCGGAAGGAGTATTTTGGTTTGAGTGAAAGAATTCCTTCATTCTCTACTACAGTTTGTTGTGCGGATGCCAGGAGCACAGCTCAGGTGACCAGCACAATAAGGTGCTGGGCAGCTGAACTGAATATTTGGGTAGTTTTGGCAAAATCCTAAATTGGGAACAGCTGTGCACAAACGAGCAGGGTTCAGCTTGCTGACGCTGCCACATTGTGCTGCTGTTACAGTTTGTCCTCCCTGGTATCTGATCTCGGGTCAGGAGTATTACTTTTTACATGCATTTTTCAAGGACAAAAGGGAGAAAGAATGCCATGCGTGTTCCAGGCTGTGCATCTTCTTCTGCAGCTGTCCTGACCATGTGCAAGACTGTGACTGGCCATAGGGGCATTGTTAGCGGTTAGCTGGGAGAGGGGGGGGTGGGACTTCCAGATCTTTTGTTGTGGCCTGAATCTCCTACCCCTGCCCAACACTTAAAAAAAACTTTTTAAAAAATGGACTTACATTATAGCATTCCTCCTGAAAGTCGGCCTATACATCTATACATATAGATGCAAATTTAGAATATGTAAATTTAATGCAAGTTTTTGCCATGTGTCTGTTCCCCTGAGTCTTTCAAGGATCCAGCAGCACTTCTAGCAACACCACTGGCCACTTATTTCAGGGTGGCTAGGGACTTCTTTGGGGGTTCCTCCTTTCTACAACCGTGGCAAAGGTAAGCGTAAAAATACTCCTAGCTAAGCTCAGTCCTGCAACCTCAGTGTGTTTTGCTTCACACTGCTGTTTGTGCATGTGAAGTGGACCAAAAGAAACTCACTCCACAAAATGTGTTGCCTTCCAGGGCCCAATGAACTCCCGTGAACTTGTGGTAAGCCCTATGGCCTGCTGTTACATTAGAGTGCATCATGTGTGGGAGCCATGAAGTCATGGCAAAGGCTTGTAGTGCAACCTGGTGCCTTGCTGACCTTGGTGACCTGCATGTCCGTGCCTTGCAGTGTATTAAGTGCATACCCTTATATGGAGTTATGCCCCCCCTCTGGGCAGTAATAACCTTATATGGGAATGGGTGGGTTAAAGCCATGACCAGATGTAGGTAACGTGAGACATTGGCAAACAGCCATGCGACAGGAGAGAACAAAGGATAATAAAAGAGACCGGAGAGGAGAGAAGTTCGAAAGGAGCTGCTCATACCATCCAGAAAATATTGCTGGCTCTCTGTGTCTTTATTTTATGCTAAACTGCGCCATTTGTGACGGCTGGCTTCCGTCAATCATGTGATAAGAGTTCAGGACCTATTATTAGTTGTGTCTTTTTACAGCCTAAAATATAAACTTTAAATCTCTTTCGTGCGACAGCCCATTTCTCTGTGCAATTAAGGTAAGGGGGAACAGGTCAAGGAAGGGGCTGGGAGCTTGTCATTGCCTTAGGTATGTGAATGGCTCTTGTCGCTAAAGGTTTTGCTCAAGATATCTGTGAATTTTAGCCCCGTTCACATCCAGAAGCAAGCATAACTAACGACGGCACGTCTGCACACGCACACGTTGCTTTTCAACGTTTCTGCGCATGCGCGTGGCATCATTTTGAGTGTCTGCGCATGCGCGAGCGGCGAAACCCGGAAGTAACAGAGCGCAACTTGAACGTGTTTAACATGAAGCATATTCAACCTGAAGTATGACTGTACAATGTAAAGGTAAAGGACCCCTGACAGTTAAGTCCAGAATGTAGAGGCCATGTAAAGTGCTCCTTGGGCAGATCCTATTGGAGCAGATCCTTGTTTAAGGCACCAGATCACTTTACTAGCTCACCTGTGGAGCTGTGTGAATTCTTCTAGAGGTTCAGCAGACAACACAGTCCAGAAGCTTGAAGGTGGGGGGCAATGAAGAAATGGAGATCAAACTTGAAATGCAAGTGGCAAACATTTTTAAACACCTGGCCATTCTAATAGGTTTTTTCAGTTTTTTCTTTTTCTCAATAATATTTTTTTTAAAACACATTTACCTGCTTTTATATGCAGAAGAGAGCAGCATGGCCCAGTTTTAAACATGAGTCAGCTCAGCTATAATGTTAAACTGGGGAGGTGGGGAGAACCTGAATTCAAATCTGCAATGCAACCCTTACACTTGGTAGACAGGACTTTGGGGGCAGGTGTCCAGAGACCTCCTCAGCAGAGGGGCAGGAGGACCCCCCCCCCCGCAACACAGCAGAACTTGCTTACAACACTCCACACATTCCCATTTAAACAACTCCCACCTCCTCGCCCACAACTGTTTCAAAGTCTCAACAGATAAAAATGGCCCAAGTTAACCCACCGCTGTTCATAGTTCCCCTTCTCATCCTGAAGCAAAGTTCTTAACCCGATGTACTATTTCTGGGTTAGCGGAGTCTGTAACCTGAAGCATCTGTAACCCGAGGTACCACTGTAATGTTAGCCTCGTCTTTCTAAAGTCATTTCTCCACATGCTGCTGGGAAGTCTCTTCGTTCCTCTTCCGTTATTTGCCACTGTAAGTAACTGTTGTTAACGATGGGTAGAAAGTGGAAGGAGGGAGCAGGCAGTATCAGTGCTGTATACGTTATTGCAATGTTTTTAAAGGTGGAATAAGTCAAATGATGGGGGGGGGTCAATGAAGCCCTTAATGAAAAGGATTACAGAAATAATAATTGTGGCTTTTGCTACCTAAGCCAAACCAGAACAATCGTAAGACTGGTGGTAAATTATGACAAATTTAGCCAAAGGAATAATACAAGTTGGTATTCTGCTTTCGATTTGGTTTTCTTTTTTCAGTCTTTGTAAGACTTCTGCCCACGTGAAGGTTTCTCTGCTGCCACTTTACAACTAACTAAAACTAAACTAGTGAACTAAGAAAACCCGACTTAACATTTGTTTAAAATCCTTTTCTTCTTACAATCCATATCACAATACTCCAATATTGTGAAATGCCTAATAAATAGGCATAACTATGATTGAAATGTTGTGTACACGTTTTTGAGAATAAGCTTCACTGAATGCTGTGGATGCCTTAAACATCCACGTGGGAAAGTAAGAGCCTGGAAAACGCTACTGATGAATAGCCACATCCTTCCTTTCTCTTGTAAAAGGGATCTATTTCCACCTTTGCCTTTACTGGTCCTGGTACATTGTTCTAAGAGTACTTTGCTGCCCTGGGTTGCGTCTTTGGCTACTGTGGCTGTGATACCGCCAAAAACTTGTTGACCTCCTAGGAATGAGCGTATTTGTTAATTTCAGTTTTTCTCAGATTTTTTGTGTTTGCCACCTTTCCACACCAGTTTGAGATTTTTTAAAAAAAGAAGTCCTCATTAATATACTTTTTTTTTTGCCAGCAATGTTCTCTAACACAATGCATTTTAAACGTTAGTTTCACTAATATAGGGATTTTTGTGCATACTTTCCCCTAAAATCCACCTAAATCCCCTAAAATCCACTAGTTTTAGTCCAAAGAAGTGTGAATTTCAAAAGATAGCTGTGTTTTGACTGACATATGTCTTCAACAAGTGTGAAGTGGGTAGGGTTGCATTAAAATGTGAACAGAACTGGATTTCTCCTCCATCCCTACCACTTCAGGTTCCCATTGACCATGAAGCCAACCATCTCCATTATTGCCTTGACTTGAGGATTTTAGGCTTCAGAAACAGACCTCTTCCAGCCTCTGGAGTCCTATGCTGTCCTTGTTGTCCACCCGTACAAAGAATTTTACCCGTTTTGCTTAAGGGTTTACGAGACTTTCCAAAAAATGCACTTGCGTATACAATCCCGAAGACTGCAAAGCACGTGGAATCAGACTCACAGCAAGACTGTCTCCTTCAGGCCTAGTTGCAAGGCCTCTGTAGTCTTCCTTTGGCAGGAAGCCATGCAGACATGACGGAGACCTTGGATAAATGTGGAGGGAAGCGCAAGTTCTGTGTCCTTAGAGGCTGTAAATGCCAGGGTGTGTATGTATTTCTGCTTGTGTGTGGAGGGGTACCATTTGTTGATAGCAAAGGGCAAAGAAAGTAACAAACAAAAGGATTCTCTCCCATGGAGCTTCAGGAATTTATATTGGCTCATAACCCTTTGAGAACAAGCGCCCCGAGCAAGCTGGCACCACATGAGAAACAACACTGATAGCACAGTGCCCTTTTGCATTTTAGAGCGGGATCACTATGTACTAAGGGAACCGTGCCACTGATTACCAATTAATCATGCTCTAAAAGCTTCACAAGTGAAGAATCCCACAGGCACTTCTTTCTTAAAGAGGCAAAGGCACTGAGGAGCACAGATGGGGCAGGGAGGGAGAAAGAAGCACAGAGGGAACCACCAAATCGAGGCCGTGCAAAGTTTGCTTGGCATTTGGAATCTCATTATTATGCTTTTTGTTTTTGAAGAGTTTTTCTTTTTTAAAAAAAAAAAATCTCATAGGAATGCAAGAGGCTGGCAGCAATGGTTGCGGCAAACGGTAATGTGAGCAGGCATTATCCACAGCAGGCTCTTCTGTATATGTGTAGCCCCTTGTCATTTTGATTTATAGCTGCTCTTGCTGCTTTCTTATAGCTGATGAGGTTCTACCATCCCACCACCCGTTTTTCAGTTCTGGATTGATTTCAGGCTGATAAAACTGGGATGCCCCTTTTCTCACATGCTTAAGGATACCAGTGTTTTTCCACAATGTGCCTTGCCCCTGCCAATGCCCCTGTCACTCTTGCCAAGTGGCACCACTGGTTACTGCAGCCTAGCTCTTGGTGTTATTGGAGGCAGTGGCCTATGCTTCTGCATGCATGCAGTTTTGAATGGTTTTTCTGGATGATGTGGGGTGGGGAGAGCACAATAACACTGCTTTGACCCAAATGTTTTTCGTTATGTGGCGTAAAAGGGAAGTAACCTTTCTCACTTGCAGATAGGCTCACATTTCTCTGAAGGGGGTAAATGTGTACAGTGGTACCTCTACTGACGTTCACCTCTGGTTACGTATCCTTCAGGATACGTGCGTGGCAAACCCGGAAGTATTTTTCCGGGTTTTGCCGCATGCGCAGAAGCGTTAAACCGTGCCACGTGCATACGCAGAAGTGGCACCTCTGGATACACACACCTCAGGATGTGACTGGAGCTCCGGAACAGATCCCGTGCGCAACCGGAGGTACCACTGTACTCTTGAGTTGGTGAGAGGGGAGCACTCATCTTCCAAGGAACATAGGAAGGTGCTTAATATCTTTGGTTTATTGGGATCAGATTTATCTTCCCACTGACTGGTATGCGTAGGGGATGAATTTAATTAAATTCACATTTAAAGAAGAATCTGCCTAATTCACACTTCCTGAAACAAGGCCTTTCTTCGAAATTTGCAGTTTTATGAATTTTGCATTGTAGTTCCCCATCTATGTAATATGTACAAAGATGCATATACTGGGGTAAAGTGTTGATAAAAATACAAATATTAATCAAAATAATATGCAGAAATCAAGCATTTTTATGGGGAATTGTTTTGCAAAAATGTACATGCTGGGCAAAATCGCATTAAAATGGATATATTTAGCAAAATTTGCATCAAAATTTTCATGAAGACTTTTAAAAAAATTGCATGCTGATGTGGAAACGTGGAGCATTGAACTTCAGACTGTGGAAAAGCCGCAGAAAGAAATGGAGAAAGAGAAATTGACAGATTTGCCTAACTCTGCTGAGGGGCAGCACCAGGATTTCAGACAAGATCCTTTTCAAGCCCTACCTGGAGATTTTTGGGGTGGGATGTGGAACTTTCTGCATGCAGTGCATAGACTCTACAGAAGAGCTATTGCCAAGGATGTAGGAAAGGAGAAAAGGCTCATTTACAAGATATCAATTCAGATCAGAGTAGGAAAGAATGATAAACAAAAGTTAGGGGTGTGCCATGGAGGAAATAAAACATAAAATACAGCTTGATCCATTTGCTGCATGTTAACTTAGAGGAAGTTCCCCAGGCCTTGCTCCCAGCCAAGGGTTGAAGTTTCAGAAATGCATCTCTGTGATGTGGTGAGCTGTTGGCGTGGGGAAGCTGTTTTCACACTTGGGCAATTTCAAATGAGTGCCTCCCAATGTGAAAGAAGATGTGAGGCATGCCCTACATGGATCGGCTCTCGTGCTTTAGGAGAAAGATGGACAGTTGTACTAACTTTGCTGGTCATCCATGAGAGACTGTGACTGGCTCAAGGTCGAGGAGTGTTACATCTGAAGAAGTGGAAATTTTCATCTTGGTTTATAGAGGCTCCATAGCCCAAGGGCTTGAGAATACTCACTCTAAAAATAAGTGGGCTGACTGGGTCTGTTTGGGATTAGGACTCTCCAAAGCCAGAAGAATCAAGTTTTCATTCAAACAGTATTTTATTTCTATTTGCCTCAGGAGCCAGGGATCAGATTATTTGCCCATTTGCTTGTACAGTTTGGTTCCATGACACAGTAGTCAAAATGTCATGAATTGCCCACTTTCCTCCTCCTTGGGCTGGCAGCCTTTGTGCCTCTACAAAAGTGGCATTAATGAAAGCCAGTAAGGAAAAGGAATGGCCTGTGTGATATGCTACGTAGGCCAAGGCTCAGATACAGAAGACTGGCAAAGAGCCAGAGTACAAAAGGGAAGAGCTTTTGCTCCTGACTTGGAGCATCCAATTTTCTCATAAATAGTGTGTGGTTCTTGGATGGGTGGAAGGCACCTCATGGAGGTTGAGCTGACTTGCCATTCCACTACCCAAAATATACAGAAAAAGCTCCTTTGGTGATGCTCAGTTTGCCAAGCAGATCTGCCACTTCTAATTGTCCGTCTTTAGTTCATTTTCCTGTTGCCCAGCTCAACAAACAAGTCTCCTGATAACTGCAAGTCCCATTATTCAGAAGTCTTTGTGTATCCACAGTCCTGACAAATGGCCAGGGCCTGTTGTTTTGAGGGTTAGGCTCATAAGCCGCAGAAGAAAAGCAGCATAATGGTTGGCACAATGGGTCAGCGAAGTGGTTGCTTGTGTAACCCAGCCTTCAGACAGGGTCCGGCTGCCCAGAAAGTTCACAGTTAGGGCATGATAATGGCAAAAGTTAGATGCTTGAGCATGGAAGGATCCATGAGTTTAACTATTCTCCATGCATTTTTCTAAAAAAGAAATTTATGTTAATGTCTTACAGCAACTGTAATTTACGCCTTACATTTTTATCTCATCTTTCTCTAAAGAATTCAGCCAGAGCAACATACATGGTTCTCTCAGCCCACTCCCCTTTTATCCTCACAACAAACCCCATGAAGGGGGCTCTGGTGAGAAGCAGTGAGTAGCCCAAGGTAACACTGTGTGCTTAATGGTGGAATAGGATTTGAACCCAGCTATCAATATTCTGACATTCTAACCATTACGCCCCACTGGTTCTCATGCATTGTTCAAAGGAGTATTTCTGTTTTATCAAAAGCCCTCCTGCCTATGGACTGGACAACCCCATCATATTTTCAGGTTCCTTCTAATTATATACTCTTGGAGCCCATATTTCAAACCTCTACAATATTCCCGCTTAGTTGTCTTGTTTCTGCTCTAAAAAGTCCCAACCATTTCCACCTTCCTTTGTACCAAAGATGATCCATTCCCTTAGATTGTTTTGATTACCTTCCCTAAGGCAGAACATTTAGGGCCATTGCAAAGGGACAGAAAATGACCGGCCATTTGGGCTGCAATCCTTTGTATCCATTTACTTGGGAGTAAGCCCTGGTGAACTCCGTGGGGATCAGTAGCGATCCCTAGGATTGCCCTGTTGCTTTGTCACTTTGCATTTTCTCCCCACAAGAGTGGTGCGGCGTGGCAACATTTGCATTCTTTGCCTCAGACTCCAGGATGCCTTGGGCCATCTCTTCCTGCTTCTGCAGACTGGACTTTCTGCCAAAACATTAACCCTCTGATACTGGAAACATCTGTGTGATTTCATTTGGCAGAGGAGACCAGCATGGTATTTTTAACTTTCTCCGTGGACCTTCACAGATGCTCAGTTCTTCCTCAGGAACATAAGTATAATTGGGATGCGTCAGCTACTCAGACAGCTTTCCCAGGAACACATGCAGTGCACCCACACAGACCCTGCATTCAAGGAAAAATACGCCCTGTACCTCTACATATATGAATGGTGCTCTTCAGGAACTGTCTGGGCATTCCTCCTGCCAGGACGGCTGTTCCGTCAATCGCACCACTGAGCTTTACCAGCGCCACATGACAAATAAAGCAAACAGGCAGAAACAGATCAACTTCACTGGATAATGCAAAATAGCTGTGGGAGAGAGAAGAGTTGGGTTATTTTACAGATCAGCAATGCACTTTATAGGGACGCGGGTGGCGCTGTGGGCTAAAGCCTCAGCGCCTAGGGCTTGCCGATCGAAAGGTCGGCGGTTCGAATCCCCGCGGCGGGGTGCGCTCCCGCTGTTCGGTCCCAGCGCCTGCCCACCTAGCAGTTCGAAAGCACCCCCGGGTGCAAGTAGATAAATAGGTACCGCTTACCAGCGGGAAGGTAAACAGCGTTCCGTGTGCGGCTCTGGCTCGCCAGAGCAGCGATGTCACGCTGGCCACGTGACCCGGAAGTGTCCCCGGACAGCGCTGGCCCCCGGCCAATAAATGTGAGATGGGCGCACAAACCCCACAGTCTGTCAAGACTGGCCCGTTCGGGCAGGGGTACCTTTACCTTTACCTTAATGCACTTTATAATATTATTTTTATCATTATCATACTGCTTAGTTGCCAATGTGACTTTTAAGTGGCTTACAAGAATAAAACACATTACAAAAAAATATAAACGCACATAATTTAAAATATGCAATAAAGCCAGTTCACCCAAACGTTAAATTAGACACCCGCAATTAAAATGTAAAATAAAACTAGCCATTAAAACAATGCCACAATTAAAACAGCAACAGGAGATTCAAGTCAGGAGACTGGGGAAAGCCATCTGAGCTAAGTGGACCAATGATCTGACTTGGTGTAAGGCAGCTTCCTATGACTGTAGTGGGAGCGAAGGGAAACATAAATGTCTCCACACCATTGGCTCCCAGCAGAATGGGCAATGCTCAGGGATGATGGGAGTTGTTGTTTTGCAACATCTATTGTAACCAGTTTGTAAAGAGTCCAAGTAGTCAACATACTTGGAGGAATTCAATGTTTTTTGCAACATCTTGTCCCAGCTTTAGCTATATTTTATTTACCTGTGCACCCAGGAGAACATCCTTGGGCACATCACCATCTTTCAGACTCTCTATAAAATGGGAATAATATTTACTTGCTGATCAGTGTTGTTATAAAGTTCTCTCTCTCTCTCTCCGCAATTTGCACTTTAAAAGGGTGCCACATAATTGATTTGTGCTGCTGCTGACTTTTGAGAGGATTCCTTGCTCCTCTTTTCCTTACCAGTGTATGTGGCATAAAACTCTCATAGGAAGTGATGGCTCAAGAATTCCACCTGGAAAGAGACATCACAGAAAACAACAACCAGGAGCATATGCTCTTCTACGGCAAGTTTTTCAAACCACTGAATTTACTGAGATACAGCAGTGGTGCAACTGCGATGACAAGGTGAGAAGTGCCTATTTATTGTCCTTTCCATTCTTGTTAAAGAAGTGTAAACCTCTGTCAGGACTGAACTAACCAAGTAGCACAGAGTGGGCATTCTTCTTCACTCTGGATGGCACTCAATATGTCAACGAGCACACTTAACAGCTCCACTAAGTTTTAAGTTTCCAGGGAAATGGATAACCTTCTCTCAGAAATTATTCAGAGGCATTGGAAGTTTCAAATGATGCTCTGTTTCTGTGTGAGCAGTTTGCTCGAGGCCAGATGGCCAGCGTTTGAGCCAGAAGAATGTGGTTATTTCACATATTTATATGAGCATATAATTTGCATTAATTATACAAGAACCCACAGCACACGTGGTGAACGCGGGGTACGCCTTTGATAGCAGTTGCACACAGTTCGGCATGAGATTAGATGTAAATGTTCTTGGATATTTTAAAGGCCTTAACGGAATGATGGTTCAAGAAGGAAAATGTTGGCTAACAAATCAACAAAAATGAGCAAGTATGAACGCATGCAAAAACAAGGAACCCTGACGAAAGAGATTCACTGTTTATTTGTCAATATTAGTTTGCAGCACAGGTCAATTACATCCCGCTGTGGTTTATAACTCTCAAAAGGAACAGCAAACGATGCATTAAATGAATGTTGTAGCCTCAGACAACCTTGCTTTAGGGAAGTGCCCTCCAGTTTCTGCACAAGTGCTCTCTGTGTAATGCTTTATATGCAGGTAACAAGTCATGGCACACCTGGATTAATGATAAGGCGTTCTCACTAACAGATAGCAATGAATTGATCTGTCCAAAAAACATTCTTTTCAGCAAGCGGTTTATAAATTTTCGAAATGAAGTACATAAATGAAAAACTGTCACCAGCCATACAATCTGAGTAGGCACAGGAGCCCTGCTAGAATTCCACAGAGAGAGAGTTAGCTTCCTACCTGTCACTGCTGCTGCTGCTGCTACTGTACATTTTGCTTGTGATTTCCATAGCAATGGAGGTGAGAAGAGCCTTTGCCTTTGTGCAGGTCGAATGGCTTTGTGGAGAGACAAGAGAAACACAGGAGTGGCGGCGGCAATAATATGCCATGGAGAGCCACTGCAACAGACAGCTCCCATAATTTGTTGGGAGTCAGTGTATACTTGGGAAAGAGTGTCACACCACCATGGTGCTCCTCCTCCTATTCTATAGGTCTCAGTCATTGGTAGTTCCCTCCTGGAGAAGCCTCCTCATTGTAATGGTTGTGTTTGGAGATCCACCACTAATGGCAAGGCTTCATTCCTAGGCCAAATAGCTGCTTGTGGTGGAATTTTCTATTGAGAATGGTCACCCCCCCCCCACAAAAAAGGCTTTCCCTCAGATTCTGTTTGTTTAATATACATGTCTAAAAAAGAAAGAAAGAAAACAAAAATAGGGAGGTAGAAAAGAGGGAGGAACAACACACCAGCTCACATCAAAAATACAATAGCTATCAAGACACCCATTTTAATTTAAACATATATGCTGATACAGGTCATCGACCTCTCCAGATAGGTATTCAGAAAAGACTGAGATTTATAATAGATTTGCTCACATGCAGCAAGGTCAGTGAGACCTTCAGATTATTGCATAATAGATAGTGACTGTTTATCCTTCCAACTCGAAGTATAAGTGTTTTAGCAACCAACAGTGTTCACTAAATACCCTTTTGTTGTCCTGCCATTAATCCCCATACTACAAGAGTATAATTTAAAAGTGCACGGACATCAGGAAGTATCAAGGATTCCACTGGTACAAAACTGATACTGACAGGCCCATGCAGAGCTTGTCTGAGGTCTGGGGGCAGGAGCCTTGTTAGAATAAAGTTAGAAACTCAAACAAAAAGGCAGCTGGCCCCTGGTGGGGGCCCCTGGTCAACTTAGCCCTCCAACGCCTGGGGCAAATGTACCCAGCTGTGCCTCCCACTGCACGGGCCTGAATACTGACTATAAGACCAGAAAGAATATATCACCGGACATGCCTGAAGTGTAGGTGGGTTCCCATGAGGCAAGACACAGTGATAACAGCAAGAACCTTGATTGAACTACATAACTGGGAAACAGGGGAAAAGCAACTGCTTATATACAATCCTGAAAGCCTGGGCCACTCCCAACGTGATTGGCTGTCTAAAGTTCCAAGCTGCGAATCACGACTCAGAGTTCAAGGGCCAATGGCAGAGGCCCAAATCCTGAAGTGTTCTGTGATTGGACATCATTTATCGAATCAGAACACAGGAGCTCAGAATACTTAGTCCAAACTCAAGCTCAGGCAAACACAGAGCACTGAATACATAACAATGCTCACATCACTCCTCCTTACAACGGTCCAATCCTGACTCCCACCCACCCCACCCACCACAGCTATTTAATTTGAGGATGGGGAAATACTCACATGATGTCAAACCATACATTAAACATAATGTGTAGTTTGGCCTTGTGAGACTTATTTTCACTCATTGAAAGTGCTTCCATTTTTGCTGAATCATGCTTACTTTTATCATGATCTGCCCCAAGTGCTTATGAATATTGATTTCTCGTATACTGTCATCACCTTCTGAGTGTAGAAAGGGCTGCCATAAGGAAAGCTCCAATGTATATAAAAAGAATGAAGGATTATATAAAAATAAACTTCAGAAATGCCAGATAGTTTTGTTCCCATCTGCTCACTGGAAATCTCAGCTCCCTTGCAAGCGAAATCTGCCAGATTCCAAATAAGCTAGGAAACTGATAAAAAATGGCAAAGCACTTTGGGTACGGAAAAGGTGCTTGGCTGCCCCAGCATGCTCCATTTTGGCCCTCACCAATGGTGGGTTAACTGCCATTGAATGGATGCCTACCCCCACAAAGTTTTCCACAGGCACACTGTGGGGCAAAGTGGCATTTCTGCTCCTCAGCTGACTTTGGGCTGGCTTTAGGGTTGCTGTCTTGACTGGTTTCCATCAGATAATGGTCAGGTAAGAAATATCATTGGCTTTATAACTGTTTTCTAGGGAACTCTTTAGAAGCTTATGAAAGTTTGCTCAATATTGAAAGACTGCCACTTCTGCCACAGGGGAATCCTGGCTGTGGACCTGTTCACAGTGGGCCATTGAGCATTGTGTCCTAGAGAATGCCCCAGAATCCCCAGAAGCAGATTCTGTGGAAGATCCCTAGACTTCCATAGAACTGTAGAGTTGGAAGAGACCCCAATGCAATACAGAAATCACAGCAAAAGAATCCCTGGAAGACAGCCATCCAACCTCTGTTTTAAAACCTCTAATGAAGAAGGTCCCCTGGCAGATGTCAGTGTTCAAAGTAATCCCTGAATGTAGAAATTTTGAAAACAACTGCAATAAGGAATGCCACGCATCAACTATCAATACTATAGCACATACAAAACATACCTTTCCATTTGAAAATTTTGAAACTATAAGGCACAAAGTAGTTTAAGATCCAAGTGCAATATATACTGGGCTTCCTAACCCCAAGTTTTCATGAGGTGGTATGGAAGCACACTAGAAGTGTTCACTGTGGCTTTCGTATCTTTGCATCACAGAAACCCCAAGCAACTTCAAAAATAATCTTATGGTGGAGAGAAATCAGTTGTCTAAATATTGCCTCACCAATAATGTAACTTCAAGTGTGTGCTTGGGTATGAGAGCGCCATAAGAATATGTAGTTGTGTGCCTTTTCTGAACTGCATAAAAACAAACATAGGTGTTACATTATAAAAGCCATCTGATGTCAGGCTGAAAGGAGATCCCTGAATTGGAGATGCCAATGGGAAACGACCGTAGCTCAGACGTGGAGCATCCGCCTTGCATGCAAAAGCCTCCAGCTTCAACCCCCAGGATCGCCAGGAAGGGCTGGGAAAGGGCCCTGACTGCAATCCTGGAGCGTCACTGCCAGTCAGTGCAGACAAGACTGAGTTGGATGGAGCTGTGATCTGACTCTGCGTAAGGCAGTTCTGTTCTGAAGGGTGCAGCCCCCAGGATGACAGAGTATTCTCCACGTCCATCCTTGTCAATGAACAATTGTAGTGATGCAAGGGACAGAAGCTTGCTCTTCTTTGCCAGGGAAGAGGAGGCAGTTAGCTTCCTGCATTCCTGGTCCAGCAAGGAATGCCTGCAGATGAATGCAAGCAATTTCTGGAAGAGTTTAAAGTTGTCTTCACATGAACAGCTGCACAGAAGCGTAATGGATGGCCACTGTCAAACAAACCATAAATTTCCCTGCAGAACTGGGGCTGAGTGTCTGACTGAGCCACATGTTGCCAGGGGCCCAGCAGGGAAAGGGAGGGGAGACGAGATAAGAAAGATAAACTCAGACTTAATCAAGCAATTGCTAGTTTGAAGACCATAACCATCACATTTTCCTTCTTCCTCAGTTTTGAGTGGAATCAAGTTGCACTTTCTGCTTGCAACTTCGAGACTGTAATTTTGCCAGGCCTGGTAATGAAATCAGCTATGAGTTAATGAAAGAAATCACAAGTGCCAGATTTATTAAAGCCAAAATGTCATACCCTTTGCTGATCAAAAGTGGCTTTGATGGAGCTAACTTCCAGAGTGGTAGGCATATTAGCATCAAGTGAGAATTTAATTGTGTGGATGCAAGTGGTGCTCTCATTTTAAAAAATTTAAATAGCTGCAGGGGCCCTGGAGCAACAGCACCCAAATAGCAGGGAGTGGAGAGGGAGTCCCTATAAAAACCAGCCGCTAAAGCTTTTGTTTGCTCTGAGAGGGGTGCTATTTAATTCTTTTCAAAAACCTAGATGTTAATTGCATTCAATTAACATCATTTCCAATTTGGCCATTAGTCTCTTGCCTCAAAAACAGCCACGGGTCTTGTGGAACTGTCAAGAATTACAGATTAACCATGCTTAAGCTTTTGTAACTTCATCAGGTGTTTGGTGTACATACAAGCTTGTAAGTACTGTCTGTGACAAAAAATTATCTTCAGTAAAGCTGGAGATAAGCAAAGTGGCCATTCACAACAGCAGCAATTACTTAGTGCTGTCTGACACAGGGCACTTCCAGACAACCTGTTCATTGAGCATTCATTCTGATATATATATATATATATATATATATATATATATATATATATTTGCTTTCGTAGATTTTCACGGGTACAGGAATGCAGGTTTTGGTGTCTTCGGGTGTCTTCCCGTGTAAGAGTCGGGGTGTCTGGGCGACGTTTCGACGAGGTCTCACTCGTCATCTTCAGGCTGGAGCTTTCGGCTTCTTGTTACTGGAACAGGCTCTGTTCCAGTAACAAGAAGCCGAAAGCTCCAGCCTGAAGATGACGAGTGAGACCTCGTCGAAACGTCGCCCAGACACCCCGACTCTTACACGGGAAGACACCCGAAGACACCAAAACCTGCATATATATATATATATATATATATATACTATTTTTATCCCTCTCTCATAACACTTGGACTCGTGGACATCCAATATAGCTGAATGTTGGAAGATTCAGGACAACAAACCTATAGTTTTATTATGTTTTTGTGTGTCGAGGTCCCCAGGGCCACCCCAATAACTCACACATCACACAGAATTTTTGTTTAAGATTTTTGGCATAATTTTGGCCACAACTTTATTAAAATACAAATTTGTGAGTTGATGCTTAGGCATTGGTTGCGACTATCTGCCCCCACCATGGGGGACAGACTGACATTCTGCACGATGCGAAAGTCAGAATAGGGGAATACACTCGGGGGTTACGCGGAGCAGGGAACCTGCCCTCACCCCAAATGCAACCAGGAGCTCATTGCTATGGCCCGAGCCCCCTTTACAGAGTGGACAAGCAATAGTTAGCCC
Source organism: Podarcis vaucheri (assembly GCF_965113315.1). Classification (NCBI taxonomy): domain Eukaryota; kingdom Metazoa; phylum Chordata; class Lepidosauria; order Squamata; family Lacertidae; genus Podarcis; species Podarcis vaucheri. The sequence continues at coordinate 56,683,115 of NC_138760.1, read as the reverse complement.
CCGATTCCTTTAACGGAATCCCTTGCAGCAGCAGCATTAGAGGGGCAGGCACAGCCAATCCATGCCCCTCAACCAACCAAACCATAAACCAATGCCTAACCGCGAACCTTACAAGTTGTGACGATTTGCTACGCAGTAGGCAAAACCAAATGGCCCCAGCCAATCAGCCAGATGGACAAAATTTCTACTAGGCCCCCGCTCCAAAGCGGACGACCCCATGACAGGCATAGCAAGGTCAAAGTGAACAACCCTATTCTAGGGAGGGAGGGACGGGCAATCTGATGCACGGGCGAAAAGAGGAAGCCCTAGCCTCGTGCAAGGAGTTTTAGTATTTCTGGCTGTCAATCAACAAATGGCAACACTGACTTCTTCCCAACAACAAGGGAAGCCCCAATCATCAGTGGCCAACGATCAATTAGCCCGCCCCCAACTTTGGAGTGTCTGGGTGGCCCCCACCGCAACACGTGCTGTCCATGAAGGAGAACATGCTTTATATATGCTGTAAGCCAGATGGGTGGGGTATTATTATTATTATTATTATTATTATTATTATTATTATTATACAGTGGTACCTCGGGTTACATACGCTTCAGGTTACATACGCTTTAGGTTACAGACTCCGCTAACCCAGAAATAGTGCTTCAGGTTAAGAACTTTGCTTCAGGATGAGAACAGAAATCGTGCTCCGGTGGCACGGCGGCAGCAGGAGGCCCCATTAGCTAAAGTGGTGCTTCAGGTTAAGAACAGTTTCATGTTAAGAACAGACCTCCAGAACGAATTAAGTACTTAACCCGAGGTACCACTGTACTACAATATCCTTTAAAAGAGGATTCGACAAATTCATGGAGGAGAGGGCTATCAGTGCCTACAACCATGACGGCTATGCTCTCTCTCCTCAGTTGGTGAAAGTCAGGCTTCTGGAAACCAGTTGCTGGAAACCACAGGTGGGGAGAGTGCTCTTCTGCCCAAATCCTGCTTGCAGGTTTCCTAGGGGCACCTGGCTGGCCACTGTGAGAAGAGGATGCTGGGTAGATGAGCCATTGGCCTGATCTAGCAGGCTCTTCTTATGCTCTTTTGCTATGTTAATTAACCCCTGCAGAAGTACAAGAAACCATTGTCCGGAGTCAAGCCTGAACAACCAGAATCCAATTTCTCTACAAGTTCTAATTTAGCCAATTAAGGTGTCCCACTGAAATTCCTTTGCTGGAGAATTGCAACTTTCAGGTCAACGGTAAAGTGTCTTGGAAGACTGAAATGGTCTCCTGCAGTTTTTTGAATACTGCCATTTCTGATGTTCATTTTGTTAAGGCAGGTTGATGGTGTATGGTTCAGCACTGTAGCACGCACTTAAGGGTACAAAACCTCTGCTGGTCCCATGCCAGCTGATCTGTGCCAGCTGCATGCAGCAGCAGGACCCCACGAAGGCTAAACTTAACATTTTCCCTAACAGAGCTTCAAAACTGAGATGCAAAACCCCATCTACCCAGACCTGTCTCCTCCATAATCATACATAGACACACCCCTCCAGCTTGGTCTCTTTTGCAACAGCAACAGCATGGAGATAGGTAGGCCTCCAGGATTGCACCAGACCTATGTATTTTCTTTGCAGTTTCCCCTTTTCCAACTGTCAAGTCAGGGAGTGGGGGAATTAGACTCAGGGAGGGATGATGGGAGTTGTAGTCCAGCAGCAACTGGAGGGCACCACGTTGGCCACCCTTGCTTTACAGCAACAGATGGTGCCATCCTAAAGGAGGAGTTCTAGGGAACATACGTGGAATATGAATGCTAGTACTATCACAATTTGCTGACCCTAAATTACACCATCCAATGTTCCCTCTGAACCCGAGCCGTCGGCCTACCTCATGTTCACCCCTGCTCACATGTGTACAGCAGGATGTGGCAGGACTGAAACAGCTCATTCAACCCTCTGAATTAGAGCTGCCCGCCTGCTCTCTTTTTTACACAGTCTGAAAAGCTCAGCCTAATCCTTTGCAGAGATCGGATAAGGAAGACTGAAAGGAATCACCCGGTCTCTCCAAAGGCCAAATCCGAAAGGCTGCGCTCAGACACAGCCTCCCAAATCCCAGCCACATTCCAGAGCAGACAAGAGGGCTAAGGTGGCCGCAGTTTGTACAGCTGTGTGGATGATGTGAAGGGCCTTTCATTACAATGGTTCCCAAGGGGAGCCCTGGCCTGACCCAAGGCCAACAAGAGGAGTATGACGAAATAAGTGTCGGGCAAGCGCTTGCGAGCCAGACACCAGGCACCACGGCTGCAGCTGCTCTGAGCCCCCGCTCCCCTCCCCCAGCACAGGTGATAAGCATCAACTTCTGCAAATGAGCAGTGAGAAAGCACCTGAAGAGACGCTGGCAAGGGGTTATCAGACAGAACAGCCATTCATCCGAGGCTGCTTTAATTAGATTTGGTTGACCCCCCCTCCCTTTCCCCTGCAGAGAAATAGCCAAGTGCAACATTTATAATTTGCCAAAGAGGAGGGGAAGGCATTTTTCCCCCTCCCTGCTGCTGAAAAGGAAGCTTCTATAGTTCAGTCTCTCCTGTTGCCTGCGTTTCCAAATGTTCCCAGGCTCCTTGGAACTGAGGGAGAAGTGCCTCTGTAGTTCTCCCATATACTCTCACAGAAATTAGGGGTCGTCTATAAAGTATGACACCATTTAAAGTCTAAATTTCAGTGTGTGTGTGCATGGAGAGAGGGAGTGATTTACAAAGATTATATCCTATATAGGAGTAAACATTTCTGCTTTTATAGCCACTGTTGCCTATGTGTCCTATTTTAATTGTATTTTAATGGCTTATTATATTTTGATTATGTAAGCCATGCAGACCCTCCAAACGTGTCTATTTTCCAGGGACATCCCTAGAATGTCCCACTTTTCCTTAGGATGTGCCTGTTTACATTGGATAAATGTTGGAAGGTATGGCATTATCTGACCCTCTAGCTGTCTGAAAGCAATCCTGTATAGGGAAGTTTTTTATGTTTAATTATGTTTTTATATATGTTGTAAGCTGCCCAGAGTGGCTGGGGCAACCCAGTAAGATGTGTGGGATATAAATAGCAATATTATCAATATGGAATAGGGAAGCCCCCATTTTCATCGGAGAAATGTTGCAGGGTATGAACTATGTTGAAGGGCAACATACATAAAGGTCCATACAAATGAATATTTAAAATATAGAGGCAACCAGTACCCAACATACCTAGTGGGGCTGCTAGGTTATCAGGGAGACATGGCACCAAGGTCACAGGGCGTGGCCAGTGAGGTCACAGGGGAGTGGGCAATGCTTCCTCGCATAAGTAAGCTCCATACAACACAGTGGAGTTCATTTCTCAATTAAATGAATAGGGTTGTGGTAGGAACCACAAGTGCTTGGGAAGTTTATTTTAAAAACTAATCCTAGCCTTTTGTTCTTCATTATCATCTCCTTTATATAAAAAAACAGAGACATTAACCTGAATCTGACCTCACGTTTCAACCCGTATTTCCTCCCTTGCCACAAGTTTCCTACACCATCCCTTGATGTATCCTTTATCTTAAGATGGCTGCTTCTCACTGAGAAGTAAACTTGTGTCTGAGCTATACCTTAAGGTTACAGATATTTTTCAGTGAATCCAGGGACACTTTTCAACTTCATTAGGAATGATAGGATTTTGTCTGGGGACTGATTTCTAAATCCAGGGACTGTCCCCGGGAAACTGGGACGTCTGGTAACCTTCCTATACCTGCACCATGTGGTGGTGGGTTGCCACATGACTGAATATGCTTTACAAATGTTTTCCTTGCATGTCTTACAGGCATGAATGAGGTTCCAATCTATGAGATGTACAGCTTTCGTCCAGCTGGAATGTAGCCTACTGCTCAAAGTTAAGAGTCACTATTGTTGCTTCACCTCTGTCCCACCCCATCTTTGCATCTGGCCCAGCCCACCACAGGTATATGGCCCCCAGCAAATTACCTGTGAGTGCATGGGGCTTTGGGCTAAAAAGAAATGTACCCCACCCCTGCCCTAAACCAGCAGTTTTCTAATTGCAGTCCTACATCCTGATCTTAAATTCATTACAGCGAAGTAAGATGCACTGCATTGATGGTGGTGATAATGAAGCACTGCATACATACAGTCCTAAATAACGTCTAACTTTGTTTTAAGCTTTAAAAACACAGACCCACCGAGTTCCCTTTTCATAGAGTCATTTATGTATTTTTTCTTAGCTACAAACACTTCAAACCAGCATCTTCCAACTTCTTCGCTGGAGATGTGATATTAAAATGCTGATGAGCCAGCTGCAGATCCCTTTTCTCCTAAAAATGCAAACTTTCCTTTTGGAGTCTTTAAAAAAAATTATTCAAATTGCAAGAGGGCCAGCCAGCTGTTGCTCAGCATGACCTCCTTTATTAGTCAAAGCGCTTGTCCCACTTAATGTGTTCAGCATGGCAGACTGTCTTATGTGGCAACTTTGACAGGGGGATCATTACGCAACAATCTGCTTGCCTAACAAAAAAACTGTGAGTAAACTGACATTAAAATGATTTGCTAAAGTCCAGATTCACAAAGGGGCAGTCAACCCTTGCCATTTATTGTGATATTTGGCGTCACTCTGAAAACCTCAGTTCCCGGAGTCATCATGACTAACCCAATTTCATTTAAAAGAAAAAAGAAAAGGGCTTCTTAGCCATTATGGTTGTAAAGAAAGTAGGAAAAATACAACTGAAGGGTAACAAGCCACAAAACAAATAAAACAAATCTTACATTTTACTATCTTAATGAGGAACTCATTTTTATACCAGTCCTTGCTGTTTGCTTACTTAATACTGGCGACGCAAGGCGGCCAGGATTCAGAGAAAGGTCATGCTCGTTCACAGGAAAACCCTCCACACTGCAGAAAAGGAAAAACTGCTTTTAAAACTGAACCATGCCTTCTCTTCCATGGTAGCCAGAGCTTTGCTTGCTCTGAGAGAAAAACAGCCCATGTGCACACATGTAACTCGTTTGGATCCGATACCAGACCAATGAAGAGTTTCTGGTTAACCAGTAGGATTGCATTTCAAATACACAAAAAAGTAAGTTGGAGAATTTGCAGATTTTCAGTTCTACAACGTACTACACAATAGTTTTCCCAGCCCACTTACATGTCCATTTAAGCCTGCTTGGTCTCTTCAAACCACACAACACCTTGATGGATCATCCACAATTTCCCTTGACCTGTATTTTTATCATATTGTGTACCAATTAATTCTCCCTTTCTCATTGTTCCACGGCTGCACCTTGCAAAAATCTGATATTGCCCATGGAATTGAAGCTTGGGAAGCAAAATACCCATTTGGATTTTCTGCGCATCTGATAAATTCCCATTCAGGAGGTAAGATTGGAACAACGAGAAAAACACTTGGATCCGGGAGAATTAATCATTACATGCTACAATCAAGTTACAGGTCAGGTGAAAGTGTGGACAAGCCCTTCGTGAGCATCCAATGAACTACAAAGCGGAAGAGGAGCATTGCATGGGTCTGTGAACTTGTTCTGCCTCAGTGCATTGGGAATGCCAAATTGTAGTTTCCTCTTTGAGATTATTATAAATACTTTCAAAGTACAGTGTGGGAGTGTGGCTGACATGCAAAAACTTCTGTCAATGGAAGGAAGAAACCCATACAGACAAAGGGCCAGGATCAGCCTTCTGGGAATGGGAGAAATCAGTGCTCTATGAACACAGAGTTCACTCCTAGTTTTACAGTACAGTGGTGCCTCGCAAGATGAAAAGAATCCGTTCCGCGAGTCTCTTCGTCTTGCGGTTTTTTCGTCTTGCGAAGCAAGCCCATTAGCGGCTTAGCGCTATTAGCGTCTTAGCGGGCTTAGCGGATCAGCTGATAAGCGGTTTAGTGGCTTAGTGGATCAGCTGATAAGCGGCTTAGCGGCTTAGCGGATCAGCTGTTAAGCGGCTTAGCGGATCAGCTGATAAACGGCTTAGCGGATCAGCTGTTAAGCGGCTTAGCGGCTTAGGATCAGCTGATAAGCGGCTTAGCAGCTTGGGGAGAGGGGGGGAGGGGAAAAAACCTGCAGGAACTTGCAAGACATTTTCTTCTTGCGAAGCAAGCCCATAGGAAATTCGTTTTGCGAAGCACCTCCAAAACGGAAAACCCTTTCGTCTAGCGGGTTTTCCGTCTTGCGAGGCATTCGTCTTGCGGGGCACCACTGTACTCTAAGAAGTAGATAGTTAGAGAGATGCTAAGAAAGTATACTTCACACACACACACACACACACACACACACACACCCCAATCATTACAAAACCAAAATGACACCACCCAGGAAAGCAAGCGATGTGACATAATGTTCACAGAACCTCAAGGTTTACAGAAATAGAAAAAAGAAATATTGAAAAAATAATTCCTTAGGGGATAAAATTGCTAATTAGGTGCTAATTTGCTACTAAAACAGGTTCAAGATCCTTGGGTTAACTCACAAAACCCTAAATAACTGGGGCACATAAGGGCTGCTGGCACATAAGGGCTTCCTTATTCTCCACATCAGTCCCTGGTGAGGCACTTTTAGTGGTCCCTTGAGGCTTAGTCAGGGTCCATGTCTTTAATGTGGCAGGTCCTGCCCTGTGGAACTCCCTGCCAATAGATGTCCAGCAGGAGTCATCCTTGCTTTCTTTTAGACTTATTTTTAAAAACATACTGTTCAGACAGAAATTTTGATTTTGACATTTTTAACAACCAGTTTTTATTGACATGTTACTGAAGTTTTTTTAACCAGCCATTCTTGCATTATGTTTTTATGTTGTGTGCTGCCTTGCTATATTTCCTATGAAAGTGTTGTTTATAAACATTTAAATAAATTAAATATATATGGCTCTGTTCTGTTCTGCTCTGTTCTTTTCTGTTCTACTCTCCCCAGTCTGTCCCTCTAAAATTACTCAGTCCTCCATCTATAATGCAGGAGCCACATCCAGGAACTGAGGAAAGGTGGCTGTTCCTCACCTGGATGGGTCCTCTCTGGCCTAATGTCACCCTGAGTGTCTCAGCCCCAAGCACCTAGGCATTTTCCTGGCTACATGACCGCTTTGCGGTTGGCTGGATAATGCCAGCGGTCAGTCAAGACCTGAGTCCAAAACTCTTTAAAGTGGACTGTGGTCCACAGTCTTTTTGTGTCTCAGTCACTCAACTCACCATCTACGCTGCTACATGTGAGGTGAGCTACATGCAAGTAGCTATGACTAGATAGAGTTGAACTAAAAGGTGATCTTTTGTTATTTTCGCAAAGCAGCATTCTCCCTCTTCCATTTGTCCTCATCCTTTCTTTTATTTATTAATAAATGCCATCGTTAGGGTTTTGCATGTATTTGTGCCAAAACTATTGGGTTATTCTAAGCTCTCACATACCTAGTTACTTAGTTCATACCGTGTGTGAGAGAGAGTGGAATTTGGCAGAGAAAAACAAATTACTTTGGTCTCTAGGGAGGGACAGGTAAGCTGGATATTATTGTGAGGGGATGATTAGCTGCTTGTGCTTAAAATTGTGCCCCCTCAGAGTTTGTGCGGCTCCACAAACCTCTGTGTGTGACAGAGCTCCTCAGACATGTCTGCTCTAGTCACTAGTAGAGTCTGACAGTGGCTGCCTGCGGAAGCGCTTCCAGCAAAGAAGCTCCTTAACGGAAACGCGTCTCCTGGACTCACGACGTGGCAGCTTCCGGCGAAGTATGGGTCTCCCTACGGTTGCTTCTGACACCTCCCCGCTGTTTTCGCTGGACGTGTCTCTCACCCCTTTCTCTCCCCTGCTGGTTCCTGCCTTGGCTGCTGCGTCTCTCTCAGCATTACTGAGATCCTCCTCCAGAGACCCCTCGCTCCCCCTGCTGGTCCCTGCTTTAGCTGCTGACTCTCTCCCAGCCTCTGGGAGCCCTACCACCTCCCTTTCCTCTGATGTCAGTTCCCTGACAATTATCTTTGCTTCTCATTGTAACTATCTCCCCAGAAAGCACTCCTGTTTGGTGTTAGAGGGCAGCCTCCTTCATAGCCTCTGGCACGACTGGTCTACCCACACCAGCAGTTCTGGAAGGAAGGGAGTACATACACACCAAAAACCAGAAAATGGAAATTCCTTGCATTTGTGTTGTGCAGAAGGAAGGAACCAAAGCAAAGATTGAATCTGGAAATGCGAAGCTGCTCCACTCACTCAAAACAAGTGAGTGCATCTGGCCTGTGGAGGAGGAAAGAGGGGGAAAGTACCGTATTTTTCACCCCATAAGACGCACTTTTTTCTTCCTAAAAAGTAAGGGGAAATGTTTGTGCGTCTTATGGAGTAAATGCGTGGTCCCTGGAGCTGAATTGCACAGGGGCAAAAAGCAGATCATGCTTTTTTTTTTTTTTTTTTTTTGAAAGAGGAAAGTGGGTGTTGAAACAAAACTGCTGATCGTTTGCAACCGGGGAGTGAGATAAGGGACGCTAGAGGTAAAGGAGGCTGCCTGGGAGGGGGGAGGTAAAGGCAGCAAACTTGCAAAGGGGGGGGAAACAAGAAGACTAAAGCCATAAGGAGAGAAATTAGAAGAAAATGAGGAGCAAAAAACTGTTCCATCTAAGGAAAAGATACTACACTAAGGCAAACAAGAAGAAAGGGTGTGTAGAAAGGAAACAGCTGATCAGTGGGATCAGAAGAGAGATAAGGGACGCTAGTGGAGGCTATCTGGGAGGAGGGAGGTAAAAGCCCATGGATCCTCAGGATTTTTGCATTGGGTCACCCCAAATTCACCATCAGATCACATGTCTGTGGTCACAGCATGAACCACAAAAATTATACATCCACTGTTTAGTTCAAAATATTTTTTTTCTTGTTTTCCTCCTCTAAAAACCAGGTGCGTCTTATGGTCAGGTGCGTCTTATGGAGCGAAAAATACGGTACTCACTGAGGGAAGAGGAGGGAGAAAGCAAAAAAAAAAAGGAGATAAAATGAGGGTGACATGAGGGAAGACAAAGGACAAGAAGGAAATTTTTCAGGGGGACGGCAGATCATGTTTCAAAAAAGAAACCTAAGGGGAACAAAACACCCCAAAAACAACAATGTGGAGAATGATCCTGTTCAGAGTGCTGACTACCGGTTGGAAAAGAAAGGAAAATGGAGGAGAGAGAATGGAGTATTGGGGAGATCACAGGGAGTTGGCTGGAAGCCTGAATGGGAACAGAAGCACTCTCCGCAGTGCAGTGTTTTGTTGCAGGTCCCACTTAATGCGAGGTCCTCACTGCATCACTAGGAAATTCACCGATATTCCCTCAGACTGACAGCACTCGCTTTTTCAAGCTTGGCCTCTCTTGCTTGTGGGCCTGCACAAGTAATTACAATTTTAAGCTCAGCTGGTCCCACTTGCTCCGTTGTTTGGTGTGTGTGTGATGCTTGTGTTTAGTTTAGACATCAACAGGACTCTATGTACCTGCAATTTTAAGAAAAAGAAAACGTTGATATGACTACACTCCAACATTCAGATTGCTGGGCCGCCACACGTGATCATCTGCCAGCCAGCTTCTCATTGGGTAGGATGACAGTGTCAAATTTTTAAGATGAAGGTGCCAGAGAAACATCTACATCACACCTCAAAGCATTTGTAATGCAGAAAGACGGCCCAAAGTAGATATCCAGATTCTGGCACACAGTGCCTTGTGCCAGCCAAAACTCAAGTAAAGAGGCTCTAGCACACTGGAAACCTGAGGTTTCTTTCTTTCTATTAGCGTCACCTGCTTGCTGAAGAAGTGAGCAAATGGAGCTTTTGCTGCCAAACTCTGTGGCCACTCTTGCGGTGTGCAAATAAACAGGCGACATGATCTGAGTCCCATAAATCCCTAACTAATTTCGAAAGACTCTGAACATTTAATAAAGAGTTTCACAGTTTAAGTAGCAGCCAGTCGTTACAGTTTTGGAAGTACTGAGGCTGCCTGGAAACTGTCAGCAGACAGGTACCTCTCAGATGGCAGCATGGACAGTCATGGCAGTTGTATCACGGTCCAGTTTGTTTTCCTTTGCAAGAATATTCCCTAAGTAAAAAATAAAAAATAAATTAAAAAACCAACTGGAACTACATGGGATACTTTTGCCATACGTCCTTGCAAAGGAGATTTAAGCACAAAGAATGGAAAAATCAGATCACTGGAGATGAATGTATTCACTGACTCTCCTTTACCAAAAGAATACAATTCTATGATTCTAAGAAAAAAATGCCTAAATTTAAGCAACTCGCAACACCCAGCTCTATCTGACCAACACTCGCTGTGTTTCCCCCATCTGCTCTCTCCAGCACACTGTGCTGACAAACATATCAGCATCACTTCCACAAATAAGCAACCTTGCTTGTTAAGTGATAATGCTCCATATCTAAAAATGGATTTGAGAAAGTTGCCTCTTTAGAAAAGTCCTAAGCATGCTGCATTTCCTTTGAATAAATCACAGCCCAGTCCTAAGCTTATTTACTTTAGAACTACATTCTGCTCAGTTCAATGAGGGTGACTCCGAAGTAAGTGTATACAGATTTATGTACCAAAGTTTAACATATGATGCTCAGTTATGTCTCCAGTGTGCCAGTGTGGTGTAGTGGTTAAGAGCAGTGGACTCGTAATCTGGTGAACCAGGTTCGCGTCTCCTCCACATGCAGCTGCTGGGTGACCTTGGGCTAGTCACACTTCTCTGAAGTTTCTCAGTCTCACCTCACAGAGTGTTTGTTGTGGGGGAGGAAGGGAAAGGAGAATGTAAGCCACTTTGAGACTCCTTTGGGTAATGATAAAGCGGGATATCAAACCCAAAAAATCCAAAACTGCTTTATCTCTGTTGTTTTCCCCCTCCCACTTTTTATAAGCTGGCAGTCTTTTCTGCACTGATGTTCCACTTCAGATTGCAGCTTTCATGGTTATTGGGGGGGGGGATGAGGTGATGAGAAAGAGACCTGGAGAATACATGTGATTTGAGCAATATGTAATTTAGTTTTTACAGTTTGATGTTCAAATCACTTTAACCTGCAGCATAATATTTTGCTAGTTGTTTGTGCTCCAGTGACAAAGGCAGGCAGGTGCGAACCCACCTTTTGCTCCAGTGTGGTCAAGCCTTTGACTTGTGTTCTGTGCTGAAACCAAAGCTATGACTTTGGAGACCCCACAAGAAACCTAATAGGAAAGCAACTTCTAGAAGCAAGTTCTGTTGTAGAGTTCATGTGTTCATGTGACCCTTTCCATCTTCTGCTCAGGTTGTATATACAGTGGAACCTTGGTTCTCGAACTGCTTAGTTGATGAACAAATCAGCTCCCAAACACCGTAAACCCAGAAGTAAGTGTTCCAGTTTTTGAACGTTTTTGGGAAGCCGAACATCTGATGCAGCTTCCACTTGAGTGCAGCCAATCGGAAGCCGCGCCTTGGTTTTCAAATGTTTTGGGAATCGAACGGACTCCCGGAACAAATTACGTTCAAGAACCAAGGTTCCACTGTATGTGTAAATAAACTCATACATGATAAAGTCTCCAGTGACCTATATTCCAAGGAAACTGAAACCAAGCTATGTGCTGGCACCCCTAAAGTTTCTCACCACACAGAGATTGGGGTGTGCACAGGGTTTTTTTCCGCTGGAACTCAGTTCCAGCACCTCTCAGGTGGGCACCATTGCTGTTCTAAGAGAATGAGAGAGGTGTTCATGGTGAGTTCTGGTACCTCTTTTTCTAGAAAAATAGCACCGGCTGTGCATAACAATATTCTCTCCATAGTCACAGTGTACTAGGAATGGAAACAAATCCTAAATGTTTATTAAGAGACCCTAGTCATCTTATTGGCCATCTTCATAGCAGGAACAAGGACTTGGAATGGTCTGTATTAGAAGTGGTTACACAATATAAACAGAAACTAACATCAGCATGAACCTTGTCTAAACAGGCCACTTACCTGCTCATTTTAGGGTGGTTCTCCCTCCCTGTGCCTCCATTTGGTCTTTGAACATTCCTGGTACTCCATGTCAAACAAGGGACAATTACACTCTTCACTGAACACAAAAACAAAACTTGCATAATATAAGGTTGTACTCTGGGAGCAAAAGGACATTGCTGGAGCAGCAGCAATAATGGCGCCAAATAGCACTTTGAATGTTCCTTTACATCTCTGATTGTTGATTAAGCCTTGGCATGTCTCTGTGCATGAACCCGTTGCACCAAAACAGGGTTGCGCCACAGTGGTGGGGATTAAATGGATTGTGCAAACAGATCCTGGGGTGGGTAAATTAAGGGAAGCAAAATATGCAAAAGGTAATTTGGCCTTCGGGCTCCACTGCTTACTCCCATAAATCACTCTCCACTGTGTATGGGTGTGAAAGCCATACATGGGTGGATGAATTTAAATGCCACAAGGCACATCAGCAAGAGGTTACTAGTGATACTAGGCTGGAAAAAGTCATATTTGAAAGCAACAAAGCACAACCTCAACCCTCATTATCAGGATAAGATTGGACAAAGGGTTCCTGGGCTGCTGCTCAAGCATTGCATGCATGTTGTTTACACACGTACTAGGAGGGAGGGAGGAAAAAATTAATTCCGTTCCTTTTAAAGGCAAACTTCTCAAATAACACACTTTCCACAACAATACGCCAGCTAAAACCAGCCATCCTTCAAAATTTGCGCATCTCTGAATTTTGCAGTGCAGTTCCTCATCCAAATAATGTGTACAAAAATGCATGTACTGGGGTAGAGTGTGCATATGAAGCCTATATTACTGAAAATAACATACAAAAAAACATCAAATTTGGGGAAATTGCTTTGTAAAAATGTGTCTTATTAGAATAAATTGGCACTGAAATGCTGGTGAATTTTCAGGAGGTCTTTTAAAAAGAAACATTCACACACTAATATGGAAGTCTGGAAAGCTGAACTTAAAACTGGAAAAATTAGAAACTGGGAGGAATGGACTTTTTCAGATTCGCCCATTCCTAATACATGCATGTGCATGCACACACATGCGCAAACTAATCTAGCGCCATATAACAAAGCACCATGCATCTTTATAGTTTGGGAAGTACTATCCTGGCATGAGAAGCTAGCAAATAATGGTTTGCCAGAATACACAGAGATTCTGTTTCTTTAAATATATCTATACTACTGTTTGACAACCTTTCCTTTTATACCAAGGAAAATCACAATAACAATATTACACAAAGGGAAAGCAACAGCACAGCAATAAACACAGTGAAACAGTGCAGATCACTGATCAGTTTTCAAAGGTCAACGTGTCCATGGAAAGCCAGCATGAAGGATGTTGTTCAGGCTTCCAGCGGGAGGGTGTTTTATAATTTTGGGGCAGCCACCTTTTGAAGGCTAATCGAGCCCCTACCCCCACAAGATAGTATCCAGAGCAGAGCCTCCTCAGAAGATCTTAAGTGCTCCTTCAGGAGGTGGCACTGGCTGTTTAGGACCTTGAAGGTAAGAACCAGAACTCTGAGTTGGGTTGAAAAAGACCAAAAACCAATCTCAGTGCTTCCAAACAGATGGCATATATTAGCTCACAAATATAGTCATGCCACTACTTTCTGCTCCTGCATAGGTTTTGGCAGCATCTTCAAAGGCAGCCCCACATAGAGCACTTCTCATCTAGAAGTTGTCAATGAATGAATGAATGAATGAATGAAGGTACTTGGTCCCTGTCTCAAGACCAAATTCATTTTTCAAACAGCATTAAGACAGCACAGAACTAAGTGGTCGGAAGCAGCAAGTGCGTGCAAAATCTGATATCTGCTCAAATGAAAGCTGGGTTCTTTTGGTCTTAATTGGCACAGCACCTTTGAAGATCTGGACTATTTACAGTGGTACCTTAGGTTACATACGCTTCAGGTTACATACGCTTCAGGTTACAGATTCCACTAACCCAGAAATAGTGCTTCAGGTTAAGAACTTTGCTTCAGGATAAGAACAGAAATCTTGCTCCGGTAGTGTGGCAACAGCAGGAGGCCCCATTAGCTAAAGTGGTGCTTCAGGTTAAGAACAGTTTCAGGATAAGAACTGACCTCCGGAAAGAATTAAGTGCTTAATCCGAGGTACCACTGTATTTGGATTTTGCTCTCTGCACACTAAAGAGCCGTTTCACTGGGATCTTTGCTGCGGTAAAGGCTACATACGGGGCGGGTGTGTGTGTGCATTAGAATCGTTTTTGGAAATTCCAAAAAAGTTAATTAAAAGTAATCACTGCACTGCGGTAATCTTGTGCTCTAGACTAAGCTCTGTTGGGTTTTGCTTTGTGCCAACCCTGCTAAAAGTGCTATTTTCCGTGTGTGTGTGTGTGTGTGTGTGTGTGTGTGAGAGAGAGAGAGAGAGAGAGAGAGAGAGAGAGAGAGAGAATATGTGATTGCTAACATTCATTATTTGCAGATGTGCAAATATTCCAAAAGGATACTTGAACTGTAGTCTGAAGCCAGGAACCAGGTTTACAAGAGGCTCCACGGAGTTAAATGCTCTCCTCTGAGGCTCAGGCAGGCTTTAGCCTTCTGGTGTTCAATGCAAGCCATTCTCCTCCACGAAAGCCACCTGCTCACATCTCCTCTTGCACTCTCGGGGCAGCAGAGGTCAATTTCATGCTACCTCTTATCTCCCTCATCTGGATCTTTTGCTTAGTTTCCCACTGCATGCTTCCCTATCACTCATCACATCTGGAGAGAAGGGATGCAACAGCCACATGTGGGAATCATAGCGGTAGAAGGAATTTCATTAACCATTTATAGGCACTTAGCAGCATTTAGCCTGGTTTTGCAGGAATAGATGCCTAAAGAAACCTCACTAGCAGGCTATCACTATTTTGCAGGAAGGGTTTCAAGGGCATATTGGAAAAATAAAATGTGGATTCAAGCACTCTGCTGCTGTAGTGCAACAATTTCATGCTACCTCTTATCTCCCTCATCTGGATCTTTTGCTTAGTTTCCCACTGCATGCTTCCCTATCACTCATCACATCTGGAGAGAAGGGATGCAACAGCCACATGTGGGAATCATAGCGGTAGAAGGAATTTCATTAACCATTTATAGGCACTTAGCAGCATTTAGCCTGGTTTTGCAGGAATAGATGCCTAAAGAAACCTCACTAGCAGGCTATCACTATTTTGCAGGAAGGGTTTCAAGGGCATATTGGAAAAATAAAATGTGGATTCAAGCACTCTGCTGCTGTAGTGCAACAAAGATGCTTCTTTTTTGAAGTTATGGATAATATGCTCTGAAAGTTTGGGATGAACGAATGATTGATGCATACCCTCCAACATTTCTCCAATGATAATAGGAATGCCCTATTCAACAACAACAACCTTTTTTATTTTTATACCCCACCCATCTTTCTGGGTTGCCTCAGCCACTCTGGGTGGCTTCCAACATATAGAAAAACATAATAAAAAAATTAAACATTTAAAAAACTTCCCTATATAGGGCTGCTTCCAGATCTCTTCTAAAGGCTATATAGTTACTTATATCCTTGGCTCAGGGGTCGCATCGCTCCATACCCTCCTTTAATTGTTTTACTGTATGATTCTAAATGAACTTATGTGACAAGCAATTCACAAATTCATAAAAATGCAATACAATGCAATAGGTATTTTCCAGGGTGTGTTTTGCAGTCTGGAGAAGTTGTGAGATGGGTGTTAAAGAAGCGCAAATGTGACTTTGGAAGCCATTACTTCAAGTTTTCATATCCTTTGAACCTTTTAAAAGAAAAACAGGTTATAGGACGGCTCTATGATGGTAGAGATCTGCGGAGTCTTATAACTGTATATAAAAAAATCACCACACTGATTATAAGGATGTCAGACTTTTTGAGGGGAAAGAAAAATGAGATTCACAACACGGACTACAGGCCAGTTGTGTGAAAAACAAAGACAATTATTAATTAAGTAAATTACTGATTCACACTAATATTGGTTTGGCCTCGATTCTGCAGATGAAATGCATTTTTAGCTACTGAGTTACCAGACCAGGTGTGCTGTGCCTGGTGCAGAATGGATTCAATTACTGGCTTCATGCACTTCTCTCTCCATTAGTTCTACTGCATTGCAGACTCTGTGGAATGCATGGAATGGAAAATTAAGATGTGACATCGTTTTACCGAGAAATCTGTGCTCTGGGGCAGCCAGTTCTTGTAAATATAAGCACATGCGGACCAACTAATGTCAATCTAACCTAAGTATTGTGGCTGTTTTTATTCTTGAAAGTCTAAAGAAGGAGCAGGCACAGGCAGTTATCAGCTTGCAGCTGTTGTTCAAAAGAAGCTTTCTAAAGTTTGTATGCCCTCATACTGGGGTAGGAAACATGTGGTCCTCCGGATGTTGTTGGGCTACAACTCTCATCATCCCTGACCACCGGGCATGCTGGCTGGGGCTGATGGGAATTAGAGCCTAACAGCATCCAGAGGACCACAGTTTCTCCATTCCTCTTTGAATGGTCACAACTGATAGGCAAAATCCACAAACATGAGCATAGTTGATGGGAATTTGTGTTGTGCTCTTGGGGAAATCACCTTAAGCCCCTCCTATTCCTCTCCCGCTTGTTTTGCAATGAGAAGGTAACAGGTGATTTCTTTTCCTTTTTTGCTTCCTTCTCTTCTACCAATGTCCACTTTGGGCTCATTGATAGCTCCCTGGCAGTGGATCCTCACTGGTTTTGTGCGTGTATCTGCAGCTTTCTTGCATCGGGGATTTGGACAGAAAGGAACTCAGAAAGAGCTGCTGCTTTCTTCTCACATTGTTTACATGTTTATGGTTCTAGGAGCGGGCACCAAATGGATCACATTCTATCTCTCTTCTAGTGCCAGAGTTGGGATTAGTAGCCTAATCCACAGGTCCTCACACGTGGCAGCAGACTATATACGTGCATGTCAACTGCATGCAACAATCTGTGTGCACTCGCCGGTGAATGGATAGTAATTTAATACTGGGGTGGAAGTACTTAAGAGTATTTTGGAGAAGGTTTAAAAATAAGAATAATAATTGAGGAAAGAGTATTTAATACAAGACAGGATGCCTCACCATTGTGCTGTATTTCCCCCTCTCCCTCTCACAACACCAGTGTCAAAATGAGGGGAACGTGCTGTGCAATGAAATGTTGAATCATGCATAGTTACCCAAAGAAGGAACAAAAACGTATGGGGCATCAGCATCTCTGAATTCCTTGCCACACCTGTGCCACCCTCATATAATAGTGCAAGATGCACTTTGATGCAAGTGGAAGGTATCGTATTCGTGACCCTAAAGAAGAAAAGGCTACTTGGTTCACGGAGCCTGACGTGACTCAGACAGAAGTAGGAGCGGTCTTCCTGACACCTGCAAGATTGAATGCTGCCCTGGAGAGCCTCTAAAATTAGACTGATCCCCAAGACAAATGGATTTGAATTACAACACTGAGATCCTGGGGATTTCGAAATCTCATCCACAGCGACCATATGTTTGAGCCTGCCATATCTATATGTGAGCATTCTCACATATGTAGCTCTGGCTTAAAGCATTGCAAAGAAAATATGACACTTTGTGTTTTCAGAGAGGGGGAAACCCGACAATATGAGTTATATGATCCACATATTTAGGGAAGTTAATCTGGGTTTTCATAGCTCTCACAGTTATTTGACCTCTCCAGCAATGCCTGTTCCTCACCAACAGTGTGTGAGAGAGAGTAGCCAAATTTACACCTGTGCTTCTCATGCATTGTGCTGTGCTCCTTCCTAGGCTGTGCTTATGGTACGTTATAATGTGGTTTGATCGTAGACCGTGCACTTTCACTGTCTGGGTTGGTCCACTGCAACGTTTTGGATACAATGGACCTTAATTTGGTGAAGACTGCTGGAATAGATGTTTGTGATTAATTAATTAAATTTGCATAGCTGTTAGTAAATTATAAATAAATCCACACAGCAATCACAATAATCTTGTCGGGTTAAGATGCCCTCCACACTTACACATTTGTGATTCTGTAAGATGGAAAGCAAGCAATCACTCAGTGATCCTTATGAGGAAGTTCAAAATCAGTGGCATAATTGCATGAAAAACAACATGGTCACAGGAGGTATGTATGGTAGAGGACGGGAGGGCCAGAATGGTGGGCACAGACCACTGAGAAGCCACAGCTACCTCAGTGCAGGATTTTGTAGTGCCACATGTCTCCTGCTCCTAAAAAAGACAACTTGCGGCAGTTCCTAGCTCCTAAAAGCTAATACAGAAATCCGTGTGGGTATATCCTACTATCAGCTGCCACTGGTTTACTTTAACTTCTTAGCATCCCAAAGCCACCAACCTGCTATATGTTAGCTCTGTCCTGCTGCTCCAGTAAGCCACATTTTGTAGGCAATTGTGATATCAAGTAGCCAAGTAGGAGACAGAGGAACATCAGATAGCCTTTCTTGTGAGGTGGGAAGAAATGCAGAAAGAGAACAATTCCTTCTTCCTGTTTTTTAAAAGGTGGGACAATGTGCACTCTGGTAGTTCTCTCTCTCTCTCTCTCTCTCTCTCTCACACACACACACACACACACACACACACACACACACAAAAAGTCTATTAAAAAAAACCCTGAACACTAGTAGGGAGAGTTGGAGAGGACTACTCTCAAAATAAAGTCAAGATAACCCTCTTGTCAAGTCCAGCAAAATGCAACATGTTCAGAACAGAAGCGCTGGCTTCGAGGGGTGATATCTTGACCAATACAGTGAATAAGTGCCTCAACTAAATATTTGTTGCGCATTAACCTTATCTTCTGGGAAGGCCCTTTCTGAAATTGCCATGCCTCAGGCAAGCACGGGCCTCAAGCGTTCGCTTCCCCTCTGGCCTGCTTGCAATGGGCTGGCTCCTGTCCCCAGGGAGAGAGATGGCAAAGGGTCCTGGGATTGTCATCTGGTCCCTGAACTGTGCTGCTGTCCCTTATTATTTTTGTCTGCAAAACCCACTGAAGTAAATATCAAGTAATTATGGTGTTCTGAAGTGACCTTATGGAGCATGTGCTCAATTCCGTGGATCACGGCCAAAGCTACTATTGTTGAGCTGATGCCAAGGCCTGGGAGAGCCCTGGCTCCCACTCACTGTTTTCTTTGGCTGAGCTCTATGGATTCTCAGCCTGGCAAGAAAGACCCATTTCAAAAGTACTGGCAAGGGCTGTGCGGTTTGTCACACCATGGCACATGATTTAGGGCCTTGATTTAGGCTCAACACTGGAGCCTTTTGTTGAGCTGTGTTTGTACATCATTTGCAACTTTGTATTAGTTAATAAACGTCAGTTTGCTAAGAGTGTGGCACCGTCCGTAGAGCGGGGCAGGGTTTTCCCTTTGGATATACAACCCATGGTGAAAATAAGTGAGCAGATTTAGAACTGCTGTACCCATGAGGCAGAGGGTACAAAACCTACATAAATAAGGGCTTTTAATACAATGGCTGCTTTGGCAATAAATCTAAAATAATTGGGTACTTAGTTGAAGCAGGAGAGTTTCTCAGCAGTGTCATAAGTATTCCTGCTAATAAACGTGTATCACTTCTGATTCGCTGTATTGCTGCAAACTTGCTTCAGCATGGCTTGTGCTGATGGCATGCTATGCCTTAGGCAGAACCGTATCTATAAAAGGACACACCAAGAGGCTGTCCCAGGCTCTGTGCCTTTGTTAATGCGCAAAGACAGGAGGAAAGCCATCTCCAGTGAGCCTCTTTAGAAGCATGAAAGGGAAGTCTTGAGCATAAACAGTTATTGAATTTTAGCATGCACAAACACACATGGTATTTGTGATCTATTCAGTGCTCTGTGTTTGCCTGAGCTTGAGTCTGGACTAAAGTAGTGTTCTGATTCGATACATGATATCCAATCACAGAACATTTCAAGATTTGGACCTCTGTCATTGGCCCTTAAACTCTGAGTCATGATTCGCAGCTTGCAAGTTTAGACAGCCAATCACGTTGGGAGTGGGAGTGGCCCAGGCCTTCAGAAATGTATATAAGCAGTTGCTTTGCCCCTGTTGTCCAGTTCCGTTAGTTCAATCAAGGTTCTTGCTGTTATCACTGTGTCTTGCCTTGTGGGGACCCACCTACACTTCAGTATTGAGAGCCAGTGTGATGTTATTGTTAGATTACTGGATCAGGACCTGGGGAAGCAAGGTACGAATCATCACTCAGCCATTTGGCTGACCATGGATGCCACCCTGAGTTCCTTGAAGGGAAAGGTCATATATAAATGTAAGAAATAAAGAAACAAACAAACTGTGGCATTAGATACTGCAAGATGTGCCAAGGTAAGGAGACAGAAGAAGAAGAAGAGTTTGGATTTGATATGCTGCTTTATCACTACCCAAAGGAGTCTCAAAGCGGCTAACATTCTCCTTTCCCTTCCTCCCCCACAACAAACACTCTGTGAGGTGAGTGGGGCTGAGAGACTTCAAAGAAGTGTGACTAGCCCAAGGTCACCCAGCAGCTGCATGTGGAGGAGCAGAGACGTGAACCCGGTTCCCCAGATTACGAGTCTATCACTCTTAACCACTACTCCACATTGCCAGGAAGAAAACATTCCTGCCATAAAAGAAATTGAATGGAAAAGGAAATTTCCCAAAACTATAGAGCCTAGAGAAGTCATGGTGTTGCTAGTGTGATGACTGGAAGAGCACTAAGCCAGAAGAAGCTTATCCCACCCCTCCGAGCAGTCACAACAAGACCACACCTCCTTGCCTGAAGGGAGCACCAGGAGTGCCCGTTCCCTGTCTCTGGCTCTAGAAAGTTTCTGGGCTGTTATTTCCAGTCACAGAAGGGAAGAGAGCTTGGTATTGCTGAAACTCACCTGCCAGGATTCTAAGATGGACCTGGACATGATTGTATCAGACATCACATAAGAGCCATAGTTCTTCTTTGTTTTGTGCATCTCCCATTTTCTAACACACAATCATGAGGACTCGAAATGTTCATTTAAAGAAAGCTGAGTAAGAATCTGCATGCCAAGTATACAGACACAAGCGAGCACACAAGCAGAAAGCCCATGTGTACGTACAGACCTCAAGAATACTTTCATTTGCTAAGTCCTGCAATCTTATTGTCGCCATTCCAGAAATGTCAGCTATGGAACAGTGAGCCACATCTTGTTCTCCCTCTTGGATTAGCTTTGAATCTGCCAACTTTAAACCCCTCGGCTTCAATCCTATAACACCTCCTTTAGAGTAAATCTCGCTGGGCTCACTGGGACTTACTTCTGAGTAGACAAGGCTCTGTCTGTTGGTTGCTTTTTATCATGCGTAGCAGAAGCGGCACAGTTTGTTTTCAACAACCAGCAGATCTTAGGTCTGCTTAGCTGCTGCCAGTGTGGAAGGACACATAATTGGCTTCTAGCGAGTATACAAACTACTCAAAGATGCTAATGTTACAATTAGCACTTGTAACCTCACGGATGGTGCCGGATATGACGCCTCTAAGGACACAACCGGTGCTGTATGTGTGTGCTGTGCCAAGGAAATTTGGATTCTGTGCCAAGAACAGTGACACTCTGCAACCTGGAGGCCTCGTACAAATTAAGCAAAGCTGCACACAATGACTTGTTCCGCACAATTTGCCCAGCTTCTATTAGCTGGCCAGGAGCAGGGGGACACAAGAAGCAGTGATGCCAAGCACTGAAGATCATTTAAAATTTTGAGGAGGACTAGAATTGCCAGACCCTTTTAATATGGTATGGCATTATTTTATTCCATACACAGTAAATAATACATTTTCCAGAAAACAATAATCACAAGCTTGGCATATTTGGCAATTTGCATGAATATCATACATAATTTTGATAGTTTTTATTTTTTCAGATGTTAATCTTGCTGTCTTCCTTACATAAGAGAACTATTCTACTCAATCGATTGCTGTGTCCATATAGCATACGTGTCTAAGACAAAATTTGGTTCTCTGCCTCTTTTATGTTTCCCCTTTTTGGCTTTGTCCTTGCACTCCTTGTTTGGTACCTATTGAAAAAAATGTGATAAAAATTGCTTACAAAAAGAAAAGAAAAAGGATGGTTGTGTTTTGGTTTGCATATTTTTGGTACATTCAAATTAGATAGACTTGCTTTTAAATAAGAACTGAAAAGAATTTCTCTCTCACCCTTAGCAGTGAGACCCTCTTTTCCAACGAAAGAAATGCCTCAGTTTTGCCAAACCTTTTTGTTTGCCATTTCATTTCTTTCCCTTTATTGCTTCCTAGTGAATAGTATGAGAATGACCTGGCTTTTAGCATCAGCCGATCAGTATCTTATGCCACTCTCAATCGCTTTCACTCATTCCCTTAGCTTATTCAGCAGTACCAGCAGCAGCAGCAGTCTGGCTTCTCTGGACATTTGGTTCAGAGCATCCTCATGAGAACTCTTTGCTTGTGAGGCTCACAAAGGCAGACATGACTTTCTCTCTGGGATTTAGGCCTTTTAAACAAGTTAACCTTGGCTATAAACTCCCCAGTAAAACTCCATTCAGCTGCAGCTTGGATGACAGAGGTTTATATTTATTTTTGCTAAAAGGGAAAGAATGATACAGTGATGCCAAATGACTGGGGAGCGACCTGGACCTGACTTTGACATATGAAGCAGAGAATAAAGTTGGGAACTCTGAGAGCATTTCTGAGGAATGCCAAGGGGAGCCCAGAATAAGTAGCTGTACAGAGAGAACAGGCATTTCAGCTGTGAGTTAGCATTGAAGCTTATGTGTGGTCAACATGTTCAGCATTCCTGAGTTTGACAACAGTGGGCTTTAAAGAAATAAAAACTAAACCACCAGCATGTTAATTATGATTAATTGATGATTTTCTGGAGCCATTTCAACTGGGGTTCAGACCTGGCTTCAGCACCTTAAAACCATCTTGGTCAACCTGTAGGTGACCTCTGTTAGTTCTCACCGGATTTCAGTACCATCAACCATGGTATCCTTCTGCAGTGGCTGTCCAATTCGGGGTTTGGTGGTACTGCATTGCAGCAGTTCCACTTATACAGTGGTGCCTCGCAAGACAAAATTAATTCGTTCCGCGAGTTTTGTCGTCTTGCGATTTTTTTCGTCTTGCGAAGCACAGTGTTGGAAAAGTTTAGGAAAAGCTTCAAAAATCACCAAAGTCTTCAAAAACCTCAAAAAAGGCTACCACACCGCGTGCTATGAGTTGCTCCTCGAAGTCAAGTCGCAACTGTATTAACGGTGTTAAGAAAAAGGAAACAAACTTGCAAAATGTTTCCGTCTTGCGAAGCAAGCCCATAGGGAAAATCGTCTTGCGAGGCAGCTCAAAAACGGAAAACCCTTTCGTCTAGCGGGTTTTTTGTCTTGCGAGGCATTCGTCTTGCGAGGTACCACTACTTGGATGGTTGGTCTCAGAAGCTGATGGTGGAGAAATTCTGCTTGGTCCCGTAGAATTTCCACTCTGGGAACCATTAAGGTTCCATTATACGTTCCATGCTGAAGAAGTGTGCATGCACACGAAAGCTCATACCAAGAACTGACTTAGTTGGTCTTTAAGGTGCTACTGGAAGGAATTTTTTATTTTGACTATGGCAGACCAACACGGCTACCTATCTGTAACGTTCCATGTTGTTTAACATAAAGGAAACTCCATTTCTCCTTCTCTCAAGAGTAGTGCTCAGGGTGCTGAACCAGTGCCTAGCTGCAGAAAGGGCCTAGATGACCTCCCACCTGGATTATTGCAAAGTCTTGTATGTGGGGGATGCTTTTGATGATGGCCTGCAAATTCCAGCTGGTGAGGAATATGAACGTAGGACTGGAGGAGGAGTTTGGATTTGATATCCCGCCTTTCACTCCCCTTCAGGAGTCTCAAAGCGGCTAACATTCTCCTTTCCCTTCCTCCCCCACAACAAACACTCTGTGAGGTGAGTGGGGCTGAGAGACTTCACAGAAGTGTGACTGGCCCAAGGTCACCCAGCAGCTGCATGTGGAGGAGCGGAGACGCGAACCCGGTTACCCAGATTACGTGACTACCGCTCTTAACCACTACACCACACTGCTAACTGGAACCAAGATTATAGGGAGTTATGATTAGTTGTTCATTGTCCTCAAAAAAGATCTGCATCACTCAAAAAAAGGGTGGAAATTTGCATATGATCATTTATATGTACAGACACATATTTAGAAATAATTACTATAATTACTATGATATAAATGTCTCATGTGCCTGTTCAGTCTGATCTGTTGATAAGTTGCTGCCAACTGTTGTGGCACCTCATCAATGAACTGAGGAGACCCCTGCTTTCTTTTCTTCTGGTTCTTTGCCTTTAAAGCTCAGTTGGGATAGGCCTCAAATAGAGGACATTTTCAGGTAGAGAACCGTCCTCTGTTAAAAAAAAAGCCTCTGTAAAAAAATGGCCTGTCTGCCCATTATTACTCAAATTTCTATATGCTAATTTATATGTATAGATGCTTCCTTATTAAGATAGTGGACAGGGACTCATCAGCATTGCATTTTGCAGTGTGTCCAGCTATCCTTTGAGCAAAGTTTTTAAAAATGTAAGTTGAAGGAATGGGATGGAAGGGGGCAGAAGATTTGGGGCTCAGTTCCAAAGACCCAGGTTTGGGGGCTCTAGGCCTCCCCTAGCAACCCCATGCAGCTTGGTTCATGGTGTCATTCCGGCATCATATCTAGTGATTCAGCTGCATTGCTAGAGCTTCCCACCACAATTAGTCCTCTTGCCATAGCTCAGGCTAATAGCTCACCTCTTAGCTTTCGGCAAGTTATAAAATGGAAAATCTTAGTTATGGGAGCTTCACTGCATGGTGTGTTGTAATTTTTGTCCCTGAGTCATACAGCAAGAGCTTTTTTTATAATATCTTGTGTTTTCTCTCCCTGGAAATGATTACATTTTGAGAGTACCAAAAAGACATTTGAGATTAATTTCCCAGTAAGGGATGAAGATGCTGCAGACAACACTCTTCCACCCAGCATGTGAACGGGCTGCAAATCTTCTGCCTGTTGAGTGGCGTTGGCATAAACACACGCCGCATCTAGGACAAGAATGCAATTCCATGCAGCCCGCTCTGGACAATATAGGAGAGAAGTTCCTTACCATGTAAGGAATGTACATGTTTGATATAAGGGAGATGATTCAAGAAGGCAAAACAGAGTCTGTCTTCCCAGAAAGCAAGAGCAACGGGTGTCAAAAAGTATTCTAGGAAAGAACTGGCAGACAGTTTCTCGTGCAATGAGCTGATAGTCAAAAGTAAAACAGACACAAATCAGTCCAACGTTTATTATCGGACTCCAGCAATTTAAGGAAAAGTGTTGTGCAGAACATATCCCAAAGTACGTAAAATCAGATGAAAAATATGTACTGGTGCTGCTAAGTACATTTTCTCAATAGACAAGAGGAACAAATATCTTCTTTGTAAAATGTGTTTTATTTCAATCTCAGTAAACGTAGATGGGCCTCCCCATCTTTAATGGTTCAGCCTACATAGAATCATAGAATCATAGAATCATAGAGTTGGAAAAGACCACAAGGGCCATCGAGTCAAACCCCCTGCCAAGCAGGAAACACCATCAGAGCACTCCTGACATATGGTTGTCAAGCCTCTGCTTAAAGACCTCCAAAGTAGGAGACTCCACCACACTCCTTGGCAGCAAATTCCACTGTCAAACAGCTCTTACTGTCAGGAAGTTCTTCCTAATGTTTAGGTGGAATCTTCTTTCTTGTAGTTTGGATCCATTGCTCCGTGTCCGCTTCTCTGGAGCAGCAGAAAACAACCTTTCTCCCTCCTCTATGTGACATCCTTTTATATATTTGAACATGGCTATCATATCACCCCTTAGCCTCCTCTTCTCCAGGCTAAACATGCCCAGCTCCTTTAGCCGTTCCTCATAAGGCATCGTTTCCAGGCCTTTGACCATTTTGGTTGCCCTCCTCTGGACACGTTCCAGTTTGTCAGTGTCCTTCTTGAATTGTGGTGCCCAGAACTGGACACAGTACTCCAGGTGTGGTCTGACCAGAGCAGAATACAGTGGCACTATTACTTCCCTTGATCTAGATGCTATACTCCTATTGATGCAGCCCAGAATTGCATTGGCTTTTTTAGCTGCCGCATCACACTGTTGGCTCATGTCAAGTTTGTGGTCAACCAAGACTCCTAGATCCTTTTCACATGTACTGCTCTCAAGCCAGGTGTCACCCATCTTGTATTTGTGCCTCTCATTTTTTTTGCCCAAGTGCAATACTTTACATTTCTCCCTGTTAAAATTCATCTTGTTTGTTTTTGCCCAGTTCTCTAATCTGTCAAGGTCATTTTGAAGTGTGATCCTGTCCTCTGGGGTGTTAGCCACCCCTCCCAGTTTGGTGTCATCCGCAAATTTGATCAGGATGCCCTTGAGTCCATCATCCAAGTCGTTGATAAAGATGTTGAATAAGACCGGGCCCAAGACAGAACCCTGTGGCACCCCACTAGTCACTCTTCTCCAGGATGAAGAGGAACCATTGATGAGCACCCTTTGGGTTCGGTCAGTCAGCCAGTTACAAATCCACTGAGTGGTAGCATAGTCAAGACCGCATTTTACCAGCTTCTTTACAAGAATATCATGGGGCACCTTGTCAAATGCCTTGCTGAAATCAAGGTAGGCTACATCCACTGCGTTCCCTTCATCTACCAGGCTTGTAATTCTGTCAAAAAACGAGATCAGGTTAGTCTGACATGACTTATTTTTCAGAAATCCATGCTGACTATTGGTGATCACAGCATTCCTTTCTAGGTGCTCACAGACTGTTTGCTTAATGATCTGCTCCAGAATCTTCCCTGCTATTGATGTCAGACTGACTGGGCGGTAATTATTTGGGTCCTCTCTTTTCCCCTTTTTGAAAATAGGGACAACATTTGCCCTCCTCCAGTCTGCCGGGACTTCGCCTGTTCTCCAGGAATTCTCAAAGATGACTGCCAGTGGTTCTGAGATCACATCTGCCAGTTCTTTTAATACTCTTGGATGCAGTTCATCTGGCCCTGGAGACTTGAATACATCTAAACTAGCCAAATATTCTTGTACTATCTCCATAGTTATTCTGGGCTGTGTTTCCTTTGCTGAATCATTTGCTCAAAATTCTTCAGGTCGGGCATTGTTTTCTTTATCGGAGAAGACTGAGGCAAAGAAGGCATTGAGGAGTTCAGCCCTTTCTGTGTCCCCTGTTTGCATTTCACCATCTTCTCCTCTGAGTGACCCCACTGTTTCTTTGTTCTTCCTTTTGCTACGAACATACCCATAAAAGCCTTTTTTGTTGCTTTTAACCTCTCAAGCAAGCCTGAGTTCATTCTGTGCTTTAGCTTTTCTGACTTTGTGTCTACACGTGCTGGCTATTTGTTTGAATTCCTCTTTGGTTGTTTCCCCCCTTTTCCATTTTTTGTACACATCCTTTTTTAATCTTAATTCAGTTAAAAGTTCTTTAGATAGCCACCCTGGCTTCTTTAAGCACCTTCCATGTTTCCATCTCATTGGTATTGCCTGACGTTGTGCTTTTACTATCTCCCTCTTAACAAACTCCCAGCCATCATGAACTCCCTTTCCTTTTAGTATTGCTGTCCATGGGATCTCACCCAGCACTGACATATAACGCCACTCCTCCTCCTTTCTTGTCTGGTCTGTTTCTCTGAAATAGATTGTATCCCCCCATTATTACATTCCAATCGTGGGACTTATCCCACCAGGTTTCAGTGATGCCTATTATGTCATATTTAGTTTGCTGTACCAAGAGCTCAAGCTCATCTTGTTTATTTCCCATGCTTTGCGCATTAGTGTACAGACATTGAAGTCCATTAATCATTCCCCCGTGTCTCTTATTTAAGGATTTTTTCCTCCCACCACTAGGTCCGCGTGCTGTTTGCTCCATTTGGTCTATGACATTTGGATGATCATCTTCATCAATTGATAGACTCCTACCTTCAGGAGCACTGTCTCCCTCCCCCACATTAGTCAGTTTAAAGCCCTCCTGATGAGGTTTCTGAGATTTTTGGCAAAAACATTTCTCCCAACCGTTGTGAGGTGCAGCCCATCACTTGCCAGAAGTCCATCTTCTAGAAACTGCAGTCCGTGATCTAAGAATCCAAACCGTTCCTGTTTACACCATTTGCGAAGCCAGCTGTTCACTTCCACTATTTTCCCCTCTCTCCCTGGGCCACGTCGTTCAACTGGGAGGACAGACGAGATGACAATTTGTGCATTTAGTTGCTTCAATTTCCTGCCAAGAGCCTCGTAGTCTCTTTTGATCTTCTGGAGGCTATTGCTTGCAGTGTCATTGGTTCCCACATGAACCAAGAGGAAGGGGTATTTGTCAGTGGGTTTTATGATTCCTTGCAGTCGTTCAGTTACATCTTGGATCTTAGCCCCGGGGAGACAGCACACTTCCCGAGACACCTTGTCAGGCCCACAGATCACTGCTTCTGTTCCCCTCAGTAGGGAATCCCCTATCACCACTACACGCCTCCTCTTGGGTTTGGTCGGGGTTCTTCCGTGAGCTGTCCGTTCCAAGGTCGCCTGCACATTCCCTGATGACTGACTTCGCTGCTCATCTTCATATACCTGATTGACTGTAATGAGGGAGAGATCCTCAAATGGAGTCTGCTCTTCGTCTCCCATGCTAGAGGAGAGGACCTCAAAGCGATTGTGTATTTCTAAACAATCAGAGTGAACCCTGGGCCTCCTACTTCTTTGAGTCACGTTTCTCCATATATCAGGCTCCTGTGTTGGTGAACTATCCTCCTTCTCAGGGGAGTCCCCTGTCTCCTCCTTGGTGGGGACGGTGTGCTCTGTTGCTTCCAAGAAGAGCTCCAGCTCTCTAATTCTTTGGAGCGTAGCTACATGTTCCTCCAGTTGCTGGACTTTGTCTTTTAAAAGGGCAATCAACATGCAATTGCTGCAGGTAAAGCTGCCTGCAACCTTTGGCAAGATGGCAAACATTGCGCAGGAATCGCAGGCGACTGCAGCTGTTCCCTCCCCTTCCATCTTGAGATCGTGTCGTTGGGGGTGGCTACAGAGGTCCTCCATCATAAAAAGCTTGAAGACAGGACAAATAACTTCCCACACAAAAAAAACCTAGGTCTCCCCCAACAAACGTTTGAGACTAGCTCCCCTAAATTTAAAAGATGGGTATAACTGCGCGCACCGCTAGGCGCGCGCCGCTGCCCTGCAAACTCTGATAAGCTCCTCCCACAGCTAATCCCCTGCCTCAACAGAAACCCTGCCCCCTCTGACCTTTACACAGGGAAAACAGCTAATCAGCCACAAAGAAACCCCCACACACAAGAAAAACCTTTTTTGCTCCTTCTTCAACTGCTGCCCTGCCAGTAAAGCTCCATACTGCCAAGATTTGTGATGCAGTATGTACACCATGTTGAGAACTTGCTTGCAGTGCCAACGGTCACTTACGATCAGGCTGGGGTCAGCATAAGCCCTGTGGAGATGCATGTCAATCCAGCAGCCAACTCCCATCCAGACCAGCTTTCTTTAGCACTACAGACAAACTGGCATTCAACGTTAGCAGCCATGTGCAGAAAAATAAGGCAAACCATGAGCACTTTGCACGAGTTCACACACGTGTGATCAAACCAAAACAATGGAGGACGACTTGCATTTACAACTCAGCCATCCTAGATAAAACTTTGAGAATGGGGCTTCATATTTCCTTGCATCGCCTCAAACACAGTGTTTTTCCACGGAGGAAGCTCACACCATCAACTGCAAGTCATCACATGATAAGCCACAGAATGATGAGCCACCCAGTGGTGACCAGGCATGTGTGAATCAGCCTGAGCAAGTGAAGACAATAATGAAATAGATTAGTAATGATCTAGGGTTGCTGGGTTGTTGTTTTTTTAAGAAAACTGATTGAGGTCAAATGAGTCATTTAGGAGTGTTATTTGTGTTGATCTCGGTAGCTGGTTCCACTTCTGGTGACTCAGAAGTGCCTTAGTGCCACTGCTTCTGAGTGAGGTGCCCACCTCAAGTGGCAGAAGTGCTAGAGGCAGTGTTCTTCCAGTCCCACTGCTACCAGCAGCAGTGGTGAGAGGAGGCATTCCAACGTGTGGTGCTGTCACTCGTCTTTCCCTCCCCTGGGTTAAGAAGCTGAGCAACAACACCTTGAGGAGCACCCCAATTCCCACTGAGTTCAGTGAAGGCCAGGATGTGGGGGCAGCGGAAGTGGTGAGGTGTGGCACTGGTGGGACAGGGGGTGCCAATTCCCGTTTTGTCTCAGTGGTCGCCCCTGCTTATCCTTGCTGATGCAGTCGCCACTGAAACAGATCTGACCTAGTTCCTGTCTTTCCTTACTCCTTTAGGCCATCTTGTTTGTGAACAAGTCATGGAAAGTCACTCTTTGTTGATGAAACATATTGCTGGGCTGACTTCTTGTTTATTTCTTGAAACATTTACCGTACTTTTCTGTGTATAAGATTAAGGGGGGGTTACTTTAAAATAAAGTTAAAAAACTAGGGGCGTCTTATACACAGTTGTGCATAAGCCCATTTTCTAAATTTGGGGTCCCCAAACGTAGGGGGCTTCTTATACATGGGGGCATCTCATACATGGAAAAATATGGTATATGTCACTTTTAAGAGGTGAAGTCCTCTTTTGGTGACAACTTCCAGTAACATATGACAACAACAGCAACAACAATATTGGTGGTGCCAAACCCCATAAATCTCTGGCCCCCTCTCCTAGGTCAATCCCCTGGCCCCCTGCCTCCACCACACACTCATCAGAGCCCTGCTAGTCCCTGACAGCCTGTCATGATAAGGCCTGCCTTGATATATCCATTTGGCAGCATGTTTTACAAAGGTTCCTCTCTATCTACTTGAAGCAAAGGCTTCTATGGCTTGGTTACATCATGATGGACAAGGGAAAACTCAAAGCTGTTTAGGTGAACTGAACCTCTATTGTTCTGTATCCATCATAAGGGGCTGTGTTTCTGCCGCACAGGCCACACAGAGTGTTTTCTTGGCCGTCAGGCAAACTGCTGGTTATTTCTTGGTTTACCAGCCTCACACTTATAATAATATACAATTAAACCAGGATGCACTTCCTCGTGGCTCCTTTGACTCCTAAAAGGATAGCCCAGAATGCAATGCAAGATGACATAACTACACACACACACACACCCGTGCTATATGGCACATATAACTTACATGAATATAGTTTCAGCCATACCACAAATTAAATGTTGCCGTGATTCTCAAATTATGTTCTATCACGCAAAAATGGTGAATTCTCTTAGGTCAAGGGGTACAAGGAGCATTTTCTCCCACAGCATATGGTTTCTAGACAAGGAGAACAGGAATGGAAGCCAACTCTGCTAGAGAATTTCAGCACTAGCCCTTTTCTCCATTTTCGACGCCATTTTGATGCAAGGAACCCAGGCAATGTTTTCTCTGAACTGCTCCCCTATTCTTCTTCATTTCTGTCAGGGGTTCAGGAGCTGAGGCACAGGAAAGGGAGGAAACGGAGAGCGAAGGGGAGGAAGACGAAGGAAACATGAGCGATGACGGGGGCCCGAGATCTCCGAGTCTTTCCAGTGAATCGGAAGATTCACAGAAAGGAGCGCCAGTGGTCAGAGCAAGGGGGGCACCTAGGGGGACACCTCAGGAAGAAGGGACCAGAGGGGACTCAGAGAGCAGCAGTTGGAAATCGGGGCCAGCTTCCCCACCAGAATGCAGTAGGGAGGAAGGGTCCCAGGTATCGGGATCAGGCGACTCGCCATAGGCGGGAGGGTTTGAGTCAGAATTGGCCACACCTCCGTCGGGGAGTGAGGAAACGGTCAAGAGGAAGGTGAGAAGTTGGGCGCGCGCGCCAAGTTCAAATGCGCAGGAAGGCGGCACAGTAAGCAGCCCGGAAAGGGAGCCAGGTCCTAAAGCCCGCCGCAAAGAGGGAGAAGGGTCCGGGGGGTCGGCGTCGGAAGAGTCCAGGAAGGAAGAGACCACGGGGGGCAGAGGGACCCAGAGAAGGAAGGAAAGGCGGAAGAGGTGGAGTAAGGCTAGAGTATTAAGTTGGTGTACAGGAGGCGGGGACTCAGACGGAGCTTCGCCGGTCTAGCTTCTAAGACGTAGAGCTGCACGCTGCAGCTTGGAAATGGAAACTGTAACTCAATAAAGACTTTTATAAAGTGGACGCTGGCTAGCGTGATCCTCTGTGAGCTGGGATCTGGGAGCAGCTCTGACAATTTCCATAAAAATAAATAAATGCTGGTTTATAGTATTTTTTCGAGCTTTCATTGCAATAGCAGTGCATACTTTCCAGTGTGACCTGGCACTATTATCTCACCTGGTTTGGAGGTGTGTGGAGTTGTGGTTTTTTAATGCCTCTCTTCATTCCCTGACTGCTATTGTGCCATTATTTTTACCACCCCACTTCCCATCAGCTGACAAGTTGCTTCTTTTATTGCCCAAACCTCAGCAGCCTCCTTCCCTGGGCCTGCCTCTCAGAGCCAGATTGCTGCTGAGCCTTGCCCTCATTACTCCAGTATACATGGTGCTTTCAAAGACAGGCATTTTAGGGAGCAAAAACTGTGCCATACACTGTATTTCCGTCCCTGAGAGCTGAAGCAGTTTTGATTGTTTTCCGCCTCTGCAAATGTGTTTTTTTGAAAAGGGTTTGATAAAAGAACACTTGGCCATGCTAAGGGAGTTGACACCTACTGGCTATGTTTCTAAAAGGTTAGTAGAATACCAAGATATCAATCAATTTTTAGTAAGAAGTTTCTTTTGTGATGGATTAGCCAAGCTCTTACTGGGTTTGTTTATGGCTTCTCTGCTAATGTTGTCTTTGTTCCAGCGATCACCATTAGAAATAAGGTTGCAGTCAGGGTTGCTCTGGCTTAACCTAAAGAAAGTTGCACAATATTTTCACTGGCATCTACTAGGTCCTTCCTAACTGCATTTAGAGTTGCAGGCATGTGTGTGTGTGTGTGTGTGTGTGTGTGTGTGTACACACACATGATGATGATCATGATGATGATGATGACACACACACACACACACACACACACACACAGTTCATACCAGCGCCCTGGAGTTTACTACAGCAAATAAGGGGTGCAAGGACTGCAGTTACGCAAATAGGATATGGCATGCATCTTTCAAACTGTTCCCCATGACCAGCTGGATTGTTGCATCCCAAAAAAAGCAATGTTTTCCCACAGGGCAAAGGTTGTCCCCCTTCTGCTCACATGTATACTGAGAAGAACATTATGTTCCAGTGCACTTGCTAGAAGAGAATTATGGGGCTGCTGGCCCTAAGGGATGATCATTAAAATGCCTTGGTACTGAAATGTTCTCAGCAGCTTTGACGTCTATGAAAAGCCACATGGGAAGGGTCACACTTCCCTGTGAAACAGTTTCACCTTAGGAACACAAGACAAGCTGGCTTGGCTTTTCCTGTTGTCATTTCCTCAATATTATTAGCTTACCTCCTCCTTCCAAAAACACCTCCACCGTTGGTCCTACCAAACATCTATTATTGTCTTTTACTGATCTGCTATTTTGAGGCATACCACATCCTTTTAATGGGAAGTACAAAGATCAAAACAAATCATAAAAGTGGTTAGGCCAAGATATTCAAACTAATCAGAAAGACAGGCAGAGCAAAAATAATAATATTAAGAAGAGAAGAAATGGAAGAAATGAGCTAACAGGAAGGGTTTGAAGCCGAAAGAGTACTTTCCAACTGAAAATAAACTGAAAGGGCTAGGTTTTAAAAATTACTTTATCAGCCCATTCTTCCACACATAAACACCGACAAATATCCTGTCTCAGGCTCAAACCAGAAGTGAATGGTTCATCATATTATTCCAGCTCCACTCACATATAACATGTGAGGCAGCCTTTAAGAAGAACCATTTGCTCCAAGAACCTTCATTTGTTTTGGGCCCAAATAAGTACTTACCACAGTCAACGCTAAGGGGAAATGAGGTTCAAAAGAAGGGGGGAGATTCACAGCCCCTCTCCCATATGCTCCTTTTACTATTCAAACTTTATATGTGAGTGGGCCAGCCTTGAAAAAAAGAGATGTGTTATCTGTAATCACCACACTGAGATTGGCCCTCACACATTGGCTCCTAAGCCAAGACATATGACCAGATAAATAAATGTTTCTGATTTGGGAACTTTCGGGAACAGATCCTGACAGAATGGACCCATTGCTTCTGAGATGCCAAAGACTGAATTGTGTCCTAGGAATTCAAAGTAAATTAAGCTGAGGAGAACTGCTGTTGTGACACTGGGACAACGGGAGGCGCAACAGTCAAGTATCAGTGATCTTCAGATAATGAAGTCCATTGCCTGGCTCACTATAGAAAGCGCCTTTAGTGAATAGAGGCAAAATGTGAAGGAGTCAGTACACTCCTCAGACCCCATGGTAAGAAAAGGGACTCCTGTGGCTAAATACCGCCCTCCCATGGCTGAATTTCAGACTCTGTCAATAATTGCTGGAGTTAGCGAGGTCTTTGACAAGGATGCTGGTTTAACAAGCAGCAAAATGGGTCCTGTGAGGGAGACGAAACGTCCATCAGATAGACATTTTGAAAAGCACGTCATCTGTTCCTGTTGAGGTCAGAAGAACTAGATGACCAAGGTTCTCTTAAAAAATATTTCTTCTTAGGGCAAGGTTTCCTATCAAGGCTAACCATTTGGACCATCAGGGCCTCAGGAGCAGTTTAGGCACTTTATTTAGGACAGAATTTTAAAGACCCAGATTTGTGTGCTTTGGTTGCCAGGTAATTTCCTAGAGATGGTGCTTTTAAATTTAGATGTTCAAAAGCACTAAGCAAGTACTCTGTTCCTCCAACAGTCTTCCCACCCATCTTCATTCCCTTCCTGTGCTGGGGCAAATGTAGTTTTACTAGCCACAGCAGAGGTCCTCCAATCTTGTACTTTATTCTTAGCCAACCTCTTTTGATGGAAAAACTACAATGGGTATGTACATGTGTCCTCCATTCCTAGTTGAACAATAGAGCACCCAGCCAAAAACACAAGATCCTCCTTTTGAAAACATGGGTCTTATTTTCCCTTGGAGAATGTCGTGCTGATTTCAGGAAGCTAGCTATATAAAATGAGCTACCTAATGATACAGTCAGCCCTGTCAGCCAACCTAGCACAAATCGACAGGAATCAGATGCACTGCACACACATCTGATCTTTAAAGTAAGTGCTATGCATCTATCCCTGTAAGTAATGCCATGCGCATAAAGGAGCATCAAGCACGTCTCTGGTGTATATTTTTGCAAGCTGGTGTTGTGGCCAAGTTACCGCATTCCGCTATATTTAACTTTCTGGCCCTTTATCGTGTATTTGGAGCTTGCCATTCAGAATTTGTGCAAGCATTTATATCACCATCTCTGCTTCAAAACATTTCCCAAAATACCCTGATTACAGATCTGCACCGTCTCTTGATAATTTGCCTTGCAATGTGGCAGGGAGTGGCTCTGTTTTCAGTAGGGCAGGTCTGGCTGGCAGTACTCTCCATGCCACCTAAGACGCTGACTTCAGTTCCCAGCAGTTGGGACTCTGCTTCTTGGAATCTGCCTGACTCTTTTGGTTTCATGTGTTTGGTGGTGACCAAACTTCCTTACTTTGATTTCTGTACCAAGACAGGAGTTCTAGAAATACACACCACTTTTTTTTTTTTTACATGACGCAGGTAGATCTATTCTTAGATACAATTGCACAAGTCTGTTCAGCTGACTTTGTTCTGCTAACATCCTTGTCCACACCCACCCTCGTAAGTTTGTGACTTGGCTTGCAGTTTCCTAAATGGAACCATTCAAAAGTTATTAAAGTGCAGCCCTCAATGAAACGACAGAATCGCTAAGTCAACTTCCAGCTCTAATTCTCTCTCCCCCGCCCCCCCCCGGCCGCCCTCCAGCTACTACATTAATGGGACCAGATTTTACACCTCTATTACTTTCTCTTTGAAGTAAGGGAAGAGGATGCATTGCTATAAATACCAAATTAAAATTTGTTCCCTGTTAAACCCCAAAGCGAAGGATATGAGCCAATCACAACTCAAAAAAGAAATATTATCCTATCTACTCACTGTGCTAAAATTAACACATATTAACGCTGCAATATTGGTTTACCCTTAGGGTCCTAACCATTAAAACACATCAAGGAAATAACTTCATTTCTCTTCCCCCACACCCAACCCAAATTTTCTTTTTTAGCAGAGGCATTAAAAAAATTCTAGTGCACCTTCCTCCTCTTCCAGGCCCCAAAGAGTGTCACACACCATATATGTAAAAGTAATTATGGCAGCATAGAAAGCTGCCTTCTATCATACCTTTAAAGCACATTAATTCCCCACCCCCCCCAAAAAAAACCCTAGGAACTGTAGTTTATATCCAGTTCCCAGAATTCTTTGGGGGAAGCAATGTGCTTTAAAAGTGCATTCAATGTATGGTGTTGATGTGGTTGGATAGTCCATCAAACTCAGTCTTCTTTGGCTCCAGGGTACCAGCCCTAGCTGCAGATGGTAGGGTTTATACCCAGGACCAAGCTACCACTGAGTGATGGCCTTGCCTCTGGGCAACATAAAGCCTATAAAAACATTACAAGCATTGTAATGCAGCATACATTACAGCATGCATCTCCTTTGGTGGCTAAGTATGAGCATGAGGACTTGGAGTACAGTATTTTAAGGCAGGAAATTGTATTCGGCGCTAGATTGGGAAGTGGTGTGTTTCATATGGCTTGCTTCCTGCACCTGGCAACAGTTCTTTCGAAGCCTTCTGGGCAGGCACCGTGTCACTGTTGCATCTCAAACACCCCTGGCACTCCACTGGAGCTAAATAACTGGTTAGTAGTAACAGCAACAGTTGCAGAAATCCAAAACGTCTACAGTCTATACAGCCGCCGTTTAAACGATTTAATAACAAACAACAGGGAAAAGTTACAGGAAGTCAATGGGGGCATTAAGGATAGGTTACAAAAATGTAATCTAAATTTGGATGGATGAAGCTATTGAGCAGCAAAGAGTCCTGCAGACATGTCTCTGCCCCTAGTCCACTCTCCAATACAGAATATCCTACTGGGTGCTCTATATATAGCTGCTACAACATAGGTTCTTCATATATAGCTGGCTAAAGCACATGCATAAGTTTAATCCACTTGACTGCTGTCTGATTTCAAGATTCGTACCCTTTGAATTGGGAGACTTGGACACTTTTTGAATTGGAGGATATTCCTCACTTCCTGCTGGTGGAGAATAGCAATTCAGGATTATTATTATTTTTTTAAGTGTGGGAAGCTGATTACTAGCAGCGCTGAATACTAGCATGTCATCTGGGGCTCTTGGGAACATGGATTCAGCATTCCTGAAGGAAACAAATGAGACATGTCTCTGAATGCCAGTCGCTGGGAATCACAAGTGGAGAGAGCGCTGTTGTCCTCAGGTCCTGCTTTTGGCTTTTCCAAAGGCATCTGGCTGGCCACTGTACAAACAGGATGCTAGACTGGATGGGCCAGTAGGTCTGATCCAGCAGACTCCAATTGCATTCTTGTGACATGTAGCAGGAATAATGACAACAACAACAACAACAACAACAACAACAACAACAATAATAATAATAATAATAATAATAATAATAATAAATTATTAGCCCACCCATCTGGCTGGGTTTCCCCAGCCACTCTGGGCGGCTTCCAACAGAATATTAAAATACAATAGTCCCTAAACAGGGCTACCTTCAGATGTCTTTTAAAAGCCTGGTAGTTGTTGTTCTCTTTGACATCTGTTGGGAGGGCGTTCCACAAGGAGGGTGCCACTACCGAGAAGGCCCTTTGCCTGGTTCCCTGTAACTTGGCTTCTCGCAGTGAGGGAACCACCAGAAGGCCCTCAGCACTGGACCTCAGTGTCCAGGCAGAACAATGGGGATGGAGACACTCCTTCAAGTATACTGAAGAAGAAAATATTGACCTTTCATCAGAGCATATTGCATCTTGTCGAGCCATTAGAAATCCTCATACCCATCCTCCACACAAGCTGAGTTCAGCAAATACACCAGCTGCCCAAATTCCAGGTCCCACATTGCTTCTTTCTCTCCATTGCGTTGAAAAGGTACCATTCCTTTCATGTTTAAAAAAACTCAAACATGTATCCTGCCCTTCTCCCAATAAGCTGAGAGTGGTGTAGCCGTAATTGTGGCTCTCCGTAGACCTTTCAAATTCAACTTATGCAATATAACCACAGGGAAGACATTTGTACAAATACATTCATACACCTCCATGTTGTTAGTCTCATACTCCCCATAGGAAAAGGCTACAGTGTTTTCTTTAAAAATTAGCCTACACATTTAGATAGATAGATAGATAGATAGATAGATGATAGATAGATAGATAGATAGATAGATAGATAGATAGATAGATAGATGATAGATAGATAGATGATAGATAGATAGAGATAGATGATATAGATAGATAGATAGATAGATAGATAGATAGATAGATAGATAGATAGATAGATAGATGATAGATAGATAGATAGATGATAGATAGATAGATAGATAGATAGATAGATAGATGATAGATAGATAGATGATAGATAGATAGATAGATAGATGATAGATAGATGATAGATAGATAGATAGATAGATAGATAGATAGATGATAGATAGATAGATAATAGCATATTGTGCCTGTGCAAACACAATCACTTTTAATATGAAATGCAGCGTTTACATATATGCACATTGTGCACATGCCTTCGTGGGAAAATAAGCATGGCTTTTGTTATTTCCATTCCTGCAAACTGAGCGGAAGGCATCAAACAGATCTGATCAATTTGGCTCAGCTACCCACTATTTGCACAACAGCAGGCTGTAATCCTATGCACACTTACCTGGAAGTAAACCCCATTGTCATGTGGGACTTATATTTGAATAAACAGGCACAGAACTGTGTTGTTAAAACACTAGCATCAGGACAAGTGCATAAACGCCATTAGCACATAATATTTTGATGCAACCAATGGAGTCCACTGATTTCAAATGGATTGCTGTCAGATTTTAACTGGTTTATGGATTGGGCTTTTACTCCTTATTTAAGAGCTTTAACGTTATTTAAAACACTTCCCACGACATTGGTGTGAAAGTGCTGTACAATACATACAAATGCTAGAAGCACTATAAATGAGCACCCTCAGAGGACTAGCCATTGCCATGGGGCCAAAGGGAAAAAGGAAATTCCATAACACAGGGAGAAATTGATGGGTGGTGAGATACTCTGAGAGAGCCCTTTCTAGCTATTCATAGACTACCCCCTAGGTATGCGTGTGACCTTAAAATACCTCAAGGATCCAGTCTAAATGTCAGCAATTGTACTATCCTCTGTTCACATTCAAAGCAGTGACCAGAATATGAAAACATATCCTTCCCTTGCTTAACCATCCAGTTTTCTGACAAAAACAGTGTATAAGGCAATTTGCTCTGCTTCTACCGGTGCTTACTAGAATAGGTCAACCTAGAATATCTTGAATGTATTAAAAATGGGTTTGTGGATTTCTGCAAGCAGATGCACCCAAAATCCAAAATGACAGGCTACCAGATACACATGACCATGGCCTTTGAAAACGTCGAGAATAGTCTGTTCCCTGAACCTGGACAAGTTGTGAATCCCAAGACTGCCCATGGGAACCAGACATATTTGAAGACCTTTGCCCCTGGTGTCCCTTTTCAGATTCAGAGAGAGAGAGAGAATGATGAGACAGCTTCCTTGTAAAACATCAGACATGATTAAGTGCGGAATCTGAATACTTGAAGAAGAATGCACTTAGGAGACAAAGAGTAAACAAAAAGTGAGCCATAGGAGCATAACCCTAATATTATGAAATTATAACTTATGTTCAAAAATAAAAAGTAAATAGCAGCTAATGTGCTAAAACTACTACAATACCTGGTAGATGATGATGATGCATGTTTTGGTATTTAGTTAGTTTATATGTTTCTCTTCTTCCCAAGGGAGCCCAATGCAATGTATAACATAGTAAAAATACCACCATTTACAACAATACGTAAACCATCTAAAAACTACAAGATTAAATCAACAGCATAGCACAGCACCAGCACTGCTTGATTTGAATCAGATTTCCTTTTCTCCTGAAAGCCTGGGCAACTACAGAGCTACAGAGACACCCCACCCCACAGGCTATGGCTTTCAAGAGGTTGCCAGTCTCAAAGCAAACACCAGTAGGAATTGGAGAAGGCACTTACAAGATTTCTTAGCCTACCTTTCAGCAACAAGAACCCCCAAGGTAGCTTAGAACATGGACATAAAACACATGTGGTTCCTTGAATGGAACAAAGCTAGAAACTGTTTGTTATGTACTGAGTTGAATAGGATCCAAACTGCAGCAGTCTGATTGGTCCTAGAACAATAGGATCCAAATTGCAGCAGTCTGATTGGTCCAAGAACAATGCAGCAGTATGATTGGTTGGCAGGAACCACCCAATCATGCTCCAGATATAAGTGAATCCACAACCTGATTGGCTTACAGTAGAATTCCAGAATTAACCAATCATGTGCAGCCCATCCTGTAAATAATGTATATAAAGCAGATACTTTGAGGGGACTTTCATTCATTCCTCCTCACCACCATGAGCTGAATAAAGAGCATGAAATCACTTTGCGACTCTGAGTATATTTCACTGTTGTAATCTAACAACAAACATGTTGTGATTTAATACAGGAAGCCTCCGTCTTTAATAACCTTCCAGCTTGTTCTCTCTCACTTCCTCTCTGTAGTCACCCACAACCCTTCACTCCTTGTTCCTTCCAGCCCATCTTTTCCCCTTGGAAAGGACAGCATGTGCTAGCCTTGCATTGTTCCCATAGGCATTCTGCCCCTAGGAAAACCATTGGACTGCTGTAGGCAGCCAAGCCACCTTGGGGTAAAGTAACATCCAAACCGGCCCAATTTTTAAAGGAGCCATGCAACTAGCCACTAACTCTCTAGGGGCAAGTAAAAATTCCTTCCAGTAACTTCCTACCACATCACACTTAAGTACACAAAAACAGCTCAGCTGGTTTTAAGGACAGGCTTCACACCAAAGATATCACTGGGTTTCATTTAAATCTATTTGGCAGGCAAATGATAAATGTAGAAGGAGCAGGAGAAACAACCAGAAATTAGGCCTACTGCTTTGTCTTGGCAGCACAGACACAGTCCTCTTTCTCCAATACCACCACCTTACAAAAATCAGAAAGTTGCCCTGACACTATTTTACAAAACTGTTCAAGAAGTGACAGATGGTAGGTAGATTCACTTTGAAAGAAAACCCTTTTCTTTTTGAGATACAAATACACTCATTTTAGAAGAAAAAAAAAATGGGTGGTCCATTACGTAATTATATCATCATACCATGAGAGACCTGAGCTAGCTGGTACATTTTTTGTGGGCTAGTTAAAATGGTTGCTTTAACTTGAATACATACCACAGTGGTGCACATCAGAGCATATGACGGGGGGGGGGGGTGTTGGGTCAGGATGAAGCTTTCTCTTATAAT
Organism: Podarcis vaucheri; assembly: GCF_965113315.1. Taxonomy (NCBI): domain Eukaryota; kingdom Metazoa; phylum Chordata; class Lepidosauria; order Squamata; family Lacertidae; genus Podarcis; species Podarcis vaucheri. The sequence continues at coordinate 56,641,636 of NC_138760.1, read as the reverse complement.
ATACACTGCTAATGAGTAGATATGTGATATGTTCACACAACAAGGATTTTTGCTCCTTCCACTGGAATTAATTCCCTAAGCCATGAATGGGCTTCAGGGGGGTCTGTGAACAAGGTGCAAAAAACCTGAATTTTCCAATCATTAAAATTATGTGCAAAACTGTGTGTGTGAGTATTTATGTGCAGTTTTCTGAGGTCCCTTGCTTACATCAGATTCTCAAAGGGGTCTGTGACTCCAAAAAGATTGAGAATCACTGCTATAAACTAACAAACCAATCCATACCCTCTTTCCACTAGCGAGTCTGGGGTTTGGATTGGGTGGAGGTGTCAGCAGGGGCAGTCAGGATTGCTTCCTAATTTACTGTGGTCTATTTCCAGCTGCTCAGAAAAAGTTTCTTTGCACATGCAGCTGAGACAACTTGAGCTCCTATTTCTTCCATTGATGTTATCAACTCTGTTTTTACTTTAGTTTAGCTTTTGTTATCATGTGAAAAACAATGAGGGGAAATGTTGTACAAGTGTATCACTTTGCAACCTTGAGGAGTTAAAACCTCCAGGCTATGTGAACATGCGATAAACTGGCTTCTGCCCATTAATCCTACGAAAAGTATGCTATTGTTTGGGAGTGGGACCATTTGTTTCTTCAGTTGGCTGATGTCTTCATGTTTCATGTAATCATTAACCACAGGTAAGCAAATTAATTCTTTTGTATCATAACAGGTCTGTCCATAGTTTATTTTTGTGAACGTTCCAGGACTGGATTCCGGTCTTTTCTTTTCTTTTCTACAAACAGCTAGTGACTGTTAAATCAGTTTTCCATCTCTATTATTGTGCTTCCTTCAGCACTGAAGTAAAACATGTACACTGCCTGACGCCCCTGGATTGTGGAATAAAGATCCACAAAAGTAAGAAAATACATGAATTATCTTTGCCCTCTATTGAAAACAAATAAGAGTTAGCATGCTTTTGCTTCCACCCACAGCAGTCTTTAAGAAGTATTGCCTTCTTCATATCATCTGTGATGTAGTTTCAGTGCTACTTTGGCCATGTGTCCAACTGTACAGTTGATGACAATCCTCAATTTGAAGGTGCTGCCTAGCTGAAGTCTGGTTTAAAGATGAAGAACTGTAAGAAGTGAAAATGGGCCTTGAAGTTGCCCATGAGTAGATTTATGCAAATCTGTGCTTCCCGCTCAATGCACACAGGTTCTTTGTGGCAGCTCCAGAATGCTTCCCTTGCAAATTTTGTGAAAGCATAGCCCTGGCCATTCACTTTAAAAAAAAAATGACCCCCCCCCCCAATGTTACAGTAGCATATTGTTATCTTAACCAACTGCCTTTAAAATGGAAGGCAATGGGACATACTTCTGAGTAAACATGCATCAGGTTGCACAGTCATATATTCCACTGGATATTCACCTTTACATGACAAAGCATTTAGGTGACAGTGAGTGTTGAACACAGTGGTAATTTTAACTCGTATATTTTAAACTGTGCATAAACCCTTGTAGGATGGGCTGGGAACCTGCAGCTCATGGGTCAAATACAGGTGCGGACAGTGACAGACATTGCTTACCTATGTGAATTATGAAATTTGAATTATAGGATTGCAATTAACTATACCCCTGCCAGAAGGAATGTCAATTTGCACATTCATTATCATCATTTTTATTTATTAAATTTCCATACCACCCTTCATTCAAGGATCACAGGGCAGTTTGCAACATAAAAACACAAAAATGTATAATGTAGTAACAAATAAAAACAATATCAGGGAGAGTAAACTTCAAACACAAAACGGAATTAAAGGCAGTCACAAAACAGGATTGATAATTTCCCCTTCACTACCATATTGCATCAGAGTTTTATGAGATTTGCTTATCTCGAAAAGGTTTTAGATTTGCATCCCAGCTCCATCCTTTGTTTGATGTTTGCTTGTGGCAGATTTTACTGAGCATTTAATTTCCCACTGAAATGCACCAGAGCCTTTAATTTTATTTCCTCCTCTGATGCAAGAAGCTCTTACCGTCAGCAGAGAGTATGCGAGTCATGAGAATAATAAACCATGCTATATCTTGAAGGTTGAACGACCCGTTCAAACATGCTGGAGGGAGCAGTATAGCCTGCCCTAAGATGCATGGCTTTCCACGGGCAACAGCCCATTTTATGAGTCATGAAACATAATGCAGTATTGTTGAAAGTTTTGGGCCCATGAGAAATTATCTATGGCTGGACATGGCGAATGGTATAAACTGGCAAGAGACTAGAGTTACGTTCTTCTTCAGAAATGAAATCAGAGAGCCTTGGCCCAAGTATACAGTACTACAAATCATGAAGACTTGCATTTAATTAAAGACGATTTATTTTAAATAGCTGCAATCATGAACATAGGAAAAACTAAATTTTTCTTTGTCGTGAACTGGGGTTATGTGCCAATGATTTCAGGTAAGGAAGAAGCTGTTAACTTTGGAACCTTCGATGGATTTCCCAAGTTCTTTGTTTCTCAACTTCATTGCCTTTCATTTCCGTTCCTGTTAATTTGTAGGATGAAAGACTTTCACTAAAAGGAATGTGTTTCAGGTTGCCCATCACTCCTCAGAAATGGGCACAGAGTGACTTCTCAGTCCCAATAATGAAACGAGAAGAGGTGACTCTCCAAAACAGTCTAAGTTGGAATACAGGATTATTATTGTTTTCATTTTATTTAATTTTTCCTATTTTGGTCAGTTTGGGTGGCTTTAAAAGGGAATTAGTTAAATTCATGGAGCATAAGGCAATCAATGACTATTATACATGGAAGCCACACCTCCATTTCCAGAGACAGGGGAACAAACCGCAGGCAAGGACTCATGTCCTGCTTTGGGCTTTGCATAGACATCTGGCTGGTTACTGTGTGGGGAGAATACTAGACTAGAGGGCCTTTTCTGTGACCCTGAATGTTCTTAACATAAGAAATGCGGAATCATGGATGAACATAGCTTATACGTAATTCCGGCACTGGCTAAACAAGCTTATAGCTTAGGGCCCCACTCTCTTGGGGGCCCCCAAAAAAATTAAAGGGGGGAAAACTGGATGTATATTTACAAAATATAAGATAAAAAAACAAATAAAATAAAACCTACATACAGCAACAGTGTTTTGTGTTGTGTATGCTTCTATGATGTAAATAATGGGCCCTGCCTGCTAGCCTGCTCCCTAAAATATCACTGGTTTGCTCCTTTCTATATACAGTGGTACCTGTATATAGGTAAAACAGTGACAATTTGTTGTTGACAAAGGACAGCTGTGTCAGGATCCGTCCTACTCTCGTGTAGGACACATGCCCGACTGGCATGTTCTCTCCCTCCCGGTCGATCGTTCAGGAGCTTCAAAAGCTTTCAACTGCCTGAACATCACAGCGACTGATGCCAACAGACATTGGCACACTTAAGGATCCGTGGAGGCTTTGCAGCTTGCATAACAGACCTCAGCAACTCAGCATTTTGGCTAATCTACTTTATTTACATATAAACACACACGGAGCACTGCAACATGGCTCCCTCTCTCTCTAGCATCAGACAGCAAACAGAAAGGACAATAGTCCCACTTCATGGAACACAGCAACACAAACATTCTGTCTCCGTCACTTCCCACTCTGTGGAGTCAAAACATACACCACATGTGATAGACAACAATCCCATGACTGCAGACCGGGGAATGAATCTCCAATAAGCTGGACATATAACAGGCCCCATTACCTTCAGTAGCTTAGGGCCTCATCAAACCTAAATCCAGCCCTGACCATAGCAGCTACTTTCATGACTAAAACAACTGCAACTCGCCATTTTCAAAGCAAATCATCGCTACAGAGCAAGTTCTGTGAATCTGTAGCACTGTGAAACAGGAGAGCCTCATTTTATAGAGTTGAGAGATATTACCTGCCATGAGAAACATTCAGTTTGTACCCTTCTTGATGTATCCATGTCGGGACAACATTTTAACTCCAATCAGGTGAATCGTATTAGTTTGGCTTTCATCAGACTTTGGAAATGCAATACCTTTTTTAAACAAAAAAATAGGGCTGGTTTTAAAACCCTCTACGCAGCTGTAGGCAGAATGAATCCTGATTCAAGCTGGAAATGAGGCAAAGTGCTTGTTTGCTTGCTTTGCCGCTAATTCCACTCACCTCTCAGAAAGTTGAGTGTGGGTTTGTTTCTGTAAATATACCTTACTCACTGCACACCTCTGGGTGACTGAATGTATGACCGTATTACTTCTCTGCCAATTTGCCAGTTTAGGCGAGGATTCACTCATCCTTCATCTTGGCACTAACAGAGTGGGGCTCAGTAACAAAGGGCAAATGTGTCATCTTCCTTTAAGCAAATAGCTACCTATAATACACTGCAGATGACTGGATGAAAATTGTACCTGACATTTTCTCTGCAAATCTTCCTTGTTGATCCCAAAACAGCTGCTGGGACTGCAAATTTTAGCACAAAACAATGGGGGTGGTGGTCATATGGCCCTTTTAACTCTTTCTCTTCTGCTTGTTTTTCATTCAAAATCTCCCTCCTTCAGCTGCTTTCTGCCCCTCATAAGAGAAAAGATACGCGTGGTGTGTATTTTAGCCCAAAATGGGAATGGTAAAGTGGTGTTATCTGAAGATGACAGATGAGCAGAAGTTTTTATAACACCTCCAGTACAGAAATGTGAAGTAGCAGCCTGGCAGGTGAGAAATACAGGGTTGGTAATAGCTGGAGTGAGATTGAAAAATGGAATTGAAAAGACTTGCTGCCTGTGGCATCACAAATATTGTTGGTGTGTAGGGCTAGAAACTAAAGTTGTATAAGAGAGAAACAATTTATTACACATCCTTACAAGAAATTATTTATATACAATTTCAAAACAAAGCAAAATTTCCCTTTAAAAAAAAAACAAAACTTGGGTTTTCTGTTTTGAAATTATTCAAGTTCCTTCACTCTTGCAAAAACAACAACACATCATGCTCAAAAGTCTGAATAAAGAGTCAGGGAGGGGGGGATCATGTGACTGCTCCTGCGATTTTTGAATGGATTAGCTCTGGCTATGATCAAGCTCCATCAAGATTCATTTGCCGTGAACATTTGAGTGGTCAGATTTTATTAGAATGAACATTTGCCAATAGCAGATTTTTAAAATTTTATTTACTCTTCCTAGATTTGTTTTCAACCAGTCATTAAATCAGCATGTCATCCTATCCCGGGTAGCCAACACAACACTGATATGACAGGATGAGAGAACTATTTGTTTAGTCTAAAGAGCTCAGCACTTTCACACAAATTTTCATTTGGAGTTGTGGAGGGGTGGATTTAGACTTCCAAACCAATTGGAGATCGTGATTGTCTCACACTGTAAGAGGCAGCCTGGTTTTATCCATTGAAAAGCTAGAGTTTCAGCCTTCTGTTTGACTCCTGACTGAATGCTAAGGTCATGCCAAAGGCCTGTCTAGCCCAACTTCCTGCTTCCCATAGTGTGTACATACAAAGAAGCTGCTTTTTGTTCATAATGTAGCATCTGGACATGAGTTAAAGAAAGGATGCCAAACACACAGACACGAAGCTAACCTTAACATTGTACATGCCGCCACAACACTGAGAATGGCATGCATCCCACTATGACTTCTGTTTGCAGGGTTTGTGTTGTTTTCAAAAGCCAGGGAAGCCTGTTTGTTGGAAATAATAAGGGCAATAAGAGAAACATATGTTGGTGAAATAACACCAGCACCAGCCCTTTCAGAAATTACCATTGGTCTCTAACCTATGAGAAAAGAGCAGAGGAAAAGGGTGCCTGAAGTGCTCATTGGCGTGCCACATCATGGCCATATAACTCCAAGGATGAGTTTGCATGCCTTTTAATGGGGAAACAATGCTACATAAATGTTTATAGTCCCCCAGGGCATTCCTGCTAATGAGAAACCAGAGCTACTCTCGTGCCAGCGTTGTTCCTAGAAACCTTAAATTGGTCACCTTCCTTCTCTCCGTTATGGGCTACAGGTTTTCCCCTTCCCATGATGCCTCGGACTCTCCATCCCTTAAAACAACATATGGATAGGAGACAACATTTCAAGCCCTCCGTATTAATCATGTTGACATGCAATGTTTTCCAAGTTCCTGGCTTGGCTGCTGTATTTCTTACATATAAAAGAGACCTCTTCCAAATGAGACTTTTGCTTTTGCAGCATGTGGGTTTAAATTGGTGGGCCACTAATGTGATTAGAGCCCTGCCTCCCTTTCAGCTGCCTTTGTGCTGCTGTGCTGGTCCCTCAGAGGCTACAATTAAGAGTCTGAACTGTATCGTCTTCTCCAGCAGTTCCTGAATGGGAATTACTGGAGAAGCCCTGGATTTAAGAATGCCACGTTGGGTGGCTCAAAAAATCAATGCCCACTAACTCAGTAGATAAAGTTGGCCAAAGTAAGCAATGAAGATGAAGTTGGAATTCAAAGCAAACATTTTCTTATATTCCTAGAGGAATTTTAATTTTTTTAAAGCAAACAAATGTCAAAACCAAGATTAGAAAGGGGGAAAAAGATACCGAGCATGCAGGAAAGAAATATGGCATTGCACTGTGGAATAAGTGCATGTCATCGTCATTGCATGAAATTAACTCCCTCTCCCATTTTTGGCTTCCAAAAAGTTGCATTTTTCATTATTGAGGGGTTGTTTGTTTGAAGAGGGGGTCCCTCTCCCTTTTTTCCAGGAATCAATAGCAGTTTATTATACGGATTACAACAATCACAGTGGAAGGTTTATAAGCATCACACACCTCTGGGCTCATCACATGAAGGATCAAAATATCTACAGCTGGCTGTGCTTGGTAGATTTTGTTGTAACTTTTGCTGGCTTTCTTTAAGGAACAGACCAGAAGATATCATTTAGGTGGAATATAATTGACTCGGCTTTTTAAAGAAAGATGCAAACTACAGATACCTTATCCATAGTAAAGATCTCCTCAAGCACATTTATTTTTAAAAGTTAAAAACAGACGTTTGTTTGTTTGTAAGTATCCAATGGAACAGAACTGGGTAGCAGTTCTTAGTATCCAATATTCGAGTAAATAGACATTTACAGGGTCTCATTTTAGAGCTACATCAGACCAAACAATAATTGCAGCAGATTGTGAAAGCTAATTTTAAAAGAGAAAGAAAGGCATGCAGATCCCCTGCAGACCTTAGTCGTTGAAGAAGCTTGCTATATCCTGAGCATTTTTTGCACCTGTAAGCATTCCAGTTGTCTGCATCTGTCTGTCTAGCGATGTGACGTTGTAGATTCTTCTTAGTAGCTTTGCAAAGCCTGCTCTGCCTGTCTGGGAGTGCAAAGTGTTTAATAGGGTTAGAGAGGAGAGGGTTTTGTGTAAGTTAATACATTAGAAAGAAATCATGCCAGATGCAAACTATGTGCCAGAATGCTACAGTTTCCTCTGCTAGAGCCATTTGATGAAGCAGCCCCCCAGCTCCAGCTGTTGAATTGCCCACTTGCTGCCCTTGTATTCCCACAGTGATATGCAAACCAAATGCCAATGGTCCCACATCATAAATGATTTCAACCTATGCTTAGCCTGTATTCCCTGTTCAGCTGTCACAGCCATTGCTAATGACAAACCAAACTGAAGGCCAGTTGTGAAATAGGCTTTACAAACTTGGGTTGAATAGCATTGCTTCTGTAACACGGCAGAGATTTGTCTGGTGAAAAACGTAAGGAAAGACTTGTGGTTTTACGCAGCCTTTCTGAGAATACAGGGCACATTTCTTCTTTTCTCATGAGAGTCAGCATGGTGTTGTGGTTAGAGGGTCAGGCTCAGACTGGGCAGATCCAGGTTCAAATCCCCACGCAGTTATGAAGAGCGTTGGGTGACTTGGGGCTGAGCACCTTGAAGACAGTCTGGAAGCTGCCGTTAGTGCAAATTGAGTAAGTGGGCCAGCCAGCAGGAATCCTATTGCTTCACTTCTGTGGGAGTTCACTAGCTCCCGATATGCTTCTGAGCCCAATTCACAGTGGTACTTTTGACATATTAAGTGCTAGCTCCTAAAGGAGTAAAAATAAAAAAATTCCTTCCAGTAGCACCTTAAAGACCAACTAAGTTAGTTCTTGGTATGAGCTTTCGTGTGCATGCACACTTCTTCAGATACACTGAAACAGAAGTTGCCGGATCCTTCTATATAGTGAGAAGGTGGGGAGGGGTATTACTCAGAAGGGTGGTGGGAATTGGAGATTGGCAGATAGCTGAGATGAGCCTGTTGACGACTCTTAACGACTGCAATAGGTCTTACAGGAAAAGGCAAGGGGTGAGAAGGTGAAAAATGGCTTAGTCATGTATAATGAGATAAGAATCCAATGTCTTTGTTCATACCAGGTCTCTCCATGGTTTTGAGTTTGGTAATGAGTTGCAATTCAGCAGCTTCTCTTTCCAGTCTATTTCTGAAATTCCTTTGTAGTAAAACAGCTACTTTGAGATCTTGTATAGAATGTCCTGGGAGATTGAAGTGTTCTCCTACTGGTTTCTCTGTTTTGTGATTCTTGATGTCAGATTTATGTCCATTTATTCTTTGGCATAAGATTTGGCCTGTTTGTCCAATATAGAGAGCTGAAGGACACTGTTGGCATTTGATGGCATACACAATGTTAGACGATGAGCAATTAAATAGTCCCGAGATGGTATGTGTGATGTTGTTGGGGCCAGTAATGGTGTTGTCCGGGTGTATGTGGCAGCAAAGTTGGCATCTGGGTTTATTGCAGGCTCTGGTGCCAGTGTCCATGTTAAGTCTGGTTGTAGTATTATTGTGGGTTAGGAGTTGTTTAAGATTGGGTGGCTGTCTGTAGGCAATGAAAGGTCTTCCTCCCAGAGCTTGAGAAAGAGAACTGTCATTGTCCAGGAGAGGTTGTAGATCTCTGATGATGCGTTGTACTGTTTTAACTTTGGAGCTGTATGTGATGACTAGACGTGTTCTGTTGTTTTCTTTTTTGGGTCTGTCTTGCAGCAAGTTTTCTCTGGGTATCAGTCTGGCTCTGTTGATCTGTTGTCTAACTTCATCTGCTGGGTATTTTAGTTCTAAAAAGGTTTGCTGTAGATCTCTTAGGTGAGAGTGTCTGTCTGTAGAATTGGAACAGATGCGGCTGTAACGTAGTGCCTGGCTATATACAATGGACTGTTTGGTATGTTTGGGGTGGTAGCTAGAGGCATGTAGATATGTTTGTCGGTCAGTTGGTTTACGGTATAAGGTGGTGTCTATGCGCCCATCCTGTATTTTTATAGTAGTGTCCAAAAAATGTATTTCTTGCATAGATTGATTCATTGTTAGGTTGATTGTGGGGTGAAAATCATTAAATTTCTGGTGAAAGGTGTCCAGGGTCTGTTGACCATGTGTCCAGATGATAAAAATATCGTCAATGTATCGCAGGTACAAGAGAGGTTTGAGTGGGTAGGAGTTTAGGAAACGTTGTTCTAAATCTGCCATGAAGATGTTGGCATACTGTGGGGCCATGCGGGTGCCCATTGCTGTGCCGCTGATCTGAAGGAACAGGTCATCACCGAATTTGAAGTTGTTGTGGGTAAAGGAGTGTCTCTCTCAACATCGCCCTGCTCTGTCATTAAGATGTGAAAGAGATGCCATAATTAGTGTCACACATCCAGGGCTGCTACATTATATGGTGGCACGAGAAGGGGCTATCTCAAATGTGTAAGGCTCCCTCCCACAGAAGTTTGGTTGGTGCCTATGGTGTTATCGTTTCAGTATCAGCTCAAAACTTATTTATTTCCCTGAGCTTTTAAGTGCTCGGATTTTGTGGAGTCATCCACAGCATTTGTTGGTTTTATGAGCATTGATTGATTTGAGGATTGGTTTAGTCTGCTCCTCTTATGCATGACTATGATGATATGTATTGTATTTATTGCTTTTATATTGCTTTTATATGCTTGTTCTGACTGGTTCCAGCGTACTCTTCCCAGCATTTATCCTATCTTATACATATACATATATAATGACATTGCACTTCTATGAATGCATGAAGCTGCCATATACCAAGTTAAGCCATTAGTACATCTAGTGCAGCAACAACTACTCTGACAGGCAACAGTCCTCTGGGGTCTCAAGCAGAGATTCTTTCCCATCATCTGTTACCTGATTCTTCTTAGCTGGAGATGCCAGGGACTGAACCTGAGACTTTTGGCATGCAAAGTGTGAGTCCTGCCAATGAGCTGCCCCAGGAACACCTGAGACTATTGAGAACTGATATTCCACAAAGAAGCAGCAAATAGAAGCCTTCCATGCTGACTATATTAACTGGGATCATGTTCATCTGATCAAGAATTATGTCTCCTGGATTTGATAATTAACATCAAGAACATGTTACTGCTTTTGTTTCAGCATCTCTCAATGGTGGTGGTTCTGGAGACATTCCCAACACACAGAAAAAGTGAAGGGCATGCAAGAAGTACCTGGAAACATTAATAAATAATACAAATTCCCCTCATGCAGAACATGTTGTGGTTTTTAAAGGGTGTTTTTTTATAAATAAAAAAAGCAGGTTGAACTTTTGCCTTTTCTGATATTTTCTGCTTCAACATGTCAAGTTTACTCTAGGTCAGGAACACAGATTGTAAAACTGAGTGTTTCTCTCAAATGTCACAGCTATATTCTGAGACAAGCACATAGGCCTCTTTCTAAGTGTGGGTCATATGCTAATAATACCATCCCATTACATGCAGTGGAGAAAAGACCAGACTTTGATATCTACCATTCATCTAAAGGAACTATAATGAAGGATATTAAGATAGATATGGCATTGGTGATTATATGTGGTCACCAATAATTTAAAAATGCAAGAAATAGAAACAACAACAACAACAATTTTATTATTTATACCCCACCCATCTGGCTGAGTTTCCCAGTAATACCACTTTGTCTCCCAAAATCCTCCCTCAGGACATGAACCAGGTACACCATTTTTTCCAGTGGTCTTACAAAAGGCAAATAATATTTCCCAGCAGCATTTATCTTGCAAGGTGGGCAAGGGTCATGTAATTTGTTTGTTACTTTTACCTGAAAAGGCAGCTTGAAACGAATAAAAGGCAATGCTATTTGGAAAGGGAAGGGTAAAGTTATAGAACTGATTTCTAGAGCAGTGTTTCCCAACCTTTTTTGGGCAAAGGCACACTTGTTTCATGAAAAAAATCTCGAGGCACACCACCATTACAGCCCCGTGACGTCAGCGCGCAGCGTCACGCCGGGAGGGACATGAATTGCTAGCAAATTACATAATCACCTCTTTGAGGGCTGGCTCATCTTCTCCGAAGGCAGAACCCCATTAATTAACAGGACAGACTCACACCATAGCCAAGACGAGGGGGGAAAACCTCAGTCATGCACAGTCATGCACATGTGGGGGCTAAATGAGGACGAAGACCGGGTAGAGAGCAGGGTTCAAATCACCCCACCTGGCCAGGACAATCCCGGGGTGCTCCCTTGGGCCACTCGCCTGACCCACCTCGCAGGGCTGTTGTTGCGAGGATAACACGGGGAGAACCACGCACGCCCCGGGAGCTCCTTGGAGGAGAAAGCGGGCGATGAATGCAATGCACGAAATATATGAGAGGCGACCAGGTTTTGCAGGTGAGGGGCCCCCGCCAGCCTCCGCTTCCAACACCCGGCGCAACGATGCCGAAGTTTCCCCCCGGGCTCGGCTCGGGGAGCAGCGCGGCTCCCCCCCCGGCTCCCCTTTGCCCTCCCGGCTCTCTCTGCCGCCCACTGGGGACCCCCCTCACCTGCCAAGTCCGGAGCGCCGGTGGAAGTTGCATGCATGCATGCATGCAGGGCGCCGCATTGCCATTGCATTGCACTGCACTCCATGCAACGCCTGCATGCATGCATTGCCTTGCACGCCCGCCAAGGGGTCTCCCCACGGTCCGATGCGTCCCCTCCGGCGCGGATGCAGCATTGCAAAAATAAAAACCCCCGGCGCAGCCCTACCTGGGGGGCAGCCTCCGCCGCTCCGCCTCCGCGGGGATCCCTGGGCTCCATCTTGCCGCCCGATCTCCGCGGGGGCGCAGGCAGGCTGCGCGGGGTCTGCGCAGAAGAGCCCCTGCCCGCCCGGCTGCCGCCGCTGCGCTCATTCCATGGCCGGGAGAAGAGCGCTTCAAACAAAACGCCCGGCCCGCCAGGCCACGCTGGGAAACGTAGTTCGCGCACCCCGCGCGGGTGCGGAGCCCAAGGGCGAGGGGACTACGGATCCAGGCAGCCCCCGCGCTGGGGACGGAGGGGGAGAGGCCGGGTGCAGGGATGGAGGGACAGGTGGGCGAGCGAGTGAGTGAGTGGCAGCCGCCAAGCCTTGGCCGAGAGCCAGGAAGGGCCTCCCCAGAGGAGGAGGAGGAGGAGGGAGGCGCAGAGCGGGAGGGAGGGAGGGAACCCCAGGGGTCATCTAGTGACGGCGCCCCAATCGAAAATTTGACTTAAAAAAAAATCTTTCGAATTTTTTAATTTTTCCCGCGGCACACCAGGCAACATCTCGCGGCACACTAGTGTGCCGCGGAACAGTGGTTGGGAAACACTGTTCTAGAGATGAGAGATGGAGCAGAAAGAAGGAGACGACTGAGTATAATCAAGAAAATGGCTGAGCACTCCACACAGCTCATAATGGAACAGCCCAGATCATCTGTACCTGGGGAAAGTGTGCAGCTATTCCATTAAAAGGAGCAGATGCCTAGCAGATGCTTTGTAAAAAGTGAGTGAACAAAACGTTACTATTCCTCAAGAAGTGCTCAGTGTGAAAACAGCCAAAGATTTTGTGGTTGTCCTGTTTGCCAACCTTGTGTATTTTCTCAAGCTCATCTTGCTCTACATCCAAAATGGAAAAGGTCTATGAAAAGCTCATCTTTTGCTCATAACGGTACACATTCAGAGACAGAGAGGAGGAGAGAATGTCCCTTGCGCATTCAAATGTTTCATGAAATATTCCCATTTTGAGCTTACCTATCAAAGGTGTGCCAAAATCCGCTAAACACAATCCTATCTGATTTTAGGAATTTCCTATATCATGCAAATTTCTAAGTAGTTTCAAACAAGATTGTTATTAACACTTATCCTGTTCATTTTCAGTCCGTCGTGGATTTCATACATGGTACAGTAATTTTAAGCATGCATCATTTATTAGCTTGGGGGGATCAGAATGCTCACTATGGAACGGATGCTGATCTAGTCTTCCATGTTATTTGTTGTTCTAAGGCTTCTAAAAGTGTTTGAAAGGATGCTAAACAAAGGCCCATAAACTTTTTACAAGGCAATGGCAAGCCCATTAGCATTGGAAAGTTATGCACCACCTGACAATAGGCAATATTTCAACTGTGTTTCATCCTACATTAGATAGCATCATTTTTTCCATTCACAGCCTAACCCTTTCATTGCCTCAAAAGCTCATGTGTGGGGCGTTGTCTGCTTTTAGGACTCTGGACATTTATCTAGACCATGGGTAGGCAAACTAAGGCTCAGGGGCCAGACACAGCCCAATCGCCTTCTAAATCCGGCCCACAGACGGTCTGGGAATCAGTGTGTTTTTACATGAGTAGAATGTGTCCTTTTATCTAAAATGCATCTGAAGAAGTGTCCATGCACAAGAAAGCTCATACCAATAACAAAATTAGTTGGTCTCTAAGGTGCTACTGGAAGGATTTTTTTTTATCTTGTTTCAACTACGGCAGACCAACACGGCTACCTACCTGAAACTAGAACCTTGACATTATTAGCGCCACACTTTAACCAACTGAGCTATCCATGCAATCGCATAATGCTTCCCCCAAATATCAGACTTTTCTGCAATGAAAACATAGGGGAAATGTATTAGAAAGTGTGGGATAACCCTTAATTTGACACAATGTCCTCTAGCCTCATCTCAAACAAATCAGTATACATGTCCGATCTTGGGCCTCGATCCCATTATACCTGAAGGAACGTCTCCACCCCCATCGCTCAGCCTGGACACTGAGGTCCAGTTCCAAGGGCCTTCTGGTGGTTCCCTCACTGCGAGATGTGAGGTTACAGAGAACCAGGCAGAGAGCCTTCTTGGTAGTGGCACCCGCCCTCCCATCAGATGTCAAGGAAATAAACAACTATCTGACTTTTAGAAGACATCTGAAGGCAGCCCTGTTTAGGGAAGTTTTTCATGTTTGAAGTTTTATCAGGTTTTTAATATTCTGTTGGGAGCCACCCAGAGTGGCTGGGGAAACCCAGCCAGATAAGAAGTGTATAAATATTATTATTATTATTATTATTATTATTATTATTATTATTATTATTATTATCATCATCTGGAAGCACCCTGTGTGAGAGAGCTAGGGACTGACTCCTTTGTTGTCAGACCAAATTTGAGTTGTAAACACCTTGCATTCCCCTCCCAGTCAACATCTTTTGCCTACAAGGATATCACATAAATGCCACCAGAGTCACAGAAAAATCCTGTACAAGCTGAATATCAGAAACAAGAAGCCTCTTCCAGGAGCTTAAATATTTTTATAAAGACATTCAGGTCATCATTCCTGCACTGCACGCAGTTGAACTAGATGACCCTCAAGGTCGTTTCCAACTCTATAATTCTATGATTTCATAATTCTATGATTTTTTTAAAAACCCTTTTTAAAAAATCAAATATAAAAAAGTTTCTGATGAAATGAGGAACAAAAAAAGTTTAGGTGTTGATCTGTTCAACAGCTGAAATACCACGTCTTGTAAAAATAAAACAGATAACATTTAAGCGACTGTGTGGCTGGAAGAGGCAATTTTTTTTGTTACCCTTTGGGTTTTACAACTGCTGAACTGACGACTTTTTAAAACCTATTTCCTTTTTAAAGGCACTTAGTAGTCCCAAAATCAACTTCTTCGATATGTAACATTTATAGATACTCATTCCCTAGAAATGCAACAGCCTATAAAAGACCTGTGATAGATACAGCCTTTCAAGGGCTCAAGCAGGGTTTTAGTACTTTCTTGACACTTTCCCTGTTACTAAACAACCACTTACTCAACTGATCATAAGTAATCTTCTATGCACAAATGGGATGAATAGCCTTGAGTGGAAGTTTGCAAAGTTCCAAGGAAGCCAGTTAGGGATTCTGTAATGAAAAGTTTTGTTATAAATAGACAAGCTGCCTAAAAGACTTATATGTCTCTGTATTACCTGTATTACCAATTTTTTTCTACAACGCACAGTCTTGGAACTGAAAATGCATTCTAAATCAGCCTTACTATATCTGGCGTTCTATGGATGTTATTGGACTCCAACATCCATCAGCTATAGACAGCATGACCAGTGGCCAGGGGTGATGATGGCAGTTGTAGTACAAAACATTCCCGGGGGGCACCAGGTTGGTGAAGGTTGCTTTAGAATATGCCCCAGAATGTTCTGCGATGTAGAAGGCATCCACAAGAAGATGTACAGGGGCCCCATGTCTAAGAAGAATCCCTGAGGAAAAGAATCTTCATTGGCTTATCAGAAGAAAGACTCTGTGCTCCTGCTCTAAAATGAGTGTTCAATTCAAACCCATGACAAGCCACCCGGTCTAGTGTGATTGCCATAGCAGCATGTTGTTTTTAAGGCAATGCCACTTTATTGAATGATATGCCAGAATTGCATCTCATATCTTTCATTTATAGACCCAAATGGAACAGTTATATCTTGACAGATAGATTCACTGGAGGTAATCATCACATAGATTCAGTCCAAAGGAGACTGAATCCTGCACCAATTCACCTGAGTAGATTTCTGAGTAGAATTCCATAATCTTCAAAGATGTAAAGCCATTCCCAAATAGGGGTCTGAGCAAAATTGGTGGAACATTGGAGGCTTGTGAGTGGTTTACAGGAATGAAAGGAATTCAGTAAACTCATCCTGAATCCTAATATTCTGATAAAGTTCACCCAAAGTGTGGTGATTATCATCATGGCTAGCCTGCTAAAGGTCAAGTAGACTTTGCAGTGACATTATCACAGAGGAGGAGGCAGAACATAGATCCAATTTTATTTCAAGGGGAGTCTACCTAATTCAAATTTCCCAAAACAATGTGTGAAAGAAAAACAGCCATTGTTTGAATTTTTCCCACATTTGCATTGCAGTTCTCCAGCCAAAGAATGTGTACAAAAATGCATATAGAGAGGTGAAGCATGCCTACAAATATATATTAGTGGAATATATATTAGTGCGTGTGGGTGTGGGTGTGGGAGAGAGAGGGGGGGAATAATGTACAGAAACAGATGGTGGGGAAAATTGCACTGCAGAAATGTGTGTATTAGGGGAAATGGCAGACAAATGTGTATATTAGGAGATATTTGCACCAAAATGCTGATGAATTTCCATGCGCTTAAAAAAAGCAAAACTCAAACTGATGTAGAAATGTGCAGAACAGAACTGAAGATTGGAAATATACACCTGAACGGCGGCAGATCTTCAGGGTTTGAGAGAACAGGACTTTCCCCTCTGTAGCTGGAGACACTGGGAATTGAACCTGGGACATTTTGAATGCAAAGCATATGCTGTACCGCTGAGCTACAGGCTTTCTTGATTTGCTGTGTATTTTCATCTTGGAATAATATCATGCAGGACAAACCACACCTGCAGCCCATCTACCATTTGTCTGGGGGCCAGTTTGCTCCTCCATATCATATGTATATTGTTGTGCTTGTAAACCCCCCAGCCTGTTGTTGTTGTTGTTAATTAAATTTGTATATTGGCCTATACCCACGGGTATAATCAAAATAAAAACAAGAACAACCCAATAACCCCTCCCCCCCCAAAAAAAATACCACACATTTTAAAAGGCCATTGAATATCAGTCAACTGAAGGCCTGGTTGAAGAGGAACATTTTTGCCAGGCGCCTAAAGGTGTATAATGAAGGCACCAGGCAAACCTCCCTAAGGAGAGCATTCCACAAATGGGGAACCACTGCAGGGGGAAAAGGTAGGCAGGGGTACAGCTTTGCTAGTAGATCTGCTGCCAGGCAGACCAGGGCTCCACTTGGTAGTGCTGATGGCCATGATGCAGGAATAGGGGGCAGGAGGGATTCAGCTGTATTTTTAGACACTGGGTATTATTGGCACAGCTTGCAGTAAGAAACGTGTGAAATAATTGACCAGAGGCAGCCGCCGTGACATGGCAACGAGAGCCAAGCGTACTTTGCACACCAACTTATGCACGGTGGCCCTGATCCAGGTAACACAATCCATGTGGAGAAAAAGATCTCTGCAGGTGCCTCTGCTCTTTTCAGAACAGTTTGAAGAAGGCAACTCTGGTTGTGCAAAGTGGGGTCCAGGTTCCTTGTGCAGAGATGACTGAAATCCATGTCCAGTGGCTATATAAGAAGACATGCATGTGTAGGAGTCACAAAGTGAGGATGCCAGAGAAGCTACACAGCCATCCTGCTCTGAATGTTTTGAATCATGTAGCACAGTGAAGCATGTTGCACACTGCATTGCTGCTGGTTTATTGTTGCTGAGTTTGGCTGATGTGTGACTGGCATATTTTAGCATTTTCAAGCTGTGCTGAGTGAATCTATGGACTCGGTTGACTATGTTAAATTTTCAGATTGGTGACTTTGTGATCTCTTTTACAGGACTAACACATTATAGACCTGTATTTGGAATTAGGCATTGCATGAACTACTTTTGTTCTGCTGCATATCTACTCATAAAGCTGATGCACAAGGGATAGGGGAAGAGACCACATGCAACATCTTGGATATGCACACCGGAATGTGTTATCTCTTGCCTCTTACATCACAGGAAATCCCAAAGCACACAAAACTTGTGCACAGGATGGGGTTTATCTGCAGGTATGGCTGCAATGCCTGCTGCTGTCTGGAAGTGAGCCAGTCCTTTATTTTCCTCGCCGCTTCCCACTGCCATGTAATAGCTCCTCGTATACAGTAGGTTCAAAAGTCCATGTTTACATCAAGGACATCACTTTAGACTCAATAATTCAATGAGACACAATCTTTAAAAGAAAACAAATAGGCACTTAGGTCACTTTCGAGGCTGTCAGATGGTGTTATCAATTTACATTGTGCCATAAACCAGAAAATGACCTTAAAAAAGGGGGAAGGGAGCAAGCTGAAGTGGTAAAAATATAACATGTCCACTTTCCCAAGAACTGTTAGACACCAATTTACAACAGCAAGTGGTTAATTGTTTAACCGTTGTCTGATTTCAGAGCAGGGAAATGTCTAACTTTCTGCTGTAGGCAGACTTTAACCCTGGAATAGGCTTTTAAGAAAAAGCATATTTCTTCATTGCTCCTTACACTTCCCCACCTGAGGTTCATCCCACTTAAACCAACTCTTTCTCCCTTCTGCCTCCTCCATCCTTTTAACATTACAGAACCTCCAAGAACATGTTCAGATAACTTGTTAAAAGTACCAGTATACTTCTGCTGCATTTTAGTCTTTGCAGGACAGCATTGGTATGCGGGTGGCACTGTGGTGTAAACCACTGAGGCTTGGGCTTGCTGATCGGAAGGTCGGCGGTTCGAATCCCCGTGATGGGGTGAGCTTCCATTGTTCATTCCCTGCTCCTGCCAACCTAGCAGTTCGAAAGCACGTCAAAGTGCAAGTAGATAAATAGGTACCGCTCCGGCAGGAGGGTAAATGGCGTTTCCGTGTGCTGCTGGCCACATGACCCGGAAAAACCGTCTGCGGACAAACGCCAGCTCCCTTGGCCAGTAAAGCGAGATGAGTGCCACAACCCCAGAGTCGTTCGCAACTGGACTTAACTGTCAGGGATCCTTTACCTTTACCTTTTATTGTAAGTCCCAATTCAAAAAGTGCTTCCACACGAGGCCTTTGCAGACAATTCGAATCAAAGTCGGTTTGCGGTGAAATGACTCAGACTGCACTATTTCATACAAAATGGCAGGACAGACATGAGATAGATATGGACTGTGGCTAATGTCATGCGTACTCTGTTTCCCAAACCATGAGAGTGCACTGGCTGCAGAGTACACAGGAATGTGCACACAGCCTTAGTCTTCGAAATTTTGCAAATTGTTATTTCAAACCTGAAATGAGAAAAGCATTGTTCTCTCACAAGTGCAGCAGTATGGAGCGCTGGATATAATGTTATGCCCATGGTGTATGGAAGTTGTATTCAGCATTGTGTTAAGTAAGAAGCTTCATCAGTTCAAGGGTTTGTGCTTGTGCAATGAATCTCCCCCCCCCCATGTATTCTCTTAACCTGGAGCAGATTGGGGGGGGACATGTGGGGAGAGGAGCATGGGGAAAGTCCCATTGCGCATGCAATAATCTTTGAGTTGATGGGACAGTTAAGTTGAATTCTGCCCTTAGGCTCAAGCTACAAGTTGGGAGAAGTCCTGTGGTATTTTTCTCTGCCATTCCCCACCCCCCACCCCAGAGCAGCCAGGACAGACCATAAGTTTGCATCATAGAAGGACATAGAAAGGAGGACAGGTTTTCACTTTGGTTTGGGTCCCCCCCCCCCCAGTTCAGTGTCATCTTCTCTAAGCTACTATTTCATCAGGTATCCCCAAATCTTCTTAAATCATTCTACCCAAAGGTGGGGCAGGGAGAAAGCTTGGGGAGGGGCAATTAGAGCTGGAGAAAGATTTAAACACATCTGCCCACCCTTTTTCTGCAGGGTTTAGAAAAAGAAATCACCATAGCTAATTGCTATAGATAGTGAATCAAACAAAAAAAAAACAGGAGGAAATTTCAAAACAAGCAGAAAGATGTGGAAAGCCATTCACAAAGTCATTAGCCACAATGTTGCCATTCAATGAAACTTTAAGGGACAGCATTGGCCGGTTTCTCACTATGATCAACTAATATAATGAGCAGGAACCTCCCATAAGCTGAACTTTTTGATGTCCCTTTTATTTCAATGGGAGAATTATGCAGGTTCCCAAATCTCTCCCTCTGTAATCATTGGTAATTTAAACTGCTTGGTTTTGGCTGGATCAGCATGCTTAATATATGTTCTAGCCCATGGAGTAAGCCCTGGCATTTATGGCAAGGGCTCTTTTTCTACCCTGTTTCATTGACTTGCAAGAGGCACATAAAACCTGCTAATTTATTCTCAAGTGCCAGTGTGGTGTTGGAGGGTACTTTTAAGGGACCCGCAGGGCACGTAAGCAAAAAGTAGCAGGCATTTCTGCATCTTACCAACAATTTCATCCTTGTTTCAGTTTATGAGAAAAATATCAGTTCATACATTGGGCAGAATTTTGCACTGAATTAACATATGTGCCTGGGGGGCATTTTTAAAAATGTCTGTTTGCTAGCTTTGTTTACTTGCTTATTTTCCTTTCGGTAAAAAAAAAAAAAAAACGTTCACCATGGGCACCATGTTGACGACGACAGACAGAGCACATTTGCATCAGATGAATTAACTGTAGTCAATTCAGAGCAAGTCCACAAAGCCAAAGGAAAAGTATGGCACCTTTACATGAAGACTCCATAGTGGTGCAGCAATAAAACTGCTAGCACATTTGAAATGCCAAGCAGAGTCCAGTATAGTTTCAGACCAAAGAGACCAGCAGAATTAAGCAGCTGAACTCTGTGGTATCCAGTGAAATTATAGATTGGATGTTCCTGTAACATCAGCCTTCCTCAGTTTGCACTCTCCAGGTGCTTTGAACTACGATTCCCATCAGCGTCAGGCAGCATGGCTAAGAGTCAGGGAAGATGGGAGTTTTAGCCCCAGGCACCTGGTGTTCCAGTAACACTGATGTTAACAGCCATCATTTGAAATATTGCAGCCTCCTGTGGAATTAAATATCACGCCAACTATTCTAGTGATATCTCAGCAAATCATTGACCAGATGATCTATTGCGTTTCTGTGACATACATAAGCAATGGGGTCTGCCAATGAGAGTGCTTGCATGTGACTACAGTATGTCCAAGAGGACAGGCTAAGGTGAAAGGTGAAACGAGGATGGTAAAGGCCGAGTGGCTTTCAGCACTTGTGAAGGATAACATTCTCCTGGAAATACGTTTCTTAGAAGGTCTCACTGCTATTCTTAAATCAAACTGATACACTGTATGTAAGGTCGGAAAGCCTCATAACCTTATGGAAGACAACAAACAAGCCCAAGCCACAAAGCTCCAGTCATGGCAAAAAGCTCTGAAATTCTAAAGTTTATTAAATCAGTGCCGGACTAAAAGACTCAGTGCCCTGTACTTAACTGTGCTCTG
Source organism: Podarcis vaucheri (assembly GCF_965113315.1). NCBI lineage: Eukaryota > Metazoa > Chordata > Lepidosauria > Squamata > Lacertidae > Podarcis > Podarcis vaucheri. The sequence continues at coordinate 56,620,440 of NC_138760.1, read as the reverse complement.
GGGCTCCACAGCTGTCTAGTGTGTGTATCGGCCACATTTTCTTTCCTGCTCACCCTCAGAACCAACTCCCTCAGAGAGAAAAATCACGACAAGGAGACTTCCCTCTCAATTTTAGTATGGCACGCTGGCCTTGTGGCAGTGCCCACATAGAACAATCTGCAGTCATAACACCTGCAGCTGATCTCCAAGGCCATTTCCCTAGGCAAAAACTAAGGGGGAATGTTTCTTCTCAGTGAGTTTTCGATGGCTGTGAATGACTGCCTGCAAAAAAGGGCAAGGACCCTTCCCATGTTTCCCATATCTTGGTATGGTCATACCAAAAGAGAGAGAAGTATGAAACCCAGTTTTATATTGTGTTCCTTCTCAAGAGCATACTTAGTTAAATGTTAATCCAATCCAATAATGCAAAATAAATGGAAGTTTCATCAGGAAGGTCAGACTCACTGAATTTAGGGTGTACCTTTAGAGCACTTCCAAAGCACATTTCCCCCCTCAAAGAATTCTGGGCACTGTAGTTTACCCCCCACACAGTTACAATTCCCAGCAACACTCAACAAGCTACAGTGCCCATAATTCTTTGAGGGCAAAGATGTGCTTTGAATTTGCTTTAGAGGGTTGAGTTAAATATTCCATATAAGAAATCCTTCTTCGTTCACAAAAGCATGGCTCCCCTAGGCAGTTGTTGGGGGACGGGGGAATGATCGCAGATCAGAGCTATACAGCATTACAAAATATTGTTGTGATTGTTTTGTAGCTGACCCACATATTCTCATGCCACATTTCCACCAAGGATCATACTGTGGTAACAAAGAACACAATCCACATGGAAATCCTCCTGCAAAAAAATTTGGAATGAAAAGCTGGTTTCACTGAGATTTCCAAAGTAGAACTTCCCCATAGTTTGCACCCAAAGTGAATGAAGAATGTGTTCCCATTTTAGATGGGGTGTGAGGGTCATAATATGAATGTGGGGATTCCTCAAAATCAGTTCACCCAGTGACTGAACCAAGGCATATGAGGAATTAGCATGTTTTCAGTGCCACAGCTGAAACCTGGGGCAAGTGAAGTGAAAAGAATGAAGAGGTGATTTGTGCCCTCTCACCACTGAGAAAGCATACATCTTCATTCATCTGCAATTTTTATTCCCTGCCCTCCTTCACCCAAAGGTCCCAGGGCAAGTTACAACAATTAAAAATATCAAAGTACACAAGCAAAATAATAATACAGAAAACTCCCAATTTACATGGGGGGTTACGCTCCAGAGTATATATTTGGAAACCATTTAAAAAGCCTGCAAACACCCTGTCCCCCCCCCGCACCACCCCTTTTTGTGAGGTTTTTGGGTTTGATGCAATGCACACATGCATAGTTGCACATATATCGGAAGCGCCTAAAATGGTCGCTGCCTGTAAACGGTGCTGCATTATCAGTACAATACAGTGCAGGGAGGAGGACAGATTAAAAATTATAACTCTGGGTTTCTAGTCTGGCAAGTGCTTGAAGCCTGGGTGACTCTTGAGTTAAAAATGAAAACCATCACTTATGAATTCAGAAAGTATAATTTATTTCAGCTCTTCTGGTGCTGAAATCCCCAGTGTCTGCTGGAAACAGAGGCCCCTGGTGTTAAACTAGCTGGCTACTATAGCTATTAGATCTAGAGAGTTTCCTTCTCTTGCTTAGCTTCCTATTGTAAATGAAATTTCAACTATCTGCGTGCTTTTGCTGCTAACTTTCCTTGGTATATCAGTGCTTAAGAATGGCTGCCTCTTGGATATCTTGGTTTTGTCCATTCGGAATTGTCTTATTGCTTGCACTCTAGGCAAGCAAGGATAACATAAGCCCCCAGGAATTCATCACTACCCTGATGCTATGGGGCTGGGAAGCATCTCTCAAGCCATCTGTTTCCAGTCATTTTGAACCGAATTCTGAAGAGTCAATTGTTTTCTTCGAGGAAAAATAAACAGGCATGCTGCTACCCACTAAATTTCCAGCAATTTTCTGCTGTGAGTAGGTGCAGTAGAGGGTTTTAGAATGTGAGTCTTGTGCTTGTCCAAAAGTATGGTAATGTAATTACCTCATTTTTACTAACTGCTGCCTTTGGTTGGGAGGGGAGGGGAGGGGGCCGTGTTCAAGGACTCTACCAATAATGTTTTTCTTTTTTGGGGGAAAAAGGTTAATTGAATATTAATCCTATGATATGCCTTTGATACTCATTTTTTCTTGGTTAATATTTAACTAATAATGGCTTTGTAGTAATTGTTTGCAGTTTCCCACTTTATTTACATTACTTTGAGGTTTTTCTAGCTGAATTCTCTGAAAACCATATATATTTAACAAGATATTGCTTCCAAAAACCTTGGAGAGGTGGGTACTGGGTAGATTATATAGCAAGATGTAGATGCAAATGAAGTATGCACATGCTAGAGACAGCATGATCCTGATCTGGGTTCTGGCATAAATGTCTGAGCAGCAACGATATGGAAGGGTAACTCATTCCTCAGGCTGGTGCTGGGGCCTCAGTAGCCTCTTTTAAAGCTTATTGACTGGGCTGCCTCGTGTTTCTCTCTCAGCCCTTGAATGGCACAACTGTGGCCTCAAAGAGCCACTTAATGGTCCAATGATGCCAAGGAAGTGATTCTGCCTTCTTTCTTGCCTCTTTTATGTACCAAACAGCCACATAGGCAGGAACTAACTTCCATGAGTAATCCTTGCTTTGGGGGATGACAAGAAATATATACATCCAGACAGGAATGCATTGATTGTAGTAGAATCAGGGCTGCTCATACACAGCATTCCCCCCCCCCCTACTCTCCACACGGCATTGCTATCATCAAAATGCCAGCCTGTACTTTTTTTGCTTTTAATCTGCATGTTCTCTTAGCTCAGAAAGTCCATTAACTTAAAACCTGTTACACAAGTGCAGTTACCTCTGGGAGGGTGGTGCTTTCCCAACACATTGGGTGATGTTTCAGTGAGTGGTCTCTATTGCCACGCCCCCTGCTTTTGCTTGCTCCTCAGCCAAGCATAACCTAATGATTTTATTTCCAGCAGGTCAGACAAAACAAGCACGTCCATTTCCATTGATTGCCACATACTATAGGCATGCTGAAATTCCAGCAACTCAATTCTGATGAGTCATTCTCTCAAGATCTCAGCACGTGTGGGGGATTACCTTGGAGAATGCAATTGCAGTACATACGCAGGGACTAATTTATTTTTAATGCCAATATCTTGTGCAAGATCTCTTGTCAGAATTGCAATATAGCTCGCCACAGCCCCCACCCCAAAACACAAGCTTCTATTTTGCTCATTGTGAAACATAGTAACTATGGGCTGGTAAAGTTTCCCCTTACGGTGTTCCATACTTTCTGTGGACACCTCCCCCCCAAAAGGTGTACATGATCAGAAAGGAGGGAATTAAGAGGATGACAGTGGAGTAGTGATTGAAGGGTTTTGCCCAGAAAAAATAACATGGAAATATTCCATCAAGGATTCCTCACTGGTGTGGATGGGAAACGGTCAAATGCCTATGAAAAATCTAAGACTGCAGAAGGGAGCGCATGTCAATCACACACAGAGAAGAATTGGATCTGAACATTCCACTTGCGACATAAAGCACCGTCAGAGAATGAAATGTTGGCAACACTGTGAACAGTTACATCATGTACATGTTGTCTAGGAGACACCAAATTGCCTTGTTAGTTATGGAACTTACCCTGAGTTCAAAGGAAATTCCACGTACATGAATGTGACTTATTTCCAAAGAAAATGTATTTAAGGTTTTTTTTCTCCCCTGCTAAAAACTGACTATTCTGTTAGCAGCTGAAACCAAGACACCATGTGGCAATATGAGTTGACTCCAATGTAAGGTTATTTGTTTTTCTGAGGGGTGGTGGAAAGACAGAGTCAAGTCAAAAAGTAATTCTTTGTGTTCATTAGCTTGCACATTGTTTCCTGTTACCAATACTAAAGGAGCAATCAAGGCATTTCAGTTTGGGCCTCCACTCCTTTCCTGCTGGTCAGCTGTTTGGACTTCTTTTCCCACTGTTTGCCACAGCCCGCCAGCCGTCTTTTACTGGCACTGCCTTCATTTATGACACCCTGGAATCAATCAAAGGAACAGGCATGGGAGCAGACCCAACCATCCACCTTGTTCTCATATTCTGTCTCCAGCAGTGCCCAATAAAGGATACCTTAAAGTGAGGTATTTGTTTCAAGTCTGATACATGCAGGAAGAATTGGGCAATCTTCACAATCATGCACCTGGCCAGTTGAGCAATGCCATACCACAGTAATGTAGAAATTGTGCAACCGTATAAGGGGGAAAAATGAGAATTAAATCTCTCTATCGCATGAGCTACTGACAGGTTTCTGAAGCACTGTGATTGGATAGGGCAACCCAAAATAAAATGTTTTCTTAGGGATCACCTGCTGCTTTTGGCAACTACCCCAGCTTCGTTAGGTGATTATTAGGTCTCGTTTGCCTTTAGTGCCTCTTGCCAAGCCAGTTAAATCACAGCTAGCCATAACCATCTCGCAAGCATGTCCAAACAACACCCACACTGTCTAGTGGAGTGAGGAAAAACTGCTACTACCAGAATGGCTGCTAAGGCATAGCCTCCAACATTTCTCCAATGAAAATAGGGACATCCCATTCCATCATGATAATTTTACTGTTTATGCCCCACACATCTTACTGGGTTGCCCCAGCCACTCTGAACACCTTCCAACATATATGAAAACATAATAAAATCTAAGAGATGGACAGGGGCACTACAAATACCCATTTCACAGAAGAAAAAACTGATGTGCTCAGAATCACCACCCCAAACAACAGGCAAAATACCAGTATACACCCCAATACAAATAAAGGAAAGACCAAAAAAAAGAACACCACACACAAATCCCCCCAAAAGACAACAGCCAACCCCTCTAAACTCAACAACCCCCAAAAAGGCAAAAATAAGTTTAAAGGGCATTGTGGGCACTAAGGTGGTTATGTTGGGCACTTTGCTACCCATGGGTTTCACACTGGGGACCCCAGTCCGAAGTCAACCATGAAGCAAAACACTTGTTCAAGCCTAGAAGGAGGTGGCAAAAAAAAATTAGTCTCTAGATTACAGGAGCAAAAATGCAGCCATTCTTGCCCTTTCAATAAAAACCTTTCGTTTTATTCTTTTTGGATCTGGTGTATACAAATCAGTTTGTAAGAAGCACTTAGCTGCTCACAGTATCCTATTTCTTCATTTTCTCATCGGGCAAACAGGTTTTTGTGCCTGTGAGGAAATAGCAATGTACCGTTCCAGATGCATGTCTTCCTTTGCAAAGGCTGGGAAGGTGGGCTCAGCGTTTATGGGCAGTAGCCAGTTTTAGCCTGGACATTTTTATCCTGCCTTTCCACCACTAGGGGCTTTATAGCACAGGTATCGATAGAGTGCCTGACTTACCAACACCAAACACAAATATGTTATATGCATAAAGTGGACACAACCTGCAGAAGGATCTGGCCCCATTAAAAAGGCCACAAAAATAGGAAAAAGAATTAAGTGTGTGTGCAAAACCACAGCTAACATATATGCCCCTTTTGCACAAAGATGAAAATCAGTTATAAGAAGGATTTGCTATGCTTTGTGCTCCATTCAGGCTTTTGCTCCAAGATGACCGAATCCTGCATCGAGAAAAGTTGGATTCTGTGGTCCATATGCCTATACGATACAGCCTGCATTTGTACTGGAATTGCTTTAACATATTTTTAAGATGCTTTACTATTTGTTGTTTTCTGCCCTGGGCTGCTTTGGGAGGAAGGAGAGGATATAAATTTATATCTCGGCTTTCCTCCAAGAAGTTCAAGGTTGCACACATGGCTCCCCTCCCCTCAATATTATCCTTATAAGAAATCTGTAAGGTAAGTTGAGCTGACTACAGCACGGTGGCCCTTGAACATTTGCTTATTTCTGCCCCTGATAATAATGGGGAGTGACAAAATAACATTGGGGTCACAGCTACTCCACTGTATGACCACTGTAAATTCTGCTGCCTTTTTCTTGAGCTTCCACCTGGTATTGTGCACATGCTTAAAATTCTAACTTCACCCTATGGGGTAGTGAATACTGTGCCCAGTATCAATTTCTGTGCTTCATCGATGCAACTGAAGAATAGCTGGGCCTCATTTATAGAGGTGGGCTGGGGGGGGGGGCTGAATGCTGAATGTAGCCAACAGAGAAAAGATGCTCCAACAGTCTTCGCCCTGCTTTGCCTCACCAGAACTGAAGTACAAACGCTGCCCTATGGGTAGATGGCACTGGGGAGAGCCATGTTATGGTGTTAGTACCAACACACCATAAGGAACCAGGGCAGACAAACTCTCTTCCTCACAGCTTGGTTGTGCTGCCAGACATTTTCAGTTGTATAACTCTAGACACAGAAAGAGAGAGAGCGAATGAATGGTGCGAAAGGAAAAATAGCTCTTTCATGGGTCCACAACCAAGTGCAAAACCCCTTGGCTCAGTTTCTCATCCTTCCTATGCCCTTTTGGGCCCTCTGCAGAAAGCAGAGTCTGTGTGCCCAAGAGGTGATGAAATCCCACATGGCACACAGAGAATTTGGAGGATTGCAAAACAGGATGTCTCCTGGAGGAAGCACGGTCCCGATGAGGAAGAGGCTCAAGTACAGTTCATCTCCCAGTGATGTAAGGGCTTGATTATGCATCTCATTGAAAAGCCTGGCTTCGGGTGTTCAGTTCGAGTAGAACTAATGGGCAACACCTGCTGCGATGAAAACAATTTCCGCCCCTCAAGTCCAACAGAAGTGTTTATCTTTTGAATTAGAAAATGTTCCACTGGATGTCTGAACAAGACTCCAGGGACGCGAACATATGCCCAGAACTGACGTTTCCACGCATTAGATAGCTTATAAAAACGAGAACTGAGAGGGGTGGGGGGAATCTGGAATGGTCAAACAGATCCTCCGGTAAAAAGCCATTAAATACAGATTATAGCGATGTCCCACTAAAGCTCTCACTTCCCGTTCCTTATTGCCTATGGCTCATCTTCTTGGTCTTCCACCTTGTGAAGGAAGTCATTGTATGCCTTACTGGGCTGAGATTCCTAAAAACAAAAGAATGTAAGCCTCTGGGTCCCTGTTATCCTCTCCCCACACAGGCAAGAAAGCACTTACGATGACGCCAGTTGAAACCTCGTCTGAGGAAAAAGGAAGAGCCTGAGGACGGTTGGAGCTTTCAATTTTACTCCCTAATATGATTTGTCAAAAGATGAGCTGTTGAACAAGCAGGCCATTTTCCTGTGAAAGCAGCAAAATGGAACGTGTTCCATATTCCAGATAAATTAATATTGCCATGTCACATAAAAATAGGGATTGCCATACTCAGCAGAATGAGGAGGAGACCCCACAAATGCAGCTGTAAGAGACAGCACATTGTGATGCTCGGCCGGTTAATCTCTCCCTCACCTCAGTTTACCTCACGGGATTAGAGCATTGGACTAGGACATGGGAGACCAGGGTTCAAATCCCCACTCAGCCGTGAACCTTACTGTGTGGCTGTAGGCCAGCCACTGTCTCTCAACTTAACCTACCTTACAGAGTTGTGGCAAGAGAACCATGTACGTCACCCTAAGCTCCTTGGGGGAAGGTGGGATATAAATGCCACAATGAATACATGGATGATTAATGAGGGAACTAGCTTTCCGTTATAGTATAGTCAAGAGTGACTAACCATAGGCATATGCCTTGGGTGTGTTTTAATTGACATGAACAACTACCAAAGCTAACATAAAGAGTTAACTATTGATTTCTGCTGAGAGGTATACTTGGAGTTTTGCTAGGGGCACTCTCAGGTGACTCAAATATTTATTTTGGGTGTGGTAAAGTGAACAGTCTGTGACTACACCACCTCATTTTCATATGGGACAATGTGAATCTGAAACACTCCCTTCTTGAAAATGTTCTCATAAAATTAAAATAAAAACTGCTGCTATTTTCTTTTGTTATAACTTTGAAGATATACACTTGGAACCTAACATAGGTGAAAATCTCAGTCTATTTGAGTGTGGACTTTTCCACCTCAAGAATGAGCATGTGAATAGGTCCGTAAAATATATTTAAGCCAATCAGTGCATTGTTCTTCCTTGCGAAATTCGTGCTTCTGTCTACTCGAGGATTTGGCAGTACTCCAAGGTACACAGATACTCTCCATTTTCTCCCTGAAAAATGCTTTCTAAGAATCCACAGTTCACCTGATTTATTCTTCCAGTGATGGCTCAGATATTTTGGCAATGAAATCATTTTTTCTCCAACGGTTGCAAAACTGATGCTTTTGTAACACGGACTGGGAACATGTCCCTAAAGGCACTGGCGGAGGAAGGGGGATGCGATCCGTCCCGGGTGTCATCCCCAAGGGAGGGGTGACACCACCACACTGCCCCCCTAGGGCGCTTGCCACAAGCAGCGTCCCCCTGGGACGCTTGCCGCAGCACCCCCCTGGGACGCTCACCCCCCCCCTGGGTGCGCAGTATGTGCTCCGCTCTGGGTGCTGGAGCAGCTAGTTCCGCCTCTGCCTAAAGGTGTTGTTTGACCACAACTTCCATCACCCCTGACCGTTGGCTATGCTGGCTGGGGCTGATGGCAGGTGGATGCCAACAAGTCTTAGGTTCCCCCTCCTTGCTTTATAAAAATGTGATTTTCAACATTTGCTGCATTGTCTGTTATCTGTAAAGAAACAAAAAATCCAGTTCACTTAACTTTCAAGCTACTAGAGAACAAGCCTCCCTTGCTAAAATTTGTTCATTTGCCTCCTGCTGTAAAGGCACTGGACTGTTACTTCAGGCTGGACTATTATAATTCTCTTCTTTCTTATGTGCATATTTTTCATTCTCTCTCTCCCCTCCAGTCTCAATTCTGTGGCTCATTTCACTTTTTTCTCATTCTACCCACATTGCTTTCTACTACTCCCTTTGTTAGCTTCCATTTCTTTACTGAATTGAATAATAAAGTCGCTGCTCCACTTTTGGGCATCCTCTTATCTAAGTCTTCCTTTTTTCTTTATTTGACCTCTCATCATCTTCACTCTGGCAATGTTCTTGTCTTAGCTTGCCCTTTGGATTACTCCTCCTATTTCAGATCTTTTCTCTTTTTAGCAGCCCCTGCCCATTTTTGTGGCGCTCACCATCTCTGAAAACTCACATTTCTTCCTTCTTGCAGCGTTTGAAAACATGCATCTTCTCCTGGCCTCTCCATCTCCTTCCTTTCCTTGTGGTCAAGTCCTTTTTAGAAAGAGTTTCTCCTTCTTAACATAGATAATGTACAGTGCCTAGCCTTTGAGGTGCGTTCGTCACTATTATCATCATTGCAAATTCTTAAACCACATCAAAACTGGAAATTAACTACTGTAACTCCACTGATAGTAGCTCACAACAATCAGTCAATCAGTTCACATTATTGTTGTTGTTGTTGTTGTTGTTAATAATAATAATAATAATAATAATAATAATTATATACCACATTTGCTTCAAGGAGCTCAAGGTGGTATACATGATTATTATCCTGACAAGAGCTCTGTGAGCTACATGAAGCTGAAAGACAGCGCGTGGCCTAAGGTCACTCAGTGCACTTCATGACAAGAGTGGGGATTTCAACTGTGGTCTCCCAGGTCCTTGTCTTATGCTCTAACCACAACACCACAGAAGCACTAGCATATTAGTCTGGGTTCATACCACATCTCTGCCTGCCTGCAGTTGGGTTGTTTCCTAAGTGGACTTTCCAGATATGGTGGCCAGAGAGGGTCTTTGGAAAGGCAGCCGTCCTGACTAAAGGGCGGCCCTCAAGGTTCATTTCAAAGACTTGCAAGGACAACAATGGAAAGCATGAAAGCATTTGTTGCCGGGAGAATTCCTGATCCGCGTTCCTGGGGGGCTAATCATCACGTATCGTCTAAAATAAAACGCAATGGGGAGGCAGGCGTCCTCCCCGCACCCCGGTGCACATCGTCGTAGGCTCTGCAAGTAGGTTAAATCTGACCGCCTTATTTATCGCGGAGTTTGGGGTGGGGAGGGGAATACTCCTTGCGCGGCCGATGACCTATTATTGTCTGGCATTTGGCTAGCGTCGCCTGCCTTTGACTGCGATAGAGTCCCTCCCTGCAACCTTAATAAGCGAACGGCTACGGACACAGCGGCGAGCTGTGCGCATGGTCTTAAAAGAATCTGATGGTGGCGAAGGGAGTTCGACTTCCCCCAAGAAAAGTCTCTCGGCCGCTCGCGGAGAAGCGCGCAGGCAAAGCCTCCTCCGGCTGGCCCGCTCCTCCTCCGCAGCGCACGTGGCCGGTCCGGTCCGGCGCAGGACTCGCCCGTTCCCCAGCTCAGCCTCGGATGCTGCCCGAAGCGGCGTTGCGGCACTAAAGCGCGGGGGGGGGGAGGCGGGGGAGGCGGAGAAGAGGCATCGTGCGGCCGGGCAGCGGCACGTCTCCGCCTCGCGATTGGCTAGAAGCGAGGGGTGTGTCGGCACAGGGGGCGGGGCCGGCAAAGAGAAAGGGGAAGAGGGGAGGGAGGGAAGCCCCAGAGCGGGGCGCGCACGTGCTTGCGCCATTGTACGAGGTGCCTTTGACAGGCAAGAGAGGGAGAGGGAGAGAGACCCCGCCGGTTCCTGGCCCCCTTCCGCCTTGGCAGGCGCACGTGCGGTACGTGCTCTGCCAAGCCGGTCGGCTCTCATTTGCGCCTGGTAGGGGGGAAGGGATGGCTGGGTTGCAGACAGTCTCCTTTTACAGGGGAGGAGCTGCTGCCCCCCCCCCTCTACACTACACACACACACGTACGTCGCTCTCTTGGGTGAACGAATGGCCTCCTTAAAAGAGGGGCGGGGCTGCAGTGTGTGTCTGTGATGAAGGGTCTTACGATGGAAGGGGTGGGGGTTGGGAGCAACAGACGCCGCTGGGTGTGCAACTGCTGAAGCCTCAACGGCAAAGATTGCGGCATTTAAGGGGCGGTTTTTCTCCTCCAGGAACGGCTTTTTCTGCACATTAAAAGTCAAGACTACCAACCTCCAGATTCGGCACTGAAAATCACTATTAGCACTGATTCGCAGTCCACCAATAAGTATGCACTGAAAACGTGGAAAGGCGCCCTCTGCAACCTTCAAAGAGGCAGTAAATGTGTTAAAATCTGTACTGCGTGAAGGGAGCGTGAGCATCTGCCCTCCAATGCACAACATGATTCCTCATCCCCTACCCCACAATGTATATCATTTAGCCAGAGAGGGATCGTTATCCACCTTTCTGATGCGAGTACAAAGGTGTGGTGAAAACGTTAATAAGAATGAATTGATCCCGGAAGTAAGCAAGTTATGTCTGTGTCAGTGTCACTGTCTGTTAAGATGCTATGCTGCTTCCTCCCTGCCTCCGCATCTGTCTTTTACAATTGTTCATTATAAAGGGGAAAGAGTCCCTATTTGGACATCGTTTGGGAGGTGCTTTTAATCTGCAGGGTAGAAAGATTAGATGGCTAATCAAATGAGGCAGAAGCATCTCAATTGAGAGGGGCTTATGTTCCCACAGCTATAAATAATAAACTCTACTGAAAACTGGTTGGCAAAAATCGAAAAGTATACTAATACAAACACTGCATGCAAGAAATCAGCAAATGCAAACTAGCAGCATTGCAAAACCTTATTGCTTTTCATTCCAGGTGCTTCCCTGCTGGTTAAAAGTACCCTGGTCCAGGTGCTGGATACAGTCAATAACTTTTTGAGACCCTCCTTCCAAGAATAATAACAATTTCAAGAGATTGTTACTCTTTAGCATATTCACTGCTAACACAGATGCATACATCATGCCAGTTTCAAAGTTGTTGGACCATTAGGTCCAGTCGTAGCCAACTCTGGGGTTGTGGCGCTCATCTCGCTTTATTGGCCGAGGGAGCCGGCATACAGCTTACGGGTCATGTGGCCAGGATGACTAAGCCGCTTCTGGCGAACCAGAGCAGCACACGGAAACACCGTTTACCTTCCCGCCGGAGCGTTAAGGTTTCTGGAGGCTAAACTGTGGTGGAGAAATTAGAAGGGTAAGGGAAAATCCAGGGATACTCACGAAGGAGGTGTAGGGAATGTATTAAGAACCTTTTGGCGAACGAATTCTCCAAATGTGGATCTTTCTTTATTTGTCAGGACTTAGGCTGCCCCACCTTTTCTCCAAGGAGCTCTAGGTGGCAAGACACACTCCCCGCCCCCCTTTAACCTCACCACAACCTTGTGAGGTGAGTTAGGCTGAGAGATGGCAACTGGCCCAAGGTCATCCAGCAGGACAGCGTCCTTTTCTAAATGCTCACAGACCCACTATTGAATTACCTGTTCTAGGACCTTTCCTGGTATTGGCCAGTCGTTACCTGGTTCTTCTTTTTCCCCCTTTTGGAAGATGGGGACAACATTTGCACACCTGCAGGCTCTAGGGACCTCACTTGTTCTCCAAGAATTCTCAAAGAACAGAGGCTCTGAGATCACATCTGTAAGTTCCTTTGGTACCCTTACCCTTGGGTGCACCTCATCAGGCCCTGGAGATCTGAATTCATTTAAAGTAGTTAGGTGTTCCCTTATCACCTCCTTTCTTATATTGGGCTGCAGCTCCCTCCTTACATCATTTATTCTGTTATCATCAGGTTGGGCATTGCTTTCCTTTGGGGTGAAGACATGTACCCTCCCATACATAAAGGTAAAGGGACCCCTGACCATTAGGTCTAGTCGCGGACAACTCTGTGGTTGCGGTGCTCATCTTGCTTTATTGGCTGAGGGAGCCAGCATGACTGAGCCACTTCTGGTGAACCAGAGCAGCGCACGGAAACACCGTTTACCTTCCCACCTATTTATCTACTTTCACTTTGATGTGCTTTCGAACTGCTAGGTTGGCAGGAGCAGGGACCGAGCAACGGGAGCTCACCCCGTCGTGGGAATTCGAACCGCCGACCTTCTGATTGGCAAGTCCTAGGCTCTGTGGTTTAACCCACAGCACCACCCGCGTCCTATGTTTGAATTGTTGTTGTTGTTGTTTAGTCGTTTAGTCGTGTCCGACTCTTCGAATTGTACCTGCCTACAAAAGCCAGAAAGAGAACCTGGAGATGGTTAGGAAATCTTTGCAGCCAGCCACACACTGAAACACTGGTGATTGCAGACTGAGAACTGCGGTACTGGCTGCACTGGTCAAAGTGGGTGGGCGTGTGACAGATGCTCAATATTTATTAATTAGCATATTCCCCACCCCCTGCTTATCCTCCGTGATTTATGTGCACCTGCAAAAGGTGATCCTTACTTTTTTCTCCTCCTTTTATCAAACATGGATGGATGTACACTCCAGGGAAGGAAATGGGTGAGAAAGCACGGTCTGAAAATAGGAAGGAGGAAAGGTAGTTTATAGAATGAGTCTGGTATGGTGCACTTGTGTGGTTCCTCGCTGTGTGTGCATCACAAGGAATTTCCAGCCGGTGCCGCCATGACACATAACCATCTACACAGCACTCTCTAGAGCAGGGGTTGTCAACCTGGTCCCTACCACACACTAGTGGGCGTTTCAGGGTTCTAGGTGGGCGGTAGGGGGTTCTATGGCACAAGCTGAATACTCCTTCCATTGAGCACTGGTGGGCAGTAAGGAAAAAAATTACATCAAGAAAAATGCATTAGTGGGTGGTAGGTATAAAAAGGTTGACTACCCCTGCTCTAGAGGACCACAGCTTAGGGGTACAGCCCATGCTTTGCAGGTTTCCAGGTTCAATCCTGGCATCTTCAGGGAAGGTATCGAAAGACTGCTGTCTAAAACCCTGAAAAGCTACTGCTCTTCATTGTAGACAGTACTGAACTGGATGGACCAAATGGTGTGACTCAGAAGTATATGGCAGCTTCCTTTGCTCTTAACAGGAGTTCCACGTTTTCCCAATGTCAAGATGCTGAGTCTGTATGCTGAGAAAATGTTGTGTCCCTACCACAGATGTACTACCTTCAGGAACGACGTCTGGAGTAAATAAATGATCCTTACATGTTCATTGTGCTACATTTCATCTGTAAAACAGATGCCACATACCAAATCTTTTAAAACTATTGCTCTGTCTTAAATCATTTTAAAATACCCTGTAAATCAATACAATTTTCCAGAGGTGTTCCAAGATTTAATCTCTCTCCTAGTGAGCTAGCATTTTCTCCCAGAGAATCAAATTGTGCTCTTTCAGCTACTATTGGATCAGATAATAATATAATAATATTCCTGTAGCCCACTGCAGGAATCCATGACAGCTGTGGAAGTTAGACTCCCTCCCTCCCTCCCTCCCTCAAGAGATCTTTGGCTCAAATGGAGGGGCTGAGAGTTCCATTCTCTGGGTTGCCAAAATTCTACTCACTGTGAATAGGGTCAAATGCATGGGCGTAGCCAGGATTTTTGTTAGGGGGGGGGGCAAGACTTTTGTTTGGGGGGGGCAGAACCAGCATGATTGGTCAGTTAAGTTATACATTTCTATTGTTTTACTTGACCTAGGGGGGAAGCTGCCCCCTGCCGCCGCCCCCTTTGGCTATGCCCATGGTCAAATGGGAACTTTGGTAGGCAAAGCAATGGAAATGCTGAGCTTATCCACTCTTACCTTCTGCCCCACTCTTTCCAGGCACAGGTCCATAATTTAAAGCTCCATGTCTGAGCATTGCCCTGAGCTTACCCTGTGAAAACCCACTCTTTAGCACTCAGTCAGAGCAAAGGTCAGTTCAGGGTTTCCACAGATAGCTGTTTGCTCAGACTGAGCTTTAAACAGAGGGATTCCGTGGAGCAAAAAAAGAAAAGGTGCTGAGAGACAGAGCTTTAATGCATGGACTGTGTCTGGTAACAGCGGAGGAAAGGGGAATGTGGATAAGCTACACTGATCTGCAAACCAGGCTGCTGGCTAGATGCTTGAGAAATATTCCCCTTTGCAGCCATCCTTTCGGTATATAGTAGGAGAGATCCAAGTAGGGAAATAAAATTCTGCATGAAGGTCACCCATCCTTTCTCCTGGGGCTTTTTCCCTGCGTGTAATGGGTGCTGCATTCTGGTGATCAAAAATGATTGGGTCCGAGTCAAAAGCGGGCATTCTGGAAAAACCAAAAGTATGTTAACGGGGCATGAGCTTTTCTCTCTCTCGCTGCCACCCTCTTTTCACTTTCTATCTTTGGGCTCATCCACATTCCCATTTGTACCATGATTTCTAGGCACAGATCCCAGAGGTTTATTTTTTGTCCCACCACTTTCCCCAGGAAAACCTGCTATTTACTGCTGAATTGGAACAAATGTCAGTTGGGTTTTCTGAAGAGTGATGTTTGTTCCAATTCAGCAGTAAATGGTGGGTTTTCCTGGAGAAAGCTGTGGAACAAAAGAAAAATGTCTCAGACCCGTGCCTAGAAATCATGGAAATGGAAATAGAAATCTGGGGGACCAGGGTTCGAATCCCCACTCAGCCACGAAGCTCCCTGGGTGACCCTGGGCCAGTCACCATCTCTTAGCCTGACCTTCCTCACAGGGGTGTTGTGAGAACGAAATGGGAAGAAGGAGAACCATCTACACCACCCTGAGCTCCTTGTATGTAAATGTAATAAATAAATTGTGGGACAAAGGGAAGTGTAAACTTCATGAGACTTTCTGGATCTTCACTTCAAAACTTTTTAAAGTCTTAGGTTATACAATGTGGCTGAACTGTGTCTGCTTGCAGACAATAATGCAGCTTTCTTTGTTCCCTTTTTCTCCTTGTATCACTGAAAAGTGTATTTAAACATACACACAAATGGATATAGTGTGTATGTGTGAGTGAGTGAGTGTATGTATGTATGTGCGTGTACGCGCAAACACACACACACACACTTATACAAGTGCAGTGGTACCCCGGGTTACATACGCTTCAGGTTACATACGCTTCAGGTTACAGACTCCGCTAACCCAGAAATAGTGCTTCAGGTTAAGAACTTTGCTTCAGGATGAGAACAGAAATCATGCTCCGACGGCGCGGCGGCAGTGGGAGGCCCCATTAGCTAAAGTGGTGCTTCAGGTTAAGAACAGTTTCAGGTTAAGAATGGACCTCCGGAACGAATTAAGTACTTAACCCAAGGTACCACTGTATGTGACTCTATTTTAAATGCACAAGGCCAATTAAAGTTATTTTCTCATTGACAGCAAAGGCATAAAACATATTTTTGCAGGAAAATAAAGAATGCCATAACTGCTCTTAGTTGTTGTCAAGGCCCACTGTAATTCAAGTCTCTGGTTTCAGTTGTCACCGACCAACTGAACTCTTGGGGTTTGTTGTTTCAGTGGTACCCTCAACAGAATTATAGCTTATTTGTCAGCCCTGAAGCATGTATGATATTCAACGCCAAACCAGTTCAAATGGTCCTTTGGTTCTGCCACAACATTCCACACACTGTCCAAGGATTACCTATCTGTATGCAGAATGTGTTTTCATTGACATTAAATCCTTCCAAAAAGCTAGCAGGCAAATTTCTTCCCTCATAGTGCTCTTGTCATACCAGGATGTTAGCCGTAACCCAGCACACCTTTTCAGAAACACTCAACAGGAAGAAATTGCAGAAAATAAATAAACAGAACTGTGCAGCAAGGGAGACCCACGTTTTGATATGAACGTCTAATTCCCTTGCCTGTTGAGAGAGAGTGAGCATGAGGATGAACACAAGATGAGCTCTGCTTAATCAGGCCAAATACTTGTCAAGTCCAGCATCCTGTTCTCTAGCTAGATGCCTGTGGAAAGTCGGCAAGCAAGTTGTGAGGGCAACAGCGCCCTACCCACTTGTGATTCCCAGCAACTGGCATTTGGAGGCAAAGTGGACCCAAAAAGTGGAGGTAGCGCATAGCCATTGTTGCAAGTAGCCATTAATAGCTTTATCCCCCATAGATTCGCCTCATCTTTTATAGCCATACAAGTGGGAGCAAATCCTATAGTTCAACTATGTACAGTGTGAAGGAGGATTTTCTTTTGTTTTCTTCCAACATGCAGCATCGGTGGATGACCCCACATTCTGTTATTATGAGAGGAGGAAAACTCCCACTCCACTTTCTTTTTCTGCTGACTTTCCTGCCTCCGCCCCTCCCTATCACCTGCCATGACTTGGAAGAATAAGTAGGGAGTTGGTTCTACTCATTTAGGCTCCCCGTGCAATTAGAACCCTAGAAGGATTCTTCCCCCGCACCCCCAAAAAACATTTATTTAAAAGTTACAATACAATATATTTTCAATCAATATACACAGTCACCTCTGTGATGATAGTGGCATTAAAAGAACAAGATATTTTAATAGAAGGATTCTAAAAACACATAGAGGAGGAGTTTGGATTTGATATCCCACTTTATCACTACCCGAAGGAGTCTCAAAGCGGCTAACAATCACTCTGTGAGGTGAGTGAGGCTAAGAGACTTCAGAGAAGTGGGACTAGCCCAAGGTCACCCAGCAGCTGCATGTGGAGGAGTGGGGAATTGAACCCAGTTCACCAGATTACGAGTCTACTGCTCTTAACCACTACACCACAGCAGTTAGAGACCCAAAGCAAGTAAAAAAGGCTTTCCATTGCAGAATTTCACACCTGAAATTCTAGAGGGCTCTGGGGAGGAAGTGTTCGGACCCAGAGTTACATCTTTGTATGCTGTTTACAAGGCAACAAAGTTATTTTGGTTGACATATAAGTATTCCCTGTCCCCCATGATAATCATTGATGACTAATTTATCTGCTTTGGGCTTGGGCTTGGGTGCTTATCTGGGTTGGTAAGAAAACCCAGTAGAATTACTGGAGAATGGGCTCAATAGCAGCAGACTGCAATTAGGTTTCAAAGGGAAACTTTGATGAAGGGATATAATTTTGCAGGTTCCCTGTTTTTGTGCATATAATTATTTTTCTCTGATTCCCCAGACTCACTTAGGTCTTGGGGATCTTCCAGCACAAGTAGAACAAACCAACAGCAAAAAAACCAACAACAACAAAAAAGTTCCAATTAAAATAAGCCAACCATTAAAATGTCACGGTCTAGAGTGCTCCTGTTCACTGTTCCTTCCATCCATGCACTTTTCAGGGATATTCCATTCTGTTCCATTCCTTCCACAAGCTTTCCATTTCTCTCTCCCCCTTCCAACAGGCAACAAGCATACTCTATTCTCATTGAACTGGTTACAAAGTTAGGGGTGGGAACTTAGAAGGGGTTTTCCTGAAGATTTTTATTTGTAATCCTGTACAAATCTTCAGGTTCTCCCCCCTCCCCCAAGCCTGCTGATATCTCCCTCCTATGTGTGGGTAATACCTTTTGGGCTGCATAAATAAGCCTTAGTAGTCATAGCCTGAACAGAGATTGGAAATAGAGAGAATGATGACGGGAAAACAGCCTAACAAAGGGAATGAAGTGATTTCTGGCTAGACTGGGAAAAGCCCATGGGAATGTTGTACAGGGAGCATTATGCAACTAGTAAAGAGAAGGACCAGATGGGGCTTAGGAGTTCTTTACCATCTATGACCTCAATAATGTTTTAACTGGCTGTTTGCTAAGGATCGGTTCCAACAACCAGCATGGCTCCTGCCTAAGTCTCACCAAAATAAAGAAGGCCGCATTAAAATAAAATAGTTTGTGCCTGATGTCAGCAGTATAATGGTTTACATTGTTAGCAGCGCAGTGCACTGAGCAAATTGCATATCTTACAGGCCGATCCTATGAGCCACTGACACACAGTATGATCCGTTCCCATATTAACACTGGAACAAGTCTTTGGACAGAAGCAGAAACTACTACAGTACTTCGTGTCAATAGTGTCAGCTTATTTGTGGAAACTATGCTTTAATCTCTAACCACACAAAAGAAAAAGGTTTTATAAAATGTATGGAAACCACTGGCAGAGGAACGGGGGTGCAGAGGGAGCGGATTGCCCCTGGCACCACAATTCCGGTAGGGTGTCATTGCAGCATACACCCCCGACACACGCCGGGAGCCATGCCCCACAGGCAGCACATCACACCCCCAGAACACGCACTACGCCCCTGCGGGCAGCACACCACGTCCTCGTGGGTGGCGTGCCACGCCCCCCAGGCATGCATCACCCCCCTGGGGGCACCAGCCATGCCCCCGCCTGCTCTGCCTTCCGTAGCGGAGCATGCAGCTTCGCCACTGATGGAAACATCTATTCAAATATATTGTTGTGAGTTTGGGAGTGGGGTTAGGCTGTATGTCTGAGCCCCTTCTAATTCCTGGATCCAACAAGTATCCAGTTGCTGGAACAGCCAGACAAGTTTCTTGATAACGGCTTTAGTGTGGATCGTTAAGGTAACAAAGGAAGTGGCTCTGTGCCAGAGCACAAATGGGCGGGCCCCCTTCCATCAACTGGCTGGTAGTTACAAAGACAAAAGGCCAGAGTCGAGGGATGTGAGCTGGAAGCTGGAAGCAGGCTGGGCAGCTGGGAGACAGAGCTGTGCCTGATTTCTGTTGGAATCCAAGGCTGTGGCTGTGGGAGAAGCAAGACCCTCTTGGGGTGTTAATGCTGTGAGCCCCTCCACTAAAGGGTCAGGTTGTATATACGGTATGTTTAAATAAGCCATATATCCTAAAGACACCACAGTCTCTGCTGTTCTTCATTCTGAGGAAACCAAACTTTGGGTAAGCATCTGGAACCCCTGGAATCTCGCACTGCTTAGAGATTGGAGAGGTGTGAAAGAATATTGATGCAGTGGCATATGCTATTTGCTAAACCGAGATCCCATTTCCGTGAGCAAAGTTACAATTATATTTTGTGGGAGGCTTTGTGGGCAGGTGGTAAGGAATATACATAGA
Source organism: Podarcis vaucheri (assembly GCF_965113315.1). NCBI lineage: Eukaryota > Metazoa > Chordata > Lepidosauria > Squamata > Lacertidae > Podarcis > Podarcis vaucheri. The sequence continues at coordinate 56,600,621 of NC_138760.1, read as the reverse complement.
ATAGCAGCCAGAGCTACAGTACAATTCAATTTAGATGAATGGCCTTAGATAAGAAGAAGAAGAAGAAGAAGAAGAAGAAGAAGAAGAAGAAGAAGAGGAGGAGTTTGGATTTGATATCCCACTTTATCACTACCCAAAGGAGTCTCAAAGCGGCTAACATTCTCCTTTCCCTTCCTCCCCCACAACTAACACTCTGTGAGGTGAGTGGGCTGAGAGACTTCAGAGAAGTGTGACTGGCCCAAGGTCACCCAGCAGCTGCATGTGGAGGAGCGGAGAAGCGAACCCGGTTCCCCAGGTTACGAGTCTACCACTCTTAACCACTACACCACACTGGCTCTCCACACTAGATAAGCAGAAACAGCATCATTCTGGTTCAAACAACCTGGAAAATATCTAGATAATCATACATTTGAATTAGCTGTGATGCTATTTGCATGCAAGCAGTTGCACGTACAGGTAGATAGCCAGAATTTCTATTTTAAAACAGTCAGACAGTAAGACTCTATTGTATTAGCGAGTGGAAATAGATAACCACTAACAACATGGCATCTGCTTAAATACATACTGTATTGTGGATAGAACTGGATGGAGAGGCAATTAGCTGTAGCTTCCTGCTATACAATAAACTAAGCAGTGCCACACCTCTGCAACTACTTGGAAACCCAGACAGCCATGGAAATGGGTGAGGAGAGAAGTTATATGGCTTTAGCAGAAATGTTATAAAGAATTAAGTAAAAATAGACTGTTAATGGGCCAAAGGAAAAAAAAAAAAAGGTTAGATTGTGTTAAGATAAACTATAGGACAAAAACTGGGAAAGATGGAAAGGATTTGCTGAAATAGCTAATTGAACTAGAATACAAAAAAGGGAGGTGTGAGGAGGTCGTCGAAACAAGTAAATGAAAGACAAGATATGAAAATATTGGATGTGGTTTTAATTGTTTCTGTCTTTTTGTTTTTGTTTTGTTAAGATAAGCAGTGTTTTTCTTTCTTTCTTTTTATGTATTGTATTGTTTTGCTTTGTTTAACTCTTTTTCTTCTTTTTGTAATTATTAAATTCTTAATAAATATTATTTTTTTAAAAAAAGGAAATGGGTGAGGAGATTAATGGAATATCAGAACAGATCTTACCATGAATTGTTCAGCAATAGTGCAAGCTCAGCTTCCTCCCAGTTTCCTCTGTGCTTTGCAACTGAAATGACAGACATGCATAACAGCAATTTGACATTGAGCCATCAGTCTTGTCCTCCCCACATGCTTCAAGCATTCTGTCCAGCTTTGATATTTTTTTAAGCACTACACTACACCAACATTTAAGCTCATCATTCTGCATTTTAGTAATGGGCTGCATATAGTTCAGTCATAATTTAAAAACCTCTGCATCTACTAAAAAAAGATACTTTTTTTTAAAAAAACAACAACCATGAGTATCAGGTGTCACGTTAGAAAAAGCATACTCTCTCATCCCAGGGGGAATGTCTTTTCTAAGCCAATGCCTACTGTAACACATATAGTCACCATTTACAGTGGTACCTTAGTTTAAGAACAGCCCTGTTTACGAACTACAGAATGAACGTAATTCATTCTGGAGGTCTGTTCTTAACCTGAAACTGTTCTTAACCTGAAGCACCACTTTAGCTAATGGGGTCTCCCACTGCCGCCGCACCACTGGAGCACAATTTCTGTTCTCATCCTGAAGCAAAGTTCTTAACCCGAGGTACTATTTCTGGGTTAGCGGAATCTATAACCTGAAGCATCTGTAACCTGATGAGTGTCTGTAACCCGAGGTAACACTGTACTCGGTTTACGAACTCCACAAAACCGGAAGTAGTGTCCTGGTTTGTGAACTTTACCTCGGTCCAAGACCGTAAGCCGAACGCTGGAAGGGCACCGGCGGCAGGAGGCCTCATTAGGGAAAGCGTGCCTCGGTTTAAGAACGATTTCGGTTTGAGAACAGACTTCCGGAACGGATGAAGTTCATAAACCGAGGTACCACTGTATATAAAAGGAAGCAATTTGTTTCAATTCATTGTTTCTCATATACAAACCATGGAGATTTAATCAAGCAATGAACAAGTTCATTATTTAAAACTCATGTAAGTAATAAACTAGTATTCATTTTATTTTTTTAAGTGCAAGACTGCTCCAGGAATTGGAAGGGGGAGATCATCACAGGAGCCTCATGCACAGCCGGCTTCTGCTTCAGAGCTTGACCTTGGAGAGAAAATATATGCTTGGACTGAAAAGAACTGGGGTCTTCACTGCTCTAAAAATGCCACATTTGTCTTCATCCTTGATTTCTCATGTGACAGATTCTATAGGCCTCTCCAGATGGGCACGGCTGCCATGCAGCAGATGTTTCCATGGCTATCATCTCATATGGTTAGCAGTCATCTGTTTCCCTACTCCATTGTTCCAAGGTGAATTTTTGTTTCTCAGCATATTCCAGACTCAACAGCTCATAATTTGCTAAAATGGTACCTTACATAATAGGATTCCCATGAGCAACTCTTTTTTTGTCTATTGTGGCTCTATTAGGAGACAATTTATGGTGTTGTCTTCCAGATGTTGTTGGACTCCAACTCCCATCAGCTCCAGACAATATGGGCAATGGCCTGTGATGACGGAAAGTGTAGTCTAGCAACATCTGTGGGACCACAGGTGCTACACCACTGATCAATTCATGCAAATACATTCCTCCCATGTCATTACATCTAAGTCACCCTTCTCTAACCTGGTGCCCTTCAGATATTGTTAGACCACAACTCCTATCATTCTGGACCATTGGCCATGCTGGTTGGGCCTGATGGGAGCTGAGAGTTCAATAAAACCTGGAGGGCACTAACGTTGAGGAAGGCAGATCTAATTGCTATAGTCTGACCTCTAAAGGGCCAGCCTTTGTTGTCACTAAAAACTGGGACAAAAGTCTGCTGAATCTCCACATTGCTTCTGAATAGCTATGAATAATGAAATTGCTGGAAATGTCTTCATCTGGGCAGCCACATTTTGAAGACTCTTTTATGATAGACTATCCCCAGTTAGCAAAGAAAGCTGCAATTTCCCCCCAGCTAGGACAGCAGTTAGTGAAATCATGCCTGTTTATCATTATCTGTCTCATATTAGCTGTAATCGCATCACAGTTTTGTTTATATATACAAGTAATGCAAACCATGCATAGCCTAACTTTGACTCAAAAGATTAAAGTAGATACATAATTCTGGCAAATTGCTTGGAATTATGGTTTAACAGCATCTGGTTCAGATATTCTGCAGTAAATTGCTGGAACCAGTGCTGCCTGTGTCCGTACTTTTTCCCCTCCTCTCTTTTTATTTGAACCAAAAACACGTGTCTTCCATCCATTTTCCATGTAATCAGTTGTATAAAACCCACAAGCCTTTGAGAGAAGGAGGTGAAATCAAGATGCTATGGTGGACCACCTTTAAAGCCTTCACAAAAACTAGGGTGTTCACAGCTAAGATTATCAAGAGATGGCTAATGATGCAGCAACTGGCATCATCTGGAAGACAACAAAATGACATCTGCATCTATCCCCCATCATCCTACACAACTTTGGAAGCTGTCAACTACAAAGTTTGATCGCTGGCCTGCCTTGCTCAGATCAGCTCTGCACTGAGAGGTAGCACATCTCTGGCAATTCAGAAAGGGGTCTTTTCCAGCCCTGCCTGCAGAAGGCAGTGATTCAGCCTCTGCATTCAAAATAGATGTTTTGCCACTGAGCTGTGGCCCTTCCCTGCAAGTGTGCCAAAATCAGAGGTCAAGTATTATTTATTCATTGAATACCCACCAGAGGTGCCAACTTCCACCTCAGATTGAGGGGTCCTGGTATGTGGTGCACATGTATGATGTCACGTCCACAACACATGATGTGCATGTGTCATTACATCATTGGGAGGAGGCTGAGGGCAGAGACCAAAGCAGTGCAGCTCAAAGGGCCAACGGATCCTCCTTCCTTGCACTCAGGAGGAGCCAGCCACTGAAGCTGTGTCATGCTCAGCTCCACGCTCAGCCTCCCCTGCCCCCTCAACATTGAGGGGCTCAGTCCCCTCCCAACAGATACTGAGGGGGCCAAAAACACCTTGGTCCCATAGAGTTGGCATGCCTGCTATAACCCACCCTGCATTCCAGGGCAGGTTATAGCATTAAAACAATATATTAAAAACAATTTAATACAGCTTACAACTGTAAAAAATAAGGTGGCTCCTAAAAACATACACCTCAAGTGTCAAAAGCAAGAACAAGAAGATGCATCTTCCAAAAGCTGTATAATGAAGGTGAGAGGCACACCGCTGTAGGGATGGAGTTCCATAGCTTAGGAGCCACCATGGAGAATGCCCTCTCCTGTGCCGCTACACATCAAGCCTCTGAGTGCAGAGGAACTACCAGGAGGGCTCCCTATGCCCATCTCAGCAAAAAGGTATAAATAACTGCAGAAAGTTCAAGTATGTGAACAAACTCAAGGCAAGGCAAGAAATGTGCTATGGAAAGAGGCAGAAAAATCCCTAGCATTATAACTAGTCAGTTTGACCGGAGAAGTAGGAAAAGTAGTCCCAAAAAAGAAAAGCCAACTCTTGCCAAAGGAGAAAGCTCTGGCACAGCTAGAATGGCTTCAAAATATTACAGAGATGGGGGTGGGGGGAAAGGTAACTCCTAATGGTTTCTAGGCAAAGCCAAAACTCACAGATCATGTGATGCCCCAGCAATATGCAATATACCTGCATACAGAAATCATGCATCATCACAGGGTAGATGCGCAAGTTCCCACTTTAGACAATACACAGGAAGTGTACGAAGAGGAAGTGCTTCCTCCCATCTGCTTTCTGGGTAAGATCTAAAGTTTCCCTCACAAGTTCCCAGTTGACCAGCCTGGCAATAGCCTATATCTCCTTCCTTTTCCAAGAGCAGCTGAGCAGTTGGCACAAGTCATAGCAGGAAACAGCTGGGGATAGTTGTGTGTGTGTGTTCGGTAAAAGAAGCAGCAGCAGCAGCCCAATTCCATTGGAGCAGAGACGACAAAGCTGGAGGTAAATATATTTAAATTAGATACATGGATATTCAGGTCTTTGCACAGGGGCTACTTCTTTTTGACTTGCACTTTTTGCGGTCACAGAGTGATGGTACCTGTGTGGAATTGATGGACACGAGATATGCTCCATTGCTAGATGCAAAAAGCAAACTCTCCGTTGAGTTGACATCTTAGTGGAGCCACAGGAGGAGAAAATTAGTCATCTGCCGCAGAATCAGTACTTCCACAAGGTAAAGCCATAACGAGATCTCATCCTGTCAAAGTGACCAATGAGAGTTTAGGACCAATATTCTGTGTTTTCATTGCTTAGATCAGCAGCCCATCATAATCTTCAAATCCAGGATATGATTCATCTGCATAACACACTAGGGGCGTCTCTAGATGATCTATTTATTGAGCATTTCTCCTGATTTATTTGCGCAAAGCTAATGTGGTGGCAAGACTATGTGTGGTCTTTAATGAGTATTTGTTCTCATTTGTTTGTGGGGCGGTTATATGACAAGGAGCATTCATTCTTATGTTTCTTTCTGGGTGCTTACATGTCTTCCTGATAATCACACTTTTCAACACGTGTCTCCATCACCTTCCAAACTGTGAAAAGTCTATTAAAAAAAAAGTAGATGTCTTGCACTAGGGCAACTAGCAAATGTTTTGAACCTTTATCTGTTTTCTGCCTTTAATGGCAAAGAGTTTGCAACTTCAGCAACCTAAGCAGAAAATGGGCTAACTCAAAACTATTACGCAGGCTATTGTCTAAGGTATAAAGGGGGTAGCCTGTAAACACAGGTGATGGTTGCTTTGCTGTTGTCCTACAGGACTGCCGTTTTCAAAATGGTGCAATTTTAGCATTTTGTTCTGCCCATACCTCTCTTTGTATCAAGCGCAGTAGTCACATGCCCAGTTCATGTCCCACATAAAAAGCAAATGATTACATGAGTAAATACCAGTTTTTAAAATATCACAGTGCGACTGTTCTAAATATAAAAAGTTAGGCAGGATTTCTGACACCTATAAATCTTTCAAACAGTTCATATTTTATCAACCAAATAGGCCTTTCTTATAAAATCAGAAAATAACTCCTCACCAAGACGATTTTTCAAATACTTGACCTTTTCATAAAACAACCAGAGGGGAAAAAAGGTGTTTGAGCCATTTAAAATATCATTCCTACTGCTATTTCTTCCATAGCATTAGTTTTATTTTCTTCATTTTATAGTCACCTAAAAATAAAGTTTTCCTCCCATTTATTGTAATGGTTTTGAATTTCAAATACTTTTTTAAAAAAAAATTAGGTCAAAGAGGGTTGCTGATTCAGTTTCTTGTCCACCTGATTCAGTTTGTTGAAGTAACACACATTACCACCTAAAGACAAGCACCCTCCTCCCATTTTAATGGTCTAAAATTAACTGAGAGCACCACTGCTTGTATCATCCCCAGGGAGCCATTTATTCTACAGAGCTTCAAAGGGGAGTTTTGGAACTCTGCTATGCCTCACAGGTACTTACTGTCCTTCTTTTCCAAGTAGTGTCAAAATGTTCACAGTTCTATATGCATATTCCTGAAGATCTGCCAAAAATGACCCAGATTTAAACTATAAGGAGCTGAAATTCTGTAGGAGACCAATTTCACATAAGAAGAGCCCTGCTAGATCAGACCAAAGGCTTATTTATGCCCTTAATATAATTATAGGCCTCCTTTCCTCCAAGGAGCTCAAGGTGACATACAAGAACCCTATGAGGTAGGTTAGGCTGAGAGACTGTGACAGGCCTAAGTTTGCCTGGTAAATTTTAGATCCTAGTCCAACACTCTAACCAATATGCTACACTGGATCCAGCATCCCACAGTGGCCAATCAGATACCTCCAGGAAACTCAGAGGCAGATCATAGGAGCAGTAGGCCTTGCCTGCCGTTGCTCCCCAGTGACTGGTATTCAGAAACATCGTACCTGTGATCCTAGGTGAAATCTAGACACATATAGAAAATGCTGCGAAAATGATTTTTTAAAAAAGTTTTGAAAAAGATATTGCATTTGCCATAGCTCACTATTGCCATCTAGTGTCACATTTGTAAAATGCACTTTACAACACACTTAAAACGTTTTATTTGCGGCTGTATAGCTGAGTCCCTAGTAGTACGCAGCCATCATGACTGCAAACCATTGGTAGGTTTGTTCTCCATGAATTTGTCAAAGCTTCTTTAAAGTGATCTAAACTGGTGGCTGCCATCACATTTTGCATTTTGTGTTGTGAAAGCTGTGGAAAAAGTAAAATATGTGGAAATCTGCATCTATAGCTGGGTTAGAATTCAGAAGTACTTGAGGCCTATCACAAGAGATGGAAGTTAAAGGGCCGGATTCAACAAACCCAGTGGGCTAGCACAAGCTAGCGCAGTGGGGCTCCCCCCCCCCCCCAATTTCACTATGTACTCCTGTGCCTTCCCCCAAATCTGCTCTGGGGAGGGTAATGAGAACCCCCCCAAAACAGGGCATGGGTAGTGTTGTCATATGTCTGGAATTTCCCGGACATATCTGGAATAATGGAGTTGGGAAGTATCTGAGAGGAAACCAGGAAAATCCAGCTATATGGCAAGTCATGCCGACAGTGTCATCTCTGCTGATTCCCCTTAAAAAATTAGCTGAAAAACAGCGATTTTTTTGCTCAATAACTTTGCCTAAAAAGCTCAACAACTACTCTTGGGCTGGGTCAGAACAGTGGTACTGAATTCCTCCCAAAGAATTCTCTGAGGAATCAGAGCCCATGATGTGGTAGATTCACCACAGGAAGGCCCTAAGAACATATGAAGAGTCCAGCATCCTGTTCTCTCAGCGGCCAGCCGGTGGGAAGCATGCCAGCAAGCCATAGCATTATACCCACTTGAGATTCCCAGGTATTCATGGGTAAACTGCCTCCAATACTGGAAGCAGAGGCCATTGACAGCCTCCGTGGACTTTTCTAATCCCCTTCTGAAGCTACCCGAGGGGGTGTCTAAACCTGCAAAGCTTAAAAGAGAAAGCATTCCTACTTCCCTTTTAAAACAGGACTTACTCATGCTCAATTCATTTCTGGAGCTGACTGCCTTGGTTGCCATGGTGAATGCTGAGGAATGGACAGGAGAGGATGACCTTGCTGATTCTCCTGGATCTCTTTGTGCTGTTTTCGTGGTGCCTCTAGGCCTTCCTGAAAAGTATGTTCCCAAAGGTGGCGCTGGGGAATTTCTGTTCTACTCAGTGGCCTTTGGCTTGCAGGATGCTACAGGAGTCCGTCACCAGCATGCCCCCTGCTCTCCAGGAATCTGCTGGGGAAGGAAGGGTGTCTGGAGCTTGGAAGCGCAGTGGCATCAATATGCAGGTGACGCCCAGTCATGCTCACAAAGATCAGAAGACCCAGCCTTGCATAAAATGGTAATAATGCTGCGGTTATTTTTTTAATACTTCCTAATAGCTATAGCAATTTTATCAGCAGAGGTCAGACTGCTGCTGTTTCGGGTCATTTGTTTGGTTTGACCCACAACTGCTAAATCCATTTCCTTGCCAGAGAAACACTCTTGACAAGCAATCACATGCAGTCTGAAGTGAGAAGGAAGAGGCTTCAGACACGCACCCTTCTAAATTAGAATTTGTCAACCTGCTGCCCTCCAGATGTTTCGGGTGGCAACACCTATCAGCCTCAGCCAGCATACCAGTGATGTGAGCTGCAGTCCAAAAACATCTGGAGGGCGGCAGGTTAGTGAAGACTGCTCTAAATGGTATCCCTCACTAACCTCCAGGCTTGTGCATTTATGCATTAGTTCCATGCACAATAATTCCTCAAGTAGCAATTAAACCTGGCTCCCTCCTTCTTTCCAACAGCTCTGAACACTGGGAAACTAACCCAGATCCCCTAAAAGGCAAAAGACAGTCCAGACAAAAGGAAGAGGGCATAAAGTATGCTTTGGCTTTGATATCTGAACTATCTGGTCCCTACGGCTGGAACATCTACACTGGTGTCCAAGCACAAAAGCACCCTGGGGAACACAAACTAGCTAGAACATCATGCTCTACTGTGGAATATTTTTAGCACTTATTTAGGACCAGACATGTAAAGTCTCTGAGACTAAAGGCATTTTGGGGCCTAAATACATCACTAAAAGCAGGTCAGAAGTGTGAGTCTGGAGTACTCTGATGGGCGCAAAGCATGTCTCCACCGCAGATTTTCATGCTTCCCTTCTACTTTAAGCTGTATTCATTGGTTCACATATCTAGAAATGCTTTCCTACTGCTTCCAGTGCCTCCAGAATAAGAAGTGCATCATGACCTGGCCCCTGGAGAATTCTGTGAGAAGAGATTCTGAGCAGATTTGGGCTCTCTTGAGAGCTGAAGTGAGGTCCAATTCAAACATGCAAAAATAGCACATGGAGGAAGACATCCCTCAGGAAAGGCACTGCTTTAGAATGCAAAGGGGATTGTGTGTTTGAATGCACCAGTTATGTAAAACAAAAAAACCTCACTGCATGTAGACAGGGAAAAACGCTAAACTTAAATTATTCTCTCTGCTATGTTAGCTTTCCACAAGCAGAGATGTTTGGTGGTGTTTTTTAACAGGGCTGGACCTTTAGAGGCCCTAAGCATTTGAAAGATTTGGGTGCCCCCGTATATATATCTAATTCAAAATATAAACAATAATAAACTGTAAAATATAATTTTATTTTTCAAAATGAAACAAAATCTAGAGTAAGATGAAAAATAATGTTTATTTTTGTATACTTCCACTTTATTTATACTTGAAAATAATTCCCCTACTTTTTGTAATTGCAAAGTCTTTGATCAGATCCTGAAAACTAACCTTACATAACACATCTGCTTCTATGCTTAGTAGAGATACAGCATCCAGCCTGCCTTGTTGTATAGTTGTTCTGTTGGGATTTTTAATATACTTCAGCTGAGAAAAGGAACACTCAGCTAAGCAATTTGTGACCATGAATGTTAAGAATCTGGAAATGGAAAATTTCAGTGATGCCCCCCTTCCCTTGATGCCCTAAACACATGCTTATTTTGCTTAATGGTTCAGCAACCCTGGGGGTTTTTAACATGGGGAAACCTGCAGCCTGTAGTGATTCAATCGTAGAGGGATACCATCAATATGCTTGTTCTGCACATTTAAATTAACCCAAAATAATCCACAGCTTCTTGACAGAAACTGTCAGCCAAGGCCTGTCTTACTAACAGAAAGCAAAGGAAGGTGGAATCTACTGTTCACTGGTCTGGACTAAAACTATTTTAGATTTATTGAAAGACAAAAAAATGCAAACTGTACTTCACATTGTATATAGTCCCAAATGACAAAGAAGCACCATGGGGTTCCCTAGATCTAACCAGGTCTGCTACAGAGTGAGAATTTTGATTTTGTATGTTTTGTCCACTTTTTGCTTTCAGTGGCAGGAATCTGTCATCGCAGGCATTTCTGCTTGGCCCCTAGAACAATCTCCCCTCTCCTCCCTTGTGTGCTGTTGTGGGGCTTCTCCTGAGACACACACCTGAGACATTCTGATGACAGAGATGGGGGGAGCCCTGTTGTGCTAGCTGCTCTTCCTCCAGTGGGACCACTCAGTTGAACTTGGCCCTATAAGCTGTATCCTGAGCCTAGCACTGGTCACTAAAAAAATGCATTGCAGCACTTCTCCTGTCATTTCTGAAACCTTGCAGCCCTTCCAGGATCCTCAGGAGTGCTCAATACTGCAACTGCAGTTGTAAAAGTGCCCTCAGCTGCTTCTCCCTCACTGTAGCAGCTCTTGCTGTGCCCCTTGCCTAACCTTTCCTGATGAGGGGCAAGGGAAGCTGGTGCCATTGGCGCTCAACACCTCATGGTACCTGGAGTACCCTGAAGTATGAGAATATAGGTGGGTATATGTATGGGGGACACGGGTGGCACTGTGGGTTAAACCACAGAGCCTAGGGCTTGCTGATCAGAAGGTTGGCAGTTCGAATCCCTGTTCCTCGGTCCCAGCTCCTGCCAACCTAGCAGTTCGAAAGCACGTCAAAGTGCAAGTAGATAAATAGGTACCGCTCCGGCGGGAAGGTAAACGGCGTTTCCATAAGCTGCTCTGGTTCGCCGGAAGTGGCTTAGTCATGCCGGCTCCCTCGGCCAATAAAGCGAGATGAGCGCCACAACCCCAGAGTTGTCCACGACTAAACCTAATGGTCAGGGGTCCCTTTACCTTTATGTTTGGGAGGGTACATGTCTTCACCCCAAAGGAAAGCAATGCCCAACCTGATGATAACAGAATAAATGATGTAAGGAGGGAGCTGCAGCCCAATATAAGAAAGGAGGTGATAAGGGAAGACCTAACTACTTTAAATGAATTCAGATCTCCAGGGCCTGAGGAGGTGCACCCAAGAGTAAGGGTACCAAAGGAACATGCAGATGTGATCTCAGAGCCTCTGTCTATAATCTTTGAGAATTCTTGGAGAACAAGTGAGGTCCCTAGAGACTGCAGGTGAGCAAATGTTGTCCCCATCTTCCAAAAGGGGGAAAAAGAAGAACCAGGTAACGACTGACCAATACCAGGAAAGGTCCTAGAACAGGTAATTCAATAGTGGGTCTGTGAGCACTTAGAAAAGGACGCTGTCCTGCTGGATGACCTTGGGCCAGTTGCCATCTCTCAGCCTAACTCACCTCACAAGGTTGTTGTGAGGTTAAAAGGGGGGGGGAGTGTGTCTTGCCACCTAGAGCTCCTTGGAGAAAAGGTGGGGCAGCCTAAGTCCTGACAAATAAAGAAAGATCCACATTTGGAGAATTCGTTCGCCAAAAGGTTCTTAATACATTCCCTACACCTCCTTCGTGAGTATCCCTGGATTTTCCCTTACCCTTCTAATTTCTCCACCACAGTTTAGCCTCCAGAAACCTTAACAAAGACACTTCGACGACACCCCCCGATGCTTTGTACGGAAAGGCTGCGAGGTTTGTGGAAGAGGAGCTGAAAGGCGCGCGGCGGGGCTGGGAGGGGGGGCGGTGTGTGCGCCGGGGCGGAGATGAGGGAAGGGTCCTCCATGGCTGTGCTGTGGAGTGTCACGTCTTCCTCCCAGGGGCTCCCCTCCACTTCAGGAGGTGAGAGTGGATTTTCTCAAGTGCATTTTGACAGCTGGGAGCAAGGGGATCGCAGCAGCAGCAGCAACAGCTGGAGACATTCCTCGCCACGCCCCTCCTCCAGCAAGCCGGCTGTCCCTGGCGAAGAGAGTCCGAAGGGCCCGCCCGCCCCCTCGGCTGCTGCTGCTGCTGCCTGCATTACAGCAGCCAGACAGGACCCGGGCACTCCGCGCCGCTCTCCTCCACTGAAGGCCGGAGGGGAGAAGTTGCAGGAGGTTGGCGGCGTCTGCCTGATGAAACCTCTGAAAGCGATTGCTGCATCGGGGCGTGGGGGGGGGGGGAAGGAGGAAGGAAGGAAGAGGAGCCACCCCGATCCCTGGCACACACACTCCATCGTCACCTGCTCAAGGCTTCCATCGCCTTCCTTAAGGAAAGCAGCTGCTGCCGGAAGGCTTTAGGTGGGAATCCCGAACGCGCCACCGGGGAGGGCGGGCCGCCTTGCCCCAGAATCCGCGCCTCTCAATGCGGATGGGAAGGAATGCGGGAGGATCGGGCTGTGGATGAGGGTTGAGGCACAGCAACCAGATGATGCAACGACTGCGGTGGGGTTACACGAGAAAAGGATCGCCGCTTTCCCCCCACCCCCCAAAATATCCCAAAAAATCTGGGCGAAAGGGGAGGCGTGCGCTAAGGTTGAGGATGGAGACGGTTCCGTAGGGGGGGGGGTACAATAAAACCAAGCTTGCCATTTGAATCCCCCCACCCCCACTTAGGGTCCAAATCTATGTATCAGGTGTTATTTTTTAATGGGGAGAGAGGGCAGTGCGGGTTCCCCATCCCACCATTATAAACTGCTCGCTCCGTGTGACATGTATGAAGAAAACGAGCCAAGATTAATAAAGTACTGCTCTAAAATTCAAATGTTAACCGCAGCGTGCAACGGGGGTTCTTCGATCCAAAAGGCGAAAGTGTCCTTTTGTTCGGGTTCAGGTGCTACACCGGATATCAGATAAGCCCCCTACCGTGCCCGCCGCCCCCCCCCCTCCGCTTCCGAAGGAACACGTGTAGATTGGCGACGCCCTGGGCTCCCCTGGCTGCAAAAAGCACATGGCTCCGTCTAGATCGCCTGCTCGAAATCCGATCTTCGCAGGCTTCGCTCGGTTGCCGCGTGAGCCATACATACCGTAGACGCGCTTGCACGGTGCCAGGCAGGCAGCGAGTCTTGCTGGTGGTTAGCAAAAGGTATCGCTAAATTCACCACGGAAACGACCTGGCCCGATTTCCAAACTACTCATGCAACCCACCCACCCCACCCCCCGTTAGCAGCGCGAGTCTTGCAAGACCCACCGTCCGCATCGCCTGCAAGACCTTCCCTTTTCCCGCCGCCGCCGCTGCTGCTTGCAAGTGACCGCCCTTGCAGAGCCACGCTTTTGTTTCTTAGCGTCGCCTCTCCCCCCCCCCTTTAATCGACTTCCTAACGACCGAGCAAATAAGCGCTCCGCATTGGGAATGTGAGGATTGGGAATGCAAGGCGCAGGAAGGCCGGAGCGCGATCCACTCGCTGGACCACGCTCGCCGGTGCATGCTTTTGCAACCTGCTGCACTTTGCAGCGACTTTCCCGTCCCGAGCTCTCCGGAGTTGCTCGCTGGAGTGTGTAGTAGTTGAGCGCAGGCCACGCCCCCCGAGCGTGGTGTCAGAGTGAAAGAGAGGCTCCGGTTGGTCGGCTGGGCGGACAACATCTGCTCGACTCCTTCATTCAAGTGACACCGGAGATTTGAGGGATATTTGAGGCACCATCCGTTCCCTTTCCTGGCCACTTCTCGCACTTGTACCAGCGCCGATCGCACGCTCCGAGCGAGGCTTGGGAAAGATCCGGGATCTCTCGTCTTGATCACCCCACGCTGCGCGCACACTTTTTTCCTTGCAAAGAAGTGTGTGTAAGAGAGAGGGCGAGCTCTCCTCCGGCCAGTGCTGTTGGCGTAGACATCGGGGCCATGCATGCTGCAGAGTGGTTAGGGAAATTCGTGACCCTGGCTTTGGTCTTTGCAAGCTTGGATCCGGTGGTGGGCACGGAAGCCACCAACCCTCCGGATGGTGCCCAAGATAACAGAGCGCCTCAGCAAAAAGGGCGCCTGTCTTTGCAAAACACAGGTATGTTGGGCTTCCTTTCCAGTATCATCAAACCGTATCGGCATGTGAGTCTAAACTCGGAAGGGGAGCAAACCGGCATTTTAAGTTCGGGGAGCTGGCTCTCTGGGTGCTGCGTTCCTGTGCAGCGTGGAAGGCTCAAGAGGCACGGCATCGCAGGGAGGGAGCAGAAATCAGTTTTTTAGAAAATAAAAAGGCTTCCTGTAGTTTGGAAGCGCACGTGCTTGTTCCCCTGTTGGAACTGCAGACCGCCGAGCTGTGCTGCCATCTAAGTAAGGCAAAAGGAGCTCATCGCAGACAGAAGACGGGGAGGACCAGAGTGAAAGTTAGACCAGGTAATAATTATAAGCCGAGGAGAATACGTGCTTGCTCGCTCTCTCACTCTCTCCTTTTTCCCCCCCCTTTTGCTATAAAAAGATTTTAATGACTAGTCCTTTGCGTGTCTTTGCACGTTCCATACTGGTCAGCTCTCTCCCATCCTTTAATTTTCAGCAAGATTCCGGAGGCAAAAGTCTTAAAGGGGAGGCGGGTAGGAAACAGTAGAAAAAACCGCCTTGCTGGTACAAAGGATGCTTCCTGAGCGCAGGTTTAGGAGCCGATTGAGAAAGAAAAAGAGCACTTGGAACGTGCAGACCTAAGTAGAACTGCTGAGTCTTTCTCTCTATTTTTTTTTTTTCTGCCAGGAGAGGCGTGCAGTGATGCAATTCACCACAGGGGGTTTCCTCTCCTTTTCCGTCTTCCCTCTTTTGTGGGGGGGGGGGTGCGCGTGATCTTTTTAATGCATACTGGTCGCATAAGTCACAATGCAGTGCAGTTTCCTTGGAGGAAACCTGCCAGGCCTGAATTGAAAGAAACAGAGGGAAGCAGCACACACACCCTCCAGTTCTCCCCAGGTTTAACTGTAGCGGAATTTGCTGCTGCAAAGCTTTGATTAAAACACACACACATGCAGGAATGCCCAAGTGCCACATGTGAATCTTATAGTTCTGTGCAATTCTCTGCACACTGACTGAGGCCAGGACGTGTGATTGGAACCGCATTTGCATCCTACCCAACACAAGCACTACATCTGGCCTCCTGGAACACCTACACACACACACACACAGAGACACACACACACCCAAGCTGCATACTTACACAATGTTGGACAAAGAGCCCCTTTTCCCCATCTGCTATGCACAGCTTCTCCTGTGTCTATAGAATTCAGTACAGTGAGGTTTCCTTGAGAAGGAAATATAGGGTGGGAATTATCTGTGGGATTGAGTGTAGGTATGTTGTAGGTATGTTGTATGAAATGTATGTTTGTATGTGTATTAATGTTGAATTATTTTAACAATAAAAATTTATTTTAAAAAGTTTTTTAAAAAAGAGAAGGAAATATAGGAGATGTAGCTGCAAAATCCTGCTCTGGGTCTTCTGGCCCTTTGTCCAATCAGTGTTTTAAAAAAGGAGCAATTCCTACCTGCTTGTTATTTATTTTGCTTAACCAGGATCCCTCTCTCTTAGCTTGGCTTCTGTGTGCCCTTTTAAGGAACGCCCATTTTCTTTCATGTATGTAGTTTAATTATATTTTTTATAAACTGCTTCATCATTGGTGAAAACCTAGAAGCGGTGTATGCAATATAAAACGAAAATCAAAGGATCCGTGCCTTGAGCTGCCAGGGTTAGATGAGAAAGGCTGGAAATAGCTTGCAGAGAGTGATACATAAATGTGTACTAGGGCAATGGCTAGCTATATGGCACCCAAAACCTTTCCCTTTTACTTAAAATGTCACAGTGCTATTTGACTTGAATTTTTTAGACTTCTCAGCAGCTGTGTCAGTACACACACACATTAACACACTATCAGTATTTGAAGTTTACTGGCAATGTTTAAAAAATCTGCCCAAAACATGGAAGGAAAAGCTGGCTGGTTTTACTGTTGCATGCATGCGTGTGGACGTTGTCCTATGGTAGCTGAATTGGGTTTCAGTGGCACATATACTTGCCCCATTTAACACAGCAGTACAGTATTTACTTCCAAGTAAATGTGTGCACAACTGAATTGCAAATGTGTAATGAATATTGGGGGGTGGTAAATGGCAGTGCAGCAAAAGCTTGTAGCAAAAAGACTCTTTTTTCCTGTAGCTATATTAGGAGTTTTGTAATTGACTTCAGTAATCTGGGGGAGATGGGCCCAACCGTAAACCAATCATCAAGGCACTTGTTCTGATTAGGAAATCTTGACAATTCACTTTCTCAGTATCTTCAGGTACAAGAATCTTGGAAACCTTGTTGCGAATATTGCTTTAAGAGCTCTTTGGATCAGATTTGCCACATGAGACAATGGCTCTGAATAGAATGGGAACACCAAACACTGACTTTGCATTTCTGTAACTAAATGCTTGTCTCTTAATTTCTGTAGAAGGCAAGGACAGTTAATGTGTGTCTCATGCACTTTCTCCCCTTTTTCTTGAAATGATGATACTGTTAGCAAAACAAAACCTCCACCTTCTAGTATATTTTCCAGTTTTAAACATGCATTGTGATGGATGTTCATTTTCAGCTGAAATCCAGCACTGTCTGGTCAATGCTGGTGATGTGGGGTGCAGTGTATTTGAGTGCTTTGAAAACAACTCCTGCGAGATCCGAGGCTTACATGAGATCTGCATGACGTTCCTCCACAATGCTGGAAAATTTGATGCTCAGGTAAGCATAAATGCTGCAGAAATAAACAGTGCAGAGTTTTGTTAGATTTTGTTTTGTTCTGTTTTTCTCAGCACATTTTCTGCTTTCAGCAAAAATGAACAAGTCTGAAACACCTTTGGAATAGGGGATGTTCATAACACAGAAGGTTCATTCATAAAGTCTCTTATTAAACTTACATCTTGCCTTCACACACACACTTGTCACTCCTTCTTAGTAGCCCAATATATGTACTGCATGTCCACTTCAAGTCCCACCAGCTGAAGAAAAACACCATATGGAGATTACACAGCATGCTAGGTGAAACAGTATGGGGGCACTTGTTTGAAAAGACAGCTTGTATTACAGACTGTGCAGTGGCTCAGAAGTCATCTTCATTTAATGCAATGGGTGTGTATTCCCAAACCCACTTGCTTAGGAGTAGACCTCATTGAATTTGGTGGCACTTCACTCAGACGTTAACTTGCTCTGTAATGTTCTTGACTTCAGGTTCTAGGACCTGGCATCCTTCAACATACTTCCATTACCAACTGCTTGCTGAGCCCAGGAACCAAAGACTGCACTGATACACCCATATAGAATAACATTTCCCATTGACAAAAAGTTAAGCCACAGTGTGGTGTAGTGGTTAAGAGCGGTAGACTCGTAATCTGGTGAACCGGGTTCGCTTCCCTGCTCCTCCACATGCAGCTGCTGGGTGACCTTGGGATAGTCACACTTCTCTGAAGTCTCTCAGCCCCACACACCTCACAGAGTGTTTGTTGTGGGTGAGGAAGGAGGAAGGGAAAGGAGAATGTTAGCCGCTTTGAGACTCCTTAGGGTAGTGATAAAGCAGGATATCAAATCCAAATTCCTCTTCTTTTTAAAGGGTTTGTCCCTCAAATAGTGGAGATTGTTATGACACAGCATCTAGATATCCTTCTAGCTTCATGCATGGCTCTTTCTTACACACAGGATTTATTTTAATCACAGCCTGGATCTGCAGACCTCGCAATTCTAAGGATGGCTAGTGAACAGCCCTAGTTCAAAATAGTTTGGCACTTGAGGCAAGCAGAACCTCCTGCAGAGTCAATAATTAAATAACTCCATTTGTCATCCTTTTAGTGCCTGGGTTCCCAAGATGGCAACCATGGGCACCTTGTTTTTTAAACTGAGTGGGGAGTTGGCTTGTTCCATTGCATTTTTTTTTTTCAGGGGGTGCCTGCTTTTTTGTCTTACGGTTTATTCGTTTGGGGATGTCTGCAGCTGCTTTGCCTGGGTTTGGGACCTTTTCTCTCCAAACCATTTGTACATCGTTGAAGCATCCTGTTATTATGTCTTGTACAGCTGCTCTCCAATTTCAGTGAAAGAGGGAAGGAGCACATTACGATGGGTCAGTGGCATTTGGCTTGACTAGGCAGTTTACAGAACACACACACACATATATTTATGTGTAAAGATTTCAACCCCTGGCTAGCGGCTCTTAGCATGGCTAGGGCGGAGAGCTGTCTTGCAGACAAAGGTGTTCTGTGCATTTCAGCTACAAGGCTACTCCTCACTTTGGACTTGAAAACAAATCTTTCTAGAAATGTTTAAGCTGCTTCTTCAGACATGTAAGGATGCCTGCTTCCTTTCAAATGAATAGGAATCTATCACCCACTTTCTAATATTGAGACACCTTTGAAAACCTTTCCCTTGATTTTTTTTTTTAAGAACGGAAAACGAAATGCTCATTTTATATTACAATACTTGACACATTTTGTACAATAGGATTCCCATTATGGTCCATTGCCATAATTCTCCACATTCTCCAGCCCCCTTGATGCCCATGCAGGTTGAATTAGATTAAGTTGAATTGCTTCAAGTATTGAAACTTCATCTAGGTATAGCTTTAACAATTACAAAATGAAAATAATATATGGAATATTGGTGCATTACTCAGCAAAGAGCATCCCCCCTTCAAATGCCCTCTCATCGTTTTAATGGGGGGGGGGCATTGTTCTGTGATGAAGAAAATGCCAAACCAAAGGAACTTGCGTTCTCACGCTCAACTGCTATGATTGGTAAAATTTGAGTCAAATTTTTAAAAGAGTGTTTGCCCTATATGGTGTACAGAACATGAAATGCTCATCAGCTCGGATGACCTGAAACGTTAAGGAATGGGAAGAATGTAGGAGGATTGCCAGCTGCCTGTCATTCACCAAGGAGAAGAACTGCTGACCAATTATCCAAAGAATTGTAACACCATTGAAGCATGACTGGACTTCAAACCTAATGGCAGAAAAAGAGGGCAGAATAAGGATAAGGGATCATATAGTATGAGGCATTTTTTATCTTCAAAATCTAACCCTTCTTACTAGGCCTTTTTGGAAGTTTCAGAGTGGATGGTGTGCCCTCCAGCTTCTACTAATGCCATAATGCTATTGTGACATGCTGAATGCTGCATTTTTTCACGCTAACAGAAGGTCTCTTTTGACTGACACGGATAGGCAGGGTGAAGGACGAAGGGCCTTTTGTTAAAGTATATAATAGATAATGACAGGTTGTGACTGCTGTCCTACAGATACTTAACTGTGAATAAATCCCACTGGTTTGAAGGGACTTAGTTCTGAGTAGACATGCATAGGTGGCACTGTAAGGCCACAGTTCTTTTGTATACCTACTTGAGAGTTAGCACTACTGAAGTCAAGTAAACACACAGGACTGTGCTGGAGAAGCTGTGTCTCTGAAGACTAAAATGACACGTTGACCTTTGCTATGGGGAGGGCCAGAGGGTTGTGTAGGGTGTTGCATCTCCATGCCCTTGCAACTCGAAAACATTGCTTAGCCACACTTGGCCTTTTCTATCTATTGCCACATACGTTAATGCCATCTCATAGACACCGATTTATAAATAATAAACGAAATATGCTTGGGTTATGGGAGTCTTCCCCCATAACAGCCTTCTGCTCTAGCGTATTGTGGTCTCAGAACATTCATAGGCCTATTTATAAAAATGTAACGCAACTTTTTATAGGAAAGGCCTTATATCATTAGGGGTTTTTTGTATGTGATTAATAATCTGTGACGTGTAACTCTGAAGGCTTTCCGGAGAAGAGGTGGCAACTCAGCTGTAAGTGGTGCTTCATGGAGATGAAGACTTGGTGTGCTTTTTTGTGTATCTTTCTTCAGGGAAAATCCTTCATTAAAGATGCTCTGCGGTGCAAGGCTCACGCCTTACGGCACAAGTTCAGCTGCATCAGCCGCAAGTGCCCCGCCATCAAGGAGATGGTGTTACAGCTGCAGCGAGAATGCTATCAGAAGCACGACCTCTGCTCGGCAGCCAAGGAGAACGTCCAGGTCATGGTGGAGATGATTCACTTCAAAGACCTGCTGCAGCACGAGTAAGTCAGAGCTTGGCTACTGCAGTGGGAGGTGGCAGGGCAGCTCAGATGGGGAGCCCGCTCTGTGTTATCACCAGTTGCTCCAGGGACGCTCCAGTCGTGATAAGCCTGCTGTTGTGCGTCCTCACAGAATTGCACATACCCTAATTTTACTGACCTGGGAGTATAGGGACAGCCAGCGGGAAAAGAAATGCCGCGGGGGCCATTTCCAAACCACTGGCAGGCTTTGGTGATGCAACTGAGCCTTGAGAGAGAGGGCAACGAACAGGTACATTAGGATAGCACACTACTGGGTGCCTGAGGGCTTATCCACACTTAATTCCTCCACTGTTTCAAGGCACAGACTGCTCTTTAAAGCTCTGTGTCTGAGCTCCTTTTTTTTCCCCTCCAGAGTTTTCCCCATAAAAACCCGCTCTTTAAAGCTCAATCGCAGCAAACAGCAATCCATAGGAAACCCAAATGGACGTTTGCTCCAGTTGAATGCTAAAGAGCAGGTTTTTGCTTGGGGAAAGCCTGGGGCAGAAACGAAACAGCGTTCAGTCATGGAGCGTTAAAGGTTAATGTGGATAAGCCCTTAGTCAACAGAAAGAAATCAATGGCATTGCAAAAGGATTTCCTACTGTCTTGCTAGGCTGCCACTCCCAGATTTATCCCTTGTATCTTCTTGGATGTACTTGGGGACTGATTGATACATTGCATTTGAACTAGGTACACTAAATTTAGTGTGTTCTGGTTTTTTAGTTCAGCTGCCCTCCTGATATTTTGTACAACTGTCTTCAGCTCCAGCTGGCACAGCCAATGGTTGGGGATGCTGGAAGTTGTCCCAAGCATCTGGAGGGGTTGGGTGCGGCTGTTCTGTTGTAATATATGGGCTGTGGTTTCTTAACCATCTACAGAATGTCTGTGCGACCTCAGATGTATTTATTATTTCATAAAATGTATACACCACCTGATTTTGGGGGGGGGGGATCAAAGCAGTTTACAAAGGGAAGCTTCTTGACTCTGTTCAGTTGCTCTTAGGGGTTTTCCCTCAAGTGCCCAAGATCAGAAACATACCTCTTGAGAACTATCCCAAAAGACATCCTGTGAATGCTTCTGTCACAGATTTTATTCTGGGGTATAGCATCTGTGGTGTAATTGTTGTTCTTTGTTTGTTTTTTGTAAACATGACTCTGGTTACTCTGGATCTCTCTACCGTATTTCTAAACACCTTCTTCACACAGGTATAAAAGTGTGGAAAGATGGCAGGTGGTCCAACTACCACACATGTACTGTGTGGACCACAGCCTGGAAAACCAGTTTGGAACAGGGAAGGAATGTGTGGATATTATTAATGGCATGCTCAGTCTTTTAATTGAAATCAAGGCTTGTATCTTCAAAAAATTATATACGTTGCTTCTTAAAATTAAAAGATGAAAGGGAGTGGTGGTGCTGGCATGCAAAAAGAACCCTAATTAGATTTGTCCCAATACTTCTTGTTGGTGCAATGTATCCTCACATAACTGGCTTATATATTATAAGGGGAAATGTCAGGCTTCACAAACACACAAATCCTCAGAACATACTCTAACTTTACACCTGCAGAATCCTAGTGAGGCCAATTTTTGGTGAATGGTTGGCAAAGACCGTACTGTTAATATCTAACTTGCCAAAATATAGGTACAAACGCTCCACTTACTTCTCGTTTCTCTTAAAAGCTCATTTCTCCTGCTTCAAGAATGGCAACAAAGGGACTTCTAAAACCTGTCTTAGGTTGAATATATCAGTGTTAGTTCAACTTCTTATTCAGATCAGGATATGCTTTTAAAAAGAATGCAGCTTTGACAGCTGCTTTTCTCTAAAATGTGGAAGCATTTGTTACTCAGTGTAACAATCAGCAGTTACTGTTTACAGCAATTCACTATGAAGGAACAGCTCTCCCCAAAATCCTGCTTTTAATCCTTCTGGGATTCTGTACAGGATTGAGACCTTTGTAGTGTTCAGGAATGGAGCTGTTGTGGAAGTGGTATAGTCCAGTGAAAATAAACTTGAACTTATAGAAGTAAAGAGAAAATAAATGATTGTTTTTCAAACTATATTCTTTCTTTTTTTAAGAGAACCACCAGCGTGTGGTTAAGAGCGGTAGACCTGTAATCTGGTGAACCAGGTTCGCATCCCCACTCTTCCACATGCAGCTGCTGGGTGACCTTGGGCCAGTCACACTTCTGTGAAGTCTCTCAGCCCCACTCCCCTCACAAAGTGTTAGTTGTGGGGGAGGAAGGGAAAGGAGAATGTTAGCCGCTTTGAGACTCCTTCGGGTAGTGATAAAGCGGGATATCAAATCCAAACTCCTCTTCTTCTTCTTCTTCTTCTTCTTCTTCTTCTTCTTCAGCCTAGCATAAGACACAATATACTGAACATCTTGATGCACAGCCTTTTTCTCCCCAATTGTTATTGGAAATGGCTGAAAAGTGTCAACTCCCTTAATATCTTCACTCCCGTGGAATCAAACGCCAACCTCCTCAAATTTTTTATTTTTGTGAATAAAAATTTCAAATGTTGAATAGTCAAACATTTTGTAGGTTCTTTTGTGTCAATTGTCAGCACCACAATCATGAGAAACACATTTGATATTTCTAAACTAATCTTGTAAATTTTTTTTTGCTATGTAATCATTGGCACACCTTGATGTTAACAGTCACAATACTGTGGTCTACAGCCAGGTTGTTTGGGTGCCAGATAAGATCATGCATGACACCCCATGCCAGTAATAGCCGAAGGAGGTACAAATGGATAAAGAACTGGGTGGCTGCACCCTGTGGCAAGGTTGGTAAGGTTCCATCCTACCCTTCATCCCAAAGGAGACCAGGGCTGCAGTAATTATTCCATATGAGTATATGACTGCAGCCTAAATGGTTGTTAAGGATGAGGACTGGGAGCTTTTTTAATGAATGAGTTCTCCAAGAAAGCTCAGAATCCAAATCTAAATTGTACATTCTGAAATAATCATATAGATATTTGAGTATGAAAGGAGGTAGCTAATCAGTAAAAACAAGAACAACGTGACTGGTTGCCACAACTTAAAACAAAAAAGAAAATTCCTTGTGATCCTCAAATCGAATATTATGGCTTGTCTGTATGACAGATGTGGAATGCAGCTAAGCTCATTAGAAACTAAAAGTCTTCTGCTATGAATAAATCAGTATGATATTATGTTACAGCAGTTAAAAAAATACTGTTGACAAAAATGCCAGTGGTGTTTAGATGATCAAGTAATACAGTATATCCATTTTTGGTGGTGGTTATAATACTATTGGAGACAAGGGAGCAACCACAAACCTACATATACATTCTCATAACACAAATGGTAAAGGAAAAGCACTATGTTTGCCAACTGGGTTTAATACCAGCTGTCATACTTGAAAATAACAGCTAGGGGGAAACACTCTTACTTCTTTGCCCCTGAAGGTATTTTGTCAAGACTATAGGCCTCTCAGATCTGATCTAAGCATATCCATAGGAAACATCTGCTGTGGTTTCTAACAACTTAACAGTCATTGGCTTTAATAGTCAAAGCACTATGTTCCACATTGAATTATTCCACTCCATAATGCATAGTACAGTTTATCCCAGCCTTAACCACTCCTCTGATTGCCATTGGCAACTAAGAATTTTACCCAGACTAGTGAGGAGGCTGACGAAGAAGAGATTTAGTGTTCTGTCCATCCTTCAGTGGCCTCTCATGAGTAAAAAGTAGGTGTATTCATTGAAAGGGGGAGACAGTAGTCATGTTCATTAATTTCAATGGGATAAACATTTCCCACAATCCCTTATTCTGATATTGCAGTGGATATTTCCCTCTTCTACCAGAATCAGCCAATTACGTAGAATGGGGACAGGCTGTGTTCCATCACTGTAATGACCCAGAGGAGATGGTGGGTATTGCCCCTCATCAATCTGTTTGAAGGAGTTTGAACGAGGCACCAGCCATTTTGTGGAAGAGGTCACTTCACAAGAAGTCTCCAGCTTCTCAGAGATGAAATAATATGTAACAGACACTGGAGCTGCCTGGCAACAATATGATAAACGGATATGGTTCTAACACAGGAGCCCTTTCTGAAGCCACGCGTGCTTGCCCCACTATTACACCTGCCACAAGCCCACCACTGTCTCAAGGGAAGGTCTGGATGCATGAAGCCTGTTGAATTTGTACCTCTATGGATTCCAGTTCATGGTGGCTGCCTACTCATATTTAGGTAGACTTACCACCACACATTCACACTTAGCACCATCCCCCAACACATTGATGGTATTGGGAGAGGGGCTGGCACAGGGTGAGCATCTCTCCCCACTCTCTGTCTCCATGTGATCTCAATTTCAGGGAGAGAAGCATCTGAAGAGGGCTAATATGGCTCCAATAACTGGCGCAATTCTCATAATATTGGGGGGGACTAGTTCCTGCACCATTTCCAACAACCAGAACCCACCCAAATTCCACTGGGAGCACTGCTCTGGCAGTAGAAGATTTCTCTCCAGGAAGGCTTGCCTAATACTTTCCAAACCACTATCTTATCACCTCTCTGTGCCAAGGTGAACGCCTTTTGATCTGCCCAAGTCTTTTTCTTTGTGATTTACACTGAGGGTTTGTTGTTGCTGTACTTTTGTTTGTTTTAAACCTGACTTCCATTGTTAATCTTGTTTTAAAAAACTTTTCTGAAATCTGAAAACTGAATTTTCTGAATTCTGAAAACTGTTCTGAAAGTCCTGGGACTGAAGAACAGGGTGGTAGGAAACCGCAATTCAATGTGGGGCTGTTGAGCTGCCTTTGTCTTTTGGGGTCAGGCCTGAAATATATTGATTATTTTCTTCTGATTATTTCTTCTGATTAAAATAATCTTCTGATTATTATTTTTTCTCCTAGGCCGTATGTTGATTTAGTGAACACCTTGCTCACTTGTGGAGAGGAGGTTAGAGAGGCCATCACTCGGAGCGTCCAGGCCCAGTGTGAACAGAGCTGGGGCAGCCTGTGTTCTATCCTGAGTTTCTGCACCTCCATCCCACATGGAGATTTCACCCTTGAACCAGAGAAGAAGCCAAATGAAGTCCCCAGATCCTCTATTAGTCAAGGGGACATTATAGTCCACCCTGAACCTGACGCCAGAGAGAGCTCCCGAAACACCAGAGGGGAGAGAGGTAGCAGGCTTCCTGGGAATGCCCAGACCCGCACTAAAGCTGGGAGCCACAGTCCCAAAGCGGCTCACGGGATTGTCGAACAGGCAGAGGAACTGTCTGACTTCTCTGACATCCGGAGGTGAAAGGAGGATGTAGCTCTTCTTTCCCCCTGCACCAGAACCTTCCTCCATTGAGTTCATCTTCTTATCTAGGGGCATTCCAAAATATGTACAATATAGAGGGGTGGTGTCAGGCATAGGGCATTGTGGGATATGTGGCAGTGACAGTGTATGTATTATAAGTAACAGAGGAAAAGCAACAGCTATTGGTTATTGATTGTATCCAGCAAATTCAATGTGTAGGTGCAACAAAATGTATTCATGTAAATCCTTTCATCTCTTCAAAAAAAGAGGGGAAACGGGAGATTTTAGATGCAGGTTTGGGGTGGTGGTTAAGGGATTTGCCCACATTTTAATTGGTGAACATGTAGACCAGGTTCAACATTGAGTCTCAAGGCAGAAAATAATCTATAGTCTCCACTCTGTTAGAGGCAATGAGGGCTCCAGATCAGCTGCAGAGAAACTCAGATACAGAGCTCTGCATAGGGGACCTTGGAATTGCAAACTAAATTGTCTGTCTGAGCCGTTGATTCTGTCTAAGTGACACCACCTGCCTTAAGTGTCCCTTGCATTGGTTTGGGTGGCTCTTAGCTGACCTCTTCTGCTTTTTGTTCCAGTTTCCTTAGGAAATAGGCTGATGAGGGAATCAGTTTCTGGACAAGGACATTTTCAACCAACTCAAAATCATGCCAATTTCTTTTTTCTTTCCCCCCCCCCCAAAAAAAAACATCATAAAAGAATCCACCTGGCTTCTGACTGCAGTGGGTTTCCCAAATACCGGTAACTCGCATCTTATGATTATTTCACTTGCACGAGCCTGGCTGAGGGAAAATAAATAAAGAAATGGAGAGCAGGGGGAACCCATTCTCCTTTTATTTATTTATTTGTTTATTTACGCACAAACACACTGAGCAAAGCTGCAATCACAGACTTACCTGGCTTTGGGAAGCATCCCAGAGCCCTCGCTGTGTCTGCAAACTTCCTTAAGCTGGGCAGGCAGACACCTGGCTTTGGGAAGGAGGCGTGAGGCATAAGGGCTCTGGCAGGGTCCTAGAGTCCTCCTTCATCTTCTGTAAAGCTGGGCAAGTGCTTACTAGGCTTCGGGAAGGAGGGGTGAGGACTCTAGGACCCTGTCAGAGCCCTCATGCCTCCTTCGCAAAGGCAGGCAAGCCTTCAGAGAGCCCGAAGGAGGTGTGCTTTGAGAAGGTGGTGGAAGGGCTTTGGGACACTGCCAGAGTCCTCACACCTCCTCCCCATAGCAGATACGTAACCCTCCACCCTGGGGGGGGCGCTTCCAGGGGTTCACCCTACAACCGCTGAAACCCAGCCCTCGTGTGAGATGCGAGTTTCCTGTACAGCGTATATATGGTGGGCTACAACTTGCTTAGACACGAAGCTCTTTTTTTTTTTTTTGGAGGTTGGAAGAAAAGTTCTTCTCTTCCTGAAAGCAGGACCACAATGTTTGCTGAGCTATAGAAATCCTGTGCTCTAAGGTTGACTGTGTGTGTGTGTGTGTTGCCAAAGAAATGGTGATGTAGAATAAGCGCAACCCAGCACCGTGCAATGATTTAATCAGGATAACTACAGGAAGCTTAACTCGTCTTGACACCTCAGCCCCAGCCACATTTTCTTGGAAGTAACTTCCCATATATTTCAGTGGAACTTGCTTCTCTTAAGTGCATTTTGGGCTACAATCTCTGTTATTATCCAGAGTTAATATGCTTTATTCCATCTTTACTTCTAAATAAATCTCTCTCTATCGTTAACTAAGATCACTCAGGACACTACATTGCATGGGAGGGACTGCAGTAGTCCTTAAATCGATGAAGCAGATTTTGGTCAGAGACGGTAATACTACATTAATAGCTCCTGTGGCTTCAGAAAGCTTTGGCGACAGTTCCCTCAGCGGAAAGGCAGTATCAGAACGAAATCCCAGTGTAGTGGCTTCTTCTGCACACCGACCTCCTAGGTGCAGGGACTTCCCCAGTCATGGCCATGTGCATTCATGCACATTGCATATGCAAAGCTAGCCCTGGCTGTAGGACTTAGCCTCACTCGGACCAGGAACAACATAGTATAAGCCTTTCCTCCCTTGAGGAACAATAGAATTGTTCATGCAGCCAGGGAATTTTATTTACACTATTTCAAACAAGGGCAACTTTTGTGATTGTGTCAAGCAGTGAATCCAGGTCCCGCTGAAGCAACAATATAGATGAGGTCCCCTTGTTGATGTAAAATTGTTTGAAATGATCACCATACCATCAGCTTACATAGGTACAACCCAAAAAAATCAAGCCCCTATATTTTCATGTCACTAATTGAATCTTATGGAAGTCAGATTTACTTATGGGAACCAAAACACAGAGACACCACTGAATGTCTGTCAACCGATCACCTCAGCATGCATATAATTTATCTTCATTCAGTAAATATATGTTCCCCTTATAGCTTACACAAAGGAAATTCAGGTGTTTTTTGAGGAGGTGGATATAATACCTTTTTCCCCCTCTGTGTATGAAAATTGGATGTATGTGTTCACCTACTGATTCCACATTTTCTTTTATTGTAAATATTTAACGTTTCTATTTATTATAGTTTCTCCATTTAAAAATAATAATAAATCTGAGCACTGCTGGCTAAGGTAATTTAAATATATTTCAGGACCTGTGTTGTATATATTAATGCCACTAGTAGATTTTTGTTATTGTTTAAAGCAAGGGAAATATAATTTTATACACTCCATAATGTTATTGACAGCATAAATCACTTATTTATTGTTAACTTTCATTTCTAAGAGATAACAAGTGCATTTAACCTGATAGTTTTGTCAAGACATCTGTATAGCCTTACTTCTTGAAAATAAACAAATTATCCGCTGTCCGCTCAAGGAGCCAATAATATTTTAACCCGCATAACTTGTGACAACAACAAAAAGTTCTTTTAAAATTATGGACACAGTGCAATTAATGTTAAGCAGTTCTGCTGTATACTTCTGTGCCTGTTTACTCAGAAGTAAATCACAGGGATTGGCCACACTTCTGCTTGTCCTAACACTTTCCCCCAGAAAAACCCTGAATTAGAGCAATTCAGAAAAACCCTGAATTAGAGAATTGCTGAATTAGAGCAAACGTCAATGGGGTTTTTTGTGGATTGACATTTGCTCAGATTCAGCAGTAAGGAGCAGGTTTTCCCAGGGAAAGCGGCGGGGCAAATGTAAAAGCAGAAGGGTGGGTGAGTCCTCGGCGCATTCAACAAGACTTGCATCCAGGAAAATGGACATTGGATTGCAGCCTTTATAATCTTGCTGGGTTGTATCCAATGTTGGTCATATACAGCGAGGACCCATTGAAACTAATGGACTTAACTAACTTGAATTCATTAATTTCAGTGTGTCTACTCTGAGTTGGGCGTAGTTGGCTATAACTCATGGAGCTCAGTCATTAAGTGAATACATTTCAGCCTTTGAAAGCAGAACTGAAAAGTGCTTAACTGGTTGAATCATGCCAGACTGGTGGAAAACGTCCATTACTACTGCTTTACAGTTTCCATTCATTTCAGTACAGAGCTACTATCCCTTCAAACAGGTTTGACAAATCCACTTAGCACAACACGGGGATCCCTCCCGCAAATCTGGAGACCAGAATCAATGCGACCCTCCCATTAACTCCAGAGTAGATGCAAGGCTGCCTCATATGCTGGGTTCTGGAGCAAGCCAAAGTAATTTACACTTCTGTCTGCCTAAAGCTCCTGTACAATGAGAAACTTAAAAGATGCATATCTGAACCCGCATATGTGTCCACCACATGTATCGATCCAATGCGCACTTTTGAGAGGAATGGAACCTTTTGCGTGGAGTCAGTACGTGCATCCATTTAAAATGTGTGTAAACCTTTAAACCTTATGCCTAATAAAGAACTTGCCACACCAGGAAGTATAAGATTGGTTTATTGCACAGAAAAGAAAAGCAGAGTATATGTGTGCTGCTCTTAAGACACCCAAGTTACAAATATGCAAGGAACAAATAATTCAGTACAGACACCTTAGTCTGGAAGTGTGAAAGACAAACCAAAAGTCTAGAGAAAGTGAGCAGTGATGGGGTATACCTGAACTTGAAGCATGCAGAGTGCAAAGTTAGATTTGAGATCTGTATGCAAATGTTAAGCTCATCCCTTTGAAATCCCATGTCAGCAAGGCAACAAATCTTTCAGTTCTTTTGGTCCAGTACCAGTGAATATAGGGTTGATCATTGAAAACATTTAAGAAGAAAACAGGTGTCCCCATTAGAGCCGTGGCTAACTCTTTGACACCTGGGGTTTATGAATATTTTAACTATTGGCTAACTTCTATGGAAGCAAGCTAGGAATCCCAAAAGGTGCTGAGTCCAGCAAGCAAGCAATCCCAAAAGGGGCAGACTCCGTCACAGAATCCTGATTAAATGGGGCCATGTGGAATGGTATTTTTGATGAGGACAATGTCATGTGGCTGCTGTGGGGGGAAAAATCCATTGAGTAGCACCAACTCCACAATAAAATTTTCTGCGAGCCTAGATCTAGCTAAAATGGAAAGAAAAATGAATAATTCAATCCACAGAAGCGGAAGAGGAAGCTCCCTAAAAATTGCAGACATTTATAAAGTTGTACTTTTCCCATAAAAACAGGTGGGTGGATAGGGTGGGTATTCAAATGTGGACACATTTTGCCAGGAATGTGCATATCAAATCTTGAGGCTCTTGTCTTGATATTGCAATTGCAAAGGAGATACGGCATGGCAAACCCAAGGTATTAAATGTAAGAGTTAAACTAAAGCCCCTACTTAACTTGGCCAGAAATTGCAGATCTCTTTCAGGAGTTATGGGTAGGACTGAGGGTTGTTGGTTTCATATATATATATATATATATATATATATATATATATGCAGGTTTTGGTGTCTTCGGGTGTCTTCCCGTGTAAGAGTCGGGGTGTCTGTGCGACGTTTCGACGAGGTCTCACTCGTCATCTTCAGGCTGGTGCTTTCAGCTTCTTGTTACTGGAACAGAGCAGAGTCTGGTGTTTGAGTTCCTATAAATACTGTTGAGGGGTGTGGTGTATAGCCTCCAACGTTCTGGGCAGAGAGGAAGTTCCTAGATTAGTGTGCCTTTTCTTCTTTTGTTCCTTAATTACTTGAGGGATATCTTGGGTGATTTCATGAGTGATATTCTGAATATCACTGGGTGGGTCATTAAGTGTAGATTAGTTGCTAAAGCTTTCGTGTCTTGACCTCTTGAGCTTGTGAAGAGTTTTTCTGAGAAGATGGCTGTGCTGCATTTAGTTGTGCTCTGGCTTGGCTTCGTGTATAGGGGCAAGCTATGGTTTTGTGCCTTGTGCCAGCCAGATCTGTGTAGGGATTGCAGGGGGGTGCAGCATCCGGAGGTGCCACTATAGTTTGGTTACTGGATGGAGTCTGTAATATGTCTGTGGAGAGGGTCTGGGTTTGGGTCTGGTGTGGTTGATTGGTGACGGCGTTCTGTGTGCCTCTGGTTCTGGTGTCGGTTTTTGTGGGGAGGGCTAATTTCCAGATGTCTGGCAGGCGGGACGTGTCGTCACGCTTGTTCATGTTGTGAGGGTCCTAATCTACAAAAAACCTGATGGCTCCCTAGGACACACTATCTACCAGAAAAAAACACACACCAACCGCTACTTACATGCACAATCACATCACCACCCTGCACAAATAAACTCCGTAGCCAAGACTCTCATCTCCAGAACCAAACGCCTGGCTGACAAAGACCACTTGACAACTGAGTTACAGAATCTCTCAAATGTGTTAATCGCCAATGGATACCAGAAAAACAGGGTTACGAAGCTAATCCAAAAAGAAACACCCCCCAAAAACCAAGACACAGAAGAAAACAATGGCATGGCCCTCCTTCCTTATATCAAGGGCACTACAGACAAAATCAGCAAAATCCTCCATAAACACAATATCAAAACAGCCTTCTGCACCAACCAAAAAATAGCCAATATCCTCAGAAACCCAAAAGACAAAATCCAGCTGGAAAACCAAGGGGTCTATGAAATACCCTGCAAAGTCTGCCCAGCCACGTACATTGGACAAACAAACAGACGAATAAATGCACGTATCGCAGAACACAAGAATGCCGTCAAAAAAGAAGAAAAAACTTCCTCTCTTTTCCAACACATGAAAGAAACAGGACACGAAATTAATTTTGCAGATTCCAAATTGCTCTTTAACATGGAACATCACCACAAGAGAATAATCATGGAAGCCATCGAGATAGAGAAACACCCTCACAACATGAACAAGCGTGACGACACGTCCCGCCTGCCAGACATCTGGAAATTAGCCCTCCCCACAAAAACCGACACCAGAACCAGAGGCACACAGAACGCCGTCACCAATCAACCACACCAGACCCAAACCCAGACCCTCTCCACAGACATATTACAGACTCCATCCAGTAACCAAACTATAGTGGCACCTCCGGATGCTGCACCCCCCTGCAATCCCTACACAGATCTGGCTGGCACAAGGCACAAAACCATAGCTCGCCCCTATACACGAAGCCAAGCCAGAGCACAACTAAATGCAGCACAGCCATCTTCTCAGAAAAACTCTTCACAAGCTCAAGAGGTCAAGACACGAAAGCTTTAGCAACTAATCTACACTTAATGACCCACCCAGTGATATTCAGAATATCACTCATGAAATCACCCAAGATATCCCTCAAGTAATTAAGGAACAAAAGAAGAAAAGGCACACTAATCTAGGAACTTCCTCTCTGCCCAGAACGTTGGAGGCTATACACCACACCCCTCAACAGTATTTATAGGAACTCAAACACCAGACTCTGCTCTGTTCCAGTAACAAGAAGCCGAAAGCACCAGCCTGAAGATGACGAGTGAGACCTCGTCGAAACGTCGCACAGACACCCCGACTCTTACACGGGAAGACACCCGAAGACACCAAAACCTGCATATATATATATATATATATATATATCCTGCTGAATTCTGGTAGAACAGCAAATCCTGGATTGTGAAACAAAACAAACCCCCACCCACAAGTGAAATCTGAATTCTCTAAAGTCAACTATCAGCAAAGGCAAGTAGAGTGCCTTGCTGTGCCTTGGCATATTATTTTCTGTCTCATCACATGGGGTTATTTAAAGGGATAGGGAGAGGAATTATGAGCAGAGCAGCCCATGCCCTAGGACAGGAATTGCTTATGGCTGCTTGAAAAGCACATTTTAATGCCCCTTCTGTTAGGTTTAAAAATAACTAATCCAATTTAAACCCTCGGATGAGATGGGACTTTGCAAGCTTAAGTTTGATTTGCAGGAAACTATGACCTGTCATATTCATGCTTAAGGTGCATTGCCATCCGCAGTTTATATGCATAATCCTCCATGGATTAGTTTTAGCCATTGGATAAAGGAAAGGGAATGTTTCCTGCCAGATATATGGTGACAGACCTTAGTAGGAAATGGTCTCTAGCCAAGCTACAGGATTTCTGAAACAAGATGAGAAGCTGACTTACTTGCCATGTGTTGTTCACTTCTGTGAGCGCTTTTTGCAAGCCTTGGTTTGGGGTTCTGAATGTAAGAGCCCTTGATCAGACCACAGGGCGATATAGTTCAGCATCCTATTCTCACAGCGGCTAATCAGGTCCTTCCCTCCAAGCAGGACATGAGTGCTATAGCATTCTCCCTGCTCATGTTTCCCAGCAATTCAGACATCCTTCCTCTGATACTGGACATTATACTAGTACCCATTGACAGCCTTATCCTTCGTGATTTCATCTAACCCCTTTTAAAGCCATCCAAGCTGGTGGCAATCACTAAATCTTGTGGGAGCAAAGTCCATCGTTTGACTGTGTGGTGGTTGAAGAAGCAGTTTCTTCTCCGGGGCCAACTGTATGTTGGCTATTGCACTGTGTGTCTCATTGCCTCTACCTGACATCAGCAGCTGGTAGAGTAGGGGAGACACACTGTGTGATGACAGCATAAGGTGCATTGCTTGCAGTAGATACCACAGAGAATAGAAGGAAAAGAGACCCAGATCTGCAGCTGTTCTTATATCACCCGTTCTGATCCTTGGCCCAAAGCCAGTTTGTAGAGTTAGATTCGGCCAACTCCAACTGTCCCTGGAAGACTGAAGGGAATTATTTCTGTACACGCTCTACCTTAGGAGTGGCTGAATTTTGGTGCCTTTCCTTTCCTTCAAGGGGACGAATCTGCAAAGTAATATAAAAATACATAAATAATGCAAAAATATCTGTGTTAGCAGTTATGCACAAAGAAGTCAAATGCACTGGCTTCCATTTAGTTTCTGAAAACATTTCAGTAATTTGTTTGGTTTTATATGTGTGCGTTTAAAGCCTAAATAATGCAGGAACATGAAAAATACAGGAAGGTGTACTACCTAGGAGAGGTCCACAGCTACCTGTTACAGAGGCCACTTTGACATGTAAGCAGCATAATAAATAACAATAAAACATTGGATATGATTCTAAAGCAGTAAGGGCCCTGCTACATATCTCCATGACATTTGAACTGTTCGTTCCCACATGGCACCTCTGCCATAGCTGCTACCCAAGTTAGGCATCTTCTTAACCATTATTACCCTTTGTTCCATATATAGTCAGCCACTTTGACAATGCCAGAGAGGGAAGAGATGGCTACAGTTGCTTAGCAACCATAAAAAACAGTCCCTAGACTTCCCCACTGAAGCCTTCACTAAGTAACTGAAGACAGGGGGAAAGAGTGGGTTGCCCCCAAACTAAAAAAAAGGTAGCGTTCTGGTTTTTGTCATATTTGTTTCACTAGTGTAAAACTCCTATGTTAGCATAAGACATGATGTGTAAATCCAAACCTCACAACCAAGGATTGAAAACCATGACTCAGGAATTTGAAGATGAGGCATTATGCAGAAGCCACAAGGGACTTGAATCCCTACCTCCGTCAAAGCCTTACGGCTGTAGCCCTAAATTATGAGATTTTCTACAAATACCATGGTCTCTTACTAAAGAAATTGTGGTTTGGAACTGAGCTGGAAATTCAATTAAAAACAGAGTCTGCCTTCCTAGCAAATAAAAAATAAAATAAAAAATCTGTTTCATGGGTTTCCAGTGCAAAAACGGATCATGCCTTAGAACAGCAAAGACTAGGAAACCACAGTGTTCTTGTAGAATGAGGGAAAGTAGTATTTTAATCCACCTCAGTGAGGAGGAGTCTGATGTTAATGTGTGATGGAAATGTGTGGAAGTATACAGTATTTTGATTACGAAGAGATAAGTGGTATCCAAAAATTATATCCCTGGTGCCTTATTGATGGCTTCCATAAGAGCCTGAATTTGCATAATAGACAATATTTTGGCCTGTTCGGTTGTGTTTATGTGTAGGTGTTATATAATGGAAGATGAGCTTATTTTTTGACTATAGAGATAAGGCAGTGAGGTAACCTTACCTTACCAGGCCATGAGGTCACTTTGGGCTAATTGCCAGGATTGATGATTGATTCATGGGTTTACAGGATCAAAGCCATGAGAATGACAGGGACTAGTGCTTCTCGAGCTAATAATAGAAGAGGACAGCTTGCCAACTCTTTGACATACCTTAGAGTGGTACGTGATGATGCCATTGGTACTTCTCCTGACTGACCACAGAGACAAGGGTGCCTGTCATATTCCAGTGCTCAGATAATATAAATTTGGGAGACTGGAGCACTATAGAGACCAAGAGACCAGAATGTAGATCTCAACACAGACAGAGGTTCCAACCCAGACCTTGTGAACAGAGAGAGACAGAGAGAATCCTGCTCCAAGAATGACCTTTCATAAGAATGGAATGCTCTGGCAAGGGTTATGCTATGATAGTGCTTAAATTTGCCTTATTGATTGTGTATATGTATTTTATGTCTAATATTTGTTGTGTAGCTAATACAGTTGCTAAAACGTCACCCATATCGGAAATGTTGGTTTTTGCAAAACAACAACAACTCAACAACTTTTGTGTCCGCATTTTCACTTTGTGAAATATGTGAACCCTATACCAAATGCAACCTATTATTGCATGGGGGCTGCAATGGACCGTCATTTCCTAAGACAAGTACTTGTTGAAGATATGGAACAGAGTCCTTGGGTGTGTTTTTAGCCTCCTATTTCCACTAATCCTTGGAATCCTACAAAAGATACCAGCACAACACAGTTTCACTAACAGAGCCCCACATTGTTACCATCAGCTTTTGCTTGTTAGATTTCTCCACTTGGCAGAACAACATTTTGAGGGCCTACCAGTGACAATAAGCCCCCTAACCCAATGTAAGGGCCAGGTCCTCTATTACTATGTCCACATGTTGAATCTAAATGCATGGCAAATCTAACGCTAACTCAAAAGAAAGCCAAGAAGTCCTTCTGGGTGTAAGAAAACCTTTTAACCAAAAGGGAAATATACTTCAGGAAGTTGATTTTTTTTGCTCAACACCATTGTTTTGACCCTATTTCAAGTTCTATGCACATTGTTTTGCACCATGCTCTGCACTTGAAACATGTATGACAAGTCTGTATGACAATTATTTCAACTCTTCACCCTCCTGTTGACAAATCATTCATTTAAAGGCTTCTGTAATCTGAACTCACTAATTTGTTTAGTGATGTCACCAAAGTTCATGCTTATCGGGCTCATAATACAGTTTTGTTCCGTTAAACATGCTTGGCTGCATTGTTAAGTGAGCATCATGTCCCGGACAGTTCTTCAGATGAAAAATGAGCCAGAGAGTTTGTACCTTCTCCTTTTCCAGCACTCAATAATGGCACTATCCCAGGTGTTAGGTATTTGGGGAAATATAAATTTCCCAGGATGTTTGAGTCATTAGTATTGTAGCTGTGGGGACGGAATAGAGGTCTCCTAACAATTCTCATCATCCTTAACAGTCCCCAGGAATCTTTGTGGGAAGCCATGACTATTTAAAGTGGTATGGTACTGTTTTAAATGTATAGTACAGATGGGCCACAGTCCAAAATTCTTTCAAACATGGGTTCTTTTTGGGTTGCAGCCACAGTTGATCCTACTCAGATCCGTTAAAATTAGTGAATATGAGTAACTTAAGCACATTAATTTCAGTAGATCTACTTTATGCGGGTGGTGCTGTGATCTAAACCACAGAGCCTAGGGCTTGCCAATCAGAAAGTTGGTGGTTCAAATCCCCGCGACGGGGTGAGCTCCCATTGCAGTTCTAAAGCATGTAAAAGTAGATAAGTAGGTACCGCTCCGGCGGGAAGGTAAACGGTGTTTCCGTGCACTGCTCTGGTTCGCCAGAAGCAGCTTAGTCATGACCCAGAAGCTGTATGCCGGCTCCCTCGGCCAGTAAAGCGAGATGAGCGCCGCAACCCCAGAGTCGTCCGCGACTGGACCTATCAGTCAGGGGTCCCTTTACCTTTACTTTAAG
The DNA here is from genome assembly GCF_965113315.1 of Podarcis vaucheri. Taxonomy (NCBI): domain Eukaryota; kingdom Metazoa; phylum Chordata; class Lepidosauria; order Squamata; family Lacertidae; genus Podarcis; species Podarcis vaucheri. Next base: position 56,563,607 of record NC_138760.1, on the reverse strand, counting down.
TAGGACTAAGTTGAACAGTACATCCCTTCATAAGAACGGAGGTATGCTGAGCTATAAGAGAACTGCACCTTTAGTAAAACTTTGAGCATTGGAAGAATTCATCCTTACTTAAGTGTGCAGGAGAGATTTAAGCAGACAGTTAATTTTCTATGAAGGGAATTAGGTTTCTTGGCTGTGTGTAGATGGGGCGGGGTGGTACAAACATAGCCAAAGAAATATGTGTTGATAGGATTAGGCACTCATGAGGTGGGCAGGCCCAGGTTCAGGCAATGTGCATCCTTGATTTCTAAAGGAAATGAGGGTATTTTTAGCTGTTCTCTGCTGACAGATCCAGTTCCTGGGGACAGGAAAGAGGTTGAATATAACACCATCCCTCAGGCTGCAGGGGCCTGGGAGATGTAGCCTAACTACTACAGCTGAGCTAGCATTAAGCATGAAGAAACATTAGAAAGGATTGAGTGAAAGGAGGAGGGTGAGCTTGAAAGGCATATCTTACAAGTCGGTCAGTTAAAAGAGAGGGACTGCCCTTTCTTAGACCCAGTTCCAGAAAGCAGACTCCTCTTTAGTAAAAATATTCATCTGACTTACTTTCCTCTCAGCAAAGAGATTAGGTAAAAATAGCCTGCCCTACCCCCATCGACCCTCTCTCACACATACACAGACCAGAGCTCTAATATGGCCCTTCTCTGTAGAGACTGGGCAAGTTTTCCTCACTTAGAAAGGTTTTTTGCTGCTTTACTTCTCTCAGGAGCGTCAGAGTCACACAGCACAAAGGGCAATGAATTATCATCCACCTCTTATGATATTAACGACTCTCTTAACAAAATTCCAACTGCATTTCTTAATGGGCGTACACTTCCTTCAAGGAGTAAAACTGCAATGGCCTCTAGGTTTTTCAAACAGCACACTACACATTTATTTTATTAATTTTTAATTCCATGAATTACACTCACAATATTGTTTGCATTATTCTGCACAGCTCATGATAAGGAGAGGTTTACAGTGTTGTAGTCACTGCCTTCCAATAGTTTCACGTGCACGGAAGTCCTGTGGGTATTCATAAATATGGGAGAGGCAGAAGAATCACAGGGATTGAGTTCATAGGAGAGTGTGGAATTTAATTACAGTCTTTTATGGACGAAAATAGTGACCTTGACCAAGTGAATATGGTATCCTCCCTAACCTGCTTGGCATATATTATGGCTGTGTGTCCTACTTTATTTGAAGAGCTGTCTGATCCAAGCCTGATTTAAAGATAAATAACCATAAGAAGAGAAAGCAGGGTAGAGGTGGGGAAGAAATTACATTCACATTTTAAAGTGCACCTACTTAATTCACCCTTCCCAAACCACTGTGCAAACTAACATGCATCTGTCCTTCAAAATCCTCACTTCTGTAGTGCAGTTTTCCAACAAACAAAAGATGCATACAAAAATGTGTATATTAGAGAAGAGTGCACACACCAATGCATATATTAGTGGAAAATACTTCAGGAAAATGCAGTACACTAGGGGGAATTGCTTGCAAACTATGTATATTAGGCAAAATTGCGTACAAAATGTATATTCAAAATGGGTCTGATTTTTCATGCAGAGTTTTGGATTTTGTTTTTGTTAAAGCAAACTGTACAGAAATGGAGAGGGCTGAATTTAAGGTTTAAAAAAAATTAGAATCTGAGAAAAACTAGAATTCACAGATTTGTCCATCTCTAGAGAAGGGGTCTGAAAGTTGCAAATCAACCATGTGCACCTTGGTAGCAGACTGAGCAGGTACACACAGGTCACTTGGTCGCTGTCTTCCACACTATGATGAGATGCTTTTCTTTCTCAGTTACAGTAATTATTTCTAACTTTGCATCTATACACATATAAATTAGCATATAGTATCTTATGCAAATGGGACGCGGGTGGCGCTGTGGGCTAAAGCCTCAGCGCCTAGGGCTTGCCGATCGAAAGGTCGGCGGTTCGAATCCCCGCGGCGGGGTGCGCTCCCGCTGCTCGGTCCCAGCGCCTGCCAACCTAGCAGTTCGAAAGCACCCCCGGGGGCAAGTAGATAAATAGGTACCGCTTACCAGCGGGAAGGTAAACGGCGTTCCGTGTGCGGCTCTGGCTCGCCAGAGCAGCGTTGTCACGCTGGCCACGTGACCCGGAAGTGTCTCCGGACAGCGCTGGCCCCCGGCCAATAAATGTGAGATGGGCGCACAAACCCCAGAGTCTGTCAAGACTGGCCCGTTTGGGCAGGGGTACCTTTACCTTTACCTTTTATCTTATGCAAATGTGTTTTCTTTTGTCCTCTTTTTATTTTTATTTTTTAGTGACTGTCCAACTTCCCCGGTATTCGCCCCCCCATACCTCCCCACTCCCACCCCCTGGAAACCAATAGCAGCCGACATCACATCTGATAGCAGCACTGATGAAAATGAAAGAAATGAAATTTATAAAGCATGGGAGGCAGCAAATAAAGAATTTGACCAGTAGAATGCCAAAACTTTTGATATATTGTAAGACTGGTGTCAGGGGTTCAGGAGCAGAGGCGAGGGCAAGGGAGGAAACAGAGAGCGAAGGGGAGGAGGCAGAAGAAAAGATGAGTGATGACGACGACCCGAGATCTCCGAGTCTTTCCAGTGAATCAGAAGATTCACAGGAAGGGGCGCCAGTGGCCGGAGCAAGGGGGGAGCCTAGGGGGACACCCCAGGAAGAAGGGTCCAGAGGGGGCTCAGAGAGCAGCAGTGGGAAATCGGGACCAGCATCACCAACAGCACGCAGTGGAGAGGAAGGGCGCCAGGTACCGAGCTCTGGCAGCTCGCAGCAGGAGGGAGGGCATGAGTCAGGAGTGGCCACACCTCCATCGGGGAGCGAAGAAACGGTCAGGCGGAAAGTGGAAGGTTGGGCGCGCGCGCCAAGTTCAAATGCACAGGAAGGTGGCGCAGTAAGCAGCCCGGAAAGGGAGCCAGGTCCTAAAGCCCGACGCAAGGAGACAGAAGGGTCCGGGGGGTCAGCGTCAGAAGCGTCCCGGAAGGAAGAGACTACGGGGGGCAGAGGGACCCAGAGAAGAACGGTCAGGCGGAAAAGGTGGAGTAAGGCTAGGGCATTTAGCTGGTGTACAGGGGGCGGAGACTCAGACGGAGCTTCGCCGGTCTAACCCATAAGACGTAGAGTTGCACGCAGCAGCTTGAGAATGGAAACTGTAACTCAATAAAGACTTTTACAAAATGATCGCTGGCTAGCGTGATCCTCTGTGAGCTAGGATCTGGAAGCAGCTCTGACAGTAAGCTCCGTCCCCAATTGCGGGCATCTACGGCCTCGCGGAGAGGAGAGAAAGCGGGTGCCTACTAGCGAGCTCACGAACGGCAGACAATATGACGGCCGAACAGCAGATAGCGGAACTCAGAGAAGCAGTGACACGACTGAATGCCGAGGCACTTGCATCCAGGAAGAGAGAGGAGGACGCAGCTGCCGCCTACAGGGATCTCCAGGTCAGGTTGGAAATGCTTACGAAGCAAGGGCAACTGACACCCAAACCGGAGGGGATTGGGTTGGGGAGACGAACAGGCGGTCTGGTCTCTCACTTCGATGGGAATTTGCAACAGTACCCCAACTTTAGAGCAGATGTAATGTGTGCACTGCAACTGCTGAACAAAGACTTTAGAGATGAGCAAGAGAAGGTGGGATTCATCATGTCCCATTTGCATGGAGATGCTAAAGCATGGCTGCGCAATTTGTGGAGAAATAAGGATCCGGCGCTCCAAAATGCGGATGCCTTTATTAAAGCGATGGATGGGTGCTTTTTATCAAGCATAGACGTGGATCTTGCTCGGAAGGAGGTACATGGACTGAAGCAAGGGAGGGCCAGCGTAAGGCAGTACCATGCCCGCTTTTTCGCTTTGGTCAGTGCCCTGGAATGGGACAGAGATTCGGCTCCAGTCAGAGACCTGTTTTGGGAAGGATTGAACAGCGCGGTTAAAGATGAAATTGCGAGGGGGGAGAGACCCCGGACCACGCAGGAGATCGTTCAGAGGGCGTTGGCGGTGGGAGTGCGGCTGGAAGAACGTCCGTGGAGGTGGGACGATAGGCCAGAGGAACAGTGGCGCAGGAAGTGGCTGGAGGTTGCAAGTCGAGCAACGGACCCGGGAACGACTGAGGCGGAGACGGACGTGGACATGTACGGGGAGGATTTTGGGTTCGAGCACGGAGGCACAGAGATGGAGGCAGAGGTGACCGTTGTCGACGAGCGCAAGGAGGAAGAACCGGAAGTCTTCAGTTGGAGGCCCGCCACGGGAAGCGAACTGTATCCGACATTCGTCCCCATGACACCGCAGCACCCAGCTCCCGCACCGGAAGGAGGGGAGGGGGGAAGGGGGGGCTTCGAGGGGGGGATGGATGTCAGGGGTTCAGGAGCAGAGGCGAGGGCAAGGGAGGAAACAGAGAACGAAGGGGAGGAGGCAGAAGAAAAGATGAGTGATGACGACGACCCGAGATCTCCGAGTCTTTCCAGTGAATCAGAAGATTCACAGGAAGGGGCGCCAGTGGCCGGAGCAAGGGGGGAGCCTAGGGGGACACCCCAGGAAGAAGGGTCCAGAGGGGGCTCAGAGAGCAGCAGTGGGAAATCGGGACCAGCATCACCAACAGAACGCAGTGGAGAGGAAGGGCGCCAGGTACCGAGCTCTGGCAGCTCGCAGCAGGAGGGAGGGCATGAGTCAGGAGTGGCCACACCTCCATCGGGGAGCGAAGAAACGGTCAGGCGGAAAGTGGAAGGTTGGGCGCGTGCGCCAAGTTCAAATGCACAGGAAGGTGGCGCAGTAAGCAGCCCGGAAAGGGAGCCAGGTCCTAAAGCCCGACGCAAGGAGACAGAAGGGTCCGGGGGGTCAGCGTCAGAAGCGTCCCGGAAGGAAGAGACTACGGGGGGCAGAGGGACCCAGAGAAGAACGGTCAGGTGGAAAAGGTGGAGTAAGGCTAGGGCATTTAGCTGGTGTACAGGGGGCGGAGACTCAGACGGAGCTTCGCCGGTCTAACCCATAAGACGTAGAGTTGCACACAGCAGCTTGAGAATGGAAACTGTAACTCAATAAAGACTTTTACAAAATGATCGCTGGCTAGCGTGATCCTCTGTGAGCTAGGATCTGGAAGCAGCTCTGACAACTGGTATTATCTTCATTTCCCAAGAACACCTGATGATAAGGTTCTCCATCCAGATGAAAGATAACCGTGGGGCTGCTAACTATAGCTGAAGAGGCAGGCTCTTGTGGGAACCTAGTTATCTTCTTGGATTCCAGTTCCTAGAAGCTGTTATCAGTGCTCTGAGAATTTATCCTGTTCCAGGTGATACAAACATGCTAGCACTGCCTGGATAGCTCAATTGGTTAGAGCATGGTGCTGATAACACCAAGGTTGCAGGTTCAATCCTTGTATGGGTCAGCTGCATATTTCTGCATTGCAGGGGGTTGGACTAGATGGTCCATTGGGTCCTTTCCAACTTTATGATTCTATTATATCTACCACCACCACAGGATTTTATTATTAGTACTATAGCCCTCCTAGCCTTGAGCCATGCAATATCTGGTTCTCAAGTAACTAATGGAGAAGAGCAATTCATCCTTTAAAATATCAGGGTGTATGCATTCCAGCTTCGCTTTTAAAATAATAAAAATAGAGCTAAACATTTTCAAAGCAAATGTTTGTGAGCCATTGCTACAGAAACACCTTGCATTCACTTGCCTTAAAAAACGGGTGGGGGGATAGGTTCGTTTTCATGCAAGGGAGGTAATTCATAAACAGTCAGTCTGTTAAAAAAAAATAATAATAACAGCTTTTAGAAACTTTTCATATGAATATGGTGTAATGCAGGTTTTTTGGTTTTTTTAGGTGGGCTGCAATACTCACAATTGTTTATTTTCAAGGCAGTGTCCAGTAGGTGCTTGAAACACGCACATTGCCACATAGCACCTGAAACGGCAATGGACATACAGTAGTCGTTGGGGCAAGAATCACAAACTGTCCCCGCTTGCCCCAGGTACAAAATGTGCTAGTGGTGAACTGGGCATGTGGGTGGCTCATCATGAATTTCAGATCCCAATTTTTCAGTTATGCTCCTGCTGTGACGGTTTAAGTGATATGGGAACTTTTAGTCTCAAAACTGAAGACAAGCCCAATTGGATCAGACACCCAGGATCCATCTGTTTCAGAACCTTGCTTCCAGGAGCCATCACTGAAATGCTTCTTGGAAGCCCATAAGTGGGGTGTGAAGGCATCAGTCTTCCCCATTGTTTGTCCTCTGGAACCTGGCCCTCAGCGGATTCCATTGGACGATCATAGCTAATAGCCTGTTGTTATTATTAAGAGCCATTCACAGAACTGGTTTATCATAAGCACTCTTTGCCCTCAGAATGAAAATGGGCAGGTTTGCCACAAGCCCAAGGGGCTGTGTGAACTGGTTCTAATTTCAAAAAGGCGCCTGCTATTAACCTTTTTAAAAAAACTGCAGGAGGTTGAGTGATCATATATCATATGTCATTTGACCCTTAGACTTGTGTAGTGCAGTAATTTCATTTGAGGCTCCCTGGGCAAGAGGCTTTGTTATAGGGCAGCTATAGCTCAGGCCCTTCTTTTTCTGACATGTATCCTCTGTTTCCTTATTCTCCATCGCCATCTTGCTGCCGTTTAGAGATCAGCACCTATTGAACTAGAATGCCAACCGGAAAGTGACATTATTGTAACATGCGCTTTATTTTTAAAGTGAAAGGCAAATACAAAGCAGTTTAACAAGACAACAGGGTGGTCGTGTGTCCTACTTTGCAGAGGACACTCCTCTCTCCAAAGGGCCATCAGACATCAGCCCTGTTTGAGAATGCCCTCTGTCTGAAGGGCTCAGCCGTCCAACTCTGATTTCAAGATGGAGAAGCCATGAAATTTACTATCCACAGTTTGTACCTGGACAGCAGACTGAGCAGGTGCACAGGTCACCTGACTACTGTCTTCCCCACAATGCTGAGATGTATTGTATTTCTATTTAAATTATAGTAACAATTTCTAAATTTGCATCTATGCATATAAATTAGCACATCCTAATTTTATCCAGGATTATGGAGAAAGCCAGAGAGTTCCAGAAAGACATCTACTTCTGCTTCATTGACTATGCAAAAGCCTTTGACTGTGTTGACCACAGCAAACTATGGCAAGTTCTTAAAGAAATGGGAGTGCCTGATCACCTCATCTGTCTCCTGCGAAATCTCTATGTGGGACAAGAAGCTACAGTTAGAACTGGATATGGAACAACTGATTGGTTCCAAATTGGGAAAGGAGTACGGCAAGGCTGTATATTGTCTCCCTGCTTATTTAACTTATATGCAGAATTCATCATGCGAAAGGCTGGGCTGGATGAATCCCAAGCCGGAATTAAGATTGCCGGAAGAAATATCAACAACCTCAGATATGCAGATGACACAACCTTGATGGCAGAAAGTGAAGAGGAATTAAAGAACCTTTTAATGAGGGTGAAAGAGGAGAGCGCAAAATATGGTCTGAAGCTCAACATCAAAAAAACGAAGATCATGGCCACTGGGCCCATCACCTCCTGGCAAATAGATGGGGAAGAAATGGAGGCAGTGAGAGATTTTACTTTCTTGGGCTCCATGATCAGTGCAGATGGTGACAGCAGTCACGAAATTAAAAGACGCCTGCTCCTTGGGAGAAAGGCGATGGCAAACCTAGACAACATCTTAAAAAGCAGAGACATCACCTTGCCAACAAAGGTCCGTATAGTAAAAGCCATGGTTTTCCCAGTAGTGATGTATGGAAGTGAGAGCTGGACCATAAAGAAGGCTGATCGCCGAAGAATTGATGCTTTTGAATTATGGTGCTGGAGGAGACTCTTGAGAGTCCCATGGACTGCAAGAAGATCAAACCTCTCCATTCTGAAGGAAATCAGCCCTGAGTGCTCACTGGAAGGACAGATCGTGAAGCTGAGGCTCCAATACTTTGGCCACCTCATGAGAAGAGAGGACTCCCTGGAAAAGACCCTGATGTTGGGAAAGATGGAGGGCACAAGGAGAAGGGGACGACAGAGAATGAGATGGTTGGATGGTGTTCTTGAAGCTACTAGCATGAGTTTGATCAAACTGCGGGAGGCAGTGGAGGACAGAAGTGCCTGGCGTGCTCTGGTCCATGGGGTCACGAAGAGTCGGACACGACTAAACGACTAAACAACAACAATTTTATCCAAATCTGTGTCCTCTTTCGCTCTCTTTTGTTTATGTGTTTCTTCTTTTTTGGTGATGTGCCTGATGCTGAAGCATCCGTATGACCAGATCACTGCAAGCACTTGGGTGCAAGTAGCCTGTTCTATCAGAGCATGTCCATCCACAATTTAAATCTCACTGAGTTCATCTGATTACTTCCTTTAGATTATGCTTAAGATGAAAACTTAAGGCTGACATTCTTTTCAATATTTTAAACTTAGCTCCAGAAAGAAGAGGAATGGGGGAAGAGTCTGCATGCATTTGTTACAAATCTGTTAACCACTTTTGTATCCCACAATAGTAGCAAGGCCCAGTAAACAGGTAATGTGCATTGGGATCGCAGAAATGCAGCATAGAGCAGACAATTTCCGTCTGGAAGCAACCAAGGAAGATAATTTATTAAGTTATTTAGGCATTTCACAAAATTTCCATATAGCTTGATGGTAAAAAAAACAGCCATCAAAGTGAGATTTCAAGGACTTTAACAACCCCCATTTGAAGAAACTATTTGAAGGGGCTCTTTTCTCCAGATCTCAACACATGTGGAAATTACTTGGAGACTTTAAAAAAAGTACATAAATATGGCCTCCCTCCACCCCCTGCACTCAATACCAATGTCTTGGCAAGACCTCTGTGACAGACTCCCTCACGGAAGATGGGAGCTGGATTTTCTGGGTGTTCAAAAGTTTCAACTCTCCTTGTTAGAAACTGTTTGTGGTATCATTTCTTTATTATACTGCAACCAGTGTTTCACTTGTGTGAAGGATGGCCTGTGTCCACTTATTCCTCACACCAAGTGGTTTGAAATATGAGGAGGCACTTCTGAAACAAACATAGACTTTTTATTTAATTGCACTCAGTGAGGTTATGCATGAGAGGCACAATTCTTAGCTTCAGGCAAACACACTTTACAGAAAACTATAAAACCTTATTCACTACTCTTATTTAAAACTTGTCTCAGGAAGGACGATTTCCACACTAGCTATAAATATTACTACACCAGCAATGCTCTCTGAGGCCCTTCTAGTATTCTTATTTTCTCTCGGGGAATTAAACCAGGTTGCCTTGCATAGCCAACCCCAATCCCTATCTCTCCCAGGTCCCTAACTAGGCACTTTTCGAACCCCAATTGATTCCTGTCTGACAGTTTAACTGTAAAGTTCCAATTTTTATACTCACCAGCCCCTTCTGATTGGCTGCATTCTAACCAGCTCTGATTGGTTGCTGGGTCACTAGGAGGCTGACCCAGGGTGTGTCCATCACAACCTTTTTTTCATCAGAACTTCAGTGTTGTTAAGTAAGAGTCTTGTATAATATATGTGTGCTATTAGTACTATTATTCAATTTAAAATGGATATTGGCTTCTCCCTGCACACACATGCACCCAAAGCACAAGCCTCCATTGTGTTCATCGTGGAACATGATAACAAAAGGCTGGTAGCTTTTGCTCTTATGCTCTCTTCTTGTATGGAGTGGATTTAAAGGAGTGCACTCAGAGGTACAGAAATACCTGAATGCATGCCCACAACAGGAAAAGGTGGTGAAAGGCAGAGGAGTAGTTAATGAGGGAAGGGCCTAAAATACACAGCATGGACCACCCCAGTGTGCATGGGAAACAGTGGAATACCTGTGAAAAGTGTAAGACATACGCCTCACATGCCTATTTCCCACACTGACAAATCAGATAGGAATGAACCAATATGAATGAACCAATGGACCCATTCTGGAAACAGCCTTCATTTTAAAAAGTCACATTTTAGTCTGCAATTGTGATTCAAAATGGCAGCTGGCATCCAAATGTTGATGAAGAGTGCTTTCCCCCACCTCAGGAACCCTCACGCCAAGCTTTCTGATGATATCTCAAGAGGCTTCCAAACACACAGAGAACAAACCAAGTGACAGACAAACCCCTCCCCTCACTAAATGGCAGATAACAAGCACATAATCCAGAAGTCAAGGTTCCATGACCAAAGCAAGAAATGCATAAGTGAATGGGAGCCTTAAAGATGTTAATAATAATAATAATAATAATAATAATAATAATAATAATAATAATTTATTACGGCCATAGGCCCATACAGATAAAAACAAGACATAAATAACAGCTTGTGCACGTGGGAAAAAACAGCCGCTAAAACACTACTATAACAATAAAATACTATAAGATGGAATGGCATGCTACGCCTTAATTAGCTTGTGGTGCTCCTTGGCAACGCTTTTGGGTAAGGACAGCGACCAGGAACCTAGCCACTTTCAGGGTCGTATGGGTATCCTTATCCTGCAAGATTTGGGCAAGGTGGAATTTTGGTGGGGTACCCTCTAGTTTCTGTATGATTGATCCCAACAAATTTGCCCGTGGCACCTTGAATAAGGGGCAAGTGAACATAATGTGCTGAAGCGACTCCGGCGTCTCCTTATCACATTCGCACATGGCGGAGGCTTGGCCCTTTGAGAATCTATGTCTCAGGACATTGGAGGGAAAAACGTTAAACCTCGCTTTGGTGAAGGCCAGCCTATGGGCAACAGTCGAAAGGGAGGAGAGGTATGATGGAACGCGGTAAGTTAAAGTGATACCAATGTTCTGGGGCGAACAAACACCTCCCCCCAGCATATAATTTCGCTGTAAATCGATGTCATCCAGTCTTTGGCGGATCAGTCTTTGAGCAGTGATTTGATCTAGTTTTAGGGAATCTAAGGGAGAGATTCCATAGCTCAGGAGTTTGGCATGAATTCTACTAGTCCGAAGGCTGGAGAATTCATCTCGCCATAAGCATTGGACAAGGTAATGGTCTGGTAATCTATGCCACAATGATAACCAATAATTGAAGACTTGCTTCCACAGGCAAGTTTCTAAGGATGCGATCTTCAATTCTAGTCGCATGGCTGCGTTGCTTACGCACAGGGGGAGCATTAGGAGCCGACGTAGGAATTGGTTTTGCAGAGTCTCAAGAGGAGCAAGGTCTGTCATCACGGCCCAGAGCGGGGCAGCATAAGCAAGCACTGCAACCACTTTTGCCTTGAACACCTTTAGGGCCGAGGGAACATGCAAAGCTCCATCCGAGAAGAAAAATCGGAGGAGCGCATATGACAGAGTTTTGGCCTTGTTAAGGAGGTGTTGAATTTGACCTTAAAGATGTTCCAACAGTTGACATACCCCTCCTGCTAAGCTTTTAAAGGTGAGGCAGGGAGAGCTCACTTGTGGGACTCTCTCACCCTGTAAATCTGCTGCACACACTCATGTCTGCTACATCTGGGCAGTTGTGTTTGATCTCACACCCATCAAGGCAGTGCCTGACTTTCAGTGACAACACTGTCCTGCCCTTCTGCCTCCAGCTCCTCCTCCACCACCATGAGAAGCAGAACATGTTTAGCTTCCTGTTGAGTGTGTTCCGTTTGTAAATTGAGTCCCCCGCTGCTATGGGAAAGCACGCCTTGGTTTAAGAACGCTTTGGTTTAAGAACAGACTTCCAGAACAGATTAAGTTCATAAACCAAGGTACCACTGTAGTCTATCTGTGAGTCAGGGGCAGCATATTGATGCACCCCCATGCGGCAGCGTTTGCAGGGCCCGTTAAAGGGTTGATTGTGGGAGTCACTGGCCCTATAGCGGCGGCATATAGGTCAGACTCCCGGCCTTGGTGAACTGGGAGGGCACGCTGTGTAAGTTCATGCTTTACAGTCCCCTCCCAGTTCACCTGACTGCCCTGCGCATCCTCAGCCCCTGTTGGGTATGAGAGGGATACCTTCCAAGGCCTAAGCCAAGGTTCCTACACCTGAATTTAATAAAGTTGTGGCCTAATTTTAAACCCATACATTATTTCCATATCTCATTTCTGGGTGGTGGGTGCCAGGGACAGGGTTTAGTGTGTGGGCTCGCAATTTCCAGTATGCTGAATGATATAATCCCAGATATGTTGTTGCCAAGGTGAATTAGTTGTGGAGCTCTTATCTCATGAGAAAATTGCATATTACATACTATAAAAGTTCTGTGCCTCTGCCTTAGTTCTTTCCCACAGATTCTTTTCTTGCATATCCCTCCAGTTTCCACATGAAGGCACCACCACACCACATAATACTCTACTAGAAGCAAACAAGAACTAGCAAGGCAAAGCTCTCTTATATTGGGGGGGGGGGTTTCCAGCACAGTCATTGTCTGCGTTCAACCAATCAGCTGAGAAAGCTGCTAATCCCCATGTAATATCTCAAACTGAAGAGCCTGTGTGAACGTTTTTTATAAAAGTCTATCCAGCATTATGCTGGAAACAGCCCTCACAGTTTCCCACAGAGGGGGAAAGCCAGAGGATTCTTAAAGGAAGCGCACACCACCTCGCTGTGAGTATGCAAGCCCCCAATTCAGTGCCAGTGCTGAGAGGTGCTAGAAGACAAGCTTGTCTTCTACTGCTCTGGAGGGTAGGGCTCAAACCAATGGCTTCGAGTTACAAGAAAGGAGATTCTGACTAAACATCAAAAAGAACCTTCTGACAGTAAGAGCTGTTCAACAGTGGAATGATCTCCCTCAGGAGGTTGTGGACTCTCCTTCCTTTGAGGTTTTTAAGCAGAAGTTGGATGGCCATTTGACATGGATGCTTTAGCTGATACTCCTGCAATTCAGGGGGTTGGACTAAATGACCCTTGGGGTACCTTTCAACTCTACGATTGTGTGATTCTAAGACTACTATTCCCCTCACAGAGATACAGTTTCCAGAGTCGTTTATTGGTCAAACCTCCTTCCCAGGGAACTCTGGAACTGGAGCTCTTTGTGGGGAACAAGGTCCTTTTCAACTGAAGAGGTGTACCAAAAAGGTTATATGGTTCATATGGCTTTAAATGCCTTTGGCACAAGTTTATCATTTTCTCCTTTGTATTCTCACAGTCTTTTAACCTCTTCATACATTACCTCCTGACATCTTATCTAATTCTGCCATATCATCTTTTCACTCAAGAAGACCTGTGTAAACCTTTTTAAAAACATTGTTCTGATCTGTTCCAAATCACAACAGATACTTTTAAGACCAGGGCCAGCCTAAGCACAAAGCTATCACTTTAGCTGCTATACTTCTGAGAGGAGGTTGTTTTTTCCCTCCAACCTCCATTTCTATCTGCTAATAAAAATTACAGAAGGTGGAGCAAGTACAAAAAGATCTAAGCTGGCATATGTACAAATTGTTTGTGACAATTATACAAAAAGTATACAGAATACAGAAATAAATCCAAATTCAGAAGAACTAGTTTTTTGCCTAGCTTTAAGTCCATAGACTGCAATGGGGCTGTGAAGGTATTGTTTATATAGTGCCCTAGCCCCCTTGTACCTAGTGTTGCTTGGGAATTCTAAGAAACCAAAATATTGCTGCAGTTTTGAAATCACTGGTTAAGGTCAGTGCAGTTTTTAAATGTTCAGTCTGTGATCTTGATTCAAAATGGCATCCAAACAAAACTACTCCTTGAACTCAGGAACCATCGTGCAAAGTTTGGTTATTATATCTCGAATGCTGTCCAAATGCATAACAAGAAAATAAACAACTTTCCAAAATATATAGTAGATTACAGCGTACACACACAAGATTATTTTAGGCTGCAATCCTAACTATATTTATCCAGGGAGTAAGCCCCATTGAATTCAATAGGACTTACTTCTGAGTAGGCATGGTTAGGATTGTGCTGTAAGCATTTGTGCCAGGGGTGGGGAAGATGTGGCTCTCCAGATGTTGCTGGACTTAAACTCCCATCAGTCCCAGTCAGCTGGCCAAAGGTCAGCAATGATGGGAGCTGTAGTTAAACAACATCCAGAAGCCCAAAGATTCCTCATTTTTGGTTTACACAGTGCTAAACTTACAAAAGCCAAAAACTCCTGAATCACAGCATCTTGTTGCTACATTCAATCAGAGCTTTAGGGAAAGAGTGAGTCATGGGAACACACAAAGAACCTTGCAAATGAATCAGCCAGTGGAGTTCCTGTAGAAATTCATTCCTTGGTGCTGGGGCAAAGAACTGGCTGTGATTCCTTTTGAGCCATTGCTGCTCCTCTGTAATGTTAAGGGAACAGTGAGTTTCTTCTGATTGCTGTAGACCACCTTGAGATCCTACAGCATGAAGTGTGATTTAGAGATACTATCAACAACAACCTTTGGGGGCCTGGGGGTACATTTGGAATCTAATAAACTGTCATAAGCACCACAAAATATCTATTCCACGGGGGCGGGGGGGAGGGGACCTGGTAATGCTCAGAACCCCGTCGCCCAAAACAGGCAACCTCCCAACCAGCCAACAACAAAACACAGCCCCAAACCCTTCAGTCTAAATAAATAAACAAAACTTATGTGGAATAAGAGTCATTGGTTTCCGAGCACGATTCAAAGTGTTGGTGCTGACCTTTAAAGCCCTAAACGGCCTTGGTCCTGTATACCTGAAGGAGCGTCTCCACCCCCATCATTCAGCCCGGACACTGAGATCCAGCGCCGAGGGCCTTCTGGCGGTTCCCTCATTGCGAGAAGTGAGGCTACAGGGAACCAGGCAGAGGGCCTTCTCGGTAGTGGCGCCCGCCCTGTGGAACGGCCTCCCATCAGATGTCAAAGAGATAAATAATTACCTGACATTCAGAAGACATCTTAAGGCAGCCCTGTTCAGGGAATTTTTTAATATGTAATGCTGTACTGTTTTTAACACTGATTGGGAGCCGCCCAGAGTGGCTGGGGAAACTCAGCCAGATGGGCGGGGTATAAATAATAAATTATTATTATTATTATTATTATTATTATTATTATTATTATTATTATTATTATTATTATTGGTGAGCATCAATAAGGAGTGCTTTGATGCGCAAGGATGCCACATTAGGGATCCCAGTACTGTTATGTCAAAATTGGGATAAGATCCAGATGAATTATAGCTCAGTTGGTTAGAGCATGGTGCTGATAACACCAAGGTTACAGGTTCAATCCCCAAACAGGATGGCTGCATATTCCTGAATTGCAGGGGTTGGACTAGACAATCCTCAGGGTCCCTTCCAACTCTACAGTTCTATGATTCTATGAATAGAATAAGACTCCAGCCTGCAAAGAATCCACAAAATTTCACCATAGGAAGGGCTGCATTTGCCACCAGCCATGTTCTATCATGGAGTTAGCATAATGTTTGATTCTCCTACCTGCACCTTGCGATTGTCCTGTTGCTCAGCTCATCAAAGGTCTCACATCAGAAGCATGTGATTATAGTTGAGAAAGTATATCAAACCAATTGTCCCTGATGCGCAAAATCTGAACCTTTCAGCAGCCATTTTTCAATGCAGTCAACATGTCGCTTGATGCCACATGAGAGCAACAAGCGTTTCTCAAAACGATGCTGCAAACTGACCCAAAGCTATGGTGCCTTTTGCCAAAATACCTAGTGAGAATTTTTATAGCCAGCATTTCAATCTGACCTGCCCATAGTGCAAAGAATATGCAGATGCAGCCTGCCTCATGGGGACAGAGGTGTGGGCTGACAGATGGAAGAGCCATGGATTCTAGACTGTTGAGCTGCAGAGGAGTAGAAAAAGGACAGGCATCGTATCTCCTGGGAGCACAACCACCATCTAGAGAGCTTAGGCAAAGTCGCTTTTTTAGAAGCACTTCAGCAGTAAGTTTTGTGCCCCCAAAGTAAGTTTTGGGCTATTTTAAGTTATCGGTTTTTGCCACCCAGTTTACAATACAGACTGTTTGCCCAACTCATGCCACTGTAGCATACTCAATCACCATTACCAGCTAAAAGCACAGCTGAGTCATTCTTTTTCTCAATTCAGATTGAAGCTGATTTGGGGGGGTGTGCATCAAATGAAATGACAGGACATATACAAGATAGATATGGATTGTGGCCAATATCCATTCCCAAACCAGCGCTGCGGGCACAATGGATGCAGAGTTAGTGGGAGTGATTACACAGCCTTGGTCTTTTGATGCTACTGACACTGATATGTGAGCTCCAAGAAGTAAAAAGATCGGTTAATTATCCAGGAAACAGAACCCTTAAAACAGTTTTGAGATCTGCACACAAAGAGCAGCAAAAGAGAGAAAGTTGGTGGGGAAAAGCAAATAAAATCAAAACAAACAACTGAAACAATGTAAAGTCTTTCAAAAACTAAATCATTTTAAAATTCTGCTACCAGGTGAAACCAGCAACTGAGTCTGCTAAGCCCAGAGGGGTCTCTAGGAGTGGGGGCATGGCAACAGCTGGCTGTTCATCTGTTGCCTGTTTTTGTTTTTAAAGAATGATTTGTAATCAGACCGACTGAAATAAATGAAACTTCAATTAGTTATTATTTCAATTGGCATTATCTAACCATGAGCAAATCTGGATCCAACCCATTTTTTATTGTTTGGTATTTGAGTTTCTCTTACATCTTGGGAATCAGGGAGCAGCAGAACAGCAGTAGCAGATGATGATGATGATGATGATGATGATTAATTCATTTCATTTCTATACCACTTTATATTTTTTAAGGGGGGATCTCAAAGCAGATTACAACACATTAAAACATTAATTCAAACAATCCAGAACGAAACATTACTTAAGAAATGTGGTGGTGGTGTTGCTTATTTGACAGTGAAAAACGAAGGCTGCATCAGTAGCTAGGAATTTTGATGGCGCCTCCATTTTGAGAAGCAGTCTACTTCTGATTACCAGATGATCAGTGCTGGATTTACGTATAAGCTAAACACACTATAGCTTAGGGTCCCACTCTCTTGGGGGGCCCAAAAAAATTAAAGGAAAAAAGTGTTTGCATTATTAAGTTTGTTATGAATAAAAGAATCATTTTAAGTTAGAGCTTAATAATTATTTCACTATTAATATACTTCTTCTTAATTGTATTTCACTATTAATATACTTCTTAACTGTATTTCAATTCAACAATTACTTTGATAAAATACATATTTTGTTATGTGCAAATGGCTTTAGATACCTATTAGGTCCATAAATTACCATATAGCACATATTCAACACAAAAAACGACAATTTGCTGTTGACAAAGGACAGCTGGACATATAAAGGGCCCCATTACCTTCAGTAGCTTAGGGCCTCATCAAACCTAAATCTGGCCCTGCAGATGATGGGTACAAAATGATGGGCAAGAGCTTTTTGTCCTGCTAAGTCCTTCCTGTGTGCATCCCATAGGAACCAAGGAAGTTGCCTTATCCAGAATCAGACCAATGGTCCATCTAGTTCAGCGGTGTCTACACTGACTGGCAGAGGCTTTCCAGAGTTTCAGAGAGGAAACTCTCCCAGCCCCACCTAGAGATGCTGGGGACAACATTTGGGACCTTATGCATGCAGGGTTAGGTTTTTGAGTCACCCCTGTGCTGGAAAGGAATTCCTCTGCATCAGAAAGGAAGTTGAGGGTTGAAGGCAAACAGCAATCCTTGGTCAACTGGTAGCTGAGATCAGTGGCAGGAAGCAGCAGATTAGTCATCACCCAAGGGCAGGTTGATTTGTTCCATTTCTTTTTCAGTGTGATTAAGGAAGAGCACTCTCCAGTCTGTGCAATGCATAGTGTTTGTGTGGATTTGTCAGAGGAGAGAGGGAGAGTATTTTCTACATGCACATAGCCTAGGGTTGCCATATTTCCAAAAGTGGAAATCCAAACAAAGGTGTTGAGCTTCTTCTGTATCAGAAGAAGAAATTTGTAGTTTGTCTGCTTTTAAGCAACTTTTCAATACAGCTAATCAATGTTACAGTATCTGTATTTTAACCCCCCCCCCCTTTTAGTATCAAAAAATAGTTTTCCTGTGCGTTTTTGTGTGCACTGTTTGTGTGTGAATGTTTGTGTACCCTTACAGTGAATATTTTCTCTCTTTTTCTCTCCTTCTGCAGCTCAGAAGTAAGGGATAGCTCAGTCAGTAGAGCATGAGACTCTTAATCTCAGAGTTGTGCGTTTGAACCCCATGTTGGACAAAAGATTCCTGCATTGCAAAGGGCTGGACTAGATAATCCTTGTGGTTCCTTCCTACTCTATGATTCCATGATCAGGGCTAGAAAATACCCAACTAAAAACAAACACTGAGTAATTTATAACTTAGATGTTGGGGCTTTAAGAGAGAAAAGATAGATATTCTAAGACTTGGGATGAAATCATAAGTACACGCACACAAATTAACTTCTACTCAGACAGCAGGCACATTGCTGTAAGCTTTCTGACTGCTTCTTGAATGTTCAGTGCTGCAGATTTCATTTCATTTTTATGTGACCATTAAAGAACAATACAAAACAATATTAAGATTAACAAAAAACAAACAAACAAAGCCCTGTTGAATTCACCCACACACTCTCCCCATCCCTGTAACTCATAATCTTCCAGTGCTGTTGTGGAGTATATAAATGCAGCTCCTGCCTCTGAATTTAATAGCAGCATGGTGGGGACTTTTTTTTTTGTTTTGCTTTTGGCCTTCATCTCTGCCAGGCAGCTGTAATCTAATCGCACTGCTTTAGCAGCCATCACTTTTCCTCCCACACTGTCACATATGCCATCACATTGCATCACAGATTCCGAAAGTATGCCCAATAGGTGTAATATGCTAGGATCTTTCTCTGTGACACATCCACAGATTTCCAATGCTTGCCTTTGTTCTACGCATTCAGAGAGACCAAAATAACAAAAGCAGACAGGCGGCAGGATTCATAGGGGCAGCAGATCCCAGTGTCGATATTTACTCCCCGCCCCCCTTGTTCTTGATGTAGATCTTCACTCACCCCTTATTCCATGGCAGGGAGGGGGGTGCCATTTTGTGGTTCTCCTCAGGTGCCAAAATGTCTTGGGCCAGCCCCAGCTGTGTGGAATGAATTCATACAGCTCCTCTTCCTCTGATGTTTACTGCCTGCTAACTAGCAAGTCAGACTGTGTGCCTCTCAGAGGTTGCCAGCCTTTGAGGTCCTGTGGTCACATTTGCAAATCTGGGGAACTGTTGCGGATGCCCCTACACAACCCACAACCAAGCATACAGCACAACCTATCGTACTGGCTACAGCAGAATGCTTCTTCCAAGCCAAAATTCAATCAGAGAAGGGAGACCTCTGTGGGCACATTTCTACCTGCTGGCACCATGTTGGTGATCCCTGGCCTGTTAGGGTGTGGTTTGCTCTGGAGCAGTATCTTACATATTGCTGCTGCCATGTGCTCGCAGTTGTCATGACTCACTCTGGTACTGCATGTTTTTGTCATCTCTGTTGGCAGCTAAAATTGGCACAAACATGTCTCCATTGCTTTCAACATCTCTGTCTTGCCTAGTCCTTGAAGAATCACAAAAAAAATCCTTTAAATTCTGGCTTGATTTTTTAATATATATATTTTTAGTATTGTCTCTCTGTAACTTAAGTATGTTAGCATATTTATACATACAATTACTAAATCAAAGCAGATAAAAAGACATCCCCTTAACCCGGAGACTTTGAGAAGCACAAGAATAGCTCAAGAATATATTGCTGCCTCCATAAAATCAGCACAGTACAACAAACTGATCAGCTGATGTTTGTGCCCCACCCAAAAACTGATTTGTGTCCTGGTATAGACAACCAAGATGTTTGTTAAAAGATAGGAAGGGATGGGATAAGAGAAAGTCTCAGAGAAAAGCAAAATATAAGCATGCTAGTTTTCCTAGTCTAGAGGAGACATCTCAGCATGATGAACCTGTTGACCAGTATATTGTGATAATGAATCTCCTAGATAGTCTTTATCCCAGGTCAGTGACCATGAGCTTATATATAGTTCTTCCTTTTCTCCCTAAAATTCATAATCCCTCCCAAATGAGTCGACCAGGATAAATCCATGATCAAAACAGAACTAGTCAATGTGGAGACCCAAGGCTTGCAGTGCTCCTGCATCCACAGTGAGATGATCCAAGGAGGGGGGGGGCATCTTTATCTATTCTGTGTTGCAGCCTTTTTGACCCAGACTAGTTAATGTATATGGTACAGAGCAGGACCAGATTGCCATAGAAAATGAACTCACTAGCTAAGGCATCTCCTGAAGACTGGTGTAGTGAGGACAAGGTAGAAACTGGGTGTTCCTGGTGCTACGAGAGCCAGCTTTTCACTGTGTGAATTTTAATAGGATTCATTTGTCAGCTGAGAAATGCAAGTGAATCCAAAGTCCCACATCTCCTCTTTAAAAAAAAATAGCCACAAGCATCACTGTCAACCTTTAGCTGAACAGCTTCCAGAGTAGTCTGAGAGATGACAGATTCCCATCAGTCCCAGGCAGCAATGAATTATAAATACACCACCAGCTCTCTGCCACCTGACAGGGTAGTCCTTGAGTCCTACAACTTGTGAGGGAAGGAGCTGTCAACTCTAAATTTGTGCAGAGGCACATGTTATATAAAATGCATTAATCTTTGACCCCTTAATCGATCGCCACAAGTGTAGCGTGGCCAAGCCAAATCAACCTGAAGGAACTACATCAATGTGTGCTCAAAATGCTTATAGTGCAATCCAACCCCTTTATAATTAACTGGAGTTTTGCCATGGAATGCCATGAAGAGTGGGCTGTGAGTTAACCAACATTAGACTAGCTGCAGGAATCCCTCTCAAACAGGCTTACAGCTGAGACATCGGCACAGGGGCAGCCAGATAGCATAAATGGATAGGGAGGAAGTTGTGTTTCTTTCCGTGTGTGTGTGTTTCAAAGCAGCACGTGTTAGAAGATTCTTTTAAATATTTAAAATTCAAGTGACTTTTCAATATCACAGGCAAATTACCATATCTATAACCGAGTGTAATACCCAACACTAAATTAAACACAGATTTAAAAATGATGGTGGGGGACAACGTGGGGTGGGGTGGGGGTTGAAGACCTTTAAAAACATAATTTGGTACAGGTGTGAAGGAAACACTGCTTCCCCATCTCCATACTCCCTCTTATTTAAAAATTTAAAAATTGTTTTAGAATGTTATTTTGTAAACCACCTTAAGAATTTTGGCTGAAAGGAAGTTATACATAATGCAAAATAAGTGTATATAAATATGCGGTAAATACATACAGCCATGGCCACATTCACACCATATTTTTAAAGAGCTATGATACCACTTAAAAAAGTCATTGCTTCCCCCAAAGAATTCTGGGAGCTGTAATTCGTTAAGGGTGCTGAGAGTTGTTAAGAGGCCCCTATTCCCCTCACAGTGCTGTGATGTGTTTCCCAAAGTTCCTCTGAAGAGGGATTGGTTGTTAAACCACTTTGGGAACTGTAGTTCTGGGAAGGGAATAGGGGTCTCAGCACCCTTAAGAAACTACAGTTCCCAGAATTCTTTTGAGGAAGCCATTACTTTTTAAAGTAGCGTCATAGCGCTGTACATCTGTGGTGTGAATGTGACCACAGAATGAAAAGGGGGTTGGCCAGGATATGAACAGGATAAGCTCCAAAGTTAGAAATTGAATGTTAATCCTATAATGAGGCATGCGGGCATAACCATACTCCCTCCCTTGCTTGCATTGTTGCTGACAGCAGTATGCTCAATGAATGGGCTGAGGGTGCAGGATGCTGCTCGTTGTTAAAGCTAAACAGGTCTCATTCTGGTCAGTGCCAGGATGGTATACTCATATAGGCCACTCTTGAAGGAAGAGTAGCATATAAATGTATGAAGACAGAGTCTGACAAGACGAGAGCTCCCCCATTAATTCAAAAGACAGATCTTCAATTAAATTACCCTCATAATGAGAGAAGCTTCCAAACTGCTTATTTGTGGGCTTTTGTAACAATATGTATCTATCAAGGCACAAAATGCCGCAGGCTTCTCAGATCTGACAGTCCTGTATCTTCAGGATATGAGAGTCCTAGGTCTGCTAGTACCATGCTGAGAACTTAGTTCATGTTTTATTTTGGGATTTTGCAGCTCTACTGTTCTTTCTGGTGCAGCAAACCAGATTTGTCAGCATGGTCCAGTCTTTCTTTTTTTCCATAAATAGCCTCCTCAAGTAGAGAATGTTGGAATATTAGGCAATGGTAACAATCCACCCATAACCAAGGCTCTTTCTTATCACTGGTTGGATAACACTTTTGGTAGGGTTGCCAGATGCCTGAGACAGGCCAGAACAGCACAGGAAATTGCTACCTTATACAGTGTCCAGGCCAACTATAATGTTCCAGAATAAACTGGTAAACATATTTTGAAACCATTTTGGAGCTGTCAGTCACAGGCCCTCCTGGCCTTCATCTGTGACTGCTCTGATTCGCTTCCCTGACTGCAAGGCTGAAGTTAGTTTCTCTTACTTTCCAGTGGTGCCGAAGCCTGAAATAAAGTACAGATATTTGCACACCTCTGATCTTCTCAAAAATATTTGGATCATGTCCAAATTATGTCTCCTTCAAGATATCCTAGCATTGTGT
Organism: Podarcis vaucheri; assembly: GCF_965113315.1. NCBI lineage: Eukaryota > Metazoa > Chordata > Lepidosauria > Squamata > Lacertidae > Podarcis > Podarcis vaucheri. Next base: position 56,541,027 of record NC_138760.1, on the reverse strand, counting down.
CCAGACCAAACCATTTTTGCATAAGGAATTTTCACAGTGTTCCAATTCCAATTGTATTCTTTCACTTACCGTACTTATTATAAAACATTCTGCACCAGTCCCAGTGAGGTTTGCAACCTTGAAATAAATATATTAATAAGAACATAATCTTTCTAACAGAAAGTTGAATAGTAATCCACAGGTGACTGTCCACTAGTTTTTCCACCAGCAACCTAACTTTCTACTGTGTTTGCTTCTGGCTGGGCCAACTGGCATTGCGCCCAGGAGGAACAAAACTAGCCGATTTTGCTAGGCTGCCCCAAAACATTTTGCTTTCCCAAATATTTTGATGTGTGCATCAGGATCTTTTGCAGAGACAGAGAAGGGATGCTAAGGTACAACTCTCTGGTTCCTTGCAATGCTGCAATGAATCCTGAGCCACACCTCACCATTTTGGCATTTCTAAATACATTCCTGCCCCCAAAGCAAATGTGCAGGGTGGTCCTCCATTTAAGCTCTCTATTTTGCATCCCAGATCCCTTCCACAGTACTGCAGCCGGTTGTGGATAATGCCATTATATTGTTTACTCAATAGGTGGCGCTGGACTTCGTTGTATTTGGGTGGAGTTAGCCTGTTTCTGTTCTTGCTTAAGAGATTTTGCGGTAGCACTGCACAGCCACAGAGCTGCCCTCCCAACACCAGTGTTGCTACATCTTACTTAGATGGTGCTGGGGTGAGGTAAGGCAGTAGCAAGGTCAGAGATGTTTCAATGTGCTGGGACAGGCACTGCATTCTCTCCACCAGTGAATGCACACAGCCACTGCTCTGCTCCACCTTAGTGCTGTCCAGGTAAACCATAACAATGCCAGTGTTTGGGAGGATGGCTCCAAAGCAGAGGTTGGTATGGCCATCTGTCAGAGATGCTCTGGTTGTGATTCCTGCATTGCAGGGTGTTGAACTAAGTGATCCTTAGGGTTCATTCCAACTCTACAATTCCATGATTCGATGACTCTGCCCCACCATACTGACCACTAGTGGCCTTCTCTGGCACAGCTGATCTTACCAAATCTCACAACTGTTAAGTTTTTCCAGCAAATGAAATGTTATTTAATCTTGATATGCATTAAAAACATGGGTGTGTGTGCAACCATAGTATTAGAAATCCCCACTTGACCATGAATTTTTTACTGGGTTACTGCCTCTCAGCCTAACCCAGCTCACAGGAGTGTTGTGGAGATTAAATGAGGATCAGGAGAACTTTGTACAGTACTCCACTTTGAGCTCCCAGAGAAAAAAGGTGGATGGGGTATTAATGCAACAAATAAAAATAAAGAAAGAAAGATGGGTTGTGGATGGGTAGATAGACATACAGAAGAAATTCTGATTATCTTAAGGTCAGGAGCGTGTGGTTGTATATAAAACTCCTAAATCTAGCTCACCTAATGAGATGTGGGAAATGACTACAAGGTGAGCCGATTTTAATATCTGTTTTTATTAGCAGCATACTTAGGAACTGTACTAGTGGCCTCAATCCAGGTTCTAGCAGGCAGCTGTCTCCATCACAATAATGCATCACCCCAATTGACACCACTAAGTAGCCCTTGAGTGGCATTCCTGCAAACTACTTACATAGCTAATGCTGAACCAGCAGCTACATTAGGGGTGTGTCTGTGTGTGTGTGTGTGTGTGTGTGTGTGTGTGTGTGTGTGTGTGTTCAGACATGGCAGGCCTCACTACCACCTGTGAAATATTTCGCTCTACTATCTAAGGCTACTTTGATGCAGGTCAGTTTTGCAATATGAAAGCTGGTCGTCTCAAAAATTAATCAGAGCTGTTTGAATGCAAAATTTCCTCGGACTATCCAGAAGTTGTACTTGATCCAATTTTTTAAAGGGGCCGGGGAGAAAACATGCATCCTCTCATTATTACTTATTACGTTGTGAAAGCCAAGGGCTAGCGTGTAGCAAAAGAAAAAATCAACTAAAAACCCAAATGAAATATGGTACGCCTCTTAGCAGTTTGCATGTCGTCGATATAAGCCAGAGAATCCACCTTTTATAGCAAATGTATTGCTTATCCATTATTTTCCATGCCCTTTATTTTGTTTTGTTTTTTACTAATGAAATCAAACAACAAAGGAAGCTACTGCAAAAGTATAGTTCTTCCCACCTAACTTCTAGCAAGTATCTTTCTGTGAGATGTGGTAAAGTATTCATGAGTTTCCAAAAAAAGGAAGCAGACTGGGCTTCCTAAAATAGAGAATAACAGATTATGTTATAGAGATGATTCGCTGTTGCATCCAGCACCACTGTACTCTCCATACAGAGACACAGAGATTATATCTTCCCAGACATGTTATATTTAGAAACCTTTAAAAAACATAGGATGTAGTATGTCTTCCCTATTCTGTATTTTGAAGGAATTGTATCCGTGGAGAAAAATGAGATGCACTTATCGCTCCTAGCTCAGGCTAGGATTCAGTTCCCAGCCTTTTATTTTAAAAGACAGCAGCAGTGGGGCCTGGCTATAAAAATTCAGAAATGACAAGTCTCCTAAGGCTGAAAATTCTATTTATGTTTGTCCTTCAGAGGATCCTCTTTATGGCAGAAATAATTAGTACACTCACCTCACATCTCCAAGCAGTGAAAAATTCTAGGAGCACAGGTTTGGTTTCCTTTGGAAGGAAGTCACTGGAGGCTTATTAACATTGTATAATATTTGCAGATATACATGTTGAGCATAGATGAATGCACACAATTTAAGCACTTCTGCAGACAGACACAGTCCACTGCTCCCACTTCAGATCTGTAAACAGAGGCATATTTAGGGCAGTGCAACCAGTCCCGCTGTACTGATCCTAGGGGGCGCCGCAGAGCGTCACAACTATGATGTAGCAGTGAATTGAGCAGAACAGAAAGCAAGAAGCCGGGGGGGGGGATTTTGGGCTCACACAGGAAGCCAGTGAAATTTGAAAGACCAAAGTCTTTCTCTGCTCTAGAGCCTCAGATGCTTACAAAACCCAAAATCAATTTTCTCTTTCTCCCTCCCCGCCTCCCGAAACTTCAGTCTGCTCTTATTTTCCTTCGCAGACACCTATGGATGATGTCATCCTTAGCTAAAGTGGGGTGAAGTAGAATAAACTTGCTCATTTACCAAAAAGGCTCTCCACTTCCAGAGGAGTCTCCAACTGTTTCACACTCATTGTAGGCAATTTACCTGTAATGGCCCTAACAAAGATATTTCCCCAACTTCTAAAAGCCATGAAGACAGTCTTCCACAGCAATGGGAAGAACATAAGAAGAGCCCATCTGGTCCAGCATCCTGTTTTCACCATGGCCAACCTACGGGAAACCCTCAAGCAAGAGCCCTTTCCCCTCCTCTGCCTCCCAGCAGCTGGTATTCAATACTGGTATTCAGTACTTCTGACTCCATCAACCCACTTCCTGTCCAAACTCCTGAATGTTACAACATACAGCATAACCCAGAGAGGAATGTTCAGCAAAGAATTCAAGGCTCTGTATGGTGCCTATAAGTGAGTGCTAACCCATCTCCATCCATAGCAGGGCTATAACGATGCCTGGTAGAATATTAAGTGTGATCTAATATTGGATATGGAATTTTTGGCTCCTGGAACATCCTCAGGATGGTTTTAGTTAGCTGCAGCAGAGACATGGGGCACTAGCAATTAGAAATGTAGGAGTCTCTGGCCCTGTCAGGCAGCAGCTGTGCCAGCCCTACATGTGTTCCAGGCATGTCTTGGGCACAATCTAGCCACAATTAAGCACTTTTAAGACCCAAGGATTCCAATGGGGCAGTTACTTATGTGTAAAAGAAAATTTTAAGAAACTCCTATTACAAGCAATAGCAGTGGAAAGCGCTCAACCTTAGCTGGATTGTGTTCCAACAATGCAGTCCATCTACTTCATTATACTAACCAGAGCATCTGAATTTTCCCACCCTCCATAAAAAATAAAGAAGAGAATGGTTTAGAAATGTGGTCAGACACATTTCTCTCTCTCTCTCTCTCGGCACATAGTTTATTTGCCATTTACTTTGTTTATATCATGCGAACTAAAAATCTCGTTTTTAAAACTTGGCCTCTTCCCCATCTCCTAGCCTCACTACTCAAAATAATCTTTTTAAAATACGGAAAAATCTGTGATATTGAGAGACAAATGCAGCTGGAGCTACTCCAGTAGCAGCAGCTGAGCAGACTGCAGGAAAGGGCAGTGAAGTTTGGCCAACTCTTAGGAACATTCCACTTTATATTATATTTTCTGCTTTTAACTTCCACATCTGCAAATACAGTTGTGATGAAAAGAAACAGTAAAAATGAGAGTTCAGATCTGGGCACCATATGCACTGAAATGCATGTTTAACCAAGGGAATACTATACTTAGTTGAGGTCAGCAACTGTTTGATCATGTGGGAGTGGTCCGGCCCTAAAAACCAAGGAGAGTACAACTCTATGCACACTTACCTGGAGTAATTCCCATTGAACTCTACAGACCTTACATCTGGGTAGACAAGTACAGAATTGTGCTGTAACAGGTTAAACTTTGATTAATTGACTGAGACACGAGTCCAATAGAAGCTTCCCAATGTTGGGAACTCACACCACGGGGAAATAGGTACAAAGACCACAGCCACATGGGTGGGGCCAATTGCAAGGGTCTTGGCAGCTCAGTCAGCATTCTTCTTGCCAGCAAGGAAGAATGCAGTTGACCCTGTCCCTAACATAGTCTCAGAATGCTAGCTATATACCATGTCAGACCTTTGGTCTACCTGGTTCAGTATTGTCAGGACTGACTGGCAGAAACTCTCCAGGCTCTCAGGCTGGGTCTCTCCAGCCCCACCTAGAGACACCAAGGATTGAACCTGGGACCTTTTCCATGTAGAGCATATCCTCTACCACTGAGCTATGGCCCTTCCCTGAAAGCAGCTCCCATGCAGGTGTGTGTATGGGCATGTTGAAGCTTCTAGTTTTTGTGGGGCTGTATTTGTGACCTCCTGCATATATATAAGAATCACTTCCATCTCTCCACCCACTTTTGACTGTGACTCCACCTACTGCTTGCATGTGGACCCTAGAACCCTGCCACACAAGGGAATGTGGCCCTTAGACTACAACAGGTTTCCCACCCCTTCTGTAAACAACACCGTAGCCATTCTATGAACTGCACAGCGGTTTGTAAACATATCATCTTTCAGAACGTTCTAGTTCTGCTTCAGAGATGCCTCGAGCTCATTAAAGCCTTTTGGAATAAATGCTTTTGAACTCCCAGATCGTTCAGAGATTGTCCAGCCTGTCAGCCTGTCGTCAAACACAGAAGCTGTGGCAAAATAAAGGAACAGTTTAAAAGCCTCCCCATATTTGAGGCAATTCATCCGTGCAATAGTGGTCCCAGTGTCCATCCTCGTGGGGCAGACCTGACCCTTGGGAGGCTATCGCTGACAATGAAAGGAGAAATCAAATCTCCTCTGTCTTTTGGGAGTAACTGGGACAGAGGAGGTGGGGGAGGGAGACGACACAGAGAGATGGTGGGAGCAGGAGACACAGCAGCAGAGCGAAGGGGAGTCTAGGAAGCATGACATCTAAAGATTACTGCAGATGTTTTCATCATTATGGGGGGGGGGGTTTGTTGGTGCCTCTTTGCCCAGAGAAGCAGTGGGAGAGGAAATATCCTCTTCAGTTCTAATTACAGCTGGACATTGACCATGAAAGATGATGACAATACTAAGGGCATTTGTACGAGAAGGCTAGCAAGCTGTTGTTCCCCTTTTCCAAATTAACTCCTGGCGTCCTTGCCGCTCTTAGATTCCTGTCGGCAAGGGCCACGCCGCACAGCAATATTTAGGGAAACATTCTCAAGGTCTTCATTCGCATTCGTTACCCATTTCCATCCTTAATCACACACTTATTTCCACTAATCAGTTAAAGGGTTGCATTTCCCCGCTCTTTCAGAATGTGTTGTACAGATGGAATGGGAATTCCAGTCCCATGAAGAGACTGTTATGCAGAGTGAGGTGGTCAAATATCTACTGCTAGGTGGGCAGGCAGGGGTGTTGCTGGGTACTTAACAGGGCACAAGTGCCTGTGCATGACATTTGCATATGCTGATTTATATATACATACATATGCAGAATTAGGTCTCTGAGGAAATTAAGATGTGGGTGGGTGGATTTTCAAGGGAATGTTTAATTGTGTTAAGCTGTTAAAAAGGGGGGGCAGATGAGTCAGCACCTGATACAGAAAGCTGAGGGCTCCATCTCCCAAAACCACCCCTGGAAAGACGGGGCTATAATTTGGACTGCTTAAATTAGAAAAGACCTGGCACCAGGGGCAAAAAGGGTTAGATTAATGACTAGTTTAGCACACATGTAGAGCTTTTTGCACTCTCACACACACCATGTCTAAAGTGGTACAGTCCGTAATTCTGCCATCTCAGTCTACTAGCTAATTCTGAATAATCGGTATAGGAGTTACTTAGATTAATTCATGCTGAATAGAGTGATATGAGGAGGCAGGGGCATAGCTCAGGGGTGAAGCACACACCTTGCATGCAAAAGGTCGCAGGTTCAATCCATGGGGAAGTCTCCTTCCTGAAACCCTGGAGACCCACTGCCTGTCAGAGCAGATAATACTGCACTAGATGGACCAAATGTCTACCTTGGTAGAAGGCCCTTTCTTCTGTTCCTTACACTACAAAGCTGTGTTTCCTGTGCTAGGTTCACTCTCCTTTCAGACTCACCCCATCCAAAGGGAGGGTGAGCAGAGGCAGCCAAATCATGGAACACATTGATATTTTTCTTACCCCCCCCCCCAAAAAAAAAGGCTTTCAATCAACCTTTGCAAAATGAAAGATGGTCGATCTGGATTCCTTCAAACCTACAAAAGCCTTGTATCTTGCCGAAGTAAAACCCAACATGACTGAAACCACCTCTGTACACAAGGCTTGCCGAGCTTGGCTTCCCTCTCCCACAGTGGAGGGCTGACCACCCTTCAGCATCCACAGAGGAGAGAGTCGGCTCTGATTGTTTCTGTTCCAAAAGCATAGCTGCTGCCAGCCAGGGGCCATTGGATCCCCCTTATCGACCACCTCTAACCCCTAATTACCACAGGGCTGATAAGACAGGCAGACTGTGGATAGCCCTGACAGTCCCCAGGCCTAGACATCAGGGAGACTGGAAGCCAAATTGGGCCAAGCAAAGAAGCCCTTTGCAACGCCACCTTAAAATGGATGTTTTCAAAATGATTGACCTTCAAGGAACTCTTTCCTTGTCAACTTGTTTGCTGAGGGACATCTGAACGTGGCAGCAGAGGATTTGTGGGGATTTTTTTTTCTCAGTTCATTGAGAGCTCTGAGTTGGTAATCTGAAGGACCCCAAAGACGACTTCTGCAAATTGTAAGGCAAGATCCATAGCAGTGGCTGGCCCAACTGCTTTTTGTCTTCTTCCTCCAATGAGCATGTTTTCACCGAAGAACACCTAGAAAACTTGAGGAAAGTGAAGGCCCCCTTGGAACACTGGTTGTGAATGTGTTTAGACAATAGGGAAGGGAACATAGCTCCAACTCCCTGGGGCCTGGGTGCCTGAGCACCCACAAAATTCCCCATGAGGGGGCTGAGCACCCACAAATAAGCACACTGCATGACACCCATGGCCCCAGGGCCAAGTTGGCATTCTTGGAAGGAAAATTGGAAGAGAGAGCTTATACACATTTATTTGGAAAGAAGCCCCACAGAGTCAACTGGACTTCCCCTATGCATATTTACTTAGGAGTAACCACCATGATAGGATCCCCTTGCCCTCTTCCTCTCCTTCCTCCTGTATTTTCTCAAAGCACATGTTCTTTTCAGCAAGCATTCATGGGTCTTTTGCCACCAAAACAGAAACCCCAAACTGTTGGGAGCTTGTAATGAAGACCTTTTGCAATCTATTCCCAACCCCTTTTCTCTTTTAAACTGTTTGTTTCTGTGAGAGCTTCTGTGCCTTTTACAGCAGGCAGAAGTTCAGCAGGTGGAGATGCCCAGCACTGCATCTCCATGCTAGGCAATGCTTTTGCTGTTAAATTTCTGCCTGTCGTGCAACTGTTAGAAACATGTTAGCCTCTGTCAAGCTGGGGGGTGGCTTAAGAAAACTTAAGAAGTACTTCTCCTGGAATTCCCTTCAGCACAGAGTTACTAATATGTGAATCCCATGGAGGCTCCAGATTCAAGTGCAGCCTGCTCTTATGCAGGTGGTGTCAGAAGTAAATCATACCAAGTTCCATGAGACTTTCTCCAAAGCAAGGGTGCATAGAAGCCTTTCACTCACAGCTATGCATGTTATGAATAGGGCCAACTGAATTTAGGAAGATGCTTGCTTAGGATGGATGGACAGACATAGGACGCTACGTGTCTATCTAGCTGACTAGCAGCTGTTCAGCAGACTTTCTGACAAGGGATCTCTTCCAGACCCACCTAGGGATGACATGGATTGGACTGGACCTTTTTTTGTTCTGCTCTGAAGCTGCTCCTGTGCCTTCTTTAATTTGACACACAGAAAGTAATCAGGAGACTTTGAGGTTCTATTAAAGACTGCTGCAAGATTTTGGACAGGAATGCGAGAATGAGCAAGGGCCCCTCCCCCAAACACACACTTTGTAGGTCATACGTTTCTCTCCATGAACCCCTTCTGGAAAACTGTGCTCACCCTTCGGCTGGGTGGAGGGGCTGGAAAACAGATACTGTACTTCATTAATGCAAACATGGGCACAATTTTAAATTTTTCTCCAACAAGATTCAGGCTCCTATCTTTAAGACACAGAAGTGCAAATCCCAAATTGATCTCATGAGGAAATTCAGAAGGGAGGGCATAATAACGCAAAATATTACTTAGAGGCATTATAATTGATTAAATGTGATGACGGTGGTGGTGGAAAGGAAGAGGCAGAGGTATGGACCAATAGAACTCAACCAAAATCAGGCAATTTAAGGTCCTATTGATTTCAGTAGCATTTCTGCTCCGAAGTAAGTCTCGCTGAATTCTCCCTGGGAAGTGTGCACAATGGCGGTCCTGGCCTTTTCAGTTTGCCCCTTTATTTTGTAAATCTGTTACCACCTAGTTTAATTATCAAACATTTTTACATTTTTTTAAAAAATGCACGGCCTTCTTCTTCTTTTAGGTGGCTGGCCTCCTCTCAACCTCCTCTACCTGCTCTATTATTTAGACCTCAAGGGATGGTTCGTTCAAAGAGCTATCTAAAGAAACGTGGAAGAGAAAGGGGAGAGAAGCCAGGAGTTTGGAGGCGTCTCTTCGGACAACATTTCCTGAATGTCCGTTGCAGTTTCCTTGAAATTATTAAAATCTCTTGCGAGATTTCTCAAAACAGATTCACAAAAAAATATTATTTTTAGTATTATTATTATTATTCTGAAACATATAGCAGTGCACACGCACTTTCCTGCAGCAGCAAACAACGAGGATCATCACTATCACGGTTCAGCAACCGGAACGCGGATCACGAGTGTGGTTATATAACATTTTAGGACTGGAAGTGCTTTACAAATATGCCCCATTTCACTTCGCTCGCCGCAACGCCGTTTTCAGGCGATTTAGCTGAGTAAGTTTTGGTTCTCCCGCGTGGGGAGTTAGCGCCCTTGTTCTCCCCACCCGTCACCCCCATATCGTCAACGGGTGGTAATCACGTCAGTGCGAAATAATTTATTTTAACGAGTTTCCCATTTCCAGATGGGGAGCCGGTGTCAGCTGCCGCAAAAACAACAGCTAACGAATTTGTTGGGGCATCCGTTTCTGCAGATTCCTGCCTGCCTGCATAAAGGAAGCTGTAATCTGGGAGAGCTGGTGCCATCATGCTGTTCTTAGTCCTTAGAGTGCTACACAAGTAGCCCTCAGTGTTTTTTCCTTTGACAGGACTACTCTCCAGGAAACTGCGCAAGTCCTGCTTTAGGTCAAGGGCAAAGGGGTGAGCTAAAACCCTTGACGAAGGGCAGGTGATGGGCCAATCAATGGACAACTGGTGAGATCCTGGAGATCCACTCAAAGGGTGGTTTCGCAATCGCACCCGAAACACCCGGTTCCGACGGATCCCGAATCTCCATTTGGTTCCTTGTGGCGCAACGACATCGTGCTATGGCCTGCGACCAATTCACCTTCCTGGCAACCATCAGTCTGATGTGGCAGGACAGCCATATATCCCCTCCGAAAATAATGTGTGGTCAATTTCTGGCACGACTTCGGAAAGAAAGGCGCAAATCCAGAGCTTTGATGAAAGTGGGGGGAACAAGGCTTTTCACGCGGTCGCTTCCAAGGACTCGGCAGCGCTCACTGTGTAAACGTGTGTATTTCCAAACACGTTTCTCCCTCTGCGCGCGCGTCTGTCTCTGTCCCTCCCTCCCTCTGCCTCTCTGTCGTGCCTGGAGGTCAACTCGCAGCCCTCACTATCGTGGGGCTGTCACCCATCTTCTTCAGGAGAGGTTCTTCCTTCCGCGTCTCCTTTCCCCGCCCCCAGTAATCGCCCAGACCCTTGCAAGCCTACAGCACTGAGCTCCAAAAATTCCGTCAAGGCAACCTAAGGTCCGTGGGCCGGATGCGGCCCAATCGCCTTCTCAGTCTGGCCGCGGACAGTCCGGGAATCAGCGTGGTTTTTACATGAGTAGAATGTGTGCTTTTATTTAAAATGCATCTCTGGGTTATTTGTGGGGCATAGGAATTCGTTCATATATTTCCCCCCAAAATATAGTCCGGCCCACCACATGGTCTGAGGGAAGGTGGACTGACCCACGGCTGGAAAAGGTTGCTGACCCCTGGTCTAGGTAAATCATAAAAGGTGGATGAAATGAGGCGCGCTGGAGCAACGGATGCCGAACTCAGACTGAACAGCGAATGGAAACGTTTGCAAGGCTTTCAAAAGTCACTCGGTTTTAAAATAAAATAACGACAATCGCGATGTCAATCTTTATAATGAAGCCTCTTAACCTCGACGGCACGCAGTCTTTTTTTTAATCAAATGGCTGAGAGACGTGATAAATTAAACTCTGTAATGCGAGTTCTCCATTTCCTTGTCCCATTCCACGGCTAGCTAAAGCAGCCCTTCCTAGTGACCACGCTCTCCCCTCCCGGCTTATTCCTGCTTTGATCCGAATTCAGGGATGAGACGGATCAAAAAAAACATTTATTTCTCGCGGAGTTGCTAGCAGATTATTTTTTTAAAGTCCTTTAAAGAGAATTGCAGGGCTGCAAACGCGATTCTTTACTTAAGCGGGGCTGTTTTTGATCCGAATTGGCTTCGCTTGCGGGGAAACCCGAACATACTTTATTTGTGTGCAGTGGTGGTCCATCTAACGTGTTCTCTGAGCAAAACGGTCCTCTGGTTGGTTTCAAACAGCCGATCATCTTACGAACTAAATCTTAGCATCGTGTGTTATACGTACATGCAAGGCTTGGAAGTTCAGTCTCACGGAACTCGGTGAGTCTTACTTCCGAGTAAACACGCGTAAGGATGGGTGCCAGAAGGACCGTAGAAGCGGAACTCACTGGAGGACATCACCCTTCCCTCCGGATGACGATTCACTCTCCCAAAATCTATTGGGCTACTTTATATCCACAAAGTCGCAATCTGTGGACTCCAGTCAGCTATAACTTGGCTGACTTGACAAACAGACTTCTCATGTCCCTCACACCTTCCTTGCGATCAAGGGTGCCAACTTGAATAAAATATTTGGGGGGGGGAGCAGGTAAGTCCCACCCCGTATCATCGATCACATGACACGGTGCATATACACTCTCTATTTGAATGGCAATGGCCATCGACTTTGGGGGAGGACCCCTCAAATATTTCAGGGGCAGCGAAAGGACCTCGGCCCCTAGGAGTTGGCTCCTATGCTTGAGATTCAGGATCTTATAAAGGCTGGGCAGGCTTTTCAAACTGCAATGTGCTCGTTTTAAACAAGCCGCGGGATAGAATATTATGACCTAACTCCGCATCCCTTCCTGTCCCCCAAAGAGCGGAACATGCTGGAAACTGAATTTTTCATCCCGATCATTTGCATTCCATTCCTGTTCCTTTGATCCCAAGAGATTAAATCAGGATCAGATTATATTTCTGGTGCTGAAAGCATTTGTCGGTAGTATGTATCAGCAGACGCAATTATTTCACAAATCGAAGGCAGGCTTTAATTTTGTCACACACAAGCTATGGATGCGTTTTACCCGACCTTATGCGACCGGGTTGGGGAGATTTCACTGCTTTATATAAACAAATTAAAACAGAAGTAGCGAAATTTAAATCCTGTCCTGTTCTACACGTTTTAAATCGCGTTCAGATCCGGTTGGCAGTATTTTTGGTATGGTTTTTCCGAGGGAGGACGATTCATCAATAACCCGTTGTTAAATCTGTTTTCTTGGGAATTTAGTCCAATTGACTTTGATGGAAATGTCTTCAAAGTGACCGATCATGTGCTAAGAACCTTGTTTTCGGAGTTTCCCTCACCTTCCGTAATAAATCTCTTTCCACAAGTTATGAAGATCCTAACCTTATCAGACGCTTTAAAAAGAATTAAGAGCCCCAAGCTACTGTGTCGACATTTAAAAATAAAAACAAATGTATTTAGGCATGACTAGTTGCACCGGAATGAAAATTAATATTGGCATTAGATGTCATGGAATTGCATTGCTGAAGACAACAGAAAGGGAGTAGATATAATACGAAATGCTTTCTACACTTCCAAAATTCCTATTCCAGCAAACGATACATTGGCAGAAGCCTCCTCTCTCCCTATATCTCATTTTCGCCGGACTGAATGTAGTGGCTCTCGCTTTCAAAATCTTACTAGTGTCTTAATGGTTACGTCAAGGAGACTTATCAATTTCTACTGAAGATCGAAGTAGTCAAAATCCAATGAATAATTAAGCCTACTGATATAAAGCACCTTATTCTGCCTCCCAGAATTCTCCGCTTTTTATTTTACATTTTAAGAATATCACGTAATTGTATACCGTCTGTAAATTTTATTCATGATATCCTCGGTACTGGAATACTTTTTAACATAAAGGTTTCTGAATGGCGAGTTGATAGTTTTAATAGGACAAAGCACCAAGCTTAGACACGTCACTTACACCTTGGGGAAAAGTTCTGTAGAAGAAAGTGGGATTATACATCCTGGTGTTGAAACATTTATTCTACCGTCATAGATTTCAGTTGATTTATTCCTCAACTACTGTTAAAGAAAAACTGGTGGACCCTATTGCAACAACAACCACAAAGCAGAACAAAACAAAACAAAATCTCAGAGGTAAGTCCCGTTGCTTTATACAGTATGCTGCCTTACTTCCATGTAAATATGCTTAAGACTGCAGCTTTGTATGTTTGTGTGTGTTTTAAATAAATAGTTGTACTGGAATATACAAGGGATACCCACGCTAAATAACGTGCCTGTGGAACTGTAAGGAAGCCACCCTTGAAGCGTGTCCTCCGCTTGACTTTCTCCAAAGACCTGCACGAGTTTGGCTGAGGACAGACTGATCCCAGTTGACATTCCCACCTCCCACCGCTCCTATGGTCTCCTCCAAAGCTTGCTTTCCTAACTGGATGCAAAGGAAAAGAGGTTAGAGAACGACGGTAGCACCAGGGATCAAGTCACCCACCATCTCCCCATCGCTCCTCTCCTCATCCCCTTTCAGCTCTGAGCCGGAGCCTGCCTAATACTCCTGGGAAAGAGCTGTGGGGCGCGAGGGGGTCTTGTCTTGGGAGCCGGGGCTGGTGAGTGACCGAGGACGGAAGGAGTCCAGTCTGGGTCCTAATGCGGGTGGCGTCTCCCCTGACAAGGCAGCGTTTGGGGACGGCAGCCAAGACCACAGATAGCATGACCTGGCCCTGCCCAGCGGCACTATCTCCCCCTGATAACGCCAGGAAAGGGGGAGAGGGGCGGCTATTTAAGAAACTCTATCGCCGTCTTTATCTTCCCCGGTGGGAAGTCATTTTTAGGTGGGGGGAGGAGAGAGAGAGAGAGAGAGAGAGAGAGAGGAGAGAGGGGGCGGATCTAAACTAATGGCTCTTAGTCGCTGCCTGGCATTTTAGATAGAGAGATACCGCAGATTCCCACCCCGAGAGAGAGAGAGAGAGAGAGAGAGAGAGAGAGAGAGAGAGAGAGAGATCCCCTCCACTTGGACAATTTCACCCTCCTCCTCAATCTGTTCTGTACAGATCGAGTTTCTCCCGGGCATGTCAATTTCATTCCTTCCAGTTTTTACCGGTTTGGAAGTTCTCATGGGGTAAACAAAGCAAAACATTTTTTTTTAAAAAAAAAAGAAATGAACTGGTGTTTCTAAGAAGAGGTGGAAGGAGAGAAGGATGTTGGCCAAAGAGATTCGGTTTCTCAACGCCCATTACCAGAAAGCTTGCCAGACCAAAACCACCAGGCCCCCCTCGCAAAGCATCGTGTGCGGCAGACAGACTGCAGGGTCTCCATCGCTTTGGAGCTGAAACCTCGACGGCTCTGTATTCTATATGCACCGCGTGTACGGCCTGTTTGGCAGAGAGAGAAGCATCTCGTAATAAACCCACAGCAGGTCTGCCCTAATAGGGCTACACTTGTGGTAGACTGTTTCCTTCCCGCTCGCAACAAATGCCGCAGAAACAGCTGCCTCCCAAACAGTGGGTACTACAGTTTAAATAAATGCAACAGTGCAATGGGTCTTATTAAACGACGCCCCCATCACACTTGCTTCGAAGAATCTTATTTCCAAATTAACTGAGTGTGCTCAAGATAGGGACGCCGGACAGCTTACTTTTGCGCGTGTTTCTCTTTTTTGGTTCCAGAAGGAAACCGAGTGTTTTCCCCGGAACTTTGATAATAACTGTCGGTGTCCAGCCTCTGAACAGCTACCTAAGCACCAATGAATGACAAATAGATATCCTTTGAAAGCCACTCTCACGCTGACCAGTTAATCAGAAATACTTTCCTTTAAGTACATTCTCCCCGACCTCCCAAACAGGCCGCTGACTAACATACTCGTCTATGAAGCTATTGACTTGGAAATAAGCCTCCTTTCATTCAGCGCATCTCCTTCCTGTTAGGAGGACGGCGTACAAAGTGCTTTCCCTACAGATACTTCGCAACTCTAATATCTAGCTTTATGCGTGCTGGTTGCTGCTGGCGCTTTATACTGTCAGCTGTTAGTTTGAAGAATGGCGTTTCCAGCAGTGCAAAATGGCTGATAAACCACTTGGTGTTTACTTGCTCGTTGGCCCTCCACCGTTTTTGAAATGCATTTTCTCTTGCTTTGTAATACCAATTTAATGTAAGCTGTCTTCTGCACTTTTTGTAAAAAAAAAGAAAAAGAAGTGAGGTATAAATCAATGTAGAATGACAACCAAGGAGACATGTATAGGATTGCAGTGTTAGCCATTTGCTTCTGACTTTGCAAGACCTATAGGTTAGCGCGGATCTTCTTTTCAGTGCTTTCCAAGCACAGCAAAGTTCACCGAATGCACTGTTGGCTTTCTTACTTGACATTTGCCAGAGACCACCTGAGGATTGCCAATGTTCTTTTCCTAGTGGGGCTCCCAGTCTTTCTCAGCTATGACAAACATAGATTCAGCAAGAGGAGCTGTCCCCCACCACTGCCTCTCTGGGTGAATTTCTGCTTGCTGTGTAGAGCTGGGTGGCTGCAGGAACCACACCTGAGGGGAAATAGCAGCCTCAAACTATGCCATTTTGGTATTATGTATTATTTTTCATTGGCACCTGTAGATTAATGGTATTTGTACAAGCCCTATTCTTCCCATTTTCTTATCAATAGGTGTATTGCCTATCTTGAAGGCAGATTCCCATTTAGCTGCATCTGTCTGATTTTCTGATGTTTAACAATAGCTGTGAATAAAATTGGATTTATCTGAGACAAGCTCTTCTACTGCTGTTTTTAGTTCTCCTTAGTCTTTATTTTCAATGGGAAACCTCCCTTAACATTTCTAAAATACTTCAGAGTTAAAAGACCATGTTAAGATAGATCCCCAGGATGAATGAGGGTATTATTGCCTTTTAGATTATTTTCCCAGTGGCACAGAATTTGTTACGAGCTCACCTTTGTCCAGTATATGTAGAAGTTGTCCATCATCCAAAATGTTTGTCAATGAATTTTGACAAGCATGTCAGAGCTATAAAGCTGTGTTTATAAAAAGGGAGCATGTACACTACAAGTGGAGCACAGTGTATTTGAACTGGCGCCTAATGTCCCCATAAGTGTTAAGAAGTCAGAAGCAATGTCAACAAGACCATTTTCTCCAGCAGCTTCTGCAGTCAAGAAAATGGGGGAGGTGGAAAGCAGGAAGAAATCTACAAAGATTTACTCAAGGAACTGCTAATAGCCTGCTGCTGGAATCCTAGCTCTTAATACACCCACAACACACAGAAGTGCTGGCTCCCAATTAGTGCTAAGGAATCAGAAACTCAGAGTTTACAAACAGAGACCTCCAGCAGATTGCACGCAGTTCAGAACCAGAGCCAGCAACAAACCACCCCCACCCCCACCACCTTCTCTAGAATATTAAATTGCCTGAAAACAAGATGTGACTTTAAAGGTTTCTGGTGGTGTTTTTTAAAGAGAATATGCTTGAAATAAAATTTAAGTACTGTAACTAAAATTGCAACCCTGTGCAGACACTTTCATAAGCTCTGTTGAACTCAGTGGAACTTGTGTCTTAATAAACATGCCTAAGAATAGACTGGGGAAGTTGTCAACCTTTGTTGATAATTGAGCTGAAACTTACAAATTAATAATGAAAGTGTTTACATTTGTATGAGGGTAAAAACAATATTTCTGAAAGAAGAATTTCTGAAAGAAGCAGCACACTGTGTTTTCAGATAATGTATGAGTGTCCTAGCAACCATAATCTTAGAAGCGGCATTATCCCCTATGAGAAAGAAAAGGCAGAATATCTCTTTTAAGATAGTGCTTGTCATAGTTAGACAGCTTGTACAAGTACTTGCATTTTTTTTGTTTGAAAAATGCTGTTTGGTCAGTGAATGTTGCCCTTTCATTAAATTATAAAGGTGACTTAGCTGAAATTAATTCATTTACTTGGTATCTGAGCTATAGGTTGTGAATTAATTTTCATCTTGGCAGGAGAACAGCTGGGTTTCAGCTTTTCACTAGCCTATAGATGCATGCACATATCAATCAATGAGCAAATTTTGGAAACAAAATGAGTTTCAGCTAACTGATGTCATTTCCCCCTCACTGCTCCCCGGGAATAAAAATATTAAGTATGTTTGTGTAGTATTATCAACCCTTTATCTGGATCAGATAGACTTGATTTCCTAGATACCCCATTCCTACAACTGGTTGATGCTATAATTTTTTTCTTGCTGCACTGCAAACCAGTCCATAACTGGATATAAAATGTATGTGAGCCATAATGTAGATTCTATTCTATAAGAACTTTTTATTCCACGTTAACAATATTGATTTATCGTAAATAATATGCAAGAGATTGCTTACAGGATTTCCTTCTTAGTAGCAAAAATAATAACTGGACACATTTCTCCATCCATCAGTCTTGGATGTGCAACAGAATATACAGTGGTACATCAGGTTAAGTACTTAATTCGTTCTGGAGGTCCGTTCTTAACCTGAAACTATTCTTAACCTGAAGCACCACTTTAGCTAATGGGGCCTCCTGCTGCTGCCGCGCCGCCGGAGCACGATTTCTGTTCTCATCCTGAAGCAAAGTTCTTAACCTGAAGCACTATTTCTGGGTTAGCGGAGTCTGTAACCTGAAGCGTATGTAAGCTGAAGCATATGTAACCCGAGGTACCACTGTACCCTTTTATCTAAAGAACCTGTGATATTCATGAGCTCCTCCTACAAACAAACACAGAGCTAGTTCCTCTGTTTGTGTCTCTAGCATCTTTCCCAAAGAGAGATGTAATATTTTGTGCTACAAACATTCCACCCCACTCTTATCTTGGTCAACCTACACGCTGTGCACGCTATCCTGTTTCTTTTTCACGCAGGCCTAGACGAACAAGCCCATTTCTTTCCAGGCCTACTTTCATTTTCCCTTCCAGTTAGAAACCATCCCACTTCCTTTGCTTTCTTTTGCTCCTGTCCCCATGCTCCGAAGATTTCTTCAGGAGAGCCCCTGGGACACACCAGCTTCCTGCTCTTGGGCTCCCCAAGGCCTTGTGATGGCACCCCAACAGTGAGCTTCACCTGTCCTTCCTCCACCTTGCTTTTGGCATCGCAAAAGGAAACTGAATTAGGAGGAGCGGAAAGTGAAGATCCTCAAGTCCTTGCAGTTCTGTTAAGCAGCCAGGCAGCCTTGCACGTGGGGAAGGGTAGCAGCCTTTAGGACCTAAGTGTCGGAAGCAGATGCGTGTGCGGCAACAGGCCCTCGTGACACCCCCGCATGCGGCCCCCTCCGATAAACGCAGGGTCGCCCCGTGGCTCCTGAGGCCTAGCGGCTGCCCATTTCCCCAGCGACCCCTGCGGGCCCCTCTCTCCCGGGTTTCGGAGGGGGGGCTCTGGGGGGGGGGGCCCTAGCGTCTTCCTCCCTCGGCTGCGTGTTTGGGCTGCGCTGCCAGGAGGCTGCCGGGCCCCGCAGCCTCCCGAGCCTCGGCCTGTCAGGCCCAGCTCATCCATCAGGCGGACACAGAGCAGACGCGCCCAATCTGGCCGGGCGAGTGTTTGCTTTTCCCGCCATTATTGCGGCCCTGCAGCTCTTTTTGTTGATACAGTAGTGCGAAAAAGTGCTAATGTCCATTCATCAGGGGGGCGTCCGCCGAAGGGGGCTGTAAACAGGGCGAGGCGAGAGCGCCCATTTGGAGTATTAGCAGAGAGACCCCGCCGGGAGATAAAGCGCCGGATAACGCCTCTGGCTCCCGGCTGCATTAAGCGAGAGGCGGGCGAGGGAGGGAGCAGCCTCGCCTCCGCGGCCCATTAATCACGGGCGCCTGGGCCGCAGACCCAGCGGAGATTCCCGGAGCCGCCGCCCGCCCGCGGCCTATTAATAACGCTTTATGGGCGCGCGGCTCCGGGGGAAGGGGGACTCCCCGCGGAACAGGGCTGGGGTTGGGCGCCCCCCACCCCGCAAGGCATTTGGGGTGCCCCGGCCTCGACTATCTATCGTGCTAATGTTATGTTTGATCTGTTTTGGTTTGACGGTCAAGACTGCTCCTGAGGCTGTTAGCTCGTTGCCCTCTTGTCCTTTGCTCACATTAAACACGCTATATTAGGTGGTTGAGCGCAGTCCCGTGATCTGTTAGGAATCCCTAGGCACTGACTGAGGCTCTAATCTCATGGACGCATGGTTGGGATCAAGTGCCGTTGGAAACTGGCCTTTACTGGCGAGCAACTGATCCCCGTAAGATTGGGATGCAAATACAGTAGATCTCTCTGTTGGGAGATCCTGGTTATATGAGCAGCTCTGCAGCAACGTGGAATCTCCCCATTGCACGGGAGCTGCCCAGGTTGCTTTTATTTTCCACGCTAAATATTTTGTTTTTGGGAGTTCTTATTGGCAGTAGCAATCCCTTAATTTAGGCAGCAATCCTACACACATTTACTATAGAACTCAGTGGGACTTACTGTTTTGAGTAGGCATGCATATGATTGTCCTGCCAATTAGCTCAAGCTGTTCCTTAGCAATGAGAAATACCGGTAATAGGATGTAGGATCTTCTCCAGAAATGAAAAGTTGCCTGTTTTTCAGCTACTACTTTGACTAGCAAACAAAGCTAAGGAAGTCATGTTGCCCTCTGATGAAAAACCTCCAAATCCACAGTCATGCAACGCTTTTATTAGGGCCAGGCAAAATACCTTCATTAGCACTGACTAAAATGTCACAAAATAATGAGTTCTGAAAAACTGACTTGATGCAGTCTGTATTTGGTCACACTCTCGGATCTAAGATGGAGCACCCCAAGTCCATGACATGGTGATCAGGGACTTGAAATACCCTTATTCAGGGAGGTGCCCCATTATTATGAATAGATTGTGCTCATTTACCTCACATAAGTGTTGTAAGAACAAAGCAGATTACCTTTTCTGCTGGTTAGAATGCCAAATAAGTTATTATTAACAATACTAATAATATCACATATGGTGTCATAGTGGAGTCTCCTCCTTAGGCAGAGGCAACTTACCTGAGCGCAATCACAACAAGTAAAGCCAACAGAACAGAATCAGCAAGGGTTGTATCAAGTATACCATATTAAATGTCCTTGCTTTTTGAGTTACATAAAAAGACCATGAAGAGATTTTCAGCAGCAGCAAAAGAGCCTTTTCTTTCGGTTTACATCTCCCACAAGAAATGCCAGATATGTCATGGGAAATATCCTTAAAATCCATATAATACAGAGGATTGAAATGAAGGAATTACATTAGGAAGAGTGGGGTAAATGGCATGATACATCAAATGGCTGTCTATCATAACCACAAAAGAAGTGTTTGACCAGGGGCAATGTTTGGGGCTGCTGTCCACACATTTGCCTCTGAGCAAATGAAACTGGTAGGTGACAGGAGTCTCACCAGAAGTGCACCTTGTGGGGCAGTTAGCTCCCCTATAAGTCTAGGGTCCCCATTATGAGCACCATGACACCCTCAGGCACACCCTTGGTGCACACCAAGCTCCCTTAAACCTCCAATATTTTTTTTTAAAAAAACACTTTTTTGATGTTTGTTGAGGGGCTGCTTGTTTCTGCTTTTTCTGTCTGCATTTTAATCATTGGGGTGTAGGTGTTTTTGCCTGTTTTAGGGGGAGGGGTGCTGAGCAGTGCCCTTCTGTAAATGGATATTTTGTGGTACCCACAAAAGTTTATTAGATTTCCAAATGTGTCTCTGGCCCAAAAATGTAGGAGACCAGTGTATGTGTGTGTTAGAGAGAGACATACAGAGAGAGAGAGAAAGGGAGAAAGGGAGAGAGATTAAATTCAGGGCAGGGGCAGGCGATCTGGGGCCCAATATGCAAAACACACAGGCCAGTGCCTGTGCCATTTGCCTCTGATTTTTCTCTGAATATCATTAACTGAGAGAGAACATATGTGGAGCTTGAATAGCTGCAGCTTGAAACAAGCTCCAATAGGAGAGGGTCCAATCTCTCCCTTTTAGGTCCATTTCCCTCAGCCAGTACCTTCATTCCTAAACACATTAGTGGGAACCCCTGGTGTTTGTGAGTGTGGACAAAGGTGAGCGCAATTAAATGTCATTGATTTCAGTGATCTGTGGTTTACACTACTTATGTAAATCACTTTCAAACCTGTTTGAACTGGGATTAGACAAACCCATTAAGAAAAAGCTTATCAGATGGCTACTAGCCACGATGCTTGTGTACTAACTCCAGCAATGGAGGCGGCCTGTGATTCTGACTACCAGCTGCAAGCAGGAGGCACAAGTGGGGAGAGAGTGGTGTTGTACTTAGTGCTTTTGGTGTCGGTTTCTTCCCACAATAAGCATCTAGTTAGCCACTGAGAGAACAAGATGCTGAACTAGATGGGCCTTTGGCCTGATCCAGCTCTTCTTATGGGAGAGAGCAGAGAATACCCCTTTCAAGACTCTGTCTGCCATCTGCAGTGCCTGAAATTTAATAAATAGATGCTATTCTTTAAATGTTAATTCAGTTAAAAGTTTTAAAATCAATTAGCTTAACGAATGGATTGAACACTGCCATCCCAACTCAAAATACAACCTGGTTTTATCTTCTTATGTTTTGTCCCAGTCAAAGAAACATGAACATAGCCTGAAATGTTTTGATAGAGATAAATTTGTTGATGCAAGGTCGATCCCCTCCAGAGAATACTTTCACGCTGGGATCGTCTGCCCTAACTTCCCAGGAGTAACTCCCATTGAACTCAGTTTGGCTTCCTTCGCGATGGACTACGCTGTTAATTTGTACCAAACGCACGAGAACGAAGTGAACTGAGACATTTTAATCCTCCCCCCCCCCTTTAGTTTTGCAGGACAGAGTGAACACGAAAGAGAAGAGTTGCAACGTGGGGTGGGGTGTGGAAGTGGTGGCCTTGCCGCAGCCCCCCCATCCCTCCAACATTTAAATAGACATTTTGGGCCTCTCTATACACCCTAATCTCTCAAACTGTCATCGCTACTTGGGATCCGATACACCAGCCCCCAAAAACCCTCCCAGGGCAAGAATTTTAATTGACTCGGATGTTGCTGCTTCCATTTTCTTGCGAGATAAAGAGAATTCCACACTCTGGAAGAAGCCGAGGGAGGAGAGAGATTTGGCGACCTTCTTCCACCGCGATCGGCGGGCGGGGGGCGAGTCCTGCTTTCCCCTCCAGGAAGGGCTTGCAAATGGTCGACCATTAAGCAGGGCGCGGAGGGAGGGCCGAGGGCCAGAGATCGCGGTGGAGGCGGGCAGGGACGCGTCCTAAGCCGGAGCCCTAGACGTGGCAATTAGTCGCAGATAAGTGCGAGTAGTCCGGTTTGAGAGCGCCTGTAGCTCCGCGCGCCGCCAGGTTCAGGCGCTGCCGGCCCAGGGCAAGCGCCCCTCGGGCAGATAAGCCGGAGGGAATCGGCCTGTTTAGTAATGGAACAGGACAAAAAACACACACCAGAAGGTGGGAACATGGGCGTAGCCACGATGGTGCAGCTGCCTCCCCCATCAAGTAAATAAATAAAAATACTTAACTAGCAGACAAATTGCGTCGCAGATAACCCCCAGTAAATCATGGGTATGCCCATGGGTGGGAATGAGCTCCGTAAAGCTCCCGAAAGAAGAATCGATTTTGTCGTACAAGGAGGTCGTGGATGTGAAATAGCAGGAACCCCGCCAGAAAATCACGCTGTGCTATTAGGACACGAGAAACAACCATTATTATTGTTGATCTTTAAGCTCCTCCATTAAATTTAGCTGTTCTTCTCCTTGTCCCCAAGTACGCTTTGTGCGCGCTGTTTTGTTTTGTTTTTTGAAAACAATACAACAAATGCCCTCTCTAATCATGCTGAATTCAGTCATCATGAGGACTAGAAACTAAACCTACTGCTTCGAGAAACAGCAGAGGCAACCGAAAACCACATCTTGTCCCAGCTAGGCCCAGATCAAGACAAGGCTTTGAGCGGCGTAAAACTGCGTCGGATGTGGGCCGGAGTGGCCAGGTCCCACCGAAGCCAAGTAGTAGCCCACTTAGAAATACGATCGAGGAGAGAAGAAGGGCGGGTACAGCGGAGTGGGCTTGCCCTCTTTTGCTCAGCGAGGCAGGACTGGGACCAAGGAGCGGCGTTTTCAAGGAAGGAGGCTTTCGTGAACCGTTAGGTACCCAACGTAGATATAGCCCTCCTTTCCTCCCAAAGGAGCTCAGGGCGGCGAATAACACTACGGGATGCTTCTTAACCTGTTTGGCAACTACATGGACTTTTATGGGACAACAGGATGGGGGTGACATGACAAACGAGGGGCCTTATTCCCAGCGCCACGCTCCGCCCTATCTAGGGATAGGGCAATGCTGTCACATAATACTGGTCTGTTATAATTGGGGAGAACTTTCCTTTGTATTATACTGCCTCGTTTTTTCTCTCTCCAAACGCTATGACCCTTTTGGAGCAGGCTGCCTGGGGAGGTAGAGACCTCTTTTTTTGCAAGACTGTTTTGCCTTATCATGAATCGGGCTGTTGTCGAGATCCCCTCAGTAGCAGCCCAACGAAAAGGAAGCGTGCGCACGCTTCTGTACGTCTGGACACACACGTCCAGAAAGAAAGGAAGCAGGAACCTACTCGACAGTGCCTTCACTTGCACCCCGAGCTTTGATGGGGGGTGATTCCTTCTCTCACGGAGACCATCATCTTCCCTTTATATCCTTTTGTATCCGGATAACATGCTCTGTCAAGCAAACCGAAAGGTACATCCTAAACAGTGTTGGCACAGGAAGCCGCCTAACTCAGACCCTTAGTCTATTATCCGGCTCAGTATTGCGCGCATTAGCGGGCAGCAGTTTCTCGCCGTTTCAGACATGAGTCTTTTTTCCTAGCCCTACCTGGAGATGCCGGGAATTGAATTTATGGCTGGCTGTTTGCAAGGCAGCTGCCCCACAACCGACCTACGGCCCTTCCTTGACTTGGAAGTAGGGTGCACTTTATCAGATCCACTTCCTAATAAGGATGCAACCCTAAACCCATTCCGAAGCAAGCCCCACTAAACCCCACAGGGCTTGCTCCCAAGGAGGTGCATTGGAACACAGTGGTACCTCGGGTTACATACGCTTCAGGTTACAGACTCCGCTAACCCAGAAATAGTACCTCGGGTTAAGAACTTTGCTTCAGGATAAGAACAAAATTCGGGCTCTGGCGGCGTGGCAGCAGAAGGAGGCCCCATTAGCTAAAGTGGTGCTTCAGGTTAAGAACAGTTTCAGGTTAAGAACGGACCTCCGGAACGAATTAAGTACTTAACACGAGGTACCACTTACAACCTTACTAGGAATATTTTTTTTCCACACTACGGCATGTAAGTGCATAGGATGGATTTGCAGTCTCTATGGAAAAACCGCAACAATCTCATTATTTCGAAATCATTCTGCTGATCTCTTGCCGCACGAGCGCGCGCGCGCACACACGAGATACTAGATTGTGGGCACCAAAGTCGAAGGGGGGGGAGCATCGGACCGTGGGCACGGAAGGAAGAAATATCCGGCACAGCAAGACGCAGATGCGCTTCCACGCGCCGGTGCGGGCGCTGCTGACACGCTCCTCAAGATGCAACATCTGTCTCTGCAGAGACTCCAGGAGCCCTAATGGCAGGTGACAGTTGTTGCTGGAAGACACACACCCCGCTAGCTAGATCCTACCTAACACAGAGACAGTTTAACTGGTAATTTAGTTCAAGGGACTTGTTCCCTAATTGGTGTGTCTTACATAGGATCCACAGAGGCACCGTAGTTAAAGAAAAGGGGGGGAGGGGTTAGGCGGGGGGGTTGTCCTGGGAGGGAATGCGTACACGTCACGTGACTATTTCTCAGGAGGAGCGCTTATACTTCTTTGGTTGTGATTATTATATATTTTTATTAGCCACACTAAATCCTCTTAAGATAACAGTAGGTTCGAGGGGAAGAGTTAATACAGTATAACCCAGAGGAAGCCTTTCACACTCTTGCCAAGACTTCCACATTCTCCTGAAATCCCCGCTATTGCTTTTCTGTCTTTTAGCACTCTGGTCCGTCCCTTATTTCTCAACCTCGAGGAAGGGGCTTCTCCAGAACCCAACCGGACAGATCTACCAAAACCGCCCGTAAGCAGTGGAAGGGCCCAGGGCAACTCACCAGCCGCCGCCTCTCTTCCGCTCTCGGGTCCTGATTTCTCCATGGTGAGGCTCTTATCGGTCTTTTCCGAAAGAAAAGCTCGCCGTGGGGAAGATGTGCCTGCCTAGTGTTCTTCGCTTCGAAAGAGTTTCCCAAAGAACTGGCTCCAGACTTTCCCCGTCTTCCTTTTCCCCCTTCCTTCCTCAGGCTTACTTTCTTTCCCTTTCTCTGGAGCAGCCCAGATTATTGCTCCCTTCTGCAAGTTGGGTCATCCCCCAGAGTGATTATTTGCCACTTCGGATTTGTTAAGCAATGCATCAATGTAAGTGCTTCTTAAGGGCCTGCTGCGGTCACCCGCATTTCACCGCCCACCACTAGAAGAGCCAAGGCTCGAGCTAGAAAGAGCCTGGAAGCCTGGAGTCTGGAGGGAACCAGGGGGGTCACGCGTCTCCTCGGAAGAGCTTTGGCTCCGGGCCTCGCTTCTGAGAGAGGCCGGGCTGGGGTCTCCCCTGCTCTTGGTGGCCCTTCCGCGGCAGCCTTGCCTTCTACTTCCCAACTCCCGCCCCCAGCTCTCCACTTGTCGTTATTGCCAATAATAGCGCTTAGAAAAAGGTGGAGGGAAAGGCGGACTCCAACTCCCACCCGCCCCAGCCAGCCAGCGGGACCCACGGGGAGGACTGATGAGGGGATGTGTAGTAGCCGGCTACATCTGGAGGGCCATACGATCCTTGCCCTTGTCACAGAAGCTATCGCCTGGCAGACACCAGAAGCAGGGAGGAAGGACAGTGGAGGAGACCCAGGGCTTGCCGGGCCTCGGGTCAACCCGCCATTCCGGCACCCTGAGTGGTTAGGGAGGTTAGCGCTGTAAACCGTCTTTCGTGTGTTCTGTAAAGGCCACTGCTTTAGATTGATGCCACCGCTAAGTTCATAGTGCTGTAAAAGAGGAGGCTGGTTGCACTGCAAGCGCGAGGCTTTCCCCGCTGGATCCACAGGCCTGGTGGTGCGCGAAGCGTTTAGTCCTGGCTAGTGGGTTGGATCTTGCTGCGCGCTGATCTTGGGGAGGGCGCCCCTTGCCGTAGCCAGAGGAACTGGCCTAACTTCGTGGAACAATTAAAACGACAGTTTTTGTTTGGTTTCGTTGGGTTTCTTTGGAGTGGAAACTAAAGAACGTGCCCGTCCCTCCTCCCAGTTTCCCACAGTCGGGCTGATTCCAGGTTTTTTTTAAAAAAGGGTTTTTTCTTTTCTTAGGGAAACCTTTCCAAGAAGGGCGCTCCCCCCGCCGCCCCCACTTCCTCTCGCAGCCCTCCTCTTGACACGGCATTCAGGTCACCCTGCGCGCCCGACGGCGCTCTCCTTGCGGCTTGTTTATTCAACCTGACGCCATGATCGATGGCATCCCGGAGCGCTTTTGCGCGCGCCACTGGCCGGGCCTCGGCGTCCCTTCCGCGGCGCTGCTCGGCGCTCCGTGACTATATTAGGTGGGCCCGGGACGCGGCCCGGCGCCGGCCAATGGGAGAGGTCTCCCTGCGCCTCGCTCCGCCTCCGTCCCTGCCTCCCGAGTGTCCAAGCTGCGGCTGGCCGCGCCGGCCCTGCTGTGCGCGCTTTGGAGACCAGGCTCAGCGCACGCCGGGGGCACCTGCTCTGCGCTCGCAGGACGCTGCGCTCGGGCACAGACGCCGGCGCCCGCGATGTTCCCGAGCCCGGTGACCACGACGCCTTTCTCGGTCAAGGATATCCTGAGCCTGGAGCAACATCCCAGCGGCTTGGCGCCCATGGAGCTCTCGGCTCTAGGCTCGCCCTCGTCGTGCATGCTGGCCACCTTCAAGCAGGAGGCGTATCCAGCCGACGAAGGCCCGATCGCGGACAGCCCCGTCGGCCTCGCCAAAAGCAACGGCGCCGCTTTCCCCAGCCCCTTTTACGCGGCCAAAAACTACGTGGAAATGGACTCGACCAAGGCGCCCAAAGGGGACAACAAGAAAGGTAAAAGCAAGGGCCCGTCGGGGACACGGAGAGGGTCCCTTCCGCGGCGGCCGAAGCGCCATCTCTCTCTCTTGAGCAGGGCAGGCTGGGAAGGGGGCAATATTTGGGGGCGGGGGGGAGACCTCTGGCCGGGCTAGGGGGCTCCGAGGCAGCTGGAGCTGGAAGCGGCTGCTTGGTTCCTGGATCTCCCGCCGACTCGAGTTAAGCAAAACCACCGACGGCTCAGAGGAAGGAAGGAAGTCTCCGAGGGCCCAGGGAGTGCGCGGCCAGTCCCGCTCCACGTATGCACAGCCGCCCGGAGTCTTTTCTGAAGGAAACCAGCTGGATTGTCGCCTTCATGTTGACAGGCTTGCAGCTTGTCGGCTGGAAACGGCAGTAGCAGTGCGTCGTCTTATTTACGAACCATCCCTCTTTGTCATTTGCTGGAGGAGCGGGATGGTTCTCCATCCTCGCGCCTCCTAAAGGAGAGGGATTCAGGGAGAGTCGGCTGTGCTGACTGCTAGTTGGCGATCCCTTTGCGGGCAGACGGGGTGCTGGAGTCGGACCCTCCCTTGACTCCTCTTAGTCTAAGAGGGACATTTGCTGTACATTTTCCTGCAGATATCTTCCTCCTAATAAACCATTTTTTGTTATGATTTACGAGGATGAGGATAAGCTTTTTACAGAGCGTTTGTGATTGTCCAAGGCGTATGACAACCATTATCTTCTTGTGAGGATCACAAGCCTTTAGTCCACTGCAGATAAGGAAAGAAAGAAAATATCTTGCCTAGGGTCATGGCAGGGATGAGTCTGGGCACTTCCTGGTTCTTAGCTCGTAGCCCGGTCATATCCACATCTACTCAAGTAACTTCAGAGGTACTTACACCAAGGCAGATGTGCAGAAAGTTGCAGTCGATGTTCTGCAGCTGGACTCCAGCTAAGAGTCCGAACTCTCTTTTCTCGCGCGCCGAAGTTCGGTAACAAATGAGCGGAGAGGTAGCATTGAGAATAGGATTACTATCCATTACATTATCGTTGTTGTCAACAATCATTTTGTAAAATTTAAAATATGTATAAGATGTATAAAAACTACAATCCGTATTAAACATGCTCGTATTTAAATTTAGTATTTACATTTAAATTTATATAGTTCGAAATTATTATTATTATTAGCAGCACACCCGTTGCTCAGCTGTCCCTTTGATGTAGGCTGAGAGGCCTCAGAACTCCTCAAAAGGCGCAATCCGCAAACTCACTCTAAGGAAACTTCCTCCTTAGAGGAATATAATGTATGTCTATGTACAGTATGTAACTAAAAATTTCAATAAAGATCATCTGGGGGGGAAGAAACTTCCTCCAAAAGTGTCTGGCGTTGGTAAGACAATCTGAGATTCTTAAAATATTCTTTGATAAATCGAGGAGCACAATTCAACATTACGACCCTTCCCAGAAGGAATAGACTCCAACCATCTCGATTGGATTTATTTTCAAACAGAAGTAATAGTACTAGTAGCAGTAATTTAACTTCTGCTCAGGAGTTTGATTAACACGCACAAGAGTTAAATTCCATCGAATGCACTTTTTCGCTGGTCCTTTAGGAAGTCATGTTTACATTAATTGCAGTAATAATTTCTTAGTAAGCCTTCGGAGTATTAACGTTTCAAAAGTTGCCTTTGGAAAGTCACGAGTTTTTAATCCCCCCCCCCCATGAGGTTGCCATCCTATGCACACTTAATTGGCCTCAAGTTCCGCTGGACCTCTTGAGGCTCTCCGGTTCTAAGTAAGCATGCATTGGATTGCTCTGTAAGATTTCCAATTCATTGTGTGGAAATTGACGGAAAGGATCAGCTCCCTGTGTGAATCGCACTTTAATCAACTCTCTAGTGGAGGATGTCCCTGCTTTTTTTGGAATCACGAGTTCATTTCCATAGGAATCTTCCCAGATAGAACATCCGACCGATTGAGCTTTGATGTGTTCATACTTTGAGCAGCTCATTTCCTGGGAATCTCCGGCTCGGATTTTGGGTTCCTAAACTAGTTAACATTAGTCCTAAGTAAATGGGGTAGAAATAAATAGCACTGACTTGGAAATGGCTTCTATAAATTGTAGATAGATAGATAGATGATAGATAGATAGATAGATAGATAGATAGATAGATAGATGATAGATAGATAGATAGATAGATAGATAGATAGATAGATAGATAGATAGATAGAGATAGATAGATAGATAGATAGATAGATAGATAGATGATAGATAGATAGATGATAGATAGATAGATAGATAGATAGATAGATTGTCTTTCTCTCTGTCTCTGTGTGTGTAGGTAAATGTGTGTAGTACTGAAGTGCAGATAAAATCCACATTAATTGTTCGAGAAAAGAGCTTGAATGGGACTCATCAGTGTCTGTGGTTTCTTCACTCTGGAGGCAAATGTGACGCTACCTGAGGTCGCTTCTAGATGACATATTTATTGAGCATTCGTCCTGCACAAAGTTTGCGGGGGAGGTTATGGCTTCTTTTACTTTTTGATAACCTATTATGATTTGTTTGAGGGGCTGCTATACAACCTCGTGTGAACAATTGTTATCCCACACTTCCCAGTACATTTTCTGGCAATTTCCTTACCGCAAAAACTCCGATTATGCTTTTATTTTTGGGGAGCGATTTGTTGCGCAGCAGTTCCTAATTTACTTCAGTTGCTTAACCTGAGTTTACCTGTCTGCGGCTGATTCCCACCCACCCGCAAATAGCGACAGTGTGGCTGCGTACGGACCATACCTTTAATCACATTCGAAGCACGTTGTTCCCTCAAAGAATTCTGGGCGATGGAGTTTAAGGGCTGCTGTGAATTGTATTCCGTGAGGGGCAAACTACAGTGCCCAGAATTCTTTGAGGCAATGAATGTACTTCAAAGGTACATTGTGTACGCAATGTCTTGAGGTCTACCCAGCTGGGCGTGATTCAGCCACAATTAGGATTTCCGAAATCTGATAATATATATACGTGCTCAGAAGCAAGCCCTGTTGATTTCAATAAAGCTGTTTTCAATAAAGATAGTTTAGGATTCATCCTTTAAGTCCTATAGATTTGTAATGAGTAAAAAACCCAAAAAAACCTATGGACAAATAATTAAATTTAAGTTTTTAACGTGTTCATTTTAAATTGGCAGTCCTGTTGCCAGGTCTTCCGCACGTTTACTTGGAAGCGCCCTACTGATTTCAAAAAGAGGTTGTCCCAAATAAAGTGTGCAAAAAATGAATAAAAGTAAAAATTCAACGTACTGAAACGTGGCCAGATTTTGCCCATTATCTGCAGTTCCACGATCCTGGGATCCCGCTGATTTCAGTGGGACAATTTTTGGGAGTGCCTAAGTCATATGCCTACATCCAGTCTTTAAATTTCCAAAAAGAAATAATTCCGATATCATTTTCATCGCTTTGAGCTGAGTTTGTGCCCTGAATCTTAAAATTGAACTAAGATGAAGATGAACTAAGATTGAACTAAGATGAAGGGCAGTGCTGTATTTGAATAATTAAAAATGTAAAAACAACATGAGCAACCACCTAGTCCGCAGATTAAGGCCTTCAAGTCTAAATTTCTTTGGAGGAAACAAAGCGCACCTAAGAATATAGCTCTGCTTGGAAAAAAGGCAAACGAAAACAGAGGCTTTGCTCCATTTCTGCAGAAGCAAATCATTGGAGTTCAGCAGTATTTCCAAGTAAGATGAGTTGACTTCTGAATAAACACGAGTGGGGTGACTTGTGAAATCTGTTTAGGATCGACTTCTACTCCCGATGACCTAAAAGAGCGAACTTTTCAGCGGATACAATTCAGCCAATGTTCAGCACTTTTGTATCCCAGGGTTTAATTTTAGCTGGATTTGAGCCCCCAAATGTAGGCTTGATCTGTTGCATTAATTTTAACTGGCCGCATTTCGTTTTAGAATTATATACTGCAACTATCTGTAGAGAAAGAGAACTGGGACTTTAGCACCTCTGAACATGGCAATCGATATTGTGGTGTGAATGGATGTGTTATCGGGCTACAGAATGGAGACACAGAACGTTATTTTAACACCCAGAGCCTTTGGGGAGAAGGGTTGGTTCAATGGGATTTACTCCCTAGTGTATATAGGGCTGCAGTTTTAGGGCGCAATGCTCTGAATATTTTTTTGGGTGGTGGAATAAATTGCACAGAGCGCTGCTGAACTTACTAAGGAGTAAGCATCCAGAGGATTCAGTCATTTGCTTCGAAAGCTTGGGGGCGGGGGCGGGATTCAGGTGGGCAGTAGCGTCAGTGAAAAGTGTTTTGAGACCTTAGCTTTGGAGGGTGGGATCCATTTTAGAAATGGAATTGGAAGCAAATCCTATTGATTTCTATGGAGCGCAGTATTTAGCCTGACCTCCCAAACACAGATCACAATCCAACTCAGAGGGCCGATTCTCTGTGCAGGAGGCTGGTAGCCAATACTTTTTCCCACCCCAGAGGCACCGTCGTAAAATGGTTAGAGCGCAGGGCTAAGTTAGAAGAGGGCTCCACTGAGATCCCCACTCGGTCCTGCTCACTTGTGTCAGTCTCGCCTGCTTCACGGCATAGCTGTCAACGTTTCCCTTTTTTTAAGGGAAATTCCCTTATTCCGATAGGATTCCTCGCAAGAAAAGGGAAAAGTTGACAGCTGTGCTTCACGGGGTTTTTGCTTGGGAGGTCGAAATGGGTGGAAGATCAATGTGGAGGCTGAGCTCTTTGGAGAATGCAAAGGAAGGACCTATACAGGCAATCAAATGAATGAGAATGTAAGGGATCAAAGGTTCCGGTTGAAATCCTCAGTCCAACCAAAATAATAGAATCATAGAATTGTAAAGTTGAGAAAGGACCCCGAGGGTCATCTAGTTTCAGTCCCTGCTATGCAGGAATCTCAACCAAATCCAGAGGACTAGTGACTTGGAAATGTCCAATATATGACAAGCAAGCGCCAGGCTCTGACTGCCCCTCTGGGCTTCTTTCTCCTTGATTCTCCGCAGAGCTGTGCGCCCTCCAGAAATCCCTGGAGCAGGAGAAACGGGACGCCGAGGATCCGGAGCGACCCCGGCAGAGGAAGCGGCGGAAACCCCGCGTGCTTTTCTCGCAGGCGCAAGTCTACGAGCTGGAGCGGCGCTTCAAGCAGCAGAAATACCTCTCTGCCCCGGAGAGAGACCACTTGGCCAACGTGCTGAAGCTCACCTCCACGCAGGTCAAGATCTGGTTCCAGAACCGGCGGTACAAATGCAAACGGCAGAGGCAGGACCAGAGCTTGGAGATGGTGGGCATCCCTCCTCCGCGGAGGATCGCCGTGCCCGTCCTGGTCCGGGACGGCAAGCCTTGCCTGGGGGACTCGTCGCCCTACAGCTCCCCCTACAACGTCAGCCTCAACCCCTACAGCTACAACTCCTACCCGGCCTACAGCAACTACAGCGGCGCCGCCTGCAGTGCCAGCTACAGCTGCAGCTACCCGGGCGTGCAAGGCGTGCAGCCCGCGGCGCCCGGCGGCAACTTCATGAACTTCAGCGTGGGGGACTTGAACCCCGTGCAGACGCCCATCCCGCAAGGGAACAGCGCCCTCTCCACGTTGCACGGCATCCGGGCCTGGTAGGCCTCCCAAGGCTCCCTCCCTCCTTGCGGCGGGGGCTGAGTGCTTGGGGGGGAAGACTTTTCCTGGACGGACTCCAAAGCGGGCATTAAAAGCGGCCGGGCTGGACCTCCTGCTGGAGAGAGGCGGTCTGTCAGCAGGGATCACTCTGGGCTCAAGGATCCGGGGGCGACAGGGGGCGCATCCCCCCACCCCAGGTTTGGGGTTCTTTCGGGGTGGGCGCACAGAAGCTCCCAAGGCGCCTCCCAGCACTCGCTCACTCGCCCAAGGAAGATCTTGTCTACACTGCTGGACACATTTTCTGCCCCCCCACTGCCCCGCCAGCCAACTTCTGCTCCAGGCCAGGATTGCGCGCACTGCGCTGGGCTTTTTTATGGTTCAAACTAAAGGGAGCAGCTTGCTCTGCAGATCGCAACCTTACAGCGAATTTAAGAGACGGGCGTGAATCCACTGGGCTCTCTTTTTGGATCCAACTAGAACATGAATTTCCAAGGGGAGTTGGCGTTTTCAGGGGGGGGGGCGGGTCTTGTTTACTAACAGACATACTCCCACTCGCGCTCTCTTGTCTGTTTCGTTTTATTCTCAACACGTCCAGAATCCTTTTCCTATACAGTATTTAAAAGCTCGATGTCAGGATCTTCAGGGGTTGCTCAAGTTGGCTACGAGCTCAGGTTTTGAAACAAGATTTCTCTTGCTGGGTTGTTCCGGTGTAGCTGGGGTTATGTTGTTCTGTTTTTAACTTGGACACGTCTGGCCTTTCCTTCTCCAGACCTTGCGTGGGAATATGTGTGTGTGCGTGCGCGTGTTGGGCAAGGGGGTGGGGTGGAGTGAAGACTCTTTCGCACTGTAGCCGAGGCCCCACCAGAATGAAGGAAGTCAGACGCTGTTTTCGTTCCAGATCCCCATTTAGTTGTTATGCACTAAAACAAGTGATTGATTTTGATAGTATTAAATGCACTGTCTGTTCTTTGTCCAGCCGCTTGGTTTGATGTACGTGGTCTCCCCCATCCCCCCTTTTTTGCTGTACAGCCCGATACAACTGAGTGTCTTGTCATTAAAGAGAGTGGCTTGAGTTTGTGGGTCGTATTTGCTTTCTTTCCTGCAACCGAGAATTTAATGACCCCTTAATAGGGGTCGCGCGGGGCTAGCGATTCTCTCTTGCCTGATCCCACGGTCAAAACGAAGCACTTCCTTTTAAATCTAAAAGGAGTCCGTGCCATTGAGCGGCGGGCGCAACCGAGCCAAAACCAGGCACTTTGAAAATTGGGAGAGATTCACAGGGCAATTCGATGCATGCTCATACATGTATACAGTACACACAATAGAAATGCCATCGAATTCAATGGGACTTACTCCCAGGGAATTGTGTCGAGGATTGCAACTTCAAGCTTGTTTTTGTTCTACGTGTAATTTGCCTATTTATCTGGATTTCGAAGTGGTCTACTGTGAAATAAAGTAAAAAAAAAAAAAAATTGAAGCTTAATTTTTCCGACTCTGGTTGGATCTCATCCTTTATTCGAAACTCAGAGCCATAACCACGTTTACTTGGAAGTAAGTCTCGTTCGTGGTTAGTAAGTATGCTTACCATTCCAATCTTAGTATTATTTAGTATTATCTTAGTATTATTTACAACCTCCTACTCCACACGTCTCCACTAAGAACGAAGTAGCTTTATGCCGAGTTCAATGGGGTTTTACTTCTCATCGCCGTCATTTGGAATGCGCAGCCCCATCCTGCGTGCGTCCACCTGGAAGCCAGGCATCCTATGCTCAATCTGGATCCCTCCAGGTGTTGCCGAACTCCAACTGCCATCAGCCCCGCCCCCAGTCAGCACGGCCAATCGCTAGGGCGGATAGGCAGTCTAGTCCAGTGGATCCCTATTAGCTACGGACCCCTGTTTTTCAAAAGCCAAGCCGCGGACCCCCTACTTTGAAAATGTGGTGGTTTTGCTGTGTGAATGGTGCCACAAACCCCGTGGGGTCCCACCAATTGGGAACCACTGGGCTAGCCCAACAACACCTGAAAGGTCTTAGATTCTCCGCCACCGTCCAGTATGCGGGTGACTTGAATAAAATATTGGGGGAGGCCAGGTAAACACCGCCCCGTATGATCGATCACATGATGCGGCACACGCACACCATTTGAATGGCAATGCCCGTCAACTGGGGGGGGGGCTCAAATATTTCATCGGAGGGGCAAAGGGACCTCGGCCCCTAGGAGTTGGCTCCTATGACCACCCAAATCGCATCCAGACCAACTGGGCTTCTGAGTGGACGTGTTTGGGAAATGGGAAGATGAACTTCAACGCCAGCGGGTGGGGAGGAGTCGCCCGGTTCAGTCAGGCCTGGCAGGGAAGCTCCCAAGCACCCCTGGGAGCTCTGGGACCATTTTCTCCCTGTTGAACACGCAGAGTCGGAAAATCCAAGGGACACCATTTCCTCTTACCAAGCCTTAGGTCCTGCTTCGTGGTGGCATTCCCAGTCCATTTCCACACCTACACTTTGCTGCTTAGGCAAGGAAGCCCCATCCGAATGAAAACCGGAAAGCACGTCCAGTTAGACTTGCTGCGTACAAGGAGCGCCTGCGGTGAATAGCAGGTCCAGGTGTGTAGGAAGGGCCAGAACAATCTGCTGTTCGTTAGAAAAAGGCTCATTGCCGAGGCACACCAGCCATTTAGCTAAAAATGCAGACAGATGACACCATCCCATCCGAACAGAGGATACCACTATTCTAGCGGGCAGCGGGTATATTTTCCCAGGGCGTGTGGCACACTCCCCCAACTTCATTTTCTATGCGTGCAAAACGCCGAGCAGCTTCCTTTCGGATCTATGTTCTCTTTACATGGAAAAGAGCGCCCTTGTCACAGGTGCTTCTTAATGTGTTTCGTTTTACTAGGATCTGAGGGCAATTGGCTTTTAGTGCCCCATTAGGACGTCCT
Source organism: Podarcis vaucheri (assembly GCF_965113315.1). NCBI lineage: Eukaryota > Metazoa > Chordata > Lepidosauria > Squamata > Lacertidae > Podarcis > Podarcis vaucheri. The sequence continues at coordinate 56,505,270 of NC_138760.1, read as the reverse complement.
AAAATTAAATAGCACGTCCATTCTCTGACAGTAAGAGCTGTTCGACCTTTCCTCGGAAAGCGGTGGACTCTCTCCTTCCTTGGAGATTTTAAAGTAGAAGTTGGGTGGCCATCTGTCTTGGATGCTTTAGTTGAGATTCCTGCACTGCAGGGGGCTGGGCTAGATGACCCTCGAGATCCCTCCCAACTCGACAATTCTGTGATTCTATGAGTACAACAGTGCCCCATCAACATTTGCGCTCACTGAATTTGAGGAGGCTCTTGCTTCAATGCGCTTAAGCCACAAACTGTTTAGGAGGGAGCTAAGCTAACCTATGGCCTTCCAGGTGTGGTTGAGCTTCAGCTCCCATCTGTACAACTAGCGTGGCCAGTCGATGGCCAGAGATAATGAGAATTTAAGACGAGTAATGTCTGGCGAGCTATAGGCTCCCCATCCCTGGTTCAGAAGGATAATGGCCTTTCCAAACGCTTCTCCCCCTGTTTTCTCCTCGGCAGGAACAACTACCACTCCAAATTCACCCAAAGAGCGCTAGAAAACTTGGAAGGCGGTCTCAGCACCCCGCGTGGAGCTCTCTGCTCAAGATCAAGAGCCCCTTCCACCCAGTTTGTGCGCGCCATCAAGGCCACCACAGCCCCCCCTTCCCCTTAAACACGCGCGCGCGATTATCAAAGGCCCCCAGGACGATTTCCTGTCTTCGCAACGAGGACTGTCTTCAGCAGGGAGACTGCGACTGTGCAGGGGGGCTGGGAGGAAGAAGTGCTGCTGGTGGGTCTGAGTTTGGCGACCTGGCGCTGTGACTACTCAGCCCCTTATCGGATGTCCCTAATCGGAGCGAGGAACAACAAACAGGGGAATGAGGCGCAGTCAAAACATCCTGGGGGCTGGGGGCGGAGGGGCATTGTGCCGCGGTGGAGAATGCCATTAGGGGAAGGAGGGGACCTCTCCGGAGTCCCCTATCGGACCCATCAGTAAACAAGGATGGAGACAAGCAGCCAGGGAGGAGCAGGGCGAGGAGAGAGGGCGGCCAGCAGCCGAGGGCCATCGCTCAGAGAGGGCCACGCCTCCTCTCCCCTGCGCAGTTTGGGGCTGGAAGGTACACAAACACACACCGAAAATGCAGCTCACAGGAACCCTTGAGTCCAATGTGTCCCCCTTGGAATCAGTTTATCTCCATGGTTGTAGGACTGTGTGTGATTTCAAGTACGAATAAAATTCTCAACATCTGTGTGCCTAATTCTACTCCCTTCCTTCTGCCCCGCACGCAAAAAGAGATATTTTGGCTGCCTGGGTGGTGACTGGCAGAGTGATTGGTGAAGATCCAGCTGAAATCGCGAAACACTAGGTAGAGCGTTGTAATTCCACAGCTTGGAATAAATAAAAATACTTAATTAACTGACCAATTGCGTGGAAGACAACTGCCCCCTAAAATAAATCCTGGTTACGCCCATGTTCCGCATGTTGACGCGCGTCTGCCCGTACCTTTAAGCCTCGTCACTTGATGGCTTACCGGCGGGAAAGGCGTGAGCTGTTTCCGTCGACTGGCGTTGCCATCGAGGTGGCCTTTAAAGTGTGCCTAAATCACAGAACCGGGTTGTGGCGACGAGGCCAGGGGCACGTGGGGAATTCTCCTGGTGCCCACCAGGGCCTCTGATTTCCCACCCTCCACTGCTCCTTTCAGGGTTGTGAAGGTGGCTACCCCCTCAAAATAAAAATCACATAGAGGTGAAATAAGAACTAGGAGAGCAACACCTGACACCACACTTGATAACATGAAAGGCTTCAAGCAAGGGGCTGGTAGGAGTGGTTTGTGGGATATTTAAAGGTAAAGGTAAAGGGACCCCTGACCATTAGGTCCAGTCGTGGCCGACTCTGGGGTTGCGGCGCTCATCTCGCTTCTAGGTCATGTGGCCAGCATGACTAAATTGCTTCTGGAGAAACCAGAGCAGCACACAGAAACACCGTTTACCTTCCCGCCGGAGTGGTACCTATTTATCTACTTGCACTTTGACGTGCTTTTGAATTGCTAGGTTGGCAGGAGCTGCGACTGAGAAACAGGAGCTCACCCCGTCGCGGGGATTCGAACCGCTGCCCTTCTGATCGGCAAGTCCTAGGCTCTGTGGTTTAACCCACAGCACCACCCATGCAGTTAAACTAACAACTATTGTTTGCTAGAAAGGCACACACAGAGGAAGTTGGATCTCACAGGGTCTACAGGAAATCCCACCAGTGAGAGCCCCTCCCACTGTGTCCTGCCAGCCAGGTAAAAGGGGCGCCACCTATATAAGCTGGTCAGGTCAGGCCTGCTTTCTCTCTGCTTCCTGATATCCAGTCTCTCTCATCTCTTCTCTTCAGTGTCTCATCAGTGACTAGGGATATAAACCCAGACTCCATGTTAATCTAAACTACAATATATGTCTGTAACTACCTTTTAAGCCTGCCTCAAGACTGCTACTGTGAAATGCGAGTGAGTAAATTTATCTTTACTTCTAAGAAGACTGTTTTGCATGTATATATTTTTAAGGGAGGAAAGTGGAAATTGCCAGGAAATCCAGTCTGCAGTAAAGCATCCTGGATTACTTAAACTGAAAGGCTGATCAACAGCTTCCTTATTTTTGCTGCAAAGGTAGATGTATTCCACTGAACTCACAAACCCAAGGAAGGATAACATCTCACAAATATATCCTCTGCTAGATTCTGTACACAGCCCTACATGGTTTGCGAGGAATGGCCTGGTGGACCAGCAGTGGGCCATAGTTGGGCTTTAGCTGTGTGGTAAAGCATGTGTGTTGCCTGCTCACAACAGCTCCATGGTTCAGTCCCCGGTACCTTCAGGTAGGGATGTGAAAGACTCCTGACTAAGACTCTGCCTGTGAATGTCAACCATTCTGACCTAGATGAACCCATGGGTCTGACACTGCAGCTTCCTATGTTCCTATGGATTTGCCCCAGCAAAGGTATATATCTCACAATTCTGCCCCACAATTCCACATTCCTTTGGTAAGAGGTGGGGAAAGAAGGGGCAGAGGAATAGGCTGGGTTCAATGTAGCTTTATGTCACTGAATATAGTGGGAATGTGTAACCGTGCATTTCCATTAAGTCCAGTAGAACCCCTGTTATTCTTGTTCCTGAGATGTGGGCTATGCATTCAGCCACAGCTCCATCAGAGTATTTTCTGAGTGGGAAATAGAAGCTATGAAGAGCGAAGTGCACTTCAGCTGGTGCAGAGAAAATGTCCGAGGTGAGCTCTGGACCAGCTGTAGGTGGAGAATTTGTGCTATGTTAAAGCTAGTCAGCAGAGGAAGAGAAAACGAGAAAACACAGAGGAATGAAAATCCTAATAAATTGAAACTTAGTGAAGATGCACAGCATATTAATAATAAGAATAAGTCTGAACCCTTCTTAGTATTTCAAGTTGCAGTGTGCCTCTCTGGTAGGGTATATTGTTTTTATCTTATTTTATTATGCATATTTCAATCCAGAGGTTAAAGTAGTTGTTTTTATCTCTTGATGTTTATATTGTCTTGTCATAAATTGTTTCAAGTGTATTGCTGAGAATATGACCCATACTTTTTATAAATCTGTCAATTCAGGCATTGTATATGGAGAATATTTTATAAAAACTGTACAACTGAGTTTATCTAAAAACAACCATTGCTGATCCATTATTCTGGTTCTGACTGAAAATGGGAGGGAGTAGGACATTCTAGCTCATGTTCAGCTGATGCTCAGTAGTCTCAATGCATACAGAGTATACCAGGTATGAAAAACTAGCCACACAGTCTGTCAAACCACTCATGTGACTGTAGATAGTAAGAAAAGCTTGCAATGCCCAATACATCCCAATGAAGTGGTTGCTCCCCCTAACCTATTTTGCTATTGAAGTGTGGATGGTCAGGCTGAAGGGCATGCCCTTTAGGGAAAGACAAGCGATGCTAAGAATATTCCCAGCTGAGTTCTATGCTGTTTCTGGTGAATGCAATGTCCCAGGACACTTGGAGTGGATGATGCTTCATCAGACGACAAAGGAAGAGACGTCACGGTCTAGGCTTGGAAAGATCCCAGTTGTCATCTTCTTTAAGTTTGCTTCCTAATTTCTAAGGCTATTTCAACTTTAGCCTTGACCTCCACCGGTTGCCATAGTGTAGCCTTCTCCAACCTGATGCCAGCCTGGTCAATGGCCAGGGATGATGAAGAAGAAGAGTTTGGATTTGATATCCCGCCTTTCACTCCCCTTCAGGAGTCTCAAAGCGGCTAACATTCTCCTTTCCCTTCCTCCCCCACAACAAACACTCTGTGAGGTGAGTGGGGCTGAGAGGCTTCAGAGAAGTGTGACTGGCCCAAGGTCACCCAGCAGCTGCATGTGGAGGTGCGGAGACGCGAACCCGGTTCCCCAGATTACGAGACTACCGCTCTTAACCACTACACCACACTGGCTCATGATAGGATGATAGGAGCTGTTGTCCGAAATGTCTGGAAGGCACCAACTGGGAAAGGAAGAGAACTGTGTGTCTTGATGGTGAAATACAGGTTCTAAAGGGCTGTTTTGTTTGGGGCTTGACAGATATGGTGGGTGGAAAGAATAGGACTACTATTAGAGCTGAGCTCTTGAACATACAAGTGAGGAAGCCCCACTGAAAACCACGGGACATCTGAGTAACAATGCATTTAATTGCACTGCATGGCTACAATCCATCCAATGCACAGTTCCATGAAAGGAAATTCCATCGAACATGCATAGGACTGGGGTATAAAAGAGGCAATTTGGTGACGTCACCTACTTAGTCTGGATATGCTACAGTGCCCCACACCCTGCCAATTGTGATAGCACTAGAGAATATATGGATCAGCAGAAGTCTGAACTGAACACCGGAAGACCTTGGAAGAAAACATTTATGCTTGGAAGCAATCACACTGAGACTTTTGGTATGGAAAATTAGAAAGTTTAAGTTTATTACAGAAAATACGTTTCATAATAAAGAGTTTCTAGTTCTATCTAACTACAGTGGAGGTGCAAGGGGCCATGCTTGCTCCTTTATCTCAGCAGAGACACATAAGAGTGGTGTTGCCTGGCCTCTTTGCCCTGCTGCTGAACCCACACCTCTGCTTAACTCACCTTGACACTTTGTCAGCTGGGCCTTCCTGCAGCTCATGGAGCAGGCTGTCCTCATTAGGTTGGTCATGGTGAGACATATTCAGCATGGACCTTACTGAACTATTGGACCACACAGGGTGAAGACATGACTGCGTTCAACAATGAGTAAAGATCAATTGTCTGGCTTCTGTTTGTTGAGTGTCCATAGGAAAAAGTTGCTCTATTCCCCAGGATAAATTTATAAAAGGGCTTATTGAGTGTTTTGCCCAAGACCTCCAAAGACTCCACTTTTTGTTTAAAGATTGATCTATTTTGCATTACATTTTCCTTTATCTTATGGACAGACAAACATTAACAGAAAAAGTCTTACTGGTTGCAGGCTTTCCATCTGGTGCTCACCACAGCCAAGGCAGATTCTGTGAAAAAGGGGTGAAATTCAGCCTTAGGGTTTTCAAATTTGGCTTAGGGCCCTACAGTATTGTTCAATGGACAAACTGCAATTGTATGTCTTTCGGGCGGCTTACTCTGCTAAATTAACAAATGATAATTTATTACTTGTACCCCATCCAATTGATTGGGCTGCCCCTGCCACTCTGGGTGGCTTCCAACAGAATATAACGGAACACAGTGAAACATCAGACATTAAAAACTTTCCAGTACAGGGCTGCCTTCAGATGTCTATGGAAAGGAGTTACCGTATTTTTCGCTCTATAACACGCACCCGACCATAACACGCACGTAGTTTTTAGAGGAGGAAAATCCGTAGGCATGCCACCTGTAGGCATTCCCTCCATAACACGCACAGACATTTCCCCTTACTTTTTAGGAAAAGTGAGTGTTATGGTGCAAAAAATACAGTAATTTCTGCAACATGCTCAGCCCCCTGTATCACATTTAATTGATCACTGTTAGCACAGTCCATCATTATTTCTTGTTGCATCTCTTCAGCACCAGGTAAAGGTGTGTAGCATTCAACTATAGAAAGACTGCAAATAGTCAAGTCAGCAAACTGTAATTACATGTCATAGACACTCCCACCCACCCCAAATTATTGCTGTGGACACCCATGAATACCACCCACTAGGGACAGGTGTTAATTCCTGCAACATGCTTAGCCCTCTATATCACATTTAATTGATCGTTAAGGGAAAACAGAAGGGTTAAAAAGCATCAAAATCCACCAGTAAGGGTCTATTGAGACCACTTTTTCATAGTGTGACCGGTTTATTCTGCACAAAACCCCTAGCATTGTATTATTATTATTTTAAAAAGACTCCAATGGAAGCCACGTGTTTATTCCTAGAGACTCTTCAGAAAAAGTGCTTCGCTTGTTCCTGCTTGCTTGCCTCCCCTCCCTACACAAAGCAAAAATATTTCACTCCCCCCCTCCCTGGGAATTCCATCACAAACAGATGCATAAGAGGAGAGACAGGGAGCGATTGGGCAAGGGAGTCAAGGCCCTGGAGCCTGCTCAGAAAATGACGGGGAGAGAGAGAGGGCAGGATTGCAGCTGGCTTGGAGAACAGCTTCAGCCTGGCAGTGGATCAAGGGTCTGAAGAGTGAGGCACTGTTTGGGACTTCCATCTGCAAGTGCTGGGAGACAGAAGCAAGTGGAATGCATGCAGGGGCATTAATCTGGCTCCAGCCACAAGAGAGGCCTCTATCCCAACAGCTGCCCCCCTTCAACTCGCTTTACCTATTCCCTTCTTTCAGTCAGCTGTTGGGTCCAGCAGGGAAGCATAGGGCTCATTCCTGGGTTGGTGGGGGAATTAACCTGCACGATAGGCCAGGAGGAAGATGTACCCTCAGCTGGGAGAGGGAGAAAAGGCCATGGCAAGATGTGCAAGAGCGGCATTACAATGGGGTCACTGAGGCAGGAGTGGGTGTTCCCTGAACTGTGGGGATGGCTGGGAAAGAGGGTGCCAGCCAGCTACTGTTATCTGAAAATCTTCTGAGGAAGGGCAAGCAATGATCTAAGGCATGTAGCTCATCCCAGAGGCGTATTCACTCAGAATAAAGTCTGAGAGATGGTCAGGTCTTGCTTCCTTTTACTAGAAAGTCCCAAATCTGCAGTCATGCGCATTTTATTGGTTCTATCAGTAAGTTGTTTTGGTGCTCTCTGTTGCTATTTCGTTATTTTTATTTTATTACATTTTTATTTCTCTAGCATTCAACATGTACAACAGATTTTGTTACAAATCAAAACAAGCAAACATACCCATCTGGATTCTTGTTGTGGTTGTTAATTGGTCATCTTCCATGATCCAAGGTGATGTACAAAATATAATTCCACATAGTTATAAAACAGCACAAAAAACCAACAGAATGAGTTTTAAAACTCAATGAAGTTTAAAAGCCATAAAGAATATTCAGTACAAATTTTGCTGGATAATTCTGCTTTTCCTATTGACACCCAAGGGCATTCTTCTATAGAAGTCTATATGTGGAAGGAAGCTGGCAGTTGCGCTTTTTAAGCCTTGCATTTGAAACAAAACACTTCCAAGTCTCATTAATAAAATGTGGCTTTGCAAATTATTCCTTCCTGCTCCAGTGTGTTTAATCAGGTTTTCCATTAATGCAATGAATTGCAACTGGTGATACCAGTCAAGCATCAGGTCACCTGTCAGGGACCACCAATGCCTACTTGTCTCTACTGCTATTTGAAAGGGTTATTTTTTTAAAAAAAAGTGCTGCTTTTTATTGCTTTACCGTTCCTGTGTTTTTAACATTTTTATTGTTTTCGTTTGTTAGTCGTTATCAATCTTGGGCATTCTGAGCAGGAAGGTAGTGAAAAATGTTTGCAATAAAGTAAAAAGTAACAGAAAGTGGTCATAAGGATATTAACTCATATTGAAATCCTGTTGCAGTTAGCATAGCATTAATAGCCAGAAGATTATAGCCTTAAGAATCAATGGAGTATGGAATCCAATAACCACACACACACACACACACACACACACACACACACACCCCTAGTTTTTTTTAGTATTTTGCTTTTGCTTATATTGCCAAAAAGGCACTGTGCATGCACAGGACAGAGATAACCGGAGACTTGAACTGCATACACACTATACATTTAAAGCAGACCCACCCACCCAAAGAATCCTGGGAACTGCATCTTACCCCTCACAGAGCTACAAGTCCCAGTACTCATAAGAAACTACAGTTTGTGTGTGCTTTAAATGTATGGTGTGTACACAGCCATTGGGAAACTCCCAACATATGCAAAAATATGAAAATCTTTACAAAGAAACCCGGGGGGAGGGAACCCCACCCCCTACAACCAACACACAGAGGACTGAGTGTGCTTAAAAAGGGTAAAGGGGACCCCTGACCATTAGGTCCAGTCATGGCCGACTCTGGGGTTGCGGCGCTCATCCCTCTTTATTGGCTGAGGGAGCTGGCGTACAGTTTCCGAGTCATGTGGCCAGCATGACTAAGCCGCTTCTGGCAAACCAGAGCAGCGCACGGAAACGCCGTTTACCTTCCCGCCGCAGCGGTACCTATTTATCTACTTGCACTTATTGGCCACCAAATGCTGTTTGTTTGGGTGGGAAAGGAAGCAGAACACTGGATAGATTGAGGAATGGAGTATTCTGGAGGACAGCATAGCAGACTCACCCAGACACTAAACAGAAGCATGCTATTCTGCAACTTTTCATTGCAGGTCCCACTTTTTCTAATATCTGTTATAGGAGCAGGCATTGGCTAAGCCCACTATCTTGTGGAACAGAGAGGTTAAGGTTAGTTTTAATGTCTTATTTTGCCTGTTATTTCCCCCTGAGAGTTCTATAGCTCTCCAATGGCTATGCTGTAAGTGTAACTCTGTGGTCAGAGGCAGTATCTCTTTGAATACCATCAGTTTATGGGAATCCCAATCAAGGGAACAGCAGTTGGGTTTATGTCCTAGTTGAGGGCTTCCTGTGGGCATCTGCTTGATTGCTGTGAGAGCAGGATGCTGGACTAGGTGAGGTTCTGGTCTGATCCATAAGGACTTTCCATACATTCTTTGCATTTGGACAGATAATGAGAGTTCCTTTCTTCATCAGGGGGCGATGGGAGCTAGGCATATCATGCACACAAAACACATGCTAAACTTTATAGCACACAAGAAACTGCATGGAGTTAAATGTTAATGGACTACAAGTTCAGAGAAGCAGGCATAACACCTCAAAGTTACTCAGACACCACGATGACCATTGTTAGAGCTTTTGAAATGTTGATAGAATTACATCCACATTGCATTGGGTGACATCTAATGTTAGTCCTACTTAGAGCAGTCCCATTAAACTTCGGTGACTTGATTCAAATTGGTCTCCTCTGAATATGACCAATGTTGGCCATCAGCCGTGGTGTATAATCTCAGCTTCACTATGTCATGCTGTAATAATGGAGCCAAACCCTTGCTTATTTTTGACGAATGAAAGGCACTTTCTCATCCAGTTTTGCACACTGATTAGCTTTGCATCCTCGTCTAAATATGCTGCATATTCATGTCTTGGCTAACTCTAACATTCACAAAAACTTTGCACCATCGGATCACTACATCTTCAGTTACTTGTGCTATTAAAACTTTAGCTTCTCTGCAAAGTGTTAAATTTCCCTGAGGAGCTGTGCCCAGCCCTTGGAGACCACCTGGCAACATCTGTTGACACATCAAGGAACAGCTGAGCTTTTGAAAACTTTCTGTTTCATGACAGTCCTGCTTCTTTTTTAAATTTTATTTAAAGGCAATATTCCTTAACAAAATAGCCCCTTTGCCCTTGCGGCCAATTCTGGAGAAAGCAACCTATCATGTTCTCCAGAAGCCTGCTGTTCAAGGCTAAATGACTGTAGCCCACGGAAAGCTTCTTAATTACTGAATGTCTGTTTCCGTTGCATTCTTTGCTCTGGACTTTGAGATACCTGCCTTCTCAGCTTCCAGGAACCAGTTCTCTTGTACATCCACATTTATTTATATGGCCTTTTGAATAAGTATCTTAGAAGACAGGAAATTCATGCTTAGGTAGACCGTGGGAGCATATGTCTCCCTTCACACTAACTTCCTCACACCAGAGACCTGTTCCTTTTATGTCCCTTACGTACAGCAGTTTCAAACAGTGCTGGAATCAAGCTGTTGGAGCTCAGCCATTCAAAAGCCAACTCTTGTCAGGTAGAGATCAGGAAGTCAAGTTTAAACTGAGGGGCAGGTGTCGTGCAGAAAATTAGTTTCTACTCATACCACTGTGTCCCATTTCATATCCATCTAAAGCATTTATAAGAGACATGTTGCAAGCTTCGGTGGGTGGGCCACCTGAAGAATTTCACCCTCTTAAGAATGCGTTGTGCTGGCAGATCTTTTCAACCCAAGTCTCCTCTGAGAGAGTTTCCCCTTGAAGTTGAATCAACAAAAATACTAGGACACCATCTGGATAACAGGAGCAGGTTAATGCTAAAAATTCTGTCACTAACAGCAAGACTAACATACCAGGAGTTCCCATCGCCAGGCTCACCATTGCTGATCTTCTTTAAAGTGTCAAAATACTAGGGAAACATACGTTCCCATAAAAAAATCATATATCATAGCCTACTTGCCACCCCAATTAAAAAATGCACTTCAAAACTATTTATTCAAAGCAGATGGTTGTTTTGTTGCATCGCTCTGATTTGGCTACTGTATTTAGGTACCTTTGCACTGGCCACCAATTCCCTTGCCCTTCAAAGCAACCCTCCTAGTGATGGATCAGATGGGACTAAAGGTCAAGTTTATGTTGTACTGCAAGTGTCAGAAGTTTATTGATCTAACAATTGAAGCCTGTTGAAGGTCAGCATAGATCCTCAGGGAGCTGCAAACACCCCAGTGCTTCCTAAGTTACAGAATTAAACAGATAAAATGAGCTTATTGTAAGAGAAAGTGAGAACCGACAATGCTGCTTTGGTGTTGTAATCCTCCTTTGCTGGAGTGATGAGAAAATAATTTGTACAATCTACTCAAGGTCGATTCAGGGGAAAGCAATAAAAACCATTCATCTGAACAGAGGATGCAACTTCAGAAGGCTCAGTGGAGTAAGTTCCCACTCATATGGGAGTAAGACCCACTGAATTAAATAGGACTTACTTCTGAGTAGGCATGGGCAGGATGGCGCCATTAAGATGTACAAGCCAGTGTGGTGTAGTGGTTAAGAGCGGTAGTCACGTAATCTGGGAAACCGGGTTCGCGTCTCCGCTCCTCCACATGCAGCTGCTGGGTGACCTTGGGCTAGTCACACTTCTTCGAAGTCTCTCAGCCCCACTCACCTCACAGAGTGTTTGTTGTGGGGGAGGAAGGGAAAGGAGAATGTTAGCCGCTTTGAGACTCCTTAAAGGGAGTGAAAGGCGGGATATCAAATCCAAACTCTTCTTCTTCTTCTTCTTCTGTGTGCCTTTCTATAGCATCTACTTAATGCACACATTAGTTCAAACACCACCGTTTGAGAAGCTCAGTAGCAGAGGAAGGTTAAAAAAGAAAAAGACCACAACAGACTTTAAGGAAATGATGTGATTCCAAACCCTATTTAAATATGATCCCATTTTTTAAAAGGTAAGCAGCCATGCTGATGAACTAGATATGGGGTGTTCAACATTATCCTCCATGATATTAATTTCCGCAGTGCATTCTGGGTGTAATCATCCTACTCCAATTAATGCTAGGAGAAAATAATTTTTTCAGTTTGCCATTATGGCACAATCAGAATTATATTCTCTGTTAGTACAAAATGTTCCTTGACAAAAGGCATATAAAGACATGTTCATCCATTAGGGGAAAAAATCCAAAACTCCCAGCTGGGCAGCAGGAGTTCAGATTGTTATAAATCACAGTCTTGGGTAGCAGCTACAGAACTCCCAGCTTGCATTCTCTTTTGTTCAATGTCTTGTTGCCCATTATTTTGTGGCATTATGCTCAGGAATTATCACCAGCAATGGAATCCAACAGAAATACGTTCCCACATCTCTTTTCATGTTCATTACATAAATGTTATATATATGTTCACTTGAGCGCTTCAATCTGTGGAACTGGCCCTATTACTAGGGCACATAATATCTGTTCTGCATTTGTAAGGAATTGATATTTTAGTGTGGAAGCACCTACACATTGGAATTCCCTGTCTATTGACATTAGGCAGACACTGTCACTTTACTTTTTAAATGCTTACTAAAAACAGTTTTGTTTAGAAAAACCTCCCCAGAAATGTAGACTGTCTACATGTGGATCAAGAGATAATAATAATAAATTTAATAACAATTTTATTATTAATATGCTGCCCAACTGACTGGGTTGGGTTTTGGTTGGGCAGCTCCCAACAAAATATTAAAAACACAATAAAACCTCAAACTTAAAAAACTTCCCTGTACAGTGGTACCTCTGGTTATGCACTTAATTTGTTCCAGAGGTCCGTTCTTAACCTGAAACTGTTCTTAACTTGAGACACCACATTAGCTAATGGGGCTGCCGCGCCACCGATTTCTGTTCTCATCCTGAAGCGAAGTTCTTAACCCGAGGTACTAGTTCTGGGTTAGCGGAGTCTGTAACCTGAAGCGTCTGTAACCTAAAGCATATTTAACCCAAGGTACCACTGTACAGGACTAGACTTGTCACTGGCTCTGGAAATGGGAGAACTCACTATGTCTGGTACTTAAAGCTTTCAATAGCTGATGAAACTTCTGCACGTCACTCTTGTATTTTAGTTCCAAATTGAATAATCTCACTTAGCACATTATTAAGATAAATTCTATTTTTGCGAACAGTGTGTTGTATGTCCCATTGAGCTTCGTGTGACTCAGTCCTCAGCAAACATCCACAGAACTGTGCTATAAAATCCCCCGCTGCCCAGTAAATATGGGAGCAGTTGCCTTTCTTACTAGTGCTTTTCTGCCTTTAACAACAGTAAGTCACAAGTAAAGCAGACAGAGGAAGTTTCCCCCAGTATTAAGATTAAATCATAAGGAAAAAGTGCACCTGCTTAGGGCCAGACCAGACATAACAGTTGGCAACATGCCAGGTGTTGTTTTTTAAAAAATTAAATAGCACATTGAGGGGCAGAGAAGTGATTTTCCTATATTCCTCTTTGTCTCATTTTCTCACCTCACTGCATGTATTAAATGACTTATTGATATATTACTGAGCTACAATCACAGGTCATTTCAAATTAATGGAGACAAAGCAACAGAATTAAATTGGATGTTATACTTTTTGCTGTCTCTGACATTATTTGTGATCCTCCCTCTACCAGGTAAGGAAGGAATCAAACTGAAATTGTGAGTTCTAGAACCGAAGTCACTAGGGGCGGTTAAATGTACTGTACATATTTATTCTGACTTTTTCTTTTCTTTTCTTTTCTTTTTGGACCACTGCAGTCCGGCCACAACCTGCTCCTAAGCATGTTTCCTCAGAAGTCAACAATGAACTAAGTTCCATGGGCTTTGTACAAATGATTTGAACGGAGACACTTCTAAAGTTTTCCTGGACAAGTGCTTCAATGTTGGGAGACTTGGTTTGAATTTTAGAGTGCCCTGTCACCTAGTGGCTGAAAAATACGTAGCACATTTGGTAGGCACTAACTAAGCAAACACTGTCTTGACAAAACAGGGCAGGGTCTGAAGGTACCTGATGCAGCCATCTTGCTGAAACAAAGCAGGTCTAGAGTTGGGCAATACCTGCAGCAGAAAAAAAGGCCACACAGAATCCCATGCACACTACTCCAAACCCCTCGACAAATTTGTTGTTGTTGTTGTTGGCGGCATCCATCTGTCTTGAAAGACAATGGAGTATGCTACTAGGGGTGAAGCACTACTAGGGGTGAAGCCTGGGCAGTGTGTATGGAGGCCCTGGGCTGCCCAGATGACAAGACCAGCCCACCTTGGCCTCACTGGTGTGATCCAAAGGAAAGCAGAGCAATATGCTTGGCACCAGCTTGGTTGCAGGGGTTGCTGGAAGGAGACGTACAAGACGCCATCCAGCCATCTTAGAGACTCCATTCCAGATATGCATAGAGTCTACTCCTGAGCCTTTTCTTCTCCCAAAGATATCCTGCAAGGCAGTGAAGGTTTAGGATCAGTTTTCCTTCTCCTAGGTGGTCTACCTTCCCTAGCTGATGAGCTCCTTTTGCCCCTCACTTACCTCTACAGCACATGCAGAAACCGCCTTCTTGATCCTTGGACCCACTCATCTCATCTGCTTACCCTGACAGAGCCTGTCTTCACATGCAGGGGAAGTCCCTAATCCCCTGAGGGTATGCGAGCCATCAGTTACCCTCACCTGATTTAGCCAGGCAGTCAAAGCCATTCCCAGGGTGTGGCCACTGCTATCACATGCTGACAGCTTCTAGGTGAGAGCTGAGTGCAGGATGGGGACCAAAGGTGGACAAAGTACTGCACAAGGAGTACAATGTGTACCAGGGCTGCTACTCCTTCCCTAACACCCCATAAACCCTGATGGCATATAAATGTCAATGAAAAATAAGAACGCACCCAGCAAAGAAATTATATATGTAGTAAAGACTTAAGGTTTTAGCCTTTTTCTAATAGAGCAATCCTATAACTGGATTGGATTGCAACATCACCTTTGTTGAGGTGATCCATGCAACTAATTTGACATCTTTCTCATGATGCTGCTAGTATCCCTGTCTTGCAGAGGAAACCACAATGAAGTCCATGTTAAAATTTTACAGTATAGGCAATATTGGAGTTGAGAGTTTTCCAGGTGCTTGTCGCTAGCAGCCTGTCAACATGATTTACTTACTACCTGTCCCACAGCTCTCTGTTTTACTCTGGTTATTAAGAAATAATAAGAGGCTATACAACTGCATCCCTAAAGATAACTACTAGGGAGTCAGTTCCATTGATCTTGATGTAAGTAAGTAAGACTCTTGAGGTTTCGGGCTGCACACAGACTCAGATCTTTCTGCTCTGCAGATCTTCTGTTTCCACTTCAGATGTGGCTGTTTATGAGTTGGTGGTCACCTAAGTATAACATTTTCTTTGCCTCTCCAAATTAAGGGGCACTCACTGCCACTTGGTGCCAACCACATCTGGAGTCCAGGCGAGCCGGCAAATGGGACCAAATGCAGCAAGCCTGGAGGACTGCATGGGGCTCGTGCCAAATGAAATGCAGCTCTGTTTATTTAGAGGAACTTTCTTCCCCTTTTGAGTCCCAGACAAGGTATCTCCGAGGAGGAGCCGCGTTCCAATATTTCAATGAGCAATAAACATGTCTGGTTATTGTTACGGTGACACTTGGAAAAATAACCAATATGTCAGGATGGAGGATTGTGGGCCGATGGAGAGGAGATTGTTAATGTCTGCTGGCTTTTGGCTGCAGAGAAGAAAAGAAAAACAGCTAAGCCACTTTCTCTGGCCTCAACAGTGACAGAAGTTGACTAAAAGTTAATAATTATTTGGCTGGGAAGCTTTCTGCATTCGCTCTCCCTATTTATCTTTTTTAATGCTTCTGGAGATGTGATTTCTACCTGCATACGGGGATCTTTTAAAACAGGAATATAGGGGGCTGCCTTATACCCTTGTTCCACCGAGCTCAATATTTTCTGCCTTGGCTGGCAGAGGCTGTCCAGGGTTTCAGAGAGCGGACATTCGCAGTCCTACCTGGAAATGCTGGACTGAACCTGGCCCATCTGTAGCATGCAAAGGAGATGCTCTGCCCTTCCCCCAAACAAACAGCCCTTCCCCCAAACAAACCTGGTCAACCGAAACTCACAAAGCAAGGTGTGCTCCATCACCAGCCTGTGGGTTCACCAGAACTCTTATACCAACTGAATATGAAGCAAAAATGTGGGGGCCCCCGCAAAACAAGGGCAGGTTGAGAGAAAGAGAACTTGCTGGATGCGAAGGAAGCCCTAGCCTGCATATTCTAACAGTCTTAAAGCAGAATTGAGAAAAGTTTGCAGTCTGCATTTGATGTACTTGGGAATCTCTAATAGCAAATCTTTCATCTCACATGACATTTGATCATTGTTATCCCATTGGCTTCATGCAAAAACTCTGTGGCTGAGCCTGTATCTAAATGACACTACGTAAGGCATAAGGAAATTGCATTCTTGGGAATCGGATGTAATAACTCTCCTACCACCTGGGAGTGTTGTACAAAGGGCAGCAGAGGGAGGCTAGCTTCCTTACAGCAAGTGACACACAGGGGTGCTAAGGGAGCCTCCTCCCTGCCTCCATCTCTGAGTAGCAGGTCTTCGTTGGGCAAAGAGGCTGGAATGTCACCTCCTCTGCCTCCCATCAAGTATCCAAGGCAGCTGTGAGATTGCTTGCTGCTTGAGATGATTGACAGAACTGAGAGCCAATGATAGCACCGGTTTGTTTTTCATGGGCTTTCCCCACCCTCCAAACCCCACCACTGAAGGAAGTTAAATCACATGCTGAGCCTACATGGCTTTTCTGCTTTGATCTTCCTTCCAATGGCTCCAGGGTGAGAGTGAGCACTGTCATCTTAGCTATCTCCTTTTTATCTTGTTTATGCTTAGAGAGGCCCAAGTTTATTTTTCTTTGGCTCTGGAAGGTACATTTATAAGTAGAACACACTTCAAAAAAGGCAATCCTCCCAGCCTTTACTTTATGCATATCCACTGTGTTCTTCTGGTGATTTAGTTGCTGTTGTGCATTACAATGAACACTAATATTACCTGTGTATCTTTATAGCATGGCATTACGGTCCATGCTGTTTGGCCTAGAAGGAGCCAGCACACTATTAATATATACAGGAGGGGAAAGTGTCGCCACCAGGGAGCTGCAGACTTGCACTAACAGAGGGGAACAGATCAAGCTTCAATGTCTAGAACTGGTCAGTCTGATTATGATTGCCTGCCTAAGTGTATTTGGCAGCCAATCCCAGTCACCAACACAGTATCGCCAGATGCGTGAGAATTCTTGAACACACAACAACTTTTGCATCCAATTCGAAACTATACAAAAAAAGATCATAGCATAGTGGTAGGGCATCTGTTTTGCATGCAGAAGGTCCCAGGTTCAACCCCCAGCATCTCCAGGTAGGGCTAGGAGAGGCCTCTCTTTGAAATCCTGGAGAGCTGCTGCCAGTCAGTGTTGATGATACTGAATTCAATGGATCATTGGTGTGACTCCAGATAAGGCAGTTTCTTTGGTTCCTAAGAATGTAGAGCGGCAGGAGTAATTTGGATGGCCTAGGAGCAGTTCCTTGTGTGGCCTGCAATTTTCATACATGAGCAGAAGAGCACACCAAAGGAGTCTGGAGAGAAAGGGTCTGTTTTTTGGTTGCTTCTGCTGCTGTGCATCTGGCAGTGGATCTTCTCTTCCACAGCAGCATTGGCATGTGGGAGGGAGGAGAAGGAGCACATGACGACACAGGCAACTCCCTTAGGCAAATTGAGAAAGAAAGAGGGCACGCCCTCCAACGTTTCTTCAATGAAAATAGGGACATCCTAAGGAAAACCGGGACATTCTGGGATCAAATCAGAAATCAGGATGGCTTTTCTAAATCATGGGTGTCTGTGGGAAAGAGAGGACGAGCCACCTCTTTCTCTCCCTCAGTTTGCCTAGGTGAGTTGCCTTTGTCATCGTGTCTTCTGGCAATGCATATCAGGAAGTGGAATGAAAAAGGCTGAAGATGGATTGCTTTTTTGTGAGAGTGGCACAAGTACAAAAACTAGGCCTGAGCCTAGCACCTTTGGAGAATTGACTGCTCCTCAATCCTGACTCCAGTCTTTCAGAACCAATTTTGTTATACATGAAAGAGTTGCTCCCAAATCTCCCAGATGTTGCTTCCTGACATTTCCAATTGAACAAGCGGGAATCAGAAACACTTTGCCTATCTACTACAAATGTTCCAGCAAGCGGTATTTCATTGGGTACCAATCCACCCCTCTTCTAGGGATGCGGCACTGAAGTTGCGTGGGGACTGGGACTGACCATGGGTGTATTTGCCTTCCACCTGCTCAACCTTCATGCTTGTAAATGAACGGTTGATTACCGCCATAAGTCTAACCAGCACTTCCTTCTCAGGAGAAGACTCATCCTGTAAAAGGGTGCCCAGGAACTTCTTACTCTGAAGGGAAATGAGGAACAGGGGCGTAATTTTTTACCTGTTGCCATTTCAGGCTTTGCTCTCTAGTTGTTGAGGCCATTTAAAAAGTCAACGTTGTAAAGTAATCCCAGTTATCATATGTGTCAGTTCCATTTTTCAGGGTTCTCTTCTCTCAGTTTGGATTAGAACGTGGAGCTGAGCACAAAAAGGCAGACCCTGCAAAGGATCAAGATAAAGCATCCCTGTATGTGATACGGTTCAAAAGAAGAAAGTGAAACACTTTCCTCTTGTTCTATAGATATATCCCACGTGGGCCTGTCTATGGAGCCTGGTGTGCTCTGATCCTTCCGCAGGCCGCCTCCCGGCCTGCCCTCTCTGCACTTATCACAGGAACAGAGGGACACAAGCAGCATTATCGCCTTGAAAGGCTCAGAACGGCATTTTCTTTTCATGCAGAAAGTGACACTGAACACAGAGCAAAACGTACTCACTCACAATGCGACAAGGTGGCCTGCCATCTGGGCCCGGCAGGGTTTAAAAGGTGGAGATAACTGGGCTTTTGGTGTGCCATTAGAAAAGCTGACAACACAGTCGGATTTGATCAGTATCACTTTCTGTATCTAAAAATAAAAATATGGGACGGGGGGCAGGCATAAGCAGCGCCAGGAAATGTCTCACCTGCATTAGCAAGGCACTGCGCTTCACTGAGGGAACTCTCATTGCCTTTCTCATGACATATCCTGCTAACATGCTATTCCTAAAATAGGCAAAAGAGGATGTCTTTTGTTGAAGCGAGTTGCTGGAAGATGCAGCCTTGCAAGCCCATACAGGGCCCTTTGTTCCATCACAGGTATTGGGAGCAAAAATGCTGTCAAATGGAATGTGGTATCAGTACTGAAGTTTGGGCTTTTGTGGCCTGCTTGCCAAGGTCACTGTTGAGCAGGAGGGTATGCAGTCCTGCCTATTGTGTGATATGTAGGTGTTGAAGTCCTTTCCAGTTCTTTGCTATGAGTAGTTGTGCCACCACCAGGAGAAAAGTGGTGAGTTCCTTATAAAGCAAATTGAGCTGCTTTTCTTTAAACATTTGTTTCTTGGATTACATTGTACACAATGATTTGCAATATTGCTTATTTCCACATATACACTTTCCCAGAATGGTTGCACATGAACACGTGTGGAATATCATCCCAACTGCCTTACATCCTCTCCAACACAGTGAAAATGTTTTGTCTATGTAACTGTATCTTAAAGGTGTTAAATGCCACCTATAACTTAACAGAATTATCTCTTACACTCTTACACTGATCTTAAAAGGGTTTTTTTTGCCCTTAAGATGTTCCAATCAGCCTCTTCAATTTTGGTACCCATAATAGTTTGGTTGCTGAGCATTGTCCAAGAGTCAGATCATTGAGTATTTTGTACAATATCCGACTGCTAAATTTTGAAGCTGCTTTTGCATGGGGTGAGCATTATATTTTGTTACTGCAGAAGTTCCTGATGCTAATTCTTTCCTATTCACAGAACAATTTTACCCTGGAATGCTCCATAACTTGACCCTATAAGACACTGCCATAGCTGATCTCATTCAGTCATATGACTTCTTTGGCTTTCCTGACCATTTGGACTAATGCCTTTGTACTGTGCTAGTGTGTTTCTTTTTCCCACACACAACTCTCACGAAATAGCCATGAAAATTTTGAGTGCAGCACATGTCAAAGCCAGACAGCATTCGCCTTTATTTTATCTTTAATTAAATGGGTCATCTAAAATAAACGACCAGGAACTCAAACTAAAATTGCTTTCAACAACTACTTGAACATTCAGTTTCCACAAATATTAAAGACAGCTTAAGCACTGAAATGTTTATGGAAAATTTGAATGAAAAAGGCAGATCTGAATTAGGTCTCCACCCCAGTTCACACAAGTGTGTGTGGATGTTTTAACATTGGCCTTACACTAATTCCGTAAGTATTGACAGAAGGTAAGGAAAGGATGGTGTAAAGCCAGCAAATAATAACATTTCCAATAAATTTGTCCATCAGTTGTTGAACAAACACAGCAGACAGTTTTGAAGCAAAAAAATATTTAAATGTAACCTGAGCCTTGGAGTCAAATGAGAGCTAAAGCTTGTTTTTAATTCTTAAAAACTGGATGTGTTTCACAATGAATACAAAGTTTCCACTTCCGATAATACTTTACAGCAAATTGCCAAATTTAAATTTGCCTTACAGGAGTAGGTCAACTGAATTATCGAAAGGCTGAATAACTTAAGACAAGGCAAGAGAGCTTTTCACTGATGGCAGAACAATACCTTTTACCCTGCAAATTGAATGTTAAATCTAGCTGTCCAGGACAGCCAGAATCTGTTTCTACTCAGCTGGGCTGCCTAAACTTTTAAATATAGTTACTACTGCGGAGGGTTTTCTCACTGAGTTTTTACTGAGCTCTCAGTGAGCTACTTTGTGATCATTTTGAAATGCCAGTTGTTTTGTCGAAAAAATCTGGAGCAGAGTGAGCAGACACATTTATACCAGTCCATTGAGAATGCAGTTCACATGCAAAGCTGTTTTCCATGTGTGGATTGCTCTCCATATATGACCCTTCAGGCCTGGGGCCAAATTCAGCCTTCCGGCCCTCTCTATCTGCCCTCAGGTGCCACCTCCTCCTCAACCATGGCCTCTCCCCAGACCACACCCCTCAGCCACACAAATTTGCACTTCCCTTGAGTGCTTTTGCCTGACTGGCCATGCCCTTGAACTCTGATAAATGCCTCTTGCTTGATGGGATGGTAGATAGACAGGCATGTGTGAGCTTCTGTAACAGTAGCCTACTGCATTAAGGTAAAATTTACATTTGTTGCTGGCCCCCTTTTGCATCTGGTCCGGCCCTCCACTGGAATAATAATAATAATAATAATAATAATAATAATAATAATAATAATATGCAACCCATCTGACTGGGTTGGCCCAGCCACTCTGGGTGGCTCCCAATAAAATAATAAAAACTCAATAAAACATCAGACATTAAAATCTTCCCTATACAGGACTGCCTTCAAATGTCTTCTATTTTGTCAAATAGTTGTTTATTTCCCTGACATCTGACAGGAGGGCACTCCATAGGGCAGGCATGACTACGGAGAAGGCCCTCTGCCTGGTCCCCTGTAACCTCACTTCTCGCAGTGGGGGAACTGCCAGAAGGCCCTCAGAGCTGGATCTCCGAAAGATGCTCAGGTTTTGGAAAGTCTCCAGGGGACCTTCCTCTCTATGTACTTAAGCCTTTGGATGTGGTGGTGACGAGAGCGAACGAAAATAGCAGCAGCAACAGGGTGGGGTCCACCTGGCTTCCTCCCTCTGTTTTCGAGAGGAGCTGTGCATACCTACAGGCAGGCTTGCATCTGCAGCTTGTCTATTCTCAGCCTCACTGGATTGCAGCCAGCCAGCCATTCCCAGCCCTCTCCCAGCTGGCATGCGCGCCTGAGCCACTTGGCAGGCGACAGCCACCACATGCATCTGACGGTGGCATTTTTAGAAACACCACAGCGATGAACTCACCCTCCCGTTTGGAGGAAGCGTCTTAATGCGGAAAGCATCTCTCTCCAATAAGCACATTCCCCATCCCACATCAATTCATTGAAATGTTATTTATGTTCTCTACACACAAGTCATTCTATTGTCTTTAGGACAGTCTAATTTGAGGCGGATACTGCTTTGGGTGCAGGGTGACTGCCCCTCACTCCCATGTGCAACATGTTAAGTGGTGCAAACATATGTACTTTGCAACCGAAAAAGGAGGTAGGTGATCTAAGCAACAGCTTTCGCCACGGCCATTTATGGCAAGCGGTTGCCAGCCTTGGTTCGGTATAAGCAACTGCCTATGGGCAAGCCCGTATTTCCTGCATGATAGTTGCATGGTGATCAGACCTCCACAACAGTGGCTACATGCCAGCCTGGGTAGGTTTGGTATAACAGCTAATTGTTAGACAAATTGTTTTAAGTGATTGTTTAACCAAGTTGCTAAAAAATAAATGAATCATATACTTTTTTTTTTTTTTGCAAAATTGTGCAGATATTTTTTGTTTTGCTTTTACTTCCATTGAAAGTTTAGCACAACAAAATTACATTGAAACTTATTACAGACTGCAGGGGTCCACTATGCTTCTAATAACAACAGTTGCATTGTATTATGTGAAGACAGCATACAAATCAGCAGCCAAATTGCAAGTTAACATAAGATGACAAATAGGAACCATGCCTTCCTGAAGTCTCCTTCTTGTATTTTCCTACTCCCTAGCCTACCTTGTTAACTTTTCAACATGGGCTGGATGCCAAACACAAATGACCCCCTTCAAACAGGGTTAAGTTTCCACAGCCTCCCAATTTTGCTGTATTTTCATGCATACTACAAGCAGCATATACTGCAACGAGCCTTTCAGCCTTAAACAATAGCTACCCCTTTTGGACATCCACCATATGGGTTCCATCTGAGGTTAAGCATCAGATACTATGGTGGACAGAGAATACTTGTGCAAAGGTCAGAACTTACAGGATTTTGGGTACCAAAAGTCCTTTGCATGAGAATGAAGAGAAAAGGTTCTCAGATGGACCACACAGCAAAGACGCTGAAACAGGCTGAGCAGGCATTTCAACCCATTGATTTGATTAAGCGTTGGGCATCTCTTCATCAGAGGCATTTACACGGGTGCAAGATGAAATAGCGCTGGAAGTTTTATAAAAGGAAGGAAGTTATTCAGCTACAAATAGATAAAGAAATAAAAACATTTGAAAACACACTCAAGTCTAAACCACAGAGCCTAGGGCTTGCCGATCAGAAGGTCAGCGGTTCAAATCCCTGCGATGGGGTGAGCTCCCGTTGCTTGGTCCCTGCTCCTGCCAACCTAGCAGTTTGAAAACACATCAAAGTGCAAGTAGATAAATAGGTACCGCTCCAGTGGGAAGGTAAATGGCGTTTCCGTGCGCTGCTCTGGTTCACCAGAAGTGGCTAGTCATGCTGACCACATGACCCGGAAGCTGTACGCCAGCTCCCTCGGCCAGTAAAGCGAGATGAGCGCAGCAACCCCAGAGTCGTCCACGACTGGACCTAATGGTCCAGTCTTTACCCTTTACCTTAAAGATACTAGGAAAAAGAGAAAAGGAGAGGGGGTTTGTTTTTAGAATTTGTGATTTTAATAAATATATTACACTACCATGCAGTAGTGCTGATAATGAAGATATGCATGTTTGCTTTCATCTTTTGATCAAATCCATATTCGAAAACCCCCCAAAGAATGGCATTCATAAAGAAAAATTATCCACATTGTTTGCTGAGCAACAACACAATGTTGGAATTGCATCAGCAGTGTCAAACACTTTTGGACAAAAACTATTAACGGTTGAAAACTTTTTTCTAGGTTGCTTCCACGTTGCCAACCTAAATTATGCAGTGCAATGCAGAGTCTTTTAAAAATGTTTTAAACATTTTAAATTTAATTTTATTTGTACTTAGTATTAACTTTTTGGTGCTTGCTGCCCCGGTCTCCTTCGAGAGGAAGGGCAGGTTAATAATAATATAATAAGAAACAAATAAATCTATCATGGGTGCAGAGCTGTGCGTATATGCAGAACAGTTAACAGCTGAGATCATTCTCTACTCAGCAACTTAGCTGGATGCACATTGTTTGGGGTGCATGGCAACATGTTCAGTCATTACCTGAAAGACGCTGCTCATAGCAGCCAGTGGCCCAGCTTAGACCAGATCCCAGGAAGTAAGCAACTCATGCCGTGCTAACATAGCCTGCACCCATAGCTTTGGGCTCAGCTAATGGCGTGTGTCATGGTTGTGGACAGTATCTGACGCTGCAGTTCCACTGGCACAGCAGACTTCCATGGAGCAAACGTCTTCCTCTCTTCTTCCCTCCAGCCGCTCACCACAAGACCAAGTCTGGAGGGATGGGGGACCATCCAGAACAAATTTAGAGGCAGCGCAGGGGGAGAAGAGAACATGGAAGTCCTGTCACATCAGTGGAATGCTGCTGGCCCGACACTGAATACAACCCCGTGTGCTTAGGACATTATGCACCCTGTTGAGAGCCAACAGGGAAGGAGAGGGGCACTATAGTGTCTTACAGGGATTTCCTTCCATGCTCACAGGCCTGCAGTGGTGCAGCTGTGGCCATGTGAAGGGCTGGATGATGCCACTGACTTATAATCCTGCAAGATATCCCAATGCCTTTTAAACTGACGAGAGAACAGGAAAAGGACAGGGAAGTTTTAGGAGCTGATATGCCAAGCAATTTACATCTCTATCCAAAGGTCGCCATTAGGCCTCCAAAGCAAATCTTGGAATGAAGCAAATGGACTGACCTGAGCTGCACCCTTAAGATAAATAGATGGACAAAGGAAGATACAGTACATTTACAATAATGCCAGTTATGGAGAGATTTTAGAAATTGCCTCGTTGCTTCTTTCATCTGCAGAAACAACTGAAGTAAAAGTCATTTTTGTAACTTAAAGGGCGACGTTTCCTCCTTCAGTTCATAAGGCATTTTTTATTTAAAAAATCAGGACTCCCTGCTCTATCTGTATTCAAATACACTTTATTAAAGGAATGTATCTAAATGTATTTTCAGTAATACTGTCCCCCTCCTCTCAGGAACAGATCTCTGGAGGAAGGAAGTGGAATACACATTCCAAGCCAAAGACAAGAGAGAGGCTTAATATGTCTTCCACCATCCAGTTCAGAACTGACACCTGCCATTCTCAGAGAAACAGGTCATATTCTTATTGTTCCTTGCCCTAACCTGCAGCTCATTTAGCTTACATAAGCAAGTCTAAATCTTCACAGACTGCTAATATGTTCTGTTTATGAACATTTGTGAATGTTCTCTTGATTAGAAGAGTGTCAGGTCTTTGTGAGAAAGCCTTCATTCATCCTTCCTCAGTCATGCTTCTTCTCCTCATCTGAGAATTTTACAAAAAGGGGAACAGTCTCTTCTTCAGGATGTAAAGCACGGTGGCCAAAAACAAGGCAAGGGCGAGAAAGATGAGCAGTTTATCTGTCAGCTCCCTGCGGTTGTACTTGGTAATGAGCTTCCGTCCCAGCTGTATTGTCCCGGACATGGATTTGAATTCCTCATTGGCATCCAGAATGGTTCGTGAAGAACTGACTGAAAAGAGAAAATGCAACATTTCAGCCCAGCGTTTCAAAGGCACTATCAAAAGCACACATAATATGCAAGTCCACTTTGGGTCCTGTAGCACAGAATAAAACACACAATGCAATAGGTACATTGGCTCAAAGCCCCATGGAAGCAGGCTGCAGAACTTTTCCATTTGAGAAAAGCTGAGGACAAGTCTGGTGAAGACAACGCAGCACAAAGGAGATTGTTCCATTAGTGCAAGCATATCTGCTTGCCTGATGGAATGATGTCCCCTCTCCTTCCCCAACCCACCAGAGCATATTTGGGGAAGGTGCGGTGAAAGACATGCAGCAGGAGGGGAGAAATCCTGTTGTGTCAGAAGAAGTCTAGCTTCCATTAGCAAAATGGGTTAGCTGAATACAGCCCAACATTTGCCTTCATCCAAGAACCACCACAGACCAAATGGCCTTGCATTTTTCTGTGGAGCCCCATTCTTAGAAGACAAAGAGCCGGCCCATATCCATAAGTGAAATTGATTGTGATTAGCAAGTCTCCCTGTTGCAATTAGAAAAATCTAATCTCAGTCCAAAATGTCATAATGAAGCCAGATGGAATGATACCAACTGGCTAAGTAGAAAAGACATAATTGGCAATGGGAGTAAATGTAGATTTGGTGTCAATGGCGTGCTATCCGCTGCAAAAAAATGACAGATACTGCAATGTTGATGTTACTTGATAACAGGCTTTGTGGGATTTCCAATGTGGCAGTTTAAAAGCCAGAATGTCCATTTTCACCAGCTGCTAATTTAGAATAGAGTGGAAAATTTTGAAACTGAAAAGAAAAGAGTTAAGATGATACTGTTTTGATACATTTCCAAACAAGGTTAGAATGTGGATCAGGAGCTGTTTAAAATGAATCATGATAATACCTTGGGGAGAAATTTAATACAGCACTAAGGAGATCACTTTATCAGTGCAAACATTTTTGCTTGCCTGATGGAACTATCTCCTCCTCACTCCCCTTTGGGCTGTTCATGGGTTCTCCCAATCCTCAAGGAAGGCACGGGAGGAACACTGGGGTTAGGGGAAGCCCTGTTGCACTGGCAGAAGTCCTTGCACAGGCTTCCACTAGCAGGACCACTTAGTTGAATATGACCTACGGACTTCCTAATGCACACAAGTTGCTCTGATGTCCAGCACCTTTTCTCTGAAGTGAGCAAAAGGTCATTTTTTAGTCTTTCTCACTTGCAGAAATGTCAAGTAAACTAAAAACATGTGTGCTGATCATAATAAATTACACAGCTTTGCAACCAAGTACAAAATATATTGCAAGAAGTGGCCCTAAAATGAACCACTGTGCAGGGCTTCCGTTTCCATTATGGGAGGTAAATTAAAACACACACTAATGGCAAAATGTTTAGAAGCAAGCAGCTAAGGAACCAGTATATTCCTACATAGGTGGCCCCCAGAAGGGCATTTCAGTTTGCAAATACATTTTGCTTGAGAATGAAATTTTATCAGAGCCAAATATGTTTCTTTGCCATTTTATTTTACAACCAAAGAGAAAAGTTTTGTCATTCTCATGGTACATGAAAGATTGAGGTTGTTTATCATGGGAAGCGACAACTGTGGGCTTCCTGACTCCACAGATTATTTATTGCTTGCTGCTGTAAGGACTTCTTCATTTTTCCATCGTGGCAACATTTTAATGGTAGATTAAGTACAGCTGGCTTTTTCAAGGCGAGTGACCTTTGCTAGCTATACCTCAACCAAACAGGATGGACTCTTTAACAGAGGACAGTCTCACTGCCAAGACTGTCACTTAGTGAGAGAGGAAGCATACACTGAGGAGCTGCAGACAACCATCAGCCCTGGAGGGAGAAGGAAGAGAAGAGGCGGACACTGCGTTTATTGAATCCATCCCTTCTATTTCTCCCAGCAAAGAAAAGGCAGAAGGTCCAGCTGGTCCACTTTCCAAATGACCCACAAATTTTAACAGCAGATTTGATATACAGTTTTGAGGGCTCAAAACTGTCAGGCCAAACTCTGGCTTTCTAACGCAAAGCCCAAAACTCTTTCAGAAATGCTTTAAGACATTGCTTGTATTGAGTGAAATAAGTTAATGTGGGTGGGAGTTAACTATTGGTGCACTTTAAAAAGAAAAGCCCCATTTGAAACACATGCATGTTCTTCAGAGTCCACGCTGTAGAGGTCTGGATTTCATACATGGTATCCTGATGTATGATATGATATGATGATACGACATGATATGACATGACTTGACATATTATACTATAATATCAACATGCTGGTTAGGGAGAAAGGAGCGTTTCTTTTTCCATAGCTAGTGAAGTAGCCAAGAGAGCTACTGGAGGAGGGAATCAATCATGTTGTTCCTCCTTTGCCAGTTCACTGCAATTCTGTGCTTCCCGGCATAGGATTAAATATTTAGCTGTAGGAGGCAGCAATCGAGAGAAAATGAAGTGGGAGAGTGGGAGAGAGAGAGAGAGAGAGAGAGAATGAGAGAGAGAGAGAGAGGGAGAGAGAGGGAGAGAGAGAGAGAAGGTATGCACTTTTGTGTTTTTATATTGTAAACCATCCTGTGATCTTCGGATGAAGGGCAGTATAGAAATTTAATAACTAAAGGGAGTTTAATAACTCCACAGCAGATCTGGAGGGTGGAACATGAGAAGAGGCCTTTTCAGTAATATCTTCCTGTTTGTGGAAGGTTTTTAAATTTTTATTGGTTGGCTTGCTGTAAATGTAAGTGTTTATACTGTGTTGTAAGTTGCTTTGATGAGTCTACCAACCATTATTATTATTATTAACAACAACAACGACCAAAACTGCACACTGTGGTCATTTACTTACCTAAGGTCTGCATCGTCTCCTCACTCTGCCGTACCTGCTGAGACATCATCCTGCTAATACCCATCAGGTTCTCTGTGATGTTACTGGCCCCCTCTGCCAAACTTTCCTTTGTAGTTTTTCTAAAAGAAAAGAAGGGGGTGGGAATCAAACTTAATATAAAAACAAAATTATATTCCCGATTACTCAAAATGCTTCAAAAGTGATGGGAACCATAGAGCTGGAAGATATCAGCCAAGCATTCATATACACATACAAATGCAAGCATACGCCTTTAACGTTCTGTTTCAAAATAAGTCTTAAATTAGAAATCAGGGCAAATTATTCATAAAAGGTTTAGGTTAATCTTTTTTTTTTTTTAATAGATATTTATTAAGAATTTTCCATTTCAAAAAGAAAACCAAAAAGGAAAAAAAAGGAAACATGTACAGTTTAGAACCCTTCTTTTCTATAACATATTTCTCTGACTTCCCCACACCTCCCCTTCTTATATTCCAGTTCAAATTGTTAATTCAACAAGTTCTTGGTTTAGGTTAATCTTTAAACATTTCGTCCAAAATAGCCATCTGGCTGAAGTACAGGGGTAAAATTAAAATGTAATCAAAGATCAATACATCTAACTTGGCACAATGGCAAGCAACCATTTTAATGATCTAGGATCCTGTTTGCTCCTTACTGTGCAATCCTATTCAGAAGCCAGTAAGTTAAACGGGGCCTAGTCAGTCAGCAGAGCATGACTCAGGGTCACAGATTCAAGCCCTGTGTTGGGTGGAAAATTCCTGCCTTTGCAGGGAGTTGAACTAGATGATCCTTGTGGTTCCTTCCAACTCTACAAGTCTATGATTCTACTTGTAGGTAGGTGGGCACAATACTGCAAACAGTGACCTCCTAAAGCAGAGCTTGACACAAAAGGCTGAGGAAGTCCCACCACATAACACCTGTCAGCTGAATTCCACAGTTATAAAAAGACTGTGTACCTTTGTCGTAAAGGATCTCCACCTCGAAGCAGTTCATCTTTCTCTGCATTGTCAATGGCAATTTTGCAAGCTAGATTTGCCTTCCTCCAGGCTGTCTGATTGCTGAAATTATTAATATAGTGAGATTTAGCACAATGGTGATACAAACACCCCTGTCTGTATCAAGAGCAAATCAACAAAGATAACTGCATACATTAAAAATGTAGCACTCCATTATTATTTGACATAAGTAACAATGATCATTAACAGACATGCTGTATCAACACTATTAACAGCTGCATCTTGCATTTTCCTCACCTTTTTATGCTCCACTCTTTATCTGAACACTATGAGAACGCTGTTCCTGGCTCTACTGTCTGTTCAACAATGAAAAGGTCTGGATGTCCGAAGAAATTAATAACAGTCCACCCTATTCTCTGGAAGGTTGCTAAGGACACTCACAGTATTGGATGGATACCCTGAACGATGCAGCTATCATTGAACTCAATGGGACTTACTTCTGAGTAGACGTATAGCCAGTACAGTGCTGTGAGTCTAACGTAGACACCCTCCATGCTGTCACTGTTGCACACAAATGTTATCTATGCCAAACACGTGTCAGAGCTCTAAGTTTGTTGGTGCTGACACCAATTGGGAGGAAGGGGATACAAGATCTCAGCCTAAGCACTTATTGGGAAGAACTCTATGTTGCACAAACAGATCCCTGCTCGCACAACAGGACTTTACCCTCCTTGTCTCCTCCCCTGCAGGCCCCCAAAATCTGCTCCAGAGGTCCCCCAACTCTCAGGAGTAGATTATGAGGGCTGCAGGAAAGAGGAAAGGAAGGTGATCCTGTTGTGCAAGTGAAAGTCCATTTTGCTTGCACATGGACACAGCATTGGATACAGCCCAGCGGTAAACAATATTTAGGGTTTTACTGACCTGAGCATTTGCTTCTTATGGTTCTCTACCTCTTGGAGCAATGCTTGCTTTTCTGATTCTCTATCTTGCTCCTTCGCCATCTGCTCAAGCTCCTAAAGCAAATCCGTGAACAGCAGGTGCATATTATCATTTTTAATATTATTTTTATTCAATTTTAATACAAGCAACAACAAAATTCATTACAATGTTGTTCCTACTTGGTAATAAAGTCTAGCTGTTCTCTTGGGTATTTCTTTCCTAATCAAAATATACACAATTATTCTTTTAGCACATCCTTTTCAGCAAAAAGCTGGGTCTTTGGGGCTGCTAAGGTCACATTTTGCTTATGAGCGACAGAAATGGGAACCAGGTTTCTAAAAAGCTGTTATGCTTAAAGGTAAAGGTAAAGAGACCCCTGACCATTAGGTCCAGTCGTGACCAACTTTGGGGTTGCGGCGCTCATCTGTGGCCAGCATGACTAAGTCGCTTCTGGCAAACCACAGCAGCGCACGTAAACGCCGTTTACCTTCCAGCGGTAGGAGCGGTACCTATTTATCTACTTGCACTTTGACGTGCTTTTGAACTGCTAGGTTGGCAGGAGCAGGGACCGAGCAACGGGAGCTTACCCTGTTGCGGGGATTCGAACTGCTGACCTTCTGATCAGCAAGCCCTAGGCTCTATGGTTTAGACCACAGCACCACCTGCGTCCCTTTTCTGTTATGCTTAGTGACATGCTATTTCGAAGAATCAGTCTTGCTGTAACAGAAAAGGGAGCTTATTTGTGGCTCAGTCAGCAGAACATGAGACTCTTAATTTCTAGGTCATGGGTCCGAGCCCCACATTAGGCAAGAGATTCCTACATTGCAGGGGGTTGGACTGGATGACCTTCGTAGTCCCTTCAAACTCTACAATTCTAGGATTTAGCAACTCCCCACCCCCACCCCCAAATCTATTTAGCCCTCACCTGTATTCTAAGCCGTAAATGCTGAAACTTTTCCTTTACTTTGGCATTCAGTTCTGTAAGTGTACTTACAGGTCCCATACAATCCCGGATGTCCTAAAAGAAATAACAAGCAGTGTATAGAATAAACACATTTTTACATTGATGTTCTCTTGGGCTATATGTTCAATTGCCAGCTTGATTGTTTTAAATATAAAGTGTAACCTTTTAAAGAAAACAAAATGTTTATTTTAAATGTTGAAATTGCAACCACCAATAGGTTGCAAATTGACACAGAAATATCACCCATATTATCTACAAGCAATGTGAATTTAGTCCTAAAGGCTGCCCTGACTGCTATAAAAAGTTACATAGTAGCTGGTGTGCTTCATGCAAACATGACAATCCTACATATAAATCAATTATTTACAAGGATGCACACTCACTGTGCAGGTACACCTATCCATGGCTTCGCCATGTGTGAGCACACAATAGTAAATGCATGCAACGGTTAGCATTCACAGCTCTAATTCCTACTTGGAAGTGCCTTCTCTTTATAAATTTACTAGCATATAAAGTGGCCCCCTCTGAGCCTAATTTTGGAAGCTAGGGAAGCCTGGCATTGTGAGAACTGAACTCAAGGGGAAGGGAAGGAAGGAGCAGAGTGCATGCTTGTTTCAACACATTACTGTATAGAGAACCTAATCAAACAGATTAAAAGTTTCAGCATGCAAAACTGATGCCGAAGTTGCCCGCATGAAGTTGTAACCATGCCAGTGGGTACCCCCTGATGGGTACTAACTATGTTTTTCAGATCATTAAGAAGCTGGTTGCCCTGGAAAGCTACGGCAACCTCATTGCGTTGTTGCCTGCCAATCGTGGGAAAGAGCAGGAGGCAAAAAAGAATCAGTTATCTACAGTGTGATGAAATTCTCAAAGGTTCTTATCCCTACCAAAGGTTCCTCACATAGCAACATTGCACAAGGCCCTCCCACCATCGGACACCCCAGCTCCCAGTGCCGCCTCCAATCATGGCACAGAAGAGAGAATATCACATTGTGAGCAGATTTTTTCCAACACAGAGTCAAAGCTGGGAGAAGTTGCAGGAACTTTCCCTATCGTGGAAACTTTCAAAGGCTGAGGAGGCACCTCTCCAGAGTCTGAGCCTGACACCTCTGCAGTCAAAAAGCTGTGTGAGGAAGAACTGCCATCGCACCAACAACACCACAATCACGCGGCACCTTAAAGACTTAACTGCATCTATTGTGGCACGTGGAAATTTGTGTGGATCATCAATTGCGTGGAATGTCACCCTGAACTCGCATTTGTGTGCATCCTGAGAAGTGCACGCCAGCGCCCCACAGCGGGCATCGTTGCAACTGCGTTGGCCTTCAGGTGCCACGTGACTCCGCTAGGACGCAGGCGAGGGGGGCGGCGCTAAGGGAACCTGGTTGCCCAGAGGGGGCGTGGCCACGAAGCCCCACCCACCCCGGCATAAGCGCGTAGCTGCCCGTCGCCCGCGATGTATTGACCGAGGCCGGGGGCTGTTGTACCTGCACCGCCGCCTTAATCTCGAGGTCGAATTTCACGATCTCTTGGTTGCAAACTCGAACCGGCACGTCACCGGCGGCCGCCATCTTGGGAGGAACTACGGCGAGCGCAAAGGGGACAAGAGCAGAATTTCGAAACGCGGCCTCTCCGCCCCGCCCTGGTAGGCGGTGCCAACAAGCAGGAGGAAAAGAAACCGGCGGCAGGAGGAAAGCGGCCGAGGAGGCTCTTCCCCACCCCTCACTCCGTGCGGCCACCCCCAGTCTGCATCCGTTGGTCTTTTAGGCGCTGCAAGACTCGCCTTGCTCTTTGCTGCCACACGGGGAGAGCCGTACAGGCAGAGCCATTCTTAGAGCTGACTGGCTGTGGAAAAACAAATGGGCTTTTGAATTAGCCACAATTAAATTAACACACATGGGTTTCAAAGGATCTGCTCAATGCACGACTAACTCTGGATTCAACCCTGTATTGTTATGGCACAGCCCCTTGGAATGGTCTCCCCAAGGAGCCTTAATTTGGCACAGAATCTGGTGGCTTTTTGGCGGGACTTGTAGCTGGAAACCATTTTACTTAGTACGGGCTTTTATGTGTGTTCACTTTCTCCCCCGCCCCCGATCATTTTTATTGTACTTTAAAGGTAAAGGGACCCCTGACCATTAGGTCCAGTCAAGGCCGACTCTGGGGTTGTGGCGCTCATCTCGCTTTATTGGCCAAGGGAGCCGGCGTAGAGCTTCTGAGTCATGTGGCCAGCATGACTAAGCCGCTTCTGGAGAACCAGAGCAGCACACGGAAACGCCGTTTACCTTCCCTCCAGAGCGGTACCTATTTATCTACTTGCACTTTGACATGCTTTCGAACTGCTAGGTTAGCAGGGGCAGGGACCGAGCAACGGGAGCTCACCCCGTCGTGGGGATTTGAACCACCGACCTTCTGATCGGCAAGCCCTAGGCTCTGTGGTTTAACCCACAGCACCACCCTAAATTGTATGTAACCTGCTTTGGCATAGTTAACCATGAATGCCCAGATAACTGCAGCTTCCCTCCTCACCCCTAAACCATGATCCTTACCTTAGAGCAGTGTTTCCCAAACGTTTTTGGGCAACGGCACACCTGTTTACCGGAAAAAAATCTCGCGGCACACCACCATTAAAGCCCCGCCCCGTGACATCAGCGCGCAGCGTCACGCCGGGAGGGACGCACAAAAGTGAAAGTTTTTTCCCTTCCCCTTGCCGGGGTGGGAGGAGGCAGCAGAGCGAGGGACTGAGGGACGGCGGCAGCTGAGGCGGTGGCGGCTGTTGTGGTGGTGGCGGCGATAGCGGGCGGAGGAGGAGCCGTCGCCGGGAGTTGCTGCTGCTGCTGTTGCTGCTGCTGCCCGGACATGCCGGCCTCCTCCTCCGCTGTCTCGCGCTCCTCCCTTTTGCGCGCGCTGCCCCGCCGCTCGGCACCACCACCGCGGAGCCGCCCCCGGCTCGACGCGGATCCTCGCCGCCGCCGCCTCTCGCCGCCCGCCTCGCCCGCCTCCCTCCCACGGCACACCAGCCGGTGTCTCACGGCACACTAGTGTGCCGCGGAACACCGGTTGGGAAACACTGCCTTAGAGTTATGTTCAGTCCAGGGATTGTGGTTTATTTTGATGCAAGCCATGAACCGAGGCCAATGATAGTATCCAATAGAGTCCATGTGTGTGAGTAGCACAGACTTCAGTCTCGGGAAAGAGAACTGCACCTTCAGTCTCTCCCCTCCTGCAGTCCTTCAGGGCAGATTTGGGAGTCATTGTGGGGGGAGGAGAGGAAAGTGAGGTTATTTTGTGAATCTCTTGTCTTCTGCATTAACGGGAAGGTCACATCTCCCATTCTACACATTAAAGGGAGATGGAGATGTCTAGCAGTAATCAACACCTCGCCTGTCTCTGGCTTCCAAAAGGTGTCCTCCGTCAGCCAGTCAGACGTGAACGGCTGGTCCCAGCCACTGATTAACGACCTATGTGAGCTACAAACTCGTTAAAAGGTGACTGTTGCTGGAGAGTCCTTTGTCCCTCAGCTGACTATCCATATGCTGACACATGAGCTCAGAAACTTGTTTCTAAGTACAGTGGTACCTCAGGTTACATACGCTTCAGGTTACATACGCTTCAGGTTACAGTCTCTGCTAACCCAGAAATAGTGCTTCAGGTTAATAACTTTGCTTCAGGATGAGAACAGAAATCGTGCTCCGGTGGTGCGGCAGCAGCAGGAGGCCCCATTAGCTAAAGTGGTGCTTCAGGTTAAGAGCGGACCTCCGTAATGAAGTACCACTGAGGTACCACTGAGGTACCACTGTAGCTGTATTGGGGTAGACTTGAATGAAAAGGTTAGCTGTTATTTTCTTGAAGCAACATTCTCTCTCTCTTCCATTTGTCCTCTTGCTTCATTTTCTATTCTGTAATAAACACCATCGAATTTGGCAGCTGGGGCGTTGGGTGAATTTTTGCCAAAACTCTCAGGGTTATTTCAACCTTTCTCC
This sequence comes from Podarcis vaucheri, assembly GCF_965113315.1. Lineage (NCBI taxonomy): Eukaryota > Metazoa > Chordata > Lepidosauria > Squamata > Lacertidae > Podarcis > Podarcis vaucheri. The sequence continues at coordinate 56,470,272 of NC_138760.1, read as the reverse complement.
ATGCCTAGTCACTTGGTTCATGTTATATGTGTGAGTGGGGTTTGGTAGAGAAAAGCAGGCTACTTTGGTGCTATCTTTGCTTCCCTTTGAATTTGCCTCTGTTTGCTGCAAAACATACCCATTGGGAATTAAAGGGAGCATATGGGTATAAGTGGCAGCCTACTTTATAACCTCCAGCATGACTGGCCTACCCACACAGGCAGTTGCCGAAGGTGCCGAGGTGTAAAAGTTTATGATCTTTTCATTTTCAGCCGCCACCTTGGATGACTTTTTTTTAAAAAAAATTTGAATACCGAATTTAATTTACAGAACTTAATTTACAGTTGGAATTTAATTAAGTAAAAAATGACTCTGAAACTGTTAACGTGGAATGTTAACGGGTTAAATGAGACATCTAAGAGAAATAAAGTGGAAAATGTTTTGAAGAAAAAAAATCTAGATGTAATCTGTTTGCAAGAAACCCATGTCACCAAAAAACAAACACATCTTGAAAAATAAAAGGTTGGGTACCGAGTTTATTAATTCAGATGTTAATAAAAAAGGTGTGGCATTGTATATTAAAAAGAAATGGGAGCCTAAATTAATTTTGAAATATGAAGAAGGGAGAGTAATTGTGGTACAAATTACTTATCAGGGGGAGAAATTGAACGTGGTGGGGATCTACGCTCCAAACACAAATAAGGCGGGATTCTGTAAGAGGTTGGAAAAAAGATTGGTAGAAACTGTTGATCAGAAAATAATGCTAATGGGAGAGTGTAATGCTGTGGTGATGCCAGAAATGGACAGATTAACAAAAAAGAAAACATTTAAACAAGGTAAACTACCAAGGACATTCTTTGACTTTGGATGACTTTTTAAAGGGTTTGAACAAATTAATGGAGGCTAAGGCTATCAATGGCTACAGGCTATTATGGCTGTGCACTACTTCCACTATCAGAGGCAATATGCCTCTGAATACCAATTCCTGGGAATTGCAAGGAGAGTGTGTGCTGTTACACTCAGGTCCTACTCTAAAGTTCCACTCATTGCATGAAGGCAAGCTTTGAGATACGTTCAACTTAAAACGCTATAAAACACACAATACTTACTTCTGTGGCTGGGTGGTTCTGTAGCATTTCTACATTAAGCATGACTAAAGAACCCTACCACTCCCAATGAAGGAAGAGAAAAGGCCAAGTGGAAGGAACCATGGTCAGAGCAATGTATATGGAACACAGAAGGCATCTCCTGTGATGAAGAGCCCAAGGAGTCTTTTTAGCCACCTGTAATGGAACACTACTTGACCCCAGTCTACAGTTTGGTAATTACTGGTCTAATCTATTTACACACTTCTAAACAGAGAGACCAGGGTTGACCAGTAACCATTTTCCTGTGTGTAACACTTTGCATGCTCGCTCATTATGTAGCCTGTCACTCATTAGGTAGTACTTTGGGAGATATCCAACATTGCATGAACAGAATGGGACTTCTCCCTCCTGAACCCTCCCCCCCAAATCTCATGAGTCCCCCAACTCTCTAGAACAAATTTGGGGGCACACCAGGGGCAGACTGCAGAAATATCAAGGCTCAGGAACTAATGTTTTAGAATATTGTGAAGCTCTGAAGTATTCACCCAGATAAATGAGGTTGGGATTGTGTCCTTAGTTTGTTCTTAAGCACCTATATGGATCTAAAGCTTTGAGGCTGGGAAGTATGAAGCAGCAATTCTTGAGCAGATAATGGCAAATAGGCTAGACTATATTTAATTTTATCTTCTTGTTAAGTCATAATTCCAAAGGGCTTTTTCTTGATGTAGTGATTAGAACTCCTAACTGAGGGGGTTCTGTTGGAACCTACAGTTGCTGACTGAAATAATAAAACATTTTCATTACTAGTATAGATATTTCTGTTACTTCAAACGAGTAAGAAAGCTTATGTGGGAGCTGCAGTTAACGTTACTTAGCGGTCTATGAGTGAAGTGCATCAGACAGAAAACACACAAAGCCAGCATACTGTCAGAACTTCTCTTCACAATTTATTTTCAGTTACAAAGGATGTTGCATACATTGATGAGTTTGTATCTGAATAGAAGTGCTCGGGCCCCAGGGTGACAGGAGTAAACAAAATCAATGTTTTAATTGTGCCTCTTTTTTTTTAAAAAAAGAAAAATTACACAACATTAAACATTATAAAAATTGCAAACAGATCATGCTTTTAACAGGATAAAATTTTCTGAACAGAGACAAGACCTTCAATACATTTGTCTGAGCTCCAGTTGGAAATGGACTACAGAACATTATAAACAGCATTACAAACATGATCCCAAGCATAAGATCACTAAGGTTGTTAATATGCTTCTCTTTTTTTGGTTTTCAGAAAGCTTTGCTGTGTTTGCATATGCTGTCAGCCTCGTGCCCCAATCCTAAACCTATTCATTTGGAAGCAAGTCCCATTGATTGCAATGAGAGTTGGCCCTGCTAGCTGTTAAGTTAGGTTAGAATTGCAGACTTTGTTCATTCTTAAGCATATATATGGGCCAAAAGGTGTTGAGAATGTTTAAGGCAGGAGAAGAGAGAGGGAAAACTATTCACGCATTATACTTCTGTAAAAGTGAATTGTTTCATTAGTCCCTAGTTCATGGAAAGCTGTTGGGAAATGAGGCATCTTGTTAGCCTCTGAAGATAATGATGGGTTAGAAGAAGCTTTGGCCTGGTCTCACAAGACAATTATTTTCTTCTTCTCATTTCTTAGCTAGGCCTAGCTTTGGCTAAAACTTGCTTTCCAGAAAGATTAAGTCTGCAATCCTAAACTGAAGTTTCACCAGAACAAATAGGGCTTACTTCCAATAAAGTGTGTTTCGGTTTATGGAGAAAAAAATGCATGCCCAATATGCTCTTGTGGAAGTTCATTAACATCTTAAAAGGCTGAGCATCACATTGCACAAACACCTTTCTACTGCACTAAACCAATTGGGGGAAATTAAATAGACTGAAAATACGCATCCATGAGACCCAATCAAGCTTAGAATGCTGTGAAGGAAGTATATGCTAAAGTGCCATTTCTGCAATGTTGACAAAGCATTCCATTTACACTGGAAAGTATCACTAAGCGTTGTACTCTCAATGTGGTAATGCCCTTAAACATTTTTTTTCAAAGGAAAGGATCAGCTTTTGGATTAGGAACTGATTGAAATGTACTTTGTATAATCCCTCAGGTAAAACAAAATAAGAAACTGCACTTTTGTGCAGCATTTCAGCTAGCAAAAATATAGGCTCCCATCTGATAGCAGACTAAACTAGACAATTTGACAGCTAAACCTTACCCTAAAAAAGAAAAAAAGAAAAATAAGAAAGCATGATTAGATGTATGAAATTCAGGTCGGAAGGCTGAATTTCAATGTTATGTATTTTGACTGTGCCTCAACAGAATTCCAGGAAGACTGCTAAATAAGTCAAGGAACAGACTGGCTATGCTATTTCTGCTGAAGGCAACTTGTAAGTAATCCCATCAAACACAGATAGGAGGCGATTACCATTTCAAAACTAGCTGTATTAAAAAGACTTACATAAGAGAAACAATACATCATTATTGACATTTGTGAATAAACAAGCAGATTTATTAATGAAGGCAAACATCAGAAAAATGGTATAGACTTATGTGAAACCCACACTGACAGTACGGTATTTGAGAAATGTCTGTTGCTTTAAGATTATTCAAGAGACCTTTAATCTGTGTTAGAAATCATTTTTGCTCTTTTCCACTGCACTTCAGTCTACATTTAAAAATAAATTACTGACCAAACTAGTGGACTTAGTATATCTCTGTGCCCAATTCCTACAACAGTGTCACTGTTTGCATTGATGCCAGAGCTGAGTGGAAAGAGCCAGTCCTTGACTAGCCAGGAGACTAGTACTTATGAGCCCCAGAAAGTTAAATATCAAGGTGTGCTTGATAAATTCAAGAAAAGGCAGAGAAGCTTTTGTAAAGAGATGTAGTGGAATTACTATAAAAAATCCTATCTTCCAAGACCACTGAAAAATTGGTCACCCTATGCCAGTACAAACTAATCAATACAACTAAGCAAATCTGTTTGAAGTTCCTTCATGATGCTTTTATTGTAGTTTGCTTCCAAAAGGGTTCAAGGGTTTAAGGAGTCCTGGGGAATGAAAAATAAACTTGGTTCTAATATACAAGTAAGGCACAATATAAAGCCACATCATAATCTGTCAATGGAGAAAATGGGTAAAGGACAAGAACCATACATGGTACAGAGTAAGTAGTTCATATCCATTCAAAAATAGAAGTGTGGCACTCAGTTTCATTCGGACAATTTTTTAGCAAGAGCATGTTTGAATATGGAAACAAACTCTAAAGTATCCAGTGTATGAAAGAGAGTTCGGAACTCCTTTTAAAAAATAAAGTGTATAATTGCTTTTGGGTGACATGAGAATATTCACAATGCCTACACTTGTAAAGTGACCAAAGACTTCAATAAGATCCACATACTGTGTATGAACACTGAAAACCTTTAGAGAGCTCCTCTAAAGATAATCATCCAAAAATGCATGCCACAATTTCCCAAAACAAAACATGAACATTTGGTTTTTTAAAAATCTTTGTGATAATTATACACTAAACGTATATTAAATGACACTAGAGGAAGCAGATTGTTACTGGCATTAAAAGTACAACCATTTTCTAGACTGTTTTAAATGCCACAGAGTCCCCTGGTTAAAATGTAAAGCTGCACAGCTTGCCTATGTCATCTTTACAATAAAGGTTAAACCAGCAAAGGTCTTAACTTTACTCTACATTTTACTGCCAGGTTTTATTTAGATCAAGTATCGCTGCAGCATTCTGACCAGCCCAGAGTTAGCAGCAAATGGCAGGAATCATATAAAATGCAATATCTTTTTTTTCTTTTTTAAACAAAGTGCTTTTCTAAGATATACATACATATATAAATAGATACAAAATAAAGTGTCACCATTAAAAAGCTCAACTATTTCAAAGCTTTTAGACTATAACTTAATACATAGAAAACACTGAAATGCAAGGGTGTGGAATCCACTAAAAAGATTCAAAGTCTCTTTTCAATGCTAGACCAAAATCATATTCTGGTTTTCAGACATGCACAAAAAAGGCTGCAAATGCAGTATTAGCTCAGAGAAGCCTGAATTACTACAAAGGGGTATTGTATCTTACTGTCAGTTTGTCTTGCTGCACAAGTCCTGATTGCAAAACAGATGTATCCCACTGTAACTATCCTATTCACGCTCTTCTGATCCAGTGTTAGAATCTTAGCATGAATCATATTTAAACACCATTCTTCAATGAAGCTCAACACTATCTCAGTATATCAGAATAGGCTGATGTAAAATACTTGGACACAGCTCTATAACCAGCGTTAAATGAGATACATTTCTGATATGCCAGCACTATTGCAGGCTTGACGCTTAAAAAAAAAAAGAAGCAGCTCCATCATGACATGCAAATTTGTGCTGAAATTATGCAAATACTTTAGATCAATTTTTGAAAAGGTAGATAGCAATAAGCAGCAGTGCAGACAGAAAGAGGGGGGGGGAAAGGCTTTGGGGTAGTTCAACTCTACAGTGGGAGCTACATCTTCCTCAATCTTTCTTTTTAAAAAAAGAATGCATTGCTTGCCTATTACAGGAATGTAGCAATTCCCAATGTCCATTTAGATATAAGGAATCGCACTGTAAGGTGCATGTAAGAATTAGAGGGGGGATAATGAGATTTTTGTATTTACTTGGAGCTGCATCTGAATTATTTGGTATCCTTCATAAATAGTGTTATGTAGTCACCTGTCTATCAAACAACTGGGAGGAAAGGCATTCATGAAACCAGATAATGATCCTGTCTTGACATAAACAACTTTCTCATCAAGAGATAAAGCTTTTCATTGGTACTTTAACACTGACTAAAAGCAGACTCTCGTGAGCCAAACTGCACACGCATTTGTATTCCCCCCAATCATAGAAACTACAAGTTAACAATAAGTCACATAGAAGTTTGAAGAAGCTAGTTGAAATATCTGTACAAAAATATAAAATCTATAAATTCTTTTCTTTTTTTAAGCCTGTGTTGATCCTTGGAAACATCACATGCACAATAATACAACAACTGGAAAAGTGGCAACTAAGGAATTAGATATTTTAGCTCTTTTCTTTACATATATACACATTACAATAAAAATAATTTTATTTTGGTTGTTTGGTGGAAGTATCCTACAAGCTAAATTTTTAATTTCCAAAGTCAAAATCTTCTTTACCAATAGCTTACTAAAATCCAAATATATTAAAATTTCTACCATGTGCAGAAAAAAAAGGATTTACAGACTTCTAGATGGCCAACTTATCTACTATGAAGCGAACTAGAAGAACAGCAAAATAATAGTTATGTATGAATGCTCCTTCCGTAGACAATTGGACCCAAAGAGAAAAAAATTCACAGTTCAGTAAGATCCCTAACCCTGACCTTTTAAGTTTTTTCTTTTTATACATTCAGTACAGTATCATGTAAGCTGTGCAAAACTTTACTTAAACTGGCAATCTGCCATATCAGTTGCATTTGTCTTTGGTACAAAAATAAACAATCGCATTAATGTGCAAGTATTTGTTTTCTTCCGGCCAAGTACCGAAAATGAGTTTTCTAGAGCCATCTTTTATACAATACATAGACTCTGTGGCATATCTACATTTTCAACATATTCCTATATACATTCAAAAATTTGTAAGAGCTGGAACAAATACGTTAAAACCCATGAGACCATCTATACATCTTCTCTCCCACAAGGGTTTCTTACCATTTTATAGTTACACTTCTCCCCACCCACCCTCCCCCTCAATACAAGGCACAAAGAGTATACATTTTCTTACTTGCACAGACATTTAAATACCGTATCAAGCTCAGAAAACTATATTTTTTTATATGGCACACTAGCATTATTGCCAGGTGTGCTATGTACAAGTTATGGTTGCAAAGAAAACTTATTGTTTAGTTTAGAACGAAAGAGCAATTATTCTTGAAAAAAACTTTCTTAATCTGAATTCTAAGTTTTTATTTTTCTTGGAGCATAAACCTGCCATATCGTTTGGCATTTCGCAAGATTTTTACTTGCAAAAAACATGTTTTGCTCCTGCATGTTATATTATCTGGTCCTAGGTAAACTTAATTTAAAAATGAATATGTAGTCACCACATTTATGACAGAAGCAGATTTAAAACTACAAGATTTATGCTCCAAAATGCCAGTAAGCATTTTATACCATGCTTTCACTTATCTTACTACATTGTTATAAAAAGGAAAAAAATGATGGAACTGAAAACTGTGTTTTATAGAACGCTAAATTCACATGCAGACCAGAAATAATTTTACAATGTAGTACATGACACAGGCAGAGCTCTGACCAATGTGAATGGATCAAGTGATGTCTACTAAACTTTTGATGTTGGTATTCGTAGCCCTACAAGGCCTCCTGTAGGATCTCCTTCTGCTGTTTTTTCTAAAACTTGGTTCACAAATTCTGATGTCTGCCCAGATACAGGTGGCCCTGGAAAAATGAATGAAGACATATATTCAGATGCGTGTTTTCTGCCTTCTGCTCATTGTTAATTCAAGATTTGCTAGTGCCTACACATATAAAATAAGGGTGGGGAACCTCAACCCCTTAGGTCTTTCTTGGTCCAACAGGCCCATGAGGCTGTTTTGGGCAGGCCACGCCCGTCTGCGCTACATTTGTATGACATCAGATAATGGCAGAGCTTGGACAAAGCCCCCTTGTGCAACTTCCCAAGTACAACAGCTGTTTCACTGAAACAAAGGAAATAAACTTGCTTTTAGCAGCACTTTGCTGCCTAGATGCTTTGAAGTTCCAGTTTCACAACTTCAGAGCACCAAATCTCCTGATGTCGTTTGTAACATCAGGTGATTGACAGGTGGGGGGGCCTCACCGACTTGTTGCATTTGGCCTGTGAGGCAGATCCTGATACATATCTGGTATGTGCAGCCAAGACAGGTTCTGCTTCCCTGGAAAGGATCTTTGTCAGAATTGGTAACAGGTTTGGATGTCAAAAATTAGGAAGAAGGGCCAATAATGAAGAAAAAGAGTCAAATGCACAAACCTAAAACCTAAAAAGTTGTTTGGAACAGTATATTCCCTGCCTGAAACATCTGAATATGGCCTCTGCTGTTGTGATGTTAGGTTGCATTAGTTAAAAGCAAGATCTCAAGTGATTTTAAAAGTCAAGTCAATGGTAGTGTAGTAGGTGAACATAGTCTAAAGTCATGGTATTTGTGCAAGCATTGTTTCCAACATTTAGAAAAACTAATGATTTTTGGTACCATCACACTAGATATTTACTTACCAAGAGTATCTTTAATAAGTACATCAAGCTTCTGACCCATATTGGCTACTCTGTCATCTTTGGGACTCTGCACTCTGTTCACAATTTCTTGTTTGATAGAGTTGATCACAAACAGCAAGTTATCTGCAAGAAGAGACCAGGCAACAATGTAAGTCTACTGGAATGCACCCTTTGGGGAAGGAAGAATACACCTCCCTATTTATTCATTTAACATCTGCTATAATGCCCCTTTAATTTTCAAGTCCATTTGAAATAACTAATACAAACACAACAATAAAAAGTGACGCTTAACATAGAACAGAGGGGGAAGCCTGAGAAAATAAAAAATGCACTTAAAAGGTATTAATGTAAGCCACAGCTAAACCTCCCTGGGAAAATTACACAAGCAAGGTGCTATGGCTAAAAAGGCCTTGAGTTGCCATGACAAAAAGTAGCTAATCAATTTACTACTAATAAAAAACAGATGATACTATTTTCCGTGGAGACAATGACCTGTCCATTATATATTTGGACCATCAGATTTCAAGCCTCATGAGCTGAGGCTGCAAGTAGACCCTTATGGCCTCCTATCTCCAGACAGCATGCTCACACAAAGCAACAAAGGAAGTTATTTCAAGTTTGCTAATTAAGTCTTTTTCTGTTTTAAAGGCTTACCATATTCAGTGTTGAGACCCCACAGTTTCACCTTGTTGGCTTCATACTGGGCTTTCTTTTTAAGTCGGCAAGCTCTGTGATAACGGAAGGCAAAAAAGAAGCTTAGAATATCCATCTAGTTGTCTTAGAGCATACCTGATGTTACTGTACTGGCAGTCATCAATGCTATACAGGTGCCCCTATCCCCACCCCACTTACGTGCACCCCATTCACATGGGTTACCGCTAAATAAATAAATAAATAAATAGCCATTCTCTCACTCAGGCTTGCTGCCCAGAAGTCACCTGGGGCTGCTGCCTGAACGAGAGAAGGCGGCCTCTGATTGACCAGCAGCACAGGGCAGGAGACGCCTTCTCCCTGCCCCCATCCTGACACCAGTTCTCCTGGGCACCTTTATTGGCCATCGCCCTCCATGGCCAGTCGCTGCAACCACATGCACTGGCTCTCCTCAGGAAAACAGGCAGGCAGGCTGGCTTGGGGCAAGCCGGTCAGCAGCCTCCACCTATTTCCATTTCCCACATGCTCTCCCTATTAAAGTGGGGTACTCCCCACTTTACGCAATTTCCCTTATGCGCATGGGGGCATGAAGCATAAGCCGTTGGGGGGGGGAGGACACAAATAATAGCTTAGATCTTACAGTGGTGCCTCGCAAGACGAAATTAATCCGTTCCGCGAGTCTCTTCGTCTTGCGGTTTTTTCGTCTTGCGAAGCACGGCTATTAGCGCCTTAGCGGCTTTAAGAAAAAGGAAACAAACTCGCAAGAACTTGCAAGACGTTTCGTCTTGCGAAGCAAGCCCATAGGGAAATTTGTCTTGCGGAACGACTCAAAAAACGGAAAACTCTTTCGTCTTGCGCGTTTTTCGTCTTGCGAGGCATTCGTCTTGCGAGGTACCACTGTATAATCTAATAGTCAAGATACCGAACGATAATTCCCAACACTCATTAAGCCTTGACTGACAACACTACCATAGTCTTATGCAGATGTTTATTGCAAAGTATGACAACTTTTAGGCTTAAATAGCATAGCTTAGTGTGAAGCCATTTGTGTAGGCTGGACATATTACACCATCATAATCAGATATGCCTCAAACATACAACAAAAGCAGGAATGGGGAGAGAAAAACAACCACGTGCTTCAGCACAACCTACTTTTTGCAGTACAATACTAGCCTGCAAATGCTTGTCAGAACAGAAGAATCCACTCACCTTGGCATGTAATAATCTTAACTGCTAGTGATATTATTATTATTATTATTATTATTATTATTATTATTATTATTATTATTATTATACCGCCTTACCTGGAAGCTAGCTTGTTTTTTTCTTTCCTTGACCTTGGTCTAGCTGTTAAAGGAAGTTCGCTGACTGGAGTCAAATCACTGATCACTTTATTTAGCTTTCTCAATTCATTCCCAATCTGTAGCAGTTTTTTAGGGTTAGGTGTCAGATCTTCTACATCTGTCCTCCGTGACTTCTTAACAGCATATTTCCCTATGAAAATATATATAAAAGCAGGTTATCTGATGGGTTGCTAGAATACTGTGAATTACATTCAAATTTTAGAAATAGTTTTTATCCTACAACCTCCCATGGCACTGTTATGATTATTACCCAGTACAATATATAATCAATTATACAACTGGAATGCAAAAAAAAAAAAATTATGACAAGCTTCTTGAAAGCTGCATATGCACCTGAAAGCAACAACATTTGTTAAGGGACTGCTCTTACCATGATGTAATCCATTCTTCTGATACATGTTACTTGGTAGTGTATCTCGATTCCATTCTGAAGGCCTTAACATTCTCTCCTGTTGTGATGGTGTTAGTTGCTCACTATATTCCCAGAAGTATCTTCGCTTCCCTCTTTTTCGACAAGATATTGCGGTCATTTCTTTCAAGTCTTCCACAGAATCATTCTCATACCCTAAGAAAGGCATAAAAAGTTGCAGTTCAGCAGTCTCCCCCTTCACCACAGCAATAAGGGCAGAAAGAAGGTTGCCCAAACCTGCATTAAATGGCTCTAAAGCATTCCATTTAAACTCACCCAATGAGACCATCCTAGTCATTTCTAAACAAGATTCTGAAGCTTGAAAAGAGGACTAGGAAGACAACCGTGCAGCATTCTAAACTCTGCATCCTTCTGCCACATTAGTCAAAGGCATACTCAGCCGAAAAACAGATTCTCTACATGGACATGGGAACTGACTCTAGAGTTATGACTGAAAAATAATTCACAACTCTTCCACTAACAAAAGTGTTATGTGGGTCATCAGCCTTGCCAACATACTCATTCAAAATTTTTCCTCCCCCCCCCCATACCTGCAGCAGACATAGCTCTAGATTACAAGCTTAAAATTACCTGGTTCAGAGAAAGTATCACTGATGTCATCATCTTTGTCATCCTCGTAATCTTCCTCCTCATCCTCGTTTTCAGAGAGTTCATGCTCACTTCCGAAACCTTCATCGTGATCTTCATCCTCCACCTCTTCCTCTTCTTCCTCCTCCTCCTCCTCTGGATCAGCTTTGCCTGCACCGGCCTGCTCACCCAAACTGTCCGTGACAAAGAGGGAATAGTTGTGTTCTTCCTTCTTCTGTGAAGGATCTGAAACAGAGGTGCTGGCAGAGAGGCTGTTCTCCTCAGCAACAGTTCCTGGAGTTTCTTGAGGTGGAGTGAGGAGCAGAGCCTGAGTCTCTTTAAAAGGCAACACTGGACTGTGACTCTGGAGGGAATCATTCCCTTTCCGCTCTTGTTTCTTTGCTACAGCTCCACAGTAGCAGGTGTTTTCTTTTGCAGCATCAGCGTTCGCCTGGCTCATGGAAGACCTGCTCTGCGGTACTGGATTTATCTTTACTTTTGCCTTTTTAACATAATCTTTGCATTCAACATGCATGTTCACTTTCTCATTATTGTACATGTTGGTCTTCACCATGATTTGTGTGCTTGAATTGGGTTTGCCTCCTTTCAGGGCAGACTCTGATAAAGGTGCCTCAGCCTGGCCCGTCTTGGATGAACAAACGGGGGCTGCTGCTCTGGTTGCAATCTTCTTCGTTGGCAAAGAGGTTAACTGGGTTTGCTTTACACTGAACAGCAATTCTGGGTAGCACAGTGAATCGGAGACAGGCTGAGAGTCCTCACTGTTGAGCTGAGCCAGAGTCGGAGTTTTACTTATCACCTCTTCATCCTGGTAGGGGCTTGAAAAGTCATCAAGGCCCAAATAGTCCACCTCTTTTGTTCCCCAGATGTCACAGCTGGTTAGTTTGGTGTACTTTGTCAAATCTTCACAGTAAGTGTCCCACTGCTCCCAATTTGCAGGGAAAGAGGTTTCAGTATCCAGAATGTCTGTAAAGGACTCCAGGTTCTCAAGATCTTTACAGTCCTCTACAGAAAGGTGGTTATCCCTGGAACTCTGCTGGTAATCCATTTCTCTGTCCTACAGTGGCAGATGTAAAAATGTCAGTAAATAATGGTAAATTACTTTTCTCTCTGGATTCACCCTCAAGCCACACCACAAAAAGCACTAGTTGGCTGGTGACATGCACCATACATACCTACAAAAGCTATTCATACCTCAAGGGACAATAGTTGCTATCCTAAAACATACTTACCAGGAAGTAAGCCTCACTGAACACAGTGGGAATTTCAAGAAAACATGCATAGGATTGTGTTGTCTGTCTGTCTGTCAGCTTTGAATCAAAGGGTTTTAAGAGGTCAGCAGTTCCCATGCCCAGTTCAATGAAAAGCCCATCAATTATAATTGCCTAGAAATAAGTGACTCATCTACTTTAAGAGCGGAGTTAGTTGTCAGTGACACTGCTAAAATTAGGACAAGAGAGAAAGGGATCACTGATCTCACATTTCTAAAGCACAAAGCTGTATCATCTAGTCTGAAGAATTTTACTTAAGTGCATGAATAAAATACAAAATATCTTATTTGCTTTCTAACCACCTTCATTTGTATTTAACTACGGTAATAGTCTTTGACAAGTTCTGTTCAGAAATATTGAAGGAATCAAGCACAATTAGCTTAAGGAAAAGATTTGAGCAGAGGCAGTTTCCAGATACTTGTAAGTGCACTTACACTATGGACTCCCTGCCTATTGATAACAGGCAGGCACCTTCACTGTACCCTGTTTAGGCAAGTTTACCCAGATACCTAGCACACTGATGTGTGTTTTAATCTGCTTTTAGTTCATTGCCGATTTTAATTTTTTGAATGTTTTAAATTCTTGTTTTTACTGATAATACTATCCTACAACCATGTGTTTGGCCTTACGTAAGTGTAAATAGTACTAATAAAGCTCAAATGGCAATAGTTTTAACTACTGAGTGTGGACTTTGGTTAAAGGCAAAGAAAAACAGCTCGAATGGGAAAAAACAAGATTGGCAACAAGTTGCCAAGGGAGCTTATGGCATTTTCTCACTTGGGGGATTTTTTCAGGAAGAAGAAGAAGAAGAAGAAGAAGAAGAAGAAGAAGAAGAAGAAGAAATTATTTATACCCCGCCCTCCCCAGCCAGGACCGGGCTCAGGGAGGCTAACATCAAAGTATGATACATTAAAAACATAAATCAATCGATACAGCTTAAAATCAATTTTGGAGCAGAATAAAATCAGATGGCAACCCACAGATTATAACTATAGGAGATGGGAACACCCTGGTCCTCACCAGGCCCAACAAGAGATTCTACATGGGGCAGGACGAAGTGCTGGTTGTCTTCCAGCACTTTCTCTATTTCCCTCACTTTTAAAGCGTCTTTTCTAACATCCAACCACTTCTGACTCCTCTTGGATGTAGCGATGTCAGCAATGCCTTGAAGTCCACTCAAGCACAGTTCTTTTTTTACTTCTTTCTTAGCCAGCTTTGTCAGCCTTTCATTGGCAAGAAGCCACTGTTGCTGGGCTCAGGAACTGAGGATTCCTCAATTAGTGATTAAATTTAATAGAGAAGCAAAGCACAGCAAACTGGCCTTCAGTGCACAGGTTGCTGCAAGGCACACCCCTTCTCGTTTGAGAGAGGCTAAGCTGTGCTTTATGCAGTTCAGAGAAAAATACAAGCAACTTACCACTTCATACATGAAATCTGGATCAGAACTGTTAGCCAACAGATCTGTGCTCATCAGAGTCTGTTCTGAAAACATGTGGTTTCGAAAGGCATCCCCAAAAGGAGGGTCCATTCCACTCACACTAGGCTGCAACAGAATGTTAATAATTTGTAACACAAACAACCAGTTTGTAAGAAACATTAAATCCTACTGGGTGATTGCTAGCATTTTCCTTTAATGTGGTACATATTCTATCTCTTCTTTAAATGGTAGCACCTTATTACAACAGTCACTCAGGAGCCACAGCTTGGGTTTAGCCAGTTTTAAAACATGTTCTGCATATTTGCTAAGCTAAACAAAAGAAAACTGGCTGGTGAACTATCCCTTTTCTCACTGCCTTTACAGTGGTACCTCTGGTTGCGAACGGGATCCGTTCTGGAGGTCCGTTCACAACCTGAAAAGCCCGCAACCTGAAGTGCTGTATCTGCGCATGTGCGCGGCACAATTTGGTGTTTGTGCACATGCGCGAAGCGCGATTTAGCGCTACTTTGTATGCGCAAGCAGTGAAACCCGGAAGTAACCCTTTCCGGTACTACCGGGTCGCAGCGGGACGCAACCTGAAAAAACGTAACATGAAGCAAACATAACACGAGGTATGACTCCAGTTACAGATAGGTAGCCGTGTTGGTCTGCCATAGTCAAAATAAAAAAAATCCTTCCAGTAGCACCTTAAAGACCAACTAAGTTAGTTCTTGGTATGAGCTTCGTGTGCATGCACACTTCTTCAGATACCACTGAAGAAGTGTGCATGCACACGAAAGCTCATACCAAGAACTAACTTAGTTGGTCTTTAAGGTGCTACTGGAAGGAATTTTTTTATTTTGACGAGGTATGACTGTATATTAAGCAATTATCTGGAAATGTATATGTACAAAGGAAGGCCAATTCCTATGTTTCCCATACCTCTGTTCCCATTATATTGTCTTTGGCATCCTCAATCAGATAATTGCTACATGCTAGATTCACATGTCATGGAAAAGCACAAGCAAGAAGTTCCTAAAGCACTCAACATTGGCTGTATCCAGTGGCGGCAAGGCTCCATCAGCGGAACAAGGAGGCAGGAATTTCCAGCAATTCTCTTTCCTCTTGCTGTTCTCCCCCCCCCCCCATCAACTCTCTGAAATAGAAATTTGTTTCCTTCTCTATTCTGCTGAGATAAGCTCTACTGCCACCTCAAAACACATAAAGTCAAAACCTAAGAAAAATTTATTGACTTCTTATATCAGGTAAGCAAATATAATACTGGGTATTACCTGAGGCATTTCCAGGCCCAGACCCCCTAAGCCTAAGTCCAAACTTGTTGTTTTCTTTGCTTGCAAATTCCGTTCCAGCTTTTCTTCAGGGTCAATAGGCAACATATAACTCATGCAATGGAGATTCACAGATTTATTTTCCTAGAAAAAGCTTTGTGTCGACTACATGGAACTTTTCTCTGGGGACTTTCTGCATGAAATAAAACCAAAACCAAATATTCAGTTTGCATTGAAATGAAGATTGCTCGCTAATTTCTGAACAAAGAAAGTTTCCACAACCTAATACCCATGAATCCTAATGTCAGAACTGAGCAAGTACACCAATTTCAGTTTGAACACTGTTTGTGAGATTTTTTACATAGCATGATCTGAGTCCATGATTTTCTGAAGTCCAAGAGGACAAGTCCCTGCCTTGAGGAGCTTGGGGAGGGACCTGCTCTCTTGGACTTCATAATTTCATCACAGGGGAGAAAGTAGATAAAACAGAAAAGGAAGATGTATTCAAAGCAATGAGAGAAGTGAATGATTTTGGCAGCAGAGCAAGGGCTAGAGCTGAGGGGACCACTAGAGAGGAGAGAGCATGAAAATCAGGAGTACTTGTTGAAGAGACACAGTGCAATGACTATATTTATGAAATGTTGAAATGGAGAGTGACATGATTTGACAATAGACTGAATATGTGGACATATGAGGCAGTGGAGAGGGGGTTCCTGAGAATTATCTTAATAGCTGGTGTTCCATTAAGCATCCATGTTTCAAGCTTTTCGGAACTTTAAAGGTCAGTACTAGCACTGAGAATTGTGTTTGGAAACAAATCAGGTGGCAGTGCTGCTGTTTTAAGACCGGCCAGAAAGGTTCTATTCGCTTAGTCACGTTTTGTAATCTAGTTGATGTATTCTGAACCAACTGCAGTTTCCAAACAGTATTGAAAAGCAGCTCTATGTAGAACGCATTGCAGTAATCCAAACAGGATGTTACCGGGACATGGTTAACTGAGACTAGGCTTTTCAGAGAGCTACAAGCCTTATTTTAATATTACAAGGCATATTCTAGCATAGCATCTGTTTGTGCTCCCCCACACAATATTTTAATATGTAATATTATTTTATAATGTGTGTTTATAAGACTGCTGTTATAGCTGGAAAAATTGTAGGTTAACTTGTTTTAACCTCTCGTATTATTGGAATGGTTAAGGTATATTTTCTACTGCATGTAAACTACTTTTTCATATTCAGTGGTAGTTAAATTCTATTATTTGTTGTTGTTTTTAATTGCCAGTGTGCCAGAAGAAGGATATTAAAATGTTCATATAATTCCCAAAGTGTCCACTCACAGGAGACACTGATCAGGGTGGCTCTGCCTGATCGACTACTCAGGGTTTCTCTTCTTCCAAGCAGCCTCTGCTGGCGACTATGTATTTTGCCCTACTCTGTATCAGGTGTGACCAAATTATCTCATAACTCCTGATACAGAAAGGCAGCAGACTGCCCTCAGAGGTGGAACACCTAGAACAGTAACTCATACAGAACCATGAGGTAAGAATGGATAGTTTTTATTCTAACACCTTTTAAAGCCAAAAGCTTTTCGTATGAGGGTGAAGCATGCCTCAAAATTCAATTAAAAGGAAAGGAGACATGACTCAGGTATAGTAAGTGGTGTCCTAAGATGCATATGGAAGATAACTGACCAGCTTTGTGCTGCAGCAGGAATAATTGTCATTAATATGAGCTCAGTAAAACACTCAAAAAGCCACAATGCACCATAATCATGCCTGAACAAGGCAGAGTCCCAATAATGTCTTGCTTCCAATAAATCTACTTTTTTTGACAATTATGCAATGGATTACCCATTTAAAGTTGAATAATAATACTTGTCCTAGAATTTCTAGCTACTCCAGCTTCCCTGCCACCCCTGAAACCTGATGTTTAGGCTTTTTGGCAGATCGCCTCAAGGCACCAACTGTGCAACCCTTCAGCATACCACAAACAGCAAGATTATGCAAAGGAACATCTATGGAATAACCCACTCAGCACCATGGCGCTTCACAATGGGTTGCTGTAATGAATTTGCTTGTTAGTTCAGAAGCAAAAGTCCCCAATTAAAATCAATTCACTGAAAAAAGTCCTCGAAGTTTCTTCTTTTTTATCCAGAAAGCTGGAGGTAAAGCAAATGACTGCCATAAAACAACAAAAATCTTCTTCTGCTTGTTTAAGGATTGTATGCTCATAAATTAAAATTGGCATACCTATCATTCCAATATCCTGCCTCCATTCTACATGCCTCATTATGCCTCTTTTCCTGAAAAAGCTAAATTTAGTACAGTATAAAAGATGCTGCAGATCAGCTTGAAAGCTCGTGAATACAGTACAGTGGTACCTCGGGTTAAGAACTTAATTCGTTCTAGAGGTCCGTTCTTAACCTGAGGTACCACTTTAGCTAATGGGGCCACCCGCTGCCGCTGTGCAATTTGTGTTCTCAACCTGAAGCAAAGTTCTTAACCCGAGGTACTATTTCTGGATTAGCGAAGTCTGTAACCTGAAGTGTCTGTAACCCGAGGTACCACTGTACAAGAATTAAGTTTGGGTTCAAACTGGACCATGAGTCACACAGCAGCAGGCAGGCAAACAGAGTTGCACAAGACAGGCCTGGTTCTGACCACCACTTAAACTAGTTCCTTTAGTTGCAAAGTGGAGAACATTAGAAGAATGCTTTATCTGCACTTACTGGTTAAGAAAATAAAAGTCATGTATCTCTTACACCCAATTTATGTGAAAGAAAACTCGCCTGAAGCATTTTAATCCATGTGCCACCAGTATGATCATAGACCACAAGACTATAAAACAAACAAGAGCTCTAAAACATGAAGCTATCTCCTCACACACAGCTTTAATTTTACAAACCTGCAGTCATTTCAAAAGCTTCTCTGGATCAATTAACTTCCACTGTACAATTTAAATACTGCCTAAGGATCACAACTTGAGAGCACTGAGCACTCTATGCAATACTTTGAAACATAAGGAACAGGATTAAAGGAATGACTTCTAATGTGATACCTGGTGATTTATAATCTAGAACCACAAGAGCAGAACTGTTTTACTGATATTTTAGAGAATCTTCTTCAATTTAAGCTTCTGCTAACGACAAAACTCCACACTTTATGCAACAATCAAATTTGCCACCCGGCCACTGGGCTCATCACCTCCTGGCAAATTGATGGGGAAGAAATGGAGGCAGTGAGAGATTTTACTTTCTTAGGCTCCATGATCACTGCAGATGGTGACAGCAGTCACAAGATTAAAAGACGCCTGCTTCTTGGGAGAAAAGCGATGACAAACCTAGACAGCATCTTAAAAAGCAGAGACATCACCTTGCCGACAAAGGTCCGTATAGTTAAAGCTATGGTTTTCCCAGTAGTGATGTATGGAAGTGAGAGCTGGACCATAAAGAAGGCTGATCGCCGAAGAATTGATGCTTTTGAATTATGGTGTTGGAGGAGACTCTTGAGAGTCCCATTGACTGCAAGAAGATCAAACCTATCCATTCTTAAGGAAATCAGCCCTGAGTGCTCACTGGAAGGACAGATCGTGAAGCTGAGGCTCCAATACTTTGGCCACCTCACGAGAAGAGAAGACTCCCTGGAAAAGACCCTGATGCTGGGAATGATTGAGGGCACAAGGAGAAGGGGACGACAGAGGACGAGATGGCTGGACAGTGTTCTCGAAGCTACCAGCATGAGTTTGATCAAACTGCGGGAGGCAGTGGAAGACAGGAGTGCCTGGCGTGCTCTGGTCCATGGGGTCACGAAGAGTCGGACACGACTAAACAACAACAAAATAGTCATCACTAGTTTTGAACCCGTGGATCAGGGGTTAGGACCATCAGGTTGAAGGGCCAAATGTGCCCCTCCACCCCTCACTGTCTGGTCATTCTCTCCAGGCCACACCCCTCATTAGCTCTACTTCATACCTTCCTTGAAGCTTTTGCCTGGCTGGATTGTGTCCTTGAATTCTTATAATGTCTCTTGCTTCTCTGAGTAGATACAGAGAGGTATGTGAGTTTATGTAGATGCTAACCTATGGTATGAAAGTAAAATTTGCATCTAACGCTCTCACTGCGTTTGTCTCTGGCCCTGCCTACCACTGGCACATGGCCTCTGGAAGGTTGCCTAGAAGGGAATACAGCTCTTGGGTTGAAAACAATTCCCCATCCCTGCCATCTAACTTACCTGTAGCAAACATGTGCAGTGGAAGCGACAAGTGTGTATTCTGAAAACACCCAGGTACAACTCAGTCAAGCCATAGTATTCTCAACCTTCATGCAAAGTATGAGGCCACCTTTGGAAGCCATAAGCATTTCAGTTACAAAAGGGAAGAGACTTATTGGCTTATCACATCTAGCAGTTGTACCTAGAATACAGATTCTGTCCTTATTACTCTTCTGACTTGTCAATGAGTTCTAAACTTTTTCCTGCCCAAAACACTTTAACGTGGACAATTCTGTCAAAGAAATTTGTGCAAAACATGAAACTAGTTTTTTTTCAAAAAAGTTTTAGCATTATTTTCAGCACCTGGTTTTAGAGATTTTGGAGGTCCAAAATGCTAGTTAACAACACGAGGTATACATGCCCATATTTTCCCAATATTTTCCTTCTCATAAGATACCATCAGGGCTAAATTAGATATGTTAAATGTTTGAAAGCAATTAACTTGCACACTTTGGGTTATGTAAATAGCAGTCATAGCAAAGCCTGAGTAGCCAAAGGCATCATCGGGGAGGGAAGAGTTTCACACTTTCCCCCTGCCAGGTCTGACAAAAATCACATATCTGATGCTATTGTTCACATTTCTAGAGAAGCTTCAACTTGGAGATAAAAAATGTGCACATTAATTGCATTCACACAATTAACACTATGTCTAGTTCAACCCTCAAAGAAGTCCCAATGACAAATTGTATCCAGATGTTTTACTCTTAGAAAACTTGCTTTTTATTCTTCTTGATGATGTAGGGGACCAAGAGGTTTATTTTCCTCAAAATTACAAACTTTCTGGAAGCAAGTTCCCTTCTCTCTCGTTTGTATCTGTGAGTTCTTGCTCCTACCATTTTTTTTACTGTCTTACAGAAGGTGGCCTTTCAAGCAGAGAGTGGTATTTATAGAAAGATCTTTTTTTCTGTCTGCTGCCTGGTGTACAGAACACTTTAGAGTCAAGACTTGAAATGCACAAAAGAATCATCTGCTCTATTAATAGCTTTCAAAAACAACTTTAGCATTCAAGACCGTGGTGCCAGATTACGAAAACTGTTTCATGCTATGAATGTGTCCTTATGAAAGAATTCATGTCCAGTAGCTAACTGGTTACGCAGTGATACTTTGCTTCCGCACATTACATAAGCGTGTTGGCAAATACTAGTCCATATCACTGCCAGCTAGCTTGTCAGTCTATTTTAAGACAGAGTTACCTATCCCCAATCCTGTAGCCAACAGTCAAAATTTCATCTTTGTGGCCACTGTGAAGGGAGGTTTTCTGCGTTCATTACAAAGTTTTCTTCCCCTCAGTACTGTGAACAAACTCTCAAAGGTAAATTGATTATGGAGTTATAATTCTGTAGAAGACATGCCATATTGCACTGAACCCTAAACTATGAATTCAATGCTGTCCATTTTGAGGATGGCCATATGCCAAGCAGAGTCATTTTGTGGTAGTGCCCATGGTGCAACCTTAAAATTTCAGAAATGCTCATGGGTCCCAGAAGGTTGAGGACCCCTCTTTGGGCCTACATATTTTATTTATACATGTCCGGGCAGGGGGCGGTGGTAAGGGATGATGTATTAAAACTACTTTCAGTAATGAGCCATTAACTCCCCACCAGTATTTACAAGAGTTAAAAAGAAATACTTCCCTCAGAAACGTCATTTCCTGAACACACCAAATTTGCTCAGGTGCAGTAAAAAAACACCACTATATAGTACTTTGAACGTTAAATGTACTTTAGAAATGAACTATGGAAACAGGTGAATTTCGTTTTCATTTTATCATGGGTATGAATGAAAACACTTTCTGTTTCTCCTAAAAACTTGAAATCCAAACAGAACAGAAAGTGAAATAGCTAAGAAATTATGCAACTGATACATGTTCCAAAAAACAAACAAACAAACAAAAAACCCTGGAGGTCAATCTAGTACAAACTTTTAGTAGGGGAATAGTTTAGAGGCAAGGATTGGGAAATCTTCAATGATCAAATTATTTTCAATTTGTGCTCTAATTCTGAAGCTAACAACCAGTAGGGTGATTTTTTAATCTTGCATTTTTAGCTGTCTGCTGTTGGTACTGCCTCTATTCTGGCTTGATCATGAGGTAACTAGGAAATTTAGCATCCAGCAATTTGAGGAGGGAAGTTGGAGGATGCCTCCATTCCAGTTAATGCAGGTAAGGGGAGAATACTGGAATTACAGGAGTGACAGGAATTGCTGGTGCCAGTGAAAAGGTCA
This sequence comes from Podarcis vaucheri, assembly GCF_965113315.1. NCBI lineage: Eukaryota > Metazoa > Chordata > Lepidosauria > Squamata > Lacertidae > Podarcis > Podarcis vaucheri. The sequence goes on along the minus strand of NC_138760.1, from coordinate 56,448,406 downwards.
GCTAAACATTTGCCTAGCCCTTCTTCTAAGTCCTTTTCCCAGCCATGGCTCAAGATGCCTTGCTAACTTGTTCTTGGACTCACAAGGTATTGCTGCTTAATAATTAAGAAAATTTGATTTGATTATGATGAAGCTATCCTGAGTTGTATCACCAAGGCATGGATCGATAAGCTGAGAGCAGATCCCTCTCAGTTGTGTACATCTGAGTAGTCTGTGCAGAACTACCACAGATTGGGCATTGCCATTGGCTATAAAGATCCCATCTGCCTCTGCACGCTTCTGAATGGATTCCAGTTCTGAGCATTTGTACCTGGTGTTCATAATTCCAATAGTGCTCCAACAACTCGGTCTAACAGTCTCCTTGTCTAAACTTAGGTGGTCTTAGATTGGTGCTCAGAACTCCCCTACACATGGACCTCAACATGCTGAGGCTGCTATGACAATCATGGGGGCTGTACAGATCAAATATTTTACTTGGGTTTTCTCATTTGGTCTAGGAGGGTGATTTAATTTGATTTCCTAGTCAAAGCCACTACTTCCTGTTGAGGTTCAGGCTGATAACAGCCATCCCTCTCTGAAGGGTGGTGTACCAATGTGAACAGCCTGACCCTGAAGATCACTCAAGAAACCTCCTGAGGAGGTTTTCATTGGCAAAGCTGGTTCCACACAGAGATGAGTCTGGGACTGGACATGGTTGCTCCTACACATCCTCTTCTACTAGTCACAGCTCAATGATTTTTCAGTGAGCTGGAAGTAATGAAACGAAAGGATGATGAAACCGAGAAAAGGATAGGGACATAGATGGTGGAAAACTCAAAGAGTTTGATGACATATGGCTAAAACACACAATCAAGCCTACTCTGTGAGAGATGGTAGTGAAGAAACAATGCTTCAGCCATTATTGCACCTGTCCAGTGCCATTCAATAGAACTTTCCTGACTAATTTAGGATCCACTGCAATCTGGCCACCAGGAAGACATTAAGGAACCATCAAAAGCCACCTATGACATGCTTAAAAGGTAAAGGTAAAGGTACCCCTGCCCGAGCGGGCCAGTCTTGACAGACTCTGGGGTTTGTGCGCCCATCTCACATCTATAGGCCGGGGGCCAGCGCTGTCCGGAGACACTTCCGGGTCACGTGGCCAGCGTGACAAAGCTGCATCTGGCGAGCCAGCGCAGCACACAGAACGCCGTTTACCTTCCCGCTGGTAAGCGGTACCTATTTATCTACTTGCACTTAGGGGTGCTTTCGAACTGCTAGGTTGGCAGGCGCTGGGACCGAGCAGCGGGAGCGCACCCCGCCGCGGGGATTCGAACCGCCGACCTCTCGATCGGCAAGCCCTAGGCGCTGAGGCTTTTACCCACAGCGCCACGCTTAATAAGCACTTAAAGCATGGGTGTATAATCTGTGCTCCTCCAGATGTTGTTGGACTACAAATCACATCAGCCACAGCCAGCACAGCCAGTGGTCAAGGAGGACATGCTGTAGTTCAACAACATCTGGAGGGCCTCAGGTTAGCCACCTTTTAAACGATAAAATTACTTGTAATCACTGTGACTTATGTCTCTGTTAACACAGTTCAGTCATCATATGTGCCCAGGTGCTGAGTAAAGAGTGACTTGCCATATGTGACAGGAGTTGCTCTGTCCTCCTGGCCACTGCGATGAGATTTTTTTAAAGATACTGACTGCTATGCCATTTAATATTCAGAATTTCTATGTGGTGCACATAAAATGTTTTAAAGGCCTTACAAAGAATAAAAACAATTAAAATTTATCACAGAAACGGAATTTGGGGGAAGAGTACTTCCAGAAGGCCTGTCAACCAGTCAGCCAGCTGCTGCTTTTCTAGACAGCCAGAATCTGCTTAGACACAACGATATAACTGTGCTATAGGAACTGTGACTTTAAAATTTGTGCTTGCTTTCCCATCCTCCCACTTATTCTTTTTTTCTCATGTGTCATCTCTTTTTAAATTGTGACTCTGAGGGCAGGAGCCAATTCACTACTGATTTTTGCAAGCTGCTCCGAGAGCCTTTTTGGCTAAATTGTGGGGTATAACTATCTTAAATAAGTAAACAATTGTTCCTCCATTGCCCCTCACTGCTCAGGGCCCAAGAGGTAATGAGTGCCTCTTTGTGATAAGTGGCAATCATGAGGATGCTCCTGAAAAACAAAAATACTAAATTCTTTACAGTATTAGGAAAAAATATCTTTAAGGAACAGAAGATGTTTTCTTCTTGAATGATGCACTTAAAGTTCTCATCAAACCACTAAAAAGTGCTAAAGAACAATGGTATAAGTTGGTTTTCCAGTGCACTGGTTGTCTCCAGTTGCCTCAAACATGACTGAGATTCTATTCCCAAGCAAGGAATATGATACCTTGCTATGGCAGGCATAAAAGCTGCCAAAGAAAGAAAAGGATTATTTTGTAAATTGAAATAATGCAGAACTGCAATTCATATAGAGAAATCCCTCCTCACTACAACCCCACTATGCACTGCTAACAAGTACTGTAACAGGTAAGCAGAATTGCCTGCACTTACAGCGTCACCCAGCTTCTTTTCAGTGTTGGCATATGATTACGGTATTTAAAGAGTACCTCCTGCTTCCAGTGTTACACGTAATGAAAGCACCTCACTTCCATGCAACTAGGACAATGTACCAGGAGGTGTACAGACTAAATCCTGCACCCTGTAATTAGACAAAGAAGCAAAAGGTTTGGGAGTCTTTTGATTCTTCCATAATACAGTACTTAATATTCTCCGATCGAGCCCTTAAAAAGTTTTAACTTGACATTACAGTGGTACCTCAGTTCAAGAACAGTCCTGTTTACGAACGATTCGGTTTACGAACTCCGCAAAACTGGAAGTAGTGTCTTGGTTTGCAAACTTTACCTCGGTCTAAGAATGGAATCCGAACAGTGGAAGGGCACCGGCAGTGGCAGGCCTCATTAGGGAAAGCGTGCCTCCGTGTAAGAATGGTTTCAGTTTAAGAATGGACTTCCGGAACAGATTAAGTTCAAAAACCAAGGTACCACTGTACTTGTATTGCTTTTGCAAGTGAGCAAGCCTGCAACACAGGTTAGCATTCTAATTTTACAGAAAGAAAACCAAACAAAAATAAAGAGCACATGGCATACTACTGTGCTCCACCAATACTCAATTACAAATGTTAAGCTTAAAAATAAGTAAAGAAATGAACCTAGAATTGAGGGAATCCACAGTATGAAGCAAATCTGCAACACAGAACAGCAGAACCTGCTTTATATGGAATCAAACAACTGGTCTATCTAGCTTGCATTGTCAATACCAACCAGCAGCTGTTCTCCAGGGTTTCATAAAATAGACATAGGAACATAGGAAGACCACTGGTCCATCTTACAATGGCTGTAGGTCTCCAGGGCTTCAGGCAGAAGTGTTTCCCAGCCCTACATAAAGATGCTGAAGCCTGAAGCTACATAAAGATGCTGAAGACTGAAGCTACATAAAGATGCTGAAGACTGAAGCCCTACATAAAGATGCTGAAGACTGAAGACTGTGGAGATGCTGTACCACCAAGCTACAGCTCTTTGTCAAACTCTTGTTTGTTTAGGAACCGCTGCATCACATGCAACAATGACTGTATATGTGGCAAAGAGTAAGGTACCAGAGTCAAAGCAGCAGCTTTAAACTCAAGCAGCAACTCCTTGGACTCAGCCATAGTAAATTCCACACAAGATACTGGCTGGACAGACTTCATTTGGAAGTATTGCACCATATGCAGGATAGGAAGCTTGCACAAAAAATTGAGATTGCTTCAGTGACCTCTGCAGAGATAATGCCGTCTGTCCAGTACTGGTTGCAGAAGAGAAGGTAGCCCTTCTACATCATCACAAAATACAAGCATTTAAAATAAAAACGCATTAACCTCTCTGGTTTATATCTTAAGACAGTGGTTTCCATACCCCTTCTCATCACTTGAAAATTCCTGAGGGTCTTGGCAGACCACTTTATGATTTTTCTGCCTGTGGTACCAGCTGCAATACACTGTGCTAGATGCTGTATAATTTTTAATTGCATTTTTATTGGGGGTTTTGTTTATTATATTCTTTTCTTATACTGCACCTTATTGTATTACATTCTGAGTTCAAATTGCAATAAAATAAAATACAATATAATAAAAATACAATTAAAAATCAATGCAAATATTTAATGCATACTACGAACCACCTGAATGAAGCTCACCGACCACTGGTGGGCCACAGACCAGTTTAGGAACTCCTGCTTTGAAGGCATTGATCCTGAACAGCAATATAGAAGCCACTTAAATAAATAAAATCACTGAACTATAGCAAGACATATATACCTTGTCTCTTTAACTGTATTCATTTTCTTCCATCCCTGGACTTGGTTATGTGTCTCAATAATGATTTATAATGGTGCACATTTTTCCTGAATGGTGTTTCTTTTTAAAGCAACGAAATTGTATTTAGCTTTATAAGGGCTTGCTGCAGGTATAGACATTCCTGTGCTTCTGCAAGGACATAAATATACCGTGAACGGTTTTAGTATTCACACGAGTTCCAAATATTAAATAATAATAGAAAAAAATACATGGAGCATGATTATTGCAACTCGTGTGAATACTAAAACCGTTCACGTGAAAAGGAACTGCCCCCTTTTCCAGAGAGAAAGGTGACGGGTAGATAGGAAACCGCCCCAATAATGGAAATGTGCTTCTCTAAAAACTCATGGCAACTGTGACCTGACTCGCGCCTGCTTTTTGCTGCATGCCCACATGCCTGCCCCAACATACTTTGGCGGCGGCACAACAGAGTTGGCATGGCTTTTTTTCACTGCAGAAAAAGGAGCATTAAATCCAAGTCGTCCCTCCAGCCTACAGAAACTTGCTCTACCCAGGGCTCGCCTACTCTACGGGGTGGGGAGGGGGCCTTCAGTAACCTCTTAAACTCCTGCCCCTTTTTATTTTATCTCCCGATGCCACAGCCCCACTCGGCTAGGCTGACCCACTAACACACCTCCCATCCAACATGGCCGCCCCACCAAACGCACCGAAACACAGCCGATCGAGTTGTCACTTGGCCCCACCCCCTCCCTGGTCGCATTGGCCCGCCTAATTCCAAACCCCGCTGCCATTGGGCTGGGTCCCCGTCAGTCTCTCTGCCCAGTGGCCTCCCCCAAGCTAGCATGAGGCGACATGTAAACAATTCACTTTCTGGATGTTCCGAAGCAAGCGGGACTCCGCCGGCCCACGCCCTCCGTCCTCCCCAAGCCAAGGGCGGGGGAGGGATCTGGGGGGAGGAGGGGAAGGAAGCCCCCCCCCAAGCACCTGACCCGCGAGGGCAGCGACATTCTTTAGCCACAAGATCACTTACGAAAGTCATAAGGAGTGGGTGGAAGAGAAGGCAGCTGTGACCTGCCTTTGGGGGTGGGGTGGGAAAGAGGAGTAGTGGAGAGCAGGAACGAGAGGGGGATCCGAACAGACTGCAGGTCCCCCTGAATGAAAGGGGTGCCGGCAAGCCTCCGCCCCCTCCCCTTGTGGGGCCAAACTCAGTTGTCTCTTTCCCAAAGTCCTATCATTGCAACGAAACTGAGGATTTCTCTCGCACCTCACAGAGACGCAGAGTATCACGAGACTGAACTGACCGATTTTCATCCTTTTCTGCCAACGCCTCTTTTGCATAAGACAACAAATACAACATTTCTTTCTTGGACTCCGCACCGTTTACTTGGTTTCCACGTTCTACTCTCTTGGCTGGACCGTGGCAAAGACAAGAGGACTCAGGCAATGTCCCGAGAGGTTTCACTTCCCCACCCCTCATGCAGTCTAAGCAGACAATAAAATGGGAACACGTGTAGCCTTTAGGTGTAACACGATTTGAAGCAGAAGGATTCTGGAAGTTTTTGTCTCCTAATCTTGACGGCTATTTAGTAATAGTTCATCATTAACGATTTTTCCTTCGTTCCTTTTGCAACAACGACTTCTGGCAAAACATTCATCCTTAAAGGATTCAGCTTTTCTGGGAGACGAAAGATCTGAACCGACACAACTGCACAACTCAAGATCTTAGCTCCTTTCGTTTTAGATACCTACCCCAGGCTGAAAGGAAACGTGTGGACGACTGCGAAAACGAGGCAAACAGCTTCTTATCATCCTCCACCTTGTCATAAACATATCAAGCCACCTTTTGAAACAACCAGGTTGAACTACGTCTCTCAAGATGGAAATAGGGCAGAAGGTAAGCACTGGATTATTCTAACTATCATTACAGAAGTCCACAGTATCACCACACCTACCACCAGCTACCTCCTACATCTTACAAGGAAAAGGAAACTTACAAAATCAAAAGCTTCCCCAAACTCCCCCTTCCCCACACTTCTCCCTCCCATGCTCCTCTGCAGTCCTAGGAGAAGGCAAAGCCTCCCAGCGAGACAACCAAGAAAGTACACGCCCCTTTCTTCCATATCCTTTCCCATGTAGGGGCGAGAGGCCAAAAGAAACCAGAACTGCTTTCGCTGCAGGAATCCCGCACAATCGCTGCTAGGATTAAGGGGACGCTCCGGGGGCGCGCAGCCCCTTGCCCTCCTTCCTTGAGTAAAGACCACACACCAAGCCTAATCCTCCAGCCAGCAGTTGCTCCCGCAGCTGCCTCCACGCCCCCTTTCCGAAGCAAAAGCTGCGGCGGAACAAACAGCAACTTTAGATCTCTCCTCCCGACACGATCGCTCTTTCCCCACGCAGCCTCCCCAGCAGAGGACTCTCGCCTCCCGGGGGCAACAGCAAGACAAACTCCCCGCACCCCCCCCAAAAAAGGGGGTGCACGGCAGCCCCGCTTCTCTCCTCCTGCCTCCCACCAGCCCGGGCCTTTTCGGAGAGAGAGCTGCTGTTACTTTCAGCTCCGCTTCTCTGCCCTCCTTCCGCGCTGGGGCATTACGGCCACCGCTACACCCCCTTCAAGCTCCTGCCCCCCACCCTCCGCCTCGGGGGCTCCAGCCTTTTCCGCCTCACCCTTCGGACCCTTACCTGGCGCCCCGTCCCAGCGGGGTAATGGGGGGTGTCTCAGTGGGGGCCCCCACTTCTGCTGAGGCTCCAGCCCTGGCCCGGCCCCTCCATGCCGCTCTGGGGTTTGTTTTGTTTATGTCCCTTCCTGACGGGTTCCCGGAAATCGCGTGACTCGCCCCCATCACGTGGGCTTTTTATTAAAAAAAAACCGGGGGAGGGGAAAGAGAAAAGCAAAGCCAGGAGAAGGCAGAAAGTGAGGAAGCCAAGGCCACCAATCAGAGAGCGAGGAGCCGAGAGCCAATCAGCGGCCGCAGAAACTGTTTTCCCTTCTCACGTGACCGCTTCAAGTGAGAAGGGCGGGGGAGGATAGAAGGAAGAGAACGTTCTGTTCTCAGATCGGAGTGACGGCGGCGAGCCCGAGAGAGGCACGGCGGCGGCAGCTGCTAGTTTCGAGCCGCACGGCGAGCTCGCGGGAGAAAGGAAGAAGTGGGATCAAACTCGTTTCTCTGCATTCGGCCAAGCATTTGCTATGGCAGGGATAGGTTACCTGTGGTCCTCCAGGTATTTATGGACTACAGTTCCCATCATCACTGGCTGACTGGGACTGGTGGAATCCATTGCCTGCAGGCCACACTATACAGCGATAATTTATAGGAAATAGATTCATGGGATTTTTTTGTTCTAAATGTACACAACTGAAGATACTGCAGAGCAAAAATGAGCATTCTTCCCAATTGCTTAACTTTGCAAGTGCTTCTAGTGTCATAATGATGTTCCTCACAGGAAGGCATTAAGAGCTGTGCTTCTGTGGAAATCGCCACCAGGCTTTGGGTTTGGTGCTTCTTTCTCATTGCTTGCTCTTTTGCAAACACGACTCTAAGGTGAGTTGCAACATTGTGCCAGTGGATGCAACAGGACTTTCCCTTCCTCCACTGCCTCCTGGGCTGTGCAGTTCCCTATACCCTCCAAAACAGATGGGGGCTGTAGGGAAGGGACGCGGGTGGCACTGTGGGTTAAACCACAGAGCCTAGGGCTTGCTGATCAGAAGGTTGGCGGTTCGAATCCCCACGATGGGGTGAGCTCCCATTGCCAACCTAGCAGTTTGAAAGCATGTCAAAATGCAAGTAGATAAATAGGTACCGCTCTGGTGGGAAGGTAAATCGTGTTTCCGTGCGCTGTTCTGGTTCACCAGAAAGCAGCTTAGTCATGCTGGCCACATGACCAGGTACGCTGGCTCCCTTGGCCAATAAAGTGAGATGAGTGCCGCAACCCCAGAGTCGTCCATGACTGGACCTAACCATCAGGGGGCCCTTTACCTTTAGGGAAAGAAAAATGCCCCTTTGTGCACATGGAAGTCTGTTGCACAAGCAGGATGCCACAACTGGATGTCACTCTTTTATTAGGTTTATTAGCTCCCTTCCCCTGTTTTCTAGAACTAACTGTGGCTATGTCCACTGCAAGGATTTGAGCTTGTTACCAAACCATACCTCACCACTTAGTAATCTCACATTCAGTCATCCGTATAACTTTCCTACAGTGCTATTTTTGAAGAGGACCTTACAGCAGTCTAATGACTTGCTTACATATGGATTACTTGCTGACTTGTGCACAAACAAGCCTTCCTAATTCCAAACACCCCCCAGCTAGGACTTTCACATCTTTGTCAGCTCAAGCAACGTTCTGCAATGTGTCTCTTTAAACATTCAGCTGCCAGCCATGAGCATGCATGTGTTCAGAATTCCGTTCACAAGCACATGCAAAAGCACAGCCACTCCCAAGTATTATTCCCACAATACAACATTTGCATGATCACTTTAGAAGTCTGCCATGCACAAAACGTCACAAAAGGTGCTTTGTAACCATATTCATTCCTAATATATGCTGCTAAGCAAACCAGCTGATAAGCAAATTATATGCGGGGTTACCCAGTCACTTCATTATTTCATAAATATTTGTAAATTCTATCCTGAACTCAATATGGCTTAAGGAACAATTACACTATTTGTACTGCAGTTCCATTCAAACACTATGAAAGTATCCAAGTTCCCATAGTGGGCATTTCTCACAGCATACACACTTCATGAAGGGTGGGGCAAAACTTCAGTGAAGCAACTGAACTTTTCCACACAGGCATGCAACCAATCATTGTCCTTAACTTTTCAGATGTTATAAAAGTGCTGAACATGCTTATGCAAGAACAACGTGTTCTAAAGAAAGCCAAAAGACCATATTAAGAAGAAAAGAATTTTATTTCAGATTTGAGGAACACAATCATATTTCTTAAAGTTATCAGACACAGCATTCAGACTGTGCTTGTAAACTGGATCAGTAGACAGTCTAGTATAAAAATTGGTAAGGCAAATAAATGCTCAGAGGCAATTATCAATTCCATCTAGCCACTGTCAGTGCAGAGAAGAGGGATGGAATATTATTTATAATACTTGAAATTCAAGCACAACATTGTACTGAGTAGAAATATAGGTATCTATTAGGCACTTGCATAGGTGAAAAAACAACAAGATTAGGCAAACATTTATTGTAATAGAACAAACAGTAAGGCATTGAGCAGACGTGGTCGGATTCAAAGTACGTTAGAAGGCATCTGGATCAACAGGGTTTTACATAAAGAAAATCTCTTCATATCCTGCAAAGCAAAAAAGCAGTTTAGTTTCTTTCAGTGGCATTTTTAATTCAGCTATTAGTTAAATTCTTGCAGGGAGGTGTTAATATACTAAGCATCACCGTTGCTGCAAAGAAAATTTTACACTAATAGTTGAAGATCCATTTGGATCTTGAAAGGCTTACTTTCCAGACTCTACTCACTAAAACGTGAACCAATTGTGCAAAATGCAGTAATAAGTCAATACAAACTGTCAGCTAGAGTCCACTGGTATTAGCAGTATCAGAAAAAAATAAGAGCAGAAACCAAGTACTTAGTGCCAGAATATCATCTTTGAGCAACAAGGCTAAATTTTGCCCCCACCTCCAAGTTAATTCCAATTCCTTAGTTACTGATATACCACCAATTTAATTTTCAAGTCAAGTTGTTACTTGGCAGGATGCACTGCACTATTACAAGCAAATACAGCCAGGTTCACTGCTGTGTTGCACAAGGCCTTTCTCTGTAAAATACAAGACTACTGCCAACTTGTATGAGTTGCTAAAAAAAGGGAAACCAGGCTCCCTATGCTCACTGCGGCCTGTCACTATCCCAATTCATTACAACCCTGATCTGAAAACACTAGAGCTTTGTTTCAAGGAAGCTTAACTGCAGACAATTAAACCATAACATCAGCCACCAGTTGTCCTCTGCTATTCAGCTTTTTCAAACAGAGGAAATTATAGTTATTAAGGTGAATCAGAGCTGCAAGATAAAACAGCAGGTAGAACCCTTTTGAACTACTGAGTTTCCCCATTACAGAATCCACATTCCTGAAGTTGCTTCCTGCTGTAATTGTTCGCATGGCAAACTTCTTGGTGCATTGAGAGACGAAGACTTACTAAAACAACCCACAGCCCTGTCAGGCCTTAGCCAACATTGCAACAGCAATGTTCAACCACTGAACTAAAGCAGAGAGAATGGTATAACCCCCCCCCTTATACAACACATTCCTCATACAGGAAGTTTGGGGGCACAGCTATTTTGTTCAATATTAAATAAGTAGACAGAATAAACACTGGAGAATTGATTAGTGCCCCTTAGAGCAAAAGCTCTTTTTGACTCCAGGAATAGGAAAGTAATAGGCAGGAAGAAAAGGGAGCCAGCGCCATTTGTTTGCTTGCATAGGAACAATTGCTTCTCACTCCCATGCAAGCAGACAATTCTTTTATTTTTGAACAAAAACTGAAGGGCACCACATTGGCTACTCCACCTTAAAGACCATCATATTTGTTGAGGCATAAGCTCTTATGGACCACAGTCCACTTCATCAGATGCAGAAGTCCACCAAACTTTATGCCATAATGAAATGCTATAAGCCTCTCCCTTCTTTTGCTGCAAGAGACTAACACAGCTCTCTTTCTAGAAACCCATAAACAGAAACTGGAATTTGCATTTTTGTAGCTCTGCAACAGACACGGAATATGGCATGGAGAAAAAACTTGCAGCATGAGCCAAAACCATGGCAGTCCAAGTTTTCATTAAAGAGAAAATGGCAATAGAGAAAGAATGGAAATTGTGCTGGGAGTTGAAGTACCAATTCCACTGGTTATGTAAACATAAATAATCCAGTACACTGCAATCATTGAGATAGGGGTCAAAGGGGCACTAGCATTTATAACAATCACACATGAAATTATGACAAGATCAACAAGTTCTATTGCTGCAATCTCTGCAACAAAGCAAGTTGGTTTCTTCTTGGGAGATAACTATCCCCAACTCAATAAAATGCCATGGCTTTTTCTGCATGTTGTGCGATAAAATAAAATAATAATAAAAATAATTTATTATTTGTACCCTGCCCATCTGGATGGGTTTAAAAGAAAATACTCACTGTAACCCTTACAGGGTTGCTATGAAGATAAAATGGGAGGAGGTGAACCATGTCCACCAACTTGAACTCCTTGAAGGAAAAGTGGGATGTAAATGTAATAAATAATTTTAAAAGTGGCAATATTTACCCAGTCCACAAACTGCAGTAGAAGAGCACATCGGTTAAGGCCAGTGGTACCTTAGATATGTAATTACTTCACTTTTTAACTGTGGTCCAAAGAGAGGGTTCAGCTGAGCCAGGATTGCAATCAGCCAGCTGCAAGACAAGAGCAGACTATTAACAGAATGACTAAAATTTATCAGGATACCCAAGGAAGAGATAGAATGGCAACAGTTAATTAAATCTAATGTCCAAACAAAATGTTACCAAAATTAAACTTTGAAATTAAGATACCCATAAAAGTTTGAGCAACTGCCCATAAATCAAAGTGTATTGCCCTACTTCATTTCAAGTAATTCTTATGTTTTAACTAGGCAGCTTCTCTTCCATTTTCACTGTTTAAAAAAGTGTTCTAACTCATGCCATCACCCAGGAAGTTCAATATGTATCAGCATCATTTCTATCAGCCTGCCCCAACCTAGGGCTCCTCCATATGTTTTGCAACTCCCATCAGCCCCAGCCAGCATGGCCAATGATCAGGAACGATGAGAACTGTAATAAAGAAAACAAATGGAGGAAGGCTGATCTACATACGAATTATGATTTCAAGTCTGGTAGTGCTCACACTTATGCAACCAGAACCACACTACCCACACTAAGTGGGAGGTATCAGCAAATTAGGGGTACCCCTGAAGATTATTTCTATACCACCCCTTCATAAAATATTGTGGTAGTGTACAGTCAGCAATATAAAAACATAAAAGGGATAGAACCACCTCTTTGTCTAGATAGGCAATTTCCAGGATCACTCTGAGAAGTTATTTTTTTAAATTTTCCCAGTGATGGAACAGAAAGCTACTCATAGAAATCAAAGGAGACATCCAAGATTTCTATGTAGCTGGGGCTGTGCACCAGAGTGTTCACTACACTTCGAGGAAGAAAAACCAGTCCAATGAGGACAGCTTCGTGGGCAAAGAATGCTGACTGACTGTTGGGGGAGACAAGACAGAAAGCCAGGGGGAGGGACGGGATGGAGTGGAAAGACTTGAACCTTAAACAAGCACTCCACATTTTGATGCTGGGACCTACTGGTTCCCTCTAGTTCTCATGTTCAGAGGTGAGTGCTGTTGTTTATGTAGCCAAAGGCACCTTCCACACATAAAAGGGGCATATGAGCAGGCCTGGATAAACCAGAAGGTTTGCAACCCGGTAAAACAACCTAATAAGAACAGAGCATGCTGAACACAGAATGCTGAATGACAAGAGGCAATTGGAAAACTGGATGTGAGGAGTAATGGAATTAAGTATGGAGAAGGGCACGACTGACTGAACATGAACACTCCAAAGGGTAACATTTTGTTGCAGGTCTGACTGGTTTCTTCCAATATTAAAGGGCAACCTAAAAATACAGTCACTCGGCAGCCCTATTTGTCAGACCCATCATTTCTCTTGCTCTAATTGTAGTTTCACAGGGTTGGTGTGTCTTGTTTAGACATTGACATTGCTAGTGGACATACATTAGGTGCAGGAGACAAGCGTCAGGGGATTTTTGCATCAATGTTATACTTATAAAAGCTTAAGTCTTCTACCCATGTATCTTTTATGACAACCTAACACAGAATGTCTTTTAAGAGTTTGTGAAGCTACTAGCAATGGCTATAGAACAAAATGCATACTTCTCAGAGCAGTGACCATATTAGCGAAGCAGGAGGACTCAATGCCCCAGTAGGACACAATACATTTTGTAGCACGGAAAACACTTAGAAAACTGCAACACATTTATTTCTGGGTTACATATTTGGTATGTTAACATTGGCCAATAAGAAAGGGCTTAAGAATCTCTTTAATTTGTACAACGTTACTGTGTAGCTAAATGTTCAGTGCACAAAACATTTTGTGAACACACAGGCACATCTAACTGCTAATTCTAGAATGCTATAGAAGGAGGAGGAAGAGCAAAGCGGCTTTGTAATGTGAGCTGCTACAGATGCAGAGTGCTTAGGCAGTCATGGAAAATTCCACACAAACCTGGATGCTTCGACCAGAGAATGAAACGCAGGTCAGCTGGGAGAGGGAAGGAAAAGCCATAGCAGACAGAGACAAGCAATACAGGATTAATCCTATTCAGAGTTCATTGGTCAAATTTCAGTACTGCTCTTAATTTTACAGATTAAACAGCCACAGCAAAATGAATGCACACTTTCAACACTGATTACTAACAGGACTCCTGGCAAATTCTAGCATTTTCATCATGGATTGCTACAGATATAGGATGACATCCTCTTTGAACCCAGTAGTTTCCCTTGAAATCATGTAATCACAGAATTGTAGAGTTGGAAGGGATCCTGAGGACCATCTAGTCTAACCCTCTGCAATGCAGGAATACTGCAGCTGTCCTATACAGGGTTTGAACCTGCAACCTTGGCATTATGAGCACCACACTCTAACCAACTGAGCTATCCGCCCATTATTCTACAGATATGATTACTCATGTTTGGAGTCCCAACTGACATATTTGTGACCAGAAGGAAGCTTAACCCATATCAAATAGTTACGTTGCAGTGTGTATATTATACACTGTCTCTTTCTCTTTATATAACCAGCATACATCTTTGCTTGTTTGCTTACTGTTTGCTCTGCTTAGAGTGTGCTATAGGTCAGCACTTTTCACACTGTGTCCCAGAAAACCCATGGGGTTCTTCAGAAGCAATCAACAAAGGGCAGAAGATTTTCTGAAAGGCAGCTTTTCTGCTGTTACCAATCTTCCTCCACAGTGTACAGTCACAAACAGTTATGAAGGCATTCTATGGCACATGCTCAGTTCTCAAGGGGTAACACCAAAGACCAAAAAGCACAGCCAGTTAGTTTCCTGCTGCAATGGAGTGTGGAACGTATTCTCAGTTACACACAAGGTTCTGTGACAGGCATGTCAATGTGAAAAGGGTTCCCTGAAAGTAGGCATTTTGAAAACAGAAAGAACACATACGCTCCTATAGGTTTATCAGGATGCCACAGGTTGAAATAAACTCTCCTTGTGGTGCCTGATATTTGGCCTTTTCAAATGATAATCAGATTTATTTTTGATAAGTTATTACAAAGGGTTGTATCCAATGCTAGTCTTACGCAGAGTGGACCAACTGAAGTTAATAGGCATGACTAACTTAGGTTCATTAATCTGAATGAGTCCACTCTGAGTACGACTTAGTTCGACACAACCCAAATTGCCCCAAATTTTGAAAATCAAAAAATAAGGTACTATAACAGCAGAAAACAAACACATAACAGGGCAATCTGTACAGCTACTATATGTATTCTATCATATTACCAAGAGGCAATCTATCCTGTTTCCAGATTAATAATGGAGCTCCCACAAACCTTAGCCACAGCTTCTTTCCTGGTGGAGGTTAAGACACTCCCCAGCATGCAAGTTAGTCATGCCTAAACCAAAAAGGGATGTTTTGTGCAGGAAGCATAGGGCAGTTTCGGGCCACAGTAGTACTGATTTCTGCAGATTTCAGGTAAGCCCATTACAATATTTTCCAATGGTATCCTCACCGTTATCTAGTACAGAGTAGTTAACATATGGCTCTCCAAATGTTGCTGGACTCCAGCTCTCATCAGCCCCAACAAGCTGTCAGGGACAATGGGAGTTGTAGTCCAACCACATCCAAAGGGGATACAGATTTTGCATCCCATTTCTAGTACAGTGGTACCTCAGGTTAAGTACTTAATTTGTTCTGGAGGTCCGTTCTTAACCTGAAGCTGTTCTTAACCTGAAGCACCACTTTAGCTAATGGGGCCTCCTGCTGCTGCCGTGCCGCCAGAGCATGATTTCTGTTCTCATCCTGAAGCAAAGTTCTTAACCCGAGGTACTATTTCTGGGTTAGCGGAGTCTGTAACCTGAAGCATCTGTAACCTGAAGCGTATGTAACCCGAGGTACCACTGTATACATGATGAAAGCAAACAAGTTACAAGTGCACTCTGAATACAGAATTCACCTACCCAGAGCTGTGCTACCAGGTACAAAGTGAATGCCGTTTCATTTTCAAAAGCAACCTTGCCAGAAAATTACTCAAGACAGAAATTACAAGGCAGCCTTAATGATCAGCACCCAGATTCAGACTTTGTTTTATCTTTGATGGGAGGAGGTCCCAAGAACTGACGAATGAGAGAACCACAAATTTGTGCTCTTTGCCAAGACTGCCATAAAACATTTTGCCCATCAATACATATGAAGGATATGTAATGAAAAAAACTATTACAACAGTAGCAACGAAGACATATGCAAAATGCATATGCTACATTAGTAACATCTCAGTGTTGCCAAAAGCACTGCCATTCACAATTACCATTGATTTTGGATGCCACGCTTCCCACCTGTTCCAAAATAGTAGAAATATTTAAATCATGGGGGAAGTGGAGATTTTATTATGAAATAGTAGCCACACATAATTATTTGGGGGAGAAAATCAGTTAACATAATTGCATTCTAAATCTCCCTTGAAAATAAGGATTAGCATTTGGTGTTAACCTACAGAATAGATGTGCAGAAACTGAGCTGAAATACATAGCTAAAGAGGTGAAGGAGAAGATGTACTGCTCTTGCTTGGGAAGCAGAGGAAGAACCGCTGAACTTCCACTGTTAGGCAGGGCCAGCTTATCTGGCTCTACAACTTAGGAATTCTGCACCATACTGATGTCACCTTCACCAATTCTGATTGTTCCCAAGGACAAGGGAGGCCCAAGTCAAAAGGAAGCCTAGATATCAACAGAAGCTTTATATATGGAGCTTCCCTTCCTTCTACTCCATTGAGAAGACACCTTTCTGCATCATTGCATGCTGTAATTTTTAGATTTACAGAAGATAATTAAAACTGTTGACCAGGGCCCATTTATGTCCTCGCCCTACACTCCT
The DNA here is from genome assembly GCF_965113315.1 of Podarcis vaucheri. Taxonomy (NCBI): domain Eukaryota; kingdom Metazoa; phylum Chordata; class Lepidosauria; order Squamata; family Lacertidae; genus Podarcis; species Podarcis vaucheri. The sequence continues at coordinate 56,431,894 of NC_138760.1, read as the reverse complement.
TATTGAATCAAAACATATAATGACTGATACAGGGTTTGTTTGAGCAGTGCAGTACTATTTTAAAAACAAGAAGAAGTTATGTTTGGAATGTCAGATGACAAGATCCATTTGTTGTACTGCCATTCACATATGTAGCCCATGGTGGCTATTGAAGGCAGTTATAATAGCATTTAATCTAGCTTAGGTTCCAAGGAGGAGGAAGATAGAGCTAGTCATTGTTTCCTTGAAAGTGTAAAAAAACTCTGTGGACTCGGTGGTCAACTGAATAAGCTACATTTTAGTATGTTATGTCACGATGTTGATTTTGACATTATGAGAAGCTGTATCTAATTTTGAGAAGTAGTTAAATAACTTTACAATTGTTATTATACAGCCTATTACGTTTATGTGTTTTTTCAATTAGATTTGCGCAATATAGGCATTCTAGTGGTTTTGATTTTTATTCCTTGAAAGTGTATGCAACATGGTCACCTCTCAGCAAGCAGCAGTGCTTACTCCTAAGTGGGGCTCTGTGAAAATGCAAACTAAGCCCAAAGCCACTCCCATGGAAGTTCAGTTGTAATCATGTCCCACATTGCAAGATGCTATTTTCTCACTTGGTGTTGTGAATGCGGACACTGTTTATCAAAGCCTATGATAAATTTGTACGAAGCCATGGAAGTGCAATGGGCAGCCCTCGTATGTTTTTACAACTGTGGAAAATTACCCTGAAGCTATATATGAGCACCAAGCTGTTCCCACCACATACATAGTGGTATTGATTTAGCTGGTATCAGATTCATAAAGAAAACACATGGATGGGTGGGGAAGAAAAAGATTTTAAAAAGGAGTTCGCTCAAAAGGATCTCAGTGTTCCTCCCTTGACTCCTTATCTTCATCCCATCTCATTTTTTCCTCAAACCTCTTACTTTTCACCTTAATCCTATAAACAGTTTTTAAAAAGAAAAGAAAAAACTAGTTCCACAGAGCTACAGGTACTATATTGTAGCTTTGTAGACCTGGATTCTTTCTTTTTTTTTTTTTTGTAAAGATGACCCTATTTACACAAAGGGAATATTGCAAAAAGCCCTGTGCACCATGACACTTAGGCCCCGCCTACACTTCTAAAGTATTGTACAGTGGTACCTTGGTTTACGACCTTAATCCGTTCAGTTGTAAACTGAAACCGGTCATAAACCGAATTGCCCTTTCCCCAATGAGGCCTCCCGCCGCCGGTGCCCTTCCATCGTTCGGATTCCGCTCATAGACGGAGGTAAAGTTCGCAAACCAGGACACTCTTTCCGGGTTTGCGGAGTACGTAAACTGAAAAATTCGTAAACTGGACTGGCTGTAAACTGAGGTACCACTGTATTGGAAACCAGTTTGTTAAGGGCGCAGGGAGCTGTTAGGAGACCTCTAGTCACCTCAGAGCTACATTCCTCAGAGTGGTACAACACTACCTTCTCGGCAGTGGCACCCACCCTGTGGAATGCCCTCCCATCAGATGTCAAGGAAATAAACAACTATCTGATTTTTAGAAGACATCTGAAGGCAGTCCTGTTTAGGGAAGTTTTTAATGTTTGATGTTTTATCATGTTTTTAATATTCTGTTGGAAGCCAACCAGAGTGGCTGGGGAAACCCAGCCAGATGGGCGGGGTATGTATGTATGTATGTATGTATGTATGTATAAATAAATAAATAAATAAATAAATATTATTCTTCCCTCTTCCCAGGGATCTAGGAACTGTATAGCTTCTGTACTGCAAGGTCAGCACTCAGCCCTTGATCCCAACAACACAGGAAGCTCTCATGTGGGTTAAGATGTTGGAAGTCTCATGATACTATCTGAGTCAGGTATTCTGAAATTTTAGTATCACTTACACAGTTGTACCCCGTAGCTAGTTCTGACTGCTGTATTTGCTATGTACTGAATCCTAGCTCCACTTTTTTGGGCTGGTGGGGGGGGGGTCTTAGGGAGGCTTATGTGCTGTCACTTGGGACCCCAGGTGGCAGTAGTGCTGCAGCTGCCAGCTTACACTCACCTGGCACTGCCAGGCAAGTTTCTTTGAGAGCACATGGTTAAGGGGCAGCCACCAGCTCCTCTCCATGAGCAATACTTTTCACTCCCATGGCAATAGCTCTGTAATAGGCCAGGAGGCAAGCTCTACTACAGTTCTACAAGCTCTACTGTAGTCTACTATAGTGTCATGGCTGCTGCCAAAGCCACCAGCTCACAACAAGTTAACAAGCAGAAGGAGAGGTTCTCCACTGTGGAATCACTACTGTCTGAGGCCCAGGTGGTAGGAGGAGCTGAGGAGGGGGAGGGCAAAGCAACAGCTTTGCTGTGATGGCTTAGGCCCCAGCAAACGCTTCACTATATTGGGTCTGACACCAGGTCTATGTGTTTACCCACCTTTTTCCTGGTTTAGTAACAACCCCTTCTTCCTTCTTTCCCAGACAACATACCACCACGACAACTGCTTTCTAGAACTCTTTATGGCTGGATGTCCATGCAGAAAGTATTGTCAAAGTCATGTATTTGACAGGATGTTTAATCATAGCAAGGAATTTTGGGATAAAATAGCTTTTTGATCTACCTGCTTAGCAAAAAAGAGAAAAAGTCCATGCCTGTAAGTGACTAACCTTAAGTTGTCAGAACTTTTTACTGCCTACATGCATCTATATTTGTGCTTTGAATAAAAGCAAAGGAAAAACAAAGACATCCTGGTGTGATGCATTTTTAAGTTAGCCAGGTCACAGCTTCACATCCATGAGTCTTTGGGTTTGTTGAACCATAAACAAGCAGGATGTACTTGCACAAAACTTGCTTGCCCTAGCACTAAACCAAACACAAACAGGCCTATACCCCAGGGTAGTCTAGCTAAAGCAAGGCAGTTCTTGATGGAAGCATGCTGACTGTAAACACTGCAAGATGATCAATCTAGGCTTTGAGTAAGCAAAAGCAGAGGCAAATTCTTCAGATTAAACTAGCACTACACAATGGTATTCTAGCTGACTAGCTTTCTGTTAGTACAGAAGATCAGTTTACTCCCATGTGGATAAGCTGCACTGCTGAACTAGGAGCCTGTTAGCTGGTAAAACTAGGCTGAAAAATTTGTTATGGTTTACTGTTTTAGCAATACTCTGAAAAGTCATTTTAAAGCAGAAATACAGGAAGCAGAAATGGTTTAAACACATTTCCTAGAAAAGGAGGAAGCACAACTATTAAGTATTAAACAGCACAGAAATCAGAAGGGTGATAAGACTTCAATTTCTGCATCCCAAAAGACTCATGTACAGTCAACTCTATTATAGAAAACTTAATGTTCCCATCATTTATGATACCCTGGTTAAGAACTAACAATCCATTTACATCAGAGAACTATATAAAGTTCTTTATCCTACATAGTATGTTCATATTTTTGCAAATCAGCCAATCACATCAGACACCCAGCCAGGTTACTAAAATAAAAAAGGCATTGTAGTTTTGTGCTATCAAAGATTTGGCTACATCTGGACTGAAAGGAGAAAAATGGATACTTACAAGAGGTAGCAGCAGATAGCACATGTCACCAACATTGTGTTAATAACACTGTAGAAAGAGGGGGAAGAAAGAAATGGTTGACAAAATGGAAGCAATATTTACAGACTTTCTTTGGACAAAAGAAAAGAAACACAGCTGAATAGTTTCTCAGTTTTTTACACATGCAGACAGAGGATGATTCAATGTAAATCTATTGCAATAACAATAATACTTGAACATTCTAAGGTGCTTCATACATACCAAGATTATTTTCATATCAGGAATCCTCACAGCCACCATGTCAGGTAGGTCAGGACTCTCCCTACATTGAAGATGGGGGAGTGGGGGGACTGAGAGACGGAAGATTGCTAGGTGCCATCTAGTAAGTTCAAGGTAATACCTGAACTAGTGATTTCTAGGTTCACAACTCAAGTCTCTTGGTCATTACAGTACTCACAGTAAATTAAAGCTACCCCACACCTGTAGTTTCAGATAACACATATAATTGTTTAGAATCAATTCTCAAGGTTCTGCTTACTCCATGATCCCAGTTGTGAAATTCAGTATCATGGAAGATTAATGAGCACCATAAGAAACACGGGTTTAATTTTTTCCTCTCTCCTATTTTAAGCAACATATTTTGAACCTATATAACTGAATGATTGTTTTAAATGCATTGTGTATCCTGCCCTGAGATCAATGCATATAAGGCAGGCCATAAATATTTTAATAAATATGATCCTAAAGCACCATCTGTCAAAATATTTGCACCCAAGTCGGTTGTCCTGTCCTCAACCCACCAAGGATTTAGAGCACCCTGTTTGCAAAGTAAGAGGCTGTTAGTACCAATGCTAAAAACAATATAGACCACTAAGAGAAGTAGGTCTTCAAATCAGGACAGGAGATGAAACCTTTGCATGAATAAATATAAATTCAAAATAGATATCACAAGTTGGGTGCTTGGCTACTACTGCCTAGGCCTCTTGCCTAGGTAGCGAACATGGGATATGTATTAAAAGGGAACACTTTTTACTCTGGTGTATCTAACCAACACCTTAAAAGCATAAAATGCAGCACTGAGCTGAGCTGCACTTAGTTCTGCTCACATTTCATTATATGGTTGAATCACTAATTCAAGACAAAGAGAATGCAGTGAAAAAATCATTTCAAGCTTGTTAAGTATGTGGGGAGGAAATCCCCCTGCCTGAATAAATGTCGTAAAGCCGGGAACATTGAGTGGGAAAGTGTTTTCAGAAATGCAGGCCACACAATTGATTTTTCCTGTTTAGAAAGGAAAACGTTGACAATCTCTAGCTATGGAAGCTAATTTCAATCTTAGCATCAATTATGCCAGAAACACAAACACTGTTCAGGCCCACTTTTTAAACCCGACTCATAATGCAACTTAGATGTCAAGACACCTACTGCTAATTGGGTGTTATTGTGCTGCTCTCTCTTAGGTCTAACTGCCTCCCTGCCCCATATGTTATCATTCACTGTTTTGTAGGTTTTTGCTGAAACACTATTTATACATTTCAAAGAAATAAACTAGTACTGTTGCTGGTAATCCTAGCTGGACATTCAGCACCAGTAATGGAAATGTAGAAAGAAAGAAAATCCTCAATGGCACTGGAAGAAGTTATCAGAGAGGAAAATGTGGTTCAATAGGAAAATCTTATTTCAAATCAGAAAGAAAACCTCCAGGATGAACAACCAGAATGCAGTTAGGAATTCAGCAGTTTGGTTAATGGGTTAATTACAAACGGAAGTAGCTTATCCACCTCATAGTCCTCGAATTAGGGGAAAGAGTTACACACAGCAGACGGAAAAGATAAATTGTCACAAGACTGCGACATGGTTGTGAAAATGACTGTGACATCTGACCCCTCTTTTACAAAGCAGCTATTCCCAGAATATCTCAAACAATATTCTGTTTCAAGAGATAACGCAAAACAGTGCATTTGACTCGGGGGCTGCTTCATTTGAAACAGGTTAACTTAACACGGGATGGGTACTAAAACAAAAGGGGATCGACTCTGGGAAATCCCAAGGGAACTCCAGCCGCTTCGCAGGTGTAGCTACTTCTGAATTGACACCTGCCACTCACGAAGTGCCAGTGCCGCCCAGAAGCTCCCAGAAAGGCTGGCAGGGCCGGCGCTGCTACGGGAAGCGCGGTGGAGATGGGAGAGAAAACAAAAAGGAACAGGAAGAGGAGGCACAAGGGAGAAAGAGAGGAAGGCCGCAGCTGGGGTTGCTCACTGCGCCGCATCCTCCGAGAACGTTAAACAACAGGCCGTGTAAAACTGCGAACTGTGAAAAAACCGCGTTTGCTCCCCTCCCAGGCCAGGAAAACGGCTATTAGGCAGACGGAGGCGGAGGTGTAGCCAGAGCACTTCAAGCTCCCACGGGCGGCCGGTTGGGGCAGCCAGGCCTCCTCGAAAAGGGCCGCCCGCCACCGGTCTCCCTTGCCGAGAACGTCCCATCCCCACACGAAGCCTCCGGGCACTTACCCCCGGTTAGGCCCCTTGGGCACAAACCACGGCACGACGCCGCCGACCACCGCCCAGAACACGCTCATGACGGTGATGGGCACCGCGAGGCCGCCGTACGCCATGGCCGTGCTCTTGCTCGCTCCCTCCCTCCGCCGACTACGGAGCTCCGGCCTCCGCCGCCGCCTCCACTATGGCAGATTTCTACGCCACCTCGCAAGTCACGCCCTCTCCCGGGAGCACCAACCAATCAGGGGCTCCCGCAGCGTGAGGGGACGGCGCATGTGAGGAGGCTCTCCCTCCTTTTCCCCGCCCACTTTGGGCACCGAGCGAATCCGGATGCGAGCGAGGGTTGCGCATGCGCTCTCTCGGCGGCCTGGTGTGCCCGTGGAAGCTCACCCCGCCCTACGCGCTCTTTGTACGAACCACGTTCCCTTCGGAACTGCGGCCGCCCGTGTCCTTATTCTATGTCGCCTCCCGCATGCACAGCTTCAGCAAACCGCTTTCTCTCCCTCCCGCCCCAGTGCTGTGCCTTGTTATATCACCCATGCCTAGCGCCACTTCGTTCGTTACAAGGTCGCTCAAGCTTAACACTACCACTCCAAACAAATTTGCTCGGAAGACCTACTACTTTTAAAGGAATCTCAGAATTGTTGAGTCGAAAGGGATCCCAAAATTAATCTACCCAAATCCCCTGCAGTGCAGGAATCACAACCAAAGAATCCCTGACAGATGGCCATCCAACCTATTTAAAAAGAGGAATCCACCACCTTTCGAGTACGTTCCACGGTCAAATAGCTCATCCTAACGCTTAACACTTAGTCAGAATCTCCTTTCAAACTTTTGACAGCCCTATAGATATTTGAATATGGCTATCATCATAGCATCTCTAAGTCTCTTCTCCAGGCTAAACATAACTCCCAAGAAGTTGATTTTCATTCTTAGGGTTTGTCTTAATTTGCAATTTATTTCATTGGGCCACTGTGGATTTTAGTTTTTAGGACAGTTTATCAATTTTTGCCCTATGTCCAATTTACAAAATGATGCAATCCTCACCCCTCAAATTAAAAACCCAAGTATTTCGCTTTCTTGTCCAGGTGCATCATTTTGGTTTCACTTTTCCCAGTTTTAGAATATATTTAGGCGGTGCAAATAATGGTAATAGAATCCCCAATGTCTGGTTACCAGAGGTATTTGCTGGCTCAAGGGCCCTTCTATGAACAACAAGGCACCAATTGGAATTCTCCTCTGACACCCGCTTAACCTTCTATCATGTGTGTTGCAAAAGGTTTTCACTGAGCTATCCACCACGACCAAGATAATTCTCTAGCTAACTGCAGCCAGTAAAGCCTTCAACATGTAAGTGAAGCGGTTGTGGTTATGCTGTTGTTGTTCTAGTACAGTGGTGCCTCGCAAGACAAAATTAATCCGTTCCACGAGTCTCTTCGTCTTGCGGTTTTTTCATCTTGCGAAGCACGGCTATTAGCAGCTTAGCGGCTATGCGGCTATTAACGGCTTAGCGGCTTTAAGAAAAAGGAAACAAACAAAACGTCTTGCGAAGCAAGCCCATAGGGAAATTAGTCTTGCGGAACGACTAAAAAAACGGAAAACTCTTTCGTCTTGCGCGTTTTTCGTCTTGCGAGGTACCACTGTGTCAGTTTATGCTTGCTTATAGTGAATTTCATCTGCCATTTTGCTGCCCATTCACTCCGGCTGGAAAGTTGTTTGGTATCCTGAATCACTTGGTATTCTCCCAAAACTTACAGCTCAACACCAACTCCAATCATATATGAATAATTTATAAAGTGGGGGATCACACTGCTTCTCATTGTTATGAAAACTTTCAATTTATTCCTCCCCATTGTTTCCTGCTGTTTAACCAAGAGGTTCCATGCAACCGTTGTTTTTACTTGAGAACCTTTGTTATAAGCCTTCTTTACACCCTCTAGGGCCAGGCCTACTGACAAATGATTTATAAAGGTAACAATATAACTGAATACCTATTATAATCTGTCTCAAGCATGCAAATCCCTTCCTCAATAAGACCAGTTTTTCTATATGCTTAATAACTCTAATAGACACCATTTAATTCAGAATTGCTGCTAGGCAAAAAAGCCTGTAATTTATTAGCTTCTCCCTAAACTGAACCACTGGACTCCACATGAGTGTCCCTGCTTTTTTATTGTAGTGGCAAGCTGTATTCTTTTTAAAATAATCCATTTTTGCATTTAATTGGACTTAGAGCTTGCATGTGACCACAGCTATTTGAATGTTTCAGATGTTCTTAATGAGAAATATGATTCAGGCATGACTATCCTTTCAACATTTTCTGCAGTGAATATATCTATTTTTAGAGGCAAGATCAAAACAGATGCTGAGTAAAATTTGAATTCCCTGCCAAGGAAAATCTGCTAGATATCTTGCTCTGTAATTCCTGCTGGCAGAGGAAGGCCAATTCTTACCTAATGCTGTTGCTGTCTCTGTCTTATGTTAAGATACAAAATGAGAACACTTGCAGGTTAGATTTTATTGAAACTTTAATAGGTTTCACAAAAGAGTCCATTTTACTCTTGCATCTTCTCTATTGTTTCCTCCTTGTACTTTCCTTTCTCTTTGCCAACTTGGCGAGACTTTGCTTTACGTTCCAATATTTTCTTACGATCCTTGTCCAGCTTTAGTTTTGTAATCACCACCTAGGGAGTCAAAATAAACAGTTTATTAAAATATTTATATCCCATCTTTCTGCTCAAAAAACTTGTCAATGCAACTCAGAGAACAAAAACAAAGTATGAAAAATAAAACTTTCCCCCCAAATCTATCAAGTCTACAGTAGAACAACTCAAGAACAAAAATAAATAACCAGCCAGTGTCTTCAGAGAGGGAATTTCACAAACAGGACAAAAGCACAGCAAAGGCTCTCTTCTGAGTGCTTTGATTTGTAACTAACTAGAAAACAGGGACTGTTAACTGAAAATTGCTGCCATACATTAATTCCACTCCCAAGTGACAAGTGTGATCCTTAAAGGAAAGAAATGCAATCTATTCCAAAGAGGCCAAACACCACTTCTCTTGTTCATGGAACCACCCTATACGACCAATTGTCTGGATTGACCCTTAATTTATTAGTCCTTATCCAGACCATTACTGACACCAGACACTTGGGCAAAATGTTCAATGTCACTCCTGAATTTGATGGAAAGGAGAAAAGGGTTGAATAATTTCAGTATTATGATAACTCATGCAAAGTTATGACAGTCACATTGCTCATCTGAAACTCAATTAATGTCACTTGGGAGTGGACTGGGGGAACCCATAAGCACTTCTAAAGTTACAATTTGGAACAGTCACTCCAGCTCCAAACTCAAACAAAGGACTGGGGCTTTTGTTTGTCATGTTATGCTTGAAACATCTAAAGAACACAACAAAACTCAGGGTAATACCCCACCCTACCCATTCCCCATTTCCAATGTCAAGAACAAAGCTAGGGCTCATCACTACTGCTATGGCAAGTATGGTGAGCAGAATTATGCACTATGGTTATTGTAAAACAAGGAACATGGTTTAAAAATGAAATCTCCTGAGCACTGAAGCAAAGCAACAACATTAAGAAGAAATGTTGGTTTTTAAAGGCAATTGTACTAAATAGGGAGCAAGCCAATTATCCGGTGATATCAGCATTAGGCTCCCAGGAATATCTGACCAAAAAGGCAGTCAGTAGACAAGTATGTGACCAGACAATCAGCGTAACAATGTACAATCAGCAAAACTGTCAGGGATTAATAAGGGTTAATTTAGCAGAGGCCCAAACAATCCCTGAAAAGTGAACCACATTCTGTCTGAGAGCACATCCATCAAGCGTCCCATTCTCAAGCAGCAGAAGCCGGAATTTATCAAAGCAACAGTAACATAATGGCCTCAGGTAACATTTGGTTATTATGCACGAATACCCTAATTGGTGCTTGGGATTAGCTTCATCCCACCACTCAGATGCAGATGATATTTTTCCATCTAATTTCATTAGAGTAATAACACTGCAGTACTGATACCTAAGCAGTAAAAACATTGTTTCTGGTCTAATGACTCAATATAAAAGTTCTAATAGTTCATCCTCAAGTATCTATAAATTGGAAGTATGCAAGCACTCCTTATCCTTACTTGGTATGGCAATTTTAATAGTATTTTTGAGGAATTCTCAGAGAAAATACAGGCTTCTTCCAATAATTCTCCAACTTGGTGGTAGTTCCTCCACCACTTCCAGCTCTCTTGTATGCCAGTACCATTGGCTAGGCTCATCAAGCAGCATGGTGAAGGGAGACGGAAGAGAAGTGGGAAAATGGCAGCCAAGAGGATTTGCTTCTGAGTATGTTTGAACTCTCTAGTTCCTAAAAATTATAGGAACTCTAACAATTATTCATTTTTATTCCTTCTACCAGATGAGTCACAGAGGAAACAGTTTTGGGCTTTAATCTCAACGGGTTTTTTCCTTCTCCCCCCCACACTGTCTAACCTTGCAACTTGGTAAATTTGCAGATGTGGAAAGAGGGAAGTGGAGGGAAACTGGAAAATGGGAGGGATGCCCTGAGCTTTATGAGCAGAGGCCAAATTTCAGAACTAGGAGAGCTCATTTAAGTGCTTCTCTATTACTGGGTAGAAGGCAATATTCATGTGAGAAAACACCTGGAAGACTTACCTACTTCACTTTACAGCATGAAAGAATACCAGCACACAGGGCACTAATGTCAGCTTTTTGCTATGTGCTAGTCTCAGTTTAAATTTTCTCAAAATAAATCCTACTCTTACTGGCATAACATACATAGAGCTAATCTTGTTTCTGAGCAAGAAGAAGCTTCAGCCAAGATACAATATATGGTGGCTGCTTTGAGTAAGGCCTCCAAAGGATAACAAACGTATTTGTAACCCACCTAAGTTAGGCCCAATGTCACCCAATTGAGCTTCAGGGTTAAGCGGGATTCTGTTTCCCAGTCCCTAGCCCACTGGCTCACTATACCACAACAACTTTTATCTAAATTGTAGCGAAGCCTTAAAACTTCATTCAATGTGATGCAAAGTGTCTTATTGCCAAAGGAACAATGCACATATGTCTCACTTTTTTTCCTTATTAATTTCCCCCCAAACTATTTCACCAAGGCGTGATAAACATGCCAGCTTTTTCTTTGAAGAAAATTTATTTCATGTCTGACAAGCATAATGATACATCCGACAACACTTGATCACCACCATATTTCTGACAACAAAACTGATTTCACATTCCAAAAGTGGAATGCAGACAATAAGCATGACAATGTCCTCACTGTCTGTATTTTCCCCATGTATTTGGGGGAACGAAAGCAGCTCTTCACTAACTCTCCATCAAGCAAAGGAAGAAAGGCAGATTTCCAAGGTACACACTGCCCATGTAACAAAGTGTTTTAGATGTCAAAATCAGCACTTCAAATTATGGCAACAGAAACCAGTAAAATCCCTGCACCACTGATATAAATGTGTAGATGATAGCTACTTATTTTATCAAAGCATCATGGCCAAGGCCATCAGTGCCCTTCCAGGCAATATGGCCTTCCAACAATCACTCTCTCAAAACTTGTCTGAATTCAATGCTGTAACAGACCCAACAGCATCCAGTCTCTCATCATGGAATCTGAATAAGATGAAAAAAGTGAACTTCTTTGATGCCATTGCTATGGAAGAACAAGCATTGGCACAATGATGGGACAATTTGTACTTTCCCAAATCTTAGGGAAAATGGAATCAATCAGTTAAAATATTCCAGGAACAGCGTATCTGGAGTGAGTTCATGCAGTCCCTGTCCACACAAGAATCAGGAGGTATTCTGTCATGCAGAGACAGAGCAGACTATACTGGACTGTGTTACTGCTATGGAACTTCTGCTTTTGCCCCAGATGCACCTCATAATCTGCACTATGCTTTGGAGCAATCAACAATCCCAATCAGTAAATATTGAGAAAGCACAGCAATTACCCTGAGTTTCAAGAGGAACAGTTAACATGCTTTTATTTGTTCTAAACATGTTCAACATATTAACAAGAGCAAACTTGAAGAGCCAGAAAGTCTTAAGTTCCAAAACTTCCACACAACCCCCAATCGTACTGCTAGAAGTTCAAAACCAGTCTGCTGAAGCTGATTTTCATCCTACGCTACTTGTGTTTTTCCTGGTTTAGCATATACTAGACAATCCTTGATATATGCCTGCTTTATATCATGCCTCTGCATATGCTCTAATAAGCTTCATTAATCTTTGACTGAAATTTATACTTTCTATAATTAGTTTTCAAAATTCTAATATCCCAGGAACTTTGTAAAGTTTGTAACTTGGGCTAGGTCAGATGCCTTGTTCTCTCAATTATGATTCTCTATTTTTTCATAACGCTATAGACTTAAACATTATAATCACTAAATGAAATACCGTTGTACCTTGGAAGCTGAACAGAATCTGTTCCGGAAGTCCATTCAACTTCCAAAACATTCAAAAACTGAAGCACAGCTTCTGATTGACTGCAGGAAGCTCCTGCCGCCAAATAGAAGCCGCAAAAGCCCTGACGGACGTTCAGCTTCCAATAATAGTTCGCAAACCAGAACAGTCACTTCAGGATTTGCGACATTCAGGAGCCAAAACGTTCGGAAACTAAGCTGTTCAACTTCCAAGGTACGACTGTATATATTAACTATTTGTAAAGTGTTAATATAAAGGGACGGCTACTTTTATATGGATTACATTCTTTAACCACCACATATGAAAGTTTTTGTTTTTTGAAAAAGTTCCTTGGATTGTTCCAAGTTTTGGTCTCCTGAAGTGCCTCTTTTTCTTGATGATCATGTATGTTTAACAACTGCTGTTGGGGAAACGAGAATTCTGATTGCAGAACTAAGTAATGCCAGTTATCTACAGCTACCAGGATTGCACTCTATTTAACAGAATAATTCAAGAAACATGAGCATTTCCCTTGCATACCATCTCAGCCAAGATTACCTTGCTAGGGTGAATGCCGACGTGTACAGTTGTGCCATTGGCTTTCTCACGCTGTACGCGTTCAATGTAGATGACATACTTCTTTCTGTATACCTGGACTACCTTGCCGATCTGCTGCCCTTTGTAATGACCCCGGACGACCTACAAATACAAAAAATATTTAATATTCTCAGGTATCATTGTTATACACAGTATCGTAATCACCTTTCTACAGCAGAGAATTTCATGCACTAAGCATTGGATTAAATAAAGAGGAAATACTTTCTCTTACACAGGCCAGGCAGGAAACTAGATTCAGGGACAATAAGACTGATACAATATTAAATATTTACTATGCTAAAAAGTTTTTATTGCAAGCACCCACAATACATTGCTAATCTGAAAACTGAATTTGTTTTTTCACTCGAACAGAAATAAATCTGCACACCAAAAAAGCACCATTTCCAGCCATATGCCGGAAGGCAATCTTAAAACCTTCATTGACTTGCTTGTGCATTACTCCCAGTGTTCCAGCAATTCCTCCCATTCCTATGAGAATAAAGTTGTCATAACTGACCTTCATCCCAAAGACAAGGAGACAGCTCGGATGATTAAAATGCCTTTCATTCTATGCTCTTTTTCCATAGCACAATGCTACTATGTTAGTTTTCTTCTCCTGGGGGTTCACTTCAGATCACAGTTCCAGATTGTAAAAACCAAACATTGGGATTGTACCATGGGAACACAGCCACCTTCCTCTTCCCGATGTTGGCTAATTTCCCTCTTCCTGGTTGCAAGTAATAGGTCCACCATGACATCCAAATCTGGCAAACTATGGCTGGCACAAACAATGAATGCTAACAAATTCTAGTTTGAAGTTTGTTTGCATACCAGTTTCCAATTCTGGTTTTCACTAAGCACTGTTTGACCTATTTGGACATTTGTTTGCATGACATGACTCTTACACAATTTTAATTGATTGAAATTAAAGGGCTTTGATAGTATGGCAATCAGCCAAAACACACTTGATCTGAAATGCCGCAGACACACTGGCTGTTTTTGCTTCCACACACTGGCATAAAACAGCTTCTTATGTGGGACAGCACCCACACATTGCATTAAAGGTGACCACCTAAAATTGCTGCTTGAATGAATGGGCCTGATCTCCATGCAGTTTAGAATGTGGTATTTGATGCATAAGGAAACCCACAAAATGTTGCTTAGAAATTGTTTTCAAAACTAACCATTTACCTCGCTGACGTCTATTGCCTTTATTAGTTGAAAACAAAACCATTATTCTTCGCAGAAGAAATCAATAACTCAAAACACATACTTGGACTTCGTCATCCTTTCGGATGGGCATAGAACGGACATTGTATTTCTGCCTCAACTCCTTGGAAAGGGGAGAAGACATGATCTTCCTGCGAATGTGAGATGGCGCATTGAAGTGCCGTTTGCGGTTCTTGCTGCGGTCTGAGGTCACAAACGGATTGAACTTCATTTTGACTAGAAGAGGGGAAAAACATGCACACCTAATTATTCACACTGAAGTCTAGCGAGGAAAAATGACTACCAATCATCCCTCAATAAAACAGCATTTATAAAAAAATGTAATAATTGGAAAGGAGCACCCCCAAACTCAAAAACATGTTAGCAGCCAAGGTCTCAAAGATACTTTTGCACTTTGTATATATCCTGAGAAAGTTAAGACAAGCAAGTCTGAGACATTTGGAGCTGTGGGGGTGCAGGGTTGTGAGCCTGACACTGGAATGCCAAGCTTACAAGACATATATAAAGCTCAGTTATAACTTGGACTCTATTAATGTCCTGTAAAATGTTTCTTTCACAGCACTGGAGTTATAAGCTTTCAGCGCAATATTTCTTAAGGCCCATATAATATTTGGTATAGGAGCATTCTGGCTTAGTCATTATTGACTATATTCTGGCCACGATAAATCAATGTCTGCTCTACTCTTATATTCACGCTCATGCAATAAAAGTTCAAGTTGCTCAGCTGTACTGAAAACCAGCAGCAATGTGTTATCAGGAGAAATAATTCTTGCTATGTTCAGTGTGCATTATGCCCAAAAAAGTGCGTATAGGATTTTTAACAGTGGCAGCTACAGCACTAAAATAATTGGGACAGGCAGCAGACTCCCAAGAGACGGGGATGGAGTAAAATTAAACATCTCAATACCCCAGTAAAACGCTGAGAGAACATAAGCAGTAGTATGGAAAGTCAGGCTCAAAGACACACACGGAACAGCTTTATCAGGTTATATCAGCATTTAGGTAAATTGTGAGCCTACAGACGTTGGATTCCAACTCCCATCAGCCTGACGCTGGGAGATGTGGCTCCGCATTATGCGGAAGGGAAAGCACTCCAGCCGTCTATGTCCCTATAACCTGGGAATGCGTTCCAACGTCAGGCCTTCTATCCACTTTCTCCCTCCCATCTCCTCCTCAGACAGCACTTCCACCGGAGAGCATTATGGGGCGAAGCGCACCACTGCCAGGCATTCCCAGGCCCCAAACCGGCCACGGAAAGAGGTGAGCAGATCCGACGGAGAAAATGGTTCCTCCCGCCTCAAATATAGGAACCACCGCGACGCCCCCTCCACCCCGCATGCTCCCCGGTAAACTGCAACGGGGTCTCGGCCGTCAGTGGGCCGATGATAACAGATTACAATCCTCCTTCCATTCTTACCCGCTGCTGCCTCGGCTATGGCCGCCCGGAAAGAGAGGTTGATTCTACTTCCGCCGGTGCTGGTGAGACCTCAGCTCTCGCGAGAACGCCACACGCTTCCGAGAAACGTCGACGGAACGGAAGCGCAGGAGAAACGGCCAGCGCCCCCGCGCGTCCTTCGGAGGAAACTGCAGCAGGAGCCGGTGCAGACAACTGGGCGCTGCTTGCTTTGACTGCCGCGCCTCGAGCGAGCGGAGCTTTGCAGTCCGGAGAAGAAGCGAAGCGCGCGGAGGGAGAGCCTCAAGTCCGCTGCTGTAAGGAATGCGAGGGCTGTCCCGCTCCTGGGCTGAGCCCACTTTCCGCCAGGGGACACAAAACTTGTGAGACCAGCGGATAAATGTCCCGCCAGCAGCGTGGCGTATGCGTATTCGTATTCGTATGCGCTCGCTTTGATTTCTAAACATTTTGTTCTCCTGCCATCTTTGCACCCTTGAAGCAGCCGCCGTCCCATACACTTCTAAAGGAGCCCCACACCTCGCCCGTGGTAGCTGCCCTCGCAGCTGCGAGATGGCCAGATGCAAAAAGAGAACCAACCAAAGCTCCTTTCCATTGAAATAAGTCTGCGGGGAAGGGGAGATTTCAGCCTCCGCAGCTTGCAATGAGAAACTACACCTACCAGTAGTACAGGTATTGCCTCCTCTGCACAACTATTGGAAGGGCAGGCAGGAGCCCTTGCCCTCTTTCTGCATCTGGGCAGCCTGTGATGAATTTGTGAATTTGGTTCCAGCAGGCCCTCACAGAGGTCCAGGGCACTTCTGGTCTTGAGATCCGTAGCCACGATTAAAAAAGGATTGCTGTGGTTTTATACAGTTTCTCCATAACTGTATTTACACCAGTCCATCCTCCTCCACAGTTGGAGGCAGCAATCCTCCAAATACCAGTTGCTGGAACCTCAGGAGGGGAAAATGCTCTTGTGCGCATTCGTTTCCCCACTGGCATGGTCACTGAGAGGACAGGCTCTTCTTATGTCCTGATCATTGCACTGTAAACATTGGCTGGTTCAACAGGCAGGGACAGCGAAGGACAATGGGGCAGGAAGGAGGGGGCTCATATCTGTAATAAATGACATGGGGTGGGCGGGGGGGGGGAGAGAAGGTTCTTTTAGGCCTCTGGTGAGAGTAGAAGAGACTTGAAGGGGCTGGTGGAATTGGGGGGGGGGGAGGGTTAAAAGTGGCATTTGGATGAAAAGTGGTACAGTACACTTTCGTCCTCAGAAAAAACCCAACCTCATATCCATGTAAGAAAGGCACAGGGAGACAGAAATGAACACTCATGTATTATTTTCAATTTGATTTTTGCAAATGGAAAAAAAAATGTATAAAATCCATCCAAATATTAAACAAGATACAGGAAGTTACAAGATCCAGTTTTACACCAATATAACAAATCATTTCGTAAGAAAGGTAGGGGGAATTCTAAAGATGTTTTATCAACATTGTAAAAGCATGAAGGATTCAAAATCAGTGAAGAAAGGGCTGTTGAGGAGGGGGGGGGGGAATCAGTGAGAATTGCAATCAGAGAAAAATTGCTATCTTTCCAACACCATAGCAGAGTGAAATTTTCACACAGACATACTGGGCAGATGAAGGCTGTAATCCCAGGGGTGGGGTGGGGGGATGTAACCTGTGGCCCTCCAGATGGACTTTTGTCAGCTCCAGCCAGGTGAACCCACTATAGGGGTGTGTGGGACCTGTGACAAATCACGATGTGGGGCCCCTCATTGCCCTCACCTTGCCCCTTTTCCGCTTCCTGGTGATGGTGGCCATGGCAGCCCCTCTCCTGGCTTAGTTTTTGTTGTGGTGGTGGTGGTGCCACCACACTGAAAGCAGCAGCAGCAGCAGCAGCAGTAAGGCTCTTCCAGCTCCTTGCATCCCCTCTAGGAAGGGAGGATGTGAAGAGCCTTGGCAGGTTGACAGGAGGGCTTGCCAGGTGGCGGTGCTGCTAGCCACGGCTGCCAATAACAGATGAAATCCCCTACCAAATGGCATGGCCTGGGTCAGGCTCCCTCCCCACCACCACCACCACCACCAAAGAGATGGCTAGTGGTCGGGGATGATGTGAGTTGTAGCCAAATAACACCTGGAGGGTCAAAGATTCACCATCCCTGCTGTAATTCTGTATCCTTTTACCTAAAAGTAAACTCCATAGAATTCAATTAGACTTACTTCCAAGTAAATATGTGCAGATTTGTGTCATTTAGTCACAGTGTCTTGATATGACACTTCCACATTTTTCAAAGGTCACCCTTAAAAGATCACACATTATTCCAGCAACAAAATACCCTCCCCCAAACTGTAACATGTAAATTCTTAGTGTTTATTTTAAGAAGTGCAGCAAAACCTAGAGAACACACAGCCAATGTGCATTCATATCTAGGTGATATAAAATTTACAAAGCATGCAACTAATTATCACTTGATTCATATATCAAAGGACTATTTGAGGTCTATTGAAATTATAGATCTTGCTGTAGTTCTCAATGTCAACAGCATATTAAAAACTACTACTAGCAGTATTTCTGCCTTTCCCCCAATCATTGCAGGCACACACAAACAATTGTTTTATACTTAAGATTGAAATGCACCTGTAGAAAACATCTGTGCTGCAGCCTTGTCTCGTTTTTTACAGGGCTGTACCTATCCTCCTTGGCAAATGTTGGCAATCTAAAATAATTTTAAAGATAAGCAAACAATTGAAAAATATGTACAAGGATTTGGATTCCACATACTGAGGGCCAAGTCCTATGTTCTTGGCATTCGTGTCTTTCAAAATTATGCTCATCCATCCAGGTTACTGGAGTGCCTCATTCTCTCCTCTTTCAATCCAGACATTCTAACCTGGGCAGGAGGTGCAGTAAATGCTTCAAAAGGCAGAAGGAAGTAACAAAAAAATGCAGCAGTAGATAGTGATCATCATCTTCTGCTGCATATTGCAGTTCTCAATTCATTCATTCTGCTTTTGTCCTGCTGCCTTATGCCATCTATAAATGCTAACACTGTTCAGTTTCTGAAAAGAAGAGAAACCATTTTAACATCCCAGAAGATTAATAGGAATAGATTGTTCTATTTTCCTGTTGTTCTGAATGATCTCAATATCCAGGCTAGGGTTTTTCATGCACAATTTTTGTCAAAGACAACATGATTGTCCATTTTGATTGAAAAGAAAAATCTACTTTGCATAATTATTTTTCGCCTTGACCAGCACCTGTGAGAATTTAAAAATAATTATACTAGTCAGATCCATAGGATTTGGTTTTACAACAAAAATCATTTTCAGAGGATGTAGTGTAGGAAGCCCCACCCACTTGTCAATGCTGCCATCTTTCAAGACACACACAGTGCAATCTGAACCTTACACTTGGATGGCTGGCAGAGTAGTGGGAGAGGGCTAGAATGCTGCATAGATTCCTCTCTGGTGGCTTTTGACAGCAGAGAGGAGTGTTGCTGGGGGCAGGGCTCTGCCATAGCTGAGTTCCAAGCTATGCCAGGCAGATGGTCATCTCCCACTGACGGTACTTTCGATTGCAGTAGGGCATAGAAAGCCCCAAAGGTGTGTTTCAGGGCTGGTAGATCTTTGGATGTAACACCAGGTGGGTCCTCTGCTCCATACCTCCCCAGCCCCTTGTTAGGATTGCGCTACTAGATTTGTTTGCTCTTTTACAAAGTCTTCAATTAACTAATTAAAGTGGCATGTACCAATGGAAAACGATACAAAGGAGGAAAATGGATAGCAGTGACGTTTTTATTCTTTGCTTCTTCTCACAGGACCTGGAGGAGAGTTGCTTTGTTACTGCATCTTCCCTAGCTGGATCTTCTTCCAGGCTTCAGAGGCAGTGAAAATACAGGAATCAAGAATCCCAGCCACTGTGAAGGTTCCTCCAACGATGGCACAAATCTGACATGTTGAAAGAAACAAAAAAACGGGTTGGTGTAGGGAAGATCAAGTTGGTCCTCAAGCGTACAGAGGTCCTCCTTGGTTTCCATTTAGCTATTTTCAGGCAGCCTATAGAATCGTAGAACTATAGAGTTGGAAGACACCACAAGGGTCATCTAGTCCAACTGCCTGAAATGCAGGAGCCTTTTGCCCAACGTGGGTCTCAAACCCACAACCCTGAGATGCTCTACTGACTGAGCTAGGAAGAGACCTAAAGCTAAGTGTAAGATCATTCAGAGAGCTGAGCAAGAAGTAGAACCCCATTTCCCATATTCAGATCCACAGCCTATGCATAAATACCATGACCAAAAAAACGTGACCTTGTTATTAGTTATCACACCCCTAAAGAAATCCTCACTACTCTAGGCTCAATCCTCCATTTTCTACCCTTTAACTTTTGTCATAAGAACGTAAGGTGAGCCTGCTGGATCAGGCAAAATGACCCACCTAGTCCACTATGGGGCGTTAGGGGAGGGGTAGTACCTCTGGTAGTACTTTGTGCTCCTCCTGGGGCACTTTTGGCTCCTAGAAGCTGCCCTAGGAACGGCATTTGGAGAATGAATTCACTATTAGTATATTGGATGTGTTTGCAACGGGTGTGCTGATCCTATGATGAATTTCTTTCCTGGTTCTCGCCCAGGGTCCAACAAACTCTCACAAACGTCTCACAATGAGAAGAGTTCATGGAAACAGCGGACATCACCCTAGTCTCTCTCTTTCAAGACTTGCTTTCTATGGGCAGGCCCAAGGTGGATGGTACTTCCTCAGGCCACCCACAGCTGTGTCCCATTCAGCTGCACTCCCCACACGCAATTCCAGGTACAGCATGTTTGTTGAGTTTCCCAGGGGATGGGGAAAGTGCACCCCACCCCCACTCACTGCTCTTTCTTCACCCTCTGCCCTCTCCTCCTCCATCTTGTGAGCTTAATCACCACTCTGTGGCTTCTTCTGCACACTGAACCCTCGTATCTTCTTAACTTCCTTATCAGTTATCTGTTTCTAGTGTGCAAAGCACCATACAGTCCTTATCTCAAGCACCTTCATAGCAGATTGATGTTGGGAATTTTTTCAGATTTCCCAAATGGGGAAATGATTATGTTTCAAGGCAAATCCAACACTTCAGCCGCTATATTTAATAGAGGACGAAGGTGAATCTCCCTGTGGACCTCAGCAACTCTTACCATCCCTTGGCCATGCTGGCTATGACCGATGGGGGATACCCACAGTTCCCCGCCCCGGACAAGTGAGATTTAAAATGGATAAGTAGCAAAATATAAGCAGAGTTAATCCAGGTGAGAAAAAAGCTCAAGAAATTCTCAAAATAAAGAAACAGGAGGTCAAGGATCATGTTCTAGGGACAGTAAAACTCAAGAAGAATAGACTTTGGACAGATGGGAAACAAGACATTCAGGAAGGAATTACTCCTTTGAGACTGCAATCCTGTGCACATTACCTGAAAATAAGTCCCAATGAACTTAATAGGAGGAGATATTATAGGACTGGGCTGTAAAGCAGATCAATAAAATGAGCTGTAAACCTTTCACAGAGGGGAAGCCAAGCCCCCTTGTCACCACATAGATCTATTAGCATGTGACACAGGGGACAGCAGCCAAAGAGAACAGTGGCCAAGTTTGAAACGAAATTAGGAAGCATGAGTAAACAGGACTTTAATAGCAAGCAGCAGCAGCAAGGGAGGAATTGCTCCTTTCTATGTGTATTTTTAACTTAGGCATGTGTGTCCAATGAGCCCAGCAAAATGGGAAGATGTTTCAGTTACAAAAAGTCTAGGTAAATTTATTTTCCGCAGCACAGCTGACATTCTCAGAACTGAAAACCACAAAAAAGGCAGAGGAAATAAACCCCTGTACAACTGAATTTCTATTTTAAAAAAGAAATGGGTATGGCTTCCACCATCACTCCTCTGTTTCTGCTATTTCCCTTGCCCCCACCCTGTTCTCCTCTTACAGTGATGCAAAGTTACTTTTCAGGGAGAATGACACCAGAATGAGTTGGGTAATTTCAATCCATGCGGATCAGCTGACACAAGACGTTTTATACCGCAAGTAGGGAGGAGGGAATGTACTTTTTGCATTGAGGGCAGGAAAATATGACTTCAGAGCAGCAAATACAAGAAGAAAAACACACACAGAGAAAAAAATATTCATCTGTGCGGCTCTGCACCACTGATTACTTATGACTCACACATACCTGGCATCTGCTTAGTCTCTGCCTTCCCTGCATGCACTTAAAAAAAAAATCAAAGGTGGACGCATTCAGCAATTGAGAGAGGGGAAGGCAGAATCTTCCTCCTCCTCCTTCTTTAAGAGAAATAAAAACTCTCATCAAAGAGGCTAGGAATGAGGTTTTGTGGTCTAGACAGCTGTGCCTTGTTGGTTCCAGAAAATAAGGCATGCAAGTGATGCATCTTTTAGTGCTTGGTGCTGAGCGCTCACTACTCAAAAGGACAACAGATGGTCTCATCTTACCCATTTTGTACTTGGCTACACATATTTTGGTGGAATTTCCTGCAAGACTCATCCCTGCCATCTTTTAGACGTCTCCTTAAAAAACTTGTGTTATTCAGGCAGGCCTTTGCAATGTGAATTTATTTTTACCAACCAGTGTTTATTGATGTATTTACTGACGTTTTTATTTATCCAATTGTAATTTTGTATGCTGTATATCACCTTGCTGTGTTTTTATAAAAGCGTGGTCTATAAATGTTTTAATAAATAAAAATAAAATAAATCCAGAAGTAGTAGACAGCGGATAGGTGCTCTCTCATTCCTCTTATATATAGCCAGCAAATATGTGGGTACAACAACACTTTTGTTTAGTGGCGCTGTTCCTTCCCCAACTATTTTACTAACAGCTTTTGTGTGCGCCAAGACAAACCCTTTGTGTGCCTTAAGAACAATAATGGAAATTGTATCCAAAACAGCCAGTCCACACATTTATGTCACTCCTACTATAAACAAATACACACAAAATGCCACAGAGCCGCACCCAGATGACCAGGCATACATGAACATCAACACTATCCCTCCTGACAGCCCTGCTTAAAGTTCCCACAGAGAGAGACACTAAAAAGGTCCATTCCCTTTTGAGGTAACAATAGGAAGTTTTACATTTCCAAACCTGGATAAATTCTCTCACGGCCTGGTAGGGTCTTTTCCCACCTATGGTCATGAGAACACATTTAAAAACACTTCAGTGTTTCTGTGACAGTTGTATGGGTGCAGCCTGGTAAACAAGCTACCCAACAAAAGAAACAGCAGGTGCTCCTTCCATGGGCCTCCTTTGTAGCTTTTAACTAAGCATCTGCTGCTTAACAAGATTCAGGGTGCTTCTGAGGCCTGCCCCTCTTGACAATAACTCCAGCTGCCACAAGTGGATAATCTCTGGCTGGGCCAGAAGGCTGCAGCCTCTCCACAGCAATGACGGCTAGCCAGTCTCCAAGGCAACCATGATGCAGAAGGGCAAGCGGACAGCGTTAGCAAAGACTGGGACGGCAGGAGTGACGGCGGCCCAGAGAGCCATTGAGCTGGGCTGGATAACTACATCTTAATATATAACAGCCCCGCCTGCCCCACTCCAGTGTCCATTCTTAAAAAGATGGCTGGCATCTCAAAATGGTGGAAGTGCGAAGCTTGCGTATACAAGGCATGAATATATCCTGATGGGCAATTTCTAGTAGCAATAGAAAAGGGCTGGTACCATTAAAACAAGGCACTTAATACCAGAGCCCAGACTGTGCAAGAGACAAGAGCTCTTCACCTGGATAAAGAACTTTGGTCGTCGAGTTCGGTATTATGGTTCTTTTCTGACCTTGTCACATGAGCTTCACTTGCATGCACACATATATAAGACGTGTCAGCTACGGAGAAATAGAGAACATGATGTAATGGAAACTTACTGTTGTGATGAACCTGTACAAGGGCTGTCGCCTTTCTGTGTATTTCACTGTGATAGGACTCAGGTCATAGCGAAACCAGATGGCTGGAATGATGCGGCCTGTATGGCTGTATGCTACGTACTCCTGAAAAAGATTCATATAAGGTAGAACTGAGTTATAATCTCCATTTGGAGAGGGTTTGGTGGTGCCAGCTGAGAACCAGGGGCTTGCTTAAGATTACCTAAGGCAGGGATGTGGAACCTTTTTTCTGTTGAGGGTTGTATTCCTTTTGGGATAATTTCTTGAGGGCAGAGCAGAATCTGGTGTTGGCCAGAGTAAAAAGAGGCTGGGGCATCTCATTTTTTATCTGTCACCCCTTTTCCCTCTCGGATTTTCCCTCATTGCCACTCACGTGAAATTAGTCAAAGAGTCATATGTGGCCCTCAGGCCGCAAGTTGTCCACCCCTGACCTAAGGAGCTCATAGCAGAAATGAAATTTGAACAAGGAACTTTGTAGTTTACAGATCAGTCTCTTAGCCACTATGTTACACTAGCTCATAATGGATTAGTGGTGGGACAAATGACCAGCTCATTGGACATTCTAAAATGTCTGCTCAAAATGGCCATTAATAAAAGGTAAAGGACAACATAATAAGGTTACTATCTTATACTAGAAGTAGAGAGAATCATGCCTGCCCCTCAAAAAGAACCCTCTGGCAAACATGAGACTACCTCGAGACTGGGAAGAAACAGTTTCATTTTTTCCCCTGAATCCCATCCAATTGGGATAGATTCAAGCAACCTTTCTGCCCCTTCCTGAGCTTATATTTAGCAGCCACCCCACTTGGATATTCATGTACACCCAGCCCACATTTGGAGACCTTGATGTATTAAAAAAAACAGGATGAAAAATTATGAGCAGCTCAATATTCTGAAAACATGTCACATCAAAAGAAACACCATGTGTGGGTATCCATCCCAAGTTATTCAGGCTGGAATGAAAAGAGTAAGCACACTAAAAAAGTGTTAACCTCCTCCACTGGAAAACAAGCCATTTTGCTCCAGACCCTCAACCTTATATTGCCTTACTGCTTGAAAAGTTAGGAGCTGAGGGGTAAGTAATGCTTTAGGAAGGGGCGGGGAACCTCTGCCTCCGCAGACAGCTGAACTACAATTTCCATCAGCACTGGCAACCCTGGCATGACCAGGAATAGCGGGAGTTGTAGTTCAGCAACATCTGGAGAGCCCAAGGTTCCCAACACTGGTTATATAGGATTACCGATAGCAAACCAAGAAGTAGGAAATAGGTGAATCAGTCTGTTTCCAGTCTGTGTCTCTTTCACAGGTATCCACCTGTCAGTCCATTCTGTCCCATTCTGCGTTAATCAGCTATGTAATAGCTACATGAAAATGCACATCTGAACACATTTCAAAGTGTAATTTCGAAACCAACTTTCTCTCTAAATATGCACTTCTAAAATATTTTATTTCAAAACAGGAAATCTATTTAGATACAGCGTATGTATCTTGGTAAGCTTTTTGAGCAGAGAACTGCATCTGGTGGATTACAAAGTTTCAACCTAGGAGTTGTGCATCAGATCAGATCAAATTCCTCAAACATCCTTAGTATGCAATGGCACCTCCGTTTCATTATCAGTTCTTCGCTTTTCCAGCAGGGGCTGCTATTACACTCACTTCAAGCACAAGGAAGCACAACCGAAGTAAGAGCGACAGTGGAAATGGGACCTGCAACAGAAGGCTCTTCCAGCAGGGTGTGCTGCATCAAGCACTTTCTAGCAAAGGATATACTACTGCATGCTTACCTTACTGGCTACAGTATACTGGTATGAGTACCGTTGCTTGCCACTCATGTCTTCATACACCGTGGGAACAATTTTCAATATATAATCATAGGATGCAAGGGCTGCGTGAACAAGAGAGAAAGCTGAAACCCCCCAAAAGTCACAGCACAAGACTATGCTCAGAAACGCAATCCCTGAAATGGACAGCTTTAAAAGTACAGCTTTTTCTTTTTTAAATCGAAATTGGCTTAACCCAGTCAATTCATTATTTGCAGAGAACAATACACTTTTGTCCGTCTGCATTTTCCTCAGCACAGAAGTCGTACCTGACCAACACACAGAAGAACATACTCAGTCCACAGATATGAAGGTACACAAACAAGACTTTGGGAATGTGCCACAACCTTTTTTTTTTTTTTAATTAGCAGATGTTTCAAGACACTCACTGGACCTTTTTGATGTACTGTAAAAAGCTGGTACGGGCAACCATTGGCAAGGACTATTCTGAGTTGGCGCTTACAACCCTACTATAGTTTACCAGAAGCAGTGGCACCCACCCCCAACTTGGACAGTCACTCCAGAATGAATGGGGCACAGTTGTGGGCAGTCTGAGAAGTACCACCCACCTTGGGCCTGCCCAGAAAAAGCAAATCTACAGTGAGAGACTAGGGCGATGTCTGCTGTTACCAGGAACTCTTCTGGTATCCCTGCATTGCAGGGGGTTGGGCTAGATGACCCTTGGACCCCTTCCGACTCTAAGATTCTATGATTGTATGATTGTTGTGAGATTTTTGTGGGTGAGCTGAGAGTTTGTTTAGACAATGGGTGAGAACCCAAAGGCTGACAGGGAGGGTGCGTCAGAAGGAAAATGAATTATATTGATTGATATATATTAATAACATTGTATTAACATTTTCATATGTAACTGTGTATTTTTGTAACATTTTGTTTTAAGTTGTCTATTGCTGCTTCAGTTTTTTTGTATGCTGCTTAGAGATATTTTTAATATATTAAGCGGTATAGAAATTAAATATTCAATCGATCAGTCAATCAATCAATCAATCAATCAATCAGAAAGATACTATGGTCAATGGTATCAAAAGCCACTGAGAGATCAAGGAGAATTAACAGGGGCACATTTCCCCCTATCTCTCTCCCAACAGAGGGCATCCTACAGGGCGACCAAAGCAGTTTCTGTGCCAAAACTGGACCTAAGCCCCAATTGAAACGGATCTAGAAAATTTCCGAGGACTGGCTGATAGGATGAGCACAATACTCCAGGTTGGAGAGAGGACTGGCACACTATATAGTTTATTTCCCTACACTCAGTCCTTCCCATTGGGATTAAAACATTCAAGCACTATTTTCATTTCATATATTGTATCCTTGGCAATGGTTGCTTTCATGGATAATCAAGCCAAAAGTAGGAAAGCAACCACTCGGTCTCAACAGCACCTGACAGCACAGAGAAAGAATGTCCTGGAATAATGCCTTTTAATACAACTTCATGGGGCAGAGGGGGAAATAGGGGGCCAGAGTTTCCCTCTGCTGTGTGTTTCATGGAGTAGGAAATACACTGCAAGTGGTGCTAAGATGTAGAGCAGCACATTCAGACTGCAGAAGTGTTCTACATGCCCAATTTAGACTAACTCATGACAGCCGATAAGTAAACACCAAGGAAGGAAATACCAAAAATTAAGATGTTGGTTAGGATCAGGCTCATTTCCTGGCTATGACACAGATGCTCTTAAAAACCTTGCAAGTCTGTCTCTCTTTGCCCTGCCTCCTTTCTGTATCTAGGTATTTATATCAAATATTTTCAAGTTACTTTTCCACTAAAAGTCACCAGAATGGTTATATACAGCCAAAATTAAACTGCTAAGAAAGAATACATTAAAAAATATGGAGGGTAAGGAACAGCCACAGGAGGGCCTCTGAAGCTGAACTTAAAAGATCAGTCAGGTTCACATAGACCACTCAGTGCCCAAAGTCTCTAGGATGTTTAGGAATCCTATGTCCATGGCGGAGGAGCACACCAACACTTTAGAAGACCAACTGTTCCCCGTAACTTTTGTTATAAGCAGGCAAACTATGGTTTTTTTTTAATCTGGGCCTCTCTGTTCTATAGCCAGGGAAAAGGGGAAATCAAATTAATTTATCCCTATAGCCACTGTAATATTATTTGATAACAACCCAGCTATATAAAGAACATAAATAAAGACTGTAAGAATTTTCAGAGGGGTGGCAGTGCTAGTCTGCTGTGACATGGTAAAAAGATAAAGGTGTCTGATGACACGGTAAAAAGACTAACAAGATTTGACGCGTGTTTTTGTGGACTAGAGTCCACTTCGTCAGATGTATGCAGCGTAATCCTCAGTTGCAGACTACATCGGTCTATCTATACACACACGCACCCCAAACACGCACACAAAGGGTGGGTCTGAACAGACACAACGGTTTCCTTTCCCACTACAGATGTCAATTACCTCATCATTACCAAGCTGATTGTTTTATCGCCTATGACTACCGCTGTAAAAGGGTCACCGTGCTTATCTTGCATACATATATTCTAGCTCTAACTGGATTGTCACTGTCTGCCCTTTTTTGCATTTCACTTCTCTATGACCTCACTGCCTACTATTCACTCCCCACCCCCTCCCACTTATCACCATGGATGCCTTTCATTACAGCCTCTAGTTCACAAAAAGTTTATAAAATTTGTTAGTCTCTAAAGAGCCGTACACTCTTTGGCTGTGTATATACACCATACATTTAAAGCACATGACTCCCCCCCCCCGGCAGAGGCTTGGGAACTATAGTTTACTACTCACATGGCACCCTTGACAAACTACAGTTTCCAGGATTCTTTGGGGAAAGTCATACCTTTTAAATATATGATGTGTACACAGTTTTCATGTCCCTGGAATTAAATAAAATTTGGCTAGCTCCTACCAGTCTTGCCAATCAAGGCATCTTTACTAACCCCAGATAAGACCCTGCAAAACACAGTGTACGTACGGTTTGAGCTGAGCTTGTCTGCTCCCTCCAACGCATTGAATGCTCCATGAATGTTCTGGACCTGGAAAGGGAAAGAGCATAGAATTAACTTTTGTATTACGTTTGTTCTTTTATACTTCCAGAGACAACCTAGCTTGTAACAGTGGAAGCTTCAACACTGCAGGTAGAAGGAGAGGCAAGGAGCTTAAAGTCATTTTGTGCAATTTAATTTGATGTTATCTCTCATCCTCTCTGGGCAATAGGTTTTTCACATTTGCACTGACCTTGCATGTGAAATATACTACAGTGCAGCCTATCAACACAAGTAAAGAACTTTGCAAATAGCAGAGCTCTTTCTCACTCTTTTCCAATAGCCCGAAGCCTATAAACCATCCAATATAAGAAAGAACCTCACAGACCAACAATGGGACCTGAAGACAGAAGCCTTTCTCCACCTAACAAGTAAATAAATAAATAAACAATAATGACAATGCTTTAGTGTATTCTTGTCTTTGGAGCAAATTATTTTTAGCAGGGAGCTTAAATGCTGTTTTAGAATGATTTTATGTTGTGTGTGCTTTTACATAGGCATTCTTATTAATCTAATATGACAAATTTAATAAATTAGAATATTTTATTGTTTTAAACTTTGTGTGACTATCTTATGTTTAATGGGTCGTCAATAAAAATCAAAACATATAAACAATATAAAATTAATGGAAACCCACAAAACACCTCCTCCATTATTAGTACTCACATCACCCCCAGTTCAGCTTCCTTGTAATTACACACAAGCCTCATGCAATTACAACAAAAGGGGCAAGTGACACAAGGGTGACAAATGTAACTGGATGGCACATCTGGGTCTTCTGTGATGCTACTCAAAATATTAGCATCGAGAGGCTTTACCCTGTACCAAGCGGCACAGTGACAACTGAAGGATTATACAGAAAGATGACTGCAACTCTTTCTCACAGGACCTCATTCACAGATGTGCTATCAGAACAGCTTAATAAGAAGCAGCATTTCTGAAAAGAGCTGATCTCAGCTCTACGGGTCAGGGGAGTTCATCTTCCCCCAGGAGGGCAGAATTATATGCACGATCTTGTCTGAAATATGTAGCATTCATCAAAGATAGCGTGCTAGTATTAATTCAAGGCCATTATTTGATTCAGGTCTCATGACTTCAAGTCTTGAGGATAGAAAACCAAAAAGGGTTCTTTTGGTACAACTTTAAGGTAGCTTTCTTTCTCTAATACTTACTTTCTTACTTATTAAATACTGTATTTTTTGCTCTATAAGACTCACTTTTTCCCTCCTAAAAAGTAAGGGGAAATGTGTGTGCGTCTTATGGAACGAATGCAGGCTGCGCAGCTATCCCAGAAGCCAGAACACCAAGAGGAATTGCTGCTTTCACTGCGCAGCGATCCCTCTTGCTGTTCTGGCTTCTGAGATTCAGAATATTTTTTCCCTTGTTTTCCTCCTCCAAAAACTAGGTGCGTCTTGTGGTCTGGTACGTCTTATAGAGCGAAAAATATGGTACATTTATATCCTGCCCTTCCTCCCAAAGAAGCCCAGGGCAGATACAATTACATTTTTATTTTTTAAAAGAAGCACAATTAAAAGCATCTAAAACATTTAAACAACAACAGACAACGTAAAACATTTTTTTAAAAATTAAGAACATATGTGACCAAATAATATACTGTATCTGACTAGACCCACTGGAACAGAAAAGTTTTCAGTAGGTAGAGCGAAGGCACCTACCTATTGTCAATTACGCCCTTACAAAATTCAAATGATCAATTCCCCTCCCCTTCAGAAAAGTCAGCTTTCATCTAACGCTTTCATCTAACGCTCACGATGCACAGTCAGAATAAGTAAGAGTAGGCTAGATGGACAAACAGTCTGACCTTTTAAGGCAGGTTTCTGTGTTCACTGAAGTAAAAAACTTCAGCATGGCAGTAACTGCTTTCCCCCCATGCCATAATATTCTACAGGTAAAACGAGCAAGGCAACCGGCACGGTGAAGGGCAGGTGTGGGAGGGTGGCCATGCACATGGAAACACCAGCTTGATTCAGGAACAAAATGTACACATAGGCAGCGGGTATTTTCTGAAACCAATTTGGAAGGGATGGGTTCAGGTAAATACCCATTGCAGAGGTGTGCCTGAGCATTACATAATGGAGTCACTCCCAAGGTGCTTTAAGGAATGTGAAGGCAAAATCCCACTGGATCTTAAAAGCTGCTGAATAACGCTGCTGGTTCTGTGATGGCGTTTTGAGGATGCGTCCACATTTTTAGCTTACTGATATTGTTTTTAATGTGGATGTTGTACATCGCTGTTGTAAGGCAAGCTGCCTTGAGTGCCCACAGATGGGCCAAATAAGCTGATATTTTAATGGTTCTCATGGAAGCTAAGGGCAAGAACCAGACGAGTGTTAGAAAGGTTTTTGAGGAATAGGTGTGTGCGAAGCAAGTGTAATGAAATGCCTGTGTTGATTAGCCAAAATTGCAATGAGAGTATAGTTTTAAAAGAATGGCTGGTACGTGTGGTGAGTAGGTGGTGATGGCAAATACTACTGCAACTCTTGCGAAGTGAAGTCTTTGAAATGTAGGTGAAGAGGGTGGTGTACAGTGAGACATCCCCATTGTGAAACTGAGAGTTATGTAACAACATTACAGAGGATACCGGCCACGGGGCAAGTATGTGCTTTTCCACAACCAAAGCCGATTAAAAAGAGAGAGATGGTAAAAGAAACCTCTCTTTCCAGCCTCTGTCCTCCGTAAGAGCATAGGAATAGAGGAAGGATTGTAGCAGCCATCCTCAAACTGAAGTCCCCATTTTGCTAGACTACAACTCCAATCCTCCCAGGACACTGGCCATGTAACCATTGGGATGATAGGGGTTGTAGGCATCAACATATGGGGACTTAAGTCTGGCGAAGGAGCACTAATGAGTGACATGGTAACGTTCACAACAGTTAAATCCAAACCTCAGCGGTATAGCAATCTCCGCCGGCACCTGGGGTGGAGTACTTTTTAAGAGATCACCCAAAGTTGTTCAGCTTTTTTGGGAAATGTTGCCTTGGGGAACACTGCCTAAACTTAGCTGGCTTCTTGAAGGACAGGCAGTGGCTGCACTCATTCCGCCTGGCTACCCCTGTGACGCCCTGCAGCCCCCCTGCTGCTCTCCGTGATGGCTGGTGCACCCTGCCCCCACTACTGAAAACATCTAGATTTGGGGAAGGGCATGGAAGGAGACTGTCTGTGCTGACGACTCCTACTTTTGACTGAAATACTTCTCTTCGGCAGAGACAAAGCAGTGTCTGGTGGTTTCTCCGACAGTCCATATTCCCAAGGATATCACTCCCATATGTGTCACCAAGGCACAACCACACATATGTAGTAGTGTGAATGTCACCTACTATTCCTAAGATATAGGAATAAATGCAGAACAGAAAATAAACCAGGCAGCGAGCATCCCCTGGCAAATGTGAATGGGCAGAGAGCCCACTGAACAATTTATAGAATAAGGAAGCTACAGCCTGAACCCTTTACACTAGCAAATGATTTGAAGCATTGCAGCATGCTCCCGCCACCCAAAAATGCAGCCCACTGGCTTGTTTTACTCGTAATTTTTATTGGGTTCTCAAAATAAAAGTACAGAGCCTAGCAAAGAATAAAAAAACAAGAAACACAGAATATAACTGTCAAGAAAAGGAGGGAATGGATGGTATGCAATCCAACATAAAAAGGCTGTTGCTACAACTGGTGCTTATTAATGTAGTTGTACCTCATAAGTCAAACGGAATCCGTTCCGGAAGTCCGTTTGACTTCTAAAACCAAGTCGCATCAGCTGCGTCAGCCGTTCGGGTTCCAAAGAACATTTGCAAACCGGAACACTCACTTCCCAGTTTGCGGCGTTTGGGAGCCAAAACGTTCAACTTCCAAGGCGTTCGGGATCCAAGGTACAAATGTATATTGTATCATGAAAGTGGATTTTCATGGTATAATATGTATGTGCTTATAAGCACCAATCAGGTATACTTCTTTATTTTCCGGGGTGGGTGGGGGAAGCAGCCCTTTCCCAAATACTTTTATGTCTCACAGTAGATTATGTCAGACTAAAAATGTAACCTCTTCACCCTCTGGAACCTTTTATGCCACATATGACTATTCAACAACATACATAAAAGTTTAACAGTTAGCAAGTGCAGCTTCTATTGCATCCTCTTAAGAGATATCTTAACTCAAGACTCACCTGTAACCTGTCACCGAAGGTTAGTTTGTGGATGACATGTGTCATGTCAGGATTCTGAGGCTGTGCAGTGGCACTGTGTGTCGATACGTGAAAATTACCTGGAACCTAAAAGCAGGCAAGAGTTCAGCATTTGTTAAGCTTTCAAGTTCTCAACACAGACTAAGCTGAATGATGGGGAACACAAGGCTAAGGCTGGCAACTTACATCATTTGGCCTCCAACATCTATTACAGAGCAATAAGGTTTTAAAACCTTACAATGCTTTCATCAAGGAAAGGGGTTAGTCACAGGCCAGATTCAATAATCGTCACAATAATCTACTCTCAGTCTAGAAGACTGCTATAATTGACCACTCATCAAAGGCTCAGAGATCTGGAGAACTCTTGCCTCCTCCCCTCAATCAAATGAAATATTTGTCAAGCTCCACCTGAGGCTCCACGATGGCTGCAATTTTGCATCAGCTGCTGCACTACAGGAGTAATACTGGTTCAAGATTATCACCCACCACATAGGCCTGAGCTCCTGGTTCTGCACTCTAGTGCTAAGCTAGAAGGGTGGTAAGCTCCACCGCCACCCCCCACAAGATAGGAAATGGCTGTGGGAAATATATCCTGCGCTAACACTACTTCTGATATAGAGCAGGCTGCACTTCTTGCATTGGCCCTGTGAATCATTCCCATCTACACATCCCATCACCAAGAGAACTGCCATGAAGCTGCACCCACATTTCATCTTCAAACAAGCACCTTTGTTAACAAGAGGGTGAAATACTGCCACCACCCAGTTCTTTGTGCTGCAGTTCTTAGACATTTTGAATTCCTAAGACTCTTGTCTAGCACAAAGACCTTTGGCTCTCCTTAAACTACGATTTATGTTCTTCGTTACATCCCTCATTTCAAGATGTTTTGTCCCTGATCTTCATGACAGCTTCATGTCTATGACAGCTGTAGGGAAAGTCTTCTGGCCCATTGCCTCCAAGACCATGTGCCTAAACATGCAAGTACAGCCACAGCTTAAATCCAAACAACCAGCCTGGCACGCGCTGAAGCAGCTGGGACTTCACACAACCTCTCCTTTTGCTCCAGCTGCCATAGGCTGGATTTGAAGACAAAGTAGTTAGGTCAGGGACAGAGAGATCTGTAATGGCCATTATCACCGGACGCCCTGGCAAGTGCCAAGAGGGCTCTTCAGCTGAAGTAGATTTTAAATGAATTCTTTTTTTAAAATGACAATCAGGCTCCAGCTTTTACAGTGGCCCCATCCCAAACATGCTTTTTCTTTACAAAATTTTAGTACACATAGTTCCTGAATGCACAGATTTCAGCTAAGAACTCTGGTTACCATGACAATTGTTAATTGTGATTAGATCACTCTGGGATCAGCAGCCTTTCAGGGTTTGTTACAAATGGAACTGCATCACAAAGCATTTTAAACAGAATCCTGTTCAAGCACTACTACAATAAGGAAGCAAGTAGAAGGGGGGACTGTGTGTGCTGGAGGGGGGTGTGGTTCATCGTTTTTGGCTTCTCTACATCATGGAAACTGCTAGTTCACTGTCCTGCAAAAGGTGGAGCAAAAACTACATTGGAGATGGTCACAGTGAGTATTCACCAATTAAGCTTTGAAATAAATCTGATTTCATATAGTTAGTTGCACTTTTATAGATTATATGATATTGTTTTATGGTACACTGCCCTGTGTTCTCTTAGTAGGAGAGAAGAAATATTCATTCATTCATTCATTGCTGCTGCTGAGCCCAAAGACTCATTGGGTGATAAGAGCAAGTTGCTCTGCATAGGACTCGTCCTCCTTAGCTACATCTGGTCAAGGAACATAAGTGAACCTTGTGGAGAAGGGGAGATGCTTAGTAGAGTGTCTCACACCCCATCCTTGCACAGCAGCTGCCCAACAGCCCCACAGCCCTAGCAACTAGGTCTTACTATCTGACAGTTGCTTCCACCACCATCCTTCTCGGTCACCTACAGCCCCAGAAACAAAGGGGGAAACGGGATACTCAATTAAGTGTTAAAGCCCTGGTTCCTGGAC
This sequence comes from Podarcis vaucheri, assembly GCF_965113315.1. NCBI lineage: Eukaryota > Metazoa > Chordata > Lepidosauria > Squamata > Lacertidae > Podarcis > Podarcis vaucheri. The sequence goes on along the minus strand of NC_138760.1, from coordinate 56,397,235 downwards.
CCACATGCTTCATGCCTCCAGCCAATCCCTTGCAATTTACACAGAAGTATAAAGCCAGCTCTCTGCTTCTCCCAGAGAGAACTGGGCAAATTCCTGGCTTTACGCACTCTGGTCTTATGACTTCCATTAGCATGAAACCCAAAGTGGTCTAGGCACATTGAGATTTCTGAATCCCAAGGGTGGCAATCACACTCTGCTTTCACTTGTCCAATTGTGAAACTTCATTAAGATTAAGTAAGGAAGAGGGCAACATGGTCCCACAGAATTATTAAAAACAGAAAAAGCCCAATGACTCCAAAAGCTGACTACTTCTGTCCTACTTACTAATAGCACAGTGATCTCAGTCTGCTTATGAGGAGGTAGCAAAGAGAGTCAGCTTCCTCTCTGGACTCTGATCGTAGAAGGGTCCAAGCTGCAATGGAAGATCTGCTTTTAAAGGCTCTCTCCCCTACCCTTGGAGGGAAGACCTCAGGCTCTTTCTGACCAATAATAGCCAGGGTCCGTTTTGACAGGTATACCACACCTCTGTTAGGTATATGTTGTCAGGTACATCACATACCCTTTTTTTGCATTTGAATAAAGCTGTGGAGAACTCCAAATAGCTTGACACTTGAAAGAGAAAGAGGGATGCCTACCTGTGACCATATACACATAAACACTCCATTATAGTATTCACATCAACGACGCTGGTCGGTGACCGTATTAATAATAAATTCAAAATTCAAATTCAATTCGCATCAACCAGTTCACTAGGGTCTACATGTCACCCAAAGCCTGTCCATTCAATCACTTAGAATGCCAGCTCACTGTGCAGTCAAATTACCCACAAAGGGGCTTACATCATTTAAAGTTTCCAAATCCAAAACATTAATACATCATTAATAACAACAAAGTCAGATTCAGCAACAATGTCATCATAAAATCACACACGTACACACTGAAATAAGAAGCTACTCTTTATGACAGGAGTGGCTAACGTTTGGGGGGCCAAGGGCCTCACTGACGCATTGTCAATGCTCCAGGGGCCACATTTCAAAGTGGGCATGGCCAAAGTGTAAAAGTGGGTTTCCGCTTTTTTTTTCTAGAACACAGTTTCGAGGTCTTCTGGATGGTTGCCAAAACCTTGTGGCATCACAGAATCACACCAGGAGACCATGAGAGTGGTAAAAAATATATGTTGGCATCACAGTGGGTTGCCTATGGGAGCTGTCAGGAGATATATAAGTTTTTTCTTAGAATCACTAATAGGGGGAGGGAGCCTGAAGGCTACAAAAAGCGTTTGAGAGAGCTGTATGCAGCCCACAGATTAGCCACCTCTGCTATGTGATCTTTCACTGAAAGCTCTGGAGAAATAGAAGTTCTCTAAGGCCTGCTTAAGACGCAAATGATGTCTAATTCTGAAAGCACTGAGGAGCATGCCACATTGCAGGTGCCCACCAGCCTGAGCACTTTCACCAGCAAACACTAAAGCAGGCTGACTGACACAGATCTAGGGTAGACAGAGGAGCTCCTTTAAGAACTGTTGTCCCAAATCATTCAGGGCTTTAAAAGGATAGTCCCATGACTTCCCAACGTGCTCGTCCCATCAGTATTTCCACCCACCCACCCCCAAACGTTATGACTACATTATTGTACAGACTTGCCCTACGGAAGTCAGAGCTCTGCTTTTAGAGAACATTTTCTACTCTTAACTGGTTCTCCTCGATGTATGTAGAAGAGATGCTGGACCTCGGGGGGGGGGGGGAGAAGAGTCATTTCCAAGTAGTTCTTAATGATCAATGTGGTTTTTGTTCTTAGGTTTCCTGGATGCTCAACAGGGGACTAAAACTACTAATATTGTCCTGGAGGTCACCATTCAATATGGTCTCCATTTGGGGGGCAGAAGTGGGTGGTGGAAACAGGTACTCCAGAAATGAGTTTATAAAGCTGTGATGTGTTGTACGATGTTGTTTGTAAACAAAGGTGATGTGGTCTCTTTTTTTCTTTTTACTAACTCACTGCAATTCACCATGCATGCATTTCATACTGAATGCCATTTTATTTCTGTTTTTTATTAGTATGACCTGAATAAAAAGTTACAGGCGTGTGTGTGTGTGTGTGTGTGTGTGTGTGTGTAAACAGCACTTTGAATCTGTCCCCCAAATACATGGACAACCAGCACAACCGATACAAAAATCGGCGGGATACATTCTTACCTCCTCAACATATTCTGAATCTGTTTATTTTGTACCTGCAATGTGGGGTAAGCAAGCAAATAGCTCCTTAACACCAGGGAATTACTCGTAAACATAATGGGAAAGAACACATCTAACTGTATTGTCATTAAACCAAAGCAGCTGAAATCTAAGGTACTTCTCCTAACAAAATTCCACACATCAACCACCCAAAATAATACACAGCAGGAGGGGGTGAGGGATAAACAGTACTAAGGACACTTTTTCTTAGAAGTACAAAGAAAGCCTTAGACAGCAAATATACAATCCAACTCAGAAGCTCTTTGTGTATTTTGTTATTATTTTTATAAAGATTAAAAACTGCACAATCTACATAGACTCGCAAGTTGTTTTGCAGTTTGCTACGGTGGCTGATGACTGACACAAAAAAACAGCTGACAGGGGGGAAAGCAATCAAATAAAAACATTCACATATATTTTTGTACTGCAGCATAAGCAAGGGTAGGGCCTGCTTGTTATTTTTAGGTGTGCTCCAACATGAATTAGGAGGAAGAGGAAGCAGCAGGATTTTGTAGCCTGTGGTATAAAAATGAGGTGTGAATTAGGGTTACATCCTTATTATGCTAGCAGTCACACACTCCCTCTCCCCCACCCAAGTGAAGTCATGGACTGCCTTACATGGTCAGATTACCCAATGCTAGACACACCCGCCCAACAAAATGCGCACACCCCTTGCTGCTGGAAGAGAAACTTGGTCTCCACTGAGATGAGAGAAGAAACGCATCTCCCACACCATCCATTTCTCTCTCTCTCTCTCTCTCTCTTGCTGGCATTCCTCAACAGCTGAGCACCTCTTGGAACAGAAGGGAGTTTGTACAGAGTTGGGCCACAGCCCTTTGCACTGCAGTGACTCACATGCTGGCTGTACAATGCTTTGGGAGGAGAAAAGAAAACACGCTGACACTCTGAGCTCATCAACAAACCACAAAGAACTCAGAAGTGTTTTCAGCTCCCATGTTTACCCATGCTCCACCCCATGGCAACATGTCAGTGCAGCATGACTTCCTCTTTCTAGCATGGTTTTTGCCCCCGCAAATACGCACCTCTCTTTGCTGCTTTCCGTTCTAACTAGGGCCGCTGGTTTAGTCAGCTAAATAGCTAGATTAACTGATCTAAAATGTACCCTTGACTAAATCAGGCAACACATTTTCTAAGATGTGTCATTTTTTAAAAAAACAAAAATGTAAATATTTATGAAAACTATAGTAGCGGTTGGCATCTCAGAAAAGACTATTTCACACAAAAGTGGGTACACTTCTATAGTAGTGCCTGCTGTAATTGGCCGCTGTTAGAATGGGGCCCTTGGTATGATCCAGCAATGATCTTTTTACCGTATTTTTCGCTCCATAAGACAGACTTTTTTCCTCCTAAAAAGTACGGGGAAATGTCTATGCGTCTTATGGTGCCAATGCATTGGGCGGCAGAGGGATCCCTCGGCTACCGCTGCAGTCGTGAGCTGAGGGATGCCTCTGCAGCCGGAGCCATGGCTCCCGTCTGTCGCTCTCGCTCTGCTGGCTTCTCAGCGAAGTGGGATGAGGGATGGAAGGGGCTCCGTGTAAGGGCTCCCTTCGGTCCCTCCTCCCGCTTTGCTGGGAAGCCAGAAGAGAAGCCAGACGTGCTGCGCTGCTCTGCTGACAGCAGAGAAAAAATTAGAGCCACGCAGCGCCTCTTGCTCTTCTGGCTTCATAGCAAAACGGGAGGAGGGACAGAAGGAAGCAAGCAAAGCGAGAGCCGCTTACATGGCTTTTGTCCCACTTTGTGCAGCTCTCACTTTGCTTGCCCATCTCTCCTCGCGCCTCGCTGTAAAGCAAGCAAAGCACCTGTTCCAGTGTCTCCTCCTCCTCCTCTTTTACAGGGAGGCGGGAGGAGGGATGGGCAGGCAAAGTGAGAGCTGCGCAAAGCGGGACAGAAGCCATGTAAGCGACTCTCGCTTTGCTTGCTTTAAAGCAAGAAAAGCGAGAACCGCTTACATGCTCAGCACAGAAATTTGTTTTTCTTGCTTTCCCCCGCTAAAAACTAGGTGCACCTTATCGTCAGGAACATCTTATGGAGAGAAAAATACGGTATGTCTTTTCACACATACATACACTAGCCTTTGCCAAGCTAGTGCCCTCCAGATATTCTGAACTACAGCCATGCTGGCTGGGGCTGAAGAGGGTTGTAGTCCAGAACTTCTGGCGGGCATCAGGTTGGCATAGGTTCAGCTAACCAAATACACACATTTTTCTCTTCAGTGTAATTGTTTATGCATATGGCAATTCATGAAGATTTAAAAATCAATCAAATAAAACTCAACTCTTAATCAACTAAAAATTCTTTACTTTGGTAGCAGTAGTTCTTTGTTACTGCTTTTTGAACTACATCCCACGATTTACGTACACAAAGATTAGCACAAGAACAATGGCATTTGCTAGCAGGTAGACACACTAGCCAGTCATTTCCAAATAGCAGAATGGTGCATTTTTTGCCAATAGGTGCTCTGGTTCTCCATTTCAAGACTGGGCTGCTGTGTTTATTCATAATTAGATTTACTTCCAGAAAAACATTCTAATTTGCTGCCAGAAATAGTAATCTGGAAGATCTACTGACACACACAATTCCCCTTACCATGACTGCATTAACATTCTGGTTCCTTGAAACAAAACATAAATATAGAACCCTCATTTATCCTGGAACAGTGCAGGCTGCCTCAGTTGTTTCCATAATGTCCTGCAGTGTATTCTTGGGGGGGGGGGCATCCGTACCTTTAGACCTGGCTATGTAACCCTCCCAGCTCTCCCAGCAGTGCAGCACCCAGAGATTTCACAACAATTTATTGCCAAATTTGCCAACATTTCCCCAGCATGGGTTATTCCAACTTGCCTTGTTAATGCTAAAATGGCCCTCGAATCTGCACCCATCCCCGTTATTCAGAGGAATTTTCATCGATTTGTCAATGTGGCCAACTTCATGTCTTCCCATTTCATCTTGGATATCCAGACCAATCACTATGTGTTTAGGAATCAGGGAGAAAGCGGGAAAAGAATGGGAGTGTTAAAAATAACATACTACAAAGAAGGATACATGAATCATTCTTAAGATACCTTTCTGATATTTTAAAAATTAGAATACAAATAAAATTATTTAATTAAGTCAGCAGTTAAGCTAATCAGAAAGCATAATCATCAGCAAGTTTCTCTTATCTCCCAAATACTCCTTTAGTCATATATGGGCTCTGTTATCAGATGATTTGCAGATCTCCTCGTCTGAACTCAATAAGTACTCAAGGTGAATTGCATTATTAAGTATCTAGTGATTTGTTCCTAGGATATAGGTATCAATCCTTCTCTCCTGCTGCCTTTCATAGCAAGGTACAGGCCTTTTCTGTGGTGGCTCCTCATTTGTGGAGTGTTCTCCCCAGGACGCCTCACCTGGTGCCTTCATTACATATCTTTAGGTGCCAGGCTAAAGTGCTTCTCCTCCACCAGGCCCTTGGCTGATTAACATCCTATGTCCTTTTACATTTTGGGGTGTGTGTGTGTTATTGGTTTGTTTTTACTTTTGTTCTTATTTGTGTTATGTATTTTGCGTTCTCATTTTATGGTTTTTTGTTGTGAACCGCCCTGTGATGTTTGGATGAAGGGTGGTGTACAAATTTAATAAATAATTTCAATAATAACAAACAGCAAAAACAAAACAGCAGTAACAGGAGCATAATAGGGACAGGTTAAAACAGTTCAGCTAATGTTTTGTAAGGCCTGGGAAAAGAAAGTTTAATGAAGGATTTCTGCCTGGTGCCGGAAGACAGGTCCTAGGTGAGTCGCCCTGGGGAAGAATGTTCCAAAAATGCTTTTCTTTTACCTTAGGGACTATGTCACTTTAATACAGTGCCTTATACGCCATTGCCCAAATAAGTGTTTAGTAATAGCGGAAAGCAGCCATTCATAAAAAGCAAGAATGCCCTCTAAAGAGGACATTTTCTTCTTTTTTCCTAGAAAAAGAATGGAAATGATTCATAGCAATCTGAACGTATTTTGAATTATGAAGCCAACATAGTGGTTACTCAACCACTACTGGCAAACACAGCCGCAAAAAAAGATGTACTCACATTCACAGTGCAGATTCGGCAAACTGATGTTCAAATTTACTTCTATTTTACCACCACTCGTTTTGTCTGGATCATCCACGTAGAGCTCGTTAACACTGCAGGGGAGAGGAAGATGGGTGGTTTCATTTTAGACAGAATAGTACAAAAACCATTATTTGCGAGAGACAGGAAGAGGAAATCTCCACAGAAAGAGAACAAAGAGGGCTTTGCTGTAACATTGGTCATGCAAGCTTCAAAGCCACATCATTCTTTAAAAAAACAACAACAAACAAACAAATCCTCCAAAAAGAGATATACAGTGGTACCTCGGGTTATATACGCTTCAGGTTACATACGCTTCAGGTTACAGACTCCGCTAACCCAGAAATAGTACCTCGGGTTAAGAACTTTGCTTCAGGATAAGAACAGAAATCGTGCTCCGGTGGCAGCGGAGGCCCCATTAGCTAAAGTGGTGCTTCAGGTTAAGAACAGTTTCAGGTTAAGAACAGACCTCCAGAACGAATTAAGTTCTTAACTCGAGGTACTGCTGTACAATGAAGAACTGCAGATCCAAAAGTAATTTAAAGGTATCTTGCTCTCATTTAAGTCAGGGAGAGGGGTATGGGTTTGAATATACAATGGTGTTAAACATAAAAAAATGTTACCACAAAGCCCTCCTTACCAGCCCAAGTAAAATTAAATGCTTTATAAATGAAATAATAATGTCAGGTGTAATATTGCCTCAATCAAAAGTCAGAACATACAGTAACAGAAGTGAGGCCCAAGATGATGACATTTTAGCCACTGAACTAGAAGGTCAGAGTGACACTCATCCCTTGGCTCTCTGTGAAAAACTGTACCTGAAATTACTGTTTTCACATTACCTAATTGCAAGTCCAGCCTTGAATGACCTCTTCCATTTCAATTTTGGAATTATTAATTGAGCTAAGAGATCCTTGTGGAACATTTCTGGCCCGCCAGCATATAAATGTAAAAGGGACAATCCTATATATGGTCCTCAAACTAAAAAGGTGCAGAGTGTACACTTTGTCCCCCCCAAAGTAGCCATACACACTTGACATATCTAAACAGGAAGGAAGAGGGACTGCATCCACAGACCCACCCACCCAAGAATCAGAAGAGCCAGTGTGGTATAGTGGTTAGAGCGCTAAGCAAGGACCTGGGAGAACAGGGTTCAAATCCCCATTCCGTCATGAAGCTCTCTGGGTGAACTTGAGCCTGTCACTCTCTCTCAGTCTAACCTACCCCACAGGGTGGTTGTGAGGATAAAGGGGCAGAAGAGAAGAAGTGCTTGCATCGCCTTAAGGCAGGCATCCCGAACCTTTGGCCCTACAGATGTTTTGGACTACAATTCCCATCATCCCTGGCCACTGGTCCTGTTAGCTAGGGATCATGGGAGCTGTAGGCCAAAACATCTGGAGGGCTGCAGTTTGGGGATGCCTGCCTTAAGGTCTCTGAAGCAAAGGTAGGATATAGATGTTAAAAATAATTAATAAATAAATAAGCTGGAACAGATCCAACTCGTAGAGGGTATGCAATCAGGAGACACAATCCTGCTCAGCCCAACAAGACCTCCATATTCTCAGAAATGAAGAGGCTTGATGTACATTCATGGAATTCCAATGCTTAATTCTGTGCAAATATTTCCTCTTAAGACAAAAAATAGACTTTAAGTATGACAGGCCATAACTCCTACTGGTAAATATCTATATTTAATTTTAAAATGAAAATATGCATAGGAACTATAACGGTAACATGAATGAATTAAACCTATAAACACCTAACAAACTAACAATAACAAATACATGATGCATTAACATAGAGAGCTACAATTACAATATATAAAGGATTCGATTGGTATAGCATGAAGTACCCAGAAAATGAGAAATGATAACCAATTAGCATAGGAGTGAAGATCTGAGTGATGCACCTATTCCCATCACAGTCATCCTGGGTCACACCTTCTTTCCAGCAGGTCTTTCTCCATTTCACTTCTGCCTGTTGCTACCACTCCCTTCATTCACTCATGGCAATTATGTCTTTTTCAATTTATCTGACTTTGACCTTTTCCTCGCTGCATCTTTCACATTCATTCCTGACGACAGCTTCTGCTTTGAACAGGGGTTTCCAAATCTTGTCACAGAGAACCCTTTGTAAGTTGAGGAAATAAATACCCATGCTTTCTTATGTGTAACCAACACCAATGAAATGTATCATGTCTTAAAATTAATTCTATTTCTCCACACACCAATGTGAAAGGTAGCAGCTAAGGGAAATGAAATAAGGGGAAACAAAAGCTTTGTAAAAACAAAACAGAGAATGGTCACATTCTTTTCCAGCATTTACTCTGACTAGAGCAGGTACAGTGGTACCTCGCAAGACGAAAAACGCGCAAGACGAAAGAGTTTTCCGTTTTTTGAGTCGTTCCGCAAGACGAAAAAACCGCAAGACGAAGAGACTCACGGAACGGATTAATTCCGTCTTGCGAGGCACCACTGTAGCTAAAAATCTCCATCTCCTGACCTAATGAATACATACTGAGAAAACCAGGAAGAGCCTCGTACTTGTCCGGCCATTTTTCGTACCTTCTAAGGTGGCCCACCTCACACTTCTGGAAGTTGAACAAAGTGCAGAAAATGGACCACAATTCTTAATGAATAATGGAAGAAAATTTGCAGTGGAATAGTTGACAGAAGCTGGGGGTGTTCGGCTAAAGTGTTTTCCCTGTTCATGGAGGGCACATTCCTCTTACTTTAGAGAGAGGGTCAGAATTTCTGATTGAGTAACAGGTAACACTACAAGTTTTGTGAGGAAGCTCATTAGTGTCAGGTGAACAAGTTCAGCAGTGTGCTATGTTACTTCAGTTGGCTGCCTCACCTTCACAGAAGCAAACATATAACCAATCCCTCTTAAATTTAGCCCGAAGAGCTATTGGTAAGCATTGCTCAACTTATTTTTTGAGTGATTAATAAGCATGACACGGGGTGGGGGTGGGGAATATGTCTGCTCACGGATGACCTAGTTTGCTGTTCCCTCACTACAGCTGTATGTTCTGATACAAAGAATTAAGCCTTCAAAATAATTTCTCATCGGCTGATTATGTAGTCCTCCGGATTAAGTAACACTGTCCTTCCAGATCCCAGGAGTGATGTCAACCAGGACAAGCATTAATCCTCATTAGCAATGTACCTATCTGCACTCAAGTAGTGCTTCCTGTGGGATGCCCGTTTGCCAGACAGCCTGTTTCATAACAAAGCCTTGCTGCTTCCTTCTCATCTCTTCCTAGATCTATGAAATCAAAGCCACACCCATCCTGTCAGTTACATTCTGTTTATTAAAAAACAAAACAAAAAACAGCCTCTCAAAACTCACTCCAAGGCAGTCCAGGATTGCAGGTTTGACATTTATATTACTAGTGAATACAGGTAGCCAAGTCAACCTTAAGTGGGAAGCTTGTGTCAATCTGTAGTGTTCTTCAGGAACCTGTTTTGTGATTTGGTCTTTCTTTCTTTCCCACAAACATCCAGAAAACTTCAAGTGAGGTAACAATACAGCTCTAGTGCAGTTTAGTGCTTTGCTGCAGAGATTATTAACTCTTTCCTTTTTTAATTTTTTTGACAGTTCCTCAGCTGGCAACACGTATCCTCCCTCTCCTACAAGATCTTCTTTTCACCTGGAAGGGTGTCCCTTGGGACCTCAAATTCCTCTTAAATCTCAGTGCTGGGTCCCTATTTGTCCTAAATCCCATGTACCCTAGTTAGTGCCCCAGAAGCTCTCTTTGGGTGCCCAGATTGTATGAGAAGAGATTTATTGGGGGGCAGGGAGTGATTAGTGGTTTTGGAAGATATCCTGCAAGTTTTGGAATTCTCCAGTACTGTACAGAAATTCAGAATTTATTTTTTTTAAACACCTTTGATGTTACCCATTCAAAGCAACCAAGAAAGCTGAAATGTGCAACACTGTTTTGGAGGGGTCACCTTCTGTCAGCTTGTCTATGCTAAACCACCACAGGAACTGCAAAGGAAGAAAAAAGTTGTAGGCACCAGGGGGAGGCAAGCATCACTTTTCTCCAGGACTTGCAGCCAGTACTTCAGATAAATGGAAAAAAGCATTTCCCCCATGTGGCAGAAGCGTTAAAAACTTAACATTTGTTGGGGCCAACTCAAACAAGACTGGGGCTTGATGCTCAGTGAACTTGCACTGTACAAGGAGCTTTCAGGGACAGTCTGGCCAGACCTACAAATTACATAAGCAGCAGCTGCAGAGAGGGGTTTAGGTGAGAGAGGAGTTTGCCCCAAGAAGGAGAGGCTGGTTCCTGAAGTGAGGCCTCTGTGAGAGATATTTTGGGATAGCAGTCAACTCAAGAGAATTTGCACATATTTTTCTTCTTCAGTCACATTAAAGGATTTCAACACATCTAAATCTCATCATCTTTCAAAAGCAGAGGGGGGAAAAGAAAGTCAGACTAACGCCTTGTTTTAATGTTTTCAAACAGATTTGCAGCACAGTCTAGTTCTTTTATTTTCTAATGACGACCTATCAAATTCCTCCTAATCCTTTCCCTTATTGATGTTAAGAATAACACCTTTAGTAAGAATGTTCTCTAAAGCTTCTTCACTGACCCCCACCTTCCAATCCCACTATTAAATCTGAGAAAAAATTGCTATCCAACACCACTTAATCTCAGGCTACCCAAGTGTCTCAAATACATTTTCTATTGTTCCTTCCCACCCTTCATAATTCTTGCAGTTGTAGTTTCCTGCATCTCCATTCCTCATTCACTAAGAGAGGGGTATGCCTGACACAGAGGCCTTAGTTTCCAGGCCTAGGTTTGGAACAAGAGGCAAGTTCTTTTTTTAACAGCAGTGTTGCTTTGCTACTTAAAAATGCATGCTGTCTCAAACATATTTGCTACTTCCTCATTTTAAAAAGTCATTGCTCATTGCTCAAATCAAGAATGTAAAAAACAGACTGGACAACTAAGAAAGGAAGTATAGTTCTCAGACAAAAGAAAATGGAGGTCAGATGTCAACATTCATCTGAGTCAGTCATCATAATTGGCACCATAGCACACAGACTTCCACTTCCTGTTAACCCACACAAACACACACAGAAGAGGATGAATGGGATAACCCAACCACTTCACAATCTTGCAACACCTTTCATTATAGTATCTCAAAAGTGTTAAGTGAGCATTAATTAAGCTGATGAAGCAGCCAGACCAATACGGTTATCCTTACTTTAAAAGTTTGGCATAAGAAGAAGCAAAAGCCAAGTTATTTGCCCAAGGTCAGCCAGTCATACCATTAGGAAAGCAATACAGGAGACAAATGCCATCATTTCTTTCAAGCCATTAAATCACACTCCCTCAACTAGAACAATTGACACTTTAAACCAGCAATTTTCAAACTGTGTTGAAGGAATTCTTTAGTGTTGCAGAAGCGTCTTCACCCCAGAAATTAGTGCTGCTGGATAAGCCACTCTAAAAGTTAGCTTGCCTACTATTACTGATTCCCACCCCCTGCAATGCGCAGCAGCATGAGACAGTAGTGTATGTTCTAGGGCATACTCTCCATTTACACAGGTGACACCAGGGAGCAATGTGCCCTAGAATCCTCCAAGAGAGACATCCTCCAAGAGAGCCATCATAGAAAGTTTGCAAACTACTACCACAACATACCAGGCTGCATTCACAGGAACCAAAACAGAGATTCATGCAAGAAGAAAAGGCAGCCCACATCCTATGATCTAAAATCATTCTGCTTCATGCCCTGTGTTTATTGTTCAAAAGCACAAGCTCATTGGAGGAGATGGTCTAGGAAGAAGTCTGGCACTGGCCTCCTTCATGAACACTGCACCATACCTGCAATCTCTTCCCCAACACTTTTATTTGTAACACATAACAGTGATTTTGTAGCAATGCATCGGTACAGTTATCTTGCCTGATAACTTGTTTCTGCAAAAGCCAAACCTAGCTACTTCATGATCACGTGCAACAGTTGCTTCCTAATCTTATCCTATATTTTCTGCACACAGTCTCCCCACCCCACCCCTTTGCACAAATTGCTGCATTTTTAAAAATATGCACCGCAGAGGCATACCAAGGCTCACTGCACCCTTTGCAAGGAGCTGTATTGGTGCCCGCCCACCCCATCCCTTGTGCCCTTGCCAGAGGAGTCTGTGCACCTCACACAGCTGCCCAGAGCAGAAGAGGAGAGGCCCAGGGAGTGTGTGGTTGGCCAGGCAGGCTCCAAGCCATTCCTAGCCAGAGTGGAGAGGTGCAATTTTTGTAACCCCCTGGGCCTGGCTCCTTGGCAAGGGCCAACCCGGCCAGCCTCAAAAATCTTAACTGTGTAAGTTTGCAGACCTAGATGTTCATTTATTGCATCTCACACAAAAACGAAGTTGCTGCAGAGGAACCTACTATCGCCATGCATCCTCAACTGTAACCTCATGACAAGCAAACCAAAGGAACTAATTATTTAAAAGATGTGCATGGAATAAACACTAGATTTTTAAACAGATATGCAAGGACCTGTTGTGCTCTTTATCCTCTTTGCTATGACAATTCTCGAGTTCTTTACTTGCAGCCGCAGATTTGCACACAATCTGCACCAACTAAACTACTTTGCAATGGACCATTGGCTTTCTCTTTTTAAAAATACAGTGGCTGCTAGGTCACTCACAATTATGTAACTAGCAGCAACAAGGTACTCCTAATACCAAAAAGAGCTGTGGCGCTATCTCATCTTATGCCATTCTCACAACAACTCTGCAAATTTTGCTACAACCCCACTGTGTAGCTATCAATTAGTTGCGGCATACACTCGGCTAATTACTTCATTCCTCCTTAATTGACGAATGTATGGAAAGACTCTTTAAGTCACTTCTGCAGAGTATTAATTAGGTCAAAAAGTACGTGGCTATTTTCTCACCAGTTATACTATTGCAATAACAACAGCCAGCAGTTAGGCTACAGAACTGGGTTAACTATGAAATAGGTTATTTGATTTATGGTGCATCAGCAAGATGACGCAGGGTAGGCCGTTAAAAATTACAAGGAGTGCCTACTGATGGCTCTCAACCTGCCACCAATCCTGCCCAGGAAATGCCAAAGGCATTTAACACTTACAGCTGTATTTCCCTAACCACGTGAGTCACTCACTTAGTGGGACAGGGTACCTGTTTGTGACTGTCAACTTCGCAAAAATCCAAATGTGGAACATTGACCTCATTTCCTTTATCCGTCCTTGGAGTCAGAGCGCTCATCATCATCCTTGTGAGGGTTTTTTTTACATGTCAATGGAAAATAATAGCTCTGAAGGAAAACGTTTCCTTTGGAACACGCTCACAAATACGTTTTTAGAAACCTTCAATCAAAATCTTTCACTTTGATCCTTTCAAAATTTTGGTATTTAATCTCAGCTCCGGGGCAATTAGAAAAAACAGGAATATTTAATAGGAGAGTTTGCTTTCTACTAGGGATGGAGGGGGGCGGTATTCCGAAGTGGGTTCACCAGTCGAAACTTGTAAGGGAAAAAAAGGATAGCTGACCCTCATGGGATCCCTGAGACCCCAGCAGTTGCATTTCTAACTATTTGGAGTTATTATCTGTTGCTGTTGTTGTTATTTTTAAATAAAACAAATGAATAGTTTTTGTTTTTAAAAAACAGCCCTTAGAGCACTTTGTAAAATTGCAGGTAGTTTGATAGTAGGATTGTGTGCAGATTTAGAAAAGGAAAAACAAATTAATATGGAAATGGGACAGAACAGACACACAAAAGCAAGACATACTGAACTCTGACTGATCCGGTCATCCTACTTTCTACCCTCAGAGAACCAGGATTTAGGTTTGGTCAATGTCTGGATAAGAGATTACTTGGGAACCCTATGCACACCACTCTGCGTTTCCTGGAAGAAAAGTTAGATTTAAGTGTAACAACAAAAGAATAAATTCTTTTAACAAAGCCCTATTGAAATATCTGTCAATTTCTACCTCCCCTTAGTAAGGCATACAGGGTTACCATTTCAGAGATTCATCAGTGGATACCACTTCTGGTAAGGATGCATTAATGTCCCCCAATGTATGTTCACTCCAGAGAGGACTGATCCTTTAAACACACTCCACGCAATCACACATCAAATGGATATGTGAAGTGCCTGCTGTTGCTACTCAGCTTCCTTCACCCGCAAGCACCAAAATTTATCTGGGTAGAAGAAGGTGGAGGCGCCAAAGGTCAGGGAGTTCACTGAAGAGGTAGAGGTCAAGTGACGGTCACCATCACTTACTTTCTCCTGTCCCATATAAATTTGTAGGCTTTGGGTGAGCAGGACACAGAAAGGGGAGCTCAACCAATACCTACCAGCAAATAGCCTACTTTTAACAGCTCTACTCTTTTAAAGGAGTTCACATACGACACTTAATCCCCATTCTGAAAGCTAGATAAATGCTAGTCAACCAGAATAGTATTGCAGCAGAGCCAGGGGTTAAACAACTGGAGCCCTAGTGCATTACCATATCCTTTCAGATACAAACTACTAGGTGCTTATAGAAATAATGTTATCTTAAAAGTTACTAATGGAGTTGAAACCCATTCAAGGACATGCACAATGGAGAGAAGGGAAATCATGCCATAAGTAAACTTTAATTTTTACTGCAATAAGAAAATGGGGCAAACATAATTCTGCAGGGGCTCAGGCTCAAAAGCATACTATCTAAGTATTGTTGGTAGAGTTATGCCCTATGCTTCCTACAGTGGATGCAGAGAATATGTGGTTGTTAAGATCAGTACCAGTGAAGTGAGCAAAAGCAGACTCCAGATCAAATAGCATGGGTTCTAGCAGATCTCAATCCTACTCCAAAAATTATGTGGGCCATACCAAAATCTGCCAGGTTTTATTTAGTTATATTTAGAACATTTCTTATCCCATTTTTCAGCTCAAAGGCTCTCAGTGCTGTTAACAAAGAAGCTTTGTTTTGAGAAGTGGTATCCTAGCATCCTTCTTCGAGACTTTTGGCATCCCTGCTGCACATTTACCTGGGGCTGAAACATTTTTCATGCTTGTTCTACTTACACTAAGAAGCCTTATACATCTCCACAATACTTTTGACCTTTCTGCACAAAGCCTGCTGCATTTGTACATTGTGTTTTAACCCTTGTGGGCCAATCCACATTCACAAGAGTATCTGAGCACCAGATAACATTAAATTATTGGGGGAGGGCAGGCATCACACCAGGTAAAATTGAGATTCAGCCAATATAATTTCCAAGGAAATCCATTGCTTGGGGCCAGGAAAACAGAATTCCATGTGTGGAGTTTACAAATGACTAGCATTCAACAATCGGTGGCCTATACATGCCTCTGGCTTAAACCTCTGGATCTCGCAATAGCGTAGCTATTCCCACATTACCACACTTCACAACAGTGTTGCTTTGGGGGAATGTCTTCTTTGATTGCACAATAACAAACACACCAACGGAGTCGCAATATAATAGCCAGTACCGGCAAAGCAGGTTGAGTTTCCTCAGTGCACAACTGCATAATAATTTGAACTATGAACAAGCCTAACTTTTTGATTAGCGATATGAAAGAAAAATTTGCCTGGGGAAGATTACACTGTTGCGAAAGGCAGAGCAGAAAGCCTGCAGGGTAACAATACTAGGCCAAGTAACGATCTATCCTTACTGTTTTCTACAAGTGCCTTATATTAGCCAAGCCTCACAATACTCTCGTGATATCGGTCATTGTGCTTTCTCCTTTCTTCCTACAGATGTGAGACACGGAATGAGTCGGGGGATTGGTATGTGTTGCTCCCAAGGCTGATATTCCAAACTACAATATACTCGTTAGTCTTTCCAATTTTCATTCCAGTTGCAAAAAGATCATATGTACCAATAAAATGCCAAGGTTTCCTAGAGGGACATGCAGTAAAATGTGCCCAGCGACAACTACAATAGATCTGCCAAATTCCTAGATGCTGCCTTTTTGTCTCGGAGCCAAATTACCAGATGCCAAGCTCAGCCTCACACTTACTTTCAACTGCCTTCAAAACATATCCAATGCAGTTTGTTACATTATATGCTGGAACTTCATTAAACTGGGACTAAGAATAGGATGGGACGCAGGTGGCGCTGTGGGTTAAACCACAAAGCCTAGGACGTGCCAATCAGAAAGTCGGTGGTTCGAATCCCCGTGACGGGGTGAGCTCCAGTTGCTCGGTCCCTGCTCCTGCCAACCTAGCAGTTCGAAAGCACGTCAAAGTGCAAGTAGATAAATAGGTACCGCTCCGGCAGGAAAGTAAACGACGTTTCCGTGTGCTGCTCTGGTTCGCCAGAAGCGGCTTAGTCATGCTGGCCACGTGACCCGGAAGCTGTATGCCGGCTCCTCCGGCCAATAAAGCGAGATGAGCGCTGCAACCCCAGAGTCGGCCACAACTGGACCTAATGGTCAGGGGTCCCTTTACCTTTACTTGAAAACCAAAAAGCAGTATCACCTCTGAAACACACTATTATACAAATACAAAATAAAAATAAAATGCAGTATTTATTTGGAAATCAGAAAAACATACAGTACAGCACCTTCTTCCTGTATTTATTTCAGCCATAATCAAGCCCCAAATGAGTAGGATCTCTCAGAGGCTTGACATCACAGTTTATCCCTTCAAGTGCTCTTTTCTAGGAAAATTCATCAATGCCTAATAGCCAAAGAATTATGTGTCACGGGAAACAAAGTGAACTCATCATGATAAGGACTGAATGCCAGTGAGTAACGTGTTACCCATGATGGATTCATTTATGTTAAATGTCACTGTGGAACCTAATTTTGGTTTTGTAGGAAGAGAACTTGAAGGTGGAAGTCAACAAATTAAAATATAAAGAACTAACATGATTTGGGGTTTAGTTTTTGTTTGGGTTAAAAAAAATACATATTTCAAATAATTTATTACAATATGTATGTTACTGCAGAACAGCCACATTTGGCAGTATTCTATAACCCATGATCAACATCAAAACTATATGCCCAATTCCCAGCCACCAGAAATATTGAAGAAGGACCTAATAGGACAGAAGTGTTCTTCTGCTTTCAGCCTATCTATCCTTGTCAACCAGAATATATTATTTTTTACTCCAGTGTTTCTCTCGGTTTTTCAACATGATTGATTGATAATTCAGTTTCAATAAGCCTGTACTGTCCCCAGATATGTTGACCCTCAAAATATATCCAACAAGACTAAGGTCATCTGTTAAGTAAAATAATCTACATTGAATTAACTGTCAAACCCTGCTTCAGAATACCAAACTCCAGCACTTCTGATTCAACTTCAAGTCTGATGTTTTCCTCCCTCCTTCTGAATTTCAGAAAATATCACACACCCCTCCAGATAGACAAAAAGTTTGTGTCAGCAACACACATCTTTATCAGACAATGGGTTTGCCTAATCCAGGAGTTAGCAACCGTTTTGAACCAGTAGGCACCTGTTGAATTTTGAGAAAGTGCTGTGGGCAGCAGTCACAAAATGGCTGCCATGGGGGCATGGCATGAGACAAAATTAGGGAGTACAGTGGTACCTTGGTTTAAGAACAGCTTAGCTTATGAACAACTTTGATTAAGAACGATGCAAAACCGGAAGTAGGTGTTTTGGTTTGTGAACTTTGCCTTGGAAGTAGAACATGTTCCGCTTCCTGTTGAGTGTGTTCCTTTTGTAAATTGAGTCCCCCGTTGCTATAGGAAAGCACGTCTTGGTTTAAGAATGCTTTGGTTTAAGAACGGACTTCTGGAACGGATTAAGTTCGTAAACCAAGGTACCACTGTACATTAGAAAAGCCTGCTAGATAAGGTCAATGACCCATCTAGTCCAGCATCCTGCTCTCACAGGGACTGAACAGATGCCTGTGGGAAACCAGCAACTGGGATTCAAGCCCAAGAGCACTCTCCTCTTCTGTGGTTTCCAGCAACTGATACCATCATCGGAGCTTCTCCATTCCCTGGATAACCTCAGGCTTACCATGTCAGGTAAGGACTGCTTGTCCCCCGTCAGCAAAAATCTACCTGGATATCATTTTTGCAGCCCGATTCTTGGATGTATGGCAGCCCTACCTTAACACAGTTTTAGATATAACATAACTGCAAACTGAATTATTATTTAACCGATCACTTTTTAACATGAGGGAAATTGCCAACAGCTATAGTTTGTACTTACATTTCAGTGGCTATGAATCCAGTAAGCTCAGACAGGAAGAGAAACAATATGAAGAAACAGCAGCAGACAGAAACTAGAAAAGACACATATGGAGACAAGTTAGTTAATTGTACTGTACTATACTATACTATACTATACTATACTATACTATACTATACCATACCATACCATACCATACTATACTATATTATACTATACTATACAGTGGTACCACGGGTTAAGCACTTAATTCGTTCCGGAGGTCCGTTCTCAACCTGAAACTATTCCTAACCTGAAGCAGCACTTTAGCTAATGGGGCCTCCTGCTGCCGCCGGAGCACAATTTCTGTTCTCATCCTGAAGCAAAGTTCTTTACCCGAGGTACTATTTCTGGGTTAGCGGAGTCTGTAACCTGAAGCGTATGTAACCCGAGGTACCACTGTATTAGTTGTACCCTGTCCATCTGACTGGGTTGACCCAGCCACTCTGGAAGGCTAATTTAATTTAAACACCCCAGACAGTATTTGGCAGTATTTCTACACACACATGTATATGCACACCTGAACTCCAAAATGACCTACCTACCTATCTATCTATCTGTCTATCTAATTTATATCACACCTTTCCTCCAAAACTTGAGGTGGTATACATGGGTTCCCTTCTTCCCCATCTTAAATTATCACAACAACCCTGTGAGTTGGGCTAGGCTGAAAGATAGCAATTTAGACCAAAACGTCATGGGGAGAATTATGGCTGAACAGGATATCCTGCCTTACAGATCATCCACTATACTCACTGTGTGATCTCCAATTAAGTCATACTCAGGCCACTGATTTCAACGGGTCTGCTGTGAGGATGGCTAACACTGGATATCATCCGCTGGCTTCATTATTATTTCTTTTGCCTTCATCTCTCTCTCTAACGCTTCAACTCAGAAAAAGGGGCAACTTACCGAATTCTTACTGGTGGTGTTTCTGCATTAACATAGGATAAACCACAGATTTTGCCTACATGTTCTCTTCAGGGAAGGCAAGTCTACATGCATTATTGTTCTCATTAGGTCTTCCTATCGATAAGAACTAAACAAAAACTTTTCGTCGTTGTTGGAGCTCAGCTACCCTAGTTTATGGTATCATATTTTTTTTTTAAAAAAAATGTTTTTAATGCTTTTTGTTGCTGCTGCTGTCTAGAACCATCTGCTGTTACTACCTGCTGGAGTCTTTAGAAGAGCAGCAGAGAAACACTGAAAATGGCACTAAATGAGAGAGAAACAGTTTATCCCCCCCCCGCAGCCCCACACAGGGGGCAATGTGATTTTAAAGAGGAAAGGAGTCTTTTCCACTTTCTCTCTCACAACTCAAGACACGCCTACTGTCCACATAGTCAGTCTGCCAGGCACCCTCCCTGATTAACAATAGTTTACTGGCTGGCTGTTGAGCTGCCAGGCACCCAAAGGGAGGAAGGTTGTGGTTGCTCTGGCAGTGAAGGAATGCCCAGGGAAGAAAAGGACAATGAAAATAACTAGTTGCCTTGTCCCTGGCTGGGGAAAAGATGGGTCAAGCAGCCCTCTCAACCAAGAAGCTTTATTTCACCCATTGTCTCTGCCAGCAACTGCTGTTCCATTGGGCTAATTTATCTCTTCATATTTTTTTAGTTGAGAACCTATACATCACGCCTTCATCAAAACAATTTCAGGATGGCTTGCAATCCCATGTTTCTCAATTTGATCCTTTTACATGGTTTTGGAGTATTTTATGGATTGTGACTTGCCAATATTTTTATTGATTATAATTTGGTAATTCTTTATTGTAACTGTTAAGTGTAAACTGTTTAATTATTGTTCGCTGAGAGACCACAATTCTCTGGTTTTCGGACAGGTTTTGAAATATTATTGGATATCCCTGCCAGTACTTCATGTTCTTCAAAAGCAGTCTCTAAAAAGCAATAACCTGCCCTGAGGGAGGGAAGCCGCAAGTGTTAAGGGTGTAACTAAAAGGGGCAGGGTTGGTATTTACTGATGAATTAAAGCAAACATTCTCTACATTCTGACTCCATGCTGAATCACCACGGAAAAAGCAGGCAAGAAATGCCACAAAACGATAGACTAATAGTATTGGGAGGAGGGCTTAAGGAGAGGGTGACCCTATTTGTTTGTTCTTCAGTCACGATGACAGGGCATTCCACCATTCAGCCAATCCCCATAGGCAGGGCCTCTTTCTCTAAACTTTGCTCTGTGTATCATCACAGTGCTGTTAGCTTGGCAATGACAGGACAAATCTGGAAAAAATAATGGACACAGCCATTTGTCCAAATGAACTATGCCAGGTTTACTTCTAATGATGCCTGCCAAGAAGAAATCTCTCTTACAGAGCTACGGGACAATAAAGAAACTTTCTCCTGCAATATATAGATGTTTACTATGATACATATTTCAATTTCTATATTTATCTTAAGTTATTGACAGTTTTAACTGAATTTGGATTATTTATAAATGATGTTATAGAAACCACAGTAAATGGGTAATGTCTTATAATTAGGTCCTATTTGTAGATTTTTAAAATTGTGCAGATGACATATATGTGATTTTGTAATTTACACTTAAATTAAAAATATTAAAAAACATCTTTATTAGATGTATATACGGCAAATGTATTGAAACCACATACACAATGATACCAACCAAGAGAAGGGGATTAAAGCACCTCTAAAGATACAGGTGATTAAAGTCACCTCCTGTCCGTTTGTCACCTGTGCGCAGTTCAGGAATTAAAGATCTGCGTCTAAAGCAAATTCTGATCTTGGGCTCTCAAGACCCACGAAGGGAGCTGAATGGTTAAAGCAGTGTCTCTAAGCACTATGTCCAACCCTGCCCTGCTGCCATTTGACTTTCTCACAGCAGGGCTCATGCTGGTCACCTCTGCTTGGAAGACTGAAGGAGGACAGAGAGGGAGAGATGGTTGCAGAAAAAGTAAGCACTTTGGCTAACTGTTCTCCCCTCCACCCTTTGTGTTGTCCCTCAGTTCATGTTCATTCTGCTTGGCCTGCAGTCAGAGAAAGAGAAAGCATACCAGCACAACCCCTGGGTGAGTCATGTGTCAGTGGAGGAAGGTGGCTTAGAGGGGGAAACACCATCTAAATCAATCCACTCCCCCATCCAGTCTTTCCTCCAGGGTTGGTTTCAGGTTAGAAGAACATGGTCATCAAAGAGCCATCTAGCCATGTAATCTGCTTTGCGTCAGCAACCAACCCGATGGCTCTGGAAAATTTACAAGGACATGAAGGTAGAGGCTTCTTCTGCTGTTTATTCCCAGCACCTAGCATTCAGAGATAGAAAAATGGAAGCTCCAATCTGTCACAGTTAGTAGCCATGCTGAATAGACCAACTCCCTATGAATTCAATAGGCCTTCCTGGATGCCTGCGGTGTCTCCTCTCTCATTCCTTCCCCCACTGAAATTAGGTTTGAAGTAAGTATTTTGTTGTAGTCAATAGAAGAGGTTGAGGTATGTGCTTGTTGTGGTACATGCAGCCCCCAGGAAAGTTTCTCCAAATGTGACCAGAGACTCAAAAAGGCTGGCAATTCCTATTTTGGGATGACTTCCATGACTATACAAGCCTAAAAACCAGAGTTACTTCTGGCAGTTTCAAATAAATATGCATTGGAAGTCAAATTTCTTTTCTTTTTAAATCTTCAGTGTTTACAAACTGCCCAATAACAAAGGTTCTCAGGGTGGTTTTACATGGGAAGAAAAATGAAGCCATAAAATATGAAAATGCAATAAGGAAAAATAATCCAACATACAATAAAAGTAGAAACAGAGAATGATCTTTACACAACAGATCCAAAGAGCACTAAAAATATTTAAGAACAAAAATCCTGGGGGAAAGAAAAAGGCCACAAAGTACGACAGGCCATGAAATTGTGTTGCTTGGCACCTGTTTTGTTGCTGTTTCTTAACCATACATATCAGGGATTAGGGGCATGATCCAAATCTCCCCTTCTTAGATATACCAAAAGGGCATGTCTGTGAAGGGTAGGAAAAGTAGTTGGGGATGGAGGCGGGGGGGGGGGGGTCCTGCCCAGGAAGGTTCCTTTCCCTCAACTCCAATTCATCCCGGAGTTTACAGTCATACACAACTCCCTGTAAGGCTGATCAACACAGCTGGTCTCAGACAAGAAAAAGGGGTAAATGCCCTGCACTGACCATTCCCTTTCATTTTCTGCATTCTATCATGGCTTTTGCCTGCTCTTTGGAGGTAAAGTCACTGAATCTGGATTACGTCCGTAGTTTATGGCTGATGCGCTCTAATAGTGTTTTAAAATAATAATTTAAAGTATTTCATTAAAAGATTCCAGGGCAGTGTACAAAAGTATAAATAAAAACTAATTCGGTCATAATATATAATTACTTTTTAAATAAATAAAAAATCAGCAAAAGATGAAAGCAAATAAAATGCTTCAAAACAAAAGGGCAAAAACAGACAAAAATAATCTAAAAGCAACAGTCTTTTTACATTACTCCTGACATTGTTCATCTGCTTTTAGTTTATTGCATTACTTTCACTTGATTTCTTTCTGAGGCTTGATCTGTAGACGTACATCAGAAAGCACATCCAGCTGGGGCGGAGGTGGTGGGGGAAGCAGCCACCATCTCAAGCCAATGTCCATGCTGTGCGGGCTCATGGAAGTTGTAGCCCAAATCTGGAGGACCCCAGGTTGAAGAAGACTGCCTGGGAGGATGCTTGCTTCCATGAACAGAATCCAGAGTTCTGGCAGCTCTTACTTTCTGCTTTCTCTGACCTGTCAATCCTCTGTTCACTGCCTAGAGCTCTAGCGCAAGTTTTCATGCAATGGCCAAACAACGCCCCTCTATCAGATTTTGCCCCTTTCCCCATTCCTGTAATGTAACCTTTTTGATCATCACCCTCGTCTCTTACTTTTTGTTATGCCAAAACACACCACAAAACTCCAAAGAAACAAGAAAGGATGTTGTCAATAATTCTTTCAAGTCACATAGCAAATACATTTAGAGTCGCCTTCCCCAGAATCTGGAATTACACAGAAGGCAAATGCGTAGCCTCAGGAATTGAGTGTCTGAGGGGGAAATCTCTCATTGCTCCTCAAATTATTGCAAGGGAAAGAATGTACTATCAAGGGCCTTTAAAAGGAGCCTACTGATGTGTGATCAATGTACAATACTTATTACAGCTGGAGAAAGGCCATGTCCATAACTTTAGAACTTGTAGTAGTAGGTAGAAAGAGAAAGGAGGACACAATGAGAGTAGGAGATACAAATTAAGGGGCCCTCAAAATAGAGAGATTTAAGAGGAAGAAAAAAGCCAGTTTTATAGTGGCCAACCCACAGTAAAGACACACAAAGCAGGAACAAAAAGGCATAGGGTGACATTCTCCCTAAGACTTCAACTGTATACTGAACTGAATAAAGGGGTTTGTTTTAGGCTGGTTAAAAGCGGAAAAAGCTGTGTTCAAAGCAGCCCAAACTGGTTCATCAGGCTCCTTCTAACTGCCAAAGACCAGAAAGTTCAGATCTCTGATAGGGATGCAAGCCCTCAGGCACAGCAAAGCATGACATGATATAAATGACACAGTCTCTCAAATAAAAGCTAAGCTAGCACCAAAGGACAGAATCTGTTGAAAGCCATACTATTCTCCCCACTTAATGAATGCCCTTCTTGCACATCTATCTGTAATTCCTCTTCTATATTCAATTCCATCTAAGTCTCTTTTTCCTCACAGTCTAACACCAATGTGTATCACAGTGCTTGCCCCGCCCAATTTTCACTTCCCAAAGCCATCTTACGGCCTTTTCCATCTTCATCTTCACACTATCTCATATTCGGTGGAGGTGGGTGGGGAGAAACTTTTATAATTTTTCTTTTGGCTAGAAGTCATGTTTCCCTTTAAGGAACTAAATGTATCAATGTGCTTGACCCATTCACATGCCCCATTCACAGTGTGGTGGGGCGTCATCTGTACAGTAAAATGAACACATGGGGAAAAGGGATGCAGGGCAAAAATCTCTTTAAAACAACGGAGCACAGCAAAGTGAAGGGGAGGGAGGAAACAGGGTTTTGCTTCCCCTTCCCAGTGTGCCCTTCTTCATGCAAAGACCATACTTCATGTTGGACCATACAACTCTAATCATCCCTGACCACTGGCCTTGATGGCTTGGGCTGATGGGAACTGTAGTCTAAAACGTCTAGAGGGAATCAGGTTGATGAAGGCTGATGTAAAGAATAAATTCACCTCCCACACTTTACATGGGGCAGACAGATGGATAAAATTCTAAATAAAATAAATAACGTATTCCATCACTAATACCAGAGTAAAATTATATTGACTTAAAAAACTTTTTAAATGACTTAGTTGCATTAAACCTAACTTGGAGACAGATGATAGATAGATATTGCTGAATGTCAGTTCTACAATAAATCAGCTTTATTAGCTGCCACAAGTCCAAAAGGGACAGAGGAGGAAAATCCCATGTTCTTAAAGGGCCATAATTATTGCAAATTTATTTGGGTAATTGATAGTTGAGAGCATTTCCTCTTTTTAAGAACACAGACCACTTAAGAGGCAGCATACCTGCACTTTGTGAAGACAAATCCTCCAAAAAGGGGGGGGGGGAATTCCTCATATACATGAACATTTGTTCCTTCTAGTACAGAACAATAGCTCTAGGAATGGGACATGAGTTCAGATACAGCAGGCAAATAAAACACATACAAAATGAGAGAACGACTGCACAGCTCCCTTTAGTTGGCTGTTTTGCAGATACAAGCGTTATCTACTTCTTTGTGACTGAACGTGCAGT
The DNA here is from genome assembly GCF_965113315.1 of Podarcis vaucheri. Classification (NCBI taxonomy): domain Eukaryota; kingdom Metazoa; phylum Chordata; class Lepidosauria; order Squamata; family Lacertidae; genus Podarcis; species Podarcis vaucheri. Next base: position 56,371,900 of record NC_138760.1, on the reverse strand, counting down.
TCCCCCAGCTATGCAACTGCACCATGCTCAGGCACAGGGGCTTAAAAAGCTAGAGGCAGATTATATGCAGATAACCACTTCATTGCAACACTTCATTCTACTGCAGGAACAGGCATGCTGCTGTACTCCTACAAGGATTGCAAGGACCAATTCAGGCTGGCTGAACTGAAATCTGCCTACACAACACTTTATCACAATGTATCACACCCCAGAGATTAGTACACATCATCATCACTGGTGATCCTAAAGGCATTAATGCTTGTTTAGCAGCTTTTCGTACACAAGAAATGGTTTTGTAACGTGGAAAAGTGGCTTTAAAACCACTAAACTTCAAGTGCCTCTAAGCCCAAAGGACAAAGGCAGTTATTCTTCCTACATACAATTCAGAAGAATCAAGAAGGAATTCTAAGCTACTGCTGGACTCAGCATAAAGGGGAACGTTTTCACTGAGAGATACATGCTCATCCCAGAAAAAGTGGGAAAACTTAAGGGCTGTGAATAGGCCGTTTGTCTGGGCAACCAAGTCTGCAAGGGGTGGTGGCTTAGAACATGAATCCAGAGAGATTCTATATGAGTAAATGTTCACTATTGTGGATTAAGAAGCACTGCTGTTTTTTAAGCAGTCACTCTTACTTCCCAGAGAGCCTTTTAGTCTCTGACAAAAAAAAAAAAAAAAAAGCAAGAGACAAAACAGGGCAGTTTACGTACGATGCAACTGGACCAGGGAAAAGTGTGAGGGGAATTTCTGAGCTGTGTGAACCACTACACTGCTTGCTCGCATTAAATTATAATTTGTTTTAACTACATAAAGGCCATGCTTTATGAACGCTCACTGTGCCAAAATTCACTTACCTGAATGCAACAAATTAGTACCCATTCCTTGCTATATGCACTGGAGATTTCATGAGTAGGAACGCATTAGAAATTTCCCCATAGAAACCAATGGAAATCGTCAATTCATTATGCGAACGAAAATTGTTGACTCGTCATGCAAACGGTCACCTAGTGAATGATTTCCAGGGATTGCATTGTGTTCATAAAGTGGGACCTGTGTGTATAGTTAATTATGATGCTCAAACCAGTGCGCTATAATGTGCGCTATTAATCTCTAGTATTAAACTGTGAGATTGACAGAGCCACTTTCTGAACTGCTTGCTTCTGTCAATATGTCATATCGCTCATGCCAGTGGGATACTAACTGTCACATGCCAGGGCCCATGTCACTGTATGCTTCATTTCCAAACATGGGCACCTTGGCAGTTACACACTGCATTGATCTTGAAGGCATTCAGCAGCTGACACATGCAAGTTACTCTACAACAGAAATGGGCTGTTGGTGCAAATGATTCCCTGCTTTGAAAAAATCTTTTAGGAATAGGCTCCCCCCCCCCAACCCCATTAAGTAGTACCTAAACTACTCGGTATCAGTTGTGAAACTTCAAGTATATTTAGGGCTCTCCAGCAATGCTGATTTATGCCACCTTCTTAATGGACAGTTATACAGTTCCTTCACAGCACCACTGCTGCCAACACTGCAGAAGTCCCTTTTTGGGGTTGGTTTGGTTTGTTGTGGGGGCTGGGTGCAGAAGTAAACTAGGGATCTGTATGCTCCCTTCCTGTCACCTTAATCAGTTTGAAGGGTCTCACCACAACTAGCACTTATCATGTATAACAGTTCTGGAATTTGTCTTCCTAACCACAGAGTAGACACGTTATGTGAAGCAGTAACTCAAGTAATGTTCTTCTCCTAACCCATATGATACATATGAACAGTTGCAGCGTGGTGAAAGCAGCAATCTAAATTTTAGAGGAGGAAAGGGAGCAGACAGTGACATTCTAACGTAAAATGGCCTGTCACCACTAAATATTTGGTAGAACATCTCATCTTCTGTCAAGTGACTCTTCTATGCTATTTCATATTGCTTCCTTAATGATTCAGCATTACTAAGTTCTAGGGATGTGATTCTGTCTGCATCAGCAAGGATATACAGGGCTAATGAACCCAACTAGGGGAGTAAGTAAACTTGGGGTTCACCTACACAGTTAAAGGAAACAGATGTGTAACAGGAAAGCAATAATAGGCATCTAATTACAGGCTTGGCAGGATCAACTCAATGTGTATACTGATACATGCAACATGCTCACTAGCAATGGTGGTGTGAAATTGCATTACTCAGCCAATAATATTTAACCTTGCAAAGAAGGAAGGAGACGAGGTCCCAAGAGAAGAGGGTGTCAGTCCCAAACCATGCAATCTGCTGACAAAGGCTGGGGGGGGGGAAGGACTCTGACTGTCACTTTCTAGCTATAAACAGCAATATGGCTTTTGTTGCACAGCCTTCTACCTTGAGTTTAATTTCCTGGGAGGAACTTAGTTGCTTTCACCCCAGCATCCAAAATACTTTCCGAAAGCCACCCAACATGGCACAATTCAGAAGGGTCTCCCAGGTCTGAGACCAATATACTGCCTGGGCGTCCATGATGGCTCTTCCAGTTATCTTATTGGCCATTCAGTACAAAATCACAGCAAGCTTTTGTGTTACAAACCTGCTGAATTATGGTAATGACCTCTAGAGGGGAAATCATACTGTTTAAATCAAGGAGCAAAAAGGAACCGAGCAGAGATTTGCAAAGGCAAATGCACACGCGGATACTTACTAATTGCTCCTGTAAAAGTTGGCTGCGTAAGGTCTTTTGGCACCTTCCTGTAGATGTCAAGCCTGGAAAAACACACATACAAAAATGCTATAAAACAGGTGGAGCATTTCACTATACACAGTCAACAGAGCTGAATGATGCTTAGAATTTTTCCATTAAGTTTTCCAACAACATCATTTCTCATTTTACACCAGAGTGCAAAAAACATCTTTTCACTCAGTTATGTAAGTGAACTAGTTTGCGATTACTACTAGCTAAAGTTTGACGGGAAGGAAACTGAGGGAGAGAGAAGGAGAATTCCTATTCTTTTAACTGTGTCTCACTCTCAACCCTGACTGACCGGAGGAGAGAGACCTGACAATCAATCCCTTTTCCAAGACAGCTCTGGTCTATAGACTGTGTAATAATCTACCACCACCCACCCAGGCAACCCCTATGAAATGTAAGTGTAGCTCTTTGGTTGCTTCCAGGAAGAATTTCAAGCTGAAATGGTAATCAGTGGAAGCTATTAGCCTCTACTGTTTTAAATGGGTCTTGTATATTTTCTTGTTCTGCTGTTTTTAGCAGTATTTTATCCATTGAAAGCCACAGAAATTGATCTATAAACATTGTAACAGTATGGCAGTAGAATGGACAGCTGGAGATAGCTTACTCAATTCATGTTGGTTCCATTTTTAGGTATCAGAAGAGAGCCCTGCATGTGAAAGCACTTCGGTGTGAAGAGTTTAATCAGACTGGAAAAAAGAATCACTTTCAGCCTTCTAAAGGTAAAGGTACCCCTGCCCGAACGGGCCAGTCTTGACAGACTCTGGGGTTTGTGCGCCCATCTCACATCTATTGGCCGGGGGCCAGCGCTGTCCGAAGACACTTCCGGGTCACGTGGCCAGCGTGACAACGCTGCTCTGGCGAGCCAGAGCCGCACACGGAACGCCGTTTACCTTCCCGCTGGTAAGCGGTACCTATTTATCTACTTGCCCCCGGGGGTGCTTTCGAACTGCTAGGTGGGCAGGCGCTGGGACCGAGCAGCGGGAGCGCACCCCGCCGCGGGGATTCGAACTGCCGACCTTTCGATCGGCAAGCCCTAGGCGCTGAGGCTTTAGCCCACAGCGCCACCTTCTAGCACGACACAATTGTATGCATGTGTGGTTCCTTACAAACAGATCACACACACACCAGAGAGACACGAGGACTTTACCACCTCAACAAAGCCTGTAGCATCTGACATTTTCAGAGCTATACATATTTTACAGCCTGATTCATCTTTCCCCTCATTTATAATATTCCTGAACAAAATGGCCCATTTATGGACCCGCAGCTTCCCTGGGAACATCTGGAAAGCACTGTTTACATTCTTTCCACACAGACCACAGCAACAGCAGCATATGATAAAGAGCCCCATAGCAGCTCATGACATCATGGCCTCACAGGCAGAGGAAATAGCTAAACTTCCTGCTCACAGCCCATTAAAACCTCAGCACTGGCGTCGTCTCACTGAAATGACAATAATGCCTTGGCAAACTTGGCAAGGAAGCCAGGAGGAGAAAGAGAGGGGCTTTGGCGTGTAACTAAATAATTGGAAACAGGAAATAGCTCCAGGCTGAAGGCTGTAAAAATAACACTATGTGGATACTATAAAAGGAAGTGTGTTCTTGGAGGGAGAGACAGCCCACTGCTAGATTTTAAAATGTGTTGTCAACATTTCGGGGTTGGGGTGGTTTAATGAGAAGGATGATGCCTTCTCTGGAAATAAGGAAGTTTCTTCTCAGAACTTTTTATTTAAATTGTCTTAAATGACTATCATCTGTAGAATGTCACTGGCAGGGCAGTGGAGGGGAAAACAGATTTAAGGGGGTAAAGACATTATGTTACATGTATTAAGAGAATTCATATATTTATAAAGGATTTTTTTTTAAAAAAAGTAATTAAGTTGACCAGTGGTCTATCTACTTATCTCCACAAGATGCTTGCCAGTCAAGACGCTACTGTACTATTTGGGGCCTACATGGCAAATGTGGCAAGCTAGAAACACCTGCCAGCTATATAGCAATATATTTCTCCTTTTCTTTCACCCTTTTCAGTACAACTGCATTATAAACAGCAGTGTTACCATTTGACATTATTTGTCCTGGGGAAAGTGCTCTTCAATTTCCTCTGCATATGACCCCAGGGAGCACCTAAAACCCATTAGAGCAGGAGTGTCTAACCTCTGGCCCTCCAGATGCTGTTGAACTCCAAATCCCATAGTCCTGCTAGTCAGCCATGTTGTTTGTGCTGGAAGCTCACCACTTGGGAGGAAAACCAGCATTGATATTGAGAAAGAACTGACACCTTGTGGAGCGGCGAATCTGTGACACTCATGGTCAGAGCTGAGAATCAAACTTTTCTAAGACTAATACCCTCATCACTATTCTAACCTAGAGCAACTCTCAAACTTTGCACCAAGGAATACCCATCTGCCACAAAGAAATAAATTCGTGAAATAATTTTGCTGGATGCTATGAACTCAAAGCAGCCATTCACAGTGGACAGTGCCTGCTGGGAGTCTGCATGACTTATTGCTCTGGCCTTGCCTCCTTCTAATTAGCCTCCACAGAGACCAGGCAACTCTAAGTCCCACTATCTGCCTAATCACATCAGATCATGACAGAACTCCCCAATGGAGGCTGCTTTATGCAATGCTGCATGCGTTACTGCTCTGGCTCTGCCACCTTCCAATCAGAAAAAAAAATGCCCAGGACAGTGGCTCAGGCAGAAACAAAGGCAATTGATTCCTCTGAAATCAAGTATATCTTGATCTTAAAATCTACCCTTGGCAAGTGCAACAAAAGGTGGCATTGTTGAAAGCTTCTATTCATGGTTCCAACCAGCCAGATATGCCCTTTTTCCAGGATATGCCATTCCCTTCTGCTTTGACCAGTTTTCAGATCCTGTACCCCTCCCAACAGTCATCCTACTGTGTCCACTGTTTTTATCCTTTATGGGGCCGTCCACCCCCCAATCTATAGTTTTTTTGTACTTCTGCAAACCTTGGGGTCAGGTCTATGCTTGGGCTGCTAGCAAACACCTCAGCTTGCTAAATCTGGTAGAATGCTGCAATGTGATCAGCAACACGCCTCTCAAAGATGTACATGGCCTCCACCTCTTAAGGAAAGTGATGCACAACCCGCTCACTAGGGCATACCTCCAGCACAGAGGTAGGAGAGCAGCAGAGGCAAGGGTAGCAGCTTTCAGAAACAAAAGGGGCGCAGGTTTGTGCGTATGCCACACAGTCGAAGCATTCTGAGCACAGCCTGCCACTTAATTGCCTCTCAGGGTCGTTTTTCTCTCCATACACAAGTGAATCATTCTGGTGGTGAGTCACTGAAGAGAAATGAAATTCCTTAGCCACCTACACTCCACAAGTTCTCAAACAAAGCTGAGGTGTGTGTTCAGGGGGGTGGACAGGGATGGAGATGGGAAAAAAATTTAACAGATAAATTTACAAAAATGTGCAGTTGTTCGCTGAACTACAGGAGAGGGAAAGTTTTCACTGTGGTATATTCAGTCTATTAGTTTGAACCACAGGTTTCCTCTACCCACAACCACAATCACACTGTGTTATATTGCACAAAGCACTCTAGAACTGAGAGGCACTTCAGGTATAAGCAAAATATTGTTAAACACAGAAACCAAACAGATGAAAAAAGTGAACAAAGAACAAGTTGAATCCACAGCTATTATTTTTTAAACAACCAGGGATAAGAACTGGATGTTTGGATTTGTTCTTTTCTTATTCTTTTTGCATGGAGTGGATGGGCATTGGAAGAAAGCCCCCGTTTGTAACAAAGAAGCCTTTCTTCCAGTGCAGATAGCAGGTATAGAGGCCCAAATCCAGATCAGAATCACAGCAAGAAGCAAATGGTTAACACCCCCCTACTCCCCAGAGTCCTGATATGGTTCATGAGCCTCCCAAGTCTGCTATGTACTTTTTAAAGCTATCTAAACAATGAATGGCACCTCATCTAGTTTGGGCCTTACAGTATGTAAGAGATGGAATATACAGTCAGAGCAAGGCATATTTCCTCTTCCACAACTGTCCAAGCTAAGGATAAAAAATTCAGGTGTAAATTAGCTGACACCCATTTACAACATGCCCACTTAGGGCTAGTTCTCACATGCAACAGATGAGGAGTGTGGCTGCCCCTGTTCTGTGAAACAACATTCCTGCCAAGATATGATGGAAGCCCACTATCTGTCATTTCCAGAAATGGCTGAAGGTATTTTTGTTCAGACAGGCTTTGCCAGCTGGATAAATGGATCTCATGCCTACTTGTCAGGGTTGTAGACTTGTTTTAAATGTGTCTTTTAACTGTTTTTAATCACTTTATATGTAGCTAACCTTCAGACAGTGGTTTAGGAAGTAAATAATAAAATTGATGATGATAATAATAATGATGATGATGATGATGATGATAATGGGCAAGCATGACACTATGAGAGAACGAAGCAGAACTTTATATAAGTGAACAACATCAAGTCTGAAACTAATTCAAAACATTATGTTCAGGAAATCTATTCAAATTTGGGGGCAAATACACTGAACCGGTTCTTTACAGGAACCACTGAATGGAACCAGAAGAGAAATACCAATGCTTATGCATTTGAAGGTCATTGCAATCCAATCCAACAAGAATTTTTCAATCCTAGCCTCCAGCCTCAAATATACAGTGGTACCTTGGTTTGCATACATCTTGGTTTGCATACACTTTCATTTACAAACACGTCAAACCAGGAAGTGCGTGTCCCGGTTTGGAACATTTTTTTGAATTACAACCCAAATTTTTTTAGATTACGAACAAAAAAATTTTGGAGGCTCCATTGGCAAAAGCGCACCTTGGGTTAAAGCTTGTTTTGGTTTACAAATGGACCTCCGGAACGGATTATGGTTATAAACCAAGGTACCACTGTACTGGCTAAAAGAGGGATTGCCCCGCTCCCCGCCTTCTGGAAATTTCTATTACTTAAAGATATTTCATTCACAGGGAGCTGAGAAGTAGGGAAATAGGACTGTTACATTTTCTGAAAAGGCTCACAAAAAGACTACATTTTTTCCACACTGCAAATCCAGTTATGTACCTAGAAAGCAAAATACTGATGCCCAACATTCCGGGTGTCAATGCATAGTTCAAGCTACATACTCCAGAATGCCCAGTAAAGCTACACTAGGAGATTGTTTCGGCCAAAGGATGCATTTCTTGCCAGCATTGGGGTGGGGTGTGTGGGGAGGAGGGAGGATATGCACAGACAAGGGGCATACTTTGGTCAACAAGACATATGAACTGGTTCAAGTTAGGCCCATGTCCACATGACAAATGGAGCTATGTTAACCACAACTGGGTTAAAAAAACAGCTGCCCGGGACAACACTAAATGTGTGTGTAATCTCATCTCACAGAAGATTACACTACATGATGCCTGAAAGAAGACTGATTTTTAATTTAAAGACACTTAATTAAAATATACCACACACAATTAAAGATATTCAATTGAATGAGCAGGAGTCAACGAGACCCCCAACTCTCTGCAGCACATTTTGGGGGTGTGCAGGGGGCTGCAAGGGGAGGAAAAGAAGGAGAAGTCTGCTTCTACAAGCAGACCGACATGGTTGAATGTCACTCTGAAAATTGTTTTTTTTTGTTTAAAAATCTGACAAGTGTTGACAAACGAAATAATTTGAGTTTAACACTGCTTGGTGAATAGTCAATACAACTATTATACATTGTTATTATACATACGTTTATCCTTTAACATAATCACAACTACCTGAATTTATTGCATTTCACTTTGCCTCTGACCTCACAGGTAACATATTTATTTCCCAGCACCAGGGACAGGAAAGCTGTGACTCTCCAGACTATTACTGCCGTCATCCTGGACCGTGGGCCATGCTAGCTAGGGCTGATGGGAGTTGAGAGCCCCAGAGATTCTCCACCCCATCCATCTGATAACATTCCACATATCTGATGAAGTGGCTCTAAGCCACAAAAACGTCACAAGACTTTTATGATGCACTGTTATTAATGCTAAATTCTCTCATCCTTCAGCAAATTATGTCCCTCTCTCTCTCTCTCTCTCTCTCTCTCTCTCTCTCTCTCTCTCTCTCACACACACACACACACACACACACACACACAACACACCTCATTACAGAAGAAAATACAACTTTGCCAACTCCTGAATAAAAAATAGGAACTGAGTCACTCAGTTATTGGCTCTGCGGATACCTTTCTGCAGTGCACCTGCTCTCAACATAATGCAGTGTGGGTTGATATGGAGGAGGTTTGATATGGGTGAATGGGTGAATGGCCCTGCATTGTGCCATATGTTTGGGGGGGCTGCCTATTGAACATTGTCAATTCTGAGCCTCTGGTTCTATTAAAAGATCCTTTCAAACACAGTAAATTATGCCCTTCAGTGATTTTTAGCTTATTAAGCAAGCTAAAACTGAAGCCAAGCATTCATTTTTCACACTATATAAGGCCAGCCAGTTGAAGAGACTGGAAAATGAAATTAAAATAGCAAGATGCATAAAAAGGGCATTCTCTGTAGCCGTATGACGGTATAGGAATAGGAAAGACTGGATATAGAGAGCTTCTTGTTGCTATTTTTTAAAAAGCAGTTCCTAAAAGGCTATTCTACTACAGTCCAAAATAAATAAATAAACTTTTGACCTTTCAGCCTCATTATCTATACTAGCTCACCATGTAACAATGCTTTTGGAAAGGATATTGGGAGGTACCTGCAAACTTCCTTCCTCCAATGTCAATATCTTTAGTTATGAAAACTAATGAAAGTTCTCATGATATATCTGAGAATATACGCAGGAAAGGCCAATGCTTTTACAAATTCAATCTCACAGCTATTTTCTTTACCCAGCACACAAATCCAGGGGTGGAAATGCAGGGAAGCAGGAGAGAATCCATACAGGGAAGTCAAGACTGTAGTACATGGTGCGTGCATAAATCCATACTATTAGTTCACAAAACAAGGGATTCTGATCTGGGAATTCGCACGATTTGACCTGCAGATCTATCCCCCATCCCCAAATCCCAAATATAGGGCTCCTGTTACTCCATGATCCAGTTATAGGATTCTGCACATATTCAAGGGCATTCACTGTTTTCCATTTTATTCTGATGAAACAGGGGTATAGAACTGGATCCAGCCAACAGGATTGTCAATCACACAATGATACAACAATGCCAGGTGACTCATTTTCCTTTAGCTACACAGTTTGAAATCAACTGTTGTGGTCAAAGGCACAACTCTTTGCAAGCACCAATGATAAGATCATTATCTATACTTGCAAAGTAAGGAAGCACCCAAAAGGCACCATCAACAAAGAAGGCCTGCTTGCACAGGAACAATCTGGAACTCATTTTAAGCTCCTAGTTGTTCCTTTGGGGCCACATCCTTACCTGCCTTGCACCTGACACCACATATGTCAGGTGCAGGGCAAGTTGGCAAAGGGGAGGTGGTTTTTTTGGGGGGGGGCTTATATTGGAGCTAGTTAGGCCAATGGAACAGGAGGTTCCTCACCCCTGAGCTAAGCCACAGCACTGAAAACAGGTTCCGAGGCTAAGCAAATTAAACCCACCCAACCCTTCAATACCTTTTAGGAAAGGACAACATTTAATCACACCCATCAAGCATGTTGAGAAGCGTATTATTTAATAACGAGCGAGTTCCAACTTTTCCTTGGGTCACTGCTCTGAAACAATGACCACAGGATAATTTATCTTTGCTTCTTTAGTAATGCTAGGTCACAGGCACTCAAATCCTAAACAGTTAGAACAGCCAGAAACAATACCATGGGCCTGGCAAGAGCACCACGTTCTCTCAGAGAGATGGCTAGATTACTCAAGCTTAAAATAAAACCATAAAAGGTTCCTCTCCTATGCACTCTACAGAAGGTAACATCTATCAACCTTTTACCCCATGGTGGTTGCTAGCACTCTTACTGGATGGATTTGCAAGGTAGCATGGCCATGCTTAAATTTGCCTTGCCATGTAGCTAGATGCACCAAACAAATAGCTCTGTATGGAGCTGCATGCATGATCTGTAAATGTACCTGTAATCCTAAGTGGAAGCTACCAAGCTTGGAACATCCCTTTGGATGACTTGGATCAGAGACATGGTTTTTTCTAGAGGCTGCAGGTGCCAATCCCTGATGGGAAAAGACTTACTAGATGTGCAACATCTATGCACCTCTCTAGGAGACATGCTGCTGTCAACTCTACCCACATTGCTGTTCAAAGACTCTATCGTTCTGTGCGGCCACTCAAGAGTCTGTGCTGTCACTTGGTCCTATCATTTGCCAGAGTTTCCCCCTCACTGGATATCAAAGTATCTTAAATTATGTCTACAAAGGAATCTTTTCATCCATCTTGGATCTTATGCCCCTTTCCAAGCTAGTGTGCGCTCTGTGTTGAGAAGAGCCAGGAAGCTTGGTAGGCTGGACTTAGCACAGGTAATGTCTACCTGGTGACCCTGTAGTGCCAGGAAATGCCAAGAATGCAGAATGAAAAGTGATGGTAATGAGTATTGGCAATTACCAACTAAAAGCTGCTTGTTAATACCACAATATAGCAGGGATAGGAGAGAAGACCCTTGGAAGAGCAACACCTTTGTCTTAACTCACTGATAATCCAACATTATTGCAAGAACTGAATGGTCCTCCCTGAGCTGCCATCAGCTATCTTTTTCTGGCTCCCATTAGACAGCCTACTGAATAGCCTCTTAAAAGTCCAATACCTTATAACGTTTGCTTCTGAGGTTGCATTTGACCTCACTGCAGACACAGGAATGGTCACTTGGCTCATGAGGTCATTCTGACATTAAAAGCATATATTGGTCATAGGCCAATGAGGTTATTTTCTTCCCACCATCACTGAACTCTTCTTATGGGCGGGGAGACAGGGCACAGCCAAGTCCATCAATCCTCTCTAGGAAGTGAGATGAGTTACAGGCAAGACCAACTAACCTGTGTTGTGCTGGTCTAGCTTCCTCCAGAGTTCCAATATGGATGTTCAGTTTGTGTAACTAATTCCCCAATACTTCAATCACTTGAAGACCTTGACATTCTAGCTTCCAAATTTAAAACTTTGGCAGGTTTGAAATAGTTTTCCAAGGAGCCACCAGATGATAATTACTCATCTCCTCCCAAATAGAGCAGTGGGGAGCCCTCCTTAATTTTAACTCCCCGCCCCCAGCACACACTAAAAGTGCAACATTTGTTATTCAGATTACACAGAACACACAAAGTTATTTATTATCTTAAAATATTCCCTTTATTTTTTCACACATCCCCAAGATGACTTTCTAAAGTGAGTCATACAGGAGAAATCAAACTGTGGCATCAGCTACAGCAAAAAAAAAACTCATTTACAAGCAGAAGCCTACTTGGATAGCTTCTGTCTTACGACTTAGCACTTAATTATTGTTACAAACAATGTGCAACAGCACAATGACCAATATTAAGAAAGAAGAAGTTGCTGTTCTAGGTTTAAAGGACCAAGATAATTTCGCAGTTTTACAGAATCCACTGCCACTTTTTCTATTTCAGACCTTCACACAAAAGCCAACAAAATTGGATAACAAATCCTGCCTAGTGTGTCTGTAGTTGTGCTTTTATGTGCTTGATTGACTGATTGTTCTTCTTGTTGTTTAGAATCAAACAGAAGCAGGCCACATAATTCAGCCAACCCCTTCCACATCCTAGTCCAAAGGAATAAAGGAAAAGGGGAGGAGTGGGTTAAAAAGTCACAGTTCATTTTTAAAATCATGTGCTGAGTACAGAAGAAGAAAAAAGGACAAAAACAACAGGGAGCGTTGCTACTTTAAAAACTTAACAAATTTTATTTATGCCACCTGGTGCCGTCTAGTCCATGGAAGATTATGCCATAATAAGCATGTTAGCCTTTTAAGCTGCCACAAGACACTTTGTGATTTTTGCCACCCAAGACTAACACTTCTGGAATAAGGGGCAGAAAGATCATTTCAAGATTTTTTGAAGGTTTAAAAGGACTTACGGCATCACATAGGTCGAGAGGAGGGGGGGGGAGAATATTTTATTCCAAATTGCCCTGTCACACTTTTTTATATAATGCTGCTCTGCCAGTTTTTTTTGTGTAGACAATGATGGGTCAGAATTTGCAGAAGATGCCAACATATTTCACACTGCTGTTTCATTTCCTTTTAAAAGAGTGACATTTAAAACATATTTTTCTTCAACTGAAGGGAAGAGTTTTTTCGGAGTTCTAGAAACTGTCCAATTCCATTGGCCAATTATATCTAATCCAATACACCTAAGGAAAAAGATGGAGAAGGGCCACAGTTCGGTGGTAAACTGTATGTTTTGTATACAGAAGACCCCAGGTTCAACCCACATCATCTTAGGGAAGTTTTCAATGTGTGATGTTTTATTCCGTTTTTCATCTGTTGGCCAGAGTGGCTGGAGAAACCCAGTCAGATGGGTGGGGTAGAAATAAATTATCATCATTATCATCATCATCTTCAGAGACAGTTGAGAAAAATGCCTGAAGTCCTGAGAGCCACAGCCAGTTTGTGTAGACAGGATGGCACAAGGGTCTGAGCACGATGGACCACTGATTCGACAGTATAAAGAGTTTCCAATGAGATAGACATTTTGGATTTTCTAGCTTTATTGCATTTATATCCCACCTGTACTCCAAGGAGCTCTGTGTGGCGTACATAGTTCTCTTCTCCCCATTTTATGCTCACAAAAACTCTTTGTGTGTTAAGTTAGGCTGAGAGCGAGTAATTGTCCCAGTGAGCTTCATGGCTGAGTGGGGATTTGAACCCTGGTCTCCCAGGTCCTAATCCAGCACTCTAACCACTACACCACACTGTCACATAGAGCTACAACTCAAAAAGCCAGAACATAAGGGCCAAAGTACTCTTTCATGATGCTCTGCATTGTGAAGCACATTCCAGTGTTGCTTATCACACGGGTAAATACAGGCACAGTTGTAGGCCCCTCTCCTCCTCACCTTGCCAGTACTATGCAAAAACACCAGAATCATTTATATTTTATACAAATAATTGTATTTATACACTATAATAATACCGCTTGAAATAGCAAATGTAACCTAAAACAAAGTAAATGAGGCAGCTTTAATGAAATACTTCATTATGCAGCAGGACTCCATTACTTTATAGCTGTAGAGTGAAGGGAAAGAGCCACAGGGGACACCAATACTCTCCCTGTTCTCTTTACCGCATCTTGCTCACTTAGTTCATTTTGTGTGGGTGGGAGCAGAGAGCACAATGCCACAGAACTCCACCACAGAATTGTGAAAACTTGTGGACAATGCAGCAGAGCAACAGGAATACTCTCCCAAAACAGCAAGCCAAAAGTTCCCGTCAGTTACCACAAATACCAGGGCCAGCCCAAGACATTTTTCTGCCTGAGGCAGAAGACAAGATGGTGCCCTGAGCCCCACCCCTCCATTTCATGCACAGAAGCTGAATGGACTGGCAGTTGAATCTTACATCAACACTGGCAACGGTATGGCATCCTCCAGTGCGCCTGAGGGAAGTAGGCTCGTTCAGGCCTGTGGCACTGATCTCTGACAGAGAGGAATCGCCAGGAGCTCAAGAGGCGAGGGAAAGGGGCTGTGGCTGCTGCCACTCCCAATATCTACTTCCTGAGATGAATTGCTTCTAGCGGAATGGCCAGTCCTGCCCATTGGTAAGCACTAATGAACCTTCATAGTTTTGTTATACATTTTGAAGCCAGCTAAACCTCCATAACTGCATCATGAACTGTGTGAGGAAAGTACAAGTGACGCAATTTTTTTCCTTTGCAGAAGCAATAACAATACATACTTAACACCTGTATAGCAATTTCAAACATTCAAAGCACTTCACACACATTATCTAGTTGTAGTCTTTGCGGCACCCCTGTAATGTAAGCCAGTATCATTCTTGCCCATACTGCAGATGGCAGGGGACTGTGGCTGAGACCAGAGTGATTTACCTAAGGTTAACCAGGGAGTTCATAGCAGAGGCACAATTCAAACCAAGGCCTTCCCAGTTCATAGCTCAGTCTCTTAGCCACTATGCTACACTGCAGGAAAGGTGTGTAAATATTACTGTCCCATAATGCAATCTTTCTCCATAGGTATGACTCATGTAAGAATGGGAAAAAAACAAAAACAAAGGAAGTTATTCTCCAAAACTTGAACATGAATCTTTATGAAGCTGACCAAACACCTATTCTAAGCAGGATGAATAAAGTGTTTGTTTTAAATGCCTACTGATTATTAAGTGACTAAGGGATTAGCATCTGTCAAACAGATAAAATGAAGATAAGCACACTCTTCCAGTGTCCTGTACTCTTCTGGCTGTTAACTTACTGGTTGGCCACACTTGGAACTGAAGAACAGGAACACCAATCAGAACCAATCTGCTCCTCCCTTTTAATTCCAGTTTCAAAAGCTAATTGAAATTAAGCAGAGGAAGTTTCTCAAGAGAGGAGGAGAGCAGGCAGCCAGCAAACAAGGATGTAGCACTATTTGGGACGTGCATATTCATCTCATTAAGCAGAACAGAACACCAATGAGGTACTCACTCAGGAAGAGTACAGGAGGCTAAAATGCTGGGGTTACTGAGTTGCCTAGCTGAAAAACAGAAGGTTATATTCAAATGCAAACCCTTGAGTCATCTCCCTAGCTAAACAAAATGCAATCTATGTGCCAGTCATGAGCCCATTTATTGTTATCACAGGAGAGGCACATCTATGGAGGAGTCTCCTATGATCCCAGAAATTAGGAAAGCAGTCCCCTGCCACACACCAAAAAAGGCACAAAAGTTACTGGGGTTTCCGGTGTCCATTCTTGGTGTGAACTAACCTGTGCAACTCCAGACCTTCGATCTTACTGGCTTCCTATGCAAACTGGTGGCCGTATCACTGTAAGCTGCAAACAAGTGCCATGCTACTTGAAAAAGACTACATGTGCGCTGAAAAGGTCCAGGGAACGTTTTCTAAGAAAATGCTTGAAAGGGATTGCATCCTAAATAGATGCAATCTGCAAAGCACTAGCTGGCTTTTTTTAGCAGGACAAAATGCAGACACCTATTCATCGTGGTTGAAGACTGCGCTTTGCATAAGTTTGTGGAACTATATCCAAAATCATTTTATAACAGAAAAAAAAATCCTCACTCTGTTACATGTCATGGGAATTCTTGTTTTGAAAAACACATGCCAACTATTATTACACTTTATCTACTGTGTTCGTTCAGTTTCACTAATTTGGAGGTTTGGCTAGAATAGTATGTGGGAATGCATGTATGTGTGTGCATGCACTGAACATGTATACTGAAGATTTGCTCTGAACCTTTTGCAGGCATGTCCGATAAGCCTCTCTGATGGCTTTATCAAAATATTTCCCAGGCTTACTACAGAGTTAAAGTGGCCTGGACAATGTGTGAAAAACCACATTAGACAAATCTGACTTTCCAAGCTAAGTTTGTAGATTCAACTTGCGCTTAATGCCAAAAGCCTGTCCTTTCTATTGGGCAGCAAGAGTCTAAAAGCAAATAAATAATATATGCATGATGTTGAATTCCCCTCCTCTTTAAGCCAGCCAGCGACTTGGTTACATCATCAGAGAGGAAAATATATTCAAGTAACAGGAGAAATATGTTCAAGTAATAGAAGTGGTATTCAAGGAGACCGACCCATTTTTGGACTGAAACCTAAAAAAGTCAGTGCAAGAGAAGCAATGAATGAATCCGATGCACGATAATATTTCCCTATTGGCTCTTTAAAATGCAGATTGCAGAGCAAGAGGCACCACTGCTCACCTACATCCTGTGCAATCTTGACATCACCTGATTCTCACTATACTAACTGAAGGTAGCTGCGCAACTCAAGTCCACACCACATTGAAATAGAAACAAAGGCACCTATTTTGATCTACTATTTTGATATATATTAATAACAAATAATAGAGCGGGGGGAAGGAGGCAGAGAAAGGAACGATGAAGGATGTAAGAAAAATTCTTTCTAGCACAGCTTGTGAGGGCAGCAAGCACCACAAGTACAGTGGTACCTCAGGTTAAGTACTTAATTCATTCCGGAGGTCCGTTCTTAACCTGAAACTGTTCTTCACCTGAAGCACCACTTTAGCTAATGGGGCCTCCCGCTGTCGCCACACCGCTGGAGCACGATTTCTGTTCTCATCCTGAAGCAAAGTTCTTAACCTGAAGCACTATTTCTGAGTTAGCGGAGTCTGTAACCTGAAACGTATGTAACCTGAGGTACCACTGTATGTGGGAAAGGTCCTTTACACCAGATATGGGTCAAGACTTTGCATGAGGAAGGACTGGTGGTTTACTAATCAAAAAAATATTTCTCTGAGAGATAGAAGTAAATTTCCTAGGCTGCCTTGTTGGTACAATTGTAAACATCCATAATTTGCCATAGTAATTTCTACAATGACTTGGATCCTAAGATCCTACATATGGGAAGAGGTAATTTTCATTGGTAGTTCCTTCCTCCTTGCAGCTCCCTTTGCTTCTGTAAAATGTGTTTTGGAGGGTTGGGGAACCCTCTGGGACAGAATAGGGAGCTGTGCTGAGACTGGCAGCGGGGTATGGAATCAGGAAATCACATTTCCCTCTCTTCTGCCAGCCAGGCCTGTGCAGGAGTGGGGTACAATTGCACCAGGCCTCAGATGGCTAAGCTGGCGCGGCGGGGGGGGGCGGCTACCAGGGGCCTGCCGGACTTACTCTGTCATGTCAAGAAAGCCCAGCCTCCACAGGCCTGCTGTCAGCACATCTCTGTCAATTAGGGCCCCTTCCTTTAATGGAAAGAGCCCGTTCTGGCAGGAGCAGGGGAACTCACAATCAAGGTCAACAGATTATCTTTGTGTCATAATTATGATATATGACCAGTCAGATATTTCCCACCATGATATGAAGTTTTATGTTTGTTTGTTTGTTTTTAAGAGAAAAGTAGGATTTTAATTCAGTGTGTTTTGATAAGAGTGCCACTGATTCAGTTTTGAATTAAACTGTAAATTAAACTTCTACCGGTTTGCATTAAAATCAGATTTCTTTAATTAAAAATTTAAAATCCAATTTTTTAAAAAATTAAGTCTTTTTTATTAGAAACTAGGCAATTTTTAATCCAAATTTGCAATTGTTTATCTAGTTTCCATACCTTTAACATTGTGTAAGCCACTGTCCCTCAATTCATACTTATATTAGCAAATTCACTTTGTGTTCTGTGAGCTGCCATTTATGACTGCCACTAGAAATCCTTCCCAATCAAATACCTGGTATTGCCTGAAAAGGACAAAGGGACCCTTCAGCAGTACAATCTGCCCCATGTGGTCTAGCATGCTCTGTAATAGAATACTGGCTTCTCATACAGGTACAGTGGTACCTTGGTTTATGAACTTAATCCATTGCGGAAGTCTGTTCTTAAACCAAAGTGTTCTTAAAGCAAGGCATGCTTTTCCATAGCAGCGCGGGACTCAATTTACAAATGGAACACACTCAACAGGAAGCGGAACATGTTCTTATTCCAAGACAAAGTTCACAAACCAAAACACCTACTTACAGGTTTGCAGAGTTCTTAATCCAAGTTGTTCATAAACTAAGCTGTTCTTAAACCAAGGTACCACTGTACATGTGAAGATATCCTGAAGCTCATGATCTACACTTTGCAATTAAGAAAGATTTCTTGAATTGTGCTTGTGCCAAATTTCTAACTAATGGAGAAAGATCTCAATAATTTTGATATTCCCACAAGGTAGTCAAAAACATTTCATATTAAACCTACCTGCTGCCTTCCCAGTCAATTCCTTCCTTCCTCTGATGAAACAGAACCAGAGCCTACAAAAGCTCATGGCATAATATTCTAGTCAATCTGATTTTAGGAAATTGTTTAGTAAATAATATTGTGTGAAACATCATTCTTTTCAAGGTTTAAGTGGCAAGTCATTTGCAAAGATATGTTAATATATATTTTTATTTATTAGATTTATATACCGCCCTTCATCTCAGGGTGCTCCACAAGATAAAAATACAAGCTAAAAGCACAAATAAGTAGTTAAAACAGAAACAACAGAACAATAACCCCCTCTCCCACCAAGACATTTAAAAGGCTGTAGAACAATAATCAGCCCAATGCTTGGTTGAAGAGCAATGTTTTGCCTGGAGCCTAAAATATATATAATGAAGGCGCCAGACAAACCTTGCTGGGGAGAGCATTCCACAAATAGAGGGCCACTGCAGAAAAGGCCCATTAGGTAACATTTTCTCCCAGCAGTCACATATTCCCTTAGCAACTTACCCAAGTACTGCTTATTTCTGGTAAAGATAGGATATTGAGGAGATGCTGAGTTATACAGCAACATTCTGGGATGTACTATATGAGGAGAAAGCACTACAAAAATATTTCTAAGTATCTCCTTAATAAGGACAGATGACATCACAAACCCTATTTAAATCATACTGCGCACAGTGCAGTCTGGGCACTAAAATACCACATGTGGAATACAACAATATTTTATGTTTGTACGGCATTACCTCAAGTCAACCACAACACCTGGCTTTCAGACATATTTATAACCCAATTTTCCAGCCAGAGTCATCCACATTTTGCAGAGCTACGAAGAGAGAAAGACAGTTGCTCTTGTTAAGTTCTTACTAACCAGCCACAAAAAATTACTACAGACTTCCTAAGTCCAGATTTCTATTTTATTATATAGAGGCTTTTGCCAAATTAACATCAACCTGAGATTAGAATTGGGTCACATAAGCTTATATAATACATTTTATAAGGGCTCTCAAATTTTAATTTCAGAGTAACTGCCTTAAGTCCAATGGTAAGGAAAACAAGTCAAAAGTTCAAAAATCCTTTTCACTTAAGAGCTAAAATACGAGGTTTTGTGTGCAGTGAATCTCAGTAATTCCATTAGGTTTATGCAAATGTAGAGACCTTTATAGAACCCACTGATAGTGTAAAATGGTTTCTCATCCGCTACTTCCAGTACACACGTATTACTAGCTACAAAACTAAATTTTAAAATTTAATCCAAAAAGTTAGCATATACTGTATTTCATATATTTTGACTTTCTTGTGCACTTGAGCAAGCAAATTAAAAGATTCTTCTCTTCATCATTAAAACTGACACCTTTGTAATGAATTTCTGTTACTTTACCAAGAAGCTATCTCAGGTCACCAGTTTGCTCGCCAAACTCAGAGTGCTGGTCACTAATCAAAGCAACTGTTTAGAAAACCGTTTTAGAAGCAAAGTAAAATTAGCAACACAGTCATGGCAAAATTATTCTTACACATTGCCGTTCAATGGATAAGATCATCATTAATACACATTTTGCTATTTTCCATGAGCAAACACAGATGCCTATATATAATCTGCTCATCATTCACACTCACCTTCACCCATAGCCTCCACCGCTCCTACCTACGTTCAGGAGATGCTACCACAAGCAGGTTGCCCTTGAACAATGATATCACAGACGTGGTAATGTCAAAAGTGAGAATTACAGCTTTACAGTCCCCCACCCCATCCCCATCTCCCTTTTTTGTGTTATATTCCTACATTGCAGGGAGCTGGACTAGATGACTTTCGGGGTCACTTCCAACTCTACAATTCTATATTTAGTAGAAAATATGGTCAGTTAGCACCAGATGAGTAGGACATACCTCCCAGGATAGGGACATCCAATAAGGGGGTGGGGGGAATAGATGGAGCTTTAGCCATCTTTTTCCAGATCTAAAACGCCTCAGGTGCTTTAGCCTTTTTTTGTAGGTTAGACACTTCAACCCCATGATAGTTTTGGCTGTCCTTTTCCACACCCTTTCCAGCTCTATAAGATCCATTTTGACTTTGGGTACCCATACAAAAAGCTGCTGTAGCATCATAAGCCCTTGCAAAGGGAAGGAACTTGAGGCCTAGAAGCCTAATGAAGCCCCTCTATCTGGCGCTCGGGACTCTCTCCACGCCACACTCCCCCACCAGCCCTCCTCCATGCCCTCAGGTGCTTTTTACCTAGCTGGAATGTGTCCTTGTGCACTTTGCTTGCCCAAACAGAGGATGGAGGAACTTCTTGGAATGAAGTCTACTGGAAAAGGTTAAAGGGCCACATCTGTCGTCACACCCACTTTTGCCTCTAAACCCATCCATCACTAGCATGCAGCCCTTGGGCTAGAAAAGGTTTCTCCCATCCCTGTTGCATGATGTAAATGGTCAGAAATTGCTCTGATTGAAGTTACATTTATAAGTGACCACCAGGTATTTACCATTGTCACTAGGTGCTAGAAAATGCCAGAGCATTAATATCAGTTGGTCTGCTAAACAAGGAGTTTACACAGGCTGTATCTCCTATCTCTTGTTTATTATAAAAAATACACCTACTGCCGCATAGCCTCAGGACTAACATTATGTTCCACATGGAAAGACTATACAAACATCTTTACAGAACCAATTTAGCACATAATTTTGCTCATAAACTGCCCTGCTTTATCACGGCCCATGTAAGGCTTATGGGAAGAACAAGCAGTACAAGTTATCAAATCAGTAGACGAATCCAGTTCTCCAGAAAAGCCATTTCTTATACATTTCAATACTTAACATACTTCCATGAATATAGGTCCCACTGGACACAAATGAGGATTGATTCTGAATAGACATGTATAGGATTGCACTGTCAAATACTTATTTTCCCCAATAGCCAATTATATGAGATCTATATACACTAGCAAATGATTAAGTGTCAATGTCTTTTTTTTGGGGGGGGGGAGGACTCATAGAAAAAAAATCAAGAAAGAAGCAATGGAAGAAGCACTGAGTCAGCCACCAGATAACTAACACAGAGCAGCAAACCAATATTTCAAGGGCAGGCCATCATGGAATCTGCTATCAGAAAGTAATAGAAATTGGCAGGAAAGGGAATCTTATCTATCCACGTATGCCACCTTCTCTAACCTGGTGCCTTCCAGAAATTCTGGACTTAAAACTCTCGTCAATCACCCCAGTCCAGCACTGTCTCAGGCAGTTGACAACTATAGCCCAAACATCTGGCAGGTAGCAGGTTGGAGAAGACTACATTGGAGGAAGAAGCAAACTGCACACCCCAGTACATCAATACGTAATTTAAAATTCACATCTTAGTGTTGCCTGTGTAGAGACTCCACTCTTAAGGCTTGCAGCTCTGGTTCTTTACTTGGCGCATTTGCAGACGGGTTATTCCTTTAATGAGGGATATTTATGGAGTGTGGGGGAGTATTTCTACTGCATGTTCACTGTTTGTCTAGCTGCTGGGAACAGAACTGGACTATTTAGGCCCACAGATATTACATTCCGGGCCACATATCGTTTTGGGCAACTTATGAAAGAAATGAGGTAGCAATAAGGTTCTTGCAGCAGCTTAAAAGACCTGACTTCCAAGTAACCAAGCATGGAGGAAAACAGATATTTGCTATCTCTAAAGGTAAACTAAAGTAGCAATGCTGCACACAATTTCACAACAATAAACCCCACTGAATACAGCAGAGCTTACTTCCGTGCCCAGGTTTGTGCAGCTAAGCACTAAATAGGAAGCTCTATCTAACAGATTAAAAGAAAATTGGTGGCAGGAGGGACAAGTCTGGAACCAGGAGGAGGAGGAAGAATCATGCAATAATGACTGCCCTTTGGCGCAGTGCAAGAGGTTATGACTAAAAGGGGCTTAGTTGCCTCTGTGATCAGCCAGGTAGGCCTAATACAATGCACTCCAATGGTAGCCCCTGAAGGCTGTTCAGAAATTTCATCCTGTCTACTGGCAGGAGTTGGGTGACGTGAGATATTTATGTGCTGTAGCTCTGTGGAAGCACGCATGAGCTACAGGCAGAAAGCCTCAGGTTCCATCCCCAGGATTTACAGGTAGAGATTCCTGTCTATTCTGGGAAACTGCTGCCAGTCAGTGTGCAGTAGCCAAGACTGAGCAAGAGAGAACAATAGTTTGATTCAGTTTAAGGGAGCTTTCTGTACCATACGGATTACCTATTCACTTCTGGTTCCAATTCAGAAGAGTTCTATGTAGGAGTTATACTGGAGAATTTGGGGGAAATTGAATCCTTCCATGCTTGCTGCTCTAGGCTCCTGAGATAAAAGGGTAAAATACAAATGCAACTGAAAGAATTGTTTATTTTTTAAAGAATTTGAGATTGGGAAATTAAGTCACAAGTTAAAGAAAAGCACTAAGAGTATCTGAAACCTTAGCCAAGCATCCGTTTCAAACTAATCCAGCACATTTAAAGTGCATAAAGGGAACATAAAACAATGTTCCTTATCATTCAAGTATTCATGTTTGTCAACAGGAGCAGAACAAATTCTGGATCACTCAAAGACAAACACTCTTAATATAATGCTTCTTATTCAAAATACTTTGCATAATAATTCCTGCTGAGCATGACAAGCAGCATTAGTACCTGGACAGCTTCCCAAATAAATTTTAATATATGTTAGTCAAACAAGTACAGAGATTAGGCACCTCTACTGACAAGAAAAGCACAATATATGCCATTGTCCCATGTTTCCTGGTCATTGTTTGTGTTGTGGAGAACAAGTGTTTTTCCATTGCCAGTTTAAGGAGGCATGAATTATTCATCTGTACCCTGAGATTTCCTTCCCCAACACACCCAGGTGCCTTGAAGTATCTGATGGAGAAAGAGTAACATGTTATATAATAATAATAATATGTTTGGAAAATCCTTAACCTTCTACACACCTACATGTTCCTCCAAAACTACACCTTGCATGCAACCACCCTATGTCGAGTCGTCAGGCCACCACACCCTCCCTTTATGCCTGCTGCTTGTGTGTTAACTTATGTCATAAGGCCTTGGGGCAGGGACCTCACAAAATACTAGGTGCATCTGAAGTGTTATATAATAATAGCATGTTTCCATTTATAAGGACAACATCCTCACCTGTGTTTCCCCACCCCTCAGGGAAAGATGTAAGCACACCTAGTAAATGTATGCAGAGGTGGTACCCTCTCAAGATGCAGGTGGAAGGAAGTACACAGGGAACTGCCCCATGTTATGAGGGCAAATGAGGTTTTCAAGCTTGGCTGTGGAATCTTTGGCATCAAGCACCTTGAGACAAGCAAACCGAAACTGCTCTCTCAGGCATGCCTACCAACAGAAGAGCCAGAGAACAAGATTCACTTGTCTCACGTGGTTGCAGAAAAAGAACTTTTTAAGGGCACTACAAACTATCTACCCCCCAAAATAAAGGGAGAACTGTTTCAGGGAAGAAGCATTTTTAAAGTGCAATTTAAAAGCCTGCAATCCTGTAAAATGGAGTGTGGGGTGAGGAGGACCTGTAGCCCTCCAGATGTTATCAGACTCCAACTTCCATCAGCCACAACCAGCATGCCGCTGGTCAAGAGGTGAAGGGAGTGGTAGTCCAGTAAAATCCATAGGGGACCACAGGTTCCCTCCCACTGCTGCATATTAACACAGCTTGCACAGAACAAATTTCAACCGATCCATTTGAGGATCTTCTAATACAATGGGATAATGGCTGAAAATAGTAAGGATTAAGGGAAATGCCGTTTTGCAATAATATAGTCTTTTTCAGACTACAATGCATAATAGAAATGTTACATTAGCTGGAATGAACAGGGGCAGAAGGAATAGAAGGTATGGAAGCAAACTCTTGTTTTAAAAAAAGGGTTCACAAGTCTCACTATGGAAACAGGCAGAAAAGCTGATATAAAGAAGGGCCAAATGACAGAACGGCATTTGTTGGGGATGGGAACAAAAGACTTATGCCAAGGAATGTGTGGCACCTCGCTGGCATCATAAGCAGTTTGATGACGGAACCAATGTATCTGATATAACAGCCAAGACTACTTTGGCAGACAGTTGAAAGGGAAATCAGCATGCTATTTGCGAGTGTGTGATTGAAATAAATCTCAGCTTTCCTGTGTACCTACTCTCCTTAACTCTTATTGTTCTATCCAGCTGTGTCCAGGACACACACCTTATTACTATTCTCCTTTGAGTCACCATGCTTTTATCTTGGGGACTAAAAGAGCTCATCTCAAACCAGCTACTGGGCATTTCCACTTCTATTCCTTTCAATTCACTCTGACTTCTACATACTCATTAAGACTTCTGAGTAGACATGCATAGGATTGCACCCAGTTTTGCTCGAGAGCCACTTTTAAGAAGGGGGAAGGAATAAGTGGGCCAACTCTATCGGCCTACAGCATCCTGCTCATCAAACTCAGTTTTTACCACTGCCTCCCACCATCACCTTCTTTTGCCTCGGGGTTGGCAAAGTGAATCCACTTTGTACCCTTCTCCAAGCCATATCTGCCCCAGTGACTGCTACCTCACATTCCTGCTCCAAGTACAGAAATTACTATTCATAGGGCAGAAGGGACTTGAGGGAAACATGGGCATTTGACAGAAGTTTTCAGGAGTGGGGGTGGGACAAAGCGAAACACTGAATGGGGGGGTGGGCAGACTATTACACACAAAAAGAGAAGAACAGTACATTTGGCCTCATATCTGAGAGCTATACATTTTGCCTCGTATCTCAGGTCTCACAAGTGCTAGAAACTCAGCTCCCCCCTTTTTTAAAAGGAAATCTAGGGATCAGAGGGTTATGGCTGGGGCGGGGGCCTGCTCTGCCTGGCACTCATGAAGAGAAGGATCTTTATTACCCTTAAAGATCAGAATAATTTTAAAAGAAGTGAGATGTGGGCTTTGTTCTACAACCTGAGGCTAAGCCTTTTTCATGGATTTTTATAGTAAAACAACTGCCCAAATGGGCCCATAAATTGGATGCCCCCCACCCGCTTTCCTTTCCCCGTCCACCGCGCACCGCAGAGGGGCGCTCCCCACCCGAGGGACCGTGGCGCGTGCCCCGCTCCCCTCATCCTGATGGGAAAGATGACAGCTGCACCAGCTTAATATGGGGGGGGTGCGGGGTGGGATGGGCCCCCCACCCCCCATCGCTTGCCTCAAAGGCTCTCCTTGCACATGCATGCATCCATTCATTCTCTCACACACCCCTTTTCTGGGGACGCCGCCCGCACTCACCTCCTGAAATCAAAGGGCATGTTGGTGGCGAACGCAGCTCAGCCTCCCTGCTCCCCGCCCCCCCTCCTCCTCCTCCTCCTCTTCCTCCTCCGCCTCCTCCGCCTCCACGGCCGCCACCTCCACCTCCTCTTCCCTGGGATTTCAGGCTCGGTCGTGCCGGCTACAGGGGGCAGGAAGTGACGGGCCCAGCCCGGCCAGGCCAGAGGACGCGCAGCAAGAACTCATTGGGCGCCGGAGAGCGGCCGACGCGCCGCTTCCGCCGCGGAGGGAAAGGGGGCGGGCAGGTGGGCGCTGGGGGCAGAGCGAAGCGGGAGGCGGGGACGGCGATCCTAAAATCTAGGCACGAGCCGGTGGGAACCCTCCGTCTGCATGCACGCGTCAAACTTTTAAGGGCTGGGAACTTAACGGGTTAAAGGGCGCAGGCGGACGTGCCTGCAAAGAGCGGAGGGCAATTTGCACGTGATTTAAGAATGCGCTCCTAATATGCTCACTTACCTGTCAGTGAGTCTATAACTGAACTCTTATCGAACTGAGTAGACCTATAAGATTGTACAGTAAGGCCACGATCCTACTACGTACGTGCCTTAGGAATAAGGGTCGTTGAACACATTCTGCGTAAACACGCGTTGGTATAATAATGATTTTATGTTTTAAATAAGCTGTCGGGCGCCTTGGCAGAGGTGGCATACAAGTACAGTGGTGCCTCGCAAGACGAAATTAATTCGTTCCGCGAATTTTTTCGTCTAGCGAATTTTTCGTCTTGCGAAGCATGAAATCCCATAGGAATGCATTGAAAATCAATTAATGTGTTCCTATGGTAAAAAAAAGTCCAAACAAAGCCAAATTTGGTACAACAAGAGTTTATTAAGTGCTCTTTAAAGTCACATATACTGTAAAGAGCATTTCAAAATTCAAACCCAGATTTTTTAAAAAAAACCAGCAGAGTGGCCCAATGGTCACAGAAAATCATAAAAATGCAGAAAAAAACCACAAGCTTCCAGATTCTTGCAAATCCCTCCCCAACTGTTCCCCCAGCCACCCAGCACACCGAAATTCAAATCCAGATTTTTTTTTAAAAAAAAAACCGCAGCGTGGCCCAATGGTCACAGAAAATCATAAAAATGCAGGGGGGGGGGAAACACAAGCTTCCAGATTCTTGCAAACCCCTTCCCAACACCAAGTCCTTGAATTCCAAACACCCCAACCCAATATCCAAAACCCCCAAAAAAAGTTTTAAAAGCTTAACTTACCAAATGGCTGCAAAAGAAGTTTTGGAAAAGCTTCAAAAACCACCAAAGTCTTTAAAAACCTCAAAAAAGGCTACTATGTACACTGCGTTCTATGAGTTGCTCCTCGAAGTCAAGTTGCAACTGTATTAACGGTGTTAAGAAAAAGGAAACAAACTTGCAAGACGTTTTCATCTTGCGAAGCAAGCCCATAGGGAAATTCGTCTTGCGAAGCAGCTCAAAAACAGAAAACCCTTTCGTCTAGCGAGTTTTCCGTCTTGCGAGGCATTCGTCTTGCGGGGCACCACTGTACTGTACTGGCAGTAAATGAATGAATAATAGGCGCTAGATGCATTCATTAAATGACAGCGGTATGTTATGTGACCCCAGTCTTACTGAAATTTTCAGTTAACCTAGGATGAGTGTCACAGCACTTTCACACATATTGAAATACATGCAGTAAAAGAGTGGACATCTTCCTGTAGCCCAGTAAGATTGTCTTCCAATAAACACGGTTTTAACTATGAGTTCGTAAGTGACTGTGAAGGCCAATTCTGGATCCACATGTCCTTCCACAATGGGGATATTGGTTTCCGGGCGGGAGTTGATCACGGTGTGGATTTACCAAGCGTGCCTTCCTCTTAGCACGTTTTTCCCTTGAGTCCTGAGTTTGAGTGTTTTCAAAGCCCATGACACCTTTGATAAAGGCTGTTCTCCAACTGGAGCGCTTGCAGGCCAGTGTTTCCCAGTTGTCAGTGTTTATACTACATTTTTTTTAGATTTGCCTTGAGACAATCTTTAAACCTCTTATTTATTACTCAGGTTGTGACCCGAGACATGCTTACCTGGGAGTTAATCCAATTTAAATCAGTGGGTCCAACTTCTGAAAAGATATGCATAAATTCTATAGCAGAATGTTGATACGTATTTCATTGCTATGGAGGTTTTCTTTGTGGTGTTAATGGGTACAGAGACCTACATGGTACTTTAGGGGCGGGGGGGGCAAGGGCTGCAGAAGGAAGGGGGAATAATAGAAAATTGCCTTCCAGCGCCCCTTCACGGAAGCCTCCACTGGAACAAAGAGGGACTTAATCTCAAATAACTTTTCATAAGATCCAACTTTAGCTACTACACTACATTTCTTAATGTAACTGACTTGTGAACAATTCTTCGAAAATGAAACACCTTCAGAACAGTTTACAAAAGTTCAGCCAATGAATCCTGTACCGTCCACATTTTCTGCCTGTTTCAGATACTCTTCAGGTTTAAGTGCAGGAAGAATCACATCAATTTAATCATACTATACCACAATCCTGCACAGAGGAGAAATGATAACAGATCCTGGGAAGTAATCAGTGCAAAGAACACAATGTAATGTAAATTTTCAAATCCGTTGCTTTCGTCTATGCTATTTATGTGCTCAGAACCTGTGTGTTCCCACTTCAAAACCCAACCCAACACACTAGCCATTATACCACACTGGATCAAAATATTATGTCACCCATTAGGGGCCCTAATTAACCCCTAATGGGTGGAAGAAATACAATGTCTGTCCACATTTCACCTTGTAATAAGGTTAGACAGATAATTATTTATTTGTTCTGACCTTCAGTCATCATAAATAATATTGCACAAGCACATCAAGAAGAGATGAGTATAAAAAGGAGTCATTAATTATAATACCAATTAACCCTCAAAGACAGTTAAATTTATTTTAAAGCTGTATAGGTAAAAGAAGCCTTTTCAACAGTGCAGGCCGATTGAAATGCTGATACATATATTTTAAAGTTGTCACTATCCTGAAGCTTGCTCCCTGTAATGCTGCTCCAGTAAGTAGGGATGTTTGTATCACATGGGCAGGTCTGATCTTGTGGGTCCTACCCATGCCAATGTCTCCCCTCCTCAAGGGCCACTGATCTAGCTACACTAGGGCTGCCATATTTAAAACAGTGAAAATCCAGACAGAAAAGCCGTTTTTGAGCTATTTTTTTTAATGGAAAATTGGCAAAAACGACGGATTTTCACAGACATTTTTACTGATTTCCGCCTGGACACTGCTAGAGACAGCAGTATTACAGATATGTCTGGGAAATTCCAGACGCATGGCAACCCTAAGCTACACCATGTAATAGCAAAGGAGAAAGAGGGAAAGCATGCTCTCTTTTTTTTTGCACTTCCCCACTTCCTCAAGTGGCAAAAATTTCCAGGGAAAGCACTATCTAGGTTTACGAGGCATGAGATGGTATCTTTGTCATATTTGCCTTATTTACAAATAAAAGCAGCAGAACATGAGTGGAAGGAAGAAGCAGGCATTCCTACAATGAGGCAGATCTATTCACTAACACAGATTGCAGAGAAAAACTACCGTAGCTCTCAGCACACACTTTCAGCCTCTCTACCTCAAACTGAAAACTGCTGCCCTCCACACACAGACATACATGCATCACATCTGACCCTGCTCCTTAGTTGGAGTCAGGATGCCACCTTCTCCAGCCTCTGTTGGGTACAGCTTTCAAACATAGAGATTCCCATCCTATCAGGAAACCATTGTCTATGCTGACTGCCAATGGCTTTTCAGGATTTCAGGCAGAGATCTTTCCCAGTCCCACCAGGAGATGTTGGGAATTAGACTTTCTGTATGCAAAGCAGGTGTTCTGCCACTGAGCTACAGCCCTTCCCAACTAATATTTTTTTCTGCCTATAATCCTAATAGGTACTTCACCTTAGGACTCTAGACTTGCTCTGCTAAGGCTGTCTACACTTAAAGCACATTTCTCCTCTCCCCAAAGAATGCTGGGCATTGGAGCCATCACAGAAATATAATTCCCAGCTCCCTTAACAAACTAAAATTCCATCATTTGGGAGGGCTGCTTTAAATGTATAGTGCATATTCAGCTTCAGTGGTTCTTAACCTTGGCTGCGCACTCTTCTAAATGAGTTACATAAACCTGGTTTACTTGTAAGATTAATGTTACTCATCTACACATATTAATAAAGTCACGTTTGGGAGGCCCATGGTGAGTTTTCTGGCAGACATTTCACAATGTATGGGGGGGGACTATATTTTAAAAGGTCACATTCTTTTAAAAACAACAACCCACCCACCCCCCAAAAGACTGCCAGAACATTGACAATGCTCCGTGTTTTATCCTGTCTAAGCATTAAGACATTATTGCCCTGAGATAAGACCCCTGTCATCACATTGTTTAATAACATGAATCTTCTAGAAAGTATGAGATAAGAAACAGGAATTTGACTGCGTTCCAGCTGGGCGCAGTTCCTTAGATCATTCCAGAGCGTGCCAAAATGGGCTTGCAAAGCAAGAGTTTAAATGAGGTGAGGATAACATGATCAGTACATAGGAAGCTAGTTGTCGTTGATGATCTCAGCTGACATAAACATTATATCTTACTTGCAATTAAGAAAATACGGCAAGCGGTAATGTTAATAACTGTAGAAACCATTCAACATATGTTACCAAATGATCCACATACTATTACTCAGAAGATGCCATTTTACAGATGAAGAACCTGAGGCAGTGAGTCAAGCAACCAAAGGGGCTGAATCTGAGAATTACAATTAGTAATGTAGAACTTGTTTTCCTGCACTTTGTTCATTCCCCCTGCAATGAAAAGCAACACATTTCAGTTTCCTGATCACTTTCTAAATTTAAATAGATTATATGTGACTGTATCTGAATTCTGAACCCATGTCTCATGTTTGAGAGGCTCAGAAACGCTGAAGGCCAGTATGTATGACTAAGACCCAATGACTAGGTACTTTAATCTGAAGTCAGAGCATTTTCAAGGAATTTGCTTTGATTTATGGCCTGTGTAAAGTTACCTTCCTCTTGCTCAATCAAGCATTCCAAATTTTAGAGCCAATCTACAAGAACCATGACTGAATTATTATGACTGTATTGCTTTAGATTGCAGATGGTTTTGTGTTTGTGGGGTCTTGGTTGCTGCTGCTGCATTTTAAAATGTTTGTTTGTTTATTGAATTCTATATGCCACCTTTCAGGACAAAACTGTCACAAGGCAGGTTACAAAAAATAATTAGTTTCATATACATAACGGTATATAATTTAGCATTATATAAATAGCAGGGGGTGTCAGCTGAGGGGTGTTTGAGTGTGTGTTTTCTCACTCATGAAATGATCACTCGTGTCAAGGTTTCCCTACATGTAACAGACTTAGAATGTAACATGTAACATGTACATGTAACACAGAATGAAAGGTTTAGTGGTGCTCTGTCTTTAGTGTGCAGGGTTTTTTGTTTGGTTTTAAAATGTTTTTTAATGTTCTCCTTACAAAATTGTACACACATAAATCATAAAACCTGACATGACTAACAAAAGATTG
Source organism: Podarcis vaucheri (assembly GCF_965113315.1). Lineage (NCBI taxonomy): Eukaryota > Metazoa > Chordata > Lepidosauria > Squamata > Lacertidae > Podarcis > Podarcis vaucheri. The sequence continues at coordinate 56,340,516 of NC_138760.1, read as the reverse complement.
GTCACTAGGGGGTAAAGTACTAAATATATTATTTTACAGTACATAAAAATGAGGTGATTACAGGAAGCCAGTAAATGATTAAAACAAGGAGCAACCATCCTGATCCATCACAGTAGCAGAGATGCTAGAGACTATTCCAGGCCCCTGGATCATAACCAGGCCTGAGCCAGATTAGGAGGCCTTGAGAGAGGAGTCCATACCTTCAGAGAACCTCCATCACTGCCATTCCCCACTGCTACAAGGCCCTTTTCAGCCCACCATATGCTTCATTAATTTACCTTGCAATAGCCTCCCTTGTTGTAGTTTCTAATGGAGGGTGTGTTAGTAAAGCGACTCTGAAAATTTAACATCTTTTTAAAAGGTAATAATAGTGGGGCTGATTGTCCATGCTGAAAAACAGCTGTGATGTAAACACATCCAACAACATTTACTATCTGAAAAAATGATCAGGTGGAGTAGGGGAAGCCAGCTGTCCTCTTTCTTTTCATATCCACAGGCGTACAATTACATCAAAGGGGTTCTAGGGTCAAGATGCATCTCTAGGAGTCAGATCTTTGTTCTACAAGATTTTTAAAGGCATCCCCAACATTTCCTCAACTTGTAAAAATAGGGGTAACAACCCTCTTTTTTCTGAACAGGTAGAAGAAAACAGGGACTGTTCCCAGAAAACAGGAGCTGTTGAGCATATTGGCCAGCTCTTCACAGTGAAGGTTGCCCCAGTAATTGCTCTCCATGTTAGGAAAGCTTTCGCCTGCTTAAGTTCTGTGTGTCTTGCTGAAGCAGAGCCAGAAAAGAAAGGCAAGCCTACAACGTCCATCAGATTTTGTTCAGAAGTTGCATAGGTACTAGTGCCTGAGTGAGAAGCGCCACCTGCTATAAGAGTGGGTGTATGCTTATTTGACAGTGTGCTCCTCCTACTTCAGATGAACTTAAGCACCCATTGAATCATCTACCAGATAAGCACCACTTGATCTATGTTTCCCTTTTGACTTGAGACTCAGTACACATCAGGGAATATTGTGTATTTCAAGTGACCATACTGCCTTGCAGGGTGTGTTTGTATGCATATTACATGATATTCTATAGAGAGTGTGACTGAACATTGCATTTGGCAAATTACATTTGGGAAGGGGGGACTGTGATGAAAGAGTCAGACATATCTAAGCTTGCAAACTGCTGAATTCTGTGAGTCAGTAATCCTTAAGGGACTGAATTCCCTTTCAAATACTCTCCCTCCGGTGAAAATGGGGTTACTAGAACACAGATGTAGTCAACACTATCTTATCCCTAATGATCTTAAAAGGCTTCTTTGCACAATTAAAAATCTTTGTGTTTTTGTGTTTTTCCATAGAGCAATGTTAATTCAGAGTTGTTTTCCAAATAATTTATGGTCAGCTTTATTTATAAAACTAGGGTTCTCTCATGATTGCATGGTAACAACCTTGGACAAAATCCAGCATAGAAGGCTCACACAGGCCTGTGTATATTATTCTTTATACTATTATAAGAACCTTTGAACCTTCTTCAAGCTGCTGATTAGTTTATATATATTCAAGAACTGACTCAAAAGTTGCAGTGATCTGAGAAAAATTCAACAATTAACACAAGGTCAATGGCCCTTTCATATCTTTCTTCTATCAGTGATGGTGTAAACAACAGCTGAGTTGCCCTCGGTGGTAGATAGAACTCATGGTTCCTTGGCACAAACAAGGAAGCTTTGCACCTTATGTGGAGGGTCAAAACAGGGTGCATGAGTAAAGCCATGCTTCAAGGGTAACATGAAAAGCTTGGAATAAAGAATATTTCCCATTGGGTGAGCTGCAAAACACCTCTGCTGTGGATTTCTCTCACATCAAATGTTACCCCAGAAATGAAGGAAGTATTCCAGAAGTACCTCACTTGGTACTTGCACTTACTGTAGTGTAAAGGTAAAGGTACCCCTGACCGTTAGGTCCAGTTGCAGACGACTCTGCGGTTGCACGCTCATCTTGCTCTATAGGCCAAGGGAGCTGGAGTTTGTCCGCAGACAGCTTCTGGGTCATGTGGCCAGCATGACTAAGCCGCTTCTCGCGAACCAGAGCAGCGCATGGAAATGCCATTTACCTTCCCACTGGAGCGGTACCTATTTATCTACTTGCACTTTGATGTGCTTTCGAACTGCTAGGTGGGCAGGTGTACAATACCACAATGATGTTTGACTGATCCAAAATAGTCAGAAAGAATTGGTGGCTAGAAGACCCATTCGTAGACAACTTTCAGATAAATCTTGAGGCCTGAATGTGCAAAATAAACCCTGAGAGGAAGAGAATTGAAATATACTCAGAGTCGCAAAGTGATTTCATGCTCTTTATTCAGCTCATAGTGGTGAGGAGGAATGAATGAAAGTCCCCTCACAGTATCTGCTTTATATACATTATTTACACAATGGGCTGCACATGATTGGCTAATTCCGGAATTCTACTGTAAGCCAATCGGGTTGTGGATTCACTTCTATCTGGAGCAGGATTGGGTGGTTCCTGCCAACCAATCATACTGCTGCATTGTTCTAGGACCAATCAGACTGCTGCATTTTGGATCCTATTGTTCTAGGACCAATCAGACTGCTGCAGTTTGGATCCTATTCAACTCAGTACATAACAAGAATGCTCTTGATTTTCTCAGCTAGCAGAAAGGCAATGCATTATCTGAGGTGCATGAACCTCCACTTTTGACCATGCCACTGATGGTAGGGTTCTCTTTTTCTAGCTATCCCAGAAATAACCCGTATCTGCCACAGCCCCAAGAAGAACTGAATGAACTGCTTGAAAAAACCAAATATGCACCTCAGGACATATATTAGGTGCCAGCCTGGACCAATTTGATTTGGGCCGCTGCAGTTCCCTGATAGTATTATCGAGCAATTATCTCAAGACACTGAAGCAAGAAGGAAGACTTTTAATTATTTGCTTTATAACATTTACGTTATTTCAGCACCAAAGTCAAAGGATGTATCCTTTGTTCAAGTAGATAAAGCTAAGATTGAATCAAATGAAGTCAGTGGTATATTCAGATATATTATCACTCTCACTCAGAAAACATGTACACTAACAATATATAGTGTACAATATAAAAATAATGAATGACACCACTTTCACAAGTAATATATAAATTATTTCTTGCATTTTCTGCTTCTGCAAATCAAATGAATCAGCTACCATGACAAAAGCATACACTAGGTTTTAAAAGAGTGCATTTACACTTTCTGTACGGCAATTAACAGCATTCATAAATGACACATTTCAGACTAAAATGCAACATCATTTATGAAACCAGCCTCACTGAAACCATTGGGATCCATCCCTTGCCTGTTTCTGTGAAGGCCATTGATATTTGTGCTGCTTTCCAAGAGTTTTGGATCTATTCTATTGGCCGGATGGTTCACTTCCGCCACCAAATGAAGGTATTCTGACTCAGCTCTAGGGTGTGAAGCAGACTCCCACAGCATCCTCACTTCCTGGTTACTCCCATTCCTTCAGATGCAATACTTGCACCACAGAACTTTCCAAGGCAACTGCGGTGAAGCCTGCGATACTTTCCAGATGAGAAATGAACCCTTTCTCTGAGTGCGCTGCCTCCTTTTATAGGTAAGAACAACCCTCCTACCTCTCACCAAGTTCTTGCTGGCAATTCTCAGGCAGCATAAAGTCGCTACTGGTGGTAGTAAGAAGGAATGAATACACTAGATTCAGTGTTATGAAAAAATACTGTACTGTCCAGTATTACATATTCTGCCATATCAAGCCTGCTCAAAATATAAGACTGCAACAAGATACGTGAACGCATGTTTAAATTTTAAAAAACCCAAGGAGAACTCTTCCCATCATGACAGTTGGAACCACTGTAATCATCACCCAAGTAGCCTAGGAAATATACCAAATTCTCTATATGACATGGGTACCAGTGCAGGCCAGGGCATAGTAGCATCAGGACTCCCAGGGGAAAGTATATCAGAATGTTGACATTTCCTTTCTTTGTATGATTGTTTCACAATCCAGCCCAACTTACTGCCAAGATGTGAGCCAATCAAAAAACTTTTTTTCTTTATTTCTCCAAAGCTCTGAAAGGTACATGGTGAAAACAATTTTTGAATGTAAAGGCCAAAACAATAAATGTAGAATGTGTAAAACAAGACCAGACTTATTACCCCATTCATAAAAATTATGTCTGCTTCTCTAGCACAGATTAGCTATTGTCTCAGAAACATACCTATTTCTGTCTCAAATAAAAATAAACTGAAATTACTGATCATAACAAGAGCAAGCAGCAAAACTATAATCACCTCATCCATGATCAGAAATTATAATTACAGCCTAACTGAAGGATATGTTTAATCATTCCTACCTATGTTCATCCCAAATCATAAACCTATCAAAAGCATGGTTTCACTAATATTTCTCAAGATAAAAAGGCACTTGCCATATCTGTATCATTTACCATACTACTTCTTCATAAATATTAATACATTGTAAACCAATAAGTCTTACTACTAATCAATAAATTTCTGCCATCTTACAAAAAAGTTATATAGTCTCTTCCCTCTCAATGTCTTAGAAAAATGATCAATTTAGCCATGACTGCCATTAATGTCAAAAAGCATTTTCATCAAAGTTCAAAACTACAAAAATTGTCATTTACCAATACTTCTAACACATGGATCTTTGGGATGTTTACTCAGGATTGCACTTGAATTCCTTTATCATTTTATATTGACAAACAGAAACATTTTCAATGAAATATTGGAAACTAGGAAGAAGTTGAGCCATTCATTGGAAGTACTTGAAAAAAGTTAAAATTTACTTCTTACTCAGAGAACAGGTGGTATCTACCAGGCTTACTTTGGACATCAACCAACCACTCTTGGTAGAAAAGACCAACATTTTTCAGTATATAGAAAGAATTGGTATCACCCAAGGTCAGTAGCTCTTGAGATTTAGCAGTAAATGTTGGAACTGACCATGTCTCTAGGCTTGAAACAAGAGAATAATGAAAGAATGAAATATCCAAGTACAACAGAGTGCTGAAATCATAGAGACCAGCAACCGGCACAAATGAGGACAACATTTAGAAACATTTAGAAGAGCTGTGTGGGAGGTGTGTAGGCAGCAATATGCAAGGAAGAAGGAAATGACAGCAACATGTGTAGCTACAAGCAACTTCAGGAACTGCCTTGGGGGTTATTTGTAATCAAATTTATGATTCTGAGGTAAACTAGAATTTTCATAAGAATGGGCAGCAGTTTGGATGACTTCCCAAAGTGGTCTGTTCTGAAAAGGGATGCTTGAGTAGACATGTCTGGCAGGGCTGCCATACATCTGAGATCTCCCAGACATTACTGGGATTTCAAAGGCAGAAGTGACGACCAGGAGGAATTCCAGAAGGCAGTGGTTTGTCCTGGATCTTTGTCAAGTGAGATCCAGACAAACTTTGGGATTTGTCTAAAAAAAAGCTCAACAACTTTCGGGTAAGAATTGGTACAGATTTTTGAAATAATGGCAACCCTAATTTATGGTCCTTGGGTACAATAGAATGTTCATTCTAATTTATGTCAGAACCACAACAGGCAGACAAGCGGATCTTAAAGTCAAAGGCCTTAGCTGATTACACCTTCCCCAAATACACCTTGTCATTTTATTGGGGATGTACTAAACTGGTTTGAGCTAGTTTACAAAAGGTCAAAGTTGAGTTTCCTGGGACAGCTATTTGACACATGATGCAATAGTTCAGACCTCTTGATAAGGTTGACCTCTTTGACAGCAAAATCATGAGCTACCCATACGAGGTTGAAGCCATCTATCTACTATTAGGGAATTAGGAGCGTTCCATAATGTGCCTTTTCTCAGGCCCTGCTACTCCTGTGCTTAGTACCTGCATTTCAGAGCCCTAGTGAAACAGGAAGAAATGAAACAGTTCCTGTAAGAGCAAGGAGGGACAACAGAACATAGTGCCAATCAGTTTTTTTTACTTGTGCCTGCAAAAGACTATAGCTGTGGATCGGTAGAAGGTAGATCTCTAGGTGATTTGCAGTAGATTGGCAAGACTTTCTGACTCTCCAATATCTAATAACAACAAGTATAAAGCTTCCCCAAAGGATATGTATATGCCCTTTAGCACCCTTAGTTCTTAGCTTATGGCCACCCTCCTGAATCACCATTTTCAGGAGCATACCTAGGGGTTGGCTAAGTTTCCCCTGCCCAGGGTGCAGGCCCAGGGAAGTGCAAAAATTGCACCTCTGCACTCTGCCTCAGAGTGGCTATAAGCCTGCCTGCCTGCCTGCCTGTGCACTATTAGAAGTGTTCATTGGTAGAATGTGAAAGGTGACAAAAAGCTCTCTGTCTTTTTAGTTTCTGGTCCATGTGGGTCACACTGATACATCTTCTTGCCAAGGGTGCAAGGGCCAGGGGTGGGGGGCACTGATAAAGCTCCTTGACAAGGGTGCAAGGGAGCCTAGGTACGCCACTGACCACATTCACCTGTCTCTAGTTGATGGGCTTCAGGATTCATGTAACTGAATTAAGTAGATCCCACAAGCTTCCAGTCTGTCCACTCCTGATTTAGCCAATGCAGCACCAGGATAGCGTGGTCCTCCTGGTAAGAGACATACTGCTTTGTTCTTTAGCAGCTGGGGTCACAGCAGTGATATAAAACTGTGGTTCCCAGCAGTGGATAAAGAACTGTCTGCTCACGTGCCACTTCCCATAACATTTGAAGAAAGTTAATTGTGTGGGTGGGGCTGTGGGGCTGGGCCAGCAAGATGGTTACTTCCCATGCTGACACCACCCTGTTCCCTTAAAATAAACTTAGCTTTAAGCGTCTTTGGAAATGAAACTGTACAGTAACGGTCATGATGACTACAACAGTCAAACAGGCTATTTCTTCTTCTTTCCATCCTAGGGTGCTTGTTAATTTCCCTAATCCAGCCACCAACTGGGGTCATGTGGATGTCATGAAAGCACCTGTAGCACATGATGTACCTGCCACATGGCAGCTTTCCCTGGCAGCAAGCTAAATGTACATAAAATGAAAGGACAGGGCAGAAGATGAGGGAAAAAATGCTGTCACTTCCCATTTTCTCTCCTTGCCTGGATCTCGGCTCAGTTGCACTGCGTTGCACTATTCTGCTTTCTTATCCAAAATGGTAACAACTCTTGGTTGTTAGCATCACAGCTATACACAAGGGACTGTGCAGACACACAGTGGACTGGCACGGGCCTCTGACAATGTATCCCTTGTGGCACCCTGAATGAATTACACTAATCTGTTAGCTGACGCTTGCTGGATTGTCTTGCGTGCGGTTAGATTGCAAAATTCATTACGACGCATGCACTTGAGCAAAGACGTTTAACTGGGGTTATGAAAAGGAGAAGTTGTGGATTGTGGCCAGCGCAGGTTGTATACCGGGAACCAATTGCTCTGGGGTCATTTAAAAGGCTTGCCAAAGTCTTCCAGCTCCTTGAACTGTTTTAAAAAAGTTCATCTGAAGAATGGCCCTGCATTACGTGCCACCTTGTAATGACCCCAGCACAAGCAGAGAACCCGGGGCAGCAGTGATGCTGATGAGAAATGAATGCAGCCAAATCCTGGGAGGAATTCACCATGTGTCATCGTCAAATGATACGATTCTAGGCAGAAGCCCCAAATCTTACTTTATCCCAGTACAGGCGAAACTGATCACTCATTAGGTCTCTGGAGTTACACTAGCATGGCGTGAAAGAGACAAATCACGCTCCAAGACTTTGACCCTTCTAGCTGTCCTTGTTTCTTATATGCATCATCCCAGTGACTCATGTTCCATGCATCTCGCCAGCAGATACAGGGGAGCAGCTAAAACTCTTGTGGCTGACTGAACTTTATAGAATTAAATGGTACGATAAATTCTTGGAAAACTGGGACATATTTAGAATAAATTGCAGAATTAGGGAAGTGGTATGTCAAAAATGCAATTCTGTGGAAGCTTCTTTATCAGTGCAAAGTCTGGTGCCTCTCCACTCCAAACCCCCTTCACTTAGAAGTCAGATTGTTGGATCGTGTTTGTTTTATTTTATTTTATGTCTTGAAACTCAATGCACAATACCATAAAACATTTAAAAATACAGTTTGGCTTCAGGATATGATAATAAATCTGATCCAGTTTCCTAACAGCAGGGAGAGGGAATGCTATAGAAACTGGGGCAACAGCTAATAAAAACCTGTACCTGACCTCACCTGAGAACCCCATTTTCAAGTAAGAGGTCTGTACCAGGGGCTCTCCAACTGATTTTGAATGTATAGGAGGGCTCAGGCAGTTCTTAAGTTTATTTGGACCTAGGCTGTTGAGTGTCTTTGCACTTGGGGCAAAGATAAGCTCACCATGCTGCTAATATGCCCATTCAATTTAAAAATGCTTCCAAAGTAGACTCAGGCTCCTTACAAACTCTGATGTCTTACCTGAATTACCGTATTTAATGTCTTTCAGCTGTAAACCTATTGGGAAGAGTGTGGATATTGAGGTACACTATCAGTTAGGAAAGAAAGTGTTTCTGTGCAGTGGGATAGAAGAGCACCAAATAATGTATAGATAATGAGTATGATCGTGAGTATGTATGTAGGCATGTATAGTATTGTGTACAGTGGTACCTCAGGTTACATACGCTTCAGGTTACATAAGCTTCGGGTTACAGACTCCGCTAACCCAGAAATAGTGCTTCAGGTTAAGAACTTTGCTTCAGGATGAGAACAGAAATCATGCTCTGGCGGCGTGGCAGCAGCAGGAGGCCCCATTAGCTAAAGTGGTGCTTCAGGTTAAGAACAGTTTCAGGTTAAGAACAGACCTCCAGAACGAATTAAGTACTTAACCCGAGGTACCACTGTATTTGCAAGCGTTAGGAAGTCATGATTGGCCACAGGTTCCAGTCCCTGAATACTATGAATGCCACATATGCAATGCAGCAAAATAAATGCGCAAATGAATCACCACATGTGATCATGACATCATAAGGCAGAGGGCCTTCTCAGTAGTGGCGCCCTCCCTGTGGAACACCCTCCCTTCAGATGTCAAGGAAATAAACAACTATCTGACTTTTATAAGACATCTGAAGGCAGCCCTGTTTAGGGAAGTTTTTAAGGATTGATGTTCTTATTATGTTTTTAGATAGGTTGTAAGCCGCCCAGAGTGGCTGGAGAAACCCAGCCAGATGGGAGGGGTATAATTATTATTATTATTATTATTATTATTATTATTATTCTACATATAATATTCTCATCCCACCCAAATCCCACAAAATCAATCTTGGCTGCACCAGACTCCCAAAGGGAGGTCAACTGTGTGATAATCTTACATCAGTATGATATAAAATTGCATCATACTGCAGAGGTGCAGTGATATGACATATTTTCTATGTCATTACATAAAGCAGATGGAGTGTGCAAACCATGATTCTCAGTGCAATTTTGTTCTCAGTGCCTGCTGATGACCTTGTACCCTCTGCACTACTTCCTGAATACTTCAGAGAAACTTCCGAAATATCTCTTGCTGTAAATCAGAGTTGAATGTCAACATATTGCTGTTGAGTTTCACATGTGCAATCACACACACAAGTATGTAAGTGTACCGGAATCATAACCCAATAAAAACTGTCTGAAACTAAATTGGTCTGGCACAGTATGGTTATGGGTTTGTGGGGGGCCAGATTCCTCTAAATTGCTGGGTGCCACACCCTCCCCATAATTCCTGGATTTAGCAAAAGTTAGAATGAATCCAGGTTTGATTAAACTTTGCCAACCACAGAAACCCCCAGGATTTAGTTATACCAAGGAGCCAAGCCAGCTCCAGAAAGTCAGCTGGATGGGCCATTAGCAGGGGACAAAAGCCTGTGATGGCCCATCAATGAACCACCCTGAGACCTGTGGGTATAGAGCGGTATATACATTGAATTAATAGTAATCATCATCACCATCATCAGAGGGCAAGACTGCCAGGCAAGGGGGGGGGAGTGGGGTACCTTTTTTGCTGGGTGCTGGTGGACAGAGGCAAAGGCCAGGTTTAGGGTTTCAACTTGGAATGACGTAGGCTGGGGGCATTGCTTTTTTTTCTGGGGGTACTCAAGGGTACACAGTACTGGCATCTTTTTCCCCCAGAAGAAAAGCACTGGTTAAAAATGTGGCATTTACTGTAACAATTTCACAGTGAGTACTGGCACCTCTTTCTAGAAGAAAAGCTCTGGCTGTGGGGAGGCCATTGGGGTCGGTTAGCAGCAAGAAGGAGAAGGAGGAGCAGGACTTCTACCAGGCAGCTTCACATTTGTGGTTATTGTAGTGTGAAGACAAAGGGCAAATGTACTGAATTCTTTCCCATAAACAGCCTTTTACCCTGTATAAGGTACCAACAAATAGCTTTGAGGGTCAAAGTTTGCGAGACTGAAATAGGTGCCTTCTTCTGCTACAAGACAAGTGTCTCATTTGCATACACACCACACATTTAAAACCCATTTCAAGCCCATTTCCCCACCAACACCACCAAAGAATCCTGGGAACTGTAGTTTGGTAAGGGTGCTGGGAACTATACCTCTGTGAGGGGTAAATTACATTTCCCAAAATTACTTGCGGGGTGTGTGTGCTTTAAATGAATTGTGTGTACACAGCCTTAGTTCACTTCAAGGTGATTAAAAGCACAGATAAGCTATTATTATAGACTCTATGGGCCTCAGCTTGCTGACGAGTGACTTTGTGTCACGTAATGCATGAGTGGCGAAGGGAAGAAAAGTTCAAAGTTAAATGCAAATTGTTTTGTTTAGATAAGAGCTGCCTGGCTCTCTTTGTTCTGAGTAGAACAAACAGAAGCTGGTATTTGTTCTGTGTGATCCAAAGTCTACTCATACTACCAGTTTCAAATTCAACTCCATTGTCCAGTCACCTGAGATCGTCTTATTTCAAATGACTAGCACAAAAGAGAAGGAACCTTTTGATCAAGCTGTGGTTGGGTAACAAATGTGTACACAGCAAAATGCTGGCATGAGGCACGCTAGGCATGATGGGAGAGTTCTGTGGGCCGGCCCCTCCATGAGGCGAACTGAGACATTTGTCTCAGGTGGAAGAATGGGAGGGATGGCAAAGAGCCTGTGCGCCCATCACTGCTGCCACCTGCCTCCTGTCACCCACCTACCCATTCCTTGGCCTCCCACCCCCTGCGAAGTAGAAAGCTGGGTGTGCTTCCTGGGCACGGCAGAGGAGTAGCCCCTAGCCTAACGCCATTTCGCCACGACCACAGAAAAGCTGTTTGCAGTTTTAATAGCATGTTGCCAAACTTTAAAGAGCATTTCTTCTCACCCAGTTATGCCAATGCCTCACTCAGATGAAGGAAGCTGCATCCCAACACAGGCTCCTTCCTCAGAACAAAGGATTGTGGGGTAAGATGGCCACAGAAAGCCTACAGCAGTGCCCATGCTGCTGCTTTGCTGTGGCAACAAGAACCGTCTAAAGTCCAACAAAATGCTGTTAAACTTTAAACAGTATTTGCCAGTGCGGCAAAGCAGCTGGCAGCACCTGGCAAACACCTTTCCGAAACCCTCTGCCCTGGAAGAAAGGCTGCTATGTCACAACGTAGGGTACTTTCTCAGGCTGGCACTGCCATCACCCTGCCAGAATGGTAAAAACTATACTTAACAGCTTATTTAATAGGTTTTGCTGCAATAGCAAAGCGGAAGTGGTGTGGGCACCGCTGAAGATCTGAGGCTGCCTTGGCTTATCACATTGCCTCACACTCTGTCTTCTAAGGAAGGATGCTGTGGTGGGGACAGTGGGTGGGGAGAGCAGAAAGCGGCAGGTGCAGCATGTGCTGGAGAGGAGGAAGCAGAAGTGGAAGAGGAGGAGGAGGAGGAGGTGAAGTGGGTAGATGATGATTTGGACTCCCAGTGACTTTTTTATTTTACAAGACACAGCCAGAGAGCCCTGAAAATCCCCCTCCTCCACAAAATATCTATTTGGCCCAACTGCAAAAAGGCCATAGCTCACAATGTTGTGACTTATACCACAGTCCTGAACACTGAACTTTAATGGCAACTCCCTTGCTTTCAGTGGAGCATATGTATTTGCACTTAATGCATTTAGAACTCAAATGCCAGGCACATTTGAAAAGAGGGAAAGGGGAAGGGTAATCCCTAAATCATCCTGTGTGTTTCTTACTATCTGCTGTTTTCTGATATATATTATCCTCCCTCCCCACCCCAATTTATTTTGGCAGATCAAATATGACGTCTTTTCTTTGGAAGAAACCATACAATAAAAAAAAACTAAAATAGGTTTAAAAGCAATACAAAACACACATACACAAAAATTAAGCTAGGAGTGAAAACAAATACAAATAAACACCCAGCGCAGAGACATACGAAAACCTCAGATTCCATCTAGTTGGAAAATCTTATCAAAACAAAAACATCTCCAGTTGTTTCCAGAAAGTACAATCCGCAACTATTGTATCACATCTGAGATGCTGTCTGTATTGCAGCTTATTCCCCACTTACAAAAAGAAAAGAAATAGGATTATTTTTTAATTATTATTTACTGCATGCTTGTAGAATATATCCAAACTACAGCTGTCATGAGTTGCAGTGATGGAATTAATAAAGTGCATTATTAAATATAAAATAAACTGGTATTATTTTTGTTTAACAAATACAGCTTTTGTAGTCTCTGAGTATATGTATTTTGATGATGATTATTCAAGGGAAACAAGGATTGAGCCTAGAGAGGGAAATACAGACAAGCAACAGGTGAATTCACATTCCTTCCCATCACAAAACTGTGCTGCAAAGTTCTCTCTGCAAGATACTGTAATGCAGGCATTTGGGCATTCACATGGCAATCTATCTCCTGCTCAAGTCTTGCAACTCTACTATACAGTGGTACCTCGGATTACAGACCCTTCAGGTTACATATGCTTCAGGTTACAGGCTCCGCTAACCCAGAAATAGTACCTCAGGTTAAGAACTTTGCTTCAGGATGAGAACAGAAATCGTGCTCCGGCGGCGCAGCAGCAGCAGAGGCCCCATTAGCTAAAGTGGTGCTTCAGTTAAGAACAGTTTCAGGTTAAGAACGGACCTCTGGAACGAATTAAGTACTTAACCCGAGGTACCACTGTACAAACAATGCTGCTCAATTCCTTGCCTTGATGTCCCATAGGCCTAATTAGTAGAGCAGGGCTGGTGGAAAGTCCTTTGTAAATTCCTCTGCTTTGCTATCTCAGCTGTTATGCAAGCCCTAAGGTGAGCTCATGGAGAATACTGCAATATGCTATGTGGAAAGGAAGGGAGAGAAAATACTTCCTCCCAGGCAGCTGTTGCAAGTCACAATCATTTTTTAAGGAGAAAGTATCTCACATTCCTGAGGCTCTTGAAAGACAGTAAGGAATGCAGAGAAGCAAATGTACTTTGTGTACTGAAGTAGTTGCATTGCAAGAGCAACTTCCCTCAGCGCAATGACTAAGAGCAGGTTATAGGACGCAATTTGCATGTTTCTCCAACTCTTTCACAAGGGGTTGTACATTTGGTTCTTGTACTTGCACCCACCAGGAAAGGTTGTCTGTTAACAGAACTATGTACATCTAGGCATATTGAAGGGGAGGTGATTTATGTGGTTTCACAGAGGAAAGCATCTTTGGGTGGGTGGGGGTTTTCTTCTGATTTACTGCTCATTGGAGAAGCACACAGCATCTATCTGAGTAGATGCTGTATTTTGCAGGAGGGATTCACACACACCCCTGAAATTTAGGTTAGCAGTACTGAAGTGGATGGTAAAGGTAAAGGGCCCCTGGATGTTAAGTCCAGTCAAAGGCGACTACTGTATGGGGTGGCATCTTACTTTCAGGCCGAGGGAGCCGGTGTTTGTCCACAGACAACTTTCCAGATCATGTGGTCAGCATGACTAAACCGCTTCTGGTGCAATGGAACACCATGACAGAAACCAGATCGCACGGAAACACCGTTTACCTTCCTGCCACAGCAGTACCTATTTATCTTCATGCACTGGTGTGCTTTCGAACTGCTAGGTTGGCAGGAGCTGGGACAGAGCAATGGGAGCTCACGCCATCATGGGGATTTGAACCGCCAACCTTTTGATCAGCAAGCCCAAGAGGCTCGGTGGTTTAGACCACAGCCCCACCTGCGTCCCTGGAGTGAATGAAAGTGCTCTGTTACAACAAATCCACTTCTTTTTTAAAAATGACTTTTCCAGCTAGGAAAGAGATGGGGAAAGTTATTAAAAAGTGTAGGGTGAATGGATAATTAATGTGAAGACATATAAATCATTGTAAAGCACTTTGAGAACTTTTTTAAACACTCAAGTGGTGTATAATTGCATGAACTAAATAAATAATAAAACCCGTGTAAGCAAATTGGAATAAATGTTCATTGTTGTCTAACATCCCTGCAAGCAAACCCCAATGAATGCTTGAAAAGGATCAGACATACCATAGTTTAAACTTTGTGCAAATAGGATGAATGCTCAATGAACAGGTATGTCTGTAGAGAAACTGACATACACTGTCTCCAGTGCAAAAATAGGAGATCCAGAATACACACAATGCTAGCACTTGCCATTTATTGCTACTGGATCTTAAATGCAGTCACTATTTGGGAAACAGAAGGAAATTGGTATACTGTATAGATTTTGATGTTGATCTAGATTGTGACGATAGTGTTGTGAGTTTGGGGGATTCAATTGTTGAAGTAGCCAGGCCAACTTCCTGGTGATTTAATGGGCCCAAGCATGGTTGTTAGTATAACAAATACAGTGGCTTTGTGCCAGAGGGCAAATGGGTGGGCTCCCCTCCCTCACCTGGTTGATAGTAGGAAGGACAATGGCCTGGGTGGTGTGTTTGAGGTGGGCTAGAAACAGGAAGAAGCCAGAGAGACAGAGCCATGCTTGATTTCTGCTGGAATCCAAGGTTGTGACTATAGAAGCAAGATCTTCTGGGACATTAATGCTGTGAGCCCCTCCATCGTAGGCTCAGGTTGTATATATGTGTAAATAAACCATATATTGTAAAGACAGCACAATCTCAACTGCCCCTTATTCCAAGGAAACTGAACCCTTGGGTAAGTGCCTGAAATCCCTGGAATCGCTTGCCACTCTGAGATTGGGGTGGTGTGCAACAATATTTTGAGTAAAAAACATAAAGTAAAAATAATAACTGGGCTTAAAACTTAACTGGCTTGAAATGGGATATTTTCCCACTTCAACTCATGACATTTCACAAATGTCCACAAAGATATCCTGAGAATAAGAAATGGAGCCAAATATCCACAAGGGAAAGCTGTCATTTATGATCATCATCACCCCTTATTTCTTCCAAATTGCTTGTGTTCAGAAAAAAGCTGACTTTAAAATGAAATCTTTATTTATGTTAGCACAACATTAAATAGACCAGCTCTATAATATGAAATAACACGGGGGAAATCCTATGCTCTTCTGTGTTTAATAGCAACACAAGGTGTGAAAATGAAGAGGTGACCTTTGATTCCATTCACCTGGTAATGTTTGCAGTGTGAAAGGCATAGCTACAGAGCATAGCTGAAAAGCTGGCAACTCTGTTAGAGCATTGAAAGGATATGATGGGATGAAGTGACAATTTGAACCATGAAGGTGAAGGATTGTCACTGAACACTTTGCCACATGTAGTAGGTTTTGGCCCTGCTTACCTGGCTTGTGGTCAATTTTACATTGCCAAAAAAGAAGATAAAAGTGGGTAGACATAAAATTTTGCATAATTTATATGTAAACATTTTTTATGTATAGACACAAATTTAGAAAAAAATACTATAATATAAAAAGAAATAAAATGCATCTCACCAAAGTGGAGAAAACACCAAGTTATGACTCATGCGCCTGCTCAGTCTGCTGACCAGATGCTGCTAACTGCTCATGGGTAGCTACAAGGCCCCTTTTATGGTTCCTTATCCTTAAACCAGACTTGGACTGAACATCCTTCAAGTACAGGCCACTGTCCTGTGACGGCCCTTGAAAACAGAGGACTGTGTTTTGCAAAATCAGACATATAGGCACCCTAGGTTGTGCTTTCCTCACCTTGAACACAGAAAGGGCTTTTGGGTGTTTACAGGTCTCAGCCAAAGTAGCTCTGCTCTGCACTTTCCTTCACTTCAGGCATTAAGATTCCTGCTTATAATTTTGCCCTAAACATGGAACAGAGCCTCAATTGATGGTCATGGGTGGCAGCCTGAGCAATGCAAGGCCTGAGGAGGAAATGAAAATATTTTTCTCCAGACTGAGATTTCTCAGAGGGATGAGATTTCCCCACTCCTCAATAATTCTGCTTTTCATGTCAGTGATGTCATCCCCAAATATATTGCCATGTGGGCTGCTGACTTGTTTTAATTATTTCCTACCAGAAATTAGAACCTCCCTGAAACTTATGTACACTGCAGAGGCTGTAGCGGATGGGTGAGAAGCTTCAAGGTCAGGGGTTGGAGCTGTAACCATGGATTTCAGCTCCATCCCTCAATCTGGAAGCTTCATATCCTTCTGCGTGGGCCTGTTGCGGCCTGCTGTTGGAACTCCCCTTGCAGGAAAGGTCAAAAAGTGGAAGAAAATAAAACTAACCAACGTTGTTTCCTTTCGTCATGGAAGGGTGACCTATTAGATAATTTTTAACACATTTAAAGTGTTCAGTCCCATTAGGGATGAAAAGAATGAATGCCAACATTAATTTGGTTACATACTCCTATGCCCCTGTAAAAATAAATCAAAGGTCAGCCTGCAAATACTCTTATGAATAATCTCTGAGGGCTGAGAGGCTAAAACAGAAAAGTGCGTTAGCTGAGCTATCATTCTCCTTACTTAGCAGAATGCTGAATATAAACTGTACACACAACAAACATCTCGGGCTAGGCAACTGCTTCGTAAGTGGCTATCATTAGACATAGAAGGAGAGGCCCATTCCTAGTACCAGAGTGAGGGAGCGGAAAGGGAGCCCATGCAGGCTGGCAAGAACAGAGGTGCTTTAAAGGTGGAGAGTGACGTGCACCTTCCCGCTACACCTTGACCAGGTAATTCTTAGGGCGCTATTGTGATTGGCATTCCCTTTTTTGATACTAGGATATATTAGCCTATTGGGGAACGGGGAGAGGTTTTCCTTGGAAATTTTTACTTGAATGATAAATAAAAGTACCACCACCATCATCATCACCACTATTATCCTGATCTTCACCCTAAGATCCCAGGGTGCTTTACAACAGTTTAAACACAATGTTAAAGGTGCCAGAACTCACCCTAGAGCTGAAGTTTTCTAGAGTTGCCTGCCATCCTGCAAATTTTTAAAAACACACAGACCTGTCTACAGAGCTACTTCCCATTTGAGGATTAATGTTTACTTCCAGCTTTATTTTAAATAATATTCTGGCATGAAATAAGCCTCCTGTTTAAGGCAGCCATGCAACGGATGTCTTCCTGGTTTTGTAGGTGTCTCTGGGGCACTTACTTGCAGTCTTTTTGGCCAGTTTTTGAGGTCATAGCTGATGATCCAATACAATCATACAGACATGGAATGAAAGTTTCGTTTCACTTATTCTTGTATAGCTATGAAATTCATAGATACTTATTCAATAGAACAGTACCCTATGCTATCAATTGCAAAAGCATCCTGAAATTACGAGGAAGAGAAGGGCTCTTCCCACCATGTTGTGGTCGTGATGATGTGTAGGCTGGAATCCAGACAATTTTCTAGACATGCTAAACAAATGGCATTTAGAAGTTAGAAAATGCTGTTAAGCAGACCTTTTTTAAAAAAAGAAGAAGCAAAACAGAAAACTTGTCCAGTTCTTTTTAAAAATACAGCTGAAATATTTTTAGCTTTGGTGGTCTTCAGACCACAAATAGGAACCTTATGCATTTTGGGAAGGGCGGACATTCTTGGTAAATGACATTACTGCAGTGTGTTCCAGCAGTTTTTTCTTGAGAAGTGTGTCTCTTTCCCCCTTCTCAGCCTTTCTTACCCACATCTGCATCAGTAATATCTTTTTGTCAGAAATATTTCTATTCTTTCATTTCCCATAATGAAAGACTGCAAATGTTTTTGATTAGCTTAATATGGAAGCTCTACATTCCACAGCTGTCAAATTAAGCCGGCCAAGTTTCCTGAAGAGAATTGGGCCCACTAATTCCAGTGAAATACACATGGCATCTCAATCCTAAACATTTGTATTCCACCTTTCTCTCTACGTTCTCCTTGCTTTTGCCTGTTTTTTATTAGTTGCTGGTTTAGCAACTAAAAAAATTACCTCATCAGTCAGAAACATGCTCACCTTTACTGATGCACAGGGTCTGGTATATTATAGGGTATTTTTGTAAGTGTAATGTGATATTGACAGCTATCATGATTGTTACTGGCAGGTCTAGCTCCAGCGTTTGGGGGGGAAGGTGCTGAGCAAATTGACTGTGGTGAGCAGGCTATGGTGCTGATTGGGGGTCATCCAACAAGCGTAGCGTCAGGCCACTTCCACTCTTTAGCTTAGAGTGGTCCAACACACAGTGGCGTAGCAAGGTCAGGTGGTACCCGGTGCGAAAAAATTCTTGTCACCCACCCATCACACATTGCAATTATTAAAATAAAAAAATTCCTTCCAGTAGCACCTTAAAGACCAACTAAGTTAGTTCTTGGTATGAGCTTTCGTGTGCATGCACACAAAAGCTCATACCAAGAACTAACTTAGTTGGTCTTTAAGGTGCTACTGGAAGGAATTTTTTTATTTTGACTATGGCAGACCAACACGGCTACCTATCTGTAACTGAAATTATTAAAAGAAGGAAAAAGAAGATCCTTACAGAGAGCCCAAGGGTCCTACCTCTTTCCTCTCATCTCTTTCCCAAAGCCTAGTTTGCACTTTCCCAGCTTTGGATTGGAGGTGGGAGGGCTGTAGGATATGGTTACCAGATGTCCCCATTTCCCAGGGACAGTCCCTGGATTTACAAATCTGTCCCCAGACAAAATCTGTCCCTGGAATGTCCCCGGGTTTCATTTAATGTCCCCGGATTTATATTTTGAGTATTGTAGATTTATTAGTAGGGAATGAATGTTTTGTGATTGGTTCAACAGCACAAGATACATCATATGGGGATTTCCGGTGAGGCATAATGGTGGGCGCCATGGCAGCAAGCAGCTCCTGAAGCCAGCCAGAGCCAACTGCTCTACCAGGCTGGCTCCAGGCTGCTGAGACTGCCGCCGCCACCACCACTGCCAAGGGGGAACCGGGGGCACCCGGCTCGTCAACTGGGGGAACCGCTAACACGCACACCCAGTGACCCAAATCGAGCCAGGAGCAAAAGCGCCTAGCCACCCAGCCAACTGCCTAGTGATGCTCCGGGGCCAGGAAAACCCCGGAGCTGATGCAGGGAGAAGGAAGAGAGGAAAAGGAAGAGAGAGAAAGAGGAAGGAGAAAAAAGAGGGGAGCCCCAACCTTGCAGAGCTGCTGCCACCGCTGAGGAGGAAATGTAGGAGAGAAAGGACACTGGGAGGGCAAGGACACGTGGCCGAGCCCAGGCCTGACCTGAGCCTACTCCAAGAGAGCAGGCCAGGACCCAGAGGAAGGCCTTGCGACAAAGGAGACAACAGAAGAGAAGATATTAGTTCTTATTTTATTTTATTTTTTAAAAAACTTTTTAAAATAACTTTGTTTTCTCTTTTCAAAAAAAAAAAAAAAAGTGTCCCCGGATTCTTTGGAAAAAATCTGGTAACCTTACTCTAGGACCCTGCCAGACCTTGCACCTTCTTGCCAGCATCTTACTTTCCCAGCTTTGGGATGGCAATGCAAGGGCTGGGGTGTGTGTGTCAAATTTTGGCCTCATTCCCCACCCCCATGCAATAAGGCAGGTTCCATGTCCAAGTACTCTTGTATGAAAAGTTGGGCCACCCTGCTCTAGCTAGATAGGCTGCCATGGAAGTGAAGAGTAGCCAGGAGCGAGCTAGGAAATCTAACGATTGTGTAATGTCGATATAGCACACGAACTATCAAACTACGCCTGGCTAGTAGCTGTGTTTCAAGCGTAGGTATAAGCAATGCAGAATATTGGAAATAATGAATTTTCTTTCCAACCAAACTCACAATGTTGGAGGAAAGAATAGATGTGGGGGAGCAATGGGTTGTTGTTTTTTTAAGTCAACAAATATCAGCAGGAGGATAGAAGCAGCAAACATGACTCACCCACTTGGTCTCTCCAAGCAGAGTTAATAACTGGTAGGCTGGAAATGCAGCATAAACTGCTTGGACACAGCTGCTGTTCCTCTTGCTAGCTGGGAAGAGCAAGAAAACTTCCACCCATTTATGACCCTCCCTGACTCATTCTTTAGTCAGACTTCTCCTTTCTTTTACCCCTTTCTCTGCAATCATGGGATATAAGGGTCCTGATCCGGAGAAATGTAATCATGCTATGACGTGTTAGTAACAGCTAACCTACACGCCTTTTAATTTCAATGGGATGAACAAACTTTTCTCTGGTTTGAGACCAAGGAATACGCCTAGATCTGGTTGACCCAATCAAGTTTCTGGGCTGTAATTTCAGAGGCCAATATTATGCTAGGAATATTATCCAGTAGAGATATTCTCTGATTTTCAGAGCCTCTTTTTTCGATTCTCAAAGCAGTTACTGAACAAAGGAAAAACTGGTTTTTTTAGCTGCTTAACCTGTGGTATTAATCATAATACAGTCAATTATGCATTACTTATTTTTAAAGATGAATTTTTCCAATGAAAATGAATATTCTATATTTTCAATATATTTATTATTATTTATTGGATTTAGATTTATTAGAAATGCACAAACACAGAAAGGTAACAACATAAAGTATGCCTTCATACTTTAGGATGGTCACAGTAAAAAGGTAAAGGTAAAGGCGACAGTGGGGTGTGGGCTCATCTCACTTTTCAGTCTAAGGGAGCCGGCATTTGTCCACAGACAGCTTTCTGGGTCATGTGGCCAGCATGACTAAACCGCTTCTGGCGCAACGGAACACCGTGACGGAAGCCAGACCGTACGGAAACACCATTTACCTTCCTGCCACAGAAGTATCTATTTATCTACTTGTGCTAGTGTGCTTAGGAACTGCTAGGTTGGCAGGAGCTGGGACAGAGCAACAGGCGCTCACCCCGCATGGGAATTTGAACTGCTGACCTGATCGGCAAGCCCAAGAGGCTCAGTGCTTTAGACCACAGCTTCACCCACGTCCCCAGTAAAGGTAAAGGTAAAAGTAAAGAGACCCCTGACCATTAAGTCCAGTTGCGGACGACTCCGGGGTTGCAGCGCTCATCTCGTTTTACTGGCCGAGAGAGCCGGCATTTGTCTGCAGGCAGCTTCCGGGCCAGCATGACTAAGCTGCTTCTGGCAAACCAGAGCAGCGCATGGAAACACCATTTACCTTCCCGCCGGAGCGGTACTTATTTATCTACTTGCACTTTGACATGCTTTTGTCCCCAGTATGTTCTCATAAATAACAATTTAAATATAGAGATGTAGAAATATCTTTATACTATAAACTGTAATACTAAAATTATGTTCATTTTCCACACACCATATTATATTACTACACAATCATTTGTTTCCATCTGGTACATGTGCTAATCAGTTTGTACATAATGTTTTAGAACGTGGTCACACCTTCCACCAGGTTAATTTCATAACAAGCAGGGTTTCTTAGCATGGGACTTTTTGGTGTTTGATGCTGGTAATGTGATTGTGATACTCTGATGATTCATACTAAGTTCAGAGAGCTCATGCCATTGGATAGAACAAAGCTTTTGTCTCGTAAACTGCTATCTTTTTTGCCCTTACTCGTCATTTCTAGACAAGGATGACTCATGCACCTCGTTTATTTACAGTTTCAGAATCTACTCGGCCCTTTCGTAAATGTTCACTTCTTCCTCTTTATATGTGTGTATGTGTGTGTTTTAAAATATCAACCCAGTGGAAAAGAATTGTCACAAGGCCTGAGATAAGATGATAATAGCAACAAGACAAAAGTAGAATGAGCCACTCAAAATCAAGGGAGAATTATTTGGAGCACTTCTGAGAACTTTTATGCACGTGAGGCTTAAGCCACCTTTGAGTCACTCTCGTGTTCTTTATATGAAGATCTGATTGTTGTTCATGTGGGAGAGAATGCAAAAGAGAGGCATTTTGGAGGAAAAATGAGCATTCTGACTATACACAAATTGATTCAAGGAGAAGCCAAAAATGCCTTGTGTATGAAAATGCCCAGATATTAGCATCCAGGGTTTTGTGATAAGCATTGTGTGAAAAAGTTGATCCGATATGAGAAATCTATTTAAAATAGTAAGGAGTAAAGGCCTACATGGCTCTTGAGATAAAAAATAATAATTCAAAAATCAGTCTTTTTCTGAGCAGTGTTCCTTCATATTTCTGGGAGACAATGCACATTTTTCAGATTAAGAGTACAGATTTTTACAATCATTATCCTTTTGTATAGCTACGTGGGATGCATGCGCAATTAATAAGTTGCTGTTCAAGATAACCAGCTTGAACAGTAAGACTTTTGCTCTAGGACAAGAACAGCCAATGTGATACCCTTCAAATGTTGTTGTACCATAACTCATACATACCTGTCTGAATTGCCCACTGTTTACATTGCCAGGTACAAAGTCAACCTCATTTTGTGTTATTGCATTAAACAGATGCCAGCTACATCCTGAAAAAACTCTGATAATTCAAATATCATTTATTTTAATGAACCATTTTACACGTGGATCAATATGACAGTTTGCCTATAGGATTCTAGTCCTCAATGGGCTATGCCCTGAGGTCTTTTTCCTTAAGGTAAAATACTGGGGTAAAAAGTTCGTTCTAATACTACTAATGATGATGGTAATAATAATAATAATAATAATAATAATAATAATAATAATAATACAATGTCAGGTGTTGTATCAAGCTCTTTATGTATTTTACTTTTAATAAGCCTAAGCTCTGGACAGTTGTGAGATCCTGTATAGTTCAAGCCCAGTTAGAGGTTCCTTCTTCTCTATACAGTTTGCAATGAATAGCTCAAGATTTTTGAGAGAGTAAGATCAATGTGCTGCTGGAAAACA
Organism: Podarcis vaucheri; assembly: GCF_965113315.1. Classification (NCBI taxonomy): domain Eukaryota; kingdom Metazoa; phylum Chordata; class Lepidosauria; order Squamata; family Lacertidae; genus Podarcis; species Podarcis vaucheri. The sequence continues at coordinate 56,317,396 of NC_138760.1, read as the reverse complement.
AACTCCTATTCTATTCTCCGTTCTGAGATATATAGCCGTATCTTGAACAGATTCTTGGGCATCTTGGACATGCCCAATATCCATAAACATCAGAATCTGGCCCACGTTGTCACTGAAATCTGAAGAGAGTCCTCTTGGGCTTCGATCTTGGAATCCCAGGCTTCAATTTTGCTCTCTGGCTTTTTACATCCTCTTGTCTGTGCCTGGATAAATTGCTTTGACAGCTTCTCTTAAGAAATCAGGATTTCAATCTACCGTAAAGAAATCAGCCTTCTTTGGAACCTTTTTGCCACAAGTTCATTTTCCAAATGTTCATCTCCTCTGTTTTTCTCTTGCGCTTTGACAAACCATTTCCCACTGGGAATGAGTAAGTGATGAAATCATAAGAAAGATCTGGCTGAAAATAATGTGATCAAAGACTGCTCTTTTCTAGAAGGGCTTGGCCAGATACATATTCCAAAATGTACATGGATCCTGGAATAAGCTCCAAACATTGTTTCATCTCCTTCATTATAGGATATGCCAAGTCCAGTTTAGACAGAGGCCAGGTAGCAGGGGAAAGCCTGATTCCAATATGTCTTGTCAGGCTTTTATAAAATCAAGGGAGGGCTTATTCACAGATTTCTTTTGGAAGAGAGATGCCAGGGATGTAATAGGAAGCTGCTTTACACCGAGTCAGGCCATTGGCCTATCTAGCTCAATATTGTCTACACTTATTGGCAGTGGTCCTCCAGGGTTTCAAAAGGGGTCTCTCTCAGCCCCACCTGGAGATGCTTTAAAACTAATGGATTTATTGTGCAATAAGTTTTCATGGCCCAGAGTCCAGTTCATTAGATGCATCAGACATTTCTTCATACATATATGCGTGTCAGGGATAGGTAGGGAGAAGAAAATTCTGACGTAAAATGTCATGAAATGCAAAAAGCACAGCATGTGACCACTGAATTGAAATTTAAATGCATGCAAAATAAACGCAGTGACCATTCAAATCAGCCGTGTTTGGGGGTAATCAAGTTGGCTATGTTATCACCAAATACTGTTGATGTGACTGGTCACTGTGCTTGTTTTGCATACACTTGAATGTCAGCTGAATGGTCACAGAATGTACTTTTTGTACTTCCTGCTATAACTCAACTAAGGAGAACACTTCATGTGTCTGATGAACTTTAGTCCATGAGGGCATCTGTCACAATGAACCTGTTTGTCTTTAGGCCAATTAACTTACTTACTTACTTACTTACTTACTTACTTACTTACTAACAGGTTTTTATCCTGCTGACCAATACAGGGTCAAGGTGCTATACAAATATATAATGTATGTATGTTTAGTCGTCTAGTCGTGTCCGACTCTTCGTGACCCCATGGACCAGAGCACGCCAGGCACTCCTGTCTTCCACTGCCTCCCACAACTTGGTCAGACTCATGTTTGTAGCTTCGAGAACACTATCCAACCATCTCGTCCTCTGTCGTCCCCTTCTCCTTGTGCCCTCCATCTTTCCCAGCATCAGGGTCTTTTCCAGGGAGTCTTCTCTTCTCTTGAGGTGGCCAAAGTATTGGAGCCTCAGCTTCACGATCTGTCCTTCCAGTGAGCACTCAGGGTTGATTTCCTTAAGAATGGATACATTTGATCTTCTTGCTGTCCATGGGACTCTCAAGAGTCTCCTCCAGCACCATAATTCAAAAGCATCAATTCTTCGGCGATCAGCCTTCTTTATGGTCCAGCTCTCACTTCCATACATCACTACTGGAAATATATAATACATTAATTTAAAAATACAGTATCATCACCATATGGAATTAATAAAAATAAGTACAACTGAAAATGGGCAGGAATTAAACAGATCATATATGGGAACTAGTTTAGTTTATTCTCTTTCTATATTGTTTCACACATCCCAAGGTATCCCACAGTGATTTACAGTAATAAAATACAAAATACATTTTAAAGTTCAGTAAAACAATACAAACACAACATACTAAAAGAGTTTCAGAAAGAAAGAAGGAAAGAAAGAAAGAAGGAAGGAAGGAAGGAAGGAAGGAAGGAAGGAAGGAAGGAAGGAAGGAAAGAACCAGCAAAGGCCTAAGTGGGGACAGAGAGATATTTTGAGGTGCCAAAACATTGAGAGTGCCTGCCTCAATTCGGTGGGGAAATGGTTCCACATGAGGGGCACAACAACAGAAAATGTCTTTCTTTCTTCATGGCTGTTTAATATGGTAGTGTGAGAAGGGCTTATCCATATGAATGTAATGATTGTGTAGGACAGCAGGGATGAAGGCACTCCGGTAAGTAGGTAATCTGGTACAGATAGTTTAAGTTTGCTACTGTTCAAATGTACTGTGTAAACAGCACCAAATGTACTGTGTAAACAGCACCAAAATGATCTGACTGGTAGCATTAAAAATACACAGGGACAGGAGAAGAAAATATTGCTGGTATATCACATGAGCAAAGAGCAATTTCAAAACACATACTTTATGGGAAGGCACTGCATTGTTCCAATACACAGCACCCCACTGAATGAGTCAGTCCGTCCATATACACTGTGATGTACTTCTGGAACTGACACAGTGGGACAAGGTTTGATTTTCCGCAGCCTGAGGACTTTCAGATTTAAAACAGTCAAGTATTCTTCCCTTTTTATGACTAATGCTACATTTTTGCTTGCCTCTCATTACGAAACGCAAACATGACCTCACATAGTCATACGAAGGAGTCATGTAGTCTTGCAAACATGTTAACGTACTTTACTTAAAATGAATAAGCACATTTATGTTTAGTGATACTGGGGTATTTTTGCAAACAGACAATGAGAAGGTATTTCCATAGAAATGTGGGTTCTAGAATCTATGGAAAAGTAGATTACATTTCAGTACACGAGTGTTGTTCATAGTTTCTTTGAGGGCATTTCCATAAACAAGTTTAAATCAGATGAAATGTCAAATCTATGTACATAGGCTAGAAGATACTGTATTTCCCCCCCAATTTTTCTCTCCTGTAAACAGCTTTGAGACATGACACACAATGCCAGAGACAGGCTCAAATGTGCTTTTTAAGACTAATATTTAAAAGATCATTTTCTCTGTCAGATGTGTTTTGATCACTAAAAAATAAAAGAAAAACAATGGGTGGAATTCAACATAGCGCTTTCCTCCCCTCACACATTGTGAGGTAAACACCTGGAACCCCTGGAATCTCGCATCGCTTGGAGATTTGGCTGGCATGCAACAATATATTCATATTCATAAAGGGGACAATGAAATACAATATATAACAAAGAATTGCATTCAAAAAAGAAAAGAAAAAACCTTGCTGTATTTCAGGGTTTACTCAGGTTGACCTAAAGTTTTGTGCAAGATGGACAGGAGTTGATAAGGAGTCTAGTCTCAAGGCTAAACTAAATGATAAGAGATCCATTATCAGATCTCCCTATGTATTTTTCTTTAGTTAAAAGTAAGCACTGGGGTGGGGGGAGATTGATTTGGATGAGAGCCACAACACTTGACAAGGAAGTTTAACCCTTTCCCTAATTTAAATCATGTTCCAAAGCTGCGATTAGCTGCCAGTTGTTGTTTAGTTGTGTCTGACTCTTCGTGACCCCATGGACCAGAGCACGCCAGGCACCCCTGTCTTCCACTGCCTCCCGCAGTTTGGTCAAACTCATGCTGGTAGCTTTGAGAACACTGGCCAACCATCTCGTCCTCTGTCGTCCCCTTCTCCTTGTGCCCTCCATCTTTCCCAACATCAGGGTCTTTTCCAGGGAGTCTTCTCTTCTCATGAGGTGGCCAAACTAATTAATGCAGAATACAAGGGTTCGATTTTGTACAAGTGGCATTAGAATTAAACACATGTCTAAATTTCATGCTCATCTGGAACATTACTTTGGGAAACATGTCATGCAATACAGCGGTAAATACGCTACATATTTTATTTTATTAAGAAAGGAAGTAATGTCCTCTCTGCTTCCATCAAAGTCAAACTCACATCCAACATTTTGGACTACTCTGGACAGCCGTTGCTACAAGTGTCAAAATAAAATGATAGTTATAAAAAGGAGACTGTTCTAAAAGCCTCTCTCCCACATCTTCATCCTTTCATATCATTAAGGTAGCTTTCAAAGCAAAAAAAATTTCCCCACTTTACATAAGAGCTGCACCCATGGGGCGTTGTTCAGATGACTCCTGCACCATGGACTTCGTCTCATATTTCTGCATGATGTAGACACAACTCTCACGCTGCCTGGTTTCAAAGAACCTTATTCATTTTCTATTCAAATTTCTTTCCCATCGGCAAACACCCAACCTTACCACACGGCTTGGGATAGTGGTGTCAAGTAACTGCTACGCAGGAATGCATTATGGTATTTGGCTAGAGACAATGCATACGTGCAGGCTTCAGTAAATAATGGAGCAATAATGAAAGATTCTGGCCTGAGGAAAAGTAAACTGTAAACACCAGGTCTATTGACAGTTTTTGCTGCACAGTGAAATCTCAGCACAGAATCTGACACCTGCCTTTGAATGGAGACACAACAGGCTTGTATAATAGCTTAAGGGCTGTGCAGTATTATTATTATTATTATTATTATTATTATTATTATTATTATTAAAGCTTTGTGAGCAAATGCCTAAAAACCCCCTGTAACCATATAAAAGCAGATCTTTTGGCACAAGGAAATACCCCAGATTTTAGGCAAGATGGTGAAAATGAATAGATTCTAAAGACTTCATGATGGCACTGCACGGATAAGGCACAAAAATGGGAGGAGCTTGACAGGGAGAGCCCAGAAATCTATGTTCACTTGGAAATGGCAGCCGTTGCATTTCAATTCTGAATACAAGATTGTACAAATAACATATAAAGCCCTGAATGACTTGGGATTTAAATACTTGAGGGAGCATCTCTCTCTGCGTGTTTCTGCCCAGGAACTGAGATCTAAGCAGAAACATGTGGATGGGCCTTTTCTGTGGTGGCACCCTGGCTCTGGAATGTCCCCCTCCCCAAAACATTTCATTGGCACCTACACTACAAGAATCCAGACACCAAGTAAAAACCTGACTGTTCAGGTCTTGTGGCACTCACATTGCAGTTATCCGATGTTGTTGATATGTGGTTTTATTGTACTTCCCCCTGGAATACGTGTTTAAACTAAGACTTTGTTGCTTTATTTGTTTTATTATGCCCCACCCAAGGATCCTAGGATGTAGCCTAAATCAACCTACATAAAGAAAGAAGGAAATGAGATAGTGGGGATCTAGGGTAAGGCATCCAGCATGGAACAAGAGCACCTATATGGTGGCACCGTTTCTGAAAAGCCCATTCCCTACCCCTGAAGAGCACCTTCTCATTGGAACGATCCACTGCTTACAGCTCCTGTTTATGACTCATTATTACCACCCTCATGTTTCTCTAGTCTCCCCAGAGTCACTCACTATGCACAGAAGGAAGGATGTTCCCCACCCCCAGTACAGATCACAAGCAAGCCTTATAATAGCAGCAGTCAGTGAGCTGTGTGAAGTCATCTATTCTGTTGTGAGACAACCACCTTTTTGTTCCAATGTGGCCCCTCTGCATTTCCAAAGATACAGTAAAGTAACATGTTCAGCTGTAAGCTGCGTGGATCAGTGCCACTATGTTGCTTTCTCAAGCACAAGAATATCATACTTGGCTACCTGGGCCGAAGACCCTGTGATGCTGTCCGTATTCCACAAATGATGCTGTTAAATAAAGTCATTTTGACTGTTTCAACTCTGCTTCTGCTCTAATGAAGGCTACCTAGTAGGGCTCCTTTTTCAACCTGTTTGCTTTTTAACCCTATTGTTTTCAGAATACGGCAGGATCCCAGGAATCTCATCTATCTAATCTGGGACTGGGGAAAATGAAAACCATCGCACAGGCCAGGGGAAGTAGGTGGCTACTTGAGGACATTGGTCCTGCCAACATTCACTGTGATTGGCTATTGCGGTAAACTTCCTCTGTCAATGCTTTCCCCCAGAAGCCCAAGGATGGGATTGAACTTGGAACCTTTTGCCGGCAAAGCCTGGTGAGTTGCAGCTATACTTTGGGACCGAATTGTAAATGTTGGAGTCCGAAACCTCTGGAGACCACCACATCTGCTATCTCTGGCTGTGTTCACACTCCACCTTCAAATCACACTAGAAGCACATTCCCACACCCTCTCAAGGAATTCTGGCCCCTGTAGTCTGTTAAGGGCTGCTGGGGACTGGTAACTCTGAGGGGTAAACTATAGTGCCCAAAATTCTTTGAGGGAAAGAATGTGCTTTAAAGGTGAAGAGTGTACACAGCCTCTTATAGAGGCAAGAAGAGAGGTTTGCCATCAGCTAGTCTCCTGGCAAACGATGACGGCCCCATCATCGGTTTTTCTTACGTTTCCTCTTGTGTCTGTGTTCCTGCTGTGTTTTCCTCTGAGAACATGTGGCTCATCCCGTTTCACTGCCTGAGGTGAAATGGGAAGGTGCCACCTCCATGGACCCACTGCTGCCTCCCACCACTACCTTGTTTACCAGGGTTGCATGGCTGCAGCTGTGACTTCCGGCTATGCAATCCTGGCTGTTTCAGTCCACCTCATGGATGGGCCATCCCTGCCACTGAGCTACTACAAAACTGAGTTTGTTGTTGTAACTTCTATTCAATGTCCAAGTGGCTCTCTTCCCCCTCCCTTTCAAAACACTTGTTCCCCATACAGAGACATTTGGTGCTCAATCTAAAGCACATGGGGAAGATCCTTGACCCTTCAGTGTATGGGGCCCAAATCTTTCTCCAGGCAACCTGTCAATTGTGGGTTATGTAAACGGGCTTCCTCTGAGCTACAGGACTATGCTACTAACTGACATCTGTGATTGGAGTGGTCACTGTTCTTTCCGTGTCTGTGATCCCTGGCTACTTCCCTTGGAAATTCCTTTGGTATTTGGGCTGCTCCAGATCTGCAAACCTGAAGCCCTGAATCTTACGGTTCCTCCAGAACACTTAACGTTAGCTATTATGAGGTCATGCTGTAGGCTTTTCATGGCGGACTCCTTGTGCATTGTATTGGGAGTTGGGACTGGGGGGGGGGATGTCGAATGAATTAGGTGACATCATGATGGCAGCATGTGCTGTTGACTGCTGCGTTCAATTCATGGCTGACATGGGACATTGTCTGAAGCAACATTACGACTGATTGGTGGCCACTGAGTTATAGGATTGGCCACAATTGTTGCTATGCTGCCAGAGAGTTGTTGCTCCCCCCCACCCCGCTTTTGATTTTGCTGCTAGGATAGCACAGGAACCCAGCAGCTGACCCTGATATCAATTCCAAAGTAATGGAATTATCCTGTTAAGGAGGGCAATAGCCCTGACAAAACAACAATTTATATATATATATATATATATATATATATAGAGAGAGAGAGAGAGAGAGAGGAGTGCTTGATCCTGAAAATATTCCTGTCATTTAACACTATTCCCCTGCCCTGCACCACTAAAAGGGGGGCTATAAATTGCCTAAAACAAAAGTGGCTTTCATAGCACTGATACCTCAGTTGTTTTCCACATCACACTGTACTCAGCTATCCTTAGACAATGTCTATATATTGGGTATGCATTCCAAAATATTTGTCCAGTATTCATTCCAAAATATATTTTTTTCCCTGAATTTGGATGTTCATAAGTTGGCAACTCTGATTTTTGGAAAGGAATTTAAAGGAATCTTAACTGGGCTATAAATGATCCAAAGGGGTCTGCAATATACAGTACAATATCCATTTGTTTGTTGGTTCATCGTTGCCCTTTCTCTCAATATCTCACCCTGTATGCTCTCAGGTACTTGTGGCCTTCCCAAGGATTGCAGAAATATTCCAAAACAAGCAAGTTGAAACCAACCTAATAAGGACTGAGCATGCTCATTACACCACTGGGAAAAAGGAGTGCTTGTATGTGATGTTCTGCTGGAGGAGGGAATGTCTGACTGGCACTGTCCTATTAGGACATCAGGCCACGTTGCAATATTTGATGCAAGCCCCATTTCTGTAACTAATGTTTAATGTCAAGGCTCTGAACAAAAATAGATTCTGGGCATGTACAGTGGTACCTCGGGTTAAGAACTTAATTCATTCTGGAGGTCCATTCTTAACCTGAAACTGTTCTTAACCTGAGGTACCACTTTAGCTAATGGGGCCTCCCACTGCTGCTGCGCGATTTCTGTTCTCATCCTGAAGCAAAGTTCTTAACCCAAGGTACTATTTCTGGGTTAGCGGAGTCTGTAACCTGAAGCGTTTGTAACCTGAAGCTTCTGTAACCTGAGGTAAAAAGGTAAAGGGACCCCTGACCATTAGGTCCAGTTGTGACTGACTCTGGGGTTGCACGCTCATCTCGCTCTATAGACCGAGGGAGCCGGCGTTTGTCCGCAGACAGCTTCTGGATCATGTGGCCAGCATGACTAAGCCGCTTCTGCCGAACCAGAGCAGCACACGGAAACACCGTTTACCTTCACGCTGGAGTGGTACCTATTTATCCACTTGCACTTTGACGTGCTTTCGAACTGCTAGGTTGGCAGGAGCAGGGACCAGGCAACGGGAGCTCACCCCGTCGCGGGGTTTCGAACCACCGACCTTCTGATCGGCAAGTCCTAGGCTCTGTGGTTTAACCCCTAGCACCACCCACGTCCCGTAACCTGAGGTACCACTGTAATATGTTTTTTTAAAACTGCTATCCCTCCCCCCATAAATTAACCTAAATTTTCTTCCAGCTTTCTATGCTTTCCTTTCCATTACAGACTTAGGATGCATGGGGACAGAGGTTACAAGCGGTTACTTCAGATAAACATTCACCTAGGGAAGGTGTAAAGTCCACATAAGTAAGGAGAAGTCAGGCCAGAGGTTATCGGTAAACGTCACTGGTTTGCTAAGCAAATAACTATTGTTGTTGGCCACTGTTCTTTATCAGTTAATGATTATACATGCCTATAAATGACACGATAGCCTTTGAAACCTCTTCCTCCTATTGAAATAATTATTAAAAAAAATAGTAGAACCTTTCCTCCTCCACTTCCAATCTGCACATTTAAAAAAAGGCCAGACATGTAAGAGAGGCACAGTAAATGCAGCTATGAAATCATTATGAGGTGGCTGGGAAATGAGTCTCCCTTCTGATGAGGAATTACCCTCATGTGGTTCTCATGTCACCATGAACTTGTTAAAAATACACTGCGACAAGAATCATGAAGCCATGGCTTTCTGTCAATATGAAACTCCAAAGACTGTAAGAGTGCGTGTACATATGAACATAATTTGAGCTGTGAACACATTGAGGAAATACACACACTCTTTGTGTTATGTTTAGACTTTACAATATTTCCTCCTATATCAGGTTCAGGGGGGAACAGGTTTTTTTGTATGTTTACACCGGGTTCCACTAACTGGAAAACACACACACACACACGTACATACACATACTGAATTATATTATTTACTGGCCAATAGGCCTGTCAAATGTGTAACAAAGGTGGGGGAAGCAAGATTCAAAATGAAAAAAAAACACACACACACAGTGATTCTTAATTTTTATATATGCCTGTACTTATGCTCTAAAAACGTAGTCACTACTGTGCCTCCCACTTTATTCCACTACACGTGTATGTGTGTTATAAAAAAAGACCAATTCTTTGAATTACAACAAGTTAACTTTGGATTTCCTGGCTTTTGTAAAGCCAGGAAGGAAGTCCAACCCAAGTTTAAGTTCACTGGAGTTAAATGTGACTTTAACCTTGCAACCCACAGCTTTTTCATACCTTGCCTTCTTTCAGCTTTTTTTTTTTAAAAAAAGATCTTTACAAAATGAATCAATATGTAAAGGGTACTTCCAGACAGAGGTTTTTTTGTGGCATTGCAAGTTTTTCACACTATGCAAGTTTTTCCACACTATCTACATGATATCATTGTCATCAAAATGCCTCTATTTTGCAATGTGTACATGCTTATTAGCACTTTGGGGGGATGGAGAGTTCATCCTGAGCATGGTTATCAGTTTGTCATGTACTCCCTCTTCTGTCTGCTCCTCACCTGAGCACAACCCGGCCGTTTTCTTTCCAGGAGTGGTCCTAAAGATATGAGTGTGTCTATTTCCCCTGATTGCCACATGCTAAAGGCACATTAGAAATTCCAGTTTGGATGAGCTCTTCTCTCAATAGCTCAGCATATGTCAGAGATTTTTATTTTTTTTAATTAATACAGGGGTTTTGCACAATACCTAATTATCATAATTTTGGAATGGAGACATATCAGTCTTGCACGTTAAAAAAACAAACACCCTTGGAGACAACTGCTGTTTCCCTCCCCACCCCCAAAAAGCACAACCCTCCTTTTTTACCCATTTTGAACCATGATAATGAAGGGCTGGCAACAATTGTTCTTGTCCATTTCTGAATTTGTTTAAAAGGTGTGTATAGGTCAAGAAATACCTATGTACATCTCTAGAACAGGAAAAGATAGTGGGAGGGGGGGAGAGCAGGGGCCAGAAAACTGGGTGAAATTCAACGTTTAGCTAAATGGGGTATGCAATGTAAATAAGGAATGAGAGCCATTTGCACAACAGGACTTCTCCCTTTCTCCTCTCCCTGCACCCCCTGCATGCCCTCAAACCAATTCTTGGTGTCCCCCCCCCAACCCTTCAGAGCCAGTTTAGAGGGTGGGGGTACATGATGAAGGGGGAAAGCATTCCACTACACAAGTGAATATTTCATGTATTCAACAACTTAGCTGAATCCTGCCCACTGCATGGAAATATTGTGTCAAGGACTGTCCACTGGTTTGGATGGGAAACCACAGAATACCAAAGAAGAAACTAAGACTAAAAACAAAATGTGTGGATGCTCATGGGTTGCACACACTGAAAAATCAGATCTGAGCAACCTGTTGGCAACATGAGCCAACATATGGGTAACTCCCAAAGTGAATAAATATTATGAGACTGGCTCAACCTTCCTCACATACTTCTCCCTAAACCCATGATGGTGTGAGAGATTAGAACAAAAACTCTCTTTTTACCATATTAGTTTAGTAGAGCCAGTAATTTCTAAAGAAGCATGAACTCCCAATTTTTTGTGTTATTAGCTGATGTGTTCAATAACACAGAAACAAGGAGTGGTGCTACAGTAACCCCACCGCTTATAGTAGCATGTGTGAAAACCTCCCCAGCATCCATAACTCATCAAAAATGCATTATTCTAGGGGAAATTGCTTCTCCAAAATGTATATATTAGGCAAAACTGCATATAATTGTTTTATTATACTGTAGATCTATTCAAAGCAACCCATAAACATTAACACTGGAAAAATGAGAAGCTGAGTGAAACCAAAATTAACAGATTTGCCCATCCCTGTGAAGGACAGACAACTGGAGAACGAAACCATGTTTTCAGGGATGATAACTACCCTTTGGCCCAAGCTCTGTTTAAGCTCTCATTTCTCTGGTCACAACAGAAGGATGTTGTCTTTCTGCTCTTTCCTGGACAGAGGCACTTCAGAACGCAGGTGGGGATATCACATACTTCAGTGTTCCTCCAAACCAAACACTACATAAGATATACATTAAAAAACAGCAGATACCATGGAGAAGTTGCATCTCCTGACCTTGACCCTCTCACATGCTGGTATTTTCGTTGGGAAGGGCTGCCCCCCATAACAGAATGCTCCAACATTTCCCACTGTCCCCTGCAATCTGACGTGGTAAAGTCCAAGACCAGTTTTGCTACCTCAGCCCTTGTTTATCTAGGCCATTTAGGTGGGCTGAAGGGTGGGTTTCAGTTTGTGCTTATGACAGATCACTCGGGGATCTGCTTTGCCCTGGCCATGCTTCAGTCTGGGCTGTCGCTCTGAATCGAAAATAAGCTGGCAATGTTCCTAAGGGTTATATAAACTGGCCTCCGTTGAGAGATGGCAAGTGGGAGGTTTTCCACAGTGAAGACAATCAGCTATGTGTAGCAACCTCAGGATTTATGCCCACTGTTTCAAATTGGTTTTGGAGTAAATCCTTCATTAGCTGAAGGTTAATAATCCTTGGGATTGTGAATAGTTTTCTCAAAGAGCTCTGTGTAGGCAGAATTAATATGGAGGAACTGCAGAAGCCCATGCTTCCAACAGCCTTCTTGATTAAAAAGCCGTTTGTGATACGTGGGAAAGTCAGAGTGTGTCACCCGCTTGAGTTCATAATGAGCAGTTTTGCAAGGATCATGGTTAATGAGCATGAATTGCCCTCTGAAAATGATTGAATTCTCAGAAATGTCTTCCCTAAAGTGTTGGTCAAACTCCCAGTATCATTAGATTGGTTTAAATCAGGGGTGGGGAACCTTAGGTCCAAACGCAGGCCTCCAAACTTCTCTATCTGGCCCCTGGGACTCTTCATAGGCCACACCCCCTCTCCCCAAACCACACCCCTCACTGGCCTGGCTTCACATCTTCCTTGAGTATTTTTGCCTGGCTAGAATATGTCCTTAAACTTTGGTAATGCCTCTTGCTTGTCTGGATGGAAGACACAAGAGGTGTGTGTTGAAACTAGCCTACTGTGCAAAAGTAAAATTTACATTCATTTTCCCACCTGTGTTTGCCTCTAGACCCACCTACCACTACCATGCGGCCTCTGGAAGATTGTCCAGAAGCGAATGTGGCCCTCAGACTGGAAAAAGGTTCCTAACACCAAATTTAAACACACAAAATATCTATGCAAGTAAAAGTGACAGGGTTACTGATCAATTAGGATAATCCTGCAGGTATGTTTTCAGTCTTTGTCCCGAATCCCATGATTCCTGGTGTTGTTATAAGAACAACAATAATTAATATATAAATAGAAATGAAAAAGTGTTAGCCTGTCCATGTTTATTTCTGAGAAAACAAAATCTGGATTGGCATTGAGTCTAGAGTTTTGGCACTGAAACTGCTGAATGAAAACAATTACACAATCAGTTCTAGCAGCCTGCCAATTTGCATGCTTTTACCAGAGGAGTAAGTTTGCTTGATCTATTCCAAACCATCTGAAGTCTTACAAATAAACTCATAAAACTATCTGCACTGTTGAAATCAGAAAGTGTATTTTTAGCCCTCACATTCTCAATACACATATTTGTGACCAAAGTGTGGATAAAAGCCCAAAAGTCAAAAGGAAAACTAAAACGGAAAATTATCAACTGCATAGAAGATTCTGGAAGTGTATAGAGATTGGAAAGCAGACATATTGCTGCCTGCTTATATCAGTAATGGTGTGATGAAAATGTTTTCAGTCAAGAGAGAGCAGTCTATTTTTTGTGGACAGCATAGGTGCGTGGGGGAAGATTCCTCTATCTGAAGGAGCATTCAGAAGTTGATAAAAGTTCTGGAACATTCTAGAAAAGTGTGGCAATGACACAAGAATCCAAAGCAATTTTTTGAGCATTCTCACAAATTTGGGGGAAAGACATTGGAACAGAAAGCAATACCTCTAGAGATTAAAAGAAAGAAAACAAACTAAAAGTTGTAAAAGTTGATAATTATATTGAGAAACAAAACAAAAAGTGAGGAAGCAGAGGAAATGCAAAAAGAGAGCAAGACTGAGAGAGCCGTGAGAATTCCTTTTATTGAAATTTGCTTGTGATGCAATATAAACAGAATCTTCAGAAATTCTTGAGTGAAGACATAGTCCAATTGGTTAGGACAAGGTGCTCTGTTGAAAGGGCACAAAGGGGATTTGAACTACTCCATTGCCAGTTACTTAGCATTCAAGGCTTGTGGGTTTGTGAAAAAAGCAGGGCTATTGTTACTTCCCATTACATTCTGGGAAACACTAATTAGTGAATAAGCATTCCTCACTAGATATGGTTCCTCATTTGAAAGCCCTGAACTGAGTCTAAATTGTATGAATAATCTGGTGGGTATATACATATAAGGTAAACTGTTAACCACAGTATTCATACTCTATCTACAGAAGTTGTTAAGAATAAACCCCAGAAGGCTGTAACGAATGAACTCCTCAACTCCTAGATATGCAGATTGGGATGCTGGGCGTGATCCTGCACTTCCTTTTTCCAGATTGCTCCCTTTGGCCTTTTTCAAAAGCACTAAATTACTTGTTACGTGTACACATTATGTAATACATATGTTTGTGTTCTCCCAAAGATGGGTCAGCCCTGTTGAAACAGAAAACAATCCTTTTATCAGCTCAAGCACCAAGCAAAATAGTGTTTATGTTGTCTTCAAAACATAAGCATTCCAAATGGTGTCACTTAGCCATCTGTGCTGTTTTGCTTCACAGACAGAAACACCCTCCCCAAAGCAACTGCTAGACCAAACTCAGCTAAATGTGATTTTAAAATATGCATCTTTGCAGTTGATTTAAAAGGGGTGAAATGCTTATGGTACCTAATGGAAGTGCTTGATTGTGTTGATGTAGGTAAAACGTTGACATGTCTGCATCAGATCTTTCATAATCAGAGAATGTAGTCTCCTGTCGTTTTCCATGATAGATCAAACACTAAGCTTGCAGTCTTCCCTTTCCCTCATGAAGGACACTGCCAGACTGCCACACTTTTGTTTGACTCTCATCCTGTGCCCAAGAAGGGTGCACCTTTATAACCCACCACACAAATACAGGTACATTGCCGTAAAGAGCACTAGCTAAATTGCCCTCTAACAAATCCCAAAGCTTGTGCTGCTTTTTTATTGTTCTAGAGGGATGTTTAATGTAGGATGGATGCGTGCTGCTCACCAAGGGCACTGTGATATCTAAATGACACCACGAAGCCAGTTTTGAATGGCAAGAAAACAGCAACGACTTGACGGTGGCGTCGTATAACCTCCGCTCAAACGAGGTCGATTGCTCGTCTGGAAGCGGCGGGGGAACCTCCGCTGGCCATAACAGAGAAGCTCTGCTAGCGGCTGTGCCCTCTCTGGCAACTAAGAGAGATTTAATTCCTGCCAGCAGAGGGCAATGGCGGGGCCCAGAGAGGTCTATCGACACCCCACACTTCCCCCCTATTCCAAGTCTAGATAGCAGCGAAGAATATGAATGAATCTGGAATGTGTACTGAGCGCGCTTCTGGGTTTGTAAGCCGTTTCCTTTTCTTCTAGCACATCGTGTGCCCTTTCCTCACCGCTGCTGAAGACCAGGCTCCGGCTGGCAGGAGCCCGGGAGGAGCGAGGCGGCAGCGCGCGCGGCGTTGCATCAGTCGCCTTCCTGCAGGAGCGGGGAGGGCTCTGGGCATGCGGACATTCAAAGTGACTTTGCCGTTCGGGCTGTTCGATGACGCGAGCGCTCGCGGGATGGGAGTGTCTGTCTGGCTCCCCGCCGAAGTGACGTCTTCCCAGGCACCGCGGGTCATGTGACCGGGGCCCATTCACAAAAAAAGCCGAAGCAGCAAACCGCGGCTGGCGCTATATAAGGCGAGGCTGCGCCGCTCGTCCAGCAAAGAAACTGCAACAGACAAGCAACGCGCAGCAGCTGCCCCGCAACGGAGGCTGCCAACACAAGAGAAAGAGCAAAGCCCAAGCTAGCGGCTCTGTCGTCTTTGCCATCTCCACGTTCGACGATCCAGGCGTTTTTACTTTTTGGAACCGGGGTGGGAGTTACGGACCCCCGCCAACAAGGAACAAGAGAGGCAGCTTTTGTTTGGCCAGAAGCGCTGCCTCGGTTCGAGACGAGCTCGGCGGGACTAAACAAAGAGGCGCCCGGGGAACGGAGACAAAAGCGGCTGCCCAGCGCCCTTTCGCCCACCGCGCTGCCTGCCCTGCCCCGAGCGATGGTCAACATGCAAGTGTGCGCCCTGGACTGCGAGACGCTCCGCGAGCTCCTCCAGGACCGCTGCGTGCAGTGCCTGGTGCTGGACTGCCGCTCCTTCTTCTCCTTCAACTCCTCGCACATCGGCGGCTCCTGCAACGTCCGCCTGAGCACCATCGTCCGGCGGAGAGCCAAGGGGGCCATGGGCCTCGAGCACATCCTGCCCAACGAGGAGGCGCGCGCCCGGCTGCAGAAGGGGCTCTACCACGCCGTCGTGCTCCTCGACGAGCGCAGCGCCGACCTGGAGGCGCCCAAGAGGGACAGCACCCTCCTGCTGGCCCTCAACACCCTCTGCCGGGAAGCCAGGGACACCCGCGTCTGCTTCCTCAGGGGTGAGTTCAAAGGCTGCAGAGAGAGGGAGAGGAAGGTCGCCTTCCCCACGGCGCCCTCTGCCCTGCCAATCCACCTCCCCTGGGCTTCAAAAGTCCGTAAGCCAAAGGCCCACCCGGTAAACGGAATTAAGAGCAATACGTAGTAAGAATAACGGATATTGACAAATAGCCTAGGGCAGTTGTATTGGTTTAGCAGAGGGGCTTATAGGAGTGGCCACTGGACTGTCAATGGAGTTTTACCTTCCTACCCCACACCCAGCTGCTTAGAGTTTGTTCTTCGGACAATATTAACCTCTTTTCTTCTTTATTTTCTTCTAGGAGGATACGATGCCTTCTCCTCTGCCTGCCCTGAGTTGTGCACCAAACCATCTGCTCCCAAGGGGCTGACTCTGCCGCTCAGCGCAAACAATGTGCCTGGCAGCGCCGATTCAAACTGCAGCTCCTGTGGGACTCCTCTCTATGATCAGGTCAGTTGGGAAGCATCCATGAATCAAAATTAGACTTGCTTTTAAAATTATTTTATTTTATTTGAATTACCAGTTGGACTTTTTTTAAAAAAATGCCTGGAATGGAAAGACACAAATGTGTGTATACAAATATTCCTTTTGGAAACACAAGGCATTCAAGGCAAAACAAATGTTTCATTATAACACAACAACCATATCAAAGTGCAGAGGGAGCCTATTTTTGCTGTGGGATTAACAGACTGTGTTTCTTTGTCTCCTTTATTTTAGGGTGGTCCAGTGGAGATCCTACCTTTCCTGTATCTAGGCAGCGCCTATCATGCTTCCAGGAAAGATATGTTGGATGCTTTGGGGATCACAGCCTTGATCAACGTTTCTGCCAATTGTCCAAACCATTTTGAGGGACACTATCAGTACAAAAGCATCCCTGTGGAGGACAACCACAAAGCTGACATCAGCTGCTGGTTTAACGAAGCAATTGACTTCATAGGTAAATGAGTCCTCTCTCTCTCCCTCCCCCCCCCCACTCCCTACATATTGAGTTTATAGTATCCCTTGGGTGCCAGCACCTTAGCAGACACTTCCAGCATCATTTAAATTTGAGATGCAGGGTATTTCCTTAGCGATCAAAATAGCACCAGCTGAAATAAATCTGTAGCTACGATGGTGCTTGGGTTTCTTTTAGAAGATAGCATTGTGAAATCCCAAAAAAGCATACTAGACTTTATAAAGAGTCATTGGATCCACTAGCATGGGTGTTGGAGGGATCAGCTGGTAATCTGAACCAGTCTCATGCTGATAGAATTTTCTAGCAAGATTTAGTGGCCACATTTGGAGTAGGTGATTATAATCAAGTTGAAACAGAACATCCATATTGGTTTATTTGCACACCTTCATTTGTGCATCCAGCTCCATTCCCAGCTGTGTAGCGTATTGCTGTAGCTGGTTAGGCAAGATGGCCCCTCAAGCACAGAGAATGAAAAGCAGCTTTGAAGCTTTACAGGAAAACTCTTGCTAATGTTGATGTTTTGCTTGCTCCTTCAGACTCTGTTAAAAACGATGGTGGGCGAGTATTTGTTCACTGTCAGGCTGGCATCTCCCGCTCAGCGACCATCTGCCTTGCTTACCTTATGAGGACCAACCGAGTCAAACTGGATGAAGCTTTTGAGTTTGTGAAGCAGAGGAGAAGCATCATCTCCCCCAACTTCAGCTTCATGGGGCAACTGCTGCAATTTGAGTCCCAGGTCCTTGCTCCAAATTGCTCGGCAGAGGCTGGGAGCCCGGCAATGTCTGCACTGGACAGAGGAACATCCACTACAACAGTCTTTAACTTCCCCGTCTCCATCCCTGTCCACTCTGCTTCCAGCGCACTAAGCTACCTTCAGAGCCCTATCACAACCTCTCCGAGCTGCTGAAAAGCAGGTGCAGGTGGGCCCTGTACACAAAGACTTGATGCCCTTTGCTGTTACCTGAAAAGTGCAATAACTTTGAGGGCAGGTCTGTTAGCTTGCGCCGGACTCCTCTCATTGCAGTTACAGAGCAATACAAGATCCACCAGCTCAGAGCAGCATCTCTTGACTCCAGAAAGCCAGGTTCTTTCTGCTAGATCTTGCTGAGATGCATTTTTGACCAATGTTTGGATGCTGCCTACAAAGGAGAAAAAGCATGCAGGACATTTGCTTTCTACTCCTGAAATAATTCCTCTTTTACAGTTTTTCTGTTTGTCAGTCTGTTTCAGTAGCAAATCTGAAAGTGTTCTCATTCCTGAGTGTGCTAGGCTGCAGTCGAACTGTCCCCTTGTACAAGGATGTCCAGATATTTATTTATTTTTTACAGTGTAATTGCTTTGTGTGCGTTCTGCCTTTCAAGTCTGAAGTTTCATTTTCTTTTTTGAAAGAAACAAACAAAATACCTCAGTATTTTTTGGGTACTGTAATCCTGTAAATAGATCTTAAGAACTGTATTCCGAAGCACTGACATTGAAAGCACAAAGGAGTGTTTGTGTTTTTGGGTTGCCAACAGTTACATGTTTTGCTGATTTATTTATGATGTGAAATAATATATTTCTTCTTATCAAAAGAAGAACATGGGTTTTGTTATGATTGTGCCTTTTTATACAAACCAAATAAATTATGACATTTCTATTGAAGAAAATATTAATTCTTTTATAGATCCTTCCCCCACTCCCTTTTCATAATATGCTGAAAAAATGCAATGGTAAGTATGTGAAGTCCAGAAAGCAGACATCTCCTCCTTTGTACTAGCCCTGTGTTCCATAGGACTTATTGCAGGGTCCCTAATGTTGCTGTAGAAGAATCCAAGCCCCAATAGAAAGTCATTTGCCAAACTCCAGTAAGCACCACATGTAGGATCTACCCTCTTGTGCTGTACAAATGGCTATTGCAGTCAAGAGAAACATACACACCCAAGCTATTAGAGCAGGGGGAAAAATGTGAACCCCAAAACAGATTATTAGCATTCTTTACTATCTGGATCAGCTATTAATTGGCAGAGGAGGAAAGTGGGTATACTGATGATAGGTAAAGGGACCCCTGACCATTAGGTCCACTCGCGGATGACTCAGGTTGTGGCGCTCATCTCGCTTTATTGGCTGAGGGAGCCGGCGCACAGCTTCTAGGTCATGTGGCCAGCATGACTAAGCCACTTCTGGCGAACCAGAGCAGTGCACAGAAACACCGTTTACCTTCCCGCCGGAGCGGTACCTATTTATCTACTTGCACTTTGACGTGCTTTCGAACTGCTAGGTTGGCAGGAGCAGGGACTGAACAACAGGAGCTCACCCCGCCGCGGGGATTCAAACCACCGACCTGATCAGAAAGCCCTAGGCTCTGTGGTTTAACCCACAGCACCACCCGCATCCCAATATTGATGATCAAAAACATAAAACCCACCACCATTAGACATGATCTATGTTACTAACTAATCTAAAAATGATGAAAGTTGGGAAGGGGGCAGAGAGTGGGTAGCCTTGGGTGTTGCTGCTGCCTCGGGACAACTTTGGGTTCGAGCCTAGAGCACAGTAAGAAGGCATCCAGGCACATCTATGAGGGCATCATAAATGTTAGTGAACTCTGAGCAAATAGCAATGCCATGTATAGGGAAAAGGGTCCAAAGCTGTTTTGTCCCATCCCCCCATCTCCCCCCCACCCCCGGCTTTATCTTGAGTATGTTAGGATAGGTTTGTCATTAGCTACTTTCTTGGTCATTAAGGGTGACTAAACTTGCCAGTGATCAAGTTTAAGCAGTAAGTCCCAAAGATCTATGCAGTTTCCATTGTGAGTGATGCTTAAAGTTGGGTTGCATTGCCTAAGGCTGTGTTAGAGGGTTTTGCATTGAGCTTCATTTTCTCTCAAACTAGTTCTAAGGAAAGAAAAGGGGAAGCCAACATGCATGCTGGGCCATGGAAACGTGGGCCAAACTACTCCTAATTAAACATACTTTTTAAAATAAAATAAAAAATGCTTAAACCGGTTTCTTTTATTTGGCCAGGATCAGGGATCCGTGCTGATACTCTGTTTAAATTGGCATCCCCACAGATATTTGCCCCTAAGGGCACTGTTAACTGCAAACAGTTGCAGTTAACAGTGTCCTTAGCAATACCATTAGCATCTTGCCTCTCTTCCGGGAGTGTAGAGTCTGCTTACATGGTGGGGCAGGGAGGAATGTGTGTGGAAGGAGCAATATGGGCATGTGGGGAAGGCATTGTCTCAGATTTGGGGAACCTTTGGCCCTCCAGATGTTGTGGAACTACGCCTCCCATCATCCCCAGCACGCACGGGCAGTTCAACAACACCTGGAGGACCAGAAGTTCCCAGTACCTGGTCTATCTGGTCTGTTCTTTCCTCTCCAAAATCTCCCATCTCCATGTGAAATGTTCATAAGGCAAGTTAGCATTGTTGCTCCCATTTCACAGGTGAGATTATAAGTGACTGTGAATTATCTTAAGGGCACCAAAGAAGCTCTATAGCCGAGATTTAACGATCCGCATGCCTACCCTTTCAATGCAAAGCAATGTCATTGAGTGACCAGTGCATACAGGATAATACAATGTGGACTCATACTGGGATCTAGGGCCAGCTCTATGATGAGAAAGAGGAAGGCAGCTGCCTCAGGCAGCAGATGCTGAGGGGTGGGGTGGAGACAGAGCTGTGAGTGCCATGTGGTCTGCTGCCCTCAAGTACCTTTCACCACTATTGGAGTAAGCTTCAACTACCAATCCAATTGGCTTCTGCATGCACCTGGGGGAAGAGCATCATCTTGTCCTCCACCTCAGGCAGCAAAATTTCTTGAGCTGGCCCTGCTGGATTGAAGGAATGGGTTTGGGATCTTCCTAATGCCAGTGGGCAGACAACAGAAAACACTTTCCTTAGGAACTTGGTATGTAGAACAGTGTGCAGGATTGTAGCCAACATGTCCTTTTCTGGAATAATTCTTCACCCAAAGAATCCTCTTATGCTGAGTATTTTATAGTCTTGATTGCTTAACTTCAGTTATCCGTCTGTAAAATGGGAGTAAAACTAGTTTTCTTGAGACATATAGCCAATCTGGGATTTGTTCCCATCCACTTTTAAATTC
The DNA here is from genome assembly GCF_965113315.1 of Podarcis vaucheri. Classification (NCBI taxonomy): domain Eukaryota; kingdom Metazoa; phylum Chordata; class Lepidosauria; order Squamata; family Lacertidae; genus Podarcis; species Podarcis vaucheri. The sequence continues at coordinate 56,296,208 of NC_138760.1, read as the reverse complement.
AAGGCTAGCCCCGTAGTCTCTGGATGAAATTATCTCTTGCATGCTATCCCTCCTAGGCCTTTGACAAGGTCTGTCATGTGAGACCCACCTTTTCCTCCCTCTTTAGTGCTGTGCTATAAAAGACAGAAAGAAGCATGGGCACCCATTTTAGCCCTATGGCTCAAATTCTGCTTTCCTCTGCCTTGCAGGTCATTTGGAGACATGCTTGCACAGGTGCAGCCAGGAGGAGTTTATGTTCCAATGACTTCATCTGACAGCTCGTAATCACTAAATCAAGGTGGTGTATGACCACTGGCTAAATCTTTACTTAGCTGCTGTCAGCCTGCTCACCATGCATATCACCCAGACATCTCATTGTGATGTGTTGCTAACAGTTCTCTGAATAAATTTCATTTCTTGGAAGATTATGTTGCACATTAGGAAGCTTTGTATGTAAAGCTTTCCATATGCAGTATTCTGATTTGCTTCATTATTGATTATCCTCTGCTACAAAACAGCCAAGGAGCAGCAGAATAAAGAGAGACCCTTAGCATTCAACACGTGCATAAAGATTTTAATATAAAATTTACAACTTACCTTTTCTAAACCCTCAGATTTAAGATTTGCATTGAAGGCCCTGTTCTCTGGCTTGTTCTGATTGGTGGACAGTCGCCGCAGGGTCTTCTCACTGGTGGTGCCACAGTTCTGGAATTCTTGCTTTATGAAAGCCTGACAAGCTCCCTTCCCATTTTTGAACAGCACTTGAAAACAATGTTATCTTGGAACACATTTTTATGGCTGACTAGACCGTTTCTATTGTATTTTTCTGGTTTTTAATGTGCTGTGCAGTGCTTTTTTCTATAAATTAGGTGCCGGTACTCACCATGAAGTTGTTACATTGTCACACTTTTTAAAGCTCAATTCTCTAACCACAGCTGCTGAGAAGGCAAATCCTGCTGATTTCAATGGGGTTCACTCCCAGGTAAGAGGGGTTGGAACTGCAGCCTTTATGTGATTTTTAAAAATTGTGTTTTATCATACGTGTCTTTTAATAGAAACCCCTTTGAAAAACTTGTTTTGAAAATTGTTGTATAAATAAGGAAAAAGAGGCGGCCATGTTAGGCTTTACGGTATTGTTCCTTTCGCTCCTCCACCCTTTCCCCTCCTTCCATGTTTCTTATGTAACCACTCTTTCGGCCTGTGGTGCGGGCAGTGCAATGAGATTTCAGCTTTAAACCGAACTCACTTAGTGGAAAAATACAGCCTTTGGCAAGTGAGCCCATCAGTCTGATTTTTAAAAAGAAAAAGAAAAGAAAAGAAAAAGGAAGGGGGAGAAATTCCACCTGTTTATTTGAATTTCCAATGGAATTTCGTTTCCCTATGAGCAGCAAGCATTTGTTTTATGTACTTTACAGACAAATAAGGACTCATTACCTGGCAGCCGATCAACTTTACAATCTAAGCAGGCACCTGAACAGGGGCAAGCAGTTTAATGTTCTTGAACAAACCCATCCCAGCTAGTTGCAGCTTGTGCTCTGAAGGCAGAAGGCCAAGCTGTAATTTTTACAAAGTTCACAGTCATTTGTGATTTATTATAGAGGAAGAAGCCAAGGTTATTTTGAGCAAAGTTCTTCCCCTCACCCCATCCTGGCTCTAGATTATGTATCTCTTAGAAACGGTATACAGTGCATAGATCCAGGCAAATGGATACCAGTTTGTATATATGTGCATGTGTGTGTACACACACACACACACACACACACACAAGCTTGCTATTACTTCGGTATTAGAACACCCTGTTTTACTTCACTGCATTGCTATCCAGCCTGCTCTTTAACACTCTTTTTGATCAGGGGGCTCAACAACCTCCCAGAGTGAGTGTTCTTAGTGAATGAAACACAAAAGCCTGTGTATACCGGTGTGTGTTGTAACTTTAAGATTATATAAGTCTGTAATTGCAGAGTTGCCTATATCTCCATGGTAACCGCTAGGAGTTTCCCTTTTGTGAGGAAGGCAGTAACATCACTTCCTGTAGCTGATAGAACAGTTTGTCATGAAATGGTAAAAGAAAAAGAAAAAAGAGGCTCCTTTAGCTTTGGCAGGAACTTGCTTCAGGATTAGCTGGTTGCCGTGGAAGGCTACAAATATATGCTCACTTAGCAAGAAGTGCTGGCGTCATAGATAGGAGGAGGAGCTAGAAAAGTGCAATTCTAGCGTAAATTAGCAAGCAACGGTTGAAGCACCCACAAATACACACAAACACATGATAAAGAACACATTATTATTATTACGCAGGAGTTACAGGACACAAATAGACACCAATATATAGCACACACAGGATTCATACAGGACTCCCAACTGTGTAAATAAGTGAGGCAATGCTTTTCTTTAGCACACTGCATTTTTTAAGAGAACTCTGCGTGTGCATGTTACGTCAGGAGCTGCAACGTACAAATCATCCCTTGGAATCCACCCAGTAAAGTGGCTAAGGTTACCTTACACTGCAGGTAATTGCCGGAAAACAACATTGCATCCACAGTTGAATTGTTGGCAAGATGGGCTCATTTAGTTAGTAGCTGTTATTGCTTTGGCCACAGGGCCACAGGGCAAGGGGACAAGCAAGCCTCATCAGTGTTTACCTGAGTCTGGGAGTCATTAAGCACAGCTCAAGCTAAGCCAGTCATTCTGGAATGAAACGGACTCCATCGTCTCTTTGTTGGATGTGATACCAGTGGGCAAATGATCAGTACTAAGTTTGCAAAAGGCCAGAGCCAATTTTAAGCACACTCACTGCTAAAATGTGACCTATGCCAGCACTTGTGCATTTTGTTCAACATTGCTCCTTAGCCTAAGGGGCCAGAGTTCATTGGTAAAGGAAAATGCAGAAGAAGGTCCCAGTTTCAGTCCCCGGCATCTCCACAGTTAAAAGGATCAAGTACAGATCATGGGAAAGCCCTCTGCCAGGCCTAGAGAACCAGCGTCGGTAAGCGTAGACAGGGTTAAGTGGATCAGTGGGCTGAGTATGCTTCCAGAAGAGCATTTATGGTGAGGTCAGTGCGGCTCATGTTTGCAAGGATTTGTTTGCACCATCCTCACGCTGTCACTGGCATCTGTCTTGCTTTGTGGTGCAGCGTGGTTCAGGCTGCACTACAGGGAAGGCAGAGCTCTAGTGCTGCTTTGGCAGGAAACAAACTGAGACGAAGCCCTATGGGGTAGCAGCAGCATCCCAAATGTTAGCTCTGCCTGTACTGAATGTCACTTTTTCAGTCAGAGACTCCTGCAGCAAGGGAATGGGAGAGCCTCTGGTCTCACTGGGGCTTCTGCAGTGGAGTCCTTTGAGTGCAAGGATGGCAGTGTCACCACAGTGTCACCTGAGGAGAACTGGCCCCTGCAGGCTCATCTGGTGGAAATTCTTCTGGATCTGGCCCTGTTTGCCTTTCCCCTTCTGAGTTCTCAATCTCATTACTTCAGCTGTTTTATTAAAAAAAGAAAAACAAACCTGTTGCCAAGATCTCATATGAGATATCTGACTGACCTGTTTGCAATATTAATTCCCTGTTAGAAAGCACCCAGATGCGAGATAAGGCAGCTTTACATGTCCATACAAAGACTAAGCACCCTGGAAATTTGTTTGAAGAATGGCGTTGATAGGAATTCCCATAAGAAATTAAATGAATAGCCAACTGACTTCCTAATGGGACTTCCCTGATGACGTCTCAAGCCTTTAGGCTTGTGTCTATTTCCTGGCAAAGAGGGAACTAAAGTGCTGGGCTTCCCCTCTTGAAAGGCTGCTAGAACTTGTAATCATGGGTACTAACCATATCCCAACAGAGTGCACACACTTTTAAGGCTAATTTAAGCCTCTGTTGACTGGATCAGGCAATCTTTAGTGTGGCATCCATGGGCACTGCAGTACCCACAGAGGCCTCCTGTGTTGCCTGAGAAGCTCTCCATTCCCTGCCCATTCTGAGGCTTTTCCAATAATATTTTTCACCAGATGGCTGGGCTCATGGCACTCTCAAGTATCAGCCAAGACTCCAGCCACCTGTCATTTTCATTTGCCCACAGTACCTTTGGGCCAACTTGAGGCCCAGGAGTGTTTGGGGGAAATGTAGGTGGTGGGCAGCTGAAGTCTTGACTGGCACTTCCCTTCACTTTGTGCCCAGCCACTCAGTAAAAAAGAAAAAGAAAAGAAAATGATGCTGCTGCTTCCTGGTAAGCTGGGCTGAGAGAGAGGTGTCAATATTCACGCTAGAGGTTTGGCTCTTTAGTTCTTCAGAAGGAGACAGAGCCTGGGGCAGAAGTTCAAAATGCCTCAATTTACTACCAAACCATGTTGGAACAAGTTGCTTACTAGAAGCATCCCATGGGGCTCTGACAATCAGCCTGCTGTGCCCAGTGGGCCCCTCCATGGAAACAGAACAGGCCACAGCAGCCATTTTGTGATAGCCCCTGCCCTAGTGGCAGCCATTTTGTGGTGGTTCCCATTAAACTTATTCAAAATGCCAAATGTGCCTATGAGCCCAGAAAGCTGGGACCTGGATTTAGTAATGCATTATACTAAAGCAGACCCTTGGTTCTTCTAGCAACTGATGACAGTTTAACAGATTTGATGTGATCAGTGCTTTTTATTTTTCCTTTTTGGAAGAAAAGCTGCCGGTAATCACATGAAGTTGTTACAGCAAGTGCCACAGTTTAAACTTTTTTTTTGGGGGGGTGTGCTGATACTACGTACCCCTGAGTACCCCCAGAAAAAAAGCACTGGATGTGATGCATGTACAGAAGCTATTGATGTGATGATGCATGTACTGATGAAAATGGTGCAGGTGCTATATTATCTATCCATTCCTATAGTTTGGGCATAATGGGTAGTGAGCTTTGAGCCAATCAGAATTCAAAGGGCTTGGATGATTTTCCCAACTGTTGAGCGTGTGTGTGTGTGTGTGAGAGAGAGAGAGAGAGAGAGAGAGAATATGACTGGCTTCCTTACTTCCAGAAATACCAATCTACCAGTAGCAGAGGTCCAGTAGTGAAGATGCAGATAGCTACTGCCTGGGAAAAGAATCTCTGAAATATTACAGACAAGCTGAAATTGTTCTCTGCAGTAAGCTTCTGCAAATCTCCAGCATACAAATGCAGTTCTCTGAATCCTGAGATCTATGACTCATAGTTCTTCCCTAGAAAACAGATGGGAAGCAGATAGTGACGATGTTCATACAATAGTTTATGCACCATCTTACCAATTAGCAAGGGACTAGAGGTGCTTCCTGTCAGGGCTAAATTTGCAAATAGGTCATTGAGATATCACAGAACGGTAATGGAACACATTTTTATTTATTTTAACTTTCTCAGATTTTGACTGGAAAAGAGAAATCTAGATTCAATGGGGCGGCAAGCGGGGATACAAGCTGATATTTTGATGCCGACTGCATCATTTGGACACTGCAATAAAAGAAAATAAAACCTTGTATGCTTGAGGAGCTCCAATCCCATAACAAACACTCCTCTGGAAGCACCCTAGGAAGGGAGGAGCAAAGTCTGGAGGTGGGAATAGCTTTTCTGCATTGCTTCCAAGCATTTTCTACGCCTTTCCGGAGACCACTGGCCACCTCAGCAAAGAAATAAATCCGGTCTCTTCCATCACCTTTTGTGCCTGTGTGTGTCTAATATGTGTCCATGGAAGCCAAAGCAGATGGTCTTTATAACTTCCTTTCATTCCTCTGTTTATAGCTTCTCTTCCAAACTCCAGGGATGGTTGACGTCAGGATTATACATCTGAGTTTGTTGTACTTTCATCCGGGACTAATGCATTCCATAAGCTCTTGGAATGTAAAATGCAACGTGAGCCTTTTTTGTGTGGAGGGTGGTGGCGTGAATAAGGAAGGGCAGGGACGTTTAAGGGAAAGGGAAATAGGTGGTTAGCTGGCAACAGTAAAAGATCTCTACCTCTTTGTCCATGCACTATTGGCCAATTGGAGCAACAGGGAGCATTCTGGTCATTTATGGCATTGTGTGTGTGATGGACCCACTCATTGGGGGACTGTTCCATCCATCTGTTAGAGACATCAGAGCGGATACATGGCACTGTGGGTTACACACTGAGCTATTTTAAGTTGGTCCGGGCTGTATCCCAATTACAGTTTGCTCTATTCCTGGTATGAAATGATCTTCCTGGAGGCTGTGGAAATGTTTTCATGCAAAAGGCAAAGCTTTTTTGTTTCAAGCAGTCTAGAGAGGAAAAGCACCGCAGCAAGATAAGGCTGGAGAAGAGGCACAATAACAGGGGTGGGTGGGGTCCTAATGGGTGTTTAGGGAATTGGCTCATACTTGAAATAGTTTATGCCCTCTGCTTCCTTGAGATCAGGGCCAGGGAATCGGTGGGCCTTCAGAAGGTGTTGGATTCTAACTCCCACCATCCCTAAGCAGCATGGTTTATGGTCAGGGATGATGGGAGATGGAGTTTAACAACATTTGGAGGGCCACAGGTTCCCCACTCCTGAGTTAGGAGAATGCTTACAAGTGAGGAAATGTTGTGTTAGCGTTTGTATTCAGATGTTCCTCTAAAAATAGAAGCTGGTCTAATCAAAGATACCACTTTACCAGTTTGTACCCTGCGGAGCCTCCTGAGCCATACATTTACTGATATCTGAGATGGTACAGCTGCACGCATCATCAGGGATTTTACCCTCCCATTTTTAACATGGAGAGTCGTTTGACTAAAAAGGCCTCCTGTTAAAAACTTGTAAATTACCAGGCTGGACAAAAGCTTCAGCATTATTTTTGAGGTCACTTGCCACCACAGAATCTAAGGGTGCATCCAGACCAGGCATACTGAAAATTTGGGGTTGCAGAGTAATTTTCCCCAGCAGAAAGAGCCTGCTTCTGTTGCATTACGAATGCGAAAGCCATGCTAGTTAGATTCAAATGCAGGTTCATTGGACTGAACCTTGTCCCTCTTGCCATGCTTTGAGCATAGAGTCTACTTTTTTTAAAAAAGTAAAGTGCTGAAAGTACATTTAATGCATTAAATACACATGTTTTAACTTTAAAAAAAGCATTTTTAAAGTAGCTGAAAAACCACACTGGGGAAGAAAATATGGCCTGACATCACTGGTTCCATCCCACCATCACAGTGCATAGCCAGGATCTGCTGCAAAGAAACAGAACTATTTTCCCTTGAGCTTAGCCGAGAAGGGATGATGGTATCTATCTGTATGCACCCAACGTACAGTAGGTTGGAAAGTGAGCATGAGTCAGATGAACAACAAGCTCCTGAGAGGAAATTTCACTGGAAGTTATTATATTAATAGTGCTTATGACTGCAGTTTAGCGATAATAAAGCATTTTTTATATGCAAAGCAGACTATAATTTTTTCTTGAGTAAATACTTGAAAAAGAGTGCTGCTGTGTGGGTGATTTTCCATTCCACAGGTCTCCACATAGCCTAGATCAGGCCTGGGCAAACTCGGCCCTCCAGATGTTTTGGGACTACAGTTCCCATCATCCCTGACTACTGGTCCTGTTAGCTAGGGATCTTGGGAGTTGTAGTCCCAAAACATCTGGAGGGCCAAGTTTGCCTATGCCTGGCCTAGATCCCATTAATGCTGCATGAGTGGAACTCCCGAAATCCATGTTCATAGATTCACTTGCTGCTAGGGGAGACAAGATAGTCTGTGCTTTTAGGGGGCCTTTGGGCAAGTTCTCGGTAGGGCCTCCCTGCTTCCTGGCAGTGTCACCACTACCCATCCACTTCCCCCTTTTCTTCTGGGCTCAATCCACAGGGCTGCCCGGAGGGATGGGGGTGAGAGAAGCAGAGGCTGCTGCTTTCCCCTCCTCACTCCTGTCTCTTCGTTCACCTAGGACCTAACCAGATGTTTGCTAGATATGCAGCATGCAGAAACATATCAATTTCTCCCCCCTACTTAATTACAGGCACAAAATCCTTATTGGGAAGGCAGCTCATGGGAAGTGGAGACTTATTTCTTTCCTCCCCAGTGTGATCAGAATCGCACACACACAAACACTGGCTGCTGTAGGCACAGGGGATGTGTGTTCATTCTGATCATGCTGGGGAGGGAGAGATAAGCCTCCCCTTCCCAAGTGCTGCCTTCCTGATAAAGAACGCAATGCCTGTAGTTAAGAAAAAATAAACCTAAGTATGCAGCTTCATGTGAGTGTCTGGCTTCTCCCTCAGACAGGGCAGGTGAACAGGCAGTGGTGGCAAGGAGAAGGGGTGGCAGGAACAGGGACTCTTGGGATCACCAACTCTAACATTATACTGACATGGGGGTGGTGGTGAAAGACTGACTTCTGAGCAAGCACAGGATTGCAAACAAGACCTGCTTGCAGCCCACCACATTCACTTCATTTTTGCCTCTTGCACCATAAGCGCCGTGTGGGTATTGTGGTGGCACGTAATTATAATGCCCGCGCAGCAGTATTGCTACACCAGTGCGAAATGGCCATGCGGAGCTGCCCAATACATGTAGGACAAATGGCAAGATGCCGCCTCCAAAAATTCCACACACAGAACCCCACCAGGCTGGCAGCTGAATCTTCCTGGCAATGGGACACTGTCCACCACCCCTTGAGGGCAATAGGCTTGGTTGGCCCTTAGGCAGCAGAAGCTGGCCAGCTTAGGGGAATCGGGAGAAATAGGGAGCTGCTGCCACTCCCAGCACCTGCTGCCTGAGGCTGCTGCCTCGCTTTGCCTAATAGTAGGGCCAGAGCTGCCACCGTACCAGGGTGCTGTTGTATTCCACTGGTGCAAGAGGATTTAGTAGCAATCCTGTCCTCATAACTCAAGAACAGGATCCCACTATTAAACAATTAATGAAGGGAAACAATGCAGCACAATTCAAATTGGTCGGGCACTTCAAAGAATGATTTGTAATTTAAAATATTTGGGGGGATGGCACCCTTGTTTTAAATTCAACGTATCCCTGAAATACCTTAAAAAAAAATGAAAACGAGGAAGTATCTGTGCAGTGGAAATATTTGATATTTCTAAAGAATGATTGATAGACGATTTACGTCGCATTCTTACATGTGTTTGGGAAAGAATTAGGTCTTGTGAAACTGCGAGAATTTTTCCATTGGAAGAATTATCAGGGGTTCATTTAGTAATGACGGGCATTAGTTAGCTCTTGCTGGATACAAAATACTTATTTTCCAACCTAATCCTAATCACCTAAGAAATTAATGGATGAGGAGGTTTAGAAGAAGGATTAATCTGGCACCATGTAGCATTATGGTCTTGTGCTGTTGAGTTTTATTAATTGTTATATAGAATCATACAATTGTAGAGTTAGAAGGAGCCCTGAGGGTCATCAAGTGTAACCTTTGTTAAGATTTAAAGTACTCATTATAGCAGGCCTGTGGGATTAATTAGGCATAGCACAGGTCCCATTTTAACCTACAAGGCAGTTTCACACAAACCACACCCACCTCCTCCACATCTGACATCATATGTGGCATCAGGAATGGAATAGGTATAGAATTGGAAGCTTAAAAGGAGCTCTTGATTGTTCCTTTGCAAAAAGCATCCCTGACAATACTGATCAGCAGATGGTCGTAGTTGTATCATCTGGGCTGCACTGACACTGCAGTTCCATTGTCTCTGTAAGGGCAGAAACGGTGTCCAAATAGGTGCAATTTCTTTTTAAGGTGTTGCTTACAAAGCTACTTGGAGATTTGTGAACTCAAAGTGTCATTTCTACCCAATATTATAAAATGTATATAGGCTGGTATACATGGTACACCTGTATATATAGAGTATCCTCCACTTAGAACTACTAATACATCAAAGTCCACAGCTTTCGCATCTACTCTTGGCCCTCCATTACCTCCATGCTTTTCTTGGGTCTACAAATGTAAATTCAACACAAAATTATGGCTCTTGCACCTTTAAATGCAGGACAGAGTTGAGAGTTTTTATAGGTGCACATTCTCATGTTCTAAGGCTATAGTGCTAAGAGAAACTGCCAAAAGCCACCCCCACCAAAGGCTCCTTTTGCAATAAACACTTAAAATATACCCTTGCCCACTATTGGAGCTGTCAGTCCTGCAGACCTGCCATTGCTAAAAGTGATTTACTTGCCTCTGTTGGGACAGAAATTCCCAATATGTATTTGCACGCTTAGAACTGCTAAGTGCCGGCTGCTACCAGCAACACAAAACCTCCTGTGACCTTTCACCAAACATCAGTCTAAATTTTGCAGTCACATCTATGCACAGTTAACGCTCCCCCACTAAGAGACTCCTGTATGGGATGATCAGACTTAACCTTTCTTAACTCTCCAGAAATGCCCACTGCAATAGACTTCTCACTTTGTCGTGTTAGCATTCACCCCCCATGAGAATTATAGTACAAGTTCTATGGAACCCACACACTGCAAGCTGGGTGGAACCTCTTCCATTCCATTCTCTCCCCACACTCCATACGCTTTTTATGGCTCTGCTAACCAGCCAAAGAGATTTGCACACAAAGGGACCTCTCCAATTGTTCTCGTATCTATATAGAGGAGTGTATATTTTTAAATTTGATGTTTTTTAATACTTTTGTGGAGCTGGGTCAGAGGATGGTTTGTTCAAAGCAGCAATCTAAGGGGGGGGAAACTAAGTTCGGAGACAATGAAAGGAGGACTAACATGGATCTCTGGGCAAAAAACAGCAACCTGGACGCCTCTCTGCTCCACATTCAGAAGAAGGACCACTGCCAAGTGTACAGTCACTTGTCAGGAATGAGGAGGCCATGGTTTGTTTACAGCTGCGCTCTGTTGCTTGCCCTGTTGCCTGGTAGAAGCAGTGGTATTTTTGTCCCCTTCTCCAACTGTGTGAACCACTCACGCAGAGTTCAAGCAGGGTCTGGGACACAGGGGGCCCTTTGCTTTCCTCATGTCTAGGGCTCACTCATTCTCTATAAAAAGCCGCAGCTGTGCTCTTCGCCCAGAGTGGTAGATCGCTAGCAGGGGCTCTCCACGCGGCAGGAACATGTCCAGGGAAGAAAGCCACGCTAGGAAAGCAGCTGCCCGTGGAGGGGTTGAAATGTGTGTGTGGAGAGAAGGAATGATGACATAGGATTACTTCGTCCTCATGCGGAAGAAATATCCGGAGGGGTGGCTGCATTAGTCTGTTGCAGCAGAAGCAACAAAGATGTTTTGTAGCACCTTGCCCTCTGTGGGAAGCGTGTAGTCCTCCAGATGTTATTGTATTCCCACCTCCTTCATCCCCAGCCAGCATAGTCAGTGGTCAGAGGGATGATGGGAGATGGTCCTCAGCTACATCTGGAGGGCCATAGGTTTCTTACCTCTTGTTCTGTGGCATAAGCTTTCATGGACTCTAGTGACTAAAGTCTAGCCCATGAAAGCTTATGTGATAATCGATGTATTAGTCTTTAAGGTATCATAGGATGCTTTGTTGCATCATGCAGATGGACTCTGACTGGAAGCATCTGTAGGAAAGCATGACTGCCACTAAGTTGAAGGGTGTTTACCCCAGGGGTGCACCACCACAGTAGACTCAGAAGGGTCAGTAGGATGCATACGTAAGGATTTCAGTGTTTCCATCTGTGGGAACCATTATATAATGCTGCAAGGTTAGGAAACTAAATCTCTTTAGTCAATAATCGGCCTACACTGGCCAACCAGCTACCATTGTTCCATTCATTTCCCTTACCTCCTGCTTATGAAAGGAGGGATTGTTTATATCAGGTCAAAAAAACACGACCCACTCAGATCAAGGGTAAAGGAGGGTGGGAACCTGAAATGCGGCTTGAGCTTTCCTGCTTGGCCTTCTTGCTTGGAGGTGGTGACGTTAGTATCACAGGAAGGAACACAGTGTTCCTGAAAGGAGCTGCAGACATTCCACTCATAACTGAATGAAGATCTGGCACATTGCCCCCCCTTCTCATCATTTGAGCCAGTCTCCAGGAGAGTCCCACAGGGAGTTCGGGCTATTACTGAAGCCCCTTCCCGCAGCAGAGCTCCAGATCTATATTTCTTTTCACATGGGATGGCAAAAACAAACCCCTCCCGACTGCAGCAGTCTGGTGATCTCATGCACTTGTTGTATTTTTCCAGGGAGCTTCGGCACCAGCGGTGCAGGAATGGCGTTTCTGAGCACATGAGCAAACAAAGCACTTGGCTGGAGTAAGAACAGTGAAGAACCCCATGTTTTCCTCTTCCTCCCTATACTGAGGTAGATGAGAACCTAGGAAACTGCCTTATACCAAATCAGATAATTGGTCCACCTAGCTCAATATTGTAGTCTCTGACTGGCAGTGGCTCTTCAGAGTTTCAGACATATGTTTTCCCAGCCCTACCCTGAGACAACTGGGATCTTTTTCCTGCACAGCATACACTGAGCTACAACCCTCCATCTCTGAATTAACGAAAACACAGACTTGTGAATTAAGGATATAGTTCAGCTTGTACCCTTTGACCCATATGAATTACTTGACTACATGGTTGATGTAGACCAATGGCATAATCAATTCATCACACAAGCCCCACTGAACCTGCTTCAGTCAATCAGCCACTACATTTTCCAGACTCTGCCACTGACTCACTCAATAGCTTCAGGCAAGTCACTTCACCACAGTTATCTTTTAAACAAACAATATATATGCTGTCATTTCCAAGGCCACAGTGAAAGAGACAGCGGGCAGAGGCTTCCCATTCATTTCATTCCACATCCACACTCTGAATTGTGGAAGATCTTAAAAACTAACAGGAGCGCGTTTGCACAAGGGTAAGCTAACTGAAGCCTGTCTTTCTTTCTTTTTTTAAAAAAAAGATTTTTATTGAAGTTTCACAAATTATATAATAACAAACAAGACAATAATACAAACAAAGAAAGAAACAAAAACAAGTATAATTTCAATCCCTTATTTTCTTGTAACTTACTTCCCTGACTTCCTCATACCTCCCCTTTCTGTATTCCAATTTCCAATTATTAATTCAGCAAATCCTCTATGAAGCCTGTCATTCATAAAACAAATCCTAGATTCTTTAGAGAAATGCAACACATGTATGTTGGAAAGAAACTGAAAGTGTGGTGAAAATTATTTGCCCCGAGTATCATAGCAACATTGGCAAAAACACACTTCAGACCCAATAATGCTTGCATGAGGGTAAAACAGAAGTGGGCGAAGGAACCTGTATGGCTCCCTTTCAGAGATGCTCTGGGGGTGGGGGAAGATAAAGGAGGGGGGAAAGCTCCCATATATTTTTTATTACATATCTGATGTCACATATGGTGTCAGTTGTGGAGCAGATGGGTGTGGTTTGTAGGAAACGGCCTTGTGGGCTGAAATGGAACCTGTGCGGGGTCTGATTAGGCTCACAGACCAGAGGTTAGTGAGACCGTATTTGGCCCCAGGTTAGTCAGTGAGCTCTGTGGCTGAGTGGAGATTTGAACCTCGGTCTCTTTGGTCCCAGGCTAGGGATCTTAGGCAAGCAGCCCATACAGGTCCACCCACAGTGGTGGTGACTGAGGTGAGTAGCCGAACAAAACAAAACAAACAATAAAAAACAAACCCGCTTCCAGACTGTTAAGACCTTGTTATTCCTCCAGTCTTTTAGCACATTTGACTCTTGCCAACTGTGGATCCTTTTATCTAGTTTAATTGTGGCTTTTTAATGTTCTCCAGTTTTAATTATAATGAGATTTTAAGTGCTGTAAAATAAGTTGGGGGCCTTTTTTAGGACTGAAGGGTGATAATGTTTTTCTAAATGCATCATATCCATGTACACAGAGAGGCATGGTGTTCCTAAGTACCAGAAGGTAGAAATAAAGGCTTATTTGTTTGCCCAGATTTCTCCAACCTCTGAATTGGGTTGCTGAAGCTGAACCCCATATTCCATCCTTCTGACCTGCGCTATAATATTATAATGCTGCGGGTACTAATAGATTTATACTGTTATTTCTATATATTGGGCTTTGCATACTTCTTTGATATCTTTCTTTACTATTTAGTGGGTTAATTTTAAGTGGACAAAAGCCAGGTAGAAATCCTAGAGCGATGAAAGAGTTTCCCCTTCCTCCCCACTGTGTGCCCTTTAAATGTTTTCTGGGAATTCCTCCACCATCTGAAAAGGATTTGGGGATGGTGCACGGCACACACAGCCAGAGGGGAGAATCCTGTTGTGCTAGCTCAACTATTTCATTGAATACTGCTGCCCTATGTTGAGAAATAAATAAACTGGAAAGAGACAAATAGTGATGGCTGGGATTGCCTAATGCCAGCTCTGAGCCCATATGGTGATATGTGTCTGAGAAATGTGCATCTTTTTCCAATAAGTAGAGCTCCCACATCCTCAGTCTGTTGTTCCACAATCTCCTCCTAAATAACTGCTGGGCTGAACTCCATGTCTAGATGAAAACACAGAAAAAATAAGAAGATAGATCTGATCCAGATAGGACAAATTTTGGGGCTCTTTCTCTGTTTCAGAAGAGGCTGAAACTACAAAGCCAGACTAGTTACTCCACCAGATCAGAATCTCTTTTGAGCCTGAATAAGCTACTGTACTTTCCAGTGCTGTGCTCATCGTTGTATTGCTAGGCAGGCAACTCTTCATATAATAATAGATTGAGGCACACACACAGCTCATTGGCCCAAGGAGGAACCCTGGAATGCTGTGGCCTAATGTAACCACTTCCAGATTTGCACAGCACACGTCAGTGCTTGAAACAAGAAGTGGGTCTCACTTAGTCACCGCCAAACATAGCAACGGCGTAGGCACAGCAGGGTTTTGTGGCAGCGCAAGAACTGGCTTTTCTAGATGTCCCAGGCTTCCTGGTTCGGTAAGGGCAACTGGGAACTGGGAACTTGCCCATGGCAATGGCACGGCAGCTCTGACAAGGAGATTCACAGTTGCCGGTGGCTGTTTATCCTGGCTCTGGGGTGCTCTGCTTGTCTATCCAGATTATTGTGAATGAGCAGAGCAAGGTAAACATGAAGGAGTCTTTGCACCATCCTTGCTGTATCTGACAAACATGCCTATGCTACCACCCAGATTCAGCATAGGATAGAGGTGCCCAAGCCAGGGGGCAGGGGCTACTGTGTTTTCTAGAAAGTGGTCCAGGGAGCAGGTGTATATTTTCCCACACAACCTGACATCCCCACATAGGTTCAGGCCCTGCAATAAAGTTGGCATCAAATATCAGTTTGAGCTTCCACAAGACAGCAACACGTGCTTGGACAAGCATGGGCCTTTACATGCAAAAGCCCAGCAGAGATGTAATATTTGTGTTTGGGTTCTCTCTCTTTCAGTCTCAAAGTCACATCATTTGAAAGCAATCCTCCTTTTCTTCAGTGCCAAACTGAAGGGATTTTAAAGGTTTTTTTTAAAAAATCACATCCTAGTTATAATTTGGCGAGTTTTACGAGGGCTGCCAAAATTGCTTTCTGGGCTGGTTCAGGCCCTTGGCCAAGACTGGTATATGAGATAGGCTTTATATTTCTGTATTCAAAGTTTCTGTCTGCATAGGCTATCTTCTGCTAATGCAAGAGTGGGGAATCTGTGGCCCTTCAGATGTTGCTGGACATCCCAACATCCTTAACTGTTGGCTATGCTGGGGCTGAAGTTAGAGTACAACAAAAAACTAGGGGACTGCTGGTTCCCTACCTCTGCTCTAAAAGAAGGGGATGCAGAAAATTTTGGAATGCATGTAAGACTGCTTTATACAATAACCCATTTGTAGCTCAAAAACCTAGGTTTTTCTCAATCTGGAATTGTTAATGTTCCTCCTCAGCATGCTGCTTTCAATCTATATTGATTCTAGATCCTGCCACCTACAGGGATTGGTGTGATTACTTGATTCACAGTTGAAAACCTTCCACTTGATCAGGTTATTCACACCTTTTCCTCCCTGCAGATGATGCTGGGATAGCTCAGTTGGTAGAGCACAAGACTCTTATTTTCATGGTTGTGGGTTCAAGTTCCACATTGGGCAAAAGATTCCTGCATTGCAGAAAGTTGGACTAGATGACCCTCAAGACCTTCCAACTCTACAATTCTATGACCTGGACGAATGAAGAAGGAAGTGGTAATTGTGATATGTATACAACTCTCATTGCTCGGGCAACCTATGTCTGTTTTCAAATGTACGCACTGTGAGGACAATTAACTTTTATTTTCATAATGAAACCATTTTCTAAAGGAGCACTTTTCAGGGTCAAAAAATGTGGAATATGTAGGGGAAAAAATGTGGTCTATTGATTCTAGAAAAAAATGTATGTGTATGCAACCTAGTTCTCTCCCTGTTCAAAATTTCATTCTGAGCATTCTGTGGCTTTAAGCCTTAAATTTAGAGTCATGCCAACCATTTACAAATGTTGCTGGACCCATATTTACAGTCTCCATATTTGTAATAAGTCACATCCTTGGATCAGAGCTTCCTGAGCTGAAACAGTTTAAATCATCAGGATGGGTTTAGTTTGACTGTTACGAGATAAAACTGCTACAGGCTGTGTTCCTTCCGCTTGGGAGGGAAGTATCTTAGTCTTATAATGATGTATGGTTCCAAGCCTTTATCTGTTCAGCTCTGTTTGCTGTTTTAACTTGGACAGTGGAGCTGAGTTGAAAAAAGGATCCTATACTGTTCATTGAGCTCTGTTGACAGAAGGGATCGATATATGTTTTACTCCCTGCACTTAATCCTGTCCCTGGTGCTTCCTTTGATGCATCCGTTTCTCAGACTAATACGTCAGTGATTTTTGTCCTATATCTTCATGTTATCATTATTATATAACCACATAGTGTGGCTGGACACTGGACACCTTTGTGGATTACACCAAGCCCTAAACTATTATCCACTGTGTCTTACGTAATTTCAGGGTGCAATGAAAATTGCAGGACAGGCTAGTTCTAGTTAGGTTCAGTTTGGGTCACCCACACAATGAGCCCCACCCTGCTAGGTATAACAAGCAGGTGCCTCCAGGGTGCCAGGAAATAAATTTGGCAACAAACACATTTGATTCCCATTCAAATTATCATATGAAGGAACAGAGAGCAGAGGAGGCAACTGCATTTCTTCTTGTCAGGGGCTGGAGACTATGCATGGTGCAACACTGTTTAGCTGAAAAGGCTTTTGCCATGCTGCTGTATGATCTTAGAGAAGACAGTGGAGTCTAATGGGCCAGCCCCCCTTTTTAACAATTTGCCTACAACAGCTGTAAAGCCTTCTTAAGAAGAGGGTAAGTCCAATAAAATATCCAAGTGCTTCTGAAATTAATAATAATAATAATAATAATAATAATAATAAAAAATTATTTATACCTCACCCATCTAGCTGGGTTTCCCCAGCCACTCTGGGCGGCTTACAGCACATAAAAAATGGTAAAACAGTAGACATAAAAAATTTCCTGATACAGAGTTGCCTTCAGATGTCTTCTAAAAGTCAGATAGTTGTTTATTTCCTTTACTTCTGATAGGAGGGCGTTCCAGAGGGCAGGCGCCACTACTGAGAAGGCCTTCTGTCTGGTTCCCTGTAATCTCATTTCTCGCAGTGAGGGAACTGACAGAAGGCCTTCGAAGCTGGACCTCAGCGTCCGGGCTGAACAATGGGGGTGGAGACGCTTCTTCAGGACACTGGGCTGAGGCCATTTAGGGCTTTAAAGTTCAGCATCGACACTTTGATTTGTGCTTGGAAACATACTGGGAGCCAATGTAGGTCTTTCAGGATTGGTGTTATATGGTCCTGGCAGCCACTCCACATCACCAGTCTAACTGCTGTATTCTGGATTAGTTGTACAGTGGTGCCCCGCAAGACGAATGCCTCGCAAGACGAAAAACTCGCTAGACGAAAGGGTTTTGCGGTTTTTGAGCTGCTTCGCAAGACGAATTTCCCTATGGGCTTGCTTCGCAAGACGAAAACGTCTTGCAAGTTTGTTTCCTTTTTCTTAACACCGTTAATACAGTTGCGACTTGACTTCGAGGTGCAACTCATAGAACGCGGTGTGGTAGCCTTTTTTGAGGTTTTTGGTGATTTTTGAAGCTTTTCCAAAACTTTTCCGACACCGTGCTTCGCAAGATGAAAAATTCGCTAGATGAAAAAACTCGCGGAACGAATTTATTTCGTCTTGCGAGGCACCACTGTAGTTTCTGAGTCACCTTCAAAGGTAGCCCCATGTAGAGAGCATTGCAATAGTCCAAGTGGGAGATAACCTGAGCATGCACCAATCTGGCGAGACAGTCTGTGGACAGGTAGGATCTCAGCCTGTTGAATCAATCCATTAACCTCTGATGGGTGATTTAGAAGGATTGGGTCCAGCTCAGCATCACTTTTGCTGCACGTGTATGCCAGTATCCATACTCAGCAGAGTTACATCTCAACGCAGCTCCTTCCTTGGAATCGTCTTTGGGGTTGAAGGTACACACAGTAGGCAATAAACACTCATGGATGCCATAAAGATTCAGTCAAGTGTAGAGGTTTACTTGACAGGAATAAAAGCATATTAGTAGCAAATATATACTGTACAGACATTCACCACTGCTATGGTCAAGGCATGCTTAGAGTTAGACAAGAGTCCAAGATGCTCTCTCTGCTTCTCTCACTGCAAAGTGCAAGCAAGAGACTCACAACAAGTTACACAAAGTGTTATCAGTACTTCCTGTCACACTGTGCATGTCCAAAGAACAGTTCCCACTGAAAATATCCTTGTACAGTCATACTTCATGTTACGTTTGCTTCATTATACGTTTTTTCAGGTTGCATCCTGCGGTGACCCAGAAGTATCAGAAAGGGTTACTTCTGGGTTTTACTGCTCACGCATGCACAGAAGTGCGAAATCGTGCTTCACACATGCGCACGAGACCAAATCGTGCCGTGCACCTGCGCAGATACAGCGCTTCAGGTTGCGGGCTTTTCATGTTGCGAATGGGCCTCCAGAACGGATCCCGTTCGCAACCAGAGGTACCACTGTATAGACAAAACTATCTCAGACTTCTGCTGCTTCTTGAAACCTCTTGTCTGTTCTTCCCTGCTTATGGAACAAATGATTCTCTCTCTCACACAGAGAATATCCAACAGCCCCTCTCAATTTTACAGAAGCACCATTCTAGACACTGACTCCCAAGTTGGACCAGTCACTATAAACAAAGCTCTTCAGCTCTTCTGGTCTTGAGGATGACCGTTAAAGACAATAACTACAAATAACAAAAACATGTTTCAGCCCCTTCCAGGCTACTACAATATGAGTACTTACAAACCCTACTCAAGATCTTAACAGATTAATTTAACCATCTTAACAAGAAAAAATAATCTCAGCCTTCTGCTGCTTCTTTAAACTTCTTTTCTGTTCTTCTCTGTTTCTGAAACAAATGATTCTCTCACACACAGAGAGAATATTCAACAGTTAAAATGCAACACCAAGGTGCAATAGTTTAAGGAAATATGGACGTGTTGATAGTCCTGGTTCCTCCTGGTGGTTGATGCTATAGCCCCACACATCCAGGCTCTTCCATCTAGAATGGGGATGAAGAGCCTATGGCCCGCTAGATGTTGTTAGAGTCACATTTGCATCAACCCCAGCTGGCCAGCACAGCCAATGATCAGGAATGATTTAAGTTTTAGCCCAACAACATATGGGCTGCAGGTTCATCTTCCTTGCTCTAGAATAATTGATGGGTGTAGAAGGAGGCACAGATAAGAGAACCAGGGGCTGGCTGATGCTAAATAAGCCAGAACTACCCTTCTTCTGATCTGCAGAGATAACAAGATTTATAGTCTGATACTTTAAAGAACAAGCATTACATTTTATTCTGCTTTGTTAAAGATGTATGTCAGTAAGTACAGTTAAAACAATGGCAAAATAATGAGCCAACTAAAAAAATGAACCAAGGACAAAACACAAAGCACTCTGAAGGACAGCCCAGTGTAAGGGAATGTAGCTGACATCAGTGGGAAATATCCTCAGTCAGCAAAATGTGTTACAGACCAATAAAGCATTAACTTTCTTGACCAATCAGCACTCTCCACCCACCACCCACCTTGATGTGTGAACCTACTGTAGCTACAGATTTGCCCCATCAATAAAGACTTACACTTTTATAGTGCCTTGGTACAGCAGCTGGTTCCTATTCAAGTTCCAATTTGGAATAATTGGTTTTACTCCCTAGTAAGGAGGCGTATGGGACTTGCCAATCAGAAGGTTGGCGGTTTGAATCCCTGTGATGGGGTGAGCTCCCATTGTGCAGTCCCTGCTCCTGTCAACCTAGCAGTTTGAAAGCACGTCAAAGTGCAAGTAGATAAATAGGTACCGCTCTGGCGGGAAGGTAAGTGGCATTTCCGTGCGCTGCTCTGGTTCACCAGAAGCGGCTTAGTTATGCTGGCCACATGACCCGGAAGCTGTACGCCGGCTCCCTCAGTCACTAAAGCGAGATGAGCGCTGCAACCCCAGAGTTGGTCACGACTGAACCTAATGGTCATGGACCCCTTTCCCTTTACTAAGGAGGCGCACAATCACATCTGGGTTGGTCTTTTTCTGCTTCAAAGGCCTTTTATTTATCTCCACCCCACTCACTTCCTATGGGGAGCTCACTCCTGTTAAAATCCACACATAGACCACGTGAACACTCATCTGTGATGAACAAAATGTGTTTGCTCCACCACAGGTACACACCAGGAAACTGTGATTGGTTTCTGCTTCCTAATGCATGCAGGCTATGGGCAGGCACCCCAAATATCACATGGGGATTTCTTGCACAAATGTGATACCTGTGGTGGAAATAACTGTGTTTGAAGTGTCCATTGGACATTGCATACAGCAGCACTTCATATAAGAAATACAGTGGAGGTGGTGGGGAGAGTCAAGCGGTAAATAAGTTGGATATATGTGTCTCGTTCTGCCATCGTCTGGACAAAGTGAGAAACTGCAAGCCAAGCTGTAGGATGTAGCAGGTTGACAGATGACGATGATCCTGAATCATTGTGTTCCTCCAGATGACCTGTTTATTGAGCACTTATTATGATTTGCACAGAACTTACATGGTGGTTAGATGATGTCCAGCCTTTACTGAACATTCTGATCTGATGGTGGGGAGGTTATAAGACGATGTGCTTTTCACTGCATTTTGCTTTCCTTACCACAAAAAGTCCGTTTTTCTTTTTTTCTTTTTAGAGGTGGATTTGCTGTGATAGGTTGATAGAGCACTTTAACCCACTTTAATTGTGCAAACCAAAATTTCTGGTATGTATTTGGATCATTTGCATGTATTTAGTGATTCTGTGCAAGAAAAGATGGATCACAGTGACCATTTTATGTGATACAAACTGTGCTCTTCCTCTCTAAGTAGCCAGTACGTGTTGTGGTTAGAGTGTCAGACTAGAATTTGGGAGCCATGGGTTCAAATCCCCATTCAGCCATATAGCTCACTGGGTGACCTTCAGACAATCACTGCTTTGCAGCCTAATTTACTCCTCAGGTTTGTTGTAAGAAAAAAAATGGAGAGGGGAGGACTATTTTACATCACACTGGGCTGCTTAGAAAAAAGGTGGGATGTAAATGTAATAAATAAAAGTTTTAAGTATTTTGGTATAGAAACCTAGAAACAAAACTTCAAGTGTGAAGGGTAGAGATGCAGTACAAAATTTGCCACTGGTATCTTTAAAATACTTGGAAGGGGAGACTCAATATTTCCCACTAACCACTTTTCAGAATTCTAAAGGACATGCACCTAATTTTACATACATGTGCGTTTCAGATTTGATGAGAGACCATAGTAATTCCTGAGTACAAAATAGAAAAAAACCCAGAATTTTCACAAGAGTTAGCCTCTGACGAACAGTAGTTTTCATAATGGAGATCCATAGTTTCTTAAATGGTGAATTGAATTGAGACTAAAAGGGGCAGTAAAAAGCACTTCTCATGCTATGACTCCCTTGCTATCTTGCTGCTTGAAACTTTTAACCATAAAAACTACTACCTATTATGTAGTTTGTCTCTAGGCCACCACAAGCTCTTGGAATAATGAGTGATAATGGTGTAGACTGTAGATCAGGGATGGGTAACCTCAGGCCCAGGGGCCAAATGTATCTTAATCTGGCCCTTAGGCTCTCCTAAGACTGCACACCCCTCTCTAAGCCTCACCCTGTCCCCTCCTCAAGTGCTTCCATGTGAATGGAAAGTGTCCTTGTAAAAATACCTCTTGCTTGCCTGGAGAGAGAGGTGTGCAGAAGCCTACGACTTTTGTGTGGGTTGAATGCACACTATTGTCACACCCACTTTGCCCACTTTGGTCTCTGGTCCTAACCACCATTGCCATGTGGCCCTGGAAATTTGCCCACAAAGGAATGCACCCCAAAGGCTGAAAAACGTTCCCCACTTCTGCTGTCAAGATGAATCCTGCATGTTGGGAACTGACCTTTGTATAAACAAGCTTGTGTTAATATGTGAAACCAACACAGAGAGGCAGTTAAGTGATCTCTGAGTGATTTCCTGCCACATTATGAAAAGTAGGCCCAAAGGTCACATTTGAAATAGATTTTGGGATCCATTCAAATGAGGTATGCAGAGCTAACTTCCTAGTGTAATATAACCCACAGAGAGTCCCTCTTGGATCACTCTTATAGCCAGTTCAATTAAACATTTTGTTTGGTGACCTAGCAAAGGAGATGAAGAAGAGTGCTGATGAAACTTGGAAGATAACAACCAGCTATGAGGTATTGTTAACGCAGAGAAGAATCAGGAAATTATGTGGGTTGAATTGAATGACCTCATGAGCTGGAGCAATTGAAATGGAATGAAATGCTATAGTACCAAAGCATAAGGTCATCAGGCATTTTAGGACAAACAATAAGCATGTTTGTTCTCTGCCAGGGGCTCATCATTTGGAAGCAACTGAGCAGGAAAGAGATTTTAGGCTATTGGTTGATTGCAATATGGCTATGAGCTGTCAGTGTGGTGCAGCTACACAAATTGTATAAAAAATCCAGATCTTATATGTGAGCCATTTCTACTGGGAATAAAGAATATGGGTACCCCTAGTACAAGCCACGTGTTTGGGTGCCCAGAATTCTTTGCTGGGGGGTATTCTTCAAGTATGCTTCAAAAGTATAGTGTGTGCTCAGCCAGTGTTTGGTCTTTTTATTTTCAAAGAGACAGCTGAGGAAGAGTAGTTTCCTACAAATATATAAAAGATATATTGAGGTGTAAGGCAACTGTTGGTTCCATAACTAAGGGATACAAACTGGACCTTCATAACCTTAGGTTAGAAATGGGAAGGTTTTTAACTATCAAGAGTCATGAAGTTCTGGCATGGTCTCCCTGGAACTGCTAGAATGAAGAAGCTTGCTTGATTCAAAACATTTCCTGAAGGACTTGGTATTGGTTCTGCACCCACTGCTCCACCCACCCTCTGCTTGGGACAGGATGATGAGTCGTGCACATAGGATGCTGCTAATGGCATTTCCCCTTGGGAAGTTTGGCTCCAGTGCAGCTTCTTACTGAATACTGTACTGTATTTGGAACCAGGAAGGCACTTACTTCACAGCAGGTTGATATTAACTCAGGGCAGGGGGTAGGAGAATTATCTTCCCTGGGCTTGGCTTGCTTCCATGAATCAACTTTCTATAAGCACCTTTCCATGATGGCACCCATGCTCTCTGCTAGAGGCATGCTGAATGGAAAGTTGTACCTTGCATTAGAGAGTTGGACTAGATGGCCTTTTAACTCATCCTTCTAAAAAGATCGGTGTTAATGCCATGTCCTTACATATCAGTAAGCCAAGAACCTTGGATCAATAAACCATACTGTGAATGCAGCCTGATCGGTCCTGCTTGGACTTTTAGGAAAATCCCAGCTGACAGCAGGGCTTGATGCAGGGATAAACTGCACTTGGGAGCTCCTCCTGATCAGGAAGTCCCTAATGCTGCTGATCCCAGTGGGGCTTGATGTCAGTGCTGAACAGTTCATTGGCACTGACAGCAAACCCTGCATTTGGCCGTGACGGGGTGCACTAGGGAGTTCCTGAGTGGGAAGTCCCTAGCTCAGCTAATCCCAGAGGGACTTGCCAAGCAACAACCAGGAACACACTTTAAGGCTCCTGATGGTCCTTTTGCAGCTGCATCTCCATACCTGACTTCAGTTGTGGGCATGGCCCATGGAAAAGAGCTTAGCAGGTAAATTATGACCTCTGCCTGTCCTAACTTAGCCCATAGGAGGTTCTTCATGCCTACTGTAAAGCAGAGGTGTCTAACCTGTGTTCCTCTAGATGTTGCTGGGCTACAACTTCCACCATCTCTGACCATTGGCTATGTTGGTTGGGGCGATGAGAGTCAAAGGGCCACATGCTTCCCCTACATACCTTGCAATATGCAGTTTTGCTGGCCTCATTCCTCCTTCAAAGTCTGTAGGGAGCTAGGACAGAGGTGGATTTGCCCTGCCAGACCTTAAACTTTACTATGAGTCAGCAGCATTTTGCTGGCTGAAAGAATGGCTGCTTCTTGAGAACGCAGACATTTTGGATCTAGAAGGTTTTAACAATGTTTTTGGGTGGTATGCATACTTGTGGTATGACAAGGTTAAAGCACATAAAGCATTTAAAAATCATATCATCAGGAAAGCATTGTTTAATGTCTGGACAAGATATAAAGACTTGCTTGAAAACAAAACTCCAAGGTGGTTGTCACTGATGGAGGCAAAAGCCCAGAAAAAGCTCAATATGGAGGCCAAGTGGCCGAAATATTGGGAAATTTTGGAGCAGGAAGGAGATAAACTGAAATTGCAGAGTTTTGAGAAACTAAAAGATAAAGTGCGAGACTGGCTTCACTATTATCAAATAAGAGAGGTCTATAATTTAGACAAAAAAATTGGCTTCCAGGTGGAAAAATCAAAGTTGGAAACAGAACTGTTAGATCCTAAAACAAAGATACTTTCAAGAATGTATAACTTGCTGTTAAAATGGAACACTCAAGACGAGACAGTTAAATCTGCTATGATTAAATGGGCACAGGACGTTGGACATAACATTATGTTTGCTGATTGGGAACAGTTGTGGACCACAGGTATACAATTTACGGCATGTAATGCCCTAAGAGAGAATATTATGAAAATGATTTATAGGTGGTACGTGACACCAGTCAAGCTTGCAAAAATCTATCATTTGCCCGATAATAAATGTTGGAAATGTAAAGAAACTGAAGGCACATTCTTTCACCTTTGGTGGACGTGCCCAAGGATTAAGGCTTTCTGGGAAATGATCTATAATGAAATGAAAAAGGTATTTAAATACACTTTCTTGAAGAAACCAGAGACCTTTCTTCTAGGCATTGTCGGCCAATTGGTGTCAAAGAAGGATAGAACTTTTTTCATGTATGCTACAACAGCAGCAAGAATACTTATTGCAAAGTATTGGAAGACACAAGATTTACCCACTCTGGAAGAATGGCAGATGAAGATGATGGACTATATGGAACTGGCAGAAATGACTGGCAGAATCCGAGACCAGGGAGAAGAAATGGTGGAAGAAGACTGGAAGAAATTTAAAGATTATCTACAGAAATACTGTAAAATTAATGAATGTTAAAATGATGTTGGAATGAAAATAAGTGGTTTTGGTATCAAGGCTAATAAGAATATGTAAATATAGATAGTTATTTGGATGAAAATATATAGTTATAATAGATTATAGAGTAAAGATAAATGAAAGAGGGTAAGGATTTGCTGAAAGGACTTTGTAAACGGGAATACAAAAGGGGAGGTGTGAGGAGGTCAAGGAAATAAGCAAATGAACGTAAGATATTGAAAAATGGATTATTTCTTTTTAATATATTGTTCTTTCTTTTTTCTCTTTTTTATTTTTTCAACTATCGGGGTTTTTTAGGTCTTTTTTTGGTAATTTTCTTGTTAGCTGTTCCTCTTCTTTCTTTTTTCTTTTTTGTATGTTTTGTGTAAAATCTTAATAAATATTTGATTAAAAAAAACCACAAAGTCTGTAGGGAGCTATAGATCTCACTTTGTATCAGGGGTGGGGAATTTATTTCCAGCCTGAGGGCTATATATTAGCCTTCTGCGACTATAGTTCATGAGAAAGTATTTCTGGGCAAGTGGAGGCATCAAATTAGTGTGTCACGCATAGTTATTTCCATCACTATGTTTATCCTCTGCAGACGACGTTGGGCCTCTTTTATGAAATCAGGGCCAAGATTGCTTCCCATGTGTCAGTGACTATCGCAGTGTGGGCAGTCGGATGCATGCTCAGGGTTTTCACTGCTTGGTCTGGCTCTTGTTCTCCCTCCCCTTGGGAACAGAAAGGCAGATACTCAGGCAGCTGTGAGAGAACACACTGACGGTGTGTGATGGTGCTCTTATCTCATTCAGATTCCTTGATGGTGCTCCAGGAGTTCTGTCTTCAGCCAAGCCTTTGACAACTGCAGGACACTTCAGGACTGTTGCTGTTTTTGGGGGTGCAAAATTTCTGAAGGAAGACTTCTTCCAGTAGCCTCTAATAGCTGCCTTGACTCATTAACCACACTGGCATCCTCTTGGCCCTGGTGTTACCTTTTTCTGACCTGAAGTATAGATTCCTGCTGAGCTTCTATTATTGTTGTTTTGAACAACCCCAAAACATTCCGGAGACATCTGACTCTCTTCACTTTCACTTTAATATTCATTTTGCAAAGAAACATCAACGTCAGCAGCATTCACAACAAATGGATCAACTGCCCAGGCTGGAAAATCCATGTCCAGCAGATCACGGAAACAAACTTTCATATCATATCATAAAGCTGCTTCAAATGATTCACACACACAGTTATTTCATCATCTTTCAATTAATCACTAACTGCTGCCAAAGAAGAAAACTGTGTTTTCTCAACATCCTATATTGGTGGCCTACAGCTTGACTTTTCCAAGAAACCCTGTAATAATCTCCTTTGCCTCTGAAAAATTAAAACTTTTTTTGTTTTGTTTTCTTTTTTTTCTTAGTCACTTCTATGTTTTCTTCACTTCTTACTTTCGTTTGTGGCACCCTAGTCTTGTGCTGTGGCTCCCCATTTATGCAATTTTCACCTGTGGCCCCCATGGAATATCCTGGGGGCCCCCAGGGGGCTATAGGGCCCCTGGTTAAGAAATACAGGCTTAAACCCCAGTTGGAGCCTAGGTCTGTCCAGGATTACAGCCATTATATTTTCCTAGTGTACCAGAAATAAATATAATATTAGCTCCTAATGGAGAAGATAAGAAATACATTAGTAGACAGATAAGTAGCAACCAGATGTCACAATCATTCCATTGCTTTATCAGGCTATTAGTAAATGCTACATACACTACAGTATCATTTGAGAAGAGGATGAGAGATACATTCTTTTAGCAAACATTTTTCCCCCTCCTGCGAAAACACATTGTAACCAGTATCCTGGTAAATTAGACATCACTTGGAGTTTCAGAAGCAGTAACATAAATGACAATGGTCAGAGCCTGTTTCCTTGAGTCTAGGGCAATGAATTGCTTCCTGGACATTTTCTCTGCCTATAACGATTGTAAATGTAAGACGCACACATCCATCCTACCCCACATTACACTGCCAGCACAAAAGAGAAACAAGAGAGACAACCACAGGGCGTGTTATATTTATTTTCGAAGGAGAGCGAGAAGAAATGGGGATCCTCTTGCACGGTAGGATTGCTATAGCAGTCACATATTAATTAATAAAGAAAAGATCATAAGTCAGAATGCTCCGATTGCCATTGATAGAAACAAAAGTGACATGACTACAATGTGATAATTCACACGGCCAAAGTAGGACAATATTCGTAGAGTAATTCAATAAATAGGCCTTTGTCCGCAAGTATCTGTAGCTTCCTTCATGGATTCCTCATACGAACAGGTTCTGCATGTTAAAGGGAGTCTGGTCCGGCCCCTGCAATGTTCTCGTGGTGACTGTGGACATATTATTTTGGGAAACCTAAACGTGTAACTTCACACCTAACACACGGGCGTCACGGGTGGAGCCAAGGGGAGCTCTGTGACCTTGTTGCCAACTGAACGGAAGGGAGGGAGGTAGGGAGAGGAGCGCGACCTTGCGTTTTAAGCTGGTCACGTGCACACAGCCCCACACCTTAGAGAGCCCGGGCACGCTCAGTTCCGCAGCTTGAGTCTGCCTGCCTGGAGTGAGTCCCACCTGCAAAACAGTGGCAGTTTGCAGGAGGCTTCCCCTCCCTCTTTTCGCCTGGGGCGCTGCTCTTCACCCCGTTCCGGCCGCTGCGGAGGGAGCCCCGCAGTCAGCCCCACGGCGCCTTGCAGAAGGGCGCGTGCCTTCACCCCAACATCTTCACGGGACCCACACAGACCCGGAAAGAGCGAGAGGGCGGCAAAGAAGCCCGGAGCCTCATCCCTCGTTGCGCCCCAGTCCTTGCTTGACGTTTTGGTAACGAGACGGCGGGGCTCTTAACGGCAGTCCGTTAAGCACCGTGGGCTGAAGAGCGAGTACTGTATATGGCACTGGCCCTTTAAGACTTCGTGTGTGTGGCGTGCTGTGTTTTTTTAATTAAGGCCCAGGTGTGACGCCAGAGGCCAGTTCATAGCCCCATTCCTTTTGCCGCCTTGCAACGCTCCAATGGCGAGGCCGGCGCACCGACGAAGCGCGATCCTCCTCCCTCCGGAGCGCCGGGCCCCGTGCCCGCCCATTTGGCAGGTGCTCCGCGCCGCCACCTATTGGCTGGCCCCCTCGCCCACGTGCCGGGTTTGAACGCGCGCTCCGGCGGGAGAAGTTGCAACTGCTGAAGTCCTGAGGAGCCGCCGGCCAGTCCGCTTGCAGGAGACCCCCCCAGCCCACCGCTGCCCGCGCCGTCTCCTTTCTTGCCCTCGAAGGGAACAACCGCACCGCCATGGGCAACACAGAGTCTGTCCCGCTAGAGGTGGCGATGCGCATCTGCCTCAGCAGCAGCAGCTGGATCTCGGGCGCCGCTCCCCTGGGTAAGGGAAGCGAGAGCCGGTCTCGCGCTCAACTTCGTTGCGGCACCGCAAAAACTCACGCAGTTATTGAAGCTTTTGGGGGCCGCGTATAGAAGCGTGATATTCCGTGGAGAGGCGTGTGAATGAAACGTTTAGACAGCTGCATGGGGTGCAAGAGAGGGTGCAAACTGTGACAAGCCTGGGCAAAGTTCAAATGTATGCCAGAGAAGCGCAGTGGCCATTCACAAAAGCAGTGGGCGGCAATAAGATCGGCAACCAGGCTTAGCTGTGCCAGGTAAAACCAGTAGAGGGCACTGTGAATGCAGCGTGCCTTTCCCTTGGGAAGGATAGGGTTAATCCTGTCCCGATGTTAACGTTTGCCTACTAGCAAAAGTGGCTTAGAGTCAGCAAAGTGGTGAAATCAATGGAACTTACTTCCAAGTAAACATGCTTGTGTTTGGTGTGCGGGAATATTGTGGCTGTATCCTTGCCAATGTGGTTGTAACCTTAGGGTTTCTCTGCTGCTATAGCTATTCATCAGTATGAATATTTAACTTCAAATCTCTATTAGCATGCCACGTTTTCCATGCAGTCATTTTAGCCTGCGTTTTGGCAGAACAACACGACTTGCAAAAAAACATAAGATTCTGGGCATGTTATGTAGATGGCATTTAGTCCTTAGATGGGCCTTATCAGGGTGAGTTTCGTTTCTAAAACCTGCTTTACGATAAAGCTTATTCTCTCAAATATTTAACCCAAAATCCAGAGGGCAATGAGATCAGCACTTCTCCATTCTCACCACCTTCATTGCCCTCTAAAGAGCTGCATGTTCCAGGTGTTTTGCGTACATTTAGTAAAGTGTAGCTTGTTTTCCTTTTAAAAAAAGCAAGGTGAAAATAATACCCCATGGCAGTTATAATTTGCTTGAGCTTTAATAAATAAAAGCCTAAAAGTTGGTTCATAAAACCTGATATCCTGTACTGATTATCTTGTCTAGCACTGCAATTTTAAACACACTTACTTGTGAGAAAGGTCACTGAGCACAAGGGGGCTTCTAATGAATAGCAGTATGCTCCAAGTCTGTTATATGTATGCAAGAGAAATACTTTATACAGAAACTTATTGCATGAGTTAGTTAAATAACTCAAGTCCCAGTCCTTCATTCAATTCTTTATACCTCATATAGAAAGCTCAAAATACAGCACCTTGACTATTGGAGACAATTATATGTTGGCTACCATGAATTTCTGTGTGATAATTAATAGGAAAGTTAAGACTTAAAAGAGTCTTAGGTTCATGCACCTGGCTCATAGTTTCTGCCAGGTCAGACTTACTGGTAGATTGCAGTATAATTCAATAAGACAATTTAGTCAATACCTTTGTGGGTTTTGGTTAATAGTCAGTTTCCGGCAGGATGATCCTTTAGTCTCACTGTACTATTGGGTATTATGCCAATGAAATGTAATGGTATGCTTTAGCTAAACCTGTAGCAGAATAAACAACTTTAGAAACAAAAGCTGACATAGCAACAATGACAGACACACCTACACTGTCTCAGGCAACTCCTCCAGTTCCTACCAATATTGTTCATACAGCCACACATCAGCCCTGCGTGGAAGGTGCTGATCATAGAATCATAGAACTGGAAGGGAGCCCCCCCTCCGGGTCATCTTGGTGATAGCCAAGCAAACTCATGACATCACCCAACTCAGTACACCCACACTTTGTATGTCCAGTGCCCAGTTAGCCGCAGAGAGACCACAATACCTTCTAGTGCACAGGCTGTGGTGGTGGTACATGGAGGAGGCCTGTGGGAAAGGGCAATGCAGTGGGAGGAAACTGATGTAGGTCTGAGTCCTACCATGGGGTGATGCACATTCATCCCCCAGAAGGCAAATTCCACATTCTGGATGTTCCGATGGGAATGTTTTTCGATGAGAAAGGGATTAATGCAGCCATACAAAGGCCTACTGTTACAGAAAGTATCAAACACATAGGCAGGCTATGACTCACTCTCTCTTAAAAAAAACAGCAACCAAGAAAACTTTTCATGTTTTTCTAAAGAAGTTCTATCTCATGCCCATTCAGCTAGAATGCCAGTTACCTTTTAAGTTACTTGAAATTTTAACAATTTTCCTGGGTGTCCAATAGATGCTTAGGCAATGCATAGCCACTTCAGATGAACAGCTTATCCTTCTCTTTTCAGATAATTCAATTTCTCTGTGTTAGGGATGGGGAGCTCATGGCTCTCTGGAAACGCCTATCATCCTGCCTGGGGATTATGGAAATTGCTGTCCAACAACATCTGGAGAACCACAGGTTCCCCATCCCTCCCCTGGGCCTTTCTTTTGTACAGGGTGAGTCCTTTAAAAGAGGCCCCATGGATACAGAGTACACATGTTCCACGGGGCCTCTTAAAAGACTCACCCTGTACAATAGGGTAGGCAGTAGCTGGCCACTGGGCCAGGGTTCCTAAGCCTCTGTGACATTTACCTTCTGTCTCTATAACGTCCCTCTCCACCATTTCTCTCCTGGTCTTGTTTGCCACCTGCACTCCATTTTGAGCTGGTACATCATAAAGAAAGGACAGGATGGCCACTGGTATTGGCAGATGCATGGAATTGGTAATTTACTCAAGGCAATATGCCAGTAGAGCATGCTCGACTGCATGATACTGTAATAGACCATTATGTATCTGTGCCTTCCAGGCATCAGCCATTCTGCACAGATTCCACTGAAAACTCCTCACTGTCCATTCCAGTTACATGGTTTGTGCCCATCCATACTGTCTACATTCCTACTGAAGCGGCTGGACTAGTCATGACCCAGAAAGAGCTCTCCTCTGCATGCCAGCAGGGGGCAGCACTCTACTGCAATCTGTTGTGTGCTCTTCCTTCGCCTGCCCCAAGAAACCAACTCTTTTCTCATACACTTTCATTTGCATTCCAAGTTTTTGCAGTGCAGTGGGGAGCCAAGAGTGGCTGTATTTCTATCATTCTTGAGGAACGAAAAGCTTTTGCTTTTGAGCCACCTTATGTTACTTAAACTCCGCTATCCAGCAATGGTAGGTATCCACCACTAGAGGGCAGCCTGCATTCATAACTTTAATTGCCTCAACATCTAGCTGTACTGTATTAATTGGTGATTTATTAAGAGCTAGCTGTACAGATTAGCTTTCAAATCTCTCTCCCACCCACAAAATGAAGAGAATGCAACCTAAGCTGCAAAACAATGTTCTTGTGATAATGCATTACAGATAGATCACCCAAGTTTATGCACAGCGGCACTGAATAAAAAGCTAACAATGTGATGTGATGTAGCACTGTGGGCCTTCACAACTAAGTATTTTGATGAGCAGTTGTCTTCATTTTGTAAATGTCAATATGCAACCTGATCCTGTGTTTACTCAGAAGTAAGAGCCCCTCAGAGCTCAGTGAGCTTAATCTAAAGTGAGCGAGCATGGGACTAAAATTGTTTTGGGTGACCCCTATAGCGGATGGCTGCTATGCTGGTGCTAAAATGTTAGCATAACATATGTGCAGTCCTGTGCTCAAGCACCCAAATATCATCGGAATCAAATATCACAGTGGCATTAGCGTCCAGATGAGATGGGCAAACTTTGAAAATGTGAGAGCTATGTGGAAAACACAACAAGAAACTCAGAAGGTTCAGCTCTAGGACCTTCCTGGTGGTTCCATGAGAAAGGGCCATGTGGCTGGAAAAAGGAGATCTGGGTCTGAAGGGGGCCATGGGAGCCTGAATTCTCTGAGCACCTTACGGTGCCTCTAGTAAGAGAGGGGATGGTGTGTAGATGTCCAGTTTTGAGGTGTGGGCTCTCCCCTCCACCTCACTAATGTTTACCTGTCTTTACCACCTTTGTTGCAGCAATGGAATTTGGTTTTTTTATATCTGGAGTCCTGAGGCAGAGTGTTTGTGTGTATTCTCAGGAGAGAATGGTCAGCAATACGTATACCCTTCTCACTTTAGTTGTGAGTCTTTGCTGTTTGTGAAAGGTGCTGTAAGGCTTCCACTGTGGTAGCATCTTACCAATGCAAGGATGCTGCTGCAGTTCTTTAATTTTTTTATTTTATTTTGCGAAAAATATATTTACTGCCAACCTAAAGGGAAAATATCATGCTGATGAACAGCATAACCCAGCAACAAAATTACTTTCATGATGCAGATAGAAAATATTTCCCATTGGCATAGTGCTGTGTTCTGCTGGCCTAGGTGAGCTTACAATCCTTTCCTGCCAGGTGGCCATAAGGCAATGTTAGGATTATGCTGTTAACTACCTAATTGCCTTTCATTATTTGTTTTTATTTTATTGTTTTGGGTCTGTTGTAAATGTTATGAAAAAGAAAAGCTAGAACTGTTCTGAAGAAGTTGGAGGTGGAGGAGTTGTTTAGTTGTATCTGCAGAGCTGAATTATATTGACAGTGAGGAGACTGGAAGTGCCACACTGCTAAGTTAAGGTTCTGCTTTGAACTCCCAAGTCAGCAGCAAATTCATAGTACTATATAAAATGTGTACTAGTTACCAAACACATAATATTTCCTGGCTTAGCTGAGCAATTATTTAGAGGTCTAGAAAAAAAAGAGATGCTGGCTTTTTGTAGAAGCTGGCAGTAATTAGTGATGCTGATGTCAGTGCTGCCATCACTGTTATGAATGAATGAAAAGGTATTTAACATGCCACGTCTCTCAAAACTCCTTCCCTAATGCTAATTTAATTATCCTTAGTAGAAGAGAAATGTGGGCCAGAGAGGATGGCATTAATAAGAAAACTCTCTTGTGCTAGAGCCACCATGTATTTACTGCCCAGAAAGTTGGAAGGATACCATACAGGTGGGATACAGTTCTGATCTAGATGAGACCTCTAAGTCATTTTGGGCACCGAAATGGGAGCTCTCATCCTCTTCAAGGACAGTATTAAACTGGGCCAGAGAATGGTCTGAAGTCATCTAATACAATTCCACTGCTGAAGCAGAGTGTCTCTGGCCAGTGGTGTAGCATGGGGTGGGGCACAGGGGCACTTGCCCCAGGCGCAAAATTGTTAGGGGTGCAAAATTTCAACACCTGGTGCTGCCTCAATACAGCTGTGCGCTTCCATCACTGGGCTCCACTGAAAATGGCTTCTCTGTGAGAACCAGGAAGTGACCTCTCCAGACAATGGATTGACTCTTTTTTAATTATCTCTTTGACTGCAATCTCCTGGGTGGTGTGGACACCAGTAGCCAGTTGGATGTGCATGTGTGTTCTTCCTGTTTCCCTCCCACCCCCCTGGCTGCTGGCAACCCACACTATGCCACTATCTGTGACCCTGAGGATTAGCCACGATAGGAGATGACTTGGGAATCATAAGCCACTTGATGAATTATTTAGGACAGAGCTTTTTTTGTGGGACTTACAGCACCCAGTCAGGAGTGTGTGGAGCTGCTGTGTGTGGTGACAGAATTCGTTTGCACTACTTTCCCCTGAAGGCAAGATATATGCCTAAGCTGCAGGCAGGTCGCCTTTTGACTTGTGGCATGTGGTGGAGTGGGAGTGAATTTCTCCTGCCAGCATGTTTGCTTTTGGAACGCGTTCCCTTCCTCGGCTCAGCGCAGAAGTTCAGGAAGAGAAATGGGTGTTTGTGTCTACCATCTATGCTGCTGTCTTACTTTGATGAGAGTCAGAGTGTTCTCTTCAGATTCCTGAGTGGAATGTGTAGGAGGCAGTCTTTGTGAGTCTTTTTTAATAGTTATTCATCTTTTCAAAACTTGAGATTTGCTACACTGAACAGGAAGCAGGAGAAAAAAGTAGAGACTCATATACAGCATAACCTCAAGGGTTTTAAAAAAATCTCTTTGGCTTTAAATAATTTCTCTAAGCAACCAAAATAATTCAGCACCTTGTTTGCTTTTGTCAGTGGATTTTAAGCACAATACATTCTGCATAAGAAAAGCCCACCTGCTGGGAGTTGCTTGCAGAGAAGTGAGGTTTTATGTCTCGAGCCAGTGTGATCCAGGTAGTGTTAGTCCTAGGAGAAGTCCAAAGGTGTGAAGAATGTCTTCAGTTTTCCCATCAACATCTTTACAGGGTTATTTTGAGGATGACTTATCAAGGACATGTTGTTAATCCACACTGATCGTTAGAGACCTATTTGCAGCACACTGATGGCTTGAAATAAAATGTTCACTTAAATAACATCAAGCTTCTCTTCTGCTTTACAAATGCTTCCACACTTGCTCTCTGGTAGGCAATTCTTACATGCTGTATGCAAGATGAAAGCAAATGCACAGGGTGGGGAGATGTCGTTGGACTTCCATCAGCCCCAGCCAGCAATGGTCAATGGTCAGGGATGATGGGAGTTGTAGTCCAGCAACTTCTAGAGAGCTACATTTTCCCCACTCCTTCCATAGAGGATGAGTCTAGCAGTAGTTATTGGCTGCTCTACCGAAATGGAAATTCTGTGTTCATATGCAGTGTAGTTTTATAGGAACTGAAGGGGCTCAGTTTGAATTATATCTGTGGGTCTTTTCCAGGCCTGGGATATGATCTCTGTGAGGTTTAGAATATTGTAGAAGAAGCTGCTAAAAAGGTCAGATCAGTTCCTTTGTTCGACTACTTAGCTGCTCATCAAATCACCCTGTTTTAGCATGGCTCAGAGAGTGGGCCATGTTGCCATAGTGACATCTAAGTGATGGTCCTCTCCTAGAAGTGGGTAGCCATTTTCCCACCTAGCCCTCACCTAGCTTGGATGCCTTGTCATCCAAGGAAGGAAAACAGTTGGCTAGGGGGGCTAGCTTTGTGGGTGAGTTTGGGCTGATACTGGGAGCTGAAAGCCAACAGGGAGGTTTGACTTTCTCTGTGGGCTGAATCCCAAAGCTGTGGCTTTGTGGGTGGGGAAACTTCCCTGGAAACCTAATGGGGAAACAAATTCTGTTGAAGCCAAGGAGGGGCGGGGGGAGCTGCCCCCACAAATCAATAAAAAGCAATACAAATCTGAGGTTCTGGTACCCTAACAAAACTAAAGCCTGTCCCCTAACAAAAATCCTGGCTATGCCCATGGTTGAAGCATTAATGTTGTGAGCCTTTCCATCATATCCTCAAGTTGTAGATAAAGCCATTTATCCTAAAGACACCACAGTTTTTATTGGCATTCATGCCAAGGAAACGAAACCCTGATAAGCAACTGAACTCTGAGCATTGGTCTCTCACTGCCTGGATAGTGAGGTGTGTGTACAACAATACATTTCAAGAGCGAAACAGATGGGACACTGAAGATCTGTGAACAGCTTATTTCTGTTGTACTTCAAAGCAGCCATGGGAGGTTCCATTTTCAATCAGAGTAATATGAATGTTTTAAATGTTCAGCCCCACCCGCCCACCCCTCCGCTTTCCTGATCTAAATGCTGTTGCTGGTAGGGAAGCATTTAGAAAAAAAGATTGAGAGTGGGAAGGGAGTTATGAGGGAATGAAGGTCTGAAGGGTACTTGATGAAAAGTCGGTGTGTGCGAAATTTAGCAAATAACTTCCATAGGGTATAAAAGCCCACACAATGTTTTTTTTGCTGGCGGTCAGGAATTATATCTCATTGTTGTCTTTTGACAATCCTGTCAGCTGGAGGAGGCAACAGACCCGGCTGAAGTTCATTGGAAGGAACCTTGACGCCAGCAACTTAAGGCTATTCTATTTGGGGGATATTGCAGTGTGTCAGCAATTACAACATCTGTTTGGTGCTCCAACAGTTTCATAAAGGGTGACATCCCAGTTGAAACTGTTAACATGTTGAAAAGACATGGGGGTAGGATGGGGTGGAACGTTTTGGCACTGTGTTGTGCCCAGAATTTGATTTGTTCTGTTCTCCTTTTGCGGGTAGGCTAGGTTTATAAAGCCCATAGGAATCTGCAGTTTCTCTAAATGTCAGCTTCTTTCTTTTGGTTTCCCCCCCTGTTAAATTTAAAAATACGCATGAGATTAGTGGCTGCAAATCTCTGTGTGCACTTTGATATTCATATTGCTGTACATAATGCCTCTGTCTAGTGTAGCATGCAGGAACAGGAAACCGTGGGAGGAAGATATTGCTAAGGAAACGGTGCTGGCTTTAAGTGACAGAACAACTGCTAAATATGTTGGGACTATGTAGTATTCCATCACCACCACCACCACCCTGGCTCCTAAGTAATTAGTTCCAGGGACAGCAGTGTTTGGGGTATACTGAGAGGGGGAGCCAGGCATTTTAATAGCTTCTACAAAAGTATTACTCATCAAACTGTCTGCAGATCAATTCCATGTTTTTGGTGGGAATAGATGGGTCTTACTCCAAGCCCACCCCTAAATTCATCGTGTGCTATTTGTATTCCAAAAAGCCTTTTCTACTCTTGGTGCGCTCATGTAATTCCGGCGCCTTCCTCTTTTTTTCTTGCAAGCTTTCCCAGTTTGAATGCCAATGTGCTTGATATTGCTTTCCCTGTGGACACAAAGGGCCTATTAAAGTAGTTTGGTAGGAGTTCAATGTTCTTCTTGGGTTGATGGTTATGCCACTCAGTCTAGGATCCAGGAAAGGGAGTTTAGGTTGGCTATTTATACCCAGATGGTGATAAGAAATTTGAGTGGGGTTTTATTTCCTTGCCCCCCAATATTTATCTGAAAAGTGTGAAGACATGGTGTACTCATGCCATATGAGAGCCAAACACGACACAATGACTGAATCTCCCAGGGTTTTAAAAATTAACCTTAAGCTAGGCACATAAGGGCTCTGGATTTGATTTGGCAGGAGCACTGGCCGCACTACCCCGCCCTTGTTCTCTTGAGCAAACCACTTCGCTTCAAAGCAGCTATTGGACATGTAGTGACACCAGACCCCAACCCCACCTGCCCACGTGTTCACCCTGCTTCCACCCTTCTTCTGAAAGCCTAATTACAGTTTGTGCCTTAATGAGGGAAATGCCAGCGAAGAAAAGGTTAGTGCTCTACAACCAGAGGCGTAGCTAGCAGTGGCGTAGCGTGGGGGGTGCAGGGGGGCCGGCCGCACCGGGCACAACATCTGGGGGTTAGGGTTAGGGTGCGCAAATCCACGGGTTAGGGGGCGCAAATTACTTGCCTTGCCCCGGGTGCTGACAACCCACGCTACACCACTGGTAGCTAGAGCCTGCAGGGCGCCGGAGTGGAACGGGCTTGGGCCCTGGGATTCTGCCCTACCCCACTCCGCTGGCCCCCTGCCCTGCCCTCTGTGTGCCGCTGTCTACACCTCCAGTGTTGCTGTTCTGGTCAAATCTGGAGCCTGCTCCACCTTCTTTAATATAAATTAGAAAATCCAAAAGTCAAGATCACACCTCTCCTGCATTCACATATAGTTTGACCATACAGTGGTACCTCGGGTTAAGGACTTAATTCGTTCTGGAGGTCCGTTCTTAACCTGAAACTGTTCTTAACCTGAAGCTAATGGGGCCTCCTGCTGCTGCTGCGCCACCAGAGCATGATTTCTGTTCTCATCCTGAAGCAAAGTTCTTAACCTGAAGCAATATTTCTGGGTTAGCGGAGTCTGTAACCTGAAGCGTATGTAAGCGTATGTAACCCGAGGTACTTCAGGTTACAGACGCTTCAGGTTACAGATGCTTTGGGTTACAGACTCCGCTAACCTAGAAATAGTACCTCTGGTTAAGAACTTTGCTTCAGGAGCAGCAGGAGGCCCCATTAGCTAAAGTGGTGCTTCAGGTTAAGAACAGTTTCAGGTTAAGAACGGACCTCCGGAACGAATTAAGTCCTTAACCCGAGGTACCACTGTATAGTGTTTTCTTGTTGTAGTTATAAGATATGATGCAAGGTTTGGTTTTGTTTTATTGTAAAAAAAGGAAAAATCCAGGGCAGGAGCCCCTGAGGGTTAACCTTTTGGCCCTCCTGTGGTTTTGATTGGGCCCTGCCCTCCTTGCGCCTGCTTTTCACAATGGTAGGAACCAGCATTTGTGCCTTTGGCTTGTCTCAACATTAAAGTGGCCTGGTATCCTGTAAAAAGGAAAAGAAAGAAAAAGACACCTAGCCTAAGTGTAGAATTGCTACCTTTGAAGCAAGCAAAATAGGTCCAGCTCCTGTGTCTTTCACTAAGAAAATAAGCAGGTGAAGCATTTCCTGGCATAGAGATCAGTGGTGGAGGAAATAAAGAGCTTCACCTGTCCATTCACTTAATGTTGGGCTGCTGTTAAAGGCACAGAAACAGGGCCAATAAAAAGCAAAGGGGCCATCCTAATTAATGGTGAATTGTGATTTAACTGGCTATATGTTCTCAGCAGGCTGTGTGTGCATACACATTGTTGGTGTTCTGCATTATCACTCAAGCATATGGTATTCCCCCCCCCTGCCCCCCTGCTATGTGCATTCTCCCAAGCCACAAGGCTCAAATTATTCTGTAAGGCATTTAATTCTTGCATGCTGTGTGTGTGTCACACATGGATTAACACTGGTTAGATTTGTCCTGACCTCCCTTGATTAGGCCCTAGGGGTTTCAGTCAATTGTGATTTAAATAAACTAGCTCTGTTAGTGTTAAGCATGATTAATCCAGCCACTCTTAGAGAGAGCCGTTTTTGAGCATGCATGCTAATTTCTGAAGGTACTTTTTGCTTAGAAATTTGTCAGTACTGTATTTCATTCTGTTTGCTGTACTTCATATCAATTCAGTTTATAATTTTACTGATAATAATTGAAAACCTACAAAACTCTTGGTGGAAAAGGACATGACATGGGCCACTACCGATATAGGGGAGATTCTGAAGTTTGACTTAAATCAGTCTCTTGTCAAGGCTTGCGGATGCAACATATAGTACAGGGCCGCCTTTCTCAGCCTTGGGTCCCCAGTTGTTATTGGCCTACAGCTCCCATCATCCCTGACCACTGGTTCTGCTAGTTAGGGATGATGGGAATTGTATTCCAACATCTGGGGATCCAAAGTTGAGAGAGGCTGTTATAGGGTGACCACATGCATATGAGGAAGTGGCTCTTTATCTTTAATATTTATCCCAAAGATGAAACTTTGGCAGGTGCCGC
The DNA here is from genome assembly GCF_965113315.1 of Podarcis vaucheri. Taxonomy (NCBI): domain Eukaryota; kingdom Metazoa; phylum Chordata; class Lepidosauria; order Squamata; family Lacertidae; genus Podarcis; species Podarcis vaucheri. The sequence goes on along the minus strand of NC_138760.1, from coordinate 56,256,307 downwards.
TTGCCATGTAGAACCAACAGCAACTGAGTTTTTCCCCTCTTTATTTTTTTTATATTTCATTAGAATGCTAATAATACCAATAAATTCCTTCTTCAAGTGCCTTGGTGTCCTTTGCATTTGGTCATCCTTCACTAATTCCTGCTGTTGGCTGTCATGCCTAAAGCTCTAAGCCCTGCTTAAGAAGGCCTGTTTCTGCCAATTGTGTCATCTTGCCCCCACATTCTCAGGGACTTATTTTGATCCGAGAACTATCTCGCAGTATCCCCATCCCCAAACCCACTTTGAAATTCATAATTCCCTCTCCTCTTTCCTATATCTCCATTTGGAACCCATTTATCTTGTCCCTTCTGATTTACCTTTTCTTCCCTTGGGACTGGCTCTGCCATTAGGCAGAGTGGGGTGATGGCCCCAGGTGGTCAATGCTAATGGTGTAGTAGCCTCCCTCCTTGGTCGTGCCCCTGTCTTCCTGTGACAGCAGTTGTTGCTCAGCTGAATGTCACTTATTCCATGCCTTCTCTCATTGCCGCTGTTGAATTTAATCCTCTGCTGGCCCAGCTGACTACACTACACAGAATTGGGGTAGGGAGGTGGCACCTATTTGTTCTTTGACTCCGGCAGCAAAATGATTTGGGCTGGCCCTGTTCAAAATACAGTAGTTAGGTTGCTGTTGGGAGCAGCCTACTCATGTTCATGCCGTGCTGCCAGACAAAGTTTAAGGTTTCGTGTTGACTTATAAAAGCCTTAACAACTTGGGACCTGGATATCTTAAGGAACGTCTTTGCCCATGTCAACTTCCCCAGCTCATAAAATCTTGGGATGAGGCTCTTCTGGTTGTGCTGCTGTCTGCTGGAGAAGAACACCTGACAGTAAGCAGAGAGACTTTTATCTTGCAGTGCCTAGTCTGTGGAACCATTCGCCTCCCCAAAATAAGAAAGGTGCCCACTCTTGAGTTTTTGGTCCTGCCTGAAAATGTGTTTAATTTCTCCCTGGTTTTTATGGGCTACTGGTTAGATTTTCTTAACAGATTGGCTGGCTAGCTGTTACTGTTTCAGATTGTTTATTTATTGTTATGTCCTGTTACATATCTTGTTTTGTTTTCTTAAGTTGTGCTTTGCTGTCGTAAACCACCTTGGGATTTGCACGAAAGGTGGCATAGTAATATTTCAAACTTTTTATTTGGAATGAATGCATAAATAAAGGTGGTCTTGTTTTGAGAGATAATTCCATTTCCAGGAGTTCTTTTGGGGAGAGGAGGGGGCAATATCTTCTCTGTGCCCCACCCCTCTTCCAGAGCACGCTTTCCTCTTCAGCACTTCCCATTCACTTGCCTCTCCTTCTGGGCTCAATTGGCCCCATTTCTTGGAGTGAGTTAGAGAAGACAACACATACAGAAGTTAACTCCTGCCTCTCCTCGCCGCTTTCTTGCTTATAACAGCAAAGAGGAGGGGGCAGAAGGCCTTGCCAAGGACCCAGTGATGTCAACCCTTGATGCTGTCCCTGCCTTAGGGTTGGACAGTTGGCACTATACCACACATGTTTGGAATTCATATACTTCATGCTTTCCTAAGATGTGCAGTTTTTAGGTTTATTACTTGTGCACTGTTTTGAGAAGTAAAGTGCTTTGTATAAGGAATTGCTTTTACACGGAGTAAATCCTGTGAACATTTTGCGCTATGCTGGTCTATTTTGATCAGCAGAAACTATTCTGGTCCTCACTAAGAACTGCTTGCAACAAAAGCAAGACAACAGCACAGCTACCTTTCTGGAAATGGTTTTCAAAACTCCTCTCTTTCCCCTTCCACTTATTTCAATAAACGTCCTCTGGCAAATAGGATCTGGAAGCCTTGCCGGGAGGGGCATGTTTCTCTCTTATCCTAGTTTCCGTTAAATGTCTAGATCTTCAATGACCCACATATTTAAGCCATGGGAACAGAACATTGAGCCAAGGAGCATGGGGTGGGGGTGGAATCCGTTGGGTTATGTCTTTGGGGAAAGATGTTCTCAGGCCTGAAAGTATGTAGCTTCAGAGAGTGCCATTGGCTTTTATGTGAAAATTTACTTGCTAGCCAGAATTTTGGTCCCATGGGCATGAGAGGGGGTGGATGGAGGAAGGACTTGAAGCAACAGAAACACTGAAACTGCCAATTTCCATGTTTTTTGCTTCCCTATTCCATATTCAGAATAATTGCTTTGTTTGCTTGTGATAAGGAAGACCTTCTTGTTATACCCTACAGACTAGTTCTGTGAATTTGGTTGACATTTTTCAGATAAAACGTGCAAACATTTTCTGTGTCCCATGACAGCTTTGATAAGGCTAAGGATCCAGATGCAGCACAGTTTTTATTGTGGGGAAAGAAAATCAAAGTGTCAGAGTTGTAATCCGGGTGAGTGGAAACCCAGGGTGCCCTTTTCCTCCCTCTATTCACAAATCCCCTAGAGCACTTGTTAATTTGACTTTACCCATCAAAGGGAGTTAGAATGACATGGCTGGCTAGCTTTTTGGCCAAAACATGTGTTTAAAAATAAATACATCAGTAATGAAGCTTTTGCCTAAATCATGTGCATTGGAATATTTAACATGACTCTCTTCTATCCCCCCTGGATTTTAAACATGTAAGAAATTTCAGTTCCTACCAGATGTATTTGCTGAGTTATGCTGGATAATTTAAGAATTATGATTTGAAATGGACAAAGCTAAATGGACTCTTCAGCTGTTCAGATGCAATGAAATGCAAGCTATATATGAAAGCCGCTTTGGGTAGTTAGTACATTGGATTTTTCAAGCATCCTTGGTATGTTATTAATACCAATGGTATGTTAACGATACCACAAATAACATCATGGGAGAAGAACAATTTCCTTGTCCTTTTCTTAGCAATATAGGCTTTTAGGTTAAATACAGTGGTACCTCGAGTTAAGAACTTAATTCATTCTGGAGGTCCATTCTTAACCTGAAACTGTTCTTAACCTGAGGTACTACTTTAGCTAATGGGGCCTCCTGCTGCTGCCGCAGCGTGATTTCTGTTCTCATCCTGAAGCAAAGTTCTTAACCCAAGGTACTATTTCTGGGTTAGTGGAGTTTGTAACCTGAAGCGTCTGTAACCTGAGGTACCACTGTGTTTCAATGCAAATTCTCTTTTCTTTCTATTGGAGAAATACAGTGTAATCTAAAGGCCAGTTGACTTTAATGGAGCAAGCAAGTTTATCTCTGTCTTCTGAATAAGATTACTCACAGTGCTATGCAGCACACTTTAACAGTTTAGTGACCCCAGCTGCCTTGTATTTACATATTTAAGTGTACACAAAGAATGCTCCGATTGTGCTGTTTCTGATAAATACCACTAGTAGTACTTATTTATATATAAAACCGAGATGTGCAAGCAGACTTAGAAATATATTTCACTGAGACTGATAACAAAATTATTGAAATCATCAAATCACAGACAGAATCACAGACTCAGAGTTGGAAGGGACCAAGAGGTTCATCTTGTTCAACCCCCTGCAATGCAGGTGTTTTGTTTTTTAAAAAGCAGAGCTCTACAACAAAACTAAACTTATGGTTTCTCCTATCACGGCTTCTTTCCTTCTGAAAGTAACATTTTTTCCCATTCATGAGTCCTTTTTCGAAAAGAGCACACACACACGCACAGCAAAAAGAGTTCATTTTGGTTTTGAAAGGGTACATCCCAACATCAGTTGATAATGAATGGTTTCCTTTGCTTCACTTGCAGATGTTTGTTACTTTTGTATATGCAACCATGTTCTATGTGAGTGATTTCTAATTATAAGTTTATCATTTGTGCATTGAACTGTTGAAATGCTGGGCTGAATATCATTTTCTGATTAACTAGGGAGCTATTTTTGAAACCACGAGCCTTGTTTCCCCAGATTGTTAAGTAAAATCATACTCTTGCATCCAGTCAGATGTGGTATCCCAAGACCTATAGATATTTTTCCCTTTTGGTGTACCTATATTTGTCTCTGAAATGTCCGGGACCCACAAAAATTCAGGGCTTCATTCAGAACTAACATTGTCGCCCCTGGGCAGATCGCCCTCTCCCCTCTCAGCCTAACTTCACTCACAGAGTTGTGATGATAAAATGAGATCCTCATTCCTTCAGAATTCTGAATTCTTCATTATGGAATAATTTGCAGTGTTGAACATAAGAGTGGAGGATTTGACAGTAAAGTTAAAAAGGGGTCAGGGTGTCAGCCTCTGCACAGCTAGCTCAGTACAGATCCTGCAGAGAAGATTAATTTATCTTAATCTCCATCCTTTACAATTATAGCACTGAGTCGGTTTATGAAATACAGCGCAAACCATGCCCATTGTAACCATAGCAAAAGTTTGGAGACATAATTCATGGCTAGTGTGGGAAACTTAGATTCCAAAACTATGCACACATGGGGCAGATCCACACCATACATTTAAAGAGCATGCATTTTTTAAAGGACATGACCTTCCCTAAAGAATCATGGGAACTGTAGTTTCTGCCTCACAGACCTACAGTTTCCAGCATCCTTAACAAGTTACAGTTTCCAGGATACCTAGGGAGAAGTCATGTGGTTCAAACGTGCATTAGATGTGCTTTAAATGTATGGTGTGGGCCAGCCTTTACTTTGCAGTACCATTGCTTGGAAATAACTGTGTAGAACCGTATTCCTAATGTTCTCATTGTTCTGTTTTATTGAGTTACACTGTAGTTGTCCTGCATGCTACATAATGTTCTTGATCATGAGCGCAAATTTACTTGAATGCTTCAAGGCATAATACTTTTTGCAAAAATATTTTTAAAATTGTATTTTTAAAAAACCTTTAGAGAAGTAAATTAAATTCTAGTCGTAACAAAATGCTTCTTTTGGCAGAAACATCCCTTTTCGTTTTCCTTTGCTTCCTCAAACCTCTTATTTGGGGGCCCTTTCTAAATAGTGCCACTTAATTTCAGCTCCAAAGAAAACAGGAGTTTGGAAAGGATGACATTGTGTTGAAGGAAGGGTGCTCTTTTCCAGCTGTCTCGGAAGGAATCTTAAACAATAGAGAGAGGTTTGTAGTCCAAGCTGGAACATTGTCTTCAGTAATCAACTTTTTCATTAAGCCTTTCTAATCTCCCACAGCCATCCGGCCTCATGATCTTCCTCTTTTCCCAACCAGACTCATCATTTCCTATTTGTGTAGTGGGTTCATGTGTTTAGTTGTGTCCTCCCCAGCATCTTTCATTGACATGAAATGCCGCCAGTAAGCAAATGTTAATTTGTTCCTTCAGCTTTATTTCTTACTCCAGCTTTATACTGGCATCCATTGATTGGCTTGAATAAGACCCCTTGACTTTTGTTAGTTCAGCTCATTTATCTTTAAATTAATCAATTGGGTTAAATTATGATAACTCCTAGACTGGCAGGACCAGAATTCAGCAGTGTACCTGATTTGCCACATTGTGGGAGGAAACAAACCAGAAACTGGTTGCATGTTAATCAGTGATCATGGTTTATTTCCTCCAAACCATCAATGACTGAGTAAGCCAAGAATGAACTTTGGTTTCCACTCGTAGTTTGTTTGGAGATAAACAAACCATGAGTTGTGGTTTGTCTTCTTTGTAGCCAAGTAAGATTGTCTTCCATAAACACGGTTTCAACAGTGAGTCTGTAAGTGACTGTGGAGGCCAGTTCTAGATCCACACGTCCTTCCACAGGGGGACACAGATTTCCAGGTGGGAGTTGATCATGGTTTATATACACATGTCAGTCAGCCTCTGGTTTGTTTGTTTCCAGTGTGGCAAATACTGTAGAGGAGGGAGAGAGGAGTAAAGTAGGCACTAATGACCAGCACACACTAGTACAGTACAGTGGTACCTCTGGTTGCGGACTTAATTCATTCCGGAGGTCCGTTCTTAAGCTGAAACCATTCTTATCCTGAGGCGCGGGATTTCCTTTTGCTTCCTGGGGCAAAGTTCGCAACCAGGAGCAGCTACTTCCGGGTTAGCGGAACTTGAAGCGTTCGTAACCTGAAGCTTTCGTAACCAGAGGTACCACTGTATGCTGATCATTCACATTAATCTGTGGTTTATTTTAATCATTGCTTTAACGTTATGTGCAAACACTTTGGTGTTCACATAGGTCCCAGAGAAGATGAACTGTGCCTTTTCACCCTTTTTATTTTATTCTGGAGATTAGCAATACTAGACAGGGTGCTGTAGTCGCAGAGCCTTTCTCTGGAGCAGCTCTGTGCATTTTAGATATTTACATGGGTCAATTTAAATAATTTTTTTAACCCCTCTGTTTAGTCAGAGGGTTTCAAAGTGTGCTTCACAAGTAATTCCTTTCAGTGCAGTTCCCAGCTCCATAAGATCTCATATAGCTATATTCTTGCCTTTGTCTTTACTAGCTGCTGATGGAGAGAGAAAATGTTATAAAAGCCCAGTGCTCTCCTTCCCCAATCCCATCCCCACTGGTGGTACATTGAATGATGGTGAGATCAGCCACATTCCTAACCTGTCACATTATAGTCACCCCTTCTTAGATCACAGGAAACAAAATGACAGCACCCCCATGGCAATGGCTTCTGCAGCATTAGTTATGCTCATCCAATATGTGCTGATGATGCTTTTAACAGTGTGTTATTTTGGATATACTGTTTATTCCTGGTGTGACATTGCCTCCCTCTTTCTTTAATGACTAGACAGTAGTGTGCAACACACACCTTTTTTTAAAATTCGAGTGCATTTGTATGGGATGTGTCCATGCTCTAATTTTGAGGCTTGGTAGGTACTAATCCAGAAGTACAGAAAACATCCAGAAAAACTATTGGATAATGAGGCATAGGAGGAATTGTGCACTTGCAATACCCTGAATGGAGCAAACAGTGCTGGCCTCATCAGTGTGCCTGTCTGCAGTGCACTTGTCTATGTGCCTGGGGGAAATCAATGGAGGCTAAGCATGTGGGTGTGCGGGGAGGTCAGGGTTCCAGAAAGAGCTTGTCAGGTCCCCTGAGAAGTCGTGAATGAACTTGTCACGTTCTTGCAGACACATCTGCCAAGCAGAAATAAAAATAGCATCCTTTGGCAATTATAAAATGTGCCAAATGATTATTGATTTTTTGTCTAGTGAATGCAATTCCCTGCCACTAACTCTAGCAATATAACTGGATCACACTGTCCTTGTTTGTCAGAGCTAGATGTCTGCAAGCGTCCCACTTTCCTCTTTCAGAGAAAGAGATCAGTTTTGCTTATTTGAATGTTGATGTATTTAAATGCATGCAAAATATTTAAGACCATATTTGAGGTTATTTGGCCTGGTTCAGACACAATGAACTCAAGTCAGTTAAGCCAAAGCTTATTGGCTGGAGAGTAGGCATGTGTCCTCTCCTAACCCCACTTGTGCTCCCAGCTTTGGCTATCATAATCCTGCCTTGTCAAAACACTGTTTCCTAATTCTGACATCACAGGACACTTTTTAAAAGCCGGGATATAAGCACCAAAAGCTGGGCACATGAGGGGAGGTCGGAGAATGTGGGCACATAGTTTGTTCTCAGGACAACAAACCATGGTTTATTTGGCCTGAGATCATCACATCTGAACTGGACTTGTGCTAAGGATGCTCAAGGATTATGTTCAGCCTGCATTTTTAAGCAATCCAACTTGATTTGCAATTCCTGGACTAATATACATACCAGAATGCATTTACTCTAGTTTTTGTACTTTTCTGAATCTTGAACAATAGTGATCACCTTTTTCAAAAAAGCCAAAATGTTTCTTCTTGGGTTAAATGTATACAAAATGTGTATTTTAGGATAAGAAGCATGTAAAATGTATATTTTGCTGATTTCATCTGCTCTGTAGCAGCATGCTTAAGTTTCTTTCAGAAGTTTCCATACCAGAATGCACTGGATGCGGCAATTTCAGAAAGATTATCTTTAATATTTTGATGAGGTCAACACAATATGATATTTTCTTATTAGTCCACAATCCAAACTGCAGAGTAACATAAGGGATATAGACACTGCAAAACCGCTTCACTTTTGTATGAAAAATGCAAGGAATATCTGACCATGCTGAAAACAACTTTTTATTTCCCTATTAAAAAACACACACATTTATTTTAAACGCCTTTCCTTAGTGTGTTTTTAGATTTTAAATGCTGCTGTCTGAAGTCTCTCCCTCTCTTAGGTAAATTGGTGGAGTGGTAAACATGTTTCAGAGCAACTTTGTTTCGTGCTGTAATATTGAATGAAACAAAAGTGACTGCCATGGTATAGGGATAAACTATAAGGTTCCATGTGGAACTTTTGTCTCTGACAAGGCCCAGTTTAGTAGAACATTCCTGTGTTATGTGCAAGCCTTACCTGCTAAAGAATGTAACTATTGTCATTTAATTAGTATTTCCCCCTTCCTTGGCTTCATGTTGGAAGAAATAGCCACATTAACAAGCTTGTGTAGCCGCCCTCCCTGTTGCTTGCATTGTTACATAGAGGAAATATTTTGGTGAATGTTTATTGCTGAATGTATATCAGAATGAACTTGTGTGAAATTAAGGAACTATTTGAAATAATCTTTTGGCAGTAATAAATATGCACTGTATTTGGCTGGCCTGGTGCTAGACAATATAATCCAAGCAAGCTAGGACAGTATTTACAACTTGCAGGCCTTGCATATTCAGCCAAAATTGCTTGAGGAGCTGGAGACTTGCCATGTTGGGACTAAATGGCTGTATATATAATAAATTTCTCTGCATTCCAAGTTGTGTCTTCAGGAAGGGCACATGATAGGCATTGCCTGTGCACTGTACTTTGTCAATCTTATAATATAATGCTAATATTATACTCCGTGGCATAGCGTGGGTTGTCAGCACCCGGGGCAAGGCAAGTAATTTGCGCCCCCTAACCCGTGGATTTGCGCCCCCTAACCCTAACCCCCAGATGTTGCGCCCGGTGCGGCTGGCCCCCCCTGCACCCCCCACGCTACGCCACTGATTATACTGGTGCTAACTGTTTTCCACACAATGTACTAGGTGCACTGGTAGATCTGTCACATCTCTCTTGCTGCTCATAAGGTTGTATCAGTCTAGTATGGGAGAGCAGTTCGAGTGAAGAAAGGCTACAGTCTATTTAGCCGAAGTGTGGTTTGCTTGAGCTTGTGATCACCAATCATGTTGTGAAACAATGGTTTGTTGTTGGCTTATGAACCATGGCTTCTGTTCTTAACTATTGTTTGGTATTATGTCTGACTCCAGCAGCCTTGCTTGACCATGGCCTGTTTTGCAGCTTCATTCCAGATGCTTGCTAAGCTACACAGACACAAGGAGAGAGAAGCTGGAAAACTAACAAAGCTGTGGAGAAACAAGGCATTGTTTGTTTGTATGCCTGTAATTCATAGTTTGCTGAACAAAATGGTTAAAATGAACCCTGACTTAGTGTTGTTTGGGAACTCAGCTTTCATATGTAGCTAGCACAGTTAGTGTGTAACCTATGCATTTATTTGTTTTGCCAAGCTATTGTAGAAGTTGGGAAGCATGAAACCACTGCTTTATTACTGCTCCTTCCTCATTAGTGAAGTATAGATGTGTCTCTACATCATGGGTACCATAACCAGCATTGCCAACAGGGGCTTCTGGCTTTCCTGGCCTATAGCCTTGCATATGGCATACAGTCAGGCCTACACTTTCCCTGTGATTCACTGTTATCTATTATCTGGCTCAGTAGGCTAGAAGGAACAAAGCACATTATTTAATACTTGTGACCTTGCTTGTGACAAATCTAAAAATGTTGGTTGCAATTATTTGCCATCATTCCATTTAGTGCTTTGTTAATTAATTGCACCCTAAAGTGTTGGTGGTTGGCCCTGTTAGTTTTAATGTAGACTAAAGAGTCTGTTTCCATCATACTTCAAATCACAGAAGGCAGAATAAACAGAGTTGAAATTTTTTTTCAGCACTTTGGAAAAGCATGTGTCAAACAGCAGCAGGGCAATAGTTCAGAGTACTAGATCCAGTCTTGCATCTTGAACTGCAAACCACTGTGGGAAACTGCCCTCCCTTGCATGTGGCAGTCTAGAGTTCTGACTAAGTAGGTCACCAGTGAAAACCACTAGGAACTGTTTAAACACTTCCAAACCAGGAACAATTTTGGCCGGGATATGAGGATCTGCTGTTTCACAAACATTTACTGCAAGTGACCGGATACATTTTTGCAGACTTAGATCATCTGTCTTACATTCACTATGATTTAAGCAAACCTACAAGGGGTGGATGGGGGTGCTTAATCATTGCTTGTTCTTCAGCCATTTCAGTAGCCCTTGGTTTGCTCTCCATCTTGCTTCCAAATGCATAGAGAAACTATCCATTGGATAAACTGGATTGGATATTACTGCACCTGCCATTGTCCATTGTAGGATGTGGAAAGTTAGTTTGTTTTGCAGAAGGGAAAAAGAATATAGTTGAATAAAAGAATGGATAGAGCAGACCTTCTTACTCTTTTTTTAAAAAAAAGTTTTTTCTTTCTTTCTAAGCTGCCTTTTCAAATTACATATCTTCAGTGTTATTCTTTGAAAGTTACTGTCCTAAGCAGGTTTCACAGAATTCTGTGGGAAGTGCTTCTGAGTAAGGCTGCCTAAGGCGGCTGAAAATTTTGAGGCTGCTATTCCATGCTCAGCTATGTGTGCTTATGGGCAACCCATGTAATTACAGGATTGTTGCTTGTACTGCTGCCAGAACAGTTTGGCTTGAACACATAATTTCTCCTGCTGGTGAAACTCTAGCCACAAGGGCAATGTTTATTTGTATATTTTTGACATTCATATACCCCTCATTCCTGGGAGAAAATCAAAGTCAAGATAACTTACAAATTAAAATACACATCACAATAGTGATGCACATGGGTGTTCATATGTCATTGCTGAGAACGGAGAGGTCGGAGAGCCACTTGATCTGCTTGGAGTAATATGGCCATCTAATAACCTTTCTGCCTCTTGTCTGTGGCCACTGGCATATCCCACTCATCCCTGGCCTTTATAAAGTTATGCCTGGGGTGAAGGACCTTGGAGAGCAACCTAGGAGAGGTCAGTCTGTACCACTTGCCAAATATATCTGTGTGCTTTTAGGGTAGCTTGTTCCAATTCAGCTAAACAGTGCCTCAAGATGGCATTCTCCAATTATGATTTGTTTAAAACACACACACACACACACACACACACTCTCACATACACCTTCTTGAATTGAATATATTTGACTTCTAAAACAACTTCCCAAGTGTTGTGTTTTTTTTAAGTTCCAGGGATCTTTGCGTTTGAACTAGAATCCTTGTGGTTCAAGGCTGGAACTTAGCAGGGACTGTATCCCATTAAAATATCAGTTCTGCTTAGAACCTTCTCCATGTCTAGAATGGAAGAGGGGTGTGCAACATTCAGCTTCTGGAAAGCAATATGAATTATCTGCATTGGTTTGACCTGGTTTAAAAACTTCCTCGCTTGGTCAGCAGAACCTCCTGCTTGCAGCATCCAGCCTTTCCAGGCCCCAGCTCAAGCCTCCAGCTCTAACCTCTGGCCTGAAGGACCTTGAATTGAAAATCTTGTCTTTCAAGTCTATATTCAGGTATAGCCTGGCTCTGACATGAATAAACTTTTTGAAATGCCCTTCTGTGTGACTCTTTGGGAAATAGTCCAAACAGTGCACAAACCTTTGACCTTGGATACACTCATTGCATGTGTACTTTGGAACAAATGGTTTGTTGTTAGTAGCCTACAGGCCAATTCCTTTAAATGATTTTATGTACCTTCTCTTTTTGGGGCTTATGGCCCTATGTCCTCTCAGATGAGAGGAATAGTAGCAGTCCCATGATATGGCAGTGGAGGGGAACAGGGTGGAATATTCATTATTTTATTTGATAATGAATGCTGGAAGTAGTGAGTAGAGTTTATATTTCACTTCACCCTGCTCAGCCAAAGCAGACCATAAAGCTAGACTCCAAGAGACAATATTTCCAAATATGCTCTGTTAGTAGGCCACATGTCCATAGCTTAAACCTAGGAGGGATATTCTAGCTAATATGAACTATGATCATTAACTTTCACTGGCGGATTTCTTCATCAAGTATATGGTGTTTCATTTGCTTGCACCAAACATACTGGAAAATCAATCTCCCCAGATGTCAAGCTCCACGCCAGACTTCCTCAACCTCGGCCTCCCAGATGTTTTTGGCCTACAACTCCCATCATCCCTAGTTAGCAGGACCAGTGGTCAGGGATGATGAGAATTGTAGTCTCAAAACATCTGGAGGGCCAAGGTTGAGGAAGCCTGCTCCACGCTGCCTTCCACCACACCACCTTTTTTGAAAATATTTTTTTTATTAATTTCCTAATATTACCACAGTTTTGCCAATTATACAGATTCCAATTAATCTCAGTTGCTCATCTGGGAAAAGGGGATCTAAAACATCAATCCCAGGAGCCGTATGCTGATAGAATCAGAATTAGTGCTGCAGGTGGTTTCTTTCCATTCAGTGTATGGTTAGATGGTTGTGCATCAGACAGAAAGGCCTTTTGATCTGAGTTGGAAGAAGTCTCAAATTAACAGCTGGAAGTAGAGACCTTTAGTAACACTACACAGCTTGCGAACCTTTCTCCTAGGCTGCTGGTATCCTTTTAAGCTGGAAGGCTGCTTGCTGCATAGCTTCATGACATTTGCAGCTATTCAAGCTCTGCTAGGTTTTCATCTGATGAATGTCACATTTAGCAGTGGCTCTTCGTGATTCAGGAAGCTCAAGAATTAAAGAGGCAGTTTCTTAGTGCTTTATGCTAAAAAGTAATGCTCCCTACGTATTCCAAACATTATTAATTGCATATTGAACATTTTGTAAAAATGTGTTGAACTTTCATTTAAAATGATTAAATGTTTTGTGGTCCTTTATATTAGTCATCTTCCTGGGAACATTTCCCCAGTTAGTGTAACCGGTAAAGAATTGATTTTGAGACAATGACTTGCGCATGGTGCTTCCAAATACTTAATAATGAATAAAGGAGGCATGACAAATGGCCTGAATGAACAGCCTCTTTGCATGAGTCTATACTTCTTGATTTATAGATCCTCCCCTTTTCAGGCTGCTAACTGCATTCCAGTCTCAGACCTGTGAGCGTTCTTTTAATGCCCTCCTTGTAGCCAAATGAGGGAAATGCAAACAGCAATCCAAAGCCTCACTGAAAAGAGAGTTGGTGTGATGGGCACACTACTACTGCCTATCATTTAACAAAGTTATCTTGATTTACAGCCCAATCTGCAATGCAGTCAACTGCATCAGGGTGCTTTTAGTATAGCATTTCTAGATGAGGACTTGCACATTAAACCAGGAACATGGGACTTCCTGGATTTCATTACTGGTTCCCTAGAACCAAAGCAAATGAGCCTTCATTGTAAAAAGGGAACTGTTCATAATGATTGTGCCTGCCTGCCTGCATAGAACCTAAATGACCTTCAGCCCTATTTTCTGCATTTAGATCTGAAACCTAAAAATGGCCTAAGAAGAAATTGCATCATTTCCTTTGTGATCTTAACTGTTGCATTTGGGGAATATATGACCTGCCTTGAAATTTAAAATTCTGAAGCAAAACAGTTAACAAATCGTTTGGAATGCTATGTACTGTACATTTCTTTTTTTCCCTTTCAAATTTTTTTATTGATTTTCCAAATTTATAACAAACATAAACAAACAAACAAACATAAATCCTAACTGTAATAATTCCACTTTTGTTAACATTATTAAGTGACTTCCTCGAATCCCCCTGGCTGAGTTTCAATGTATATCATTGTAACAGTTTTCCAAAACTAGTTTCTCATGAAATTTACTTAACATCTTTCTTTCTTTTCATATTAACTTTAAACATATTATTCTATAACATCACATATTTAAATCCTAAGCCAATCTGGTACTTGCAAGTATTTCTATTTAAGTTATCTTAGCATGTTTAGCTAAATAGTCTTTGAATTTCATCCATTCCTCCTGGTACTCCTCCTCCTTCTGGTCGCAGACTCTTCTGGTCAGGTCGGCTAGCTCCTAAAAGTCCATCATCTTCACCTGCCAAGGAATGCTATGTACAGTTCTGGTTGCCTCACCTCAAAAAGGGTTTTGTTGAGCTAGAAAATATTTAGAAAATGGCAGCCAAAATTATCAAGTGGATGGAGAAACTGCCTTGTGAGTAAAGTTTGTAGCATTTGGGGCTTTAGAGGAGAGGCAAGTAAGAATTATATTTATACATGGCATGAAGAAAGCAGATAGAGAGGAAAAATATATTCTGCTCTCATAACACTAGAACACTTAGACATCGAATGAAGATGAAGTTGGAAGATTTAGGGTGGACAAAATATATATATATATTTTAAAAAATGATATTTATTACTTTTTCAACATTTCCAACACAACACTACAAACAAACAAACAAACAAACAAAAAAGAGAAAAAGCAATACAAATACAATACATAAATGCTGCATGGACTAACAAAGCAAACAAAAACAAACAAAAACAATTTAAAAACACCTCAAACATTTTCAATATCTTACATTTCATTCACTTATTTCCAGCGACCTCCTCACACCTCCCTTTTTGTATTCCACTTCTATTATTTGTTTCAGCAATTTCTTTCCATCTTACTCTGTTTTCTGTTCTATAATTATCTTAACACATTCTTGCCATACTTTTCCTTTAATTTTCTATTAATCTAATTATACTTAATTCCTTATGACATTTCTACTAAAGCCATGTAATTTCATTCCAACATTTTTCTAACATTCCTTAATTTTACAATATTTCTATAAATAGTCTTTAATCTTTTTCCAATCTTCTTCCACTGACTCTTCACCCTGGTCTCGGATCTTGCCAGTCATTTCCGCCAATTCCATATAGTCCATCAACTTCGTCTGCCATTGTCCAACACTTCAGTGTTTTCAAGAAACAACCATTCTCTCAACCAGCAAAAAGCAGATGGTTCACAACGAAGTTTAAAGGTCTGGCAGGGCAGGTCCACCTCCTCCTTTGGCATCCATCAATATCTTAAGTTTTACTCGAGGCTTCCTGCCCTGCCAAACAACTCTAGGAGCATTAGGGTGGACAAAATAAAGTGTTACTTCACACAATGCTTAGTCAAACTATGGCATTTGCTCCCACAAGAAGCAGTGGTAGCCACCAACTTGGATGGCTTAAAAAAAAAAAAAAAGGATGAGATAAATTCATAGAACATAACACTATCAATGGCTGCTAGACATAACTGCTATAAGTCCACAGTTGGATGCAGTAATGGTTCTGAATATCAGTTGCTGAAAACCACTGGAGGGCAGGGGAGTGCTGTTGCACTCAGGCCCTGCTTGCAGATTCCCTACAGGTATCTGGTTGGCCAATGTAGGGAACAGGATGCTGGACTAGATAGGCCTGTGGTCAGATCCAGCTGGGCTGTTGCATTCTTATGAAACTGACAGGCTCTGAAGTTGCTTCACATGGCAGAACGAAAGAGAGAATGGCTTTAAACTGGATTCTTCAACTTGACTAAGTTAAATCTTAGGCTGGTAGGATCTTTCTAAAAGGGAGCCTATTTCCCCTCATCCTCCCCTTGTTTGCCAGCCAATATACTAGACTAGGAAGCCCTGAAAAATGAGGAACTCAGTCTGATTTGCCTAAGGTCATGCAGTGAAGATCACTGTCATAAGTCAGCAAGGCTGCCCTTGTCTGTTTTCTGGCAGCATCTGGCCTACAGCCTATGTTGATGCTACAACAAATCTGTGTTTGTATTTAATGGAAATTTACTGGGTTCATGGCTGGGTGACCTCTTGCTTAAGATGAAAGTCTTTCATGGGATGTTGCCTGGAAGTGTTTGAAGTTTGGGGTAGGATGTGATCTTCAAAATTTGCTAGCCAAATATGCCTTTTAAAAAAACCTTCTACCCTTTGGAATCCTATTCGTTGCTCCTTTGTTTTCTGAGTCCTTGTGTACAGCCATTCCTGTAAGCCTGGTTCTGTAATCATGAGGAAGTTATTTTATTCTATTTATTCTATTTTTTAATGCTGAAACCCAGAGAGGTTGAAGAGAACCAGTAGAAATGTCAAGGAGATCCCTCTTCCTGCAGAAAGGCACCCCTAGCTTTCCCTTCACGAATCTGCCATTTGGTTCTACTTCTCATTCTGCAGTGCAGGCTTCTTTGACTTGGTTGTGTTGCCAGGTTCCTCTACCCTCATTATACCTTAAAGCTTATATGGTGTGATTTTCCTTATGCAATCACCCCACATGCTGAATTTGGAAGGGAAGGAATACACTTCTTAAGAAAGAGGTACATGGCTTGCACCTTTCACTGCTTGGGGTTGGTGCTGACATATTGTTTGTGCAGCTTTTGTCAGCCCCTGCATTTTCTGCCTCCTTAAAATGCCCCCCTTCAAGACAGTGTTGAATAAACTAGAGCGCATTTGGACCTGAGCTTTGAAAAGCTCCCACACCGTAGTTAATGGCTCTTGATTGTAGAGAGAGCATGTGGGTGAGAGTAAGGAAAATTAAAACCTTTCCACAATGCCTTTTTGCTTTTGCAGCCACCTACGTTCTAATCCAAAAAGAAACAGCTTTGGACAGAAATCATAATGCTAATGGGTTGCCCTAGGCTGGATGGGACATGGAACAAGTTCTATAATTAGCCAAATGACAAATGAATAATTATGGGAGGTGGAACGAAGGGGAAACATTGCAATACGGTTACAAAGAGATGCTATCCTAATTTAAATTAAGGTATGAACCAGAGGCACTTCTGCATTTCTGAAAGGAGACATATGCTGCCTTGTAGGCTGACCAGGTCCCAGTGCTGTTGTAGGAATTGTTTCTCCTTGCAAGAGCCTTCTCAGGGTATAGTTCCTTTCACTCCTTAATGCTTCAAGGTTCCTTTGCCTGTCTACTACCTTCCACCTAAGAAGTTACAGTTCTTCTTGTCTCTAGATCAGTGTTTCCCAAACTTGGGTCTCCACCTGGGCTTATCAACTAGACCTGGCCCTCTCTACATGTCTGCACTGCAAATGGATATGATTGCAGAAGAGTGAAATCTTCTAAGAGTCAATGTACAATGCTGGCTGTCAGATGGCAATGGTGGTTGCTCGTGAGTAACCAGTCAGGACTCCGACCTGTCTTTTACAGGTTTTATTTTGGTGCAAAACTATTTACAGTGCAGTACCACAAGTTCATGTCTGCCTCAATCGCTAGCGACTCCGGGTGTGGTCGTTTTCGGGTCCTCCCCCAACATAATAGCTTAGTCACCCCCAGCCTTTTCCTTCCTTCTTTGCGTTTTACACCTCTGCGCAGGGTGGGCAACGGAAGAGGCGTGCTTCCCTCCTGGCCGGCTTGACCAGGAGTGGTGCTGAGGCTCCCAGCAGCATCCTCTGGTCCCTTCCCCTCTTCCTCACTGGAGGTGTGGCTTTCCCCACCACAGGAAAAGGAACTGCTTCACAAGATTTTCGGAGGTTCCCTGTAACCCAGCTGCCCCTCAGCTTCCCTTCCCTATTCTGATGGCAGTCCCCTGACACTGGCGGAGGATTCTTCTGCCTTGGATTGTACCTAAGGACACTTCCAATTTAGCATCACAGTGCTTGCTGGCAGTGTGGGAAATGAGCAGTGTCGAAGCACTCTTTTTCTCTTGTAATAGAGAAATAAAAATGCATAGATTGTGTTGTGTTTGTGATAGAGCTGTGACATTTTAAACCTTAAGTCAGCCATTAGCTCTTACATCAAAGGGCACTGGGAAGTTTAGGCATCTCTGAAAAAGACTCAGTCCATAAAGGGATGGGAAATGTTGCTGTTTTGCTTTAGAAAAAGTGCTGGGTGACCTATTCTGACCCTAGACAAATGTAGAGTGGATTTCCTATGGGAAAGTAAAGACTTGTTCCATTTTTAACCCTTGCTAATTGAAGCCAGGGTGAAATTTGACCCAGGGTTACATAGTTCTAATACTTTTGCTCTGTGTTGGTTTGGGGATGGAGAGATTTCAGGGAAGGCGAGGAGGAGAGAGAAATATGAAATGGTGAGCAACAATAGTTTGATGTTTTTGGCTTTGCTTAGGGGAAATTAGTTGGGGTTTTTTGTGTTGTTTTAATAGCACCTGTAAGTTAGGAGGCTGGAAATGAAGATCCCCAGTGCTGAAGTTGCAGTCTTTGGATAGGCAGACAGATCCTGGAAACGGCACGGTCCATTCATGGCTTGGGTGATACCTTTTAAGACAACACTTTTGAAAAGAAAATGACACTTATGCATGAATGGAAATATATCTACATTCCACTCAAGGAATATTTAGCATACTAACTAGAAAGGACACATGCCAAACCTCCTACGCTGGAATTCACGCACACTCCTTGCCCCCCCAATCTTGGGGGCAACTTGGTGCTTTAAGCTGTCATTTCAATATCTTCCTCAGTTATGATATTATTGAAAAATCCAGACAGTACTAAAATGGAATCCTTTGAAAGCTCATGATCCAAAATGTTTCTTATTTACACCGGAACAGGTTCCCTAGAAATCTTATTTGTTGGACAGTACAGGTCTAAAACAGTTTGGGTTGAGAAAAAAGGATTTGAGCTTTTGATGTGGCTATAACCATTTAGGTTTTTATGTCAGCAGCAACATCCCATCCATAAAGCCCCCCTGTTTTCTCCCATGGGTGGGAAAGCAATAAATCACCCATTCCCCCCATTGTCATTCAATTTTAACTCCCCCACCTACTGTATTTTCCTTAAAAGCCCAACATGTCAAGAGCAGTAGCAGCCTCCACATCTGTGGGAAGAATTGCAGGGCTGCTCTCCAGAAGCCAGAATTGCTGTAGCATATCTGGAGAGTGCTGGGGCAGGACAGTGGTAAAGTTGGGGTTGCCAAGCCTGTGCACGCATGAGTATTGTGTTCTGGTCTGATGCTGGATCCCATGGAGAAGGAGGCAGGACTCAAGGCAAGACAGATGTTGCAGGACCACGGATAGCTCCAACTGAGCACCTTGCTCCAACAGAGGTTGGGAGCAGACTGAGGCTGTTGAAACCTCTGTCTCCAGACAGCCTCCTCTAGTCTCTTTCTTTTCTATAACCCCTTTCTTCGTGTGCTCCTTGTGCTGCTGGACTGGTGAAGTGTAGTGGAGGCATCTGGTTCATTAGGCTCAAGAGAAAGCACCCATGAGGGTATGAGGTCTGCCCCTACAGGCCCTGGACGTATCGGCAGTTCTTCTGGCGACACCTGTTCAAACCCTCAGGTACAGTGGTCTCTTGGGGCAGGATGCAACTAGCTTGCTGCAAACATGGAATGATGTAGGCTTGCACAGCAGGAGTTTTCCTCATCTCTTCTGTCCCACGCACTCTGCTCCCCACATCTGCTCTGGGGGTTGGGGAAAACCTAGAAAAGGTGTGAGGTTGGGCGCATGAAGGGAGTAGGTGGAAAGTCCCATTGTGTGAGAGGCCTTATTCCACATATGCACACCCCACTTAACACTATGTTGAATTCCAGCACTGGTTGCCAACAGTCAGCTCACAGCCTTGAACTTGATCTGACTCGTTTAACTGGGGCCTCCAAAAATGTGTCTGGATTGCTGCTGGATTGAGGGGTCCTGACAGCGAGCCCTGACTGTGGCACTGTCCCTCTACAGTCCTGTCCTGAGAAGCTGCAACAGCCAGTGTCAGGAAGGCAGCTCCATGGTTCCACCCCTGCACACTTGGCAACCAAGAGACTGGACTACACTACTGGGCTATTCATGCTATTGTCTATGAGATTCCTCATCCCTGACAAGCATTATATATTGGGCTATTGTGTAGGCCTGGTTTTAGCCATGTTCTCCCAAACACACATGTCCCTCTCCAACAACATGGATATACTACTGATGGATTTCATTTGCATTTGCATGGTCAGGGTAGGCGTTAAGTTTACAAACCTGGGAGATAATAGATATATGTTGCATAAGATTAAACCCATGCCAAAAGGGCATGAACAGGAGCCACCCATCTTTATTACCCCAAGGAAACAGAGAAACACCACTGTCCACTCAGAAGCAGGAAAGACTAAAACAAACAGGCTTCAGAATAAGCTAGGAAATCCCTTTCCAGATACTGCACAGCTTTATTTATTTTTATTTAAAAAGACTTTACCGCCATTAAATGTCAATCAAAGCTGTGACTTCACTCATTGGCTAGAAATAATGAATAGCAGGAGTGTGATTGCTTCTCAAAGCAATTGGTTAGAATGATTCGTGCACAGTTTGCTTTGTATCTCTTGTTTTACAAGGGCTAGAGACTTGTGCCTTTTTGGTTTTAGGTGAAATCTCTGAGCCTGGAGTTCCTGCTGGCTCCAGGTCAAGTACAGCAGGTTCACCTGTACCCCCCTGTTAACAGCAGCCTGTCTATCATCTCCAGGTAGGGCTGGAAGAGCTGCTGCAAATCAATGTAGACAATGCTGAGTAAGTTGAACCATTAATCTGTCTCTGTACTAGGCAGCTCCATATGTACCCGGTGGATCTTGCCCTTGGATGGACTGCGCTTTGTTCAGTCGACTTTAAATAACTAAATGATATTAAACAACACTACCTGCGATGCAGGATTGCATTCTATATTTCAGACGCTTTGCGATCCTCCTGTGTTTTATCATTGTTGATGTAGAGCAATTATCTACATTCATAACCTTGAGAACACCTGGGTTTATGAGAGCGGTTAACTGAAAAATAGGTGCAATTTTGTTTTTTAAAAAACAAGACCAACATATGCAAACTAGTAACAGTCTGTTGGAAAGGGCAAGGAGATATTAATCTAGGTCAGCATCCTTGTGTCAGCAAGCCCTGACAAGTTAACTTTTACCAAAGAGAATATTATAAACAAGCAGAGCAGCACTGCAGGGGAGTCACAGCATAGAGATATTTCAAAGCATTTCTTCAAGGGTGGGAGACGGGGTTTTTTGGTTGAGGGCCCCATTCACGAAGTGGTCCATCATTTGTAGGTGGCTGGGAGGTGAATAATGTGTAAAAAGGAGACTGTCGTTAACTTTCTTTTATGGTAGATAGAAGCAATAATGTTATTGGCTGAGATTCAGAATGGAACGTCTTTAGACCTTGAACTGAAAAATGTGTGCGTGGTTTTGAATACTTTGTTGCTTACTAGTGAAGTAATAAACAGGAGGCTCTCAATCAGCCATTCTGTCACCTTTTCCGTTTCTTGGAAGCCTGGTAAACAAACACTTACTGCTTAAGCAAAACATTTGGGGGACATTTCTTGCCACGTGTGCTACCCTGCCAGCCCTTTGATTATTAATCTTGGATGCAGGAACTAGTAATCAGCTTTGGGTTTCAGATTTTTAGCAAGTCACTAGGGACTGAACTTGAACATCTTGTTGCACATAAAACAGCTGGAAAATCTGGGCAGGAAAAAGCCAGCCACACAACTTCCAAAGGTTTTAAGGAAGAGGGAGGCATAGTGGGCAATGAGGCAGTGAGGAAATTTGTACACAATTAAAACACAGCTTAGACTTTCCCTGTCTGCGTATGGAATTTCATGCTTGGCACTAAGTGCATTTGTTTGTTCTGCTTGCTTCCTCCCACATGCCCCCTCATCCCCCCCATTGGAAATGGCTTTTAAGTATGTGGTAACAAGGCATACTATGGAGTATGGTGATGATCCTATGTTCTTGATTCAATTTGATACTCACCCACGAATGTCTATGGCATCCTTCTCCAGCATGGTGCCATGTAGCTGTTTTGGCCTTCAGCTCCCATCATTCCTGCCCATGGGCCATGCTGGCTGGTAGGATTTGTAGTCCAATTTGTATCTGGTGGACACCAAATTGGGAGAAGGCTGGTATGGGATGGATTCAGACTAGGCTTGGGGAAGACTGGTTTGTAACTTAATTCAATAATAAGTCTATACACAATGATTTATCTTTCTTTTTATAGCTATTTCAAAGGTTCCTGTGCCGCACCCATCATTGTTTCCAAACACCCAGTAATGTATCTCTGTACTTGCCCACTTCCACCCACTGCTGCCTTTCTTGTTGTGTCGTGCTGCTCCAGTGTGATCACTACCATAATCTGTCATCCCCACCTCTGGGAAATTGCTCTGCTATCTGTACTCAAATGTCATCCACACTGTAGGAGGCAAATCACTTATCTTGGGGGTACTTTTATACCTGGGCTATCTCTTTATCTGAATGAGAGCTTTTCATATTTGATAGGTGCTTGGTATGCAACTTGAAGTAATGATGGCATTATCCCTTGCCAAGTCCAGCCATATTGCGGCATTATTGTTCAGTGCTAAGTTACAAGATTTGAGCCATGCATTTGGCAATTGTGTAAATTACCTGTAAATCTTCAGGGTTGGAGGATGTATCATGCCCATTTTTCAGATTGGGAAACCAAGGTACTGAAGGGATTGGATGTTTTATTGGTGCCCATGTGAAATAAGCTATGTTCTATTCATTGCTCTTTTTTTGCAATCTATTGTTACAGTCACTTTTCTGCTGTGTGATGACTCGTTGTTTTTAATAGTCCAAGAGAAACTGGAAAAACACCAAAGGCCAGTGGAACCAGTGGGAGAAATTCTTTCCTGTCCCCAAATGTGGATACTGACCAAATTGCTGTTTCCTGTATGAGTTAGAATAGCCATGGTTAAATGTGATTGATTCCACTGCTTATGGCTTTGACTTGGTAATAAACCAAGTCATTGGGAGGTGCCCAGAAGGTTAATGACAGCCAGTCACAAAAGTATTATCATAATGCTTTTTCTACTAAATACTTCTATTGATGGTTGTGGTTTCATGCCTTTTAAGAGGTACCACATAAACATTTCACTGAAGACTTTCATCTCTATGTCACTGTATTCTCTGATGACCAAAAGCATTCACTGGTTTTGGAAAATAAGAAATGGATGAACATTGAGCAGGAGACAGTTCCACACCAGGGGGGAATTATTGGAAAATAATGCAGACTTCAAATGTTGTTGCTAAGCATCAGACTGCCAAAAACTAGGAATGAACGGCAGAGTATGGACCATTCCTTTGTTTCTCAATGTCTTGAACACATTTTTTCCCTGTGATGCCCCAGCTGGTGTGGTGATGTATTGGATTTGAACTGAGATGACTGGCGTTTACTCATAAATGAAGTTCTCTGGGAAACCTTGGGTCAGTTTCATTCTTTCAGCCCATTCTATCTCGCAGAACTGTTGTTAGAATAGCAACTAACTCCCATGTATACCGCTTTTGAAATCCTAGGGGAAAGGGTGAAGGATAAATAACTCTATCCTATTACTGTATGGGATGAACATGGCTTCCAGGACTTTGATCAGGACACTACATTAAGCGGCCCAAGAGGAATGCTCAGCAAGACGATAAAAACAACAACGACCCTAAATGGTACACAACATTTATGAAAGAATCCTAACATATTTTGAGTTTCAGCTCTTCCTCTGGGGATTTGAGGGATACTGAGGGGAAAGGGCCATAGCCCAGCAGGTATGAGTCTGAAAAAGGAGCCATGCATATGGTTGTATTCACCAAAACATAACAAATGCAGAACTGAACAACTTTTGGAAGCAAAGCTCCAAACCAAGGACTATTCTACATGGTTACCTAGACAATGTGTCCCCCCACCCCGTCATTAAAGCATCATAGCAAAATAGTTAAGATGTGTAGTTCTTAGCCCCCAGGGTCCCTCACATAAGCAATAATAGATGTTTTGCAGCAGTAAGAGAATGGCCACAAAGGCAAGCAAACAAGCCCCCCAAACGGCTGCTTTTTATTTGCGAAAATTTAAACGATTGCTTTCTGGAGCTCAAGCTCACTCCAGTTATATTTTTAAGTACAATTGGATTAGATAGGACTTGGTGCCTCCAAAAGATGTTCTGAACGACTGGGTGTCTCCAGGCAGCAGTCTGGTATAAGGAATGATATAATTTCAAAACTAATTTGGGAAGAGTGACAGGGCAGCACTCCAACTGAACAGGAAATCTGCTTCCTTGTATTTTCTTTGTTTCTTTCTAGCGACTTTTGCAAGCTCCTTATTTTAATATGTTTTTAAAGAAAGATGTCTCTTCTAGTTGAGATCAGACATAATGTTTCCTTCATTATAAGTGAGTTATTTTTAAGTGTCTTAAAAATAATCCCAAAGTCCTGATGAAATTGCTTTCAAAGAGATTCAAATATTCTGCATTCCCTACAGGAAGTAATAGAGACTCTTAAAGGGGCAGAAAATGTAAAGGGAGAGGAGAGAATAGGAGAATAGTCCATCCCTATGCATGTCTAATCAGAAGAAAGACCTATTAAGATCAGTGGGCATATATAGGATTATTGCCTAAAATGAAAGGTGCTAGAACTCAAGCTTTGGACCATAATTCCCGATTTAAGGTGCTGGAAAGAAGCTTGGGGTGGGGGTGGAATTCACAATTAAAATGTGCTCTCCTTTCCAGAAAATAGGTGGGAGAGGCAAAGTGATTCCAGAGGTAAAGCAATTCTAGATAGCCTGTCACAGCAAGCCTCAACTTTAAAATTAGCCCTCCGACATTATTTCCTCATGAAAGTGGGTTGATTTCATGTAGCTATCATTTTATATGGTGCCCTCCAGATGTCGGACTGAAACTCCCATTATCGCTGACAATTGGCCATGCTGGCTGTGGCTGATGGGAGCTGTAGTCTAACAACAAAGGGCCTCCAGAAGCAGTTTGTGGAAAACGTAGTTTCAAAGGTTGGGACATTAACATCCTAATTCACATCTTGCTACAATGAAAACAAGACTGTGTGTCTCATGCCTGGAGAATATAGTTGTAATGAAGTACCCTGATCTCTTTGTATCCAGTTCTCAGAGAGGGAGTAGTCTGTGTGTGTGTTCTCTATCTCCTCTCCTTGGATTCCCAGAAATCACTTCCTTCTGAAGGTTCTGTAGAGGGTGCTGAGGGAGTGTGGTGGCAGCCTACTTGGCCTTTGGGCACAACTAGCCTACCCTGAGAGGCAAGCCATTGAACCTCCCCTTCCATTACAATAGCATACACTGCTAGTGTCACTTTTCCAGGGCCTTAAGCAAGCTGGGGGTGGCCGGGGGGGGGGGATCTTCCAGTGCTCACCACTACAGGTAAATAACTATGTCAACTGTGCTCTCTTTTTCTGGACCTCACTTTCGTAGGAAAAATTATTTGTCTTTCTATCTAGATAAATACATTTGCTTTGAAAAATATGGCACTGTGTAGGAAAAGTGCACTTATTTGAGGTCAGGGAAGCAAAAAATGGACTGCTTATATTAATCATAGAATTGTAGAGTTGGGACCACAGGTGTGATCTAGTCCAACCCCCTGCAATGCAGGAATCTTTAGTCCAATGTGGGGCTCGAACCCACAGCCCTAAGATTAAGAGTCTCATGCTTTACTACTGAGCTTTGACCTCATAATTAGCAACTGAAAGGAGAGGCATTGCTTTACAGAAGACAGTTTTCTCCTTGAAGCACTGTCCAGTGAAAGCATCCTGTATTACAAGGGCTGTCTGGACCAACTCTAGTTTAAAGATAAGAATCATAATATATATGTTTAAGTTGTTGTTGTTTAGTCATTTAGTCGTGTCTGACTCTCCGTGACTCCATGGACCAGAGCACGCCAGGCACTCCTGTCTTCCACTGCCTCCTGCAGTTTGTTAGGATTGATTATTTTTTTGTTTAAGTTAATTTAGGATTTTGTTTGTTTTTGTTTAAGTTAGGATATTTTTGTTTAAGTTAGGATTGATTATTTTTTTGCTAGTGTGAGCCGATGCTGTTCTTTCCCCCCTTTTATTAAATTTGCATTTAAAAAGGATGATAAAAACGGTTATGATTAGCATGTTGTCTGAACCTAAAACTGTGGTTAAACACACTAACATGCAATTAAAGAAGAATGGAAGCAGAAGCTTTGAATCTTCTCATACCCGTACCTGAAGGAGCGTCTCCACCCCCATCATTCAGCCCAGACACTGAGGTACTCCTCTGAGGGTCTTCTGCTGATTCCCTTACTGTGAAAAGTGAAGTTACAGGGAACCAGGTGGAGGGCCTTCTTGGTAGTGGCGCCCTCCCTGTGGAACACCCTCTCTTCAGATGTCAAGGAGATAAAGAACTACACAACTTTTAGAAGACACTTGAAGACAGCACTGTATCAGGAAGTTTTTAATGCTTGATGTTTTACTTTGTTTTTATATATGCTGTAAGCCGCCTAGAGGGGCTGGGGAAACCCAGCCAGATGGGTGGGATATAAATATTATTATTACTAGGGGAGTAGAGAGAATGAAGGAGTGCGTGACAGCAAGGGAAAGTAGGTTTATAGGCTAAACCATACTTATCATTGCTTCCATATGCATCCATGTTCAGAGGGCTGAGAAGTTTTAGCTATCCTTATTCTCATAAGTGAGCGGAGAAGCTACCACATGGAACTCTGGCCATGGTACCATACATGGATAGGAGAGAGTTTCCTTCACTGACTCACTTAAGTTCTTTGTGACTCCATTTCTATTCTTAGTCCTGCCTGTGTACATCACAAGAAAGGGTGCTCACTGAACAATAATGACTCTTCCACACTGCCCTGTCATCAGAGCAAAGCAAATTTGGCTGTGGGGCTTTAACTTTAAAATGAGAGGCATTAAGATGCTTTCCCCCATTCTTAAATAAAAGACTGAGATTTTTTTTAATGGCCAACTCAACCTACCCAAAACCTTTGGCCATGTGAGCAAGAAACTCTAGAAGTCAATGGTCATATTTGCTTGCCAGCACTTTGTCTTTGGGTAATGAATATTCATCCTTCAATGGATTTTTGCCAGGCCAATCTTTTCCTTAAATAGTATTTCCCATACTCTATGTTGTCTTATAATAAAAGACACAGGCACAACAGCTACAGTACATTCCTGTTTATCTGATTATCTACATCTGCTAACTGAGCAGGGCATATTGTGGAGGGAGAGAAGACTAACGGCCTCAAAGGTAATGAGGTCTAAGGTTTATTAAAGTCAACTCCTAAACTGCTATATTAGTCCAGATATTGCTTTAATATTGGCCTCAGTTTGAGACGTATTCTCCACACCGATCATCCCAAGAAGAATTTCTCCACAAGCATACAATAACTGTCACAACTGTTGCTTATATTAATGACTTTCAGGGCAATCCTATACACCAGGGGTAGCCAATGTGGCACCTTCCAGATGTTTGGGGCCAAAGCTCCCATTATCCCTAACCAACATGGCCAATGGTAGAGGGTGGTGGAAGTTGTGGTCTGAAACATATGAAGTGCACAGCATTGGATATCCCTCCTATACATGTCTAATCAGTTCAATGGATAAGCGAATAGAGGTTTGCAACCTTAAAATTGCACATGCAATCACCAACCTCTCACCACTTCACCACTATGCCACGATAGCCTAACTTAAAGGTAAAGGGACCCCTGACCATTAAGTCCAGTTGCAGACAACTCTGGGGTTGCAGCACTCATCTTACTTTACTGGCTGAGGAAGCCAGCATACAGCTTCTGGGTCATGTGGCCAACATGACTAAGCCGCTTCTGGCGAACCAGAGCAGTGCATGGAAACACCATTTACCTTCCTGCCAGAGTGGTACCTATTTATCTACTTGCACTTTGACGTGCTTTCGAACTGCTAGATTGACAGGAGCAGGGACCGAGGAATGGGAGCTCACCCCATTGTGGGGATTCGAACCGCTGACATTCTGATTGGCAAGCCCTAGGCTCTGTGGTTTAGACCACAGTGCCACATGTGTCCCTATCTTAGGGTTGGCTAAACCCCAGTGGACCCCCAGTGGTCCTACTAAATTTTAGTTCTTAAGCATGGTAAAATATTTTTCTTAATTTTTAAGGAAAATACTAATTGAAAATACTGTGGATTTCATAAAACTTGTATCACTATTTCCTGTACTTTTTGGAACAGCAAAGGGTCGCAGCAAATCTACCTCCTGATATTTTTTGCCCAGGAGGTGTATTTGATTACGCTGCCCTGCAGATATGAACACTTTAAAAAATTGACATCTGAGGAAAGGTCTACACAGATCTTTGTATATATCTATGATTCTGAGAATTCTAGAAATTAACATTTAAAAACCTATTCTGCACCATGCCAATCAATGCCATATATAAGGCCATGTTTTGTTTCAAAGAATGAATATATGTCTTTTCACATGGTCTGCCCAACTCCACCTTTCCAGCAAATAAATGTGGTCTTGTTTTCATATTGCATGTGACTGATTTAGAGTGTAGAGCAGACATGAGGAACTTGTGGCCCTCCAAATGTTGTTCAACTACAGCTCCCTCCATCCCTGATTATTGGTCTTGTTGGCTGGGTCTGATGGGAGTTGAAGTCTACAAATATCTGCCCAAGGTTCCCATCCCTGGAATAAAGTGTGATGGTGATTTTGTTATATAACTGTCCCACTGTATCCAGAGGACAAGCTATGCTACTGTTTTGCTGCAAAAACTATGAATAATACCATGGCACCTTAAAGACTGTAAAGTTTATACCATACTAAATTTGTTAAAAGTGTCACAAGACTCTTGGTTTTTATTCCAGGATGCTGCCTTCACCCTGCCATTTACTCTGAGAATGGAAAATACTGTAATATTGCTTATCTAACCCAACAGTCTTTTTTAAAAGCATAATTGCTTGAGAGGCATGAGTGGAGGGTGCTAAGAAGAGCATCAGATAGCTGTGCAATGGCTCCATTAGGATCAGGCTGGCTATTAAAGGCAAAGTGTTACATACCATCAGCTGAACATCTCTTAGTATCTCCAGGAAGGTGGTGATAGGGAGCCTCTATACATTTTCCTTATCAGGTTGAGTTCCTTTTGGTATCAGCAGTACCAGTGACAAGTGGTGTTGGTGAGTCCCTAGCCTTAATGGCACTTGCTGCACCTTTGTTGATGGCACAATGCTGGCTTGAATTCCACTGAGGCCCATTTGGAAGAGCAGGAGTTTGCATGGCTTTTATTAACCTGAATGTTCTAGCCAGACACACTTCAGAGTGCTGCAACACTAACACTGCTTTGGATGAAAATATTTGTCCGCCAATGGAGACCTTTGCTCCTTTCTGTGGGGAAGCAGTGTTATACTGAATGTGCAGCATTCTATGTATGTGTGTTTCATCTACTAAAATGCAGGCACTTTAGGTGTAAATGGAAAAAAAAAAAACCAGGTCTTTTTACTGCTTTGGTGTCATTTTTATTTTTATGGTTGTTGTAATTTTCTTTATGTAGTGTTTTAATACTGTAAACTGCCCTGGGACCTTAGGAGGAAGGGTGCGTAATAAATAGATGTACAAGTGTGCACAGTGGGCTTGTCCACACCCATGTTTAGTGTGAATTAGAATCCTCTTTGTGTTCTCATTTCTGTAGCATATTCCATATACTCTTAGTCAGCTCAAATCTCGCTGGTTTTTTATCAGCAAGTTTGTTTTTTCCAGATTCGAAGATAATCCAGAAAGGGGAGAGGATGCATGAGTGTTGGCCACAGATGCCTTGCATCCATTTTCCCCTCCCTCTGAGATGATATGGCTTCTCCTTATCAACTCCCCTTTTTACCCCTCCTGTTTTCTATCTCTCTTTTTTGCAGCAATTGCATATACTTCCAGAAATGACACACAGCCTCGGGAATACCTATATATCTATATATACTTACTGTTAAACTTAGTGTTCAGAAGCAGAAATCTGCAGAACTCAGTGGGGTTTATTGTTGAGTAGACATGCAAACAATTGCAATGTTAGCATGTGTATACAGTGCTTTTTGGATGTTGGAAGTGCTTCACATTTGTTAATGTAATAATACTTTTGACAACTGAAAGAGCATTGTTATTATGCTCATGTTATAGATGCAAGGCTTCCTGATCATTGCTTTCTAATCTTGCTCACCCCCATTGGATGGGACAGAGTCCCTTTGCAGGGCATGTAAATTTAAGTGAGCCCCATAGTTCTAATTCCCTTGACTATGTTTGTGTCAACAGCAGTGACCATTGCATGCCTTCTCCAAGTGGGGAAAGCATGTATAGGGATGGATCAAAGAGGCTGGGGGCAAGAATATGAGTAATCTACCTTTTTCCTGTTCTGGTACTGTGTAGCAGCTTGCTCCTTTTGATGCACTGTAGACTTTATCTGCTGCACCTACCGGTAACTGTTTGCTTTTCCAGCATTGAAATCTTCCCACACAGTCTCCTACAGAAAAATCAATCATTGTACTACACATTTTTTTGGGGAAAGATAGATCTTGTTAACACTTCCCAAGTCACCTCATCTAGATGTAAAATCCAACTCTGTAGGTATGCAGCAGAAATGTGGACTTCCTTGCTGGCCTCAATATCTTATCTGAAGGTGACAAATTCTGTTTGCCCTTTCAGTAGGTACAGCATGGGTGGTGGTAGCTCAAGGCATTCATAGCTACTCTGTAATGCAGCAAATTTGCCAATTGCTGCTTCTCAAGTGGACCTCTTATCAAGTACTCACTTCTGTCTAAGGAGCTGGCTGATAGGGAGCTGTGGCGCCTCACATCTGAGGGCAGAAGATGTTAATTGTTTAATATGTGACCTTGTTATTAGTCTAAAGATATAGCTGCAGTGATAGAGTGGCAGCAAAATATTCCTGTGAAACTTGTCTTCTTCTGCCATAATTACTTTGCAAGGTCAGGAATTCATGGAAGAGATTCTTCCAAGCAGAGTTTCCATTCTATTTACATTGATTTCAAACCATTTGATTTCAGTAGAGTCATTCCCAGACTTTGGCTCCTAAGGACCAAAGTTCATGATACACACAAATGGTATGTAGCTAACAGATAGCCTTTTTGAAGAGAAAGAAACCTCTTCTGGCATGATCCAAAGCAAAAACGCAGTCTGTGGTGAGCTTAATCCTTTCCTTGCATGCTGTTTTCCTACCAAACCCCCCCCCTTCCCAATTCACTTTTGCAAGTGAAACTTACTGTTTTAACATGCACAATATCTTTTGTATTTGTTGCACTCCATGTTGCATTTTGAGAAAATGCTGGGTTATTGCTAAATATTGATATTCTGTTCTCCACCATCTAACTCCAATAGGTCGAAAGAAAATGAAAAATACATGGGGTGTTTCAACTGGCATTATCCAATGAATGTTTGCATTATTAACAACCGCCTCCTGGTGTGATAACATGTCTGCAGTCATCAGACCTGTTGCAAGTAATGTAATGAATACATGGTCTCCCCGTGCCGCTGTAACTGATAGTCTGTGTCCCATATGGTAGATGAGTCCCATTTCTCTAGTTTAGTAATTAGAAACCACTCTTGCTCTTGGACTGAATTGGATTTCCCCAAGGGAAGCTCCACTACCTCTTATGAGGAACTCTCCAAGAATTTTGCTGGGTTTATAGGCTGGTAGAAGGCATTATTCTGGTAGCTCTGTACTGTTCTGTATACACTTCTAGTATGAGCAGACTTAGTGGCAAGATGGAAGGGCACGTTAAATGGCTTGGTTGCCCAGGGGCATGCTCAGACAATTGTGAATCAATGTCATTGAGGGATGAAGTAAAGAATGGAAATTGCAGCCATTCTAAAGGTAAGAAATAGCCCCCAACCCTGACCAGGGTTCTGCATCAAATGAGAGATTTAATCCACCGTGGAGGTTTCTGGGAGGCCATTCGTCTCCATTCATTGTTATAGGAACCAGGATAACCAGTCTAGGAAACAGTAAGTAAAGTGAGTCCATTTCTGGAGAAAAGGCTGTTTTCTAGTCACACTGCTGCTATGTCCCTTCTACAAACCAGCGCTATACCTTCAGTTGTATTTTTGTATTGTCACCTTATTGGTTTATGTTCTTGTTTGTATGCTGTGTAATAACTGGCAGCATACATTGTACTTCCGCTGCTAGGTAAAAAGAAAGAAAGAAAAAGAATTTGGGAAACTGTCTAAAATCATAGAGGGCATAGAGATGATGTAAGAGGTTGATATCCCAATATTTTCAATCATATAACTACTAATGAATGGGTATTGGGGAAGAAACTGTGTGGGAGTGTGTCTGTATTATATAATATAGATTAGATAGATGCTTGTGCTGAAGAGATGAGGAAAGAGATGGATATGTTGAATTCAACAGAAACAAGCTGACATAAATGAGGGGGATCTGGGTACAAATAGGAATGATTGAATAAAAATTTTTAAACCCAGTTCTCTGTCTGAGCTGAATATAAAGCAGAAACTGTGTTAATATATAACTTTGGTTTTGTTCAGTTTCAGAGGAACCAGTTTCATTAACAGCATGCAGAGAAAGTCTAGGATTTGTTTTAGCTCTACATTTTTGAGGGGAGATCAGAGCAAGTGCAGCAAGTGCACAGCTGAAGCTTGCTTCACTTCACCCCCTTTAGTTTGGAACTGGGAAGAAGGAGGCAGAAGTGTGTCAGTGTGGTTCTGACTTGATCACAAAATGCATACCCATGTGGTGGAGCTGCCTTCTCAACCTTGGTGAATGTGGCTGGGCTGGGGGCTCAGCAGGATGGTGGTGAGATTGGGGCTGTGTGGGTGTGCTTGCTCCACCCCATCCCACAGGCTGAAACTGCATGTACAAAACATGCATTTCATTGTTGATTGTAGGTTTTCAAATGCCACACTGATGGGCAGGATATAGGTAGTAGAATATTGAAAGCTATTCTGTATAATCTAAGAAAACATTACATCAATAATCATGAGATGAAAAGTATATGACCATGTATTTGAGGAATAGGCTTTGCTGCCAGTTTGGATCCAGGATCCGTTGGCTGAAACCAGACATGATTCAAACAATAGCCAGGTAACCAAAAAGTAGCTGAATTTATCTTTCCCTGATCTAGAACCGTGTGTGTATGAGAGAGAGAGAGAGAGAGAGAGAGAGAGAGAGAGAGAGAGAGAGAAGACTCTGTCTAAAACCTGTTCCAAGTTGAACTAGAATGAAATATCTCATTTCATATAAAATATATCTAATGTCAGCATTCAGAGGTTAATGTGAATTTTTTGTATGCCTCTGCAAGTGCCAAACAGATGCTGATCTGGGTGCTGTGTTACACAGTTGGGCTTAGGCTGTCTGACTGGGGTCTTGATGCAGGCAGGACCTCTGAATCACTGCCTGAACAGCAGACTATTAAAATGTGGTTCAGAGGCTCTTTGGTGCCAATCCTTCCAGCTCTCATAATTTGAGGCACAACACGCTTGCTGCTATGACATTAAATGAATCTCTTTTGGCACCATTTTGTGGAGGCTCCTGAAAGGCTGCAATAAAACAAAAGGCTTTTCAAATCCAGGAAAGACAGACTATATTAACAGTACTGGGGCTCTGATAAAACACAGCTGCTGTCATTTTCTGCTAACAGCTAGAGCTGTGCCCCCAGAATTGGTATTGACGAGCCCTGGAGATTTCAGCCTTGTTGCTTTTGACAAAGTGAAGTGAGGTGATGTGGTCTCCATTAAGACACCTTGCGTATTTTCTCCTGAAAGACAGTCTAATCAGGCACAGCATCTGTGGTTCCTGAGAGGGGCAGCTTGATGGTGCTTCCAGCAATAATAGTACATTATTTATTTGTTCACGTTCATATGCTACTCTTCCTCCAAGGCGATCAGAGTGATGGTGAATCTCATAACTCTGGGAGAGAAGTTAGGCTGAAGGATCCTGGGCTAGTTTTGATGTATTTTGTCCTGCCTGTAAGCCAAGAACAAACACTGACCTGTGCTCTCCTCTCTTGCCTGCTCCTCCCCTCCCTCCTGCCATGTACATGTTGCATTGCTGTTTTAATTTGTTATGTTTAGCTTGTGTGCTTTATTTTATTGGCTTCTTTTTTAATTGCACTTCTGTTATTTCTCTTACCCTGAGAACATTAAAGTTTTGTTCAATTTGTGGGATCTAAATAAATACATCAATAAATGATGAAATATATTTGGTGCTGCAGTCGTGGTTTGTTTACACCAGAGTTTCCCATTATATCTGAAATAGGAAACTCTTGTTAATCAGGATATTAAACCACAATGTGATCCTGGTATCAAACTGTTAAAGAGTATAATGGGGAGTTCTGGTTTAAACAAGCATGGGTCTCAGAAACGAAGCAAGCACAAAAGCAGGAGGAAGAGAGGGCTGAGGGAGCTTGACGGGCATTCTGGCTGATTCCATGGTTTATAAAGCCAGGGAATGTTTCATTCATATTGGGTTCTGTGACTTGCCAAGAAATCTTGGTAGCTTAGCTGGCACCACTTAGACATTGGTATTTTATACCTATGCCCAAAACTCATGCCATTGCACCATATTGGCTCTACACTGTGCCACTTAAGACCTTTTGATCTTTATGAAATACCCTTAAGTTAATATTTAATCAAATTTTATACTAAATTCATTGTTCTTCCACTACTAATGGAATAGGAGACATAGATCTATAGGAAAAGAGAAGCAGTCAAAGGTGGCTGGGAAACACTTCCCCACCGCCACCCCCAAAATAAAGCAATTTACTTTGTTCATTAGAAGAACAAAGTACCAACCTTTCTCCCCCATCCAAAATATCCCATAAATTATTGTAATTTTTGTTAAACAATTAAAAATATATGTTTACTTGCTGGATGTAAACAGAAGCTTTTCTTCAGAAATATTTGTCTGGTTTAAAAAAGAGGAAGCTGGAATTTCTCACAATATCAGTTGAAAACTGAATTAGCTCATTGTAAGAGGGCATCTTTCAATCACTTAACTTGGCATCCCAATTCCCAAGTGCGAGAATGCATTCTACATATGGATAAAGACTTCTGCAGCTCCAAAATGTATGGCAGGAGCCCAATAGCTACAAAGGCAGAATGGTAAGTCACGTGGAGTGAAATGAGAACCCTGCATTTCTATTCTCCAAGCAGGAGAATATGTTTGTCTGCCTGCCTGTATTTTTTATATACGTACATATAATATGTCAGTTTATTTTTTTCTTGTCAATTCCATGGGCTCTCTTCATTCCATTGTTGTTTTCCCCCCAAGACAGTTTGGAAACACTTGGGATTAAATCAATAACAGCACAGCACGTTCTGTGGCTTGATGGCTAGACAAGATGGAAGATGCACAAACTATTCCCATTTCTAATTTATCTGTTTTCACTGGGACATTTACCAGGTTTCAGCCAGGGGTGGAAAAGATTAGTGAGATATAGCATGCTATGATATGTGACCAAATTGTAGATATAAAGCTGCAGTCCACAACCTAACATAGTTAAGCAAGAGGTTAAAGCGTGCTTAACATTTTGCTGGATAGGACTGGGGTTGTAGCCTCTTCCCTGGCAAGACTTGCTTTTGTGATGGGGAGTTTTTGCTGCGATGATGAGCACATTCACATCATACATTTAAAACATATGGATTCTCCCAAAGCATCGTGGGAACTGTAAGTTACTTCTTGCAGAGCTACGATTCCCAGCACCCATAACAAAGCACAGTTACTTGGATTCTTCAGGGGAAACCATGTGTTTTAAATGTATGGTGGTGTTGTGACCAACTAGTTTTTAGACAGATTACAGATACATGCATACATAGATAGTTTCAATAGCATTTAAAATACCTTTGCCATGTGATGAAAGAAATCTTAGTCCTTTATTGATATGAGTTTTAGCTGATGTAATCGACATAAGCTGCATAAATTAGCATATAATAAAACAATATATCATGGGAGGCATAATTTGTTTTTAGATGGTGCATGCATATGTCACAGCAGGCACCGTGAGGGTGCCCACCACTCAAGGTTTGGGTAAATTCCTGAACTGAAAATAATTAAGAATTTTCATAAAATCTGTTGTCCAGTTAATTGGTGGCATCATTTATACAACCTTTTAAATTCATTACTCTAACTGATGAATCAATTAAATATTGTAACCCACATTTGAAATAACATTAACTATTATGGGAGAGTTTCAGTCCTTTTTTAGTGATAATAAGATCTTCATACTATTTTGCCCTTCTGAAGCAACTTGTACATTATATAGGAACAAATAGGTGATTGAGGTGTCCAGATGAGGTGTCCCATGAACTTTGGTCCCATAGAATTAGAGCCTTCTGCTCTGCTCTGCTCTGTCCTGCCAGATTCAATCAATGTACTTTCTCAAATTAATGAACACTCATGGAAATGAGAAAGTACCTGCTTGACATTCTACAAGAGAGGCAATGATTCCTTTTCCATCCTGGGATCTGTGTTGAAGAGAAAGGTGCATGGTGCCAAGCCCTGCCTGGGGGTGTTTTTGGGTATAAATTTGTGTTGGAAATAAGTGAAAAGATACGTCAGCTGTAGACTGGTAATTCTTGTCTTCTTAACAAAACTTTCCATTTGTCCTCTCTTGCTTCATGTACATTTTGCAATAGCATACAGCTACAGTACCAGTTTAATAATATCCCTCACCTATCTCATACTATATTAACTTTTTTCTAGCCCATAAATCACTTTAGGTCATATATTTCCCGATAGGTCTTCATTTAGAACTTTAGCTTTAGTACTGAGGTTCTCACTGGGTTTCTGCACCACTTCCAACTTTCGTGAATGTCTGAAATACTTCTGGCCATATGCATTAGCCTGTGTTGTTGAGTATAATCAACACTTGGAATGTAGCCTGTCATAATCTATGCCCCCAAACGCCTAGCCTTGAGGTACAGTGGTACCTCGCAAGACGAATGCCTTGCAAGACTGAAAACTCGCTAAATGAAAGGGTTTTTTGAGTTGCTTCGCAAGACGATTTTCCCTATGGGCTTGCTTCGCAAGACGGAAACGTCTTGCAAGTTTGTTTCCTTTTTCTTAAAACCGTTAATACAGTTGCGACTTGACTTCGAGGAGCAACTCATAGCATGTGGTGTGGTAGCCTTTTTTGAGGTTTTTGAAGACTTTGGTGATTTTTGAAGCTTTTCCAAAACTTTTCCGACACCGTGCTTCGCAAGACGAAAAAAATCGCAAGACAACAAAACTCACAGAATGAATTAATTTCGTCTTGCGA
Source organism: Podarcis vaucheri (assembly GCF_965113315.1). NCBI lineage: Eukaryota > Metazoa > Chordata > Lepidosauria > Squamata > Lacertidae > Podarcis > Podarcis vaucheri. The sequence continues at coordinate 56,219,380 of NC_138760.1, read as the reverse complement.
GGCACCACTATATATAGAAGACACCTGGGCTCCCCAACATTGCTGTCTTGAGAACCCCCTTCATACCCACCAAAGCCCCCTGACCTCCCTAATTTGGCTGTAGGTGTTTTGTCTCTTGTGGTTATTTTGCACATTCATAGAAGCATAGAGCTATGCAGTACAGTGGTGTTCTGAGCACTGAGGTTTTTATTCCATGAAATGAATATTATATGGTGCCTATTATATTTTCTTAACTTAGGTTTCTAAATGTGACCTTGGGCCCGCATAGTTGGGGACCCTTGGAATATGTTATTGTTCCTTTTTAATCTACTACCATGTAAGTACTGTGGGTGGTATTCAACTAAATTTTACCCAGAGTAGACTTACCTGTTGAAATTAATGAACTAGTCATCTTCATTAGTTTCTATGGATCTACTCTAAGTAAAGCTTGGTTGAATGCAAACAGGGTGGTATCTATTAAGATGCATAGAACATATTATAATGTCTATTTATGATTCCTGCACCTTTATATTCAAGGCCCCTTATGGCTGCTTGATCTAGACACAGAACTATCATTTATCAATATAAATGTTTCTGTACGCAACTAACTTCATTTTGGCTCCATTTTTATTCAGGAAATGTCTTGGCTCTTCTTTGGATCCCTCTTTCAAATATGGGTCCATCAGAACTCTCTGTCAACATCCCAAGAGTAGAAGAAGAGCCTCTGTGTCCAGGAATGCTAGGCATGGAAACTGAACTCCAGATGCTGGTTGGGCATTCTTCCATCACATGAATAATTGTCTTCTGTGGTGCTACACCATAATCATAGCATGAGGCCAAGCAAACCCCACAATCTATTCACACAGCAACTCTGTTCAAAACCAGAAAATTCAGGCTGTTGTGCTTGATCTACAGTTGAGCCTGAGCTGGTTTCCAAGACCCAATTAACAACAAAGAGGAAAATGGCTTCCAAGGGTGATACTGTGCAGGAACCTGTGCCTTCTTTGTAAGATGTTTTTAAAAACAGTTTTAGAATTATATAGCTCTACCCTGTGTTTTGTTAACTTTCTGTTGTGGGGCAGCCGATAAAGAAAGTTATCTATGCAGTTCACAAAATAAAAAGCAGCAAGTTAAAAATATGCCTCAACTCAATAAAAATACCATATGACAAAATGCAGCACGAAAGCAAAATCAGGTAAGATTAAGAACAAAACAGCAGAGAATAAAAATCAGAAAATATAAAACACAGTTCAAAGTTACAAGAAGATTTTAAAGGCCTGGGAAAGTAGAAAGCGCATTAGGGTAGGCATCAGGCAGAACCACCTGGGATGGGTATTCCAAGTCCCAGGTGTCACTACTAAAAAGGCCCTTTTACTCATAGCCTCTCGCCTTATTTCCCTTGGCAGAGGCTTTTGAGGTCTCAGATGAAAATCTCAATGTCTGGGAAAATACATATGGGAAGAGGCATTCTCATATGTACCCAGGTCTCAAGCTGTGAAGATCAACACAAGGTAGAAAATGGTCCTGCTTGCTACTTAATCTTCTGTTAATTTGCAGCTGCTGGAATTTATGGAGAAAGGCACATTGAGAAGCCAGCTTGGCCACCATAGAACTGCAATAATGTTTCCACACACTTTTTCATTTACCTTTTACATTTATCTGTTAACATCTAGCCCTATTCAATGTCATGCAACTTGACACATGCAATTATAATGTCCGGCAACCCTTTCTCAGATTTCCCTGTTGTTTTCAGTAGAGCAGTTGATTAAATCACCTGTTAGTTGGCATTAACCCTAGTAAATTCATAATGCAGGGAAACTCTTTATTTGTGTCAACCTGTCTCTTACAACCATCTTCTGGGTTTCCCCTGTTATGTAAAGAAAACAAGAAAGATTAAAAAGGAAAGGAGATTAGTAGAACTTAGCATTTGTACCTTTAGGTCCTCACAGTTTTTCATCTGGGCTTGACTTTTTTACTCTCTGGTTGCCTGATTATCCAGAGGATTTATCTGAGAAATATATGCATTTTACTCACAAAGCAGGCTAATCTGTCATATATACACACACTAGTCTCAAAAGGAACATTCCTTTGATAAAACCTCAGTATTTGTCTCCTCATTATGTCAGGCTTGCCTTCTGAGACTTTGCACTGGGACTTTTCTTCCCTCCCAGTTATGCTTATTGTTCTTGGCTTCTGATCATCTTTGGTGAAGCCTACTTTTGCATTATGAAGGCGCCTCATGTGGGAGACACTTGTGTAACACACCTGATCAAGTTGCTAAACCCATGTAGATAGATAAAGGTAAGCATCAATTTTCCCATTGTAAGGGTTCCCCACAGGAGGTGGCTGCTAATATACTCCTAGTATATAGCCACTTAACAGGCGTGTTTTCCAAGCATTAGTACCCTGCTTATTTTGAACCAAGTTATGCTACTTGATTTCTGCAAACGCTGACTGTCCCTTGACAGCATTTAGCTTTTCAGTTGCAAAACTATATAGCCCTGTTCAGGTGCTAAAGTACATGCATGGGGAGGGAGGAAAGCACTTTGGATGAGCAAAATAGCTTGGCCCCCTCCATTACCATTTCTGCCCCCTTCCAACTAGGAGAAGGTAAAAGTAAAGATAAAGGACCCATGGGCAGTTAAGTCCATTCAAATCCAGCAGTGCTCATCTCCGCTTTCAGGCCAAGAGAGCTGGAGCAACAGTCTGAAGCAGAGGCCTTTTATATCCTGCTGCATTTTACAAATTATTCAGGATTCTGAAATGTATGAGGAACCGTCATGGATATAAAAGGCTTCAGACTTGTCACTTTCCATGAGTAGGAAAGTGAGAGAAATGGTGATAGACATTGGGCGGCGGGGGGGGGGGGGCGCATGGAGTCAGTGTACTTGTCCACACTGTCCTCCCTCTCATGTTTACTTTAACATCCAAAGATAGCTCTTGTCTTGTGCTTTTTAGTTTTATTTTTTTAGTTAAGACATTGAACAGCCAATGGTAGAAGGTGAACATAGGGGAGCAGAGCTCCAGGACTTTTTTTCGGGGTGGGGGGTGGGGGGAATGATGACATTATGCAACTGTGGGATCCTCTCTGCCTGGCAGGTGAATGAGGTGGTAAAGAGGTTTTCCTATTGTTAATGGCAGATTAGCATAGAGGAAATCGGAGAATGAGGAAGATAATCAAGCAGATGCTGGGTGCTTTTCTTTTTCTTTTTTCTTTTCTATCCCATTCTTCCCGAGGCAGCAAACAACAAGGTAGTAAAAACAATGAAATTAAAAATAACTTGGGACATCTAGAAGTATTGAAAATAATTTAAGAACAGTCACACACTCTCTTAGTTAATAATTTCAAGGTTACATGGAACAGTCACTGTCAGCCATCAAATTCCTGGGTGCACAGGAATGTTTTAAAATCCTCATGAGAGTCAGTAGAGAGGGAGACTGATGCACTTCATCAGGGAGGGCATTCCATAAGTGCAGAACTGGTGCAGGTTAGCACTCTGTGGTGGCATCACCAACTGGGCCTTGTGTGTTGATAGTAGGGCCTGAGATAGTATTAAAGGTAAAGGTAAAGGACAGTTAAGTCCAGTTGCAGACGACTCTGGGGTTGCGGTGCTCATCTTGCTTTACAGGCCAAGGGAGCTGGCGTTTGTCCACAGACAGTTTTTCCAGGTCATGTGGCCAGCAGGACTAAGCCACTTCTGGTGCAACGGAACACCAAACCAGAGCAGTGCACAGAAACACTGTTTACCTTCCCGCCGGAGCAGTACCTATTTATCTACTTGCACTTTTTTGGGGGGGGCGTGCTTTCAAACTGCTAGGTTGGCAGGAGCTGGGACTGAGCAATGGGAGCTCACCCTATTGCGGGGATTCAAACCAGTGATCTTCTGATCGGCAGGCCCAAGAGGCTCAGTGGTTTAGACCACAGTGCTACCCTAAATATCAGCTAACACAATGAATTGTGGCCAGTAGCTCACTGGCACCCAGTGCAGTGTTTTCAGAATCAGTGGCACATGATCCCACTGGACTGCCACATACCAACCTAGCAGCTGCATTCTGCACTAGTTCTGGATCATCTTCAAGGGCAGCCCCCCACAATGTGCATGGCAATAGGCCATGCACAAGCCACCATGGGTTTTCAACTTCAAGCTATCAGTTCCGGTAAAAGATCTTTGCAAGGCTGTTGCATTTCTAATTAAAAGCTAATGGCTGCGTTTCAGGTGGCTGGAGATCTTTATGTTAGATCAGTAGTTACAAATTGTATTTATTCCATAAAAATCAATTTTATGATGGTCGGCTGATCTAATAAATTGGACATTATGCTATGTACTGCTGCTTTTTGGGGTGGGGGGCATTGTGCGTACAGTGGTGCCCCGCAAGACGAATGCCTCGCAAGACGAAAAACTCGCTAGACGAAAGGGTTTTTCGGTTTTGCGTTGCTTTGCTAGACGAATTTCCCTATGGGCTTGCTTTGCAAGACGAAAATGTCTTGCACTTTTTTTAAAAGCCACTTGAAGAGGCGCAGTTGCGACGGACCATGCTTCGCAAGACGAAAAACATCGCAAGACGAAAAGACTCGCAGAACGAATTCTTTTCGTCTTGCGAGGCACCACTGTATGTATGGATTAACACCATTGCCTGCATCTCTCCCTGGGTTGTGTGGCTAGGATGAACTCCTTTCAAAATTTACCATTACCCAACAGATTATAATTATTGATATATTAGAAATGACTGGTAGTGTGTTTTTTTAAGAAGAATTTACCTACTTGTTTATCCTCCAGGCCTTGTAACAACACGCAATAAGGAAAGACTATATTTTCCCCACTTTGTAGAAGGTAAAATCTTTTGGCAAACTTGCCAACCATAACAGAAAGCCAGACTATCCTGTCTCTGTTTACTAAAAGGTGTTAGTTCTCTCCCCATTACACATTACATTTTAAAATTGCAGCCTCCTTGCAAGGAGCTTATTGTGGCATGCATGTCCCCCTCCGCACTCTAAGAGAGAAAAGCTGGCCCAGTATCATATACTGAGCTTCAAGACTGAGATGGGGTTTGAACCCAGTTCTTTCTACACCCTGCTTTTTGCCACAAGTGGACTCAAGGTGGCTCACGAAGTGGAGTAAAAATAAATAAACAACCACAATATAACCACACCAATAAGTAACACAAGTGAAAATGGCAAAGCTGTAGCCTGTTGAGCTTAGCATTGGCACTTTCGATATTTGCTACTTTATTGTTGTCCTCCAAATGGCAAAGAGGAAGGAAGGGTCAGGATTTAACTGCACTTGGGTCTGGAGGCTGTTGACATGGAGCGTAGTGTGCTCATCTTTGCTAGTAAAGATGAATTAAAACAACAAAGTGAACAGACCTCTTCTGTGAACCATGGGATTCCAAATGCAGAACTGTTGCCAAGCCCAAGCCAGGCAAATTAGTAGCATGGCAGTGTTTTTCATTATGCAGACATGGAAACTTAGGCCATGCTAATAACGCAGAACAACACTCGTGGCAATGGAAACCATTGAGGGGTAGCCATCCACTAGGTGCTCCACAGTGTGCATTCAACAGTCTTGCCTTCTCCTATACAGTATTTGAATGTCATTGCTGATAGCCTTGTAATAACATGTTGAAGAAGTTCTTTTAAAATCTGGGGTTTAAACTTTATATAGTGCATAGGCTGGGGTCAAAACTCTCAGTCTTCAGCCTCTGATATCAACTGGTGTCTTGAGCAAGTGACTGTTGCTCCTGGTACATTTGGACAATAACTATTGGGCTCTATTGGAAGCATGAGTCTCACCCTGGTTTTTTGAAACTAGTTTCACTATTTGGTATTTGGCACTCATCCTTATCAACTTTGTTGTTAACATTTCATAGCAGACAATTAGACTGCTTCTGCTTTTTCGAAATCTTCCTCCAAATTTTTAATGGTGGTTGGTCCTCTTTTATGAAAATATTTTGTTTCCCTTGTTCATATCCTGAGTGGCTGTTGTCAACACCCAGTTGTATGCCTTCAGTTATCTCTTTTCTAAGCCGATTTCCTATGGGGAAGTGTGGTAGAGCACCTGCTTTGCATACAAAGGGTCTCAGGTTCAATCGCTGGCATTTTCAGGTAGGTCTGGGGAAGACCTCCTTGCCAGAAACCCCAGAGAGCCACTGCAAGTCTTTGTAGGCAATACTGAGTTAGATGGACTAACAGACTGATTCTTTATAAGGCAGCTTTCAAGATGGAGCAATTAGAATTCAGCATCATAGGTTTGATAGGAGGTGCCATGTTTTTTGAAGAACATGTTTTACATTTTAAACACCCCAAATTAACTTCCATTGCTTCTTGAAAGCAGCTGTCAGCCTGAACCAATAGGGCAACTTTCAAAGATAGGTACTTCCCGCACTGCTTCTCGTATTATATTTGCTGTAAATGTAAGGATGCTTGACTACTGTGCAAGCAAACTTCTCCCTCTTTCCTGTGAGGCTCATGAAGAACCTTCCACAAGTGGGAGGTAGATACTTTGCCTTCAATTCAAGCCCACTTGAAAATGTGTTGTTGCTGCTCAATTTATATACTGTCTCATACCTGGAGGTCTCAGGGTGGTTCACGGAACAAAATGTACACATGAGCATACTTCTTAGAGAAAATGTATGGTACCTAATGCTGAAAATGGATATAGAGAAGCCCTGGGTAGCTCTTGCTGCTTGTAATACATTTCAAGGTCTTTCAAGAGGGGCGGTTCTTGGCCAAGGTTGACTTCCTCCCCCTCTTTCTCTCCCATTACAGAGTGGCATTTAGTCCTTATCTTGTGAAAATACAGATCTGTTTCCATAAAGACTACATTTCCAAAAGGCAAACATCCTGTCCTGCCTGCTTCAAAACACTCTCTTGTCACTGCTGGATTTATGTGGCTATTAAATAGAAGTTGGATGGGAGAAAGTGGCGTTCTAAGGGCTTCATCTAACCCTCAGAGGGTTGGGGGAATTCAAAGTAATGGCTCCCTTAGGTCTCTCTGAGCCTTGATATTTGGCTGTGAAAGTCTTTGGCTGTTAGGTCACTCAAAATTACTCTGACATAGCAAAGAAGATTGTTACACATTTTGTGCTATTTAGCTATTTTTATTCCAAGGTGGTTGTCATGTATTTCCATGTCGCACTAGGGAGCAGGTAAAGGTAAAGGTAAAGGTAAAGGTACCCCTGCCCGAACGGGCCAGTCTTGACAGACTCTGGGGTTTGTGCGCCCATCTCACATCTATTGGCCGGGGGCCAGCGCTGTCCGGAGACACTTCCGGGTCATGTGGCCAGCGTGACAACGCTGCTCTGGCGAGCCAGAGCCGCACACGGAACGCCGTTTACCTTCCCGCTGGTAAGCGGTACCTATTTATCTACTTGCCCCCGGGGGTGCTTTCGAACTGCTAGGTGGGCAGGCGCTGGGACCGAGCAGCGGGAGCGCACCCCGCCGCGGGGATTCGAACCGCCAACCTTTCGATCGGCAAGCCCTAGGCGTTGAGGCTTTAGCCCACAGCGCCAGCAGGTACTCACTGGTAAAGATTTGCCTTGCCATTAGTGAATTACAGTGCAATCCTAGCCATGCCTGCTCAGAAGTAAATCTTATTGAATCCAATAAGAGTTACCTGGGAGTCAATACGGTTTGGACTGCAGCCTTAATCTCTGGTTGCTGGTTAGGTAAGTGCTTACAGTTTCCTGGAAGCAAATCATGACATTACCTCTTGATACAACCATATAATAAGCTGTAGCTTGCATGTAACCTTAAAAAGACTCTCTAAGAAAGTCTTCTTTTTCTACATGGGCAATTGTTTGTGTGTGTGTGTGTGTGTGTAGTGGGTGGGGGTGGTCTTTAGGACTGTGTTGGGAAACAGTGTTTCTTTCCATGAGCTGTGAAGTCCAAATCTTGCTCTACAGGTTCTCTCTTCCCTGTCCCCCATGTAGTCTTGTCTATCTGATGACTGACATGGGCACTTTAGGAGAAGCCTTGATGGGTTGACTCTACCTAATGTGCCTTACCTTGTCTACCTCATTTGTCCGTGTGTGGGTATGTCCTGTGTTGTGTTTCCTGTGGGTACCTTCGAGGGTATATAACCCTGGAAAATGGTGAGACATGGGGTGTCACAACTAACTTGACTTCTGTTCACTGTCCTTGCCTCAGAAGTACAATCACAATGACCCATACACATGTCATAAATGTCCATACCTTATCTATGCAGACAACTGAAATTGCTGCACATACAAAAGCAACAGTCCTTCATCACCGAGACAGAGCCTTTCCTGCCAGAGATCTACTGCATGTTCTCGGGTCTCTCACCTTCTTTGCTTCACCGCCCCTTTCTCCTTCAAGCCCTTCTGAAGGGGATTTGTGTTGCTTATTATTGGATGACAATTATTTTTTAAAAGAAAATACAGGGGAAAGCATACAGGGAAGAGTCCAGGCAGCAGTTGTTCTTTTCAACTAGTATTTAATTTTTGTTATTCATTTATTAAATTTCTATACCGTCGTTCATCCAAGGATCACAGGGTAGTTCACAGTATGAAAGCACAAAAATGCATAACATAGTACCAAACAAAAATCATACCCCTCCCCACAGTTTAGAAGGCTATATGTTGCTTAATTAGCTAGGAGAAGAGGAATGTTTTTGCCTAGCATCTAAAGATATTTACTGAAGGTGCCAGGCAAGCCTCTCTAGGGAGAGCATTCCACAAGCATGGATCCATCAGGGAAAAGGTCTGCTCTTGTGTTCCTACCCACTCTGGACCTCTTGTGGAGGCGGCACATGAAGAAGGGCCTCAGATGATGATCGCAGGGTCCACGTTGGTTCATAGGGGCAGAGGCTATCCTTGAGGTTCTCTTTTATTTCTCTTTATTTACTTAGATCAGTAAATATGGTTCTGATATCCTTCTGTTTATTTGGATATGTTTGCATCCATGTCTGTAGGTCACATTGTACAAGTGCCGCAGGTCATTGGGGCTTTTATAGGGTTCCCTGCGTTTTCTTGGAGTCCCTTGCAGACTATCTGGAAAAATGCAAATTCCAAGTTTCCTTGGACAGGGGAGAGGGGTAGGGGAAAGAAAGCAGCAATGTAGATTTCTTAAAGTCTGTGTTGGATCAGCCAAAAAACAGAGAGAGTCCAGATGGATACGACGCATTTCCTGGCTGTAAAGATAATTTGCTGAAGGAAATATTGGATCTACCTTCACTGGAGAAAAACACTAATTTAGCATGCGCGCGCACACAAACTCCACGTTGTGGGTGAGAGGGTGAATTTATCTCTTTCTGAAATTCTTGCTGAAAGGGAATGGCTTAAGTGCTGTGCAGATTGTCATTTACAAATTGCTGTCATAGGACCAGGATCATGCTTGTTGGCCCTGCCCCAGCCCTTGTGCATTCAAGGTCCTATTTCCGCAGATGACTGCACTCTTCAAAAGCTAAGACTACAGATTATGCATAGGGAGTCTGTGTGCAGGACATCTGCAAAAAAGAATTAACGGTATGGAATGTGGGGCCTGGTGAGCATGATCCAGATTCTCCCCACACATGGAAACTCTTTGAGCATTTGATGACCTACTGCACAGGATTGTTTTGAATTGTTAGAATGCAAGTAATTATCAGTCACTGTCCAGACTGTTAATTCACAATATGTAAGCTTCATGTTGGAATTGCAAGCAGTTGGAACGTGTGTGAAAATGCTCTACAATGGCATTTCAAGAAAATGTTTATTTGCCCTATTTTAGTGGCACCACCTTCCACGTTTAGAAGTAAGAAGAGCACTTCTCTGCTGAGCATGGTGCTACTTGTTGCCACCCATTTCCACTGCTACCTGCGATTGATGAAGGCAGGCCTAGTGTATAGGCCTAGATGCATTCTGGGGTAATGAATATGGTAGCTGCTGCAGCTGCTTCACATAGGATGCCTCATTAGTGTCAGTCATTAAAAATGAAAGATTAAAAAGGGATGGCATCAACCTTGGTGGACACTCCAGGTGGAGATGGCTCCTGAAAGGCCTCTCCTAGGAGGGGGAAGGCCAAATGGCTGTTGATCCTAGCCAGGCAAAAAGAAGAGGCCTCAGTATCTTTCTTCCCCTTCAGATGGAGCCAGGTACCACAGTAAACAAGTTGAACATTTTACCAAAGTGTGTACAGTGATGGCCATATTGTTGCACCACAGGGGATTCAGTCATAACTAGGGCCGTAGTGGCACTTGAAGTCCCACTTTGGTAGGGTCTGGATAGTAGAAACTGTTGGTTCTTGAAGAATAAGGGGATTGACTTTGGCCAGTGGATTGTAACATAGCCTCAGACTTTGCCATCTGCTTTACGTACTATTATGGTAGATGTGTTTTCTGGGGCTTGGCAATGAGATGGTATATTGTGAGCAACATAATGCTTTGTTTTAGTTTTTTTAAAAAAATATCATGCCAGGCCAACTGCATTAGTGCCAAGGGAGTTCATATAACTCTGTGGTGTTCATTGGTGGAGCTGTATTTGTGGCTTAGAGGGCTTGGCATGAGCTAATGTCAATTGGCGTATCTCCATTCAGCTCTTATGATTTGATCCAGATGGTGCCTGTGAGTTCCCCGGCTGGCATCAGATGTTCTGCCTCTTAGCTGAGGGCTTTGTTGCAGTTTCTTACAATGCAACCATTCACAAAGTCCTCTGCCACACCCTGTGAGGCACAGCTTGATTATAGAAGCACTAACTGAAATTATCTGCCCGATTGTGCCTTGCAAAACAATTTCTCTCTTCTGTCACCTTTTATTGCAGTATACAGCTCTAAATGTAGGTCATGTAGCTGATAATAGAACAAGACAGGTGTTATGCACAATGAAATTTACACCTTGAATAGGCCAGGTTGAGATGAAGGGTTGGGAAAATTAGTTAGCGAGGGGTGACAGGGTGGGTGGGAGGGAGGAAGGCTACAGGCAACAACTTCTTAAAGCTATGCCGTTGTCAGTTTGAATCCCCCCCCCCCTAGTCATTTCTTAATACTTGCAAGGAAGCACTGACATGTGGAGTTCTATGAAAGAAGAACGCTTTTAAGCAGTCACAAAAGACTGCTTCTGGAATAGTCACCTGCTTGGATGATGCAGACAAGTGAACTCAAGAGAAAGGAAGCAAATCAGGCCAAGCCAGTGTGATAAGTCCTGTGTGACATGAATAATACACACGTGTATATTAGCATTTATTTATTTGCATTAAAGACTAATAACCCCTACAACATTCAGCATTCTGTGGTGACACAATGAAGGAAAAAACCCTGGTACATATATAAAATAAAGAATAATAATATATGGAATTGTTTTAACTGTTTTGTTATATAAAATGTTGTATGTATGTTTTTATTGTATTGTAAAATCGCTTTGAGATGCTTCAGTGGAAGCAATTCATAAATAAAATAAAATAAATGCTATAACAACTAAATTGCTCAACAGTGTAATCCTGTCCCTGATTTATGCCCGCTGGGAAGCAATAAGATTGATCCCAAGTTCCAATGTGCTGGCAGGAGGAGAGGCTGTGGTGACACACTGAATTTACTTGGGGAATTTTGAGAGGAAAGGAGCATTTTGCATAAAGTGATTACTTTGTACAAATGGCAAACAGCCAAGACCAACAACACAGCAGAAAGGACAGATTATGATATGTTTTCTTATGACTCCTAGCAGATAGCTTGCCTCAGAACCCCAGACACAAACACCCATCAGGACCCTCAACTCCATTGTGACTGCAGCTGGAAAGCCAAAGCTCACACACAGGTCAGCAAAGGGCGAAGACACCTGAACAACCCCCATGTCTTCTCTTGGCCCCCAAAGTGTGCAGAAGAATCAAACACATAGGGGCATATCACGTCTTTGTCTCCGTTCCTCAATGTGGAGAAATTTTGTAGTAGCAAAACAACCTTTCATTTTACAGTAGCAGTATTTCCTATGTTGGGTATTTATTTTTGTTTACATTTATTATACCACCTTTCCTCAAAGGAGCTCAAGGTTGCATACATGGTTTCCCCCTTCTCCATTGTATCCTCCATCTTATCTTCACAACAACAACCTTGAGAGATAGGTTAGGATGAGAGATGGTGACTGACCCAAGGTCACCCAGTTAGCATCATGGACGAGTGGGGATCTGAACCCTGGTCTCCCGGATCCTAGTTCAGTACTCTAACCAGTACACTGGCATAGTATGTGCATTTCTGGTCTACATCCTGGCTCCTATCTTCTGGGTAAGGAGGTTGCTGTAACTGGACTAGCTTCCTCCTCCCCTGTCTGGTCTTGACTCTCCTTCTGTTCCCATAAAATGGATGTTCACAGGCTCTTGGTGATGTGTTCAGGCTGCTAGGGGATTTAATCCACCGTCTGCAGGGAATCTTGCAGCATGTTGTTGCTCATATTAGTTGCTGTCCTCCTAAGCTGTGGGCCAAGGGAGGCTCTGATGGAGGAAGCGTTGTGGGTTCTTCCTGGGAGTGTGTGTGTACATTGTGTATGAGAGCAGGTATGAACTGGATTCTGTATTGTCAGCACACCTGATGCCTGGAAGCCACATAGGGGTTGTGCTGATCGGTGCTAGCCCAGGCAGTGCACTAGTTTGATTAGCAAGGAAAGTAGAAAAACATGTGTATTATAACTAGTCAACAAAATACTCAGCAGTGTTGACGCTGAAGCTGGTAAGCCCATTAAGGAGTTAGCTTAATAAGCCCAGACATTTCAAAGTGAGTCTCCTCTACATATTACATATCACACCTAGGCTTGCATTGCTTCCAAAGAAGAGCATAAATGAGCCCTGTTGGTCAGACCAAAGGTCCATCTGATCCACCATCATGCTTTCTACAATGGCCAACTAGATGCTTCTGGGAAGTACCACTGACAGCCTTATCCTCCACAAATTTGCCTAATCTCCTTTTAAAGCTGTCCAAGTTGGTGTCCATCATTACTTTTTGTGTTGGTGGCTTCCATAGTTCGGTTTGGGAACATTTGGACCAGGGTCCATAACCTTGTTGGTGACTGTACATCTACTCTTGGGTTTTCATTTCTTTCTGCAGCAGTTTTTTTTACAGAAAATTTTTCCTCCATCTTTTTCTTCTTTACAGCAGCAGCATTCCAGCTATCTCTTAGTGAAATTCCCATCACAGGAATAAACACCATTTTGTTCTCTTTCTCAGAGTCTTTATTATTTACAAAACTTTACACTAGCCATTAATAAAGAAAAAAAAACAAATAAAGAAACATAATCTTTTTCTCTTTTTAGCTATCCAGGTGGAGACCCAATGCTGACTCATTCACATCACTGACCCAGACTTAGTTGATTGCGTGCCCTGATAAGAACACCTGTTGCTGGGGAAATTTTCTGTTGCCTAGCAACTTGTTCAAGGCCATTTACAAGTTTCTTCTAGAATATTCCAACACTCTGTGCTATGTGAAGTACCTCCTTTTGTCCATCTAGAACCTTCTAACATTCATTCTACTTACAGCATCTTCCATTTCTTCTGTTTATAAGAAAAACTTGTTGTTAGCCAAAGGTATAGATTCTAGCTCAGTGGCTTTAGTTAAGATCTTCTCCTAACTGAGGAGTAATCAGCTAGATTTTCAGTCCCCAAGTTTGTGCCAAGCATACCAAAATTCAAGGGAAGTCCATCCAATCTGGGTAAACAGAAGTAAGGCTATCAGAGAATAAAACCAAGCTACATGTTTCTTAGAAGCCATTTTTTGTGCTGAGGTTTGGGGTTTTGTGTTTCTTTCTCTAAAGTCCCAAAAATCCAGTCTGCATTTACTGATTGTGAACCCTCACATTCCAGATTGCTAAAGGCAACTTGTAAGGGAAATAGAACGAGACATTTTTGCTTTAAAAAGAAACAAATTTGTAAAAGCCTGAGCAAATGAGTATGAGTAATTGGTGTTCTACTGTAAAGATTGGGGAAACTTCAGAGTCCTTTTAGCAATTTGTTCAACTTGGGTATTAGTGATGTTCAGCAACAACAGCCCTCTATCTGTATTTCCTAGGTTGCTGTGGGGAACAACTCCTCCTTTTGTTTTCCCAGTCTCTCCCAGTGGCAGGACAGTAAAGCTGTGAACCTGAAGATCAAGTAGCCTACCACTTCCCAGTAATGCAGGATCTTATATACGGTACCTCATATCCTATAATGCTGTACAATACATGCATTTATCTGTATTGCCATCTGACTCTTCCACATAAACTGGGCTACACAGTTAGAAATCAAAGGGCCAGAATCAACTAAATAATTGTGCTAGCGAGAACCAGTGCAACAAGTCCCACTCCGTGCAATGGCCCCGTGACTCAGTCACTCCCTCTTTAATGATGAAAGAACCCTACAAGACAGAAGAATATAGGTTTGGGGTTCAAATAGACCACAACTTTATTAGATACAGATGTGAACGGTTTGGCATAGGCATTGGATGAAGCCATTTAATTAACTCCAGTCTGTCTGCTGGGAGTGTATCTAAGGGTAAACCACAACATGGGGGGCCCTATGACTTACATCAAATAGGTGTACCCCCAAGGGGTCTCTGCTGGAGGAGTTCTATGGCCCTAGCCTCCGCCTGGGCTTCGGACAGAAGTAACTCCTCGCGGATCATTCGTTGCTTTCATTGACACCAGTTTTTAATGTGGGGGCACACTCCAAAAATCCAATTATCCAAAGCATTTTGATGTCAAGCAGGCCTTTCCCTCAATGCCTGAATCCACTTTGAACTGAGAGCAATTGGGCTGGAGGAAGCAGTGTGTTGTCCATTTTTTGTGCTGTTAATATTTCATTGATTTTTTTTTTAATGTTTATACACAAACAGTTCTCAATTTCTGGTGTTGTGCAGAAATGCAGCAGGTAAAGAGCAGCTCCGGTCTAGTCTTCATTCCTCGTTCCACCTGCTTTACAAGATTCCCCCCCATGCCTTGCTCTGTCTCAGAGATGAGAAACCTGTGTTCCTCCAGATGTTGCTCTTATCATTCCTTACTATTGGATGATGGGGTCTGGAGTTCATCAACATCTGGAGGGCCACAGGTTCCCCACCAGCAAACAGATAAAAATCCTGGATTTTTACTATTAAATTGAACCCCCCCCCCGAGTGCCAGTTTAGCCCCCACCCCCCAGACATAGCCAGATTTTTCTGGTTTATATGGTGACCCTATATAAAGGACATAAATTAGTTGCCTTCTAACAGGTTTCCTACACACAGGAACAGACACTGGCTCTTGGATTAACTGGGAAGCATTTTTAGGTCAGAGATACAGATGGGCCTGATTTTAGTCCTAAAACTGTCGGGTCATGAGCTGTGTGAATCTGTTGTGCATCATAATATCCACAATCGACTGTAATGTTCTCTTTGGCTCTCCGCAAGGAATTCCCTTGGGTATGGTCTCTGCAGAGATCAGAGAGCACATATGCATATTGGGTAATATAGACTAGTGTAGTGAGTGGGGTTGCAGTGCCAGGAATTCTTGGGTCAGCTCTACTGCAGCACACGAGCAGCTTCTCTTGCCTACGTATGTGTTTTATCTTGTCAAATCTGTACGGTATGTACTCTTGTATCAGCACCCTCTCACACAAACCCATTCTTGACAGCTGACTTGAGCTTTGGGTATTTTATGCTTATTCTTAACAATCTGCCCAGGTTCACCTTGCTGACAGATTATATAATATCTCCTTTAAATGGAAGGCCATTTTTTTTGCAGATAGCATCCTCTGTTTTGTGCATACAAATAAGGCTTTGACTGCACCAGCTGGTCTTTCTCATGACCTGCTGAGTATATTTGCAAAAGGAGTGGTGGGTGGAGGGCAGGTCTGCACTGCATCTTGTGGTCTGTCACTGTTTTGTGCAAGATTTAGTGGTTTTATCATGCTAAGGTTAGCTATACCGTAATTGGTGCAGACCAGAATCTTGAGTGGTACTTTCCTGGCCATTGTCCTTCTGCTCTCTGTTGCTATTGGAGCCTTGCTTTTATTTTATTTTTTTGTTTTATGCAGTTGCATCATTTAGCTAGATGCCTTACAAATTATGTTTGCTAGCAAGTCTATGAAGCTATGTGAGACTGAAAGATGGCTGCTTTGCAAGCTCTGAATTTATTTTCAAAGATGATACACCACAGCTGGCCAGAATTTCAGTACTCTGCTTCAGTAACTCTTGTGTAAGCAAATGTACTGAGGTAAGATAATTATTCCAGAATGGTTTTATTTAATCATTGGCATATACAGTGCAGTGGTTAGGAGTTTGGACTAAGACCTGGGAGACCAGGGTTCAAATCCCCACTCAGCCATGAAGCTCACTAGGTGACCTTGGGCCAGTCCCTGCCTCTCAGCCTCACCAGCCTCCCAGGGTTGTTGTGGAGATTAAACGATGAAGCTCCTTGGATAAAAAGGTGGGATATCAATGCAATAAATAGATAAATCACTTTAAAAATTCCTTCCAGTAGCACCTTAAAGACCAACTAAGTTAGTTCTTGGTATGAGCTTTCGTGTGCATGCACACTTCTTCAGATGTGAGCACTTCTTCTGAAGAAGAAGAAGTGTGCATGCACACGAAAGCTCATACCAAGAACTAACTTAGTTGGTCTTTAAGGTGCTACTGGAAGGAATTTTTTTATTTTGACTATGGCAGACCAACACGGCTACCTATCTGTAACATAAATCACTTTGTTATTCATCCAAACTTCCAAAATAGCACACAATAAAAATACCAACACAAAATGCACACAATATAAATACACAAATTTACAGCAATTGTTGATGAAAAAAGCTAACTAAATAAGTAAACTCTAAATAGTTATAGTTCCATATATTATTTTGTTATTTCATTTATAATAAATGCTATAAAGGTAAAGGTAAAGGTAAAGGTACTGCTGCCCGTACGGGCCAGTTGTGTCCGACTCTAGGGTTGTGCGCTCATCTCACTCGAGGCCGGGAGCCGGCGCCGTCCGAAGACACTTCCGGGTCACGTGGCCAGCGTGACGAAGCTGCAGCTGGCGAGCCAGCACCAGCGCAGCACACGGAAACGCCATTTACCTTCCCGCTATAAAGCGGTACCTATTTATCTGCTTGCATTTAGGGGTGCTTTCGAACTGCTAGGTGGGCAGGAGCTGAGACTGAATGACGGGAGCTCACCCCGCTGTGGGGATTCGAACCGCCGACCTTACGATCAGCAAGTCCTAGGCACTGAGGTTTTACCCACAGCGCCACCTACGTCCCTAATAAATGCTATAGACTGAAATTAATCTACTGAATGAAAAAAGCTTTTTTTAAATTTGGGATTAGAATGAGAAATGTAGAGCTTAGCCTGCTTACAATGTTTTCAATGTTGTAGTTTTCGTAAAGTTCTATGTTCTCCTGCTAGTTAACAGAAAGGCTTCTCTCCCCCCCCCCCAACTACCATGGGAGTACAAAGAAGGCAGTAAGTAATGCTAAGTGTACTGATGCTTTGGATAAGGTGGCAGGACATAACAGCCTGGAGGTGATAAATTTCAGATTAGAAGAGTGCTATGACAGGGACTACTATATATAGACTTATTGAAACAACTGTGAAAGTCGTTATCAAATGCATCCTTGAGCAACCCAATAGCACCTACAATAAACAGTATACAGCATGCCGTGCTCCTCAGTAGAGGCTATGAGATCAAGGGAGTCATGTACCATGCACAAGTTCACCACAGCCTTCTGCTATATACTTTTTTACACTTATCAATTTAGGATGCGTAAACAAAACACATTTAAAGCACACGACTCCCCACAAAGAATTCTGGGAATTGTACTTTACCTTGCACAGAGCTACAATTTCCAGCACCCTTAACAAATTACAGTACCCAGGAATTGTTAGGGGAAGTCATGTGCTCTTGATGTGCTTTATGATGCATAGAGTACAGAATCAGAAAGCCTTCAAACTAAAATGAAATTTCTTACTTAGTAGGACATGAAGGTCTTATAATGAATGATCTGTGGGTGGCGTTGGGTCTGGGACATATATATCATTAACATAACTTAAATATTTTCCAGATTTCATATAGCTTTTCGGGTTTTGAATAACCTCTAACAACTTACTTGCGGTGAGTAAGCTTATACATCAATAAATGATCCCAAAGCTTCCAAAATGAAGTCTTGACAGACAGCTGTCACAAAAATATATTCAATATTATCACAGTTGAAAAGACATCAAACAAATCCATCATACAAAAGAAAATGGGACCTCTCAAAATTTAATCTCACCATTCTACAAGGAGAATGAGATTAGATGTTTGGAAACAATGCATCATTAACTGTAAGTGCAAATCTTGAAGAAAACTATTTCAAAGTTATATTTCAATAATACTTACCTCCACACAGATCAAGCAGAATTTACAACACAAACATGTACTGCTGCAGATGTAAAAGAAGGAAAGCAGATTCCATACATATATTCTGGAATTATACTTTTTGCACTGTCACATTGAGTATGTGCTTGAGAACCCAGTGGTGCTAGTAATTTGGGGTAATTCCATCCCACACATGCCAGAGGGCAAGGAATTGATGATATTGTTCCATGCTATTCTCTAACCCACAGGGTAATGATCTTTAAACATGATTTATGAGTGAGGTCTATTTCGCTCTAGTGGAGCTGGAAGGAGGTAATGATTTCCCCCTGCTAATGGCTCCATTTGACTTACCCAGTCAGGGCGGCCATTC
This sequence comes from Podarcis vaucheri, assembly GCF_965113315.1. Taxonomy (NCBI): domain Eukaryota; kingdom Metazoa; phylum Chordata; class Lepidosauria; order Squamata; family Lacertidae; genus Podarcis; species Podarcis vaucheri. The sequence continues at coordinate 56,200,755 of NC_138760.1, read as the reverse complement.
TAAAGATGAGAAGCAACAGCAAAAGCCAGATGAAGCCAAAGATGTGAAACGGCTGCTGGCAGATCAGTATCCCATCCTCCCATCAGAGCAAATGTGACAATAATCCAGGGGAGGTCAGGCTCTTTGGCTGCAGCACACTGCCTTGTCAAAGCCTTAGAAAAAGGTACACCCTGTTCTCCTGGAACAAAAGTTTCTACTCTAGGACATTTCTTTCTGCTTCTTGGCTTGCTCTTGAGAGCATCTTTGCTTTTTCTGGACAGCCCAGATGGTCAGCATCAGAAGTATTTGCCCTTAATGAGGTGGCAAAGTTATTTGTCTCAGTCAAGGATGAGTTGTTTTGTCACCTGTGAGAGCAGAAAAGTGGGTGCTCATCTAGTGGTATTTTAGTTGGCAAATCAATTGATCAGAATAATATATAACCTCACTGCAAACATAGAAAAGGAAAGAGGTTTTTTAAAAAGATGATAGCCCAAATGATTTCTACACCTTTTTTTTCCCCCCTAGTAAATGGAATGATTATAGGATATTACCAGAGAAGCGCTTTGGCTCTGGAGAGGCAAATGGCAGCCGTACTGTATCACATGTATTCCACCATACCTTGCAACCATACTTGAAGAAGCTTTTTTTAATGCTTTATCTTTTAATCAACTTTTGATATTGCCTTTTGGTATAAAACAAAGTGCATAGCAATAAAAACAACAAATTAATCATTTTAGAGCAAAAAATAAAATACAGATTCACAGCCGGCAAAACTCCTAGGCAACATACTAATAAAAGAGCAATAATAAAACAGTGATTGAAAGAAAAACAAAACACATCATCCATTAAAAGCTCAAGAAAATAAATTTGTCTGGTGCCTAAAAGATAATAGCGTAGGCACCATTTGAGTGTCCATGGTGGTCTACTTGACAGCTAGGGTGCTGCCATAACAGGACTGAGTCTCTGCTTCCACATTCATAACCCCTGCACCCGGTGGCTGCATTTGGAGTAAGGCATCTGGACAAAGATATCAAGAAACAGGCAGGTTCATATGAACAGAGGTGGCCATTCAGATATCCCTGATCTCAAACTATATGCATAATACTTTGCTCATGAAGGTAGTGCTGAATAAGAGCAGTGGAGGGATTGTGTCTAAATGCGAGGCAGCTTTTTATAGCCATATGTCACCTCTTAACCTTCTTTGGGTTTAGCAGCCGCTGAGTTGTGTTTTAAGTGCAGTGTGTGCTCTTCCTACCGTCATGCTCCCTGAAATCGTTAACTAGACACTTTCCCTTCCATGTGCCATCTAATGCTATTTAACCTCTGCGATGGGAATCACTAATTAGCTAGCAAACTAAAGGGGAAATATAGCCCAAGGTCTACCAAAGCTCTTCAGGAAAAAAAATCAGTGGATTAATTATAGCATTGTGCACTGTAGGGAAGTCTTTTAGGTTCTAACCCAGGATATCCAGGGATTAAGCTAAGTAGGACACCCAATTACCTGGGTTGGGAAAGGTCACTGACGAAAGGAAGATCACTTGCTCAGCTGGCTGTGCTTCTGCTTCTTTCAGGACTTACGATCAAAGGCTTGCAAAGCTGTTACACATTTGGCACAGTCTTGTCAACAAGGCTCTAAGCTCATTTTCCTTGTGGTCAGCCTGGAAAGGCCTCCTGTTAACCTGTTGTGCAAATAAGTTTTATTTTTCCTTTTCCTTTTACTTGTTTGCATGTTTTTCAGGGTTGCCTGTATGGATGAGGAGAGAGACAGTAAATAGTAATTGCAATAGTTATTGTAAACAAATCTTTGCCATGGGCAATACTAGTAGGAACAGGGCTTTTTTCCCCAGCCGGAACTTGCGGAAACTCAGTTTGGCACCTCTCAGGTGGGCGCCATTGCACCTGAGTGCAGCTTACGCCCAAGTACACACACATAGAATTACAGCCATAGTCCAACTATATTCAGTGGGATTTAATTGTGAGTAAGTATAGCTAAGATTGCAGAATGGTTGCCAATGCATGTTGGAATAACTTGAGAAATTGGTGTTTCAGATATTTGCTTCTTGCGTATGGTCACCTAATTCATCCACACAAGGGTGTGACTCAAATGTACACAAGTTGTATGTATACTGTATACCTTTCTTAAGATGTCTCATTTCTCAGTCCATTTTGGATGTTCTCATAAGGCCCTCTCCTTTTATGATCCCAATGCATTATAAGGAGGAAAGGAAAATGCTGAAAATAATCTGGTTCTCAAAGATACGTTGTCATTTGTGAATCACTGTGCAACATACTTCAGCAGCATTGTGAAATGAAAAGTATCCTTTTAATCCATTTAATATAAGGGTCAGGTTTATGATGAGTCATTAAACTGTGCACTTCTGCAATGACTCAGTCTATGTGTGTGCAAAACAGACTCCAGAGAAGGGGACTGTACAGCCCTGTATTTGAATGTCAAAATCAAAGGACTGTAGACACTTGATCATCTCAGTGTTAATTTTTAAGCATTAGCCTTGGGGGGGATATTTTCTTTTTAAATTAAATATCAAGAGATCAGAGCATCTTTTACTTTTAAAGATTTGACCCTTGAGCTCCAATTAAAGCTACTTTAGAAACACTGAGCTGCTGTCAAAAATGGGAGCCCCCATGTTAAGTTCTTTCTATTCTTCTGCAATGAGCAGTATCACTTGCCCCGTGTTGTGACATGATGATGTTAATGTGTTCCCAATAATATGAAGATCATGATGGCCGTTCTTCTTATGAAGGAGGAGAATTCAGATGAGGACTACTATTTAGGGGGCAGGGTGGGGTGGGTGGCAGCCCTGTGTTTAATCATAATGTCTAGTTCTTCCCTTAGAGGGTTTACAAAATGTTGCCTTCATCAACCTGCTTGAAATAATGCACAAATTGGCTTTTGCAGGATGTTATCTCCCACCTTACCCATCAATGTTTTCATCTTAAGAAATGCCTGAAGCTCCACTAAACATTTTGCTGGAAAAGATTTCATTCTTTGTGCAAAATCTTTCTGGTAATTAATTCACTTTTATTTTTTAATTAGGAAAGCATTCTATCACCTCAGGGAGGAGTGAAAGTCACAGAGGCAAAGGAAGTTCCAATGACTCATAGGCCTGAATGCTTCAAATTGTGTGCTGCAGGAAACAGAAGCGACTCCTTTGATGCAGATCAGAGGGGGGCACAGGTGAACACAGGAAGTTGTCGTATGCCAGGTCAGACTATCCATCTAGGCCAATACTGTCTACTCTGGTTGGTAGTGGCTTTCCGAGGTCTTTAGCAGTGGCCTTTCACATGTTGTCTGAGGTCCTTTTATCTCAGATTGGCAGGGCCTTCTGCATGCAAGGCAAATGCTATCTTACTAAGCTATCATCCCTCCCCAGCTGTACAGCAGATATGGAGTGGTTTTATGACTTAGCTCAGTCAATGACATAACTCAGTATCACTTACAGACAGCAGTTCATGTGTTTAGCCAATTTGAGGACTTGGGTCAGGAGATTTTCTGATTTGCAGGGATCTTTTAATTAGTGTGATACGAGGGCCCAAACAGGAAAGCCTTATTTGTTTATACAGCATGTACCACTATCCTACATCTTCTCCCTTTTCATCTGCCTTCTTGCCTTTAGGGGCTTTGTGGTTAGGTCCTGGCTGGCATGTGAACATGTGTTTCAACATCTGTGGACCTCACAGAGAGTATTTTCTTAATTGGCAGGCAACACCCTAGGAGGGGCTACCATATTCTAAAGATAGTGCCTTACATCCTTACATTTTCCATGAAAAAGCAGAATGTACCTGGGCTCAGTTGGTTTGGGACAGCAGTAATGGTGCATCCTTTGGGTAAATATTGCAGTGCTAAAAGTCAGTACTCCGACCTATTCTGTACCTAGCTAGATTTCACCCTCATCCAGCCAAACAGTTGTTCACTTTCTAGATTAGTTTCAGTCTTCCAGTAGACAAGAGATGGAAAGCCTGTGTTTTTCTACATGTTAGAATCCTAGAATTGTAGAATCACAGAATTGGAAGGGATTGTGAAGGTCCTCTAGTCCAACTCCCTGCGATGCAGGAATCTTTTGTGCAACGGTGGGGCTTGAACTCACGACCTTGATGTTGTTGGACTCCAACTCCCATCAGCCTTAAACAGTATAGCCATTGGTCAGGGATGAAGGGAATTAAAGCCCTATGTCATCGGGAAAGCCAACGTTTCCTCATTCCTTCAACAGTTGCTGCTAGCTCTACTTGCTGTAGCACCATGGCTCCGCCTCCTTGTAATTGGGATCATCGTCTTCTCAGCTTGACGCCTGCTGTGGAAATGATCCTGGAAAAGCTCCTGTTGAGACCCAGTACTCAAAAGACTCTTTTTAGGCTAAAAGTTTGCTGAAAACGACCCTGATATCTAGACTTCAAACCTTTAACAGCAGGCACAGGTTACTGAATGTGTCATAATTGCTCATGTGTCCCAAGCAGTATGCCATTTTGCTGTTCTTGAAGATTTCCATTGGCTCAGTATGAAAAGACGATAAATGCAAAATAGGACAAAATTTTCCTCATCTGTTGTTGTCACTTTCTGGCTCTATATTTTGTGCTGACTCAGCTTAAAGGGAGGGGAAACTATCAATATAATGTAGTACCTTGTGTCCAAATGCATAAATGAACAAACACATAGAATTATAGAGGTAGAAGGGGTCACAAGGATCATTTAGTCCAACTCCCTGCAATGCACAAATATTTCACCCAACTCGGTGCTTGAACCCACAACCCTGGGATAAAGAGCCTCATGCTCTACCGACTGATGCTTCTGCATCCTATGTGGATTGGGAGCAACATCATGGGACTCAGTTACTTATTCTAGCAGGGAACACCTAACATGCTTGTATCTAACATACATGAAGGTTCCATCAGTAGGCGGCTTTTTGGAACAGAATGCTCTCTGCCCCCAAATCTGTCCTGGGGGTTCCCTCAACTCCCTGGAGCAGATTTAGGGCAATGGGGGGCATGCTCAGTGGGGAAGAGAGTGGGAAAGTTTTGTTGTGCTAGTGTACATCATTGGGCTAACAGAACAAATGATTTGGACAGTGCCCCTTCTTTGCAACACTCTGTTGCTTTTTAAAATGTACAGTCGTCTTGAAAGATCCTGAATTATAACACCTTGTGAGACTTTTAATTTCTTTTTGTGAATGTGAGGCATATAATCACATTCAGAAAAGCAGATATTATTAGATTTTTTTAAAGCGTTGTGCGAAATAAAAAACTGGCAGGCGTGAAAGGTTCCATATGGTGGTAACAGCAGCACCAGCAGCTCTAGTGAACTGCATTCAATCAAGGGTGTTGCAGGTTGTTACAATTCTCATTTCTCTCAGGTCTGAAAATAGCTCCTAAATAAAGGTTTTTGTATTAATGTAATGCTGTGCACAGGGACGGGTGGAGTGACGGTGAAAATCAGTCACAGCACCAGCTTGATATCAAAGCAGGGAAGGCTACCTGTGACTTTTTTAAATCCGAAGACTTTTTTTTTTTTTGCTTGTGGAGTCTAGAATAATGTGCTGAAGGACAATTCTGTGAGCAGAAATTAGATTTTTGTGTGGCTTGTAATTAATTATGCAACAATACCCCAATTTATTTCAGTTTGTTTGAGCATTCTTTGTGCCAGTGAAGGTAATTTTTTGTTTAATGATGGAGCTTATTTTTATTTATTATAGTCTATTTGTGAGTCACCTAATTAACAACAACAATAACAACAAAAATTCTCTTGGCAACACAGTAAAATAGAAAAAAATGGAAACAAATCCTATAACAATTCAATGAAACAGAAATTGATTAAATCAACCCAACAATAACATAAAATTCAACCATAATATCCAACATAGACACACATCATAATCTTAGCAACCCAGTCCAGCTACAAAACTAGCCAAACTGCCATTATTTTACAGAGGCCAAAATAAATGTGTTTAAAGAATATTAATAGAAGTTGAAAGACCTGGGAGAACAAAAAGTCTTTGCCTGCTGCCAAAAATATATTAAAGTAGATGAGTGAGTTGGGACATAAAGGCTGTATACAGTAAGGTCTGGGAGGTACCCAAACATGCTGGGCTTTTCTGTGAGATTTGGGGATGTGGAAAAGGCTGCCTTCCATGTTCTGATGATAAACTATCTGGGATTCTGAGGACACCAATCATATTATGCCCTAAAGGCCAGGTTCTTTTTTATTTGTTCTTTGAAGTCTTAGAGATTTCTAAGTAACCCAGATTACAGATTGTGTACACATTTAACAGGATTTGTGGCACATGACCAAACAATTAGGCCTCTCTCTCTCTCTCTCTCTCTCTCTCTCTCTCTCTCTCTCTCATCTTGTAGTGTTTTGCAAGTGGCTTTTCCCAATAACACTAATGGGTGATGAACACAGAAATCTTTTGGCTAGCTGTGCACGTCCTGCACATAGAGGTGTATAAGATAGCACATGGTGTAGAAAAGTGGATAGAGACAACTTTTTTCTCCCTCCTTCCCAATGCTAGAACCTGGGGCCATCCAATCAAGCTGAGTATTGGAAGATTCAGGACAGGGCATTTAAAACGTGCTTAGAGGGTGCTCCCTAGTTTATGCGATTTTACCTACGCATACAGGGTTCTGGAATGTAACTGCCTTGTAAGTGGGGAATTGCCTGTACTAAACTCTTGAGGGAGGCACCAAGGCACCAAGAACATGCAGGCTGAAAATGTTATTGATATAAACTCAAGGATGCTGAACAGCTGAGATGTCTCAGTATCTATTAGAAATGAAAACTTGTGTGCAATTTCCCTTTTTCCTTTTTTACGGTGGTGGAAACCCAGAAGAAATTGATGGCAGTTATGCTGTAGCAAACATCTCTACTGTGTGCTGCTGAAGAGACAAAACAGAACATGCTCTGCTTGCCAAAGGTGATGCGCCCAAGCAGGCTTTCCATTGTAACGATTTCCAGAGGAGTTGCCACATTTGTCTGTTGCAACAAAAACAGCAATGACTTTGCGGGACCTAAAGACCTTGTTTGTTTTCTTTCTTTTTTAAGACTAGTTGTTTTTTAGTTGGGTTTTATGCATTCAGTAGCACAAGCAGCCAGGGATGCTGTTTACTTGAGGTTCTTCCAGTCTCCATTTCGTGTATGGCAAACTGCTGTCCTTCAGAGGGGTATTCTTCTTCATTATGGACCTAGGCTGATTTCTACTATGTTTGGTTATGCATGTTTGAAACAGATGGGTGAATGAAGAAAGTTATGGGAATTAGAGCTTGCATTTCAAAATATTTTCATTAGGATGACCACACCAGCGGAAGAGTAACTGGATGGCTCATGTGATAAGGTCAGGTGGTCTCCTTTTTGGCTGCAGCAGCAGGTAAGCTGATAATGAGCTGTATCCCACTTTCCACCAGCAGCCTCCTTTGTCCTGTGCAATTGTGATAGTCTTGTTTGGCACAGATGGTCTTTCAATAGGAGTCATTTGGCTCTTGTTTAGAAACAAATGCAAGCACACTGCATTGGGACTAAGGTTTCATATGCAGTTTATTTTATTTTACTTTGTTTTAGTACTGAAAAGTTGATGCAGACACACATCCTAATGTATGGTCCGACCGTTTCTTCTTTGGTCTTGGACTGTACAATTCCATTCGTAAAGAAATGTCACAAAGGATCCTTTCTCTTTCCCTCTCTTTCCCTCTCTCTCTCCATGTACACAATGCACAGCCACTGACAAGGAATAATTTAGCTTTTATTTTATAATTTGGCTTTTATTGACATGCTTTCAATTAATGCATGTACATGTACGTGCACACGCATACATACTGTTGACATCATTCAAAAATGGAAAAACGGGGTGGGGAGGAGGAATTTATCCTTCCTCTTCCGAACTCATGATGGGCTTGCTAATGTTAAAACATGATGATTTCTAAAAATAATCCTCGGGTTTCTATAGTAACCTGCACTGTTGCTATGTGTGAATCTGGAGAGGATATTACCCCCTTGATACCTGCTATTCCAGTCCTTTCAGCAACAGTGTTGTGCACACCCTTGGGAGGGCTTTGACAACAGGCAGATCAAACTGCTGCTTCTCCTTTAAATAGACTCAGTGAATTGACTACCTTTGTTCTATTGTATGAGGCATAAAAAGGCTGCTGAGCTGAGCCCATCTCAGTGCACAGAGCCATAGCATCTTCCTTTTCTTATTGCAGCTTATGTGTCTCTTTTAGTACTTGTCACTTTTTGCTCCAGCTCCATCCTCTTTGTCTGTGCAGCTTCTCTGCCTGCCATGAACTTTTGAGGAGGTTTTTTTTATTTAAAAAAAAGTTGTACAGCATCTAATTTATGTGACCTTTTCCATTAAAAAAAAGTGGTGGTGGAGATTGCACAAATAAGGTGTGTGCTTACAAATGTAGAAGAAGGAGGAGGAGGAGGAGGAGGAGGAGGAGTTTGGATTTGATATCCCACTTTATCACTACCCTAAGGAGTCTCAAAGCAGCCAACAATCTCCTTTCCCTTCCTCCCCCACAACAAACACTCTGTGAGGTGAGTGGGGCTGAGAGACTTCAGAGAAGTGTGACTATCCCAAGGTCACCCAGCAGCTGCATGTGGAGGAGCAGAGATGCAAACCCGGTTCACCAGATTACGAGACTACCGCTCTTAACCACTACACCACACTGGCTCCCCATATTGTCCACATTTCATGTGGGCACCTGTTGCCCCAGTGCATGTATAGGACTCCCAGTTGGAATGAATGGGTGAATCACATAATCCCAAACCCTATAGATCATATTAGAAGATAAATTGTCACAGCAAAGATACACATTCAGTAATCCTCCAAGGATTGGACCACTTGAGAAAGTAGGAGCTGTGTCAAATATTTGTAAAATATCCCTTGCACCTGGAAAAATGCCACATTAGGGGAAGGCTTGGCTAGAACCCTTCTCTCTGATATACTAGCTTTCTGCGAAAGGGGAGAGTATTTGACATGGAAAAGCATTCAAATAGGCCATCCCCTCATCTATATCCTGAAGTGCTTCAATCTCAGGAGGGATCTTCAGCTTGATGGTAACACCACATGGTCAGTGGTCAGGAATAATGGGAAATGTAGTCCGGTAATATCTGAAGGGTACCACATTGGTTTCTCCTGTGTTATGACCATGGCAGGATTAAGACATTATCCATAGTAATTTCTAGCAGCCTTTGCATAGTGATTTATGTTCTGGTTAAAACAAAGGTTATAGGAACCGTGTGCTCTTTGTAAACATTGCTAAAGAGCAAAAAACCCAATCAATCAATAAGCAAGCAAGCAAGCAAGCAAGCAAGCAATAAAATCTAATTGTGAAACTGTTGACAGCTGGCAGCAGAAGAAAAAGCCAAGAAACACTTTTAAGAATCTGACAAATTCATAGCTTTCTCACTGGCTATTTCTAGCTAAGACATCTAAATAGAGAAGAAGTATCGGCAGAAGCTAGTAGCCTCACGGAGGCATTACCAATGCAGGCTATATGACAATTAGGGATGTGTATCATGGTCTGGCCTGCTCATGTGAGCTTCCCAGAAGAACCTTAGTAGAATGGACTTTTTTTTCATTTTAATTTTTTATTAACTTTTCAAATTTTACATTTCAAATTAAACATCTTCTATTCATACATTCATTGACTTTCCTCCCTCCCTTTCCAAGGTTCATTTAATATATCCATCTAATTCTATTTTCCTATCTTACATCACTTCAACATATGTTATACTGTTGAATTTAATACTGCCAGCATTTTCAACTGTACACAATTATTTTCAAAATATTCGACAAAAAATTTCCATTCCTCTTTAAATGCCTGTTCTTCTTGCTCTCTTACTCTGTTTGTTAGACCTGCCAAATCCAAATATTCTGTCATCTTCAGTTGCCAGTCTTCCTTACTAGGGACCTCACTCACTTTCAATTTTTGGGCTAGCAAAATCCGAGCTGCTGTTGTTGCATACATAATATTTTTTCTGACCCCTGGGAACCTCTGTTTTAACAATTCCTAACAGAAATGCCTCTGGTTTTGGGGGGCAAAAGTTGTTTTAAACATTATTTTTATCTCATTATATATTATTTCCCAATATTCTTTAACTTTTCTGCATACCCACCACATATGGAAAAAGTTCCTTCCACCTCTTTACATTTCCAACACTAATCTGATTTCACATACATCTTAGCCAACCTGCTTGGAGTTAAATACCATCTGTGGATCATTTTCATATAATTCTCTTCCAGTGTGTAGCGTGCAGTGAATTTCAAATCATTTTTCCAGAATTTCTCCCAGAGGTGTATCTCTATATTATGCCCTATGTCCATTGTCCAGTGGGTCATTGATGCTTTAACTTGCTCGTCCTTTGTTTCCCATTCCAATAAAGGTTTATACATTTTAGACAATAATTTTTCCTTATTCGACAAAAGCTCTCTTTCAGATTGTAAGCTTTGGTCCAAAAAGCCATTTTTCTTATCCAATTTAAACATATCATGTATTTGATGGTACTGAAGCCAGACAGTAACTTGGCCCCTTCTTCCATTGGTTTCAATCTAGGTTCACTCCCTGAAAAGTCCAACAATTCTCTATAAGTCACCCACCATCTGTTCATATTCATTCTTTTGTTTGTAATTGCTTCAGTTGGTGATAGTCATAAGGGTGTTTTCCTTCCAGCAAGTTTTTATACTTCTCCCAAACTCTAAACAAAGTTATCCTAATGGCATGGTTCATAAAACTTTATGTTACCATTAAGTAAAGAAATTTGTCTATAGTTCTTAGTCCCTGTTAAATCATAGTCTTGTTTTGGTATTATCAGGGTGATGTATGCATTTTTCTACACTGCAGGAACCTCTCCTGTCACCAGAATTCTGTTCATAGTGTCCTTGAGAGCTTCAATCAATGCATTTTGATTTTTTAAATAATAAATTGCAGTAAGTCCATCTGATGCTTTGCCTGTCTTCAATCGGTTTATTGCCGGCTGCAGTTCCGATATTGATATGGGTACAGTTAGGTTCCTCAAATCCTCCTTTGCAACTTTGCATATATTACAATTATTCAGATAAGATTCCATTTTCTCAGGTTCTTCCTTCTCAGGTCAATATAAAGCTGAATATAATGGACTTTTGGTCTGCCCCACCTGGGGAGATTTTCCAGTTTTTTGTGGCTTTGTTTCACTCTTGTGTGCTTTGCGGTGATTCCAACCCAGGGTTATATATCAGTCTAATTTCATGGAAACACTGATGCAGATAATGATCATAAGAAGGATCAGGCAAGTCCTGGACATGCATTCTGTTTTTCCATAGTGGCCAGCTAGATGCCTCTGGAAAGTTCATGAAGATGATCACGGCAATAGCCTTCTCCCATTATTGTTCCCTGATGACTGGTATTCAGAGGCATGGCCTTATGTTTCCCCAAGGCCCTCTTGCCTCAACATTTGTTTACCATTAGCAATCTGATTAGAGATGGCTGTAAATGACCTTTGTCAGGGAACTGACATCAGAGGAAAGGGAGGTGGTAGGGCTCCCAGAGGCTGGGAGGGAGTCAGCAGCTAAAGCAGGGACCAGCAGGGGGAGAGAGTGTACTCTGGAGGAGGATCTCATGAATGCTGAGAGAGACGCAGCAGCCAAGGCAGGAACTAGCAGGGAAGAGGGAGGGGTGAGAGACACGTCCAGCGAGAACAGCGGGGAGGTGTCAGAAGCAACCATAGGGAGACCCATGCTTCGCCGGAAGCTGCCACGTCGTGAGTCCAGGAGACGCGTTTCCGTTAAGGAGCTTCTTTGCTGGAAGCGCTTCCGCAGACAGCCACTGTCAGACTCTACAAGTGACTAGAGCAGACATGTTTGAGGAGCTCTGTCACACACAGAGGTTTGTGGAGCCGCACAAACTCTGAGGGAGCACGATTTTACGCACAAGCAGCTAATCATCCCATCATAGCAGTCTGACAGTCTCTGTACGCTGCCTGTGCAGGAGAAAGCATCATGAGCGACCCAGCCGGAACCGGAGGAGCAGGGGTTGGAGCTGGTCCAAGCTTGGAAGAAAGGTACCGAGCGTTGGAAGTCCAACTTGCGCTGCAGACGGCGAGGCTTGAGGAGAGAAGGGCTCAGGATGCAGACAAGAAGGGGAGAACCACTCAGTTCCCCAGAAAGGTACCAGGATTGGTGCATAAGTTTGGGGGGGACCCCAAGGATTACCATGCCTTTAGGACAGAGATGCAATATGCCCTTAATGTGCAGTTTGATGAGTTCCCTGATGAGGAATCGCGAGTTGCTTTCGTAATTGGGCATCTTGAGAAGGGGGCGCGGGACTGGGTTCGACCCCTGATGGCAACGCACAATGACATCCTAAAGGACACTATGAAGTTCTTTCGTGCAATGGATATCATGTTTTCCAGCGATATTGAGGAAGGGGTGGTGCGCAGACAGCTAATGGCTTGCAAGCAGGGAAGCCGATCTGTCCGTGAGTACTGGACTGAATTTACCATGCTGGTTCACAGATTGGGGTGGGATTTATCGGCGGCCCCCATTCAGATGCTATTTGAAGAAGGTCTTTCTTCGGCTGTGAAAGACGAACTGTCCCGGAGCCCCAGGGCGGTGTCTATGGATCAGCTGACCAAATCTGCGCTGACCATAGGAGCGCGCCAGGAGGCAAGAGCCTTGGAGAGGCGGGAAGGGAGAGGGGAACGTTGGAAGGAGTTCCGCATTCCAGACATTCCTGAGCCAGCTTTCCCGCCGGCAGAGCTGATGGAAATCGGAACAGCGCGCGCGCGCGCAGTTTCAAACCCAGTGAGGGGGCTAAGAAGGAGGAAAAGGGCGCCCGGAAATGCTATCTCTGCCAACAGCCAGGCCACTTTGCCAGAGTCTGCCCCCAGAGGAAGGAATGGCAAGGGATGGTGGGAGCTGTTGAGGGAGGAGAGCAGGGAGAAACGGAGCAGGTAAAAGCCAACGCCTGGTTGCCACAGTCGGGGCACTGCAGCCAGGCCAAAGAGCAGTGAAAGTGCCCGTGCCAGAAGCTCCTCAACCTGCTCTAGTGATTGAAGTGTCGCTAGAGCTGCAAAATGGACACCCCCTAAAAATAAAGGCGCTGTTGGACTCAGGCAGCTCCTGCAATTTTATGAGCAAGGAGTTTGCTGCTGAACACCAGATACAGACGATCCCTTTAAGCAACCCCCTGCAGGTGACCACGATCGATGGCAGGGAGCTGTTGGGAGGAGGAGTCAGCTTGCAGACCGTCCCAATGATAATGAGGGTGGCAAGGCACACAGAACTGATAGCGTTTAATGTGGCCACCTTGGGAGGCGCTCCCATTATTTTGGGAATGAGCTGGCTAGCCCTACATGATCCGCTGGTGGGCTGGCATCAAAGAGTGGTTTCCTTCGGTTCAGCACATTGCTTAGAACACTGCAAGGGGGAAAAGGGTTCAGCAGGGGCCCAAGCCACCCTAGCAGGGACTGAAGTAATGGAGAAGGTGAAGGTACCACCACAGTATGCAGATCTCAGCGACGTGTTCAGCGAGAAGGAAGCTGACCAACTACCCCCGCATAGGCCCTTTGATTGCCAGATCAATTTACTCCCTGGAGCACAGCTTCCTGTAGGCAAGTTGTATGCCATGTCAGACAGGGAAATGCAGGAGTTGCGAGAGTTCATTGACAAGAACCTGAAGAGAGGCTTCATCAGAGAGTCCAAAGCAGCGGGGGGTAGCCCAGTGTTTTTTGTGGATAAAAAGCACACAGACAAGCCGAGACTTGTATGTGATTTCAGGCGGTTAAATGCAGTGACAGAACCGGTGGCTTTCCCTATGCCCAGGATTGATGATATTTTGACCAGGGTGCGGAAGGGAAAGATTTTTACAAAGCTGGACCTAAGGGGGGCGTACAACCTAATACGTATAAGGAAAGGGGATGAATGGAAAACCACCATGTTCACCCCTTTGGGGGCATTTGAATATCTCGTGATGCCTTTTGGATTACAAGCAGGCTCCGCGTGCTTTCAATCGTTTATGAACCACGTACTGGGGCCTTTGCTCTACAAGAATTGCGTGGCCTTCCTAGATGATGTGTTGGTGTATTCGGAGAATGAGGAGCAACATGTGAGAGACGTCAGAGAAGTGTTGAGCAGGCTGCAAGCCAACAGGCTGTGGGTGAAACTGGAGAAGTGTCAGTTTCATACCAAGGAGGTGGAATTCCTGGGGTACCGCCTGTCAGACAAGGGATTGGCCATGGATCCCGGCAAGGTTCAAGCAGTGCTGGAATGGAAAACACCCAAAACCAAGAAGGATGTGCAGAGGTTCCTAGGGTTTGGAAACTTTTATCGTAAGTTCATCCGAAACTTCGCCCACCTGACGGCGCCCATTACGGACTGTCTCAGCAGTAAAAAGAAGTTTGTTTGGACGGCGGAGGCGGAGCGAGCGTTTGAGGAACTGAAAAGGGCCTTCGCCTCTGAAGGACAACTTCTGCATGTGGATTTACAAAAAAAGCTGAGGGTCGAAACAGACGCATCTGACAGAGCCATAGGGGCGGTGCTTCTTCTTCTGCAGCCGGGGAAGGAGGAGTCAGAGTGGCGACCGTGTGCCTTCTTTTCGCGAAAGCTGAACAAATCCGAGAGGAACTACACGGTGTACGACCGGGAACTTCTTGCTATTCATGAGGCTTTCCGGAGATGGAGGCACCTGCTAATTGGTGCACAACATAAGGTGCAAGTGTGCACGGACCATAAGAATCTAGAGTATTGGAGAACTGCGCGAGTGCTCAACCAACGGCAGTTGAGATGGGCCCAGGAGTTCTCCAAATTTAACTTTGAGATTTGTTACGTGCCAGGCCCAGAGAACGTTAGGGCGGACGCTCTCTCACGCAAACCTGAATATTTGGAGGGGGAGGGAGCACCCGAAGAGACCCATGTCATTCCAGAGGACCGCTGGGTGTGTGGGGCGGCATTGGTGGGGCAAAGGGAACTGGTAGAGGGAACGGTGCATGATGAATACGCCCAGGACAAACTCAGGGGTCTCAGGAGGGAGGGAGACAAACCCGGGGGTTTTGAGGAGAGAAACGGGGCGTTGTACTACAAGGGAGCGTTATATATACCTGAAGGGGAATTGAGGGAAAAGGTACTCAAGCAACTGCACGATAGCCCCACAGCAGGGCATTTTGGGCAACACAAAACCATGTGGCTGGTTACCAGGGAATTCTGGTGGCCCAAGGTCAGGGAAGATGTGCGGGAGTATGTGAGAGGGTGTGACCAATGCCAACGAGCCAAGGGGGAGAGGCGGGCACCGGCAGGTTTATTAGAACCACTACCCACACCTGAAAGACCATGGGAAACAGTGGCAATAGATTTCATGACTGATCTGCCAAGGTCTAGAGGGAAAACAGCCATCATGGTTGTGGTAGACCTGTTAACCAAGATGGCCCACTTTATAGCTTGCTCACATGCGGTCACAGCAGAAGAAACCGCTAAATTGTTTGTAGAACATGTGTTTAGGTTGCATGGCGCCCCCTTGAGGGTGGTTTCAGACCGAGGGAAACAATTTACTTCCAGGTTCTGGAGGAAGCTCATGAGCTTACTGCATGTAGAGGTTAATTTCTCAACTGCCCGTCATCCAGAAACCAACGGGCAGGCGGAAAGAGCTAATGGTGTCCTCCAGCAATATTTGAGGTGTTATGTGAATGACAGAGAGAATGATTGGGTGGAGAAGCTGGCGTTGGCAGAATTTGCCTACAACAATGCAGAGAACGTGTCCACGGGGATGAGCCCCTTTTTGGCTAATCACGGGTGCCATCCCCGAGCCTTCCCAGGGGGGGAAGGGGAGAACTGGAGCGTTCCAGCTGCAGAACAGTTCGTTGAAGAAATGGAAGCGATCCATCGCCAGCTCCAACTTAACTTAAACAGGGCTAAGGAGGAATATAAGAGGCAGGCAGACAAAAACAGAAGGGAAGGTGAAAGCATTAGGGTGGGGGACCAGGTGTGGCTGTCTACCCAAGGGTTACCATTCAAAGGGGGTTGTAAGAAGTTAAGACCCAAAAGGCTGGGCCCATTTGAAGTCACGCAGCAGGTCAACCCAGTGGCTTTCAGACTCCGGTTACCGAACCACATGAAGCTGCACCCAGTTTTCCACAGGTCGTTGCTGTCACCGTATAAAGGGGACAGAGAAGGGAGGGTCAATAGGGGACCAGCAATGGAGGAAAAGGAACACAGCTACCATGTAGCAGAGATTCTCGATTCCAGGTGGAAGGGAGATCAAGTAGAGTATTTGGTAATGTGGGAAGGGGAGCCGGAGTCGGAAAACACCTGGGTCATGGCAGAGGATGTAGATGACGAGGTTTTAATAGAAACTTTTCATCAGAGATTCCCTCGTAAACCTCAGCCAGTGGCGAGGTTCCGGAGGGAATACTTTGCCACCACCGACGAAGAAGAAGAGTTGGAGGGGTTCTCTGATTCCGAGGAGGAGGAGGATTCAGCGAGCCGGAACGAAGACCGATGGAGGGAAATGTTCGAGACGTCTGAAGATGAAGAGGATTCTTTTCGGGGTTTTATCTCCTCACCGCCCAGAGGAGACAGTATGGGCGGGGGGGAAGGGGGCCCTGGAGGGGAGGTGGATGTCAGGGAACTGACATCAGAGGAAAGGGAGGTGGTAGGGCTCCCAGAGGCTGGGAGGGAGTCAGCAGCTAAAGCAGGGACCAGCAGGGGGAGAGAGTGTACTCTGGAGGAGGATCTCATGAATGCTGAGAGAGACGCAGCAGCCAAGGCAGGAACTAGCAGGGAAGAGGGAGGGGTGAGAGACACGTCCAGCGAGAACAGCGGGGAGGTGTCAGAAGCAACCATAGGGAGACCCATGCTTCGCCGGAAGCTGCCACGTCGTGAGTCCAGGAGACGCGTTTCCGTTAAGGAGCTTCTTTGCTGGAAGCGCTTCCGCAGACAGCCACTGTCAGACTCTACAAGTGACTAGAGCAGACATGTTTGAGGAGCTCTGTCACACACAGAGGTTTGTGGAGCCGCACAAACTCTGAGGGAGCACGATTTTACGCACAAGCAGCTAATCATCCCATCATAACCTTCAAGCCAAATACGCAACAGAGTGCTCCTGCTTCCAGTGTCCCAGCTATTGATTGGGATCATTGAGAATATTCATACTGCTATTAATAACAGAGTGCAGCTTTTGGGATTGATTTTCAACATTTTGCCTCACTTGTGTTGCCCTTAAGTCCATTTTGGAGCTGCCCTACTTCTGCAAGAAGCACAAGACTTGGCACTGGTGTCTGTCCAGGAATGCATCCTAAAAGGAAAGCATGAATAATGAGTAGGAATAGGGCAGAAGTTTAAAAAATGAGCTGATACTGAAAAAGGTTCAGTGTCCTGCAAGGGCATGTAGTGTGCCAGACACAGAGAGATAATGATCAATGGTCTGATTCTGAAAATCACCAAGTGGCCTTTGATGAGCAGGATGAGGAATTCACTGTCATTCTTGGGACCTTTCCACTGGTTCACATGATGAAGAGGCACAGGGTTCTTCTACAGTGGTACCTCGGGTTAAGAACTTAATTCGTTCTGGAGGTCCGTTCTTAACCTGAAACTGTTCTTAACCTGAAGCACCACTTTAGCTAATGGGGCCTACCGCTGCCGCTGCCGCTGCACCACTGCGTGATTTCTGTTCTCATCCTGAAGCAAAGTTCGTAACCCGAGGTACTATTTCTGGGTTAGCAGAGTCTGTAACCTGAAGCGTCTGTAACCCGAGGTACCACTGTAGTTTATAGAAAGTTTCCGGCATCACCAGTGAGGACTTTGTGAAGATGGCTAGTGTGGTGGAGCTGGCAGCATTCTGTCTAATCCCTAATAGGTGTTCCCATCACAAAGGTTTGTTTTGAGTGTGCAGTCTCCCCCAGCCCAAATGTTAAAAATATTGATGCAATGAATTTTAAAACCTCCAATATCCCAGGGCTTGCATTTCCTTGTAATTTTTCTTTCTTTTCATGGGACCGTGTAGTTTTTGTCTCTTAATTGCCAAAGGCAGCAGTGGTCTGTAGAGCTGGTCTGAAAGCTTATCCTTAGTAATATGGGAAAGGCTTTTAGTCTTGGAAACAGAAGCACTGGGTTCTGCATTCTGTACAGATTTGGTTCACAGATGGAATAGCAGAGCAACAGGTTGCCACTCATCTATTCCAGACAGCGTGGCAAAACATGTCGTATGATTGGCAGATATTTGTCTTTTGTTCTGTTATTGGCAGAAGGCATTTTATTGGGGAACTTATCTGCAATAGCTGTGAGGTTTTCTTTAACCAAAATTGTGTGCCTTGTCCTGACATACCGTATTTTTCCGTCTATAAGACACCCCCATGTATAAGACGCCCCCAATTTTGGGGGACTCTGATTTAAAAATGGAGGGGAGATCTATTCGTTTATAAGATGCCCCCAAATTTTGGCCTTTTTTTTTTTTTTTTAGGTAGGAAACCTAGACTTATACATGGAAAAATACGGTAATAGGTCTTAGCCTATTAAAAAGTGTGCAATGTAACTGTTTACGGAATAGAACAGATGATAGGCAAAGTTAACTATCGTGAGTCTACTAACTGCGCCACTTATTTCTCTGCTTTTATTATTATTATTATTATAAAAAATGTGAAACAGGCATATTTAATGCATTGCCTTAGTTTGGGGAAGTGGCTTGAAATATGCGGATGAAAATTGGTATGTAAGTGCTCTTAACAGTTTCTTCTCAGTGTTAAGCATTTATGGCAATTTTAAACAATGTCTGTGATGACAAGTGGATCAAATACAAAAGATGATTAAATAATCAAAGCAAACCAGAGAGAAACCATGGGTCAAGGTGAGGAACCAGCCCAGAAAAGGCAGACGTGCACCATTCTGTATGACAGTCACTCTAGCAGATATATATATGCTCAGAAATTATTCTCAAAACAACCACTGGTATTTGGGAGATGGGATGTAATAGAGTTTGGCGTATTCTTTGTTCTGTCATCTAATTAAATGCAGTCACTGACAGCCACACATTAGCACCAGACAATGAGGGTGCTAAATATAGAGACAAAATGTCAGCGTCATCTTCTGACTGTGGACTATGTGAACATTCCCCCCCTCCCCCTGGAACTGAACTAACCCATACCCAAGAATTTATTATTTTGAGCTGGAAGTGTATGTGATATATTTCGCTTGGTAGACTTTTCATTCCTGCAGCTCCCCTGGCTTAGTTGGCCATTCCCTTCTCTTCTCATGGTTTTCTGGACACAGTATATCTAGGTATCTGAAGCACCAGGAGCTCCTTCTCAGGACACCATCTTTGCTTTCTGGTACCTCTCTGGCTCCCTTTGAAGACATGCACTGTGGCAGAAGTATTGCTGGAGTCCTTTCCTAGGGTACATTTACTTGTAAGCAAGCAAGCAAGTCTCCTAGTAGAAGGAATTATTGGAAGCCTCAATTTAAGAGAAAAGGACCTCTAGCAGTTCTCCCACAAACTATTGTGCAAGTCTATAGTTTCTTCAGAATTACTGAATCTGACTTGATACTTCTCTGCTGTAGCTCATGCCTCTGCCCTTCCCATCAAAGCTGTCTAGCTATCATGAGACAGCTTGATTGCAGCTTTGGGAGGTAGAATTCATTAGGACTGCAAGGGGTACCCTTGTCCAGTGCATCTGTGAATTTTTGGATCCCAGTTTTACACCGCAGTGGGCTGTTGTGGAGGAGACCATGTCAAGCAAACCCCTGTTGCAATAATGTAATCCTCAGCTCAGCTGTAGGTTAAGCTGCCTGTGGTTTTTCCAAGTACTGAGTTTTGGAAAGCAAAGAGATGGCCTTTAAATATAAGCATAATAAGTAGAGTGCATGAATCTTTTTCTTTCTTTCTTTCTTTCTTTCTTTCTTTCTTTCTTTCTTTCTGACTGCAGGGTTCGGATTACTTGCTTAAAGGGGTCTTCCTTGCAACTTGGGAGTTTCTTTTGAGGGGTGGGCGGGGGGGGAGGTGGAGTTTGCATGAAACAATCAAATCCATGTGTGTTTGGAGAGTTTGCATGCTTACAATAACAAATGCCAAAATAAAAGCTTTGCAGGAGGCTTTAATGTGGGGAGAAATGTGAGGGGGAAGGAGCCCACAGCATGAAACAGAGTTGCATATTGTATCAGGCAAAGAGCCCAGATGATAAATTTCCCACAATTAACACTTGGGAATAGCTTGATTTTTATAGGGAAAACATATTGTTCATACCAATCTGGTTTCTTTACAGATGCCCTGGTAGTATTTTTCCAACAGTGCTGTTCAGAGGTGTACTTGTCTGTGGCAATTTGGTTGCCAAGTGGGTTAAATGTCACTAATAGCCTCCGGTCAGGTCTTACTTAGTTAAGAAATTGCACATTTCCCTCCCTCCTCTCCTGTCACAGTGGAGATTCCAGGTCAGAGTCATCCTCATTAAAGAACCTGGAGCCCAACTAAAGACAAATTCGATACACTGCTCCAGAAGGAACTAGTGGAAGAGCAGTAGACTGAGTCTACTGATGGGGTGGGGAGGCATGTATCATATTCAGAAGACTTTGAGTGTAATAATAATAATAATAATAATAATAATAATAATAATAATAATAATTTATTATTTATACCCCGCCCATCTGGCTGGGTTTCCTCAGCCACTCTGGGTGGCTTCCAACAAAATATGTCATGGAAACTGAAAGATGGAACGATGCCATTAAAGGATTATTATTTTCTAGATTCATTTCAATCGGGGTTTAGGCCTGGTTTTGGCACAGAAACTTATTTGGTTGCCCTGTATTATGACCTCTGTCAGAAGAGAGACCAGGGAAATGTGTCCCTGTTAATTCTCCACAACCTCTCTGCAGTTTTCAATACCACCAACCGTGGTATCCTTCTGGTGTGGCTGTGTTAGGGGGTCAGTGGCGTAGCGTGGGTTGTCAGCACCCGGGGCAAGGAAAGTAATTTGCACACCCTAACCCGTGGATTTGCGCCCCCTAACCCATGGATTTGCGCCCCCTAACCCTAACCCCCAGATGTTGCGCCCGGTGCGGCCGCCCCCCCCCCTGCACGCTACGCCACTGCAGGGGGTGGCGCTTTGTGATCGTCCTACTTGGATGTTTGTTTCCAGAGGCAGATGCCTGGGGAGGGCTCTTCGGCCCCATGGAGCCTTCAATGTGGATTTCCTCAGGTTTCAGTTTTATCCCCCATGCTGTTTAACATCTACACGAAACCACTGAGTGTGGTTATTCAGAGTTCTGGAGTACCTTGCCAGCAATATGCTACTGACACACAGCTCTGCTTCTCCTTTACATCTGCAGGGGTGGCAGTGAATGTGCTGGGCCATTGTCTTGCCTTGGTAATGGACTGGATGAGAGCCAATAAACTGAAGCTCAGTTCAGATAAGACTGACTCACTGTTAGTGGGCAGTTCCCTAGACTGGATGGATGGGAGGTTGCCTGCTCTTGATGGGGTTATACTCTCTCTGAAGGAGTGGGTACATAATTTGGGGATACTTCTGCATCCTTTGCTGTTGCTTGAGGCTCAGGTGACCTCAGTGGCATGGAGTGGCCTTTTCTGTGGTGGCTGCCCATTTGTGGAATTCTCTCCCCAGGGAGACTCGCCTGGCACTTTTCATTGCATATCTTTGGGTTCTTGGTAAAAATGTTTCTCTGTAACCAGGCCTTTGGCTGATTAACATTCTATGGCCTGCTAAATGTGTTTGTGTGTGTGTGTGGGGGGGGGGGTTAATGGCTTTTTAAAATGTGTGAATGCACGTGCACTGTCTGGGTTTTTCCAACCTTGCAAATAGCCATTCGTCTGTGATGTGTTGTTTTCAGGCAGGTTAGAATTGCCCTCAGAAATATTTGGGCCCCAGCCACTTTTATAGACTAGGGAAAGTGTTGTGAACACCACATGCATGCCACAACTCCCCCCCCCCCCACTACAATTAGACTTGGAAAAAGTCTGTTGATACCACATTAGAGACTCATGAGTTAAGACCTACTCTTGACTCTGAGGAACGTGGTTGTCCTAAGGAAGGCCAACTAAGTGAATGAGAGTTGTAATATAGATTGATGTAGCTCTGGAAGAACCTCCAAAACCATCAATAAGAGGGTAGTTTGCTTTTACTGGCTTTGCATCAGTGCTCTAAACTGCATGAACTGCTTTTCCACTGGCACTGCAGATAGCATAAGCAACAACTAAATAATGAGGGAATTGTGATTTGCAGAGTTGGATTTTGCAACAAGCAATAAAAGAAGACTGCAGTTTGGTCAGGTTTGAATAATAGTCCTTAGGCTCCGGGATTTCGGTGAGCGTGAGTCAGCGGATGGTGCTCCTCTTGGCCTTCCCTTTAGCTTTTGTCTTTTGGCGTTCTTGACAGTAAGGAGGCTCCTTCCTCGTCTCTCCCTTTTCCTGGAAAGGGGAAGGAAAAAACCCAGCTCACAGCCTTCGGAACACAACCCTGTGTTTTAAACGTGGTCTGCATTTTTGAGGTTGATCTCTGGAGTTGTTTTTCCCTTCCAGTCATAGGGCTTATGGTGCCTAAGAGGCTGGAAGAAAAAGCAAACATTTGCGCAAAGCTCCAGAACGCAGTTGGAATGCATCTAGTGACCTTTTAAGGCTTGAAAGGTGACTCACCTGAATTTCTGGGGGGCAAGTCTTACTTATCTAAAAGCAACTCCTACTCCACCTACTCACAGGTGAATGACGACTCAAGTCGTAAGCCTGATCTGTTACCAAGAAGAGATGCCAAATTGTACTAGAGGGCATCTGATGCTGTTCGTCTGTTTAAGGAAATGATACCTGAGATTTACTGTTGCTCTGAATGCTTACTATAAATCCCATGGTTATGGGACTATCAGAAAAAGAGATCACATGGTTTGCAGCTGTTGCTTCCCATGAGGAGAAATACTTCCTTAATTCAAAGTCCCAGAGAAGTACATGGGATATCTCCTAAATAATGGCATGAGGGTTGAAGCTGCCTAAAATTATTTATAAATATTATCAGATTGCCACTACCATTACCTTCAATCTGAATATTAAATCCATCTACTCAGTGCTATTTTTATAGAAAAAAGAGGAGCTAGAATGCCTAATTATTACTATTTATTGTTATTATTATTATATAGACTAGCAGTTCATCATGTCTGGCCCAAGAGATGTTGCCACCCCCAAAACAGACCCTTCCTCAGCATTAGAGGGTTCAGGCAAAGAGAGGGAAGCAGGCTTCCCTTTGCACATCTTCCCTTCCAACATGTGGAGAGTAGCAGTGCCAGGTGACAGGGATACAACAGGAGAGCTGGAGCCAGCCAGCATGGTACCCCGTTCTCACCTCGTGTGATTACGAAGAAGGGCTTTAACTTCTGAATAGGGCTACTGAAATCTCTGTGAAATGAATCCCCATGTTAAAGGCATGGCTTTGAGCAGACTTGTTCTCCTTGAGGTATCATACTGAGGAAACATGCTGCATTCCGAAGCAAGCCTGGAGGTTAAGGTTTTTGAACTGGAAAGGAAAAAGTGTTTCTCCTAAATTAATAACACTAACCACAATTTCCTCAATGGCATGGAGGGCATGATGATTGCATAGGTTGGCTCCAGGCCTTTCTGGCCAAGTTAAGTGTATCTGCATGAGCTCACTTCAGTTTTTAAGGCCAAGGCAACTCCTTAAACAAGATTCTGGGTTGTTTCCAACTAGGGTAATTACTCTTTCTTTTCACTTATTGCTGTTGATGTGCTGAGGTCTCCTCCTGGAAGGTACTGAAAACGTTCCCTGTTAGTAAGGAGGCTGTTTAGATGCTATCTGTCCTTCGGGTGGGAGTTGCTTTTCTGCATTCTCCTACTAAGGACAGTTGCGCAGAACTGGACATCCAACTTTCCATTCTGCCAATTCTTCTGCCTGAGGTTACAGGAACTAAATAACACCCTAATTGCCTCCATTACATGTTAATGGTGCTTGGATTTGCAGCCCAGGGTTCCTTGCCACAAACCTGCTTTTGACAAACAAGCATAAAATCCAGATTCTAAGCATTCAAGTAAAACTTAACATCCCAACTTTTCTCTGATCATCCTTCTAGTATGTGGCTTTTGGTCACGCTCCTTTCCTTGAGTCAGAGTATCACCAAGCCAGATCAATGATATTTTTCTAAATAAATAAATAAAGGAAAAAACAAAGAAGCCTGTATTTCAAAGTGGAAATTACTCCCCCCCACACACACACTTCTTGTATTTTATGGCTATCTGCTTTCATTAATTTTTCAGTTGTGGTTTATTTTGGACAAATCCCTCCACCAAAATTGTCACATGAGGGCTTGACTACTATGAAAATAAAGCAGTCTCTCTTCTATTTTCAAAAAAGAGTCTGAAAATCCCTGCCATAATCTAGATGGTTCTACAGTATACTGAATTTATTCTGGATGTGTCAGTGCAAGCTTATTTTGCTCAGTATAATGATGATAAAAGCAAACAACATTTAATCCCTGCCTTCTAAGGAATGTGATTACTAGATTTAACTGTTATAAGCAGCTGTATGTGAGAAATAGGATTGGGCTAAGTGGAGTGCGTTATAACTTGCTCTCTGTGCAAACTCTGGTTATTGTTACAGTATTTCATTAAGTTTATTCACTGAATGAGGCAGATTGCCAATTACCTTTGCAATAGTGAACTGAAATACAAAACATCTGAAGGTACGGTATCATTCTGTACATGCCTACTCAAGAGTTCAGTAGGACTTACTCCCAAGCAAATGTGCATTGGGCTGCAGCCTGAACATTCCTCTAGAGCAGCCTTTCCCAAGCTGGTGACCTCCATTTGTTGTGGAACTCAAGTTCCCATCCGCCCCAGCCAGCATGGCCAATGGTCAGAGATGATGGGAACTGTAATCCCACAACATCTGGAGACCACCACATTGGGGAAGGCTCCTCTAGAATATGGTACTGCTGCAAAATTTAACAAAAATAGAGAAAAGCCCAGTTTGTTAGGTGTGTAATTGTATGCAAGCAGATGTAACAGTTGTGCCGAGTGAGATATAGCCGTATATCAAATGTTAGAACCTGCTGGCAATGTTAAAACACAAACAAAAGCGGCGTTAGAATCTAGTCCTCCTGGTTTCACCAAGAGAAAAATGAAAGTTGTTCTCTTTTAAAGTGCAAGTTTTTATGCCACTATTGGGAACGATTTAATGTCTTTGTCCAGCCTGCTGTCCATTCTGATCCATCTTGTAGGATCCTTCAAACAAGAGTGGTGTGGTGCCTCCCCTTATAGGGTGAGCTCTGGTCCCCAGACCACCCACCTTAATTCCTCCAGTGAAACACATGCAACCTCTAGACCCTCTGCTGTCTCTCCCATCCCCCAGGAGTCCTGAGTCCTATATGTTACTTTTGTTTTTCAAGCACGTGTCATGTACGTATATAGGCTTCAGATGCCTTTTTAAAACTTCAAAACTGCTTTGACAATTGAGGGGGGCTCAAGGTCTAGCCAAGCTGTGCAGCATTAGGCTGGCTTCCACTGAAAAGCCAAAGAACAGGTTCTCCTCCATCCTGAGAGTGAAGGTTGCATGCCTGCCTAGAATGCGGCGAGGGTGGTTCTGCAGCATATACACCACCCAAATTATGAACATCTGACTGTGCATGGTTTCTGTTGGGAAAGGAGATCCAAATTGCATTTGGCATTACATGTCTCTTTCATCAAAGCAAAGTCTTGCTGCAGCATAAAGATCCTTGCCATTTTCCTCCCACACTAAAGGGAGGTTTTATAGAGGTGACCTATCTCCATGGGCGTAGCCAGGATTTTTGTTGTGGGGGGCAGAAGCAACGTAATTGGTCAGTTAGTTAAGTATTTCTGTTGTTTTACTTGATCTAGAGGGGCAGCTGCCCCCTTGCTACCCCTTGACTATGCCCATGCCTATCTCGATGGTGAGATCTGGATCCAAGAGGATCTCTGTCTAGAAAGGGCTGCCCATTTTGCTATGACTGAGGAACTCAATATGAGCTCGCAAGTTTTATTCTATAATAAGGATTCTATGATCCTCTTGGTTCTTGTCACAGATTCATTGAAAAACCACCTGTTCATAATAAAAAATAATTTTAAAAATCAGTTACAAATCCTTCTAGATATTTATTTAGTGTAGGGTTAGCCAAAAGAGGGGCAGGGGTACCTTTACCGTTACCTTTTACCTAGCCAAAAGAGACATAGGTCACTACTAGTAAGCCAAAGTAAAAGAACAGAGATGGATAGTCCTAAAACAGGGTGCTGGATTTCAGACTCATTTCTCTGAACTGGCTTGTTTTGTTATGCAATTTTGAGCACAATTACAATCAAACCCACCCATGATTATAAAAGAGTTTTTGCTCAATCTCAGCTATATAAAGAACAATGAATC
This sequence comes from Podarcis vaucheri, assembly GCF_965113315.1. NCBI lineage: Eukaryota > Metazoa > Chordata > Lepidosauria > Squamata > Lacertidae > Podarcis > Podarcis vaucheri. The sequence continues at coordinate 56,174,429 of NC_138760.1, read as the reverse complement.
TGGCCCCTGTGATTAACAGCCTTTGCTTGGGAGTGACTAAGATAATCACTTAGGAAAAATACAAGGGCTGGCCCAAGTTTTCAAGGTTGTTCATAATACTCATGCACACAGATGATTCAGGGCAACTGTCACAATCAACTAAAAGAAAAAAAGAGAGGTGTCTCTGGCTTACGTTAGCAGCCCCATGATGGGTTTCAGATCCCTGCCTTTTGGAGAAGTGATGAGGAGTTTGGTACAGTGAATCAAGCCTTTGGATCAAGTCCTTAAAGAGGCATGTAAACTGATGCCGAGAAGCAAGCTGCTCTCTGCTAGCTGGCAAGCTCATGGCTGAGATGGGGGTTTAGTCGAGGTCCAGGGCCAAATATACATTTTGCAAATGAAAAGAAAGTATAATTTGGTGGGGTTTTTGTTTTTTTTTAATGCCACTGCTGGACCAGATGTTGTGGGTGACAGGGTTTCCATATGATTTCATGTGTACTGCAGTAAGGAATAGGAAGATTTTGGAAGCGCCCAAGTATAGAGGACATAGCTCAGTGATAAAGAAAGCCTTGAAATGATCTACCCTGACTGGGATGTTTTATTTCTCCTGCTAGTCAGTGCAGCAATGATATGATTCAGTATATGGCAGTTTCATATGAGAAAGGAAGACACATTGCCACCTTCTAGATGAATCACAGGACAAAACACCTTTGCTCTTTCAAATCATCATCGTCCTAGAAGTATTAAATATATTTTCATGACTTCATAGTGTTAGCCATACATGGGATGGGATGGGGAAGGCTATAAATCAACTAAGAGAGTAATGTTATACGTACTCACAAGAACGTCACCGGTGTTGCAAGCAAGGAGTTTGCTGTTGCACTCAGGTCTTGCTTGCGGTGGAGGCATCTGAGACCAGGATGCTGGGCTAGATGCGTCATGGGCCTGATCCAGTAGGCTCCTCTTGTGTGCTAATGGTCAAGCAACCGGCTCACTGCCTTGCAGGTGGGTAGGGAGGCTGTGAGTATGTATTACATACCTTTCCCCTCCTCTCCAGCCTCTGAATTAGGACTGCTCTCTGCCCCAGCCTCTTCCTGTTCACTAAACCTTGTTGCCTCTTTGGTTCTAACACTCCCTTCCTCCAGTGTGCTCCCTCTTCTTCCTCTGACCTCTCCTTGGTGTCCTACCACCAATCCCCTGGCTCTGAACCTTCTTCCCCTAGGGGTTCCCTTGGGGGTTACCCAGCTGGTGCCTCCCACCACTCCTCTACAACCAGCCAGCCCTTGTGACAGTCAGTAGGAAGGACTCTTCCCATTGTGGTGCCCAGTTTGTGAAACCACCTCCCCTCCAACATATGCAGGAACTGACTGATAAGTTTCTGACGCAGGCTAAAGGCCTTTCTATTCATCCAGGCATTTGCTAATTCCAATGCTGAGCATTGAGTAGAATGGGTTGGTTTTGCTGTCATTGTTTCCTCCACCCCCCATTTTCTGTATTTTAATGTGCTGATCTTTTGCTGTGAACCTCCCTGGAATCACTGCTAAGGGAGCGATATATAAATGTTTTAAACAAGTAACCAAATAAAATAATGCGCCTCTACTGAAGAGGGTACTAAAAGCAGGACCTGTGCAACAGTCTTAAAGCATTAATATGGAAAGTGGCATCAGGGTCCCATGTGATTTAGGCTTTATAAGACCTGGTATGAAAAATGCCTGAGGTGTGTAGCATAGTCTAGATTAGAAAATGTCAAAACTGTTAAGTAAAATGATGGCATTGTTCTCACAGGCACATGTTCCTGTGTTGTTTCCTACTATCCTGAAAGAAGTCAAAAAAATTGTCCTGGAAGCAGGATAAGGAGCCTCACTCAGGAGACAGGGAGGCCAAAGTGGATTCCCATTTTCTAACCACCATGAGCAGAAACAGCTTAATCCTATGGGTGACAGTGAGTGGCAGAAAGTCTAAAACTCCAGCAAGTACTGCCATGAATAGTCTGTCTTGCAGACAGAGGCAAATCCCATCTGGTCTCACAGAGCAGACGAGCCATTCCGTTTGTGTCTGTGACCCTGTAATGTTTTCCTTCAGCTCTTGTTGAGCCAGCCAGCAGAGGGTGTCACAGCTAATTAAGAAATCATGCTTCCAGAGCTGCGGAGAACTAATTGGTGATGTAAGAAAACAAATAGAGCAGAGTATTTTCACTGGTTATCATAAGGGCAGGAAGCAAGAGGATCCTGCACGTTTCCAGATTACAGAAAACAAATCTGACAAGAGAAGAGGGGGAAGCATTTCATTTCTAAGCTCTGTTTTTAAAAGTCTGTTAAAATGCTATAAAAATAGAACTCCATTAATATACAGTAATGGAGAAGTGAAATGGCTTTATTTGTTTCTTCAGCCTTGAATCTTTTGCGGGGGGGGGGGAATTATGTATGTAGGAGACTATGCTAGACATCTTAATTTAGATAATGGGGGTGGTGGGAGTGGTAATGGAGGAGGATGTTGAGGCTTTTAGCTTTGCTTGTGCAGAGCTTCTGAGCTCCCCTGGGGAAATGGTTTGTGTGTTTGTGTATGTATGCTTAAGCCTGTCAGCCTGTTACCTGCCGTGTACCATTTCAAAGACCATTCAGTAAGACCACTGCATGATTCCAGTCTCTTCCACTAGTTTTCTCCTTACCTCAAAGCTTCTGACAGCAAACAAACCCTGGAGTTGGTCAGATAAAAGGCTGCAATTCATATCCCTGCTTCCCAACTCTGTGTGGCTGCTACCACACCTCACTGAAAAATATCTAGCTGGAGTCCAGGCTTTACCAAACAATTACCAAATTGTTTTATGGGGAGAAGAAGGATTGAGGGCCCCTAGACTCTTCCTGTGGGTCCTATTGGAGGGTGTGTTTAATTTGGGTATGGGAGGCCTTGCTCCAAACCAAAGTACTGTAGATGAAGTGGTGAGGGAGGAAGAATTGGATTAGAACAACTGTTACAGGGGAAGGCAGGCTTAACACTCCCCCATTCTGTTTTCCCTAGCTAAATTCCTGGGCCCAATTGATGTTTGTTAAATATAGTTTTCCAAGCAGGACAAATAATTACTTCAGGGAGTGATTAAGATGTGGAAAACAGCATATACAGAAAAGTGTAAATCTTCCCCTTCCTCACCCAGTGATGCAGCCCAATTTCTACCCTTGAAATGCTTTTTATAAAAAGTAAACCATCACCACCTTAATGTCTGCCGTTGATTTTCCTGCTTAAAATGATGAACAGTCCAAATAATTCCCATGAGAAAATTATGGGCATAAAAAAACAACACTGAGAACATAAACAGAAAGCACTTTTCTGGGACCACTTTGTCTGGATTTGGCTCTCTCCTCTGCAACCAGTGATATGATATTGTTATGGTTTGGGGGCTTCAGTCTGGAGGATACCTCGCTTCCTTCCAGTTCTTGTAATCCTGTATCTGTGAGGCTATAATGTGTAAGAGAAAACTTGGTGAACAAGTCAGACTAGACCCCTTTGTTAAGGTAATGACTTTAGCTGGCCAGTTAAATGTTCATCAGCATCTCGAAAAATGAGCTAGGCAATAGTGCTCTTCCACACTCCCCTAGGAGAGCAATAGCCAGAGTGGTTGTGTGAGAGAGCTGGATGCTGATGCTGAAAGCTGGAGGACACAGGGGCATGTCTTGCTCTGTGCTACACTTTGGGAGCTCCCTTGGAAACCTAAAAGGGAAGCAGGATCTATTGGGTTGTTAATGCGGTGAGCCTACCCAGATTGTAAAGGTAAAGGTAAAGGTACCCCTGCCCGTATGGGCCAGTCGTGTCCGACTCTAGGGTTGCGTGCTCATCTCACTTAAGAGGCCGGGAGCCGGCGCTGTCCGAAGACACTTCTGGGTCACGTGGCCAGCGTGATGAAGCTGCAGCTGGCGAGCCAGCACTAGCGCCGCACACAGAAACGCCGTTACCTTCCTGCTATAAAGCGGTACCTATTTATCTACTTGCACTTAAGGGTGCTTTCGAACTGCTAGGTGGGCAGGAGCTGGGACCGAACGACGGGAGCTCACCCCGCCGCGGGGATTCGAACCGCCGACCTTACGATCAGCAAGTCCTAGGCACTGAGGTTTTACCCACAGTGCCACCCAGATTGTATATGTGTGTAAATAAGACCATATATCCTAAAGATCTCACAGTCTCTATTGACCTTCATTCCAAGGAAACAGAACCCCTGGGTCAGCACACAACCTCTGGAGTCCCTCACCACTTAGAGACTGGGGTGGCGCGTAACAATATCATAAACCATTTTTTCACATTTAGGTTGCAATCCTAAACACACTTGCTAGTAAACATGCATAGGGTTGCTCCACATAAGTTTGAACTGCTATGGCAGTACCAGAGCATGTGTGGAGTGCTTTACACCCATTGTGCTCAACATGTTTTATCCCAAAGTCCATAGATGCTATGTTCCAGGCACACCCTGAGCAATCTGTGTCAGTTGGAGTACTGACATGTCAGTTGTAGCAATCTATCCTAAGGCTGGGACTGAGCAGCAAGCCATGTGCCTATTCAGTGGTACAGATGGAGCCACAGTGCACATAACCTGATCAATTCGGCTATTTCTAGCTCCTGATATGGGAGTGGGAGTGCAGAGGCTGCATCTGTTGGGATGTGACCAGAATTCAGCCGGGAAGGGGTTTCTTCAGGGCACATATTGAACCCACCCCCAGCTTGTACACATTCTGATGTAATATAAATCCAGTCCCTGAACTTGTAGCCTTTCCATCCCAGGCAGATGTGCCAGTAGTTTTTCTCCCCAGTTTTCATGCATGCCAGCTAAGAAACTGTTAATCCACATCATCTTGCCACTATGCAAAGGCAGTGGAGTTCCAAATGGAACTTTGTGAAATGACAATGCATTGCTGTGGTTGGGATATAATTTTAATTTGTGGCCCCTTGTGAGCTTGCATTCATTCATTCATTCATTCATTCACAGCTACTGCAGAGAGTGGAGCTTAGCTGAGGGATGTCAAGGCAGAAATGCTGCATAAGCTCTGCTGGGCATAGTGGGCAAGGCTGGAAGCTCTGCCCCTTGGTGTAGTTCAGCCTTCACCAACGTGGTACCTTCTGAATATTTTGGACTACAACTTCCACAAGCTCCAGCCAGCATAGAGGGCCTATCTGGAAAGCACCAGGCTAGATAATTTAGTATTCAAACTACATTATGAAAAAATACCTGCTGATAATGTGGCAATTTTGTATGCCGTAAAACCACACTGCCTTTTATATTTTATATTTGTATCCCAGGTGCATGTGCAATCAGAATCCAATAACAACATTATTAACTGGGGAGAGGGAAGTATTTATTAAACATTAAGAGTAGTTGCTGAACTGTTGACCATTCATAAATACCTCCTTTTGGGGGAAGATTGTGGTGGGGAAAAGCTAGAACTCGTGGACATCTAATGAAGCTGAATATTAGATGATTCAGGACACAGAAAAGGAAGTACTTCTTTATGTAGCGCTTAGTTAATCTGTGGAACTCCTTCCCACAGGAGGCAGTGATGATGGCAACCAACTTGGATAGCCTTTAAAAGAGGATTAGACAAATTCATGGAAAAGATGGCTGTGCTGTCCCTCCACAGTTGAAGACAGCAGTGCTTCTGAATCCTTTCTACCAGTTTTCCCCAGGATTTTAAAATTGCCGCTATTAATATAGATCGCAAGATGGAGATCTGTACTGAGGTATAGGCCTCTTTGCCTGTCTATGTAGTAGCTGGTTTAAGCTTAGATTGTGTTGCAGTAAATTAGGTCTAAATTCCAAATAAAGTTCACTTGTTCAGTCATGCAATTTTGCTTCAGCCCGTGTAATCTTATGTAGCTTCTTGTAAAAAGTTCATATATTGAGATCAGTATGAGTTTGGTCAGTCCTTTTTTTTCCTGGGGGTACGCAGGGGTACACATACCCCTAAACATTTTGTGAATCTTTGTACTTTTGTCCATTTACTATATTTATTTTCCCCAATTTGAACTATAAAATGGTGGTTTTCTTGAGTCAAAATGAGAGTACCCCTAAACATTTTTTTTAAAGAAAAAAGCACTGGGTTTGGTGACTGTACGCTTCTGCAGGCCATGGGAGAAGTACCAAGTGCAAGGCACAGAGTGAGTCCACCAGGCAAAGTGAGGCGGTTGCGTCAGGTGGTAGATGCTGGTGTGTGTGTGTGTCAATAGCAGCAGCCCCCATAATTCCCCCTGGGTGCTTCTTAAACATGGATAGGATTGAACCTCACAAGTAATTCCTCATGCAGAAAAGCAGCCAAACATGGAGCAAAGCATGCATAAGCTCATAGAATATGCCGAGGCTCATGGTAATACCCAGACCTGGCCCTGGCTTGGTTCTTTGTGCTTTGGGGCCTTATACCTTTGGGAAAAGCAGGCAGGCAGCACAGTCACATATATTACATTTGTTCTGTCTTCTGATCTGAAGCACTTATATAAAGCCAGTTCTGTTCAGGGATACTGTGTACCTTGAGACTGTGTGTGTTTGTGTGCGCGTACACACACATATGCACAAACACACAAACTATTTGCTGCTCCGCCTAATGTAGCAGAATGTCTTGGCTAGCCCAAAACAATATTAGTGCAGTATGATGCCCAGGTGTGGAACAACTCAGTTTGGGCGTTAAGTCACTCTTCCAGTATAGCCTGTTTAAACTGGACCACCAAATTCACTTCCAGATAGAAGTCACAAATGCAGGTTTAATTTCTGTTAAATTAGCTATATGCTAAATGGATTACTCCTGCATGAGTCGGCGAAAGTATCTGGTTGTCATGGGGAGTAGGAAACCAAAGTTAAGTGATTATGTAGCACAAATAATAATTGTTTGGATAAGAAAGTAATAAATGGCAAAACCTCCTGTTGTTATGTGTCAACATTAGCCTGGGATTTTTATTTACTTATTAAATCTTCCAAATTATTGCATCACTCCAAATGTATGTATCATTCTTTTTGCACATTTTCTTCTTCCCATCCCTCCTTCCCTGATTTTTTTTAATTCTCCCTTAATAGCTGCATTAAAACAGATCTACATTCATTTTCTAAGCCCCCCAAATCCATTCTCTAAATTCTTCGGTTGCTCATATCTCAAATCCTGCATGTAATTTTATATAAGAATGAAAATTTGATAAGTAGAACATTGGCCTGGGATTCTGTCCTGACCTCTGAAACTATGTGGTAATCACAGAAGCCTTGTCATCCAGTGCTTGACTAGCAATGAAAAGTAGAGGACTAGATAGGTGTGTGGCAGGGGAAGGAGTCTTAGAGTTTTCTCTTCTCATCATCAGCAACATATTTCTTACAAATAAGCATCAGCTCACAAGGTTTTTTCATGCATATGGAAGAGGGAGCAGTAATAAGAAGCAGAAAGAGAAAGCATAGAGACGCTGCTGCTTTAATTAGCTAGCGTGGCAGATGCATGACTGATCAGAAGTCCAAGAGCATAAGGTATCTTGCAGCCTCGGACACTGATAGCCACTGAGTGAGATCATCTGCAATAATTCTTTCCCAGAGTGAAGGTTAAGGAGTCCTCCACCCAGCTCCCAAAATAGATTTTCTGTTGAAAACCCAGCTAGTTACACTGTTTCAGTATCACACAGCCACTTCTTGCTATTATGAGATGAGAATTAGCGACTAGTTGGATCATCTTATCTGGGTACTTTGGGGTCCCCAGAGGGAATCTGATGTGACTATGAACTGGGATTTTGTTTTGTTTTTTGCTAATTGTCGAAATGTAAGCCTTAGCCCACCCCTCTCCACTCAGTGGACTGTGCTAACAGGATATCCAAAGGAGTGAGTTTTTTATAAGGCAAGTTACCTTGTTTATAGCTGCAGAAGTAGAATATAAAGTACAGTGGTATCTCAGGTTAAGAACTTAATTCGTTCTGGAGGTCCGTTCTTAACCTGAAACTATTCTTAAGCTGATGTACCACTTTAGCTAATGGGGCCTCCCGCTGCCGCCACCACGTGATTTCTGTTCTCATCCTGAAGCAAAGTTCTTAACCCGAGGTACTATTTCTGGGTTAGTGGAGTCTGTAACCTGAAGCGCCTGTAACCCGAGGTACCACTGTAAAAGCCACCTTGGAGGCATTGGTCCTGCCTTTTTTATGCCTCTGAACAGGTGATTTGTTAACTTTATTGGCAGGCGATGAAAGATGGGGACATAGTTCCCATGGGTGTGAACTACTGGCACAACAATGTGCTGATGCTTTTATTTTTATTTTTTTAAAAAATAATAAATCTGTGGCTGGCTTGTGGTTTCAAGGAGTGAAGGCTGAAGGTGGAACTCTATTACCAGCTTGTTTTCCAGACATCAGACAAGCTGGATGGTGGGACCTGCCTTTCCTGACCAGATTCTTTAACACTAGAGAAGCATATTTTTTGCCATACCTTTTCAAATAATTAATATACTTTATGTAGCAATAAAAGTTCTGAGCTGTTGCCTTAGTACAATCTCTTTAGTAAAGGGTGGCAATTCCAAGGTCGTTATAGTGGTGGCATAAGCATTGACTGTATTTGGGAATCGGTGGCATGCTTTTGAAAAAGAAACCCTTGAAGTGAGCTCACACACTCTGGTGGACTTTTGTTCCTCAGTGGAGGGAGCAAGTGTGTGAGTGTCATGGAAGTCTTAGAGGACCAGTCAGGAAGCTAGACAATAACTTTATATTCTGTCTTCACCAAAAACAGCAATGGGAAATTCCTGATTTCACCCAGATACAACTAAGCCCAGTGCCATCTAGTGACTTGTCTATATAATTATCCTATCCACCATGTATGTACATTAGCACTTTGTGAGCCAGAACCTCTTTATGTAGGTGCCTGTGCTGGGAGACCTGATTTATGCAACCCTTTCTAGCCCACACAATGCCTTGGAAGCGGTGGAGAGGATCATTCACCACAGAATAATGATGGAATGAAATGACCCGTTCCTTTGTACATCCTAACTTTGCCACACAGGTGGCCCAGAACAATCTGTTCAGTTGTCATGTACTTGTACTTGAGGGAACTAAAGGACAAACGTAATTCTCTGCCACATGCTACAAGCAATCGTGGTAATGCATGCAATAAGCTAGTCTTAAAAATTAATCTTGCTGCACGAAGCACTATATTTGGGAAAGACTTTTCAGCAGTCTCCACATGGGAACTGTAATATTTAGATCTGTGCTAAGGCTGCCAAGTAATGGGAACAGGAAGTTGCAATTTTTACTGAATAATTCCCGCTTCTAGGTATTCAGTACTGTATAGACTTTCTGAAAAGGGGAGAAAGTGTCATTTCATTGATAATTTCCATGTTTAAATAGTTGGTTACACAAACAACCAAAAACCTTATTTGCCAAATATGAAGTTAACTGAAGAGGGCCTTAAATTTTTCATTAACTATGAGACAGAATTCCTAAGGACCTTCTCAGATGATGAGAATTTAGTAGTACAATAAACACGTAGTTTATATACATTCGTTGCCCACAGTCTACACATCTCCCTATGAGGTTCCTCTGCTTTTGTCACAGGGTTATGAGGGTTGTATTTTGTGCCTGGAAAAACATGATTCTTTCCTAAAAAGGTAAAGGTAAAGGGACCCCTGACCATTAGGTCTAGTCGTGACCGACTCTGGGGTTGCGGCGCTCATCTCGCTCATTTGTTGTGATTGCTGACTGGAATGCAACTGCGTGTGCCACAGACACCTATTGGAGATTTTCTTTGATGTGAATGGTGACAAGTGTTTTTATTACTAAAGAGGAAAAACAACACAACTGAGTTAACTTAAAAATTGGTAAATGCATGTGTCAGAGCTGCTACCAGGTCCCAGCTCACATAGGACCACGCCACACAGCGTCCACTTTAAAAGAGTCTTTATTGAGTTACAGGTTTCATTTCCGAACTGCAGCGTGCAGCTCTACACCTTCTGCCCTAGGTCGGCGAAGACCCATCTGAGTCCCCGCCTCTTGCACACCAGCTTAATACCCTAGCCTTGCTCCACCTCCTTCGCCTCTCCCTACGTCTCTGGGTCCTTCTGCCCCCCTGGGACTCCTCCCTTCTACTCTCCTCTGACGCTGACCCCCCTGATCCTTCCGCTTCCTTTCGGCGGGCTTTGGGACCTGGCTCACTCTCCGGGCTGCTTACTGCTCCAGCTTCCGCTGCATTTGAACTTGGCGCGCGCGCCCAACTCTCTACTTTCCTCTTGACCGTTGCCTCGCTCTCTGAGGAGGGCGTGACCACCCCTGACTCGTGCCCTCCCTCCTGCTGACGGCCTCCGGAATCCGATGCCTGGCTGCCTTCCTCCCTGCTGCTCTCAGTCTTGAGCGTGGGTCCCGACTTCCAGCTGCTGCTCTCTGAATCTCCTCTGTTCCCTTCCTCCTGGGGTGTCCCCCCGGATCCCCCCCTTGCTCTGCTCACTGGGGCTCCCTTTTGGGAGTCCTCTGACTCACTGCTTAGGCTTGGAGATCTCGGTTCGTCATCATCACTCATTCTCCCTTCGGCTTCCTCCCCCTCGCTCTCTGTTTCCACCCTTCTCTGCGTCTCTGCTTCTGAACCCCTGACATCCATCCCCCCCTCGAAGCCCCCCCTTCCCCCCTCCCCGCTGTCAGGTGTGGGTGCTGGGCGCTCCATCATCATGGGAGGGAATGCTGGATACAGGTCGCTCCCCGTGGGTGGCCGCCAACTGAAGACCTCCGAGTCTTCCCCCTCGCGGTCGTCGACGTTGACTTGTTGCTCTTCCATCTCTGTACCGCCGTGCTCGAACCCGAGGTCCTCCCCGAACACGTCCATGTCAGTCTCTGCGTCGGTCGCTCGACCTGGCATCTCCAGCCACTTCCTGCGCCATTGCTCCTCTGGTCGATCGTCCCACCAATACGAGTTGCCTGATGCCGAACCTGCCGGTGAACCTTCTGGGGAACGGGTGCTCCGTGCGGGTTCCCCTTCTGAGTCGAATCCATGGAACGTGCTGGAAGAAAGTGTGGGTGTGAACAACCAGTCGTCGAAGAAGCTCGCTGGCATGGGTTTGTGTGGGAAGAGGGCATGAAACTCGTCCTTGAGCAGGGGTTCCTCCAAAGCGTAGTCTGGTACCCAGCTATTGGCGCTGGCCCGGGTGCCCTCTCTGGCTAAGAGGTATTCGACTCCCTCTTCCCCCCATCTGGAGTCCAAAATCTCCGTGACCTCGTTGATGTGGTCCTGGTGCTTCACCTCCCGCGTCTCCGTCCGTTCCCGGAGCGGACTTGGCGCCGTCCCTGGCTCCTGGAACCTGTGAGGTGCCTTGTAGGGAGTGAGCACCGACCTGTGGAACACCGGATGCATTCTGGAACCCTCCGGCAGCGCCAGTCGGAAGGCTACCGGGTTGATCTGCGCTTCGACTTGGTACGGACCGATCTGCTTGTGCCCCAACTTCTTCTTGGCAAGTGACCTGGTCGGCACTGCGTGGGCTGCCAACCAGACCCAGTCTCCCACTTGGATCACTTCGCCAACCCGCCTGTGCTTGTCAGCTTGCACCTTGTAGGCGTGCTTAGCTAGCTCCAGCTGCCGTCTGAGTTGATCGTGGACCGCCTGCAGCTCTGACGCGAACGCGTCCGCCGTCTGTGGTTCTCCTTCCCCCACTCTCTCCAGTCCCGGGAAGGTTCTGGGATTCCTCCCATTGTTGGCAAAGAACGGCGTCACTCCTGTGGACACGTGCTTCGTGTTGTTGTAAGCGAACTCGGCTAGCGGCAGGTAATCCACCCACGTCGCAGGCTGTTGATTGGCATAGCATCTCAGGTACTGCTGCATGATGGCATTGACCCTCTCTGCTTGCCCGTTGGTCTGCGGGTGTCTCGCTGATGCCAGATTGACCTTGACATTTAGAAAACCCATCAGCTTCTGCCAGAAAGACGAGATGAACTGGCGTCCGCGGTCGGACAGGATAGACCGTGGCAGGCCATGCACTTTGAACACGTGATCTATGAACAGTTTGGCGGTTTGTTCCGCCGTGGCCACCTTCGCACACGGAATGAAATGTGCCATCTTGGTGAACAAGTCCACCACCACTAGCACAGCTGTCTTGCCTCTCGAGCTGGGTAAATCCGTCACAAAGTCCAGGGCCACCCTCTCCCACGGTTCAAACGGTGTTTGCAGCGGTTCTAACAGTCCTGCCGGTGGTCTGTGTACCGGCTTGGCCCTCTGGCAGGTGTCGCACCTCGCGACGTAGTCCGCGACCTCTCCTCTCAGCCTGGGCCACCAGAAGTCTCTCGCGACTAATTCCATCGTTTTCTCTGTGCCAAAGTGACCGGCCGTGGGTGCGTCGTGCAACTGTTGCAGTACCTTGGCGCGAAGGTCGTCTCCTGGTACATAGACAGCCCCTTTGCGTAGGAGCAAGCCGTCCCGCACCTGGAACTCGTCCGTGGTAGCCGTGCCTCTGAGCAGTTCCGCCATCTTGTCTTGCGCGAATGAGTCGTCCCGCAATGCACGTCGCACCGCATCCAGGTCTACTGTAGCTGAGGCACACGCCCACGCCGTCGGTGCGAAGATGTGCATGGCCGCCGCTGGCGTCACCTCTTCTAGGTATTGCGGTTTTCGGGACAGTGCATCCGCCATGATGTTGGTGTCGCCTGGGACGTACTCTATTCGGAAATTGAAGTCAGCAAAGAACTCCGCCCAACGTATCTGCCTCTGGTTCAGGAACTGAGCCGTGCGCCAGTGCTCCAGATTCTTGTGGTCCGTGCAGACCTGCACCGTGTGCTTGGCGCCGATTAGGAAGTGCCTCCACGCCTTGAAAGCTGCATGAATGGCCAGCAACTCCCTGTCCCAGATGGTGTAGTTCTGCTCCGACTTGCTGAGCTTTCTGGAGTAGAACGCTCCCGGCCGCCACACCCCCTGCGGGTCTCGCTGCAGCAGGACAGCTCCCACGGCCCTGTCTGACGCGTCTGTCTCTACCCTCAACGGTTTACTGGGGTCGATATGCAGCAGTTGCTTCTCCGATGCGAAGAGATGCTTGAGCGCTTGAAAGGACTGTTCCGCCTGCTCCGTCCAGATGAATTTCTTTTTTTTGGAGCTGAGCGTGTCCGTAATTGCTGCCGTCTGCATCGCGAACCCCTTGATAAACTTGCGATAGAAGTTGGCGAAGCCGACAAACCGCTGGACCTCCTTCCGGTTGCGCGGGCTCTTCCAATCCAATACCGCACGAACCTTGGTGCTGTCCATGGCTATCCCCTTGTCCGACAACTTGTATCCCAGGAAATCCACCTCCGTCGTGTCGAACTGGCACTTCTCCAGCTTGGCGTACAGTCTATGTTGTTGCAACCTGCTGAGCACCTCCCTCACGTCTCGGTCGTGAGCTTGCTGCGAGTCAGAGAAAATCAGGATGTCATCCAGGAAGCAGACGCATGTCTTGTAGAGGAGTCCCTCCAACACGTGATGCATAAAAGCTTGAAAACAGTGAGAGCCATTTTGTAATCCAAAGGGCATAACTCTGTATTCGTAGGTGCCCAGCGGTGTGAACATGGCCGTCTTCCACTCATCGCCCTCCCGCATGCGGATGAGATTGTACGCCCCTCGCAGGTCCAACTTGGTGAACACGCGTCCCTTGCGCACCGTCGCGAGGAGGTCGTCAATCCTGGGCATGGGGTAATCAGACGGTTTGGTCATCTGGTTCAAAAGGCGGTAGTCCACAACTAGTCTTTTTTGGGGCGTGTCTTTCTTTTTCACGAAGAAAACGGGACTGCCCCCCACTGCCTTGGACTCTCTGATGAAGCCACGCTCCAGATTATGCTCGATGAACTGTTTGAGTTCCTGCATTTCATCTTCAGACATGGAGTATAGCCGCCCCTTCGGCAGCGTCGCCCCCGGTAGGAGGTCAATCTTGCAGTCATATGGTCGGTGAGGGGGTAGCTTGTCCGCCTCCTTCTCGCAGAAGACCTCCAAAAAGCTCGCGTATTTGTGGGGGACCGCTTGCAACGTTCCCAACTGCAGTTGTGATTCCTCCTCCTCTCCCTCCCGTCGGGGCAGGATGCAGTGTTCTGCGCAATAAGAGGAGCCGAAGATCAGTTGTCTCTGGTACCAAGCCAGTGTCGGACTGTGCCTGTCCAGCCAACTCATGCCCAACACAATGGGCGTGTCCGACAGTTGGGTGACATTAAAACTGATGACTTCCCTGTGGTTGCCAAGGCGCATCACCATCGGTGGCGTCTGCTTCACCACCTGCCCCCCTAGCAACTCTCTGCCATCCACTGTGACGACTTGCAGGGACAGAGTGGCAGGCAATAGCTGTATAGCGTGCTGCTCCACAAAGCTCTGCGCTATAAAGTCTGCGTTGCTTCCAGAATCCACAGAAAGCGGCACTTCGATAGTGACGCCGTCGGGTAGCTGGAGAGATGCTGTGAGCTGCACTACTGGTTTGGGTGGGAGGGGATCCGTGGGTTGCAATATCGCTGGGGACTGCTTCACAGATGCGTCTGGCTGGGCCCCAGTGCCTCCGTCTCCAGCCAGACATCGTCGTTTCCCTGCTGTGGTTCTCCTTGCTGCGTTGCTGCAGTCACCATTGCTGAGGCTGCAGTGTGCTTGTGGAGCCTCCGGGGACACTCCTTCGCCAAATGGCCTGGATCCTCGCAGATGTAACACTTCCTGTTCCCTCTAGGAGGCTTCGCTTTCACTGCTGCCGGTGCTAGGGCTCTGGCTGCTGACTGAGCCCTTGCACCTCCAACCTCCATCGGTTCCCCTCCCCCTCCTGGCGGAGGTGTGGATTGCGCACGCGCTGCTTCCCTCGGAACGAAAGAGAAACTTCTCGCTGCTTCGCGCCCTCCACGTCCTTCATCTCTGCACCATGGACGTTCTTCCAGCCTCACCCCCACAGTCAGCGCCCTTTGGACCACCTCCTGCGTGCTTCGGGGCCTCTCCCCCCTTGCAATTTCATCCTTAACCGCAGAACTTAGACCCTCCCAGAAGAGGTCTCTGACAGGGGTCGAATCCCGATCCCATTCTAAAGCACTGACCAGCGCAAAAAATCGGGCGTGATACTGCCGGACGCTCGCCCTCCCTTGTTTTAGTCCATGAATCTCCCGTCTGGCAAGATCCACATCAATAGTAGACAAAAAACACGCATCCATCGCTTTGATAAAGGCATCTGCATTCTGAAGCGCCGGATCTTTATCCCTCCACAAATTGCGCAGCCAGGCTTTGGCATCCCCATGCAAATGGGACAATATGAACCCCACCTTCTCTTCCTCATCTCTAAAGTCTTTTGCCAGCAGTTGCAGTGCGCACATTACGTCTGCTCTAAAATTAGGGTACTGTTGCAAAGTCCCATCGAAGTGAGCCACAAGCCCTCCTGCTCTCCGTGCCAATCCCACGCCCTCCGGTCTGGGTCCCGGTTGCCCTTGCTTAACAAGCATTTCAAACCTGGCGTGTAGGTCTCTGTAGGCGGCTGTAGTCTCCTCCTCCCGTTTCTTGGAAGCCAATACCTCTGAGGACAACTGGGTCACTGCCTCTTGCAGCGCGGAGATCCTCTGTTCTTCCGTCATCTTGCTAACCTTTGTGAGCTTGCTTACAGACACCCCTCTTCCTCCCCTAGCGGCTTCTGCTCCCGCTGCGAGGTTTCAGGTTTCTGAAGCTTTGATGAGATGGGTCTTACTGTCAGAGCTGCTACCAGGTCCCAGCTCACATAGGACCACGCCACACAGCGTCCACTTTAAAAGAGTCTTTATTGAGTTACAGGTTTCATTTCCGAACTGCAGCGTGCAGCTCTACACCTTCTGCCCTAGGTCGGCGAAGACCCATCTGAGTCCCCGCCTCTTGCACACCAGCTTAATACCCTAGCCTTGCTCCACCTCCTTCGCCTCTCCCTACGTCTCTGGGTCCTTCTGCCCCCCTGGGACTCCTCCCTTCTACTCTCCTCTGACGCTGACCCCCCTGATCCTTCCGCTTCCTTTCGGCGGGCTTTGGGACCTGGCTCACTCTCCGGGCTGCTTACTGCTCCAGCTTCCGCTGCATTTGAACTTGGCGCGCGCGCCCAACTCTCTACTTTCCTCTTGACCGTTGCCTCGCTCTCTGAGGAGGGCGTGACCACCCCTGACTCGTGCCCTCCCTCCTGCTGACGGCCTCCGGAATCCGATGCCTGGCTGCCTTCCTCCCTGCTGCTCTCAGTCTTGAGCGTGGGTCCCGACTTCCAGCTGCTGCTCTCTGAATCTCCTCTGTTCCCTTCCTCCTGGGGTGTCCCCCCGGATCCCCCCCTTGCTCTGCTCACTGGGGCTCCCTTTTGGGAGTCCTCTGACTCACTGCTTAGGCTTGGAGATCTCGGTTCGTCATCATCACTCATTCTCCCTTCGGCTTCCTCCCCCTCGCTCTCTGTTTCCACCCTTCTCTGCGTCTCTGCTTCTGAACCCCTGACAGCATGTTATGCCGAAAGAACAGCATTATGTTGTCATCCCATATGTAATAAAAACAACAACTATAACTCTCTTTCCCAGAGTTCTTCCATAAATCTATTTTACGCTCTCATACGAATCACTGTAAGTTTTTTCATTGTCTCCCAAGATTTCAGAAGCCACTTTGGTACTCCTGATGATTTGTTGTACCTCTCCCAGGCAATTGTTGCAGCTCCTAAAAAAAATTGTCTCAAGTATCGTGTATTTGACTGGCACATGCCTTTCAGATACCACATCTGGATCACTCATTTCATATATAGTCAGGATAATTTTGAAGAGGTAATTTTTAGTCTCCTCCAGCAAATGTTTTGGACTACAACTTCCACTAGCTCCAGCCAGTATAGAGGGCCTGTTTGGAGAGCCCCAGGCTGATGAAGGTGGGGATAATTTAGTATTCAAACCACATTATGAAAAAATACCTGCTGATAATGTGCTTTTGAATTATGGTGCTGGAGGAGACTCTTGAGAGTCCCATGGACTGCAAGAAGATCAAACCTATCCATCCTTAAGGAAATCAGCCCTGAGTGTTGTTCAGTGGAAGGACAGACCCTGAAGCTAAGGCTCCAATACTTTGGCCACCTCACGAGAAGAGAAGACTCCCTGGAAAAGACCCTGATGTTGGGAAAGATTGAGGGCACAAGGAGAAGGGGACGACAGAGGACGAGATGGTTGGATAGTGTTCTCGAAGCTACCAGCATGAGTTTGACCAAACTGCGGGAGGCAGCGGAAGACAGGAGTGCCTGGCATACTCTGGTCCATGGGGTCACAAAGAGTCGGACACGATTAAAGATTAAACAACAACAATAACAACAACAATTTTTAGTCTCAAAAGACATGTGGGTATACTAAAGCAAGAAAACATTGTTAATCTACATAATTCTATGTGTGTCTACTCAGCAGTAAGATCCATTGATTTTGATGGGATTTACTCCAAGGTAAGTGTGCATAGGATTGGAGCTCTGTGTATCTCTTAAATTCTGGCAGGAGCCGAATGCCAGCAGTATATCATTTTATACCCTCTGGCTGCCTCTTAGTGCAGACCAAGATCATTGAGCTTGAGTTTCTACATCCCCTGCCTACCATTGGTAGGATTAGTAGCAACAGCATCAGATATGTTCTATGCTTATGGCAATATTGTACTCTCTTGTTAATTAATTTTCTATTTGACTTCAGTTAGTAATGCTTTCTTTTGAAATCTTTAAGAGAATATTGTAGCTTCCTGTTAAAGATGTTGCTTTTAATGTATACTTTATATTTGGTTTTCTTCTGGACTGTTTTATTTGATGTTTTAATGTGCTGTAAACCACTTTGAGTTTTTTTCTTAAAAATTTAAAGTGGTATAGAAATGAAATGCATAATAATTCCATCTGCATTCATAGGCATCCTTAACAATATGTTTATAATTTTTCACCTTCCCTTTGAATTTGATGTCTGATTCTAAAAATTCCTCAAAATGAAGTTGCTGGCCTAATAAGGAATTAAACTATGAATTTGGTTAAACACCTTGTTACATAGGTATTTCTTCTGACTGTAGACTTTTACTTGCTAAGATCACTTCCACATATATTGGGCATTCATCCTGATTTGTTTGCACAAAGTTTGCAAGAATGTTATACAACATTGCATCAAGCAGTTGTTATCCCACACTTACCTGTGCATTTCTCCATCATTTTCTTCATCACAAAAGGTCAGGTGTCCCCCCCCCAAAAAAAAAAAAACCTGGAAGTGCATTTGTTCCATAAGAGCTCCAAATCCACTTTTATTGCACACCTGAATTTGCTGGCATGCCATTGGTTCCTACCTGCAAAAAAGCAGCAGTCTGGAGGTGCCCCCCAAATAAATTTAGCTAGCAGCTGTTGCCATTATTTAAAGTTTATATGATTCTTGACATTTGTTTCTAAGCTGGTTATAATGTGCACCTTGCACTTTGCATTGTGCATATTAAAGAACCTGAGCTGAAAGAAGCCCAAACTAGCTAGACTGACAGAGAGGTGTTTTAACTAACTGAAACTCTTTCTTATCCTGGGAGGAAACAAGTGGCGCAGAGGGGCCCGCCTCATAATTAAAGGCCTCAAGGAATGTGTGCTCATGTAACAAGAACATTGTTAATTATCAGTTTGGTGTTTAGGTGTTGTTTCATTTTCTCTTTGGTGGCAAACAGCAAGTGTACAAACAAGCCTATCAAATAGAATGTCAAATGATGTGAGGGGGAACTAAGCAATTTTAGGGGGGTGCTCCTTATCAAAAGGTGATTCCAAAAAAATGTATTTGCAGAAGACATGCAGAGTGGAAAGGCCTATATTATGTAAAGAAATGAGGTAGGAATAGCTTGACATCAAGGCTCTCTTGTCACTAAAAATCCATGAAGGACAACCCCCTGAGTGAATACAGGTGGACCTTTTCTGGATAATTGTCTGCATATGACCACTTGCTTAGGAAGCCAGTTGTGAGTGCCCATGCCCAAAGTGAGCTTTCTTCCCCTCAGAATAACTAGGCCATTTGTAGGAACATAAGAAGGCCTTGTGGATCAGATCAATGGCCCATCTAGTCCAACATCCTGTCCCCATGGTGACCAGCCAGATGCCTCTGGGAAACCTACAAGCAGGACAAGAGCACGAGAATGCTTTCCCACCCCGTGGTTTCCAGTGTTAGGGTTAAACAAGATAACCGGTGGTATCTGACATCTCTGACTGATCAGGAAGCACCAGCATAGTTTCACTCCCTCTGCCTCTTTCTCCTGATGAAGGTGACCATACTGGGCAGATATGAAAATACTGAAACTTATTAAAATTCACAAACAGCACTTCTAAAGCTTCTGGGTAGGCTTGTCTGAACAAGAACGTTTTTAGCAGGCACCAAAAGGAGTATAGTGAAGGTGCCTGCTTAATATCAATAGGCAGGGAGTTCAAAGCACAGGTGCTGCCACACTAAGTGATCGAGTAGATCAGGGGTTGTCAACCTGGTCCCTACCACCCACTAGTGGGCGTTTCAGGATTCTAGGTGGGGGGTTCTACGACACAAGCTGAATCCTCCTTCCATCGAGCACTGGTGGGCAGTAAGGAAATGTTACCATCAAGAAAGATGCATTCGTGGGCGGTAGGTCTGACTACCCCTGGAGTAGATGGACCTTCGCCTAATCTGGTAGGGCTCTTATGAGGTTCTTATGTTTAAGTGCCGAACCATATGAAAAAGCAGCTGCCATGACAGGGCTATAATGTATGCAGGGCAACTTTTTTATCCTGCTAAGTAGATGAGTGATAATTTTGTCATCTGTCCCTACCTTCTGTGTTTCTGTTTTTTGAGATCTCTTCATGTAGCAAAAGCATAAAGGGAGATCTGTGTCTTTCTTCTTCCCCAGAGCAGTTAAACTGGTTCATGCTTTGTGAAGTTAAAATATGTTTATCCCACTCCAGTTTCCTTTTTCTTTACCGTTTGAGGCTTTGATGATCTTGGGAGCAGAAGTGGACTATTCTTGGATATCATCCCCGTCCTAGAAATCATAAGCCTGGCAGCATATGAGATCCTCCCCCTGCCCCCCTTTGACCTCATCTCTATCTCAAATGCTTACCACATATCAAAGCAGCCTGTGTGTTCTTTGTGGAGCCTGCTGTCTGTTAAAGATGCTAGTATGCTGTCTTAACACATTTTGTTTCGTCCTGCTGCTGCTTTCTATAGATCTGCATAGGCTTCTCTTGCTGCCTCTGTCACCATCATCCCTTGAGCCCAGTGCTTGCCAGAGCAGGGGCCTTTAAAAGGAAAAACTTAACAAACAATATAAAAAAATTCCTTCCTGTAGCACCTTAAAGACCAACTAAGTTAGTTCTTGGTATAAGCTTTCGTGTGCATGCACACTTCTTCAGATACACTGCATGCACACGAAAGCTTATACCAAGAACTAACTTAGTTGGTCTTTAAGGTGCTACAGGAAGGAATTTTTTTATTTTGACTATGGCAGACCAACACGGCTACCCATCTGTTAACAAACAATGTCATGCCAGAATAAATCATAGGTAGCAACAGGGATACGTGAATAATACATAATGGAACAGATGGGCCACAAAGTCAGTAAAGACATGGATGACCTTTTGAACCTCTATGCTGCTTAAGGCTCTGGCTAAATTAAAAATTAAAAATCTGCATTGTTAAGGAACTGTAGCCGCAATCCAACACACAGTAAAGCTGCAATTGTGCACCCATTTTCCTGGGAGCAAGCTCTGCTGAACTCAGTGTGTCTTACTTCTGAGTAGGCAGGTATAGACTTGCATTCACACGTCATTGAACTTATTTAAATAAATGGCCTTAAGTGCAGCTAAGTGCCTTACTCCGTGTTAGATTGGGGACAAATGTCTCTGTGTTATCATACTTCCATATTTTCTTGTCTTTTAGCCAGTTCTTGTGCATGAGACTCTTAATCTCGGGTTCATTGGTTTGAAAGATTCCTGCATGTCAGGGGGTTGACTAAATGACCCTCATGGTCCCTTCCAGCTCTATAATTTGATGAATCTTAAGTTTTTCAAGTCAGACTAATGCGCACCACAAGTTGCTGCTCCACCCCCCACCCCCGCAGTGGATTTTGGCATATAGGAGCAGTCTTGTGATATGAATGCTTTGTTTTGCCATGTATTCAGATAATTAACATCCTTAATATCCACTAAGCATATGATTTTTGGGGTGAATATAGTATTCAGGCTATCCTGTGGCATGGTGGATCACAACCTGAATTTGCTAACCAATTCACAAGACTGATTCCAACACTAAAATACATGGGGGCTGCCCATAGACAAAATGATTCCATTAATTTGCTCTAGCATTGTAAGGCTATATTCTCTTTTCAGCCTGGACTGAATGTATAATTATTTGACCTTGCAGCCTGAAATTCTTGTGGTCTGCAGCATAGGGGAGTTCATGGGTGAGGGGAGTTATTTGGAGAGGGTGCTTACTGTGATGGCAAGCAGCCATGGTTTCCTAAGAACATGAAGAGTTGATTAATAGAAGATGTGAGATAAATCAGGAGAATCTCAGTATACTTTATAGTCCAGGTTTGAAGTTTCCTATGGTGGTTTTTAAAAAGTAAATGTGACCATGGCTCTAGTGAACCAGCTGTCTTTCCAACACTGGCTGAGTATTTATTTGGGCTAATAAAGTCAGTGAGAGGCCTAAGAGTGGGGCAGAGTGAATTTTCTTTTCGTTCCTAAAAGGTGGACTATTTGTAATGAAAAGCCCATGGAATAACTGTTATACAACTGAATTTCACAGAGTGTGCATCAGCCTCCGGAGCTGTCAATATGGAATCTTTCTCCAGTATGAGCACCACAGATGAAGGCTTAAATTATTTTTTTAAGAAAGAATTCTGTTCAGAGGCTGCACTTTATACCAAAGGTGTTTGACAGGCTTTAGTGCACTGGGAAGCCACAGTACAATACATTCACAGCAAGCTGGTGAGTCATTCTAGGTAGGAGAGCTAGCAAAATGCACCTTAATAGCCCCCATCACTGCTGAGATAGTGTAATTACAACTCTTATACTGTGCATGCATTATCTATCTGATAAAGGGGGGCAAAGATAATTTTATTTACAAGAAACCGTGGCACTATTGTAATTCTCTCACTGGCAGCCCATAGCAGTTCACACACCACACACACCTGGCAAAAATTGGATTGAAAGTACTGAGTGCTTACTTTTAGCAGCTGTCAGAGTGAATAGGAGATAATGTGAACATTGCCCCTAGAGCCAATGATGCCACTGAGTCAAAATCAAACCCTCTGTGCATCCTCAAGCGACATATGGTTTGCATTGCAGAATACTGTGGTAATTTGGTAACATGCCGTGGTTTGCTTTGTTTACAGCTTGTTTGCGTTGTATCCTCATCTCATTTTTGCCCTTGCACACTTGTTGGATTGTTGTGTTGTAATAATGATGATGATGATAATGATGGGATGCAAGCCAAGATTGGTTTGTTTGCTGTCTTGCTCCTTTTGTTAAAATAAGCTCTTCCAGCACACTTATATATTAATGGATGCTCAAAAAGGACTATCAGGAGGAATGTGCCAGAGCAGCGAAAGGAATACTTAGTGTTCATATCTTACCATTTTATAATCTTCAAGCACAGTTCTGGTCCTCTCCAGTCTTTAACGGTCTAATGTTGAAGAACTTGAACCGTGGAAATATTGCCACACGTATATAATGCCACAAGTAAGATGTCCATTAATTTAAATCCAAATGATGAATATAATGCCTTGCAAGATGGCAAGGCAAGCACACTATCAATCTCTAGAAAGTGGGCCTGGTAAACCGATTATAAGTACCTCAGAATAATTTTACAGTGCAGCTTAAAATGAATGCTAACATCATTGCTAAGTACAGCAACTTGAGTATTAATCCTGCCTAGCCACTGTGAGAACCTAGGGGAAGACTATTGTGCATTGCTCTAAATTAAATCCTTTATCTTATCCCTCAGCAAAAATTATTTCTGTGAGGTATATCAAATTCCACAATCCACCCTCTCTTTTCCTACTAGCTCACAAACAGATTCGTTTATACATATCGTACCTTCAAGAGTAATTGTACAGGAGCCAAACCACATGGACTATTTAAAACCCAGCTTGTATGCTTATCCCACAAGAGACATCCAGTTTGTCAGGTTCGTGCACATTCACAGCAACCATGTACCCTTTTATACTGTCCTGTCTTGCTGTAATATCCTAGGGCATTTCTCATCAAAGTTCAAGCGAGGAAGTAAAAGCAACAACAACCCACCATAGCTCTTCCTTTTTGTAGGTTATGAAAATGTTATTTTTTTTGAGGGGGGTGTAGGCCAATATAAACCAACCCCAATATGGTTTTAGAAGCTAAGAGGGGTGTGATAGACAGACAAGGAGACCTGCATCAATTAGCCAGGCATTGTAAGACAGGTGGATAAAATTATATATTAAGCAGGAACTTCATACAGAAGGTGGAACTGCAGTTAGGTAAGCTTTTTGTAGGGGTGGTTTCCCACACTATGTATTCCTTCTGTGTGAATTGGGAAAGGTTTCTTCCCTTGCAGCTCAGGTGAGGCAGATCATTGCAAGGCCCCTTTGTGCACAAATAGTTGCAGAGCCATGTGCTGCTTTTCTTCGGGTTCCCCCTGTTACTATCTATTATTATTATTATTATTATTATTATTATTATTATTATTATTATTATTAAATAATTTATACCCCACCCATCCGGCTGGTTTCCCCTGTCCTCCTGCAATGAAATTGTGCCAATTTCTGTCATTGCAAAGAACATTTCCTAAGAGGGGAGAGAAACTGGTTACAAGGGAATGGCCAAGGCTCTTTGCAGTAATAATCACCTCTCTTGATAGCTGCAAATACTTAATTTTAGTATGATAGGGTTTGGGGTTTTTTTGCTTTGTTCTTCTTTGTTCCCACTGATCTGATAAGCAATCAGGACAGTCCATAGGGCGGAGCTCATATAATAACGAAAAAGCCAAATCAGTGATCTAAATAGCCACCCCATTTCCATGTTCTGCTTGCATTCATCAGCATAATGTGAATACAGCACATTGCAACCCAGAACTTCGCTGTGATAGGATTAAGTTGCTACCAGTTTTATGTGAGAATTCCTTACTGAAATAAAGGGTGCCTTCAGTTATAATAAATTTTCTATATGTAATTATCACGGTTGGTCATCTTTATGCAGTTTACCTGTGCTCTCCCCCCCCCCAATGTCAAAATACTACAATTCCTCCCAGCAACAATTGGTGTGGGGAAAGGAGGCCTCATCACTTGGCTATTGAACATTATTTGGATTTCAGAAGACTGGAAGCAGAGTTGCTATTCCAGATTAAAGCAGAACAGCATTCACAGGATGCCGCTAAATCGTCCACGTCTGGATGCAGCCTTTGAGACACAGCCTTCAGTGTCTTAGGCAGATGACCATTGTGAATCTATTCCCCAGCTAATTCTTGACTGCAAGAGAGCTGTCCATGTATTTTGCACATTCCCGATCATTCCTTTTGATGGTGCCAAGAACCTGAAATGAAGCAGATGCTGTGGCTCGGATGAGAAATGCTAACAAAGGTGCTGAAAACAGCCGTTCACTGAAAGAGTATAAAGCAGGGGGAGAGTGGTACCAGTTCAGTGATAAATAGATAAAGTGCATTCTGGGCCACAAAAGCTTATGCTGCTGTATTTTTTCTAATCTTTAGGATACCACACATCTCTTTGGGTCCATTACAACAGACCAGCATAGCTACCCATCTGGAAACTGGAGACACACAAACTTTGAAAGTGCAAAGCCATTTAAATTTGTAGGGACAACCTTAGGTGGGAGACTGCCTTAAATAATAAGTACCAGGGTCAAATATGAAGAGAAATTGATGGTGTTTCCTAATGGCAATTAAGGATCAAATAGCTTTATAATCTAAAAAATACAGATTTCACAGTACAAATTTCCTTTTGTCTGTATGTATTTAACAGCCATGCACCAATTTATATACTCTAGGAACTGTTACATAAAACAAAGTCACTGCATGCATGTTACCTATGCGATTCACCAGTACCTTGTTCATACTGGCCTAGTTTGTATATCATGGTAAAACCATAGTTAATTGTTATTACAAGCCCATCCTTCCAGGCTACTTGTTTCCTTCCCACTATCAAAAACCGTTCCAAAAAAGCATGGTCAGTAAACAAAGAACAAACCATGTTGGGAGCAATCCCTGGTTCAGTCCTATCCCAAGGATTTTGGTTTGTTTCTTCCCAATGTGAGCTGGAAGGAGCAAAGTGGTCGAGAGAGCTCATAGTGTACTGTTAACTATGATATGCTGCAATGTTTGAATAAGGTCACAGAAAGCTTATTTGTAATCTGTCCTTGCTATAGTCAGCTCATGATCATCATTGAATCCATAGGTTCCATGGCATTTGGAAACTTCTGATGCTGTGATTAAGGTAGTGAAAAAGACTCCAAGCATCTTGGCTTTTAGCAGATGTCTTTATGTATCAGCGTTTCAGCTTTTCCATTATATAAAACACACAGCAACGATGAAAGCTGTAAAAATTCTTCTACAGAAATAATTTTTTTAAGTATTGCAAATATCACTGCACTAAGACTGTTAAATTTCCCCTCTGCAATTTTTCTTTATTGAGACAAAAAAACCCAAAAATATAAATCTAAGCAAGTTAAAACAGAGCATACAGCATTGCTCATTGTTGTTGCTTTTGTTTGTCAAATACCTAGACTGCTAAATCTTGAACAATCAGAACTCTGAATCCACATGCAAATTATCTCTATTCCTACAGATTATTCACTTGGCCCATTGGGACCCACACCACTGAACGTGTTCTATTCTCACCTCCATGTGATGGCAGTACCAGGGATCTTCTCTCACATGAGAACTGGAGAGAAATGACTGGAATTTCCAAAAAGGTGGTGGTGGGCTTTATTTCCTTCCCTCCCTGGCTGGACCCAGCCTTGAATCCATTCCCCAGAAATGGTGCTTGCTGCTTATAAGATAGGATACTGCAAGATAATCAACTGGAGGATGTTTGCTCAGCCAAAAGGCCTTCTTTCTAGTTGCTTTTGAGACCTTTGCTCTCAATTATTCTCCTTGCCAAAATGTCCCAACCTGTCCCTACATCCTGTCCTTTGGGTCTGTCTTGGATTATGTGCACATCTGCTTCCTGTGACTTTCCACCCCTGGTTTCCAGTTTCCAACATTTCTATTGCCTTTGTCACTCCTTTCTCAGTTTCAAACAGACTCCTTTAAAAAAAGGCTTATAACTCAGCATCTTCACCTTGCTCCTGGATGCCCTTTAGTACATTCTTCTTCAACTTAACCCCTGATTTCCCTTTGGACTAGTTTACCGTTTACATAATATCATGTGGATGTGTACTCACAGCCAGACGCAACCTTTGCATTCTACTACGGAGCTTTCACATGAAGCCGGTGAAGAAGAAAGGCTAGGATCTTTGCAAGCAGTGCCTTTTTTCAGGAGGTACTCTTTTTCTTGCGGCTAAAAAGTGTGGCACATACTCTGACAACTTCATGGTGAGTACTAGCACCAATTTTTCTAGAAAAAAAGCACTGTTTGCAAGCCATGGTACAACAGGCTTAGACCTCCTGAAGTCCAGATGGTCTGCTAATTTAGACTCGGTTGTGACGTTACCATTTTAGTTTGAGATGATTATTGACACACTAGAACAATCCTTTGTGTCTGTCTGAGGCAGAATCAAACAGCTGCTTTCAACAACTTCCTCATCGCTTGTTACTCAGTCTCTTTCATTTTGCAGCACCCACCAAGCTAGCAGCCCAGTGTCTCTATAGGTACCAACAGCTCTGCTACTTTCACACACTCACCCAGCACTGATACACCTTCTATAAGTGATTTGGCTCAATATTCCAACCCAATGTTCGACCCTGAGACCTTCTGATGAAGGGAAGGTTAATCATCATCATCATCAGTCATATGTAACATCCCCCCCCACACATATTTTGAGGATTTTTCACCCATGCAGATGAAAGTGGAATTGTCTTCCATTCTTCTCCCATTTTATGCTTGTTTAATAGTTGCAAAAACAGTTTCTAGATGAGTGTTCATTACTTTTTTTGTATATGCCCTCTTACTACCATTGATTGTATGATGGTGGTAGCATACTAGCCTGCTGGTAGCATGCATGAAGGTGATTGTGTGTAGAGTACTGGTACACACAAAATCTGGTACAGGTTTTCTCAATTCTGTAAGTAGGCTTTGCCCAGCACACTCTCCAAGGCTTTGTAAAAATCAGTGTACACTACATTCTGCATGTAGAGGTGGCCTGTATACCACCACCTCTGTACAGCTTGAAATAAGCAAAAATTTCATGCTAGGACATTGATAAAGTCAGCCTTTTTATGATTGCTGCTTTATCTGTTATGGTGGATGTGGTCTTGGTGCCATATTGATTAAATAGGGACTGACAGGAGTTAACCAAGCTGAATATTAGTTGGGGAGCTTTTGTGTCTCAATCCAAAGAGGTATTCTCTGTATTTCCCAAACTTTCAGGCATACTTTGGAAGATTCATGTAAGTTAAGACTAAATTCCACAGCTGCAGGGCCCTTGTCTTCATCCCTAAGCTGCCGATTCTTAAGTTTTGTTGTTATTGTTTAATATCCTGTCTTTATTTAGCAGCTGAGATAGCAGGTTTAGGCCTATACACCCTTGGGGAAGATTTTAACATTAGCAGCTATGAAAACACATTGGATTTGTTTGGAAACCATTTGAGATTTATGGGACATGGCAACTACTGAATTTATAAACTTATTTCAACATAGCAGAGACTGCTATTGTCATTGCTCCTTTTTCAAATTTACCAGTAAGGGTCATTGCATACGAGTATGACCATTGTTTATGAATTTTCTAGTCCTGTGTGGGTTTTCCTCCCTCATCTTACTTGATGTCATAATTCAGGTCAAAGACAATGTTTATCTCTGGTGATGCTCCAGTAAAACTAATACGAGTGTTTCGAAAGCTAGGATGACCTAGCAATGCAATTTTGACCTAGTAATGCAATTTTCCATAAAACTCAGTGCTTCTTTAACACCAGTTGCAAAACTAATGAATGGACATAATTCATGAAGAAAGAAAGAAAGAAAGAAAGAAAGAAAGAAAGAAAGAAAGAAAGAAAGAAATGCTTACCACTCTGAAAATATTTTTCCTCTGCATTTAGGGCAGCAGATATTCTCCCTCAGTCTGTTTCCTGGCCTCACCCCACACTTTCCTTCCACTATCTAGTCCTGCCACCTCCCATCACTTAACAGTGGCCAGCTCTACATTAACAGCAGCTGAGGTGGGATATTTGTTCCTAGATGTACCACTAAAGAATTCAGATGAAGACATACAATTCTGTTCTGCTGAGATAAACACCCTGTAGATAGAAAACTAGTTGTCAGAGAGAAGGTTGCTAGCACAGCCTCTTCCATGGACATACAAATTTTTATGTGTAGCATTTTTGCATATGCTGGAGGATTAAAACATACAGCCAACCACATATATGTGGTCTGATGAAGTGCAGTCCAGGAATGGTTTTGCCACATCATCGGCATTTTCTCTTACTTTTTAAACCTTCTACTTGACTGCTTAGATAGAGCCAACCAGGGTGTACAGAACTGCATATAACATGCAGTTCCCACGTAATTTTAAATGAAACAATGACATGGGAGACGGGGAAAGGAAACTTCTTAACCATTTCCTATGTGCCACTCTCACACTCAACATTGCTTCTGTCAGTTGCTTCTGCTGGGGAACAGATATGGCTACAAATCTCTTCCATTCTGGAGATGAATAGCAGCTGGATTGTGGGAGGCTATTTTCAGCAGAAAAATAGTACTGGAGGAAGGGTTAGGATGCCATTTCCTCCTATGCTAATATCTGACCATTCCCTTTGAGCTGGTTCACATTTTTCACTGTACATCGGTTTAGGAGCTTGCCTTTCCAATGCTATAAAATTGTAGAGAAACAAGTGCCCAGAACTGGCACTGACAACTTGTTCATAGTTCCCACATCCATTCCCACTGATGTATGGAGTTTTTCTTTCAAATAATTATATGGATATTGACATGCAGTGAAATCATCAGCAAAATCATCTGTCAGCATAAACTGACCCGTTATAGTTTACAGAGTTTTATTAGGGCATCTTGTAGTCTCCACTGGTCTGTGGCACTTTAGGAACATTCAGCTATAGGTGGAAGTTTATTACACAGCTGCTTTGGAGAGTTACAGTAGAGGGAGGGAATAATGGAAAACTGGCTACAGCATAATGCTTCCTCCCTTCCTGATGGAGGATAAGTCTATCAGTGGCTACTCGCCACAATGGCTATGCAGTCCCAGAAGAGGATGCCCGACATGATGGGCCTTTGACTTGATCCAGCAGAGTTCTTCTAATGTTCTTTTTTTTACAACCAAGAATTAAAACTGAGTTATGAGAGATTGTCCTACCAAACACCCACTTAGCACATTTTTAAAATCTGTTTTCTTGGCCTTCAGGGGAAACAGAAGCAAGATCTAGTTTTGTTTTCCTCGCCTGCTAGAACTGGGCCTTGTTTCATGAAATTAAAAATGGGTAGGGAAGAAGCGGGTGGAATTCAACAAAGGAAACAGTATATGCAGCAGCTTCTGCAACATTCCTACAATGTGAGGTCTTTCCTTGTTGGCTGTCAGTTGGGAGTGGATTGTCGGACCAGAAAATAGTATAGTTCAGAAATGCTGCTTGAGCTGTGCCATCGCTGGTTGTTTTGCTACAAGGATGAAAACACAGAATGCATTTGGTCGTAAACTTGGTCTTGCAAAATGTGCCCCTAAGAAGGACATTGTGGATTGGATCCTTTGTCACTTGTCCAGGGATAAAGGCAGCGACATGTCAGACACACCCAAGGATGCTGAATGCTGGTTGCCGAAATGCTAGAAGAACAGGCTTGGAAAGATATGGGCTTAAGTTTAATTATATCAAATGCCCAAGTGGGTGCAAAGTGCTTGGCAAAGCAGGCAAAGACGTATTCTGTTCTCAGAATGGCCTTACAATTGGATGACTTCACTCTCCAAATCTTTACTCGTAGGAGGTCACAGGCAGCACTGAAGATAGTTTTTCATGTAATGACAAATGCGTAGGGAGAATTCTTGTTCTCCCGCCTGCCAATTTTTTTTCTTTTTTCTGAGGACAGTAATGTGACCCTTTGGGAAACTTGAGTATGATGATTTATTATTAAAAATATGCAGCCATTTGAGGGCCCCTACCTTGCCAAAATGGAGTGGGTTTTTGGCTCTTCAAAGAGCAAAAACACGCCACATGAGTAGGGCATTTAAGAGATTGTATCTACAATGTTAAATTAAGAACTACAAAGGACTGAGCTGATATTCTCCATGTTCTGGGAGAGGGTGGCCAAAAAGGAATTAAGTCTCAGAATGTATCCTGAATATTTCTATACCTGTGGATCCTCCTTAGAACAATAGTGAGGGTCCAGCGTGGTGCGAATGGCTACCACTGTCTCCAAAGGTTCTTTTCCATCCTTCAGATAAAGTTGCTTTGTGCCTTGTCCTATTTTTGGTTGCAAGTAGATGGCATTACTGTTTCCATATTTGGGAATGTTTGGCTCCAGGGCTGTTCTATCTTGCACTGACATCGTGACCATGCAAGTTCATCAAAGGGTATGCTCAGACATCACGAATCTCTACCAAATTGGCTCCCTGTGCTAATTTTGTAAATGCATGTTTGCTGGGGGGAAATGTTTCCGCACAGCTATATAGTCAGGAGTGAAGAATCGTTTCTGGAAACGAGGAAAGCTTAGAAACTGAAATGTTATAATCTGAATTCTGCAATTGGCATATATGTCTTTTTCAGTCACAAGTTTAATTCACCAAAAGGTGCTTGGGGGGGGGGAGGTGATTGATTCTCTGCGGCGTCTTAAGTTGGGTGGAACCTGAATGTAGGTATGGCAAGCTATTCTCATACTGCACCCACATATCACTACTGCACATCCATTAAAAAAGTATTTCAGAGTTTGAATATCAGTTGATATAATAGTTGCCAGCACTCCGTTGATTACCCTCAATCTAGCTCAACATTGTTTAAAGCAGGAGTAAGTCAGATGCCTCTGGGACCTTTACAAGCAGAGCATGAAAGCATCAGTTTCCTTCATTATTTGCCTTCAGTGTCTGATATTTGGAAATATATTGCCGTTTGATGATAGACGTTAATAGCTGTCAATAGACCTATCTCCCATAATTTTTTCCCTAATTATTTTAAAATTAAGCATCTAAGTCAGCGCCAGCATATCTACTGGCTTTGAATTATATGGTAAATCATGTGTGGAAAAAGTTCTTCCTTTTGTACAGTGGTACCTCGAGTTACAAACGCTTCAGGTTACAAATGCTTCAGGTTACAAATTCTGCTAAGAGTTACCTCAAGTTGAGAACTTTGCCCCAGGATGAGAACGGAAATCGTGTGCCAGCGGTGCAGCAGCAGCAAGAGGCCCCATTAGTGAAAGCACGCCTCTTTCAGGTTAAGAATGGACCTCCAGTACGACTTAAGTTCGTAACTAGAGGTACCACTGTATTGGGTAGTCACAGATTTTGTCGCAGCAATGTAACAGCCTTGCTGTAGCTCATAGTTCTATCTTATCTCCACATTTGAAGTCTGCTTCATCACTCTACATTTGTAAAGCAGAGACCTTGTTTCCTTTTTTCTTACAGGTGGTTAAGTACATGCACATTAAAGCACGAGTACTATGTGATTGGATCAGGCCATTATGCCATATAACATGACCAAATGATTTTCACTGTGATCGGGAACATAGGATGCTTCGGAGCAAGTATGCAAAGAATTCAGCAATGATGGAGTGACCTATTTGTAACAGGTGCTTAACAAATGAGAGTGCATTGCCCTTTCATTTGACCAATGCATGCTCATGCAGCTTTGTGGCATTATTTTTTCTAGGCACTGGATTATAAAGAAAAAAAGAAAAACTGTTTGTACATCAGTGTCAAGGAGTCCTCAACCTGCTTTTTTCTAAGACAACATTGCTTGCGAAATTTCTGGTGTTATACCACTTTGGCTGTCCATAAGACCTCATGCTCCTTTCCTTATATATAAGATGCTTTCCTGGGCAAAAGGGGGACAATGTGAGGACTCTTGTGAAGGGACAGCTGAGCTGGCTTCAAGCTGAACATTTCAAGGAACAGGAGTATAGATATATTTGTCATCGGAGGTCAACCTACCTCTGCTGAATCTTACAGGAGTTAGAAGGGAGATGGAGCCAATCATGCACCTAAAATAAATATCACAGAGCAGTTCTCCTCCTTCCACACTCTGCCCGGTTAATAGGAATGTGATCATTTGTTGTTGTTTTCCATATTTGAATAAACAGTTTTGTGCCTCCCTAGTACTCTTGCTGCTGTTCTGCTTGTATAGAGTTATGAGAATATGGAAACTCGCTAAGACAGCCAAGGGGCCACTGCAGGGAGAAAGGACATATGAAATGCAGGTGATACTGAAGGAACCATATAGCTCTCAGGATTGAGAGATAAGTGTGTGGATGAACTCTAAGAAGTGTCTGCTTATCTATGGGAAAGAAAGCGTGACCAGGCAACTAATTGCATATGCTTTACTAAGCTGCCATCAGATGTTATCTGCTGAGGGACCCATAAATCCGTCTACTGATATGGAGATTATAGGTTTGTATCTCCTCTTCAATCTCCTAAACAAGTTAATCCTTGACTTCCAGTTGCCATTTCTGAATATTTAATCTATGTTTGTAATATTAAGCAAGGAGTTACTAAATCCTTCTTGTTTGATTTGCAGTATAATTCTGCTTCTTTAAGAGCAGCATGCAGAATTTAGCACTATGATCAGGGCCTCTCAGTTTTTTAGGCCCCTGACTGGGGCTTTTTTCCCGGGGGAGGGGGGGATTCACGGGAACTCAGTTCCAGCACCTCTCAGGTGGGCGTCATTGCCATTCTAAAAGAACAAGGGAGGTGTTCATGGTGAGTTCTGGCACCTCTTTTTCTAGAAAAATAGCACTGCCCCATACCATATGAAAAATGAAAACTGATGTTCTAACAAATTAAATCTTGACTTTAAATCTAATCTAACCTTATTCTAATAACTACTATGGGGATATCTTCAGCCTCTAGAATGCCTCACCTAGAGCCTGCCTCTTGAGACCCTCTCCTCCCTAAATAGGCATGTGGCTCCTCTTGAAATATTTTCACAGCAGCACATCTATTGCAATCAGAGACAGAAGCAGAGCCAAGCTTTAGGGATTCAGAATGGGGGCCGGCAGCTAACTGGAGGACATGTGTTAGCTTTCAGAATGTGTGTCAGAGTTTTTTGGATGGCTAAGGACACTTTTACCAAATATGGATTTGTTTATTTTTAACAAAACATGGGGGAATAGATGGCTTAAGGGGATTGGTAATAGCATTTACAGATGTGCAGTTCAAGACTGCTGGGTTTTAGTCCACCTAACACTGCTGGGTTAAAAAAGCTCTTCTATGATAGTAGCTGGTTTAAAGCAGATTCTTTAGTCTACTTTCCAGTAGGGAAGCATTCATGTGATTTCACCTGTTCAGCCATATGACACTCTCTCTTGATCTATCTGTCCCAGTTAAGGCTGCCAGCTTTTAAAACTTCTCCTGTGCTTTTAACTACAGCCTGATACACAGAAATGTAGCAGCTGAAGCTTTTCCTGGAGCATCTGCTTTGCATGCAGAAGGTTTTGTGTTCATTCTCTGGCATTTCCAGATAGGGCTAGGAGAGAACCTTGCCTTAAATCCTGGAGAGCTGGTGCCAGACAATGTAGGCAATACTGAGCTTGATGGACCAACGGTTTGACTCATATAAGGCTTCCTAGGTTCCTACTGCAGGAAAAGCTTCACCTGCTAAATTTCTGGGTGTTGAACTGCTTGGCAGGCACAGGAGCAAGGCCAATAAAACCAGTGGCAACCCTAAGCACTATGCTGCCTACTGTCGCTGGCAGTAATTCTCCAGGGCTTCAGACTGAAGACATTTATCCAGCTCTCCAACATGGGGTTCTCCTCTTCCTACTAGGTATGCTAGGGATTGAATCAGGGACTGTTGGCAGACAAATCATGCTTTCTGCCATTGAGCAATTGCCTGTTATAGAGTGCTGCTATTTTATTTTGTTTATGAATTAAATTTCTATACTGCCTTTCATCTGAGGATCACGGGGTGGTTTACAATATAAAAACACAAAAATGCACTAATAAACAAAATCAGCAACTCTTCAAGACATTTAAAAGGCCATAGATTGTTTAATTAGTCAAAGGCCTGGGAGAATAGGAATGTATTGCCTGGTGCCTAAAGATTTGTAATGAAGGCACCAGGCAGACCTCCCTGGGGAGATCATGCTACAAACAGGGAGCCACCGCAGCAAAGGCCTGTTCTTGTGTTCCTGCTCTCTGGACCTCTTGTGGAGGAGTCACACAAAGAAGGGTCTCAGATGACGATTGCAGGGTCTGAGTAGTATTGTAGAAGATGGCATTTCAACAAGGGTAGCTTGTATGAGAAGCTGCACCTGTTGAAATTCCCTGGTCTACATTACTGCTATTAAAGACCCTGCCCTCTTTTGTATCTGCCCACTCCGGCTGGGGTCTATTAGATTAGTAGTGGATGAATTAATGTATTTGAATTATGTATTGCCAGATTATAGAGAGGGGAAACCAACTGTGAAGTTTGAAATTATGCTATAACATTTACATGAGTAACTATGTATGTATTTTTAGCTATAGGTCTCCCCAGCAGAGTACATGCAGTATTCATATCTCACATGCCATGTTGCCTGGGCAACATGAAGCTTAATTGCTCCTGCACCATTCAGCAGCAATGCCTTCAGGGGTGGGTGAGGGGGAATCCAAAAGAATGCATTTTTCTTTTTCAATATTTTTGCAGTTGAACACGTCTGGGATGTTGAATTCACATATATTCAGAAGGCAAGATCACACATACATTATGAATGCTGTTTAGGTTAGTCCTGGAAACTGCCTTGGATCATCTATGATGTTGCTAATAAAAAGCAAATGTTTCCTAGGCTGTAACCCTCTCTAACAACTCTTAATGGCAAAATAATAACAAGGAGCTGAGATGCCTCACACAACTCCATGTGATGCATGCATTCTCTCTTTAGAAAAGGGGGGTCAACTCTGCAAGAGCCTCTTGCACCAACTCTCATCAGTAAAATTTGTTTGCTTATTGGACTAGTGATCTGGAAGGTCAAGTTTGCTTATAGATCCCTCTGTGCCTTTAACAGCATCACGGCACACAGAAAATAAGCTGGTGAAGTTTACCCTCTCCCCCCTCCCTTTCTCCGTGCCAGAAAAAGCATCACTTTCTAAATTTGGGTGTACTGGGCTACTATAAAAGCCAAAAGAGCAGACCTACATTGTCTTTTGCTGGGCTGTGTGTGTGTGTGTGCAGAATCAGTGTTGCAGGCATCAACAAGCATGTCTCATTCTATTTTAGAGAACATTTTGCTTGCTGAAATTGTTGCCTTATAAATAAATATATAACCAAGCATCATTTTTGTATTTTAATGGACACCAATTTGTGAGCTCCTGTTAAAAAGACACACATAAAGTTCATAAACAGTAAAAAAAAAAATACGTACTCTTCATTAGTGACTGACTCTATCTCCATGTGATTGGGGAGCCTGAGATTGTTCCTTGTTGTTAGAGCATTAAATGCCCACTGTTTCTTTGTTGTGCTAGGAAAATAGCTGAATTTGACTTTTTTTTTTGCTATGTTTAAATATTCCGAGCCTCAAGTTCTTTGTAGGTCATGACTATGGAAGCAATGCCCCATTTTCTGTGTTTTTCATGTTCTCCTTAGAAAGACAGAGCAATTCTTACCCACCTCTAAAATAGGTATATGTACCTACCATAGTGTTATACTATACCACATCATACAGCTAAATTGTGGGTTGCAACTTACATAGCCCAGCAGGAAATGATATCTTATTGTTAGCATATGGTTCCCTTATTAGTAGACACCTGGAGGGTTGCCTCCTGTATACCATGCTTTCCTTTAAAACACCCACCCACACACCCTTTTCCTTGAGTCCAGATTGCTCTGTGTGTGTGTTGTGGGAAGATAATTCACTGTGCAACTCCAAATTCTCAATTCTGGCAGGTGGCTGCATCAATCCAGGTGGGGTGGGGTGTTGGGATCCAAAAGCAACAGGCGTTACTACCAGGTAAGGATGTACAGGACTGTTGCCTAGCTGAAAATGTTAAACTTATGGTTTACAGTAAACAAAACCTGTTAGAATTTCTTCAGTGTGGTTTCTGGTAAAGTATTGTTATGAGTTTGTGGGTGCTAGGCACCCCTAAACTCCTGGAGCCAGTAAGTGTTAGAATTTAATCAAGGCTCAGGGTGTTAAAACTGGATGCCAGTCTCCAAGTGTATTCAGTTATGTGCCAGATACTGTACTTCTATTCCCCTGGAATCAGTCAGCTAATTCAGCTAAACTAAGCCTCCTGTTTCCAGGAAATCTGGAGTGACGGGCCATTAGGAGGACAAATGGAAGGTGATGAGCCATTAGGAAAGCCAAAGAGAAGGGGCTCTGGACAAACAGGAGGGGCCCCTCCCTCAACTCAGTTAAGAAGATAAAGCTAGAGCTTAAAGACGTTAGAGTTAGGAGTTATGTGACTGAGACGCAAAGTAGCAAGCAGAGCACAATGTTGAATCTCTGCTAGGCTGCTCCTATGGAGGAAGCAAGACCCTCTTGGAGTGTTAATGCTGTGAGCCCCTCCATTGTGAACTCAGGCTGCATATATGTATAAATAAATCATATATCATAAAGACACCACAGTCTCCGCTGTGCCTCATTTCCAAAAGGAAACATGAACCCTAGGTAAGAGTGCCTGGAACCCCTGGAATCTTGCACCGCTCAGAGATTGGGATGCGTATCGGAGATTGTTTTGAACATTGATTCTGTGACTTTCATTACGTTTTCTGCATATAAGCAGAAAGCTGCAAATTAATCTTTGCAGCCCCAGGCTTTTGTCACAATGAGGAGACTATTTTAAATTTTAGGAAAGAAGAAAACCCCTAGTCCTAATGATTATTGAGAAAAGCTTGCAGTAATATACATGTATTAGGCTCAAAAATTAGTGGACAAAAACTGTGATTTCCAGGTACATTATAATTCAAAGCAGCAGTGTAATATTTTGCAATATAGAGAGTCTTAGGGAGAACTCTTGTTGTGCATCCCACCTAAAAGGAATTATTTCCTAATGACTGATACACCCCACTGAAAACTGAAAGCAAGGGACTGTACAGAAGTGATCAGGTCTACTTGTCATGGATGGCCTTCTCCCTGTCTAACTTGCGTATCTTTAATGCAAATTGCATGCGCTTTAATATCCACATTATATGCAAACCTCCATCCAATTTAGGGTACATTTCCCAAAGGGTAACACTTTTAAAGATGCCCACTGTTGCTTGGTCAGTTGAATGCCTAGTGCTGTAGATGCATCTGATGACCCATCCCTGCATTGCAGCAGCTTACAGATGTTTGCATTGCTCATTTTAGCCACTTGCCTGGGGAAGTTTATCAAACACTGAGCAAGCCACCAGTGGCCTGAGGATTGTGAATTTATAGGCCATTTGAGGCTTCATACCACTTGGAGCAGTTATCTGTGTTTCTGAAGAATGTGGTTTGAGGATGGCAACTCCCCATGCCTCACCCTGACTTCTCTTGACACTTGGATAAACAAACAATGCCATAATTTAAGTCTCCTGGAGGCTCTGTAGAGACTCGAGGCAGGAAACACCTTCTGTTTCTTTGCAGCCAAGAACAGTTTGAGATGGTCTTTGGCGGGTGCAGGTTTTCCTTTGCTTGTGCTTGGAAGCTCCTGCTTCCCTTGACTCCCCCTTAACTTTCAAGAAAACTGTTCCTTTGCACGACCTGTTGAGACCCTGGGCATCCTGTGCTTGTGTTAGGAGGAGCAGGGGAAGGAAAACAATTGCTTTCAGCATTTAAGCCGTGTGGGTGGCATGATAGCTCTCTGCAAGAATTGAGGACACAGTGTACGCGAATCCTTCCTAAACAAACAGCTCTTGAATGTTCATTATGGGAGTCAATCAATTAGGTCTGTTCTGGCTAGGGTGATTATTACTAATGTTCTCTGCCTATTGGCTTTGAGGCAACCAGATCACAAGGCAAGGGAAAACCAAAACGTCTCTGACCAAGGCATGATTTGCTCTCAGCTAGTCCTGTGATGCTTAAAACTAGATTAGTTTCCCGTTCTTAAATAGAGCCTTTCAGTTACTGGATGGTGGGAGGAAAGAGTGTATAACTGGAACTGGTTAAAAAAGCATTGTGATAGAAAAAGGAGTGATTCCCATTGCACTGCATGTAGTATTAGCATTTCAGTATGTTTTTGTCATGTACCTAGTAGTCTATTTCTGAAACAACATCCTTCTTTTTCTGTTCACCCTCCCTTGAACACTCCATAGAGTGGGAAGAGAGTATAATATAATCATGTATATTCATATGCCGTGCAGTTATGAGAAGGGGTAGGGTGAAAGGGGTGGGTGGAGAGGAGTCGTACAACAGTGTAGATGAGGAGGACAGAGGCTTCCAGGTAGGGCTGAGCTGACCCCTCCCATGCTGCAGGTGTTAGGGCAGAGGTGGGGGAACTCCAGCCCAGGGGCCTAATTAGGCCAGGCAGGCCTCTCCATTTTGCCTGCTAGGCTGTTTCGGCCAAGCCACACCCACTTTCCCTACACCCACTGGGCGGGAAAAGATGAGCAGGAAAACATGCACCTGGGCCAAAGGAGGTTTGCAGGCACCCCTAATCAGCAGCACCTGTAAAGCCCTGTGCCTGTCCCATTGCAAGGGCATAGGAAGCCCCTAAGACCAGCTGACAATTATGGTAATTGGGTTTAGTTGAACTATGTGACTGTATTTCTAAGGGCACCTTCCTTTTAAGATTGAGGAAGTTAGGCCCCCATGTTTTTCAGCAGCAGGCCCAGAGGCATGAAGAGAAAGAACAATGGATCTTACCAGTTCTTAATAAAGACCATTTTATTTTAGTCTATTTGATGCCCCGTCTCTCCCCTGGAGCAACCATTAAGCAACACGTTGTATCAGGAGTGCATTAAGCTGTGGAATGCATAACTGCACTTTCAGGTCATTTCCCTTTAGTGTACAATCACACATGCAACCAAATCCTATTACCCTAACAGTAGGCATGAAAAGGAACTAGGAGGACGGGACATAAGGTCATAGAAAGGTGGCTTATAAAGACTTCACTGGGAGCTTTTGAAAGCTAACAACACACAGAGAAATTGGAAATAGATTTCAAGATAGCTTGGAAGCTACCGTAGCCGTCCAAGTTTCAAAGTGCCAGAGGCATAGGATGACAGTGATGTGGAATCCCTGCTGTTTAGAAAGATGCCAAATGAAAGTGTAATTAAGGAGTTATCATGCCAGCCTCCTGTTGATGCAACAATTTTATTTGTTTGCTTCGATTTTTGCTCTGCCTTATCTGGAGCTCAAGTTCGCTACATTTTTTTTTTAAAAAATATATTTTTATTAAAGTTTTCTTGGTTTACAAAGGTATGTGCTATGTCTCTTTTTTCAAGTTACATTTTCCATAGGTCAGTTTCATTTGCTGAGACATTAGGGCTACATTAGGAAGAAAAGGGAGGGAAGAGGTGGAGGGGGGAAAGAAGAGTGGGGGTGGGGTCTGGAGGCGATGTTTCTAATTTGCTTAATGTATGTGTGGGGTTTTGTGTCAGCGTCGTTTGTGCTCTTTGCTATTCGCTTGTGCTCCTTTGGTGGTGAGAGAAATTGGAGTTGGCCTAGGGTGTGGTTGCTTGTTTGTGATTGCCTGTGGTAAACTTTGTTTTTGTGTTTGAGTGGGGTGGATGGGTGTTTTTGAATCAGGTTAGCCATATTGATTTGTAAGCTGTTGGTGGATTCTTATCATTGTCTTGTTGGGCTGTGTATGTGATAAAGGGGAGCCATACTGGGTTGAAGGTATCTTCTTCTATTTGTCCCCGTGTCAGTTTCAGTTTATTGGTTAATTTTTCTAGTAGGGCTGTTTCCCATACTATTTGGTACCATTGGTCCATGCTTACTCCTGACAGGTCTCTCCAGTGTCTGGCTATGATGTTTCTGGTTGCTGAGAGTAGGTGGGTTATGAGTTCTGTGTGATGTGAGTGGGCATTATTGTTTTGGAATATGTTTAGTAGGGCCAGTTCTGGGGTGATTTCTAATACCTGCTTAGTTTTTTTACATATTTCTTGTATGGCTGTTGTCCAAAATAGTTGGATTTTGGGGCATTCCCACCACATGTGTATGTATGTGTCTGTGGAGGTGCACCCGCTCCAGCATTTTGGTGAGGTTTCTGGGCGTATTAGCGCTAATTTCCTTGGTGTTAAGTGTTGGCTTTTTGCAGTATAGTAATGCTGCA
Source organism: Podarcis vaucheri (assembly GCF_965113315.1). Taxonomy (NCBI): domain Eukaryota; kingdom Metazoa; phylum Chordata; class Lepidosauria; order Squamata; family Lacertidae; genus Podarcis; species Podarcis vaucheri. Next base: position 56,134,074 of record NC_138760.1, on the reverse strand, counting down.
GAGAGCTTGCTGGGGAGATCATGCATTAAAAAGAGAGGACTCAAAAAGTACTTAAAGGTTTTAATAAGAAAAACAAAAACTCCATTTACACTAAATACATTAACAAACCAGACCCAACCACCAACCCATCCCCCAGGGTAATGGGAGAGCTAGGTGCTGCTCCTTATATACTCTACCCAAATGTTGACACGCCTTAATCAAATACAACTCAGCAGCACCTGCTATGTTTCACAGCTGTAAAGCTGGGTCTCGTTATCTTGCTCTGGCCCTTGCTCCGGCCCCTTAAAGACATACACATGGAGTGGAACAATGATGAACCTTTACATGTAAAGAAACCATTCAACATTAAGTACCACCTGTAGATGAGTTTCAGAGTGAGTTCTCTCCTTCTTGTTGACATGGATTTAAGGGGGGTGGGTTAGACCACATTCTGGTCCATTGAGTTGGGTTAATTTCATAGCCTATGTTGTCTTCCCAGTGTTTTTTATTATGTCTAGGGGGTTTGTGGGGCTACAACATTTTTTTAAACTTAACCCTCCCCTCTGAAAGCTTCCAAACAAACTAAATATAAAACACCATCATGTAAGCATACAATTCAATCTAAACCCATATTAATTTTAATTGGGACTTCCACAGGGGGAGTATATCCCATGGGTTGTGTCTATTAGTCAGATCTCCTGCTCTGCAACTTTAATGACTCCCCCAATTCTGCCACAGGACATGACCCTCACCTTCTTTCATGGCATAGCTCTTGACTTTTCTCCTCCCCTCCAACCAGTTCCACATTTTCTTGTGCACTATGGGTGCAGCTGCTGCCTCATGGAATTGTCATTCACGGCATATTGGAGTGCCCCACTGCTGCTGCTTCTTTATTTAGAATATTAGCCTGTCCAACCCCGACCCCCAACAGTACGTGTCCAACAGTACATTAAATTACCTGTTCATTAAACTACTGTATTTCTGTAATTTCATGTTGTTTTAAACTGTTCTAAATATTGTGTAATATTGTGTTTTCACATTGTATCAAACTTATGTTTTAAGTGTTGTAACCTGCCCTGGGACCTTAGGGTGAAGGGTGGGTAAACAACAACAACAACCCTTTGCTGTAAGCCTTGATTAAACCAAGAAGGCTCTAATGAGCTACAGTTTTCTGTTTTGTCAGAACCTGGGAAGCTACGGTTGTTGTTTCATTCTGTTACTACTTGTTCATGCTGTTTTAGGGGGCGAGTTTGCTGTATTTTATATTTCTTTATTTTTATTTGAAATGTATTTGTTGCTTTTAATATTTTTTATTGCAAGTTGCCTTGAGACTACAGAGTTAGGCAACAAAGTAAATAAATAATTTGCCCACTTTGGAATAAGATAGAATCTTAAAACATGGTTTGAAGTTGCTGTAAATTCCTGACTTGCTCTGAAGCTGCTATGTATATTTTCCCGGATATTTATTATTTTATCTGAACCAGCTTACAGGAGCCATTTTTGGGTAAAGGGCATGCTAAAAGTGAACTTGAAGAGGCATGTTTGTGTTGTGGATGTGTTTGTTATGTTTCTTTGTGACTAGTTAATATACAGTCCCATCCATGGTTAACAGACACTTCCAGAAGGGGTATAGAACACCATTTATATAATGCAAATTAAACATGAGACTAGTTGATGTAACGTAAAAAAGCTAAACAGTTTTAAAGGGATATGACTTAACCAGAGTAAGCAATTATGAGTTGAAGCTTTGAAGCATTTCATTAGGCATAGGATATATCAATTGGGAATTCATTACAGTTGTTGGAGAAGGCCAGGGTTGTTTTTCTCAAAATGCAACTGGGAAAGTAGGCTACCTGTATTACGGAGCTTGTATCAATGTTCATCTTGCCAGCTGCTGAAAAGTGATTAGCCTGTATTTATGTAAAACCTCTCATTATGAAATGCAGGAATCTTGACTGGTAGCACCAACTATTTCAATTTACATATACAATTCCTTCCAGTGACGCTGAACCTCAAGGGGATTTTTATATTTCCATAACTTTCTTTCCTTCTCTAGGCAGATAAATGTAGGTTATCCCTTTCAATGTGATCCTAAGCTCTTGAGAAGGAAGGTATGGTTGGTCGCCTGTCAGCAAAAAGGCAAAAGAAGGGCAGTGGAATTGCAGATTGATAAGCTCCTTGTGTCAAGAAGCTACCTTAGACAAACCTACAAAATAGTTTACTTTCCTATAATAGGTTGGCCATTTATGCTGCATACCGTCCATTGAGCCACACAGCAACACCCGCCATTCCCCAATTGAAGATGGTTTTTACTCGTAAACCATTGAAGCCTTTTGGGTAGGTTGCTATGGTGACAGATTGAAGTGGTGGAAACGAGTGACACAAAAAGGCTAAAACATGGAATGGGTTGTCAGGAAATATATGACGGCAGAAGGAGTGTTCAGATAAACATCCAACATGCATTGAGTTCAGGATTGTACCCTCTCAACATGCACATCCGGTAGTCTTGTGAAATGGCCCCACACCTGGTCTGAGGTATACAGAATTCTTCCACATGAGGATTCATTTGGAATCCCTCTTCACATGGGGGAGCTGTACACATGTACATCTGTATGTGCACAGGGCATAGAGCCCCCTTCACATGCCTGCTGAATGTGCATGACTTATGGCAGGAGGGCTTGGGGGACAGGTGCCTAGCGGCAGGGCTAAACACTGCAATCCCATGACCTTACTCATTCATTATTTCAATAGATGAGGGATCAAGTGATCTCCATAGATCATAATTGCAGGTTGCAAACTGTCACTATACAGTACCTGGCTATTGGCCCTGCTGGCTGGGGCTAATGGGAGTCCAGCAACATCTGGAGGGCTACAGGTTCCCCATCCACTGCCATAAAAAGACATTCTAAGGTGTGGAGGGAACAGTTTAATAAGCATGGGTCAACACTCTTCAGGTATTAAGTGGCAATTCACTTGAATGTATAATGGAACTGGATTTCTTGAGCCATTAGTTTTTAAGGGATCCTCCTTAGATAGTGTTTGATGTTGATTACTGTAGTATTTCAATTATATGTACCTTTTGGTTGGCTTATGATTATACCCTTGGTTTTATATTAAAGTAATTATTTTGTGAACAGGACACTGAAAATATTCACATGCACCTGAACAAATATATTTGATGCTGTTTCCAGCATCCACTTTCTTAATCTAATGTATTTTGGAACAGCAAAACCTGGCCCTTTGGTGCCCCTCCTTCCTCCAGGGCATGGAGGAGGTACATCACTTTGGTCTCCTGAAATCACTCTTGCCCCTAGGTTTGTCCTTCTCTTCCCAGAAAAGTAAGAGTAAGGCAGAGTAAGGTGGGGAACTGAATCCACTGCCCTCCTGCAGGCCAAGATTGACAGATGGGTGTCATGTGACCCATTTTGCCCATGCCAAGTACCAGTTGATCAGGAAAAAAGAAGAGGCGATGTCTTATTGCCTTCATGTGGTGGTGATACTGGAGAAGGAAAACTCACAAAAGACTTTAATCCCCAAAGAACCAATGTAGGATGTCTGAATGGTGGGAAGAGAGTCAGTGAAATTTATAGATGCCAGATTTCCATTCAAGGCTCAGGCCAAGGTAGAATTCTCCCACCTGCTCGATCAGGGGAACAAAAAGAGTGGAAGACAAACTGACAATCTGCTCTAGTACTAGGGTAAAATTAGACAACCTGAAAGGAACATTAGACACTCTCAATTTTCCGCCTTTGTGTCTGAACGTGTGGGAGAGAAAGCTGGACGGAGGTGTTGGCTGTCAAAATAATAGTCGCTCTGACAAAATAATGGGGCTGCACTTATTTTTCTCAAGAAAAGGCTTAGGGAAATACACTGCACTGATTGCCTTTGTTTCATGCTTGATGTATTCTGCATCGTTATTATTTGGATTTTGCTCATTCCCCACCCAAGTCCTGCTGACAAAATATTAATCGCTTCAGGACTTCATGCAAGCCTGTTCCCCAAAAATATGGAGATTAGCTTTCCTCTTCTTCCTTTTCTTCTTGGAAAACAATTGCATTCTGAGTGGTTGACTTTGCTGTATGAGACATCAGTACGGTAACATGTCCTGAGACCTTCAGATATGGCAAGCATGATAAATCTAAATGAATACTCTTATAGGTAACGTAAGGTCACTGCTGTAGTGCATCAAGGATGGATGAGGGAAGCATAACTCCTCCACTGATTTATGCCCCTAGATGAAAAATACAAAGTGGAAATGTAAGGTGTGTGGCACTTCCTTGAAAGCTTCATTGAAATAAATGGGACTTGTGTGGGAGCAACTCTTTGTGCCACTGTTCCTTTGGAAAGCAAAAAAGCAAGCTGCTTTTTAGAACATGGTAATCCAGCTGCACACGACCACAACCCTTCTGTACTCTAATGCCTTTTAAAGTCATATAATTATATCTGCCCCACTTCCCTCAGAACTGTGAATTAGAGGAAGGGGAATTTCCCTTCTGGAAAGCAGCCCCCTGCCTTTTGCTCTCTCACAAGGAGCATTTCCCCCTGTCCACCCTAATGTATGCACACACTTTCTTTCTCAAAAGGGCATGTTTTATTTCAGCAAGAGCATCCTTTATTTATTTATTTTTTAAATGGACAGGTTTAGCATTTGCCTTGGTGAGCAAATGGCCTACATGTATCTAGATTGGTTAAAGTCTCTTTTTTAAAAAAATGAATTTGTATAATTAGTTTCATAGTAGATCTTTTGGTTTTGTATCTCTGCTGAATACTACACTTGGTATGCCATCATCTTCCCCTGCATTTTCTGGAGGCTGTTGATCACCTTTGTGTCACTTGTAGGTCATATTCTTTCACTCTGTTTTTCTTTCCTTGACAAAGTCCAGTCTAAGGAACCAGGTTTGGCCACGTTCTTAAAAATCACTGTTCTATCTCTTTTAAAAATTGTTCAACCTGTGTCAGGGGAAAAAACTACCAATCAGAATATGCCCTAATATAATGTACACTCATGGACATGTTAATGAGGTGCTTTTGCTGTGGCAGATTTTGCATTCAGTGATGTAATTATTTAATAAGCCATCACCTGGACCAGTTAGATTAAATCACGTTATTTGGTACATGTGTTATTAGATAACATTGTGTGATGCAAATGTCCATGTATGACATTGTGTGGTATCAGTCAAAGATCAACACCCCCAAAAGCACCTTGATTAGTACCTGGTTGGGCTAATTTTAGTGCACATGTTGTAGCATGTTATCTGGTATCTAATATCAGCTGATAACAACATAAAACAAGTATCTCCATCATCTTAAATGAATTTTGAAGCCACCCTAATTATAGATAATTATAGCAAGTGTGTCCTCAGATACAACAATAGACCAAGCCATAAGGAAAAGCAGGAGGCACTTTCTTTATACTGTGCAACAGTTGCAAAAAAGGCTTTACTTTTACAACAAACAGGAGTAATAATAATAATAACAACTTTTTTATTTATATGCTGCCCATCTGACTGGGTTGCCCCAGCCACTCTGGGCGGCTCCCAACAGGATATTAAAGACACAATAAAACATCAAACATTTAAAACTTCCCTATGCAGTGGTACCTCAGGTTAAGCACTTAATTTGTTCTGGAGGTCCGTTCTTAACCTGAAACTGTTCTTAACCTGAGGTACCACTTCAGCTAATGGGGCCTCCCGGTGCCGCGTGATTTCTGTTCTCATCCTGAAGCAAAGTTCTTAACCCAAGTTATTATTTCTGGGTTAGCGGAGTCTGTAACCTGAAGCGTCTGTAACCTGAGGTACCACTGTACAGGGCTGCCTTCAGAGCTCAATTGAACAAAGTAGACTTAAGCTCCAAGGAAGCAAGCACAGAATTGTGCTACAAACCTGCAGACCTATGTACACACATCTTATAATAAGCCCTGCTGAATGAAGCAGGACTTCTGAGTAAACATACATAGGAACCTGATACACATTATACAACAGACCAAAGTAACAGGGTTGGGTTTATTTTCCCTAGGTAGTTTTCTCTCTCTCTCTTTTGAATGCCCACATGAATGGCTAGCTAAATAGCCAAAAGATCCTTGGAGATGAGTCTGGAGGAGATGCCCGTCCACATGGCTATCACTGATGTGTATGCATAATACTGGGGTACCACCTAAGCTTATATTTTAATAAACCTATGGTGTTTAAGGGGTGGTGGTGGTAGTATAAAGGCAGAACAAAAGGCAACTTTCAACCTGTGATCCTATACATCAAGGCTTTTGTCTAGGAGAATAATATGCACAGAATAGCCCCATCTTGAGTGCAGTATAAATTCACAAAAAAGATCGCACTTGTATTATAATTGTGTTGCAGTCAGCCTTACGGATGGGTCACAGAGCTTCGAGCACATTAGGACGGCCTGAAACTAGGCATCAAGCAGCTCCATGAAGTAAGAATGCTTAAAAATGGCAACTAAGTGTGTGCTTATACAAAACAGGAGAATCATTTCACAATGAACTCCTAAGAAACTCACATTTCAGGAGTAAACATCCTTGAAATTGACCTTACTAGGAATGACTCAAGAGAATAATAGAGGGGCAAAATTACCCTTGACTGAATAAAGGAAACAGCAGGCTCATAGAAACACATACGCCACTGTGGTGTTAACTATTGCAGTAAAACAACAACAACCTGTACAGTTTGGGAGACTCTACATATGCCTAGATATTTTGTCACATTTTAAGAAGACTAAAGTAGTAAGATCTGTTGTATAATCTGAGGCAGCTGAATAAAATGACTTCCCAGAGTATATTTTAATAGTCACAGTAGATACATTTGATTTTCTGGAATTAGAAGCCATTATTTTACCTAATGGTTGTGTAGCATACATAATGTTCAGCCTTTCAAATCATCACCCAGCTGCCTAACAGGGAGCAGGAAACTTCTACCAGCTTTTAGCCTTTCTTAAATTCTACCCCTTTTGTATTCTTCATACAGTGGTACCTCGGGTTACATACGCTTCAGGTTACAGACTCCGCTAACCAAGAAATAGTGCTTCAGGTTAAGAACTTTGCTTCAGGATGAGAACAGAAATCGTGCTCCAGCAGCGTGGCAGCAGCAGGAGGCCCCATTAGCTAAAGTGGTACCTCAGGTTAAGAACAGTTTCAGGTTAAGAACGGACCTCCAGAACGAATTAAGTACTTAACCTGAGGTACCACTGTACTTACTTCCACTGAAGAAAACTGTTCTTGCTATGCTTGTATACTAATGGTTTTACAAAGGTAGCTGCATTGCAGGGGGTTAGACTAGATGACCCTGGGGGGTCCCATGCAACTCTACAATTCTATGATTCTATGCCTCCCATAGGCATCTGGTTGGCCACTGTGAGAATAGGATGCCAGACTAGATGACTATAGGGCTGATCCAGCAGGATTAGTTATGTTCTTAAGGATTCCAATTCTTTAACATAATTCCAATTCCAAACTGAGGGGATGAGCGTTAAAAAAGCAAATGGGTTTTGATATGCAAGTATTGTAAAGGGATGCACATTACCAACCTCACCCCTCAAAATACATTTTGGGGAAGGTCTGAGCTGGTGGCATTGACTAGGAAAGAGACCTTGGTGCTGTGGTGAGCTGTAGGTTGATGGACATGCTGACACAGTGTGCAGCAGGAAAGTTCCAAGTTGGGAATAATTAAGAAAGGGATCTGAAATCAAACTGCCAATGTTGTAATGCCCTAATACAAAATCTGTGGTGCATCCACACTTGATGTACAGTTGTGGCCAACGATGAAGAAAGTGGGATCCACCTGTCACCAACCATTCTGAGCTTCTGGCAACCACAGCCAGGATTGTGTTGCAGAATTGCAAAGCGGATTCTTTCCTGCAGACGTCGACGCGTTGTTTGTATATCGCATGCAGTAGGGGGCGGGAGCGGGGAATCAGAAGCTTAGCAAGGACCACGTGGGTGGCATTTAGCGGGGTGAAGGCTCAGGTGTGCTGAAAGAGCACGCCTACGCTGGCGGGATGGAGGGTTGCAGCGCGTTGTAGAAGCGCCCTAAAGCTGGCGTCGTAGCCACGAGCTTCGGTAAGGAGGTGTAGTCGAAATGTACAAAGTGGGCTGTTGACACGGATCCAGCCTCAGGGATGCGGGTGGGCTGGGTGACCTCTGAGCACATTCCAGCTCTCAGCCATTCTACCATTCGCCGTAGCTTGCCTTTGGCTTCGAAGCCATTCACAGTGCACTGCCTCTCCCCCTCGACGTCTCCCACCTGCCTCCCTCCCATATGCATTTATCCGTAGTTTGGGAATGGGGTGCAATTCTCCTTTTTACTTGCTTCGAAGCGGGCTGCCCCTACCCGCAAGCAGGGCCCCAGCCCGCTTTAGAGGGCCACTCGTCGGCATGCTCCTCTACCCGGACCCGCTCCTGTTGCCGCCGCGCGCATTGTGACGGCACAGGCGCCCCCGCTGCCTGCCTCCTCCAGCGTCGCCGCCCCCGCCCTCAATCCCGCCTTACGTAGGCTGGGCAGGCCGGCCGGCTGGCTGGCTGCTGCCAACTTTCAAACAATGCGTGCATGGCGGGCTCCGCCCCGGCTGGGCGGAGACGAGGGCTGGGCTCCGAGCCCTCGGCCAACCCTCCGGAGGCGGCCCCGGCCGCGGGGAGCTGGGGGCGCTGCTGACTCGCCGGGGCTGCTTCAGTGCCTGGTTCGGGGTTAAGCGCAGGGGAGACTCGCGAGCCCCAGCCGAGCCAGCGGAGCTGGCGGCGGCCCCCCTCCCTCTCCGCCCCGGTCAATGGCCCCTCGGAGCGCCGCCGCGCAGCTCCGGGCTCCGAGAGCGCCTTGCCCCGCCGAGCAGCCCCTCCGCGTGGCGTGAGTGCATGAAGCAGTGATGGGCAACACGGTGCACAAGACCCTGGCAGGTAAGCGCGGCTGCGGGGTGTGGTGGTGGTGGGGGGGGGCGTCGAAGGGCGCGGGCGGGCTCCGGGTTTCCTCGCGCGTCTTCGGAAGAGAGCTTTCTCACGGAGCCGTTAGACAAGGATGACCTCCTCCTCCGCTCGGTCGTCGGTGGGGACCTGCGTGTCTTCTGGGGAAAGGCAGGGGCGAGCTCGCTGTCCCCCGGCACCTTCTTTTGCCTTTGGGGGGGGGGCGTGTGTGAGAGAGAGCGGGGAAACTGCCCCACCTCCTGGGAAGCAGCTTATCTAAGTGTGCCCTGGTCCCATTGCCCCGGCTGCTTTTGCAGCTCTCTCTTGTTAGTGCAAACAGCAGTGGCATTTTCTATGTCTCTTCTCTCTTTTTCTTTCTCTACCTCGCCCCCTCCCCTCCCTTCCTGCACGTGCTGCTTTCTGTCACTCCCTGTTTTCTGCTGCTGCTGCCGCCGGAGGATAAGATACCTCTGACATTCCGGTCCATCCTCTGCTCTGATTGTGGCAAGCTGTCAAATCCGGATGGTATTGCTGAATTAAGTAGGGGAGGTTTTAACTGAAGATATGGGGGCTTAGGAGAGGAGAACTTGTTTCTGCGGATTCCCCATTTCCCACTTGATTTCTCTTAAAAAGAATATCTGTTTCAGTAATGATCCCCCCCCCCCACCGCCAGCTCAAAATTCGAATCTTATTTCATGGTAAGGATTTGAGCCTAATGATTCATAGCGGCATTTTGATTCTCTGCAGCTTTTGATTCTGGGGAGGAGGACCATGTAATGAATGAAGGTGGGGCTATGAGGTGCTCAGAGGCAATCCCTTTTTGGTTAGACAAGGAAACGGAAGAAAAAGGAAAAAAATGCATGTGCAGCCTGATGTATTATTGCACACTTACCTGGTGCTAAAAGTGGGCATAGGACAACAGCGTCAGAAAGGGGGAGTGGCCATAGCACAATAGTAGAGAAGCTCTTTGCATGCATGTGGCTTCTCTCTCTCTCCCACGTTCTGTCCCCACCATTTCCAGTTAAAACGTAGGGGTTTGCAGGGCAGGGAAAGATCCTTCTGCCGCTCACAATAGGCAGTGCAGGGCGAAAAAGGCACCCGTGGTCTGAACTGGTGTGTAAGGTGAAGCTGCTTTGCCAGTGGAAAGAGCTGTGCATTTAAAATTTTGACATGAAACATCTGCGTCTGATTGGATGGGAATTAAAAATCTGTATCCCGTGAATATATTCTACTTTATGCACTATGGTATGCAAATGCCTAGGAAACATAGGGTGCATTTCAAGAGCTGTGATCCTGAATCAGTCTCAAGTGGGCAGTCAGTGGGACTTCCAAATGTAAAATGTTTGGAATTGAATGAGGAAGAACTTTGACAAGCTGAGGGCTGGGGATGCAAAGAAGAAGAGGACCTGTTGCCTTTTTAGTGGGCACGGTTGGCAGACCAGGCATGAGTGAGAGGAGACAGATGCAGGAACGGATGGCTTTTGTTCCATAGCCAAGTGGCATGCTGGCGGTAGAACCAGTCCGTTTTGAAGCAGACTGTTTTCTTATGAAGAATGGTTCTGCTCCCTCTTTTAACCCCTGTTTCTGTGGAAGGGGAAGAATATGCTTTTCAAAACTCAGGCCCTTTCAGGATCTGCTGTGCCCTCCTCCCCCAGAAATTGAAATAAAAACAATGAACTTGAGCAGCAGCTGGGATGTCTTTTGGTCCCCTGCAAGTACAACAAAAGAAGGCAAAACTCTGTTTCTGGCTGAAAAAGCCATTTATGTGACTGAATTGAAGAGACGCCGCTGCCCCTCATTGTGAAATTTCCGAGTGTATTGGCCTTTATTTTTGCTTTTTGAAGACTTTGTATGTAGTTTCTTCTTTGTGACTCAAAAAGGGGAAAAATTGAAACCACATCTGAAACCTGTTTGATGCATTCAGTGATTTGATTTAAAATAAAGGTGCCCTCCCCAGCCAGCATTGTTCTGATATAATGAGAATAAAATCCACCCCCCCTCTTTTTGCTTGCAAGTTTGTAATTGCAACTCCTCCCTTCAACCCTGTCAGTGGGCAATGAGAACAGTTGGTTGATGAAGAATTAACGGTATTGAATTACTGCTCAGAGCTCCTGTGAGCTTGTGTCTTCAGCTGTCTCCCTTTTCTCTCTCTCGCTCTTCCTTATACCGTATGTCGTATTTAGTATACTTGGCTGCCTTATAAAGCCTGGCAGGCACGCTGCTGAACTGTGGCTGTCCTACAACACAATTATGAAGTTCCCTTTCTATAATGAGTATAAAAGCCCTAGTCTGAAATTCTCTTTGCAGCCCTACAAAACCTTTGAAAGTGGGCTTAATTTTGCTCGTTGGAGTTAAAAAGTGATGCTTTTTCTACTTTAATTTCTATTCATCTTAGGGACTTGATTAGACATCCAAATAAATTACTTATTTTATCAGTCAAGCACTTGATTTTACGAAGATGAAATTTCACCTGTATAGCAATTCATCTGTATAGTAGCTGCCCCACTGGAATATGTACCAGACCTCAGAACCATGCATGAAATACTGGGACAAGAGAGAGAAGCTTTTGTCTTAAATCTGTAGCTGCAGCCATGCTTATGTGCATCACAGAAGTATGTGCACCTTGGGCTAGTCACTGTCTCTCCGCCCAACCTCCCTCACAGGGTCACTGAGGGGTTAAAGGTAGGAGGAGGTCCATGCATGTCACCCAAAACTCATTTGGAGAGAGGGGATGATATAAATGTATATATATTTAAAACACACACTTGTATTTCTACTACCCAAAGGGTCAAATTCATTTTCACCTTGCTCTACATTATTTGCCTCAATTTGTAGAGTTTACAAAATAGCCAAAAAGCAAGATCAGAATCCATTCTAGGTACAGACTTGATGGAAACTTCAAGTCCACCAACTGAAAGAGCCACAGACAACCTGATAGGCATCCCTGCAGCCATTGAAAACATAGGATCTGCAAACTCTTTGTCAGGTTGACCTAGACGTGTTATTGTCATGTGGGAGGGAGGATGATTATACCCATTAAATAAGAGAGCCTCAGGAGGGTGGTGGGCTTCACATCTTCTGATGTGGAAAGCAACGAGAAGCAGCTTTGTGCCATGCAGAAAGGTTAAGAGGTTATTAAAGCTACTTCTGTCATTTTGTTAAGCTAAGCCGCTTAACTTTATCAAGCAAGCTTTCGACTAGAGCAACCTACACAAACATTAATGTTAATAGCTGGGAGTTTAACATCCTTGACTCATGAAGGACCTGTGCTCTTATCTAGCACAGAGTCTTCTCATGCTCCCACACTTTACAGAGTGCAATTGGAATTGCACAGAACCACTTTTGCAATTACAAAAGCTCATTACTTGTACACATTGGTATTTAATTGGATTCTGCTTTGAGTCTGAGTGTTTTGGTGTAACATACACATCAGTTTTCTTCCTTGCCAATAGCCACTTAAAAGGTAAAGGGGCCCCTGACCATTGGGTCAAGTCGTGGCCGACACTGGGGTTGCGGCGCTCATCTCGCTTTATTGGCCGAGGGAACCGGTGTACAGCTTCCGGGTCATGTGGCCAACATGACTAAGCTGCTTCTGGCGAAACCAGAGCAGCGCACGGAAATGCCGTTTACCTTCCCGCTGGAGCGGTACCTATTTATCTGCTTGTACTTTGACATGCTTTCGAACTGCTAGGTTGGCAGGAGCAGAGACTGAGCAACGGGAGCTCACCCCGTCGCAGGGATTCGAACCGCCAACCTTCTGATCAGCAAGTCCTAGGCTCTGTGGTTTAACCCACAGCGCTATGTGTGTGTTTTTACTAGAACTAACATGGTATATTAATAATGAGCAGGAAGTTACAGAAAACTTTTATTTAGGTATGAGCAGTTCCTAGTAGTAAAAAATCTATTTTCCTTGCTTTGCTGTGGGGAAGTTGTAGAATTTATAAAATATGTTATTTTGTTATGGGTCTTTTAAAAACATTTGCATCATTAAAGTTACATTCAACTTGAAATTGCATTGTGCCAAGATTGCTGTTAAAAACATATTTTTCAAGCTATATATGCTCTTAGGAGTAAGATATGGAGAAATAGAGAACATATTACTACATACAGTATTTAAAATTGTGGAGAAAGAGGTTGATTTACTGTACATTGAAAGGATAGAATCTTTAAAGCTTGAAATGTGGCATTTATGTCGCACATTCTGTGGATATGTAGGATTATGCCTATATTATATTTTGTTGCACAAGTGATGTTCCTCCATTCTGGAACATGGAATGTCTTAATATTCTTCCACAACAGTTGCTGGAGAACTAAAGATTCTTCTGTGCATATTTAAATTCTTGGGCTAATTCCCATTTGAAAATGCCAGGGGTGTTTAGGGTGATCATATGACTGTCCCAGTATCTTTAGAAATCTTTCATCTCCCCATCATCAGAAGCCTGAAGGGCTCTTCTTTATATTGTGTCAGCAGATGCTTTCTTGTTTAAGCAAAAGAAAATTCTTTTGCCCAGTCATCACAGTAGCAACAGTTTGTAGCAAAGCTGGGATAAACCAGACTAATATTCACCCAGCACTTAAGTGAAATGTTTATTTGATGCATCAAAGCTCCTTGCTGACTTTACTTTCTGTTTGTTTTCTTGAATTCTACATTAGAACTTTTTTGAAGTTGCACAAGAGAGTTTTATTCTGATCCCACGCAGAGAAAGTCCAGACAGACCATTCTCACTTACATCATGGAAAAAGCCCAAATAATCAACATTCCTCTGTATTCCTTAGATACTGTAGCTTTTAATGAGAAATATTGGGGGGAAATGGAAGTTCAATTTCTGCCTTTTAAGGCATTCTGCAGTGCAGTCTTACACATTGCTACTAAATATAAAGCTCAGTTTTCAGTGATGGCTTACTCCCAGGTAGGTGGGTATAGGATTTCAATCTTGGGTCTTAAACCACAGTCCTTTATCAATTTACTTAGGAGTAAGCCACCAATGAACTCACAGAGGTTTACTTATGGGTGGACAGGATTGCACTGCTAAGCCTTAAATTATAAAGCTATTATTTCTATTCTGCTCTTAACATTCAGAAAAGCTTTTAGGAAGCATCTTATTTTGTTATCATGACTGGTATTTTGATAGTTAACACAGCAAAGATACAGACATCGAACATGTTAAGGACATTGCCACAGTACTGGAATGAGTAATACAGCAGGGTTAATGAAATACCATTTTTATACATGTATTGAGAAATCACTATGAAAGGTTTGAATGCAAGAGTTAATGTGCTACTTAAACATTTTTTTTAATCCTCTGTAGTGGTAAAAATTGCTTTTATCTAAGAGCTTGCAGGTATAAAACTTTTCTACTTGCCAAAGAAACTTCTCGTATTATGCTTCTCTTGAGCCACAGTCCTTACATAGCACACTAACAAATTGGGACTTGGCTAGGATAACTCACCCAAAGATTGAACTCTATATTAGATTATACTTTCTTTTGATCTCCAAAGCTACTGCCGTTCCTTAATCATCTATTTTTGTTCCTGTTTTATATTGACCTGTCATTCCACAGAGATCATCTTCAGAAGCTCTCTTCCAAATATCTCGCCATGTGAAGCAAAGTGGGTGGCAACCCAAGAGATGGTTGTGATGCCATACCTTTAGCATTCCCCCTGCAGAGAGGTTGGCTTGGTTGGTGCCTACATTGAACCAGCTCAGGTGTCCCAGTAGGCCATGATTTATTGTGATGGATGTGAGCCACAGGGAGCATTAGGCTCACATGCTCCCTCTCCTCCTCTGGCATGGCTGTGAGAAGGAGATAAAAAAAAACCCTGATTTGGGTTAACCACAGTTTAGCATTGTTTCTGAACATGAGAGTTCATTGTTGGTCTTAATCATGGTTTGTTCAGCTTCAAAGCCCAGTGCTTGAAGTTGACTGATTTTAAGCAAACCATTGTTAATATTAGGGACAGTTTGTTGGGTCTGAATGAAACAACAAAGGGCAGGTAATAACAGATTAAAACAAAAACTTCTAATCACCTTCTCATGGCTGAGCTGGAGGAGGAGTGGGGCAGAGTACATGAGCCCAAAGTTTTATCCATTTGTTCCTATCACAATAAACTATACATTAGTTTAATATGACAGCTGATCCAGCTCACTGTTACAGATCAGCCACCCCTGCTGTATGATTCCTATTCCATCCTTTTGGAAAACCCATGGGGCTTGGATGTTTTCCCTAGTGGAGTGGGGGGGGGGGGGAGTGGTGAAATACCATTGTGGGATGACCATATTAATGCATCTTAATAGTTTTTTTCACTTGGGAATAGATAAAATATGCTGCCATAGTTAAATTATAATAAAAATGGGTTTAAGCTTGCATTGTAAGGAAGTCTGCTAAATGTTTGGGCTCAGCCATTTCACTGTAGTGACTTATATATCGTTTACAGCATTGTACTTCCTACAGCTGATAAACTTGGTATGCAACATTGCAATGAATGGGTAAGACTTGTTTTGACTTGAAAAGCTGGCTGAGAGTCAGAGTTGATGTTGCTGGATTATAAGCAACATGCCAGCCTATCATTTTGTGATGTTGCAGTGGCTTTGTAGATAATGATACCCCTTTATGGTTTGGAGCTAATTTCCCTTTATCTAAATTAGCTGATTGCTTGCTCTTCATTGACAGGTGGATCTTGTCTCACTATGCTCTGAGATTCCCCTTTGACATTCATGTCACCTTTTCTTCCTTAAAGCTTTTTGGTCCCCCTCAATGAGCTATCTTAGTGCATGTTTAATTATCACCTCCTCTGCTTTGCCACTTAAATATGGTACTTATATTGTGTTTCATAACCAGACAACAGGATATCATCCTAAAGGTGTGTGTGTGTGTGTGTGTGTGTGTGAAATGTTCCTTGGGGAATTACTATTGCAACAATAGAATCCAGACACTTTTTTCCGTGATTAGACTTCAAAGCAGCTATATTAGGTTATGTGCATAACATAACATTGGGCATCAAAACACAACTTCAGTACTTAAGATTTCTTCTCTTTTATTTATTGAATGTTTCAAAGAATTCCCAACTATTTCCTGCAATCCACCTAAAACTAAACAAGACCATACCGAATCATCTTGAGGATAATCCACAGAATATGTCTCTTCTGATTTCATGGCCAATATTATCTTTAGTTATTGCTCAATATTGCTCATAATTTATTAACCATCTGTTTTTTGTGGCACAAGTTCACACACCATCTACCAATCTGCTACCCCCCTCATCCATCGTCCTTTGTGGCATCATCTATGGTTGACAGTAGATAGCACTCATTTTCTGACTTGTTCATTTAGACTAATTGTTCCTCTCATCTCCTTATTAGGTAGCCTGAGAGAGAGTGTTCTGGATTTCCCGAAGGAGCTGAAATACTTGCCAGTTTGCATGGGGTGGGTCAGAGAAACATTTGTTGAATAATCCCCTATACTGAACCACATTCAAAAAGGAGGCCCATAATATATAGGCAGAGTGCATGCACTTGAGGTGCCCTGTCTTGGGTAGCTTGAAAGTCAGTGGGATAGGTGGTACTGAACAGCTCTAGAGAATAAAGGGAAGGCATGCAGGTATAATCTGAGCAGCTGTCCCAAGCACAAACTGCAAAATGTACTAGTTGACCTCTCAGCTAATGTTTGGACTTCGAGATTTGTTTTATGGTATAAGATACGTACTGGTATAAATCAGGGAAGAGTGCTGCAAACTATTGGAGACAGGAGCATACACAATTCCTTTAATTTGTTTGGATAAAGTGGTTAACTTCAATCAGGAAAATGGAGGGGGCAGTGGTGGGGACTCAAGACGTCAGACTGAATCAACCGTACAGCTTTATGGGGAAATGTTTGGAATTGAACGTGTCACTGCATTTTGAAAAGAACACCAATAAATTACACACATGTGAATCCACCTCAGTTGATTCTGGAATATAGCATGTGTGGGTTTGGTTTTTTTTTAATATGGTAAGGGTACCTGATTACAAAATGTGTGAGAAGATGCCATGAGTTGACTAATACCTTGAATACATGGTTTTATTTCTAATGTACGTAGTTGTTTAGTCTTCAGTCTGTTTTGTAGCTTGTGTGCCTATTACCAGCTAAAAACATAGCCTCTCAATTTGGATTGAAGCTGGTTTGGAGCAAAATGCAATGTTTCTTAAGAAACAACACAATAAATAACCACCCATGGCAATCCACTGGATGCAGAGTAAACAGGAGTGTGTACACAGCCTTTCTCACTGGTTGGATGTTCCCTTTTTATACCTAAGTTCTAGCAGCATGCAAATTATTCTAGCCCATTGATTATTCATACATTTTAAAAATGTTTTCTGAAATTACCATTGTAATGTTGATATCAAGAGTGCTCAAATACTTAGATAATGTTAGGTCTCTGCAATTTTTTTTTGTTTGAAAATGTAAACCCTAATGTGACTGGTGATGATGATTCATTTGGAAGATTATATAACATCCCTGTTCGTATTCTAAAAATCTGCCTGCAAATCAGTTCCAATCAAAGTTTCCAATCAAAGATGGAAATGAACATTTTGCTATTTGGCAGCACTCATGAATTAAACTAGTTCTGTGTCAGCAGGGCCTGTTTCATCATTGCCATAAATGCGATAATTTTCCATTTATTTTTTATCCTCGTCTCACATTTCCTAATATTATATTGCACTCAAATACTCTTAATCACATCATATTTTTTAAACAGTATTTCTAACAGTAATTTCACAGAGCTTCTTGAAAGCCAACGAACGTTATTTGCTCATCACAGAAATTTTTGATATACTCTGTAAATTTCTTCCAGTCCTCGGAGAATCTCTGGTCATGTTGGTTCCTAATTCTCCCCGTCAATCTGTCCATTTCTGCATATTCCATCAGTTTCATCCTCCATTCTTCTTTCGTGGGCATCTCTTCCTGTTGCCATTTCTGTGCCAGCAAAATTCTGGCTGCTGTTACTGCATACAAAACTAATTTTACATCTTTTTTACTAATTTCATTATCCAGTATTCCCAACAAGAGAGCTTCTGGTTTTTTAACAAAATTATATTTCAGCATTTTCTTTAACTCATTATAGATCATCTCCCAGAAGCTTTTTACCTTCTTACATTCCCACCACATATGGTAAAATGTTCCTTCTGTCTCCTTACACTTCCAACATTTATTACACACTTTATACATTTTACCCAGTTTTACTGGTGTTATATACCATCTATACAACATCTTCATAACATTTTCCTTAATCGTTGTACAAGCTGTAAACTTTAACCCATCCTTCCATAATTTAGTCCATTTCTCAAATTCAATATTATATCCGAAATCTCTAGCCCAACTAATCATAACAGATTTAACCTCTTCGTCCACAGTATTCCATTCCAACAATATTTTATACATTTTAGATAAAAATTTCACTTCATTGTTTAAGTTTTCTTGTTGAAATCTAGATTCTTTTTCAGAATATCCCCTCTCTAAAACCTCTTTTTTAAACATTTCATTTAACTGAAAATAATGCAGCCAATTCTTAACATATTCTTTTACTTCTTCATATGGTTTCAATTTCCACTTATTTCCTTCCTTTTTTAATAGTTTCTCATATGTTATCCATCTCCCGCTCATATTTATCTTTTTAATACTCATAACCTCTAATGGTGATAACCAATGTGGAATCTTTGGTTCTAATACATTTTTATACCTATTCCAAACTCCAATCAAAGATCCACTAAAGATGTGGTTCTCAAACCCTTTATGTATTCTTTTTTTATCATACCATAAATACGCGTGCCAACCGAATCTATTATCATAACCTTCTAAATCCAATAATTCATTATTTTCTAACTTCATCCATTCTTTCAACCAACAAAGACATGACGCTTCATAATATAACCTCAAGTCTGGCAGGGCGAAACCTCTTTCTCTTGCGTCAGTTAATATCTTAAATTTAATTCTTGGTTTCTTGCCCTGCCAAATATTTCTTGATAATATTCTTTGCCATTCTTTAAATATTGTCACTCCTTTTATTATTGGTATTGTTTGAAATAAAAATAACATTTTCGGTAGCACATTCATCTTTATCGTTGCAATCCTTCCCCAAAATGAGAATTTCATTCTACCCCACACCTCCAGGTCCTTTTTTATCTTATTCCATACTGGTACATAATTATCGTGAAATAAATCAATACCTCTAGTGGTTAGTGTAATCCCTAAATATTTAACTTTTTTCACCATTTCAATCCCTAATTGTAGCTGCAATCTTTCAATTACATCCTGTTCAATGTTTTTCGTAATTATTTTGGTTTTCTTTCTGTTTAACTTAAAGCTGGCCACCTCTCCAAATTGTTCTACCTCTTCCAACACTTCATCTACACTCTTCATAGGATCTTCTATTGTAATAATTAAATCATCCGCAAAAGCTTTGACTTTGTATTGATTTTGCCCTACTGACACTATTTTGATATTCTCATTATTCCTTATTGATCTTAAGAAGACCTCCAATACTGAGATGAATAACAGCGGTGACAATGGACATCCCTGCCTTGTACCTTTAGGTACAATTTTCAGAGAATTTTGACCTTGAGGGGACACACATCTTTGGGGTGAACCAGATGCAGAGGAACCTTTCATGGCTGTGTAGAAGAGGCAGTTTTATCAGGATCTGTTTTCTCAGCAAGTCTCACCTGCTGAAGTCTGTCTTACAATCCTGAAAGACTGAAGGAGCCCAGTCTCCTTTCGCATGTGGTTTCCCTGAGAGAGGCATGTAACTCAATGTCAAAAGTCTCTGAAAAGGAGTGTGGGATTGTGTTTAGCAGATAAGGATTAAAGTCGCTTATTGAAATTGACTTGCTGTTATCCTTCTTTTCACCTTTGAGGAGAGGGGTGGAGAATCTTATTATCTTAAGTATGTATATGAATCTGTTCCTCACATTAAAAATTTCAATCTATCCTTACAGCTCACCCACCCCCAATAGTCTTTTGCTTCCTATTTGTTCTCTGAATGAGCAGATTACTTCCTCGTCCTCTTTTTGGGACTCCTAAATGCAATCTGATTGTGTCAAGACCATTTTCCTAGACTGCTTGAATATGGGTTCCAGCCACCCAGGAGAAATCCCCACCCCAATACCATGATAATTTAGCAGATTACAGTTGCAGGAAGCTTTTTTTGCAGGATTGTGTGAGATCAGGTTCATATACTGGATAAAACTACACCTTACTGTAGAAAGGTCATTCAGAAAGCTTCCACTTTAGTGTTGTCTAAAGCATCAGCTTCTTTAGTTTCATAATTGGATTTATCTATTTACTGCTTTTGTTCTGCTTCTTTCTGCCAGGATTACGTAGTTGTGGTTTTATTTTATTTCTGCAAGCGCCAGTCTGCTGAGCAGTTGTCCTCTCGCTGCAGTGTTGCAATCTCTGTCGGGGAATGTTCTGCAAGAAGGCAGCCTTCCACTCACAAGCTGTTCATTGTCCACTTGTTGCATCTGATGAAGCTGGCTCCTGGTTAAGCCTCGTGCCACAATCCATTTGCCAGCCTTTAAGGTGCTCTTCAAGGACTCTTATGCTGGTATTTGTCACAAAAGGAACCACACAAAAACCTTATATTCTTTCATTTCTCATTTTATTCTTAACCTGAAAACGAAGGCCTAATTTCAAAGCAATGTGTATTGCTAATGAGATCACAATTGGTTTCGTCACAAAATCTAAGACGATAGCATAGGCCCAAATAAGTGAATTACTCTCAAGAAATGCAAATGCTGTAATAGTGGACGTAATCCTACTGTAATCTCCAGGCAGAATAATTTCCATTGTGTCTCAGCTTTTTGGAAAATATAAATTGCTTTACTTCTGCCTCTGAGTACCTGTTGAATGTGAGTTTGACAAACCAAAGATTAATGAAAAAATACCCAAGGTTTTAAACTGGAAAGAAGGGCACAATGAAGTAATTCTACCCATGTTTATCTTCCTTGCCTGATATTTAAACAGTGTGGTTACAAGGCCATTTTTTAAAGTTTACGTGATTTATGTCTGTTTTGTACGCAAGGCCCTGACTCTAATCTTAATCAATTACTCAATTTACAGGGGACGAACAGAAAGTTACCCTTGATCTTTCAATAAAAGGGGCACTACCACACTTCAAAAAGTTGGCTCCATATTAGTAAGGACAGAGAGGCTTGAACTTGGTGTAGTGGAGAATGGGGGACACTAAGATAAACAAATACACGGTTCAGTAGTTGGCATGGACAAGGGGAACCTATTTTAAGTTTTCCTGTGCAAACTTTTAAGGAGTTACTATTTCACCCTTGCTGGCATACAGAAACAAACAAATGGGTTGGGGGACGGGACAGCACACTTGGGGAACACCTTTCTCACAGTATCCCATTCTCATTTTGCCATAAAGTGAAAGGCTGCAGAGCAGCTTTGCCAGACATAATCTCAACCGTATTCTCACTTGTTGTCTTTCCCAATACCACATATCACATCTCAGCCAATAAACTTCTGTATAAAGCCTTACTATGCTTCTTGAGGACCAGTCCCTGAGACTGCCCCTGCTCCTCAACCTTATATGTAAACCCTTCTACCCTATAGCCCCAGTGATGAACTAGCAACTGGGGAGTTGCTCATGAGGACTCCTTTATTGTTTGGCTTTGGTGTGAGAGGAAAGCAGGAGCTAAATTGTGAGCGGGTATAAGACTAGAATGTGTGTGTGTTTGCTGGGAGCTGGAATAACCTTTAACCTACTGTCCAGCAGTCTGAATGGCTGAGGTGGTTTTGGGGGAAACTAGGGCGGTTCTATTGAACGATTTTCAGCATCTACTCTGAGAGAATCCCATTCCCGTTGACCTAGCTGGCTTGGGACTTTTTGGCTGCTATTGCAATCATGGGGTTGTCTTGGCATATCACTGGCCAATTAATCCATGAGGAAGGACATATGCTTAAACTGGTCTTTTCCAGCAGGTGGCTGGTTGATGGTTTGGTGGTGTTTAATTACCTTGTTATCATGGACTGTTCATTTCCTGGTGAGGTTTAACATTTGTGGTGCTTGGTGCTCATTGCTCCCTGCAGGGGTGGAGGACCAGTTAGGATCATCCTCCCCTGGAAGGTTTTTGTTTTGTTTTGTTTTAATTAGGAAGATTCCTGAACGCTTTGGGGAATTGTGCAGTTGGTATGGCTGGCACCCCTATCAAAGCCCTGGTGTCACTGTGGAATAGTGAGATGAAATGGGCCAGTGGCACAGGTATTCACGAGTGTTCTCTCCAGCATTGTGGATCCCTGATGGCTCTGTGGTCCTCAGGAAAGCTCTGAGTGATGGAGTAAGCCAAGTGACTGGTAGAGTACAGGTGGCACAAGTATTACAGTGAAAACAGCTGAACACATAATTATGCCACCTGTGGGGCAGTGAAGAAAGTTTTCTTAACTATTACTTGAGTAGCTTTCTAGCACAGCTTTGTGGGATCTTCCCCTAAGGGGAGTAGCCTAGAATGCACAAAAGCCTGCTGTGACTAATTTGCAAGGCACCTTGAAAAGTCCCTCACGTTCTGCTGGAGCTTAATGCCACAGATATTGTGGATCAGCTGGAGATGTCAAGTCTGGTTGTTTGGGATCAATTTCAGTAGCTAAAGCCAGATAACTGGACAAGGTGTTTGAATTTTTTTGGCCTACTACATGCAGTCCTGAGCTTCCTGTCATATAAGGGTTGGGGGTTGCCTGGGTTGGGCCCAGGAGCTGTAAATGCCATTTTTGTGAGAGACAACTGTAATTTGCCTTTAAAGGAAGTGGTGGTGTGTCCCCTTTTCAAGACACCTTCCCTGGATCCAGAAGCAAGTGACAACTACTGTCAGTTGCAAACATTTCCTTTTGGGGAATGGTTATTATCAAGAGAGTGGTGTCTGTGCAGCGTCAGGAGTCTTTGGAGGAAGCTGATTATCTAGATCCATTTCAGTCTGGCTCCAGGCCAGATTTTGGCATTGAAATGACTTTGGTGGCCTGTATCAGGGAGGACAAAGAGAGTTTGAGCTTGCTTAATTCTCCTTGAGTTCTTGGCAGCTTTTGATACCATCAATTATAACATCCTCCTGAACCATCTCAGTGGGTTGGGAGTAGGGAGCACACTGTTCTACCTGCAGGACTGGTACCAGAAAGTAGTAATGGGTGACTTTAGCTTAGCCCCATGGCAGTTGTGCTGCCTGTCCCCCCATGCTGATTAAACTCTTATTCTTTAGTTATTAGATTTCTAGTCTAACTTTCTTCTCTAAGGAACTGTTGAGAACATTTGTTAAGGGGTTTGGAGTGAAGTTTCACCAGTATGCAGATGACACCCAGCTCTGTTTTCCCTTGTCATCTGAAGCTGTGCAGTTGCTTGGTCAGTGTTTGGCCTCTCGTCATGGTGTTTACTTCTGTTCAAGAGAAGGCCTCATTAGTTCAGTAGGCCCTAACTGTTTAACTAAGGTAACCTCCCTATTGAGTTGTGACTCATTGGGTCTTCCGCCTCTTGACTTGGAAATGTCTTGATTCAACACATGTGGACATCTATACCCCGGGCACTTTTTCATATTATCTTCCCTTCCCTTACACTGATTCATCATTCTGATCCAACTTTGGAAGTA
This sequence comes from Podarcis vaucheri, assembly GCF_965113315.1. NCBI lineage: Eukaryota > Metazoa > Chordata > Lepidosauria > Squamata > Lacertidae > Podarcis > Podarcis vaucheri. The sequence goes on along the minus strand of NC_138760.1, from coordinate 56,110,573 downwards.
ACTTTTTAAGGGTTCTGAGAGTGATTTATGTATTTTATATGCAAAGTCTTTGTTCAGTTGGCCATGTAAACAAAGAATGACAGCTGCAAAGTAGGCACTTTTTAAGTAAAGAAGTGCATATTAATTTTCATGAACTTCTCAGAAGATCTCTCTCTGTGTAGAACTATCATAATTGAGGATAATTGTCCTCACACTGCGTTGCACTTCTGGTATTTTGTGTTATTGCACAATGTGACAAGACTTGTAGTGGTGGTAATGAGGGGAGGTTTCAACTAATGTACAAAACCTCTAGAAAAATGTAATTTCCTCAGCATACCTGTGCATAGATGTAGATTCTGGGTGTTCTGGCTCAATAAGGAATAGTATAAGCATCTCTGCATTTGAAGAAAGAAAGAAAAAAGCTAATCAAGAGCTCACTTTTAAAGATTTTGTCCTTTGAATAAAGCATGTACCAAATTACTATGCTCTCCGCTGGGTTCCTTGCACAATCTCTCCTCCTCCCTGTCCCCATCACTGCCTCATGAATTATGGGATCAGCCTATGCCTTCTGGAACTGGAGCTAGGAGGTAGTCACAGGATTTTTGTATGCCTCTTGTTTGAGATTCCTATTTCACATGCTTGCTTAGGTGCATATTTATACAGTGCAAAGCAACAGGCACCAAAGCTATTGCTTGTATACTGTCTTATATTTGGGGCAGCTGAGTGTGGGGAAAGTATATATTTTCCAATAAAGGTGAATTTAGCCTATGACGCGCCCCCTATATTGAGTCAGAGGCCATTAATCCCTCTAGCTCACTTTTGTCTATTTATTTGATGCCTGTAAAATATCTAAAAGTGATTTCCCAGCAAGAACATGAGGAATGAAGCAATTTAAAACAGTTCCATATGCAAAAATCAAACTCTCATGTAAAACCGATTAAAAACCATTCCATGCATAAAACAATTTAATATGTAAAACCATTTTCAAACCCACTACAGATTTAACCTGGGAGAAAGATCTTCATGTAAAAGGCTTGTTGAAAACCCCAGAAGCACGATAGCAACAGCACCTGTCTGATGTGTAATGGGAAGGAGTTCTAAGGGGCAGGTGCCCCCACAAGCCCAGTTCTCCTATCCAACAGAATGCAACTACTGATAGGATGGTATCTGCAGGAGGACTCTCCTGCAGAGTGCATCAGTTGTTCTTTTTATGAAAAATACCCGTCCTTCCACTGAGAAGAGTACACAAATGTTCACACACTCATGCTGCAGAGAAGGTGAAAGAGAAGACAGATCAGTTTTATGGAAGGCAAAGGAGCCTCTGAGACCTGCATTCAGTAGTAGTGGTCAATACATGGGGGAACATTCTATCCTTACACTCCCTCCCTGCTGTAGGCACACAACTAAGTCCTCCCAGTGGTGTGGAGCCGGTGGGACCAATTGTTCCTTAGCTCTGGTATTTTAAGCCCTGTATACATTTGACTGTAAGCTGTGCATTCCTTAATAAGAGAATTTTTTGCTGAGGATATTAGCAGCATTTGGGGGATGACGTAAGTGAAGTATGTTACTAGAACATTTCTTAGCCTCTGAAGTATATTCTGTTCCTTATGTTTTCCTGTGCCTCTTGCAGAGCCTGCCAGGATCTCCCACTTATCTTCTGCTCGATGTATCATCTGTCCTTGTAAATGCTTATCGGAGCTTTTGATCCTTCAAGGACACTTTGATTAGGTTTTTGTGTACAGATAACTCAGGCCATAATTTTCCAAATGAAAGTTTTCACTCCCTTTTAAGCGATGACAGAGATGTTATTTCCTGATGGGCAGGTGATGGTTTTGTGAACTCTGAACTCCTCCACCTTCAGCTAATGATGGTGTGGTGTAGCCAGTCATAAAGATAGGTATTAGATGAGAGGATAAGGTGGCTGATGCTCTCGCTCTGCTTGGCTTGAGGACAGAGCAGCAGTTCAGCAGTACAATCCTGCAGATGTTTGTTCGGAAGTAAGTCCTGTTGTTTTCATCAGTGCTGGATTAAACCCTGTGGGGGACCGACCCTAGGCAGTTGAAATCTCCGGGGGGGGGGCTCACAAATTATCTCAAAGCTTCTAATGGGCTACTTGCGAATATTCTACTAGGATCTGGAGTTGGCGGGAACTCGCGACACACACACAGAAAGGTTTGTATCTGGAGGTTTCTCATATGTGTGCTCTAGTTGGATAACATTGCACTAAGAAAGTTTGATTGTAATTTTCTTTCAAGATCAAATCAATATTATTTTGATCTGTTGTTGCAGTGCCTCTAAAAAGCATGGGGCCGGTGCCTACTCTGCCTTTTGGTAATCCAGCACTGGTCTTCATTGAGGCTTACCCTCAGGTAAACGGCTTTAGGATTGTAACCTCTATTCTTTTTCTAAAACTGAAATAGCCACCCAACTGCCACCCACCTGGCATCATCGTGATGTCAGGTTACATATTTTCTCTTGCCTGCACACATCCTACCTGACCTTGCATACAGGGAAGATGGGCGTAGGGAATTAGGACCCCTGCAAGGATGAATTAAAGCTGTGGGCTGGAGGTTCCCCATTGCTGTTCTAAACTAATCCCCCTCAAATATTACATTTCCTCATAGGAAAGTTTTTCCAGCCCCCTGATAATTTTGGTTGTCCTTTTCCAGTTCCACAATGTCTTCTTTGAGGTACAGCAACCAGAATAAAAGCACAATAAACCAAGTGGGATTACACCATAGATTTGTATGAAGAGTGGTTTTGTTTTCAGTTCCTTTCCTAATGATCCCTGGTATGAAAACTGGTCTTTGTCACTGGGAACTTGCAACCAGAATCCTCTATAGAAACTAAAGCCAGACAAAGTAAACCAGAAGTGAAACTTTTAAAGAAAGAGTGGAAATGGCTCTTGGTGTGACACAGGGATACTGTAGTTCCTTTTACAGCAGAAAGATTTCCTTAGTGTGGTAAACATTTGGACACACAGATATAGCCACGTTTACATCCTTTCTTTTTTTACATACTTAAGAGAGGTGGGTTGAAAAAAACCCAAAAAACCTTTTCAAACCTTTACTTCCTGCTTCTGTGTGTGGTTAGAAATGGTTTGTGGAAACCTTTCAAGTTTCTGCATATATGTTTTTCTTAATACAAATCAGCAACTTAACTTAATGTTCTTTCAAACTCTCAGTTGCTAGTGATCTGCATCTCAGACTCTTTTTCTTGAATTGTTCCCCGAGCTTAATTCTTGATATATTAAAGACTGAAACCCCCTTCATTCCTGATCTTCTTGTAGTGTTGTACTGTCGTGTGTGATTCATTTTTGTTGTCTGCTCTTTAAACTTTATTTCTGCAGTTACTGAGCATTTGGGGTGTTTTGTTTTTGTGTGTGTGGTGCTTACCAAAAAGTCTTGTTATACAGTTTGTGTATGTGTGTTTTTCAAAGGTAGAGAGATGCCATTTTCTGCATGACTGTCAGGACTCATTAGACTCTGCTCATCTGCCTAATAGGCTTCTGAGAAGCAAGTTAGCACGTGGGTTGAATGTGGCAAAAAAATTAGCTTTGGTTTGTTTCCTAAATGTGAAGCATTTTGCTCTAAATTTGAATAATTTTCTGTACATAGACCAGCTTACAGTAAGTAATTTAATCTCTTAAACTATTAGTAATGTAGAAGTCTTGTTTCTCCATAGAAGTTCCCCATATAGCATACATTTATTTATATTAAATGGCAAATCACTCTGCTTATGTTTTAATAGTTTGATGTGGTGTTTTGAGTCCCAAGATGAATAGATGATTAAAAAGAACTGAAATTAAGCAAATAAAAGCAGTTTATATATTGGCTGTGCTAATTTAGACTACATAGTATGCTGTTTATGAACAGATGCACTCTGTTGGCTGCAGAGGAATAATAAATTTGTACATCGTTTAGAAGAATTGGTACAGTGCTGAGAGGAAAAACAGGCTGGTGGAAAAGAAAAATTTCATACAATAGTTCCATCTCCTCCAGTTTCTTGAGGACTACTGTAGACATGATGCTTACTGCATGTTTGAGGGTACCAGAAATAGCCTCTTTGTGACTGGAGCAACTCATGATGTGACTTTCCTTAATTGTGTGGAGTGTTTTACCACACCAGCAACCCCTAGGAATAAACAGTGTTGGCGTGAGAGCTCTCCACACATTGGGGAGACTCATGGGATTAGTGGTTCCAAACATTACAGATGCACAATGGGAACCGGCAGTCTTTAACACCTGATTCAATCTTCCCGTTCTCTCTGTATGGGTAAGTTTTAATGTGTCTCTAGCTTGGCCCTTTGTCCTTTCAATGACAGGGAGACTTCTGACAGGATTAACTTGTATTTGTTGTATTTGTGTCCTGCCTTTCTTCCAGCAAAGTCAAAGAAGCACTCTAGTTTGAAAACATCCTTGGGCGTGAGAGTAATTTTGCCAAAGCCACACGCCCAGTGAGCTTCATAGGAGAGCAAGCAAAGATTTGAGTTTCTGACATCCTTACCCAGCCCTCTTTATTTGCCCCAGCTCTCCCTCCCATGTAGCTACCCGCCCTGGGAACCTATGGTGGTAAGAAATCTTATAAATGAATGACTCTGATGAAGCATGCCTCTAAAACTTGCTGAGCTGTTAAAATACAGGCACAGTCCTCAAGGCCAGTTCTCGGAAAGAGGCTTAGTAACATCAGTGGGATTGCCAGGGAAAGTGCTCTGAATGCACAGGATGTGACATAAACAATGCTGAAAAGCCTGTGTGGGTGCATTTAAACAGCTTGATCCCACTGATGTCAAAGGCATAAATACATTAGGTGTGTAAATAAAAGCCTTGTTGAAGATGATGGCAATGGCCTCCACTGCTGGTTGAAGATAGGGTGATTTGTAAGTGCTATACAGAACAAGCTTCAAAATCAATGCCTTGGTTTGTCAGCATCATACTGAGAAACCAGAACCAGGGTTACTGACCTCAAGAAGGAACAACATCTCCTATTGATCATTCATGACATTTTATCCAGCCCTTTAAAGTAAACTGCTAGGACTCTTACGTTACACCTCCTCTCTGCACTGACTGTCCTTCTCCCTTGAGACAGGAAGATTGAACCTGAGACCTTCTGCTCTACCACTGAGCCATGACCTTTCCCCATAATCTACACTGGCATTTAAAAATGAGTGGGACAATTAAAATAAATATCCACCACTGTGTCCTGGTAGCAGCATAGCAATACCATACTCGGTAGGTAATACATTGGAAAATTCCACTCCCAGGGAAGGAATTAAACAAACCTTTTAGTGTTCAAGGGGTACAGCTTGGCTAGCAGAGTATATTTTCTAAGAGAAGAAAATATATAGCAATCTGCATAATGCGTACAGGTCTCAGAGGTTTGCAGCAGTAGGAGCAGAAATCGGGGTTTCTGTACCTAAAAGTTAGACACAAACAATCACATTCCCAAGCCCCTCTAAATGGTTACTTCTGGTTCTGTTGGGCTGTGACTCTTCCCTTACTGAGATCAGCAGAGGCACTTCATTTTCCTTTAGAGGCCCTGGTGCATTTTGTCTGAACAGTATAAATGTTTGTCAGTAGTTCATGGTTTGTTTTATTAATTCTAAGAGGGAACAGCTGAACTCTCACGTCCCAGAGGTGCAACAGCTGTGTGTTATTGCCTAATAACCTTCATCTCAAAATTGGCAGTTTTCTCAAGAAACGCCTTTCCTTTGGGCACTTATCTTTAGACTCATTAATGCATGAATATGTTTCAGAAACAGTCTTATTGTGTTAAGTGTACTAAAACTGACTAAAATCTAAAACAACCGGCCCATGTGTGGTGCTCTGTCTTTTGACTATTAGCCTTGCACTTGCCTATTCAGGAATGTGGAGCTAGAACAAAACATGGCCTGGTTCTACTTAGGTATGCAGACCAGCTGTAGAAACATGAACAATCCCCTCTAAAGTTAATCAGACTTCCAGCATGCCACCGTCTGATGCAAGCAAAAGTAACGGGGTGGCCATACCTAAATGACACTATATGAGGTTGGGCCAAATTGACCCAAAGGTCTTTACATCTGCTGGCTTTTTCTCCCATTGTGGCGCCAGTAGTTTGGCCATGTTGACTTGGAAATAAGTCCTAAGAAACAGAGGTTTACATGCTGAGTAGCTCTGATGGAAGAGGGTTGGCAGAAGATGACTTAACCATCCCTCCTATCTTCTGCAGGCCCCTGCAAAACTGCTCAAATCTGTAACTGCTCCCTATCTGTAACTGCTCATAGAAGGTTCCTCCACCTGATTTTTAGTTGTATCCCCCTTTTCATTACCACCTCACACGCCACAGACCACTCCATTCAGGAAGACCCTTAAATCCTCAAAAGAGGCTTTTCAGCGGGAGGAATTGATGGAAAATCCCCATCTTATGCCAACCTCCTTCTGGCTGTGCTTCTCAGGATCCAATCCAGGCTATAAATCAGTAGGTATTGGCAATATTTAATAGGAACATGACAGGAAAATGTTTGCACCCAGCCAAGAAATGAAAATTAGAACTCATTGAGCATCATTTAAATTGCTTAAATTTTTAAACTTCATTTGTCATTAAAAATAACATTTGAGTGGAAGTCATATAATGTTTCCCAGAAAGATTATTAATCAGTAAAGAGGAAATATGGCAGCATGCTATTTTCACACGAGAACTTCATAGTTGAACTGAGATTTTAACCACGGGATTCAGGTTTAGAGCATATGACTCTTCAACGTCTATAATATTTCGTATGTAGCAGAAATACGTCAAAGATTTTACCCTTCCGTTGGGGATACTGAAATGATAGACAAAGGTTTTTTGTTTTTGTTTTTAAGAAGCAAGACATTGTGACACATAAGCGGATCAGTGGTAACCAGCAGAGCCAAAGATGGGGTGTAGAGCTGTGTTCCCATTTCTTGCCCACTGATTCTTGCCCTTTCAATGGGGCTTGTCCAGGTGACATTTGTGACACAATGGGGGTGTATTTCCACAACCTCTAAATGTCCTTCGGAGGGGGGGGAATAGGCACTGCTTGCATCCACCCACAGAACTCTAGTCTGCCCTCTTCCCCCTGCTGCTCCTTTCAATTAAGCTTTAATGAGGCCAGGGTTCTGGTGTAAGACGAGCCACCCTTTTTCCCGTTGGCAAAGTAGGCATTCCTAATAGGAGTTTTGTAAGAGAGCCATTTCAGCGAATAGCTTTCTTTAGCAAAGGCGCAACTTGTGCTTGAAACTTCAGCAGCTTTTGTGTTTTTTTGTTTGCTTGCTTTTTCTGGTGACAAAGGATGATTGTTTTTACGTCAAAAGGACGGCTGTCCGTCCCTGCGTTCTGGAATAACGTTAGTTAATTTTGAGTTCGATTAAAGTGAAGTATTTCCCCCCACCGTCTCCTATAAGAACACACACAAAAAAAACCCCTGCTGGATTTGAGACCTAACTAATTTGGCATTCTGTTCCCACAGTAGCCAGTCAGATGCCTCTGGGAAGCCCAAAATGGGACTTGAGCAGCATGTAATGCCTTAAGAGAAAATCTAATGAAAATGATTTACAGGTGGTACATGACACCAGTCAAGCTTGCAAAAATTTACCATTTGCCCGTCAATAAATGTTGGAAATGTAATGAGACTGAAGGTACATTCTTTCACCTTTGGTGGACGTGCCCAAGGATTAAGACATTCTGGGAGATGATTTATAACGAAATGAAAAAGATATTTAAATATACTTTTTTGAAGAAACCAGAGGCCTTTCTCCTGGGCATGGTCGGCCAAATGGTGCCAAAGAAGGATAGAATTTTCTTTATGTATGCAACAACAGCAGCAAGAATACTCATGGCGAAGTACTGGAAGACACAAGATTTACCCACCTGGGAAGAATGGCAGATGAAGTTGATGGACTATATGGAAATGGCGGAAATGACTGGCAGAATCCGAGACCAGGGAGAAGAATCGGTGGAAGAAGACTGGAAAAAGTTTAAAGACTACTTACAGAAATACTGTAAAATTAATGAATATTAGAAAAATGTTGGAATGAAGTTATATGGATTTAGTAGAAATGTTATAAGGAATTAAGTATAAATAGATTAATAGAGTATTAAAGGGAAAAATAAGGTTAGAATGTGTTAAGATAATTATAGGATAGAAAACAGAGGAAGATGGAAAGGAATTGCTGAAGCAATTAATAGAAGTGGAATACAAAAAGGGAGGTGTGAGGTGGTCATGGAAATAAGTGAAAGAAAGATAAGATATTGAAATTGGACTGTGTTATAAATGGGTTTTGTTTTGTTTTGTTAGTTGTATGTGTTAGTGTTTTGTAGTGTTTTTTGTACTGTATTGTATTGTATGCTTTTTTTGTTTTGTTTTTTGTAGTGTTGTGTTTCATTTGTTGGAAAATTAATAAATATTATTTTAAAAAAACAAAAAAAACCCCAACAAAATGGGACTTGAGCACAGTAGCCCTGTCCTGCTGTTTGCCCCCCAGCTGCTGGTATTCAGCTTCTTCTCTTCTTCTTTGGTGATCACTTGTAGCTGAGTAAGATTGTCTTCCATGAACACGGTCTTAACAGTGAGTCTGTAAGTGACTGTGGAGGCCAATTCTGGATCCACACGTCCTTCCACAGTGGGAGTTTCTGGGTGGGAGTTGATCATGTTGAGGGTTTGCCAAACGTGCCTTCCTCTTAGCACGCATACTGTGGTATAGTGATCATGTTCAGTAGCCACTGATAGCTTTATCCTCCAGAAATCTTTTTCCATTTTGTACAAATAGAGGTCTGAAAAGGAGTTACCGTACTTTTGCATCATGCCCTGAAGACTGAAAAGCTGAGCTTATTTAGATGCAAGTTAAAGGATTCTAAAACTGCAATCCTTTTGCACCCTTACGTGAAAGAAAACTCCATTCAACACAGTGGGGCTTACGTCCAAACAAATACGTATAGGATTTTGCTGCAAAAGAACTATTGCACCCAACAAGTCTATTTATAGTGGGAGGAATTCCACTTTGCATTATGCCAAACATTCCAACAACACAAATATTTCAGCTTGCTGGATGGAATGACCCCCCCTCTCCTGCTGTGTGTTGTTCTGCAGGGGGTTATCCTGACCCACCCCCAGCTAATTTTGGGGGGTGCAGGGGGGGGAGAGAAGGGAAATCCCTTTTTTGCAGGGCTTAAGAATTAAGAAGAATTGCTTAAGATTATTCCACATTTTGAACTACAGTATTCCCATCTATGCTACTAGCAAATTCAAGAGCAATAAGTTCAACAGGAGAAGCTGTATCACTCTGTTGCAATAAATCCCAAAGAGTCTCAGTATAGTAAGAGAAATTATGGGTGAATTTGAGTTATAAGCTTTTGTGAACTAGAGCTCACTTGTATTTATTTGCCTTTGAAGTGTCACAAGACTTTGTTGTTGGGGAGGAGGAGCTGTAGTTTTGTGTGTGTTTTGCTCCATATACTTGACAGAGCTGAGGCTTCACACATTTAATCCTTGTCCTAGATCAGCTTTCCAAATTGCATTTCAGTAGTTCTGGTTTGTATGGCTACAAAGACACCACTATTCCATTCTTGAATAATGTATGCACATTATAATTTGCCATATGGTGAGATGCAAGACAGCCTAGAGAAGGAGCACTTTTGGTCCATTTGACAGGGCAAGGATAGCTGTGTTACAAGTCTGTTGCAGCAAAATTCTTGTGGTACTGACAAAGCTTATTATGGCATAAGCTTTCATCTGAAGCATCTGGTGAAGTGGGCTCTAGTCCATGAAAGCTTATGGCACAATGCAATTTGTTAGCCTTCAAGGTGCAACAAGACTTTATGTTCTTGTCCTCTTTTTCTGTTTCTTGCAGCATGTGTAACCATATGGTACTATTTCTTAATTCTTCATGTGGGTGCCATAAATGGACATAGTGATTTGGCCTAAATAATAATACTTATTTCTTCTTCTCAGCTTTTGCAGAGAGGCCCAGCTGAATTGTATTCTGAATTGCATTTGCTAAACTCCATTTGATCTCTGCCTGAAATCCTATGACCCATGGACGTTTTCTAGGGAAATAATCCTCTTCTGAACTATAGATATGACAAATATGATATGTTGTTGAGATATTAATCTTTTGCTGTATTTTATTGCTTGAATTTTGTGATTGCCTTTGTTAGTTCTTGTGAGAGCCTTTTGGGACAAAAGGTGGCACAGAAATAAACTAACATAACAAGTAGGAAAGCTATGTATCTCCCCACCCCCTCGCCAAATTAACTATAAACAGTCACTGTTCTACTCCCCCCCTTTCTCTTCTGCTCTGGATTTCATGGATTTCATCTTTGAGAAGTGCAGTTGAATTATATACAGTCCTGATAGCTGTTAAAAAGAAAATAATTGAAGATCAGGCCACTCATTATTTACCTTTCTCACTCAATGCATTCCTTCCAAAGCATTTTTCTCCTTTATGCCAGAGCCTTGTTTAAACTGTGTGTAAATAAAAAGTGAAGCACCAGATTGCAATCCAGCAGCATACTGGGGGCAGGGATTTTGAAAGCAGCTGCTTCCTAGAAGCCACAGTTTCTTGCTCACTCTGATATTTGTGGCTGTCTCGGAAAAGGCCAGAAGCCCTGAATGCATGGCCCTTGTTAAGTCTGCTGCTAACTGGGTTGCCATCTTGCTTACGTGAATTGAAACATCCCTGTGATTTCTCATTCCCCACCCCAATTTTTCTGTAGCACAATGGTGGCTAATAAACACTATTTCGTAGTACAATCCTATCAGGGCTGGCAAAGTGAGGCCTTGGGCAGCGGATGTTGGGGCCATTCTCCTGGCACAGCCCACCCTACCACAAATTAGCCCCCAACCCAAGTGTTGTGGAGGTTGCTATCCCTTTACTAGGGTGATTCAGCTGTCAGTCCAGTTGTCTTCCATATATAGAAGGAAGAAGGAGTTTCATCTTGCCCTTGACCTCAAGCAGCAAAATGCCTTAGGCCTGAACTCCATGCATTCTTACTCTGAACTAATTCTCGCTATGTTCAGAGGTAAAGGTCCATAGGATTTGCAGCCTCAACATCTCATTTACTTTGTGGTCGTTAACTTTGACCTTGCAGAATTTTCATGAAGTAGTTATTGCCCACTAAGGAGGAACTGACCAATTGACCTGGCTTTCACAACACTGTGGACTTCTGGAAAGGAATGTGCAGCTTCTTTTACTCCTTTTAAAAAAAAACAAAACAAAAACAAAGGTTTCGCTTACTGTGTTGCCTATGAGCCCCGAGCTTGCAATTAAGCTCTCTTCTTGCTAATCATGACCTTAAGCATGAGTTCCAGTTCAGATGACATGCTAAGCAAAATCATGACTTAGTTCAGCACAGTTCATCAGAAAGAAAAACAGACTGGGGAGAAGCAAAAGTGGCCGTGAGCAAACTTCAGGAGCTCCTACAGTCAATGCTGGTTTCCTCAGCCAAAATTCAGCACGTGTTATGGGAGCCAGCTCTTCACAAAGGAGGCACGTTAACACAAAACCCCCTGAAAGCCGTGGCAGCTTCTTCCCAGTATACTTTGAGAAATGTACCCTTGTTAGGGTGCTTGGAGTAGTCTGTTAGTGTTAGGAAGAGGGCAAGCAGGAGGCTAATAAATTCCCTGCAGGAATTTGTTTCATTTACACAACATTGTCATCGTTAATCACAGTATGCGAAGCACTTTGTATAAATGGTAAATATTAACCCATTTAACTGGTTGGAGACTAAGGGTGAGAGACAGTGACTTCACCAGATCTACGCAGTAGAATTTAAACCCATCTCTTTCAGTTATTCGACATGGTGTTCAATGGCCATTTTGAATGTCAGACAAAACTGCCACCCATGCTGAGCTGCAGTTGCTTTGTTTTAAAGCCTTTCATTTTCCTTTTCTTTTTTGGTAATTATTTAGCAATTAGTCTTCTGGTGTAACACGGTGACCCTTTGTGCCTATAGGGGATGGGATGGATTTCCTGCCTCCCACAGACAACGATTCCACCCCTTACCTTGTTCCTGTTTATGTAGAAAACAACCAGCATGTGAATAGTGTTCAAGTTAGCACACCCTTTCCATGATCCCAATACATCTGGGTGATGGGACAGAGTGAAACATGTTGTTACCCAATATTTTTTGTGAGTTCAGTGTGGGGGCAGGGGAGAAAAGATAATTGCATCTAATTTAAAACCAGATATTCTGTAGATGCTCCTGCAAGCTTAGTGACATAAAATGTTACTGCTAATTATTACACTATACTGTTGTTTTGGTATTTGCACATGCAAAAGCACAAGTCTATCTGCTCATCTACCTTATAATATTGCAGTGTTACTATGGCCTTCTGAAAAATATATTTAATATTCTGGGAAATGGAGGTTAGATGGAATTATATTTCTGTATCATTTTAGTTAGCTTTTATAATAGAAATGTAATGCAGAACTTGGGTATGATGCTGGCTGGTAAGAGAGAACTGGGGAGGAATCCTATAGTTTTAGTCATTCTGTGAGAAAGGAAGAATTGATAAGATAGTTTATGTAAGGCAACAGGATTGTAGCATCAGCAGTTTGAGCTGAGGTCTGTCTTTTATTATGTGTTGTGCAATACGTTGACACATAATTTTTAGATGCTAATACAACTTTCATATTTAGCACTTAATATAATATATTTGGACATACTTCTGTTGTGGAATACTGAAAACTGATACTAGAGCCAGTTTTTAGAAGATTGACAGTTTTTGGAGTACTATTTTTTCCTTGATCTTTTGAGTTCAGACTATGGCAGTCTCTTGGGAAAGGCACAACATAACAGTGGCTAATGAACTGGGCGTCTGTTGTTTTGGAACACTTCTCATATGGAAAACTAGGAACCTACTCCTGTGCGTGCTTACTCAGAAGTCCCACCACGTTCAGTGGGGCTCACTCCCAAATAAGCCTTCATAGGCTTGCAGGCTAAATGTCAAATGGATAGTATAGTGTCCAAGTCTTTAAAACCCCACCTTGGAATAAAATCAGATTAAAATTGGGGGTGGTCAGGAAAATTGTGTGTTTCAAATTTATTCACTGTGGGTCACACCAGCCTCCATTAGTTGATTCTAGTGGTCCACAGTGCTGCAACATGTTTGCAGAGCATATTAATGAGTATAGTCTAGAAATTGACAGGCAGATTTAAATGTAGTGAGATTAATTGCCTGGCTTGGTGACAGCACATTTTTCTTTGGCTATGGCTTGAAGGTGTGACCCAGTGCTACCTCCTTTATTTTCATACTTCTGATTCCTTGCACATGGACGATATTTCAAAAAGCTTTACTGTTGAAGTAAATATAAGGGGAAAGGAACTTGGGTGTCAAATGACTATGATCAATTGCAGCAATCTGAACAGCTTCCAAGGCTTCCATCTATCTATCAGGCAGTAGCTTTTATACTATTTTGGGGGGAAGAGGGAATTGTAGCAGACTAAACGTGACTTAGACACTATGCCTTCTCCGTCCATCTTTTAACTCTCACCTACCAGATTCTAAAAACATGGTATTAAAGATGGAGGCCTCTTGACCCAAACTGAAGGCCACTTGATGCTCTCTTTTTTCAAAAACAAAGCAAAACACCTGACCTTACAAAGATTCATTAAAAAAACCCACAGAACCTAAACATAACCAATGTTATGTGATGCTCACAAATTGTTTGGATGTTACACAAAATGGCAGTTGAGGGTGCACAGCCCCTTCTTCCATCCATCCTATGTTGTTCCCAAAGCCATCTTAAGATTCTCTGGCGAGCTACTGCAGGCCATAGGAGGCTGAGATGAAAATTGGCCTGACTCATTGCAAAAGACCTTCTTATAGCTGTACAGGAAATACTTGTCAGCGGTTCTGGCTTAAATGCTGTTTAACTTGCAGATGAGAGAAGCAAAACCTTCAGTTAAATTAAAGAGCTACCTCCCAAAAGAACTTGAATCGTAGTACATATTGCTGAGGAAAAATGAAGCACAGGCTAGAAAGCTGTATTCTATAAACTCTCCTGTTAGCTGTATCTCTGATAGTTATAATGTACTGTTACAATATTATTTTGTGACTGACTAGCTTTGATGTACTGTTACAATATTATTTTGTGACTGACTAGCTTTGACGGCCAAACATCAGCCGATAGTCGCATAAAAGTGGAATGTCATAATCACTATTGCTAGCTACACTTTACTTGGTTCCAGTTACAGATAGGTTGCCGTGTTGGTCTGCCATAGTCAAAATAAAAAAATTCCTTCCAGTAGCACCTTAAAGACCAACTAAGTTAGTTCTTGGTATGAGCTTTTGTGTGCATGCACACTTCTTCAAATGCTGAAGAAGACTTCTTCAGGTATCTGAAGAAGTGTGCATGCACACGAAAGCTCATACCAAGAACTAACTTAGTTGGTCTTTAAGGTGCTACTGGAAGGAATTTTTTAATTTACACTTTACTTGTTAGTTTGGGGTAGCTTGTGAGGTGGAAGTGAGAGAGCTGGGAAGAGAAGTGGGGAAACAATAGGAACCAACAAATGCTGAAGGACAAGCAGTTTTTTATTCAAATTATTTATAGAAAAGTATTACTTGCTTAAGTGAGTGGCAGATGGACCAGCCTCTGTGCTTTGTGTTTCTAGTATTCTGTTCATCAGAAGTTAGAGCTATTCTCTACTGCAGTATCAATTTTGTTTGATAGACTCCAAAAGCTTTGTAGAGCAGGGGGTGACAACTTTTTTGAATTCGTGCACACATCTGATAATTTGTGGGGGAAAGCAGCAGAAAACCTCTTGTAGGCACCACCACAAAATGGCTGCTGTGGGATCATGGTTAATAATGAAGGACAAGTAACTTGCCCAGGTAACAGAGTACAAGGCAGAGCTGGTGACCGAGCCCCTGAATTCATTATTTTGATAAGTCTGGTGCAGAAAGGAACCCCCTGGTGCTCACGAACGCTGTGTTGGTGACCCATGTCTTAGAGCTGCATCTCACCCCCACATTCTTTTTCTCTGATATGGGCAATGGGCGGGGAGGAATTGTTACCGTCCCTTATCAAGAATTATGTCACAGACTGATGGAACTTGTAGTCTAAAACATCTAGAGGGCCCCAGGTTGGGAGAGGCTGGTTTAAGGTTTAAATTAATTGTAATTCATGGTTAAAAACAGAAATTATTCTATTTAAATTTAAAACAGAAATTATGAAATCTCATTGCAGCTGCACCAGAGGAGCAGAAGGAAAGGAGAAATATACAAGGTTAAGTCTTGCTTTTGTTTTTTCATGTAGCAGTAAACTGTGGTATAGCATTATGCCTGAAACAGCCCTATGTAAGCCCTTGAGAATAGACACTGCCAAGACTGTATCTTAGACATCTGAAAATACTCATTTTATTATAAATAATCGGCATTACTCGAGGTGGGTGGGGAGCAGAAATGATTATCATGGAATATTTTATCTCTGCCATTGCCTCTAATTTAGTGAGGATTTTTATCACTCATTGTTGAAAGAAAGTTTGCCTCATTATGAATTTTTGTTAGCAAACATGAGTGGCCTTTGAGACTAGCTCAACGAATCGGCTTTTCATTCTTTTTTGTGGTTTGTCTTGTGACACTATCATGGCTAAAGGATGCTCAGTTAACCAGGATGACATGGCCTTGCGGTTATTTTCCCTTTCAAGGTAACAGTTCTATTGTGTGCAGCTTTTTAATGATGTGGCTGAACTCTGGCTTTGTAGAAGCGCTCGCATTTCAGAGAATGTAGTCATTTTATTTTTAGAGAAACTGCCCTGCTCAAAGATCCATTGCACTAAGGATATGTCATGGGATAGATGATTAAGTTGCTTTTCGGGGTGGGGATCAAGTCACAAGCTAAAGTCATGAAATTTTCTCTGGAAACAACAGTTTACTGTTTCAGCTATTCTAAAGTAGCTGCGAGATGAATCTACAAGAAGGAAATGGGCTCCTTTGTCTTTCCAAGCCAGATTGATGATGATTTCGTAACAATATTAGTCCTAATTACAAGTTTTTCAAGTGACAATAACAAGTTGTTGTAGGATGGGAATAGCAGAAAGATTGTGTGTAATAGGAATTTTGGTGCAGTTTCTGTGAACTTTATGCTGTTTGTAAAGTTTCATTTCCTACCCCCGCCCCCCACTTCATTCCTTGGCCTAGATTCTATGGAATTCACTTTCTCTGGGAATGTAGCTCATACCCATTTGGTAATGAAACTCTGCTTTTTCTTCTAGGGTTCCTTCCAGACAGCTGGCTATGAGAAAAATACAGTGGCTTGTCTGATTTGCCCCCTCAAAACAACTAAACCATACATTTCACATATTGCAGTACTGTATAGATCAGGGTTCAAAATGCAAAAACAAAACTGTTCCCTGCTTGCTATATTGGACAGTTGAAGTCTCTCTCTTTTAGAAGCAGCAGCAGCAGCAGCACACACAGAGGAAATGCTTGCATTTGAATCTGTGGCTGTTCTAACACTGCCTAGTCTATTTCCTATTCAGAAGTCCTTTTGAAGTGTTTTAGAGCTTTCTGGATAGGGAGGAGGTCGGTCAAAAATTCAGCCACCACCCAGCTCTCACAATGGATTCACATCATTTGAACAATAGGATCTCAAAATAAAATGGTTACTTATAGGATGCATTCATTGAAAGCTCTCTCTCTCTCTCTCTCTCTCTCTCTTTCTCTCTCTCTCTCCCCCCCCCCCGGTTTCAGTAACATCCATACAGTTGAGTGTACATAAAATAATGACAGGTTCTATCCCTTGTTTCCCAGATAAGAATTAAGTAAGTAAAACATATTTGTTGTTCTGCATTTTTAATGACATTTTTAAATTTGGATGATTTAAGGAACTATTATTCCACCTTAGAAAAAGTTTCAGCTACGTTTGTGTGTTCATTCTCTCTGAATATTTAGAGCATACAAGCTCCACACTTGGAAGTCTGTCTTCATAGCTATGGGCTAAAAACTGGCCTTTTAAAAGTGCGAAAGCTGAAGCTTTTGTAATACATCCAATATCAAGATCTCTTCCTTTTCTTTGCGTCTTCGCAACTGGGACATGTACACCTACTGATGTATTGTGACTAGACAGGGCTGAAGTGCAGCATCTAAAACATCTCCCTGAACACAATAGGAGAAGGAATAAACATTTTTCTTGCAATAATCTATCATTCCCTTTAGGCCCATCTTAAATGCCTTGAACACCATCTTTTCAACAACCCAATTCGTTCCCCTTTATCTTTAGTCCTCCATTGTTTTGATGCCTGCTAGATTCCAGTAACCCAGAGTTGGGACAAATTCTGATTCGTCATCAGGTATCTTGGGTTTCATCCTATAAAAGGGCTGTGCTTTCAGAGGCAAGGGATGTGCTGCTCCAAGCTGTGAGCTACTAACTTATTTTGCTCTGAATAATCATAGCATAGCATTTCCTGTGTCTGGAATTCTGCTACATTGCCTTTTTCCACAGTTGCATCTTTGTTGTGGGACAAGAATGAACAATTAGGAGCAGCTTTGTAACACATTTTAAGTAGTGCTTATCTACACATATACTGTTTGCCCTAACACTGTCTCCAATGTTAAGAGGTTTTTTGTTTGTTTTTGCTTTACCTTTCTGTGTTTCTGATACTGTATCATTAAGGGCTTATCTTCACAGGTTTGCATTTCTGAGTTTAAACTAGAGCAGTTGCTTGCTACCAAAGTGGGAGCCTTCAGTTCTCAATTCTTCTTGTTTAGATTGGCCAAAAACTCTCACCTGCACTTCAAAGGTTCATGCAGGTGCATTGTGCATGGGACAAAATACTAATGTGGTGGTGTTTGTGTCACAGGGAAGAGGGGACCATTGCAGGAGATACTGTTGACAACACTGTTTTTCAGAATGGCTCTGTAATGATAACCTTACTCATTAAAACTTCTCACTCTCATATATTCTGACTTTATTAAAACCTTCACAGCATATTCACAAAGGGACTATGGGTTTCCTTTTGAAACACAATTTTTAAATGCCCAGGAGAGGACAAAGTTGAATGAAAAAGCATTCAGCAATAATTGATTTGTGAGAGCAAGCTCTGAGACTTGTTGCTATGGCTCTCTGGCATACTTGTCTCATGTCCTTTAGAGATTTTAGTACAATTGCTCCTGCTTTCCATCTGTGCAAATGAAACCAGGTGGCCTGCCTCAGGGCTTTAAGTGGCCATTAGCTGATTAGGATTTAGGTTATGGCTCTATTAGCTTAGGGAAAGTATTACTGTGGCTATAACTTAATAAAAACATGGTTTGATTTTTAATTGTGTTTTAAGATTGTTTAATCTGGTGCCTCTATTCTTGTGGACTCATTGTGGTGAGAGAAAAAATATTTTCTACATTCAATATAGTTGGGTTCTCCCCCACCCCCATTTCTTTGGAGGTACCAAGTCCTCCTACATCTTGAAAGAGGCTGGATGTAGTGTCCCTGTTTAAAATGACTTTTGGGGAGAGTCTGTGGATGGTTTTCTTCTTGGCTTAGGCCTCACATAATGTCATATTTGAATTTGGGAAGTTTTCTCCTAGATTAAAAGTCTCTTTGTCTCAGATAGTGGTACTGAAAACCACAACCACCACATTTTCCTGTAGTGTGTGGTTCTTTTATTGTCCGGTACTATCTGTTCTGTGGGCATTTTGAGCGGTTCTCCTCTCTGCTGGCTTCTACTTGTGAGATGTTATAGTCTGCATTATGTAGGTCAGTTCAAGATGAGTTATTAGGTAGCGGTACTGCCTTGATGTAAGTCACTGGGCTAGGTTATCTTCTGGCCTTTTCAGCCATATGAGTCATTGAAGCCAAATAGTCTTTCGTTCTTCCAGTGCACGTTTTAGGAGAAGTGTGTCCTGTATAAACATGTCTTTTAATTTCAGCATTTCCTCCAGTTTGGATCATTGCCATTACCCTCCAGAGACACCAAATAAGCCGCCGGAGTGTTCAAGACATGAACATTGTGTGGTTGCAATGCTGATATGTCTGGCTGAGAAGAAAGACACAGAATATGTAATGCTTTGTACAAGATGATGCAAACTGTAGTGTGTTTGTGTGTGTCTTGGAGAATCTTTATTGGTTTAAGTATTGTTCACAGTAAGAGTTTTGTTCTAAAATGGAATTTTAAAGGCTTCAGCGAGGTTAGTACAATGTACATTAAAGAAAAGGGTTTGTGTGTCCTTCCATTTACAAAGCCAAACAATACCGGAAATAACTGGTTTGGGTTTTTTTTGTTTTTTAAAAAAGCATGTTGAAAAGAATACCAAACCCATGATATAAGGATGTATTATAGTTTTTTTTTTAAAAAAAATCAACTGAAATCCCCATGAGATTGACAGCTAAGAGATTTTCTGAAACTAGCAGTGAGGGATACACTGTGGGCCCCAATTCCATTCCGGTCAGGTTTCTCCAAATCCTCATGTGTCTGGATTAAATCACTAAATTAAATTAAAAGATATATAAATAAGTGTGATTTAAACTGTGTGAGGGGCTGAAGTATGAGTGGGGAATGATTTGGATTGTTTGCAAACTAGTCTTCTGAAAAAAGCTAAAAATATAATCACTGCAACAGATGTGTTGCTGGTTACCAATACAGCTACCACTGCCACCAGTTTCTCCAACCTCAGGATGGTGAGATTATGTTAGCTGAGACATCTCATATTCCATTTTGAATAGTCCATATTCTCCTTTCATTTCCTATGAGCTGCTTCTTCAATCTCACATTCTCTATTTCTATCAGCCGCACCACAGATTGACCAATCAACGTAAAATAGTTGAGGTAGTTACAGCCAATAACATGCTCACTTATCATATGGCAATTTATGACAATATTTTACCACTGTCATTTTGGGGTGTACATGTACGCCATTGGTCCACCATTCACAGATTGACAAGGCTGGTTATTGCTATAGATGTTTCCCCATACACTGGCCAAAACACTTTCATGATCAGAAGTATCTGGAAATAGGTTATGATTACTTACGTACCAATTGAAGCTATCCTTTGCTGTGGACTTCAGAATGGTAGAGGATGAGGCACCCACTGGAATGAGAATGTGTTGTCAGACTAGGTTGATGTCTGGTGCATGGAAAATGCTTTTTGCCACTCTTTCCTCTGCATCTCTTGTGGAAGATGCTGGTGTTACGCTAGCAAAATATCTTGTCAAAAATGATGCTTGCTATGGGGCAACTATATTTACAGTGCTCTTTCATTGTCCCAATCCCAATAAAGAAAAAGTGCTGTATGTTTTAAAAGGGTAACTGACAGGTGTCCGTTCTACTAAAGGATAACATGACCCATTCATTTCCTTCAGGATAATTCCCTATTGTATAATCGCAACATGCTTTCCTGTTTGTTTTGCTTTTTAAATAACCCCTGGCCTAAACTTCCTGTTCATCAGCTTGGAATGATGGTAGCATTTTGGCTATACAACTGCTTTTCCATCTTTTGAAATTACTCATCGAACTCTTAAAATTCTCTGGATTTATCCAATGCATAATTTCCTGCTTGGCAGGGGGTTGAACTCGATGGCCCTTGTGGTCTCTTCCAACTCTATGATTCTATAATAAAATTCCTATCTATCTATCTATCTATCTATCTATCTATCTATCTATCTATCTAATTTCTTGGCTTGATATTCTTCTCTGCTTGTACATTCAAGGAATGGGATAGGGATTATACAAAATTTAGATGCCTGTGTATATGTGTGTGTGTGTATATGTACACACACACACTTTTTATACCTTAAGATCATAAACTATGTGAAGGTGTGCTGAAGAATGTGTTTGAAGATAGTGAAACAGTTTGTTGCTGTACAACAGGATGTACAGTAAGCAGGCAGCTTATGCAGGGAAATTGTGCCTAAAGCCAAATTACGCATAGTCAAAATCTATTGAGCTCAGGGGTAAGTGGGATTGTCAAAGTCATTCCCCCCAGAACTTCACACCCTTTCTCCACCCTTTTAATTTTTATTTATTTATTTTGCCAGCACATAAAGCTGAATGTGCAAAAGTTAAATGCACATACGTTGTGGGCTTGCTGTATTTATTGAAATATTCCTCTCTCCACCACTCCTTATGGCAGCCATTCCTGGACAAGGCAGTTGAGTTATGGTCTGACTGTGGCCATTGCCATCTATATACTTAGTCAACTAAGAAGAATGAAACAATGACTATTTTAGAGGAAGGGACACCCTTTAAAAACTCAATAAGCAGATGCTAAGAGTGGTTTTCTTGGCAGTCAGTGCCAATATATCTAGATCAGATTGTGCAGAAACTGCGCTATTGTACTAAGTAGATGGAGAGTTCCCCCGTTCACAAGGCAAGTTGTACCGTGTATTGTATAGGCCAATAGTGATAAGTGGGAGCAGTTTGCCGCTTAATCACAAAAGTGTATGTATCACAGGCCTTAATGCATTTGTGCCTGGCGGTCTTTGATTCTGTTCTCTGGCCTTATCGTGCTCTTATTGAAGGTGGCGATAAAGCTTCCGCTATTGGTGTAAACAACGCTGCCCTGAATGCCTGAGAACGTTTACCCCTTTGGGCCTATCTATAACTCGCTATTTATTATGTGTACTGCTATTATGTGCCTCTCCATTCTTTCCGTATCTCTCCATTCTTAAGATAAGTGTAATGAAAAGAAATACCTTAAGAGTTCAGTTTCTGTTTCTAGTTCTCATATAAAGATAAACTTGTTTGCATGTGCTATTCCATGTAACTACTGAAATGCCTTATGTTTCCCACCTCTTCATGGCTGCCACGTACTTAGGTGTTACTGTAACAGAAGTGATGCTCCCAGGACGCTCTGGCCAGAAACACTATATTTTCACCTTCAGCAAGTTGCTAGTCTCTCAGTTCTTCCAGCTGAATCTCTTGCACCAGAGAGTGGTCTGTGGCCCATGTGGTTCATTTGGGAAGTGCAAGTACTTCCCTCCCAGTTATTTATTTAGATTTGCTAGTCATCTTGGTTCTCTCCTTTTGGAAAATTTTTCTTAAAACATATCTGTCATCCTTTGGCAGGATGTTTACATTACAAACAGGCTTGTATAACCTCCTGAGAGGCACTGCTGCTGCTAAGGATTTGGCCCGCTAAATATATCATTCAAGAGGTATTGTTGCCAGCTTTGTTCCTTTATCATTATTATTATACTGGCACGTTTTCTAAACCATTTGCAAGCTTGTACTGCAGACATTGGGAGGTGAGAATGCTTAGCTCCATACCATAAAAACCTCCATCTGCTGATTTCTGCAGATAAAAAGCAGGGAAGCAGGGCAGTCTGTTTTTTTCTTAAGGGGGAGGTAAAAAAAAAAAAAAATCTCACCAAAACTGACAGGATGCCTGTCTTGCTGCCCTGTCCTGTGCATGTTTACTTGTACATAAACACCACTAAACACAGTGTTTGCAGGCTGGAATGGGTTGGATTGCATTCTTGAGCTCCTTCCATAGAAAGGTCTGTAGAGACGGAGAGACCCTGTGAAATGCTCTCAGAATCTGCAACTATTAGGCTGCATTCATACCACACATTTAAAGCACTATGATACACTTCAAACAGCCTTGGCTTCCCAAGAATTCTGGGAGCTGTAGTTTGTTAGGAGACCCCTCTTCCCGACAGCTACAATTCCTAGAGTTCATGTGAAGAGGGATTGATTGTTTAACCACTCTGGAAAATGGCAGCTCTGTGAATTCCCAGGATTATTTGGAGGAAGCCATGACTGTTTAAAGCGGTATCATAGCACTTTAAATGTATGGTATGGACGTGGCTTAGGAGAGCAACACCTGACTGGACTTTTTCTGAATTCACTTTTATACATAATCAAAAGAGCCTGTCTGGAGGGAAATAATGGGAGAGAATCGACAGGAATCAATTCTGAAGTAGAGTTCTTCTGGACTGTTTAGTGTGTGGCTGCTGAGGTCAGCTAATACTTTTTGGTATGCATTTTAATTACTGTTAAGTAAAAGAAGTAAGTCACAAATGTTAGGAATGTGTTGTTTGTTTTTAAGGAGAGGTGTTGCCATTATTTGAAACAATTGTCACTTGCACAATATCAATTCAAAAATATTGAAGCTCCTGCTGTGAAGGTATTTTAAAATATATTTAAACAAATCCCTATTCCTCCCAAGTATAAAGTGCCAAGCAGGACCTTTGTGCAGTTTTATTTTCCAGCTATGTTAATATTTCAGCATGTGGCTACTTGTAATTACAATAAAACTGTTTTGACATTTGTGTTTGGGTTTTATTAGGGTGGAAGCTTTAATCTTGTCTCACTGAGCTATTTTGTGTGTGTGTCGTTCATTAAAAATAAGGGAAATGATTACTGAATATTTACCATGACACTGTTCCTGCCATAAGGGGAAGTCATAGGACAGACTTACAAAAACAGTTTCATTAGGAGCCAATTTCCCCCACCTCCGCCCTAGGACTGCTTCAGTTAGCTTTGGGAGTTTCTGATGGCCCTATTTTATCTTGTAGTTCAGTGTGTACATATAAAGATTGGATAAGGGAAAATGCATGCTGTTTATGCTAAAACACAAGGCTATAAATTATGATACCCCAAATGGATTTTCAGAATTTAAGCCATCAGCAGCTAACATTTGAAGCAACGTACAATTGAAAACTAGTTCTTAAGAGCTACAAAGCATGTTGTGGATACTAAGCAGGCCAAAGATAGCACTTAGAGCTCAGAACCAGGGGCCTTTTAGGGATGGTTAAATGCTTGGTTGCCTGGGTGGTCCAACAGTTGATTGCAGATTAGTTACTAACTTGGTGACTCACTTTCTCTTTTTAAATGATGGGCAGGTCATCTTGGAGGTGTTCAGTGCCACTAAGATAAATCTGCCACCTCCTTTTGTTGATATGCTATCATTGTTCCAAACATACAATCTACCTGTCTGCCTCTGAGGTCATAGGTAGAAGAGGGCACTGTTGCTTCAAGTCACTTCCAACAGGACATGTATTGGGGACCAAGAAGAGGCAGAAGGGTGGCAGCAAGTAATATTACCACATATCGGCAGCTTCTCTTTATGTCAGTCTTCCTCTCTGCTCTCACGTAGCACACATAGGCTGCCTGGGGTACAGGGCTCCAGACTGGCTGCTTTCTCTGTCTTCTGGGATGCCTACTTAACAATTGCCCCAAGTTTTAGATCAGGGGTCAGCAAACTTTTTCAGGAGACCTTGTGGGGGGGGGGCGGACTATATTTTGAAAAAAATAATAATGAATGAATTCCTACGCCCCACAAATAACCCAGAGATGCATTTTAAATAAAAGGACACATTCTACTCATGTAAAAACAGGCTGATTCCCAGACCGTCCATGGGCTGGATTTAGAAGGCAATTGGGCCGGCTCTGGCTCCCGGGCCTTAGTTTGCCTACCAAAGTTTTAGATTGTAGAAGCAGTTGTTGAGCAAATCTGTTTATGTCAGCAATGAGATTGTCTAGTCAGTTCCTCTTTTGGCCCCAAATAGTAGCAGTGTGACTACTGCAGTTTGGATCTCCCCACCTCAGCCTAGTGTGCTAAGGTTTTTTTTGTTTGCGTTTCTGTTGAGGTGTCAGTTGTGTTTAGCAATGTATTCATTTAAAAACTGGTTCTAGCTGAACACTGGCTGAGAGACAGAATTTTTCTCCACTGGAAAAATGTCATTCTTACTAGGATTACAAGAACAGGGAGCAGAGGAACTTTGTCCAAATAAGGAGTGTGTTTGTATCTGATTAGTCTGTTAAAATCTAGCCTAGAATCTGCACATATCAGTAGCTGGGGTTGGGGGGTGGGGGAAGCAGTTTTCTTAGCATTGCAACCTAAATTAGCAAATTCCTAACAATGCCTCTTCTTCCTGTTTTTTTTCCCTTTTATTATTATCTGCAGACACCAGTCAACAGGCTCGCTCTGTATCCCACAGGCCTTATTACACACTGCCTAACAGTAGCCATGAGAGGCGGTCTGTCCTCACCATTACTGAACCTCCGCGATTCCATTTCCAGGCCAAAGGAAAAAACATACGCCTGGATGCCCATTCCCGCAAAGCCACTCGGAGGAACAGTTTCTGCAACGGCGTCACTTTCACCAACCGGCCCATCCACCTCTACGAGAAAGTGCGTCTCAAGCTGGTGTCCGTGCACCATGGGTGGAGCGGGGCCCTGCGCTTTGGCTTCACCACTCACGATCCATCGCAGATGAGCGCAGACGACATCCCAAAATACGCCTGCCCAGACCTGGTGACACGGCCAGGCTTCTGGGCCAAAGCCCTGCCAGAGAGGTTTGCACTAAGAGACAACGTCTTGGCGTTCTGGGTCGACCGCCATGGGAGAGTTTTCTATAGCGTTAATGACGAAGAGCCAATTCTGTTTCACTGTGGCGTCAAAGTCTCCGGGCCTCTCTGGGCACTGATAGATGTCTATGGAATCACGCATGAAGTGCAAATACTAGGTAGGTGTATATGGTCTGTTTTTAAAAAAATCTTCTGCATAGACCCTCTTGTCATATTCCCCTTCTCTCAGAAAAAGCTGTGTGAGGTAGGTAGTGGTGCTTATGTTGTAAAGTGTAAAGCCCAGGTACTAAGCTTGCATTTTCATTTTCATCCAGTCACTGTTACTGGGACTCGGGTTCAAATCCCTACTTAGGTATGAAGCTCACGGTCTCTCTGCCAAGCCTATGCTGTGAGGATAATAATGGAGAAGGAAAGAACCAGGTGTGCCACCATGAGCTCTTGGAGGAAAGGTGGAATGTAAATGTAATAAATAAATGAAATAAGCAAGCCCCTGCTTGCAAATGTGAAATCTTCAGGTGGGCATTCTGCTCCCTCGTGGTTAAATTTGATTGCACCATGGGGCAGATAAGCTGGCAACAGATATTTTCCCCCCTAAATTAATATGCCTAAATTAATATGCCAGCACTTCAGAAATTTGAAACCAATGCCAGAAACTGCTCATAGTATTTCTGTTGGTAGCCTGTTCCTATTACATAAGCTTGCTTGATAAAACTGCAGGTGTGTTTGTTGCACTGGTGCCCTTGGTGTGAGATAGCTTTTAACTTTTGGATCTGTGAGCCCCACAACCAAGGAGACCAAGCCAATGACCTGAGGCCTCTTCCCCTTGCATTGGCTCCACAGATTGCCAGCTGTGTGTACCATGCAGTGCCATGACTCATCCTCCCTCTCCAGCTCAGGCTTTATAATCATTATCTCCTGTGACGGCCACTTAGAGCCTCTCATGTGGCATTCCTGCCCTATCGGGGTTTTTTAGAAAGCACAGCACCTTGACACAAGAGAAACGCCAGCTTCTCTGCTTATCAGAGGACTCCAGCGAGGGCAGCAATGTCGTAATTCTCTTTCCAAGAGTTTGGAAGCTTTTCCAAAGCATTGGGTTTTTCCTCTTCTTGAATCTATTCCGTCCAGGCAAGAGATTCCTCGCTCTTGATTTATCACCTTGTCCTGTAGAGTTCAGGTGATGGCTTGTCTTCAGTTGTCGTACCTAGAAGTACAGCTCAATGAGCCATGATTGTGGACTTATTTTTGTCCTTATAGACAAGCCTGATAGTATGTGTTTACAAAGCACTAGGGATCTTGGATGCTGCCTGTGATGTAATCTGCTGCCTCCAGTGTTCTCAGAACATGAGCACTAATACATGCATCTGGTGTACTCCGGGGTTATCTGAATAAAGCTGTCACAACCCCCTCCCCCCCTTTTTGGTATTGGTTTACTGCACATATCTGCAGCTCTACAGTTGACTTCAAAGGACAGATTTGGCATTCCTGTCATCTTAATTGTGGACATGATTGTTAAAGATAACGTAGCTTCAGCAATAATGACATAATGAATGCATTAATGGAAAATAGTTCAAATCATTCTTAAGTAGGCACGGTTTAAATTGGGGTGCTTAAAATTTTGAAAACCACCACCACAACCTTTCCCCACCTCCCCAAATTCTTAGGCTCCCTTTCCATGTCCTTCCACACCCCAAACAAGGGACACTTTTTCGGCTTAAAATTAAACAAACACCTAGGAATAGTATGTTATTAGCCATTGCCCCTTTTACCTAGTTTTAAGTGCCTTGCCAAAAGGCTATTGAAATTTATTCTCTGCCTTGCATATGGGTATTTATGCCATACCAAGACCTAGCATGATTCTGAAAATTGTCTTTACATTTTCACTTGAGTTTGCCTGTGTCCTACTAAGCCTTGTCAGAAAGCTATGGTCTGTGGTGTGCTAGATCCTGCATTATAACCCTGGGTAGAGTTGAAGGGGCACAGCTCCTAGGAAGTGAGTTATACAATGGCTAGCTTGTCAGTGGAGGCAGCAGGTAGAAACCAGGCCATTTCTCTCTCCCCCTGTAGTCTGTAGAACTATAGTGTACAATGTGCTATAGCACTTACTGGCCACAGTCAATTAATTTGGACAGTGTGCCAAAAGCCCATTAAAATAAATGAGCATAACAGCACTTAACTCTTGCTAAATTTTGATCAGAGCCTTCAACAGTGCTTGGCCGCATCTTTCCCTTCAGAGCATCCATATGAAATAGATCACTGTTATTACCATTTTACAGGTAGAAATGTAAGAGAAAGTGAGGGTCAAGTTGGATCACTTTTGTAGTGTCAGTAATTGGGGAGTGGCTGGAAGACCCAAATATAGAACTGTAGATGCTTCACAAAGCAGGATGCACTATGTACAAATTCATTATATCAACTCAACATTGTAGATGTGAAGCTTTTATGACTTAAGCAATTAGAGAAAGCCACTCCTTTGAGATATTGAACTGGCTACTTGAGATCCTGAGGAGGAAGGCAGGCTTTACTTTAACACCCCCTCCCAGATTCCTTCTGTCAAGAAAAGCTATGTGGCTAATCAAAATTGAAAGCTGTTTATACGTTTGATTTTTCCATATATTGCATTGATAGTCAACTTTAAGCACTTCAGATAAATTTTCAATACATTTCCACTTTTAAGGAGGCTAAAATGCATGCAAATGCAGCAGAGCTATGTGTAACTTAAAATCAAGTTTAACAGTGTAAACCTGTGTACGTTTTCCCAGAAGTAAATCCCACTTAATTCAGTGTGTTTTATTCCTAAGTAAGCACACACAGTACTGCAGCCTTAAGCTGCCATCCACAAGTCATGCCATGATCTCAGCATGAATTACTGTCCAGGTAGTGGCCCCCAGATTATAGATCTAAGACTTGGGGAAAATAATCTTATGATGATTCTTCCTTTTAGAAATCTGAATGTCCTGAATCAAAATTTGCCGAAGTATCTTGCCCTTTGCTTTCCTCATACCCATTCTTTTTCTCATTATCAACTCTCAATAACTATACAGGGGAATGGTTCATATGGAGTGATGTGCTTCTAGTTTTATGCTTTGGGGCTAGAAATGTTTGTGGTTTTTATGTTTTTTTGTTTAGATTGGGGGCTATCAGATGGGATGTTGTGCTGGGAGAGAGTTTGTCGCTTGTTCACATAGCCTGTCAGTAACAAATAGTCTAGTATGCTTTGAAACATTTTTTTAAAGGTCACTACTGCTATTTTAGCATGCAAGTACATTACACACAATTTATTATTAATGGTCTAAAGTGATTGAATGCATTCTCTTTCCAGTCTCTCTTACATGAATTAAATTGGCAAGGACGGGGTGGGGGTGCGGAGGTATGAGAGAGATGAGACGAGGAAGGAATATTTATTCTCTCAAGTAGGTAGTGTAGCTTGTAGAATCTGCTTTTCTGCAATTGAGTGAGGCAGTGAACAGAAACAGGTCTCTTTTGGTGAGCACCAAATGCAAGTCTGAAAGGAAGAGAGGCCCCTGCATCGGGCAACCAGCTTGTAGTGCGGTGTTCCATTGGACAGCGCTCCCATAGAAGAGCAAATACTGGTGGTGCTTTGTTTGATGGAAGAATTCCTATCTACCTTGAAAATTCTGTGTTTCCAGATAGATTTTTCTTTCTTTATGTTCCTTTTGCCCACTTTAATTGCAAACACAATTGGACTAGGAAAAGTATCATATTTGATGTTTTAAGTATGATGAAGGAGGGGCCAAAAAGCAACGATCAAGCCAGGGTCGGCTGCCATTTTCAGCTTGCCTCTCATACAGCTTTTCCTTGTCATTGCCTCACAGACAGCATGTTTGCCGAGACGATGACCTCCACCCGTCTCAGCAATGCACGACTCAGCACTTGCCTTCCACAGAGCAGCCACGACTCAGCCAACTTCAACAACAACGAACTGGAGAACAACCAGGTGGTGGCCAAAATTGCTAATCTGAACTTGAGCCGTATGCCTGCGCTGCCGACAGATAACCACACCATCCCTTGCTGTCCAAGCAGGCGGCAGCTTGCCCAAGTGGTGCCTGCCTTTCTCGATACAGATCTGCGTTTCCACCCTACTCATGGGCCCGACATTAACTTTTCTCAGGACCGGATGTCTGCCTGCACCAACTGGCAAGAGAGCAATAGGACTTTGGTGTTTTCCGACCGGCCTTTGCACATTGGCGAAAGCCTCTTTGTGGAAGTTGGACACCTGGGGCTGCCGTACTATGGAGCCCTCACGTTTGGCATCACTTCTTGTGATCCTGGTACTTTACGAACA
Source organism: Podarcis vaucheri (assembly GCF_965113315.1). NCBI lineage: Eukaryota > Metazoa > Chordata > Lepidosauria > Squamata > Lacertidae > Podarcis > Podarcis vaucheri. The sequence continues at coordinate 56,081,046 of NC_138760.1, read as the reverse complement.
AATGAGCTCCCAGCGGATCCAGACTTCCTTCTGGATCGCAAGGAATACTGGGTGGTTTGCCGAGGTTTCCCAGTCCTCAACAATGGGGACATCCTCAGCTTTGTGGTCTTGCCAAATGGAGAAGTGCACCATGGAATAAACGGGATCAACCGTGGGATGCTGATGTGCGTTGATACCTCGCAGTCACTGTGGGTATTTTTCACGATCCATGGTGTAATCAATCAACTCAAAATATTAGGTAAGTGCAGCTCAGAAATATGGGTGTAGTGTAGTGTAAAGCTGAGATTTCTTTACGGCTTTGGAGAGGCATTACATTCTCCCTGGCTTCAGTGGGCTGTTGCCTCTCTCTGTGGCATTTTATAGGCCAACTAAACCCTTGTTGCCACCAGCTGTGCCTTGCATTGGCATTGCTGAAGCATGATCTTATATTTGGGGAGATGGTCAAAACCAGATGACTCTGCCGCTTGTCTGGCAACTTGCATGTACTTTTTCATAAACTGAAGCTGGTAAATGTGCATACTGTTCTACAGTGGTACCTCGAGTTACAAACACCTCAGGTTACAAACGCTTCAGGTTACAAACTCTGCTAACCTGCTAGAGTTACTTCGAGTTGAGAACTTTGCCCCAGGATGAGAACGGAAATCGTGTGCCAGCGGCACAGCAGCAGCAAGAGGCCCCATTAGCGAAAGCACGCCTCTAGCTATGAACAGTTTCAGGTTAAGAATGGACCTGTGGAATGAATTAAGTTTGTAACTAGATGTACCATTGTATACTGTTTCTACAAGCCTATGTGATCCATGCGATGGAGCAGAGAGGGCTCTCGATCACATCTGACTAGAACTCTCAGGTAGGCCCTGGTGTATGGCTCAATGTTACGCCAGTGCTGTAAGCAGCTTCAGTGGCCCTGGCACAGTTGCAAAGATGCAGACTGCCCTCTTGTACCACCACCAGGCCCCTTTTTGGTCACATACCAGCCTATGGGCCGTTTTGCCAATATAGAGGTCTGATCACTACTTGAGTTTTATATTCCTGGCTGAAAACTAGCATTGCTTTGGAATAGGGCTGCTTGTACTCCCATAATTCAGAACATCAGAATTGCCTTGCACAATCAGCCCAAGATTCCTCTGCTCCAGCATTCTCTTGCCAAAAAGCAGCCAAGCAGGGCATGAGGATTATGGCTACATTCCACTCTCACTTTGTTCTCAGCTTCTGGTCTGGATACACGTACCACTTCTGAGCAGGGAAGTTCCATTTAGCTATCCTGACTTCGTAGGCATCACTCTCAGTTGGCTGCACCCTCTTGGCTAGGTGGGGGTAGACTGTATTTTAGTAACTTGACATCTTTCTTGGGGTCCTAATTTCCTGTTTGCAAGGTCCTTTGTAAGTAGAATTCACAGGACCCTCTTTTCCTTTTCTTCAGATTGGTGATGCCTGCAAACCCTGCTTTGGGCCAAACCACATACCCCACATGTATGATGTCAGGTGTAGGGGCAGGTGGGTGTGGCTTGGTCAAAACAGCCTCATGGGCCCATGTTCTAGACAGTCTCCACCACTGGTCTTCAACCTCCTGGTTGGATCTTGCCAGTAAGATTTTTGCCCCTGAATTGGGCAAACATCTGAATTGAGTGGGAATAGAGTGAGCTTTAACAAGGCAGTTAAGGCAAGCTTGGAACCAGAGGAAGCTCATTTTCTTTAAACAAATCAACCTGCTAATAAGTATTACAAAATACCAAGTTCCCAATTACACAGTAAGTCTGTTGTGGAGATGAAATGGACGGTGTTGTCCCAGGGTAGACTCAGTTCCGCACTGCTTGCCTGAGAGATTCCTGCCCCACCTCTGAAGCTGACGGAACCTGTTATTTTGTATTTTCAGGCACTGTGCAGTCCAGCCCTGTGACAGTCTCTCCCTCAGGATCCCCTGGAGGCTCCCAATATGACAGTGACTCAGATATGGCTTTCAGCGTGAACAGGTCTTCTTCCGCTTCTGAGTCATCCCTAGGTAAGGGACCCTTTCGCTTTGTGCCTCCTGCACTCTTGTTGCTTGAATACACACATTTCACCCTGCCCAAAAGTTATGAGCCAGACCTTACAAGTTGAGTCTTGCTTTGCCTGAATGAGGCATGTCGTAACTTGCGCAGTGTGTGCCGAACTTCCTCTTTCTTCCTGGGACAGAGGAGCGTCCAGATTTCCTAAAGCTGCTGTTGGGGTTGTGTTAGACTTTAATGCAAGCAGATGGAAACCCTGAGAGTAACAAATGACCTGTTGCTGTCAGTAGGAAATATCTGTTATATCTTCCTCCCTGAGGGATGGCTCAGTCGGTAGAGCATGGGACTATTAAACTCAGTGTTGTGGGTTTGAGCCCCACATAGGGCAAAATATTCCAGCCCTGCAGGGGGTTGGACTAGATGATGCTCATGGTCCCTTCTAACTCTACAATTCTGTGAAGCCTAGAGAAACTAAAGCTACTTTACAAACCTGTCACACCCAGAACTCTATGGCATGATAAGTAAGAAGAGGAGTTTGGAGTTGATATCCCGCCTTTCACTCCCCTTAATCTCCTTTTCCCTTCCGTGAGGTGAGTGAGGCTGAGATACTTCAGATAAGTGTGACTAGCCCCAGGTCACCCAGCGGCTGCATGTGAAGGAGCGGGGAAGTGAACCCGGTTCACCAGATTATGAGTCCACTGCTCTTAACCACTACACCACGCTGGCTCCCAAGAGTAGATGCCCCACTTTACCTGAACAGGAAAACCATTGCATGGCAGCCTGTTCTAGGGGAAGGGGAGCAAGGTGCTGCCCCAGTGCTCCCGCAGAGCCATTGTTTGTCTCTCTCAAGGGTGGGGAATCTTTGGTGGATGCCAATTCTCATCAGCCCCAGCAGGCATGGCCAATGGGTGGAAATGATGGAAATGGTCATGAGTCCAACATCAGGAGGGCCGCAGGTTCCTCAGCCCTGGTCTATTCCCACAGTGGTTTCATGAACTGCTCCAGAAGGGGCTCCCTTGGTTGGGGTCATATGATCCCCATGTGACATTTGTAACAAGAAATGACCTTGTGTATGAAGAGCTGTCCTATGCTATGCAACGTGTGTGTTTTGCAGAACCAGGGTAGATAGAACATGAAATGCAATACAAAATCATTTGTATTAAAAAAACAACAACCCAAAATTCAACTGTCACTCCACATGGCGCTACTGAAATCCTGAAAGGATTAAAGTTCCTATTGATAAGTGAAATATGGACTTCACAACCACTGAACCACAGCCGGATGAAAGCCAATACTGCTTAATCTATCACCATGAGCTACTCTGCTCCAGAAATATTAAGAGCTGGTAAAACATCCTTTGCTGGTTCAAAGCTCATGCTATAGGATTCTATTAATGGAGCTTTAGAATACAAAGTATATGATTGAAAACATTTTCTTAGTACTTTTATTTATTGAATTCATTATTAAATCTCCGACCATACAAATATTAATGCCAGGTAGCTACGATCAGCCCCAAATCCCATTCATTAAATACAGAGCTGCTGTTCCAGTTACTGTAAATAATTTTTAAAGAAGCCAGCTTGTTTCTGCGATAAGTTTTATGTGCTGCTATATAAAATTCACCTGAATATTCTGCTATGCACTTGGACTTTTAAAGAAAGTACCCCACCCCTTGCAAATACCATATTCAGAAAGTTACCGCAGCTGGTATGACTGCCAGGCAGCGAAACGGAATGGATAAGTGGTTCCTGCAAAAGCCACAGCAGGGACAAATCATGATAGACAAAGTCTATCTAGCAGCACCCCATGCAAGTCATACTGCATGTCTTTGGTCTTTAAAAACCAACTGTTTGAAAGAGGTTTTGCTTCCCACAAAGGGTATATATGCAAACATTTCTTGAGTTCTGCTGTTCCCTCTCTTGTGTCAAAGTGTTGCTGGTTTTAAAACATCCCCCAGACCTTTTTCTTCATAGCACTTTTGTCTAAAGGAAGCAACCCTTTGCGTTCCCCTTTTTTCTTTGCTGCCTGACATAAGAGGCTCAGATTAAAGGGAAGTGGTTCTGACTCGAGGTTTCTCTGTTCCCCATTCCTTGCAGTGACTGCTCCAAGTTCACCTCTGAGCCCTCCAGTGTCTCCCGTGTTCCCACCTCCGGAGCCGTCAAGCAGCAAGAATGGCGAGTGCACCGTTTGCTTTGACAACGAGGTGGACGTGGTGATCTACACCTGTGGACACATGTGCCTCTGCAACACCTGTGGTCTTAAGCTGAAGAAACAACTCAATGCCTGCTGCCCAATCTGCCGACGGGTCATCAAAGACATTATTAAAATCTACCGCCCTTAAACCCCATTTCCAGCTGGCCTGAGGGTGTGTGTGGAGGGGGCGAGGGGGCAGGAGGAAGAATGCTGTTACTCATTGCCACAACTTACCGTCACCGCTTATGGGTTATTGTGCTGGTTACAGAGTGGCTCTTTTGTCTATATTTCCGTGTTTTGACCAGTAGGAACCAATCAGGGATAATTAAGTGATCTGGGAAACACTCTGGTCCTTGTAGATGCCGAAGGTACAGCTGCTGAGTGGGAAGAGCTTCATCAAGATGCTGCTCTGCTGGGTTAAGGTAGGGGTGGGGGTTGAGCTGTAAGTACCTTTGCCATGAGGAGTCTATCCCCACCCAGCAAAAGAAAATAACATAAAATAGACAGTGAACCCCACTTGGGCGGAAAGTACTGGAGAAAAAACAATTGTTTGAATTAATAATAATAATTTTGGGCACCTCCCCCCACCATAATCATGGGATATTTATTGAATTAGGCAGTTTAATTGCTGAAACAGCACTCAGGCAATTTCAAACAGGGAGGAAATATATGGGGAAGATTTAACAGAGGCACTGTGGAGTGAAATGACTCCTGTCATCTTGTAAAAATTGTGGGGAATAGGCAATGGATGACATTTGCTTCCTTCAAGGCACTTTTTCTCATTCATGGTTCAACAGGGGAAGCAGGTATGAGGAATAGTGAAGAAAAAGCTATCAATGTCCTTGGAACACAGCAAGTAAACAATCCCACTTTCCTCCTTTGTAAGTCACAGATTGAAGCTTCCTGTTGCACTGAGCAACTGTGAAGCACTTCTGTAGCTGGAGAATGTTAACGTATTGATAGGAGTAAGCCTCTGCATGCACAAGAGAAGCAGCTTCTTGCATGGCGGTTCTGAAGCGTCACAGCAAGTAACCATGCTTAGAACCAAGCTACAAAGAAAGAAAGCTGATGGGGGGGGGGACTGTTAGGTTTCAAACGTCCAGAGTTCCCTCTCTTGAAATTTGTGCAAACAGCTGATGGATGTTTTCCTCTATTACTCCCCAGAGATTTTGTCAGTAAAGTATGCAGCCATGTGGAATCTCTCATTTCTTCCTCTCCAGGAAGTTGTCATCTACTCCACAATAGAGGCATCTTACTGAAATTTAAAAGCCCTTTTCTTGGCATTGTTTGTTGGAAAAAGAATTTGCAAGCTATTATTAGATGCTCCGGCTTTTAAGATAAATGCATTTTGATTGTGGTTATAGGAACCTCTGAACTCTACACTAGCCTGAATGGGATGTGAAATGTCTTGGGGCTTTAGGGGAGAGGTGCCATGCAAGCAATAAAGCAACTTTGCTTGACCTATCTGCCGATCTCTTTCCTTGCTCAGTCTTTGTGTGGCAGCAGCATCCTACAGTGCACACAACTGTAGTTGCCCATAGGCAACCTGTCCCATTGCCATCTAAAAGCAGTAGAATTTATTCAGAGCAGGCTTTTTGCTGCTTCCACCTCAATAGAGGCATTCAATTCCATTGTGCAACAGATGCTCCAAAGCTGTAATCCTGATGTTTTATCTGATTTATGACGAAATCCTAGGATCTACTGTGGTGGAACAACTTGTAGGTCTTTCCAGGGCAGAAATGCTTACTTGTGACCCTTGGGGGCCTGCTAGGAGCCATTCTCAGCCCCAATATATGGCTGCATTCTTTTCCATAAAACAGCTATTCTGAGCCTATGGGGCCCTTCTAGCAGGAAGAAGGCAGTTTTCCTTTTCAACAGCATACTTTGATATGCTGTGCTGTCAATAAGGGAAATGTAAGCCAGTGCAAATTTTGGCCATAAATGTGGATCTTAGTGGGGAAAATAATACATAGTTTAAGGTGGAAGACAGCAATGGCTTTAGAGGGACGAATTCTGTTTAGGGAATACGGAGTGCTTTGTAGACAAAAATGTGTGGACTAAGCTTCTCATAGTCCTTTGAGCAACATGGTAGCTGTACCTCATTGGGTAGCTGAGCCTCTCTTCTCCTCTGTCTTTAGCTTAAATGCTTTTCTAACCATTAGCTCCTGGCAAAGTTGCTGCACTAGCATCGCTTGTGGGCTGCACTGGAAGCCAATGAATGCCAATGACACAATCCTAGCAGTCTTAAATTGCCACTGGCTACAGTTACATATTGCATAAGGAAAGGCATCAAACAAGACAGATGAGTTTCCGTTTTCTTTAAGGTGCAGATAATATCTTTGTCAACAGGAAAGCCTGTTTCTTTTCCATTTTAGAGTGGTTTGGGACAACACTGTGGTGCACGATGACTTCCAGTAACTTTACAATAGTTTTGAGTATCCTAATTACCATACGGAAATGTGAAGGGCAGCGAGGTTAGTTTAAAAATGCCATCAGTTACTCTATAAACAACTTTTGCCTACATGGAATGCAACTGCTTTGTGATGAGATAAGTAACTGAGGCCTCCTAAAACCAAACAGGAGTCCTAGTCAGTGATTAAGAATCTCCATGAGCATTTACATTTAATTTTTGCACCGTCAGCTGTAGTCTATAACCATGGAGGAGACAATTAATAATGAAGATAATGCTATAACTGCACAACATGGGAGGCATTATGCAAGCAGCATTGTTAAAGCAAGTAACACTGCCCATCACAAGATGATTCCAGGTTGTTGCATCCACCTTAAAGAGTGGATCTTTGCATTTCTTGACCTCCACAATCAGCTTTTGCTGGTGTCAGCTTCTGACCCTGTTGTGCATGTTAATGATGGACAGCTGAAAAGTTTAGGGGGCAGAGGAGATGTGATGCTTGAATTGAGAAAGGGAGCAGATTTAACTTGGGCTACTAGTTGCACAATAATATGTTAAAAAGCAGAGAGAAAGGGCAAAGCCACTCAGCTGATTGCAATTATTTAATCACCTGCTAAGTTAATTGCCATTGTTGGCACTGCCGTCAAGCTCTGTGCACAAAAGGCAGATCCTCCAAAAGTTATTTTTCAACATGGAGCTGTCTTGCTATTTGCCGTTAATACTTCATAGAGATACTTGTGTAAAGCAAAACTTCTTACCTCCTTATTATGAAGCTGAGTCAACATGGAAGGGGCTGCCCACTTACTGACATGTGTTCCAAGGGGGTCTTTCCGCTCACTCTATTTCAGGTGCTGCTAGTTGCGCATGACCACAGTGCCAGATGTTTGCTGGGGACAAGGCATGAATATATTCCTAGCATCTCAATTCCATCCTCAATTCCATCCTGCTCACCTAAGATGCCACTGAGAGACATAACTATGAATCACAGAGTTAATTTGAATGAAATTTATTCGTCGCAGCTGCCATCACTGCAGCTAGAGTTAAGCTCTGGAGAAGCTTACCAGAAAGAAGTCAACAAATTTACACTTTTGCAGAGATGTAATTTTAAGGAAGGGTGACAATTTTTGTAGTCAGTGGGTTTGCTGATCAGTACTGATCACTACCTTCCATTCTACTCCCAACTCCCTGGGTAACTTGGGGTTGGATTGTTCCCATCCCCTTTTTGGTGTCATAGCAAAACACCCCCTAGGCATTGCCCTTAGATACCTTTGGGCTAGAACTAGTTTCCAAACAGAAGCCTATACACCACATACACCTGGCAGTAAGTCCCATTAGTCTCAACGGAGCTGACTTCTGCATTGGCAAGTTGTGCTACAAGTGATCTTGGAAAGGTGTGCCTTTTTACTTTACTAGCTTCCAACTGCAATGGTATTTTGAAAAGAAATTTGTAGACCTATGATAGTTCAAAATAAGTGGAGGAAAGGACATGTGGTGTTTAATCTTTTCTGTTGGGAACAGACTGCCCAAAAGGAGCAGCATCTGACATGGGCTTTCTTAGGCAGAGTTAAGTCCACAGCCTAAGTGTTGCTGTGAAGCAAGCTGGGGAAGCAGCGTTAATGGACATGCAGCTTTACTTATTCCAGTCTCACAAGGAATTCTCAAACTCTGACAGACAACTTTTAGGAAGTAGAGGCTATTTAGCAACTTGTTCTTGCTATTGCTTTTTTTGTTTCGTTTTGAGAAAAGTATCTGTTCAGAAGATATGTTTGTGCCTTATAAGGTGTCTGTGCACTTTTTATCCTTTTTAATGCTACTTTTAAAAATGGAGAGAGAAAAAGACCCTAATAGATGGTTGGTAGTTTTTATAGAATTTTATGTGTTCACCAAGAACTTTGCTCTTTTTTTATATTGGAGTGAAAATTTTATGTTTTAATTGAAACTTTGCTGCCGTCCTCCTCCCCATCTCCTCTTTGTATAAAAGCTTTTTAAAAAGTTTTGAGATTTCTGAAACTTCTTGATATTTTTCTGGTTCATGACAGTGATCTGTATATCACATTCTCAAACAAGCCAGATTTTAATCTCTCTGTAATAGAACTTTCAATGCAGATTCTTTGGGGAGGGAAGTTTGCACTTCTCTACATGTTAATACTCTCTAGCATCGTGATCTGTAGTGTGTGTGTATGTTTTTTATTTTGTTCTGTTTTACATTAATATAAAATTTTACCTGTTTTATGAAACAAATAAAATGTTGGCTTGTAAAATATTCCCACCGGCCTGAAGTGGAAAAAATGGTAAAAGCAGAGAGCATGTCTGTTATAGGCTTTAGAAGCAGCTCCTTGCAACCCGAAACTTCTTTGATGGCTCTTGCCCAGACCTTTCACCTTCAATAAACAGGGATTTGCTGCTTAAGTTTGCCTGCACCTGTAGTACCCTTTGTTGCCTGTGGTAAAAATCCAATCTGTATGCAGGACTACCACTGGTCCTGTTGTTAAGGTGACTTGTTAAAATTTGGGGTGAAAATGAGAACAAATCAAAAGATCAATGGATGACCATGCCTCATGACTTTTGCCTGTTTATGTGAGCTGTGGTTAAACCAGGAAGCCACAAATGAAACAGTTTACCATTTTTGTCCAAACTGAAACAATATGGTTACCTGCTTTAGACCAACCCAGCATCTGGGTTGAAGCTGATTTGAGATTCTTGATGTTTAGGAGACTTCCTAGTTTAACCACAGCTCGCACAAATCCATAGAGATTCAATGGGCTCATTCATATCAGATCACTGTAAATTTTGCAAAGAAGTCAATGATCAACTTGTCAAGTGGTGTTCACAGTTTGAATTACATTCTGTGAAAGGGCCTCTCTCTGCACACTAAGGTAATTTTGACCATGAATTACATACCAACTATAGAAACTAACCGTAAGTAATAAGAGTGACAGGTTTCCTTATGTCTTTACAAGCCTATGTTACTAGGCTAAGCCTTGCAAATAAAAGCTTTTTTTTCAGAATGAGGGATTGTTGTGGATCTGCATACACAACCATCTGTTTTTGAACGAAATGGGATATGAATGACACACAGTAGTCTGCTAATAAACTGACTACTGGGAAATGTACACAGGCTGTACCTGAGAAGGGTGATACGCAAAATGTTGGCTAGTGTTCAATATCTGAAATTTGTGAAGCAACCCATACTGCTTAGTGTTGCCAATGCAGAGTAAACCTCTTTTTCACTCTACTCTCACACACAAAGGTGTTATGTGCAAAGCCAGTATGGAAAATTAGCAGAAGTTAGCCCCAAAAGGGGATCAACTTAATCCAACATATCCTCCACAAACTCAATGTTTATTTACCATGTCCACTATAAGAGCTGAAAAGGCTATTCTGGTTCCACCACTGCAAAGTACACTAATAAGAGTGACTTTACCACTTGTATCACTACACTCTGCTCCTGCGCAAGAGTCCTAACTCCTCTACATATGACACAGACAGTGGGGCCACAGACACTAACGATATCAGAATACAAGACAGCTAAATGGATAGTTCAGGGGTTTCCAAGACAGCTTGCCTTTTTCTCTTTTTTTAAAAAAGAGAAGCTATCAATTCAGCATCTTTCAACTCTAAAAGGAGTCATGGTCCTTGCCTACCTGTAGCTGTAGGCTTATGTTAAGCTAGGTTGTCACATCATTTTCCATTTCACTGTAGATAATTTGACAGATTCTAATGCTTGTGACATGGAAGAAAGGCAAGAGGCCCTGGAAGGTTACAAAAACCATACAGCAGAGACAACTCCCAAACCTTTTTCACTTGACATTCAGTCACTTCAATAACTGGGCACTGTCTCTTTGCATTAGCATATTTCTTGCAAAGAGTGAAGATACCAAGACTTAACTGTAACACCTTAGGCTAACCAATTACCTGAAGGTGCAAAAGGTTTTTAATTGATATTACTTTTCTGTCCTTCAGTTAATAAGTAATATTTATTTATTTAATAAAATTATATACCACTTGGTTGTAATAAAACCTCTAGGCAGTTTCCAAGAAACACAAAAGTTATCAATAAAAAGCAGTTAAAAACAACTGAATAGCCAGCAGACAAAAAACATGTCAACATTTAAGCAACCCTATCAGGACACGTAAACAATGTTTTAATCAGGCCCTGAAAGCAGGATACCATCTTAGATGGTAATATCAGAGGAGATTGCTCATAAGTATGTAACACGAGTTATGTGTACACTTGTGCTGCCTTATATCCCATTAACTGAAGCATAGAATTGCTACTCACATGGTCACCTCTGCCAAAATGAATTTTCACAAATTCGCCATGCTGTCTATTACTGCGTTTACACACTTTTCAGACATTAAGCTAATCATGGAAGGCTTCCACTTTAAGAGCAGTTATGTGTGGAAGCAAGTGAGACATGCGACTTGGACTTCCTGTACATATTTCAACAACTCTTGGGAGCAATAAAAGACCAATGATGGGCAAGCAACCAGAAAAAGTGTGTCTCTCTGCCACAACTAATGCAATTGAGAACACGGCTTGAAAAGCACAATACTTCCATCATTTCCATCCCACTGTGCTGCTGCTCATTTAGGTGGTCCTTCCAGGTCTTAGTTTCTCAGAGAGGGAGAAACAAACAAACAATGGAAGTAAATCATCTAAAACCACTTCTAATGCAACCTGCTTGGTTATTTGGACACAAGCATGGCAGTTAATGATGTCTGGAAATGGTGGATGCATTTGAATTTCAATTTAATCATTATAACAGGTCAAAGTCCCAAGTTGCTGCCAAGAACCTTCTCTTTATCAGGGCTCCAGGGAATTCTGGGTGTGGTGTAATCTGCTCCATGTGCCTCTCCATTGGGAAGGAAGCCAGTGTTGAGACTTGATGGGTTTTGGGGTTATTAAAACCGTAAGGTTGGCTGCCACCCACAGTGCAGCTTGGACTACAGTGAACAGAACACAATGGCTCCCCATCAGTCAATTCAAGCCCAAGATACTTCCTTGCCATGTGCTTTGCTGTCTGTCAAGCCCAAGCACAATTTAGGAACAAGGCAAAAGTGAGAGACATTCAACCAAGTAAAATTTGCAACTGAAGTGCTAAGACAACTGAAGGTGGGGGTTGGTATGGGAAGCCATCCTGCAGTCAGTTGATAATACTAGCCCTCTGGTCTTCACCGTGACTTTCACCTCATATACTACAATAAGAAGCCTTTATCTCCTACAATATAACATGGGTCTGGGCTGCCAAATGCCAAGTAGCACTGCCATTCCTTTGGCTGCTAACAGCACAAGGGCAGGATTGTTGAGAGTCAGGCACCCCATACGTAATTATAACCAAGCCTTAAGGCACATGCAAAACTACTCAGCTTTCTGCATTTCCATTTCTACTACGTTGCTTCTGAGTAATTTATCAGGGACTAACTGAAGAGATCAAAGGCAGCAGCTGAAGACCAGAAATTCACTTCCACCGCTGCCTCTAGCTAACAGGTGCTACTCGACAGTTACAAGGCTTAATGCAATGGGGAAAACAAGATTTGGGTAATTGCATTAATAGCACCACATAGTGGTCATTTGAAGCTCAGAACTGCACTAAAGAAGGCTAGAAGCAGGTCATATCATAAGCACAAAGGGGGCTCCTTATCTTTCCCTCCTGGAACTCAAAACAGTTGCTCCTTTCTTACTGTTGGTAAGTCCAGAACATTAGGTCCTGGAGTGATGTGCAAAACAAAGTGATCCCCACTGAATGACTTAACTTCTCTTGGAAGCTGCACAAGCTTTTGATCTGTGCACAAATTTCTAAAGTAGTATATGAGAGACTTAGGTTTTTCCCCAAGCAAATTTAATAGCTCAGCAACAGCAGGTGGACTACTCCATGGGATGGCAAATGTAACAAGCAATATAGCCTAGGAGGATGACTCTGAGGAGCTGGGTGAATAGGCTTAGTACTTACCCCTGAATTCATCTCCCTGTTCTTGAGGTTGCCTGGAGCAAAGATACTGGATGCCACTGTTGCAGGAACATCTAAACTCCAGCTATAGGCCTTATGACAACCCTCCCTACTGCTTGCCTTCCTGCAAAATGATATTAAGTGGCACAACATTCTTTTTCTGTTCTATACTGCAAATAAACTGGAAAATCTATCTACATACATACACAGGTATGCAGCAAAATGTAGAGTTAAGATGCTCCATTCTCTTTTTCTCCCTGCCCCTACCCCAAAGCAGCACATCAACACTCCATGCCCAGTTAGATGCCCCGTCTTCATTGGATGATTCTGAGTTCTACCCCCCTCCCACACACAATGGATGGGATTTGCCTAATAAGTACTGTCAACACAAGTCTTGCATGAGGGCTTCCGCTGGCACACACTGGCTCAGAAGGAACGTTTGCCATAGCACGACATTGAATTCTACCCTATAGCAATCCCCCCCCCGAAAGGGGTGGGGTATTTTGGCAAACCTTCATATGATCACAGCACTGGCACAATAGATTGACTTGCCATCCCCACCTAGCTGTAGAACCATCCTTGCCCCTCACTGCTGTGTTCTGAGGAAGGGGCCCGGAGTGAGACCTTGAAGCTGAGATAGCTACAGAAATGGCCTCCACCAACACTGATTTGACAATGCCTCATGCTAAGGAAGGACCCTTGCCTCAGAATAAGGAGTGGTGCGCCCATAGTGGCGTATGGCAGGCCACTGATGCTCCAATGAACTGCTGGAGCGCCTCCTGCTGCTTCCCTGCAGCAGCTGCACTCCATGCCTGGGTGTGGGGGAGCAGCCCAGGATAAGCTGGGGACAGCAGCAGGAGCAAGGGACCATTGCAGCTGAGCAGCAACTGCAGACAGGCCAGCAGCTGCCCAGCCACTCTACGCATGGCAGGCAAAGGTGTGGTTTGCTACCCCTGATGCTGTACATTGACCCCACATTTTCACTGAACTTCCCAGCATTGTCACCACCCATGGATAATCCCATCCACGTGTACTACGAAGTTAGGAATGTTGTTGCATACTACTCACCCAGTTTGGACAAACACTTTTGGAGCTCTTTGCAGTCCAGTTGGGATCCTTTGACGCCATCCACGCATGTGACCGCTTCACAATTCCTCGCTGCAGGTAATTTATGAACAAAGAGGACCTTATGGGACACCACAGCTTACTACCTTTCATTGTGAAAACTTTTGGTGAAGGACTTTTTATTTTCGAGCAAGCTTTATAGAACGTTTAACAAACCACTTGTATCCCCATTGCTGCTTGAGCATTCAAACTACTCCAAAAGGTTAAAAGGTTACTGCAACAGGTCTAGCCTTGGCAGAAGCAAGCCCCCCCCCCCCCGTGTGTGTTTAATAAATTCACGCTTGAAATAATGCATTATTCCCATTTCTCTAGCAGGTATGGCAGAGAAGGAAACAGTACAACCTTGGTAAAAACTTAGCTCTGGCAAGATTACACCAAGAGCAAGCAATACTCTTGCTTCTTTTGAGAGACAGATAGAGGCCACTTTCTAGGACTGTGAGTGGCCCCCTTGCAGCCCCCTAAGTGAGGCTTTTGTTCTGTTAAAACAGCATTTGACATGTCGGATAGACAGAAGGAAAAAAGCAAAAGTGTTGTAACAATTGTGCTTGAAACCAGTCAAGCTCATTTTTTTATTTCTTTTCCTAAAAAAAACCCAACAGCCACCACCCTTTAATGTTGGAAGTATACATGATATTTTACACAGGCTACATCTATCATCCTCAGAAACCCTTCCGCCCACCCCAAATCCCACCCACGGTAAAGTACAGATTAATACAAGTTTACATAATACGAGACATTAAAACAGGCTTCTAATGTTTGCACAGGAAGGCAAGGCCATTTAGGCAGCCTCCCTCTGCCTCCAACATCCCAGTCAGAGGGCCGCAAAGCTGGCTTTGGTAAGCAAAAGGCTGAATATCCTTTATCCCCATAGTAAAATTAGTTACCCTGGGATGTGATTTAGTGAGCTTGGTGGAAGGAAAACACAGTATGTGACTGTGGGCAAGTTTCACCTATGTGCCACAGGCAATAATTAGAATGATTCCCCCCCCCCAATTCAGCATAGGACAGCTTTCCGCAACCTGTGCCATTCCAGATGTTGTTGGACTACAACTCTCAACTTCCCTGACCACTGACCTTGTTTGCTGGGTCTAATGGGAATTGGAGTCCAACCACGTCTGGAGAGCACTGGTTGTGGGAGGCTGGCCTAGGACAAAGTACTGAGGGAAGGGTTAGCTCACCAATGCTTCTCATGCCCAGCAAGTTAGGTCAGTATTATTGTCTGCATCCTGTGCAATAATAAAAAATGAGGCACAGAGGTGTGTGTGTCATGGGCTGCTTTGAGACACAGCACTATCAGTCCAGGGCCCCTTCTGTGAAGGTTTTGCCAAGGATAGAGAGGTGTGTGGAAGAAGAGTACTGGGACTCATGAGGAAGCACCTCAAGATCTAGCAAAATGGGAACAAGAAAGGCCCTTGGAACTGAGACTGGGGTGGGTGGGGGAATGAGTCAAGTTGCTTCTCTTCATAGTAATTTATTTTGGTATAAAGCAATCTATTTTGGCATCATGTTGTAGTGTTTACTACCACACACATTTAATCAAACAGAGAAGAGGGGGAAAGCACCTGGGCAGTACATGTTGAGATGACATTACAGGGTTGCAAATTCTTTACCTATCTGATGACATCACTAGAGCAGTTATCATAGGTTCAGAGCTGGGAGATGCAAGCACAAAAAGTGAATAATCAAATTTCATCTCCCATATGGCACAAAGGATACCTTGCTTACTGGCCATGCAAAGATGAGTGAGACCTATCTAACATAGAGATAACAAACATGGTATCTTCCAGATGTTGTCAGACTACAACTCCCATCAACCCTGATCATTGGTTTAGCCGATTTATTAATTAATTTTGGAATATTGATAACTGCTAAATGTTACAAAATACTACAACAGTATACATCAACAAAACAACAACAAAAGTAAAAAAACAGTTTTAAAAAATAAAATACTGCAGTGAACATACAGGTACATAGAGGATAAGGTGATGTCTCAGATACCCTGGTACCAAGTTGTTTAGGGCTTTATACTCTTACCAGTAAAATCTTAAATTTGGTCCTGTAAAGCATTTTGCCATCCAGTGCAGTTCTCTCCAGAAGGCAACCTGGCCATAAGCTGTGACTCCACATTCTGCATCCGTTGCAGCTTCCCAACCAAACACAAGCTCTACACAGAGCACACTGCAGCAATTCCATTGCAAGGGGACCACTGCATGGGCCACTGAAGCTAAGCTATCCCTGTCCGGAAACAGCCATAGCTGGCACACCAGCCAAAACTAGCCAAGCATTCCAAGGTACTGGAGCCTCCAGTGACAACAATGGATCAAGCAGCAATCTCAGACTACATACCTGTCCCTTCAGAGGAAGTGCAACCCCACCCACAGCAGGTAACTGACCTCTGTCCTGGACAGTAGGTGCACACACACACACACACACACACACACACACACACACACAGGGCCCTGAGTCTTACCAGGATTCAGCTTCAGTTTATCAACCCACCACTGAGTCCAGACACTGGCTCTGGGCTTGCACACCATACCTGACTCAAATGCCAAAGAGAAAGAGTTAGGTGACATCAGTTTATCAATGGCAGTTAGCTCCAAATATTCTAATGGTCTCACCCAAAGGCTTCATATAGGCATTAAACAGAACTGGGGACAAGATGATAAGCTTTGGGACCTCTTAACAGAACTGCCGGGAAGCCAACAGGCAATCTTCCAGTGCTACTCTCTGAAACAGGCTCTGAAGGTAGGAAAGGACCACTGAAGAACATGCCCCCAGGTCCCATCTCTCAGAGCCAGTCCAAGAACACCATAGCGGATGGTATCAAAAGTCACAGAGATCAAGAAAGAGTAAGATGGTCACACTCCCCCTATCCTTCTCTAGGCAATGGTAATTTATCAGGGCAACCAAGGCTGATCTGTCTCCAAGCCAAGCCAGAATCCAGACTAGAATGGATCTAGATAATCCGCATCCTCAAAGGATGCTTGAAGTTGCTTGAAGCTGGTGATGGGAGTTGTAGCCCAACAACATTTAGGGTACCATGTTGGCTACCGCTGATCTAAGGGATGGACAGAAGAAACACTACAGCACTAAAAGGACAGTACCTGTATCTAAGCTGGGACCAAAGCAACATGTTTTTAGGGAAAATGACATGATGTGAACTCCAAGTGCTGGTTTTCAGAAAGCAAAGTTAGGAGATAGACTCCTAAATCCTCCATTTTTTAAAAAATACCCATTATATAGGAAGATTTATGACAGTATGCAGATTTAACTTAAGCCAGCCTTCCTCGAACTGGTACCCTCCAGGTGTTGAGTTGCATGTTCTCACCACCCCTAACTATTAGCCCTACTGGCTGGGGCTCATATGACGGGGACTGTGGTTCAACATCTGGAAGGCACTAGATTGGGGAAGGTTGGCTTAAGTTAAATCTGCATACTACCTGATTAAAGCAGGTAAGTGGGGTTCAGCCCATGGGAGACCAAACTAGTCAGACTCACACCAATAATACACACATGGGAAATTATTGACCCTCCCTTGGTCAATGCAAACATGATTTTTTTTTTACTGTTAGATTAGCAGTGAATCTATCCAGGTTTATATTTCTGAAAATAAAACCACTGATCCATTGCAGCAATGTAAGTTTGAAAACATCTAAGATTGAGAGCAGGAGGCATTGCTCATCTGGCCTTTTCACACCCTGGAGATGAATACACATACGCATGTATTAAATGAAAGGGGGGCAAAGTATGTGAAGACATATATATTTCTAAACACACCTTTGATATTTCTTTCTCTGATGCCTCATGACCACTGCTCCAAAATATACATATATCATATTAAGCACATTGTGCTCTGAACCCAGCCCTCCTCTCATGAAAGCCATTTCCATGGCATCACAGAAAATTGGAATGGTCCATAGTTAAAGAGGCCAGGATCAGACACATGCCTTCCCACACAGATAAGTCAGAGCAGTTCACACTGCTCCAAGAACTATTGTTTTAGCCTCGCTGCATAACATCCACATTCCCCCCTCTCCACCCTACAAATCAACACATGGGTGAGAAACATGCTTTTTGAAAAGGGTAAGGAATAGAAATGGGTAAGGAATAGATAAAATGGGGAGGGGTACAGCAAAACCTCCGTCCCTTGTGAAATCTAGATGCTACTTCCAGGTTGGGAAGCCTTGCAGTATAAATTATTAGCACCCACTGGAGGGCTACCATCCTGGCAGCTGTCATCTACCAGACCTGAGGAATCATGATAGGACAGCACTAGAGATCTGCTTGCGTACAGGCGTGAATGCAGCTGCGCAATCTGTCCCTGAAGAGGCAGCACTTTGTTCTGCTAGCAATCCTCCTGCCAGGAGGTCTTGGGAGTTATTTGAAACCTTACAGCGGAACAATATGGATAACCTAATATAATATC
Organism: Podarcis vaucheri; assembly: GCF_965113315.1. Classification (NCBI taxonomy): domain Eukaryota; kingdom Metazoa; phylum Chordata; class Lepidosauria; order Squamata; family Lacertidae; genus Podarcis; species Podarcis vaucheri. The sequence continues at coordinate 56,062,953 of NC_138760.1, read as the reverse complement.
TGCTTTATTTACTAAAGGGAGACTATAATACTGGGAGGGGAGCCTATACAAAGAGGTCAGCACAACAGACATCAAAAGAGGCATTAATGTGGGACCTACAGTGGCAGAAGGATTGCTCAAATATGGGGCAAAAGATACTTATACAAGGCTAGAAAGAATCTCTTAGCAGCTACTTGGACAGGCCTTTCCACCTAGGCATATCCTAGAACATCAAATTACTTATTCAGAGGCATATTAGCATCTGAATAACAGCAAAATGTAGCACATGGTATTTAACAAGGGAACTCAGCACAAACAGTGGCTTTTCAATTTCTCATTTCCATTCATTGGTTAGTGGGACTCACTTCCATTTCCTCACCAAGCTGAAAACAAATCATCTCCCAGGTTTTTACATTCTAACGTGTGTGCAGGCGTTTTGTTTGCTACTGTGTGTTCCAGAACTTGAGAGACAATTTTAAAGAACACTTTTTTTTATCAGCCAGCCCTGTGAGGGGCAGGTGGACCTAAACCACATGGAGGGTGGGGAAGGGATTAATTGTGTGTGTCTCTGTGAAGTAACCTATTAAAAAGTATTTAGGGAATGAGCTGCCAAGAGTAGCAACAGTAGCAAAGCTACACTAATATGATGGCCTGTTTCTCTTGCTATTCTTTCTTGGAAATGACACAAGTTGGAATGTATGGTATCCCAGATACTTAAAAAAATAATAATAGAGCCAGCCTTATGAAAAACTATAAATAAACTAATTAAATATTTTGATACTAAAATGGGGAATGTTGAGCTACTGCTTAATCTGAAGACAAATGGAGGGGCTTATGGCTTTTTTCTGAGATAATTGGAAGGAATCCAGCCTTCCCAACATGGCGCTCCAGCAAGGACCTTGCAGAACCACCAGCCGCTGCTGTTCTTCTCTCGGACTTCAAACAAGGTCCCTTCTTTAAAGCTGCTGGTTTCTTCATCGCCATCAAAATCTGCCACAGCCACATAGAGGGCTTCTCTGGAGATGTCTGAACTGGTGATGGGGACGGATCCTCTCTCCCTCTCCACAGGCTTGGGGATTCCTTTTGGGCCTAGGCCGCTTTTCGCTTTGGCATCATCTTGGCACGGAGCTGGCAGGAAACCTTTGGCTTTTGGTGGAACCAGCATCGGCCTGCCAGGCACAGAGGCAGCTCTCAGTTCAGGCACTTCCCTCTGTGGAGCTTTATTTTCCGGAGAGGGGGCAAACGAAGATGCAGGCGATGGTGTGGAGGCTTTCTTGGGAGGAGGCGGCCTCCTGGGTGGCACTACGGGCCGCTGAGGTGGTTCCCTGGAAGCTGGAAAGCTACCCTTGGAATCGGCCTCACTCAGCTTTGCGGAACCAAAAGGAACTTTGGATGAAGCAGCCTCCTTGAAGACTTGGCTGTCTGGTCTGGATGGAGGCCTCATCTCCACAGCTGGCCTTTCCTGAGACCGGAGGGAAGATTCCACAGGAAGTGCGCTGTTACTGAAGGCACCCTCGCCAGCCGTGGGGTCCTGATCAGAAGGCTTCTCTTGGGCTTTGGCAGGCCTGAGTTTGCTCCTCAGGTTGCAAATGTCTAGTTTGTCATCTCCCTGAGGGGGATCTGTCCTAGGGGCTGCTGCTGGCTTGGGTCTGACCTGAGGCTTTGATTTCAGGAAAGGGTTCGGGGTCCCGAGCTCAGGCTTCTCCTCCGGGGGCTCAACTTTTGGCTTGGCCGGCTTAACAGTGGGCCGAAGGTTCGGCTTCTTCACCTCTTTGGGAGACACCTTGTGCCCACACTCTAGCCCCATTTCGTTTTTCAGCTGGAAGAGTTTCCCCTTCTCTGTTTTGAGCTCTGGCTTCCGGTTGTCCCTTGGAGGGACAGCCTGCTTGGGGGGAATCGCAGGCAAAATCATGCCAGGAGGCTTCGGAGGTGGCCTCTGTTCCAACCGCTGCCTTTCTATCAACTCCTCTTCGGATTTAATTATGGATTCCTTCCTCGGAGGGAGGCTCGGCTTCTCTTCGGCGTCCCGATCACAAATCTCCTCGTACCCCACGGAGAGAGACGCGTCGCTGCTCTCGGGCAGGGCACCCTTGGAAACCTCCTTTGCTTTCCATTTCCCTGCACTGTCTATGTCATTGGGTGGTGCTTCAGGCAGAGGCCTGGACGGTCCAAAGGCTTCCCCATTAGAGCTGCTCTCTGCCACACTGTCGCCAAGCCGGAGCTGCGCCATTTCATTCGGCAGCGGTGCCAAGAAGTTAGGTCTAGATGCGTTGCTAGTTTTCTTGTACTTGTCAATGAAAGTAGCTGGTGCCCAGCCTTCCTTCTCCTCTATCTGGATGTACCACCAGCCACTCAGGTTCTTCTCAATGACCTGCGGAAGGAAAGAGAAACACCATGCCTTAGAGCTCTTGCCGCACCAGTTGCTTCAACTGCTCACATCAAAGCTGAGGGGGTTACTTAAGAACAGAGGTGGCTAACCCCCAGCCCAAGGATGAAGCCATGCCCCATGTTTCCTGCTTGGCAGGGGGTTGGACTCGATGGCCCTTGTGGTCTCTTCCAACTCTATGATTCTATGATTCTTTTCTGCCTCCCTCCCAATTCTAGAAGCAAAGGTGGTGGTGGAGATTAAGGAAGAGCTTCCACTTTCAAAACCATCTTTTTAAATTGCCATGGAGTCTCATTTCAGCCTTGAATCTTTTGGCATTTTCTCTCGTAGTTAAGGAACTGCAGAAAGCTGTAGCTTCCTTGTATTGCTCTTTAAACATCTTATATTGTCCTAACCTTGGCCCTTCACTCTGCTTAACGGAATCTTCTGCTGCTGAATTTATCTAACTGTCTGAAGGCGAGAATCATTTCACAAAGGGCATTTCATAGGTGTACAAGTTATTTTGTGTTTGTGCACACCTAAAAATGTAATATGTGGATGTCATGCATGCATCTGTTGCAAGAGGAGTCATAGATTGGCTGCAACTCCTTGTTAACACTCAGTAACACAACTGGGCTTGTCTCAGTATAATGTATAAAATGGCTGAGGCCCTTGTGCAATACAAAATATAATCATGTACTTCTAGCTAGTTTGCACTATTAAATGGGAATGACTCTCTTGTACCGGAGCATCCATACATGCATATGTATACAGAGCATCAAAAGTAGCAGACCACCTTTCAAGTCAGCTCTCTTCTCCAAGCAAACGTGGACACACACAGAACAATAATCCAATTGGCCAAGAAAACTACTTGGCCACTAGGTGTCAGCAATGAGCCATAGATGAGGTACCGCCAGCAGGATACTAAACTCCATTTTTTTAAGGCTGATACAGCTAATTAACATCCCCATTTCTAAATGCGTGCGCGTGCGCGTGCGCACACACACACACACACACACTGTAGCTGTGTGTGTGTTTTTATGGAGCGAATCACTTCAAGATTCTTGAATATAGTGGTTGCATATATAAAATAAATAAAAATATTTTTAAAATGTAATTTTAATTGGGGATGGGGAAAGAAAAAGTGGGAGAGAAATGCAATAAATAAATAAATAGTAAGCTCTATGCAAATATTTTAACCTGATAAGGCAAAAATCTGGCAAAGGAAAATGTGAAAGTTCAGGGTGAGCAGGCAGCTGGAGGAGATCACTGCCTGCATTACCAGAAGTTGAAAGATGGTTGCAGTTTCAGCACACATTCCATTCATGGTGGAGAAGCAGAGAATACCTCCTTTTTATATTTCCACCTCCCAGTGAAACGGGCTGCTGTGCATGTGTGGAGGGAGGATGGAAAGCTGAGCTGTTCCACACACCTTTTAAAACGGAATACGAACATACCAGTCAGACTAGAACACAGCACACCAGGGAGGATTATCCTTCCTTACTCACTGATATAAGGACAGAAATTTGACCCTAATCCCCAGTGCTTTTTTCTGGGGGCGGATGCAGGAGCACGCATACCCCTAAACAATTCGTGAATCTTTGTACTTTGTCCATTTACTGTATTTGTTTTCCCCAATTTGAACTATAAAATGGTGATTTTCTTGAGTCAAAATGAGAGGACCCCTAAACATTTTTTTAAGGAAAGAAAGCACTGCTCATCCCTGTCAATCATCAGCATAAAGCAATTGTATCAGACAACTACTGCAAACACAAAGGATTTAGCATGCGGACCCATAGAAAGCCCCAAAGGGCCTGGAGAAGAGCAGGGCAGGATGCAGCCTCACCTCAACTTTCATTCCTGCTTGGAAGCTGATGCCGTCCGGGATAGTAGTCTGGAAGTCAGCAATAGTGTAATACTCCTCTTCCACTTGCGGGGGCACAGGAGGCTTCGGCAGGTTGAGGCCACGGGGCTGTTGCAGAAACAACACACATCAGCCTACTTCTGTCCGAAGACGACAAGGGACAATATACCCCACTGCCCTCCAAGTTAGCCCACAAGGAAGGTAGCATTTGGCTGGCAGGTTCATGTGGCTTCACTGATTTTACAGTTACTGCTGACAAGCTCATCTTTCAAGAGAGGCCACACGGGATTAAAGATGCTGGAGATGTTAGCAGGTCTGGGCCTGGAAATGAAGAGAGCCTTAGAAGCTCATGGATTCTTGTGCAGATCAGATTAAAATTCAGCTCTGCAGAGAAGTATTCCCAGCTTCAGCTCTGCTTTGAATGGCTGCTCCTGGGAAAACTATCGCTGAAGAAGCAAAACGCCCTCACTTTTCCCCAAGGGATCTTCTTACCCTAAGAGTTCCCTCTGCGGGGTTTTATTTTCAACTATCTGTAGACTCTTTTATCAGTGAATATAAAAGGTAAAGGTAAAGGTACCCCTGCCCGAACGGGCCAGTCTTGACAGACTCTGGGGTTTGTGCGCCCATCTCACATCTATTGGCCGGGGGCCAGCGCTGTCCGGAGACACTTCCGGGTCACGTGGCCAGCGTGACAACGCTGCTCTGGCGAGCCAGAGCCGCACACGGAACGCCGTTTACCTTCCCGCTGGTAAGCGGTACCTATTTATCTACTTGCCCCCGGGGGGTGCTTTCGAACTGCTAGGTTGGCAGGCGCTGGGACCGAGCAGCGGGAGCGCACCCCGCCGCGGGGATTCGAACCGCCGACCTTTCGATCGGCAAGCCCTAGGCGCTGAGGCTTTAGCCCACAGCGCCACCCGCGTCCCTATCAGTGAATATAGTCACTTTCTAATACTATGTTACAAAAGGAATGACTTGGAAAATGGGCCAAGTTTGCTTTAAAAAACAAAATCTATTTCAGGAACATCTATACAGACATATCTCAGCTGCTGACCCTGCTAGCTGTGTGTGCTCCAGGGCCTCATGGGGAAGGCAACGTTTCCTCGGTCAATCCCTGAACTTGAGGGGAAAGTTGTATGCATAGAGAAAGAAATGCATAAAGCTTATAAGCAAAGCTTTCCTTAGTCCATGCTCCCATGACGGATTAAGAATATATACTCTATATGCATGCAGTGTACAGTAGTACCTTGGGTTACATATGCTTCAGGTTACAGACTCCGTTAACCCAGAAATATTACCTCGGGTTAAGAACTTTCCTTCAGGTTGAGAACAGAAATTGAGCTCCGGTGGCACGGCAGCAGTGGGAGGCCCCATTAGCTAAAGTAGTGCTTCAGGTTAAGAACAGTTTCAGGTTAAGAACAGACCTCCGGAACGAGTTAAGTACTTAACCTGAGGTAACACTGTACATTGTCACATATGGTAGGTAAGTAGGCTTATTTCCAGAGCACCTGTGCTATGGAAACTGCCACAACTGAAGTATATTTTGTGGGTGGCTGCTGGCCATAAACACAACAGAAAAGGCCTGTGCAGCTACTTCAAAACAGAATGGTATATACTCATTCGTAAGGCAAGAGTCCCTTGACAGAAGAAAGCAGATCAGGGGGGGGGGGTTAAGCCTCACTCCTGCACCAGCTATATAAGGTAGAACCACTGCACATGTGGATCACAAGGAGGAATATTAGGGAAGCTTCTCATGCAATGAATTTTGTGCATGGGTTCAGTTGCACAGGGCATGCATGTAGAAAGAACTATTTCCCTCTTTATATATTGCGGCAATGGCCTGATCCTTACCAGAGCATTATTTTATCACTTCCATATTCATCCATTCATTAAGAAGCAAGTTACATACACGGACATGTTTGCACATGGGAATCTATGCCAAAATGCGGCAAGACAAGTTGTGTCCCTTTCTACCACCACTGGTCTAGCTTATTTTTGTTCTGTGTATTTAATAATGCACCAGAACTCCCCAGCTTAAAGCAACTGGGGGCAATACTTACTATTGTGAGATCTCGACGAGGAGGGGGTCTCTGTCTCATCTTTGGTGATTCTGCCAAGAAAATATTTCATTGTGATTAAAGGATATCAAAGCATGCTTCAAAAAGTGATACTTAAGAAGAACTAACAAGACCCCACCAGTCCAGTCTGAGGGGGAAAAGAGCAAGAGGGAAAGAGAGACTGTGTGAGTCCATATATTACAGAGACGGGATGGGTAGGTTCTTCACACACAAACCTACACTAAAATCCTGAACAGCATCCCCCCTAGATGCATAATGTTCAAACAATTGCCACCAAGTTTGAGATATGTTTCATTGGAGTAGCAGCGGAAGTAGAATGCAATACAAACATACACTAGAAAGAATTCCAAAATTTACTGTCAGCTTTGCTGAACTGACCTAAATAACCCCAGTTCTTCCTATTATAATTCTCAAGAAGCCACAAAACTAAAGAAGAAGAGGAAGAGGAGTTTGGATTTGATATCCTGCTTTATCACTACCTGAAGGAGTCTCAAAGCGGCTCACATTCTCCTTTCCCCTCCTCCCCCACAACAAACACTCTGTGAGGTGAGTGGGGCTGAGAGACTTCAGAGAAGTGTGACTGGCCCAAGGTCACCCAGCAGCTGCATGTGGAGGAGCGGAGACACGGACCCAGTTCCCCAGATTACGAGTCTACCGCTCTTAACCACTACACCACACTAGCTCTCAAGAGCCATGAAGACCTTCCTGCACCACACCAGGCTAGCATGTCCTACAAAGAACCCAAAACCTTTGTTCATTCTTCCCAACTTACTTCGCCTAAGGTCCACATTTGGCAATGGGCGACCATCAAACCGTCCATCTCTTTGGTTGTTTGGCCCATCCTTGTCTCGGCCCGCCGAGTTCTGCTGCCGGGAGATTCCATCCAGGTCTAGTGCATAGGAGTGGGCGGAAGTGGCAGATCCCAGTTTTGGAGCAAGCATGTCACCACTCCCCTTTTTCAGGTATGATGCTGGGGCCCAGCCCTCCTGACCCTGATACCTGCAGCAATATGAATAGTCAAATTATTTAGACTTCTGTCTCGTTCTTATCACGGCTACAAGCAGTCTGATTCATAGCAGTACTTGAGAGGCACAAAAAGGGTTCTAAATCAACCTTCAGAGAAATCAGACTGATCAATACAGATTCCACCCACTCACCCTATTTCATTCTTCGGTTATCTGAGATACACACTCAATTATCTTTCAAGACCCCATACCTTCACAATTATGAATGTTTGCTTATTGTTGATTAAGCTGATTTATCTCCCATCTTTCCATACAGATGCCCAAGGTGGCTGTACCTCATTGGGGGGTAAAGGCTATATACTGGCAGTATACTGTGCTGTAATAACCAGTCTCCAGATGTGGAATGGATTATGGCATACAGGGACAGCAAGACTAAACTGGAACACAGGAGTCTCCAACCCATTATGGGTGCATTTATTTAGACTTCTGTCTCGTTCTTATCACGGCTACAGCCAGCCTGATTCATAGCAGTTCTTGAGAGGCACAAAAAGGGTTCTAAATCAATAGAGGAAGACTCCCTGATCATTTGTTACCTGTGCATTACGTGCCTTCTAGAAATGCATTGGACTACTCTAATGTAGTGAGAATCCTTTCTTGCTTATTTTGAAGCAGCATGACAAATGTCACAGAGTCTAGTGGGCCTGCCTAAGGGCCACGTCACATATTGCTGTGTCCCTCAAATGCAAGGATGAGGGAACCTGTGGCCCTCCAGATGTTGCTAGCCTACAATTCCCATAATCCTTGACCACTGGCCATGAGGCTGGTGGGAGATGGATGTTAAGAGCATCTGGAGGGGCCAAAGACTGCCCCACCTCTGCTATATTGCGTAGAGGCAAAATGTGTACTCTTACCATGTAGACACCCGGGGGTGGGTGGAACCTTTTCAGCCTACACCCCCTTCTGGGAAACCACAGGCAAAAGCAGTCAGAGCAGCAAATGTGAAATTTGCTGTTTGTACACTAGATTAGTTTTTACACATTCACACATCCCTCTCAATCCAGGCACATTCTAGCCAGGCAAAAAACACTCAAGGGGGTGTGCAAAGCAGGACTGGTGAGGGCTGTGTGACCTTGGAAAAACCCTGAGGGCCAGACAGGCCTAGAGGGCTTCATTTGGCCCCTGGACCTGAGGTTCCCCATCCCTAATGCATACACTGCATATACATAAGAGATCTGGGGCCCATCACATTTCTCTGTGGCACATAAACACAATGTAAAAAAAGAAGGTATAACAGGAAACAACACTGGGGCATGTGGTAATAACAGGTGCATCTACTTTTCTGTCACATGCAAAGCAGTCTAACTCTTGGTGTTTCCAGTTCTTATACAAAGGTCGCCACTTTTCCAGTGTGCCGTTTGTCTTCTTTTCTTACATCAAAACCATTAAAAGAAGAGAAACCCAAAACAAAACAATAGCCCTAAACGTTTACTGTGACTCAGAAACCACATCCACCAAGGACATCTGCCAGAGAGGAGGGACTGGTGCCAGCCACAGGAAAATGCCACCTTAGTGGCCAGAGGCAAAGATGCTAGGATCAGATGACGCCAGCTGCTGCGCCTTTAATAGACTTGAGATTCTTTGAAGCAAATTTCCTCAGTTTAAAATGTCAACACACATTCTTTTTTCCTGGTGTAGTGGTTGCCAATGCTGCAGGTTCATTGGAAGGTTACGGAAATCAAAGCCTGCTTTCTGCTTTACCTTGACACACGCTTTGTCAGCGTCAGCCCAGTGTCAAGACTTACAACTAATGTAGCCAGAAGAGACCTCTAGTTGACCAACTGAGGGTTAGATCATAGTCATCAAGGCATTTTTTTGTGTGCTTAGTTTGCCCATTGTTTCTGCTTGAGTTCTGTTATGGCCCTGATCAATATGGCTATAGTTGACTTGTAAACAGAGTGTTGTATTTTTGCCCCATCTGATTAACACATACATTTTCAACCATTTTCTATTGCAAAGGTGAACCATATTTTAGCCGTCCCGTTACAAGGCTGGTAGATACAGCTGATTCTCAAGTGGTGAACAAAGCTGTACTAAACGCTTTCTATAGCCAGAATTGTTTTTAAAAAAGAAAAACAAACCAAAACCAAACGGCAGCCTCTTTAGGCAACACAGATGCAAAAATCTGATGGATGGTTGACTTGTTCAACAGCAAACAGAGTGGACAATTGAGAGAGATGCTTTGATTTAGGAGCAAGAAATATACCAAGCAAAAAGAACAGAAAGATGGGAGATCTTCCCCCTTAATTTAAGGATGCTGGAGGATTTCACTCATCAGTCTGCAGTTTCATTATGTTGGAGTCAGAAGTGTAGAAATGGTTTAAAGCAGAGACTGTGTGATAAACACATTTTACCACTAAAAGGAAGTAAGTGCCCTTAACTGCAAAGACAACTGCAGCAGCATGCAGTTTAAGCCTATAAAGGAGCATGGTTCAGGGCATTCTCTACAACCTCTTCCCCCAACTCAACCATTTGAGTATACCTTTCCCCCCTATGAAGAGAACAGTTTGGATTTGATATCCCGCCTTTCACTCCCCTTCAGGAGTCTCAAAGCGGCTAACAATCTCCTTTCCCTTCCTCTCCCACAACAAACACTCTGTGAGGTGAGTGGGGCTGAGAGACTTCAAAGAAGTGTGACTGGCCCAAGGTCACCCAGCAGCTGCATGTGGAGGAGCGGAGACGCGAACCCGGTTACCCAGATTACGTGACTACCGCTCTTAACCACTACACCACATTACAGCATCTTTAAAGGGGTTTTTTTTAATAGCCAAGGAACCCACCTCTTTGCACCCACCATTTTGTGGTATGAAAATGTAGCTTCAGTGGCACATCATGCCTTGTTACCTTTTGGATAGTTTCCTTCACGTTTCCGAAACCCGCAAATGTGTTGGCGGGACCACCTTATATACCAGAATGTGCCAATGAGATTTTCAGGGCATCTCATTGTCCCGAGGCAATATGCCATCTGTTCATAATGCAAGAAGCAATTCCTTTCAACATTAAAGTATTGCCTCTGTGTGTCCACTCCTCTTCCTCAAAGAGCTTGAGTTATCTACCGTATTTTTCGCTCTATAAGACGCACCAGACCACAAGACGCACCTAGTTTTTGGAGGAGGTAAACAAGAAAAAAAATGAAAAAGTGAAAGCAGCAATCCCTCTTGCTGTTCTGGCTTCTGGGATAGCTGCACAGCCTGCCTTCGCTCCATAAGACGCACACACATTTCCCCTTACTTTTTAGGTGGAAAAAAGTGAGTCCTATAGAGCAAAAAATACGGTAATTTTTATCTCCTAGAAACAGAGCAGAATGCCACAAAATGCATTCCTCTACATCAGTCATTGTTGGAGCTTTGCGTGTCTTAAGCTGATCTTTCCTTCTGTCCCTTCCTGGATGGAAGCTACCCTCTCCTAATGGTGCTTTGCAAGAGACAGAGATAAACATCATTGGGTTTTAGTACACAAGACTGCAGTAATAAATAAATAAAAGTAGCTTGCCCCTTCTATTCGGGCATGCCTGCCTCCCATTGATTCTTCTTCATTAACCCCAAATGAAAGGTACCTGATCTTCCACCATCCTTCAAGGTTTTTCTGGATCACCTCCACAACAGCCCCTTTGTCCAGGTTCATTTCATCTTGGTCCCGAGCAGTGTAGGGGTAAATGACCATATACTTCTCCTCTGTTGCGAGCAAAATAGAAGAGAAGAAAACAAAGCTTGTTAGAAGTCCCTCTTTTGAAAACGCTTCAAACTTTATTTAAGTCTAGCGCTCTGAAGTCTAGCACGGCATGGGAAGGTTGGCAATCGGGTGCCTCACACACCGGGGTCGAGAGCCTATCCACCTGACACAAGCTTCCAAAAATCTAGTTACAAAACTTGTAATACCCTCCCACAAGTCTAATACACCCTATCAGCCCCTGCCTGGTGCGTGACAACCTCTTTGTTTTTCCAACTGAAGACAGGCAGCTGTAATAGGTGGTCAGTGGAAATGAGGTGGGCTGCGTATGCCAGGCTTGTCAGGGGTGGGGTGTTGCACAGGCCTGTTCTAAAAAGAATCTGCTTTTCCATTAGCCCTAAGTGTCTACCTACCAAACACCTTAAGCATCAGTTCTGATGTTGTTTCAGCAGCTTTATCTGGGTGCACAAGTGTTCATTTGAGTGCTCCACTCACATGAGCGCTGTAACACCAGAGATAGCTTCTCCTGTGCAATTAAAGAGACCATGCTCCTTCCATGTTATAGCACTCAAGGAACCACACCACTCCAATAAGCAGCTATTTCGCAGCTCCTGCAATAACTCCAGGTTAGCTGCCACTGTCTTCCATCCTCCCTAGTACCAGACCGTGAGTAAAGTTATGGGGGAATGCACATTATGCCAACACCAGAGCCATAAGGCTTTTAACCAATCTCCAGCGATGATCCAGAGGAAAAGGAAGTAACAGCTAGCTAAGACTAGGCGGAAGAACTTGGTATCACTAAAAACATAATCATGACAACTCTACAGAAAGAGAAGCAAGAAATCCAAACACACACACACACCACCTGCATTACTGACAAATAACAAACAATGCTTTTGTGGCCTGCTTTCCCTATGCACAGCTGCCAAAGTGATGCCAGCTAGTCTGCCTCAGCAAGACTGCCATTGGCATTCAATACTCATCTGCAGTCCCTATTTCTAGAAATGCCTCGTGCAGAGCCAGGAATCAGTTTCACAGCTAGTTTAATGATATCTCTAGCAGGAAGAGCTGAAACAACATGCACAGTCCTTTCCACTTACAGAACTGCAGTATATGAGCTCATCCACACTTCAGTTTGAGTTGCCACATTCTCCAGGAAAAGCCACTCTTTACTGCTGATTCAGAGCAGGTTTTTCGTGGACTTACGTTTCCTTCCATTCAGTTGCAAAGTGCAGGTTTTCCCGGGGAAGTGGTGGGGCAAGCAGAAAACCACTCAGACCCATGCTTGGGACAAGCAAAGTGCGGACAAGCACTTGGTTAGACTAACATAACCTTGAACTGCCAACTTCACAATGAGTACTTCAGTGGATGTATGTGTCCACTTGAAATGTTTAGCCATAAAATGTGTTCAAGTGCCTGAGCACACAACCAACATCCTCCACACTGTACTTCCTGACAAATCAGAAGCACATCAACAGAGCATCAGACAGATGTCATGGCATCAGGATGGAACAGGAATTATAAGAAACACAGCCAAAGCACGAAAACTCTGAGATGTGGCCGATTACATCAAGCAGGTCTGTGCCAGTCTTTGTTTTCCTTCTAGATTTAAGATAAGCTAGAAACACAGTGCAAGAAGCAAATATCTGAGTCAACTAAGGGCAACCAGACAAGACATTAACTGTATCTTCATATTTAACATGCTAGTGTGAGCTTATTAATTGCATCAGCCGGACGTGTGTGTGTGTGTGTGTGTGTGTGTGTGTGTGTGTGTGTGTGATAATTTATAGGCTCACAGCAGATATGGAGGGAGATGCACATTGCCTTGCAGTCTTGAGGAAATTCCTCTTTTGAAAGGTGGTATTTGCTTCGGGACGCGGGTGGCGCTGTGGGCTAAAGCCTCAACGCCTAGGGCTTGCCGATCGAAAGGTCGGCGGTTCGAATCCCCGCGGCGGGGTGCGCTCCCGCTGCTCGGTCCCAGCGCCTGCCCACCTAGCAGTTCGAAAGCACCCCCGGGGGCAAGTATATAAATAGGTACCGCTTACCAGCGGGAAGGTAAACGGCGTTCCGTGTGCGGCTCTGGCTCGCCAGAGCAGCGTTGTCACGCTGGCCACGTGACCCGGAAGTGTCTGCGGACAGCGCTGGCCCCCGGCCAATAGATGTGAGATGGGCGCACAAACCCCAGAGTCTGTCAAGACTGGCCCGTTCGGGCAGGGGTACCTTTACCTTTATCTATTTGCTTTGGGAGAGAAATGTCTCCGAGAACAAATACTGGCTTCTGAGATTTTCCTTAAGACCATAACAGGGGAAACAACGAGAAAAATTCTCTCACCATGCCAGCTGTGAGCCCAGTAATTATCAGCCTACCCAATGCAATTTGCATTTTTTAGCACTTGCAAGTTGAATGTAAAGGAGCATTTAACATCCTCTCTAGTCTGGCACAGAAGAGTAGAACTCCTAAATCATGAGGCATTGACACAGTAAGTACCAGAAGCAGGAGAAAGGGGGGGGGGGGTTTTAACATATATGACTAGCAATGCACACAAGGAAATACAAAGGGTGGATTCCCAGTGAATAAGTAATATATTACATGCAACAAGGCATGCAAACACCACAATGGGCAGCACATGCAGAAACGGGAAGTAGACAAATGTCCAAAGCACAAATGGAGGTCAATAAAAGCAATCTCCACAGCATCCACCTTGACCCCATCCACTGGTGTACAAGTCCCCAAGAGTCCGGCGGCGGCCCACGTGCCTGGGAAGAGACCAGTATCTCCATGGGACTGGGAGGAGCATGTTGGGGAAGCAGGAGAGGGACAAAACAGGGTGTAAGGAGGCAGCTCGTCACTCCTTGCAAGTATCAGCCTTGTTTAATAGAGCAGACAATTCCACAACCAGACAATGCGCCTTGATCCCTCCACGGCTCATATGAAAGACTTTGATGCTTTGCTTAACAAAGGTGTCATATTAAAAATGAGCAGTATCTGCACCTTCTAAAAAAGGAAGGAACGAAGAAATCACAACAAACTCAAGAAGTTCCTCAAAAAGCATTGTGCACTTTTGACACTTTAGACCTGTTTTGTTGATATCTGTCTCTGCATTTTTCATTCCATCACAAGAAGCCACCATGGGGAGGACCTAGTAAAAATGTCACAGGAGCACCAGCTGTTGCAGCATTGTTGAAAAGAAGTGCATGTGAACTTGAGCAGTAAGGGGAAGAGAAACCACCGTGGGGTCCATGTAAACCACTTGGGACTTTCCAGTGAGGACAGCCATAGCAAATATTACTCAGGTGCAATGCAATAGGATAACAGCAGCTGTCATAAAAAAAAATACCCAACAAAGCCCCATTTAGGGGTCTTAATTCAGAATGTGTGCTCTTCATATCAAAGGCTGGTGTGGCTTGTGGCTCAAAGATGGAGGAAAAGTTGGATACTGAAGGCTGGGAAAGGCTCAAGTAAGCTCATTAGCACCACCTTCTCTGTCAGTGATATCCAGTTCAGCCTTCATGGGAGCTTGCTAGAGAGGAGAGATACTAGGACTTTTTAAAATGCAAACCAAACTGGAGTTTTTGCTCCCTGGACAACAGCCTGAAAAATTTAGCTGGACTAGAGCAGTTCAAATAACAAACCCAGGAATTATTGGGGAGCTTCTCTTAAGCCATTTTCTCACCTTCTTCAGGTTGCATAGAAAATTCATCTTGGGCTCCATCCTGAACTTCTAAGCATGTAGCTGGGACCCATCCTTGTTCATCTGATGTGCTCACAAACCACCAGCCTAAAGGGAAAGGAAAATAGCATTAGCTGAAAAGCCACATTAAGTTCTCACTTTGGAACTGAACCCATTCCATCCATTCCAGCTGTGGAGAAACAGCTGGGCGGGACAAGAGAAGGAGAACACCTTCTCAGTGGCTGCACCAAGATAATGTATTATCTTAAACTGTGAAGTGCAATTGTCTCCCTCCTTCATGGCTTTCCACTAGTTACTGAATATCTTTTTATTCTGTCAACGTTCTATTTCACGAAGCAATGATATTTTTTTTTAAAAAAACTTACTATTTTGGAAATGTTTTCATAAAATTGTACTTTCATCTGTTGTAAGGTCCTGGAATTCTGTGTTTACATTAAAATACATGTTCTAACCCACAAATAAATAAAACCAACCTCCAAGGAATTGGCTCGTCTTCTATTTTAGGCTAGGGGAGAAAACGTCCTCAGAGTTATCAAATCTCAGCTGCTCCCACACTACAGACACTAACTTTTTAGAAGCTCACACAGTGTTTGAATTTTTATTATTATTAAAATAATCACATATTTAAAAAGGCCATTGACATAATCATAGCTATACCCTATAGCTATACCCTATACTGTTTCCCCATTGCAAATGTTACATCAAATTGTCAGGATGTCCTTAAATGCTAAATCACTTGGTCTATATTTTTTTCAGAATTGTATAAAAAGAGCTCATTTCTTCTGGAAAGTCTCCAATAAGCTTATAAAGTTTTATGTCACCTGCTATAAAGTTGCAGTAGATCAGCACTAGAAGTGCCTTCAGAAAGGGGAGAAGGGATATTCTTTAGTCTGTCAGGAGCAGGGGAGAATGGCATTATTTTGCCTCCTCAACAATATTGTCTTCAGGTAGTAGTTTTTGTCATATGAAAATGGAAGCCATTTGTTTTCAGGGGTGAAGAGACACCAGCTAAACCTGCTGCTGATTCTGGAGTGTAAAATAGTCAACAACCCTCTCAACTAGGTCCTAGACGGCAGCCCGTAATGTTCCACAGAACCCAATGGAAGCTGCAGAGAAACAAGCAAGACTGTGTTTGCACAGCTCTGCCTTAAGACTTTCTTAGTTACACTAAGCATAACACCATGTTTGGGAGAATGACAGAACATTGGGAGCTGACTTTTACACATAGATAATTTTATTTCTTTATCATTCTCTTTATGTTGTTGAGCTCGGACAATAAACCCAGCTTAATTAATACAGTAATTCAATTTATTGTGCACTTATCTTTTTATGTGAATTCAGAATTCATAAAAAAACCTATTCTGAATGGTAACACAAGGTATTCAGGGAATAACTATGAAATGATTTGACCTCCATATGACATCGAAGCAAATCAAGATGGTAATTTATAGAAAGCTATTCAATAAGAGAATAATGTGAAGTTTAAAATTATCCATAAAAATTCAGCACAGTGTGCTTTGAAACAGCAACAACGTCAGTGTCACTGCTTCACAATGGATGGCTGGTGGATAGAAATTGAGCAGCAAGTAATTTGCTTCATTGTGCTGAAAAAAACAAATCGCCTACTAGTATAATCCTGTAGTGGAAGTTTCTCTGTTGTCAAAATGCAAGTCCAAACCTATTTTTCAAGGCTACTTCTTATTTTACTTAAATAAGGAAGGCAAAAGTATTGTATATATTATTTCCTTGGGTGGGGAAAGAAAGAGATTAATTTAATTCTAAGTGTAGTTCCTTCTACAATGGGTCAAGTTACTAAATAAACTAAGATAATTGTAAGAAGGTGAGCACATTACTTTCCCATCAAAAAAGCTGGACTGGCAACTAACAATAGCATGGTCCTTTTATTAATGTAATATGGTGACTCTGAAATGGGAGCTTTGTGCCTATGTAATTTGTTGCCAAGGACAATACCACCTAAAGAATATAGCTGGGTGATTTGTGTATCAGAGGCTGCAATAGAAGCCCTTAAACCTTGGCATTTATTGCATGCAGATGTTAGTCATCACAAGCTGATATTTGCATGACCCTCCTATATAGATAGGTGCCAGCCTGCTTAAATGTCCCATCCACCTCCACAAAAGAGACACTGGGCTTCAGATCTCATTTGAAACCTACAAGGAACAGGAGAACCTGTTTACAAGCTCTTTTCATAGAATCATAGAATTGTAGATTTGGGACCCGAGGGTCATCTAGTCCAACCCCTTGTAAAGCAGGAATCTCAGCTAGATTGTATATGACGGGTAAAGGTAAAAGGAAGGATGCGGGTGGCGCTGTGGTCTAAACCACTGAGCCTCTTGGGCTTCCTGATCAGAAGGTCAGCATTTCAAATCCGCACGACGGGGTGAGCTCCCGTTGCTCTGTCCCAGCTTCTGCCAACTTTGCAGTTCGAAAGCACACCAGTGCAAGTAGATAAATAGGTACCGTTGCAGCGGGAAGGTAAACAGTGTTTCCATGCACTCTGGTTTCCGTCACGGTGTTCTGTTGTGCCAGAAGTGGTTTAGTCATGCTGGCCATATGACCTGGAAAGTTTTCTGTGGACAAATGCTGGCTCCCTCGTCCTGAAAGCGGAGATGAGTGCCATACCCCCATAGTCGAATTCAACTGGACTTAACCGCCTAGGGGTCGTTTACATTTTTAGCTTTACATGACAGATGGCCATCCAACCTCTGCTTAAAAACCTCCAATGAAGGAGAGTCCTCCACCTCCCGAGGAGTCAGTGAACCAGCTACAAATCCACCTAACAATTATCTTGTCCAGTACACATTTTACTAGTTTCTCTGCAAGAATATAAAGGGGGGCTTTGTCAAAAGCCTTACTGAAATCTCAAACCATGTACCTAATTTAAAGCTTCCATTGAGCTCTCCTTACCAGATTCGTTCTTCTCAATTATGTCCACCACTTGGCCAGCACACAAGCTAATCTCAGAGCTTTCTTGCTTCTGGTAATCTGCCACCACCACATACTGCTCCAGGACCATGTGGTCCGCAGATGCCAAATCTCCACCTGTGTCATAGGGAACAAGACAAACACTTGGTCTCCACATGTGCCACAGGCTATAATGTGCTTTTCTCGTGATCATGGCAACATCTTAAGAGCCCAATGTGAGCTTTAAGAGGCAAGGTGATGGAGAGATGGAAACAGGTGGCAATTGAGATTGGTTCAGATCGGTCCTTCTTGATACTTACTTGATACCACTGTCGCATGCTCTGAGCTATTGAAGCAATTACTTTACCAAAGATACCACACACCCCACCCTATGAATGTCTAATAAACTTAAAATGTGATGGCACCAGGCATGCCCTCTGGGGAAAGCATTCCATAAACAGGGAGCTGCCACTGAGAAGACTGATTCTCATGCCACCACCCTCCACATCCTCCCTCAGAGGAGAGCATAGAGATGGGTATCAGATGCCCATGTTGATTCATATGAGAAGTGGTCCTTGCGATATTTGGGTACAAACTGCACAATACTTTATAGACCAAAACCAGCACTTTGAATTGGAAACTAATTGGTAGCCAGTGTAGTCACATCAGGGCATGCAAGGAAAGTGACTGGGTATTGTAGTCAAAATAAGATGTAGGAAGAATTACTTTGAGAGCAGAGTCCTGAGCAAAGTCTTCGGCAAAAATTCCACTAACTCAAAACTTCGCAGGATTAGGCTACAGTATACAGTTGTTGGGGCAAAAATCTGATTACGCTAATAAACTTGCAAGACCTCACTCTTAACTTGGTTGTTAAAAAATGATGAAATGTTTAAGAAGGAGGGGGGTAATTCAAAAAGCCTTTTTTCAAATCTATGTTGCAATTAGGATATTTCCAATTAAGCACAGCTAGCCTATCTAGAGAGCTTAATTTCAACTGGTGGTGGGGAAATCTACATTAATTGCAAGGGAAAGTAACTCTCCCCTTACATCAGGGTATTGCATGGCTTTTTGCCAAAGATGACTATCTGGAGTCATTTCCTGTGGTCACTCCATCTGGCCCAGCAAGAACTCAAGCTTTGTACTTCCGGAGGATGTGGTTTTGGGCTACAAGGACCACAGACCTCAAGAATTCAGCTGCTCTTTGCAGTTTAACACATGGCTCTTCCTTTGTATTCCAGATCATCATCCTGGCTGCTGTTTGTAGGGCAGATGCAGAGGAGATAAAGGAAAGGAAAAGAAACAAAACGAAAAAGGAAAACCTGTAAGGCCCAGAAAATGTTTTCAGCTTATCCATGCAAAGAAAGAAGCTACAGGAAAATAAACTCTTTAAGAAATCTGTGGTTTGCTTAAAAATAAAACAAATAAATTCAGAGCCACTAAGGGGCAGCAGTGTTTACTCACAAAGATAAATGTATCCGAAACCGAATGTTAAGAAGGAGCAGAGAGAGAGAGAGAGAGAGAGAGAGAGAGAGAGAGAGAGAGGTGCAACGAAACATGCTTCCTTAGAGGACCATTCCTTATGGCCATCAAACCCTTCGGTTTCTGTGCAATGTCACATGCACCAAGGAGGAACTTTAATCCCATACACTCTAAGTAACAGCCCAATTTTATGCATGTTTCCTTAGAAGTAAATCCCACTGAGTTCAAGGGGACTTGCTCTCTCATAAAAGTACCCAACTGCAGTCTCAGGGGCAATGCTATTCTTGGCTGCAAAGACCATAAGTCACTTTTGCTTTTAACATGTTCCAGCGCCGTTCCTTTCACCTATGAAATATTTCTGTTCAGAAGACACAAAGTAAACTGATCACACACTGATTCTTGTTCTTATGTGTTTTATTTTACACCACATTTACTATCTGGTTAACCTACATGCACGCAAATTCTTTTTTAAGTTTGACCCCCCATCTTAACAGCAAAGGAAAGGGGGGAAACATTTAATTAGATGGTGCTTGATGGTGGGAGAGTTAGAAATCACCTTTTCTTCTAAACCTTTGATCTCTTTTCATAGTTTGGGTGCATTTCCTATATAACTTGTCCACCTCCATGTTTTGCTGGTAAAGGGGAGCTGCAAAAGTTTATTCCCCCCTCTATACTTTAGGCCAGTGATGGCCAAACTTGGCCCTCCAGCTGTTTTGGGACTACAACTCCCATCATCCCTAGCTAACAGGACCAGTGGTCAGGGATGATGGGAATTGTAGTCCCAAAACAGCTGGAGGGCCAAGTTTGGCCATTACTGCTTTAGGCAAAAGAAAGGTGTGATCAGTACCAGAACCAAGCTCACATGTCCTTTCACACAAAAATCCTTTCCTGACCCCCCCCCCTTTTAAAGCAACCTAATCTAGGTGAAAGGGAAGTGGGTGGCGCTGTGGGTTAAACCACAGAGCCTAGGACCGGCTGATCAGAAGGTCGGTGGTTCGAATCCCCGCGACGGGGTGAGCTCCCGTTGCTTGGTCCCAGCTCCTGCCAACCTAGCAGTTCAAAGGCACATCAAAGTGCAAGTAGATAAATAGGTACCACTCTGGTGGGAAGGTGAATGGCGTTTCCGTGCGCTGCTCTGGTTCGCCAGAAGCGGCTTAGTAATGCTGGCCACATGACCCGGAAGCTGTACGCCGGCTCCCTTGGCCAATAAAGCGAGATGAGCACCACAACCCCAGAGACGACCACGACTGGACCTAATGGTCAGGGGTCCCTTTACCCTTTACCTTTATTCTAGGTGAAAGTTTCTCAGTTGTTACTACTGTAAAGCAACTGGGAGTGTGAAACCTTGCAGTTCTACAGAAAGTCACTCAAAGACCTGCATGCAAATCCCAATCAAGTTCTGGACTTATGACCTAGAACCCTGATACTTCTTTGGCTTGTAGATTTAAAGGCAACACTTAAAAGGTATCATTTAGAAAGCCAAGACTTCCATAATTAGTTCCCACTTGCACCTTCATCACAGAGGAAATTTGAGGCGAGTATTTAAAAACCCACGTTGATTGAAGCAGAGCTTTCCCATGGAACACTTTTTATTGGTTCTCTGGGCTCCTGAAGATAGCAAAGCACTCTCATGTAATAAAAGCCAGACAATCAGAAAAACCAGAGAGCCCAAAGCCCTCAGAAGTTTCTGAAATGACCTAAAGGGGGCCTCAACTATTTCTAGGGTTAAAGAAAACTGAGCAACAGGGATCCTGGAGGGCAGTGAAAATAGTCAATACTCAAATGAGGGCAACAAAGCTAGTTTTAGCAAAATGGACTGGTTTGACTGGAGAAAACAGATGGGAAACTCCACAATGAAAACTGCAGCAGAGAAAGACATGGCAGCCTTGCAGAAAGAACAGCACCGTGTGGCACAGCCAAAGGATCAAAGGATTTTGGCAAGGTTGTAGCAGCTTTTAGTTTATTGGATTCTAAGCTTGCCAAACAATTCAATTTCTAGGAAAGTCAGTTTTGTGTGAGACTTGAAAAAAGAACTGTAAGGAATAAAAGGAAGGCCCACTGTAAGGAATAAAAGGGCATTTTCTACTATGTTAGATCCAAACCAACTTCCCTCAGCATTCCAGGTGAGCAATGCAAAGCCCTACTTACTACTAATTAGAGCTCCCAATACAGTGAAGTGTATTGGAATATGTTGCCAAGAAGAAACAAATATAACTTTGAGAAAATAATGCCTGTGCTGTAGGAGTGTAGGTCCCATCTCCTGTCTGAGGCCAACTACCACTCTGACTAGACCCAAGCACAGAGTGACTTGGCCATAGTAGAAAAACAACCACAGGATGAAGAGAAAGGAACCCTTTTCCGGATCCCCCCCCCTATATAATTACTCATAGTGTTCTTGGGCTATTTGCAGCTTCAACAGGCAGCTCTGGCACCTCCAAACTACCTATTAAAACAGCAACACAATGCAGTAAACAGCACTGAGCGGAAAAGGTGAGGATTATTTTCAGCAATTCTCTCTCAGGACAATTATTCTCAACCACTAAGCTGTGAGGCTGCGTTAACAGGAAAAGTGGCCTTCTTTGGGACAAACACGAGCTCTTAAAAGTAGCACTGCTTTTTTTAACCTCCTGAGAGAAGGTAACAGGAGCCAGGATTGCCGTTTGATCACAATTCACAACAGAGGGGACTTTCATATCACCCAACAACCTCAGTGATGACAGATCACACTTATGGTTGGAAATCACCAAAGGATTAGATGAACATGCCTGTGTGAAGTAGACTCAACGTGACCAAGAAACAAATGGATTCTACGAACAAATATTGGACTTGAAAATGCTATATGGATCTGTGAATTGGTGACCTGTCACCGGAAGAGACATACATACAACGTATGTCGCTCTGAAAGAGCCTCATGACTAAGGCATGATTACAGCTAAAGAATGGGTCTACTTAAAATTGCAAATCTAGGTTTTGAACTTCCTCACATTAGCCTTGTTTGTTAGATTGCCTGCTAAGTCACGGATCCAGACCAATTTCTCATCTACTCCAAAGACAAATTTCTCATCTACTCCAAAGACAACAAAAAAAAGTTATAGGTCACTTAAGATTCCTTGATATGTTCAGTTATTTGATCTCATGCTCTGCAGAAGGCCGAGCTGTAGGCTGGGCAAAAATTTATGCTCTCTTTTGACTTCTGAAACCGGCTTTGATCCCCCCTCACACAAACACTCACACATCCTTTCATACCCAAAGAACAAGTTACGAATGATCATAGAATCCTATGCGGCTTCCACTGCAGCTCACATTTATTGATAAGCTTTGTCAGACTGTGGAGATGTACTTTAACTCCTGTTGATCAATACATAATCACCTGACACGTCCATTTAGGCCAAGTGGGCTGCCAAGAACAATTACCCAGCAGAAGAAGATTTTAAAAACAGCCTTCCAATTATTTACAAAGAGCTTTAAAAAATAAAAACAAATTAATAGCCACCCTAGAACATGCATACTAGCTAAATTAAGGACAAGTATATATGCACAATGAGCTGGATGGCTGAGTGTGGAATTGTCACTTAAAATTTAGATGCCAACACCTTTCACAACTAAGCACCTAAACTTTCCCTTCTAAGCGGCAAATCTAGACAGAATTTTGCAAGATTCCAGATTCCATTAAAAAGAGGGCAAAGGGTAGGATTGACACAACTTTTAAGTATCAGTATTTGCATCTAAATGTTGATCAACGGCAATTTGCATATATTTAAATGAACATGCAAATGTGCAAAAGCTGTTCATTTGTGTCAGATGTGGCAATGCTCCCAATCACTCAACAGCTCCAGGTTTTCCCTTCATTAAAGCCACAGTGTAATTTATTCCCATCTATCACCCAAACCTTGAAACCACCACCAGCAAAGCAGTAGAGTTGCCGCGTAGCGGGCTGTAAACCATCCTAGTTGGGTTTCATTTGCTTATCCTCAGTGCAATTTAAAGGAGATTTTTTAATAAACATCCCCTACCCACCCCAGCACTCCCCTACCCAACGGGAAGCAGCAACCTGACAAAGCAGTGGCAAGAGAGAGGAGCCTAGACTGCCCAAGAGGAACAGCACGTGTTGCCCAGCAGGGAGGAAACGTGAAAGCAAGGCCCAAGCAACAAGCTGCTGTTACTACCTCTCAGAAGGAAAGAAGCCGTTCTCTGGATAAGTCCTGATGGAGGAACAAAATGGTGGAGAAAGGCAATGAGGGCACAAAAAAGAATATAAATACACAGATGTAAAGGTAATGAAAGATTAACAACTGTGTGTTGTCTCCATTCGGCAAGATGAGGCAGGAGAATCATAATACTAATAATGAACTCCTACTGCAAGTGCAGATCTGCATGTGGTCAAAAGGCACCACACAGACACAGACACAGACACAAACACAGATACACACAGCAATCTGGGGAGAACTCGAAGTTCACTGAAGTAAAAACCAAGAACAAACTTGAGCAAGCAGTAATCCTTTGGCAGATCACAGCAACATAGAATATGTGCCCAATCTTCTTGAGCGACATGTGACTACCTGAATCTGCTCCAATATCTCTACCTTCCTTTAATGTTGTGTGTGGGTGTATTTGTAAACTAGAATATGGTCCACGGTATTAAATTACTCAGGTTTGCAGAAACAAAGCTGACCGGTA
The DNA here is from genome assembly GCF_965113315.1 of Podarcis vaucheri. Classification (NCBI taxonomy): domain Eukaryota; kingdom Metazoa; phylum Chordata; class Lepidosauria; order Squamata; family Lacertidae; genus Podarcis; species Podarcis vaucheri. The sequence goes on along the minus strand of NC_138760.1, from coordinate 56,039,206 downwards.
TATCTGCACTGGGAATAAATAAACTTATTATAAAGTTCATTGTGTTTTCATGCTGGCAAAATTCAGAAGTACATAGTACTCCACTAAGAAAGCTGAAAGAAGCAGGCAGGTGCTTAGCTGCCCTGCAGGGTGGGGTTCCTGGTTTGCTGGTGTTTGGGAGTGCAATCAGCTAGCACTGAGTTTCAGAGCCAATGCAGAAGGATTTGCATGTTCAAGCACAAACTGCTACTGGCAAGCAGGTATGTGTGTGATTGTTATTCTCCTTTGACTAAAACAGAAGGATGAATCCATTGTAGATTATAGTTGGGAATACTGCCCTTGGAGGTCCTCTGTTTGCCGCAATCAGCTCCAGGCACCAAACAGCAAGCAGAAAAGGAAATTGGTCTTCTTTGACAGATGCAATAAAGAATACAAAAGAAAACAGAACAGCTCAGAACAAAGCCTCCTGCTGATGTTTACAACGATGCATGCCCAAGTTTTGGCTCAAAGCATTTTCTGAACTCAAAGGAAGAGCCCTCTAAGAACACGCTTCACACATCTTGCTTCTAAACAGGTTTCTATTTTCCCCTTTCTTTCATTTCTTCTGTGCAAACTCTGCAGCCTCTCCTATTATTCACTGCCTACCTCAACCATCATTCAGCCTACAGGCAAACTATATGTAGTGTAAACTGCAACTAGACTAGATGTTGCAGTGAAAGATGGGAGACATGCACAGATAGGAGTCATAATCAGCTGTGCTGGGGAAAAAGGTGGGAGTGATGCAGCAGCACAGAATATAGCTGCTCCAAATGCCAAGTTAGTAAACAAGACTACTGATCACTCCTACTGACAGCTATTAGCATATAATTGTACATCACATGTGCACTACACTTCAAGTGCCATGTTTAACCTGCCTTCATTGACCAAAGCCAACTTCAAAAATGGACAATGACATTTTGGCTAAACAGCAATCCTAGCTACAAACAGAACAGAGGGCTACAGTGCCAATCTGCTCTCATACACTGCTACAGGGTAGAATAGGGTGGGGAACCTTTTTGGCTTCCTGGACCAGATCTGTAATGGGATCACCCTCACAGAAGTAGAAACAAAAGAGAGGATGACAGAAGGACAAAAGTGAAAGAGAAACAGCACTTCTGTGACAAATTCGTCCAATCTCTTCCACCTCATCAAAGAGAAGTACTGTCGTATAATACAGATGGCCTGTGGAAGCACGTGGTTCAGTCCAGCTGTCAACTGGTCACTGGCTGTGGTCAATTCCATTAGCTTTATAAAAGATCAAGAAGGGGAATAAAACAAGCGCAATTGCCTTACCAGATCTCTTCTTTCCAATTGGTTCCCTGAGAAAGAGAAAATAAACTTGATTAACAAGACAACATAACAAGCCCAGTCTATATGACTGTACGTAAGTTGTTAGCATGAAGAAGAGTCCAAACTTTGGATAGTTCTTGGTCCAGAATCTGCAACTGTATTTTTCTTTTATACCACTTTATATTTTGAGAAATCTATAAGCAGTTTACACATCTCAACAAAAATAACTATATGTGATATAAATTTCACATTCAAGTCGCTGCTAATGGTTTATTTTTTATAAATTGTTTCATAAAATATACACATCACTTGTCTGTAAATAGAAACCTCAAAACAGTTCCTGCAAATACAGTGTCTGTCCCTGAATCACCCCATTGTTCCAAGAAATGAAAGCTGTGACAAAGATACCAGCCTTTCACCCAGCCAACATGTGCTTTTAATTTGACAAACGTGCAGCACTGACCCGATGCAGGGTTTGCAAGCAGACTCACAACACCAGCTAAAATGATAGCTGTCAACTAAGCTTTCCCCCCCTTTTAACATAAACTTCTTAGTAAAAGCCTAACTGCATTCACTTGATAGAGAGGCCTCATATTGATGTGGCCATTCTAGCCATGACAGCTATTTCACACAAGCTGCTATGTAGTGGTTGCAATTCCCATACAAGATTCTTGGGACCACAAAAACAGCTCTAAGAACATGTAGTGCACTAAGATCAATCTTTTATTTTGTTACTATAGGGAGATTTAAAAAGGTAAAGGTAAAGGTACCCCTGCCCAAACGGGCCAGTCTTGCCAGACTCTGGGGTTTGTGCGCCCATCTCACATCTATTGGCCGGGGGCCAGCGCTGTCCGGAGACACTTCCGGGTCACATGGCCAGCGTGACAACGCTGCTCTGGCGAGCCAGAGCCGCACACGGAACGCCGTTTACCTTCCCGCTGGTAAGCGGTACCTATTTATCTACTTGCCCCGGGGGTGCTTTCGAACTGCTAGGTTGGCAGGCGCTGGGACCGAGCAGCGGGAGCGCACCCCGCCGCGGGGATTCGAACCGCCGACCTTTCGATCGGCAAGCCCTAGGCGCTGAGGCTTTAGCCCACAGCGCCACCCGCGTCCCCCGATAGGGAGATTTACCTCCCGGTAAAAACCACCTGAAAGCAAGCCATGTAAGATGGTTTATTATATACCTGGTATCAACAGAACTGTGTCTAATGAAAAGTTTCCTTTCATTAGACTCATTTCATAGACTAGGCACCCCCAATCTTCAGCCATCATCCCTGACCACTGATCCTGTTAGCTAGGGATCATGGGAGTTGTAGGCCGCAGGTTGGGGGTGCCTGTCATAGACTCATAGAATTGTAGAGGTGGAAGGGACCCAACACATCATCTAGTCCAACCACATGCAATGCAGGAATCACATTTGTGTAGTGCTAAACCAGGTCTAGCATTAAATTTGAACATGGGCAATGCATCTGCACCAAATCACAGAAAACATTTTTCTTATGCAAAATTATGTTAAGAGCACTGAAAACTGTGACCGTTCACAGGATGTGCTGCAGACTGCATTCCTCTTTCCAGGGATGCCAGCAACAGACTCTGGCGAGAAACAGCTGGCGCTCTCATAGCCTTAGAAACCAGACATAGGGGCCAAAGAGCAACTCAATAAAACATATGGATTCAAGTAAATTTCCTGGGTCTGAGGATTCTCCAATACAGACAGCAGCTCAGACAAGATGTAATAATGTCAACCACAGCTTGATCAGCAAACATGATAGGAAAGGCAGAAGCCTAAAGGATAAATAGCCAATCATATGGAATCCACAGTATTACATACACAAGCAGGCATGAGCCTGGTTCCTAGGCATGTGAGCAAACTAAGGTTTACACAGTTTGTCACTTCGCCAGAATCTGGCCATGTATGTTTGCTGAGAACCAGAAAAGTGTGGGGGTGATGGTGGTACGGGGTGTAGACGTCAGAGGCTCAGGCTTGCTTGTACACATAACACCAAATCAGTTTGGCATTACATCTAAACCCCATCAGAATCTCATGAAGCAGACAATCAGCAGAGGGGCAATAATAATCAAGACAGTATCAGCCTTAAACATTTTCTTTACTTGTTGGGCACCAGGGGAGACAGAGATTCCAATGGGGACCCAACTGAGTTCATCCTGTCTAGCATACAATTTCAGTGCCTTGAAAAAGTTTGCTTTTCATTCTTGTCTGCTAAATGTATTAAGTGTAACACATCACTTCCCATCTCTTTTCTGCTATGCTTCCTGTCTGGATGAGGAGGGGGAAGGGAGGCTGCACTTTCTTGCCAGGACCTTCTCGGGTTGACCAGATACACCTCTGAGAGCAGTAACTCAAGACAAGACAGGAAACTGCAGTAAGCTTACAGCAACCTGCAGCTTCCTCCCCTCTGCCAATCACCCCACTCTGCAACAGGAGAAAGCAGTGTGGCATTGGCCCATAAAAATACCTCTTAGAAAGGCTAACAAGTGAAAGAACATGGGGATGTTACATGTTTTAGCTCACAGGTCTGTTTTCCCAGGGGCGGAGGGGGATACTAATCAATCTGCCCTAAAATAATTACAGAACCCAGTCATTACCAAAAATGAGGACAATCTTGAAACAAAACCAGTGTTTGTCTTTGCATCTCATTCTAAGAAAAACAAGATCAGCAAAGTGAATGCTCAAAACAGAAGGCAAGTCTTCATTTTTTCTGGCCAAGAATGACTACTAATGGGAGACTTTCAACACTTGCTCTATACAGAAATCTTGGTACCATCTTTGGGCTTCTAGGAACAAACCCTAGGATGTTTAGAGAACAATTCTCAATAAAAAGTTGATGTCTTCCATAACAGGACACAAAACATCTGCAATTGAACTGAGCACTAAGAAACAATCTCTAGCACAATCTGTCTCATGAAGTTATGTTTGTGCAAAATATATACAGCCTGAAAAATAGGCTTAAATTTTTAATATATAATATAAATTATAGTCCATATTGTACCACTTCCAAAATGACAGAAGGTATTTGATATTGCTCATCACCAGCTTCAAATGTAGCACATAGAAGGGTCAATTTAAATTTGACGGATCGGGATTACACAGAGGCCACTTAAAAATGAGTGCTTCACGTTTCTGGAGTAGTATTTAGAAGTCTCTTAGCCTGTGCCAAGATGGTAGCTATGGTGCCCTGAAGAGAGGCTGCATATACATGGGTGAGTGTGTGGTCATAATCTTTTACAGTTACACAAAGCACTGTAGAGAGAAAAATGAGTTTTGGCAACTTTCACATCAGCACCATCACATTTAAAACTGACCCTAAGTAAAATCCTGTTAATTGCAAATGATGCAAAAAATGGAGTTTGACCAGACAGCTCACATTAGCTGAACTCTTTTTCTGACCCATCTTTCCTCCTGGCTCCCTCGCTTTGATATACTGGCAGTGCTGCAGGAAGCAATCACTTACTACAAATACCGTTTCAGCCTTCACCTAGCTATATGTCTCTAAGTATGCTATACAATAGCAAATTCCTTCTATGAAATGTGGCTCTTTTTATAGCCAAAATGACACCATTTGTGCACAATAGGAAGGCATTAGACTCAGCAGACATTTCTTTGGGGAGGGAGGGAGCTTACAAAAAATCTGAAGGGGGGACCCTTCAAAACAGCCACCACCAACAAGGACTGAGCCTGGCTCAGCAGGCAAATAAGGTCAGCTGACTCTGTGTATGTGTTTGTGTGTTTATTATTTATTTTAAAAATCTATAGTCCCACTTTTCACCATCTAGGGCTCAAAATGTCTTATAATTATAAAAATAAACAAGCACTGGTGTATGGTGTAAACATTGGTGTTCCATAGAATCAGGGAAGGCAAGCACAAAAGCCACCCTGGAGTGGTTCAAACATACACACAGAGGCAGCCTTGAAGAAAGATGGTAGAAAGAGGATTTTAAAACTGTATTGCTGACCTGCAAGCAATAGCCCAAAGGATTAAGCCAAAGGAATCTGAGAGTTTTAGATTGCTACCTTAATCAAAGCGTGGCTACTACTACATCCAGTTTTTCTAGGGCAGAAACTAAATAAAGATAAGGTCAAGGAAGGTGGTTAAAGAACAAGCTAAGGCTTAAATCAGGTATGAAGGAGAATAACTCAATCCTTTGAAGAGAGTTCAAGAAAGATGTTGACAGTGTGAAGCAGCTGTGAAAAAGGCGAATTCCATGTTGGAACACTGTCCCGTTCTGGTCGCCTCCCCTCAAAAAGGATATTGTACAGCTGGAGAGGTTGAGAAAAGGGCAACCAAAAACGTTTAAGGAGATGGAGCAACTCCCCTATTTGGAAAGACTGTAGAATTTGAGGCTTTTTAGTTTAGAGAAAAGGTGAGTAAAAGGAAACATGACAGACGTGTACACAACTATGTACGGTGTGAAGAACACGGATAGGGAGAAGTTTTGCTCCCTCTTTCGTAATATTAGAATGCAAGGCCATCCAACGCAGCTGAATGCTGGAAGATTCAGGACATACAAAAGAAGGCACATCTTCACGCAGTGCAGAGTTAACTATGGAATTTGCTCTTCCCGCAAGACTTAGTGATGGCCACCAGCTTGGATAGCTTTAACAAAGGGACTAGACAAATTAATTCACTATGTATCTTTTGAGTTTAAATTCTGTGGATGTTTGAAATTCTGAACATCCATTCCAGAGGCAAGGCTCTGATGCTGTGTAATCAAAGCACAGGCTTTACGCACAACCCCCAGAGGCCTCCTATTCAGTGATCCTGCAGATCTATAGATAAGGCACCAAAAATTAGATAAGCCACTAGAAATGTTTGTCAAGCACATTCCACCACAGATCTGTAGCTGCAGACAAAAATCTCGAATCTCCTTCTCCCTGCCATGGCGTAACTCACAGTGTATTATATTTATAGTGTTCCTTTTAAGAGGAATGGCTCTGCCCTCGTTAACATTACTGGAACACAGATGACAAGGATGTACACAGGTCTCCAAGACAAGTTACTGGAAAGAACAAGAAGCCAGCAAAGAGCCTAATCTGTCCTGTCTGTTGCTTCTCTCTGGTAGAGTACAGCAGCTTGTTCTTAATAGCCACTTAGGAGTCTGTGCATGGAAACCTCAAGGCTCTCAGCATGAGGACTGTTAGCAGCTAAATCCCTTGACTCAGCAATGGCTTTTTTGTCGCACACATCAGACTTTCACAGCTTCACTGCTGCGCTCCTTTATGCTACTAGTGGGGGAAGGGGGAAGCCTATTTCAACTTGAGAAAAGAAAAGAATACAAAGAGGCTTCCAGTTCCTGCGTGTCCTGGGACTTTCACAGATCCATCCAAGCAGCCTTACTGCTTTCCTAAACCAGTAAGTTTCAAAAGTTGTTACTAGATGCCCAGTCTTGCCTTCCCACTTTGTCCATGCAACCTTGGGCCCAATTAGATGAGACCAGTCCTAACCAACATGGCTAATGGCAAAGGGTGATGAGAGCTGGAGTCCATCGTCATCAGGAGTCCCGTGGGTTCCCCATCCTTGCTCTAGCCCACAAAGGCTTACATAACTATAAATATGTTTGCCTAAAGCACTAACTGGAGCCTTCTTTTACTTTTCTTTTTTTGAACAGAAGTCTCTGATTGGTTCACAGGTTATACCAAGCCAAACCATGGTTTGGCACTAATGCACAAGCATGTAAGTTCTTGAAGAGAAGAGGTCTGTTCTTGATTTACAGCCCATGGTTTGTCTGGAGGAGACAAACCATGGTTTAGCTCCAAGTAGAACAGCAGCAGCACACACAGTGCAGAACTGCAGGGCCAGCTGTGATCTTCTGTTCAGGAACATGTGCATTCCTGCTAAGCAATGGTTTCGACTTAGTGTTATGTGAACACTGAGCCTGTACAAGTAATCCTCTGGAACTAATGTAATTGGAAACTTTAATGAAATCAGGCTACAATCCTGAATGCATAAATGAAGCAGGAAGAATAATCTGTTAGGTGGAGGAGTTTTTAATATGAACAAACCATTATCAGAAAGATTGCTATATTTGGCTTTCAACATGATAATGTGTGCTTCACCTCACCACATATTTGCTACTTTATGATAAGACATCTTCCTTTTACTGCAAGACCTGGCTCCAATTCAAGGTCCCAAAGAAAGTGTTTATCTCGCCCATGAGTTATGACATCCGGCCAAGCCCCAGATGCAGCACTACAATTCACCTAATTGTGGGTTTCATCGTGTGATTGGTAGGTTTGCAGCATATCAAGTGGTGCAGCACTGGGAAAACTGTTCATACCAGTCCCTCCAGAGGAGAGAGTCAAGGACTTTTATTAATTAACATTTTGAATTGTAGCTAATAAATATCCATCGAGTATTCCAGCTGGGCCATGAAACACAACAGAGATGTCCTTGAGACACAACAGCAGCTTGCTGCTGGCAGCTGAGAGGAATCTATTAAGCCACTCAGAACGGCAAGTCCTCTCTTTCTTATTATCCTTCTAGCAAAAGGCCAAAGGAAACAGCAAAGGGCTCACTCCATTCAGAGAATCACTACACAAGGATGCATAAATTAAGCCTCACTCTAATGTAATTATCAGGCACAAGGACACAAATATTGTTGTTTATTATATTTATCCATCCTAGCTGCTCAGATGTATAAAAGATTTATCTGTGAATGTGTGACAAGAGGTTTCTGTGAGTACCAATTAGCTTATCTTAAATTTAAGATTATTATTACAGCAAGAGGATAAGAAGACAAAGAAGGAAGTACAATTACCTCTCCCCCCCAAAAAAAATTGTGCCTAAGTTTGTAATTCAGGCAACATTTTCCATTCCATCTATAAAGGAGAACACCTTTGTCCCAAATAAGCAAAAAGGACATTTTCTTTTAAAAATTGACTCATTCAAACCACCACAACCCCCACCCCCAACTTTTGCAAAAGAACTATTCAATTTCTACTTCATTGTAGTTCAGCTTCCTGGTCAATTTCAGAAGAAATTCCACATAGGAGACATTGAATAGGCTTTGAAGTGCTTCAATAAGGAGGACTATTTGGAGGGTTTTCTGTTGAAGGGAGAGGTGGTCTTGGTTTCCCCCACACAAGGACATTCGGAGTTGCAGCAGCACCTCTGAATATTGGACTTGTAGATTTTTTGCATATTGTTAGTATTACAATGGAATGAATAAAACAACATATAGTAAGGCAGGTCATATGGAATCAAAGAGAAGGTTAATGCAGGAAGGTTCAAAGAGCCAGTCCCCAAATATGAGTAGGTAGACAGATGTCAGAAAACTGTAAAGGAAGGAACAACTTGGGCTAGTGCAAGTATTTATCTGCATGTGGGATCTAAAAGAAATTCCACATACAGTAGAGAGAAATCTAGCACATACAAACTCCATGGTCAGGAGCAAGACTGCATATACTTGAGACTTGGTCTTGTTTGTGCAGTAAAAATGAAGTCTGGGCAGGCTCTGAACAAATGCCTCTTCAAAATCTAACCCCTCCTGTCTACAGTATAGAGCACTGAGGTTCTATAAAGGTTTTAACAAAAGCCCACAGCATACACCCACTTCCAGAATGATGCAGAAGCTATGCATGATGCAGGCCTGTCTTCAACTTATGTTTTTCATTGCATTAGTTGATGAATTAGCAAAGGGACATAGGGTTAATGGGCAAAGACATCTTAAATGCAGGATGGATGGAAACATAGGCTGACAGCATGTTATTAGTTAATGGGTACTAAGCCCTTGCACCAATCTAATCAACTAACTGGCAGTCATAAAAGAAACTATGACAAGCCAAGACGTCAAGAGAAATCAAAGAGGAAAAGCAATAACAATATGCGCCCAAAGGCAAATGGAAACATAAAGCCTGCCTGTATTGAAAGAGAACAACCCTTTGTGGCCAACTTGGGTGCTGAAAGACTCCATGTTCTAACACAGATAATGACAGAACTCTCTCTTCTCGTTCCTCTGAAATACACATTTCTCCATGTCAACTTGCACAATCTATATCTTTGCACAATTAAGTGCTCTAGTGTCATACAAAGACAGAAATGAGATAGTGGTTGGTGTCTTATGCTCTGAATCCTCAACAAAAGAGCTTCTGGCCTCAAGCAGCTTATAGTCACAAGACCGTGTTGCGTCATGCAGGGAAAAAAGAGAGAGATTGCTGATGTTCCTTGTTTTGGGTGGAAAACAAACATGTGGTTACTGTTTGTCAGAATAAATTGCTCAAGAAACTGGCAACAGGAAAACAGATTTTGCTTGGGGTTGCTCCTAAATTTTAAAAAACCACTACAGGCTGTAGGCAACCTCCATTGCTCTGGGTGGAGAAAGGCATCTCTGACAGCTTACTGTGCATTTCTGTAAAGTTATATGGTTGTGTGTAATTAAGTCCTATCAGGTGAAATAAGTCACATCAGCCATATGGCTCTACTCTGAGTATGACTCAGATGGATATATCCTATGATGTTTACTATCCAACTATGAAAGTTCAAAGGCCAGTGATACTGAACAGAACAGATGCGGATAATCCTTTGTATGCCTGTAAAAATCAGTTTTCTTTATTCTTTGCAGCTAAAATTATCTAGGCAAGTGGCTAGCATGTATGATGTATTCTATTCTGTATTTTATTTTGTTGTAAACCAGTTGAATCTAGGATTATAGGTGATTCACAATTATTTTACATAAATAATAAATAATAAGGATGATGAAACTGACACACATGATTACGGTGAGGGAAGGCAGGCAGCAAGATAATCACTTACTGAATAAGGGAGTCTGCCCTTTATTGGGCTATAGTACAGGACTCAATTAAATGCATTTTGGTACGGGGGAATACAGAAGGAATGCATCTTGGCTCACACAACTTTGTTAATAGTTATAACAGAATTTGGTTTCTAGCACATAGCAGTTTCACTATCATATTATGTGTCAAAAGTTTCCAGTTACACTTAGGCAAGCTCGTAAAAGTTCCAGCTATGCTTTAAATTGTATTTAATCATGATAGTTACTATCCATATATATTGGTTGTATGCACATAACCACATCTTATGCTTTTGTATTTATATTTCATAGTAAAAGTTCAATTTTAAAAATGTGGGCAAGTAAATGAAGGGAGTGCACCTCCCCCATGTATTGGAGAAATTGACCTCACAGATATAAAAGATCAGATTTCAAAGTGGCAGTGTCTCTCTCTTTAATGAAATTGCCTTTATTTTGCTCAGCGGGGGGGAACTAGAACTCACCAGCAGGTCAGATTTTTACCTCCCCCATCCCTCACAGGCCAAGTATGACAGGGGGCTGGAGCTACATGTCAATCACCTGATCTCACCATTATGCCAGGTGGTACTTTTTGCTTGCATGAATTTTGTGGATCACTTCTCAATGGGCTCAGCAGGACTGGGCAATCAGCTGACCATTGGGTCTTGCAAAGCCTTACTCACAGTGTTTTACATACAGTTTTGCAAGTGACTCTGATTGGCAGATGGCCAGTGCCAATAAACCCCTGTTCAGCTCAGACAGGTCTTAACCTGCCCTATACATGACATCATATATAATGTCAGGTGTAGTTCAGGGTTCCATGGCTTGGCTGAAACGGCCTGGAAGGCCAAATGGGGAGTCCTGGCAAGTCTAGGCTCACATGTTGGAGGTTCCCCAGCCCTGAATTTGGTAACTTAAACACTGGATAGCTCACTTGGTTAGAGTTGGATGCTGATAATGCCTAGGTTGCAAGTTTGACGCCCATATGGAACAGCTGAATAATCCTGTATTGCAGAGGCTGGACTAGATGATCCTCAAGGTCCCTTCCACCTTCCAACTCAGTATGCAACATAGGCTGCATGTTTCTTTGACCTTCTAGCTTTCCCATTTTTTTTCATTATTAACTTATCTTTTGAGCTGCTTCATTCATTCTTTAATAGTGTTTTTTTTAAAATCTGATATCTGTACTATATGTTCACTGATGTTATGTGACCACATACCTGATGTGTGAGGTTTCTGTACTCTGGAAAATATGAAACACAAATGCTGCTGTCTTTTTTTAAGGAACAGGGTTGTTCATTGGCTACATATGTCTCTCTCTCTCTCTCTCTCTCTCTCTCTCTCAACATTTCTGAAATGCAGCTGTGTAAGCTACTTATAACAAACTTACTCTTTGGGGGGATTTAAGTCTTCTGGTCTTGTCTCAAAGAACCGAAGAACTTCATCGCACTGAGAGATATATGGTGGCAGCTGAATCAGAGCCTGAAAAACAAAACAAGACACACATTTGGAAAATGAAGAGCTGTTTTGCCAATTGTTAAGTGTGTGAACATGAGACAATTTGTGCCTAGCCCAGCTAGAAAATCCAGGCACATTCTCTATCCACTGTGATCCTCCATTGCAAAAGTTTTCCTGGAACTTTAATTTCCAAGTACAGATTCTGATTTTATTATTATTATTAAATAAGTAAATCACTACAATCCCTGCTTAGAGGCATTCGACAGTGTCCTAGCACTTTTTGCAACTAAAGCACTGGATTTTATGCATAATGTTTTTTAGCACAATAAATCTACATTAATTTCTCATGCATTGCTTAGAGTCCGCACTTCTATTTATATGGAGATACTGCTTTTTCCAAGTAAAGTTCTTTGTGATCACAATTACTATTGCACATACTGTGAAGAGCCTTGTGATGTAAGTTTTATGGACCACTGCTGGATATTTTTGTGATGGGATGAAGGAGAACTGGCATAACTCTAATATTTCCCATCCTGAAATATGAAAAATTATTTAGAGATTGCATGCTTTTTAATACCGCAACGGATACTCAGCAATTGTACGGGGCTTAAGAATGTTTAAAGCATTTTGAAACCACGATCTTGTAGCCATCCTTGCTGATCTGCTTTACGGGATTCTTGTGTTGTGTCCCTGTTTCTGAGATGAGGGGCAGGGGCTGAGGATGGCCCACCTAACCCCTCAGCAGAGGCGAGATAGAACTTTCTGAGTTTGATCCAGAGCTCAGTCAATTCCTGAACTAAGCTGCTTAATTTATTTTAACACTGTTTGGAGATTGTGGCCTTTCTACCATCCCACTGTTCTCGAGTGCAAAGCCAACCAGTTAGATGAGGAACTGATTACACTGTTGTTTACCCTACCTGTAATGTGTATGAGTTACTCATGTCTAAACTGCTGCCTTTCTAGGCTTAATTGCCTTGGTTAAACCGTTCTGACTGCACAGCCCATCTCCGCGTGGCTGCCTCAGTCGCTAGCAGAATCTGTCTGTGGGCGTTTCTTAAACCTTTTCCAGCATAGAAGCTGTCTGACTCCCAGTCGCCTCCTCCTCTCACTGCGCGGGAGTCTTCTGCGCAGGGAGGGCGTGGGTAGTGGAGGACCTGTGCTCTCCTCACTGATGTCCAGAGAAGAATCCCGGAGCTCTCCCTCCGCTTCCCCCATTTGCCCCCCTTTATCCCTGGTGTTGCGCTGATTTCCTTCCTCCTCTACCGAGCTGCTTCTCCCCCTGGTGCTGGGTCCTTCGCCTGCAGAATCTGGGAGCCTCCCCTTCGCCTCTCGCTCTGATGTCAGTTCCCTGACACTACTTTAAACACCACCACCTATCACTTGGCATCTGATGGCATGAAGAGACCTTGAGTAGCCCATAATGTTGGTTTCCGGGCTACAGCATCTGATCAGTTTCTATCAGCCTTCCCACATCCGGTGCCCTCCAGATGCTGTTGGACAGCAAGCTCCATCCTCCTTGACCACTAGCCATGCTGGTTGGGAGTGATAGGAGTTGGGGGACCCACCATTTCTGGAGGGCTACAGGTTGCAGAAGGCTGGTTTATATTGTCAGCAATGCCATTAACTGCTTGCTAAAAATCAGAGGACTGTTTACAGAGCATCTCTCAAACAAACAAAACATCAAACAGCATATCAGTGCCTCAAAATAAATTCCAATGCTTTGGATGGAAGCTAGCGTGTCATCTTAATGTTCCTAAATATCCCAAGGGTCCACCACCCAGCCTCTGTCACATCCAACTGAAATCCGGACCTCTTCAGAACTTCCATAAACAGCATGTCAATCCTGTTAAATGACATTAGCCTCTCACTTTCTGCCATTTCCCCACCTTCCCAAAAGTAGGTCTGGTTTTCAAAACTGGATGTTAGCAGCATAGTTCCAGGGTTTATATGGTCACTTTCAACAATTCTTTTTCCTAAGCCAAATTTTGAAAATATAGGTAGGGGGAGTAGCTTTAATAAAACACGCTATGAGATATGATTCTTTTTAGAGACACATGCAAGTCACAGCAGAAGTGGCCCTGTTCATTTACTACTCAGGACAGCATATTGCTTCCATAACAGAAGAGGGGCTTCATACCCAGAAAAACCTTTCCCAATTTTTGTGTGGCATAAGACACAATTTGGAAAGCTGTCGTTACTTAGATGCACCTTGTGTTTCCACCTACACTCAGAAAAGGCTCCTGCAGCCTAACTGATTCTGGAGGTGAGATTTCAGCTAACAGGCAATAACTTAATTGTCTCTGCAGGAACTTGAGGGGACAGTACTTGGAATATCAGTATTTCTTTTGGACCAAAGCCCAGAACACTTACTTTCCCCTTCTGTCTACAGGTGTTGGATAAATCAGGGAAATGATGCAGAGCAAGATCTGCAAAATGTTTAAGTATTCAACCTAAGAGTTTGCAGACTGAAATTAGAGAACTGAAGGTTTTACTATAGACAACATGATCTCTGATTTATTTTTATTTTTTGTCAAAATGAAGTTCCTCAGCATTTCACCATTCTTCATCAACAGCAGGTGACCAAATGATCCTTTGCTTATTATTCACCACAAGTTGTTATTTCTGCTTTGACACAAATTATTCCCATGTCTGGTGGTCTATCAACAATCTGATCCATTTTTTGTGCCTTGATATACTATCCTCCTCAATACTTCATCTCTCATTCCTCAATCTATGCTGCCCAAGAAAAAGTGACCTACTAAGTACCAAGGGTTCATAAGAATCCTGACAAACAGCAATTACTTTTTATATTGTGATCATTTGGGCTGCACAGTATTTTCATTCACATAATATTGTATTCACTTCCTCTTAACGGCTCAAGGGAGGAGTGATATGATAGGCATGTTCAAATATATAAAAGGATGTCATATAGAGCAGTGTTTCCCAAACGTTTTTGGGCAACGACACACCTGTTTACCGGAAAAAAATCTCGCGGCACACCACCATTAAAGCCCCGCCCCGTGACGTCAGCGCGCAGCGTCACGCCGGGAGGGACGCACAAAAGTGAACGTTTTTTCCCTTCCCCTTGCCGGGGTGGGAGGAGGCAGCAGAGCGAGGGACTGAGGGACGGCGGCAGCTGAGGCGGCGGCGGCTGTTGTGGTGGTGGCGGCGATAGCGGGCGGAGGAGGAGCCGTCGCCGGGAGTTGCTGCTGCTGCTGTTGCTGCTGCTGCCCGGACATGCCGGCCTCCTCCTCCTCCGCTGTCTCGCGCTCCTCCCTTTTGCGCGTGCTGCCCCGCCGCTCGGCACCACCACCGCGGAGCCGCCCCCGGCTCGACGCGGATCCTCGCCGCCGCCGCCTCTCGCCGCCCGACTCGCCCGCCTCCCTCCCACGGCACACCAGCCGGTGTCTCACGGCACACTAGTGTGCCGCGGAACACCGGTTGGGAAACACTGATATAGAGGGAGAAAGGTTGTTTTCTGCTGCTCCAGAGAAGCGGACATGGAGCAATGGATCCAAACTACAAGAAAGAAGATTCCACCTAAACATTAGGAAGAACTTCCTGACAGTAAGAGCTGTTCGACAGTGGAATTTGCTGCCAAGGAGTGTGGTGGAGTCTCCTACTTTGGAGGTCTTTAAGCAGAGGCTTGACAACCAAGTGTCAGGAGTGCTCTGATGGTGTTTCCTGCTTGGCAGGGGGTTGGACTCGATGGCCCTTGTGGTCTATTCCAACTCTATGATTCTATGATTCTAAGTTATTTTTTGTGTTTTATGGTTTTCAAATTAGTACTCATTATATATTGTGGAGCCACATGTTAGAAGTCATCTTGAGGGTGCTGACCTTAAAACATAGCCTACAAGTATTTCAGATATCCTCCTCATATCCAACGTGGAAGTGCAGTGGACTAGTGTCTTAACAGGTGTGGAATTGCTTTCTAACAAACAGGCTGGTATAGCAGGAAAAGGACTGAGGAGTGAGCTTCCCTTTTTCTGCAGCCAGCATGCAAACAGGCTGGTGGAGGAGAAAGAAAGCCATTCTCAACCAGCCCACTCACACATACCTCCATAGAACTCCTGGTCACAGCTGACATGTGTAAGAGGTGTGTGCCACCCACCCATATATATATATATATATATATATGCAGGTTTTGGTGTCTTCGGGTGTCTTCCCGTGTAAGAGTCGGGGTGTCTGGGCGACGTTTCGACGAGGTCGAAACGTCGCCCAGACACCCCGACTCTTACACGGGAAGACACCCGAAGACACCAAAACCTGCATTCCTGTACCCGTGAAAATCTACGAAAGCATATATATATATATATATATATATATATATATATATATATATATATATATGTGTGTGTGTGTGTGTGTGTGTGTGTGTGTGTGTGAGAGAGAGAGAGAGAGAGAGAGAGAGAGAGAGAGAGAGAGAGAGAGAGATTTTTTGTGTGTATTAAAAAACCAAAGCAAGTGCCCTGATCACCTGAACCCATGTTTTCTCCTGCTCCGGAGGCTAGGGAACAAACCAATGGATTCAAGTTACAAGAAAGGAGATTCAATCTAAACATCAGGAATAACTTTCTGACAATAAGAGTTGTTCAACTGACTCCCAAGAGAGGTGCTGAACTCTTCTCTCTTGGAGGTTTGTAAGCAGAGGTTGAATGGCTATCTGTCATGTATAATCTAACTGAGATTCCTGCACTGCAGGGGCTGGACTAGATGACCCTCAGGGTCCCGCGCAGCTCTACATTTCTATGATTCTGAAAGATTGTACTGGGAAATGATGCTTTCCCCTCCTTTCCCAAGTAAGCAAAGAAGAGAAGTGGAGTGATTGTTGCTTATGCAGCTTCTGAAAAGGATGTGGTCGCAATTAATTCTTGTAACGCTCAGCATTTGCTGTATATCCACAAACCACAGTCATCTATGTGATTTATTTATCTGTGCTCAGTTGGAATACAATTTTCCTCCCTGTGGTGGTTTGCCTTGCGAAAAGCATGGAAAAACAGCAGCAGATAGGTTGAACTGCTAGAGTGGTGTCCATATCATGGCAAGCCAGGCTTCCTTGTGTGAGCCTCCTCCACACCCATCCTTCCCTGTTAGCAAATACAGAGTTAAGAGTCAGCTGTTGGAAGGCCAAGAGTGCAGTCTTGGTTACCTGGTTATCATTAACTAAAAGAAAGAAATACTAAGGCAGTTAGATCACATCTACAACATTATAGATGATAGAAAGTCAAATGGATTTGTTAAATTTAATGTCATCAATAGCATTGTTTTGTAGGAGCCAGCTGCTGCCTCATCACCTATGGACTTCCTCTTTAAAAGCAAATGTGTGTGTACACAGGTGTGCCTATTTGGGCATATTTTAACCTATTCCGTGACAAGAGGAATAAGCATATCAGAAGCTGAATGAATGAAAATTGCATACACACATACATGTATTTCACACACATTTTACTACAGATTATAAGAGCAACCCCAACACAAAAAACACACATATGATAAAACAAAACAAGCACACACACACACAATTTCAAAGAGACTTCCCCAGATTATAGGAGAGATAAAGGGAAGATAATGATATCCTAATTATTTAATGCATATATAACTTCAAAAGGTTAAAAACCTAGAGAATTCAATATAAGAAACAGTTGCAATATAATTTTGATTAGTGATAGCATATAAATTGAATGACCACTGGGGTATCTTCCCCAGAAATATGGGGCAAGGCACACTGTGCTTTTTTCTGGCTTAAGCATCCCTATGACCAACACCACCACTCCCCTTCTGCAGAATCCAATGCAGGCTTTTGACTTTTCCATCCCATCAGCCCCTAGTTGCAAGTCCTACCAATTCCATCCCTGCAGAACTGTGCCATTTCTTTGTGTTTTTAATTAAAAATATTTATATGTGTTCCTGCACTAGCATGCACATGTGTACATCCCCGTTCCATAGGTGCTTATTATTTCCTTCCATACTAAAATGAGAAGCATCTCTGTTCTAATGACTAGTACACGGGTAGGCAAACTAAGGCCTGGGGGTCGGATTTGGCCCAATTGCCTTCTAAATCCGGCCCGCAGACGGTCCAGGAATCAGCGTGTTTTTACCTGAGTAGAATGTGTCCTTTTATTTAAAATGCATGTCTGGGTTATTTATGGGGCACAGGAAGGAATTCGTTCATTCATTCATTCTCTCCCTCCCCCCCTCAAAATATAGTCCGGTCCCCCCACAAGGTCTGAGGGACAGTAGACTGGCCCCCTGCTGAAAAAGTTTGCTGACCCTTGAACTAGTATAATGGGACTGAAGGAGGCAGTCTGAATAATATTCAAGTGAGATTCCATTTGAACTAAGCTATTTCAAAAGGGGAGTAGGCTAACCTAACACACCGATTTTCATTTTGAAACCATTAAAGGCAGTTGCTTTCATTTGACAGAGGGAGCCTGGTTACCAACAAAGCAATCATCTTCAAGAAACAATGAGAGCAGTTGTCACTTGGCATGAAAAGGAATTTTTCCAAATAACAAACAACGGCAACATTTATTATTTATCTTAGTAAGCGCTTTTTTCTGATGGGACTCAATGGTACGCTGGAAGGCAGGACGCTGGGTGGATGTGAAGAGCAGACAGGGTAAGGTGGGGGGAGAGACTGAAGAAGTGAGGGGGCACAAAGTGGGGCTTCAATTAATTGAGGGGGGACAGGTGAGAGAAAGGGGGGGGTCATGGTGAGTACCAGCACCTTCTTTTCCTAGACAAAAGCACTGTTATTAAGCATTTATGTAGTGCATTGTAAATGTCCAAAGTGCTTCATTATGTCAGCAAAGCTACTCTGTGGGTAAGTCTGCAGAGTAAGAAGCATTCAAGGTCATCGTTGATGAGTTCTTACTCAAGTGAAAATGCATTAACACAAGCTATGGTAGCATATAATAAGACAAAACAGAAAAGGTGACTTACTGTATATCCTGATGCCCTCCAGATGTTTGGGACTACAGGACCCAAACAGCCCCAGCCAGCATGACCACGAGTATGATGGGAATTGTAGTCCAAAACACCTGGAGGTTACTAGAGCAGGGAAGGCTGCTGTACTGGAACCAGCTGCAAACAATGTATCTCAACAATCAGCACAAAACTTGGAAGAAAACGCCACTCACCTTGCAGTACTCATCAATGGGTATAAGACGCTTGATAGCAACATCACGAATGTGGCTTCGGCGGAAGAGGATCTTGCCTACGGAATGAGAGACAAGAACAATGCAAGTCACTGCTTGTTTGGGTAATCCTCTGGTTCATTAGAACCTCACTTCTCAAAGAACTCCTTGATTGCTATCTTTATTCAGCGGCTCAAGCACAGACATATCCCATAAGGGCATTCAGACACATGGCAAAGCAAATGTTACACTAGAAGAAGCAAATCATGTTAACATAATCCCATGAAAATAATTTCATTCATAGCTGTGATTTTAGACTGCTGGCCATTCATTCCATCAGGGATTGTGGAAACTCTAAAAATATAAATTAGTTCTTTTTTTCAAGTTCACAGTGTTATTTGTTGAATGCTTCTTCCCTGTTGGAACATTGCCCGGTTGATTTCAACAGAAATTAGTTATGACTAAGGATAGTGGAACAGGGTGTGTGTGTGCATTATCAGACAGGATAGAAATGCAAACCGATGAATTTTTATTTATTTTAAAAAACCTTTTCAACTACACCTTTTTAAAAAAATACTATTAATGTTGCTCAAAAACTAGCATTTAAAAAAAAAACACCAATAAGAAATAAAACAGCAGTTAGCAGCAATCAAGAAAAACAAACAAAAGAGAGAGAAGGGAAGGAAGCCTAATCTGTTGACTCATACTACAGAGCAAACCTGTTTGCAGCAGGTACACCAGAGTTATATTGGAGTTTCCTGCAGCAAACCCAAGGTGAAAACCACAGCTATGTATTCCTTAAAATACCCCTGTAGATATGTGTGGAAGCCTTGACTGTAAGTATGTGTATCAGTGATTTACACTTTTTGCCACAGATATACCAAGATGCTCCCTGCAACAAGTGCACCTGTCCCTCAAAACGAGTAAAACTGCTTTGTCTGGAAGTTCCTGCTGGAACAAAAAGGCAATGGTGATTCCAGTCCATAAAAGCTTGCTCCATTTTCTTTTCTGCCTTTTTGGATAGGTGACCACAAAACTGTCATGCTTGTAAGGTGAGAATGTATATACTTTGAGATGGAAGTAAGACGTGAGTTGTTCCTCCAGTGTGAGTGGCATTGAACTAAGAAAGCCAACACTCCTTTTCATGTACACATGCACTGTATGTACTCCAAGAGAGAGGACCAACGGAAACATTCAAAGATGCTTACTATAGACAGGTCCTGTCCTAAGTGAGACAGCTGCCTCAGGAGGACAGAGCTCGGAGTGCCATGTGGCCTGCTACACTAGCCTGCTGTCTTCAGCTGCAGTAGAAGAAATTGTCCTTTCATCAGTATTGGAATTCCACCAGTCCAGCTGGCTTCTGTCTGTGCCTTGCGGAAGGGTGCCATATTGTCCTTAACCTCAGGCAGCAAAGTATCTTGAGCCAGCCCTGGCTGAAATAACTCTGTCCTTATCCATTTGAGCACATGTTTATGTCAAACTCTTGACTAGTAAGAGTTATCACAGGTGGAGGGGCAGACAGCTAGCCTAGAATCTATTTGCCCAACGAGTAGTTTTGCAAATTCAAAGAAGAAATTAGGATAGTCAATTGTTTTCTAATTAATGACCGTCTGTTTGCCTTCTGAAGTTGCATAGCACCATGCAGGACTGTACCCCAATTGGATCTGATGACTCCTGAATGTTTGAACCACCCCAGGGAGGGAAGAATCTGTGTACAGAGCCTGAATGACAACTGCACAGGAGTTCCGCAAAGGAGTAACTTTTCAAAAAATATGATGTAGTAGAAAAGGCGTTCACAACTTTTTCTTCCAAGTTCAACAGCCCATATGAAGTTTCCCACCATCGTAGCTGCAGTTCTGAAGCAAGGAACATGGAAATTTGAATCAATCTGTCAGCAAGTCAAGATTGTGAAGAAGTCCTTCATGGAAAAGTTTGAGGTGCTGGCTCCTTTCTTATATCCACAATGGAACAAATTTCATTATCTTGGGGGTGGGGCCCTTGTTTTATTGACAAGAATTTTTGTCCAAATTCTCTGTGGCCACAAATTATAAAATGTAATGTGCCACTACATCAACTAAAATCATCATGGAATTTTCATTATATTTTTCCAGTTGGTAGAAACTGGATATTCCAGTAACTAGGGTCAGCAGTGCTTCTTTCTATATTTAGAATTCAGACAGCAATTGGGTTGGCGTCTCTCCAAGAGTCACTCAGTCACCAGAGTTGAAAGAAAATTTATAACTCACATTTTCTTATTGATGTGCACATAAAACATGCAAGCAATCAGAGTAAATGGCCAGTTAATCTCTCTAGCCATTTGCACAAGCAATCACAGTAATGCATGTTCATTTCTCCAACACATCCATGAACATTATGGCTTTTCTATTTGATCCAGAGATATTGCATTCTTTTAAACTTTTGTGGGGTTTTTTTAAGGCAGCAGACAATAGAGTAGGAAAAGCACAAGTGCTCTGTGAGGACTCACAGAAAGCAGAACACAGCTCTCACATTTTCAGCTGGTGAAAGACACACCGCTATGCTTCCTGTACCAATTAATCTGGTCTAATACAGTTTAAACAACATTAGTGCCACATTTTTATTACTGTATGTGGGGCTAATTAATGAGAACGGATCCTGACAAGACAAAGATCTTGTGGTTGAGTGGTCCCCAGGTACAGGACCTGGGTTATTTATCTTTTCTGGATGGAGTTCCACTCTCTCTGTAGAAAAAGGCATGCACTTTGGGTGTGCTCCTGGAACCATCTCAGCCATCAAGAGGCCCAGGTGATGATATCTGTGGCTCATAACGCCTACTACCAACTTCGGCTGGCACAACAAATATTCCCTTTCCTGTATAGTACCAGGTGCACAACCTGCAGCCCTCCCGATGTTTCTGGACTACAACTTCCATCAGCCCCAGCCAGCATAGCCAGTGATCAGGGATGATGGGAGGTGTGGTCCAACAACATCTGGAGGGCCACAGGTTGTGCACCCCTGCTGTACAGGAATAGTTTGTCTATTGTGGCCTACGCACTGGCAACCTCGCAATTAGGCTACGGCACTGCATTATATGTGGGACGATCCTTGCACCTGCTCCAGAGGCCGCAGCCCGTGCAAAATTCAGCACTAGAGTGCTGAGTGAGGCAACTTACTGTACACATGTGTCATTTGCGTTAAAAAAGAGAGAAAAGCACCAGCTGCCCATTAGTCATTTTCAAGGTTTAGTTGTTGTTTAGTCGTTTAGTCGTGTCCGACTCTTCATGACCCCATGGGCCAGAGCACGCCAGGCACTTCTGTCTTCCACTGCCTCCCGCAGTTTGGTCAAACTCCTGCTGGTAGCTTCAAGAACACTGTCCAACCATCTCGTCCTCTGTCGTCCCCTTCTCCTTGTGCCCTCCATCTTTCCCAACATCAGGGTCTTTTCCAGGGAGTCTTTTCTTCTCATGAGGTGGCCAAAGTATTGGAGCCTCAGCTTCACGATCTGTCCTTCCAGTGAGCACTCAGGGCTGATTTCCTTAAGAATGGATAGGTTTGATCTTCTTGCAGTCCATGGGACTCTCAAGAGTCTCCTCCAGCACCATAATTCAAAAGCACAAATTCTTCGGCGATCAGCCTTTTTTATGGTCCAGCTTTCACTTCCACACATCACTACTGGGAAAACCATGGCTTTAACTATACGGACCTTTGTTGGTAAGGTGATGTCTCTACTTTTTAAGATGCTGTCTAGGTTTGCCATCGCCTTTCTCCCAAGGAGCAGGCGTCTTTTAATTTTGTGGCTGCTGTCACCATCTGCAGTGATCATGGAGCCCAAGAAAGTAAAATCTCTCACTGCCTCCATTTCTTCCCCTTCTATTTGCCAGGAGGTGATGGGACCAGTGGCCATGATCTTCGTTTTTTTGATGTTGAGCTTCAGACCAAATTTTGCGCTCTCCTCTTTCATGCTCATTAAAAGGTTCTTTAATTCCTCCTCACTTTCTGCCATCAAGGTTGTGTCATCTGCATATCTGAGGTTGTTGATATTTCTTCCAGCGATCTTAATTCCGGCTTGGGATTCATCCAGCCCAGCCTTTTGCATGATGAATTCTGCATATAAGTTAAATAAGCAGGGAGACAATATACAGCCTTGCCGTACTCCTTTCCCAATTTTGAACCAATCAGTTGTTCCATATCCAGTTCTAACTGTAGCTTCTTGTCCCACATAGAGATTTCTCAGTAGCCAGATGAGGTGATCAGGCACTCCCATTTCTTTAACAACTTGCCATAGTTTGCTGTGGTCGACACAGTCAAAGGCTTTTGCATAGTCAATGAAGCAGAAGTGGATGTCTTTCTGGAACTCTCTAGCTTTCTCCATAATCCAGTGCATGTTTGCAATTTGGTCTCTGGTTCCTCTGCCCCTTTGAAATCCAGCTTGCACTTCTGGGAGTTCTCGGTCCACATATTGCTTAAGCCTGCCTTGTAGAATTTTAAGCATAACCTTGCTAATGTGTGAAATGAGTGCAATTGTGCGGTAGTTGGAGCATTCTTTGTTACTGACTTTTAAAGCCAAAACAATTTAGGACCACCTTCCCTTGTACAGATCCAGACAAACTGTACACCCTTTAGAGAAGGCTCTGATGGCCAGACCATTATAGTGTGTCATAATGTGATAGAACAAAAGCAGGTTCTTTCAGAGTCTAGAACACTATTTGGGAAGCTTCCACTGTGCTGGCTTTAAATGCCTACGAAAAACATGCTCATTTCTTCAGCCTTTCTGTGTCTCTATTTTCTGATCACACGGCTGGAACATTTCTGTAGTAATTTTTCACAAAATATTTTACTGGATTACTAATGCATTTTGATATTATGTATTTATTTATTTATTGCTCGTGATACCATACTTTATGCAAACAGTTTAGAGATTTTGTTGTATTAAGTAGCATACAAGTCAAACAAACAAGGGATTTCCAGTAACGTCAAGATTTGTTTATAGTTTAGTTACAAGCAAGCCTTTAATATAGCCTTGCAAATATGAATATTACAAATTTCCTAGAAATATTTAAAAACATTCTAATCAATTTATGTATATAGAGAGCAGTTGCGTGTTTTAACCTGATAAATTAAATAAAGGTATATAGTAGAGTTTGTAAGAAGCCAGCTAGTCATAAATATACACAAAATTTCTCCTCTCCTTGACTGCTAGGGGAAGTGACAGATAAAGGAACTCTGCCAGCATCTTAAGATGTAGAAATGCTACTGGCTCCTTCTCCCTCCACTCCAAGGAGCAGGCATTTTATTTATATACAATGCCCTGCCCTATTCTGAAGTCTCAGGGCAGTTACACTTTAAAAAAATCACCACAGTAGCCTTCTCCCCTTTGCAGCGGTTTCCTTTGCAAAGGCAATCATTAATGTCCCACACACAAAACCTTCCAAGAGACATAAATATTAAAGAAGCAATCTTGAAAGAGGCAGGCACCCTCCAATTATTCAGGCCACATTTTTATGACATGAACTGACCCCATACTTTTTTTAAAAAAAAGAATGTATTTTTGCACAATTTAGCCATTTACTTTCAGCACAACTCTGCAAGAAAGAAAACCATGAAACAGAAACATCAGCACTGTGTTTAGGAAAGAGTTCAAAGCCAAGTCCTTTAAAAGATACTCATACAAATACGCTTCCTTATTCCTAATGAGATTTGACTTGTTCTCAATTTTACATTCGACACCTGCAAGTATAATAGCTTCAGGTATAAAATGTTGTCTTTATTTCTAAAGCGGGCAATGCCAATGTGTGGAAATGTTGCTATTTAGGTTTGTGCTGTTCTGAAAATGGATTATAAGCACTTGCATTCCCACAACAGAGGATTTCCAAGGCAGCAATCCTGGTCAGTTGAAAAGAGCTGGACTAAGCATCCAAGCTTTGAAATAGGAGTGATGGAGAGCACAGCAATGGTGAGGTTTGTAAATCTACCACAAATTGCATCATATGCCATATGTGAAGAACTTCTACATTAGAACAAACAACTTCAGTTTCTAGAGACAGACAAGGCAGATTGCAATCGCAAATCCTTTAATCATTTAGCCATTTATATTCCCTTCCTTGGACGGTTCCATGTACCAAAATGCCTGCTCAAGAGGCTTCTTATCTGAGCATTCAAAGGGCAGGGATAGAAAAGGTCTGTTTATTTGCTTTTTAAAACCTCTCTCTCAATCACAAAATAATGTATAGCTGTTTTAAAAGCCCGTTCCTTACAAAGTCAACTATTAAAAGATTTCAAGTTTGTCACTTTAAGAAACTGCAAGTTAGCCGTTTCCCAAAAGGCAATCATTTCAATTAGCTAAGTTGTTTCAGTAGCCAATATGGCAAGCACCAAATATTGTTGAACCTGTGGCCCTCCATGTCACTGGAATACAGCTTCCATCATCCCTAATCACTGCTCATGTTGGCTAATAGGACTAATGGGAGATAGAATCAAACAATATCTGGAAGGTCCCCCATCAGTACCGTGATTTAAAGGGTAGCCAAAGTACCACCACTCACATTTTTTAATATTTAAAGCTCAAAGTATACATGGGTTGGAATGCAAAACCATTTCCAGCAATTATAACAAAAATATCTGGGATCATTTTAGACATCAGATAAATAGGTTGCATGCTACATAAAGGAAACCAGTAAAGCTATGTATGGGTACAATCCCCAGTGAAGAGGTAAGGCTTCACATCCCAAGCGGGGAATGTCAAAGACACCAGAAAAATCTGCACAGGAATATCCAATTACTTTAACTTCCTCAGTCTCCTTGCTTACATCAATTCATTTGGTTATTGCTTTTTCAACATCTAAGAGTATTAGGGAAAATCCTACATGGAAACAATATAAGGCTAAACTCTAGGAGCAGAGAAAGAAGTTCAGCTGAAAAGAGTCAAGACAGACTTTCTGCTAGGTAATTATCGAGCTGTTTTCAAACTAAATCAGTTCTTGTCTCATCACAAAGGAGTGAAGGCTGCTAACATACTAACATACATTAAGAGCTATGTGCATAAATATATATTCTCCTTAGAGATAGTTGCCTGGAAAAGTTTAACTGCAACTCTGATTTCATATTTAACAAGCATTGTACTAAGTCATACTAGGCAGCCTGAAAATTTTATTTTGCTGTATTATTAGGTTATCAAGCAATTTTATTAAACAACTCATTTTTAAGGATAGAGGGAAAACTTTCCACCCCACATCACTGGGGTTTCTGTCAGATGTTGGATGGTGAGTCCCATCCCTCTTTGTACCTGTACAGCACTCAGGGTGGGCAGTGATTCAGCTGGCTACACCTTTTTTTAGGAAGCAAGGTTATCTTTTGGCAGAAGCTGCATTCTATGCAGAAAGTGCACCCGCCATACCTTTGAATGTAATTACGTACTGTGACTGTATTTCCTCACCATTCTCTTCCCATCCCACTATTACACTTTTGAAAGAAATACACTTTTCATCACCTCTCAAATTACACCCTGCCTGGCCGGGCCTCCAGTTCACTTTTAAACATATGGACATCATCTCTTTCCAGGAGGAAAAATTAGTTGCCTGGAATAGGCAGATATGCAATGCGGCTACAGCTTCAAAGAGTGCTTGCCACAAGAGTGGCACAGCGGCCTGCTGTCAACATCAAATTAAATGGCCTTGTGAGCGCTGGTTACAGGGACACATCCTTCCGAGAGAATGCAATACAATTGTAAATGTATTGCCAGGGGCTGCAATGGTTGTGGCACAGCATAAGGTGGAATGGCAAACAAAATCAAAGTTAATTTGGTCCAGACAGTCCAGGCAGCAAACGAAAGGCTGTACTAAGAATTCTACTCACTATTCTATTATGCGGAGGTGATGTACTGCAGTGACTAAGAGACAGCACTATGAACCAAGAAGTCCAAAGATTGAAACTTACCATGTCATGCACATGAGGGTTAAGTGCCTCACTTTGACAGTAATGGTTCAGATTCAACTTTTCACTGTTCTGGGGGAGGGGGGGGGTGCACCTGAACTCTACTTGAAGCCTTGCCTGAGCAAAATAAGAACACAAGTACATGCCCCCCCCCCCCAGGTTGCCATGATTCTACAGGGAGTGTTCAAGAAATCTGATGGAAAAAAGGCTAACAGGATCTCAAGCAGCGCAGCATGGGAGGGAGGCAGAAAGCAGATAACAATCTAACTTCAACATTTTTATCCTGTTAAATCTTCTCCTTTGGAAGTCCGCCATGGTCTTCAGCTTAAGCTTCCACAAAAGCAATTTCACAGCCAAAGTTAAAAACTTTGGCTTTCGGCAAAGTTTTGTTTCCATACAGTTCTATCCAGCCCCTTCAAGGAAACACTGGTGGGAACAGCCTCTAGATCACCATGGATATAGGGAGTTTGGAAAACTTAGTTCTGCTTATAAAAGCTGCTTCCTGAAAGATTTGGCAGACATTACACATAGCTAATCTAGAGGAGCTCATTTGTTGTTTCAGCTCTCTTTCTTTCTTGGGGTCTCCCTCTTTCAATTTCCCCACCAACCCACCTTTCATCTGTAGAGCATTCTGCACAGTTGCTTGGACATTCAGAAGAGGGCACAGCCTCTTATTCTACCACAGCTTGTGAGCAGAGTTATGTATTTTGCAAGTTCATGACGTAAAAATAAACTATACATACCTACGACCATTTTAGGCTGAAGTAGGTTTGAGGTCCTGGTTAGGAAACAGATGTTAAACTACAACAGTTGTTTAATTAAACCAGGATGTAAGTACCAAGAATGGGAAGAAACACAGGGAGAGGCAAGGAGGGAGTACATGGTCTCATGTACTGAACTAAGGTTCAGAAAGCCAGAAATTGAGCATCTGAATCAGGACAGAGGCTATTAAAAATAAATCAATCTACAGCTTGATATAATTTGTCCTTCCTGCGTGGGCACCTTGCAAAGCCCTTTAGGAGCCACTTCACACTGCTCCTTTAAACCTCTGAAATCAGGGCACCTTAGAAAGTCTGCTCACCTTGGTTGCATGTGCCTTCCAGGGCGAGAGGAGAAATAAGCCTTTTTCAAACCCCTGAATGGAGCTTTGCAGAACACCACATAAGGTGACAAATGCATGAGACAACCTACCTGTCAATCATGTGATGTCATGAAAGTATCATGAGACTGATGAGAGGTCAAACCTGATAAAGGTTCCCACCCCCGCCTTACATGATCAATATCTATCACATCATCATAATTTATTGGTCTGTGAAGTTTCCTGGTACTGTTAGGATGGATGTTAGCTTATTGTGTGACCTCCAGATCTGCTGGAAATGTCAAATGATACTAAATCATCTCACCATCATTTCAAAAGGCTTGTCTGCTATTTATTTGAACTTTGCTTAGCCCTAAAGCAGAGTGTAAATGGAGTGAGAATAATGATGCAAAAACTTCAGGGTATTTTACCTTGATTCATATTTCCATGGATTTTTCAAGTAGTTTGCATTCTGGACATCTAAGAGCTCCGAGCAAGAAATGACACTAGATTGGTCAAAGGCTTGAAATACTACCTTCTGCATTTCCAAACAATGCAAGAGCCATCTGGGTATTAAAAGCAAACAAACAAACAAACACCTGTGGCATAAGGAAACATAACCCACAACTAAACCAACACATCAGGACTCTGCTGGTCTGAGCTGTTATGCACATGAATAGTTTTCATGATTCATAGAGAGAACTTTTCAATATTCCCAAAGAACTAAATATTGTTGAATGCCAACTGCGCAAGATACAATCTTTCATACCAAGTATTTCCAACTTTCCTCCAATCAAAGGAGGCTGCCTTGGATCTACAGACTACAGAGCCACCTCCGGAAGTAACTAGAGGAAAACTCTATACAGTGGTACCTGGGTTTACAGACTTAATCCGTTCCGGAAGTCCGTTCTCAAACTGAAACCATTCTTAAACCGAGGCGCGCTTTCCCTAATGAGTTCTCCTGCCGCCGGTGCCCTTCCACCGTTCAGATTCCGTTCTTAGACCGAGGTAAAGTTTGCAAACCGGGACACTACTTTCGGTTTTGCGGAGTTCATAAACCAAATCGTTTGTAAACAGGACTGTTCTTAAACTGAGGTACCACTGAACTCTTGCAACTTCAAGAAGATTTTGTAGCGCACATCTGAACAAGGTCAAACCCACTCTCTGATAAACTTCATTCTTATAGAAATGGTGAAACACCATACAAGAGAAGCTCCTGTTTATATCAATGTTTAAGGCCCAGACCCCTGCTATTCGCTGCTGGCTAAATAATAGTAGTGTCCTCATTCTCATAATGGTTGCTCAGTCTTTTAAAAAATGCACATCTATAACATGAGCAGTGAGGAAAGGAACAGGGAATGATTTCCATTACAGAAACAGTTTTATGGTAGCATTTAGAGAACTTTTTCAAATCTGAATACCAAAGTCTTTCCTAATGGTTTCAGAGGTAATCCCACACAAAAAAACTAAATCTTCACTTAAAAAAAAAAGAGGGAAAGAACTGATTGGGTGTTGCTATAAGAAGCAAAACTAGAACCAATGGCATTTGTTCCCCACAGAAAAATATTTTGCGTGCTGAATCAAAAATGCTTCCTTGGTTCCTATCAAAGGCCTCAAGTCTGAATGTGTTATAGTTTTGTGAAGAATGCTAGAGGCAGCTGGATGGGGAGGATCACTGGAAACATATTTTTTTTTTCAGGCGACAGAAACCACAATGTATAATGTTACCAATCAGGGCTTCCCAGAAAGCAGCATATTTGAAACAGAAAGCAGGAGCCAAATACCCACACTGGTAATGAAATTCAAGCGCTAGTATGCTATTGTGAGTGGGATGCAGAAAAAGCAAATTATAAGGGTGTGGGCATGTGTGTGTGTGACCATTTTAAAAAAGGCGGAACACAGATAGGACAAATTTCTCCGTAATATTAACCATTGGGCTACATGCTTAATATGCTACCCCTCTGGCCCAGATGTCTCCCACCCCGTTCCCAAGCTTCTTCTTTGGGGAGAGTTGGAAGGGCACCCAACATAAACATTTCTGCTGTACATAAGCTATTCTGTTTCTCCCTCCTCTCTTGAATTTCCAATCCATTTGGTCTTGGAAACACAGGAGGGTTGCTCCAATGGCTTGCATAAGGAGAGATTTAGAATGCTGCAGGGACATGGCCATTGACAGTGGCTGGGATTTTGCTCCACCTCAGGGTTTGCTCCTGCCAGAGCAGCCAGGACAATCTCAGAGAGCTGTGCAGAGTCTGCAAGCCTGAGTTGGGTGTACTGATTTGGTAGGCGCAGATCGGGGAGCTTGATCTTCCCATGCCAAAGGTCCCCTGGCCCCTGGCTGACAAAGGCTGTGCTTGGACAGGAAAGATCTGCATCCCGGTGGCCCAAAGCATTTGTGAGCCCAGGAAGCTGGTAAAACATATCCAGCTGGGATTGAAATCCAAGCTAGAGAATGATTCAGGGTCTTGTACAGCTTCCATTCCCTTTGGAACAGACTTTTAAAAGCTCCTCTGAGTTCAGCTTCAGATAACTTTGCCATCATCCCTGCTTTCCAGTGTAAAAATATTTCATAAAAAGAAAGAAACGGGAAGGCATTTAGCAGGCAAAACACACCAGTCAGGGCAACCTTTCTGGAAGCGAGCCTTCCTCTGCTTTCCAAAAATAGGTTGCAATGCTTCAGAAACAGAATGAAGCCGAAATGTAATTCCTGTTTTTCCAAGTCTTGGATGCTGTCAGTTGGGCCTAGTACTATGCTCCCTGCCCCCCACCCCACCCCCAATCCCACTCTGCTGGCATGGAAAATTGCACAGCAAACTTTTTTTCTTTGCATCCAAGCCAGAGTCAGGCTTGTTTTGCTGATACCACAATTTATGGAACAGCTGGAACCAGAATGCACCTCCTGGAAGTAGCCATGGTGGTTGCTAAATTGCAATTACACCCACATATACAAAAGGCACTCAGGTGCAAAATCGAATCTTTTAAAGGGCTTTACCAGACATACGAGCCCAAAAGACTCCCTCCACCTTAAGCAGCAGGAAAATGGTTGAAATTTGTGGTGCTAGAATGAAATCAGGAAGTACCAGTTTGGGGATTCCCATTCACTTGCTCTCTCCTAAACCTAAACACCTCACTGTGACCATCTCTTTAAAAGCTTCTGTGTTTTCAGTGCCAGATGTAGCAAAATTTCCTTTGCTGACCTTCTGCTAAATCATCTCCAGTGTCAGCAAGGAAGAGGACAAGTAAGGGGATATGGGAATTGCGAGAAAGGAGTTAGGAAACTACAATTGGGAATGAAGAAAACTAACTTTTGTATGTATTTAAGGAATTTTTTACACTGCTTTTCAGAGCAAAGTCTTCCAAAGGCAACTTACAAAAGTGACTGTAAGCATAATGAAATTTAAATACATAAGTAAGAATACTCCAATGTCAAACTCAGAGCAGCAATTTTAAAAGCACAGCATGCAACATCTCAGTAACAGGTGAACTAAAACATCAATTTAAAAAACCAGAGCTATGCATACCATTTCCAGGGGAAAGCTCCAAATATGTGGGGCCACTACTCAGAAGACCCTCACCATGACAATGAACCTGAGAGCAGGTCCTCTGGCACTGATCTAATGTGCCAAACATTTAGGATTCCAAAAGGTCAGTGCTTTAAGCTGAGTCTAGAAATGCATCAGCATAAGCAGATGCATTCTGTACCAGTTGAATTTTCTGAAGAATCTTTGAAGACAGCCCTGTGTGAAGCAGTCTAGTATGGCTAACTGAAGCCTGTGCAACTCAGGCTAGATCTGCTTTTTCCAAGATCTAGTTGGCCAGATACAAAACTCCACCTAGCAAAAGGCTAGTCACCAGTAGCACCTGTGCTTTCATATATAGTCTGGGCCAAGAACTTTCAAGAGCGTGAAGCCCTGTCTAAATTATTGCATACTTCCATCCAGAACAGCATGCTTCCTAACACACAGAACTTCTTCCGACTCTGGATTTAGCTTCTGCCTTCTGACACGTATCTGTTCAGGATTTCCACAGCTTCCCTTGGGATGAGCAGATGGAAAGAGTAGCATGCCATTTGCAAACCAACAGCATTGCAGCCCAATTCCCTGGATGATGATGATAATGATGATGATGATTTGAATTTATATACAACCCTATACCTGGAGCTTTCAGGGCAGTTCACAGAACAAAACCAAAACCATCATCTCCCAACATCTGAGCACAGAGAATATATATATATATATATATATATATATATATATATATATATATATATGCTTTCGTAGATTTTCACGGGTACAGGAATGCAGGTTTTGGTGTCTTCGGGTGTCTTCCCGTGTAAGAGTCGGGGTGTCTGTGCGACGTTTCGACGAGGTCTCACTCGTCATCTTCAGGCTGGTGCTTTCGGCTTCTTGTTACTGGAACAGAGCAGAATCTGGTGTTTGAGTTCCTATAAATACTGTTGAGGGGTGTGGTGTATAGCCTCCAACGTTCTGGGCAGAGAGGAAGTTCCTAGATTAGTGTGCCTCTTCTTCTTCTGTTCCTTAATTACTTGAGGGATATCTTGAGTGATTTCATGAGTGATATTCTGAATACCACTGGGTGGGTCATTAAGTGTAGATTAGTTGCTAAAGCTTTTGTGTCTTGACCTCTTGAGCTTGTGAAGAGTTTTTCTGAGAAGATGGCTGTGCTGCATTTAGTTGTGCTCTGGCTTGGCTTCGTGTATAGGGGCGAGCTGTGGTTTTGTGCCTTGTGCCAAAAACCAAAAACCCCCCAAAAACCAAGACACAGAAGAAAACAATGGCATGGCCCTCCTTCCTTATATCAAGGGCACTACAGACAAAATCAGCAAAATCCTCCATAAACACAATATCAAAACAGCCTTCTGCACCAACCAAAAAATAGCCAATATCCTCAGAAACCCAAAAGACAAAATCCAGCTGGAAAACCAAGGGGTCTATGAAATACCCTGCAAAGTCTGCCCAGCCACGTACATTGGACAAACAAACAGACGAATAAATGCACGTATCGCAGAACACAAGAATGCCGTCAAAAAAGAAGAAAAAACTTCCTCTCTTTTCCAACACATGAAAGAAACAGGACACGAAATTAATTTTGCAGATTCCAAATTGCTCTTTAACATGGAACATCACCACAAGAGAATAATCATGGAAGCCATCGAGATAGAGAAACACCCTCACAACATGAACAAGCGTGACGACACGTCCCGCCTGCCAGACATCTGGAAATTAGCCCTCCCCACAAAAACCGACACCAGAACCAGAGGCACACAGAACGCCGTCACCAATCAACCACACCAGACCCAAACCCAGACCCTCTCCACAGACATATTACAGACTCCATCCAGTAGCCAAACTATAGTGGCACCTCCGGATGCTGCACCCCCCTGCAATCCCTACACAGATCTGGCTGGCACAAGGCACAAAACCACAGCTCGCCCCTATACACGAAGCCAAGCCAGAGCACAACTAAATGCAGCACAGCCATCTTCTCAGAAAAACTCTTCACAAGCTCAAGAGGTCAAGACACAAAAGCTTTAGCAACTAATCTACACTTAATGACCCACCCAGTGGTATTCAGAATATCACTCATGAAATCACTCAAGATATCCCTCAAGTAATTAAGGAACAGAAGAAGAAGAGGCACACTAATCTAGGAACTTCCTCTCTGCCCAGAACGTTGGAGGCTATACACCACACCCCTCAACAGTATTTATAGGAACTCAAACACCAGATTCTGCTCTGTTCCAGTAACAAGAAGCCGAAAGCACCAGCCTGAAGATGACGAGTGAGACCTCGTCGAAACGTCGCACAGACACCCCGACTCTTACACGGGAAGACACCCGAAGACACCAAAACCTGCATATATATATATATATATATATATGCAGGTTTTGGTGTCTTCGGGTGTCTTCCCGTGTAAGAGTAGGGGTGTCTGGG
Organism: Podarcis vaucheri; assembly: GCF_965113315.1. Classification (NCBI taxonomy): domain Eukaryota; kingdom Metazoa; phylum Chordata; class Lepidosauria; order Squamata; family Lacertidae; genus Podarcis; species Podarcis vaucheri. Next base: position 56,005,595 of record NC_138760.1, on the reverse strand, counting down.
CGACGTTTCGACGAGGTCTCACTCGTCATCTTCAGGCTGGTGCTTTCGGCTTCTTGTTACTGGAACAGAGTGAGCCCAGTAACAAGAAGCCGAAAGCACCAGCCTGAAGATGACGAGTGAGACCTCGTCGAAACGTCGCCCAGACACCCCTACTCTTACACGGGAAGACACCCGAAGACACCAAAACCTGCATTCCTGTACCCGTAAAAATCTACGAAAGCATATATATATATATATATATATGAGAGATGAATCCTTTCAGCCCCTCGGTGTAGTAGTCTGAAGTTGTACAGCCCAGCCATAGGCTTATTTTATTTTATATAATGCTCCCAATACATAATTTCAAGGCAACTTCACAATTTCAGCAATGCAACATTTAAAGCAATGAAACATGCAACATTTAAAATCTTTTACTATCCGTGAGAACTAGGTTTAAGATGTGCATCAGAAAAAAGGCTGTGAGGCAAAGAGGGGTTTACACCAAAACAGCCTCCCTTTGCTGAGCTTATCAGCAGTCACTTAAAGACACACACAACTCCCTCTGTGAATTAACGGGAAGGCTCCATTTTACATGACAGATGCAGAACAGCATCCATCCACCAGCCTGCTAAAATGTGCATTTTTTTCTGGGTAAAATAAAAAGTGTGTTATTCTTCTGCATGTTTCAAGAGTGGGAAAAATGAGGAGGCAGCTTTGCTACTGGGTGCAGCCATGCCTGGCTTTGGGGTGACTTTTTATCCTGGAGGTTAAACACATGGCTGTGTGATTTGTGTGCTAGCTGCTTCAGATTTATGCTCCTGCTGTCCATGGACAAGCCTTGGATGACACTCTAGTGGTTACACACAGATGTTAAAAGCTTATGGGGGATAAGATGGTACCTCTGCAGCATCCTAAAGGCCGTGAGATGGAAGTACCACAACACCACCTTCTGAACTGGTCCCTCAAGAAAGAATCAAAGCTGAGTCTCCAAGTCTCAACCGAGAGAGATGGACCAAAATGATATAATGGTCATGAAAGTTGCTGAGAACTCCAGGAAAACCAACCATCTACTATTCCCTGATTTAAGTCACCCACCAGTATGACCAACGTTGTTTCAACCCAAGACCACACCAGAGACAAGACTGAAGCAGATGCAAACAATCAGTATCATCCAAGACTTTTAAAGATCTGTAAGGCACAAGCGCTGCACTAGAAAAGAGCTGTTAATCTCCAAAGGGAAAAAGACAGAACTAGTTTCTTTCCCGCCCCCCGCAACATACATATTTAAAAAAGCTAGTCAAAGTGATTCCACTGAATGAAATACAGTGGGAAGCCTTTAGCTAAAGGAGTAGCATGGAGGAGCTATTGCTGTTTTTAAAAATAAAAATGGTATGGACATGAGGAGTGTGTATCTCTCAAAAGTTGAGCCAGTAGCAGGCACTAGGCAAATATGTCCTTCCCACACTCACAATGACATTTCAGGCTGAACATAGAACAGTTGGCTAAATTGGCAGGAGCAGGAGGGGTAAGCAACAGCAAAGTGCAATTTGGATTGAGGGGAAAGAAACAGATCCACAACAGAAGTGACATATTGATAAAATATCTGAATCCTCAGCAAAAAGTCCTAATGATACAAAAACCACTGTGTATGACCTACACACAAAATGAAACAAATAAACTGCAGGCGAGGTCCAAAAGGAAAGGCTATCCTCCCAACAGTAAACACCTCGGGTGATTTTAAAACTGCAGCAATCAGCTATTCTAACATATCCTCAGTTTCTTTGCCAGCAATTGGCTATAGCATTTGGCATGTCAGCTCTAGGGCTCCCCTCCGTACTTCTCTAGGCATTTTCAGAGACCACATCAGTGTTCAGATTCCAAAAAGCAGTAGACAAGGTATTAAAGAAAAGCCCGTGTGTGTGCCACTATTCCTTTAAGATGATTATGGTGGTGATAATGATGATGATCATCATCAACCTCATCCACCCATCTGAGTGGATTGCCCCAGCCACTCTGGGCAGCTTCCAACAAAATATTAAAAACACAATAAAGCACCAACCATTAAAAACTTCCCTGAACAACTGTGGGTACTGAACACACAAGTATATGTTTGAAGTATATTGTTAGTGTCTTGAGGTGTCCTGTTATACAAAGAGGAGAAGGGGCAGCAAAGAAGAGGCAACATCCCAATGGATAGATCTGTATTGTTCACCTTACAAACCTGGCAGAAAGGGTATGATTCTTTGCTTAGGGTCCTTCTGTCCTCCTTCCATTGGGAATTTGTCCAACATTTGCATCTTTAAAAAAAAGGGGGAGAGAGAAAATTAAAAGAACAGCAAAAGGAACACCTAACAAATGCAACCCCTCCCACACACTTTTTTTAAAAAAGAGATGAGAGAGAGAGAGAGAAATGAGGGAAAGTACACACAATATAATATAATTTAACATTAACTTATCATTATTTGACAATGACAGGCAGGGAAGAAAGCCAAGCATGAGATTGGGGAGGTAGGAGATTCCACGAATAATGTTCTGTTTTGGGAAAAGTTTTGGAGTTGATAACAAGCTCCCCCATGGTGTCGGTAATGTGGGTTACTTTTCTTTGATTTCACAAAGGGTTCAACAAACATGCTCCCTTGAGTAGCCATAATGACTAGTTAGCTGGCCTCTAGAGAGTAAGACTAGACCAAGGCTTCCTCATCACAGTAACACTAGAGAGTGGGAGGGATAGTTCTCCTGCCCCTGCTTTAAAGATGACCAGAAGCCTGTTATTTGTTTAAGCTCTGCACTTGATGGGTGCCAGAAGAGCATCAAAACAAACCTTCACCTGTCCTCTTCAGCTCCAAGGTGAAGAAAAAAGGCAGATAACTATTTGTCATGCCTGCTGGGTGGCAGCTGTGGGGTTCAGGCTGCTCAAGAGGGGGCAGAGACACAGCAAGGTGGGCATGCCTCTACTTCTGACTGTTTCAGCAACGCTTCAGCTTGTCTCTTGACTTCAAAAGGCAAGTGTTTAATGGGTATGACACAAGGTTTGAGACCCCACCCACTGTGTTAAGGGCATGTCCTGGAGACAACACATTTCTGGCTGGCCACCAAGACTATGCAAAAATTCTCAACCCCTGATCTCACACAACAATGAATTCAAATTTGCAAGATTCTTATCTGCACCTTCTGATGCTCATGTCAATGGAATCAAATCCTTCAAAACTTTTCAGAGGAGTTATACATCCCAGGAGATTCAAGTTTTCAACATGAGGGTGGGGTGGGGGTGGGCATGGCTCAATGGCAAAGTGCATGTTCTGTGTGCAAAAGGTGCCAGGCTCAGTCCCCAGTATTTCTGCATAGGACTGGGAGAGGCAAAAATGCTGGAGAGTCTGTGTCAGCCAGTGGACAACACTTAGCTAGACGGACTGGTGATCAGATTCAATTATTAAGCAAGTTTATTTCCAAACTGTGATGAGATGGCACCACAGTGAATCATCAAGCAAACTTGTAGTACAGTCAATACATCATGTTCTGAGAGGAGTAGAAGCAGAACACTAAACAAACGTAGTAAGAATACGGCTTGTCAGGAGTTCACTTTGAACCTTTGGTTCACATCCAAAGAACTCCGACCAAGACAAGACTCCTCTCATCTCAGACCCTGCCCTCCAATATTACTTCACATACTTGGCAGGGTCTATGTTTGACAGATGCCAAATTTTCAGGGTCTCTGTCCACACGCATCATTACTGAAATGTCAACTGCCTATGTATTCATACTGCTCCACAGGATAGGTTTGTAAGCATTTCACAAAAACAACAAAACTTCAATAAAATCATGATGCATCACATGAAAGGCAAGAATTGGGGGGGGGGGGACGACACACCTCAAATTAAGAAAGTTTCCAGTTTCAGCCAAATCAATGAAACAACGATCACTACCTGCTTTCTAGAGCTCATTAGGGAAGATACTAGGTCAACCTCCCAGGGCAGGGAGTCCACAAGAAGGGCATCATCATTCTTCTTTAAGTCCCCGCAATTTTCAACATAGCACCACTTCGTCTACAACGCATATTCACATATGTGCGTCAAAAATACGGTGAACAATAGAACACAGGTATGTTTTGTATGTAATATATGTAATGTAATATTAAGTATATATTGTTTTGTAATGGATTTATATTTATAATAAAATGATAAAAAACACAGGTAGCCAAGAAGCTGGATTCCAATGGCCATCAGTCCCAGCCACTATGGGCAATGGTCAGTTGTTCCAGTTGTGGCCCAGCAATATCCTGGGGGTGGCACCATTTTTACTATCCTTGCACAAGAGCAATCGGTCAAGTTGTTTGGGACTATCATACAAATCTGATCAAGCTCCTTTCCTTCCTCCAGTGCTGGGGCGGTAAACAAATCCTTCAACGGGTTAATCCAAAAACTTTAATTCATTGCAGAACTGTAGCTTTCTTTCATCCACAGTACACTGAAGCAAGCAGTGATTACCTCATTAATATCATTCCCTTCCTGGAAATCACCCAGACTGGTGACTTAACAGATGCTTGCCTCTGTCAATGATAAAATATGAATCACTGGCTGGACACTGAGGGAACTGCTGTCACCAGAAAATGGCAGTGCTACAAGTCCACCATTGCCAGGTCAGGGGGAAGAACCCCTACTTGCAAAAAAACAACAAAAAACAACAAAAACCCCACATCTTCATCTAAGGTGTAACACATTCAACAATTCTACAATTAATACCTTTTGGCAATGGTATCAGGCCAACACAGATCAAAACAAACCAGACTAAAAATGTGTAACAATTGGAAAGCATGAAATGGAGATGCAAACAGAATGGAGACAAGCAATGTCAATGGGTACAATTAATACAGAGCAGAGAAAGGATATGAACTGCCCCAACTCCACATATTTGCTGACCCTCCCATTCACTGTTACAACAGTATGCACACTTTACAAAAAGCAAATTCCACCAAATCAATTCCCCTTAAAGTCATTCCTACATCCATTATTCCTCTGCTTCGCCTTCCTAAAGAAAGAAACCCTCTTTTCCAACTCTTTACACTTGGTAAACAACCCAGGCAGGTCAGCTCCTTCTGCCTCTGCCCCTTCAGTCCCTGTTCTCATTAAAGTTGCCTCGGGATGAATCAAGAAGACTGAAGTTGGGTTTCCAGCAGAGGGAGAAGCTTTCCCTGTTTTTAAACCACCATGCTAGTCAAAAGCCTAGTGCTTGCCGATCAGAAGGTCAGCGGTTCAAATCCCCGTGAAGGGGTGAGCTCCTGTTGTTCGGTCCCAGGTCCTGCCCACCTAGCAGTTTGAAAGCACGTCAAGTGTAAGTAGATAAATAGGTACCACTTTGGCAGGAAGGTAAATGGCGTTTCCATGCAGTGCCCTGGTTTGCCAGAAGCGGCTTAGTCATGCTGGCCACATGACCCAGAAGCTGTCTGTGGACAAACGCCGGCTCCCTCGGCCAATAGAGCAAGATGAGCGCCGCAACCCCAGAGTCGTCCGCGACTGGACCTAATGGTCAGGGGTTTACCTTTACTAGTCAAAAGCCAGCTATCCAACAGCACCTCTGAAAATGAACCAGATTCTCTCACTCATTTGTCCTCCGTGATCCAGGGGCAGCAGCAAAGTGTAAAGCTCATCTGATGCTTCAGAAGGAACATGCAGGGAATAAACCAGCATCTCATAGCCTTAAATTACAGCTGCCATCTTGAGGGCAAATGTCCAAAAAACAGAATCCATACTTATTTTTAGTATGCTTTTCCTCCTGCCCTCAAGATGGCAGTGCAACGTGCCATGTAAACTGATGCATCCAACAGGTTACACTGGCCATGCCTGGATTATTCTGAAGCACTGCAAAACAGCATGCATGAAATGCTGAATGAGACATTCAGTTTTATGTAGAAGACACCGCAGGGCTCCAAACAAAGACACAGATAGCATAACAAAAGTGGAAGGGCTCAAGTGCATTCTCCACAGGAATATATTTGAAACAGACATGCAAAGTATTTGTTTGCTTGCTTTTCTGATTAAAGAAGCCACCACCTAAACATTAAACATGCCATTTTCTAAAGACAATATACTCTCCCTGCTAGCTGTAGTTACTGCACGGGTTTTGGTGCTTGTAGCAAGCCCCTGTTGCTCAATTTTCCTGTAGAATTAAAGGATTATGCAACATTATCATCTGCTCACATTAAAATCGTGCTGGGCCATTTTATGGAGAAAGGATGTAAATGACTAACACACTTCCTGTATGGGAAGGCCATTAACATTTACAGCAGACACTGGGTAAATGATGAACTATCACTCATCACCACACTGCTCCTTTGTGTAGGGCAGAAAGGAGATATTAACATATCTCAAACTGAAGGGGCGACAATGATTTTGGGACGGGAAGTTCATGATTACAAAACCACTACCAAGCTTTTCACCATATATGACGATTTTCCTTCTTTCTGAACTGTGTTCCTTGCAACAGAAGATGGATAACAGACATTGGCTGCTGTGAATGACAGACCATCAACATGTAGCAGCACAGAGCTGGCTTTCTAAATTGGTGGTCCTGACATTAGGTCCTTACAAGGGAACAGGCTGAGGAATGGACTTTGGCCATTTTGATTCATCAGCACTCAGGAATTCCAATGCAGAAACAATCACATACTTGGTGATGGGTTGCACTGACTCTTTGCCTGTGTAGACCATGACCACATGCCCATCACATGAAACAGGTAACCGTTAACAACAAGCAACAGGCATAAAAATATAGTGATAAGACAACCCAGGTTCATATATGCTGAAGAATAAGATCAGGGATCTTAAAAACTGGAGAACATTTCAATCCCTTTGCAACAGAACAAAATGCCCCTACATTTCCACAAGAAGCTTAGAAATAATTTTGACTCAAGAGGCGTTTTCCAATTTCTAGTCTACTAACATCTGGCCTAGTAACCGAGGGAAAAGCAAAATCCGTTCTTGCCAGCCGTTCATTTAGTTGTTTCTTTTCCCTTAACATAATTTCAAATCCTCCATTCCAGTTTCAGAGCTGCAAAACTGTGTCATCAAGGACAACCAAACAATCTGTGACCAAAAGCCTGGAAACCTCCAGACATCCAGCCTTGTTTCTTTATAACACAAAACACCTGTGGCGGCTATAGACAGCTGAGATACTGTTTTGCTTGGAGTGGATTATTAGCTTTTCTTCAGCCACAAGCTTATGTTTTAAACTGCTGAATGGGAAGAATGCTGCTCTCGCCACCCCCACCCACCTACCCGGTCCTGTGTGATGTGGCAGCCCACTGCCGGGATGCAGGCAGAGTTGACTCCATGTGGTCTGTCTGATTTACTCGCTTGCTCGCTCGTTCTTCAAATAGCAGGGCGGGGGGGGGGTCAGGAACCTCTGCTGATTATTCTTATGTCCTTGGATTACTTAATGCACATAAGATTATTCACTAAATAAAAGCCCACAAGCTTGTTATAATGATACCATAAGGTGTAAGGTGATGTACTTGCTATCAAAGTGGCAACTCTTTAGTTGGCAACGATCACTCCCAAGGTTTTGCAACACTTTGTTCCCTGACTGTGCATTCAACATGGCAAAATTTGCCTGAGTTTGAGCACTGAGAGCATGTGTGGAGGTAGGAAATTGAAGAAATAATTTTAAAACTAGGGCTTCAGGTGTCAGTTAGCGACAAGTTGCGATAAGCAATGAGGAAGGGTGTGCTGGGATGAGACTGAATTTTATGAAAACCTATTTTCAATGTTTCTCTTCTATCAAAACTTTAAGACAAAGAAAGCTTAGAGCCAGCATTGCACAGCTTTAGAAATTTACAGTAGTTCCTTCAGCAGACCAAGTGCAACTGTGGAACCAAGTTCAAAGATAAAAGAAAGTCCTACCCACTGGTCATAACACAACAGGGAATGTGCCAGAGTCATAAATCAGAGTGATCACCATTTGAAAGGGTGCCGTGGTCAGGCTTTGTAAGTAGCAGTAAAATGACAGGAAACCCTTTGTACAACAATCTATACCATTCAGAGAATAAGAAAGCGGAAATGTGGTGTTAAGTATGAGTGTGGGATGCAAGTAGGTTCTCTTCAACCTTTTCCAAAATTTGTTGCTTAGATCCCTCAAAGAAGGAATGATAGGAATTAGAGATCAACATCAGCTGCAGGGCAAAGTGTTCCCTGTTCCTGACTTATAGATGCTGGTCACATGCAAACCTGTTTATTGAACTTTCATCCCTATTTGCTTGCAGGAAGGTTATTTGACATTGAATCAAGCAACTGCTAGCCCACACTTTTCAGTGCATTGCCTCATCCCTTTCCTAAAAAAATAATAAAAATCAACAAGACTTTTTGCATAAGTCCAATTTATTTCTGGAGGCAAGTGTTGCCCCCAGCAGTTCTTTACACTAGGCGAAGACACAGTATACAAAAGGGAAAGGCACCACAATACACCAAACCGTTAGAATTATGCTAAATTGATCACCAGCTCTTCCCATTTTGCTGGACAGACTGTGAAAATAGGGGTAGATGCCACCCCATGTTGTGGGTTTGATCACAAATGCAAACTTTCTGGTTGCTTGTTTTTTAGGAAATACAAGACAGTACCACAAGCCAGCCAGAAATGGTCCATCAGCTGGGAGTTACTGTACACATTTTCTGAAAATAAGATGTATCTGAGTATTACATGATTTATTGGCAACTTATTAGCATCAGCTCTTTTAACAACCACATAGTTTTGGAGGAAACTGAAAGAGGTCACAAAGGAACAACAATAGGAAGTTCTGGAGAATTACATTGGTGGAAAAATTAATGTACAAATCAGAATCACCAGTGAACAAAAGAAGATTGGCAGAGTCATATCAGACTGGTATGACTATTGCTGTATTATATACTTTAATCTGGAATTCTTGACTTAAGATTGGAATGATATACCATCGTACCTTGGCTCCTGAACACCCTGGAAGTCAAACGTTCCAGATCCCGAACGACTGAAAACCAGGAGTGTTCCGGTTTTCGAACGTTCTTTTGGAAGCCAAATGTCCGAAGGGGCTTCCGCGGCTTCTGATTGGCTGCAGAAGCCGCGCTTTGGAAGTTGAGTGTTTTGGAAGTATATAAGAATATACGGGGCGGACAATTTTCCAACTAACTACATGCTCCATGCTTTTGAAATTACATGTCTGTTATAGTCTATGTATTTGTCTATATTTATTTACTTATTGTAGCAAAAAGTACTCATAATTTTCCAAAACTGCTGAAGGGGGGGGGGGCAAAGTATTAAAAAAACAAAAACCGAACCAGAAATCAAATGCTAGCTGGAGTCTTAAAGAATAGCAAATCAATTCACTAGTTCAAATAAAATGTAGGGTTTTTTCCTCCCAAGTTCATTTTTATACATAAACAATACACATAAAAAGGATTGTTAAATGCATAAGGATATTGCTAATTGCTTCAACCACCTAAAAGGCACTTACCTGGGAGTAATCACTACTTAACCAGTAGGACTTTAAGTAAATATGCATAGGATTGCACTGTTAATGACCATACTGGAAGGAGCCTATAGGAGAACACGGAGCATCTCATACATCGATGAACAGTAGGTAAAGCAAGTCAAAAATAGAAGCTATAAAGGATGGCAACAGCATGAACACCGTAAGGAATTTCCTATGAAGTCACTGGAAACCTTATACATATAGCTATAAACTGCTCTAACTAGCTTAAGCATAAGAAAAATGTACAAAGACTGCAGCTGGAAACAGCAAAAAATAAATAGCATAAAAGCTGCCCCCAGAAATGCACTGGCAACACATTAAAGCCAACTTCAACTACTATACTGCACTGACCTCAGCTCTGACACCCACCCAATTAAATCTAATGAAAAGAGAAGTAAATCAGCCTGAAGCTGTTACAGTCCACAGTGGGGGTGGATGAGTAGTTGTGGTACGGCTCGGGTGAGGCTGCCTATTCCAATGTGCAGAAAGCAAATGGCCTTGCAATGTCTCCTCTTCAGCACTCTCCTGCTCAAAAAAGGCCTTTCGTCTTTTGGCACTGCTTGCCATTGCTCCCCTTGTCGTGCCTGCCATGGATTCACCAACAGCAAGAAGTTGGGGCTCATCTACAACTTTGCTCCGAGCTTTTTAGGCACAGGTCTGTGCTTTAAAGCGCCATGTCCAAGCACTTTTTCTTACTTACTTTCTTTTTGCCCTGGCACTTTCCCTGCAAAAATCCGCTCTTTAGCACTGAATTGGAACAAAAGGCAATTCTGGTTTTCTGCGAGTTCCCCAACCATGTCACTAGTTGAAACCACACAAAGACAATGAAGCCTATCTGGTGGCACAGTGAAGGAGCAGCCACCATTGCAGTCTCAGGAAACTAGTTTGAAAGTATATGTATATAAAATTTATATTGTAAACCCACGCTGCAAAGTTCTAACAGAAAGGGAAGAAAATAAGCTGGGAAGAGAGTTTCATCCTAATGAATGAAACCTCTAGTGTGCTGAGAAAAACAGTTCTGTTTCTGTCACCTTTACTATTCTAACAAGTTCTTGGGAATACATTTGAAACCCAGTTTATAGTTGCTTTGTGCTCTGAATGGGCTTATGATCCTTCTGCAGACTGCTACAGACCCCTCTCTCCCCTGGCTCTTACCATTCCCTGCCTCTGTTATGTGGGCTGAGAATGAGAATGTCAGGAGGGGGACTGCATAAAGTAGACCACAGGCACTACTCCCTGCAATGCTTAAGTCACTGGCTTGGGAAGCCTTGCCGGTTTAAAGAAAAAGGGTGGTAGGATAGGGTGGTGGGGAGGAGGCTGTTCCCTTTGCCAACTAAGAACGTGCAAAAAGAATGAAGAAAGGGCTTGTTTTCAGGGGGGTGGAGAGTAGACTGTTAACACGTCTCACCTACTCCCACCCCTACCATGAAGAGAATTGATGACTATTAATGAAGTTGCCTTGGGTTTTTTTTAAGCAGGTTTTTTTTATACTCTATTAGTAAAATAAACTCCCCAGTTAAGTTAACTGGGGAAAAGAGGAAAGAGAAGATTGAGGATGTAATCCTATAAACATCTACCTACGAGTAAGTCCCCCTGAGTTCAGTGGGACAGACAGATTATAAACCATGGGTAGGCAAACTAAGGCCCGGAGGCTGGATCCGGCCCAATCGCCTTCTCAATCCGGCCCACAGACGGTCCAGGAATCAGCATGTTTTTACATGAGTAGAATGTGCCCTTTTATTTAAAATGCATCTCCGGGTTAATTGCGGGGCAAAACATAGTCCGGCCCCCCACAAGGTCTGAGGAACAGTGGACTGGCCCCCTGCCGAAAAAGTTTGCCGACCCCTGTATAAACGTTCCAATCTGTCTGCCCAAAATTCCAATACTGGATTTTTTAGACATAATGTATAGTAAATAATTTCTAGAACATAGGATTGTATCCAATTAAGTTGTCTTGCTAGTAGTGCAAGGACTCCCTGCCTGTACAATGGGGCATCTTCTCCCTGCATGGTCCCAGATTTATTCTGGGGGCTCCCCAACCCTCCATAGCAGATGGGGGGGGGTCATAAGAAGAGGAAGTCCCATTGAGCCAACGGAAGTCCTTGCGCTAATGCTGTGACTTCATTGGTCACAGATCCCTGTATATAGTTTTCACCACTTAGAATTACAATTAAGTGGTGTACAAATCTGTAACATAAAAGGAAAAAGTTACTAAAACTTTTAGAAGTTTTAGAATATTAATTGTCATTTATTTATCAACAATAACAAATGTTGGCTTATAAGTATAATTTAAATTTTATCAGTTTTTAAATGAGTGGCTTTGTCACATCAACTGAAATGTAAACAGCAAGAGGAAATTCTGTAGCCCTGTTAAGTACTAGCTTCATACCTGAAAGGCTAAAGCTGAAACAGGAAAAAAGTTAGACATGCCTCTCTCCCCATCCCCCTCAGCAAATTGAGACTTTTTTCTTTATAGCCAAGAGCAGACATGCAGTTAGCTTCTGTTTTATGGAACTGGAGAGGAGACAGACAGGGTTTTTTTAAAAGACAATTTCTTTAGCAGAATCATCAAAAATGTCTGACTCCTTCAACTATACACCAGTACAGTATATAAAAGCCAGAGATAAAAGAGCAGCATTGTACAGACGGCAATTGCCAGAAGTATCCCAGACTTGCCTCAAAAGGATATTAGGAACAGTTCAACTGAGCCAGGATGCCATTATTAGCAGACTGAAGTCTTGTAAGAAGGCAGGAATACCTCAAGTTATTTCTCAGTGGGGACCCAAACTGCCAGATGCATAGAAAGAATCATTGCAACCATTTTTTTGTTGACCAACTAAACTCAAAACATGGATGGGCCAACAAAAAAATGGCAATAACAATTATTTATAACGAAATGAAAGCTCCCATACCTTTTAGGCAAACATTACATAGCTGATAATGAGCTTTGCCTTTCCCTGTAGCTGGACAATAAGAGACACAGCTGGGGACCAATTTAAGGTAAGTAATAATTATAGCTGAAAACACAAAATAGCATGCTACTTGTTTCTAATTGGTACCCACCCCAATATAGTACTCTACTTCCTGAACAAAAAAAGCCCCTGAACCCAGGGAGAGAGCACATGGACTGTGTTAGGGTCCAAGCAAATGAAATAAAAAGGCATGTACATCCAATTATAACCCTTGGTACTCACATCCTATTCTACCTGTTGCAGTTCATAACTCATGTTATCCAACTCTAAGAGCAGGCTCATGAAAAGCAGCTAAAATCACCAGAAAACACTTCCGTGCAGTTCCTTCTTGTGGAGCTATCTAACATGGTTAGAACAATTCCTATGTGGGCGCAGCGATCATAGAAGTGACCAGCAAGGTAAGAAGAGCCCTGCTGGATCAGGTCAAAGCCCAGCAGTGACCAGCCAGATGCCTCTGGAAAGCCCACAAGTAGGACATGAAAGCAGACCCAAGGTGGATCCTATTTTTACAGACGTGCCACAGACCACCTGAGTGAACATAGAAAGCCCTTAAAACAACATGTTAAACCAAAAGGAATGTGTGTGTAAATATATGTTTGTTGCTTTGTCCCAGTATCTCAAGTTGTTACAATTTTTTCTCCAGAAAGAAACATGAATTTCAATTAAAACAAGTGTGAGGACTGGTAGACAAACAAGATCCATGAGGACAGGTCAATGCTAAGAGCCTGGCTATAGAGCAGGGGTCGGCAAGGTTTACCTCGCCTGGGCCGGTTCACTCCAGCGGAGATCCCTCCATGGGCTGGAGCGCGTGCGCCCACAATTTCTACATTTGTGCAGACTCGATTTCCAGCGTCTGCACAGATGTGATTTCCGGTGCCGCAGAAGTGAGTCCCCGCTCCATGCTGCGCCGGTTTAGCGCAGTGTCCGGGGACTTGCCAAGTGAGCGGCTCGGTTCCAAGGTGGCTCGTGGGCCGGTTTAACGACCCCTGTGGGCTGCTTGTGGCCCATGGGCCTTAGGTTGCCAACCCCTGATACAGAGATCTGATTTCACCTGTGTACAACATGTCCCCTTCTATACCTGCAAAAAGTGAAGCTCTTCTAATCAACATCCAGTGTCTGGAACACCTTCCAGCTGCAAATGAGCATGCGAGTTGAAGTCTATAGAATGTGTAACAAATGCAAACACAAAATGGGGCAGTTACCAGGCATTTAAAACATCATACACAGGAAAAATAATCAATATGCCCTACATAATTAATCACAGCAGACTACCATGGGTAAATTACTCTCTCTGGAAGAAAAATTTTGTGACAGAACGACAATGAAACAAAGAAGATAAATAGTCTTCCAGTCTCACATGCTTCCTTTCCACAATCCTACTATAATCAATGAACCTTTTCTCACAAGGCTGACCCCTAAAGTCATGAATACCTAAACTAGAAAATTCTGCCCTTCTTCAACTGTGTCCCTGTTCAGTTGAGCAGAACTCAAACGAATGAGATTTCCAGAACCAGTCAACTTCTTAGGCACGTAGACTGCTTTTATCCTGGAAGTTTCTTCCTCAACACTAGTTGCTCCCAGTAAATTTTTGGGGGGCCACTTCACACACGCATGTTATATTATGTGATTGTTCAATAACATATGACTCACAGCTGAATTTGTAAACAGACCCCATTATGAAACACTGTGTGACTACTGTGGTATTTGATCTGTGATATATCTGTGAATGAGCCAAGTTCTCACTGCAGTCCTCAAAGTGATAAAACGTGCACGAGTGAACCAACTTTTTATTGTCTCACCACCCCACCTCTGTCAAATTACCATTCCTTCCTCATTTTCTAATTATTATACTGATTCTTAGAGGCTCAATTACAACAGGGATGGAGGACCTCTGGTCTTCAGATGTTCGACTTCCAACTCCCATCCTCCCCAGCTAGCAATGCCAATTGTCAGAGATTAGGAAAGCTGAAATCTGGCAAAATCTGGAGGTCTGCTCATTTCCCACCCCTGTTATAGGCTCTTATCTCCCAAAGGTCTAAGCAAGAGAAGAACTACCATATTGGCTTCACTCCTCCCCGCCCCCCAAAAATTCTGACAGTGAAAAGTTAAAGTGCGGCTTAAATCCGTGACCTTACAAAAATTGGCTTTTATGATATTGCTGCTGAAACAGACATACGGTAAAACAGAACGGGTGTGAGTGCCTGCAGAATTTTAAGGGAGAAGCTTATATTCAGGGGCGTCTTATATTCAAGCCAATACGGTAATCCTATTTGCTTCTTTCATTCATAACAACAACAATAATAATAATACAATTTTATTTATATCCCGCCCTCCCCAGCCGAAGCTGGGCTCGGAGCGGCTAACAACAATAAAAGTAATACAGCATTCTAAAATCAATTCATTTGAAAATCAATTCAAAATCAAATTAATGGCAACCATTGGGCTAGAGTTTTGTGAGGATTACCAAAGGAGGGGGTCAGACTGTGCCTTGGCAAAAGGCCTGGTGGAACAGCTCTGTCTTGCAGGCCCTGCAGAAAGATGTGAAGTCCCACAGGGCCCTAGTCTCTTGTGACAGAGCATTCCACCAGACCGGGGCCATGGCCAAAAAAGCCCTGGCTCTGGTTGAGGCCAGCCTAACCTCCCTGTGGCCCGGGACCTCCAAGACGTTTTTGTTTGAAGACCGTAAGGTCCTCCATGGGACATACCAGGAGAGGCAGTCCCGTAGGTACGAGGGTCCTAGGCCGTATAGGGAATTGGTAAATTTTCTAGCAACAGTGTTTCACTGAGCAAGTTTATAAGGAAGCTTTCAGATGTTTTGTCAATTGGATGCAACCAGTGGTGTTTGTGCCCATGGGAAGTGTCACTTCAAACACACTCATATAGAATAGGATGCCACATATTTTACATCACAATTCTTTTTTCCAGAAAGTCCCCCTTGGTTACTCTATCCACACATTAAACACCCTTCCCTACTTCTGTGGCAACAACAGAAACGTGTGAGTGTATGTGGTAAAACCAACTTTAAAGCGGCATCCTTATTACTGGAATTCATTTGTTCCAAAAAGTGAACTTGCCCCATTCTTGTTGTTTCCCCCCCCAAAAAAGATTTATTAGTTTTCTCTTATAACACAGAGACAAAAACATAAAAGAAAAACATAACATTTGACACAACATAAAAACTTAACAATAAAAACACACAAAATAAAAAAAGAATTTTTTCTTCTTATTCCCTGGTGTATTTACTTTGCTAAAAGACTTCCTCGACACCCTCCAATCTGAATTTCATCCTATGACATATTTAGCAGTTCCCAATTTCATATTTATAACATCAGTATCTTCTTTCATTACAAACTTCTTAACCTTACTTCCAATTTTCATCCATGATAATCTTTATTATTAATCTTTTTCTAATCCCTTAGCCTAATCTGTTACTTCTAGGGATTTCCTAATTATCTTATATTACAGTATCTCACTAAATATTCTTTAAATTTCTTCCAGTCTTCTTGTGTTTCCTCCTCTTTCTGGTCACGAATTCTTCCAGTCAGGTCAGCCAGCTCCAAAAAGTCCATCATCTTCATCTGCCATTCTTCTATTATCGGTATTTCTTGCAATTTCCATTTTTTGGCTAATAAAAGTCTTGCTGCTGTAGTGGCATGCAAAAACAGTCTAACATCCTTCTTGGGCAATTCCAGTCCTGTTATTCCAAGTAGAAAGGCTTCTGGTTTCTTAATAAATAGATTTTTCAACATTTTTTAAAATTCATTATAAATCTTTTCCCAGAAGTCTTTCACCTTGGGACACGTCCACCACATATGAAAAAAGTGCCTTCTTTCTCTTTACATTTCCAACATAAGTTATCATTAGTGTGGTAGATTTTTGCTAGTTTCAACGGGGTTAGGTACCATCTATGCATCATTTTCATAATATTTTCTTTTAATACAGTACATGCCATGAACTTAACCCCTTTCTTCCATAACCTCTCCCAATCTTCCATCATTATATTGTGACCCACATCTCTTGCTCAATCAATCATAACAGATTTAACTTGTTCATCCTTTGTATGCCATTCCAACAATAAATTATACATTTTAGAGAGATTTTTAACATTTGTATCTATCAATTCCGTTTCCAATTTTGATTTTTCAGTTGCAAAACCATTTTTCTTATCAAGTTTATACAATTCATTAATCTGATGATATTGTAGCCATCCCCCCAGTTTATCTTTAATTTGATCAAATGGTCTCAGTTTTAATCCATCCTTATTTTTGAATAGTAAATTCCCCCATTCTCGGACTGATCAAAACCATCAGAAAGAATCTTGGGTGCTGCTTATTTTCAATATTTTGCTCAGTGGGTATTTGAGCTTTGACAGTTAAATTAGTCATCCAGGAAGAGACAGAGAACATAATCTCTAGAGCAAATTGTTACTTCCCACTTTTTCCCCCCAGCAAAAGATAATAAGTACTTCTGTACTTTTACAGAAGTAACAGCTTTTTCATCAGTCTAGCACCCACCTGGGTGGGTGGTCAGAACTGTCACAATCTGAACTTTGTTTTGCCGAAAAGGTGGGTTAAGGAAAAAGAAAAGGAAAAAGTGCCTAGCTAAGCAGGCCAACAGTTCAGCCATTCTCGGCTTAAACCACAAAGACTCCGCTCTGTCACACACCTTTGGTTCCTCATGGAGGCTCTCTGCCAAAATCCTTAACTAGCCAAGCAGGCAGATGCTGGATCGAAGATTACTCCATGCAGCAGCAAATCTTTTGAACATGCAAGGGTCATGGGAAACAAATCACGGTATGAATCCAAAAATTGTAGGAAAGATAAAATAAAAGGGATGGTTGAAAAACAGGAGAATATCAGTAAGCTGTCTATTCTTCCTAACTGATACTGGCCATGGATTCAGCTAGCACACTTAATCATGCATTTTTTAAATTTATATCCCGTTCTACCATTTACATGCTCAAGATGTCCAACAAAATTACACTTATACCACGAAAAGTTATTCTATCGTATGAAAAACAAAAAGGGATCACATCGTGATGTTCCATATTAACCCAACATAAAAACTGATCATGGATGTTCGGCTAAGGCCAAAAGTACCATAGCTTTGCCCCTCACATCATAGCCCCCACCTTGCAAGCTTCATTTTATCGTCAGGAAACTTAACAACTTTTGAATACAACAGCAAGGAGAAGAAGATAAACGTGCTGAAGTTCAGGAACAAAGAGGGGAGAGTCAGTGTGTATATTGTAGTCAGTAGCACCCTTTACATTCATCAGTGCTACCCTCTCATTTCATGGAGCCTAGTGTCCTAAGCAAACTCCACATTTTACCCAGGAATTGGGGTCAGAAGTGGAATTAGATGCTGAACCTTGGCCCTTTAAACCAGTGCTGCCACTGCTTCATTTCAACCAACTCCTGAAGAAGCAGAAGGCACCTGGCAACCAAGTGTTTACTCTGGGACAAAAGAGGACCCTTTCTCCCTTTGGCAACTAACTCCCCCCATTCCTCTTTAATTATCTTCATTCTACAGTAGTTTAAATAAAGTGGAATGGCAACTACAGGATCAGCAACGTATTTGAAAATGATCCAGAGCAGATACCTATGAAAACATTTCAAAGTGTGTAATAAGCCACAGGAATTCAAACTGAGCCTGTGGAGAGGAACAAAGCTCTATGTTTTCTCTAATTTCTTTCCCCTTGATCTATGGCCTCAGTAAAAGACAGTTATTACCTTTGGCATCAACAGGTAGCACAAAAAGTATCATGCTCTGTTACTAACGGTAGAATACAAACACTATTAGTTGTCAAATAAGCATCCCATAGATCACAGTATTACAGCCACTGCCATTAACTGCTAGTGATGAAAAGGATTTCCAAGTTACAGAGCTTTAAAAACGCTGTGCGCATATAAATCTTCTAATTCAAGCCTAGTAAATTAGCAGCATTTAACTTGTATATATTTCAAGCAATTCCAATATGCAGATTATTAATATGATCTCGTGCATCTTCCTAAGAACCACAGCATTCTTGTGCCTGAGAATTAAATTTGTACACTTAAGCAATAGTGTAAAAGACTTGATGCAGTTCTAGAAATGGGAAGGGCAGCTTGCTGGAACCAATTTGATGGAAACTCATCATGTTTTCCTTTCTCCAACATGTTTATTTAGCTGCCCCCATACTACCAAGTCACTGGAACGCATGAATCAGAAGCATCATGTACAATACGGTGTCCCCATATTTCTTAAAAGATTCTCAGTCAGTGCAAGGTTGTATCTCAGAGGAGGCCATCATTTGCACAAACTTGAATAAACCAAAGAAAAGCAGGCAAGCCCACACTGCTGGCGGGTCGAAGTACCCAAGGAAGAGATATGATTAAGCATGTGCAGTAACCAGATTCTGCAATCTAAGGCTCATCAGTGCTAAGCCCATGAGAAGGATGCAAAAGGAAGGCTACTGGAATAATACACAACTCCCCAGATAAGACAAAATGGGATCTAGTTTCCAGTTTTAAATGGACTGGGTTTCCCTGGAATCAAGGTGAAGACCAAATGTTAAAAGTGCTGTTTTCGATTTAGCAGAGGCTTAGCAAGCACTATATATTACAGTATTGCATGCTACTTGGAAAACGGTGATACAACTGTGCATGTGTGTATTTGTTCATCACATCAAACTTGAAGTACAATTTCAGGTTTTCTGTTCTGCCACAGGACAGAGAGAGAGTGAGAGTGAGAGTGTAAGAGTGTGAGAGTGAGAGTTTGTGTATGTGTGAGTGAGTGAGAGAGAGAGAGAGAGAGAGAGAGAGAGGTTTCCCCTCTGCATCCCCTCCATTAGCTTAGTGTAGATCAATCTACAACATTATAGGAGCTTGTTAGCAAAAGGTATTCTCTGTTACAGTCTATTTCTTTTAGATTATCCGCTTTGTAAAGGAACTGTATTCAGAAAAAAACCACCTTTCTGTGTAAGGTCTCACAACATTCCCTGGCTCTTAGGCCATAGTAGCTACTCACACTTCACAGAGAAAAGACAAGAGCTTTGCTTTGTTGCCCTAGCATTCAGTCAACCACAGGTTCTTTTCACTTGCAAACATCAGAGTGTACACATGCATGCATGTGCATAAACACACCCCTTCACAGGGAAGCCTTAGTTTGATTTTACACACTCCAATGGTCTGCCATGCTAAGAAAAAATACAGGGAGAATATTGCTCATCTCAAATATTTTGTAATATTTGTGTAAATATAATAGTATTAGCTTCCACTGTGAACAGGTTACACATTTCTAGTGATCTTCAAACATTCAGAGTAATTCCCTTAGGTGCACCAAACATACAACTTTAAACTTTTACCAAAAAGGCCCATTAATTGGTTAAAGATTCCCGTTTGGGTATGGTATAACGGATTTCACTAACAGTAATTCCTTGCCTAACAAAAGCTGTGTGTCTTTTTCCTTCTTTCAAGTTCTTGGCACAGCGCTGTACCCACATGACACACCACACAAAACTCCAATTCTGGCATTAGTGCACAGAATAAATGGGTTGCTAGGATCAGCAAAAAATGAGCACTGCAGAGTGCATAAGGCAATTAATAATTTCCCTGAAAGCCTCACATTTTTCACTCCATACAGATCCAGTCATCAGACATGTCATGGGAGCTACAGAGAGATATTTATACTCCTTTTATTTAGACACTGAATCATAGAATTGTAGAGTTGGAAGGGACGCTGCGGGTCATCTAGTCCAACCCCCTGCAATGTAGTAATCTCAACTAGATTGTACATGACAGATGGCCATCCAACCTCTGCTTAAAAACCTCCAAAAAAGAGAGGGATTTTTTAATGAAGCCACACTGATTCTTTAGAGTCCACCCATACTCTTCCTTGTTGGAATAGTCTGCATTTTGCCTTCAATATGTCACCTTTAAAAAACTCCCATCTACCTTGGATTCCCTTCTCTTTGAATATTTCTGACCATGTGATCTCACCCAGCACCTCCTTAAGCTTTTTGAAATCAGCCTTTAAGAAGTAAAGAGTGCATGTCCAACTACACTCAGATTTCCCTTGCCTCTGAATCATTAAACCAGGGAGGACACGATCACTTCCTTCCAAGGTTCCCATGCTTAATATACCCACTGAGATCATTTAAAAAGTTTTTTATTGCACATTCCCTTGAAACAACTGTAGTAAGTATCTCTGTGCTATTTACTCTTACAGAACAGGTGAGCTAAGAAAATGAAATGCAGCAGCTACTTCTATTGTTCTTCCATCACTGTGCACACAAAAGAACTGAGCATGCTACTAAGATAAGTGCTGTAGAATAACTCCTATGTGATTTTATTACTTAGATTTAATGGTACTTGTTTCAACAGGTCACAATTCACACATGTGCACAGGGCCAAAAATAAATCAAACCTTTCATTTGACAGCTGATAAGGATAAGGCATGAAAAGAAGAAGAAACTAATTCCCAGTAATGTTAATGTTTAATGTAACGCACCGTGTTTTGGAACTGAACAAAATTGACAAATATAAAAGACCATTATATCAAATAAAACAATAAACATGGCTGGTGCTACATTTAAAAAAAGGGTGTGAATAACTTGGCACCTTTTAAAAACTTAAGCAAATCTTTTTAGCTTGCCATTGCTATTTCTGTAATTTGTGTTTAAGATTATTGACCATTTTCTTCTTTGACACATTATTCTGAAAATATTTGCTTAAGAGAATGCAAAGTTACATATAACAAAAAGTAGTTTCGGTTGTGTGTACTGTTTTGTTTTGTGCTTTGTTATGTTTGATAAGTACCGTATTTTTCGCTCTATAACACGCACCTGACCATAACACGCACGTAGTTTTTAGAGGAGGAAAATCCGTAGGCATGCCACCCGTAGGCATTCCCTCCATAACACGCACAGGCATTTCCCCTTACTTTTTAGGAGGAAAAAAGTGAGTGTTATGGTGCAAAAAATACGGTAGTTTCTCTTCCTTGCATTTTGTTTTCATTTCAGTACCTCTAGCCTGTTTTGTTTACTCTGCTTAGTTTTTGAGAAGGATAATTGATCTGATTAGTCAATAAAGTCAGCGAGAATCTCAGGTTCATTTTTAAAACCATAGTCCCTTTTGCAAGTGGCATTTAGAATACAACTAGGTAGCCACCCTCAAGCACAAATTGTAGCATAGCAGCATATGGTTCAGCCACAGGTTTTGAACCAGACTGTGGTGAGAAGAGAGACAGACTCTTTGGAAATTAAGTCAAATAATCCAAGCCACACCTCCAAACCCAGCCAATCCCTGCCCATGGTTAATGGACCTCCAGTAGGTAAGGGATGATGTGATATTGGTGTCTCTTATCATGGTCTGAGACAGCAACTATAGAACATGAGACAGGTTTTTGCTGCCAGACTCCACTAGCAGTAGACTAGCTGGACTTCTTTGCTGTAGTTTTTAATTAAGTGGCTGTGGGGTTTTAGAACATTAGCTCACACTTCAGGCTTCTTCAACTAAGAACCAGGGAGGGACAATTAAATTTTACTGTAGCAGTGTAGATGTGAAGAGCTTCTATATGCAAATATATCATACATCACTCCCCCAGAGAGTGAGGGAGGAGAGGAAATACTATCTCACTCTTGAAAGCCAAAAGCCTAATTTTTTAAAAGTTGCCCTATCTTCAGGTTCACAGCACATGTGTTTCAAAATAAGTATTTTTCCACTGAACACCCACCTTAGGTGATGGTGAGCTTCCACCACGTCACTCTCAGAATTGGGAAACAAACAGACAGACACCGACCGCCTTCTCTTGGATATGTTCACAAAAGACTACTTCGTCAATGAAGTCACATACAGAGAGAGAGATTATGGTGTATTTTCTTTTAAAGGACAATTGGGAACCAAAACTACATATTCAGAATTTTCGTGAATATGGGCTTCCTTGCACTTGGAAATTGCACTTTTTTACTTCTGTCCACATAAAAAAAAATATCTACATACAAAAACAAGGGACGAACCTCCTAACCTAGACTTCTCCCTGACGTGTTAGCATTAAAAAGATGCAGAGACTTGTTTTTGTGTGGGATTGTCCAAACAGGTAGTCCACACCAGCATTTGGAAGATGCTGCTGCAGATGTTAGGGCTCTGGAGTCCTGCCCACGAGCTAAGTGTTTTGCTACTGATTTATCTCCAACCAAGGCAATAAACTTGATCATTTTGAGCCTACCTCTCCAAATGGTTTGGGCTCAAGGTTTGGGAACCCCTAGGGTTCAGCTGTCTTTTCACAAATAATACATGCCCATGCCCACTGAACTGCTCTCCCTCTTCCAAACAGTTGCCCTACAAATGCTGGTGCAATTATACAACAACGTGTTCCCGTTTTCTGAACAGGAACCTGCTTTCACATGTAAAAGGTTTTGAAGCTTATGTTGTTATGAATGCAAAAAGGGTACCCGTGACTAAGGCTACGGGTTGTAGATATTCAGTGGGCCTACTTTGAGTAAGACTTGGTTGGCAACAACTCTATATTCCCCACCACCACCATCATGTCCACCACCAGTGCTTTTTTTCTGGGAAAATAAGTTCCAGTGCTCACCATGAAATTGTTACAGAAGCGTGGCACTTACCTTAACAACAAAAACAAAGAGGTGCCAGTACTGTACTGTGTACCCTTGAGTACCCCCTGGGGGGAAAAGCACTGCCCACCACACATTTTACACAAACACAGACAATCCATGCCCAGTAATGTGTTGAAAGCTGGATCTCTGCTTCTTTTAAATCTTCAGTTTAGGTAGTAGTAAATTGAGTAGTAGTAATGGAGCTGTTATGATCTTGGATTTAAAAAGAATTTCCCCAAAGCTATGTACTTTTGATGTGTTTCTCTTATGTGCAAATTGCTTAGTGCTGCTTTAGCAGCCTGGCAGTTTTTTATGGAGGTATTTCTCAAATAAATTTCCAAAAGTAAGAATCAGATGGGATACCATTCACAGCAGTATATACAAGCAGCAGATAGTTAGTGTGTCTGTCTGTTTAAGCCAATTCCAAACCTGGCTGGCCTGCTTTGGCACCAGAGCATTTGGTAGAATGAGCTCTCTGCTAGCTGCCAATGCAGGAAAGCTATTAATGGATCAAGACCAAGGAGCCAGCTTTCAACTAGAGTGTAATACATCATTATTATGTATTAGGGAGAATTCAGGGGAAATATTTCTAAGATACTGCAGCTCCAAAGTGACTGGAATAAGCATATTTATGACTATTCCCCCTGCCCCTTTAAGATTTCTTATTTAGAAGATTGCCTGCTTTATAGAACTTGCACTGCTACCATACTGGGAAGTAAATTACTAATATTGGGGTTCATCTACTTCACTCCTGCCTTTAAGCATTATGCATCCTCTTAAAATCTGAATAAATAAGTAACAAAACAGCATTTATAAATGAGGAACAGGTACTGCTAGCAGTACCACAAGATAATATCCCTGCTGCAAAGGGATTTTTTTTGTAATGACTTCTTAAATAATTAGTATTGAAGACTATCAAGCATTTGAGTTATTGTTTCAAAATGATAACAGTAAACTCCTAGGCTAGAATAGCAAGTGTCGAGTCTACAAGAGATCCAGTGTGAAGGGTTTTTTATTGTTTTGTCATGGGGGGGGTGTGCTATATTATTTTGTTTATATGCTGACAACAATGAGGTCACAGGGGCCTCATAGCCAAACTATGGTTACCATAAACAAGCAAGAATGCCGGTTCCCAGAAAGACATTCGTGGCTGTTTTACTGCTCCCCTAGTCCTGCTGCTGCTGTGTTGGGAGGTAAGCTTAGTGTTTTGACCCCCACATCTGCTCTGGAGGCTTCACCCAACTCTCCAGAGCAGGTTTTTGGTATGTGAGGGCACTGTGGGGGCAGGCGGGAGGATAAAAAGGGGACAGTGTGGGGTAAATCTGTTCCACAAACAGGCAGACACTGCTGGAAATCATCCCTGGCATTTATACTGAGGGGCAGTATAAACAGATGAGAAAAAGGTGAGTTGTGCTCATAAACCTTCCCAATGGGTGGAAACAGACCGAGAGATAAGGATAGGCAGAGACATCTCACTGCATCCCACCCCAGTGTCAATACTATGGTCATTGGAAGTGACGCACGCCTACAGTCAAAGAGAGAAGGATCAATTATGGGGCCTTCCTCTAGTTATTTCAGGTGGTATACCAACAGCAATGGCTGTAGTGAATAATATACAAGTAACATTAAGCTGTTAGGGCATGTCTATACAGTCTCACACGAAATATGGATTACTTGTTAGGATGTAACTCAAGGTGTGGACAAGAAGGTAAGAATACGAAACAATCCCACCACCCTAATTCATACAAGTAAGGAAAAGAAAAGCCACTATGAATCAGATCACTGTTCCCCACCTGCACTCCCAAATTTAGTAGCAGTTATGGTAGACAGGACATACAGCTGGCAGCTCTAAATGGGGGGCAAGTGAGCTCTCTAATCAATTTTTAGCTGCAGGTGAAGAAGATGGAATTAAATTAAATGCTATACTCTAGACCTACGTCCATTATGGTTATCCTTTTTCAAAAAAATGAAAATCCCACCCGCAACAAAGCAGTGAACTAATTCAGCTTGTGGGTGAATGACCAAAGGAAACCTTCAGCATAATGGGAGGCAGCCTCTTGGTGCACATTACAATTTATTCTCATGCCATGTATAATGTTTCCACCATATCTGCCAAATGGATCAGTGGCCAAAATAACTTTGGCACATTGAATGCCCAACCCCATTTTGACGGCAAAAGCACTTTGCTTCCAGGGTGGTGACACGTACATCGTATCGCCTGGCACAGCACAACATGAGCTAATAGGAAAAAGGTCTGTTCTATGAGAACCATTCCTCCATCTGAAACAATCTAGGAGAGAATATCAAGTTTGTAACACGTTGATCCAGATATTTTTTTTCTAAAACAAAAAATTATGGCTCACTAGTATAAGGCAGTATGAAATTTGGGGGGGGGGGTGAAAAGGAGAAAGAGGCCAGAAACCAAAAGAGCAAATACAAAGCAAACAGGATTCATGAAAGTACAAGTATCATAAAAAAATGATTTTGATTTCCATTGGAATTAGAGTACAATTCAGCAAGTTCATTCCATTCAGGCCACTGATTACAATCTCAGGTACTTATCAAGTCTTCAGTGACCGCAAAGCAGCATTCATTGCCCCACCCCATTTTGTTTCAACAAGAACAACCATGTGAGGTAAGTTAGGCTGAGAGATAGTGACTAGATCAAAGTCACGCAGTGAGCATGGTAAGTGACATCAAGAATCACAAGGCAGAGAAACCAGAAGAAGAGGAGGAGGAGGAGGAGGAGGAGGAGGAGGTGGTTTGTAATTGATATCCCGCTTTAACACTCCCTGAAGGATTCTCAAAGCGGCTAACATTCTCCTTTCCCTTCCTCCCGCACAACAAACACTCTGTGAGGTGAGTGGGGCTGAGAGACTTCAGAGAAGTGTGACTAGCCCAAGGTCACCCAGCAGCTGCATGTGGAGGAGCGGAGACGCGAACCAGATTACGAGTCCACCGCTCTTAACCACTACACCACACTTCAATCTCCCAGGACATTCTATACAAGATCTCAAAGTAACTGTCTTATTACAAAAGAATTTCAGAAATAGACTGGAAAGAGAAGTTGCTGAATTGCAACTTATTACCAACCTTAAAACCATGGAAAGAAAAGACCTGGTCTGAATAAAGACATTGGATTCTTATCTCATTATACATGATTTTTAGCCATCTCACCCCTTGCTTTTTCCTGTAAGACCAATTGCAGTCGTTAACAGTCGTCAACAGTTTACCACACCTATCAGCCAATCACCCATTCGAACCACCCTTCTGAGTAATACTGATACCCCTCCCCATCCTCTCAATAAATATAAGGGTCTGGTGACTTCTGTTTCAGTGTATCTGAAGCAGTGTGCATACACACGAAAGCTCATACCAATAACAAACTTAGTCTCTAAGGTGGCTACTGGAAGGATTTATTTTTTTTGTTTCGACTACGGCAGACCAACATGGCTACCTACCTGTAACATGATAATTGAGGATTTGAACATGGTCTCCTGATGCCTAGTCTAACACACTAGCCTCTATACCTCTCTAATGCATATGAGTCAAGTCCTTTGAAACTTAATTGTGTTTAAGTGATCTGAAAGTGCTCTCTGTGATGTAACTGCTGGTGGTCCATTCATATTACAGTACAGCAAACATAATGAAGAAACCACAGATAACAATTGCAGCACTTATCTGTTCTATTACTATAGGTAAACAAAAATAAATGGCTGATGAAGAACCTTCCCAAGCTGAGATCTTGCAAGTACACCTTCTCTCCTCCACCCAGTCTCAAAGGAACTTGAGTGATCCAATAGATTTTTAGCCTCTGAACAATTGTATTTAATCAATTTTGTAAACCACCTTTGCAGACTCCAGGTGAAAAAAAAAGTTGTTGCAAGGCACTCGATCAAGAAACCAGTCCTTAGGTTTGGGACTTGCTATAATGCCCAGATTCAGATCACGAGGCTATGGAAGCAATTTTAACAGGTGCTCACTTGGGATTTTCCTCTCGTCTATGCAGCCGAGTTTGTGTTCTGGCTCATAAAGCACAGCTAGTGTCCTTGGCTCATCTCCCTTTGGAAAACACACGCTTCATCTTATGTCCAGAACTAGATAGGAATATTCTGCATGGCTTTTGCCACCAACTTTCAGATCAAATCAGACCTTCCATGAGGCCTAGGCGATATATCAATAAATCGCCCAGGACCAGTATGAGGAGCAGACCGCAATGTTGGCTTCACTCAGAGGTATATCACTGGTGAAACCGCCACAGCTCCTGAGTCCCTCTGCTAGTGACTTCCCCCAGCGAGCGTTACTAGCAGAGCGACTCAGGAGCAGTGGCGGTTTCACCAGCGATATATCGCTAAGCGAAGCCACCATCCCACTCTGCCCTCATACTGCGAGGCGCCAATACAGCTTGTTCTTCCCTCTGCATCTTTAAACTGCTCAGCTGAGGAATGTGCGGTTGCCATTCCCCTCAGCTGAGCAGTTAAAGGATCTTCCAGCCTGGCACTGGCTTCCACGCAAGCAGGGGGAACACTGGGAATGGCTCAGCTAAGGATTGGGAGCCCTCCCATGCCCCAGCTGAGCCGTACAAACAAGCTGTGTTGTCCCAGCCTGCTAGGCACTGGGGTGAAACCGCCTCAGCTCCCGCGGTGAGACCTGCGGCAATTTCACCGGGTGCCTTGCAGGCTGAGGCCAATGCAGCTTGGTTTTTCAACATTGTGGTATATCGCCAGATATTTGTTGACAGATTGTGCTGGTGATATACCACAATGCTGATATCGGCCAGCCCTACCCTCCATCGTGGTTTTGTCTACCCTTAGCAGCATCCGAACCACCCTCCTCAAAAATTAACTTATTACATATGAAAATAACAAAACCACTGGGCAAAAGTAGGAGAGAGAGAGAGAGAGAAAGTTATGCATTAAAATTGAAACTGGGTATCACATTTGTGCTGCAGAAAAACAAGAAAACTCTGTAATATAATGTATTCTCTTTCCAGAAACCTGCAATGCATTATGCTGCCAATAATGCTGTGCAATGAATTAATTCTCTTTCTACATTCCATGGTGTGCATTACTGGCAAAATAATTCATTAGGGTCATTGTTCACTGAGAAACTGGAGAAAGGAGCTGAATGAAGGGGCTTGTATCAAAATAGGAATCCTAACCACTGGATACTAGACGCACCAGACTCACAAAAACTTTGTGACCACCAGTTTACCAGAAACGGATTCCATTCACAATGAGCAGGAGCTAAATGAAATGTCACTTAAAACGATGGACCCAAACACACACTCTGCATGTGCCAAGTAACCACATCACACTACGGCCTGAAACATTTGGTATCAACAAACACCCTAATTCAGCATGCTAGACATTTAGACACTATTAAGCTAATATCCAAACTCTGAAGCACCAGAAATAAAGCATCACCAATTCAACACAATTTTGGAAAAAATTAATTCCTCATTCTACAATCATTTAAGGCAGCAAAGCAACATCTGAAGCAGTAGTGGGTATGAAAACTAACACTTTCCAAACAACTGGCTCCCCCCTTTTTTTTTTACTGAAAGCTACTTTAAGGCATGTAGGAAAAAGACAAAATTCACATATACATTATGAAGACATGAGCATCTTGCAACTTTTAGAAATGTGATTTAAACCGGAGCTTGAAGACAAATGGGGCGAACTTTCAAGTCAAAATCTAACACGCAAGGGATTAAAATAAGATAAATCCTGATAAAATAAACAAGTGAGCCTTTGCCCAATTGTACAGATCCACCACACCTTCACAGCAAATGGTTTGTGTTACTTGCATGGCAAGTGGGGCAAAGTCTACTAGCCACCTTCCTTGTTTATCAAACACAGCTCCATCCTTGTCTTAACTGTTAGATACAAGTGACTCTACTGGACACAGAAGGCCCATGGAACGCACGAAGGAAAGACTGAGGGAATCCAGACTACATCTAGGTTTCCTCAAGAGCAGGCCAAAATGCATCAGTTGTGACCTTGCACGTGAATCTTATGCCCAACCCATGTAACTCAAGTCGAGAAGCACTTGGGCTTAACTTAGGGTTTATATGACGCTTCAGAGAAAGCAAGGTCTCCTCCGCAACGAAGCAGTTGCAGTTTTAAAGGCCACATTCACATGCTGAGCATGGAAGACCCAGAGCAACTCTGGCAAAGTTGTGAAGTAGCTTTTTGCTGCTGCTTCTCTCATTTATTTCCTACACGTCTAATCTCCTTTTTGGCCAAACTGAATTTCAAAGCAGCTGGCAACATTAAAATCAATCCATAATACCAAGTAAAACCTCCAATAAAGGCAGCAGTCAAAAATAAAACTCAAACACACAAAAAGGAAACAGGAGCAATAAAACATAACCCGGTTCCAGTAAAACTTTGAAGTCCAATATCTGCAGTGAACATCAAAACATGTCTTTAAAAAGCATTTCTGAAGAGGAAGATCTTAACTTTAGTTATCTGGCAGCCTCCTTGCATTTGGGAACATGTCCCCCCCAACCCCCAAGCTCGCCCTCTTCTGTACTCGGGAGGTTGTAGACTCTCCTTCCTTGGAGGTTTTCCAGCAGAGGTTGGATAGCCATCATGGATGCTTAAACTGAGATTCCTGAATTGCAGGGGGTTGGACTTGATGACCCCTGGGGTCCCCCTACAACTCTACAATTCTATGATACTATCCTGCTCCAGCATGTCTGGAACCAAGAGGGTGGTTCTCAGAAAGAAGGAAAGGTGTGACATGGATCATCATTAACGCTGGCGCTTCCAATAAGCATGGAAAACCATAGGAGACGAACCAGCCACAGGACTTCATACTCCATTCAGGGCAGCTGTTATGTAAAAGTGTAAAACTGTCACCTGACCAAAATACTCTGTGCCATCCCAAACATAAGTCAGATAATAGGTTATAGCCCTCCAGAACAGGAACCCCAGAATACGGCAAAAACACAGCAATAATCTTACCTGCAGGTCAAAGAACTTGCTGTACCGTCGGTAAATTGCTTCAGTGGCGCCATTGGACCAGGTGACTTTAATAATGTATACCTGTGGGGAAGAAGAAAGACACTTTAGGGAACTCGGATCACATCAAAATGCTGGTACGATGCTTCCATAGTCCATTAAAGAGATACTTTAATTAATCCTTAGAAAATAATCATTGTCTGGACAGCTATTCAGAAAGGGCAGTAGCTGGGGGTGGTTTCTTTGCATCATTTATATGCAAACCTTTTTTGGATTGAAAGGGGCTGCTTTAACGAAAGTCCTTTTTACTCACCTTTCTTGCCCTTTTTAAAGATTTATCTGTAATCCCCATAGCTGTGATTTTCAAAATTAACCCAGAAGAAGCCCAAGTGAGGTCAGAAAGCATTAACTGTCATTCACACATTCCTCACATGTACAGCTGCTGTGTTTTAACTGAGGACCAGGACCACACTTTTAACCCTGCTTCCTAAAACAACTGTGCATTGTCTACAATAGTCTGTAAGTGAAAACTCAATGCATGAGCTGCTCCATGCATGAAGCTGCTCTGCACAATCAGGCCACCCAGCTGTGCAGGTGTGCCAGCTGCATGGAGCCCCTCTAAAAGCAAGCAGAACCTTGCAGGTTTCTTGTTTCTTTCCAGGCAACCGCACACAATGCAATTTTGTTCCAGGAAAACAGATGTGCTCGCAGGGACAGAACTGAAAGGCACAGCCCCACTTTACAATCAATGCACAGTTGGCACACAATTGTGTAAACAGGGCTTCCAGTTTGGCTGTATAATGATGCAATAGAACAAGTAAGAGCCAGCTATGTGATAACATCTGTAACAGCTAGGGGAACACTTACTGGCTTCACTGTGGACTGAGTTTTTAAAAAATTGGTGCTCAGCAGCAACTGCAGGCAGTACTGTACAATCACTGCTATAGGGTGGGGTGGGGTGAACGCTTTATCCATGCTGCCCTGGAACCTTCAGGGTTGTGCTGCTGGGAAACATTTTGGTTTGATCTTCCTAATGGATGCTCAAGGTAAATGAAGCCCCACAATGAAGAACCCTCACATGGGCAAAATTAATGTATCTGACATTGTTTCACAACTGTTTGTTTGCCTGTTTAACACATTTCTATACCGCTTAATCATTCCCATTTCTAAGTGGTTGCTTTAATCAATATCTATGACTAGCAGTTTGATATCCTTCATACACATTGTCTGTAGCCACAAATTTGAGTCTTTGGAAAGGGACAAGAGCACGCCTCGCTTCATTATCATCTAAATTTGGCTTCCAGTTCCTGCACACAGACTTAAGTAAATTTATCACCAACACTACAATCCCAAAGGCCCAAGTGCAATGGCAGCACAGAGCGGACAGGGATTAAAAGCATCAGGAATACGCTCCCTGTGAATGTTCTTCAGAGTTAGCTAATTTCCCACCCACTTACAGAATTTACTGCCCTGGGAAAACTGGTAAATATTTAGAGATCGCAGGCTGTTAGTCTTGGCTGTTGGCCATGCCAAACAACAGCCATATCTCCTCCTGGGGTTCTGCTGCTGTCACTGCTTTCCTCTGTTTGCTCACCTCTTGGGAAAAAGAGCATGTTGCATCCAATATTTGTTGTGTCTAAGAATCTGAAACCACTTTACCCAGCCTTGCTAGCTATTTAGGGGTGGACCGACTTGGGGCAACAAAGTTTTCCCCACAGTACCATGAACTCACATCCCTGAGAAATAAAAAGTTCCAGTACCACAAGGCTTGGTTTCCCAGGGATGAGAGCGCCTTAAAACAAACACTATAAAAGGCACCTTATTTTATATAGAGAAGCAGAATATAAGTTGAGAGTAAGCAAGGGCCTCAGCAATACAGATTCATAAGACAGTAATGGGCAGCCTCAAACCCTCCAGATGCTGTTGCACTAAAACTCCCATAAGCCCTAATCATTGGCCATGTTGGCTAGGACTGATTTGAACTGTAGTCTAATCTTTAGGGCCACAGGTTCCCCAGCCCTGGTCTAAAGAAAAACATGGACAGCCCACCCTCAAGGCTATCCCCACTTTCTGCTAGCTCCTGCCAGAAACTTTCCTCTCTTCACCTCTTCCAAACCGCAAACAGCAGCTTCTCCTCCTCTCCAAACACACACACACAGAGCTAACAAGAAATCAGCCTCTCCAAGCCCTGATGGTCACAGGGAAGTTCCTGATGATCAGGAAGCCATCTCCTAATTATTAGCCTCCATGGCAACAAAGAAACATCAACAGTTCATCCTGGACTATTAACCAGCATTCTGACCAACAGAAGCATATACCAATATGTTTCTCTCTGATAAAGCTTCTCTGTATATTTTGTGAAAATAAATATTAAATGTTAACTTTATTCCATCTCAAAGCTTTTGTTACTGGTTGAGCTTACCTATGCAGGTCACTCCCACCTCAGACAAGGTCACAAAAATGGAACCTCTACTGGGAGCCTGCAGCATATTTCATTCTTTCCTTTTGCTCTCCTCCCCCTGAAGCTGCAGTAACAATTCAGGAGTGACTCCCATGTGCAGAAGGACCACCATCTGCTTAGAAGTGGTACCTATAAACTGCACTTGGTTACATACTTCTCTATGGCTGGTATTCCAGTTCAGTTACAAGAACAGCTCAACCATTTTTGCTACCTTCTCCACAAATCCCTGAAACATCCCCCCCACCCCATGTACACACAACCTTCTGTTTCTGGAGAGCATCCATTCTATTTCCTAGGCTACCCCCATCTCCTCCACTCCTTTCTCTGTTGCACCTACACATTTAACATTTGTCATATTGTAATCAAGTCCCTCTCTATAACTTTTTCTTCTCCGGCTCTCCATTCTTTGCCTTCAATGGCCAGAATCACATACAAAGCTCCCCTTAGTAACAGGTACCAGATGCTCCATGCTGTATATTGCTGAATTTCATGTCTCTGTGTGTGCAACACACACACACACACACACACACACACACACAGAGAGAGAGAGAGAGAGAGAGAGAGAGACACTAGGGATGCATCAATTCCCATTTGAAGGAAAAGAGCACCCCTGAAGATCTGGTCCAGCTTAGCCCCGGTCCTTTACAACCCTAGCAAATATACCATTTTGAAAACCCCAAGTAGGAAGTCAAAATTATCGCTTTTGCAAGATGGATGTGGATTTCTCTTTCACACACACACTTTTCTCTCCCCCACCCCCCCACCCCAGTATTGTATTGCAATCTTTTACTTTCCCAGGTTTTGTTTAACTACTCTGAGCTTTAAATAAAATCAGTCCCCTGTAAGTAGTTTCCACAAATCTGATTAAAGTCTCATGAGAATAGGCTTGAAATACAGGCAGCATAAAGAAGGGAAAGCAACAAAGATATACAGGCTTTTCCAGCCCCAGTAGAAGGCTCTCTCCCTCTCCCTCTCTAGGCAGGCTGCCAAAAGTGATCCATTACTGAAATGCTATAGAATGCTTAGCGAGCCAGAACTTCTGGGGGCCAAAGACCTAAATGATGTCATGCTGGCTGCTTTGCGGCAAGCCCTTTTGGTGAACCAAGTGCATCTTGGGAGTCCTCTAGAGGAAATGGAACACTTTATTAGCCAGAGATAGCCTCTGCATGCTTGATCATACTGCAGAAGGGGACTGTGTGTCTGATTTGCACATCCCAGGAAGACGTTAAGAAAGAAGGGGAACTTTCCCAGCAACCTTTTAACTAATCATTCCGTGATCAGTATGACTCATGCACACTGAAATCGTGGATTGGCCCACACACTCACCATTCTGATAATTTCATATGCATAGTGGGACACTGGAGCTGAATGAGGTAACTAGCAACCTGCTCAAAGCAGCATCCAATGCATGACAAGAACACATATACTGCACACCACAAATTTCACCATACTCATGTCCTGCTTATGGGCTTCCATAAGCATTTCATTGGTTACTGTGGAAACAGAAGGCTGAACTAGACAGGCGTTTGTCTGATCCAGTCGGGCTCTTATTACACCTAAAGGAAGGCTCCCCTGTTGAAAACCCAATGTCCTAACTTCAGATCACCGTACTGGCCCTATGACTTCTAGGTAGAAGGAAAAATCAACTGGCTAATTTGTAGGGCTTGCTTATCAGTAAGAATTGGAAATTTGGTAAAAACTATTTCCCGCCTGCTTTTTGGGTCATGTATCCACCATAGAGATGAGTATTCTCATCACAAAACATTCTCCTTTCTACCCACACCCATTTATACGGATGGGAAAATGCTGAGGAAGTGACCATAGCAAAAGGTCAAAATAGAACAAAGGTACTCCATAAAGTTTTCTTCAAATGGACAACTTAAGTCTGAGCTTTACCAAATATTGACCTGTGATCCAAAGAACTGGGCAACAAGTTCTACAGGCCTAAGGGAGCTTCAGGGCCTCATTTCCTTAAGGGCAGTCTCCTGTCCCATGTTGCATGGCAGTTGGCTTCTTTAAATGGAGGGGAGCAATAAGGCATGGATTAAACAAATGCATTTTACTGGGTACAGGTGATCCCTGGGAGACACATCTGAAGTAGCCCTTCAGATTCCAGTCACCATCTACTCTTAAACAGTTTTATATAGAGCTTGGGTTGGTGTAGTAGTAGTAGTAATAATAATAATAATAATAATAATAATAATGTATTTCATACACTATGGACAAATGTTTCTGACTCCCAAATGTTGACCAATGCTAAGAACAAAATAATTTACCACCACCACCAATTATGTCGCTGAAAAATTGGGGAGGAAATAAACAGGGCTGGATTTTGTGCGTGGAAGTTCTAGTCTTCAAAAGAAAGTCCTGGGCTCATCATTCTTTATCTCTTGAATCTAGTAAAAAGCAAAGTAGATCCTACCAATCTGAACTCTACCCACCTGTGCCCTAAATAGCTTGGGACCACATTACCTCAGAAACTGCTCCCCTAAGAATCTGCCTGGCACTTGGAGGCCCAGCTCTTACACTGGTGCCTTATGTGAATAATATGAAAATCAAAATGTGGTACGTTCTCCATGTATATTTCAAGGGGGGGGGTCACTTTCAACAACATAAAATGCTACTAGGATTGATCTCCAACATAGATGGGAGGTGCTGTCTCTTGCTAATTATGTGTTTAATTTGTGGTTTTATATATAAAATATGCCTATGCATTATATTACAAACATTTAAAACATGATGGGCATTTAACCAAGTTGGGTTTTAAGAAGTCTTTGTATCGTCAAGCTTAACCCCCAACTAATTAAAACCTTGCTGCATATGGAGAAGGAAAATATCCTTCTGGGTGATAAGTCCTGGCTCAAAAGAATATTGTTCCTCACAGATACCTCCTTGTATGATCTCATCTATATAATACAATTCCCTCCCAATCTTCCATGTCCCTTCACTAGCTGTAGCAACCACATATTGAAGGAAATGGGACTGGGGAAAAATAGCCAAAAGGAAAACTGCCAAGAGTGACAAGCTGCTAGAGAAATGCAAATGGTATCTGTCCAACTGTAACAGAGCTGTCAGAGGGGGGGGGGGGACCCTCAAAGCAACTGAATAGGGAGAAATAAAACCCAGCAAGTCACAACCCCCATTTCCACTCTTGAAGCCACATGATTCTTTCAATATGAACTTACACCAGAAGTCAGGGGGAATTTACCAAGTTCATCAGATGTGGCATCACTTAGCATTATCAACAGGGGAACCAAGTGCCAGAACCTTTTAGCAAGAGCAGAGCTGGTGGCCTTGAGACAAACCAGGCGGTAAGAGGAAGACACACCACAGGAGTCCAACAGGACCAGAGTCTAACCAAAGTTTACATTGAGGGGGTATTGTTTTCTTCTTCAAATACTTTCAGTTTATTGGCAACCACATCCTGCAAAACAAGTACATTTTAAGTGTGCACAAGTGGATTTAGAAAATAAAATTTGACTTTATCAGTGACTGGGGGATAAATGCAGGGCAAGCCATGGAAATCGTGGATCAGGGATCCCATGTTTCATTTGGAGGACAACCCCTCCATTTTCTGCCTATTTAGAGATAGGAAAGCCAGAAGAGTAATGCTCCATCTGTACTCACATTTCCGAATTTTCATGGTAGCAGCTTTGTGGCATGTTTCAGGACCAGATGTAAGTTTGCACAATGCCAGTACTGTTAGATAAGGCACCAGGCCACATCTCATACCTTCCTATACTACCAAATCCGATTCTTGGCACGGCTCAGCA
Organism: Podarcis vaucheri; assembly: GCF_965113315.1. Lineage (NCBI taxonomy): Eukaryota > Metazoa > Chordata > Lepidosauria > Squamata > Lacertidae > Podarcis > Podarcis vaucheri. The sequence continues at coordinate 55,969,352 of NC_138760.1, read as the reverse complement.
CTGAACAACTGCCTAAATCACCCAAAGTCGACATTACAAAGCACCTATTGGGGGGTATCTTCAACTCACCTTACAGTCATCAACCTAAACAAAAGGGGATATCATATCAGCAATTTCTGCACATGCACCAATTCATGAGCCAATATGCCTTCAGATGAGTGCTAACACACGAGTCCAGCCACTTGTAATTCATACAGTGCAGTGGTTTGGTTGTACGTTGCAGGAAATACCAATATATTTCAATGTAATAGAATCAGCAATGTTGTGCTGACCAGTCACTGCCCCCAACTAAAAAGCTGCAGCTTGGAGCAGTGCATGCATAATCTTACAAAAGGAGCGCTTTATCTGTCCTCATATTTTAAAAATAAAGATTTCAATCACTTACTTTTCTCATCCATCATTCATTACTGGTCTGGCATCACTAGCAAACTCCATTACTAAGACATCCATCAAGAGCTTATTTCCAATGCATTCATCTACTTGCTAGCATTATTAGAAGAAAAACTGTTAACAGCTACAAAAAGATGTAACCCTTTGTCAGCTGTAGAAGAGAAAAATGTTCTTAACAATTCCCAAGAATACTGGAAGTCTAGCATTGCCAATCTTCTAGTCCAACCACACCAACATATGTCACTTCACACCGGCTCCTAGCTCATCTCTAAATTCAGAGCCAGATTAGCACCTCCATTTTGTAAGTTGTGGAGCAGTATGTTGTGGTATCTATACTTCTTTTAATTGTATTCCTGAACCCTGGCCCCAGGTAAGGGTTCCTATAGAAAAGGAACCAGCTTACAGATATTTCTGTAAAGACGAAAGTGTCTTGTGCTTTATTTACTGTGTTTGAGAGGATTAAGGGCACAGACATAGGGTAACAGGCCTTGTACTCTTAACACACAGCCTTTCCCTTCAAGTCTCAGCAGTTGCATGCACACTGCAAAGAGGTGCAACGCTCCACTTTTTGAGGTTGCCACTGAGAAATCCAGGGATTAATCTAGATCAGTTGGAGCCATGGTACTAATTCAGGAGTGGGGAACCTTTGGCTCTCCAGATGTTTCTAAACTACAACTGCCATCAGCGCTGGCAAGCATGGCCAATGGCCAGGGATTATAAGAGTTGTCATTTGACAACATCTAGAAGACCAAAGGCTTCCCACACCTGTACTAAATAGTTCACTTTTGCCCTCCTCCTCCTCCTCCTCCTCCTCCACACTTACACTCCTCCCAGACTCAATCAATATCTGTCTTCAGACTGTTAGGCAACCCAAGGCAAAAGTTCAGATCCCTAAACACAAAGCTGACCCATTGCCCAAACAGGTGTTGACCCATTCATCAACCATGAGATGAGAGAAAAGGTTAAGTTCATTTTGAAACACAGATTTGATATCGTAACTCCACTAACTAGATGCAACAAGTTCATCTGAAGCAGGTTTCTCCAAAGCTGAGGGGATGTGGGGAGGAGGAAGAAACAAAAGTTACATGCAACTCTGTTCTCTGTTACAGCCGCCACAGAGATAAATGAGGACAGAAGCAGATTCTCAAACATCAGATCTTCCAAGCACTCAATAAATGAGTACCAAAAGTTACTCAAGGCCACACTTTCCTCAGCCTTTTCTCAGAGAACCAGTCTCCACATTATTGCCCCACAGCTGAAAATACAACTTTCCATAGTTAAGTGCAACTGTCTGTCTGTCTGGGGGTGGGGAAATGCACAGGTCATTTCTAGGTCAGACTATGACACTCTGAAAGTAGGGAGTTTTCCAAACTCATGAATACTAAGAAACTGCCTTCAGGGAAGAGAAAGGCAGGTCTGTGCTCAAAGTAGTTGAGAAGGCCTAACAGGCCTATTTACGGTTGGCTCCAACCTCACAGAAAGAGCCTTGTAGGTAGCCAACAGCAAGATGACTCAGCCTCTCCACTTATTGTGTAAAAATAGGTTTGGAGTGTATATAATTAACTGTCTTTGGGAATCTGTCTTGTTCTTATGTACAGATTCAAGGGCAAACACTGTTCTCTTTCACTTCAACGTTAATCTAGTTCACAGGGTTTCAGAAACAGAAACATGATTTACTTCAAAATACATTTATTCCTCCAACGAATTGAAGGCAGCAGCTTACACCATTTGTCCACTTTTTAGCCAAGCAACTCCCCAGTGTGGTAGTTTAGGCTGAGAGGCAGTGTGCCTGGCAATGGCCACACGGTGAGCTTCATGGCTGAAAGTTTAGCGCAACTACATTGTCCAACTGTACTTTTTTTAGCACCTGGGCACAGAGATGGTTGCAGGCTGCCTATGTATACAAACTGGTCTACCATTCTTCATGTGGTCACTGTATGCATGTACAACTGTCCATGATCAAATGGGGGGGGGGGGGAGAATGGCCTTGCGATTCTTTCCCATTCCAAGCTTTCTCTGAACAATTCTAATTATTTTTCCACAACTATTGTTGGAGTGGGGTACTTGTGCTCTGGAATCACTGGAATGTCACCAGTGAAGAAGCAGTGCATGTACCAAAGTAGGAAGATCTCATTGCAGGTGACCTCTTAATTCACAAAGCCTCTTAGATAAGAATATGTTTGGAGATGTCTTCTATCTGCAGGTAGATGGTATAATCACATCAATTTAAATGTGTGTGGGGTGGGTGTGGGTGTGAAGGTTTCTCAGAAACAAAACACCATAGGATTCCAGAGACAAAAGAAGACTCCTAAAATTGCCCTTTATTTTCACACCTGCCCTTCAAAAGATGGAAATACATGGCAAGCTGAAAAACTATGGATTCCAAAGGAAATCTCATCCTGTATTTTCATCCACTGGGACGAGGGGAAAGCATATGAGAACATTTAAAAATAGGGTGAAAGACTCCTAGCTCAGGTAGAAGATAAAGAACAAAGGTCTAGTCTTGGTGTGTAAAGGTCAGCAGCAGCCAATTTCAAATCAACCACAACACAAGATATTCCTGCAAAGGTTGTCAGAGCTGAATTACAGAATCACAAGTTCATTCTCTTTTCAAGGGCTAAAAACTTTTAACTGCTAAAGAATCATCTAAGGAATCAAATGAGAGCAAACATATTTGTGGTGGATATTTTCCATTGCTGGAAGAAGTGGAAGGCTCACGTTTGCCAAGAGGGAAGGCAGCCTTTAATCCTTCACTTAGAGCAGTACTGTAATTTGAAGAGGAATTATGACATCACCAACCATTTTCATGCTACTCCAAAAGGGAGAAGTCAGTATTTTTTCCATCATAAATAACTGGAGGAAGGGCAAGACAGAAAAAAAGATCTGTGTAAATAACAATGAGCCTCAGACCTAGTTCACACAATATATTCTTGCTCGTGCAAACAGTCCCAGGTATGCAGTCAAAGAGCTGAACTTGTCTGAAGGAACTCATTGGATATATATGGCCAGCAGAAATCTTTGGACGGATCTACATGCTATAAAATAAATATAGGCTCTAGAGCCACCATATCATTATTATCCTTATTTGCCTTATAATACTAATAAGGGGGGGGTATTTGCAGGTGAGAACCAGCACAGAAAGATGCTTAACCCTTTCCGTGTTCATCAGTTCTCCTCTGCAAATGGTTCTCTCTCTCCCCACACACACTTTTAGTACATTGCCCCCCCCCAACAGTGCTGCCCAATTGGAATCAACACTGATTAAGTTTTTTTCATAATTAAAAAAAAAGTGAGGAAGAAATTTACAGGGAAGAATTCCTATTCCCACCCCAATTTTCCCATCACAAGTGTTGTTTGAGAACACACATTGGCTAGCATGAAGTGTATTTCCCATCTGAATATTTGCTTCTAAAATCTAAAATCACAATTAACCATGCTGAGGCATCTGGTAAGCAGATGGAAACCAAATGCTTGACTAGATGGTCTGATCCAAGAGGGCAGTTTGTGTGCAAGTGGATTTTTCATAACACACAATCCCAGTATGAAGGTTGCACAAGTAAGATGTATGCAAATGCACTCAGTGGAGACCCACAAATTTGGTTTGGGCCTTGGTAGTCAAGCGAAGATTGGTTGTCAGGACCTTACCCTTAAGAACAATCCGGTGCATTTTCGCACAGGAGTCCCATTGTGCTCACTGGGGCTTACTCCCATAAGGGACTGCAACACAAGTTCCAGACCTCACACCGCATCTTACTGGGAGGTTGGGTACAAGCCCCTTTTCCTCCTCCACCTCCTCCACCTTCTGAGCTGGGAAAGGGGACCAAGGAATTAATCTACTCAAAGGAAAGAGGGAGTGCAAATTACAGAGCTGGTTTCTGCAGTAGCAACCATGGCATTTGAATTGACCAAGATACAAACAACCGCCCAACCCTACAGTCAGCTAGAAAGCAGGACTGCCTCATTTAAACAACAACAGGTCGTTAGGGTATGACAGTGTTTTTCAACCAGTGTGCTGTGGCACCCTGGGGTGCCTTGAATGATGGTCAGGGGTGCCGTGGGCAACACTGGCCTCCATCCCTTTCCTTCCCTCCCTGCTCTGATGCCCTCTCTTGTCTCTGCCTCCCAAAGGCTTGCACAGCTGTTTGTTGCAGCAGCCCAGGCCATAAGCTCTGTAGGTGAATGGTGCCTCTGGGAGACACCTCTCTTTGGGGCGGGGGGTCAGCTCAGAGACAAGGGAGCTGCCCCAAGGACTCCCAAGGAAAGGGGAGGGAAGAGGCTGAGGGAACACTCCACAAGGGAGGGTGTTCAAAAAAGGGAGAGAGGCTGTCAGCTCTGCAGGCAAGGGGTGACACAACTGGGCTCCTGAGCCCCACAGGGGTGCCACAGAAAGAATGTAATTGGTTAAGGGAGCCGTGGACTCAAAAAGGCTGAAAACCTCTGGGGTATGATAATCAAATCTTAAGTCTATCTGAACTCAAGAGCTATACCAAACTGATTCACTTCGCCTATCCTTCATTACAGGCAACAATTTATTGTTGATTTTCCTTCTGATTTAAAGGATTGTCTTTTCCCAAACGACTCACTTTTTCTCTTATGTGTAAGAGCCTACCATCTTTTCCCCCTTTGATTATGCATTTCCTCCATACTATGATGTCCCAGACAGAACTAGAACACAGCTAAGAGCATCTCTATCTGTAGTCACTGGCAGATCCTTCCAAAGATTAAAAAAACCTATTCCAGTCAACTCAGGAATGTATTTCAAAGGATGAATGTGGCCAGCACTATAGCATCATTTGGTGCAAAGGCAGCATTCAGTTTTAAGAAAAAAAAGAAATTATCCATAGTGAAGAGTAAAAGCAAGACCTAACTCTGCCCCAGTCTAATAAGATACATAAGGTAATGTCATGTTATAAGCAAGGTATTTTAAAAAGCAAGCATTATAAAAAGCAGCAGCAATCTAGTAGAAGAGGCTTTTAAATGTGTTTGTGGAAGGGGGTATTGCTTTGTTGTTTTTGTTTTAATTATTTACTGGTGTTTATGCCTTGTATTTTTATTCTGTGAACCGCCTTGAGATCGTGCGAGGAAGGGTGGTATATAAATCTAATTAATTAATTATAATTAATATGTTTAAGTAAGTAGAATCTCATCTCCATCTGCAGCCAGTTCTAAAGCACATGTCTGCAACTGCATTTTGGCTGAAATCCTAAACATATTTAACAAGGAGTAAGCTCTACTGGACGGGGCCGCGGGTGGCGCTGTGGGTAAATCTTCAGCGCCTAGGGCTTGCCAATCGCATGGTCGGCGGTTCGAATCCCCGCGGCGGGGTGAGCTCCCGTCTGCGGTCCCAGCTCCTGCCCACCTGGCAGTTTGAAAGCACCCCTAAAGTGCAAGTAGATAAATAGGTACCGCTTTCTAGCGGGAAGGTAAACGGCGTTTCCGTGTGCGGTGCTGGTGCAGGCTCGCCAGAGCAGCTTCGTCACGCTGGCCACGTGACCCGGAAGTGTCTCCAGACAGCGCTGGCCCCCGGCCTCTAGAGTGAGATGGGCGCACAACCCTAGAGTCGGACACAACTGGCCCGTACGGGCAGGGGTACCTTTAAGCTCTACTGGACACAATAGAGTTTATTGGCATAGGATTGTACTATAGATCATCCCCACTACTTGTTTCCTTTGTTTATCTTCCTCTCCCCACCGGCTTCCTTGTGTAGCCTTCTCCACTATGAAAATTTGGCAGATTGTCGCTGTGGTGCAGTGGTTAGAGCAGCCCTCCCCAACCTGGTGCCCTCCAAAGGTTTTTGGACTGTAAATCCCCATCACTCCTGACTACTGGCTGTGCTGGCTAGCACTAATGGGAATTGGGAGTCAAACAACATCTGGAGAGAACAAAGTTGGAGCTCAGAGACCAGGTTCAAATTCTTTCTCAATGGCCTCTGCCAAGTCCATCTCTCTCTGCCTAGCCTAACTCACAGTTACATTGTGGTGATAAAAATGGGGAACCCTGTACACCACCTTAAGCTCCTTTGGAGAAAAGTGGGATATAAATGCAATAAAATAAAAGGTCAGATTGTTATGACATTCTAAAACAAAGCCTATACTAGTGACAATTGTTGCTGAGAACAGTATAAATATATGAAAATAAAACTATCACAGTATCATAGCTTTTTATCACAAAAGGGTGGGGGGGATCATTACACCATTAGAGGTAGGTATAGTGAACGACTGCTGCACCAATTTGTACAGTATAAGAGGATATGGAATTAAAAGACCTGCATTTTCTACTCATGTTTCATCCTATGCTACCATTCACTCCTTGTTCTCCTCTGCATCCTCCTGGCTGCCTCCTAACTTAACTCCCTTTTTCATTATTCTCAGAAACAATCAGGTTCCCATATGTGAAGCACAACCTTCCATCTCTGCTCTCTCTATTTGCACAGTCTCACCCCTCCGGCTCCTAATATGTGTGTGTGTGTGTGTTGTGAATGAATTAAACATTGCCATAGATTCTTTAACAGAGTTGCCAGTCAACTCTTTGGGTAGAGACTGTGTTCCTTCGCAATCTATAATGCACGAAATATTTGTGTTAAGGATTCAGCACAGAACAGGCAGGATATTAAAAGTGGGAGAACAGACCCTGCAAGAAGGGGAGGTGTTTGCTATTCAGCAGGCATATCCCAGTTTAGTGGAAATGACAAGCTGCAGCACCCAACCTGCCAGTCACCAGCCCCAATGGATACACACTCCAAACAGAATCTGACAGTTCTGACACATTGCAGCCAGGTTCCCACAGCCTTACAATGCCTGTAAAGCATAGGGGGCCCAAAAGCGGGGAGTACCAGAGGTCTTCTTGCCTGGAGTATATCGAAATCTGAGCAAACTTCTCACACACCCTACAGATGCACTTCTAGGCTGCTGAACACAAATCTGGCAGGAAAGCCACTACTTTCCTTTCTGAGAAAGAAGAAACCCATGTAGATTTCTCTGCCAGGAGAGCAGCTGCTCTCCAGATCCCCTCCAGCAGTTTAAATTTCCAAGCAAACCATTAAAAGCAAACGCCAAGGGAGACTTATGCCTGCCCATCCCACGATGGGACCCGTCCAGAGCACTGGCCAGAGATTTAAAGTGACGGGCTGGTCAACATGCACAATCCTGCCTTTGTAATGTCAACGCTGGTGAAAGAAAAGAAAGAGCCAGGCGGCAAGAACTTCCTGCCTGGCTTGCTAGGAAGTTGCAGTGTGTGCACAGACAGACTATTCCAGCTACAACATGCACTCACAGTGGATCCAGGAGGGAATGGAAGAGACTGCACAGAAGCGGCTGCGGGGAGGCGACCCCATCGCCTCTCTGCTAGCTAGGGAGCTGCAGCCAACGGCCCCCCCCCCAAAAAAAAAACAACACGCAGGGAGAAGATGCCCGTGCGAAATCCCAGCAAAGCAGCTGTATCAAGGGCAGCAGATCTGTCCCAGCATGTGAGGAAAATGAACGGCTGTAATCCCACAATATCTGGGGACCCAAGGTTGAGAAACACTGGGCTAGAGGATTTTAAGGCGCTCTCAGCAATTCTCCCCACCCGACCGCGGGTTACACTTACACACAAACAAACACACATGCCATGCTCACTCACATAGTGTTTGTTGGGAATTCGCCGCTTCTGCACGTCCAGCACCTTCACCTCCAAGATACTCTTCCGGGGCATAGCGCTGGTCCTCTGCAACCCGAACCCCAGAAGCAAGTAACAAAATAAAGCCGGAGGGGGGAGGGAAGGAGTGTAAATCTCGGAGACGGGTAGAGGGGAAGATAAGACGAAAGAAACCCCTCCTCCGGGAGGGTCGGCGCAGCCAACGCTCCTGGACCCAAAGCGCAGAAACTTTTCAACGCAGCGGTTGCAGAGATTGCGCTGCTAAGGGATAGGCGAGCCTGAGCCCCACAGCACCCTCAGCGCCTGCCCGGGTCCCCCCCGCCCCCTTTCCCCTTTCTTGCTTCTGCTTCCTCTTCCTCCTCCTCCTCCTCCCCCCAGCTCTACCCCCTTCGCTCTTTCCCTGGCCAGAGTTTGCAGATGCAGGAGGGCTCCTCCCAGCCCATCCCTGCCAAAGCAGCCTATCCCACTCAGGCGCAGGCGGTGTGGTTATGGCGCTCTCTGATCCAGCCCCGCTCCCCGGGCTTCTTAAAGGGCCACGACCACCGTGCGGCTCGCCAGCGCTTTCAGGCCAAACACGCAGAAGCCCCTCTCAGCGCCATGCCTTCCGCTTGTGCTGCTGAGAATTGGGGGGGGGGCGCTTGGGGGCGGGCGGGTGTGTGTGTGTGGAAGCAAAGGCGCAACTTTTCAGCTGTGGCCGGAACACCGGTGGGAAGTTGGCAAATCCACACGTTCCTGCCCACTGCCAGTAACACAGCAACCAACCCGCGCACGATCCTTGCCTTTCTTTCACGTCACCCATAACCAAGAACAGCAAGGGGGAAATAGAGGGACTAGATTAATAGGAGGAGCGAGTCTTTTCCACACAATCCTAAGGACCATTTTAACCTCCATTTGACCCCCCAAGTCGCCCGCCTCTCTCTCTCTCTCTCTCTTTGTGAAGTGAAGGAAGAGAGCTCGAAAGCAGCCGAGGTCAAACGCAGGGGTCGCCTTTTTCTCAGAAGAGGAAAAGGCACCAATTAATCCTCGTCTGAATCTGGAATTGCCACGCTTTGAAACGCTCCTTGTCGCGACAGGCGGCGGCGCAATTGGTTTCCGAGGGAGGCCGAAGGTCGCCTTTCGAGCCGTCGTCGCATAAAGCACTTTGAGCTTTTCCACAACTCTCCCTCAGTCTTTCCTATGGAGTAAATATCCCCTTGCAAAACTTCGCCCCCTCTCCTGTCCCCCCCCCCGGCTTCATCTTTACACGCTTTCACGGGTGGGTCTTGAGGGGTGGATTCAGCAATCCCACCCGCCGTTGTGCACTCACGTAGGGGATCGTGTTGGGATCTGTAGGGAGAGGGTGCGTGGGGCCTTGGGAGATTAAAAAGCATGGCCCCGAAACATAAGCCAGCTCCCTCAGCTGCTGTGCAATACAAGAGGACAACGACTGGTTCCAACGCTGGATCTAGACGCATCAAAAGAAGCGTTTCAGTTTAAAGCGGCATAAATTTAAAGGGGGAAAACAGGTAGAGAAAAAATGGAGCTCCGCGTCGCCATCTAGTGGCACAATGTTATACCGCGCACACAACGCATATAAGTCGCTTTTTCTTTACCAGTCTAGCTGAGTCTTGGTTGTGCTGAACTGCTTGAGAGGTGGCATGGTCTGTCTGCACCTTGGCTGGCAATTTCGGCCACAGTGAATCTAGCAGCTATGCCATCAAAGTTTGGGGGGGGGGAATCTGTGAGGCTGTGGCAACAAGTGCTCAAATAACTGAAGACAAGATTTTGGTGAAGACTAAAGGCGATAAACTTCCTGCTTGAAGATATGAACTGTAAATGCATACCTATTGATGGCTTCACTTTGTGACAGAAGGCTCTCAGCCTCTAGGTACTCTCCCAGCCTTTTGCTGAGGATGGGTAGCCTGGGAAGGCGTTCAAAGCCAGCCCCAGTTGGCTTCAAAGCTTTAAGATCCACTTTGACCTGGAAAATGTGCACACAACTGATGCTGCTGCACTTGCAGACAAAGAAGAGCAGCTAAGATCATGTACAGAAGACAAAGATGAGGATGATGGACAGAATATGCCAGCAAGTTGGAATCTGCACCAGTTTGCTCTCCCAAGCACATGAAAACACATGAATGAATTGATTGCTGACTTTCATCCTTCTGTTGAACACAGCCTCAAAATCACACGCGGCTTTACAGACACTTTGAGACCTTATCCAGAAATGCTCCAGCTGTGAAACAACAGTGGCAGTTGCCAATCACCATGTTTTTCAGAACAAAAACAACCAGCAGCAAATCAGTTCACACAATCAACTTCTGAAGCTTAACCAAGTCTAACCATGTCATCTGCAAATCTCTATCGGTTTCCAAAGCCTGTCCGATCATCTCCTGGAGCAATACCATGCTTGGAAGAGGATGACAACAACAACAACAATTTATTATTTATACCCTGCCCATCTGGCTGGGTTTCCCCAGCCACTCTGGGTGGCTTCCAACAAAATATTAAAATACAATAGTCTATTAAACATCAAAAGCTTCTCTAAACTAAGCAACACAGAAGAGGAAGAGGAAGTAGAGGAGGAGGAGTTTGGATTTGATATCCCACTTTATCACTACCTGAAGGAGTCTCAAAGCGGCTAACATTCTCCTTTCCCTTCCTCCGCCACAACAAACACTCTGTGAGGTGAGTGAGGCTGAGAGACTTCAGAGAAGTGTGACTGGCCCAAGGTCACCCAGCAGCTGCATGTGGAGGAGTGGAGACGCAAACCCGGCTCCCCAGATTACGAGTCCACCACTCTTAACCACTATACCACACAGTCATCATGCACCAGTTTTTGTGTGGCGTTTTCTGTTTTTCAGAGGATTGTTTTGACTACACACAGTTTTGGCTTTATGCACTATCCCTGGAACGTAATCCCTACATAAATTTCAGGTTACCTGTACCCTCCACTGAGGGACTTGCCTGTGACACACAGGATGGCAACTAAAAATGCCCCTAGTCCCCACCCCTTGAAGCCTGCAACAAATAATAGGAGCCTGTATCTACATGGTTGTTTCATATATTATAGATTAACAGTGTTCACTCAGCTCCACATAGTGTATGAGGCAGCTGTTTGTATCTTTCATGCAAGTTGTAAACTCACTAGGGACGTGCTGCTACACCACAGGCCAAATGAAGTAATATACAGGGCCATGGAGGGGTGACTGGCCGCCCCCGGAATATTCCAGGACCTCCGTCTGAACAGTCTGTTTCCATTAAAAGGTCTGTGGGCCTGTGACTTTAAAAATTCAGTGTTAAGCACAGCTGAAACCAAATAGGGTATGGCCTGAAAAAAATGCACCTCAGGTGTCAAAAGGCTGGGGTAAAGACGTGCATCTTTAGCATTCCCTGAAAGCTGTCCAGTGAAGGTCGCAGACACACCCCTGTAGGGAGGAGTGCTGTGGGAATGCTTAGTTACATTTTAAAGTGAATTCAGATTTAGTGCTGGCACATCACTGACTTTCAGATTAATTGGATTCTCTTATAAACATCTCATCTGTGTCCTTGGCAGCAACTGAAACACATCCCCCTTTCTTCAGCAGCAACAGCACTCAGCGCAAAACAGTATAATTTAATATATAGCAAGGCATATCTCTATAACCTCTGTAGTTGAGGACTTAGTTCTGTTAGCATCCATTGGCACCGAGTAGTGTAATTGCTACTACAGTACCTCTATAAGTTGCTTTTGTACCAGTTGGGGCCATTGGAAGGACTTGTGATCCAAGTGGTTTTTTTAAGAGCATTTGCAAATTACATTCCTACCAATGGTCTGGTACCACTTGTATGGCATGTTCTAAAGTGTTAGGAAAGCCTTTGGTCAGAACTTTGCACAACCTCCAATAACACATGGACAAAAATGGAGGAAGCAGCAATTGCATTGTTTGGGGGACCATGTAAAGGCCACTGCACATCTGCATTGTAATAGGTTGGAAAGAAGGGTGGGGAAAGAGCCTTGTGGTGTGGTGTAGTATGAGGCACAGTGGCTGCATCGTCTCTTAATGCCCTAGATTATTTTACAAAGTATGAGCAATGCAATAAACTTGACTTGAATTGTCCTTGAACTATAACATTTGTACCAGCTTCAGTTTTAAAAGGACAGCTTTAAATTCTGGCAGACAGCCCTAAGGACTGTTATGTGTTTAACCCTGCCTGTCGCCTACACAACAACTGGAGAAAACTGGACAGACTCCCTATTTCAAGTAGAACTGCTATCCATCCTGGAATTTCAAATTTCAGTGCTAGCAAGTTTAGTATTAGGGAGAAATGTAGTTTTCCTAGCTCAGACATAGGATGTAATTAATGGCACCTCTAATTTTAATTGGTCCAAGGAGAGAGTGTGTTCATTTGCGCGCGCGCGCACACACACACACACACACATTATCAAGGTGGGGCTCTGGGGATTTACAAAAAAAACTAGGCCTCAGTTTTTGTGTGGTCTACCTGGTGGCTGAATAGGAGACAGATGGCCTACTCTTGAGATTTGGAGAGGTGAGAGAAGCCAATCAGAGTACCTTGTACTTTCTGAAATGGTCTCAGCTGGGGACAGGGAACCTGGTGCCCCTCCACAGGTTTTTGGGCCACAGCTCCCATCAGCTCCAGTCCGCATGGGCTATTGTACCGGGGATTATGGAAATTTAGTCCAGCAATATCTGGAAGCCCAGAGTCCTCACCCTGGCCAAAAGCAACACTGCAATCAGTACTTTATTCCGATGCAAATACAAGGGAATTTAACAGCAAACCCCCTGAGCATGTTTACTCAGAGGTAAATCCCATGGATTTCAATGAAATTTACTTCTTAGTAAGTGTGCATAAGATTGCAGCATAAATGAAGCAAAAAGGAAGAGAACCTATTTTACAGTCGTCATCATCTCCAGATGAGAACTTGGCAACTCTATCAGCCAATAACGCTGTACCATAAATTCCTGTGTCCTACACAACTCTTTCTGCAGGATATGGGAGACCTAACAAAGGGAAAATATAGTTTCACCAAAACCTGGAAGACATACATTTGGACTTTCATTCTCACCAGCTGAGTTAAGAATTAAGGGTGTTAACCGTATGCAGTACTTTGTTCTTATGAAACAAAATATGCACCATTTTGTTCAATGTATTTTTAATTAGTTTTCCCAACTTTCATACCACCTGCACACTCATCCATAACTATATCCTTTCAACACAGGGTATTCATTAATTAATTAAACGAACATGTTAATTGCACCTAGGTAAAAGCTTCTGAAGTGTAAAATAACTGATTATAGACACTGGGTATTTAGTCGCGTTTCTGCCATTATGAAGAAATCACTGTTTTTAACATTTGTTTCTATGAAACCTGACCAGTTTTGCAACAGCTTTTGGAGAATCCACAACACCCTTAGGCAGCTTATTCCAGTAGGGAATAAGCGTTAAGAACAAAAGCGTAAGATCAATCTACCTCTCTCTCTCTATAGTTTAATACCACACAAACTCCCTCACACATGCCTTTAGCCTTCTTTTGGTGACCAACATGTAGTCAGCAGTCCCTTGGTTTGTTTTAATATTAATTGAGATTAATAATGTTTATCCTCGCAGCAGCTTGTTAAAATAAATTCCCCTTGCATATCTCTGTCCTCCATCACAAAGCCACTCCAGTGCACCACTTACAAGAAAACTGGCGTGAGGCCAAGATAAAGCCAAAGATCAATGGGAAAGCACTTAAGCATCAGAATGCCTCACAGTGCTGATTAATCTGGATGAGATTTTATTTGTTAGAAGGACTGTCTTCCAACAGGGGTGGAAAGCATCCGTGTGTATCAGTACCATCATATGCATCCAGCATTTATGTTAACAAGCACCTAGATTCCAGGGTATATGGTACAGGAATTAGGATGTTCCCACTGCCTGTCAAAATTCATGTGCATTCGTTTTTTGTTTTGCATGAAAATTGCTTAATACTAATGTAGTGTTGTATGGGCAGGGGAGGGGGCAAAAACATCTTTCAAAAAGGTTTTGGGTATAATCTTTTGTTTTATGGCTTGCTCAATGCTGCTCCATTTTGGCTGCTGTTGCTATTTTTATATAGTAATCTTGGGCGTCTTATGACTGTTAGCAAAAGTAGGTAAAATATGTTGCTTTTAAATATTGTGTTTTCAGCTTTGTTTGCTGCCCTGGAAAACAAGGTGGGAGATAAACAAATAAATAAACAATCCACTTTACTTGCCTATTATTGTATTGATAATAGTTTCGCAAGATGTTACCATAAGGCTACCAGATTTTTTCCAATGAATCCGGGGACACTTTTCAACCTCAATGGATTTTGTATGGGGACTGATTTGTAAATCTGGGGACTGTCCCCAGGTCTTAGGGAGCGAATGTGTGGTCCCTAGGGCTGGGGGGTGGGGGAAACCTGGGCTTCCCCCTCCAGCCCCGACAAACTATGGGAGCAGCAGGAAGGCTGCGTGCAGCCTTTCCGCTGCTCCCCGACCTGCTTTTTGGGGCTGGGGGAAAGCCGGGCTCCCCCCACCGCCAGCCCCACAAGCCCTGGGGAGGCTTCGTGCGGCTATCCCTGGCTTTTGCGGAAGGTGGGGGAAGGGACAGAGCGAGGCTCTCTCACTTCCCCCACCTCCTGCAAAAGCCCCCAAGAGTCGCGCTCCCTTTTAAGAGCTGCCTGGAGTGTGTGTGTGGCTTTTGGGGGCTTCTCCCCGAGGAGGGAGAAGGGCAGCCCGTCACACACACACTCTGCGTGGTTCATGAAAGGGAGTGCTGCGCAAAGCCTGGGATGCATACAGGCTCTGCTCAGCGCTCCCTTTAAATAATTTTTTCCCCTTGAATCCTCCCCCCCCCAAAAAAAAAGTGGTGCGCCTTATGGTCAAGTGCGCCTTATGGAGCGAAAAATACGGTAAATTCTAATTTCAGAATACACATTCCAGATTCTTAGGCAGACAAACCTAGTCATTTCTGCCATCTGCTGTTTTTTTACACACACAAACTCCTGTATAGGGTTGTTGGTGTTTCTTTCTCTGTGTAACCAAGTTAACAACAAAGTAAAGCTTAAACTTGCTTAGGTCTCAGTGGGCTTGCTTGAATTATTTTCTTCACCAAGTCCTTTTGAATAATCCTCATTTTTATTTTCCCTCACCTTTATTTCCCCCTTTTTCCTTTTGGGTGTCCACTGTGCTTAAATAACAGCTCTGTGTGGCTCAGTTCACACCACCACTGGGAATCTTTCAAGAATCTTTAAACTGGAAAGTTGCAATGCCCTTGCTGCTGACTTCATAATGCTGGCCTCTGAGGGAATGGGGTGATGTCATAGTTAAAGTGCTAGGATACCAACATTTAACATTCCTGCAGCAGAACAACTGGTCAGTCCTTTTGCTAGTTCCTGCTCATACCTTCACATCAAACTGCCCTACCTCAACAAATTCCTCAAAAGATTAAAAAACAACAAACCCTTAAAACACACCATTTATTGATGACGTTTACCATAAGTATAAATCAGATTATGACAGGAACATCTCTTAAAACTTTAAGTCGAGCCCAGTCTTTTAATGTGGTGCCCTCTAATGGACACATTGAAGAAATGCGCATTATATGGCCGCAGCAATTAAATATGTAATTCAGTAAAGGCTAACACTGAAGGGGGCAGAACTGGTCTAATAGAAGCATAGAATTGTAGAGTTAGAAGCAACCCTGAGGCTCACTGACTGCAACCCCCTGCAAGGCAGAAAACAAGACTCTTATTCCTGCATTCTTATTAACAATGCCATAAACTGGGATGCACAGTTAGAAAGCACTTTTACATCTTATTTCCAATAGCAGTTAGCTCATGGCTCAAGGCATTTAAAAAGGCAACTTTATACAAAAGGATGAAGAGTGCTCACACCAGAAAAAAAATTAATTTGCATCTCCTGTGATGTCTGAAGTCACTCTTTGTTATTATTACACTGTGGATGAAACTTGGACTGCTATCAGTGGTGTAGTGGAGCAGGAATGAAATGCTGCGACTTCCTTCACAGCAGGAACAATGGTATTTCCTTGGTGCTATTTACCCATCCCTCCGCACGACGCCCAATAAATAAGCTTTCACCAGAGAGAAACCACCCCATACACTAAGCCAGGGGTCAGCAACCTTTTTCAGCCATGGGCTTGTCCACCGTCCCTCAGACCATGTGGTGGGCCGGACTATTTTTTTTTTTGGGGGGGGGGGGGAAATGAACGAATTCCTATGCCCCACAAATACCCAGAGATGCATTTTAAATAAAAGAATACCTTCTACTCATGTAAAAGCACGCTGATTCCGTACCGTCCGCAGGCCGGATTGAGAAGGCGATAGGGCCGCATCCAGCCCCCGGGGCCTTATTTGCCTACCCCTGTGCTAAGCAAAGGAAGAGGCAAGTCAACTTAGCATGCATGGCTACGGGTTTAACTGCCTCTTCTCTTTTGAGCAATTCCAAAATCTATTATTACCACCCAAAATGCCACAAAATAGGGAGCAAGCCTTTGAGTCCAGGGAGTGTGGTTATAGGACTAGTCACAAAGGGTGCCTGAACTTCAGAATCTACCATTGCGTCCTTGAGCAGGGCGCTACAAGTTTCCACAAAGAATGCCAACAGGGTTATGGAGTGCAAGCCCTTACCTTTTGTTTGTTTGTTAATGGTGCATCTCATATTCAGCAAGCCACCAAACTATGCTTTAATTTCAGAGGTAAAGAGAAGCCACCTCTACCAGATGATTTGAAAATGGATGCAGGTGTGCCCAGGTTATTTTCCCCAGGGAGATTCTCCACCAGCTGCTCTCACAAAGCCCTGGTAATTAAATCAGGTGCTTAAGATTCCGTTTGGGGGGAACTGGGTTTTTTTGGGGGGGGCAGCAAGGAGAAAGGTGCTGCTAGAGAAATACTACAAATAGCCTGAGTGTTCTGCACACCTTGTTTTTAATAGCAGCCTGATTAGCAACAGAATATTAAAATCAACTTAATTATTCCCTTCTATCAGGTCTGGAATTCTAATACTATTATGGAAAGAGATACTCCCTGCTTCATTTTTTAAGCTGTTGCTCTCAGCCCACCCATAAACTTGGGCCTACTAAATGATGTATAATATTCCTCTGTTCCTCAGTTAAGCCACCCCCACCCCCGGAAAAACGTATTTACTGTTTTGTTCTACTTAGTCTATAGATGGAGTTAATAGTTATAGACTACTGGAGAATTGTGTTGCTTTTTATTTCGAGTACATATCGCATCAGAATATCTGGCTACCTTTAAAAGATTACACCTCCTTCTAAACACCAGATTTTAGGCTCCATGAATATACATTGACTACTTATGCATCAGGGACGCGGGTGGCGCTGTGGGTAAAACCTCAGCGCCTAGGACTTGCCGATTGTCAGGTCGGCTGTTCGAATCCCCACAGCGGGGTGCGCTCCCGTCGTTCGGTCCCAGCGCCTGCCAACCTAGCAGTTCGAAAGCACCCCCGGGTGCAAGTAAATAGGGACCGCTTACCAGCGGGAAGGTAAACGGCGTTCCGTGTGTTGTGCTGGCTTGCCAGATGCAGCTTGTCACACTGGCCACGTGACCCGGAAGTGTCTGCGGACAGCGCTGGCTCCCGGCCTATAGAGTGAGATGAGCGCACAACCCTAGAGTCTGGCAAGACTGGCCCGTACGGGCAGGGGTACCTTTATCTTTACTTATGCATCAGGAAAGAATTAGGCTTGTGTGACTTAAAGCCAGTTTCTGCCAGTAGGTGCATCATGCATATTTTGGGCAAGGGAACAGTATAAAATAGTCAAAATTCAGAGAAGTGTGCACATGCAGCAAACAGAATGATCACTGAGTTGTGCTCAACACATCACAGCATTGCTCTAGCTCTGTTGCCAGGATATTTAGCCTCCTCCCATGACTATCCCACAACAGCCAGAGCCTTAAGCCAGCCCATAATGACTTGCTGTTGTATCAAGCTACGTATATGACAAGATAATTTAATATCTGACTTGCTCTCGTACTGGATTCTACCCGAATACTGGCTTTCAGCGTATCAGTTGGAAAGACTTCCACCCTGATTGGATCTTGTTTTCATTTTCTCTCTGCACAGAAATAGGATACATCTGCTGCCATCTGTTCCTGTTGCCCCAGACATAAACCTCCCCCCACCTCTCTATATGTACATATCAGTTTAAGAGACCACACATTTAATGGGCTTTATTTAGCCCATAGAAACTTACACCACTTGTCAGCTTTACGTTACAAGAAGACTTTATATTGGTTACAGAAAACACCTTCTGGAATTTGACACCTGGAAATGCCACATTTTCCTGCATGGTGGTGGCATAGCAGAATAACTACCTGGGCCAATTCTTGTGCCTGTAAGCATGTGCATAGGTGCCTCACTACACATTCATGGGCCCATCGCTCAATATCCAAAAAACCAAAGTGCAGCACCAACAAGCACCCAACAACCCCTCTGCAGCACCACAAATCCAACTTAATGGTGTAACGTTGGAAAATGTCAACCACCTTTCCTACCTTGGCAGCTATCTTTCCACAAGGGCCAACAATGATGCCAAAATCCAGCATTGCCCAGAGCATGGATCAGAGCTGGCGACCTCTGACCGATCATACAACAGCTAGCCAGCCAAACAACAAATGGTTTTGCTCATGTGTGTGTATGTGTGTGTGTGGGGGAGACACGAGACTTGATTGACAGTCTCTGTATTATCTCACTTGGTTTCCTCAAGCTCCAGGAAGAGGATTGGAGCTCAAAAACAGAGGGAAACTGTGGGTATCTGGAGCCGAAGTTGTAAAATAGCACAATATGTGAATCTGTGTCTTCTACACCATGTAATATGTAATGGAAGAAACTGTAATTTACCATTTCCATGTATTTCAGTACATGTGTGCATTTTAAGTACCATTTTCTTAAATGTAAGGTCTCCTAGAACAACTGGTTCCTACTTATAATAAACAATGTTTACTAAACTTCAGGGCTAGTCATGACAACATCTGTGCTTGCTGATCAATTACAATCTACTTGAGGGCCATGACAACAGCATCTAATGGTTTCTTTAACCTCGGAAGCACAATATTCAACACAATATTCCCTCTGCCTGTGCAGAATTTTGAGAACGATGTCATGTAAATCCCAGCAACTCCATCGAATTGAGGGAATTGTGAAACCCCTACTCAGCAAAGATGACTGACCCATCAATGGCAATTTCCACATGAAAACATTATCTAGCACATGTACTGTATAATAAATGGCTAGGTGACTATACGGGGCTCTTCATCCCAAGACTTTGCACATGCTTTTATAGGCACTGTAGGTGCTCAATAATTGCTAATATCAAAACAGAAGGGCAGCAGATTCAGAATGGGAGATGATGTGACGGATGATGGTAGGTGCATGTCTCCCTCTTCACCAAACAGTGTCACCCTTTAGCTATTCTTGGATGTTTAGCAGCAGAAAATTAAAAACAGCTCCAGCTGGTCACAGCTAGCTTTGAGAATTAATAGCTTTATTACCAACACATTTCAATGCACACATTCTCAAAATGAGACAATATATATTTTAAGAAAAGTTTGTTTGGTTCCAAGCCCGAAAGCTGTTGATTGTGGGGTGATTTGAATCTCAGTAAGCAGGAATCAAATTCCATTACACTCAAGCCAAATTTATGTACAAATACAAGTCAGCACTGCTGACCAAAACCCACAGGCAACAAGTACAACAAGGTGTTCAGGACGCAAATGCAGGTGCTCACCATGGTAACATTTTTATTAGATTATTTACATCATAGTGGTTTCCCCAAAAAAGAAAACCCTTTTGGGTAGAAGAATCAGGCCCCCCCATGTAAAAAATATTGTAGATTTATGCCAAGGAAGAGAAAGAAAAAGTTGGTTTTGTTTGGGTTAGGGAAAGAGAAAAATAAAGAAAAGTGACACTTTCTTGCCACAAAAGGAGCAGGACATCCTTGCAACACTGCACGAGGTAAATATTGCACTTTTGTAAAATTACAGCAGCGCTTGGTAGCAGTCAAGACCAGTCTGGCACACAAAGAAAGATAAGCACACACAAACTTGCAGCAGTATTAAAATTAGCAACTCTTGTTTGATTTCTTGGCCAAGGATGAAGACAATTAGATGTACTACTGGCTGACTTATAAGGAGATTGAGCTGCATGTGGGTGTGTCCACAGCATACACAAGCCTGTGCACAATGCAAACTATCAAAAATTTGCGACATATAGTTAGAACAGAAACTGGTTATCGGGTTTGGAGAAAATTAGGATCTTTGAGTTTTCAGAACACAACCCATTCATTCACAGGCTCTGTTCCAGTTTCTCTCAGTCTCACCTGACAGTATCTCAAAACACAATTAATTATTTAGAACAGGACGGTAACCCCATGGTTTCTGGGTGCACATTTTCTAGCCTCTAAAATATCCAGAATCCGGAGTCTCTTAAACAAGACAGTGAAACTGCAGCCTGGCAGCAGGCAATGCATTCGCTAGACTTCTGTTTCCATTCCATCAAGTTAACTCTGAGAACAGAAATCACATTAACAGCAACATGGCTTTATAGGAAGACAGGGAAAGAAAAGCATTATTTCCTATACAGAGCTAGTGCTGGAAAAGTCCTGAGTGATACACAAAAAGGAACACTGGAGCATTTTGCCAACCTAAGTGCTTTGAGACGGCACAATGAACTGTGAAGACTTTGTTTGAATGAAGTACCAAATTTAAGCATTTACCACAAACAGCTGACCCAGATGGAGGATTGTGTGAATTGCACTGTGCAAAGCATCAAGACTTCAATATAGATTTAATGTCTAGGGAAATGCAAATTGGTGAAACTGATAAAGCCTTGACATTTCCTGAAATATGTATTTTAATAGTGAAATGGGGAGTGGGCAAGGTGTGAGGGGGAAATAACACATCTTTGGTTTAAAAACAGCCTTTGGAAGACTTAAAGATAATGACATGCTGATTATCTTCAGCATTTCAAATGTATCACATTCTATTCTGCTGTATGGGGCTCCTCTTACCTGAATCATTCTGGCTTGCTACAAACTCAAAAGTAGCAGCAAAGGGATACACACTGGCCAAAATGATGGTTTAGGCCAACATCATGTTCTCAAATCACAGCACACCCAATAGTTTATACAGTAGACCTTAAAAAACAAAAACTAAAAGCTAGCAATTGATGTCCTATGAAACTCACATGAGATGATGCAAAACAAGATGCCTTTAACCTTAGGCCAGTTGTAAACTTGCTGCTACAAGGCATTTGCACTTTTCTTCTATTTAATATATTGGAAAGAGCAGCCATTAGCTCTTGCCATAACCTGAGCACAAGCTTTGCCTTCTGGACCAATTGGGCTGGGGAGAGAAATGGAGACAGGAGAGACAGAACTCCCTGCTGATGAACACAGGGAAAAGAAACCCATTGCCTCACAACGGAAGAGGAGGGGAAAGTGAAGAGCAAAGGCCAGACCTTTATGTTACCCACCATTTTAGGATCTGAACGGTGTGGGCCTCTGCACGGCTTATTAATTGGGGCAGGTGTGCGAAGTTAAACATCCCAAAACTGGGCAGCAATTTCCACAGCTGACCATGTATATGCAGCCTTCGCAACTGTTGAATTGCACTCTAAGTTGGATCATAAGCTTCTCATTGCCTTTTTGGTCAGCCTTTGACTCGGGACAGATTTGATTTAAACACTCCACTTGTATGTTTCAGGCTGTGGTAACTTTGAGAAAGGGCAGAAATTGTGTCACACGTTACCAGGGTGGTGTGCTGGGTCACTTCAAAACAAGCTGAGGAATTGATGAGTTTCAATGGGACGGCCTAGATTCTAGGCCCTAGAAGGAGAGGAGAAGGAGCGCTTTGTTTAACTGACAAAGATGGAGGCCACAATAAAAGCTAACAATTCCTTGTTGTCTTTTGTAAGCTGTGAAGTTGAACTCCCAGTGCTTCAAGGCAGTAAATGGTTCGACCATTAAGACTAAAAGGCTAAGTGAGATCCACTGACAGACATAGCAAGTTGGGCCTAACAGGAGAACTAGTTAGAAAATGAAACAGGCAAGTTTATCAGCAGCACTTAACAGCCATCAACAATCTTTTAGGTCACCAACATTCATCCCTTCAACAGATGGTTAAGAGAGAAAACTGCCCAAGGTCTGGGCAATGGGATCAGCAAGCAGTGTGAACTCTGTACACAACCCCATTAGCTCTACTTTCCGAAGCTCATCCACAACTCTCCAAGTTCAACTGGTCAGCACCAGCCAGGGCCACATGAATGGGAAGCTGTCTCATCTCTAGGGGAACAGACCTCAGGCCACATTGGTTGTCTCAGACAAAAGAGGAAATCAGAGTTGGTGCATGAGAAAAGGGAGCCCTGACAGTCCTTTGGGTCAACTTCTCTGTGGACAAAGGCAGGGATTGCCTTTCTGTCCACTAATCCAAGGGTTATGAAGCCTCTGCAGAACTGAATGGGACAAATTTGGAAGGCTTGTTTGGCGACCTTGAAGGCTGACCATCGGTCTCATCACTAAGTTTGAAGAACATTTCTTGCTCTCGCTTCTTCTGATTCAGTTCATCTTCCAAAGCCTGAAATGTGAAGAGAAATGAGCTCAGTTGGAGAAATGCTTCAAGCTGTAATCACTTCACTGTTCTCAGCCACCTGGATTCCTGTCAGTTTACCCAGGGGTCTGCAACCCGTGGCTCCGGAGCCGCATGTGGCTCTTTTACACCTTTGCTGCGGCTCTGGGGTGGATACTAGCGAGGGGAGGAGGTGCATTGTGCGCCCCGACACTCCCCACTGTAGCGGGCGCTGTACTGGCTGTGACGTCGCATGGGGGCGGTGCATGCGTTAGTCACGCACCATCCCGACGTCACCTTCCCGCCCGCTGTCAGATCGCGGCTCCGGAGATATATTTGTTTTAAATGTCGCAGTGGTTTTGCGGCTCCCAGTTTTCCCCCCCTTCAGAAATGGGTCCAAGTGGCTCTTTTTGTCTTAAAGGTTGCAGACCCCTGGGGATGGGGAAGACTTTCTGGCCAGGAGGGGCAAGATCTTAATCTTTCAAGACCTGGCAGACATCATAGTGATGTTACATGATGCTGCACTTTGATGTCCCTGTTTAATAGCCATTTGCAAACATCCCCATGCTGCTCCTTACACCTCTGAAAATCTGATGTTTAAAGAGCAGTACAGGACTGTTTACAAATGGCAATTCGAAAGCCCTTTTCCTCATTATTCCTTCACCCTCATTACTCCTTAACCCTCTGAAAATTAGGGCTGCTCCATGCTACTCTTTGAATCTTCAGTTTGGGGGGGTTCAAAGAGCAACATTAGAAGGGAAGAGTTTCCATGGAATGGAAGCCACTTCCCCCTTCTTAAGCAAGGCATGCAGCCATGCACCCATCAGGTATGATGTCAGGTGGAGGGTGAGTGCAGCTTCCCAAAAATGATCTGGCAGACCAAGTTTGGCCCATGGGATGGAGGTTCCCCAACCCTGGCTTATGTACATGAGTTGTAAAAAATGAAACAAAATTAGATGAAATTAGAGGGGGAGAGAACCAAATCCAAAAACCTAAACTTGCAACATTTCAGAAATAGGTTGTCCTAATTCAACCCTCCTCCAAATCCAAATGGTTTCTTTATTTCATTGCAGTTCTGAATAGCTTCTTAGGAAGCATCTCAGACAATAACAACATATAAAACACTTTCAAATATAAAAACAATTTTAAATCCAATAAAAATACAGACTGGAATAAAAATTACTGCTAGCATTTCAATGAACACAAAGTATTCCCCCCGCCCTGAGTATTTGATTTGGCAAATTGATCTGAAAGTCAAAAGTTCAATACTAAACCTTTGATTTCCATCCCACCCACCCCACAAAAAAAATGCTAATGGTGTTTGAAGTTTTATTCCAACTTTCTTTAGCTGTCACCTTTTTTCGTGGCCTCAGCTTATCCCGCCAGTCCTTCAAGTTCTGATTGTGGTTTTCATCCAGAGCTTTCAGTTTCTGGGTCTCATGTTCAACCAAGAGATGGCACTTCTCATTCTATACAGATTTAAAACATCAGAAGAAAAACAAATGAGGGAAGCTCTGCAGAGCAAAAAGGTCAGTATCAAACCCAGCATCCCTGCTGACTTGATTTATAAACCCAACATGAGTTTCCAAGACCAGGAAAGAACAAGATTTACTTCAAAAGCAACAAAATCCCAACTCATTCTATGCTCATTCCAGAAACCTTTTGCTTCCACTCAATTTGGAGCTCATGAATGTCATGGTTAGAGGCTGCTCAGCCACAAACCCCATTGAGAGGCTCTGGAAAATTCACTCTCTCCGTGTCTATCATACCTCACATGGTTGCAGTGAGAATTAAATGAGATAGCCTTCATATATATACCATCTTTATGGAAAGATAGGATGCAAAATGTCACGACATGCCAGAAGCAAAAACAAGAAATACTGAAGCACATTTTCCATTTCTGGGAGGGTTTTGTTGTCAGGTAGGATGAACCAACTTTTCAGAATGGATGGCAGATTTTTCTCTATGAGCCAAACTAGTGGCATGCCACACCCCGCTCAAGCATACGTAAAGCTGAGCTGGTGTTAAGTTACCTGTAACTGTTGGAGTTCATTCATGTTGCTCTCACACTGGGCACTCATATCCTTCGCCTGCATCTCATGTTTCTGCTGCTGCTGCAGTCGCTCAGCTTTCTGCCTTTTTTCCTCCTGCTGTGCAAACTGAAACAGAAGGGAGCAACCCAACATCACCATCGTTCACAGTGGTTTTAAATCACCAGGCTATGTTCACAGGAATTTTAAACATGGCTCCCTACATTTTTTATATATATACCAGGAGCTAGAATGCTGCACAACGAAGACATGGAGGGTCACAAATGTGAGAACAATTTATTTTCAGGGGGAAATGCCCCCTCTCAGCTTCTGCGCTAGGAGTAGGACCCTCAAATACATGTACTCCTTTGATATCTGCTGGTGTGAGCACAATATGATCTGATTCCACGGCACCTTGTATTGGTTGCACCACAGGTGCCAGAGCAACGCAGGGGGCAGAGCTATGACCTTCCCACCCTTCCGTGAAACCATTAACAGGTGTTGCAGGAAGGTTTCTTGAGCTACCCACTGTCTGAAACCTTCTGGCAGTATTAACTTGTGCTTTATATAGCATTGGAGCTTAAAACGTCAGTGATATCAGATGGAACTGAGCAAATATCTGTCAACAGCCTGGACCAGTGGCTTCTGGAAGTACATGCTGTTGAGCAAGGGACCCTCCATGTATAGTCTACAATCCTCCTTTCCACATTGGGTGAAAGTTTCCTGTATTGCAGGGAGTTGGACTAGCTGATCCTCGTCATCCCTTCCAACTCTACAATTCTATGAATAACAGTCCTCGCTTGCCGGAATCCAAATGCAGGGTCACTGCCTCTCAGCCTAACATACCTCACAGGTTGTTGTGGCGGTTAACTAATGAGTGGGGGGGGGGGCGGGAATTGTGTGTGCTACCTTGACCTCATTGGAGATCCATCTATAGATGGATGGATGGATGAATGAATGAATGCAAGCGCCACAAATCGAATCCTTCTGTCAAGGGTTCTAGTGCTATCCTTCACCTGTTTTATCTTCTCCCTCTGTTCTGAGGCGCTTCCACTGGAGCTGATATGGAGGCTCTTCTTATACATGGCCATACGGGTTTTCCCTTCGCTCCTCTGAATTTTAGGGAGACGGCCTTTCTCTTGCTGCTGCCGAATTTTCAGCTGCTCCATCATTCGCTGGTTATACCGTTGCATTTGCTCACGCTCCTGGAATAGCAACGGCAGCCCAGGGTTGGGGGGGGGGGTAAGTCAATACAATAAATGTTGCAAGTTTAGAGTCAAAGCGAATGGTGACATTGGATATTTGCCCAGGGTAATATTCAACAGACCACAAAGGGGACAGACAAAGATAGTGCAGGTTTAGTTTAAGGAAAACAAAGCCACTTCTATGAAGATTCACCATGGCTTACTCCAGGGGCTCAGTCAGATAAAAGCTGATGGAAATGCAACAGACACTATGGCAAGAATATTTTGACATTTGTCCTATTGAAGCACACTCACTCACACAAACAAACCAATTGCATGAGAGAGAGGCTGTGCTGGCCTGGGTTGATGACAGTTGTAGTCCAAAACATTTGAGGGCACCAAAATGGTGAAGGCTGGCCTAAAGTAAGTGGTGGACTCTTCTTCATTGGAGGTTTGTAAACAGAGGTTGGATTGTCATCTGTCGGGGATTTTTCAGCTGCGATTCCTGCATTGCTGGGAGTTGGTCTACATCAGTGTTTCCCAATCTTGGGTCTTCAGCTGTTCTTGGACTACAACTCCCATCATCTCTAGCTAGCCAGATCAGTGGTCAGGGATGAGGGGAATTGTAGTCAGAAAACAGCTGGAGACCCAAGGTTGGGAAACACTGATCTAGATGATCCTTTGGGTTCCATTCAACTCTACAATTCTATGAGTCTATGAATCTATAAGCACAAAACTGTACTCCTATAACTGACCACCGTTATTCCCTCTCCAGACTTTCCACGTTTGACTGCACTGACTATGGGTTAAATATACGCAGTACTCACACCCAATGCAAGCAAGCAACAGGGAGGCCATTTTCTGTAAATCTGCTGAGGTCAATTCTTTCACAGCAACTCCACACCTTGCTCATCCGTAGGAAGCATTAGAGTCATTAAAGAAAATAAATCAGACTGAAACTCTGCTACCTTCTCGTGTTTCCGGAGCAGTTCATGCCTCTGGAGGAAATACTGGTCTTTCAGCTGTTGCTTAATAAGCTGGTGTTTCTCCTGTAGGTGGTGCTCTTCCAGATCCCAGATGGTAGCTTCCCGATCTGAGAAATAGGTATAAAATGGCATATGGTCATTACACACTTTACCACCGGGGGGGGGGGGAATAGGCAAAGAAGTTATGAATCACATGCGATTCCAGAAGGTAAAGGCACTTCCCAATGGTGGCTGGTGCCCATGGGGAGCAGTAGGGCAGAAGGCAGCAAGACCCACAGCAAATGAAGCTAGAGCCAAAGACAGGCAGAAGCTAGAGCCAAAGACAGGCAGAGCAAGCCAAGCAATTCTAGTTGTATTCCCATCCTCCTCCCTGCCAAATTCTACAAGGGCAACACTGATACTGAGGAGGAAGATGACTGGCAATGCCACTTCCTGGACTGGTTGCCAGCGAGAAGGCAAGAAGGTGGAGGCTGGTTGAGGGTCAAATAAGGTGGGCAGAGCTATTCCCCACTCGCCCTAATGGACCATCCTCCACTGGAGAATCCAGTTACTTCCCTTTCCAAGCACAACCACCACCTCAGCCTAACCAAATGCTCAAGGCAAAACTGTAGGATAAGCTGACCAAGGAAGGGAGAGGATAGTATGCAAGGAAGAGAAAAAGAAGCACAGACTAGCAGGGCAGTCTAGCTTTTCATACCAAGTGGGCCACAAGATTACTATGGAACCCATAGACTGCACACTGCCTTGTCACATGGGGGGAGGCCAACATTTGGTGTCCCCCACCTCCTCAAAGCTGGGAAAGCGCTAGCCAGGTTTTGGTAAGGAGGTGGGAGGACTCCAAGACCCTGCCAGAGCCCTCACGTCTCCTTCCGAAAGCCCAGCACATCACTTACCTAGCTTTGGGAAGGCAACGTGAAGGCAGCATGAAGGATGTCCGAGAGCCGCCCAAAAAGGCATCGTGGGCAGCATGAGGCCCTTGGATCGCATGTTGGACCACCCTGGACTTAATGAAGTCTGACCCCAGGCTCTGTCATTGTCCCTTTACGTCATTTATACTCCTGCAACTCCTTGTGCTGCCAGGTCTATACTTGAGGGGTGAGATGATAATAAAGGCAGGAATTTCTTTGGGCAGTAGGTGCAGAAGGCATGAAAGAAGGATGCGGAAGGGGCAGAAAGGCAGCTAGAGAATCCTTGCAGTTAAGAGAAAAGGGCTATACCCTCTTTCCCCCTTCCAAGGCTGTATTGTGGCAATAAGCTATTGGGGAAAACTGAAACTTGAGACTGCTTGGCTACTCTTTCCAAATTACATCGTTTGTTAATATTACTACTATTGAACGCTTTGACAGAACGTGCAATGCTTTTTGCTACTGTCTTTGGCGCTATCTTACCTGCTCACTTATAGTTATGTCAATAACTCTCCTTGGAGGAAACTCACCCCACCTGGTGTCTTGAGGGTGTTTTGAATCCCATCCCCATCAGCCCCAGCATGCCTGACTAATGGGAGCTGTAGTCCATCAACATCTGGAGGGCACCAAGTTAGAGAAATCTCCTCCCCACTTTTTTTTTGGGGGGGGGGGGGCGACGACACCCTCTCACCTCTCATAAGCTGTTGTTTTTTGTTGAGGCACTCTCGCTCCTTGTCACAGATCTCCTTCCGATTTTGGGTGGTGATATTCTTCATGGCCTGTTCCAGATCCTCAGACTGTTTGGCTTCAAACTCTTGCTCCTGGAAGAAAGGAGACAGTAGCAAAAGAGATGCTCTTATTGGTATGATGCCTAAAACTTTTCTTATGAGTGGAAGCAGGATGGGTGGTATGATTCTGCTTCCTCATCCTGATAACTGGGAGGCAGGGAATCAAATGTGTCCATATGGTTCTTGGCCCCACCACAGACTTAATATCTCTAGAGCTTACCATGACTTGCTTTCTCTGTGCAAACTCCTCCATCTTTGTTTTCATGGTCCCCTTGCGCTGTTGTCGTGGAAGCTTCTCAATGTCATTCTTGAGCTTGAAATGAAAGACACCAACAAAAGTTCTTACTGGTCCAATTTCCTAACAAGTCTGAGCAAAAGTGATTTATCACGTTGGCCGTGTCACCTGATGGTTTGGCTTTCAATTCTCCAGTTTTATGCTGACATTATGCTATCACTTTGATTTGCTTTCATTTCACCCTCACCTATTTTTCTGTTAGTGTTAACAGTGTTTCTGGGTGGTGGTGGTTCTTACTTTTACGTTCTTCCCTGGCAGCATAGTTACATACAAGTGAATTTAGAAAAAGGGTAGGGAAGCCTCAGGGCCCAGGGACAGAATGTGACCCTTTGGCCTCTACCTGGCCCTCAGGAATCTCTAGGTCACGCTCCCTGCCCTGGCTGAACTCCTACCCACCTCCTCAAGTGCTTTTGCCTAGATGGAATGTGCCCCTGAGCTGTGACAATGGAGGATGGGCAGGTGTCTGTCTGTGTGCATTTGCATAGCTTCTGTTTTGCTGTTCACTCTCCTCCCTTTCTTCAGCATCCCTAAATCTTGGAGCTCTGCCCTCAGCTTCCCTTCCCTTCCACAGCTTGTCTGTGACGTGAGAGCACCTCAGCCAATGACAGCAGGACGACTGAGGGGGCTTTCAGATAGGCCAGTGCCAACAAATAAATCTAAGATTTCCCTGTGCAAGATTTTGGCCCAACGTCGACTCTTACCTCCTTCTTCCTTTGCTTCAGCTGCTCCTGAAATTTAACAAGATCTCGTTCCTGCTCAGCGCGGATACGCTTGGACTCTTCACGGCGGCGCAGCGTGTGGTCCTGCTCCATCTTTTCAATTTGCTGCTTCTGCTGACGTTCCAGATTTTCCAGTTCAGTGTCATAGAATTTCTTCTTTGTCTGTACGAGACCAAAGAGGACATTCAGGCTTCCTTATACATAGTTGAGAGATCTGACTACGTTAGTATTTTTCATCATTTAATTAATAAAGCAAAGTGCAAAGGCACAACTTAAAATGAATCCACCTTAAAACTTTTTTTGAACATATCCAAATCTTGTTGCATCTCTGAGCATTAGCAGTTCTAAATACTGAAGGCACATTGTCTGGGGACAGTGTGTCCCTGGGAGTCTCTCTTCCCATATGAGCACCTCACACATCAACAGCGTTTCAGGCAGGGGGCTTTCCCAGACCTACCTGGAGATGTTGGAGATTGAACCTAGGACATTCTGCATGCAAAGCAAATCCTCTACCACTTGGCTATGGTCCTTTCCCCCCATATATGGAATAAAACTGGTGAGAGACCATGACAGGGCCCTTTCGGTAGTGGCCTCTGTCCTATGGAACTCATAAGCCTAGGGAAGCTTGCCTCACTATTCTGAAACCAGAATAACAAACCAGAGTTTCTAAATCACTGGTCTACATCTTGTGGGTCAGATCCCACTAGCGGTTCGTGACCTGATCCAAGGAGGTTTGCAACAGGATCACTGCCACCATGAAAATATATTAAGAAAAGATTAAGAAATGAGTCCCCAAATGCATCTTTGGGTTAAATGGTTGGTCTGAAAAAAGCTGAAGATACCTGTTCTAAACAATAAGCAAAGGATTAAAAATATGTTTTATGAGATGGCATTGCGATTTTAAAAAAATTAAGTTCATACACTGAAGGTTTTGTGAACATTATTTGTAAAAAGGCTAATTTGTGAGAAATGTGAGTTGCTTTAATTGCTTCCATTGTTGATATTGTTTCTTTGCATGCCATATTTTTAATATATATATATATATATTACTCTGTGTAAGCTACCTCACAGAAACGGAAGAGAATAGTAAACAAGCTGCAGTAGCCTTCTAGTTCCCTCACATATATACGGCAGGGAGCAGACTAGGAGCTGGATGTGTGTGTGACAATGTTCTTTCCTGCCACACACCTGGATCTCCTGAGCAGCACCGCCTTCTGACACATTAAGCAGCAGAGATGCCTGGAGGGCATGAGCTGGAGCAAGCAGAGGAGATGGCTGCATCTGCTTACAGGCTGTGGCTGAAGCAGAACAGGAAAGAATGCTCGCCCGCCTTTTCCTCACAGAAGGAGAAATATCTGCCAGCAACAGGACTGAAATCAGCATGCAGGATTTCGGCAGAGTTTTACAAGAATATTTGGGCTAAACCAACTCAGTGAGAGGGTGGCTGAAGAAACGCCCAATAATGGAACAGTCTGCATGTGCAAACTCTACACCACTCCCTCTGGTTCAGATAATACTTCCCCACCCCCGCCCCACTTTCCATACCACAGTGCCTGTGCAGCTATTGCACTTCCTCCAAAACCATTCACACCTTCAGAAAGCCTTCTTCCCAAGAGAGATCTTAACTTACATAAGGGTGAGAAATGGAAACATTTTCCAAACATACTGAGGCTTAAGCACAGCAGAGTCCTAACGAAAATGCATTGTGTGGGTCGCATAGTTAACTGCTGCAGACAGAGCTACTGACATACTGAACTCCACTTTAAAGGAAGGCTGGGAAGGAACCAAGTCACACCACTTGTCACTCTAGCTCAGTATTGGCTACATTGACTAGCAGGGTCTCTCTGGGGTTTGACAGGGGCCACTGTCTGACGTTCCCTTAAACAGAGCACAGTACATGACATTGCTAGAGATACCATGCGTGGGGGATTTTGTCAGGGGCCCAGCTCAGCCCTGTAAAAAGTTTACCTGTGGTCTCCTAAGGTCAGTCTCAGTCAATCTACTGGCACAGATCCTTGAAAGCCTAATAACCTTTTGCAACCCCCGTTGTACACCCCTTGCCATTTTTTTAACTGTATGCCGTGGGGGCTGGGAAGGGAAAGGAAGGAGGAGCTGGCTTTAGCAATACTTAAAATATGGAACAAGCACACATGCTGCAGAAAACTGGGGACTCCAGCCCCCAAATATGTGCCCTCGCTTTTAAGCTGAAATGAAAATGTGGAATACCTACATGAGAGAGTTTGGGAAATTGTTAGGCATATGAGGATACATATATGGGGAGTGCCACAATAGCTGTGAATGTGTTGCGTTGCAGTTTCAGCAAGTGCCTCGTTATTTTTGATTCAGCAAGATTTCCAGAAAATTTGAAGGCATACAGGAACAAGCTGAAACTGTTCCTCAATTAAAAATATGACAATCTTGCATTGTCTCCTTATCCTGTCAGGTTTCACACACAGGAAGAAACACGCACTGTGAAGCATCCAACCTATGCTAAGCTATTCTTTGCAGGAATGCTATAACATGGCTTCAGAGATGTTACTTTTCTTCTTGGCCAGATTTAAAATCAACACTGAACTGACAGAAAGAGAAAGAACACCACATCAACAAGTTCTGCTGAAAGACTCCAGAATATGTAAAAGTACACATGTATTTATTGGAGGGGGGGAGGGGAATAGCCTGAAGAAAATGTCACCTTTTTTAAAAAAGGGTGGTGGTGGAATATATTTGAAACTGAGAAAGATTCACATAGGGTTTATATTGTTTTGTTTCCACAACATTTCTTTTTGACCCCTCAAAAGCTGGGCCATTGCAGGAGACCTCTCCAGCATCCGAGGTGAGCACTTTTCTTGTTGAACTGCTGCCAAGAAAAGGCCTTGTGCCACAAGAGCAGCACCAGAACACAGCCAACGCCAGACCGGATGGAAATGTCCATTTACAATGGCCCTTCCCCTCGCCACATAGCCCCAGCACATGGAGGGAAAAGCTAATGATTCCATCAACATGCCTCCAGTTTCATTCCTAGTGGCTAGCCTTCTGCCTAGTGTGGCTAACAGGCTATACAATATATGCCTTGTGAGTGGCGTGTTTCTCCTCTCCCCACTGCTTCCCACCAGCATGCGGCCCGATATCTTTGAATAAGAGAGAGGAATTTGGCTTCTCTTTGCCACGTACGTGCATTTCCTGCTCAAAGCGCTTCAGCATTTGCTCCAACTGCAGGTGATGCTTGCTGGTCAGCTGGGTCTGGTTCCGGTGCTCCTCTTTCTGAAGCAGACGCAGCTCCCGCAACTCCTGGCGCCTGTAGGATTAAAGTGGAGAAGAAGTTCAGGAACGGAGGACCAGTTCTCCCTGTACTGCCAGGGCAGGCAGTCTCTGGAAGCTAAAAAAAGGGAGGGGGAGACAAGGAGCACAATCCATACTAAAATAACCACAGTGACTGAGTGTTCCTAGTGTCAGAATCGTTGCTTCAAGGAGTTGCTGCCTCCTTGTGTCACAGCCACACTTCTCACCACTTGTCCCTTTCAGGCAGGATATTGAGAAGGGGCTGCTTTCCCGTCCGCTGCCCTTGAATTATTCACCTTCCTTGTACAGACACTTTGAATAAATAGACGTACAATATGGCCCCACAATTAACTATGAGGAAGAATACCTCACTGACTGAAGCTCAGTGGGCTCAGACAAATGCTACAAGCTATAGTTGTAGGTCTCCCCTGATTATTTTTAAGTCAAGGATTAGAAAGTTGGTGTCACCTGTCAGATTTTGTTTAGGCTGTAGACCTATCAACAAGGTAAGGCTTTCGAAAAGTATGCTTTTGCAGCTCTGTGAAGAGAAGTACCTGAATTTGCTGTTAGACACTTATCAGAAACTGCTGTACTTCTACAGTGAAGACCCTATTGATCCCCTAGTTCAGGAAAGGCGATGGGAAGAGAAGAAGGGAGAGAGGAAGGGAGGGAGGGAGGGAGGGAGGGAGAAAGGAAGGAAGGAAGGAAGGAAGGAAGGAAGGAAGGAAGGAAGGAAGGAAGAGTCCTGAACTCATAGGTCAGTATTTATATTGATTTTATGCCAAAAAACAACTATGTTGTGGGCTCTGGACCACAGACCAGAGCAGTTTAAAGGCTGTTCACTGTCTGGCACCAAGCTATATGGCAGTGCTGCTGCCAGGTTTTTGGTCCACACCATCCTTGATGAGCACCTTGACTGCTCATGTCCACCATTTGCCATGTCAGAGAGGAAACCTATGAATTTGAAGACAGTCACTTCACTAAGCAGGAGAACCACCAGAAGTGGCACTTAAAAGCAACAGAACAAAAACAGGTCTGGCTTCACAAACACTTCTAACAAGCTGCTATATACACCATATAGCAACAACCTTAATTTGTGCAAACAGATAGGCTCTGGAAATGGCCATAACTCCCTGTTACTCATAAGGAGATCATGCTTTTACAGATCTGCAGCATTCATGCTATATTTTTAACTGCCCAAAATATATTGCGTGATGAGTCCCCTGGTTCCCTACCACTTCATACAACTCTATGGGGAAAGTGAAAAGCATAGAGAAAACTATATTCTTAGAAAGCCTGGTGTGCCCATATCTCCACCCCAAACAAAAATCCCCTGATTTTCAGCTTGCCTGAGGAATCTCATCTCTTCATCTTTCTTCTCATCCTCGCTGATGATTTTTGAGGTAGTGACGCTCACTTCTACTCCATCCACAACAAATCTCCTGGTCCGTTTCAGTGTCATCTTCTGCATTTTTGCATCCTATGTAATCAATCAAATGTTTATTATGGTGAACCAACCATTAAAGAAAATTACACACACACACACACACACACACACACACACACACACACACACCACAGCCTAACAAGAGCAAAGGTGACTAAAGTTGGGAACTAACAATCACAGGGGGACTAGGATATATTACAACATTCAGGTTTATCACCACCTGCCCAATAATGGTTTTATCAGACTCTTCAAGGAAGATAACTCAGGAGAGACTTTAAGAATCAGCTATCTCATGTAGGAGTAAATTTTGTGTCCTGACCCCTTGATAGAATCAGTTCGTTGGAGAATGAGTTAGAGAGACATCTTGCTCAAAGGTTTGCTGAGTGAAGCCTGGTTTCCATGATACACAAATCCCACTTGTTGAGCCCAAATTCTTACCTTAAGAGAGAGGGACCCGCTGCCTCTGTTCAGGGACAGGTCGGTAGACAAGGAGATACTGAGGTCCATGCTGTCTGAGGCAGAGGTGCTACCTGAATCAGAGTCCTGCTTGGAGCTGCCATCCTCAAACTGAGAGGAAGAACTCAAACTCCCATTGGGGAGCTTTTCTTCAACCGGCGTCTCAAGGAGGCTGCTCTCTGGCCGGCTTCCCACATTGGAATCATCTTTGCTTACTGGTTCAGTGTCCTTATTTTGGTAGACAAGACTCCTGTTCTCGACTGGCTTAACGTTCTTGTTGAGTTGCAGCAACTGGGGGCTGGCGTCTGGCTTTTCTTTGGCACTGGCTTCATCTGTGTAATCCTCAATTCCAGACAAGTTTGTACTGCTGTTGTGTTTGCCTGGCTTTTCGTCGCTAGCCACTTCCTTTGAAACCTTGTTGCCCTTCCCATTTATGGCTTCAGTGACTTGCTGTAGAGGCAACATGGGTCCATTGGCCACAAGTGACACGCCGTTTTCTGGAGACTTCTCTTTTTGCAAACTTAGCTGGCTTGGCACAGAAGAGTCCCTCTTATTAGCATCAAGGGGCTAAGTAAAGAAAAGGGAAAAAGAAAGGTCATAAATTTTGACTTCGTTCTCCTTAAAAAACTTAACTGAGAAGTCAAATACCGAACATATGCATTGAGAAATGTACTGGGGTTGTTTGTTTGTTTTTAAAAGAAACAAGACTAAAATGTCCTCTGCCTCTGAATATTTGTAGTGTAAGGAGACCATTGAAACCTTGAACTAGCAGATCTTTTGTCTTCTACTTTTAGTTTTATTTTAATAATTGATTAAAAAATATATATTATATGCTACCCTTCACCAGAGCGGAACTGGTTGCAGAGCAGTTTACATAATTAAAAAGCTAGAAGATAAAAACACATGAATAAAACTAGCAGAAAAAACAAGTACCATCAACAAGCTCTAAAAATTTGTCATGGGTGTCGTCTCTTAGGAAACTCTGTCCCACTGGATTCTCTGGGAGCTCTTTAAGCAACAATTGAAGACTCTACTCTCCCCCTTACATCTTGGGGGTTGAGTGGAAGGAGGAGTGAAGAAGACCTGCCTGCAATTCCTGACACTGAGTCCTCAGCCTCCACAGATGAGGACCCCCCTCAGGGACAGCAGTTGTGTTGCTCTTCCCACTTCTAAAGGTACTTCCAGAGTTGGGAGGGAGAAGGAAACACACAGCCACTCGTCCTCAACGCCCCCACCTCCCTTGAGGAGCCAGGCTTGCATTTCCTAATTGAAGCTTCAGTCAGAGAGGAAGCACTCCTTAACTTCTTTCTCAGGACTGGCACCAGGGGCTTGAGTTTAAGGGAACAATGGGTTGGGGTACAGGTGTAGGACACAGAGCAGTGACTCTGCTCCGACAACTAGAGCTTCCATGAGAAGAGTTTTCGGTTTGTTTTCATGAATGTTGAAAACGCACCTCTCTTGGCGATTTCAACTACCCCCTTGAAACTTTGTCTATTTTCTGTCCAAGTCCTAGACAATCGAAGGAAGTCTGCAAAAACTCCAAAGTCTGGTTTGTCAGGCTCCAGGGAACAGCGTTGTGCCTGAAGCAGTTTCATCATTTTCTCCACAGAAAAATTACATGTAGGATAAGGAACATGCCCCCCGCATCCCTTGCCCTGGGTCAGAACAGACCTCTTTTAGATTGGAACCCTGGCATCAGCCATCAACAACATATTTAATCTTGCCAGTTGTTTCTGACCTGCTTCCATGAACGAACGAACACACACACACACACACACACACACACACAGAAATACAACTTCTCCTATAGCCTCCTATCTGCACAAGCCAAGCCCAATACCAGCCACCAGGATCCAGGGCATAGAACACATTTTTAGTCCCAAGTGGCACAGGGAGATTTTCCTTGGGGCAAAGGAGGCAGCGGACAACATCTTCTCATGAGGCCGTTTTAGCCATATAGTGAGTGTTACACATGAAGAGACACATTCAGCATTAACTTAGGAGACTTCTCTCACGAGAGTAAAGCGAAGGGACTGGCTTTCTGCCCATCACATTGTTTCCAGGGCTTGTTGGCTGCTGCGTGAGGAGGAATCGCTCCCCAACCAAGGAGGCATTTTTCCTGTCCACCTGCATGAGAAACAACAAAGTGGCTCCCCACCCCCATCCCGAGAAAAACACAGTCAATGCAGAGGTCAAAGGTGGTCCTCAGTTGACTTTTCTGTATCTAGCTAGCTTTCGTTGTGAAAGCTTTTTGAAAAATATAAGCATTTAGTGTATTCCCGCAGGTGTTGGGGTATGCCTTCCTTCTTAAAAAGAACCGTTTCCTTCATGCAGCAGGATAGATAGAAAGAATGAAAGATGACAGAAAGAACGAAACTTACAGATGCACATTCTGGTGAGTCATCCTCTTCTCCTTCCTCTCTATTGTCTTCAATTTCCTCCATCACTTCAGCCTTTGCCTCAGCCACAAGCTCACGTAGGGCTCTGTTAGTAGTGACCTTGCTGACAAAAGGATGCTGAAAACCAAGAACGTGTGACCGTATTGGAATGAATAATCCTGCAACCCAAGTCATGATGACTCAAAGTGGACTTCAGGGGCCACTTTCAGCTGCTCCCCTCACCCTGCCCAAATTCATTCATGCAAGTAGACTCACAAGCAATGTAATCTCTCATACAAGTACTATGGGCAGTCTGCATCCTCTCTAGCTTTGAAATGGACATGCTAAATCACAGGCAGTATTCTTGGGAGCAAAACAGTCTCTCCAGAAAGCAATACAGGGACCAGAAGGGCATTTTGTAATGCAATGCGACCCCTGCATGTATTGTGAGGACTCAGCTAAGTTTGTGGCACAGTTGTGTTTAGATAGTTGGAGAAAACTACTACCCAAGTAGAAAAAAATGCAAAGATGTGGAATACTTGTCTCTCACAACTGTGGGGAACAATTCTCTCTTTTTCCCTTGCAGGTGAAACTATGGGGGAAGAGTTTCAAAACACCTTGATTAAAACTGAGCAGGATTGCAGTGAGGCAGACAAAAATGTATCCTCATGGGTCACATCCAATCCATGGAGCAGCAATTGGCTGTAAGTCTTGGAAGACCTGCTCCCTCCCAGCCTTGCAGGTCTTTCCCCACATGACCATGGAGGGCGAGGCCCTGACTGACTCCAGCTACAAAAGCTGAGGCTGGTGAACAGAATCTTGGCCTGGGGTATTTGTATAGGGTGGGTTTTTTTGCGGGGGGCTGTTGCTGTTAATTTTTTTTGTATCTTTATTTTGTATCTTACGATCTATGTGGAAATTGTTCAGTTTGGTTGTGCACTTTTGTTGCTTTGTGTTTATGACTACTTTTGTTATGTTTGTAGCTATGCAATTTTTTAAAAATATGTTGTAAGCTGCCTTGAGCATGGTGTTAACTTTGGAAAGGCAGCATACAAATAAACTGATTGATTTGACTGAAAGCTGTACTGTGACACTTTGAACAGTCATAGCATCTCCCAAAGAACCATGGGAACTGTAGTTGGTTAAGAGTCCTGAGAGTTATTAAGAGATCCCTGTTCCTATCTCAGAGCTGCAATTCAGAGAGTAGCTAAACATCAATCCATCTTCCCAGGGAGCTCTGTGAGGTGAGTAGTGCTCTCCTAACAACTTTCAGCACCCTTAACAAACTTCACTTCACAGGATCCTTTGGGAAAGCATGACTGCTTAAAGTGGCATGATACTGCTCTAAATGGGCTGTGCAGATGGGGCCTTCGATATTAATGTTCTTGAACATGGAAGTTGTTACAGCTTGATAGCCATAAGCCTCCAGACCCCATTACAATGCTTACACAAGAACAGTGTTCCCATGAGCAACTCAAGCAGCTGAAAGGAGCGTGTGACCTGGTCCTTATGAGCCCCATGTGCACTGTACCAAGATGGCTTGCATAAATACAAACATACCTGGCGACAGTGCAAAAACCCTCTATACAAACTAAGCAGAATAGTCTTCAAAGTCTGTTGGCACATTTACTCTCATTCGACTTTAATCTTGCCATCACAGAGGAAAAGGCACATCGCAGGCCTACACTGCACAGGTTATGAGGTTGCTGTAATTGCCATATGAGGCTGGATAGTCCTTAACACTAACCTGGGAGGAAGCACCACTGAACTCCACGAGGCTCATTTCAGAGGAGATATTCATAGGACTGCACTGTTAATGTATGACACATGTGCTCCATGAGCATCCCCAATTCCCACTTATGCTTTCTGTTCTTCCTCCTGGAGAGGAATAAACTCCAGATTTGGACCTCCATGTGCAGAAGACAAGTCACCTGTGCCATTACATGCATAGTGCAGAGATGTGTGTGCCCATCTACTTCCTAGCACCACAGAAAGAGGGTCATCCAACCAAGTAAGCATGCGAACTGGCCCCAAACTTCATTAAGAAATCGTCCTCTGGTTGACAATACAGTACTGCCAATTTCCTCTCTGTTTCATGGAGTCAATACACTCAGAACTCTCCCAACAACCCACATTAGATGCAGACTCCCTCTCCTCCATCTATTGATTAGACAACTTTTCCTTTTTAACCAAAGGCTCATAGTAAAGCATAACCATTTGGACAGAAACTGAAAAAATGCACACAAATGCTATGCATGGTTCTAAAGTAGCCAAGGAGAATTTTCCAAAATAAAGAAGTATCTAGGAATGGTGGCTGCTGTATGAGTGTTGCTAGAAAATTACAGTCACCTTTTTTACACTGGAGTCAAGTAAGAGGGTGGGTAGGTGGAAGCAACTGGAAGGCCCAGTAAAAGTAAGGGGCGGCTGAGCAGTCAGCACTGGCAGTCAAATCTGCTATACCTTCTAATAGTGGTATAGTTTGTGTCCAGTTAGGAGCCACAATTACAGCAGACAGGCTCAACTTTTCTATGCATCAGCACACCAAAAACAAGTTTGCACTACGTGGGCTACCAACCTGCAAGCAGTTGCTCATGTATGTATCTATTTTATGCATTTATTGACTGGGGATCCTTGCACTTACCTCCAGCAATTGTGCTGCAGTTGGACGTGTCTCGGGGTTCTTATCAAGCGCAGTCTTCAGGAAGTCATTAAATTCTGGAGACCTTTATGCACAAAGAAACAAACAGAGTTGGCTAGAACTTCAGAAGGGAGGAAACGGTTCCAAGCACCCCACAGCCCACACCAATTATATTCCCAGGATTATCGCCACAAATTATTGTTCACTTAGCCCTAATGGGTTGAAAGGAAGAGCTACGGAGACAAAGCAGCACAAACATATTAAAAACAATAACATTTTCTGAATACGCAGAAATGTTGCCTGGTTAATTACAGATTTAGCACTTCCCTTTAAAGCTCCGGAGCAACAGCTGTTCAGAAGCAAGTTACATGCTGTCACTCTATTTCTCAATTCATGCCAAAAAGCCCAAATGTTAGCAAGCTCACATGAGGACAATTGTATGCTTGAGCTCGTGTTAATACAAAGCCTTCTGTCAGGCAAGCGATAATAACATCATCCTGCCCCCCCCCCCCCGCTTTCCCATCGAATGTTGTCTTCTATGTAAAGCCAGGACAAAGAACTTGTTGGCAGTTTCTACACACGACTGCAGAAACTGTGTCACAAGCAAGTTTATCCATGGAAGCTACCACCCAGTGATTTTCATTGAATGTGATCCTGTATAATTTGGATTGTGGAGCATAGGGAGAAAAAGCTTCAGGGCTGTTTACTCCTCTCTTTAACAACCAGAAGGTCTGGCTAGGTATTTACTCCAATGCAGCATCTATACACTTGGAGAACGCACAGAAAATACTCTAAAGGAGTGAAAGGGCAAAGATGTATAGGCCAGATGTGTGTAGAGAACTGAAAATTGGCCTGTAAGGGGTGGGAATTGGGCCAGATCCAGTTTCACACCCATGGCCGACTCTGACCAGTGGTGGCTCTCAGGTTGCAACCCAAAACATCAATGAGGCACCAGGTTGGGGAAGACTGGTGCTATTATATGCTAAGTTTGTATGGCACCCTTCCTCTGAAGAGCTCAGAGTGGCATACATTGGGTTATCTCCCCACATCCTCATGAAAGCACTTCATGGAAATAGGGTAGGTTGAAAAGTTGGTTGTGCCTAAGGTTATTCAGTGAGCACATGGACAAGTGGGGGTTTGTACAGAAGAAATTAGTCCTTGTTATTATCATGATCTAGACAATGGTGACCCGCAGTTGTTTGGGTAAACAGAGACCGACCAACCAACAGACAGACTCCCTCTCACACACCCAGAAGTGCAAATGCACTATAAAAAAAAATCTTCTCACCACTTTGAGGGATAGTTAAGAGTGGGAGGATCAGATTTGGCTATTTTCAGCAGGACCCTCATGGGATTGAGTTCATGATGAGGAGGCTCTATCTGGGCCATTTCTATCAGAGTTATGCCCAAGGACCAGATGTCAGCTTTGTAGTCATAAGGGGTGTCTTTCATGGTCTCGCACATCACCACTTCAGGAGCCATCCTAAAAAGAAAGTAACAAAGAATAGGGTGCTCTGCTACCAACATATTACCATTGATCAGTGGTTTTGAAGAACACCTCCCCACACCAGCTAATCTATATATTTAATCAGTTATTAGCCTAGAGTCAGTTGTAAGCATCAGAAATATGACTCTGCAGCTAGTTCTTGAATAAATTGGGGGGAAGCCTCTTCTACTTCTACTTGGCATGATCTATCCAGAGTTAAGCACTTATAGGTCACACTGATTTTTACAGGAGAGTTGAGCACTCGCGTAATTCTCCCATTGCAATAAATGGGACGTGGAAATGGTTAAATCTATCAGCTAAAGACAGTATCCAGTTCACCCGCCCCCCTCCGGCAACCACCATTCATCTCTCCATTCTCAACAGGCTGCAGCGACAGAAAACCAGCAGGCCAATGACATCTGGCCTGGATGTTGCTTTAGATGGCAAATTAATGCTCACTGATTGCATCCCCTTAGCAACATGGCTGATCTAGAGATTAAATTCCTAGAGTGAATCACTGCTCTCATACACTTGGAACTGCTTCAGAAAAAGGACATTCCACCAAATGGTAGGGAGTAAAAGAGAGGGGCAGGGAGAGAGAATGGCCTAGATTCATCAACATCTCATTCCAGTT
Organism: Podarcis vaucheri; assembly: GCF_965113315.1. Classification (NCBI taxonomy): domain Eukaryota; kingdom Metazoa; phylum Chordata; class Lepidosauria; order Squamata; family Lacertidae; genus Podarcis; species Podarcis vaucheri. Next base: position 55,927,515 of record NC_138760.1, on the reverse strand, counting down.
ACGGGACTTGTAGCATTTTCACTGATGTCGCATAGAACAATAATTAAAAGCTGCCTTTCATCTAGGTTTGCAGCCTCTTGCATATTTGCATAGACTCATAGAACTGGAGAGTTGGAAGGGACCCCAAGAATCATCTGGTCCAACCCCCAGCAATGCAGGACACTCAACATAGTTTCCCCCCTGCGCATGTGTGTTGATGTACTCTTTGTGCTCCCCTATGCTTGAAGCACTTTGTAGTGAGGAGGGTCCATGGAGGAGGCAGGCAGGGCTCAACTCAACAGGAGGGAATCTTGGCGGGCGAAGCAGGGCATGTGCCCCTAGCCAGCCAACTGGCCGGTTCCTGCCTTCTGAGCCCAAATGCGGCAACCACTGGCCCAGCCTGTCTCCCATCAACCTCCAGGGCTAGCAGACATGTGCACTCTAATGAATCTCTTATGATTCAATTCATTAAAATACACACAAAGATGTAATTGCACAGCACTCAGAGTAAAACAGAGATCCTCAACCTTCTTGAGCCCAGGGGCAGCTTTGGAAACCTAAGAAACCATTACGAGCACCACAAAATATCTGTTTTGCAGAAGAAAAACATGTCATACTCAGACACACACCATTGAAAAGAGGCAGAACACCTACAATGCTCCCCCTCCAAAAAAACAAAAACAAATGAAATGAAGGCAAAAAACATTTCAATTTTTAAAAAAGGCTAGGAGGGGCTGGGGACCTTGGCAGGTGTCTGATGGTGCTGGGGTGCCCATAGGTGCCATTTGGGGGACCCCAGGAGTAAAACACCAAGCACACGGCATATACACATGGCCACACATTCTCTGACACACACTTCCACTCGTGTGGATAGTTTACAATTCAGCCAAGAGGCAGGTAGCACCTTCATTCTTGAGCTGGAATATATATGCCCTTATTTGGTGGTAGCCTTTTCAAGCATCTTGCTAATCTGAATTCATTTACTCACCAGTATGGTGTCCCAATGAAGGAATCCCGTCTTTGCAAAGTCTTCATGTTTTTGGCAGATACTCCAAAATCCGCTGAAAAGAGTTTGATCATGTTAAATCCTCTGATACCGGCTGCAAGTTGCTTGTGTGCCTTAAGCAGCTCAAGCAAAGAGCTACCTTCTGTCACCAAGAGATTCTCTGAAAACAATCAACGATTATCGAAGTGGCCAGGACAATGCCTAGGCCCTAGGCTAAGGTTCTGACACAGTGCAAGGGCTTATCCACACTCCCTCTTGTCTCCCCGGGAAAGGAGTGTGGGGAAACCACTCAGACTTGTGCTTTCTAGGCACGGGATAAGCAGAAGTGTGGACAAACTCTAGGACTACTTGTAGCTGGACACATTTTTCATCAGTAGATGCAAACTGGAACGTGATTTCAACAAACAGAGGAGTTCTAGGTGACCACAACACATGCATAATAATCACATGGAGCAAAATCCATCTCACATAGACAAAAGAGACTGTCCCAATGAGGGTCAGAAGTTTAAATACTGTACCAGATTTTTGTTAACTGTGCCCCACGAAAGCCAAGGTAATTGTATTTATTTATTTTATTCTGCCATATAAATAACAGGGGATGCTAAAGGAAGCCCTTTCATTTCCCATCAGGTTAGTGGAGCATTTTGCTTTATTTTAACAGTTAAGTAGTTGGATACCTCAGCAAAATCCTAACAAGCCATCAATTGTTTTCTCCTGCTTCCTGCTGTTGTCTGCAGTTCTATTTTGTGTTAAGGGTTATTCTTCCTCCTCTTTCTAGAAAATTTCCACTGAAAAGGTGATGAAGTGTAGGAAACGTCACCCTGTCCTCGCTAACAAACTACGCCCTCTCCAGCTTGCACAGAAAACATGCCAATTCCTGTGGCAGACATCAATTTATACACAATCCCATACAGAATGAAAAAAGTTGCATTTATCAGTCTCCCCTTTAAATTCTGCAGATGGTGACCCCAGATTTGTTGTTGGTTTTTTGTTTTGCTTTAAGTCTTTCTGGACCCAGTACAACCTATCCCCATTCTGAAGAACATCCATTCCGGTGGGTACTATCATTCAAAGAGGCGGAACTGGCATAATTTTAGCTCAGCAACTCTGAGCAGGAGCGAAAGGGAAGGCCAAAGTTCAAAGTATGCTAACATCCCTGTGTAGCTCAGTCAGTAGAGCATGAGTTTCAGCCCCACGTTGGGTGAAATATTCCTGCATTGCAGGACTAGATGATCTTTGTGGTCATTTCCTACTCTACAATTCTGTGATTCTAATAAAAACCTTCTCAGAAGGGGATCATCACCGCTAGCATCAGCAAAAGAGGCCAACTTCTGATACAGAAACTGAACTTTGCTCCCATGCCAGGAAGATCACTTCAGGCTTCTTGCAGCACATTACCATAGCAAGCAACTGCTTTCTCGATGTCCCTCTGCCTGCCTGCATCAAACTGATTTTGCATGCAGAGGATTTATGTCCACATCCAGAGTTAATCAGCACAATCCCATTTATAAAGGAGGGTCTTTGAAAAGTGTACCGTGCAAAGTAACTTCATCACAGTTTTTAGAACCCTACGAATTCTAGGGTGAAGAGAGAAAAATATTCTAATTAAGTTGAAAGAATAACCCTCAGCACCTCTCCATTCACAGATTTAGCTGATGTCAACACTGGCTGATTCTAGGTTATAAATACGTTTCTGGAAACTCAAAGGTTTGCAAAAGTACAAAAATAATAGGAAAACCCTCTCTAAGGGGCATCTCTCAAGAGTCAAGACAGTCCAAAGAGGAATATGAACAGATATTAAATCATAACTGGTTATTCTGAGGGTGGGATAAATTGAATGTAATTGAGTATTTTGAAAGACCACATTGTTAACTGATTGCAGTATAGAATTCGCAGCACTCCACACTGCAAAAATTTGTTTGAGACCAGTTAACATTGTTTCTGCTTTTTGTCGTGTCTAATTCTATGCACAGTTACCTGGGGGTAAGTCTCAGTGAATGTACTGAGACTGACTTCTAAGTAAATACACTGTTTGAGATCTTCTTGAGAGAGGGTTGAAAATCCCTGCTTGGCCAGGAAGCTTACTGGGTAGCTTTCAGTAGGTCTCTGTCTCTCTGCTCAAATGACCCCTCAGGGATGCTGCAAGGCTACAACGTGGCCCCCAGCTGCTCAGAGGAAAAGGGTGGAGAGACAACAAACCTAACAAATTATTATTTTACAGCAGCCAAGCATGCATAATTTTCTCTTGTGGTCACACAACAGCTCTTACAGTTGCTGTTTTTGAAATAAACAACAACAACAACAACAACGCTGCAGCCACTGTTTTCAGCCACTCATCTCACTGTGTGCAGGAAGCAGCTTTGCACCCATCTTACACAAGGGCTAACTAGTTTGCCTCACCAAGCTTGATGTCTCCATCCAGGGTCAGCAGCACGTTGCCTGCCTTCAGGTCCCGATGGATTATCTTCTTGCTGTGGAGGTAGTCTAGGGCTTCTAGCATCTGGCGGCAGATCACTTGGATCTGGGGTTCGGTCAAGCCTCGATCCAGTTCTATAAAACAGAGGCAATTGGAAAATGCCCCTAAATTTAGCTTCAAGGAACAGGGTTGACTTTTGCCCTGGGTTTGAATTAACAACTGTATAGACATCAGGGGTGAGCAACCTTTTTCCTGCCAAAGGAGACATTCCCTCAGATTTAAAAAAGAAAAAGGAAACGGGAGTGGATTATTCTGAGGTGCAAAATATCTGCCAGCTTTGGTTATGAACTGAAAGGGGAAAACCATTGCAGAGCTTATTCTGAAGTTCAACATTTCACTGATTAATTTGTATATGCAACATATAAAAGCTCATAGCCCTAACACATAACCACTAGGCTGAGAGTAAAATACGAAAAACATACGATATTTAATCTTGCTCTACTAGAACACAGTGAATGTAGATGAGGCGTTTCAAGACAATTGTTTCTGTTCATGAGCAATACGCCTTTGCTTTGGACATTGGGAGAGCCGTATTTGTTTCAGTGGGTGGTTTCTCTTTCACCTACTTTTATTAGGGAAATAGTGATTTTAGGCCAGGTATGGAGACCCTGCGACCCCCCAGATTTTGCTGGACCACATGCTAGATGGGGGCAATGGGAGTTTGAGCCCAAGAACACCTGGGGGGCCACTGGCTCCCCATCCCAGATGTAGGTAGACCCTGACGGAAAAAGAAAACAGGGCTGGCATTCCCTCAGATATATGGGTAGAATTCAATGTAGTGGTAAGGAGATCATTTTTTCAGGGCAAGCATTTCTGCTCCTATGCTTCTTCCAAAGGGTGAAATTCAATTAAATTTTACTCAGGGTATGTCCCTTAATTTCCATGTAAGACTGCTCTGAATACCACTGAATAGGTTTCCCAAAGATACCAAAAGCTGTCTAAGACAATTTGCAGGATGCCAATCCTCTGCAATCCCAACTGTCTGTGTGGTTAGCTGTGACGGGGGGAAATTCATAACAAATACAAAATGCACACTTGGAATTCATTCACCACAGTGAGAATCAACCCCCCCCCCCAATGACTGGTCATGAATTTAATGCCCCCGCCCTTCTTTCCTGAAAACCACAGGCTGGGAGTTTAGACTTGTGACCTCTGCACATTGCCTCCTGTAAGAGTACGTAGCTTCACCACGTGCTGCCTGGAGCATAGATGCCAGACATGATCTAGGCCTTTGAAATATAGCTCAGTTCCTCCTCCTGCTCCCCCATTTTCCTCTAAAAGCAAACCCCCAAACCTGGAGGGTACCTGTGAAATGAGATATGCTTCGTCTGGTTAAACAGGAGACTTAGATCCTGAGAAACTGAAAGCTCCCTTTCTCCCCCTTCCAGGAAGATTGGCAAACTCACACAACCCCCTGCCATAGCTACTGTTCTTGAAAACTCAGCCAGAGCAAATCTAGGCTATGTCCCATTGCTATAAGACAGCCTTTGTGTGGGCTTGCTCTTTTAAAAGCAGTAGCTGCTGTGACCCCTTCTCCTCACATTCACCCCCAAATACTATAACATGGAGCAATCATTCCCAGTAAGTCTGGGAAAGCACAGCAGCCACATGCTTGCTTCTTGTGTTGGGTCTGAGTCAAGCCGTGGAAAATAATACCCTCCTCGATGGCAGATGTCTTCCCCCTCCCTAATCCCTCATGCGTGCACATGATCAGTTTCAGCCTGTTCACATGCATGTTTTGGGCAGAAACCTAATGCTCTGCTTTCCTGCAGGGATGGAAGTGGGAGGAACGACCAGAACACATTTAATGTGCTGAAAGACCTCAAAAGGGGCTTCATTGTTAAGATGCTTCATGTCACTTACCCAGCATGGTAGCATCCACTGCTCCACCAGGGCAAAACTCGATCATGATCTGTCAAAAAAATAAAGTTTTAAATGGGCAGCTGGAAATTATATTTCAGAGAACAGCTCGTTTGCTATCAGAGAGAACAACAACAAAACCCTCTTCTTGGAACAAACCAGCTTCTTCTTCCCCAAAACTAAGTAACACTCCCAACTATTTTTTTATTGCTATTGTTATTTTTGGCACAGCAGAGCAACTTGCTGTTGGGCACAAGTCCCTACTTCTAAAATGTTATTGTAAGGTGTTTTAAGTCAAACTCGGCTGCTTGCTGCTTAAGAACATTATAATAAACAACATATGAGATCTCACACGAAATCAGGACTGTCTAACTTACAGCTCTTCCAAACAGAAATATTGCTACTGCCTCACATTCATAAACCTCTTTATTCAAATACTGTAGTTGTTGAAATAATCCTGAAGGGTTGTTCGGTATTATTATCCTCACACTGCAGATGCAGTGAAGTTGAGGCTGAGAAGAGACACAGCTTGCCTAAGGGCTACCAAGAAAGTTTTCACCGCAGAGGTGAGGATGGGAACAAGAGACTTCCTGGTTTGCAGCTGATTCCTTTAGTTATTATGTTACTCTGACGTCTGCCTAACCCTGAAGAACGCCCATCCGATCATGTCCCCCAAGACCTCCCACAGAGTAAACGGGAGAAAACAAAGCCTTGACTTCAGCCCACAGGAAACTTCCTTTCAGATCATTGCCCTCTCACACAAAATGAAAACCAGCCCCCCTATGCCCCCTGTACCTGCAGGCCCATCTGAAGCAGCTTCAATGCTCATGACTCCACTTACGCATTTGTTTACAGGTTTGGATTGCAGCTTGAACAGAGAGGGCTGCTGCAGATACTTGAACTTGCCAACAGGATGAAATAGTTGTCATAGTTGAGAGCTGACGTGGAAACAGCTCAGAAGCATCCTAAAACTCACAGTGCTCCTTTTTCTGCTTTAATTTGAAGATGAAGCCTGCTGCTGGTTCTCAGGGGTTTGCCTGTTGTTTTGTAATAGTGCTAAAAAATAATATGTTTTGCCCATCACAACATTCCCCTGAAGTCCCTAAAAGTCACGCCTTTTCACAACCAATCAGGCTTGAATTTTTATAATTTGTCTTGAACATGTCTATGAAGTAAAAGGATTAGCTACACTGGAGTCTGAACTAAGGGAGCAAGTCAAATTTGTCCACTGTAGTTCAGGTATTTATCTGAACTATCACATGCACATACCCCTTCATATTTTGCACATACCCCTTCATATTTTGCAAGTGGTGAACTATGTTTTTGTCTGCAGCTAAAAGTGCCCCCTACCCCAAATCTCAGTCCAGGGAAGGAGCCAACTCCAAAAACCTCAACACTCTGTTCTATGTGCAGATTGGCTTGCTCTGTGCTGGATTATAAGGAATATATTCAGGATTACACTTCATGCCCCCTCCTTTGTGAAATTGCCCTGTTTCGAGATATATTTTGTACTTGGAATGACTTAGACTCCATATGTGCCAAATTTCAGCTTTTGAGTGGCCTGGAAGTACCACTGCCTTTTGGGGGAAGGGCTATCCGTTTGGGAACTGAGGCAGCACTGAAGTTGGGGTGTCATTTTGGTGACACAAGAATCGAGTTTCAGGGCCCGAACTAATCAACTTGGTAACCCATGTAGGTGAGGCCTAATTGTCAGCTAGGGCATGGGCTGAGGGCAAATGATGCAGCCACCTTGCTAAAACTAAGCCAGTCTCTCTGGTCCGTGCTGGGATGGGAAACCACCTCAGATCCTCATGCATTTTGCCTTGAATATAATTAAACTAAAATTAAATTAAAATCATATATACACACAGAAACACATCCATCTCTTATCCATCAGGTGACTATTCACCTGATTTGGAGGATTCCCCCCCCCACTGGTTTCTCCTACTCTGGAACTAGAAGTGCATATACTTTGCATATGCACGCTTTTAGCAGTACTCACATCAACAAATATTTACAGTGAGCAATCTCTGCAAATTCTATTATCATCGTTATTCTATTATCACTCAGGTGTAGCTAATTTTTCTGCGACAGGAGAACCCCAGTGGAGTGACCTTTGTTCACTGTCATGTGTCAGAGAGCTTTGCTTTGTTGCAATAAACATTTCAACTGTGTCAAGCATCTCCTGACTCATGCACCAATAAATTCCCATGCACTGATCATTGCTGTTTATCTATCTATACAGCATGTTCTGGCACAATCTATAATGCAGCTTGAGCCAGGTTCTTGTCACAACACCATCAGGATATATCTCACCTTGTTAGTGCAGAAGGGCTGACTGTACACTGAGACTGCAGCCACTCTCAGTAATCAGTATCTAAACCCATGAAAAGTAATTTTCCTGTTTGCTGCCCGTGTACTTGGAAACACCCCCCCCCCAAATAAAAACACAGTTATTTAGCATGGCGGAAGGTGTTTATTACAGGTGGGTACTTGAAAACTTAATGGGGAAAGTCCTACTAGCATTATTTAATGTCATTTCTGGCCTAGATCATAAGTTTACATCTGTAAAAAAGAAGGGGGGAAGGAATGCTTTGAAAACAAAGTGCACAGAAAATTCTGGAGTCGCCACTGACTCTTTGATAGCTTATGGCAGAGTCTAGGAGCATCTCAAAGTCTAACAGATTTATTATTGCATGAAGCTGAATGGGTTAGAGTTCACTTCAACAGATACAAAAATCCAGGAGCATTCTTGGGTGAACAGTTAGTTCTTATGGGGTGGGTGCAAACCATTTGCTCAGAACAAGGGATGAATGAGTGCTTGGGAAGACAACATGACTTCAACCGGACACCTTTGGCTCTTGAGAGAGACAAAGAAGAAAAGAGTAATGCCAAAAGCAGATTCTTTGCATTTCTGCTTCCTTGTTTGTTCTACCCGGACACTGAGGTCCAGCACCGAGGGCCTTCTGGCAGTTCCCTCACTGCGAGAAGCCAAGTTACAGGGAACCAGGCAGAGGGCCTTCTCGGTAGTGGCACCCTCCCTGTGGAACACCCTCCCACCAGATGTCAAAGAGAACAACAACTACCAGGCTTTTAGAAGACATCTGAAGGCAGCCCTGTTTCGGGAAGCTTTTAATGTTTGATGTATTATAGTATTTTAATATTCTTTTGGAAGCCGCCCAGAGTGGCTGGGGAAGCCCAGCCAGATGGGCGGGGTATAAATAATAAATTATTATTATTATTATTATTATTATTATTATTATTATTATTATTATTGTTTAAAAAGCAAGCAATGCTATTACCTGGCTGTTCTCTGGTCACCCCCCCTTCCCCCATGTAATCTCCACCCTCTTAAAAAGAATCAAACTGCCCATAGCTCAATCTTATTAGTAATTGCTCTCCTAGATTTCAAAACTTCTTGAATGCTGTCTGCCACTTTTGTCTGCAAATCCCGCCCTTTGTCTCACACGGCTCCAAATAATACAAATCGAAAGCAAGTCAAATGTTTGCCAACTAGGTGTGCCGCTTCCTTTGGTGACAGAGGCCCCGGTGCCTTTAGCAACTGCATGACAGGCGTTCCAACATTCCTCCAAGAGGAGAAAGCCAAAAGGCATAGCTAAGCCTTGTCCACTTCCGCTTCAGGCGCAGGTCCTGCTCCAGGAGAGGCCTTTGTGGAATGAGCGACGCTCAGACTCGTTTTGCTGGCTGCTACCAATTGAGCAGTGTGCTCCTTGCATTGTGGCAGCAGGCCCTGTGATCTTAGGAAGTTGCCTTAGTCAGACCACTAGGCCCATCTAGTCCAGGACTGTTGACCCTGGTTGGCAGCAGCCCTCCAGGTTTCAGGCAGGGTGCAATGCCAGCCCCACTGAGCACAGGAACTTCTGCATGCAGAGTAAGTGCTGTAACACTCAGCTGTGGTCCTAACTAGTTAGGATAAGACAGACTTGAGCTATATTACAAAATTTGACAGGTTATGTCTTGTGCCACCCTCAGGGTTGGTGAAAACAACCAATAAGCCTAAGGCACTTGGTTCATGGCAGGGGTCAGTAAACTTTTTCAGCAGGGGGCTGGTCCACTGTCCCTCAAACCTTGTGGGGGGGCCGGACTATATTTTGAAAAAATAAAATAAAAAATGAATGAATTCCTATGCCCCACAAATAACCCAGAGGTGCATTTTAAATAAAAGCACACATTCTACTCAGGTAAAAACACGCTGATTCCCGGACCATCCACGGGCCAGATTTAGAAGGCGATTGGGTCGGATTCGGCCCCTGGGCCTTAGTTTGCCTACCCAAGTACTAGAGAGGCTGCGCCAATCTTTGGGAGAGACAAGGAGCTGAGTGCCAGCTCTGCTCCCCTTGTAATCCAAGAGGGATCTTCATTGAGAGAAGCACGTTTCTTTCACCTCAGGGAGGGTCAAGGAAACTGGATATTATTGTGGAGTCCAGGTTTAAGTGTATGCCAACTTAAACCTATTTCCAACTTGGGGCTTTCAAAAAATCTTTCTCTCTCTCTTCCCTACCTATGCAACTAAGACCAATGTACACTGAAAATCTTGCCCTCAGATATGTAATATATTAATGCCACTGAAATATTTCAAACAAGCCAGTGTTATGTACTGAAGTTCTCACCCTGGGCCAGCAGGGGGATACTGTAGATAGTTCAGGTCCACATATGCAAATAAGGGATCGAAAGTGATGTTCAGCGATTGGATAGTTACAGAAAATGGTTACTGTTGCGTTCTAGTGGTGCTCTTTATAAGCAGGCTGGCTGAACCCTTCAGTTCAGTTCAGTTCTGGCCTGGCCTGTGAATAAACAAGAGCTGTTTGAAGAATCTCTGTGTCGTCTGATATGTTCACCTGCAACTTAACAGGCTTGCTCTGCAGTAATCACCCTACTAACCCTAGTTTCCCCCACTGAGACATTTCACTTCCTTGCCGTTTCTTTCTGCAGCCCTAGAATTGCTGAGATGAGAAACTGTAGAGTCAAAGCAGTCACATCAGTTTGGAATGAGTCAACTCAAATAACTTTGAATCTTGCTAATCTGATTATGGTGGCTGCATTCTCTCTTTTTTAGTCTTGTGCTGCATGCATGAAGGTATATTTGTGACTGTAGTTTTCATATTTCAGTTACAGATTTCTACTTGCCAGGCACAACCATTGTTATTCTCTGTGCTGTAATTTGCTATGTCAGCTTTAAATTCGTTTAAATTCAGCTGCCTTCCTTCACTATTGAGTGGATATAGAATTTGATGTAGAGCCAGTTTGAGACCAGTTTGTAGACGATTGGAGAGGACTAACCCCAGCTTAGCTTGGAGAAAGGAGTGTGCCAGTCAATTTAGTAAGGCATAAAGGTTAGAAAAGTCAGTGAATACAGGATGCAGGGGAGGAAGCCAGAGAACCTTAGATAGGTTTTTTTAAAAAAACAATTTGCAATTAAGATAAGAATAAATATGGGCGGGGACTGTTTGTACACAGTCTCCCTACAGCTCAGAAATCCAGTTTAAGTTGCAGTACAGGCTCTAATAGTTCCAGATGTATGAGGTTCTAATAGTTCTAATGTCAAAGTTTGCCTTCTAGCACCAAACAGGATGTTCTGTACATTCCACTCTGCAGAACACATCATTAAGCAGTACTTTTTTTTAAGGTTGTGCCTATCAGCAAAACCTACATGATCAAATTTAACTGGGGATGGTTTCTGTGCTTCTTCCAAAATGGCACCCAACTGCATTTTGTGCTGGAGTGCACACATGGGCGTAGTCAGGATTTATTGGGGGACAGGCTTTATGTTAGGGGGAGCAGAACTGAGTTATCTGTGATGCAATTGCTCAGTTAGTTATTTTAATTTTATTTTCTAGATTTTTTTGGGGGGGGGAGGCAGCTGCCCCTGGCCCCTCCTGGCTACGCCCTGGCTGCAATAAGGAAAGGAGAGCCAACAGGCTCTAACCAGCCACACTTGGAACAATTGTCACGCTCTCTATTCTAACTCCAGCCTAGAACCGAAGAGTTGGAAGAGAACCCAACAGTGTAACTCTCTGCAACGCAGGAATCACAGCTAAAGAATCGCTGATAGATAGGAGAGGCCACCACTTCCACTGTTGAATGGCTGTTACTGTCAGAAAATTCTTCCTAATGTTTAGTCAGAATCTCATTTCTTTCTGGTATCAACCATGGTTGATTTCTGGTTCAGTCATGGTAGCAGTTAGTGGAAGGTCACCCCTAAATACCTGTACATCGTAATCCATCCCACCATGGAATTCTGAATACGTTTTCCTTTATTGTGGGGTGGGGCTTTTAAACTGGTCATTATTATATTAGAAGTTAAAATACATGACCTTAAAGGAAAGACTCTCGTGGCCCAGCAATCCGAATAATGCCTTTTAAATGGATGCTTGAATTAGCATCTTTTTGAGACAGCCTTGCAACTTCTAACAGGGGAGATAAATTCCACCCATTCAAACCTTTTAACACAATCTCCACTCCTTTCACCAAAGGGGATTTAAACTCTTTGGCATGGCAATTTAACTGCTGAGAAAGCAAAGATTAGTGTTGCAAGCTTGGCACCACCCTTCCTATGTGAAGAATTCATGACCTTTGGTCCCTCCTCTTACAAAGTGGCAATTCACTCAACTATTAATCCTGCAGGGGGAAAAACACTGAACAGTAGGGTGTGCGACAGATACACACACACATTATTGGGTGTGTTCCTTCTACTTCTCTGAAACTCTCAGAATTTACAGCTAAATTCTCTGTGAAAACTATTCCAGCCTTCTGAAAGGACTCCCCTATATGCAATTCATCTCCGTATAAGAAATGAATTAAATGCCCTAGTGCAAGAACCGCCTGTAAAACTGACTTATTTGTTATCCTACCCCTTTTTGTGGCAAGTGTAAATAAGCAGAATTGCCTGTATAGTATTTGAACAGCAAAAATCAGTTCTGAGAGGACTGGCCCTAAAGTGGACCTTACTAGATGAGTGATAAAGCAAAGATGGGAGAGTCAGTTGTTATAGAGGCAACTCCTTTTCTGAGCTCTGTAATTTTTAAAATATTGCAAATACAAATTGATCAGTGCAAGTCCCTAGAAATCTTAACTGTGAATAAGGTCTTATATCCTGCTGTAAAGAATCCCGTTGACTAGCTTCTGCAATATAAACCTCACCTAATCACAAGCAACAGAGGGAGTTCAGGGTTAATGGGTCATATAATGGCCAACACAGGAAGGGCTTGGTCAAAGAACTTGGCCAAACAGCAGCAACTCTTGAACAAGTGGTGGTGCAAGGATTCTGCTCTGGCCAAAAGGAGGAAACCGTACTCATACTAGGCAAATGGAATATTCATGCACCAAGAAGCCAGCATGTCGCATGCACCAGTAGATAGCACAATAGATAGCACTCCCTGATCCTTATAAAAGGTCCCAGGTCAAACTTGTTTGCTGATACTGTATAAGCATTTAGGAGACCTGTTCTTTATGACTACAGATCAGCTTCACAGCACTACAATCTCTCTGAACAGGAGTGCTCTCGCTCTCTCTCCAGACTAAAAGCTTCCCTCAGACTTTCTAGGCACTCACATGATCTCCCAAAGCCATAGCAGATTTCTGGTGATTTCACAGAATACCACAAAACAAACCTCATTTGGAGGGGGGGGGGGGAGAGAGAGAATTCAAATGTCAACAGCTTGTCTGGCACACAAGTATTCAGTAGGTGGAATTTAAATAACCAGCTCTCTGTAAAACAGATTGCTTCCATTTTGCCATTATTCTCTTACAATACAAGGGTGCTATTCACTAGGGAGCTGAGGCATAATGCTTTATTTTTTCCTGAACAAAATAGCCTACAAGGAGAAATATGTGGGAAATTTAGTACTGGCGACATAGTATTATTGCCCCTCTGACCAGAAGGAAGTGTTGTAGCAACACATGACTCCTTCAATTAGCCCACATATAGAGGAGGAAAATGCATGTTCTGGTCATCTATATATTGTTCTTCCCTAGGTAAGAAGCTGCACCACTTACAAAGTGGCCATGGGTTTCTTGTGGCTGTCTCCTGCTTCCTGCTCCATGCATAAACCAAAAGCAGCAGCAGCAGCAGCAGCAGCAGCAGCAGCAGCAGCAACAGCTTGGTCCCCTGGGATTGGAGGAAGAGAAACTATGTCATTCCCATTCATCTTCCTTACACCTGCCTAGCCAGCCCCAACAGCTGCAATCTGGATGGTGCTGTTGGCTGCTCCAAGCCCCTTAAGGACCAGGCATGGCAAACACATCATAGTAGTGACAATGTGGTTGGCAGCCACTGAGAGGCAGCAGCGGCAGCAGCAGCAGCGGCAGCGGCAGCAGCATTCAGAATGCAGTGGATGTCCTCAGCCATCTCACAAATGGTGCTAGTGACTGGACAGCCCAGTTCCATACTTTGGCACTGCACCAATTCTCTCTCCCACCCTCCGTGTTCACATTTAACTATTTCTTCCTGTATAATTTCTTGTTAGCTTTTGGGAAAAGTTATAGGCTAGGCTGGGTGAGATGGTGTGCTGTTTATATAAATGCGTAATAATACAAAGCAATAAAATTTGCAAATGAATAAAAGAAAAATGCATACTTTGCCAGTAAAACCTACATCTGATAAGGGATGGCCTTGTCTGAGCGATCTCTCTTCAAAACGGATGCCTGGTTAAAATCCAGATATGCTTGCATTTTAATCAACAAAGAGAGCTAAGTCATAATTTTCAAAAGGATACAAGCAAGCCTGTACCAAAACCCAACTCTCTAATTTAATCAACTTCCTTTAAAGCACTGCTCTGTATTAATAAAACAACAAGATAGGAGCTTTGCTGATTCATGAGCATCTACATGCTGATGCTTGAACTCCAGGCCTGATGCTTCATTTTGACCTTAAAAACATGTTTTTATTGAAGACGTGACAGCTTCCAAAGAACTGCTAAGTGCCTTCTTCCTCAGGACATGCCCACACTGGAGTTCCTTGCCTTTCCAACATTATTTCTGCAGGCCACAACCTGAAGTGTTGGGGGAGTTGAATCAGAAAGCACTGCACAGGGTGTTGTTCTACCCTGGGAGCTCCTGTTAACCACAATGGTGCTCCAAGCCACAAACACATCACCCCAAATCTGCCATTTGGAGGATAAGAGACAATTTGCCAGCGTGTGTGTTTGTCACAGCAGAGGTGCAGCACTGCTTGCAAGGACAAGATAATTGAAAATAGCCTTATGCAGACATGTCTTTATAGAGGAGAGCTTAGCTCCAGGCAAATAAACTTCTGCAGGAGATAATGGCATGGTTCTGCTTCACACATTAGGACAGGGAGGGGAGTGTGTCACAGCTGCTGGCTCTGCTGCCAACCTGTGTGTGCTGACCTTGCATGAAGCCAATCCGTTCAATGCGGAGCTATGCCATGACCACGTTTCCCAACTACACACCTGAGTAGGACTTGCCATTATGTTCCACTGAACACACACAGATTGGGAGTGGGGCTCTTAGCCACACACAGGTGTCAGCGGAGTCACCTGCCGCAATCCTGCAACCTTCCACATGTTTATCGAATGAGCCCCATCGGCATGATACATAAGCCAATCCTTGGCTTCGCAAGATCATGCTCATAGCCACTTTGCTCCTCTCGTAATTTTTACTGCTGCAACATTCTGAGCTAAGCTTTGGCTTAGGTTTGGCTTACCATGTCAGCCCAACTCTCAGTGAAGCATTCTTTTAACTTACCACAAGCTGTAACCATGGTTTGTTCTTGGCTCAGCTCAGCACAGCAGTCAAAAGGAACAGAGAGGAGTGAAAGTGGATATGAGCTGTTACCTGTAAACTGGAAAGTTCAGGCGGCTTTGCGAAGGTGTATTTTGTATTACCGTGTCTTGCAAACCAGCTCAGTGTGTGGAGGCGACAGGAATTCAGACACCAGAAGGGAATTGAATCTACCGTTGTGAGTGACAGAAACCTGGGCATGATTTGGTTAAGAGAATCAAACTAAATCATGTACATATTTTAAAGAAAATTGGATATTAGTTTTTTTCTAATGCTCTTGAAAAGAAAGCACACTTCACTTGATAAATATGGTACACATTTTACTCTCACCATTACAAATCTGCAGGAAAGAGTGAAGGAAACTCTCTTCGGCCTGTAAACATGACCATAAAATCTGTGTGGTCTAGAATATGCACTAAAATGGTTCTTTCCTGATTTGAACCTCATTATAAACAGCACCCACACGCACAGACAAATGGAAGAGAGACTCAAAAGCATTTTAGGGTTGTGCATGAAAAAGCCATCATGCAAGAGAAAAAGGTCTGAAGAATAAATATAAGAGCCAAAAACTGCAACAGCTTGCAAGTGGGAGTCAGATGCATTTTCTATTGCAAAACTGAGCAAAGCCCCCCAACTGCTAACGTCTTATTTGAAACGTGGAAGCCATTGTTCATAGCTGTTCCTGTATCAGGAGTGATAGGCCACCACAATGAATAAAGCAGGAGCAGGCAAGATGCTACCTGTTCCACCACAACATTCCCTTTGAGCCTTTTTTTTATGCAACCTACCAGTTCAGCATGCCAATCACTAAAAAAAAAAAAAAAAAAAGACCTAGATCTTTTACGGCTTTCTAGAAAAGGCTGAATACAGCGATTGCATATCTTTAAGCAAGTGTGTCTCCTTCCAAGAAAATGTGATTAGAATCAACCTTCTAGGCAGCTGGGGAGAGGGGCAACCTTGTGAGTCATTCCCCTCCTTGTCCCTGTAGCCCACTCCAATCGCGTTGCTTAAATACTTCCTTCCAAAAAGCCCCAGTAAGAAACCTCCTGCCCATACCCACCAACCATCTTTTCACTAATAATTAGGTGAGCTTGGGTAATTTCTTCCATTTACATATATTCTGATTGAACAAGGTCCATTTTCTTTATGCATCTCTTTTGATTTCCATACCGTAAAGCCAGGAATGTTTTGGAAAAGGTTCTCTCCAGGTCTTAGAGCCAATATTTTAAACAATCATCATTATGCTTTTAATACACACACCCTCTAAAGAAAAGCTCTGAATACTTTCTGCTGCCTTTGCAAGAGGAAATGCATAACACATTGTCCTTTCATACTGGCTCTAGAAAATGGTCATATACCTGAAGACAAACTCCTTCCCACCAAATTTTGAAAGCTTTCCCTCACATGAACTCACCTGGACCCTGCAATCACCATCTAAGGCCTTTCTCCACTTGCCCCCTCCACAGGTCATCTGGAGGGTGGCAACATGAGAACGAGCCTTTTTAGTGGTGGCTCCTTACTTTGGGAATGCTCTCCCCAGGAAGGCTCACCGGATACCCTCTTTGTCTAGTTTTATGCACCAGACAAACCCTTTCCTTCTTATCTTGGCTTTTGGCCCTTAATTTGAGGGATTAAGAATGTGTGGCCTCTGCAGACCTGTGCTCCATCACAGACAGTTGGAGCAACAGTGTAGCCATGCCAATTCCTACATTCTTAAACCCCCTGGTTTGACGCAGGGCACACAAGCACCTGGTAGCTTCTCCTGACAGGTAGATCCAGCTGCTCCCATTGCTTCAAGTCCCTCCTTGAGCATGGAGGGGATTCCAAAGGCTCTTCAATTTCTGAGACCCACCCGCCGGCTCTTTTCCCGCCGCCTCCCTGTCTCTGACTGTCCAGTCACTTCCCCCTGATTCCCCTCTACCTCCATCCCTGGCAGCCCTTTCACGGGCAGCACAGAGCCCCACAAATCACTGGCCCCTCCCCCTGGATCATCCTCCCCGTCACCTGCCTCCCCCAATCCCCCTGCTCGTCCCTGATATCATGTTAAGCCCAAGACCTGTTCTTACATTATGCTTTACTGAAGGCTTTCAAAAGAACATTCATCACAAGGAATACCAAAATCTGGCATGACGAACACTTACTTTATTCATTACCAAGACAAAGCTTCATTTTAGTATGGAGATTTGCCTTTAATGCAGTGCAGCAGAGCAAAACAAAAAACAAAAAAAGTAGGCTGCATTTATTTATTTATTTTACAAGAAAGAAAGTAAGATATGTATTAGTCCAGCTAAATGAGTGACCTCTGGAATAAAGATGGGGGTAAAGCTGGTCATTTACCGAAACCCAGTTACCTATCACAGGTTAAAGAATTGTGGTAGACAGGTCACAAACTAAAGGGTTGCATTCCACACACTACTGTTACTGCATTTATAAAGCAGATCTAAAACAGCAAGCAGTTCTAAGGTATCCAGTAAGTAGCTTTTGCAACAGGGCTTCTACACAAAGCTACTTGGAGCCAATCTATGTTCATTTGCAGCCAATGTCTTATTCTCAAGCTCAAAAGTTCCTAACTTCGTTCGGAGGCTATTTTGACCTGAAAGCGAAGAGAGCAGTGTATTAATCTTACCCATAGTTTGCTGTCATGATAAAAGGCTCCTAGCAGCTTTACAATGTAAGGGTGGTCACAAGTCGCAAGGATCTCAATCTCCACCGTGTAGTCCTCCAGCTCATCTTCACTCTTGGTCTCAATGACTTTGGCAGCAGCTAAGGCACCCGTCTCTCTGTTTTTGGCCTGTATCATAAAAGTAAAGGAAACAGTGTAAGAAAGTATTGCCAACAGCAAAAAGATAGCTGGGCATGTTTAGCCTGGAGAAGAGGAGGTTAAGGGGTGATATGATAGCCATGTTCAAATATATAAAAAGATGTCACATAGAGGAGGGAGAAAGGTTGTTTTCTGCTGCTCCAGAGAAGCGGACACGGAGCAATGGATCCAAACTACAAGAAAGAAGATTCCACCTAAACATTAGAAAGAACTTCCTGACAGTAAGAGCTGTTAAGACAGTGGAATTTGCTGCCAAGGAGTGTGGTGGAGTCTCCTTCTTTGGAGGTCTTTAAGCAGAGGCATGACAACCATATGTCAGGAGTGCTCTGATGGTGTTTCCTGCTTGGCAGGGGGTTGGACTCGATGGCCCTTGTGGTCTCTTCCAGCTCTATGATTCTATGTTCACACCTGACACCAAACCATGGTTTTCAACCAAGTGAATGGGCAAAGCAATGGGCTTATACACAGACCTCTCCTCCCGTGAGCCAGGAGGACTTTTGCTCTCTCTTAATCTCAGGTTCTTGTGTAGCATGAGGCAGAGATCATGGTTTTGACCAGATATACTGATGGATAGCTCAGTCAGTAGAGCAGGAGACTTTTAATTGGAGGGTTGTGGGTTCAAGTCCCACATTGGGCAAAAGATTCCAGCATTACAGGGGGTTGGACTATATGACCCTTGTGGCCCCTTCCAACTCTGCAATTCAATGAACCTATGGTTCTGTGATGTTTGGTTGAGTAGAAATCTGGCAGCGTTTGTTTCACACAACAAGAAAAGCCAAGATTAAAGCAAAGCAAAACACAGCTCCGCAGAAGTCTTTCTCCTGGCCACGTAGAAAGAGAAGACGGAAACACATACAAACATGAATCTTTGCTCATGTTAACTCCAACTCATGCACACAGCACTAAACCATGGTTTAGTGTTACATGAGAACCAGGCTACTGGTACAGCAGTTGCACAACTGTGAACCCTGTACAGGGTGCTATTTCTTTACAGCTGGTAGTATAATTTGTGCTATTGGGTGTTAAGAGTTATGTGCCAAGTAAAATGATGTACTAATGGTCTAATCAACATGTTAAAATGAAATAATGAATATGGATGCTACCCAAGATAAGGTGAAGTATTAAAACAATAAATTTCTAAACCATCTCCGCTCAAATATGCACAACTTCAGACAAAATGCTTAAGGAAAGGCAACTAGAAATGGGGGCAGGTGGGCTCAAACCCAGGCCCCCAACAGGTAGGTCTTTAGTGCCTTACCCTCCTGAACTAATGGCGCCCTGGTATGACAGCAATGTAAGCAGGTTAAACTCTGTGGGCCAAGGGTGCCCCTCTAGACTTCATTTCTGGCCTGAATACAGTCGCCTGATGCCATAAGCCAGTCAAGATCCACCAAGTCCTTTAAACCCTTCGCATCAGAGTCAGCTCTGCAGTTCAAGGTAAACTGCTCAATGGCATCATCTCACCTCACCAGCAGCAGCCCAGTCCTCTGCTTCTGGCCCCTTTGAACCTTTGGTTCACGTGCACCAGTACCACACCCCCAGTTGTAACCTGCCCTCTGAGTTTGGCCAAGGCCTAAGAGGCCCCCAAGGAACAAACAATGCAGCTCTTCATCCACTGAGAAATGGCAATTGCATATATCGCAGCCCCAGGTGGTGGAGTTTCAGAAATCTGCTAGTGGAATTCTCTGAACTCCCAACTCATCGTATGTTGGGTCAGCGGTCTTTGCCCACCTGCCAACTCTTCTTTACACAATGCAGAGGCGACCACAGGCGAGAGAATGACCATAAGCCGGGTTTGCCAGACCTGGGATATTTAGCACAAGATTTCCTAAGGAAAATAAAGGCATATTCTCTCTCTCTCTCTCACCACCCCAGATCAACAGCTAAAATTAGTAGTAGCCTTATTAGGTAACCAATCTGTGTAAATGCAGGGCAGTACCATACACTCCAGATCACTATCTAGTACTCGGTACACAATAAATTCTCCAGATGGAGGGGCATATAAAACTTTGTCTCTGCATAGACAGGACCTTCCAGGCAGAATCTTGCACAAGGCACTCATCAGATGGCATGTGTGTGTGTGTGTTATGTTTCTACTAGAGGAACACGGAGGCCAGTTTTTATCTACATTATTGCTTTCTCTTTTTAGGTCTCTGTTTAGAAAGCCTGTGGAGAGTTTACAAAGGGATTAGTTCCCAACATAAACACTCAAGGTGTGCTTGAGTCAGGCACATGCTATTGACGCTGGTAACACAGCTGCGATTCTGAGGTAAAAGCCAAGCCAGCACGGTCTGGATGACGACATTTTGGAGACTGGTGCTGAGAGAGTGTCCCTTTGCTGGGGGTTGCATGCACATTATTTGCACAGTTCTGTTTCTTTCCAGGAGAAAGAGATATGGCCTATTCCCCTCTCCCTCTTCTTCCATCATTCTTATATGGCTCTTTACAGGAGTGTCATGAACACCCGGAAAAAAGCAGGATGAGAAGTACTTGTAAGTATGCCTGGTTTCCCCTTTTAGAACTTGAAACTGAAGGGTCACTGCTCAGGCACTGCAGGAGAAACTGCAGTCTGTTGCTGGAATTCTTTTCTGGGGCCCTTTCTTATTGGGCTTTATTAAAAATCAGAGGACCTCAGACTTTTACATCCCTGCTAGTGACTGACACTCAGTCATCCAAAAAACCCACACAATCCAGAAGCATCTATATTTGAAGATGTGAGACCTGTGTGATGAACCCCTAGAATTTGATACAGACCAAACAGAGCCACCTATAGGATCTGTAACTTGGAACCCCTGTGGAGAAAGTTCTGCAGAGGCCAATATTCTGAGTTTTATTTCCGATACACTTTCCCAATTTAATCCCTTATTAACAGTCATCACCGTTGGCTAGTTCTTCTGCAATGGGAGTTCAGAAGCACAGGAAGGTGGAACTGAGCTCTAAGTGAATTCCTGACTGGCTACTTAGACCACTTGCATCAAGAGACAGATTGTCCTTTGTCACTGCTACACATGATACTTCGCCTAATGAAATAGCTCAGCTTTCACTGGTCTCAAATCCCCCCCCCCCCAAATGCAAGGCATTTCCCTGTCTCCTTCAGAATTATGTTGATCAGGAGAGCCATTACAAGAAATGGATGCTTTCTCAGGCAATCTTGTCTGGAACTCTGCACAATCTCTGAAACCCAAGACTTTACTCAAGCACACAAAAACAAGCAAAGTGAAAACAATTATGCCTTTCTTTCCCATTCCTAGTCCCCCTCCCCTTCAAATAAGCTTTCTTCATATATGTTAACATTTGGTTTAATTGATTAAAAAGTTCTCTCTCTGGAAGTTCTTTCTGGAATCCTCATGTGCTAAGACCTAATCATTCTTAAGCTAAGCCCTGTCTTTCCAAGGAGAGCCCACAAGGTTTAGTACAATTTGGAGCTCTCTGGTACAGTAAAATTAAATAACTTTTCTTCTTTATCCTCACAAGAATTGGGCTGGACAGAAGAACTCTACTGTGTAGGACTTAGGGCAGGGGTAGAGAACCTCAGGACCAGGGGCCAAATGTGGCCCTTGGTATTCTCCCACGGTCAGGCTCCCTCTCCTCAGGCCATACACCTCACCAGCCCTGCTTCAAACACCAAGTATTTTTGACTGGCGGAATTGTGTCCTTGAACTCAGATACTTCTGGGTGGAGGCATAGATGACTGTGTGTAAAAACTACCTTTCTGTATGAAGGTAACATGTTATGTTTCTCGCTCCACCCACTTTTGCCTCTGGGTCCCGCCCACCCCTGGGCCTTGGTCCTCAGAAGGTAGCCCAGAATATGGGCCTTGGACTGGTCTTGGTTTGTCAGCAGGCTCAGTCTGAGCAGTCAATCATATTCATTTTCTTGGACGGAGGAGGACCCTTACCAAAAGGGAAACTGCCAGTAGGAGAAAGCCTCCCCACCCCCAGGGTCTTCATACCTGCAACAAAATGTTGTCATGTGGAGTGCTCCTGTACAGGATTCCAGCTAGCCAGCCACACCACAACACTCCACTTCATTTTCCCTGCCTCCCAGTTTCCCACCCCCTCCATTCCCTGCAAACAAGCCTCTTAATTTCCCCCTTCTACCCACCCAAAGATTTGTGTTTATCTGCCAAACATGGAATTCCCCTTCCAGCTGAGCCTGCTGATACTTCCCTCTGCTGTGTGGGTGGTGCTGTCTTGGATCCATAAGGATCTACACACTTGGAGAATGAGTTTGCTGCAAGAACCATGGATAATGATGATGATGATGATCACATAGTGGGTGCAAACAGTTATGAGGCGGGGCATTAGGTCTACTTGTGAGGGTGGGGCATTTCGCCACAAACTGCTGAAGAGAAATGCAGGCACCACCCATTCCTCTCAGGACCGCTGCTAGAATTCAAGAGCCAACTGTTATTAACAGAGGTTTCACTTGTGAGGAACTGCAAGCCCCTTGCAAGAGCCCTGCCTTTCCTTCCGTGGTTTACACAGCTTGTTTTTAGAGGAGAGCTACTAGAAGAAGCTTCCTTTTCAATCAAGTTTCTTGGAAGGCGTCCGCAGCGTAGCAAATTCCTCCAGTTCTGGACTCACACTTGAGGTGTGTGGGAAAGGAAGCCTATGCTGTGCGATAGCTGCACTGGACAGAACAAAAAGAGACAGTTGGTGTCTGTTTCCTTATAAGAACATACTAAGAGCCTTGCTGGATCAGGCCTTTGGCCCATTTAGTCCAGCATCCTGCTCTTGC
Organism: Podarcis vaucheri; assembly: GCF_965113315.1. Taxonomy (NCBI): domain Eukaryota; kingdom Metazoa; phylum Chordata; class Lepidosauria; order Squamata; family Lacertidae; genus Podarcis; species Podarcis vaucheri. Next base: position 55,904,871 of record NC_138760.1, on the reverse strand, counting down.
AGTGTCCAACCAGGTGTCTGTGGGAAGCCTGAAAGCTGGACATGAGCGCAGGAGAACACCCTCCTCTTGCGGTTTCCATCAGCTGGTATTCAGAAGCATTCCTGCCTCTCTGACTGTGGAGGCAGAGCAGAGCCATTGCAGCTATTAGCCATTGTTAGCTGCCTTCTCAATGAATTTGTCTAACTCTCTTTTCAAGCCATCCAAGTCGGTGGTCATCTAATGCAGTGTTTTTCAACCACTGTTCCGCGGCACACTAGTGTGCCGCGAGATGGTGCCTGGTGTGCCGTGGGAAAAATTAAAAAATTCGAAAGATTTTTTTTTTTTAAAGTCAAATTTTCGATTGGGGCGCCGTCCCCGGAGGGAGGCGGGCGAGTCGGGCGGCGAGAGGCGGGTGGCGGCGGCGGCGAGGAGAGGCCGCCCAGTGCGGGGCTCTCGCCGTCTGCCTGCCTGGCTGCCTGCGAGCTCAGTGGGCAGCGCCTCCGTCCGCAGCGCCCGCCTCGCGGCTCTCATTCCCTGCCCCTGCCAAAGCTCACCCAGCCAAGCCGCGCTCTCCTTCCTGCCTCGCTTTGCTGCCTCCTCCCCCCCCACCCCCAAAGCTTGGAGGTTCCCCGGCGCCGGCCCGCAGGTTTGACCCCCTTCTCACACCTGTTCGTGCTCCTTGCACGGAATGGGGCGGATGGGGAGGAACGGGGCTTGCCGCTGCCTCCGCTCGCCCTCCCCCCCTCCGCCGGCGGTCCCGCGATTCTTGGCTTTTTGGCGGTTGGCACAGAAGGAAGGCAAGGGGGAGGGGAAAAAATTGAAACTTACACTTTCGTGCGTCCCTCCCGGCGTGACACTGCGCGCTGATGTCACGGGGATGTGCCTCGAGATTTTTTTTCATGAAACAAGTGTGCCTTTGCCCCAAAAAGGTTGGGAAACACTGATCTAATGGCACTGCTGCAGCTAAGCCTACACATACACACGGATTACGGATGAGGGAGAAATTTGGTTTGGTTTGTGTTTTGAATATGAATCTACTTCATTAACACTTCTGGAAACAATACGCAAACCAAAAGGGAACTATCCTTCAAAATGCACACCTCTTTGAATTCTGCAGTGCAGTTTTGCACCTAAAAAAAGGTGTACAGAAATGTACCTATTAGGGGAGGTGTGCATGAAGAAGCCAACATTAATGAAAACACACATAAATGCATTACAGTTAAAAGCATTATTAAAAGCAGCATTTTGGCATCTGTGCAGAAGAGCATAAAGGTCTGGATTCCACATGGACTGGGGAAGGGGGTGAGAAATAAACCCCAAGCACTATCAAAAAGAGGGGAACCCCCACCCCCTGCTGCAAAACAAACGAGGCAGAAGAGATGATTAAGCACTGCCTGCTACTAGAGGAACTTGCAAAATCACAGTTCACCGGAAGCCAGCCTGGAGCCAGAGGAACCTTTTGAGCCAGCAGCCAGAGCCAGCCTAGCTGTTTTCATTTCAGAGGAAGCGAAACAATGACTGGGGGGAACAAGCCTGTGTTTAGAACACTCTGCTGCCTTGTAGGACAACAGTGATGCTGCTCTTATGACCACCCAGCGGAAGGCTGATATCATGAAACAAGAGAAAAGGGAGGATGGTGGATGGTGAATGGGGAGGTCAGTTGGATTTGCCCTCTGGTAGAATTGATCTCCTGGATGTGCCACATACGTGATCTTTGGTTGGGGTGGGGGGAATCTCTCTAGAACTTATTTTCTCATTTGGGACATCCATAGCTTGGATCCACACCTAGCATAAACAAACAAAAGCATCTGAGCCACTCACATAACTAAGTTTAGAGTGGTCACATATTCAAGTCACCCACAGCATTCCAACCTGCAAAATTCTCCCAAGCAATTTTTTTTGGTCAATGCTAAACTTTTGTTGGTTCCAGTCCAGAGCCAGCAGCACAGTATCTTTATTTCTTAATGAAGGGAAGAGGGGAGATTTGAAGATAGCACTGCTGGAGGGAGATAGCTGCAATAAATATAAAAAGCAAGAGGCACACATAAAAGTGGTAGAGGTGAATGGTGAGAGAAGTTGGGTCATTTATCAATGACCTCTTGCACATTATCCAATAAAGCCACATTCCAAACAGGACTCACAAACCACGGGTGACAGAGTGGGAGGGAAAAGAAAATATGGTCAAGAGAGAGGGGCAGAACCCAAGGCCTTTGATGTAGAAAGGGTTGATACGGGCTCCTGTCCCAGGTGTTAACATGGAGACACACACAAAATGTGCAATACCTGCGTATTCACTATTAAGTGAATCAGATTTGTTGTGGGGTTTTTTGTTTTGTTTCTAGTTTGAAATAATTCAGAGATGATTTAAATATAAAATATTGTAATGAAAAGCTTCCTCAGAGTTGATTTAAATATAAATTTAATTCAGAGATGATTTAAATATAAAATATTGTGCTGAAAAGCTTCTGCCCCTTAGTAGGGGCAGAAGACCAGGCAGAGTATCACCCTTGCAGCTCTTCACTGGTTCTGTACTGGCAGCCTAATACAAAGCACACCTGACCTTAAAGCACAGCTAGGAAAGAGAAAGGGAAAAAACACAACTGGTGAAATCTTTGGATAGTCCTGTATCACTTCCCAAATGGATCAGTCCAGGAGTAATTTATTAGTGGGTGGGCAAAAAGCAGGTAAGAAAGTACAGTGGTACCTCAGGTTACAGACACTTCAGGTTACAGACTGCTAACCCAGAAATAGTGCTTCAGGTTAAGAACTTTGCTTCAGGATGAGAACAGAAATCGTGCTCCGGCGGCGCAGAGGCAGCAGGAGGCTCCATTAGCTAAAGTGGTGCTTCAGGTTAAGAACAGTTTCAGGTTAAGAACAGACCTCCAGAACGAATTAAGTACTTAACCCGAGGTACCACTGTAATTTATCAGCGGGTGGGTATGGAAATGAGTTGTGCCAGTACCATGGAAATGTCTATTGTTTTTTGGGTTTGTGGCACCATTAAATGTTTTACTAAATAGCGCCTTCTAGAACATTTTGTTGTGAAGTGGAGACACAAGTTGCCTGAAGAGCTTTAAATGGGCAGAGAAGAAAAAAGTGGCCATTGTGACTAAACCGGTTATCCAGTGGTATTTTGGACGACTTAAAACCTCTCTTACTAGTTTTAAAAAGGAGTTTTGCCTGACAGACACCAAAAAATGCCTCCATAGTGTTCCCCCACTGTTAAAAATAAAGGAGTGATTTATACAGAAGCCCTTTCTTTGCTTCATGTCTATTGTGAACGACCAGCCAGGAAAAATGCTGACATTCAGATTGGAAGATTAAGCACCTTCCCTTTCTCCCTCCCCTTCAGACAGCAAAACTACCCCCAAAGGATTTTTTTAAAAAAAGAAATCAGCAATGTTCAAAGACCTAAAATCATACTGAGAACTCAGCAGGTGAGTGCCCGTGTGCCAGAAATATAAGCTGCCCAAAGCCAGCTGGATTATGAACCACAGCAGTTCCATTTTAAGAAAACAGTGCAAGCAGTCCAACATACGGTCAGCTTTCATATGAATGAATATTTAAATCTGAACTGATCTTCTAAAAACCAGTGTGTATGTGCACTAGCTGCTAGCAGCACAAGACTGTAAAAGCAAGAGTGGCATCTCTTCCATGGTTGCAAGAGCGCCTACCACACTGAAGCAGCTTATTCCCTACTTACCGTATTTTGCGCCCCATAGGACGCTCCGGCCCATAGGACGCACCTAGTTTTTTTGGGGGGAAATAAAGAAAAAAATATTTATTTCCCCCCCCAGGTGCGGGGCTGGAAGAACCAGGTCGGGGAACAGTGGGAAGGCACGCTCTGCCTCCCTGCTGTCCCCCGAGCTTGTGGGGCTGGCGATGGGCAGAGCTGTGCTGATCCCGGGATGGCAGGCAGCTCTGCGCGGCCACCGGGAGCGGGGCGGAGCTTAGCGCCCCGCTCCGGATGGCAGCGCAGAGCTGCGCTGGTCCCAGGACTGCAGGCAGCTCTGCGTGGCCACCGGGAGCGGGGCGGAGCTTCTCCCCCGGCTCCCGGTGGCCGCGCAGAGCTGCGCTGATCCTGGGACTGCAGGCAGCTCTGTGCAACCCTCGGAGCCGGTCTCCCGAGGGTTGCGCAGAGCTTCCTGAAGCCTGCATTCGCCCCATAAGACGCAGGCACATTTCCCCTTCATTTTTGGAGGGGAAAAAGTGCGTCTTATGGGGCGAAAAATACGGTATGTTGCTACAAGGTAATGTTGATAACTTTTGGTGATCCTGAGCACCTAAAGCAGTGTGTGTGTGTGTGTGTGTGTGTGTGTGTGTGTGTCTGTGTGTGTGTGTGTGCATGTGTTCTAAGTACCAGAGATGGAAAGCACACAGCCTTCTGTGTACAAGGAGAAAAATAGAAGTAAATAAGCAAAATGTTCAGGATTAACAAGGCACTGCAGGATGCACAAATAAGACTTACTTAGTGATTCCTCCCCACAAGTATGTAAATATTATTTGTCCTGGTAGAGCCAGGGAGCACTCTGTATCAAAGGAGAAATAAAGCATCACAGAATGGCACAGGCTCATGGAACTGCATTACCTCATAAAGATTGCATATCACAGGCTGTCGGAGAATCAGAGGTGGAAGGGATCTCAAGAGGCATGTTGTCCAACCACCTGTCACTGCAGAAAAGCCACCGCTATAGCATCCCTAGATGGATGGCTGATGGAACGATCGGAAGACTACAATGTTGCATTCTTTCTTATGCTTCTGTTGATGCCAACAAAAATCACATTAGTCTTTTAAGGCCACGGCCCCGCAGACTCACTCTTGTTCTAGGAACACTATCTTTAGTTCAGTTCGGAATTTGGTTGTTATGAGAGCCATCTGCAAGTATTTGCAGGGAGGAGACACCATAATCTGGTCCCAAGAGATCTTTATTGGTTGATAATTGGCTGCATTCTCCCTCTCAGAGATACAAGCACACTCTTACTCCTTGCTTAGGGATTATTGTGGAGTGGCAAGGAATGGCTCTAGACAAATGCATGGTGCCTCCTTTCCTTTTATGGACATGATGCACAATGACACTGTGGCTCACAATTGGTTATTGATCCATACTGCAAACATTGTGCATGTAGTAACAGTGGCAATAGTAGCTTCACTTCTTAGAAGGGCTGCTCCTCATGGTTCTGTTTTGTTTTTAATCATCATGGGTCTAAAATGACCATTTCCTTCTATTGCCATGAGTTTGGTTGTTCTAGGTCACATAGCATGTCTTAATAATAATAATAATAATAATAATAATAATATATTTATATCCCGCCCTCCCTAGCCGAAGCCCAGCTCAGGGCGGCTAACAATTAATGTGTGGCAATTAGAATGTTGCTTTTTTGAGCTTTATAAAGTGTTACTCTGTTGTTCACAAGGCAATGGCGGATGCTTGTTTATCAATGGTCAGATTTGTGAATTGTTTTATAGGTCACATTTACATGTTGCATTCCTTTGGGGGTGCAGCTGACTTTTTTAAAACCTGGAGATTCCCAGCCAAATTGATTGCTCTGAACATAACACTTGTCTTTCTGTAAATTATAGTCCCATTTGGAAAAAAGGGGTTCGGTCAAGTTCAGCAGTCAGCCACTGTGTTTCATTGAGAGTAAAGGAATGAAATGATGATCTCCTTCGGAGTTTGGGCCAACAGCAGCTGCTGCCTTTCAGATCATCTCATCTGATTAATTCAAAGGAAGTCCACACATACTCCTGAAAATTTCAATTTACATTTTAAGCAGGGGGAATGATTTCAGGGCAAGGGAGCTTTTCTTGGAGTACATTCGGACACCCTCTACAACAAGTGTGCATTTATCAGGTGAAAAGGATTATTGAGTGTAAAGGTGCATAGCATTAGATAACATAGTCATGACTATAATGTTGCAGTCAAGCTGTTTTGCTTGTAGGGGACCACTTTTCAGAGTTTAAAGATTCAAAACCCTGAAGCACAGCCCTCTGTGGTACAAAGCAGTGCATTCACCCAGAAGAACTGGGAAGACTAATGACCCCCACCCCCCCAAAAAAGAGCCAGAGTGAAAAATAATATTTAGAAATAATTCACTGAACTGCAAACAATGCATGTGAATCTAAACATCAAGTTCTGCTGATTAAGAGGACACCGTTTAGGGGTTAGTCCTGGAGAGAAATGGCAGGTATTATCCTGCTATTCTCCTAGCACAAGAGAGGATACTGTGCTCATGAAATGATATTTTGGTGGTAGAGCATATGCGTCTGTTCAGTATACAAATAAGGAATAGAAACTGTCCATTTTTATTTTTATTTTGCTGGGTGGGTGTGTTGAGAAGATGAAGAAACTGCAATCCACCACTATGCCTCCGCCTCAAAATTGCCCAAGGTGAAAGCTTCTCTAGGTTCCAGTAAAGCAAGAAAGCATTTTGAAGAATGCAGAAGTACTGATACTAAATTGCACAAGGTTCCAGGTCAAAGATCAAAATAGATTCCCCCACTTTACCCCTGCAATTCAGAATCACCACAGAACATATTGTGGGGTTCAGAGAGTGGCAAATCCATTTAAAAGGTTTGTTTCTAAGATGGATTCCATGCCCCATGCCAAGCCAGAAATGCTCCTGTTCCAAGCAATGCTCCCACAGAGGCCTTGAAAGACCTTCTGTTAACACACACAAGCAAAACAAGACGTGCCAGAGAAGTAATTGTTAAATGGGAGTGCCTATAGAACCAGCGACTCTGCAATGATGGAGGTTAGGGATCCTAACCAAAGCAAGCTGTCAATATGAAGCACCAAACCAAAGCAGTTTTCTTTGGAACGAACAAATCTTTGCACGCTACATGCCCCTGCTCACAATACATCAAGTAATTGATCCTTCAGATTATCACAGGAGGACACCAAGATGGTTAATGGCTTTCTGATTACCTCAGGGTGACCCTACAGCCAGATCATAAGATAGTTTGAAATTGGTGCCATGTTACAGTATCCCAACAATGAACATGTTTACCTTGCAGTACATTACAGTACAGCAACCAGTAACCAAGAAGCCTCAACATTCAACTGAATATATAGAGGGAAACACTTAAATTAGGTGATAACTTAAGAGGTAACTATTTATTTAAAATGCATGCCCCCATTTTTCACCACATTCTGGAATACACACCATTACTTTCCAAGGGATGGCTATGCTCATATATACCACTGCATGTAAACAATCCAGGAGAGGTGACTGACTTTGCCAGTATATACATAAAGAGATATAGGCACACATGCATACCAAACAAGACAGATGAGTTCAAAGCAAGGGTGCACATTCTTAATAATAACTCATTATGGAGGTTTTAGAGAAGTGGTTTGGGAAGAGGTTATTAGATGAGAACAGGGAGTGGCATTTCCTCAGAGCATCCACAAAACAGAAGCTAAGCTGTGATTAGCATTGATTCAACAATAATTTCATCTTCCAAAAAAAAAAGAAAAAAGTAAAAAAGTGGAAGAAGTGTCATCTCTCAAACTTTTACTCCTGTGCCATGTTGATAAATTCATTGGAAGTAATGGGTTCCAGCACATTTTATCTGTGTAGTCCAAATAATGGAGTAAGATCTTTAAAAATGTTAGTAACAATTACAGCACCACATAATGAAGTCAACCGCTGACAGCTCTGAAATGAATCATACTTACACATGAATGAGCCAAAGAATGTGCAAAGAATGTTCAGAGCCTGGAAAGGAGTTCAGAACTATAGGTAATAATTTACCTGCTGCCAAGAAGGGCAGTGAAGAACTTCAAAGGCATTCTAGTCAATCTGTACCTTTGAGGGGTGGGGGAACCCACAGCACAGCCCTTCCGTGCCTTTCACCTCAGAATGCAGGGGAGAAGCCTATCACTGCATGCTCTGCAGTGTCTGGGAGTGTTCACTGATTGGCTCCTCCACAGCATTCTAAGGTCAAAGTCACAAAAGAGATGTAACAAACTCCCTTATTGCAAAAAAGAGGAAGCAATGCTTCCAAAATGCCAGTTGCTGGAGATCCCAGGAGGCAAAGAATGCTCTTGTGCTCAGATCCCACAAGCATCAAGTTGGCACCTGTGAGATCAGGATACTGGACTAGATGGGCCATTGGTCTGATCCAGTATGCTGTTCTAATTTTGGATAAGGGTTGTCTCTCTCTCCAATGCGTTGTCTGAAGGGAGTTTTGTAGCATGAGGAACATTCAAGCTGCAATCCTACGTACATTAGCCTAGGCATATGCTCACGGGTAGTGAGGGAAGAGCCTAGCGACGTCTCAGCTTGGATGACATGCTAAGTCAAACCTTGGCTTATCTCAGAGTGACACAGCAGTAGAACGGAGCCGGGAGAAGCAAAGGGTTACAAGCACTGCTCAGGGAGCACACATGTTCTCTCTAAGCCATAGTTTGGGCTCACCATGTTGTGTGCACCGACTTGGAGAAGTGGCACAAGGCTGTATGGTGACAGGTAGCGAGAATGCTTTGTTTGTTTTTAATGCAATCCATTCTAGAACAGAGGAAGGGAAAGAGGAATTGTGTACAGGAGTGAACCGCCATGTAAACGTTCGGAGACTTGCGCTTCAGCATGCATCCTTCAGCATGCAAAACATGTGTTCTACTACTGAGCTGTGTCCCACTCCTCTTAGGAGGAAACCTGGCCTGTAGAAGGGTATGTGTGGGTGTGTGGTGGGTGTTTTGGGGTGTAGGGATGAGGAAGAATATTTGATCAAGAGGGCAATTTCCCCTACTTGCTAGATGTTTCCTAGCAACTCATTGCAACTGACTTCTTTGGAACCACATTGCTGAGCAGAGGGTTGCACGGCCAGCATGAGTCAGTATAAGGGAATGGGGTTTAGGCAGCCAATGCTACAGTGAGGTTATGTTTTTGTTTACTCTTTGTCAAACATGCCAGAAATGTGTCAGATTAAGTAGGTCCTTGTGGCAAGATTAGTTCTTCCACTTCTCTTCCTCCAATTAGGAGAAATCTTCTCCACCACAGTTCTACTGTGAACTGGTAGTGCCCCCCTCCCAAAAGCAGGCCTTCTTCAATGGGTCCCAGGGTGGGAACCACGGCAGTGGAAAGCGGTCCTATTTACAAACACAATTCCAAATAAAACTTGGACAACAGTTCAGAGCTTCAGACACACTGCTATATGGGAACTTTCAGCCAGAAACCCTGACCTCTTCCCAATTTCAGTAATCCACCGACCACAGAGGTGAAGTGATGGGTATGCTTGCTGGCTGAAAGTGCATTTGAGCAAATATTTGGTATTCAGCTGCATATAGGAAAGGATAATTATCTAGTGGTTGTATGAAAGCAGTCACAATTTTACTGTCTCGAATAGAGTATAAGAAGATACTATACTGTTGCTCGGTAATCATGTAGCTTAAAAACCTGCTTTTATTTATACTGAGTTAGGTAGGTTTTTGTCACTCGGGTGGGGGAGACAGTAAAAGAGGTCAGGAAGAACTGGAGAAGACAACAGAGTGGAGAGATGGATATTGTTTGAATAAAAGTGGTAATGGGTACATTCAAAAAACCATCAGGTGAAAATGACAGTACCAGATTTTCATTCCAACAGGTTTTTGCTGGCTATGTTTACCTTTACCTATTATTTCTGCCATTGTTTTCGTATTGTGATTTTGTTGTAAGTTGCCCTGAGAAGTACAGGCTATCAATTGGTCTCAATTTATGGAATGTCTGTGAAAACCTACTATGTGATGGAAGAACAAAGCTAATGACAGAAACTAAATGGAAAAAAGCAAGATAAGAGCTCTTTGAAGAAGGCATTGTAGCATAAAAACCAATACAAAAGAGAGAGGTTAAGAGTGTGGATTAACAGCGGTATTGAAAGCTGCAGATAACTCAATGAGTCTTCAGTTTTAAGCAGGCTGCTTTTAGGAAAACTTCTGGTCGGTGTGCTGGCAGGGGTTTGGATGGGACAGAGATGTCTCTTCACCCTGTCCTGCCTAGTTTTGGATGCCCTAATGTGCCTCCCCAACAGGGGGTGGGCAGCAGCTATTGCTGATGGCATGCCCACAGGTGGTGGCAAGCAGAAATGGCTGAAATGGGGTGTTTTGAGACTGATCTGTCCCTGCTGGAAGTTGGACGAGAGAAGGGTGGTTCTTTATTTGCCCTGTCCCCACCCACCCCTTCTGCCCTTGCCAGCACAAGTGGCTGAACTGTGGCAGTGTCTATGCTGCTCTATTAAGCACTAAATGCCAAGAGTTTGGATTGCCACCAAAGTGCAGCTTTGGCTGAATGAATGGGATGAAAACCAAATTGAAGAGGGTTGAGGCGGGTGGGTGGGGGAGGGATATTGGAAAGTTAAAAAGTGCAGTGCATTTTCAGATATAGGTATTCCCCCCACCCCACCCCACCCCCCGCCCATAAAAAGAGTCAATGGCTTTGTGAAAGGAGGTGGCATTTCAGGGCCTTCAGATAGAATGTCTGAAGCAGATTAGAAAGTCAACATGGGCCACATAGGATTGCTACAAACATGAAGCTACATGAATAAAGCAAAAATTGGAAAGGCTGTGCTGAGTGGCACTATTATTTCTCTAGTCACTGTAGCTGGATGTTTCAGAAGCAGAGAATGCTAGCCATGGAACAAAGCACCTGTTATATGACACCATTTGTGTAAGAGCTTATCAGAATTGCTTTAAAGCTAACTAGGGCAAGTCAAAACACAGGAGATGCAAATACCTATCGCCTTGCCTGGAGCGACAGGGAGAACAGCCCACGAATTGAAGACAATAAGTATTTCATCCACATTAACCTTACATAGCTGTTCAGCAAGCCCCAGGGTTTCTGTGCCTTATTGTGAAGGCCAGAAGGCCTCAAGTGGGCAAAAGAATAGGAATGAAGTTCAAGACTGAGAGCTATGCCATGCAAGAAAGACTCTGCTTAATTCAGTCAAGCATTACCCTCTAAGAGTTTCAGGTCTCACATAATGCACGCAGGAATCCCTGGAATATTTGAAGCATCTCAGTGCCACCAGTGCTATGCTGGCATTTTCCTCTTGGAGAGTTTGCTGAAGCTTTACCACTAATGTCAGAAATCTCAATTTCTGCTCGCTTTCAAACGCAAGCCACTGCATTAAAAGGCCGAGATGTCCAGCAGTTACAGCAGAGGTCTGCAGTATGGAAATTAATGTCAAGGAACTACCACACACAGCCCTCTCTGTGGATCCGTTGAAAGCTCAGATGAGGTATGGAGGCCATAATCCCCACCTGCGAGATATTTGGACCACCTCACAATAGAGGTGGCTCTAATCCAAAGTGAAGCAGGCTGGCTCATGGGCTTTGGAGCTATGCGGGAGCCTTCAGAGCTCATTCACGTAATCAGGAAGAAAGTAACTTATTTCACAACATAAAAATATATTCATTAGTGGAAAATAGCACTGAATTTGCCAGAGATATATTCGTACTCGAAATCCAGGAAATGTAGCACTAGGGTAGGGTCAAAATAAATTTCATTCAGCTAGGAAATGACAACATTGCATCTGACAAAATGATTGGGTTGGGGGAGGGAGGAAGGAGAGATGGGGATTTGCAGTGTTCAGATCATTCGAGGAGGTATAGGGAATTCCCCAGCCATTAGATTCTAAAAATAATCACCTCAAATGTTTGAATTATGGCACAATCCTAATCAACATGTGCAGAGGGGGCAACCAAGATAGCAAAGGTCTGAAATCCAAGCCTTATGAGGAACACTTGAGGGAGCTGGGTATGTTTAGCCTGGAGAGGACTGAGAGGTGATATGATAGCTATCTTCTAATATTCAAAGGGCTGTCATGTGCGGGGGTCAGCAAACTTTTTCAGCAGGGGGCCGGTCCACTGTCCCTCAGACCTTGTGGGAGGCCGGACTATATTTGGGGGGGGGGATGAACAAATTCCTATGCCCCACAAATAACCCAGAGGTGTATTTTAAATAAAAGGACACATTCTACTCATGTTAAAATATGCTGATTCCTGGACCATCTGCAGGCCAGATTGAGAAGGCGATTGTGCCGCATGGGCCCCAGGGCCTTAGGTTGCCTACCCATGGTCATGTGGAAGATGGAGTAAGCTTGTTTTCTCCTGCTCCAGAGGGTAAGACCCAAACCAATGGATTCAAGTTAAAGAAAGGAGATTCCAATTAAACATTAGGAAGAACTTGCTGTTCGTAAGAGCTGTTCAACATCGCAATGTGGTGGACTCTCCTTCATTGGAGATTTTTAATCACAGGTTGGATGGCCATCTATCAGAGATTCTTCAGCTCGGATTCCTGCACTGCAGGGGGTTGGACTAGATGACCCTTTGGGGTACCTTCCGACACTAGAATTCTATGATCCTATATTTACTCAGAAGTCAGTCCTACTGAATTCACTGGGGCTTACTCCCAGGTTAGCACGGTTAGTATTGCAGCCTTAAAAAATGATGATTTTGCACTGAATGGAGGATAAGGGGAGAGACATTTTCAGCGTACTGAAGAAAATGGCTATTTGAAATGGAAAGCGGAGAATTGCTATAGTTAGGGTATATTGCAACACCAATAGAATAGAGAACTTCACAAAAACAAAAAAAACCCAGACCACATTTTCAGCAGGAAGTTACTTCAGTACATTGTTTGCTGCAGAAACAGGCAGTGTCAAGAGGCCACACTAGCAAAACACATCCTGCCACAGTCGAGTTATCAGGGGCGTAGGTGTTCTCATCAGTAGCCTCTGGAACACAGCGATAGCATTTCACAAGAGGCACAGATGCATCCCTGCTGTTTTAGCAAGGCGGGCAGCCCTGGTTTGGGACACGCTCAAAAATGCAGATAAACTTTCCTGCTCCAGCATTTGCAGTTGTACAACAACATTCTAGCAAGCTGACCTTCAGCCTGCATGTGTAAAAAGTTTCTTTGGGCTATTTTGCTTTGAGCATCCACCACTGTGGTAAAGGTCTGAGCATCATACAAGCTGGCCAAGCATTTCAAACGGCCCATCACACAATATACCTTTCCTTTGCCTGGTTCACTGCTAACAAAGCTCCACCTACATAACGCTGAGAGTCACGCTCAGCTTCTTGATGCCTCAGGGCATCTGTTTTTACTGTCTGAGGAAAGGAAGAACAAAATGTTGGCAGCAGCAAGGAGCGTCAATCCCTTCTGCTGGAGACCGATATACATATATACCAATGAGGGATGGGGCCACTGCCAAAAAATGGCACCTCCATGTCAGGTTCAACTCTTGTCTCTTGATGGGCAGTTCTTTGCACTCACGAGTGGCAGCTGTTTATGGGGAATTGTGGAAGCAGTGGGGGGTGATACAGAAAAGCAGAGCACAATGGAGTCCTGACACAGGGCACAGAGCAAGATGTTAAGGAGGAACAGGAAGGAACTTGGCCATGGACTGCCATTTTTAGTAGACAGAGATGGAAAGGACGTGCAGAGCATCTTGCAGACTCTCTAAATTACAAGGGATTACCTTCTCATACCTTCTCATACAAGGGATTACCTTCTCATACCTAGCAAGCTCAGATGTACAGAACTGCAAGATCCAGAGTCCTCTGCAGAGCTTCTAATGGCTTTGAATGGATTTTGGACTGGATCAACATAAACGCTAAGCAGACTTTGTTTCAGTAGTTAAGAGTCTTATGCTTTCCACTAAGTGCTGCACCTGCCAGTTACATGCCTTGTGCAAAATCTCTCCCAGTGTATCTGCTTCAACCAGTAAGACCAATAGTTCCTTTGATCCCCGTGCATATATGCAAGTTAACCAAAAGGTCTGCTTTATTCTGTCTTTAAAAAAGCTTCAATGGTGTAGAAATAAAATTATTTTAAATGTTTTTTTTCTTTTCTTTTTAAGGGCATTGTGCTGACACGGTAACATCTGTTGCAGAAAACCAATCAAATTAGTATTGTTTTGCTGAGAGAGACACCCATTAAAATGAATCTACACTGCAAAGGTGCTCAGCAGTGAACCACCACACCACTGACTCCCCCTTACTTCCCTTCCCTTTTTTTAAACAACAACAAGCATTTCTTTTGTCCCAGTTTCCACAATTTGAGATGGGAGATGTGTTTTCTTATCAAGTTCCCCCTCAACATATGCATGGGTTGGGGAAGATGATGAAAGACAAAGTGAGAGACACTTGTTCTAATCTAGGCAAGTTACACATTTTAAAGGCAGCTGATAAGCCTCATTTAAAAAGACAGGGCAATATATTTTTCCCATAAACTCATTGCATGCAACCCAAATTCCTCAACGTAAAACATTCAGAGTGCTTATTCGTCAGGTAGTTTTGCACCCAACAATTATTTTCTGTGCGTTGCTGGCAGACACAGGACATGATGACGAGGACATGATGAGGAATGCCTTGGGGACAGCCAAACTTACCCTAGTTAAATTTGTAATTAAACTGGGAAAACCGCAGTAATTACTGAGCCATTTGCTGGATGTCATAACATTATTCCAGATTTACTGGGATAATTGTTGTTCCAAGACACTGGCTGAGAGCTGCCTATGGCTTGGTACAATGGGTTGTCAGGGGGAACAAGAGCTTAGAGGCATCTGAGCCTCCTGCACCCTGCCTGGAAAGGATTGGACCCTCCTTGCTGCTCCTAGTGAATCATCTGGAGGCAGTGCAAGACGGTCCAACAGGATAAGGAGCAAGGGTGGCAACCTTTGACCCTGAATATGTTGTTGGCACTCCCATCAGCCCTAGGCAGAACAGTCACTAGGTCAGAGTTGGTGAGAGTTGCAGCAGCCCAGCAATGCCTGGAGGACCATCCATTTCCCTCGGGGTTCCCAAGCCCACTTTACCCCCCCCCCCAGCATGGATCAGTCCATCTCAACCATAGTGTGCGGCATCCTATCCCTATTGAGGAACTGATTTACACAATACACCTGCCCCTTCCCCTCCTGACTTCAGATACATTTGTATAGTTCTTTTGCTCCATGGGGAATGGAGAAAGATGCTAGAGCTAGAATGCCCACTTGAAAGAAGGGGGACACTAATGGCAGCTCCTTTGTCTTCTTGTCCACTGTTCTCTGGAGAGCAGGAAAGTTACCCACCTGCACACAGCCTGTGTTGTTGTTGTTATTATTATTAATTTCACAGCAGCTGCATCAACAAGTGACCTCAAGAGAGAGTGAGGGTTGCTAAAGACCACTTTCTGAACTGCTGAGTGACCTTGGTCCAGTCCCTGCCTTCCACTTGGTGTTTTAAAATGAACCAGGAAGTCCCTCTTCTGGCTGAGAGGAAGTCTCATGGAGAGGTATATAAACTGTATCCATAGTAAACATATGTGATGATAGGCACTTCTTAAAATACATTCCATTCCCCCTCCCCCAAGCTTTTCATTTTCATTTCATAACACAAGCAAGGGAGAGTATCCTTAACATGCCAACAAGATGTGAATAAATCACCCAGGACGGATGACCAAGAAGCCTCAAATTGTTTGACACAATCATGATTCACCTATGACACCACCGCCAATTATGCCGTCTTGGGTTACCAAAGTTATACAGTACACCTCAAATTTATTGAAAAACAAGTGTTATATGATGACTGCTGTGTGTGCGAATTACAGGCCAATCCTAAGCCCCACTGAAGCCAGCAGGAGTCACTCCTATGACTGTATGCTATGCATGTTCATAATAACAACTCTGTAAAATAGGGAGGATTATCTCTAAATTTGGAGGTGAGGCTGAGCAAAGGACAGTTTGCCCAATTCTTGGTTGAGGTGAGATCTGAAGCAAAGACTTTTCAATACAGGCTGGTTATTAATTCATAGAAAGCCAGTTCAGAGAAACTGAATGATACCTGAAGCTCTCTCGGCCACAGTTCAGTTTAGGGGACGGGTGCTGCTGCAGCTATCCACCACCCAGGCTGTATTAGTCCCACTATGAAATATATATGGTTTATATTACACAGCATTTAAACAAAATGGATGTTCTTATACAGCATGTTGCTTATATGCTATGTAGTTCAGTTTTCTTTGATTTAATCATCACTCTGTTGGGAGTCTTTTACGAACTCCTCACCCCGTCTCTAAATCAACTACTAAGAGAACTGCATGTACAAGAAGGCTGAGGTTCTTCTGGACAAGGATTCCAAGCTGATAATCTGACAACAAAGCTGCCACCCTCGCCATGGCATTCGGAGGGCAGGGAAGGCCCAATCTGCCCTGTTTGTTCAGGCTCAAAGGTCTCTGGGCTGTGGCTCAGCACCAGTGACATCACCGGGCATACGCTGGAGCCTACGGGCACCCAAGCTTGCCATGCCCTCTTCCCATTCAGTTATACAAGAAGTGAGGTAGGGAAGTCTTCCATCTTATGTTACTTACAGCACAGTCCCATGCATGCTTACTCACAGAAGTAAGTCCAACTGTGTTCAGTGAGACTTATTTCCAAGCAAGTGTGCATAGGACTACACCTTAAATTTGTTTATCTTTGCACAATTAAATTCCCTTCCAACCCAAAATTTTTACAAGAAGCTACTCGTACATCAAGGACTGCCCATGTCAGCAAGGGGGCATAATCTGGCCCTCCAAAATGCTTAAATTCCACTATTTCAATGGGTAAAACCAAACAGGCCTAAAGCCACACTTTCCTGAGAGGTAAGCCCCGCTGAAAGCAGTGGGGCAACTTCTGAGTAAGCTTGCAGTGGCAATTGTGCTGCATCTCTCGCCCACTGGAGCTCTGCTTGACTTTGGCTGGATTTAAAAATAAGCAAACAGGAAAGGGGGCATAAAGAAGGAGTGAAAGGAGGTGGAGGAAATGGAAAAGTCTGATCAAGTACAAAGAAAGGAGTGGAAGCTGAGCTCATTCCCTGGGTTTTTGTTTGAACAATGAAGCCCTTGCCCAAAGAAAAAATCATGTTTAAAAGACCATGAAGAGAAATCATGCTTAAATGACCATGAAGTAAGGAGAAAAAATTCATGTTGGGTATGAATGGCACAATGATGGGGTTGAGGAGTGGTGCACTCAATCAGAATTATTCCAGGGAGGCAACTATGTCTGTTGGCTTAGCTGCAATCTTATGCCAATTTATAAGAAGCAAGCCCCACTGAACCAAATGTACAAGATTGTGGTGTCTTAAAAGTTAAGCTTTTTTTGGGCCAGAGCCCACAACTACTGGGGAGATGGACAGTCTTGGCAGGAGACATGCACGGAACAAAGGGAAGGGGGTCAGGGAGGCTGTTGGGGGGTTAGTTGTGATAATTCATGCAGGGAAATAACCAGAGCATGGCCTTTAGACACACTTGAAAAGATCCATTTAAATGGATGTTAATTTCCAAATAAATGCTTTTTAACAGTGAGCTACAGTACTCCCAGAGTGACACATTCCTCCAGCTGGTATCACAGACTGGGTACCTCTCCCATTCCCTGTTTCTTTCTCTTTTATTGATGAGTGCAGTGCTTCCCCCATCCTGTCTTTAAAAAACAAAACAAAAAACAGAACAGGGACAACTAGCTGAAAATAAAATTATCCACATCATAATGCCACCACCCAAATTTATGATATGACTGCTTTGGAATACTGTGTACTGTCCTGATCATCTCACATCAAAAAAGATATTGCGGAGTTGGGAAATGTTGGGATGGAGCAACTCCCCTATGATAGGTGGGCATTTGCAGTGGTGGCTACCAACTTGGGTGGTTTTAAAGGAGGATTAGACAAATTGATGGAGGATATGGCTATCCAATGGCTACTAACCCCAAGCACTATGTTCTACCTTCACTGTTGGAGCCAGTATGCTTTTGAGTATCAGCTGCTGGAGAACAGGATACTGGACTAGATGGGACACTGGCCTGATCCAGCAGGTCTCATCTTACTTTCTTAGGAGGAGAGGCTTCTGGCATAAATGAGTAATTCCCAGTGACTTGCAGCAGCATTTCAGTCTGAAAGTGGCAGCCTCTATCTACATTGCTTCTGCTAAACACACAAGTTCAATGCTTTTCTGAATTGTAACAGGAAAGACGGTTTTTTACTCTTGTGGTTTGGATGGACACACTAATTCTTGCCTTCCAGAGCAGTGGGAACACAATGCATCACATGGTTTAAATAGTTTACCACAATGGATTCTTGACAGCCGTTATTGTGCGTAGCCAACAGAATTGTCAAAGAACCTAGACTGAAATGCAGTCAGACGAGCCATTATTAGCCCTCCTCAAGCCTAGTACCCTTGCATGCATATTGCTTAAGACAGCTTTAGCCAAGCTTCTGCCCTCCAGGTGTTTTGGACTACAACTCACCTCAGCCCCAATTAACATGCTGGGTAGCAGGTTGGCTAAGTCTGCCTTGTGCAATTGTGGCAGTGTTATCTGTTGCAACTGCTGAAGAACAGGTCAATTTTTTATTCTTACTTCCACAAAAAGGGAGCTGCGGTCCCTGCACTACACCAGCCATTTCAGCAATTTGTACTGCACTCACCAAGGGCAGGGATCCAAGCCAGTTCCCTTCATCTCTAAAGTCTAACGTATGGCCAGACTCCATCACTAGCCTCGCCTTACAGTACCACCTCTACTTGCCCAAGCCCCAATCAGGCTCTTGCTAACCTTGTTTCCCAGAAATCTGTCTTCAATCTAGCAGCATTCATATCCCCCCTGCAAATGAGCCCAGCTGGCCTCTCATTAGCTTCTAGTCACTATTACTAACAAGATTTGCCAAGTCAATCCAGGATTTGTCTAGTAAAGTTGAAGACAGCTCTAGATTCAACACCTGAAGGCACTCAAATGGGGTAAGTGGGGGCGGGGGAGGAAAGAGGTCTGAACAAGAAGCTATTTTTATATATGTAAATATAAAGCACTAAGACCAACATCTGGAACAGCAAGCGATCTGTAGAGCATCTCCCTGACATTTTATAAATAAAGCTGCCCATTATCACGAATTGGACCCAATTAGCTGACTCAGCTGAGAAAATCTATGTGGCAGAAAGGAGCCTTCCCCAACCTGGAGTTCTTCAGATGTTTTTGACTATAACTCATCCCCAACCTGGTGCCTTCTAGGTGTTATGAAATACAGCTGTTCTCAGCATGCTGACAACAGCTGTAGATCTTAACACCTAGAGGGCGCCAGGTTGGGGAAGACTGATGAACAGTATTGTCAAAGCATCTATCTCAGTGTTCCCCAACCTTGGGCCTCCAGCTGTTTTTGGACTACAACTCCCATCATCCCTAGCTAGCAAGACCAGTGGTCAGGGATGATGGGAATTGTAGTTCAAAAACAGCTGGAGGCCCAAGGTTGGGAAACACTGATCTATCTAGAAATACCTACTAACAGGAACTTGATGTGCCTTGCTGAAACATACTGGGGCTGAGCTTCTAGGGTTCCTGCTCAGAGGAGCTTATAATCTAAGAGAGAGGTGTTGGATCGGAGGCAGGGAGAATAGAACGACAAAATGCAGGGCACCCCTAAATCTGCACTACCTCTTTAATCCAAGATTACTCCACATCTCCCCTGAAGGAACACACAGTCTATATGATTTACAGACTTCTGGCAAGACATGTGCTCCTGCGGGGGGGGGGGCACTACATGGACGTATAGAAAGAGGACACTTGATCCCCAAATCCATCCCCACCTGTTGCCATGAATGCCACTCTCATAAGAAGCAAGGATAAATTAAAAATTCTTTTGCGGAATATTTTCTTTCATCCCCCATTGCCCAACACCATTCCTACATGAAACGAAACCCAGTAAGAATTTGCTACTAACCAAATGGAAGAAGGATTTAACCTCCTCTCAAGGCTTTGCAGACTGCATAAATGTGACAGCAGCTATGGGAGGCTACTAGCTGTGATTGCTTTCCAGGGCCAGAGGCGGGATGCCTATGAATACCACTTGCTGGGGGAAATCAGCAAAACAGGGCAACTGCACTCATATCCTGCTCAGGCACGGGCCCTACCATTGGCCAGCTGTGTTTGGGTGCCATGGTGGGGCATCAAATTATTAAGTTATTTAGTTTAATATTTATTGTACTTTTACTGTTGAAGAAGAGGAGCTTTCTACCTTAAGTGCCAGAATAACTTGGCTGTGCTTTAGCACTTTAACTGGTTCAAGCAGCAAAGTATTTAGGGCCGGCCCTTGCAGCTTCTGGTTGGCCAGTGGCCTGGCCTATGCTGGACCAGAGAGGCCTTTGGGTGGATCTAGTAGGTCTCTGCCTATTTCTCCTTTCAATAATTAATGCCTTTCAATCGCCGAACTGTATTATTCACACTGGTAAGGAACAATATTTTTCTATCCAGGATGGTTTGCACGGACTTGCCATGTGTACAAGGAGTAAAGTTATCCAAACAAAATCCGTATGCACACAGCTGTGGAGTTTGCAGGATTCCTCAACCTACTAAAAAGCCGGGGGAGGGGGATTGGGAAAGGCAGTGACCATTCTGATCTATTCAGGTGTGTTCCCGATGCAAAAGTTAACTCACACCACGGGATACAGGTAAGTTTCACATTTATGAATGCCCAAATCCAGCTTCACAGAGGAGCTGAAGCAATGAAGGAGAGAAGGAAAGGCACTTCTTCAAAGAGAACGAGTTACTTGTTAAAGTGACATGCTACAAGATAGTTTACCCCCTCCCCCTTTCCCAGAGTAAGCAACAGAAGTATAACAACTTATCCTGTAGGTATGAAACGAAACCCCTAAGTGTTTGGGGAGAACTCCACGTGACTTTGGTGAAAATGAAGTCTCAGCTCCTCTTGAGGAAACAGTCTCGTGTCGCGGCTCGCCACCCTCCGAACCGCATACATTGCTACCTAACGCGGTTTGCAATGTGTTCT
Organism: Podarcis vaucheri; assembly: GCF_965113315.1. Lineage (NCBI taxonomy): Eukaryota > Metazoa > Chordata > Lepidosauria > Squamata > Lacertidae > Podarcis > Podarcis vaucheri. The sequence goes on along the minus strand of NC_138760.1, from coordinate 55,884,133 downwards.
TGTGAATACGAGAGAGCCTCGAGAAATCCCATGCGTCAGCCTTTCCTTCTTCGTTTCGTGAAGTTGCCGGTTCTTTTACCTTACCCCACCAAGCAAACCCCACGCGCCTCCAAGGCGCGCCGAACTCGAACTCGCTCCCGCCACCGCATCTTCTTGCTCACCTTGTACACTTTGCCGAAGGCGCCGTCGCCCAGCTCTCCGACGATCTCCCACACCTCGTTGGGATCCAGGTCCCGGCAAACGTGCTCATACTCCTTGGATCGGCGCTTCTCGAAAGCAGAGAGGCGCAGGATGCGGCGGAAATTGGCGAACGCCATGGCACTGCCCCGGGCTGGCCCTCGATGGTCCGACCATAAACCGAGAGGGCAGAAGGGAAACGGGTCCGGCGAGCCAGCAGGCGCTGCGGTCGGCTAGTCCGCGAGAGGCGAGCGGCAGCAGGCACCGGCTGGTTGGGCGGCAGCTCTCGAACCCAGAGCCGCTCTGGAGAGCAGCGCGCAAGAACAACTTCTGCCCGGCAGACGCACCGTTGCCTCGGCTGGGAAAGCGAAAGGATCGGCTCAGCCTGCTCGGCTGCCTCTCTCTGCGCTTCCGCGGCCACGCGTGGCGCGCCCCCTGGCCGGAGAGCGCAGGAGCCGGCGCTCCGCAGCGACCACCCCGGGGCCGCTCCGGCACGGCCGGGGAAGAGAGCGCTCAAGGCGAGCGCGTGGAGTGGCCTCGCAGCGCCGCTTCACCTGCTGGGACTTGGGCGCGCATCTCTGCCCCCGCCCCGTCCTTGGCACACCGGGAGCCCTCCGCGTCCCGCTCGCCCCGCCTCCTCCTCTCGGAGCCGCCACTTGCGTGTCTTTCCTGGCCCCGCCCCGGAGCCGTGGGTCGTGTGAGCCCGCCCCCTGCTCGGCCAAGCAGCCCTCCGCCGCTTCCACAGCGTCCCTCCTTCGCAAACACCCCTCGCAAGGGGCCAAGGGAATTGTAGTTTCCGTTTCCGATTCCTTTGCTGGGGATCGGGAAGAAGAGGGGTCTCTCCAGGAAGGGAAGCCACCCGGCGAGCAAGCGAGCGGTCCCGGCTGGCGCTCAAGTGGCTTCGTGGCTAAGACGTGCAACGGAGCTCCAGTCCGCCCGGCGAGGAGGCTGAAGCTGAAAGCGGGACGTTATCTCGTGCGCCGCCGGCACACTTTCTAACTCTGGGAAACCCGGGAGGATTAAAGATTAAATCACTTCTTTGGAAATGGTCCGAAGGGAGCTAAGAATGTGCGCGTCGGGGAAAGTGACCTAAAGGAACCCCGCTTACCTGGGAGGGAGCGCCACTGAATGGAACAGGAGTTCCCTTTGAGCAGACTTGGCTCAGATGGAGGAGCTGTAAATGTCATCCTTGAGCAGAGAGTCTCTTATTCAGATAACGATTTGTAAATTGCAGCTCTAACGATTTGTAAATTGCAGCTCTGCATTGATTAGCAATACTAGCTTTAGAGTTGCAAAAACACACAGACCCCCCCCCACTGCGTTCCTGAAGGGTGGTAGAAGCGGTATTTGAATGGGTGTCTTTGTAAACAACCAATATTTGTGCGGAATTAATAATATTACCACCAGTACCCATGGTTTGGTGGCAGTGGCTTAGTCACCTAATTCAGAATACAGTGGTACCTCGGATTACATACGCTTCAGGTTACAGACTCCACTAACCCAGAAATAGTACCTCGGGTTAAGAACTTTGCTTCAGGATGAGAACAGAAATCGGGCAGCGGTAGCAGCGGGAGGCCCCATTAGCTAAAGTGGTACCTCAGGTTAAGAACAGTTTCAGGTTAAGAACGGACCTCCAGAATTAATTAAGTTCTTAACCCGAGGTACCACTGTACTGTAATCGAAACCGCTCCACCCATGAGGCTGGGTGAAGCGCTTGCCTCAGGTGGTGGAAGTGCAAGAGGTGGCACTCTGTTCACTCCACTGTTCTGTCACCACCACAACGCCACCCTCTTGCTGGCCACATAGAGGTGTTATGGTGCGCGGTGCTGCTAATCATCTTACCCCAAGGCAGAGGAGCCAAGCGGCAACACTTTGTGGAACCCCCTGGCTTTTGCCGAACCTGGTGGGAGCTGGGGTGTTGAAGTGGTGGTGGTGTGGCATGGCGGGAGCCGTGGGGAGAGAGCAGGAGGCGGCAATTCCCTTTTTGCCTCAGGTGGCAGAACAGGCCAGGGCTACCTCTGATTGTAATATAAAATTATTCAGAATAGCATGTCTTTAGTGGGCTTCATACAACACAACACACACACACACCTATTATAAGTCATGCCAAATTTACCTCGCAAAAATGTCAAGGAGTGAGTTAGACAGGGCTACAGCAAGCAAATATGAGCCAATTACAGCTGTAATCAATGGCCGTTTGCTGAACCTGTCTTCTGAGGGCCCTGCTCTCTCCTTTGGTTTCTTCTAAGCTCACTTCTGTAGTTTCTGAGGCCTCTGTATGATCTTTCCAGCTTCAGGATTGCCTGATTTACACTGATGACCTTTGTTACTCTGGCACGTAGCTTGCAACTCTACTATGACCTCACAGAGGCTTAGAGTATCACATCCCTTTGGCTGCCATTGGCTTAGTACCTCTCATCTCACAATGGGGTTTTGCAAAGGTACTACCTGGCAGCTGGACTGACAGGATAATGTTAGAGAAACCTGTTTTGAGATCCATGAACCAGTTTTACTAAATGAAACATATACTTCGACTTAATTGGACCTTGAACATATATTCTACTAGATTGGTACAGTAGAAACAGGCAGAATTGGCAGAAACAGACCACTTCTGCTGCTCATACATACTAAGAAATGTAAATGAATAGGGACATCTAGAGGAACTGCTTGGAATTACAGAATTTGGAAATGACAGGACTTGCTATCTTCACTAGCTTTGCCTGTTGCCATTTTGGCTGTGCCTCTCGCGACCCACCAAACTGAATCATCTCCAGCTGGGGTGGGAAAAGCTCCTGGTCTGAAACCCCAGAGTTCTGCTTTTCCACCCAGGGGCCACATTCCCTCCTGACTACCCTTCTAGGGGCCAGTTTCTACACATGCTCATACACCCTCCTCTATTCTCCATCCACGTAAGCAAGAAGCATTGTTAAAGGGCACATTCATGTCTGGCAAAAAACACACCTAATGAAGTGTGAAGCCTAGCAAAAATGTATCATACTCATGATAATAAATGCTGGAAATGTAAGGGAAAAGAAGGAACCTTTTACCACATGTGGTGGACGTGCCCCAAGGTAAAAGACTTCTGGGAAAGGATTTATAAGAAACTGAAAAAAGTGTTGAAAAACACATTTATTAAGAAAGCAGAAGTCTTTTTACTTGGTATGGTGGGGGGTGAAATCCCCAAAAAGGATGTTACTTTTTTCTGTATGCTACAACAGCTGTGAGAATATTACTAGCGAAGAATTAGAAGAAACACGATTTACCAACTATCGAAGAATGGCAGATGAAGATGATGGACTATATGGAACTTGCCAAACTGACTGGGAGACTCCAGGACCAGAAAGAAGAGACGGTGGAAGAAGATTGGAAGAAGTTTAAAGAATATCTGAAAAAATATGTTAATATTTAAATCTTAGAATACCTTTGGAAGTGGATATAGGCTGTAGGGTTAGAAGTAGAAGATAGTGTATTTTAAAACAGTATTATTTGTAAGGGATAATATGTAAAGATTTTAATGGTAAAAGTGTGATTAAAAATGTTTAAAAATTATGATCTATGTAAACTGCTAAAGATGAGGTAAAATGAAAATCAGATGGGGGGACTTGGGGAAGCTCACCTAACAATGTTTAGAAAAAATAAGAATAAGGCAAGAATTTGTTTGTATTGTTTGTTTTTCTGTTTGTGTTGTTTATTAGTGTTATAAAATGAATAAAAAAAAATTGGGGGGGGAATGAGGTGTGAATCCAGGCCACTGAGAGCCATAGCCTGGGGAGAGTACCAACGACAAGAGAGGCCTAGATAGCAGCATTTGACCCCCAGGAATGAGGTTCCTCACTCCCAGTATTGAGTAGATGGTATGGTCTAAATGGACCAAACGTCTGACTCTGTATAAAACAGATTTCTAAGCACTGTAGCCTGTCAGATATTGAACCCTGTTTTTGCAGCTCCAGGAAGAAAGCACAAATAAAGATCTAAGCCCTGAGAGCCTGCCATAAGTGGCAGGTAGACTGTTCGGCTTGGTGGGTTATAAGTTGTTACTATTTCTTATGTTTTACATTGATGTTGTGGGTTTTTGTATGCTGTTAGCTGTAATTCGTGTTTCCTTTTTGGGGGATGAAAAGCAAGATATACATTTTTTAAAAAAATAATAATTGCCAAAACAAGTAATTTGTGATGTCCTGAGTTACAGCTTCACGATGGCCCGTGTAGAAAGATTAACAATGACTGATACCAACAGGGGGCAACCCCACCTAGCCCCTGCAATGACAGCAGGCAGCTGATAATGTGAGAAAGCCACTTTCAAATCTCTGTTAAGCTTCAAACCTCCCTGAGTGGCCTTGAGCAACTCACTCTCTCTCAATCCCTCCGACCTATCTGGGCCATTGTGGGCTAACACACCACTCTAGAGGGCTCTGGGCAAAGGATGATGTTACCCGGAAATGTAAGATGTTCTCATGACATTTCCTTAGACAAGACAACCCTTCCAAGTCTACAATACTAAAGGGCAGTCCATGCAAAGTTTACATCAGGATTGTGGAAAAGACTCAGAGGTGGTCAGGTGAAAAAAAATAAGAGGAGGCTCCTGCACCTTTAAGAGCTGCGTAGAGGAGGAATTGGTGCAGGTGTTGCTTGCTTTGCTAGTTACACATGCTGAAATTGGCCCTTCTACCTGATTATTAAAGGTGCAGGAGCCCAGTCTGCTTTTTTCAACTGACCCTCCTACTGGGCACACAACCAATGGAGCCCAAACCTGTGCAGTAAACCTTCTGCCCCTATCCCTTTTCTGTTTCTACCTTCACCTTGAAGATTGCAATTTGAGGGAAGGTAAAATGCGCGGATCAATACTTAATCCATGGAGCAGGAGCATGTTCTGCCATTGGACTCCAAATCATCGTACCACCACCAATGGTCAGCGATTACGGGAGCTGTAGTCCGGAGACTCAGAGTTTCCGCTCCCAGCCTTAATCCAACTGATTTCAATGTGAACCCCCCCCCCAATTTCCTGTGGACTGCTCCAAGATCATTTCCAGTTTCGGTAATGTATTGCCCCTGGGTTTCTTATGGCAGAGAGCACCCATTTTGAACATAGTAGAAGGTGGGGTCCCCCCCCTCTTTTCATCCTCCTGTTCTGGTTCCAAGGTGGAATTCTTTGACTGTGATGCAGGCATCGCCGTGAATACCTGCCAGCGTTCCGCAGGTGAACGGTTTTCATTGTCGGCAAAATGAAGCTGAAACCCAAATGCTTCCTGCACTTTTTGTGTTTGGATAAAATCTACTGCTTGTTATCTGTCAGAAACGCAAGGGCACTGGCGTCCTACTTTCAACTGCTCGATGTTCACAAAAGTAATTCTCTGAATGGTAAGTTTCACACAGCAGCTAAAGTTAGGCCACAAAGGTGTGAACTGAAACTCCCAGCATCATCTCACTTTGCCTTCAAGCAGTTGCTGCCCCTCAGATCAGCTAGAAAGAGGGACTTCACACGCTAACTGATTGGAAGAGGGAGGTGGGGATCAGAGCAGAGCGCATGAACTCTGAAGGATGTCTTCAGAAATGAAGTCTGTGGTCTTTGATTCTTAAGGGGTTTGGCCACAAGCCAGATTATAAAAAGAAACCACCCCAGACTGGACCAAATATCTGGGAGGGTACACTATTAGCACTGCTGGGCGGGCAAGTTACCCTTCGGAAGTTTACACACAAAGTGTGGAAGCATAAACTTTCCCTTCGTTGTCCCTAGTATCTGGAATTCAGAGGGCAAAACTAGGTTTAGCAGCAGCAGCCCAACATGCAGAACTGGGTCTGACAATAAATTCCTATAACTTGACAGGGTGTGGTTTGCAGATTTAAGTGTAAGGCGGGTGGCTGTAGAGAACAGAACTCTTTCCTTTGCCTTCCACCTGCTGAAAATATACAGGTTTTCTTTAAAAAAAAACCTATAGTTTTTTTAAAAAAAATCAGAAGAAACCCACACTGGGGAAAAAATGGCTTATTAAAAAGCTATTTTGAGCAACAAAGCATGGCTGCAGGAGAGTTCAGCCTCCTGCTGGCCTACTGTGATTTGAAGTGTCATTGTTGCATCTAGCTGCTCCTCAATGTTGGAGCTCAGAATTCATCTGCTCATAATCCATTCCTGGGGCAAATGTAGGAGTGGCTGTTTTCTGAATATTGCCTCTCCTAACATGCTTTGAATATAAGCACATTATGATGAGTATGTGTTTTCAAGTAAAATCATCGTCAATTGATGGCTCTTTAATGAGCATCGGTACTAGTTCTGAGACCACTTTTAGACCTCAGATTGCACTGCCCATACACTTTGAGGATTACGCGAGGCAAATGAAACCGTACGTCTCTTTCCAACTCATGCATGCCAAACATTTTGTGTCAATCAATCCAAAGGGGGAAGCTGATTTCCATGTTGTGGGAACATTTATTGCTAGGGAAGTGTGTTACCAAGATGCTCAGTATAACTGGAACTTTGCACATGCCTCAAGACTGTGTGGATTTTGGCTTTGCTCTTGAGCAATGAGATATGGCCTAAACTGTCCCTGTCCCTCTGCCATATCTATTGCAAGCAGGTGCTCTCACTGAGTCTTAAAGTAATGGAGGCAACCTGCACCAATCACCTTCTCCTGTAGTCCGATTGCCTAAACTTACATTTCCTGGGAAAGTGCTTACTCCTTTCTTGTGGATAAAGTTGAATATTAAGAGCATGCTCTGATTTCCAAGGCAGTGAAAAGAGGTCTCTTGGTCGTTCTGTTGTGGGGAAACCACATCGTATTCTGATATGAATATGCAATTAAAGATGTATTTAAGGACATATTTAAAACACACATTATTATGTGGATTTCCCCCAGATCTGCAGTTTTACAACTTTCTCCACTATGTAACTGACCTGAGCAAGGCTCAGATCATGCTGGTGTTTGACCTACTGGACTGGGATGGCAAAGGGGAGGTCAACTTTGATGAATTCTACATGTTGGTGTGCATCATAATGTCCCATGAGGTAAAGTTAACTTAACAATTCCAGGCTGGACTAGGGTAGGGGAGATGCTTCTGGCAGCAGAAAAAGTAGTAATGTTCAGTACCATATGTTCTGGATTCTATTTAGCTGAATAGGGGGCATTAAATGTAATACGGAGCCAGAGAGGATACATGCCCACTGAGCACTAAGAAAAAAACAAACAAACCTTAGTTCTGGTATCACTAATGTGATATCCATTGGTGTCACTACACTCCCAGACACCTGCCGTGGTGCTTGTCAATGCCCCCTGCAGCTCCCCCCCTTTTAAAGTGCATTTGCTTGCCTTGGGGAGGGGTAGCTTGTTCCCACATTTTATTTATTCTTCTGTGAAATGGGTATTTTGAAGTGTCTATGACGGTTTTAGATTTCCATATGTGTGCCTGGGCCACAAAAGATTGTGAGCCCATGCCTTTGTTCATCCTAATGTAGTGTTGGCCAAACTTGGGTCTCCAGCTGTTTTGGGACTACAATTCCCATCATCCCTGACCACTGGTCCTGTTAGCTAGGGATGATGGGAGTTGTACTCCAAAAACAGCTGGAGGCCCAAGTTTGGCCAACCACTGATTAGGTATGATCATGGTTGAGGAAGCTGGAAATTGTCAGGCCTGCACACTGCTCCCCTTCTCCTTCTCTCGCATCCACCCACCCAATACAAAGATGCTAGTTTGTGTTAAACAGAGGTCTCCAATACATTCAAAAAAGGGAACTCTGATTTAATGGTGGCTTACTAAGCTGGATCAGATTGTGATTTAAGATCCCGGTTAGTAAACCAATATTTAAATCAGAGCTCTACTTTGAAGCTGGCATCTGAGGGAGGATTAGGATCTCTGCACTGAAGCCAGCACATGAGGGGGGCAGAGACACACACCAAGAGGAGACATCATACTGTGCAGGATTCTCAATGCATTGCCAGTTCCAAAGTTCCTGGACAACCTCAATTTCATCTTTCATTAAACTGATCTGGGCAAATCTAGTGCTTCAGTTCCTACAGGAACCACTGCATTTTGGAGACTAGAAATTCTGTTCTCGTCAGCGAGGTTTATCCTAGTTTCACCATTTGAGACAATGGTCCCATTGCTCTTAATAGCAACCTCAAAGAAAACGAAACACAAATACCCGAAATGTGCAGATGAGGAATGTTAAAAAGTCATATTTTCCCCCCATAACATCAGAGTAACATACATGCCAATGCTTGGGTTTTATACTGCTGGAATTTTTTTTTTTTTAAAAAGAAACTTAATTTCTACTCTAACTTCTCTTTCTGGGATCAGAACCACCTTGAAAAGCAGTTCATGTATCGTCATTGTCATCCAGTGTTTGAGCTGCTGGACATCGATGGAGGGCACACAGTTGGCCCAGCAGAGTTCCAATCCACTCGCTTCCTCTTTAATATTAAAAAAACCGAGCTGAGTCAGATATTCAAGGACTTTGACATCTCTGGTGATGAGGTAAACATTGTGTGTGTCTCTTGGTAGGTGAGAGTGAGAGAACAAATGCATGGGGATATGTGGGTTCAGGGGCATAGCCAAGCAGGGCAGGGAGGGGCAGTAAAACAATAAAAATACTTAACTGACCAATCACATCAGTTCTCCCCCCTAACAAAAGTCCTGCCCCCCCAAAAAACCTGGCTATGCCCATGTGTAGGTTCCTCCCCTCCCCACCTATATTGCCCCATCTTAATAAGTCTTTGAAGACTGAAGAAGCCTCATCTAAGACTGCAACAACACGCACCACTGTTCTCTGTGATGTCATGTGATTGGCAGGTGGGTTGCAGTCCTGCCCACCTGTCAAACTTGGCATGATGGGATGGTGGTTTTTTTTAATTACCTTATTTTTTTGCTCTATAAGACTCACTTTTTCCCTCCTAAAAAGTAAGGGGACATGTGTGTGCGTCTTATGGAACGAATGCACGCTGAGCAGCTATCCCAGAAGCCAGAACAGCAAGAGGGATTGCTGCTTTCGCTGCGCGGCGATCCCTCTTGCTGTTCTGGCTTCTGGGATTCAGAATATTTTTTTTCTTGTTTTCCTCCTCCAAAAACTAGGTGCGTCTTATGGTCTGGTGCGTCTTATAGAGCGAAAAATACGGTGAAAACATCCAGTTGCCAGCCACATCCAGTTTCACACCCCCATTTTATAACCCCATTCAGAAGTCCATGGTAGGATTAGTTTATGTTCACAAGAATACCATGCACAATCCTGAGCTCCCTTTTATCAACTTGGCAGCTCCTCATGAAGCTGCTGGTTCCTCTGTGTGCAGGAACCATACCACACACATGAAAGGCATGCTAACCTTAGACTTGCTTACCCATCTAAGATTCAGATTTAATTATAGCAGACGTTACAGAAACACATGTAAGAAATTCCACTTGTCCATTTGATAATGCAGGCCACAATGCCGACAAAAAAATTATTGACTAGAAAGATCTGAGGTTTACCTTCAAGACCACCTCAGAAGGGCAGAGAGAAGACTTAAAGGGAAGGATGGAAAACGCCACATTCCTCCCATAGAATACTTGCTTATGAACTAGCCGTTAATATTTCACTAAACTGCAATATTACCTTTTCTTTTCCATCACCAGCAACTGAACTACAAGGAGTTCAGGATGTTCACTATCTTCTGCATTGACAGACAACAGAGGAAGGCAAGGGAGAAACTGAGGAAGCAGATAGCTAAGGCTGAAGCTGCAGCGGCAGAAGCAGAATCATTATCTGAATTTTCTTTCAGTGACCTTTAATTACATATGGAAGAAAAGAGTGTTGTTTCCCCGGCAGCCAGAAATTTAAAAAACGAAACAACCCATCTCCACACCACATGAAGCAGAACACACGATAAACACTCATTAAAAACAATTTGCAGGCTGTTTACAAAGATCAGAAGAGAACAGTGAGAATAAAAATGTGTGTTGGGCTATATAAACACAATAACTTTCTAAATAAATAAATAAAGGTTAGTTTTTCAAAAAAGAGCCATCCATGCTAGATTGTTTATTCTTACTGCAAGAAGACCCACACTGACTTTCCTCCCTCCTCTTTCTGCTCCCCACCACAACAGCCTGCTCTGGAGGATAGCGGGAACTCTCCAAAACATGGCATTGGTGGGGTGGGGGGTGGGGGTGGGCTGGCGGCAGCGGAAGAGAAGAAATCCCATTGTGTAGTCAGACGTCCTTCCGCTAATGGGACAATTCCATTGACAAAACCCCAAGTGAGAATCTGTGGCCATCTCTCTCCCCCCCCCCCCTCCTGCCACAAATGCACACCCTGCTTTTTTCAATGCAGCACTAGGAGGAATGCTCTATCAGTGCAGGGATTTATCTGGGCACAAGAGAACATTTCCATCCTCTCCTCCCCTCCCCCCAAACTGTTCTGTGGAGTTTCCCAACCCTCTAGAACAAATTTGGAGAAGGTGCAGGATATGCCTGGGGAGTGGGCAAGTCCCACTGCACTAGCACAAACATTTAGCTGAATATGTCCATTACTCGATCGTAATACACTGATATGATGCAAGAGTTTAAAGTGTCACCTACAGACAAAGTTGTAAACCCAAGAGCTCTCAAGAGAGTTTAAAAACAGCAGAAGAATATAACCAAGAAGGCTTTTGCTGAGACCCTTCTCAGACAGCAGTGGGACCCAAGGGAGAGCACTTGATGCAGAATTAAGGTTGGACCATGGATTGTATAACAGCATCAGGATTATCAGAAGTTTTATTTTCAATTCCTTTCCTAATGATCCCCAGCATGAGGTTTTCTTTTTTCACAGCAGTCACACACTAAGTCCACATCTTCATTGAGCTATCCACTACGACCTCAAGGTCTTGTTCTGTCATGGCCAGTTCAGACCCTCAGTGCTTGCCAAATACCTGGGAAAACAAAAATGTCCTTGCCTGGTGCCAAAGCAATTGCAGGCAGGCTTCCCTGGGTAAAATGGGTGGCTACTATAAAAGGCCTTTTCTCGCGTTGCCATCCTTTGGACCTCCCTTGAACGTAGAATGACAGAAAGAGCTTCAGATGATGATCTCAAGGGTTGGAAAAGTTTGAGGTCTTTTAGGTAGAGTGGTGATCAAAACAATCAGATATCTGGGCACCAGAAGAACATCATTTGAGAGGACATCCCCCAGACCGTGAGAATGCACGGAGGGACAAGGAAATGTTTTACCCTACAAGATGTTCATTTAGATCAATGGAAATAACAACTACTTTGTATTAAGGTTAGCAAAGTGGAAACCCCTCCCCTCCCACATTCAGATAACTCAGTTTGAAAAAAAGCATAACCTGTGCGGCAAAAATTAAAAGGAAATAGAGAAACACCAAATTCTGAAGGGGTCACTGCAATATGTAAGGTGTCCTGCCAAAGGTTACTTCGTGAATGAATGGCTGCAGCAAGGTGTAAACTAGGATCTTCCAATCCTGTACTCTTAGTTGTCATGCTATACCTGCTTAAATTCTACTCTTCCCAGAGATGAAGAGATATCAGCAAAATAATCACCATCTCTAGTTGTCAAGATTTAACCTCTGGGTTTTTCTCAAAGGCAGTTAGTGTCTGCTTGTTTGCTCTCTCTCTCTCCCCCCCCCACCTCCCTAAGGGCTCCTGAATTTAAGGCAATTATCTAGGTATTATCATGGCTATAATTTTAATATATTCAGCAGCTCATTTGAACTTCCTAACAAGGATGATTCAAATCAGATTGACTGGTTTGGATCAAATTTATGCTAAGCCATATTTAGTTTATGCTCATATGCATGGCTAGCTGTTTTAGAAATTAAAAACTAAACCCAGAATGATATAAAGGGTTAATTGCTGGCCTGTGATTGGCTTGCCAGTGACTGACATTACTAAGATCTTATATTTTGCTAGCTGGGTATACCAAAGCATTTCTGTAATGATACAGACCGTTCACTGACCTAAGGACTCCAATAAGACAGAAGAGACACAAGAGGCATTTTGCAGCTATGTTGGGTTAAGAGAAAAAGGACACAGTTTGTATTTTAAGGCAAGGCATCTCCAGTACCAATTTTATTTTTAAAAACCAAATAATAATAATAACCAGGTTTTCTTGTTGTTTTTCCTTTCTGTTTAATACATAGAGTACTATACAGCATATTCCTGACTTTTAGGAAATCATGATGCTACACTGATTTACTTCATTTAATTGGTCAAAAAAGAACCTATTTGTGCTTTGCTATAGAATTTTAAAGGTGTGCACATACTACTGCAATGTCAGCACAACATAGGTACAGTATAAATATATAGTGCACCTTGAAAAGGCTAACCCAAATGTTAACTGCATTTCCAGACATTTCACCTTTGGGCTGAAGGAGACTGTAAGAAAAGTTTCGCACATCCTGCATGTACAAAGCTAAAAGATTTAGTTTTATAAAAGTTGCACGGAGGAGGAGTGGGGAAGTGCCACATCATAGGAATTCCCCTAATCAGACTTCCCTTTTTAGCTACTGAAAACTGTGTTTCTCTGTATTGGTACCCAACTGCCAACCACCTATGTAACATGAATGCTTCTTTTGATACATGGCACAGAACAAACACTGTACAAAAAAAGATTTACCAGAAAAGAGAAGATTTTTATTCAAGAAATACAAATTGATGGTACCAGCCATCTTTGGAAGCCACTACCAAGAGGCAAATAGGACATTTAAATCCAAGTAATTTGCTCGTAACACATTAGAGAAGAATGTCTTTACACACCTCCAGCTGCCTAGTACACAATTTCAGGCATTGCTCAAAAGGCGATCTCCAGTTTCTAGACGTTCCCAGGACATGGAGAGGAGAGGCACTGGTAAGACCCTTGACAGAAGACCATTTCACTGTTTTTGAGTTTAAGACCCAGCAAATTGTTAAAAAATAATAATCAAAAAATCCTTTCCCATCTTTGGCTAGATTCAATTGCCAGAAAAAGGGGGATTAAAAGTGTCAGGTGAATTTTAAATATTCATAATGAAAACGACCATGCTTGCATTTTTTTTTAATTGACAACATGGTTCTGATCCAGAGATAATTAGCACAATATTGAGAAGTATCTAATACATAGTGTCCTCAGCCGAAGGACATGAGTCTATTTCATCACAGACTGCCATTCAGGGCAATGGGGTTCCAACCTCCTTAAGAAACCAACCGTATTTAAACAAACAGAAACCAAACCATTAAGCCACCTTCATACTCTTAGTACTTAAATAAGCTTGCTGGCATGCATCACAGTGCACTCCTCTTTCAAAAGGGGAGTCACAGCCCTGGATTTAAGGCTTCCTATAAATGGGACCAGAGTCTACATAGAAAGAAAAGCGAAGAGACAGGAAGGAAATAAAAATAAACCGCTGAATTATATTAAGAATACTTCTTGGACACAGAGATATTTTTAAACCAGCTACACTAGTCTTGGATACATGGCTATTAGGCAAAAGAATCAGTAACGTCACAAGTGTTGCATTTTCGTATTTTCCTGCTTTAGAATACAAGATGTTGAAAAGGCATGGTTTGCCTCTAAATTCAGTTCTACAACTCCCATATATTGTATTTCTTTACACCATTTACATACTGTTGGGTACAAATTATGTGTGTGGTGGTTGTGTTTTTGTTTTTGTTTTAAAAAACAACACTCAGGAAAAGGGTTGTCAGAGAAGTAAACTGAAAATGGAGTATTATTGCAGACAGCTGAAGAAATGCACCCCCAAAAGCTCCATATAATCTTAAGCAAAAACAACCTAGTCAGGGACAATCATGTAAAGACCAAAGGAAAACCAAATAGTTTTAGGCATCCGATATGCATAACTAACACTCTGAGACAAATTAAGAGATATGTCAATGACTGCAATCCTAAAATGATTTTCAAAAACAGCACAAAATTGCATTAACCTACCAGATATGTTTTTGTTATATTTTCTCCCTAAGGAGCAATGCACTAAACATGAAGGCCCATTTGCCCATCTTATGAGCGACACTTAAAATCTTGTTTTATCAAAACGCATTGTGCCACAGCTGAATATATTGCTCTCATCACATCAATCTGAATCCTGATTATTTTTGTAAAATGAATAATGAAACTACAGTATTGAAAAAAAGAGGTATTATCTTTGTCCATCAAAATCCTCTCAAAACCCAGTTTATTACACTGCAATTTCACACTACACCGTTTCCCAAATACCTCCTTAGTCTCTCTAAAGTTTAGAGATCAAGGGAATTACAATCATGGCTTTTAATGTGATCATTTTCTTAATCTCGTTGTCTCGTGGTAGAATTTTGTGTAATGCCAATGCAACTAATGTACTAAGCCAAAGCTCTAGTCACATGTTTTGTTTTCAGAATAGGATGGAGCACAGTAAGCAGTATGTGTCTCCTATGCATTCATTCTCCTCGCAACCCGCTTTTTTACATAATGCAGTATCAACAGCGCTACTGTCCTTTTGCCTTTCAAGCTCATCCAAGACAGATTACAGAGAGTCCATTACTTCTGGGTCATGTACTAGTGACACGTCTGCAATAACAAGCATGAAAAACCAAAGCTCTGTGCTAAACAAACCTGCCACCACCATATGTCTGTAGATATAATTCACTAGCAAAGGGGAGAAGGTAAATCAGAAATGGCGTATAAATGTGTTAAACTGTAAAGAACAATATTGTAACTGTTTGCTTGTTTGCCCTTGGTAGCTCTATGCCAAGTGTTCTGTCTTTAGAACGTATGTGTGTGCATGTATGTCTGCAGAAGAGGCAAAGCTTCGACTCCAACGATGGGAACGAGCTGGCACAGGTCAGAATCCAATCTGCATGCTGATAAAACGTTAAATGCATGCAACAGTGCTTACTTGAATTAGTCTTCTGTTAAAAGTAATAAATGAAATTGCTCGGCCTTGGAGATTAAAAACAATGAAAATCCAGTTGCCTCGCTTATTCTAACTGCTGGGTGAAGGTGAACAACATTAGGTGAAAGGGATATTCCTGACTTATAATCAAGTTTACCCTAAAAAACCCAGTTCTTTCTAGAGCAGGAAAGAGTAAGAGTAAGCAAGAAACTAAGACTCCTACTTGGTTAACAGATGCATGCAATTTCCACTCAAAGTAAAAACTATTCACGATACCTGAGGAGTTACTTTTGTTTAGAGCTTGAGGGGTGGTTAAGTCACCACTATGCTTATGAAAGACAAGCAATCCTTGAGTGCCTGCCATCAGTACAAAAGGGAGGTATATTGATTTATTGTGCACATATGTGCGTGCACAAGTTCCAATATGGTCCATCACAGTTTGGAGGAATTTCACCACCATTCCAAAGGGATAATGACCTTTTCCTTTCAAGCTGTTCCATTCTAACTGCTGAAGTGGGAGTGCAGCTCCCATTTTTCAGTGCAGCATCATTTGGAAATTTACATGTCATCAGCTTAAAAAGTGTCAAGCACACGTTTTTACTTCTTCACACACATGCGCACACACACCGATGTGAAAATATTTGTCGGAGAAGGTGACTGCATTTTTTAAGAACTGTAGAGCTGCATTCATGGAAGCAAACTTGTGGCAGAGGTAAGTGGAGCTACTCCAACACTCTCTTGTAACTTGTTCCCTAAGAAAAGTCTGACTACCACAGAGCATTCTACAGTCGAGGACTCATATTCTTTGCCAAATACATGCTGAATACCTGAGTGCATGTTGGAAACCCATCTTCATCAAGCATGGCCAGTGCCATGGGTCAGCATCCTTAAGCAGCTGTCATGGGCCCATCATTATCACCTGACCCATAACACTGGCCACTGAAGAACAGCAGAAACCATAACTGATGCCCGCCCCCTTTGTCAAAGATGACTGGCAAACCTCCACCCGCCACACAGATAAGCAAGTGGCAATAGTGGCTGAGAACAGCAGTGACTGCTGCTTGCTCATTCGCTCTGTCAATGGCAGCAAGAAGCAGCTACTACTGCCTTCCTCCAGGCATCAGAAGTATGAGAAGTGGCCCACTGGAAGGCATCTGGCTGAGTGAGCCTCACATCACAAACCTGGAGCTGGCCCAGCCATCAAGCAACGTGGCTTGAAAACATTTCAAGTAATCCTGAACACGTTCCGAAAAGGGCAGAAGTAGTCACAGAAGTTATCAGCCTATTTTTAGCTCAATTCAATTTTAATATCTATAAATTATTTTTGTCCGTTTAACTTGGGAAAATGAGACCACTAGACACATACTTTTATTTTGCAAGGTATACTTTTTGTGATATGTAACGGCTGTGGTGTGCACAAAATAAGTTTATTACTTAGAAATTACAAAGAAACTAACTGGTACCAACTAAATGGATCAACACCTAGGATGCCTCTCCAAAAATCAGCATTTAGAGTTTTTATGCAGCAGTCTAGCATTCCTTTTCACTTCAGTACATGTGGAATGACTTCAAAAAGAGTCACAACGACATTAGATTTTGCCTTAAATATTTTAGCTTTTTAGTCGATTGTTTAGCATGCACCCTTTGTGACAAATGAAGGATCTGCATCCTTCTGAACTTCTAAAATATAAGTGTTTGCTCCTAATATTAGCACAAGTGAACATGGTATCTGAGAAAGTGGGGGAACTTAACAAATCCCTAGAAGACAGATACCCTTTTGCTGTATGCTGCTGCCATCTGGCCAAAACTACACTGAAAGACCCTGCAGTATTCGACTGTGCCCAGAAGAATGCTATGGTTGTGACACACAATGATACATTCATATGGCAAGTGGTTCCAAGTCTGATCTGATTTCCAAAAAGAGAAACCTCCTTTGAGAAACTTTGCAACCTACCCTACACTGAAAATGCGATATAATTTTAAATTTTTATGTTTCATTGTTCTAGTTTCTAGTTATCACAGCAAGATAACCCGAGTAAGGCTAGGTTAGTTATAGGACACTTAAGTATTGTAGCTCTCCTCACTGCAGAGAGGAAGAGGTCCACCCTAGATTGTTCCATCAGTGGACAAAAAAACATGCCTTTTCACAGATAAAAATAACTGTAAAGTAGATTCAGTGCTTAGCAAGAAGAATATTAATGAGTTCTGTTTGAAAAATGATTAATAATAGTGGTGCTAACAGGAACATGACCGCACCAAAAGAACAGAACTAATGATCAAGTATACATGTAATATTAAGCTGCACCATAGCTTAGTGCAAACAAGCAGGCTCCGCCAGAGAAAATCACTGTCACTTTGCTCCCCCTTCCAGTCCTGCTGCTGCCCTGTTGTGAGCTAAGCTATGGCTTGGCTGAGCATTCCGTCTGAACCCAAGTTCATGGTTTCTCTTGCTCCAACAAACCGCAAGCTGTAACCAAGGGGAGGAGGAGAAAAGCAGCCACAATCTTTTCTCTGGGAACCCACGTTTGCTCTTTTTCCGACAAGCCCATGGTTTGGCTTCGTGTCATGTGTGAACCAGGTCAGGGACAACAAAAAGCAGAGAATCTAAACAAAAGAGTTATGTATACTTCTTTTCAAAAGATGCACATTGCTAGGACTGATTTGTTCAGTATTACTCAACAGAATTTAACTGGACTGCTATCAATCTTGCCCAAAGCCCTCTTAAAAGGATATACCTCCTACTCTAAAGAATGGCTTGCTTTCACATACTGAAGGGAAAATGCTGTGTGATATTGCTAAGGTTACTGTGATGTTTCAGATAAATCTGCCAAGTAGAAAAAGTGGCCCATCAATCTGACATACATGCACTGCATGTACACTGTCATATGAATGAGTGTGAATAAGTGTAACTGAAGCCATGGGTGGGAAGATAAAGAATACTTGAAATATGCACACTGCTTTTCACAAACCAACTCAATCCACTTCTTTCTGTAAGCTACCCATCACCAGCAAGATACAAAAGTGTTTAGGTCAGGAGCAACTAAGCTGTGGCCCTCCAGATGCTGCTGGACTCCAACCCCCATCATGCCTGATCGTTGCCCATGTTGACTGGGGCTGATTGGGACTGGGATCCTACAATTTCTGGAGGCCCACTGGTAAGCAACCCCTGATATTTGTGGAATAGTAATACAAATATTCTTGCAATATACAACTCCCCCCAAAATATTGAAAGATCTAATGGTATAAAGGAAAGATCAGATGATTTAACAATCTACAATATCTTCCTAATTTTCAATCATTATTCCCATCTCTTCCCCCAAGGGTCAAGTGTGTGTGTAATCACTTAGCAGAATAAGAGGATGCATCTGAGTCCCAGTTATGCCAAGCAACATAAAGATCAGTGGGGAGATATATGATACTGTCAAGCAAGTTGCACACCCTTACCTTACAGAAGTGTATGACAGGGCTTCCTGTGCTTTTCTTCTGTAGTATGTTAATAGCTATTGCTGTGAATAAAGGGGGTTTAAAATCACTATATTGGGCCTAAACATTATCGGCTAACATACTAAGTGAAATAAGTCCTGTGCCTTCTTTTGTTTTTGTTTCCCAGGCTGGTGAACCTCAAATAATAAGCTTTTTAACTAGATACAGAAGTATACGGTAACTGCAATTCCATGTAACATTATATATTTGCTAAACAATAGCCTAATTTTTCAGAGAGCAATATTTAGCACATACTGAAGCCAGCAAAAGCAAATCACTATTGCTTGCTATTTCAGTATATACCAAGAAAACTTTAATTTGGGATCATCCATACTAATCAGATTGCACCTGATAGTCTGTCCCAGAATCCTTCACCATCCCATTTAAATATTAGCCTTGTAAAGCTAATGTGAAACTAGAATAGACACAATCCCTACAATTATCACAGCATACTAGATTTACCAGAGCAGCTACACTGATTGGCTGAACTGTAAGTGATGCTGATTTCACAAAATACTTCAGTTTGGTTTAATCCTTTTAAAAGTGCCTTTCCCTTTTATGGATCAGTACTTCACTTATAGTTCAAACCACTTTTTAAACATCATCCTCTGTAAACTTCAGGATCTCTTTCACACACATGTTCCAGATTTACTTTGTTAAGAACGTCTTACTGTGGTGTCAAGAATTCCTAAATTGGGCAAAGTCTCCAGGGGCAGTTTAGGAACGTGTGTGTGTGTGCTTGCATGTGTGTGTGTTTCCCCCTTAAAGCTCCATCACAGATGGAATTTTTGCTGGTCATTGTTTAGAACCAACCCACCAGTCGGAGAGAACAAAAATAGTGAAAAAGTTCCCACGTGGTAAGAAGAGCAGAAAAGGAAAAGAGAAACATACAGGCAAAGTCAGTTCTCCACCGGGGTGGGGTTTGTTAAGGGCTGGCTCACAATGACTTGCACCACATAGTCCCTTGGTATTTTCAACTCCTCCAGTTTCATTTTGTCTGCCAGGGGCCTGCCTGAAAAAAACCACCGCTGGCTGCTGGGCTCCACACCCTCTGCTGTGTGCAGTCTTCTCTTCATGTGATAGACAGTGTCCATACTGCGGACCACAAGTTTGAGGTCTTTGCCTGTTGAGAGGCGTAAACGAAGCTGACATTCATGACCCGAGTTAGGTGGTGGATCGGGAATATCCAGAGTCTCTAAATCACCCTTCTCTTCTATCATGTTGATGGGCGGGGCCAGGCAGTAGACAGGAAGCTGGTATCGGTTTCCCAGTTCGTCATAGCACTCAGTAAGAGCACCTTCAGAAGAGAGGAAAAAGAAACAGGGTTAAGTGACAAAGTTTTAAATAAAATCAACCTTACATCCTTGAGATGTTCTTTGATTCTACTACTGTTTATGCTTAAACTCCTGAACAGTGTGTAATGACCACCTCCTTCCCCCAGCTCCAGAGGTTTAAGTATTATTACTGAGAAGCTATACCACAGTGAGTGCCTTTTCCTCCTTGTGAATATTGATTTTTTTAAAACAAAAAGCTCAAAAATGAAATACAGAGTAGATGTAACTTACCAACCCAACAAGTTATGAGTGATAAATATAAAGGAATTAAAACACAATTCACTTTCTTACCTATGTTTTTCTGCATAAAAGGATGCAAGAAAAATTTGGCCTTATGGTACAATTTTATCTTAGGCTCTGAATAGAAAATGGTAGTTTGGGATATTTATGTTTTCTTATTGAGTCATGTAAGATTTTATGCCATTAAAAGAATGTTCAGAGGAGAGCTAAAAAGGCAAATAGCTATGTACAATAGTAAAAGCATGTAAAGACAGATTAAAAACAAGCAGATAAATATCTAGATGGCTTCCCATATGCATTAAAACCTTGAAATGTTCACATTTCTAATTCTAATTAACGTCTAACAAGCCAACATTTCCTATTCTATGAAAGTCCACAGCACAGGCAAGTGCAGGAGGTGTGCTAGGTGTACCCAGGCATACCCTAATGTTTTTAAAAAATGGGGAACAAGGGAAGCAGAGAGAGAGAGAGAGAGAGAGAGAGAGAGAGAGAGAGAGAGAAGTAGAGCGGTTCCTCGGGTTACAGATGTTTCAGGTTACATATGCTTCAGGTTACAGACTCCGCTAACCCAGAAATAGTACCTCAGGTTAAGAACTTTGCTTCAGGATGAGAACAGAAATCACGCAGCAGCAGCAGGAGGCCCTATTAGCTAAAGTGGTGCTTCAGGTTAAGAACAGTTTCAGGTTAAGAATGGACCTCCAGAACGAATTAAGTTCTTAACCCGAGGTACCACTGTAGAATAAAAAGGCTGGAAAGGATCTGCAATGGATCTGCAATTTCTGCCTGCAACTGTCTCCGGAAACAGCAGTTGGGTGACTGGCTCCAGTGTGGCAGTAAGGGAAGAAGAACTCCCTCCTCTGCAGGAAGAAGCTGCAGATCCATTCCAGTCTTTTTCTTTTGTATACATGCATCTCTGCCCCATGGCCCTGCCAGCATCCAAGCTTTCCTGGCCACCTTTTGTGGAGATAATATCTGTGGGGGTGAGGAGCTATTTTTGTGATACACAAGCAAAGAGGATGCCCTCAGCCATCCAGATCTGCCCAAAACCTGTCCAGCTTAGCACAGGTCTTTTTCTCCGCAGGAAAAATCTGTTTTTTGTTTTGTTTTTTGGCTACTTGTGTTGCACTTGTTTTGATAGATTTTTTATTTCTGTATCTCCTCCTTGCCTTATCATTCCCTCTTCTTTCTTCACTGAAATAATCAAATAATAATAAGTGAATGCACACCCTAATGAATTGTGCTGTGGTTGCCTATGGCCCACAGGCAAAGTCCACAGCAATCCAGGGTGGGTGGGGGAAGAGAAGACTGAAGGCAGAAGAATTGTCAAACCCAATGCCTTGGCTGGACTTCTGTTGGCAGGGCAGAAGGGAGTATTTTTCCTTTTTGGGTGCATCTTTTGTTGGCTTAAAAAAAAAAGACTTTCCTTCCCATTGGCCACAATGGAAAGGAAATCAGTACACCAGCTGGCAGCTCTTGGCAGGTTTGGGGGGGGGGTTTGAAGGAACAGGAGGACTTGGCACACAGCAGATTGTTTTTGCCATCTCTATTTTGCCTCCTCTGCCACCAGAGCATTGATGGTGAAGGACAACCGCAGATATTACCATAGCTGCAATGAGAAGGTCTCCATGGGTAGACCTGCTGCTCTTCCTATGTACCCTCCTCCTCTCTGTGTTCAGATATGTCAAATCCTCTGGCCCTGCCAGGAACCTAACACCTGTTTCAGCATTCACAAGGTCAGGGTTTGTGTCATGCCTTCCACTCACTGTGTGAGGAACAAGGAAGAGGGTGGACAGTTTCACCACAGGCAGAATAATGGTAGCCAAGTGAGGAAATTATACAAATCTGCATATTCCAGTTTCTTAAACCAGTTAATTTCATTTCTTACAATTCTTTGCATGAGTGTATGAAAAGGGATGCATATAATAATCTGAGCTGCTGATACACAAGAATCTATAAACTAGAGAAAAGCCTACTCATACTTTAATCCTCCTAACCACATTACTGCATTACTATCCACTCTCTGATTCACCAGGGCTGAGCTCTAATATATTAGCAGAGCAGCTTTCATGGGCAAAAAGCATTGCAGCTGGATACAAGACAATGATAACAAAGTATCATTGCACTATTCAGCTTTGCATTTCTCTCAAATTATCTGCCATACTTATACACATTTCTCAAAAGGCATTTCAATAATTTCCATGGAAGCAGTTTGCTATTTACATTTGGAGGTCAACATATTATTGCCCTTTAAAGCAAGTATCTAAGAATGCACATAATTTTCTGCCTGAGCTGCTTAGCAAAACAGCAATAGAATTTGATGAATTGTGGAAGCTGGGCACTTTAGTTTTAAAGAAACAGGGACAGACATTATTAAGACTTGGCTTGAAGGCACAAGAGCTAAAGTGACCAGCTGTAAAAACTAGTCAGTGACAGGATAGAAGGAAATACTGGATAGTTCTTACCAGTGAGGAGCAAGGAGCAGCACTCAAAGTGGAGAGTAACACCCCCCCCCAGCTTTGTGAGCAATGTTCCATTTAAAAAACCCCTACTAAGATAATGTGTGCCTCCTTCTTGCTTCTAATTCAATTCTGAAACACATTTTAAATGGGCTCAGCAGATAAGAGATGTTGTGGAAGTTGCAACGATGTTTAAAAATAATCCTTGAATACTGGGGAGTATCAATCACAAACTGAGGGTGGTACACTTCACATTTTGCCTGCTTCTTGTCTGAATGACAAAGCCATTAAAAAGAACTTTACTTTCTTCATAGCTATGGCTGAGAACATTCTTTGATGTTCCTGCTTTGGCAGCAGTCAAAAGAGAACTGAGCAGGAAGACATTCATCTGCCTCTTGAGCAACGTTTGAAACTCCCATTGTTCTAAGTGCGTTTTGTGACGGGAAATTTCATTAAGGCGAGCAGTTTCTGAGCTCTGGGTGCAGTACTGAGCCTAAGATTTCAGATTAAAACTGCCACTGCTGAAAGAAAAGGAGGACCTTTTTCTGCCTCCCCACTTCCAGC
This sequence comes from Podarcis vaucheri, assembly GCF_965113315.1. NCBI lineage: Eukaryota > Metazoa > Chordata > Lepidosauria > Squamata > Lacertidae > Podarcis > Podarcis vaucheri. Next base: position 55,861,056 of record NC_138760.1, on the reverse strand, counting down.
CACTCTCTTTAGACTGGAGAAGGGACCCTCATAAGAATATTAGGGCGGGCGGGCGGGCAGGGGAAGTATGGCTTTGGGATTTTTTTGCAGTCTTCAGATGAGGACTAGACCAAGTGAAAAATGAACATAAGATACTAGCTGCGATTCACTGATTTTCAGCTTAGTATTCTTGTTATAAAGAAAGTGCGCCAAGACACTCCATTGTGGTGCCCACAACCTAGGTTTAAGGTGCCATTAGCTCCTAGCTTTCATATCTCTGTTTCTAACACAGCTCTCGATACAGACATCTACTTTGGGGGCTTCTCCTTAAAGGGGAGCAGCTTGAATGCCTTCTTGTGCCATTTTAGCTCCAGACATTTCTAAGTTGTTACTCCAACACAAGCGTAAATCTTGTGTGTGGCTATACAAGACCACAAAAAACCTGCCTAATTTTATGTATTCAAATGAACATTAACTACTCTCAGGAGAATTTAAGAACAAACTTCAACATATTACAGGAAATCTAGGGCAGTATTCAACATAACAGTTATGCTAGCACAATGGTTTTAAGCTACACAACTTAACTGGCCTCTCCTCTGCCCCAAATATGTGTCAACAGACACTGATGCATTGCTCATAGAAAAAAGCTCTTTGCCTATCTTCTCTTATGCATGGCATGGAAAAAGTAGTTAGATAAAAAGCCTTTTCTTCCTCTTTCATAACAGTAGACCTCAACAAGAACCCTCCGACAGCCTATGAATCAATTTGGCTAACTTGACCCAACAGCCCCCACCGCCATGCAAACAAAACTCACTGCAGTCAATTGAAGGCAACCAACCAAGCCATGGCCCCCCCCCCCCACTTCTCTCAACACCAATGAAAACTAATAAATGAATAGAAAGAGAACCTACCTACGGTGACGATGACACGTTGCACATATACTATGTAAAAGAATGAAAGTTTACTACCCCCTTCTCTCCCTCTACCTCTCTTCTCCCCCAACCTTATACTGTATACAGCATTAAAGTCTCACATCAAATATAACTGATCCGTAGAAAGGACTTTATGATCTGAAAACAGAGATGATGTATGTACTTTTGTCACCCCAGAAAATCTTTCATAAAAACAATAAAAAATAACAGTAGAACTCATGGACATCCAATGAAGCTGAATGTTGGAAGCATGCCTTCAGTCCTGATATCCAGTGAAATGTGGGCATGTATATGGGGACATGTTTCATATAGCAGAGGCTAAGTACATATAGGAACTGAGTAGAAAGAGCAAGCAGCCTTGTCTTGTGGATTTTTGAGAGTGGGTACACTAGCACTTGCAGACACCATGCTGGCAATCCCTGAGTTAAGAGCTAGCTCCTGGAAACAGCAAATCTGTTGAAGGTATACAATTTAACACTCATATATTGCTGTTTGTGAGCAACAACAGTACAGAATGAAAGCTGCCCAATTCAATTAGTAGCAGTTGAAGCTGGATTTCTATAATGTTGGAGAGAGATAGGGGAGGGAAAGAGATCTGCAGTATGCTAAATAGACCTTGACCGTATTTTTCATTCTAGCTGTCATGCTCACAAACATGATTATATTGAATTCTAACCACCATCCTCATTAAGGTTTGTTTGTGCAAATGTGGCACTCAGAAGGAAGACCCTAGAGCACATTTTTAAAAGGACAAAACCAACGAGTAAGCAAGCAGAAATTCAAGAAAGCACTAGCAACATCCCTCATTAAGCTAGCTTCAAACAAACCTATATGAATATCACTGACTGTTTCAGTAAACTGGGCATTCATACCATTTGTTTTATTCTCATAGTAACTTTCTTTAAAATTGTGACAGCTAAAGGAAACAGCAAGTACTAAATAGGAGCATTAACTAATCTCAAAGTATTGCAAAGATGCATCATCTTTCTGTCTGGAGCCCACATTACTCGTTTTAAGCCGGCTAATGAGCTGCCAACCAGGAACAGGTTCCTGCCTGATTCACACAGCTACTGTTATCCTGGACTATGCTGCCAAAATTCTTCACCCATCTCAACTCACTGATTAATTCCTCCTGAAATTCTTACACTGGTTTCCTGTTCACCCTCTTCATTTCAGCTTCAAAGCCCTACCGTGCCTTCACCCTCACTTTTCTCCCCTTCTCTGCCCAATGTATCCTTGACCAAGACAGTCAGGCTTTCTGTAACATCTAATGACTTCATCCTGTCGCCCTTCCTGCCTCTTATGCTGTGAACTGCCTCCCAAATCACCTGCGTGGTCCCACTGCAGTTCCTTCAATTCCCTTCTCAAAAGCTCTTTCCCGTGAAGTTATTGGCACAATCCCCCGGAAACCATAACCTATTGTATTTAAATCTAAGTATAAGAAAGTGAAACTGATTGTTATTTCCTTCTTCAACCCTGCCTCCATTTCTCTCTCCTGTGTTGAACCAGCTGAATGTAAGCCCTCTAGGCAGGACCTGTCCTCCTGTACTCCATAAACCATTATTCATACCAATGGGAAAACAACAAATACTACTCTTGGGGCTAATTTTCAATCTGTGCCAATGTAATTTTTGAAACTGCAGTTTTAAACTTGGTCACCAGAGCATTCCTTCATAGATCAGGATAATGATTCAGTGGGCCACTACAAAAAATTGTTCACTATTTTCGCTGAAAAAGTAAATCTGGTTTTGGGGCCAGAGTAGCTACTTCAAGGGAGGCACAATGAACCTGCACCTATGAGAAGTCAATAGAGGTAATAATTGAACATATGTTGTACAGTTGTGTGCACATGCTCTTTTTCTTTTGCTCATTCACATTTTCTCTACTCTGCCGCCAAATCTCCTTTGCCCTGTATGAATTCTTGTAAGAAGTGTACTATACAAGCTCAATGCTTGTAACACTGAGTTAGATGGACAAATGGTTTGGCTCACTATAAGGCAGCTTCCTATGTTCCTACATCTGCTCTGGGCCACATCTTGCCTAGTGAAGAGAACTTGAAAGTTTGCCACAATTACAAGAAATAAAACCTTAATATTAAATAACTTGTATGCATGCACCTATAAAGCAGTGACTTTGGGCATTTAGTATGCTGAACACCAAGCACACAAGCAGAAAAGTTTGTTTTGTATTTCAAGCTTGTGAACATTTGTTGAAAAATGCTATTCAATTTGTAATATAGCTGAATAGCATGAGCTGAAAAATGTGTGTTCTGAACCAGGTAATAACAAACTTTGATGACACTGCCAAAAAGAATTACTTTTGGTGCCGTGTCATCTTGTATCCAGGGCACCATAAAATTCTTTATAAGCTGTATTGGTCCACAGGAAAAATTATCCACTGTTCATCCTCATAAAGGAGTTAAAAGCGAGGAAGGAACTGAAGGAAAGATTCTTCTTTAAGCAGGAGTAATAACTACTTGTTAAAATGAAACACTGCTTGAATAAGCCTAGTCTGGCCATTGATCGGACCCAGCAGGTCTCTTGTGTTTATGCAAGATGTAAAGTGGCATATATATCCAGTTGAGGCCAAGCTGAACTTACTTTGAAAGTGGTTTTGCTGGGACAGAGATGCTGTAGCTGACCCAGTATTCCTTGCTTCACTGGATGGTGACACTGGCCAGAGCATGCATAACAAATATATTTTATGTGATCCTAGCTGTGGGTCCCTTAAGACAAGCACTGGAGACCCTCTAGCCCATGAGCCAGCTCCAGCTCACCCAGGCCCCTCCCTGAAGTCCCACCCCTCAGCAAATGCAACAAGAGCCCAACTAAGTGACTCCTTCTTTGTCACTGCTCAGCTCCTTCCTGAACAACTGAGCACTATCTTGTTTAAAAGCTCCCCCTCCCACTGTTCAGAAAACAGCTGTGCATCAACAAAGAGAGGAGGTGCTCCAGGGGTTCTCTAAAGGATTCATCTTTTTGCATGGAGAAAAGTGTGTGCAGAGAGAAGCTGCTAGGAGCTGCTACCCAGCAAGAGCAGCTTGCAGCATTTCCTCTCTGTGCACTGAGAAACAGGAGTCGCTTTCTCTGGGCACAGGACTGGAGGGTGGAGAAATAGACAGAGCATCTGTGTTAAGGGTCTGTGTGTGTGTGTGTGTGTGTTTGTGTGTTTGTGTGTGTGTAAATTAAGGATGTGTGACTGAACTGTCATGCCCAGGCTAATTTGGGGTTGGCCCCACCCATGTCTGGAATGCAGCCCCAACAGCTTTCCACTGGGTAACGTAGCCATCAGTCTAAAAAAGATTTCCCACCCCTGCTTTAGATACTTCCCACCAGCTCTTAATTCCTTTTACCTCAAACCGAGTCCCCGAGCAGTTCATTCCTTGTAGGATGACAAGCTGCTAGAATACACACATATAAATCTTAACTTAAACTATAATGGTGACTTTATTAAGATATAAGGGTGTGCAGAAATGCTATGTATATGCCCATTCATGGTTTGTGCTTTGAAAATGATTTGTGTGATGTCAGAACTGTTGATGTCAGAGTGTAACTGTCACAAGTCTCAGGTCTCGTGCTCCTATTCTGTTGCAGGCATATTTCAAGGTACAGTCAAACCTCGGTTGTAATCCATTCCGGAAGCCCGTTTGGCTTCCGAAAAATGACTGAAAACCAGAGTAATTACTTCTGGGTTTTCAGTGTTTGGGAGTGGAAACGTTCCAAATTGGAGGTGTTTGGGAACCAAGGTTTGACTGTAGCTGCTGGGTAACAGGTTCTGAAAGCTGGAGGGAGACACAAGCACTTCTAATTTTTACAGACAAGGCCAGGATAAGGTAAATCCATCTTGATTAGGTCTGGGAAACAACAGATTCTGATTTTCTGGTGGTTCTGGTCCATAATGAATGGGCTTGTTAACTGTTAGTTGGAAGTTATCTTTCAGTAGGGAAAAATCAGCTGAGGTATGAGGCAAAGAACAGAGAAAGCAGAAGTGAAAGAGAACAGTTGAGACCTGACTAAGCAACTATTCATCCTCAGTGTGTTAACAGTACTTGCTGGTGAAGATCAGAAAAAGGGTTATGCTAAGAGGCTGCCTAGAAAAAGATTATAAAAGCGGGCTTTTAAGAAAGTGGAGTATAGATATTCATATTACCGATGGTTTCAAATAATTACAAGACATGGGAAAGGAAGGAGATGATACAGCAAGAATGTGAACCAAACCCTGCTCTTTAAACACACATGCCCATTTCTCCTTACAGCATAAAGGTTGGTAACAATCCAACAGTTACAAGCAAAAAAGGAACAATTGCTTAAATGACTGCTTTTAGAGGGTTACCAGGAACTTCTACTGTCCCCAGAAAGGATTTCTAGAGATGTGTCATGCCAGTCTTTCCCAGGTCTTTCTCTTGCTTCAAAGAAAAGAGGTACTGTCTCTCAAACTGAGTACAGTAGTACCTTGGTTTTTGAACAGTCTAGTTCTGGAATGTTTGGCTCCCGAATGCTGCAAACCCATAAGTAACTATTTTTGGAAGCCAAACTTCCGATGGGACTTCCGCAGCTTCTGATTGGTTGCAGGAGCTTCCCGCAGCCAATCCAAAGCCGCGCTTTGGTTTCCAAACGTTTTGGAAGTCGAATGGACTTTTGGAACGGATTCCGTTCGACTTCCAAGGTACGACTGTATGACAATGGAGTAGTAGAACACAAATTTGTTATTTTATACTAATCACTTTGTGCATTTGTGGAGCTGTGGTGTATATTGTACTCACAATTTTAACCCTGGGTGATGATGTCAGAGAGGAAACATACACAACTCTAAAGATGAAACTCACAATCTGTTCCTCATGGTTCTATCAGAAGGTGGGGGATGTGTAAACTTGAAGGTTACTGAGGCTCCTTTGTCATAATGCTAAACCTTTCTAAATAATTAACATCAAAAAGCAGTCATATTCATTTGCATGTGGACCTGGTCATTTGGAAAGCATGACTTCAGGAAAGTTGTCTAAGTGAAATTATTTTCTACTCACTGCTGCTAAAGTCCATCCATTATGGGCATACTTACCATGAGGTAATGTTATGTTTGCACCGTCAATGATTGCCTGTGCAAGTTCATGATCATTGTTCTCAAACGCATGTGCTGCAGCCTTCAAGGCATCCCAGATTTCCTTGCGGCCTTCAAAAGCAGGTGCGGTGTCCCAAAATTCGTCTCTTTTGCTGCGCAGTTGTCCATCTGTCATCGGATAATCACTTTTCCATTTTGGTTTTTCCTTTTTCAAGGGCTGATTACGACCTAGTGCAACTGGGGGTGGGGGAGAAGAGAAGAAATGAGGCAATGTGTTGAAACAACTTGCTCCTTTTCTCTGCTTGAGAGCTGTTCAAACTGAGTGACAACTTTTGGTTATCTCCTCCCCAGCTCAAATGCCTTTTCAACAGTACTCCATTCTGATCTTCCACAGTGTTTTTGGGTTTCTTCACTTTTTGTGACATCTGTTACAGTCTGATTAATCATTTGTAACAAAAAAAAGTTTCAGAATGCCATTGCCCCAAGAGCCAACTATTAAGAGCATCTCGTCACAAAAGGCAAAAATACATTTCACTCTTCCATTTCTGAGTTACCAGATATGATCAAAATACGCTGAATTGTTCATCATTAAATGCAATATTTTTATATAAGGAGTGGATTTCCACTGGAGCCTGTCTCCCGTTGCTGTATGCTTTCGGCCTTTTAAACTGGTGACCTCTGAAACATATATGAATGTGAAGGGTAGATGCACATTCCTAAACATGTAGTGCTTCACACCAGGAATACATACAAACATTTCCTTACTGTGTTCTCATCACCAAACACATTCCCTTCACATTTTACATTTTTGCTGCATAGAACACTCATGTAGTTACTAAAAGCAGGATAGTGAATAAAATGCAAAAATACTTGTCAATATTATAGTGGCCATTTCATAATTTTGAATGTTTGAGGATAAGATGGCTCTTATTCACCAGACGTGACTGAAAGAGGAGACAAATATTTGCCTAATCTCTTGCTGATCATGTTTGTGCAAACAGAAATATACAAGTTGTCAGTAGTTCTTCAGTGTTGAGCAAGTTACCAGATTTCAATGTTTAGTTGATTATTGAAGCTAGGAAAACTAAGCAACAATTATCTGACTCTTTTTGCAACAAATGCCAAATTCTCCAAAGAATATCTAAAATGAAACTTGCACTCAAGTGAGCTGTAGGAATCTTCGAAGAATACGTCTCACAACAAATACTTTGTGTTTCTAAGTAGCAGGAGCTAGAAACAACAGCATAAATGGGGGGAAATAAAAAAAAATTGGAAACTCTTCCAACACTGGTACTGTATAAACAAGTCACATTGGCTGCATTTAAGCGGCTACTGGAAATCCAACAGGATATATTCTAGAAGACGAATATGTGTCTCCACAGGAGTTGCACAAACGTCAATTATCTCTTTTTGAAAAGAGTAACAGACACCCCTAGCTTACAGCTAGCAGATTATATAGTTTAACTTCATTCATCCAATAAGATAAGTTTTATGTTTACCAGTTAAACATGGTATAGTGCTCAGCAGGCTGTGAATTCATTAAAATATTTAACAGAATAATGGTCTCAAAGCAAAGGAAAATTAAGGCGAACTATCTAAGGTTGAGAATGCTGCCAGAAAATGCAAGTAATGAATCATCTGAAAAGTCAGGTTGGTCCCATTCATATTTTGTGTGCCTTATATGTTTTGGTGTAGTGACTAAAGTGTTGGACGTGGGTCGGAGACCCAGGTTTAAATCCTTGCTCTGTCATAAAACACTTATTGTTTGACATAGGGCCAATTACTGTATCTCAAAATAAGCTACAACCGATTATAATTATAAAAGGGGGTTAGTTGTGAATGCTAGTAGGACTGTAGGGTAATAATAGTCTTTTCTTTAGATACTTGACCATGCAAATCTGCTGCTTCTTTATTTTTTATGCAACTAGAACAAGTTGCCTTTTGTGCTGACCATCTATAAAATCCAGAACAGTAGATGTAACTGTTCACAAAACAACCAGCTTGTTGGAAGGCCTCAAATATACAAGAACTGAATTTAGAGGAAATTTATAGGTTGAGTGCAAATTTGGCAGACTCCAAACTATTATGGACAAGTGTATGAAAGCTTTTCAAACTCCCTCCCTGCATCACATCCCCACCTTTATACACTTTAAAGAACAATTAAATGGAACATTTTGAATCCCACTAGTATGTCATCAGATTCTAAACAGCAACTTCAGTAAGCATTTGGGTTTAGTAACAGCTAGCCTCATCTTTGAGTACAAACACAATGAATGTAAACGTATACCAAATGATTTGTTTTATTTATTTTTTGCTTCCCCCAAACATTAATTATAGAAATGGCTTACAGGCAATTCCAACATTCTTGCTGTTTCTCAACACCTTTTTTCTTCTCCCCAGGTATTTATCCTGCTGAGAAGCTTACCCTGCATGCTGTCAGGATACTAATTTTTGTCATAGGTCCTCTTCTATTTACAGCTTGATTATGCTCTCTTCCTTCATTATAGTGAATGAGAGAATATATTGTGGAATATACATGTGGAATAGACAAATGACTAAGGATAAGATTGCTTAGAGTTCAGATCATCTAACACAACAGCTGAAGCACTTTAAGAATAAAGGGGATTTTGCCTGTTCACTATGAGTCACAACAAATCTCCAATTCTTTTCATATACAATGGTACCTCGGGTTAAGTACTTAATTCGTTCCGGAGGTCTGTTCTTAACCTGAAACTGTACTTAACCTGAAGCACCACTTTAGCTAATGGGGTCTCCCGCTGCCGCCACAGCACAATTTCTGTTGTCATCCAGAAGCAAAGTTCTTAACCCGAGGTACTATTTCTGGGTTAGTGGAGTCTGTAACCTGAAGCGTATGTAACCCGAGGTACCACTGTAGGCTAAAATGGGAATTCTACTGGTGTACACTGAACCCTCTCTGATCTGACAGAAGTGGTATTGGGATTGGTATTGAGAGCACATTTTATAATCTTATAAATAAGAGTAATTGAAGGAAGCCCTGTTTAGGGAAGTTTTTAATGTTTGAAGTTTTATTCTGTTTTTAATGTTCTGTTGAAAGCCGCCCAGAGTGGCAGGGGAAACCCAGCCAGATAGGTGGGGTAGAAATAATAAATTATTATCATTATCATCAGATTACTAGTTTGGAAGATATGAGATGCAACCGTTCTATCCAGGTTTGTTGGGCAAACACACAATGCTGGCAGGAAGCCTGGTGAAAATCCATTGTAAGTCTACCACCATTAAGCCTAAATTGGAGCTGAATTGAGTGCCCAGCAGCCACAACTGAGACCCAAATCTTCTCAGCTAGTAGAATCACATAATGATCTCTCAATCCTTGACTCTTAAGTATTATTCCTTTCTCTAGAAGGGATGATCTACAAGCTACTTCCCAGCTCAGCTAAGATCTACTGGTTTTAGTTAACAGTACATTAACAGTTTGTCCCACTGTGACATTTATTGGTAGGATCACATTAGCCAATTAACTAAATGCCATTAATAGCTCTCTTCAGCTATTTGAGCTCATCACTTAATTAGAAGATTGGCATAAGCTTGAAGCGGAAATGTTAGCTGACAAACTCACTAGCAATGATTAAGTTTATAGCTGCTCCTATCAGCGAAGCACTATCACTGTTTTGCCTTATTTCAAAAGCTACTACTTCCACAGGATTTTATTTCATGTTCAGTTAAACTGCCAACAGAATACTTCACATAACTTTCAACTCACTCCATTTTTAAAAATTCTAGTGATGTACAACACAGTGTTTCAATTTTGGTTAGAATCATGTCACTGTAATTTCTTAAAACACCTCTGTCACTGGAAGATCAGTACAGGAACTCTGCATGCCTGCAACCATGCTGGCCACCTGCAGTTGCAAAAAGACTGCATACTGAATGTATAATGAGAGGATAACATTCTCTGGGCTCCTCAAATGTCAGGCTGCTTCTCTCACACTCAACTACAAACAGCTGGAGGTTCAATTCTCAAATCATTCCCATCCCACCCCCATTCACCTTGGCATGGTAATTTAAAAGGCAAAATTTGGCATTCTTAGGTCAACGGGCTGTAGTAAAAGACTTGCTGTAGCACAGAATTATCACTAAAACAAAGGCAGCTGAAGACCTACCATAAAGGAGAAGTATCCACTCCTGCAGGGCAAAATTTCACGAACATCAGTCACTTGGGCAGATCCACACCATACATTTAAAGTGCATTCAACACACAGTTAAAGTACATCAATTCCCAGTACCTGGGAGAATGCCACTCAATGAAGATCTTAAGGCCCAGGCTAGTATATATGGGAGGAGAATACGGTTCAGGTATCCTGTTCCAAAGCCATTTAGGGCTTTAAAAGATAACTATTAGCACTCTGTATTGGGGCCAGAACCAAACTGAAAGCTGTGACCATCAAACTGTGCATATTTCCTTTACATTCTCTCATTTTTTACTTTACTGAACTTTACTGAAAACCTTTAAAACAATTTCCAAGGATAAAGTGTCTTCTAGGACAAATACATATCTGCATCCACATGGAAAAACAAACTTGGAAAATACCTTAATGCTCGAGATCAGTGGTTCCCAATTGGTGGTCCGTGAACTCCAGGGGGTCTGCGTGACCCACTCAGGGGGTCCGTGGCACCATTCACATAACAAAAACTACACTAGAACTCTTGTAGACAGCTTTATTCCAATTATTATTACAATGGACAGAAAAGTCTGAAAAGTGGGTTGCAGAAACTGAAAAAAATAGCTAAGGGCAAAAATAATGATCACAGGTAACATTTTGTGAGACAGGACACTTCTTTTGCATTAAAAATGTTTTCCTCCTAAACATGTCATGGGATTTTGCATACAATTGACTACCCAGATTATGTGAGATATGGTATTTTGATATGAAATATATCCTTTAAAGACCATATTCTGCACTGCTATGATAAAAAAAATTCTGTAACATGTTTTGATAATCCATCTGCCATATGAACCAGTGGAAAACACCCAACACTTCAATAGGTAGGTACAACAATTTTTTTGTAGCTGAACCTAAAATATATATTAAAAAATCACTGTACAATTGAACAGTCATGAACAAGAGGAAAAGTGTTATTATTAGGTACAGAATGAACATCAGTTTAGACAGTCAAGCCAAGATTTATCTTCCCAGACTTGGCAGATATGATAACCTCACTGGCAGGCTAGCAGAAGGGGATAAATTTCAAAGAGGGTATGCTTAGGTTTTCAGCATACACAATTTACTCTCTGAGCCTTGTTTTTCTGAAGGGATTGCAGAGTTCAATAAGGTTTAAACAATAAAAAGCAGTAGTTATTATAATTAGTGCCAGAAACTTTAATTAATCCATCTCAGAAGGCCATACCACTTTACACCCACATTTGTGCATCATTACTGTCTCGTAATGTGATGACAAGAACTACTGGTACATTAAGGAAATAAGAGAAATCAGGATAAAACTTTCTTAGCAGGGAAATTTGGGGCATGGTTTAATTACTTGCTGTTGCTCAAGTCAGGTTAATTTGACTGCTTTGAAAGAGGAGCAAGAAAAAAATAGTTCTTTTCATTAATTAAATGCTTTCAAAGAACAATCAAATAAAATTTGTTTGGTCAAATTTTAATGGCTGGTTGTAGTTTGGGGTTTTTGTATTTGATCTTTATAAATGGCTGCTTTTAAGAACAGGAAGGTCAATTTTAATTTCTATATTTTACATATGATCTGAATGTTATATTTTTATTAAACTAGAACAAAGTGCTAAATGCTGATGCCCATCAAGGAATATGACAGAGGTCATTCATTATGTCACCATTAAATCTTCAGCACCTCTCAAGATCTGAGATACAGAAACGATTGTACCAAGCACACAGTACCCCCTTTAATGGAGGATAAGTACAGGAACAGCCTGTACTTGATTCTGAACATTAATCAATTTTTTACATAAACAGCAGAAAAAATAACTTGCATAAATACATGAATATCATTTACCATGTTGCCTAGTCATTTTGCTGAAAGATACAGCTTTGAAATTTGAGTCCTAGGCCTCTTCAGCACTGAAGGAGACTGCTATTACTACTTCTTAAAAATCATATTTTGCTCTATTGAGCAGTTTACAACATTGGTGGTTTATATAATGAAAGGGGAGTAAAATCAAGTTTTTTGAAAATGCACTTCAGAAGGACCGTGGAATGCTCTTATGTGTGCCTTCAAGAGCTCTAGTGTTACTTTTTAAAGCCTCACCACATGATTTCTGCCCCTTCAGAGAGTAGTACAAAAGAACTGCATGCAAGTTGGATAATATATTTTCCCTATTAAAAAAGGTAGGGCCCAAATAACTGGGAAATATTGGATTATTCTGTGGCAGGGAAATACAGATTATTCTGTCACCACAGAAGCTATCATTGGAGAATGCACTGACAGTATGATGAGGTGTTTTTTGCTTTTGTTTTTTTTAAAAAAAAGTCCACAGAATTTAGTGGCATCTATTTAATCCTCTAAGCAGCCTAATAAAAAAACACAATTATTCTAGGACTCTAGTCAAAAGATTAGGGGAAAAAATCCAACAATATCATGTGTAAGCTCAGATTTGACTGCTGCCAATATTAAGCATTAATTACTCTTCCCAGTCAAAGCAGTACTTAGCAATCGGTTAGTGATGAAATCATTTGAATGGGGAGAATGGACATACTCCTTTAATCAAAGTAGTAAATGTTTTAAAGTTAGTAAAATATTCACAAACCAGAATTTTGAATGCCTCATCTTTTCTGCAAATAGAACTACAGCTGATAAGGTATCTCACAGAAAATGTAAACAAATGTAAATTAAATTTACAAAACTTTCTTTAGGAAAGTAACTTTATCAATTTCAGTAGACTGGGATGATATTTAAAAATATCTAACAATATCACAAACACTTCAATTTTCAGTGGAGATGGGAAACAACCTCAGCTCCTTTTACAAGGCAGTCAGTTTGATTAAGGAGAACTTTACATAGCCAAATTTCAAGACCCCATCACTGACACAAATAAATGCCAATAGGTTACTCAAAAGTTGCTGGCAGTGGCAATTAAATATAACAACAACACATACTTGCATCAATGTTACTCTGTTAAACCCTTGATGGAAAAAGAATACATAGGAAGACGGCCAAAGAAATTCATGGTATGTAAGAGACATCTGGAATGGCAGAAGTTGATCCAAACAATTCAAGCTTCCAACTGAATTTGCATTGCAAGAAAAAAAAATCTCTGTAGTTGCATAGTTTGTAAAAGCTAGTCAAAAGCTTTATCAGGCATAAAACGATACCCTATCATTGTGCATTCACTGCAGTAAACTAAAGCAGGGAACTGATAAATCCCTGAACTAAATCTGACCGAGGGGTACCATTCTGGCTCCCAAGTTGTCAACCCCTGACTTCCAGGCTCAGCAGTACTGAGGGGGAGCATATGCTTATTTGCACACTCATCTCCCTGCTTCTCACACTACTTCCTAGTCACGGCTGGCCCTGACATGAGACAGGCACTTCAGGTGGCAAATTCTGAGGGTGTGTATGGAGTGGGCAGATATGCGTGACCTGTCCTGCAATGCCTAAGATAGCATCCTTCACTGCACCTGAAGACAATCAGCTATCTCATAGCCGAGATTCAACTGCTGGTCTGGGCAGCTTTGGTACATGGGATGGGGAGAGGAGTCACCTTGTTATTTTTACCTTAAGCAATGAAGTGTCTTGGGCCAGCCCTATTTCAACTAAGGGGGAGGGAGGTTGAAGAAGGGGAGTAATGGCTTAACATGCATGCCACTTCTCTGACAACACCCTTCCTTCTCGGTCAGAGTGGCTCGCCAGCAAGACTACTTGCTAACTTTTAAAATAACATCTGTGGTGTGAATGTCTACACAAATATTTGCCACATGTTCTGAACTTCTCTGCACATACAGTGCTGCTGTTACTGCAGTTGTAGTGAATTTTCGTTCCGTTATTACCGCGTACATCAAGTTCAGGAGAGTCACTGTGCAGTAAAAGAGCATCTGTGCAGCCTTCCTTCCTTGAACTATGTCTTCGGAAATAACTGGTGCAAATTTGTGCTTCATTCTCAGTTATCCCTATCCTGAAGGCTCTACTTCCATATTTTGTTGCTAAGTAACAAGCATATTATTAAGGAGAAACTTTAGCCCTATTCAGCATGATAATGCAAGTGCTAAATATGCCCTGTAAGCTGGTTACATGCATACTGGCCCCCACCCACACTGTCCCCTACATGCCACAGGCATAGTTAGAAGCCTCTGAGCAATACTGCAAGGTTCCTAGTATTGTAGAAACTTTGAACTGCATTCCGCTGAATATGGTTAGAAGCCCACTTCATATTTTTGTGCTGAACACATGACAGTCAGAAGTGGTGTTGGGGTAGCTAGTAACCACAACATGGTGGGATTGGTGAATACACACTTAGCTCCCTACACAAATTTAGCCCTCATGTGATCAAGCAGAACGGAGTTACAATAGTAGAAACAATACTGCCATGGAGTTTGTCACTTAAAATAGCAAACTAGGATACTTACGAATTGATCAACTTGTGGAAAATGAGGTGTTTTAGCTTTGGTCCAGTATATCTGAAGGAGCGTCTCCACCCCCATCGTTCTACCCGGACACTGAGGTCCAGCACCGAGGGCCTTCTGGCGGTTCCCTCACTGCGAGAAGCCAGGCAGAGGGCCTTCTCGGTAGTGGCGCCCTCCCTGTGGAATGCCCTCCCACCAGATGTTAAAGAGAACAACAACTGCCAGACTTTTAGAAGACATCTGAAGGCAGCCCTGTTTAGGGAAGCTTTTAATGTTTGATGTATTATAGTATTTTAATATTTTTTTGGAAGCCGCCCAGAGTGGCTGGGGAGGCCCAGCCAGATGGGTGGGGTATAAATAATAAATTATTATTATTATTATTATTATTATTATTATTATTATTATTATTAGTTAAATGTTTAACTGCTGATTTAATTAATTTCACTTTTTAAAAAAAGTTTGCATTTACTGACCATTTGAATGTGTATCTTACATTCTTTGTAAATCACTTGGAGGTTCTAATTACAGTTAAGCAGTATATGAATTTTATGAAATAAAAATAAAACAGTAAAAGGTTATGACTCCCTTTCTTTGTTATGGGAGTTCAACAGCAATCATTCTGAATTAGGCTGAAATTCTAAATATTCTACTGAAATGTGCTTTGCTTTAGTCTATGACCATGGACATAATCACAGTATGTCTTGCTGAGATGCATCGTAGGTACAGATCTAGGCATCCCATAAACAGCCTCAGAATACTTTGTTTACAGAAAATCAGAATGCACATATTTTCATAACATTGAACCTCTTCTCACATCCACATATAGTCCAAACATATTTTATTCACCCAAAGCCTTACCTTCGACTTCAGTAAAATTAGGCCTTCCCTCCCATTTGTGCCTCATTAGAAGAGATCATGTTTCTTATGCCACTGCTCCAGGAAAGGAGCCAAGCATCCTCACACAAATCTTGATGTATGCAGTAGGGAATGTATAATTCCCTTTTACATACTGGGGTTTGAAAATTTAAAATTACTGAATACTGTTAAAATATTTGGAACTTAATCCTTTATTTCACTTGATCAATATACCAGACCAAAGGATTTCAGGCTTCTTATTGTTCTTCTTAAAAAAATAGATACTATCATACTAACTCTTAAGACAGTAAAACATTTCCACTTCTCATGGATGCCCTTCCAACAGCTCTGAGCAGGAACTGCTTTAGCCTGTAGTTATTGGGAGGAAGGAAAGCTGACCTCAAGAGTATTAAAGTGGATCTTGCAGCTCCCCAAGCTCTGACCAATTCCATGCAGAGATAATATAATCACTGTCTTGCTTCAGAGCAGGAGGTTGGACTGGATTGATAACATCTCTTCCAACCCCAAATCGTATGATTTCTAAAATATTCATTAATACAGAGAGACAATTAAGTTAACTAACTGTTAATCAATCTTTGTTAATCAATCATATAAGCTCATGTTAAAAAAAGATATAAACCCACTATCTATTACCGTATTTTTTGCCCTATAGGACGCACCGGCCCATAGGACGCACCTAGATTTGGGGGTGGAATAAAGGAGGGCTTCCCCCTCCCCCAGAGCGATGCTGAAGCTGCACGCAGCTTCGGCAACGCTCTGGTAGCTTGCGGGGCTGGGGGAGGGGGAAGCCCGCCGCCAGCCTCCAAACCAGGTCGGGAGACAGCGGGATGGCGCGCTGCGCCTCCCCGCTGACCCCGAGCTTGCGGGGCTCGCAGAGGGGAGAAGGGGGCTTCTCCCCGCCGCCAGCCTCCAAACCAGGTCGGGGGACAGCGGGGTGGCGGCGTTCTGCCTTCCTGCTGTCCCCCGAGCTTGTGGGGCTGGCGGTGGGGCTCTCCAGGCTTCAGCGAAAGCCTGCATTCGCCCCATAGGACGCACACACATTTCCCCTTCATTTTTGGAGGGGAAAAAGTGCGTCCTATAGGGCGAAAAATACAGTAATTAAAACACTTCAGCTATAACTTCATGTGTTCAAAGAGAAGAGTGCATCAAAATTAGATACACAGCTGGAGTTACATGAAGTTCAACTTTAGTGTTTCCACACACTGTCACATTTTGGTATACCTTTCCTACTCCTTCAACAATGCATTAGTGATTCTACTGCTAGGGCGGCTGTCTGCGTTCACTCTGTAGCTTGAAGGTGCTTTGCTGTCAGAGGGAGACAGACTTGCTTCCAGATACAGTCACACCTCTAGCTGTGTTAGGTTCAGGTTGCGGATTTTCGGGTTGCGAACGTGGCAAACCCGGAAGTGTATACTTCTGGGTTTCGCCGCATGTGCACTCTGCACGCTTCGCGCATGCACAAGAGCACTCTATTGCATCGCGCAGAAGCAGCGCTCTACTTATGGACTTTTCGGGGTGCGAATGGCACCCCGGAACGGATCACGTCCATAAGCAGAGGTATCACTGTACTATACCTGAGTTGACTGCATTACACATAAAATACATTTGATGGTGCTGCAAAGTTTCCCTACTTCTATTGGGCTTTTTACAGTCTAGAAAATTTTCCATTTAGAGCACACTGGGGGCAACTGACCAACATAGTACAGGTTTAATGTCTGGAATGTACTGAACAATGAAGTAGAAGAATTACAGTCAATTTTAAATTCAGGTAGGTAGCCGTGTTGAAGACAGGAGTGCCTGGCGTGCTCTGGTCCATGGGGTCACGAAGAGTCGGACACGACTAAACAACGACAACAACAAGGTAGCCGTGCTGGTCTGACGTAGTTGAAATAAATTAAAAAATAAGAAAATTGTCCAGTAGCACCTTAGAGACTAACTAAGTTTGTTCTGGGTATACAGAAATAAAGCCAAGGTGCAGAAATCATGTGTGAAAAACTAAGTACACCCTTACTGCTTCCATAGGTATCAAGAGGCTAAGTAGCAGACAGGGGCTGTTAAACAAATGCCCTTGGTTAAGCGATCATCAGCAAGTGTGCCCACCTCTATAAAAGCCTAAGTTTTTTGCAGATTGCTGGTCTGGAGCATTCAGGTGTGCTTTAACACAATGCCAAGGGGGAAAGATGACACAATGCTCTTAGAGAAGCAAGTGCTGCTGCTCATGAAACTAGGAAAGGTTTTAAGGCTATCTCCAACCATTTTTAAGTCCATAATTCTACAGTGAGAAAGATTATTCAAAAGTGGGAAGCATTCAAGACAGTTGGCAATCTTCTCAGGAGTGTACGTCCCCAGCAAATTCACTCCAAAGCCAGACCAAGCAATGTTCACAGAAACTGCAAAAAACCCAAGAGTTCCATCTCAGGACCGACAGGCCTCAGTTAGCTTGTTAAATGTTAACATTCATGACAGTATAACTAGCAAAAGACTGAGCAAGTATGGTTTGGAATGTTTGCCAGGAGAAAGCCTTGTCTCTCTAAAAAGAACATGGCAGCACGGCTTTGGTTTGCAAAGTTGCATCTGAACAAACCACAAGACTTCTAGAACAATGTCCTTTGGACAGATGAGACCAAAGTGGAGATGTTTGGCCATAATTCCCAGTGCCACAGCATATAAGCACAAGCACCTCATACCAACTGTCAAGCACGGTGGTGGAAGGGTGATAACTTGGGCTTGTTTTGCAGCCACAGGACCTGGGAACCTGGCAGTCACTGAGTCGACCATGAACTCCTCTGTATACCAAAGTATTCTACAGTCAAATGTGTGGCCATCTGCCCAACAGCTGAAGCTTGGCTGAAATTGGGTCATGTAACGGGACAAGGATCCCAAGCATGCCAGTAAATCTACAACAGAATGGCTGAAAAAGAACAGAACCAAGGTGTCGCAATGGCCTAGTCAAAATCCAGACCTCAACCCAGCTGAAATGCTGTGTATAAGAGAGTTAAGAGAGCTGTGTATAAACAAATGTCAGCAAACCTCAATGCACTGAAGCCCATCTAAGTGTTAATAAAGGTAGATCCAAGAGGTAATGAAAAGAGTACTAGGGCATATTAAGATACAGTGGTATCTCGTGATATGGATGGGATCTGTTCCAGAGGCCCGCCCGTAACGTGAAATGCCCGCAACTCATAGCGCTGCGTAGGCGCGATTTGGCACTTTTGTGCATGCGCGAAGTGCGATTTAGCACTTCTGTGCATGTGCGAGCGGCAAAACCCAGAAGTAACCCGTTTTGGTACTTCCAGGTTGCTGTGGGACGTAATGCGAAAAGACGCAACATGAAGCAGACACAACACGAGGTATGACTGTACTGTGGCACAGTTCCATGTTACCTACATAAGATGCCAATGTTTTAATCTCTGGCAAGACTACCTCTCAATGAAAGGAAGTCCATTTTTAAAAAAAAACACCTGTCATCTTATGTTTTCCTCGTGTATATTTGATAAACTACTTTCCATTCTACCTTTTAAGCTACAGGAAATCCATAATGTAGAAAGAAATCCAATAATTTGAGAACAAGGTAGACTAGAAAATATCAATGAGAATCATCTCATTGCCTAGATAGGCCATTTCTTGGTTCACGTTAAGAAGCCACTTTTAAATTTCTCCCAGGGCAGCTCATAGAAATCAGTGGGGGGGGGGGAGCAACATGATTGTAATTGGACAACAAAATGTCTATGCTAAACAAATGGTAACCACACAAGGGAGGAATAAGAATGGGTCTTATTTTGTGTAAACAAATGGATGTTGTGTCTTTTAAGGTTTTTTTAGTAATAAAACAATAATCCTGGCAATGCAAATGCAAATCATATTGCAGATTATGTTTCGAGTGCAGAAATTATAATATGTTCAAAATGGTACATTCTTTACATGGTTTCCTGCATTTTTCTTCTTGCTATATCACCAAATGAAGACATTACTTTGTCACAGTTTCAAAATGTGTTTCAAAAAATTTCGTCTGCTCATCTCCAAATAATTTTCTTGTGTTGTTGCATTCATTTTTGTTTAACAGGCAATTTGTAATCTCTGCGAAATCTCTTATTGTGCATCCAACTACACCCCTAAAAGACCATGTTCAGGTTAATGCAATTAACAAGAATACTAGTCAGGGGTTTTTTCTGGTCCTATTACAGCAAATCACAGATGTTTCGAAGTATGTTGAATTAACTCTAAGAGACCTCACAACACCATTTCAGCAAAAATGACTGAGTTGTAAAGTTTAACTGTCACAGTGAGGAAGGTGTTTTGCTATTTTAATATTTTTAATGTGTAATTCTGCAGGACATACCTCAGTATTCAGGCGGTTACTTGCACACTAGATAGTTGCCTATAAATGCCATGTCGTAACTGTGACCATATGGAGAGCTGTCTGCCTACAGAATCCAGCAAGGTAAAATTTAGCACATCTCAAAAACCAGTCAGAAATGTCAGGTTGCAGATATAATGTATGTTCCGTATGGCTGGGATGTTATTGACAGCTAGCAGCTCATGTTGCAAATTTAGGTGGTTACCACAAAGCACTACTGAATCCAGTAGCAGAAGTAAAGAAATAAAGGCACACATGATCCCAAAAGGAATAACTAATAATGTTGCCACCTTCAGAATTTCCTGTATTGCAGGAGACTGAATAGCTATCCTACTAAATTATTTAGAATACTGAGGGATCCCTGTTCTTTAGGTATATATTCTGCCTTACCTGTAAAAATTTAGAAACAAAAAATTATAAGCAAAGCCAAGGAAGATGACAGAAACATAAAATGCAAGATGCAGCTTTCAAATTCATAGCCCATGTTCATTGTTGCAAGAAAGATATACTCAAGCCTGTATAGATCACCAACCTTTATCAGAAGAAATGAGAAAAATGCATTCAAACTGAAACTCTAAAAGAGTCAAATACAATTGTGGGTGGGGAGGGGAGATTAAAATCCAGAGGTGTTCAGTTGTGCAAACATACTCACTGTAGTTATTGACATTTTAAAGCAGATAACTAGACATTCTCAGCAGATTGGTGGTTCTGCCCAGCAGCAGGATAACTGATTTCAAGAAAATGGGGCAAAGAAGACTGTGGTGGGAATCTATACAGGAAAAGTAAGTTCCAAAGGCAGTGCAATTCATTCCATTCTAGCTATCTCAGGGTACATGCTAGAAAATTGGAGAGACCACCACATTTCTTGATGACTCCACCAAGTTCATGACAATACAGTGAAATAATAAATCACTGTGCTTTTTGCATAACACTACCATGGAAGTACAAGTTGCTTAACTCAGAATAGACCCATTAAATTAATGTGCATGGTCTACTCTGAGTAAACCTAGGTTGAGTAAACCACCCAAAACTGTTTAACGTTCAAAGTTAAAACATGCATTTTTTAATGTTGGCATCTTTAAAGTTTTGGAATTTACAACAAACGGCAGTAATCATAGGAAGAGACAACGTATAATTATTTTACTGTTCCACCCCCTAAAATAAAATAAAAGGCTTGTTCACAATTCATAATTAACTGCAGAGAATCCTCAATTTCTCTATGGTGGTCACATGCTACATTTATGGTAATTTATGGTTGAAATTAATTTACGGAACAAGTCTGTGGTTATAACAGAGTGAACTAAAACCATTAGCTCCTGTAAATTATGAATAATGTGAATGTTAGCTACCACTCAAAAAGTACCAAGAAGTATGTAAGCATCAGTTAAAATTTAACATTTAAAACTTATTCTAACATTCTTGCTTGCTTCATGTGATGGATTACTGAAAAACTTTCCATTTAAAAAGTGGGGTAAATATGAAGGCTGCTGGTACCTAAAGCTGAACTTTATAGAATGACAAACCTTTCTAATCTTACAAATTGTGCATCTGCAACCTTACTAATCTAACCAAGTGGAGTCATAATCTAGACTTTGGAAAAATGTTGGTCTCGACTGTTCATAGTTTTGTACTGTACCAGTAAGATACGCAAAATTAGCATCAAGTTGGAAACTCATGACCTCCACACTACATTCAAAACACCGAGCTCTAAGAAAGAAGATGAAATCTTAACTGTCAATAACTTATGTCTATTAAATCAAAATATTTTCACCTCACTCCTTAGAAAACATTTCCAAACTATCCATCCATTGTTTCAAAGGACTTACTTCTGCTTATTCAACACCACAGTACTTCTTCACTGCAAATACACACAGAGTTCTTGAAATGTTTTACTTTTCTGTAAGAGGTCCACAACTACCTATTTTGCTAGAACAGTTACACCGATCTTGGGTCAGCAACACTTTCAGTTTATTTCTAGGAAACAACAGTGATTCCGTAACAGTCTTGGGCTACAAAAAAATGCACAACCCCACCAACACAATACGGTTTCATTTTGTATATTTTTGTATTTGCTTTTGTTTGAATAGTACCGTATTTCCCCATGTATAACACGACCCCATGCATAAGACGACCCCTATTTTGGGGAGCCCTCAACAGTTGCTGGGCTGCTTTTGTAAGTTTGCTGAGCTGTTGAGCAGCTTTTCGAGCATCCCCCACTCTGGCTGACACAACTGGTGCCGTAATACACCGCATACTGGCACTCACCAAATACTCTTCCTAAGGCGGGAAGAGTGGGTAAGCAGCCTCCTCTCCAACATTTCCCTGCTACCACCACAGCACCAGCCCTCGCTTACTTAGCATATTAACCCGTGTATAAGACGACCTTCAATTTATCACAAAAAAATCAGAAAAAGGTTGTCTTATACATGGAAAAATAGGGTACTTTATTGAGTTTCAGAACAAACAAACTAATGTATACCAACCAATGGGACTAAGGCCCGTTGAACACAGTGTGTTCTACTTCTGAGTAAGCATGCATAGGATTGCTCTGTCAATGCTACAGTAATTTCTCTGATATACTACCCCCCTGCAAATGAATGATCTTCAGGATGGCTTATGGTTGTAATAATACCCCACCCCCAAACCTCACAACTGAGTAGCCCTTAGTCCCCTAGTCAATGTATATGGCCAGAATATACCTTCCTTCAGTTCTGTGGTCTCACAGCAACTTGCCGCTGAAGTACTGTAGGGTCTTCTTTTTGGCAGGGAGGTTGGAATAAAGGTCCCTGAAGCAGCTCCTTTTCTGGCCAAGGTATGGGGCCACTTTAATCTCCCCTTTGCCATGTTGTTCCTGGGAAGGACCTCCTAATGATCCCTGGCTGATGGCAGATAGCTTCCCAGTTCCGAGGCAAGAATATTGCTATTAGACATATGGAAGGCCGACTGACACTAAGCCAGACCATTGGTCTACACTGGTTTTCCCAGGGTTTCAAAAAAGGAAATACTTCAAGCCCTACCTGGATATGCTCTCCTACTGAGCTACAGTCTTTCATAGATATCATAAACACACATACACATCCTCTAACAGTCCACTTCAAGAACAGAACAGTTTTAAGCAATGACACTGCTTTTATAATCACTTTAAAACTTTAGATCACAATGACAGCATTATATCTGCATAACAGTGAATGGAAACCCCCACCAGAGCTTTAAAGCCCATTTGCTTCTCTTGTTCTAAAAAGAAAATGAAGACAGAATCTACGGGAGTTGCTGGAAACCTCGCTGAGGTGGAGTCCGCCAACTACAGAGAAATAGTACTTTTTAACCAGTTAAGTTTCCTTGCAATAGTATAAATGCATGGCCTACATTTACCGAAATAATGAATAATAGTTCATGAAAGGAGCAGTTTGAGAGAATGAGCAGAAACCATGTTATCGGACAATTAGCACCCAGTAGTTAAAATAACACTGCCATGTAATGTTAAACTGTGGAAAGTTTCTATTACAATAAATAATGCACAACTGCTGTTCTGATACATACATGTAGAAGGCCATTCAAAAGATGGGCAATGCTAATTGTAAATGGAAATGGAAATAGGAGCAATGAAGTTATTTAGACACTATCCAGTTGCAACATATTTTGTTAAGGATTTCTAGTGCAACTGAGCTGCATCCAGTCAGGCAATGGGGCAGTGATCACCAACTCTTCTCTGCTTAGATTACCACACTGCTCATTCATGCATACATCGTATTAAACCCCTTGCTACACAACCGCACCATCACTAAGGGCACAGTCCACTCCCACAGCCTTAGAATGCAACTTTAGAGGCCTTGGGAATATGATTGTCGGACTTCCATTACTCCATGTATAATCTTGCTCATTACAATTCCCGAAGCTAAATTCAAGTTGAGAGAGTTTGCCTGCACAGTTCCAAATTGCTTTGGCTCTATTTATACATGAGTACATCTTAATAAAATCTCAAAAGAATTTCAAAGAGTGGCTGGGGCAACTCAATCTGATGGGCAGCAAATAATAATAATAATAATGCATTTCTGATATTTATAGTGCATTTCTAACCATGTGTTGATACTGCACTGATTTCCCGCTCCCCACTCCCTCATGCTCTTGCTAGTCCACTCTAGAAAAGGAACTTAATCCAGGCTTAGCTTTGCTTGTCACGTTTGTAGGACTAGTCTCCCACTAACAAAATGGTAAAAAAAGTATACATTTTGTATCTCTTCCACATTGGCGGTGCGGGAAAGACTAGTTCATCACATGCAGTTTCAGCATTTCCCTCAATCCATTATTTCAAGGGTGGGCCTCTACCTTAACTATGAAATGGCCCAAGAAACCTACTGGGAATAGGGGAGGGGCAACTACTATGATAAATGATAGAGAATGGGGCATCAGAATACAGCACAGTGGAGGCAGAGTTCTTCACAAGAATTGCTTGTGTGGCAATCCCTTTTTCTATTCACCCCAGTTTCTGCAGGAGGGAGCACGAACCCCCCATCACAATCCCAAATTCTTATTAGCAGAGGTCTAGAAGCTGCTCACAAATGGATTAGAAAAACTAAGACATGAGACTTTCATTAAACAAATAATTTGGCTTCTTTCTTCGATAGGAAGAACAACCGCAAGCAATGAGCTAAAACTGGTCATGTCAAAAATTCAGAACTCACAAGCATTCTAATGCCACCCTCGAAACAGTAGAATTGGCATTATAGAAGTTTAATATATTGACACACACACAACTGTTATTTATATACCACACTTAGAGCAAGGTTAGAAACAAGACTGATTTCACTTTTCTTTTTTAGCAGGAGGCAAAACCACCAAGGCTTCAAGTTTGTATGGAAGAGCAAGCAACCACACAACCAGTTTGGAAAAAAGTATTGGGGGTGGAATCATCACCCTAGGACTTATCTATCCTGATTTTCATAAAATTGATAGACTTCCAATGACAGATAGCAGCAAGACAATCACAGATCTGATACAGAGAGAAGAGACAGAAAATGAAAGCAGTCTTTAAATACAAACTCGCCTTTCCAACTCATCAGACATTTCAAACATGGTCAGTACTACTGAACAAGTAGCCTACTTCTACTCTGAATTTATGTAAGGATTTTCTTTTCAACAGTTAGCAAAAGTACAGTCCAAGTGCTATATTTGGCACTACAGTTAAGGCTTTACACGTAGTGGTTTTTTTAACATGTCACCAGTGTGTGCAATTATATGATTCTTACTGGTAGTCACTGGTCATCTTAGGATACTTCAGAAGACAGGATGATAACAAATCAATGAAGCTGAACTATTAGCGAGCTTCATACCATGAACAGGCAAGGCATGTGTCAGAAAAAACAGCAGCAGACAGCTGCAGACCACAGGCTTAAATCTGTAATGGCTCACAAGGCCCATATTTCAAATATGGATCTCTTCTCTTTGTTCTGTACAAGCAACAGAAGGCCTTGCTGAACTTTGAAAAAAGAAAACAAACACTCACAATTTCTAATGAGATATATCCTTAACAGAGTGAGTTGAATAATAAAGAGTTTATCAACAAAAACTCCAACGGGGAAAAATTAAGCTGCAAAGCCTGTAACTGCCCACTTCAGTAGAAAGAATATATTTAATCAGTGTGGGACTAAACTGAACTGATTCTGAATTAGGCACACAAATGAAATAATCTAAACCACTGCAGCACAAGATTAGTCCAAATGATGTTCAGTCAGCGTTGCCATTTGTCCAGGAAAACCTGAACATGTCCGTTTTTGGGGGGCCAACATGCCCATCCGGGCAGGTTTTTACATTTTAAAGGAAATGTTCGGGTTTGGGAGATTTTTTGGGGGGTTGGGGGGCACATGCATGCTCAGGACGACGCTGTGCTGCAGAAGAGGAAGCGCCACAATAAAGCGAGGCCATTGCAGCGAACATCAGGTAGGAGCTGGGGTCCTGCCTCTGCTTGGGCTGGCAGTGCTCTGCATGCTCTGCATGCCGCAGCCACTGCTGGCCTGAGCAGGGGAAAGAGGTGCGCTAGTGTGGTAGCCCCCCACGCCTCTTTTCCCAGCTCAGGCTGGCAGTGGCTTGGGCTCTCCTCTTTTTTGCTCTTCAATATATGGCAACCCTAGTTCAGTAAAGCTGAGAGAACTTCAAAATGTCATAGCAGTCAGTTTGATCTGATGCAGCCTAGTGATCTGATCGCATGTACCGTATTTTTCGCTCCATAGGACGCACTTTTTCCCTCTTAAAAACTAAGGGGGAAAGTCTGTGCATCCTATGGAGCGAATGCAAGAGGGAGGCAGACAGAAAAAGCCCCCAAGAGCTGATCCGATACGCTGATAAGCCGCTAAAAGCCGCTAATAGCGCTAATTCTCTAATCCGTCAATGGGCTTGCTTCGCAAGACAAAAAAATCGCTAGACGAAGAGAATCACAGAACGGATTCTTTTCGTCTTGCGAGGCACCACTGTAAATAATAATATCAAACATAGACTGCTTGCTAACGAAACAGCTACCCAGCAGACTACCTTCAGTTGAGGCTCCTCCTCATGCAGACGAAGCTAGAAAACCCCTTGAAAACAAAAATGATTTCTAAGAACCAACTCATAAATGAAAAAATAAATAAATAGCCACCCAATACACATTTTCTTTTGCCTCAGTACCATATCTCATTTATATTGGACAAATTATTTCCCCACAATGCAGCTAAGCGGGGACCTGTGTCTTTACTATAGCCCCCATCATCACTGAACACTGACCATAGTGGTTTAGGCTGATGAGAGAAGGGAGTCTGCCAACATCTGGAAGGCACAGGTCCTCCTCCATTATAAAAGTCTAATTGCACTGATGTCTATCACAGAAAACTGCAAAGAGAGATCAAAATTATACCAAAGTGGTTGAAAAGATGTATTCTGACATTTTATATCACATGCACACCCATGTACTTAACATATGCATTACGACATCCAGCGAATTTTAATGTCTTTCAAAGTCTACAGTATATTGCATATTTGATGGAAGTAATAAGAGAGAAAGGGATTATTACAGGAACTTCATTGATCAGTGGTGACTTATGAACAGTAATAACTTCTTATTACCTCTGGACTCTGTGTAATTTCACAAGCTATATCTGCTTCTGGTTTGAGATTTGCCTCTAAAATGTTTTCCTACTGCACAAGATCTCATCGTAATAATTTGCAGGAGCCTGTAAATTGATATTCTGTGACCTAGCACTGCAAGTGAAATTAGAGACAGAGTGACCTAGTGGGCTAGCAAGCCTAGCCTCAAACTCAGTAAGGCTGTTCCAAAACTTGTGCTCTAGTGTTCTCAGCAACCCACTTGAAACTTCAAAACAGAGTTTCCCTTGAGAGACTTTTAGTCAGATTGTACACTTACCACAACCACATATTTAAGAAAGGTTTTACCTTTTGAGAACAAGAGAAAGGTGTACTTTGACATCTTGATTGGTAGATTACGGTCCATTAATTTTTAATAGAATGGCTCAATCATATATTTTATTTTTAGGAAAGAAAACCTTACGTAGGATACGCACATGCGTACACATAGAAATTGCAGAAACTTTCATGCATTTAAGAATCATGCCTGGATGCCACATAATTGAAGTGGAATCATACTAGATCTCATTTTAGTGAAATAGCTTTAAATGTATTTATCCTTTGATCCTCAAGCTTGCACTCTAGTATATGATTTGAACAGATGGGCATCCTAGAAAATCCAGCTGTTGTAACACGGATATTAGGCTCTTTGCACCAAAATACAGCAATGTATAATGTGTATGTAAGATATTCACAAAACCTTAATAGGGAAATCTTGATAAGAAGCAGCCACAATTCCACTGAATCGTTTATCTTATAAATTTATATTAAGATATATCATACCCTGTGTTGGGGGGAAAACCTACTTTGATGATCAGAAGGATAACATAAAAAAGCCAGGAAGTTCATGGTTTACAGGTGTATCTTCTATGACCTTGCATTGCCTCATAATACTTAGCCAGTGTGGTAGTTTCTTAATAATGGGTGACATTACATAGGCATAGTGAATTATCTAGGTACAGTTCATGGTTTCAGCTACATCGCAGCTTCCACTTTAAGCCTAGTTAATTTTACATTATCCCCCATTGTCCTTGGTTTTGATAACTTATTAAGCAGGTCTTTTCAATTTTTACAAGTTGTTTGAGGGTGTAGGTACCGAAATCCAATCCCCTCTAATGGGAATTCTATAGCTAAATGCCGTGCAACCCTGACAATTCAGAAATTTATCCCATACAAACATTACCCCTGAATGTCAATTGTAATATAAAGTAGGTTTGTGAACTGTAACACTCTGGCATTTAAAAATGCATCTAACAACACAAAGTCCCAAGATATTAACACAAATCCATAAGCAATAATATACTATAGAGAGCAATACTGATATGGTGACTGAAATAACCATCTGTTAAAGGAGAATGGAAATTTGGTGTTGCCACATGATTTGCCCTTTTAAATACATGTGCAGTTAAGAAAAATTGGTAGACAGTATTTAAAGTTATTTAAACCGGGGGAAATGTATCAACATTTAACTAGAAGAAAACTGGGTACAAAACCCTAAAGTGGCAGGTAAGTGATCTTCAGGTGACAGAGTAGAACCATTTCAGAGAAAAAACTCCATCATCATCACCACCACCATCAGTTTGATCAACATATAAATCTTTGCAAAGCTGAATAACAGGCAGATATGAATTACTGTACACAAACCTACAACTTTTGAGTTCAGTCCACTTTAAGGAAGATGATTGTTTCCAGTAAGAATTCCATCCTTTGGCACAATATATGTTTACAGTATCTGCTAAGTATGTGGAAGGGAGGTTCAAGAAAAGCCATACTGACAAGAAGAAAGCCACTTTCTCATCATGTACATTTGAATAAGCAAAGTCAAGAGAAGGGAGGCGGTGGCCCACATACCGGTAATTTATGAAGAGACTTCTATACCCTACCTTTCAACTTCTCAATACACACCCCAAATGGCAGGATGTACCATAAAAACAAACAATATACTTTTAATAATAACAATAACAACAACAACAACAATAATAATAACGAAGCTCAAAATAGTTAAAAGTATTCAGAAGAGAAAGAGGATTGTTAAATTGCCTTTCTCAAGGTGTGGGTGCCTCAAGTGTGGGTGGCGGAGACTTTGGCAACTGGAGTACAGAAGGGAAACAATTCTTTTCCATACCTGGGCAACGAGAAAGGAAGGGGGTGGTCTATCCCACCTTGTCCACCTCGCCCCCTGCAGGTCAGGGCCCTGCCCCTCACGCCCAGCCCCTGCCCCCCCCGGGCCCAGAAATACCCCTAAGCGAGCGCCTGGAGACCCTTTTTAGTTGAGGAAAGTTGAAAAGAAGACCCCCCCCTTCCGCTGGGAAGGGGCGAAGGGGGAAGCGAGGCGCTGCCTCTTGGGGGGTGGAGAGAGAGCGAGGAAGGCGAGGGATGTCGACAGAGAAGCCGCGGGAGGGCGTGTGGGCCCCTCCCGGCTTCTCTCCCCATTGTGGAGGAGCAGCAGCTGCCGCCTCTGCGCGCTCCCCTTCCCCGCCGCGGCCGAGCGAAGCCCCAGCCCCTTGGCGCCGTCGCCGCCTCCTCCTCTCACCTCCGGTGCCGTCCGAGTTCTCGTTGAGGCTGCCCGAGGAGTCGTGGTGGGAGCCCACACACCCGCCCATGGGGCCCGGCCGCCCCGGCCCGGAGACCCGCCTCCTCCTCGCCCGAGCTCCTACGTCCCCGTCGCTCTCGCCGCCGGTCGGGCAGGCGCGCTGGCTCCAGAGCCGCCGCCCCCTTCCTCCTCCTTGTTGCGCTCGCCCCGGCCCCGCCTCCTGCGCTCAGGCGCCCACCCCGGCGCTGGCGAGCGGGGATCCCGCCGCCGCGGCCTCTGTCAAGGCGGGCAGGCCCGCCACAATAGCGGCAGCGCCCGCGCCGGAGAAGGAGCTCTAGCGGCGAGGAGGGGGCGGCGGCAGCAGTCCTGGGGTCTGTCGTGGGGCTGCCCGGCCATGCCGCCGCCTCCGCCTCTCGGGGAGGAGCTCCTCTTTCTTTTCAGCGCCGAGGGAAATACGAGCCTTTCCACTTCCCGGAGCGCAGAGCCTGGTGGTGGCTTAGCACCCGAACACCGACTGCCTCGTGGAAGCCGGAGACCCGCAGGAGCCTCACTTTTTCCTCCCCAGCCGGGCTTCACAATCGCTTGGCTCCTTTACTGACATGGGAAAGAGGGACGAGGTGGCATTATTAAGGGGCTGAATTGTCAAGCCCTCCGCCCTCTTCCCAAGCAACCATTGGGGAAGGCCTGGGACTTGCCCTCTGCACAGTCACATCATTGCCTCAACTTGGCAACCTCCCTGGAAAGAGGAATGGTCTCTGGAAGAAGACCCTGGCTCCACAACCCGAGAAGATAACTGGCTTTTATCCCCTCCATCTCTCTCTGATCCTCCTCCTCCCCACAATCTGGAGTTAATCTTTGCTGTCAGCGTCAGAGCCCTTATGCCCCCAGCATCATGCATTAGCTGCTACTCTCTTCCTCCTCCCCACATCCGGTGGTTGGACAGGAGAGTGTTTCTGACCACAACTAGAGTGCCTTTCTCTCACCAGTGTGTATTCCACATACATGTAGACTAGATACTTTGATCTGAGCCTCACTTCCATGATTTCAGTTAAGCGTTATGTCCCTTGCTTTTTTCTGGGGGGACGGGGGTATGCATGCCCCTAAACATTTTGTGAATCTTAAGTTTGGCCTCATTGAGGGGCAGTATTTCAATGTTAGTAGGAAAATGAGAGTACTGTACCCCTAAACATTTTTTAAAGAAAAAAGCACTGATTATGTCTAGCAATATGCAAGAATGACACAGGGCATGCACTGAATTAATTCATCAATAGGATGTTCCTCAAAATGTATTAGTGGAGTTTTCTTGGTTTCCTCCCTGATAAATGCATTAAAACATTTATTTGTTTTGGTGGTGCTGGTTGTTTTAAAAAAATACTCTCATATTTTCCTTATGTAACACTGAAACAGTATTAAAAATGCAAGCATACAAGAGAGATCACCATGAACCCCTAGAGAAGTGCATAGGATTGTAAACAACTGTAGCCATATGTGACAACAGCAATGCCCAATTTGCAGATTTTTATTTCACACTCCCACATGGCAAGGTTTTTTCTTAAAATAGTACTATTTGCAGCACATTGATTCCCAAGGGGGTTCCCTGGAGACTGTAGATATGTATTGTAAAAGGTGTGTTGGCTTGTCCTGAACAGCAACTGTCATCAAACCCATACTGATATTAAAGTGAATTCCCGTGAGTGAACTACGGTATTTGTTGGTATGCTCATGTGCTCTTCTTTGTAAATATGAATCCAACACTTAAGTACAGTAATACCTTGGTTCTCGAATGGCTTAGTTGTTGAATAAATTGGCTCCCAAACACCGCAAACCTGGAAGGAAGTGTTCTGGTTTGTGAACATTTTTCAGAAGCTGAACGTCCAACGCAGCTTCTGCTTGAGTGCAGGAAGTTCCTGCAGCCAATCAGAAGCTGCGCCTTGGTTTTGAATGGTTTCCGGAGTTGAACAGATTCCCGGCACAGATTAAGTTTGAGAACCAAGGTACCGCTGTACTGAAACCTGGACCTTTTGA
Source organism: Podarcis vaucheri (assembly GCF_965113315.1). Taxonomy (NCBI): domain Eukaryota; kingdom Metazoa; phylum Chordata; class Lepidosauria; order Squamata; family Lacertidae; genus Podarcis; species Podarcis vaucheri. The sequence continues at coordinate 55,829,613 of NC_138760.1, read as the reverse complement.
TATACTTTCCTCCCAAGTTTTCACTTTTTCCTGCAATTGGTCGCATATCATTCTGGGACTGAGTGCAAAGAGAAACAGGAATGGTTTTTGAAAAGACACAATATACTTGATTAGATCTGAGCAGATGACATACCATCATAGACCAACAGCCCTGAAACAACAGCCCCTGAGTTTTGATTGTGTAAGCAAGTGTTAAGCAACACATAAGCCACATTGTGGGCACATTATTTTGTTAGCGGACCTTGCCTACAGATCCTCTAAAGTCAGGCATGTCTATGGTCCTTCAAATGATTGCAGCAATATTCATGTTTCAGTACTCAAGTCAAGGAATTGCTTTCTTGACATTTGGAGAAGCAGTCCTCAGGTGATCTGGCCGCATCCAGAAGTATTCCATGCTGAAAAAAGAAAGTTTTCAGATGCATGCCACTAAAGTGACAAATAAGGTGGGTAAATTAGGATATCCTTGGCCATAAAATCAAGCATTCTATTAGTTCCTGTCATTTGAAAATCTCTGATTTTAAAAACAAACCCTCCACAATCATCTTGACCTTACAACTTAAATCCTCAGAGCACTAGTAAATGCTGAACACAGAAAAAAAACAACATAATCCATTCAGAGGCGTTTCCTGTTTAATACAGTGTACAACTATGTGGATGACCATATAAACAGAATTTTAGACCATAAACCCACTGACCACAAGGTCTATGTATTATCCAGTGTACCCAGGTAGCTAGGACTGATCAACCTGGGAAGGCAGCCCATCTAGGAGAAAGAAAAGTCTAATCCTAAACCTGTACTGCTTTGCAGGATATCTTAAGGAGAAGAAAAGGCTCAGGAGTAGACCCTACACATATCTGGAATGGAGTCCCTAAGATGATTGGATAGTGCCTTGTACGCTTCTTTCTGGCAACTCCTGCAGCCAAGCTGGTGCCAAATGTATTGTTCTGCTCTCCTTTGGACCACAACAAGGCCAAGAGAGAGAGGTCTTCATGTCTGGACAGCCCAGGACCTCCATAATACTGCCCAGGCTTGTGCCTCAGGGAGGTCACTTCAATGCTGCTAATGCAGCGGTTTGACTTCACCCCCAGAAGTGTGGGTGCCAACAGCATCCATCTCTCATTAGCCCCAGCCAGCATGACCGGTGGTCAAGGATGATGGGAGTTGGGGTCTAGCAACATCAGGAGGGCCACATGTTACCCACTGCAATCTAGAACATTGCCTAAAATGTCCTTACTTGGTTTCTTGCTTACAATTACAGGCCCACTCTGTCAGGTGTGCATGCAGGAGCCAGGCCCTGTGACCAATAGGACTCTGCAGAACTGGGGATTTCCTAAGTTTGTTCTGAAGAGGCAAGGCGCGGCCACACAGGTGAGGCTGATTGGTAACGCACAGCACCTGGTGGCCAGAGCCGGGAAGGGATACAAAGTCAGCATTTCCCCTTTGGCTCTTTGCCACAGCAACACGTTCCTTGCCTCGCTGTGTTTGACTCCTTGATCCTTGGACCCTTGACTTCATCACTCCTTGCTTCCTGACCCTCTGACTCTTGGCTTTCTGACTCCTGGCTTCTGGACTCCCGGTCCTGCTCCCACCCCGTCATCTTGCCCCCGGTCCTGACGTCCCCAGCTGGGACTTTGATCGCCCATGAACCGGACCGTGACACACTCCATTTGTGCCATGCACAGAACCTTCTCCCCAAGTCATGGCTTGGTGATTTACCGGAAGCCCCAGGTCTAATGATTGCCTATATCATACAACTGGGCTACTTTCCTCCAGAGAGGCTGTGGTGCCTCTCTGGTCCAGCTATCTTCTTGTCCTCCCCTCCTTTCTTCAGTAGTTACTGTCAGCACAAGCCCAGCTGTCTTCTGCTTTAGTTCTCCTCCACCAGGTTTCCCCACTCCTGGGGGTTTGAGTCTGTTCTCTTGGCTTCCCCTTCTGGTCTCTCTGTCCATGCGCTCTCTTGCCCTCTCATCTCCCAGCTTTCCTTTCTTTCTGTACCTTGCTGTACCCAGTGGGGTGCGGCTGTTTCCCAAGTCCACAGCCTTATGGCCTTGCTGGCATTTGTCTCTTCCAGCAGATGCATCCTGTTATCTTGCTCCAACAGCTCTTGATTCCTCTATGCAAGCTTTCCCATCCAGTGCTTCCTGCCCAGGACAGGTGATCACTGCAGAACCTGCCAAGCCTCGCTCTCACAGCTCATTGCTTTTGGATTTTGACCTGCTTTTCCTTAGGATGGCCCTATTTTCATCGGAGAAACGTTGGAGGGTACGAGAGCCCATCCACTGCATTGCAAGATCCCAGGCTGTTCTGCAAATCACAATCTCCTTGAGGTGCTTATCCAGCAGCTGAAAGAAAAAGGGAAGATGGGAAAGGGTGGCAGTGTAAAATTGAATCTCTGCTTCCCTCTTATGGTGAATGTGTTGTCCTGTACAGTACAGCAAATACAACACCTCCTTCTTTCCTTTTGGTACTTAATTTGATGCAATATGACTTGTTTTACAGTGTTTGGTGACCATTTAAAATGTCTGAAATTTTAAATCCAGGACCCTAAATAAATAAAAATATCACATTTTATATCACCCTGCAAGCAGGCCTCAATGTTTTATTTCCTGAAACAGGAATCAGTGCATTAAGGTTAATCAGAAAGGTGTGTCAGCTGGTATTAATTTCTGAGATAAAGTGTTTAGTGCCATCATGGGGCCAGCACCTTGAGAGCACTGGCTGTAGGTCTGGAGATGGGAAAAGCAGGAGAGGGTAGCCAGGGTTGAAGGCAGCTGTGAATGCCAACAGAACGCCAAACCATTGCAAGCAAAAAGTTCAGGACTATATTTGACCTCACTTCTTTCAGCTTCCAGTTCAGCCTTCCTTTAGGTTTTCAGCCCTGAGCAGCCTGATTTTGTAGTCCACCAATGTTTTATGGCTACTTATGCCAGCATAACATTGGTGTAGTGCAGTGTTTCCCCCCAAAAAATGTTTAGGGGTACTCTCAATTTCCTACTCATATTGAAATACTGCCCCTCAATGAGGCCAAACTTAGATTCACAAAATGTTTAGGGGTATGCGTACCCTGCGTACCTTCAGAAAAAAAGCAGTGGTGTGGTATAACCATGATCAGCTGCCCTCTCAGCAGCAAAGTTGATAGGGAAAAAAAAAAGGGGGGGGGGAATCAGCAGCACTCACAGATGACCCACAGCAGCCATAGCAATATTGCCCACACTCCCCAACAATGGTGCAGTGCTCTGGTGACATCCCATCCACCCACAATGATGGTTCAACACCTCCATGACATCACTCAACCCCATATGTGCACTGCAGAAACTGGCAGAAGCAAAGATGCCACAGAACCCTCACACAGGTGAGCTCACTGTAATATTGCCAGCATGATTCCAACTGCTATGCCACAGCAGTCCTGTAGCTGGGATGGGGGTTTGAATTCCCTGTATACCACAAATGCATGCCACCTGCAGACTATATAACCACTCACCTCCGGAGCTCATTCAAAGCACACATGGAAACATCCAAGAGTTCCTCGCGCAGAAGATTCCCGTCTCAACACTACATGAAATCGAATAGAAAGTCACACTCCATAATCACAAGAAGCAAGCCCTTGATCTTCCAGGTGGTATCTTATTGGAGAAAGCATAGCCTCCAACATTTTGAAGCCAAAATGTGATATTTATACTTTTCAGGTTTATACATTTCATTAATTTTACAATCATTTTAACATTTCAAAGCTTGACTTCCTTCCCCCTCTTTCTGCGGTTCCTTAAATTTATTTTATAATTTCTTCTGCATATCCAAATTCATTTAATTTGCTAATTTAATTATCTACTTTAAATATATACTCTTATGAAACTGCAGGTTATTACAGTAATCCTACCAATGTCCTTATCTGTTTTCAGTTTATTTGTACATATTCAATAAACCATTTCCATTCTTTTATAAAATGTTTGTTATCTTGATTTCTTATTCTTCTGGTGAGTTTTGCTATTTCTGCACATTCCATGAGTTTTTGTATCCATTCTTCCTTTGCTGGGACTTCTGCTTCTTTCAATTTTTCGGTGAGTAGCATTCTTGCTGCTGTAGTAGCATACATAAATAAACTATACAATTTAGGTAGTTCTGTCCCTCGAATTCCTCAAAGAAAAGCTTCTGGTGTTGTTATTTTTTTTTTTACAAAAGTTATTTTGAACATCCTTTTTAATTCATTATATATCATTTCCCAGTAAGCTTTAACCTTACTACAAGACCATCACATATCCATCTTCCTGTTTTTATCATGAGAGCATGGCAGGCATTTTGGTTGCCATGCTCTCATGTGATTTTGTGCTGCTCTTTCCCTACCCCCCAAAGTGCTATTTTTTTGGCACGGCACCCAAAACCGCATGTTTTGGGGCACCATACAAGATCACATCCTCAAAGAAAGTGCTTTCTTTGGAGTGAAAACATGCCATGAAATTGCACGAGATCAAAGCAAACAAAATGGCTGCCATGCTCTCTCTCTCTCTCTCAAAAAAGGGATGTCCCTTTTAATTCCATGACACTTGCAAGGTATGAATGGTGGAACATCTGCTTTGCATACAGGAGGTATTGGGTACAATCCTTGGCATCTCCAGGTAGGGCTGGCAGATACCCTATTCTGAAGAGTCAATGCTAGTCATTTCTGAGCTAGATGGACCAATGGTCTGAAACAGTACGCGACAGGAGACTGTGTTTCTTGGCAGAACAACATGGACATCAGGTGTGTGTGTAGGGGGTGTATGTGTTTCAGAGGAAGACACTGATTTTCCCAAAATAGGCTTCCTGTTCTGCTGACACGAGCTTCACTGGATTTAGGAGCCTTTCGTCACCAGAGGGAAACCATTGAATAAAACCCACATTTATTAATGATATTTTTATTGACCTTTTTAAGAGGTATTCTAGAGAAAAGCAGTTGACAAGCTGTTATTTATTGTATGGAAAAGTTGGTTTAAAAAGAAGTTTCAGAAATAACAGCTAGCCGCTGTCACCCCTCAGAAACATGTACGTTTTCCCTCAGTATTCCAAGCACTTTGCAAATGCTAATTTCAATTATATTTGCAATAACTCTGTAAGGTTATTGCCTGTGTAGTTATGATTTATCTCTCTGTTATAGATAAGGAGGTCATGGCTGAAGCACTCTTTGAATTCGGGATTTAACAGTTCTCAGTCTGTGGTGTAATGGGCTGTTAACCAGAAGGTTGGTGCTTCAAGCCAGCGTGGTGTAGTGGTTAAGAGCAGTGGACTCGTAATCTGGTGAACTGGGTTCGCTTCCCAGCTCCTCTGCATGCAGCTGCTGGGTGACCTTGGGCCAGTCACACTTCTCTGAAGTATCTCAGCCCAACTCACCTCACAGAGTGTTTGTTGTGGGGAAGGAAGGGAAAGGAGATTGTTAGCCACTTTGAGACTCCTTAAGGGGAGTGAAAGGCGGGATATCAAGTCCAGACTCTTCTTCTTCTTCTTCTTCTTCTTCTTCTTCTTCTTCTTCTTCTTCTTGCCCACCCATGGATGTCTGTGGGCTGGATTCCTGCATTGTAGGGGGTTGGACTAAATGACCCTCAGGGACCCTTCCTACTCTACAAATTCTGCCTTCTAATGCAGAGGTAGTCAACATGGTGCCCTCCAGAAGTTGTGACTCCAGTTCCTATCAGCCCCAGACAGCATGGCCAATGGTCAGGGATGATGGGAGTTGTGGTCCAGCAGCATCTGGAGGGCATCATATTGAACTCCCACTGCACTAGTTGTTAGTTTGGGAGCTATTCTTTGCTACCCGAAGCTAAAATGCTACCTTGCGTTAATTTATAAAAGGACCTGCCAGCAGCGCACATTATCTTTTCCCCCCAAAGCAGAATGTTGGTTAAAAAGGAAAGAGGCCATTCAAACCAATGGAGCAACAGCGTCTGTAGGCTGCTTATATCCTTCTTTAAAACTGATGTCATGCAGATCTCTTGGGCTACTTGTCTGTAGGTGGCAGCAAACTTCTAAAAACAGACATTTTATGAACCAGAGTTTGTCAGTGAAAAAAAAAGGAGGAAGCTTCAGGATTGCCAGTTTCAGTGTTTTATGTTGGCTTACTTATCCCACTGCCCCCAGCCTGATTTTGCTGCAGAACTATTTTAGCTCACCTGATCAAAACAGCAGATTGGATTGGTTGTGTACACTAATAAATATTTGTTATGGTTGAGAGAAGCTGATATATATTCCCAGTGGTGGATTTACATATAAGCTAAACAAGCTATAACTTAGGGCCCCACTCTCTTGGGCCCCCCAAAAAAATTAAAGGGAAAAAAAACCTGGATGTACATTTCCAAAATATAAGATAAAAAAGAAATAAAATAAAATAAAACCTACATTCAGCAATGGGACGCGGATGGCACTGTGGGTTAAACCACAGAGCCTAGGACTTGCTGATCAGAAGGGCGCGGTTCGGAACCCTGCAACGGGGTGCGCGCCCGTTGCTTGGTCCCTGCTCCTGCCAACCTAGCAGTTTGAAAGCACCTCAAACTGCAAGTAGATAAATAGGTACTGCTCCGGCGGGAAGGTAAACGGCGTTTCCGTGCGCTGTTCTGGTTCGCCAGAAGCGACTTAGTCATGCTGGCCACATGACCCGGAAGCTGTACGCCGGCTCCCTCGGCCAATAAAGCGAGATGAGCGTCGCAACCCCAGAGTCGGTCTCGACTGGACCTAATGGTCAGGGGTCTCTTTACCTTTACCTTTACATTCAGCAACAGTGTTTTGTGTAGGCTCCTATGATGTAAGTAATGGACCCCGCATATACATTCAATACAAAAAAAGCGACAACACAAAACACCAGCAACAATTTGTTGCTGACAAAGAACAGCTGGACATATATAGGGCCCCATTACTTTCAGCAGCTTAGGGCCTCAGCAAACCTAAATCCGGCCCTGTATATGCCACATTCCCACACAGCCATGAAGCTCATTGGGCGGACCTTGGGCCATCTGCTTGCTGCCAACCCCACCTACCTTGCACAGCTGTTGTAAGGATAAAATATAGGGGGAGGAACCATGTGTGTTGCCTTGAGCTCTTGGGAGTAAAGGTGGGATAAAAATGCAAAAAATAGGTAAATAAATAATTGGATCGTTTCCTACACTACACAATCCCATACATGATTATTCGGAAGTAGGTTTGATGGAGTTCAAGGGCCCTTATTCCCTTGTAAATCTGCAGCCACAGTTGTTCAAATTCATTGCTGATAGCATGTGATAAAGCTTATCCAGGAGTCAAGATTTCCTGCTAAATTTATGTTTGTTTTCCTGTAATTCATGGTGACAGCAGAACTAGTCCGTGGATATATACATGATGCATTTGATTTATTAACAAAAAGAGAGCTGTAGTACCTTAACGGCTAACAAATTTATTATGGCATTCTGTTTTTCACCTTGTTAGTTTTTTGAGGTGCCACAGGGCTATTGTAGCCACCCCTCTGGAATCTGATTGATGGAATCTGTATACACTGGAGTGAGTAAAGCCACTAGCTATTTTAGGGTCATTTTAGAACAAATGACTTGAAGATCACAGCTATATATTATGTGAAGAGTACCCATTAGCTCACTCACTCATTCATAGGAATAAAGCTCAAGGAATGTATTGTATTTTTCTATATTACACATTGGATGAGTCTTGGCAGGAATGGGAACCTTTCATGGCAAACAATAATTGTTCCTGTTGTGAAAGCAGCAGACTGGCTTACCATTGGCAAAAATGTCGTATCTGAACTTGCATTAAAGAATGAAACTTCAGACAAGTAGCAGCAGAAAAAAATGAACTTAGTTTTAAAAATCCCTATCAATTTGATTTCAGTTAATATAAGTGAAAACACCCTGCAAAGTTGGGAGGATACTGCTTTAATTTTTTTTTATCTGGATCAATAAATGACTGCGGATCAACTTTATAATATCTCAAGAAGGAAGGAAGGAAGGAAGGAAGGAAGGAAGGAAGGAAGGAAGGAAGGAGAGATGGCTTAATTGTAAATTGTTTAACAAATATTTATTATCCCAGCTTTCCCACAGCAAACTCTGTGTCAAAGGTGAGGCTGAAAAATGACAACTAGCTCAAGGTCACCTAGTGAGAACCATGGCCGAAAAGATATTTGAACCTGGTCTACCCATTCCTAACCCTAACCTCTAATTGCTACACCACACAAGGGTCTCAAAAGAGTGAGAAAGTTATAGGAGAGCCAGTTGCTGTTTGAGTGAACAAAGGAGCAGCCAGTGAGGCAAACTGTTACCAGGGTGACCCCCCTTCTGTGTTACAGAAGGCAAGGCCCCCTCCTTGAAGACATGCTCTGCAATGGAGGGAAGCCCAGATCAAGTCATATTTGAAAATAAAGAACCTTGAGAAGAGAGAGTGAGGCCCTTGGGGTGGCTCATCCACAGTCCCTGTCTTAGCCACAGTGTTGAGACATACGGTATTTCTATTTAAATTGCAGTAATTATTCTTAGCTTTGCATCTGCACATACATATGCAAACTGGTGTCTTTTCTGCACACACACAGCACTCTTTCATTGATCGTCATTGTTACCACCATCACTTCTTTATACAGGCTATTTAAACAACACACAAACATTTACTGTTCCAATGTTATTCTTAGGACACTTCCACATGGAGCCTGTGTCGCAAACAAGCCCTTGTCGTTTAGATCCAGTTTCTCTGTGAACTTGGTTGGTATGGAACTATACATGTGCTCTATTTTTAATCTCATATATTTTTATGGGTATTCTACTGCTTCCTGTCCTCACCGGTGGGTGCTCCTTGATGGAATATTTGCATGCTGTGTTTCTCTCAATCACTACTCCCCCACCTGCCTCCATTACCTTTTCCAGTTTGGGGCATGAGGTAAAGGTAAAGGGACCCCTGACCATTAGGTCCAGTTGTGACTAACTCTGGGGTTGCGGTGCTCATCTCGCTTTATTGGCCGAGGGAGCTGGCGTACAGCTTCTGGGTCATGTGGCCAGCATGACTAAGCCGCTTCTGGCGAACCAGAGCAGTGCACAGAAATGCCGTTTACCTTCCCGCCAGAGTGGTACCTATTTATCTACTTGAACTTTGACGTGCTTTCGAACTGCTAGGTTGGCAGGAGCAGGGACTGAGCAACAGGAGCTCACACCATCGCGGGATTTGAACCGCCGACCTTCTGATTGGCAAGCCCTAGGCTCTGTGCTTTAACCTACAGCACCACCCGCGTCCCAGTTTGGGGCATACACGTAGGGAATTCTGTACCTGGGCACAGACATGCTTTTTTCTCTTTCTCTCGGAATGATATGCAAATACTGGAAAGCGGCATTGTACAAGAGCTCTACAAACACACACACACGTTCCAACATGTGTGCTGCTATTACAGTCTTGAAGGTAATCTCCCCTGAGATCTTCAGAGAATAGCTTCTCTGAGCTGGGTTGTTGAATTTTTGACATGCCTTCAGAATGTGGCAATCAGCTGATGTAGGTATGCTTGTATCAGAGGAACACACCCTGTCCTCACTGGCCCCTTTGAAGCAGAATGAATAGGTTGTGCTCAGAGCAATGGAAATTTGGGTGTGGCTATTAGAGACCAGGCACTGAAACATCACCACACATGTGACAACGCCCCCGCCCAAAGTACTAATGAGCTTCCACCTTGGTGGTGACTATGGGTGTATAATGGGCTGTTTTTACTCCACAGATTTTCTGTGATAAGAGGAAATCCAGATTAAATGTCATAAAAGTGCAGGGTGGCATTCTGAAGACGGCAACATCATGGGGATGGTGCAAAAAACTTATGTGTAGGAGCACACCGAATGCACAACAAAGCTCCATCTAGAAGCACACCTTCTCGATTGTACGTTGACACTTGTTGACTGAAGAACAAGGTAAAAACTGTTAAGATAAATAAACACTTTTTTGTCTAGTTGAGTACTTATTTATGATTCTATCATTGTGTTTTGCAAGTGTTTGACTTCAGCACCTTAATCCAAGGACAATAGGAAGAGTTAGTAATTCAGGATATATGCAGCTAAAGGAAGAACAATCGCATGGAAGTGTTGATGACTCATCCTTTTGGTAGAGGTGGGTGGGTCAGTTGCTTTTGAAGAATGCTTCAATTATTCCCTCTCCAAGTCAACAGCACTCTATAGCCCAGTTTGAAACATTTATATACTGTATGCCACCCCAGAAGAATAGAACAGTTAAGGGAATGTGTAATTTCATAAACTGAGTTCCAATTTTCCAAAAGATTCATCTTGCATTTGGTTTAACAGTACGTATTTAATATGGGGAAAACTGTGAACCTGAAATTCTTTATGAACTTTCATTGTAGTGCCATATGGGGCAGGTTGACCCTGTGTATTTAAACTGTATTAAAAGTATTTACATTGACTTATCATGAAGCCTGCTGTGACACCTTCTAGTTCCTCTACCTGCAATAATGCAAATATCCCCCCCACCCCCAGTAAATCAACAGCAGCAGCTGCAGCAACAACAAGTGATCCTGTCACCTTGTCATTCTTGCCCTGGACAACTGTAGGTAACATGGCAGAAAAGAACTTGGCATGTTACTAAAATGATAACTAGTATGTAATAAGTTATTACCTTGCATTAGCTAAAGAGTATTCTCATTGATGATGCAAACTGTGCTACCATATCTCAAAAAGTGAAAATCTGGACACAAAAGTCGTTGAGCTTTGATATATATATATATATATATATATATATATATATATATATATATGCAGGTTTTGGTGTCTTCGGGTGTCTTCCCGTGTAAGAGTCGGGGTGTCTGTGCGACGTTTCGACGAGGTCTCACTCGTCATCTTCAGGCTGGTGCTTTCGGCTTCTTGTTACTGGAACAAGAAGCCGAAAGCACCAGCCTGAAGATGACGAGTGAGACCTCGTCGAAACGTCGCACAGACACCCCGACTCTTACACAGGAAGACACCCGAAGACACCAAAACCTGCATTCCTGTACCCGTGAAAATCTACGAAAGCATATATATATATATATATATATATATATATATGAAGATTTGAGCTATTTCTAAGGAAATTCACCAGTATCTACACTACCAACATTGGTTGCCATATGTCCAGATTTTCCTGGACATTTCAGCACTGTTTATGTATGGCAGCCCTAAAAGGTAATGGTGCTTGTGGGGTGTGGGTGTCCTTTGGGGAAGGGCCATGGTTAAGTGACAGAGTTTCTGCTTTGCATGAATTCCCAAGATCAGCACCCATTCTTTCCAAGTAGGATTGAGAGAGACCACATCCATACCCATGATGCAGGGTAAAATGCCAACCTAAGGTGGCGAAAATGCAAGAGGCAGCGCTCTGCCTGATCCACAACTTCCACCGCTGAGAGGGAGCCATTCCAGAGTGTGGCATCACCACTCGTCTTCTCCACCCCCAGGAGGAGAAACCAAGTGAGCAGCAAGGCTTTGAGGAGTGCCCCAGCTCCCACCAAACCAGAGCAGGGCAGAGGTGGGCATGGCAGGGGACCAGGAGGCAGCAATTCCCATTTGCCTCAGGGGTGGCCCATCCTATTTTTGCCTCCCTGGGATGGGCCTGTCCCTGTCTGAAACCTGAGAGAAATCTACAGTGCCAGTCAGTGTTGACAATACTAAGCTAGATGAACCATAAGCACAGCCTGCTGGATCAGGCCAATGGTCTGTCTAGTCCAGCGTCCTGTTTTCACAGTGGCCAAACAGATGCTTGTGGAAAACCAGCAAGCAGGATTCAAGCCCTAGTGTACTCTCCCCTCCGGTGGCTTCTAGCAACACCAGTTCAGAAGCATTATAGCCTGTGGCGGCAGAGCATAGCCATCAAGACTAGCGGGCAATGTTTTGGCTCAGTATACGGCAGCTTCCTATGTCCCTAGCCAATCTTCTTGCCCATGCTGTGGAACTGCCAATGGTTTGCCAGTACACAAAGGATACAGTCAGTACAGAAGGGATAGAATAAGCGGCAAAAAAATATCACCCTGCCGACTGAAAGTGGATGCAGGCTTCCTGTGAAGCACTGCCCTCTGAAAGGAAGCACAAAAGGAAAACAAATGTGAATTCACAAAATACAGAGCTCCTCTCATGATAAGACGACTGCTCAGAAACACAGATGCTCATCTACGTATTCGTCTCACTTTCTAAGGATGCAGGGAAAGATGGAGGCAATAAATTGCATCTTTCCACCTGGCTCAGGGCTGTTTTGTGTGATTTGCAATCCTTTTGTGGGCAGAGCCGTGAAGTCTGTTTATTTCAGTCCCGCTGCAGAGTGACTCACCTTATGGCACGGGTTCTGTCAACAGTTTGACACAGGAGAATACTTTAGCATGTGTTTCTGGCGAGGGAGAGGCTGTTTTGTTATTGTTTTCTTTTAAATAAGTTAAGTCCTCTTGAAACAGCTTGGAACTGCCTGCCAATTTCTTGTGTGCAAGCGTTGCTGGCTAAACAAACACTCCTCCTCATGCGAAGAGCAGGACACCATGGAAGAGCTCATGAGCAGAAAAGGGCCATAGAATTCTTCCTTAAATTCCTATGGAAAAGACAAAGCAAAAATGTTGCCTTGTATCACCAGTCGTGGAGCGTCAAATTCAGAAGCACAGGGACCTTGCGTGACAGTCACAAGAATGTCCCCTCACTACCAATGGTCTTTAACTCCTACAAGACTTGTGAAAATGTATAAGAAAATGTCTGCTCTCATGTGTTGGAAATGCAAGGATAATGAAGGTACATTTTATCATATGTGGTGGACCTGTAAATTAGCAAAAGCCTTTTGGGAAATCATTTATAATGAGTTAAAAAATGTTTAAAATAACTTTTGTTAAAAAAACCCAAGAGGCTTTTCTATTAGGTATAATAGGAAAAGAATTACCGAAGGAGAAGAAGATCCTATTTATGTATGGGACGACAGCGGTAAGAATGTTGTATATAAGAAATATTTACAAAATTATAACAGTGGTATAACATCTATGGCAGCATTTGAATGACCCTTATATAATGAAACATATGAAAAATAAGTCAAAAGGTACTAACTGTTGTAAGAATGTAATAGAAGGAATATAAAGAATAACCCAATAATGATAGGTATATTCATTACTAGAATAAGGGAAATACACCGGGAAATGATAGGAAGTCCAACTACACCCTTTCCTTTTTTTCTGGTTTTTTTCTTTCTTTAATTCATGTTAATAAAAAATAAGACAACAAAAGATAGTAAAAATATGAATCAGTTTAATTTATGTAAGTAAACAGAATACTACTTGTATACGGTTTTTGCTTACATGGATTATATATATGTTTACTCAAGAAGATGCACAATACATATGTATATGTTATATGAGATATGCTATATGAAATGTGTCATACGATATAAGCGATTGTTAATAAAGCTAAAACAAAACAAACAAACACACACACACACACACACACACACACACAATGTTGTATGCCCAGGGATGGAAGGAAGAAAGAACCCAATCGAAAGAAGAATGCATATTGAAACTGATGGATTATGCCGAAATGGTGAAATTGACCAGGAAGATTAGACACCAAGAGGACAATAAATTTTAAAAAGAATGGATTATTTTTGTAGAATATATGAAGGAGCATTGCAAACACTTAAAAATGGTAGCAGGATTGGACTAGCACTTGTAATATAATCTGACAAAAGATATTAGCAAGGAAATTTAATATTCTGGATAAAGGTATTTAGATGCAGAAAAGAGAAGAGATAACAATTGGAAACTGGGGAGAGGGGTGGGGGGAAGTCTGGGGGTTTGAAGAACCCCCATAAAGGTATTGAGATTGTTTGTGGAGTAATGCAAATAATAATGTATGTTAAAACTTTTTAAAACTATATATATATGAATGTCCGCTTACAACCACACCCCTCCTAAGAATATGCAACCTTCTAAGATTATGCAACCTTCTAAGATTAACATTATACAGTAATAATGATGATGAGGGATGCATTGCAACAATCAGTGCAAATCTCCATGTGTTGAATAGGAACAAACTCTTGGGGCCAAGGTCCCTTTGCCCCCCCAAAAATATTTGAGGGTGCCAAGCCCCCCAGTGTTGATGGGTACTGCCATTCAAATGGTCTGTGCATGCCACACCATGTGATTGATTATTCAGGATGGGGTTTGCCTGTCCTCCCCCATATTTTACTCAAGTTGGCCCCCAGGTTGCGTTGCTTTCAGCCAGACCTACTATTTTCTGTGCCCATAAATGGGAAAATGATTTGGCGCGCTACAATATCTCTTTTTGTAATGACTTAAGTTGTGTTTTCTGAGAAGCTCCATTGTATGCAACGAAACTTGCACACCATTCACTTAAAACTGAAGCACCTTGTACTTTCTGTGTTCCTAAATGCTGAGCTTTGGAGCTCACGGTCACTACAAAGCTCCCCTTTCATGCTGATGGGACAGCTCTAGGATGTGGGAAACAGGGACCCTGCTGAGACCCTGCTGCAAAAATAGTAATGGATCTTCAACCCCCAGTGACCCTGAATACACTGCACCGCTGATCACTAACCACAATGATTAATGAACACATGAACTTGAAGCTCTGAAACTAGTGGCATTCTCTCAGTACAGGCTGAACCACAGCAAGAGGTGTGAGAGCCGCTGCCCCTGTCATTGGTCCCATCTCATGAAGGTGGCTTACAAAAATCCCACTCATGTGGTTTGAGTGGCTTGTGGGATGCTCCTACCCACAGAAACACTCAAATCTGGCTTAGACCAGCTCTGACTATTTGTCCATCTAGCCCAGCATCTGCTACCTGCTGCGGCTTTTAGCTGAAGATACTGGGGATTGTACCAGGGACCTTTTGCATGTACATGTGTTGGACCACAGATGCTTCACAGAACTCTTACAACTGGTGGGGCTGCACTGGCAGAGCCCTGGTGAGCTGCTGGGTCAATGGATGCTTAAGCACTGCTTTCAGCTGCACATGCCATGCCATTCTTGGGAGGATGCTAGTCAACCATTGGGGAGAGATGAGCAGATGGAAAAGAATATCCCCAGTGTTAAGCATTCTTCACTACTGTACTTGTAGCTTAGACAGATAATTGATCTTACCCTTTAAGAAGCTGGGAGTAGGAGTTGTTAAAGGATTTGTAAAATTCAATACATTGTCAATGATTTAGCAACTAAAGCTGGAACCTGAAGCATCATTACTAAGAATGGTCTTAGCAATGGGTAGCCTATATCTACCAACTGAGCTATCCCAGGGGATACTGCTACAGACTCAAACAATGATATAGCATCTTGAAATATGCACCATGTCTTTATTATTGGCTTAGAATCATAGAATCATAGAGTTGGAATAGACCACAAGGGCCATTGAGTCCAACCCCCTGCCAAGCAGGAAACACCATCAGAGCACTCCTGACATATGGTTGTCAAGCCTCTGCTTAAAGACCTTCAAAGTAGGAGACTCCACCACACTCCTTGGCAGCAAATTCCACTGTCGAACAGCTCTTACTGTCAGGAAGTTCTTCCTAATGTTTAGGTGGAATCTTCTTTCTTGTAGTTTGGATCCATTGCTCCGTGTCCGCTTCTCTGGAGCAGCAGAAAACAACCTTTCTCCCTCCTCTATATGACATCCTTTTATATATTTGAACATGGCTATCATATCACCCCTTAACCTCCTCTTCTCCAGGCTGAACATGCCCAGCTCCCTTAGTCGTTCCTCATAAGGCATCGTTTCCAGACCTTTGACCATTTTGGTTGCCCTCCTCTGGACACGTTCCAGTTTCTCAGTGTCCTTCTTGAACTGTGGTGCCCAGAACTGGACACAGTACTCCAGGTGAGGTCTGACCAGAGCAGAATACAGTGGCACTATTACTCCCCTTGATCTAGATGCTATACTCCTATTGATGCAGCCCAGAATTGCATTGGCTTTTTTAGCTGCCACGTCACACTGTTGGCTCATGTCAAGTTTGTGGTCAACCAAGACTCCTAGATCCTTTTCACATGTACTGCTCTCAAGCCAGGTGTCACCCATTTTGTATTTGTGCCTCTCATTTTTTTTGCCCAAGTGCAATACTTTACATTTCTCCCTGTTAAAGTTCATCTTGTTTGTTTTGGCCCAGTTCTCTAATCTGTCTCTAATCTGGCTTGATCCTGTCCACTGAACGGAAGATGGTAGGATTGCAGAGGACGCGCTCTACAGGCAGCACCAGGCCCAATGGCAGACCAACTCTGTGTTACAAAGATGGAGGCAGATGTGACATGAAGGCTGGCAACATTAACCCCGCTGTATGGAAATCCCTTGCTTACAACCGCAGTACCTGTAGACAGTCAGGTCGTGTATCCACAGCACTGACCAGAGGAGGAATGACCACTGGGAGGAGCACAGAAAAAAGAGACGGCATGGTATACCCGCATCAGCACAACCAGAAGCCTCCATCTGTCCCAGCTTCAACTAAAGATGTCTCTCTTGTATCAGTTTCTACAACCACAGCAGGCACTGCAACTCTCCAATGGTTTGACTTCACCCAATAAGGCACACTCTTCCTTTGTTGAGTCGACAGATGAATGCAAACCAACCTTATTACTGCAATTTCAGGCTTACTGCAAATTGTTTAGAGTCGAATTGCTGCAAAGAGTTTCAAACTAGTCACACTAACGAAGCAGCAGCATCAACAAAACCAAACAAGCTCTTTTAGCTTACTTTCTGAGTTTCCATCTACAAAAGAAAATTTATAAGTGAGATTTTGCCAACAATTATGGAAAAGACCAATTGTTTACAACTAAAATAAACAGATCCCATTCTTGTGCTGCTTTAAAGGCTTCAGGATAGCTAATTTTACAGACATTTAATTGGGAATCTGTGACTTGTAAAATATGAGTAAAGGAACATGAAACCAGGCATTTAGAACAGGTGTTTATATATGACAAAAGGCTAATCTGCCCTGAAGGAGTAATATATATATACAATTAAGTCGGATGTCAAGAAGGAACGTAGGGATTCCATTGAATCTTGCTGCTAGAGGTGGCACTTAGCAAAGTTTGTCTAAGAATCTGATGACTAATCCAACTCTTAGTTGCCTTTATGGTGTGCTTGGTTTTTAGGCTTGAACAAGATGCTGAACTTGCTACTAGGGCTGTGCAGTGGCTTTGGACAAATCCCAGATCCCAAACCAAACTGGGCAGATTCTGGTTCATCTAGGATTTGCCTGGAGTGGGTCAAGGCAGGCGCATTTAGCCCTGGGTTGGGTCCACTGGGAGCAATCCAGGGCTGTCAAAAAGAGTGGTTGCGATCAGGTGAATGTATATTTAACCAGGGTTTCAAACCCTAAATAAACATAGTCAGTGGAGAGGAGAATAAGGAGCTGCAGGCAGACACTCCCACCTAGCCTTTACCTTCCCATCACCACTGACTGCATGTTTAACTAGGGTTTAAAACTCTGATAAAATATGCAGCTGGGTGGGTGGGGAGATGGAGACACAGGCGAGAGCCTTTGCCTGTATCTCCACACCCTCCACACCCCCGCAAAAAACCCCGGTGTGTTTAATTACAGTTTACATTTAGGGCTGTGCAAGGTCCTCAGTTTGGTTTGGGATCATTTTGGAACTGGTCCATGTAATCCCAGGTCAGATTAACCCTGATCTCAGATTCAAAAACCAACCCCCAAACTATATGTGTGTGTGTGGGGGGGGACTTGCCACAGGACTCCTAACAGACACCTATCCATCTGGCTATCATTGTCCTCCTCTACACAAAGTTTTTATAAGTTGCTCCATATGAAAAAAATGCTCAGAGTTAGTGGGACAGCCCTGGAGTGCATTCTTTCTTTCTTTCTCTGTCTGTCTGTCTGTCTGTAAAAACCTCTTTTAAAGAAGAGCAGGACATCCCTACTGGAGACCCTTAATATGCCAGCGAAATTAAAGGGGTGTAGGATATTGCAGCTACTTAGGTAAGGTCTATAAGCAGCCTAGCTATTACCACATGGGAACATATTTTCTTTCTCTCAGTGCAGCCACCCTAATGCTCGATTCATTGCTTATTAAATGCATTGGACATTTTGTCCAAATCACCCAGTGTAGCCACAGTTTCAAGCTATAATGTGCCATCAATGTATTTTTTGACAACAAAAAAGACACCATTTTAAAGGGTGCTTTAAGAAGCCTTGCAGTGTTTAAATTTGTTCCCTGCTTGCTTGGCATTCATTAGGCGAAGCAGTTTTATTTAGCTAGGGAAATAAATGCCTATTTCCCATCCTGTCGGCAAATGCTCACAGTCCTGAAATGGAGAGCTTAATCACATTAGGAGTAATATATATATATATTCACTGAGCAAGGATGGGCTCAATTAGTCACCAGTGCTGGCTTGCACCAAAGATGCTTTTGACCCACTAAACTATAATGAGACCTTATTTGCATGCAGATCAAGGAGCGTGATCAGATCAGGACAACCAGTTTTCAAAGCACCAGCTGATCTACCAGATTTTCTCTCCAGTGGCTGGAAAATGTGGAGACTTCATCACTTCCTCATTGCAGGGGAGCAGAATGTACCAAGTACCCACCAAGATTGCAACAGGCATATAGTCTGCCAAAGCTAATAGGCAGTCCCCCTGGACGCATCCTCTGAGTAAACACAGAGTGCAACCAAATAAACAAGGCCGGCAGGGATAAAGGAATCCATTGACTCCAAACAAACTGCTGCTCTGCTGGAAGGGCAAGGGGATGAACTTGAATCAAAGTATTATTATCTTCCCCATGGATTAGACAAGCACTATGGATCAAACAGCAACCAGCAGGCTGCACATCAGGTCGCTTTCAGATTTTCATTTAAAAGTCTTAAAGGAGGGGCTGCCTGCAGGCTGAAAGGAAAACAACCCTAGTTCCAAAATGTATTAAGAAAGAAAGGAATACATTGAACGCTGTACATGAGGAGGTTACCGTATTAACATTTAGCGAGAAAGAAATGGTTCCCCATGCATTAAGCACTGTGTCCCATATTGCTTTGCTAATCAGTTATGGGTGTAAACTCAGACTGGCTTTCCTATGGCCCTCCAGAGACTGCTGGACTGTGACTCCCATCACCTCTGACCATAGGCCATGCAGGCTAGGGTTGATGGGAATTTATTTTTAATTTTTAATTTATGATTTTCAGTTATATACATTTCAACAGTGGCGTAGCGTGGGTTGTCAGCACCCGGGGCAAGGCAAGTAATTTGCGCTCCCTAACCCATGGATTTGCACCCCCTAACCCGTGGATTTGCGCCCCCTAACCCTAACCCCCAGATGTTGCCCCCGGTGCAGCCGGCCCCCCCTGCACTCCCACGCTACGCCACTCGGGAGCGCCTCCTAAGCATGTGCAGAGCGCCTCCCTCCGCCCCCGCCACGCGGAGCTCAGCCTGCGCGTGGGTAGGCCCTTTGCGTCACGCGCGCTTGGCAATCCCTGGCACCTCTCCTCTCCTCTCTCTCCCTGGAGAAATGAAGCAGTGACCCGACAAGGAGTAGCGAAGGATGGGCATGTTTCGTCCCTGATCCGGATGAGATCAAGGCGCCGGCAACGGGAAGGAGGTGGGGGAGAAGCAGGAGCAGGCCAGCCGGGGCTGCTCCAGACTCCCCCCCATCTCTCCCATCGCCGCTGGAGGGGTCATGGAGGCACTGAGCCCGGGAGGCGGGTAGCCAGCCAGGGCGCACCTACCCAACTTCGCCGCGCCCAGGCCCGCTGCTCTTTCCAGCTTCCTCCCGGCCGGGCCAGCAGCTCCACCTCTTCCTTTGCCTCTTTGAGCCGCTTAATTCCCAGCAAGCGATTAGCAGGCTCGGATCGGATCCTGCGGCAGGCGGCACCTCCACCTCCTCCTCCTCCCGGCTTTGCTGCTGCTGCTGCGTGGCTCTTTTCCCTCCACTGACGGTGCGCTGCGCCTTGAAGAGGTTCCCGCTTCCTCGAGGGGGGCCGGCCAAACGGAGACGACCCCCCACCCCAAACAAGCCTCGATTGCTTGTCCCTTCCCTCTGGACTCGCGCCCCCCAGATGTTGCGCCCGGTGCGGCTGGCACCCCTGGCACCCCCCACGCTACGCCACTGCATTTCAATAGTTTTACAGTCATTTTAACATTTCGAAACTCGACTTCCTTCCTCCTCTTTCTGCGGTTCCTTACATTTATTTTTCATCATTTCCTGCATAATCTAAATTACCTTAGCTTATTCTTTTATTCATCTACTTGAATTATTTACTCTGCAGGTTATTAAAATAATCCTGCCAATGTCCTTATCTGTATACAATTTATTTGTACATATTCAATAAACAATTTCCATTCATTTATAAAAGGTTTATTGTCTTGATTTTCTGGTAAGTTTTGCCATTTCTGCATAGTCCATGAGTTTTTGTATCTATTCTTCTTTCGTCAGGACACCTTTTTTTCCATTTTGGGGCAAATAACATTGCTGCCACTGTAGTTGCATACAAGAATAAATTTCTATACTGTTTAGGTAGTTCTACCCCATAATTCCCTTTTGGGGGTTGACACGAATTTAGGACTGCCTTATGTCTGGGATTTACCGGGTGTTACCAGGATTTCAAAGGTGGAAGTGATGCCTAGGCGGAAGTGACATCCGGGGTTTGTCCTGGATCTTTGGCAAGTAAACTGAGAAATCACATTTTTTGGCGCTTCCGTAAAATACAGCTCAATAACTTTGGGATTTGTCTAACCCCCCCCCCCCAATTTTGGGCATGTCTGGATTTTTACTTCTTGAAACATGACAACCCTATATTGGAATCCAAGAACATCTGAAGGGCTGCAGGTTCCTCATCTCTGCATGATGAAATATGAGAGGTGCCTTGAGTCAAAACACTTCTTATCTGAAGTCCAGTATGCATGCAAAAATCATCATCATCATCATCATCTTCTTATTTACAATTTTCATCTAACCATAGTTCATGGAAACGATTGTCCAGGAACATCCTGGCAGCATCTACTTAAGAAAGAGTCCTAGTAGGCATAATGAGAAAACACAATTCAGAATGCTGTCTGGTATCTATTTACCTACACATGATCCAAGCAACATATAAACAACCAAATGGAATTCAGTGGGACTCACATGCTGAGTCAACATATATAGGATTGTCCTGCAAGTTCTGGGTCCCCATTACTAATCCTGGCACAATACTCTGGGTACAGTAAGGCAATCTAGTTAGTGTCTTGCATAAAATGGGGGTGCAAAAACTGATACACTTTATTTATTGTCTGTTGCATGGAAGAATCAGTAACATAACATAAAATGCTGCAAAAGAAATGATGCTAAGCCTTGTATTTTTTTATTTGATGTTTTTATTAAATGATTTTCATAGTTAGCAAGGGTACATAGAACATTTGTTTTCAATTAATGGAGTCCTTTCTACAGGTCAGTTACATTCGGTGTGAGACACTGCTGTCATAGACACTGTGAGGCTGGGGGGAGGGGAGAAGAATCAGGAAGAGGAGGGGAAAGAAGGGGGTGGTGATCTTTCATTCTTTTGTTTGATGTATGTGCAGAGTTTTTGTGTCAGTGTTGTGAGGATAAGGTCTTTGGTATAGTTTGTTTTTGCATTTGGCTTACGTATTTGTTCACTGTTGGCCAAGATAGAATGGCCAAGCATTGACTGGAGCAGAGGATTACCAGAATGTGTATGTTTTAAAGGGCTGTGAGGTCCTTTGTTCAAGCTGTTCTAAAATGGCACTGACTGCATGATTAGAGTAACTGGGAAGTTTCCCTGGAGCAGTTCAGGGTACTTTAGTTTGTATGAGCAGCACTTAGTGATTTGCTGCCTGCATCAATAAAAGAGGGGAGACAAAGCAATAAAGCTTAACAAGTAATTGAGTGATTAAGTTTTCTTCCCTCCCAAAATGTGTTTTGAGCACAGCAAGGGACTGTATGTAGCCTTGTCAGCTAAACACTTTGCCACCCAAAAGCAGCCTGCCAGAGCCTGACATCAGAATTATTCAGAAAGAGGTTTATTTTTTGTTTTTGTTTTAAGAAGCCTTTTTTTCTGACATACACATGCGTAGATACATCTCCAGGCATTGCTTTCTGCATTGTTTGGTTTTATAAGATTCTGTTGAATGGATTTATGCTTTTATATTCTTGATAGGTAAATCAAAGAATATAAAAAAGCAGGCTGTAACTTTTGTTATGACCAAGTACAGAATGTTAGAGCTGAAGTAACCTTGTAATTTTACCCAACCTCTTCATACGTTCCTGTTGGATGCCTTCGGTCTGCCATGAGGCCTTCCTTGGAAAACAATTGCCACCCACTTCCTTTGAAGTCAGCTTTTAAGCTGCCACAGAGTTTCATTGCTTTTTTTATTATTATAGAACACAGATGCAATAGATAGAAAATGAGACGCACTTAGGCTCCAGGGAAACTGGTGGAGTGTATGTGCCTCTTTCCTTCCAGTTTCAATGGGAGCAAACAACTTCTACAATTGTGCCCTAACATCAGCTCCACCATGGGATTGACACTTCTGTCACTTATAGTTGATTTATTGAAATATAAGGGGGCATTTCCTCTTTAGACTACAGCCACCAGAGGGTGAAATAATTGCAAAAAAATTGAACTTCTGTCACTTGATCTGTCCTGGGATGATAGAAGCTATTGTCATGCTCATTATGTTGTGTAAGATAAGGTGAAGTGGGGAGACACACACCAACATGGCCCTGAAGCAACAGGAAGCTAGATAAGGCCTCCAGCACCTTTGCTGTGAGCTGAGTGAATTAAGCCTCCTCAAATGCATTTTGCTTTTCTTTTATTAATCAGCCTTTCCTTATTTGTTTAACTAATAGATTCCAGCAGCTCGCCCTCTCTCTTACACACAGACACATCTGCTGTGTAAATACCTGTGTGACCCTTTCCTTCCGGTGTCAGCAAATGGTACCTGGAGAGAAAGTGTCTCCTCTTGATGACATGGAAGTCCCAACTTCCTGGCATGGGAAGAGCGAACGCCCTGTACAGCTTATTCCCCCTTCCTAACTAGTAAGCTGATTGAAGTATTTGGAATGGGAGCAGGTTCTTGGCAAAAGAAAAAAAAAATGAAAAGCTCTCTCCAGATGGGTTTGTGGCGGTATCCATGAGGTAAGTTTACATCTGGCAATTCCCAAGATGTCTCATGATAGCATTACTAAGGGAAAGGCTCCATTCCTAAACTGCACAGTTGTGTTTTTCAAATTCACATTGTCAGGAGTGGCTGGTACAGCAGCTCTCCACCCGTGTTGTCAGCTCAGTGGTCAGACCCATGGAAGTGAGGGAAACAGAACGGAAGAGGCTGGGCAAGGCAGGCCATCAGAGGAGAGATGCACAACTAGCCAGAGGAGAAAGGCATGTTGGGTGGCACATTTAGAGGGGGAGGGAGCAGGGAAGGAGTAAAAAAAAAAAAAAGGAGAAGAAGGAGCAGAGAAAGAGGAGAATAAAACAATAGGCTAAGCTATGAATGAACACTGTGTTTTATGAATGGACTCTGTATTTTTGGAATTACTTAAGAGCCACCAATAGGCAGCTCTAGAATCTGATAGCTAACCAATCGGGTACTACCAAACAGCGACCCCTGTTGCTGAAGCAGGTAACCAGCAGGAAATACTTCAGCTCAGCCTTTGCCCTGTTGGCTGAACACCCCCTGCTGTGTAGATAATGGAGAAAGCTCTCTATTGGAGTCTCCAGGTCCAATATAAAGACTATAAGAAGGGACCTTGAAGTTCCCAACAGCTATTAATCAAGCAAGCAAGCAAGCAAGCAAGCAAGCAAGCAAGCAAGCAAGCACACGGGTCACCTTTGTCACAGGATGCCTATGTCCTGGCCAGGCCTGCACCAAATTTTGTTTTTGTACAATCTTTTTTGTTCTCAGTAACCAAAATTATATTATCAACATATACAAGCAGAAAGGTTTTTTCCTTCATTTGCAAGGAATTGTACAAAACAAAGTGGCACTAATAAAGAAAAGTTCCAGGGTGGCAACAGAAAGCAAACTAAAAATGCTTTTGCAGTTCATCAGAACTTTCCAGCAATATCAAGTTATAGGAAAACTGGTGCTACTAACAGCAACCCTTCTAGTTTGTTTATTGATTTGGCAACTTCTATGCACATGACGTCTGATGCTAATCCTCCCCAAAGAGTTAAATGATAACTCATCAGAAGCAGCTACATTTGCAAATGGAAACAAAATATTTGTGAAAGGAAGAGGAGCAGGTATGTTGCAGGTAGAAATACTGTTTGTAATGAAGTGAGAGCAGTAGTTGCTCGAATTAACAAATAAGAAAGTTTTGAGAATTTACATGCTAGATTAAAATTGATTAATTCATTGAGAAGGGGATTGTAAGAAAAACACTGGGGCCTAATTTGAATAATAGAGTGCCTGGTATCTGGTGGGCAATCTTCTCCTTTATTTCCACACTGTGGCTGCAGACCAAATCACCTGTCAGGAGAGCTATGAGATTCAGGTGAGGGTCATATGCCTTGTCAATCCCAGCAGGTATATAACAGGAAGACTGGCCTGCCCAGGTCAGTTACAACTTCATTTTCCTAAGAAAAAATGGTGGGTGGGGAGGGGGCCTCACAAGTGGAGTAGCTTAGGGTCTCTCTTCATCTAAATCTGGTCCTGCCCAGCTGGCATGGCTAATGGTCAGTTATTGTGGGAGTTTTGGTTCAGCAATGTCTAGAAAGCCAAAGGTTCCCTACCAATCATTTACAAATTAGGACAAGCTACACGAAGATTTTAGCGCAACCAGAATGACTGACCCTGAAACCTGAGTCAAAATTATTGTCATGTTACTGTATTCTTATCCGTCTTTGGCTGATTGGGTAGCATGATGTGCTTTCATAAACAAATGTACATGAGGCCTGTTATCTCAGTTTCATCACTGTGTTTTTTTGCAAGGCAAATCTACACTGGGTCTTGAAAAGAAGCCAAAATAATGG
The DNA here is from genome assembly GCF_965113315.1 of Podarcis vaucheri. Lineage (NCBI taxonomy): Eukaryota > Metazoa > Chordata > Lepidosauria > Squamata > Lacertidae > Podarcis > Podarcis vaucheri. Next base: position 55,804,703 of record NC_138760.1, on the reverse strand, counting down.
ATTACTTGTACCATTGTTCGAATACTGGTTCTCCTTTTTCCTTGGCAGACAGCTCTTCCAAAAGCGATAGGGTCAATATAATATTGTTTCATGTGCACAAGTGCGCACAATTGATGGGTAGTTCTGGTTGTACTACTACAACCCTACAGTCATAGGATGTGCATGGAGGTTGCCTGAGGACACCCAGACAGATCCAGAAACCCCATCTCTTTCTAAAGATCATATACATATACATATACATATACGTGTGTGTGTGTGTGTGTGTGTGTGTGTGTAGTACAGGGACTGCATGGAAAGTTTACCAGCTTTTAATATGAGCAATGTATGTCATTGATAGCTGACAGCTGCATAACAGGCAAAAACAGGCAGATTCATGGAGATGCAATGATAGGCAAAGTTGATTTCTGACAGTTACGCAGCTGTGAAAGTCATGAGGCATCTAATCAATTCACCAAAGTGTTAGTGGCAAAGCTAACAAAGGGGTGAATAAGACCGAAGATGAGAGAAGAGGAAAGTGCTCATTTTACAGCCACATTTTGTACCAAGGACAGCTCAAAAGAGTTGATATGGGAGGCAGAAATTACTAGTTGCTAATTAGAAGTGCAGTATAGCCAACTGGAGCAGCATTAGATGAAAGTACGTAACCTAAAAAAATGGGCATATTTTCAAGTACCAAATCAAGTATTGTCCTTGTGTGAACTGCAAAGCCCTTAGAGTTAATTCTACCACATTTAGTGCACCCTTCAGTTGGACATAACCAATAAACTGTGAAAGCAAACATTTTCCTACTTTCTTTTTCTTTATGTAGGTTGAAGACTGACTTGGAATTAGCTATGGTAGCAATCAATACATCCTTAATCCACTGCTGCCTGAATTTATTTATCCTTGTGCCTACAAGGATAAATAATACATGCAGGGCAAATAATTCTCTCTTCAGTAAGTGGCTATTCAGTGGTCTTAGAGAATGGCACACAGCTAGGCTAAATGTTTTTTTGAAGCACATAGGTATGAATGGGGGAGAGGAATTTGCTTTGGTTTAATGTGAGCTACCTAACTGGTACTTCCTTAAACAATATGCAAACTGAAACTCCACAATCTTTGGAAATTCAAACATCTCTGAATTTTGCTATCTCGCTTCAACCAAAAAATCTGTCCAAATGTTTTGCGTAAATTGCAAATGTTAATGAAACAAATACATCATATTAGGGGGATACAAGTTTTTTTTCTTTAAAAAATGTGTATATTAGGCAAAACTGTGTACAATATTGCTTTGAGAAAGGACAAATTTGCAGGACAACAACATTGCATTTCTCTTAAAGAGGGGAGGGGAAACCTCAGAATAGCCCAAAGGGGACCAAGTATGCGAAAATGGAAAATGGTGGAGAGGTGGGAGGGAGATGAAATGGAGAGGCTGGAAATACTCCAAATGGTAGATTTCACCAACTTCAACCCATCTTTTCTAGCCCCATTAACCTTCCTCTGTCCAAATTCCCAAACTTACATTTTCTCCATGCTCCTTAAAGAAACTTTCGGAGGGCCAGCCTATATTCTGTATCATGTTTAGTCCTGAAGAGAACTCTGATGGGGAGGGGTTAGTTCTGTTAGCCACCCTGGAAATATATATGTTGAAGAGTGGATGTAACTGTGTTAAACTTTGTGTAACTCTCCAAAATTAACAGTTCATTTCCTTTCCGGCTATGAACTATACAAAAACCTTATATATTTCGACAGCACTGAAAAAGATTTTGGTGAAATGAGCCATAGTTAGGCCTGCTAGTCAACCAAGGAAAGATGAGCAAAGGAACATCTGGGCCATCGTGTAAAGGTTTAACCTCCATCATACTGCATTAATGCATATCAATGACTTTGGCTTTCCATGGCTGTATCAAGCAATACTACTGCATGTGTAGATAAGGACATAACAAGAGCCCTGAAGAATCAGGCCAAAGACCCATCTCTAGTCTCACAGTGACCTCTCAGATGCCCCTAGGAAGCCCCTAAGCAGAACCCGAGTGCAACAAAATTGTGTTATGTATTGTGGGTTGCAGCCAATTTTAGAGTAGACCCATTGAAACAGATGCATATAACTAATTTGAATGGGTCTACTTGGAGCAGGACTTAGTTGGATACCACCCTGCGCATGTTGTTAAATCCAGTCACAGGAAATATTTGATTGAATTATAGAAATTAGACATACCCCCCAGGTGCATTTTGAAATCATAAATACCGCAGCTGTTTGCAGATTTAAGCAGATAATGTTAATTTTTGGTGATCCTCATTTGTTCTGCTGTAGCCAACAAGTCCAAATGTCCTTGGTATGGACTCATCTTATTATCACATGAATTTTCAGCTTTAGGTGCTTATCAGCCAATGGTTTCATGTATTTTAATGCAAGTTTGCCTCTTAGGGGACGCGGGTGGCGCTGTGGGTAAAACCTCAGTGCCTTGGACTTGCTGATCGTAAGGTCGGCGGTTCGAATCCCTGCGGCGGGGTGAGCTCCCGTCGTTCGGTCCCAGCTCCTGCCCACCTAGCAGTTCGAAAGCACCCCTAAGTGCAAGTAGATAAATAGGTACCGCTTTATAGCGGGAAGGTAAACGGCATTTCCGTGTGCGGCGCTGGTGCTGGCTCGCCAGTTGCAGCTTCGTCACGCTGGCCACGTGACCTGGAAGTGTCTGCGGATGGCGCCGGCTCCCGACCTCTTGAGTGAGATGAGCACGCAACCCTAGAGTTGGTCACGACTGGCCCGTACGGGCAGGGGTACCTTTACCTAGGATAGGTAATACCCATCTTTAGTATCACTATTGAACTTAATAAATTTTGCAGTCTTAAAATCAAGGAATTGTAGAGTTGGAAGGGACCCACACTTGGGGCTGAGTACATACTATCCCACAAGTAATGAATGGAAATTACCTGGCAGACAGCTACAAAGCAGACCGAGAGCCACAGATGATGAAAGTCAATGAAAAGCAGAAGCTGTTCTGAATAGCAATATTACTTTCCTTTGTGCTACCTAGCAGGTTCCTGTCATTTGAGTTTCCCAGAATCAAGAAGGTAGCTTTGTGGATTTAAATGCCTGGATAATAATGTCTGCACGTTTTCAAATAACCAAGTGACTTTTCTTTCCGATACAGGAAGAGTAAGAGGCCTGGGTAGCACCCTTTGTTCTGTTCCAATCAGGGCTATTTTCTTGTCCTTTTCTTTTGAAAATTTCCAGATACCATAGTCATAGCATCTCCTCCGACGGCCCTGTTGTCCTGCCTGTGTAATTGCACGCAACTTGATATGAGCATCCAGAAAGGAACGGAACTGAAGGCAAATGTGAGTCAAGGCCATTGGACAAAGGGAACAAATTGTTTAGCCTCTTGCTGGCTTTCGGTATCCACAGAACTGAGCAGGAAATGATTTTGACAGGAAAGCATGTTCTTCTCCAGCCACCTGCAGCCCATTGATTTCCTGAAGTTCAAAGTTTAGAGAAGAAAAGAAAGCAAACAGCCACCTCTCTCCACCCTGCCTGCCTGCTGTCCCAGGACTGGCTCAGCATTTTTAGCTAGCGCTTGCCCACTGCTGATCTTACCTCTTAATGTTATGCTAGAACCAAACACACTATGTAAGGCAGACAACCTTTGCTGGGTGACTGTAGCACAGGAATGAGAGCAATTTGTACATAAGAACCTAGGAAGCTGCTTTATACTGAGCCAGACCCATTGCTCCACTGAGCTCAGTATTGCCTGCACTGACTGGGAGAAGCTCTCTGGGATGTCAGACAGGGGACATTTTCCATAAAATGAGCCCCAATTTACCGAGTTCAGTCCTCTATTTCAATGGTTCCCAATCATTTTTCTATGTTAACCAACAAATCCAAATGTCCTTGGTATGGACCCATCTTATTATCACATGAATTTTCAACTTTAGGCGCTTGTCAGCCAATGGTTTCATGTATTTTAATAAAAGTTTGCCTCTTTTATAACCATTACTTGAGGCATCCAAGCAAAAATTTACTTAACCTTCCTATTAATGTGGCATTTGTTAAAATATTTATAGTGCTTAGAAAGTTATTCACAGTTTTGTTTATGGGAACGGAAGATCACCAGCCATGTGATTGCAGGATATTGCCTCGTAAGCTATAAAAAGGTATTCTACAAACATGTGGTTACACAAAGCAGCGTTGGATGTAAGAAACTATGAATATTTTAAATAAGTTAGCCACTTTGGCAAGTACCAGTGGGATGGCTGAACTTGCATTTTGCCAATGAGAAGGCCCAATGAGGAATTTGATAGTCGTCAGACATGGTCTCAGATCATTTTTCATACATAAGGCAAAGATAATATTTCTTATTTCAGCTCAGTAGACTTCAGATCACCCTGGGATGCGGGTGGCGCTGTGGGTAAAAGCCTCAGTGCCTAGGACTTGCCGATTGAAAGGTTGGGAAACTGCCAGGGAGACATTGTCCATCATGGCCCCAAGCCGGCTGCCGGACGTCCATCGATCTCCTGTAGACAGGCAGATCCAGCAGTTAGCGACACGAAACCTCGGAATAGATTGCCACATTCCAGAGCTTGTGCACACTGTTCTTTATCAGCAGAAACACAGGCAGAAAGCTGCACCGCAGAAGAGCATATTTAGCATATTTACAGACTTTATTTAGCGTAGAACAGAACAAAGAAAAAACATGACCGTTCTGAGTCAGTGTCTCTCTACCGACTGAAATCGAAAGGAAACAGCAAGCATAAACATCCTGTGAACAGGACATGCGCAGACTCTGTGACTCTCAAAGCCTGCTCCCTTTTAAGGTGGAACGGAAATATCCCAACATCCTCCCCCTTTCCGTGTAACCTGTAGTACCTGTGGTTCAACCCAATTGCAACCTTTGTACATAAACCTTAAGTTGTTCTCTGTTAACAACCTTAGACAACAGATCAGCAGGAATTTCATTACCTGCCATGTAGGACACCTGAATAAGTCCTTTCTGAATACACTCCCTTGCACGATGTAGCTTAATCTGCAAGTACTTGGTTCTTTGCTTGCAACTCTCCGAGTTCAGCAAAGCCAAACACGATCTATTGTCTTGATACACTCGTACAGGACATTTCACAGACACTCTGATGTCCTTAAACAGTTGCATCAACCATTCACAATCCATGAGTGAAAATGACAGAGCATTGAGTTCTGCTTCACAGGAACTTAGGCTCACTGTTGTCTGCTTCTTGCACAACCAGTCAAACAGGCAGTGGTTGTACATGTAGCACACACCAGAAGTGCTTGTACCATCCGTGGTGTCACTTCCAAAACTTGCATCTGCAAAGATTTCAAGACCTCCAGTCTTCTGACTGGTGAACCTCAGCCTGTAGTGCATAGTCCCTTTCAAATAGCGGGCTATGCGCTTCAGAGCTTTCCAATCCTGAACCGTAGGATTGTTGGCATGTCTGCTAAGCAGATTACAGCTTACAGCTATGTCAGGTCTTGAACATCTGGCAATGAAATTCAGCTTGCCTAGAATGCATCTGTATAGCGTTGTGTCAGAAAACGCTTCAGCAGTACTGTCTACCTGGTAACCTGTCACCATCGGTGTGTCTGCTGGGTTTGCATCAACCAAATTCAACCTGGTTAACACATCAGCAATTTTCTGTGTTTGGTGTACCAGAAAATTACCTGCTTGGTCCCTCTCCACCTGCAGAGAAAGATAGTTGGATACCTCACCAAGATCCTTCATGTCAAAGTGCTCCTTCAGCTGAGCTAGGGTGCTTTGATAAAAAGCCTGATTCTTCCAAAACATCAGAAGATCATCAACAAAACATAAACAATACAGTTTGTTTTGCCCCTCCTCCTTGACAAACACACATGGATCAGCTTTGCCCTGGTGAAAACCTAGAGAAAGCAATGTCTCAGTGAGCTTAGTGTTCCAACACCTGGCACTCTGCTTGAGACCATATAAGGATTTCCGCAGTTTACAGACCATTCCCTTCTGTATCTCCATCCCATCAGGTGGAAGCATGAACAGCTCCTCGTTCAAAATCCCGTACAAAAAAGCTGTATTAATGTCATGGTGGGAAACATGCAGTTTCTCCTCCGCAGCAATCTTGAGCATCAGCCGAATGCTCTCATATTTGACTGTGGGTGAGTAGGTCTCGTGGTAATCCTGTCCTGGTACCTGTGAAAAACCTCTGGCAACCAATCTGGCTTTGTGTCTGACTACCGTGCAGTGGAGGTTCACCACAAGGCACCCATACAGGGAGTTGTTTTGAGTGCCTATTACAATTCACCTCTGATGGCAAGCACCTTGTGGCCAGAGAACAGTTCCCAAGTATTAAAATGCAAGACTTGAGCCTTTTTCATGTTCAATTGCAAGTTTCAAAACAGCATTATAATAGGCCAACGGAATAAAAAGTTGTAGGTCATACTCATACCAGTTAAGGACTAAAAGCAATGATTATTTTAGGTTGATCCATTTGCAAGCTGCAACTCACAGATCAGGAAACACTGCTCTGTTGGAAGGGCTGTTGGGCCTAAGTTTGGATTAAAGAAAAACAGTTGTTGGTTTTACAGATGGATTTAATATGTTGTTGTTGTTTTAATTAATGCCCCTTTTTTGGTACACTGTCACAATATTTTGGAGTGGTGGGTGGTTTTTAAGTTATTTGTGGAAATAACCAATCTACGAAACCTTAAGAGGGCAGACCAGGGCCCTTGGAGTTGCCTTTCAACATTTAGCAGGTAACACTGGTCACCTGGTCACAGTCCTGCCCACTGTTGGGAGATAATGTGTATTTCCATTTAAATTATAGGCACGTCTAGATTTGCATTTAATTCAGCACATGCAGATTTTATGTAAATATGTGTCTATTTATTTATTTATTTATTTATTTCTGATACATTCTCTCTTTTTTGGCAATGCATAGGTGTCCATCGCTCTGCTCATTCTCTCTCAGAAATGCTCCTACAATAGTGTTAGGTGCACAACATACCTCTTAGGGGTATGTTCCCCAGGTATTCCCCAACATTTTCCAGAAATTTCAGTATTCTTCAAGTTTCACCTGTGTGACACATGCTGGGTAAATGCTGAGATAGCCTTTAAGGGGGGGGGGAGCCAAATGTGGGGTTTGAAGGAGATGGAAACACCAGTCCATTTTTCATCAACATGTTTGCAAATGCAGATCAGCCCAAAAGTGGTTGGCTAGCATGCAGAATGTGACCCCAGTGGTGGAGCTTCATGCTCTGGCACTGGGGGGTGCAGAGTAGGCGGGGGCATGGCGTGTGTCCCGGGGGCGTGGTGCCCAGTGCGGACGGGCACCCCACCGGGATTTCACTGTCGGGGGCGGTGTGCTTCCCCCGCCCCCCTCAGCCTCCGCCAGTGCACGGCTCAGTCCAATGGCAGAAAATGAGCAGCTGATCTTGGAAAAGCCCAATTGGTAATGGCATTTAAGGTGGCAGCGTTTGTGCTTAGAGCAAACAATATCTGAACTGCTTTCATGAAAGCAAATGCTGTATAGACTGTCAACAGGCTGAGGCCGAGTGATTTGTTTATGGTCAGCTGGCCAATGGTTTTAAATGTTCTGTTGACTGATGTTTTGCAAGTATTTTATGATCTTCTTCTTCTTGCTGTCCCGCTGAGATAGCAAATCTCAGCAGCAATAAACAACTCACAAGGAAAGAAAGATGAGGAAGGAATTGCAAAGAGATGCACGTCATAGTGTAGGGGCCTTGCTGCAGAGTGGGATGGAGGCATAATACCAAACATTTGAGAACACTGGTGTTCACAGGATTGGGAAAATATGCCAAACTAAATTAAAAATAAAATAAAATATAACTAGCATCAGAGAACAGATCTGGTAAATGAATGGTGGCAAGACCTGGAATAGACCTGGCCCCTGATAAATTTGTAGTCCTCAGCTATTCCTCCTCCCAGGAGCCCTCTGTCCAGCACCTATGCACTAGCCTTGGTTGGCAACGAAGTTCCACAATGGAGGCTGCCGTGCCTATGCTACGAACAGGGAATCTGGTGGTGGAAATGAAGGGAGATATTTTAGTCAGCTCTCCCTAGGCCCCCAAGTTTGCTAATGATATACAGTGGTACCTCAGGTTACATACGCTTCAGGTTACATACGCTTCAGGATACAGACTCCGTTAACCCAGAAATAGTGCTTCAGGTTAAGAACTTTGCTTCAGGATGAGAACAGAAATCGTGCTCCGATGGTGCGGCAGCAGCAGCAGGAGGCCTCATTAGGTAAAGTGGTGCTTCAGGTGAATTTTTTTTTAAAGTGGTGCTTCAGGTTAAGAACAGTTTCAGGTTAAGAACCTATGGAACGAATTAAGTACTTAACCCGAGGTACCCCTGTACATAGTGCTCCATTACCCTGTGGGAATATGATTGGCGAGATGTCCTGTGTGTGAGTTGGCAATAGATATTCTGGTCTCTTTCCCCCCCCCACCCTTTTAAGGATATCACACTTTACTGCCACATTAATTAACCTCTTAAAAGGAGCTGCACACCACCTGTGACACCCTTTGCACCATCTGCTTCCTTAGGGAAGTAAAATTCCAACCTGCCACTTGAAACATCTTGTTCTTTTGCTAGTGGAAGGTGACAGAGTCATGCTGCTCTACGTGCTCACGGCCGGCACGCTTGCTGTCTTGCAGCTGAAATGGACTCCTTTGTGGAAACAGGCAATGATCTGTAAGAACTCATGCCTAGTCAAACAGAAGGGAAACAATCAAGGTGGAACATGATACTGATAATGCGTCACCAAGCCAAGGCTGATGAATGAGCAAATGAAACCCTAAAAGGGCAGGACAGTGTGGCAGGGAATGTTTGTTTCTCTATATTTTTGCATGTGATTGTATCTATACAAAGGGAGGGCTTAATTTATTTCCAGAGCAAGTTGGCCATTTGTTCTCATTTTGTGCCTACTTAGATGTGTCCTCTTGCACAAAGAAGAATGAAGGCATTGTTCGTTTGGCTGCAAGATGACCTTTTTGTGGGGGGTGGAATCTTTCACCAAAGTCTGCAGCATTTTAGACAAATACTATGGTTTGATTTCAGTGTTTCCTAATTGAGCTTTATGCCACTAGGGAATATAAGAAGAAAAGGTGTTTGGTGCTCAAATTTCCCTCTACTTTCCAATGGACTGTGGCGTTTTTTGCAGCCTCTGCCTTTGACGGACCACTGTTTGAATACAGGAATTTTCACTGTATGAAGAAGAAGAAGAGTTTGGATTTGATATCCCACTTTATCACTACCCTAAGGAGTCTCAAAGAGGCTAACATTCTCCTTTCCCTTCCTCCCCCGTAACTAACACTCTGTGAGGTGAGTGGGGCTGAGAGACCTCAGAGAAGTGTGACTAGCCCAAGGCCACCCAGCAGCTGCATGTGGAGGAGCGGAGACGCGAACCCGGTTCCCCAGATTACAAGACTACCGCTCTTAACCACTACACCACACTGGCTCTTCCTTTTATCATCCCTAAATCTCCCATTGTTCAGATTCTACGGTTGACCCCAGATCAGGGGTGGGCCTGCATTTTTGAGGACCTGAAGCTTGAACTGTTATGGCGGCCCCTTTGCAAGCAGCAATGAGGTCTGAGTAACCACTGCTATCTTCTTCAATGGAGTTGTTCCACAACAGATCACCAAACCTTTACAACATCTGTGCTACTGATTCCCAAAGTTTGGGATTGTTGAAATATATACAACAACAAAAATTATCAATCTGAGTTGTGCAATGCAAATTGGGTCTACTAGACCCCAAACTTTTAAGCAATGTGGACTACAGTTGCTTCTGGCGCCCTTTCAGGATTAGGAGCCCTGAAGCTTAAGCTTCATTCATTTCATAGTAGATCTGAGCCAGCCCCAGATTTTATTACGAGGAGGGGAAACTTATATCTGGCCATTTTCTCTGTGCACCTTTGTTAAATACAACCACATCAAATATATAAATATAAAGGCATTGTGATACTGGTAGTTTTATTTTCAATCCTTTTTCTTAATGCATGCTAACATTAAGTTCACCTTTCCCACTTCTGCCGCACAATGGATTGATATTTTCAATGAGTTGTTTAGCATGACCACAAGATCTCTTTTCTGGCCAGCCAATGCTGACTCCACACCAGTGTATATATGGTGTTTCAACCCCACCCCCTTACGCTCCCCTTCTACTTCTTTTTTTAAAAAGCTTTTACAGTGGTACCTCGGGTTACATATGCTTCAGGTTACATACGCTTCAGGTTACAGACTCTGCTAACTCAGAAATAATGCTTCAGGTTATGAACTTTGCTTCAGGATGAGAACAGAAATCGTGCTCCGGCGGCGCAGAGGCAGCAGGAGGTTCCATTAGCTAAAGTGGTGCTTCAGGTTAAGAACAGTTTCAGGTTAAGAACGGACCTCCGGAACGAATTAAGTACTTAACCTGAGGTACCACTGTACTTATTTCAAATGTTGTTGCACTTCTGGCTGACTAATGGTGCTTCCAGACAGGGACCTAATCTTGAACATGGGCCTTTCAGATATTCCAAATGGGTTGTCTGAAACAGTTGTTACGGTCCCCCCCTTTTTAATTTATTGATTTTTCCCCAGAAAGGGTAAATCCAGACTAGCTGCAGTGGGGGGGGGAATACTGACCAACATTTTTATGTCAACAACGTCATGTAGATGTTTTAAGAAAGCTTGCATGCCTGAGCAGCACCCATCCCATGATAAACATCCATTCAGAAGCACCCTGAACCACCTTCAGGAGACTGGCAAATGTGACTCCTCCCTTTCCAGCACAGCAATAAAAAGACTCCAAACCTTTACTAGACAGTAGTTGTGCTTTATCAGGTTCTACTGCTTTAAACAGCCCCACTGTGTCAACAGCAAGGCATAGGCTCCCTGGATACTAATGCACCTGACAGTAAACAACCATTTAGACAGGCAAGACATTAAAGGTTATAACGGCAAATATAGCCAGAGGTTCTGTAAAATCCATTAACTTAAATGAACAGCAGCACTTTCCTTGCGGACCCTGAATGGCAGCTAAATGAAAGCCCAGACATTTGGGTCAGTGTGGGCATTGTGTTCACAGAGAAAGTTTGGATTTGCTAAATCCATCAAGACTTTTTTTTTGGGATGAAAAATTCTTTATTGAAATTCATTAATGTCATTCAGATTTAACTTCACACATACACACACATACTATATATATATATATATATATATGCTTTCGTAGATTTTCACGGGTACAGGAATGCAGGTTTTGGTGTCTTCGGGTGTCTTCCCGTGTAAGAGTCGGGGTGTCTGTGCGACGTTTCGACGAGGTCTCACTCGTCATCTTCAGGCTGGTGCTTTCGGCTTCTTGTTACTGGAACAGAGCAGAATCTGGTGTTTGAGTTCCTATAAATACTGTGGAGGGGTGTGGTGTATAGCCTCCAACGTTCTGGGCAGAGAGGAAGTTCCTAGATTAGTGTGCCTTTTCTTCTTTTGTTCCTTAATTACTTGAGGGATATCTTGAGTGATTTCATGAGTGATATTCTGAATACCACTGGGTGGGTCATTAAGTGTAGATTAGTTGCTAAAGCTTTTGTGTCTTGACCTCTTGAGCTTGTGAAGAGTTTTTCTGAGAAGATGGCTGTGCTGCATTTAGTTGTGCTCTGGCTTGGCTTCGTGTATAGGGGCGAGCTGTGGTTTTGTGCCTTGTGCCAGCCAGATCTGTGTAGGGATTGCAGGGGGGTGCAGCATCCGGAGGTGCCACTATAGTTTGGCTACTGGATGGAGTCTGTAATATGTCTGTGGAGAGGGTCTGGGTTTGGGTCTGGTGTGGTTGATTGGTGACGGCGTTCTGTGTGCCTCTGGTTCTGGTGTCGGTTTTTGTGGGGAGGGCTAATTTCCAGATGTCTGGCAGGCGGGACGTGTCGTCACGCTTGTTCATGTTGTGAGGGTGTTTCTCTATCTCGATATATTCTTAAATTAGTTTAGCTTAGAATGTAAATTTGACCTTCTAATTCCACTTAGATATCAGCTAAGCTAAAATCATATAATGGTACATAAAACAAAACAAAACCACAAAAACAAACTGAAGTAAAATAAATCCAGCAAGACTTTTTGGTAGTGGAGTGGCACCCGCCCTGTGGAATGCCCTCCCACCAGATGTCAAAGAGAAAAATAATTCTCAAAACTTTATTATTTGTTAATTTGAGCTACTTCTCTCACTTCATTACAAACAGTATTTCTACCTGAAACACACTTGAGCAAACCTGCTCCTCTTCCTTTCACAAATATTTTGTTTCCATTTGCAACTGTAGCTGCTTCTGACGAGTTATCATTTAGCTCTTGGGGGGAATTAGCACCAGACATCATGTACACAGAAGTTGCCAAATGAATTAATCAACTAGAAGGGTTACTGTTAATAGCACTAGTTTTCATTCATAAAGCAGTAACATAAATCTCTATTGCTACATATTAGGTGTGTATTTCAGCAGTTGAACGTACAGGTTTATGGCCATGCTGTAGTGTAGTGCTTATGCTACTGTGAATAAAAGGTGGCTGGGCTCATCCTCCCGGGGATTGGGGGGGGGGAGATGTGACAAAACTGATTTCCAATAAGTGCCCTTCCTTTATTTCCACAATAAGTCCTTGAGTCTGGACTCTGAATAGTGACACCAGGCACCTAGAAGGTGCAGGGCTTGTCAGTCCAACCCCTGCACAGTCTCATCAGGGCTGACCTTAAGGCAATTGGACCAATTTGGCCAAATTGGGCCCCATGGGCCGCTCCTAAGGGGCCCCCCACACCAGGACAAGATGCTATTTATATCTATAAGATTTTGCAGAGTTTGGCTGTAAACTGAGGCCCTACAAAACAACAACAAAAAACAAACAAACAAACCTAAAGTTGGGCCCCACTTCTTCCAATTGGGCCTCACTGGCTAGCCCAGAGTCTCATAGTTGCTTGGCCTGAGTTGCCCTGCCCTTGCATGAAGTCTTGGGTTTGCAATGTTGGGAGAGGGGAGGTTGCCTGCTGGGGAGCAGGCAGGCTAGTGAGGACCCCTAGATTTAGAGGCCCTAGGCTTCAGCCTACTTAGCCCATACATAAATCTGGCACTGGACACAAGCAGAGTCTTTGTGTTTGTATCCAACCTATTTTCAGTTTCCTGTGTAAAGTTTGAGATACACAAGGCTAAAAATTCTAGCTACTTTGGTGGATAAGTCTCTCTCTCTCAAGATCCCTACTTTGAAGTGTGGCTATGCTTCCAAGACAGATACTTGAATCTTTGTTGAGATTCAAGACAGAACTAGATTTGCTTCTGAAGGATATAAAATGGAGGCACCAATCAAAGTCAAGGCACAAAAACCTGGAATCACCCCTGGCTATATTAACTATGCTTCTTTTCCTATCTGGGTGTATGCATGCAACAGATACGTGCAAATATGAAACGTGATTCAAGTGCTTACTTGAAATTTAGGTTCACACAGTACCATAACAAAGCCACTTAAGTGGACTTTTTGTGGCTAGGAAAGTGATGTGGAAATGCACCAAAAAGTGTGGAACAAATTAATGGGCAGATGTGTGACACTACACAAGCAAATCAAGATGCAAGCAGGATTAATGCTCATTGTCATATCACCTTCCTGCAAAGAAATTGGAATGAATGCTCAGGAAAGATGGACATAGCTTAGCCTTTGCATCAGGATGAACACACAATAAACAGGTCATCTGAATGAGCCCTTGGAGCAGTCTCTGGCTCCATGACAAATTCTCTAAAATCCAAGGACCACACTTCTAAGGCTTCCCTTCCCTAGAGAAGACTAGAGTTCAAGCTCTTTGTGTATCTCTGATGCACATTGTAGAGAAATTTAATACAGATTGGAACATTGGGAGAAGGCAGCTATTTTCTTTTCTTTCAGGCTATTTTAAAACCCCTTTGGTGCCATCTCTGCTTTTTTTGGTTTGGTTTCCAATTATCCTCCTCCTTTACCCTCCTCTCCACCCTTTGATGTGTTGCTTTCTGCCTTTCATTGATGTGTAACTTAACACCGTTGTTTTCTTCAGGTAGAGGTCAAAGTCAAGCCCATAGACCTCATTCCTGAATAAAGAGCTCAGTGATAACAGGAGACTATTGCAAGTCACCATGAATGATGCTGTTCACATTACACTGCTCTTTGCTGTGTGTTTGTGTGTGTGTAAGTGAGGGGAGCGAAATGTTCTTTGAGACAAAATTTGTATTAACACTTGGGGGACCTGTCACAGCAGTGAGTCCCTAGCTCCTAACAAGAGTCTGGAAACGGAGCCTAGTATTGTTGTTGTTGTTACTACTATTATTGATTTGTAGCACTGTTAGTGCCTCAAGGGGGTGAGGAAAAATGGCAGGTCCCCCCCCCTTCTACCAACTGAAACACTCCCACTCCTCACAGTGGTCTATTGTGCTAAAGGACTCAGGTTTCGTGTTAGTTGTTGGGCTGTCATGACCCCTGTGTCCAGCAGTGAACTGAACAGAGAGTTGGAGGCTGCAGGAACATCAGATGGGGAGCCAGGTCAGGTTAGAGCTTGGAGCTGATGGCTGAACATAGGGAGAGCATTGCCACTGAGGCTGATGGGCTGGTCCTCAGAATAACCTCCCAGACCACCAGAGCCTATGGGGCCAGATCCTGGATCTTCACAGGCACCTCCCCCTGAGCCCAAAGAATCAGATGCCTCCCACCACACATCACCAGTCCAGTGGCACAGGGAGCACACCAGGAAGGAAACTAAGGAGTAGAGAAGGAGACCCTGGCTTCAGGCAAGAGGGCTGACTCTTTAAAGCTCTGAAGTTCTCTCAAGGGGGCAGACTCTGGAGGAGGTAGCCTGCAGAGGCGCAAAAGGCACCAGTTTGCTCCCAAACTTTGTTTGACTCAACTGTCTTCACCCCAGATTATAGGGGGCCTTGATAAGGTGCTGCTAAAGCCACCCTCAAACAACTCCTTAACAACCCCTCAGTGTGGCTGCACTCTCCCCTGCCCTAGCTACTGTAGAAGCAACATACTTACCACCCTCATCACCAGGCCCTGTGATGGCATTTTTGCATTTTAGCATTTAAGGTGCCACTTTTGAACGGGAACCAAACTTGATTCCCATCTGTTGTGGTTGCCCACCATTTTAATTTATCCAAAATGCAATGTCTAAGCTCTAAGACAGCTCTAAGAAAGTTTTGCTTTCTTGTTAAACTAGCATCCTGCTTAAAAATATGCCATTTTGTACGGTGAAGCCTAAGCCAAAGCAATGGGTATTAATGGCACTTACAGGAAGCATATTACCACCACCAATGTACTGAGGTGCATTCTGCTATTCTGTGGATAATAATACTTCATGATCCTCCTTTCATTACAAAAATGTGTACATTGTGCCTTCTCCAAATTATCTGCTCTTGGGCAGGTTTGCAATGCAAAGGTTCTTTGGGTACCAGATTTAAAAAGAGGAAAGATGATTTAATGATGTTGATATGGATTTTGAAGGTACACCGTGTCATTAACTCAGACAGAGCAGAAGCTCCATCTATTACAGATTTTGAAAGCGGCAAGAACAGGACCTATTGTTACTACAGATATTGTGTGTGTGGATTACTTATATTATAATTATCGGACTGCTAGAGCTATGATAATGTGTGTTAACCAGCATGTGGCAGGTTTTATCCTTAGACCCATAACTTCTTTAACTAAGCTGGGTATTGGGGTGAAGCACTGCTTCCGACAGTTGCACCCATTTTCTCTGTCTTCCATTCTGCAGTGCCCATTGCAGGAAAGGCTAAGACATTCTAGTAACTGTGTATCCCAGGAATTTAGGTGAGAGCCAGTCATGGATAAATGTTTGACTAACAGGTTGATTGAGCTGGACAACCCAGAGGAGAGTACAATGGAATAGGTGGAGAAGATCAGCTGGTAGGACCATTCAATGTCAGGCAGAGTTCTTGATGATATTATTCCACCAGCTCCACTGGATTTTGAATCTAGAACTTAAGCGAAATTAGGCAACCATTGGCTTTAAATAATTCTGGGGGATATTCTTCAGATACAGCCCTGGGAGCTCTTTCCAAGGCTGCATCACAAGCCTTGAGGTAGCAGTATTTTGTATTACTTTTGAGGACCTACCCATGGTAAGATAAAGGTAAAGGGACCCCTGACCATTAGGTCCAGTCATGGCCGACTCTGGGGTTGCGATGCTCATCTCGCTTTATTGGCCGAGGGAGCCGGTGTACAGCTTCTGGGTCATGTGGCCAGCATGACTAAGCTGCTTCTGGCAAACCAGAGCTGTGCACGGAAACGCCGTTTACCTTCCCACCGGAGCGGTACCTATTTATCTACTTGCACTTTGACATGCTTTCGAACTGCTAGGTTTGCAGGAGCAGGGACTGAGCAACGGGAGCTCACCCCGTCGTGGGGATTCGAACCACCGACCTTCTGATCGACAAGTCCTAGGCTCTGTGGTTTAACCCACAGCACCACCCACATCCGATGGTACAGTTTATATTTCTTGACAAGCTGAATACCATCCAGTTAGGCTTTCTGATGAGAAGTAAATGAGAGGTTTCTGAGGGCCAAACTAGACATTTGCTTCATACATAGCATGCAGCTATATATCTTGTTCCAATAGCTAAGCTAAGGAGCCTTAGAAAAATGTCCCTATTGGTGCCTATGGAGACTTTTCTGATCAGGGTGGGGGAGTGAAAAGACAAATCCCCCTTCCCCACACACTTCCAGCAAGAATCAGCCCCCTGTTTAAAGAAAAACAAGCCTCATGCTACATATGAAGCAAATGCCTCATTTGGCCCTGGTGCATATTTTCTTTTGTAAAATGTGCACACTCTGCACAGCATATAACAGCACTTTCTGAAGGCTAAGTATCATGATTCCCTCCAAAGCCCTCTTGAGAACATCTGGCTCCATACGAGAATCACTCATAATTCATTACCAGCAGTGTCTTCAAATCTTCTTCAGGCAATGAATCCCTTTTTACTCAGGAGACCAATTTGGTTGCTCTTTGTTAGCTTCTTCTGCCTGTGAGATCCTTTCCCTTCTGAGGGCCAATAAATTAACCAAAGATTGGTGTCAATGATCTTCTCCCCAGTTATGTTGGAAATGCAAAGCTATTCGTGGCACTAAGCCTATAAAACGACCTAATCATATTCACTTTGCTGTAGATAGCTCTGCGATAAAAGGGTCAGATTTCCTTTGCTGACTCTCTTGACAAGCGCTTAGCGCGCTTCCCTCTTGATGGTGCAGTGACATAGAGAAGCCTGCCCCTTCTCACTTCTTTGACAATGACTCATTCCCTGCTAGCAGAGTCTGTCATCAGTTGTGCCCCCGGAATTCAGCAGCTTAATAGAATATCATTTATTAAGCCCTTATTCTCCTTTCTGCAAGTTTCCTTTGGTAACGTTTCTTTATGCAGTCCCCTCCCTATTTCCTGTCCTTGTCCCTCTGGTATGCATTCAGCCTCTTAGGCCTTTTGAGCCTGGAAAAATGGACTTTTCAGTAGGAAAACAGGGTATGAGGATGAATATCTTCTCTTTCTTAGCTTGCTTTTGCTCTAATGAATACTGGTCATGCATAGCCTGTGATTGCTTCCTGTAGCTTTTGCTTTTTGTCTTTATAGATGTACACACACCCACACCCCATCTTCCTACATTTGAACTTACATTGTAACCCTGTACTGAGATTGCAAGCAGAGTAGTCAGGTGTTGCTTTGCAAAATATTTACTTGGGCTTCAGTTTCCTAGGCAGTCATATTGTGGGCTTCTTGGGTCAAGACAGTGGTGCAGCTAGGGCTTGAGTCAAGGGCTCCACAGTCCAGGGAACCCTAAATGATGCCCCAAAGTACAGTAGATGATGACAGTAGCAAACAAGACTGATGTGAACACCTGGGCTGGAATGAGCCTGCCAAAACTGTCTGGGGCTCATTGGCCAACCATCCTTTCTTCTGATTAAAGAAAAGTTAGTCAGCTGGTGGCCAGGTTAGTGTGTACGTACTTACAGACTTTTCTTTTATTATTATTTTCTTTAAATACACATTATGCTTTTCGGAAATAAAATGGTACTTATTCCCAAGTATATGTGCTTAGCATCATGGCAGCAGAAGGAAATGTAATTTCATTCTTGTAATCATGATGGTGCCATTATTTAAGTAAGCTTAAAATGCAAAAAATGCACATACTCAGATTTATTTATTTAAAATTAGGGTTGGTAAACTTTTTGTGTGTATTCAGAATATGGACACAGTTGTAAAATGTGAAGAAGTGGTGGTACGGAGGGGGGAAATGTTAACTGCATGTTTCACAACTGAATTAATACATATGACTGAATAAAAAGGGTAACTGTATGACCACTAAGTTTGGAGTTTAAAATGACCCAGCTGTACCACAGGATGATGAATGAATATTGTTTGCGGCAGCAAATGAAACATTCAGTTGCTTCATTTAGAATCCTTTTTTTCAATCAGCCATACTTTTAAAAAACCTTGAAGATAAAGAACAAATAGAGGAATAATCGGAATGGTGTGTAGGAGATGTCGTCAAAGGAACCTCTGTATTGTTTATATTATCTCTCCATATGCAGTAACATATGAGATTCAGGCTCTTGTCTTGAGTCCCCGTGGGTTTTTGTGCCTTAGAATAGATCAGAATATTCTCATGCCTACGCCTTCTTAACAACAAGGATGTTTATGCACCTCCCATAGGCCTAAGTGGACCTCTAGAATCATCAGCACTTTAGCATGCTGGCAAAAAATGTCTGCTCGAGCTTGATAAGCCATCTTGGAGTAATGTGCAAACAATATGGGCAGAACCTAAAGCAACTTCCTGTTTTCAGGGCCATTGAAAAACAGACTAAAAAACCTTATAGATAAATGAAAACAACGTCTATGTCCAACCAAACTTCACAGTTAATGCCCCAAATTGGTTAGAAAGCCAGTACTTTGAAATCCAGGATGAAAGGCATATCCAATTTAGCTACCTCACTCTGGGATTGGGTCCATGCAATGGTGCATGGGAATGTGTTTTGTTCTTGCACTGGTGCTAAGACTCTACAACTCAGTTCTGTGACATCCTTTCTGAAATGCTTCTTCCTTGGATGGAGGTGGTTTGATATTAAGCCAAGTTCCAAAAGAAAAATGTTCCTTTGCAGCCATGTGTTGGATCCATACCGTACCTGCAAAGGGATATATTTTTTTCATTTGCTGCCACAGCTTGAATTCAAGCTGAGCTGTGAAGGAAGAAAGGCGTAATCAAAAGCGTACTTAGACCTGGCATCATGGTGACATCAGGTGATGGACTGGTGGGTTGGAGTTTAGGATCCAGCCAGATCTTCTTCCCCATCCCTGCTCTAGATTATGTTGGGCTACAGTTCCCATTGTCCATGCTGACTGGAGGGTGGTAGGAGGGAGTGCAACAAATATGAGAAGGTCTGCATTGGTTACCCCGAGTGACAGGTTCATGAACTTACTTCACTACTTGTGTACAAAACTGGGAGTAAAGAAACTTATGGAAAGGTGAGGAGAGTGAGGAGGAAGTCTTTTTTGTGGACTCACGGAGCAATTCCTGTGATGCATATTATGTGTTCTGGGTTGGTCCCCAAGTAGCTGCCTCTTAAAGAACAAAACTACCGTATTTTTCGCTCTATAAGACGCACCAGACTACAAGACGCACCTAGTTTTTGGATATGGAAAACAAGAAAAAATATATTCTGAATCTCAGAAGCCAGAACAGCAAGAGGGATCGCTGCGCAGTGAAAACAGAAACCCCTCTTGCTGTTCTGGCTTCTGGGATAGCTGCGCAGCCTGCATTCGCTCCATAAGACGCAGACACATTTCCCCTTACTTTTTAGGAGGAAAAAAGTCAGTCTTATAGAGCAAAAAATACAGTAGTTAGAAAAATCTTCAATTCTTCATTAAGTAGCATAAGCACAGGTGGTCTCAGATGTAAAAACAAACAAACGTGCACACTTGTGCTGATTGGTTTAGGTACATGAACAAATAGTTCTTGATTCTTCAAGAGCTAAATTGCTTCTCATTCTAGAAAAAGTACTGAGCTGCATGAGAAAGCCCCCAACACACACATCTACTTGGGAGTTAGTCCCACTGAAATAGGACTTAATGAATAGACACGCTTAAGGCGGTGCTGTAAATCACTTTAACCAGAGCCTTTAATTGATTCTAATAAGACTGAACATGGCTGCTACAGCATGATGGATTAGGTGGTGCTTGATTATAAAAGGAAGTGAAGAACACAATAATATGGCAATATTTAGCAGAGACTAACATGAGTTTGACCAAACTGTGGGCTCTGGCGGCGGAAGAGGGGGGCAGGGGGAGCACACCGCCCCCGGCAGCACGATCCCGGTGGGGTGCCATCACGGCTGCCCTTTCCACCCGTTCTGAGCACCACACCCTTGCGGGCGGTGTGCCACACCCACAGGACACGTGCCACGCCCCCTGGGCAGTGCACCATGCCCCCGGGACACGCTCCGGTCATGCTCCCGCCTGCTCTCTGCTCCCCGGTGCTGGAGCATGAAGCTCCACCACTGACTGTAGGAGGCAGTGGAAGACAGGAGTGCCTGGTGTGCTCTGGTCCATGGGGTCACGAAGAGTCGGACACGACTAAATGACTAAACAACAACAACATTTAGTGGAGTGTTTGTTTTCTCTGTATATGTATTTTCATTGTTCACATTATTTGTTTAGTCACAGACACCTCCCTTTAGCATCTTGTGTCCCGATAGGCAAATGGAGAGGCAGGCACATAAGCTGGGGTTGAAATGGGCCATTTTTATTTAAACCTCAATTTAAAATCAGCAAAGGGGGATGACTATGGGGTGGGAACTAATTTCACTGTATAATTATAGCTATTGGGCAACCCACTCTTGCCCAAGGAATTAGGACATGGCTTCCTAGCCTGCCCCAATTCCCAGGCCACACCCTGAAGGTGAGATGGGAGGCCTTATCTTGTCACCACCCCCAGCAACTGCAGAACCCCAGGGTGGATGAAAGAGTTTGGCCTCATAGGAGGCCCCTATCTCACCCTCTGAACCGTGAAGTCTTAGAAGTGAGCCTTGGGGCCAACCCATCTCCTGAATGGTGCCTAAAGGATGTCACCAGGCTAAACCAAGCTATTTCTTTTCCCTCACCTAAACAGCTGCTGCAAATGGAGAGGCTGGGGGAAAGTCAGCTTGTCCCTTAAATAGGGATCAAGTCCTGCCCTCCTCCTCGGACCACCTTAGGAATGTACCAATCGATGCCAAGGATTTTCCCACTCTACCTCTCTTGCCCAACGGCCTGCAAATGTGCCCAGCCTTCTAGGCATCATCTAGGCCTTTGGGCTGAACGTTCTTGCTTCAAGTCTGCAGTCACCATGCCTCGTCATGAAATGCAGGGTATAGGCATTTTATTTTGCTCCTAATAACTTCCTTAGAAAAACCTGTTTCCCAATCCTATTTGCACAGCGTGTAAGAAATTATCACTTTGCTTTGGGAGATAGCATTCTGTCAGTTTTCTTATATTCCCATGAAGCTCTTTAGAGAGCTGAACACCAGGCAGATGTGAGCACTTTAAAATGGCAATCTAAATGGTGTGAAGTGCAATGTATTTCTGGGACTAAGCTGAAGTAGTGCCAGTAGTAAACTTTGCATATTATGACACCCTCCCCCCACTCAAATGTCTCTCCTGATGTGCAGGAAAGCAAAACAATTGTGATGTGCAGAGATTGGGACAGGATGATAAATTGCCCAGGACCAAGGCACCAATGCTATTTCCTCATTACCTGGGAATGGTAGTATCTCCACTTTAGAGGTTAGTATGGGCTTTTCTTTCTTAGCTTCACATTATTTTTTTTGCACAGCACCCAGCATGGCAGGGAAGAGGCTTTGATGCTATACACAGTGGTTCTGAAGTAGCCCCAAGTCCCAATGTGTAAACATATTCCAAGTTTTTGTTGCATAAACTCCTCATGTGTCAACAGGGATCTACCATGAGGAAGAATCCATCTCTGGCTCATTTCCTAAGGGACGTAAGTCTTTAAAGCGTTGCCAGGTGTTTGTTTACTTTAGTTATTTTTTAGCTGCATTCATAATTTTGTTTTGCTGGGGGATTTTTATTTTAAAAATATACTTTATTGTAGTGTGTTTGAATGTCGCATGATGCCAGTGAGCGAGGATTGGCAACTTAAGATGTTAGAATATGCAGAACTTGCAGGCTTACCACACAGAATAAGAGAGTAAGAAGAACATATATTTACAGAAGAGTGGAAAATATTTATTGAATACATGGAAAATAACTGCATACAGCTGAAAATGCTGGCAGCATTAAGATAAATTCAACAGTGTAATTAATATTTGTTTGTTGTAAAAGTGGAAAATCAATTTGAATGGTTAAAGTAAAACATGTAGGAATAGGCTGATATTTAAAATGAACCATGGAGGGAGAAGAAAGGAAGTCATCGGGTATCCTAAAGCTTGTAAAATGTTTATTTTGAAATGTAAAATCGAAAAACCTAATAGAAATTATTATTATACAAAAAAATGTTATATGATGTCATTTAAACATTAAGTGACTTGCCACACAATCCCAAAGCTCATTGGAAGTACCAATGAGTTCAGTGCAGCTTACACCCATGTAAGTGGGGATAGCATTGGTGCAGCACATCAAAACGCAGATGAATTTTCATGTGGACTTTTTTGAAAAAGCAAATTGATGTGGAAATGCAAAGAGCTGAAGACTAGAAAAATGAGAAACTGCAAAACAAACAAACAAACAAACATTGTCAAGCTTACCCATCCCTACCTGAGACTATATGGCATATCTGTGAGATAAGGTTTTACACATAAATATAGGCTGTGAATATAAGGTGGAAGTTCACAAAATTAACATCCCCACAGATCCTGTTCCCCCATTAAGTTTTGAGCAAGGCACCAAAGCCATGGCTTCTGATTCTCACAGGGAGCAATCAGGACTCTGTATTTCCTTCCAGCCTACTCTCAAGACTGGTTGGCTATTGTTTCCTCTCAAGCATGAAGTAACCTTGCTGACACTGCCTCCAGCCAGGGAGATGCCCCCTTCAGCTCATCTTCCAGAAACATATTCAGCTAGTAGTTTCTGTGCAGCACTTTGATCTAAGCTTATATAACAAATTAGATAAACAGATCAGAACTTTATTTAACAAAGAATCTGGCGTGACCAGATTTTAACAGCCTCTTTTTTTCCTCTTGGCAGAATCCTGTCTTACAGCTAAGAAAACTCACACGATCTCAAGAATCTATTTAGATCTATTTAGTCTTACAGCTAAGAAAACTCACACGATCTCAAGGGATCTCAAGAATCTATTTAGTCTAACCCTAAACTCATTGTAGCACTATGTACTCTGACAGGATGGATTTACAACTATAAATGGGCCAGGAATCAGATTATATCAAATGTGATCATGTTAAAGGCATGGAGAAATTTGTTTTGGAAAAATAATTTGTTTGTTTGAAGGTTGTTCTATATGGGGTCACCCAAATTTTAAGGGGTTGTAAGGTAATGCTATCCTTGACTCATCATTCCACCCTCAACTTTTCCATTGATCATGTCCTCTGAGGGGTGGAGATGGGAGTGTAAATGCTCTGGCTGGAAGGTATTCGAAGCTGAAACATGGGCACAGTGCTCAAAGCATTCAGCCAGCATGGAAAGAATCTGCTCCTTAAGAGTGGAATGGCTCCCTTTACTTTTACAGCTGCCCAGTCAGCAGCATGCAGGAAGCAGGAATCTCATTCCTGCTGGGCAGAAGAAGAAAAATCAGCTTTGGCTCTGTTCACCCCACCGTAATTTGTCCATTGCAGCTACTGGAGAGGCAAGAAGGAGAATGACTCTGTTTATGAACCTGCAGGTGCTGGCTCTGATTTCTTTTAGCCTATTCGTCATCATTGCCATAATCATAATAATAATCATCAACATGTCAACTGAGTTTTTGAGGTGGACATGGAAAGTGGAGAAATCTCTCTATGTAGATCAAAGAAAAACCTGTTATGGGATGCTAACATAACATGAGCCCCCAGGAGTAGGGCCGAAGGCCAACTTAGTCCAACATCCTGTTCTCACAGTAGCCAACCAGATCCCACAAGCAAGAAGCTGATGTGACCCAGATCTGAGACCAATAGGAAAAAACCCAGCTCACAGACAGACACAGATTAGGCTGAGCATGAGACCATCAGTCTATGGATCAGCTTTAGCAACAGCCCATAAAACAATGACATAGTTAAGTACAACTGAATCGAAACACCATTTGCCCAATCTCCAGATGCTCTGAACTACAGCTCCCATCATCCCCAACCATTAGCCACACTTGCAGGAGGTGATTGAGCTGTAGTCCAAAACATCCAGAGGGCATCAGGCTGGGGAAGGCTGCTTTATGTCTGGGACACAGGATATGGCCATCTGGTTCCATGCTGCTTTCCAGGGAAACCATCTGGGGGCAGATCCATACCATACATTTAAAGTGCACTTAACACATATTTAAGGCACATTACTTCCACCAGAGAATCCTGGGAACTGCAATTTGTTAGGGGGTGGGGAAGGGCTGAGAATTGTTGCTATGTGAGGAGGAAGTCATGTGCTTTAAACATGCATTGGATGTGCTTTAAATGTATGGTGTGAATCTGCCCTCTTTCCATTTACTTGCCTAGGCCAATACATTTTGCTGCCTGAGATGTATAGGAGCTGAGTGGGCTGGCAGATGAATTGTACTTCAACACTGGCAATGGGACAGTGTTTTCTACCATGCACGAGGGCAGCAGGCTAATTTTAGTATGCCGTACCTGTGGCACACACAGCTTTTATATCCAACAGAGGGGAATGGCTGGGGGCTCAGGAAGAACAGCTAGGAAGCTGCTGCCGCCAACCCTCCAGCACCTGCTACCTGAAGCAACTGCTTCACTCTGTCTAATTATAGGGCTGGCTCTGTCCATAAAACCATCACAACTCATTGGCTCAGTTGACTTGTGTGGGGCAAAAAGTTGTAAGGAGTAGTAGGAAACTTTTCCCCATTTCCCTGAACCAGTCCCTGTTCCCCAAACTGTGGCAAAATAGCCTTTTCCTGTACAGCAGCTGATAGGAAGTCTCCGGAATGAGAAGTATGTGTGTCATGAGTCATGAAAGTTGTTGAAATAGCCAATTAGCACCTGCACAGACACTCGGAAAGTTCTTTCGAAAACTCTCTTTTCATGTTGCTCCTGAATTTCAGATTGCAGAGCAGCCTTTTGCTCAATTAATCCATTTAAAAACAACCCACTGACATGAGATGGCAATGAATTTGTAACCGGCTTGGAGAAATGAAAATTCCAGCTAGCCTATATCGCTCTGTACCTGTGCTTATAAATAGAAAACTCCTTATCTATGACATTCAGTAAGCTTGCTTTGGCAGGTCCTCGCTCATGGTGAGAATGAAAACTTCTGCCGAGACACACTTTCCTATTATGGCTTCAACCTTTCCAGCCCAATCCTATGCTTGCTTACACAGAAGAAAGTCCCACTGACTTAAGTGAGGCTTACTTCCAAATAAGCATGAATAGGATTGCAGCCTTAATTGATGACTATGTTAGATTAGTTGATGGAGATTTAAAGGTAGCTTAGATTTTAAAATTGCTTTAGTTGTGAGGGAATTTAAATGTATTCATTTTTATTTAAGAGATGCTGCTTTTTTAGGTCCATGCCTTCATAAGACTGTGCAATGCATCATTTCCCAAGGCATCAAAATACCACAAAACAAAAGTAGGGTATGGCAGCAATAAAATGATCAATAGCAATAACAGCCCATCATATTAAACTTAATTACAGTTCAAATGATTACCAGCCTGTGTGTAACTAAACCAACAGTGTCATAGCTTCAGACCAGGAAGCCTTTGGAGCACAAACTTCTGGTGGCGATGGTCCTGAGGAGAAGAAGAAAAAGGTGGTCTTAAAGGCATGTCTTTCTAAAGCCTCCTTTGTTTCTTTGCACTCCTGAAGACTAGAGATGTACCCTTTTGGAAAAACATAGAGAAAACTAAGACCTTGGGAATGTACAAAATAAGACAGGAAGGTCTTTGAAAGAGAATGGAAGGGTCTATTAGAAAGCCAAGTCACACAACCCATCTAGATAATTGTGGTGTTAAATAAATTGAGTACATATTTACATTGAATTCTGATCTGGATGAACAGTCAGACAATCAAATGGGTACCTCACAAGAATGCACCGCCACACTGACTGACTGAAACAAGCCTATAGCTTGGCATAGGTCAAGGGTTGTGTTAATCGGCTCTTAGAACAATGCTTATGGGATCTAGGTCACATAAAGACTTTGATGACAAACTTGCTCAGGTGCTGATGGAAAGCAAGTGTTTTAATCTCAAGTGCAACTTCTGTCTAGGTCAGAAACCCCCCCACTCATTTTGGCAAATTGCAGCTGAGAAACTCGGCTGTTTCAGTGGACGTCCTTGGCATCAGTGAAGAAAACTGCTGGCGTCAGAATGCCTCTGAATACCAGTTGCTGGAAATAAGAATTGGAGAGTGTGCCATTGCCATGTGGGCTTCCTACAAGCATCTGGTGGACCATTGTGAGAACAGGGTGATGGACCTTTGGCCTGATCCAGCAGGGCTCTCCTTAATTGACTTCAGAATACAGAACAGTTAGAAGCAAGTCTTCACCTTTACACCCACAGAGGTGATAACTTGTTGTTGTTGTTTAGTCGTTTAGTCGTGTCCGACTCTTCATGACCCCATGGACCAGAGCACGCCAGAGGTGATAACTAGCTCTAAGCAATTGGTGCCTCACAACCTTCTTCTCACCACTGGCTCGTTCTAGCCAAGAGGACGGTGGGGTACGCAGGTTATATGTAAAACAACGATAGGGTGACAGTTGGCTGGCTTTCCTCTGATATATGGGAAGAGAAAAATTGATTATCCTGGAAGAGGAAGTGACAGGATGAAATATGAGTTTCTTTCATTCATGCTTAAGAAAAAGCTCCTTTCCCATTCCGAAAAGCACTCTAAAACTTCCAGCTTCTTTTAAAGCAGGGGATAGGTAGGGAAAACCAAAAGTCCCAAGTTGCAGGTCTAAGGAGCACGCCCGTGTGCCGACTGTACACTCTGTACTCAGCTAATCAGGACGTGCTGAATGCAAAGACCTCTACAGGAGCCTTTTGTTGAATAGCCAAAACATTCTGCTTTGAGGTGGAGCTCTGTCAGTGTTGGTGTATTGCAGCAGCATAAGGAGCAGCCGTGGAGTCAGTTGAGGTGAATTCTGTCAGGGACACAGGTATTGCGTTATCAGGGTAGAGCTTTCCTATTTATGAGCAACCTGTTGAAAGGGGACAGAAACCTATTGACCAATCTAGGCTTGGGAAATAGCCACTTCTTGAAGTGCTGTTCATCCACAGCAGGGGGCAATTTTATCTCAAGATGGTCCATTCTTTTCACTCCCTGAAAAAGTATGCAAAAGTGACATGATCCCGTCTTCCACAGTATTTATAGAAAGGAATAATATGTGATTGTCTTCAGTAGATGCTGTCAAGTAGAGTTAGGAGTGCTTTTGCACATGTGTGGAAGCTATTTGGGTGGGGAGGCGGTTTGCTGGCAATTAGATGGGATGCCTAATGCTAATATGAAAGATCACTGTAATCATAGGTGGAAAGAAACTAAGCGCACCAGTTCATGGACATAAATTGGATGGCATCTTTTCAAAAAAATTATTTGGGGAGCTACAGCAACTTCTGTTTTGTTGGAACTTATGAATCAGCGCACTTGAAAATCTTCTATGAGACCACACACTGTTATCCAGAAGCAGGGCTGGTCCTACCATTAGGCAAAGTGCAGTGATGGCCTCAGGTGGCAGATGGGGGCAGCCTCTTGGCTGCTTCTCCTAAGGACATAATTGTGCATGCTACCTGGCTTGTCTTGTGAGGCTACAAGCAGAGTAAGAGGAGTGTCAGAGCTAGGGTATTTGTAGTATGAATGACATTTTGGGCACTGAGAAGCTCTAGGTTTTCTAGCTGCATTGCTGCGATGGCACCGAGGTCAGCAGACTTTCTTGGCCTTGGAGAGGACTTTGTGGGAGTAAAACCAAGAGTTTTGTAGCTTTCCCTTCCCCTCCATGTAGCAAAGCACCTGTGATCACTTCCCAAGAGCCTGGCATCTCATGCAGTAAAACATTGTTGGTTCATATTTTTAAAATCACAAAAATATTTTAAAATGCACATATTGTGAGAGCTGTAGCATCACACAAGTCTTATTTTAATTTCTTGTACAAAAATAGCTCACATTTTCTAGAAACTTGAGAAGACTCATTTACCAGCCTCAGGATATTCTGCATTTTCTGTGGATGGTTTCTAAGATGGCATCTTTTTGTTTGTCTCTGATCTTAATAGATTCTTGATTTGGCCACCCGACACAGTGTGACTTCTGAAGATAGAGAGAGAAGTTCCCAGTGATGAAATTGATCCTCATTTTACACATAGTATTGGGAAAGTATCTAATGGGTGTGGTGGTGGCCTTGTTGAGGGCTGCATTCTCTTGGTGGTGCTCTGTTGGGATACCATCAGTGGGTGGGGCGAGAAGGTGGGGCCTTTCTTTTTCTGCCACCCCTTTCCTCTCTCTCTTTCTTCTCACCTAGTGGACTGTGTAAGGAGGAACGAGCCATTCTTTCTAGAAGTCT
The DNA here is from genome assembly GCF_965113315.1 of Podarcis vaucheri. Lineage (NCBI taxonomy): Eukaryota > Metazoa > Chordata > Lepidosauria > Squamata > Lacertidae > Podarcis > Podarcis vaucheri. The sequence goes on along the minus strand of NC_138760.1, from coordinate 55,776,058 downwards.
GAAGTTGATCCCTTGCAGGTCAAAACTGCATGAAATGGGGCCAAGGGCACCAGTGTGACCCTAGGTCCACAGGTTTCTCACCTCTCTTTTACATATGGACCTTTTGATGTTGTACAGGTGTGGAACAATGCAGAACAAGGGGCTTTGTTTCTCCAGGAATGTACGGTAATTAAGATTCTGCAGGAAGCCTATTGCTTCCTTACTGTCTGCGTGCACGTGCTCAGATCTAAGAGAATGTACTGCCAAGTCTAGTGAGAACTTCTTCCAGTGCAAACAAAGATGAACCACACACCAGGATGTCTCAACTAGAGACATGCACTGCATGCATACAATGTACTATACATCTGAGAACACTCAGGATTCTGATGGACAAATAATAGCAAAGCTGTTTTCAAAAGGACTGCTGTGGTAAAAGATGCAAGCAAATGTTATGTACTCTTGCTGTTTCTTAAGAGTCAGATAAACATGGCATGCCACTGTGTATGTAGAACTATTCATTAGTACCAACATCTGACCAAACAGAAAGGGTATGATGAATCAGATGTGAGCCCTAGTCCTTCTTTCTTTTCTGCAAGATTAGCAAGAGAAAGGTGCGTGTGCATGCTCAGGGCATATTTTCACAGTGTATATCACTAGAAGTATTTTAGGGAGTGGTGGGGCCACCCCAGCATCTATAGCTTGAGGACACTTCCATATCTGTCGCTTGAGGCTCAAGTGGCTTGGGAGGCGCAGTGTGCCTTCCATCAGCTTCAACGAGTGGCCCAGCTATGCTCCTATCTGGACAGGGATAGCCTAATTTCTGCTGTTTGTGCTCTGTTAGGTTAGAACATAGGTTAGATTACTGTGATGCGTTATATCTGGGGCTGCCTTTGAAGAAGGTTCAGAAACTGCAGCTCAGGACCTCAAGAGCCACCTCTTCTCACATGAACCAACTCAGATCTTGCATTTTTCATCTGAGGCCCTTCTCTGTGTTTCTCTTTGTAGGATGGTGGCACAAGAGTGGGCATTTTCATTAGTTGACCCCCGATTATGGAATGTTCTCCCTGGGGAGGCATGTCTGGCACCATCATGAGCTCTCCTTAGGCTCCAGGCAAAATGTAGTTGTTCACCCAGGACTTTGGATCTTAATTTTAGCAGGGGTCAGGGAGTGGGGTACAGCTGGATCTGTTTTAATATATATTGTTTGTGTATTTTAGGCTGTTATAGCCTTGCACTTAATGTTCATTTTTTTGTAAGTCATGATGAGTTTCATTTTTTTGGGGGGGGGCAGATTATTATTATTCTTATTAATAGATCACACTGCACTTGGGGGCCAGGGTGGAAGGTTGCCAGGTCACTGCACCAGCCTGGAGCTGACACAGCAAAGAGGCACAGATTGGCCCCAATACCATCACGTAATGACAGCACTCAGACCCCCCCACACTCTTGGAATACCCCATTTTGCCCAGTCTATACACAGGCAGTGGCTGATGGGAAGCCAGCAGAGGCCAGCAGCCTCAAGACATCATTTATCGCATAGTTCAGAAAAAGAAATTAAGCAGACTCTTTTCGGCTGCAGTCCCATACACACCTACTTGGGAATAAGCCCCACTGAACTTAGTACAGCTTACATTTGAGTAGACATGCATAGCCTTATGTTAAAACATTTCCCATATGTTCTTTAAAACTTCCGTTATTTTGTTTAATAAAAATAAAACTTCCAACTGTTTTTAAAGCTATTATCAGAAGTTCAAACGTATTGTTTGTTTGTTTTCTAGTTGTTGGGTACAGATGCAATGAAAGATAGAATCATAGAATCATAGAATCATAGAATCATAGAATCATAGAATCATAGAGTTGGAAGAGACCACAAGGGCCATCGAGTCCAACCCCCTGCCAAGCAGGAAACACCATCAGAGCACTCCTGACATATGGTTGTCAAGCCTCTGCTTAAAGACCTCCAAAGTAGGAGACTCCACCACACTCCTTGGCAGCAAATTCCACTGTCGAACAGCTCTTACTGTCAGGAAGTTCTTCCTAATGTTTAGGTGGAATCTTCTTTCTTGTAGTTTGGATCCATTGCTCCGTGTCCGCTTCTCCGGAGCAGCAGAAAACAACCTTTCTCCCTCCTCTATGTGACATCCTTTTATATATTTGAACATGGCTATCATATCACCCCTTAACCTCCTCTTCTCCAGGCTAAACATGCCCAGCTCCCTTAGCCGTTCCTCATAAGGCATCGTTTCCAGGCCTTTGACCATTTTGGTTGCCCTCCTCTGGACACGTTCCAGTTTGTCAGTGTCCTTCTTGAATTGTGGTGCCCAGAACTGGACACAGTACTCCAGGTGTGGTCTGACCAGAGCAGAATACAGTGGCACTATTACTTCCCTTGATCTAGATGCTATACTCCTATTGATGCAGCCCAGAATTGCATTGGCTTTTTTAGCTGCCGCGTCACACTGTTGGCTCATGTCAAGTTTGTGGTCAACCAAGACTCCTAGATCCTTTTCACATGTACTGCTCTCAAGCCAGGTGTCACCCATCTTGTATTTGTGCCTCTCATTTTTTTTGCCCAAGTGCAATACTTTACATTTCTCCCTGTTAAAATTCATCTTGTTTATTTTTGCCCAGTTCTCTAATCTGTCAAGGTCGTTTTGAAGTGTGATCCTGTCCTCTGGGGTGTTAGCCACCCCTCCCAGTTTGGTGTCATCTGCAAATTTGATCAGGATGCCCTTGAGTCCATCATCCAAGTCGTTGATAAAGATGTTGAATAAGACCGGGCCCAATACAGAACCCTGTGGCACCCCACTAGTCACTCTTCTCCAGGATGAAGAGGAACCATTGATGAGCACCCTTTGGGTTCGGTCAGTCAGCCAGTTACAAATCCACTGAGTGGTAGCATAGTCAAGACCGCATTTTACCAGCTTCTTTACAAGAATATCATGGGGCACCTTGTCAAATGCCTTGCTGAAATCAAGGTAGGCTACATCCACTGCGTTCCCTTCTGTACTGTAGGGGGGCTGCTGCCGTGTTTCTGTGATTCACACATTTCTTCCCCGCCACTTCCCAGAAGAATATTCCTCTGCTCTGCTTTGATCTGATGCTGCTTTCCATGCAAATCCCTCTTCTTTACTTAGGGAGGGTGTTAAGGTCCTGATACCATCCAGGATGGGAGCCAACACTTCTCATTGACGTAATATCTGACCCCTGCATGATGCCAAGTGTCAGTTTACAGTTCAGCAGCATTTTGCCTTATAGCTGCTCCACACTGTGCAGAGAAGCTTTTCAAGCTGAAGGAACCAGTGCTCTGGGAATATGCAGTAGTGGGTCTATCCAAAGGGACGAAACCATAGTTTTTAATTAAAGAAATCCAAGACTTCAGTGGCTACTAACAAGTACCTACCCTTTGGAAGCATGGAACTTCAATACTGAACTTGGTTCTCACTGGTTTCATTTTTATCTTAATGAGCTGACTTCAAGTCACAGGTTCAGGAGCTAATCTAGAAAAAAACCCCAAGAGGATTCTGAAACACAGCTTCAGACAATACTCAGGCCACATCTAACACTTCCAAGAACGTTGACCAACTACATTGTATATATTCAGCATATTGCTGGATACCAATCTGAATCTTCCTTTGTTTGCAATCCCGGCATCAAAATCATAAGAACATGCAACCATAGGAACAGCCTGCTGGGTCGGGCCAATAGTCCATCTAGTCTTGCACCCTGTGGCCAACCAGATGCCTGTGGGAAGCCCACAAGCAGGATTCGAGCACACGAGCACCCTCTCCTTCTGTGGTTTCCAGCAACTGGTTTTCAGAAGCATTACTGCCTCCCAACTTGCAGGCAGACTAGTTGCATTTTTTAAAATGTTTAAAAACTAAAATGAACTTTGCATATGAAATAATATCCAAGTGGAATCAGGGGCTCGGCCTTTGATGCTAACATTGTTTTTTTAACCCCCTCAGCCACTGGGAGAGTTATCTATCCTAATCACAGTACCTGGGTGTCTGAAATGTGTGAAAGTGGTTACGATAGGTTCAGAAGCATATTATCAGTCCTCCTCCTTTGGTCTTATATACAGTATGGGTTCTTTTGCAAAAGTCTGTGACAAAGAAAATTAGTGAGAGACAAGCTAGATCCACAGCCAGTAAGTTTCCCAGGGCTTATTTATATATAGATCACGGGCTGAAGTCTCTCTCCAAAACAACATTCTGCACTAAGTTCCCTAGGTAATACTGGGGGGTGGAGGGGAGAGAGAACTTTGGTGCCTGACTGTTCATCATATGCTGGTTTAATCTTTTACTCTAATCCAGATAGGTTCTCTTCCAACTTATGGTTATGGAACAGCTGCTATTTTGGTGGAGCATTTGATGTCTTTCCATATATGTATCAGCATCCTTTATTGGCTCTTGGGGCAAGTTTATGATAAGAGAGACTTTTATACCCACCAGCTGCCAACTAGGGATGGACAAGTCGGTTAGTTTGTTAAGGGTGCTGAGAGTTATCTGCCCAGATTGCTACAGTTCCCAAAGTTCCCAATCAATCCATGTTCCCAGAGCAGTCTGAGAGTGATGGCTTTCTGAGGGGGAATAGGGGTCTCCTAACAACTCTCAGTTGGGGGAAGCCATGACAGTTAAAATGGTATAATGCTGCTTTAAATGTACAGTTCAGATGGGACCCAAAATGCTTAGGAATGAGGTATGATACTCATCACTCATCACTCCCCCCCCCATAACATCTTGTTTGTGCTTATGTCTCTCTGCTCTGTTGGGGCCAGTGCTAAAAAGGTTCTGGCCCTAGTTGAGACCAATCTAACCTCCTTGAGGCTGTTGTTATTTATGGACCTTAAGGTCCTCCTTGGGGCATACCAAGAGAGGTGGTCCCGTAGGCATGTTGGTCCTAGGCCGCATAGGGCTTTAAAGGTCAAAACCAGCACCTTAAACCTGACCCTGTACTCCACCGGGAGCCAGTGCAGTTGGTAAAGCACTGGATGAACATGATCCCATGGCAAGGACCCCGTAAGGAGCCTCACTGCAGCATTCTGCACGCGCTGGAATTTCTGGGTCAGCTTCAAGGGCAGCCCCGCATAGAGTGAGTTACAATAGTCAAGCCTGGAGGTGACCATTGCATGGATCACTGTGGCCAGATCAGGGTGAGAAAGGTAATGGACCAACTGCTTGATACGGCTGAGATGGAAAAATGCCACCTTTGCTGTGGTTGCAATCTGCGCCTCCATAGAAAGGGACGTGTCAAAGGTCACACCCAAACTCTTGACGGAAGGCACTGGCACTAATTGAGCCCCCACAAGAGATGGGAGTTGGCCCCCCAACCCCATGTTGTCCCAACCCAGCCAGAGAACCTCTGTCTTTGAAGGATTTAGCTTCAACTGGCTCCCATGCAGCCATCCAGCCACAGCTAAGTCAGGGCGGCTGTCCATCAACAGATAAAGCTGGGTGTCATCAGCATATTGATGACAACCCAGCTCAAAACTCCGGACAATCTGGGAGACAGCAGAGACAAAGCAGAGTTGGCTGGGATGTGGACTAGAGAGAGAGAGAGAGAGAGAGAGAGAGAGAGAAAAGGCAGTTTGTTAAACACAGCAAGTTGAGCAGAGGGACAGAGAGCTATGTTTTGTTTCTTTTTGGATCCAAGGTTGCAGCAATGGGAAAAGCAGGACCCTACTGGAGTGTAATGCTGTGAACCCCTCCATCATAGGCTCAGGTTGTATATATGTGTAAAGAAAACCATATCTCATAAAGACACCACAGTCTCTGCTGTGCCTCATTTACAAAGGAAACATGAAACAGGAATCTCATGCCTCTCAGAGACTGGGGTAACATGTAACAATACATAAGGAAAGCCTATCCACTTGCACCCTATAGATTTGGGAAGGTATGTTGTGTTCCCTTGTCTTACAGCTCAATCCAAGCAACATAAGCATCTCATTACTTGCATATTGTTAGACACCCATGGTTCCTTTCAGCATCTCTTGTCAATATTTCTGAGAATTGTAGCATGACATTTGCATAACAGTACTGTATTTCTTTGAAACAGTTTCCATCTTTGACTGATTTAGGCAGATGTGCAGCTCCTAATGAGAGGACTTGACAAATGAGATGTCATCAAGAACTGTAAACTAGGTCCTGGGCTCATTGACAGCAAAAGAGAAAAAAAACTGCAAACTAATGTCTGGGCCTCTGGAATGAGTTGACTTTCAGAGAGACAACAAGGTGGCAAAGGTAGAAATTATCCTGTAACAGTGAATGGCTTCATTTAACACAAATGTTTATTGGCTCCAATGTCATCATTTTTCACTAGGATGTTCCAGAAGTGGAAACAGTCATATTCCTCAGAAATAAAAGACATGCAAATATGCCCTGTGACACAGGTAGGCAAAGGAAACTACAGTTTGATGTGACCTGGAACAGTGTGCTTTATTGATGGCCAAGCCAGAGACAGCCAGTTTGAGACCTGGTGGCTCCGGCGATTTCATCATCAGAACAATCATTCTTAATATGCTCTTTATTTATGCCAGTATAGCTGTGACTCGGTCCACATTGTCAGACAAGAAATTCATATTCTAAAAGACTTGCAGTCAAAAGAGCAGCACCAGCAGATGTATTTATTAACAATATTTATACAGCCCAGTAACAAAATTCTCTTCACGGCTTAGAGTAGCATTAGAAAACATAAATTTAAATGATAAACAATAAAATATAACCAAGAATAAACTGAACATATTTTAGATTTAAAAAATAAGAGTTTAAAAAGCCTTGGAAAATAAATGTCAAAAGTCTACTTGATACTGAAAAGCCCAAAAAGTAGGTGCTAGATGATTCTCTCTGGGATCAGTCACGAAGCCACCACTGAAAAGCCCTTTCACCTGTAGCATCTTACTTGGCAGGGACATCAGGAGATGGTCATTTCAAGATGACCCCAGGGTCTGGGTAGGAAGATATGTATGTGTGGGAATTAAAATAAAATAAGAGAACATTCTTCAGTAGCCTTGTCCTAAGCAGGTCAGGGTTTTGTAAGCTGATGCCTCCACTCTGAACTGTGGCTTCTTAGAAATGGATTGGAAGCCAGTGCCATACTATCACTGAAGTGCCCATACTCAGTTAGCAATTTTGCAGCCCTTTTCTATCAGTTCAAGCCATAGTGGGGCAGAAGGATGTGAACTGGGCAGATTGTCCTATTGGCTTGCACTGGCTGGGGACTTCCCTCATTTCAGCATGGATCCTTTTGTGTGTGTGTGTGTGGTAATTTCCTACCATTAATTCAAGATCTAACAATATTTTTAAGGTTAAAAGTTATTTTACAAAGTAAATTCCACTAACTTCAATGGTACTTGCTTTCTTGTTAGTGGGTTTAGGATTGCAGTCTTAGAGGGCTTCCACACTAGGCAGTTAGTGTGGAATTGCCATGCTTCATTTCCAGACTTTTTAGGGGGCAGCTACATGATGCTGTCATCCAGGTATTGGCATTGGGTATATTCCCTGCAGTTCTTCCATCTTTTCTCAGACCATAAAAGTTGGTCTTATTTCATAAGAATGGGAAAGTAGCATAAGCTCCACAGGTGCAGAGGCCTTTAGGCTACCCTTCCACCTTCTTAAAAGTGTAGGGTTTTTGACATGAGAAGTGATGTATCAGGAAAGTGAACCTATTATGACTCAGTCCATGTTCCTTATATAGAGAATGTGCCAGATTTACATATAAGCTAAACAAGCTATAGCTTAGGGCCCCACTTTCTTGGGGGGGGAGGAAATTTAAAGGAAAAAAACCTGGATGTACATTTCCAAAATATAAGATAAAAAACAAATAAAATAAAACCTACATACAGCAACAGTGTTATGTGTTGTGTAGGCTCCTGTGATGTAAATAATGGGTGCCACCTGCTATATAAAGGGCCCCATTACCTTCAGTAGCTTAGGGCCTCATCAAACCTAAATCCTGCCCTGTATAGAGGATGTGCTCTGCCACTCAGCTAAGTCCTCTCACTTCCATTTTAGCATTCCTTAGTTTCACCAGCTCTTTAGGAAAGACTGAATCTTTATTCAAAGAACCTCTTGATTCTTTCTCATTTGACATACCTTCCTAATACCCTAGTTAAATATAGCTTATTTCAAGCCTACCTAAATATTTTGTAAATTACATTTTCCAGTAGCAATGGTGCTAAAATTGGCATGCTCATTTCAGTGGATTTTTGTACTTTTCAAAAGTGGTGGTTCAATAAGTTTGCATTTCCCATGTCTGTAATTTGACGGAGGCTAGAAGATAAGTTTGATTTAAAAATATCTTTGCTCGGTTTTGTATAGACACATTTATCATTTTCATATGCGGTACAGTCTGAAAGTTGTATTGACTGTCATTCATGAAACAGCCTGTATAGTTAGGTTAGAGCTACCTCCCCACTTCTCCCTCTAAAAAGGACTACTATATTGGTACTATTGCTGTTAATCATTTAAATAGCACCCACAATGGTCTGTGTGAATGCATTATGTGAAAATTTGGGTCAGGAACTAAAAAAATAACCTCTGTTTTTACCCTTTTGGGTGAAGACTGTGGCTGATGAGGCGAGAAAAGTTCTTCCCTCAAAATGGAGATGCTGTGATTTTAACCTAACATCATCTCTGTTAGTTTTCAGTGATCATTAAGAAAACAATAATTTTCTTTCCAATGAGAAATCCTTTAGGATCTGGGTTTGCTCACATTGCTGTGTGTACTGAAAGAGGATGCTATAGGTATTGTTTTTAACCAATGACAAAAAAGAACCAGAATAAAGCAGAAAACAAGCTGTTAATCAATTAGGAAAGCCTGAGTCAAACTAACAAAACATGTTTGGCAGGCAAGATGTTTGAAAGAGGAGTAAACAGGTTGTATTGTGTTTATGGCACATCTGGCAGAAGGCAGTTTATATGTGAGATTTTACTTATAGTTGCGTTATTATTCCATAGACTTCTGCCAGCATGCATTTAAATGACTGGTGTGTGTGTGTGTGTGGGTGTGTGTGTGTGAGAGAGAGTACATGATTGGCTCCAACAAATATTGCCTTGCATGAAATACTTCTGTGAGGTTAAGTTGATTTAAAAGCATTCTTGCATTTGACAAAACATTTGCCACATTATGAAGCATGTTCATAAATCAACACAGCTGAGAAAAATTGGTCAGAAGGACTGAACACAATTCATTTTATGATGCACTGCCTGAGCCCTTTCCTTTCCCTTTTATTTACTGGTACTTGGTAATTTGCAAATTCATTCATTCGCAGTAAACAGTGTGACTTGCAGGTGTGTGTTCATATATAATCTCCCTGTAGAACATTTAGTCTGCCCGATTTCCCCCCTGAAATGATTAAGGACTGAAGATCTGTTGGCTGAGCCCCTATAAGATACAACAAGAGTAGGGACAGACAAATTTGTCAATTTTGTTTTTGAGCATTCTCATTTTTCCAATCTTAAGTTCAGTTCTTCACATTTCCATACCAGTTTGTGAATTTTTAAAAAGAAGAGTCCTCATGAAAATTCACCAGCATTTTAGTGTTAATTTCTCCCAATAATCACATTTCTTTGTATGTAGTTTTGCCCGATATACACATTTGCGTATCGAGGCCCCATGACCACCCTGTTCCCTAAGGTGCAAATAACTAGACACAACACAGGATATTGGTTTGGAATCAAATAAAGCTACAACTTTATTGGTTACAGATGTGAGATTTGGCATTGTGGTAAGCAACTGTGCATGTCACTCCCGCCTGTCCACTGGGAGTATTTCTAAGGGTGAAGTCGGTGTTGGGAGGGGACTAGCGTGGCAAGAGAAAGGCCGGACGGCCCCACTAGCTGGGCATTTAAACTTCCCCTGGGTGTGGTGCCAAGGGCCGCAGTTAGTTGGTTGGTCTTGTGCCCAGAGGAATGCCCATTAACTCTTGCCCCCATTGGTACATTTGGTGGTAGGGATGTGATCCAGCCTGCGACAGGCTGCTTTTCCAGGGAGGCCCGGGGCCCACTCACAAAGCTGCCCACCCAAAAAGGGGGCAAATGGACTTTTGCAAAGTGATTTCCCCTAATGCATATTTGCATGTCATTTTCAAAAATATATGCATTTTCCTTCACATTATTTGGCTGGAGGACTGCACTGCAAAATTCAGAGAAGTGTGAATTTCAAAGAATCAATGTGTTTCAGTTCATGTACTGTTTCAGAAACAGAAGATAAATTTGCCTTTAAATGGAAGCTGAATTTAATTTCTGCCCCATGTCTGTGTGAGGGTAGTTGAAGCTACCAATTTCTACAGCGTTCCCTACTTGGAATATCTTCTTGATTCTCCATCTCATGATCACCCTGAACATTTTGGGTAGAGCACTCCCCAAACCATCGTGGCACACCATGTTAGCTGTATGATCTGACAGTAACATGAAAGACTACCCTGAAACACCCTGTTATAAGGGGTATTCATGGTTGATGGATATGCCTGCTAAATGCATTGGGAGTCCACTTTCAGAAAAAAGTATTTTCATTTCTCCTTTAAAACCGTACTAACCTAATATTACCTATTGATGATAGCTGTGCAACTGTGTATTAAAACCTGAATTATTTTTTATTGTAAATAAGAAGGCACTATGAATTAGGACTGGGGGTAGAACAAGTGTGGCAACATCATGCTCTTTGGCACAGCATTGATAGGCCTTCTTCCTCAGAGGGAAAAGGTTCTTTGTTGTCAGAGGCTCTGATAAGATTAGACAAGGTGCTGTGGATCTTAATGCTCCATTGTTACTATAGAGCACTAGCTTGGCTGCTGCCAGAAGCAAATAGCAAGGTAGTTGCACTAGCGGAAAAGGCCACTATCACACAAGATGAAGATGAAGCAGGATTTAAAGTGAACTTGACTCCTGCTCAGTAGGCTGAACTTTTCAATAGCATGTGGCATGAAGTGGAAAATGGGGTTCTACCATTCATCAAAATCCACAGTATGAGCCAGTCTCAAGCCTGAGATATTTGATGATAGGGTGATTTGCTCATTTTACAGATTTGCACCACAGAATGCCATCTCGAGCCTAGCATCAAACTATCTGTTTTCATAATTTGGATCACTGATGTCTGGTGAGAGAGCCCAAAGCTCCCACTACTATCTTTTACATAATTGGGATATATCAAAACTCTTTTGTCAGGCTATGATAACTTGACCAAGATCCAAGAAAGAACAACATCACACACTGGGAGGAAAATAATGTGTAAATAAATAATACCGAATGTATACATTTCCCCCTCCACCCATGCTTATTTATTACATTTAAATCTCACCTCTTCTCCAAGGTGTCATTCATAATCTCCCTGCTCAATTTTATCCTTACAATAAACTGTGAGGTGGGTTAGAATAAGAAATAGTGACTGGCCCTCAGTCGCCCAGTAAGCACTGTGGCTCAGTGGACATTTGACTTTAGGTGTACTCAGTTTGAGCCCAGTCTTCTAGCCGCTAGAAGCACACTGGCTGTCAGTAGTGATACCTGATTTTCTATCATGTGTCTCTAATGACATCTATTTTTATGCCTTTTCAGACATTTGATTTAAGACCAGGTATTACCAACCATGAAGATATGTCTAGCTCTAGGTACTACTTTTTCTTTTTAAGTATATTGGGCATCAATCAGTGCTTGAGGGAAAATATGTAGCAGCAGTGACACTCTATTTCTTACATTTTGAGTCTGGCATAGCAAAAACTACAGTTAATAATAATAATAATAATAATAATAATAATAATAATAATAATTTATTACTTATACCCTGACCATCTGGTTGGGTTTCCCCAGCCACTCTGGGCGGCTTCCAACAGGAGATTAAAAATACATTAAGTTAGGGAGTTCCAACCCCCTGCAGTGCAGTGCAGGAAATCACAGCTACAGGATCCCTGAAAGGTTGCCATCCAAACTATGTTTAAAAACATCTAATGAAGGAGAGTTCAACACCCTCTGAGGTAGTCTGTTCCACTCTTGAGCAACTCTGTCATAAAGTTCTTCCTAATGTTTGTTGGAATCTCCTTTCTTGTAATTTGAATCCATTGGTTTGGGTCCTACTCTCTGGAGCAGCAGAAAGCAAGCTTGCTCCTTCTTCCACGTGACAGCCCTTTAGATATTTGAACATGGCTTTCAACCTTCTCTTCTCCAGACCAAACATACCCACTTCCTTCAACTTGATTTCCAAATGCTTCACCATCTTGGTCACCCTCCTCGGGATTTGTTCCAGCTTGTCAATATCCTTCTTCAACTGTATTTCAGTGTAAATAATTCTGCCCCAGTCCTTAAATACTCTCTCACTAGAGACCTGTAAGTTCATCATCATCTCCATAGCCCAGCACAAACATCTCATTCTGCTTCTTCCCTCGAGAGTGGCCACTTATGGATAACAAAAAAACAAGGACACTGGTTTGCATGACATTTGCACATGCTAATTTATATGTATAGATTCAGATTTAGAAACAATTAGTATAATTTAAACAGCAATATAATGTATCTTGCCACAATGAGGACTACTAAGGCCAGTTGACCTGTGTGTCTTCTTGGTTTGTTGCCCTGATGCTTTAAGGCAATTTTCCCCTATCTTCTGATTCTTTATATTTTAAGCAGGATTGGACTGGACAGCCTTCAAATAAATGAGTGGCAGTCCTTTGATAGACAGCTTTCCTTTGTAAAATATGACACTTGGCCACCCTGTTCATCTGGCCCAGATAGCATGGTAATATTAGCAGGGCATGGTGTACTCTTAGTTCCTGCTTTGCAAAGCACAATGAGGACATTTTTTGCGCTTTCCAGATAGGGTTGGTTCTTTTAATGTGATGCTGTGACTTCTTAGCCCCTTCTTTTAGCAACAAGCCTTGCAAGATGTGTCAAGAAGCCTTTTATAATTGGGAAGCCCTTGCTCTGGTAAAGCCAGTGCCAGAATTCTCAGAATTCACTGTGTTCAGGACTTGCCTGGTGTTCTGTACTTTATGCTGTGGCCAAGCACACACTACGTGATGAAACTCACATAGCCAGGTTCATCTGGAAATTGGCATCTGGGCTAAACAGCATGTGGCCTGAGCAAAACCATTGGCAGGTCCGGGAGCAGTCGCAGTGTGAGAGTGTGCCCAATCCTCTAATTGTTTGTACCCAAGCTTCCCTTTCTCAGTGGGACCACCCCGGAGTAAGCGGCTTGAGATTTGTAATCAGGACTAGAGTGTGTGTTCCATTGATTAATGGCTTGATTAATCTGCTTCAGCACAAACACAGCAAGGTTTGCCAGTGTTTACAAAGCTGGTGAGATTGATGTTGGCTTTTTATATCTTGCTAATTAGTATTTCAGCTGCTTATTGAATTAAAGAAAGATATATTGCTGAGCAAATCCAGAATCCAAATGCCAGGTTAGTCCCGGATACAAAATTGAGAGATTTAAGCCTTCCTTATAAACAGAGAACAAGGGAATTTCCCTTCAGTTGTGGAGGATTGGCAGCCCTTCGCTCTGCTAAATGAAGGATCGGTACTCTTCCAAAGCCATCTATTAGAGTATTGGCTGGAGGATGAGTTTCAGGATTAAGGACTGAGGAATAGCATTCTTAAACTGTAGACTCAGGCAGCTTCCACTGAAACTTTGAAAACTGCTGTAATGTAAACTCTACTTGTGTCTGCACCAGTCAACCCCACTGTTACCAGTTCAGCACAAACAGTTGGGCCTGGTGAGCATTTAAGGTCCCCAACCCTAATCTGCGGGTTGCCATCTGATTGGATTTTATTCTGATCCTGATCTGATTTGAGGACGTATTTTAATTGATTGTCTGATTTTATGTTAATGTGTTATACATTTGATGTTAGCCGCTCTGAGCCTGGCTTCAGCTGGGGAGGGCGGGATATAAATAAAATTTATTATTATTATTATTATTATTATTATTATTATTATTATTATTACTACTACCAACATTTTTTGACCACCTGCTGCTCCTATTTTTTTAAAAAAGCAATTTGATCTGCAGGCATTAACAGGCAGAAATGAGGGGGAAATGTTATATTATTTAGAAATAGAGTTAAAATGCAGACAGCACACACTAATGCAACAAGATAATGAAAGGAATAAAGAAATGCAGTGATAACAGGGTTTTTTTGTATATCATGCTTGTGTGTATAGCCTGTTCTTTTATATTCCTTTATTTAACAAAACTTCCATATCGCTTGATTGTAACAAAACCTCAAAGTGGTTTATGAAAATAATCATTCTATTTTATTGTGTTATTCTGCCTTGCCCTCACCCCAAGTGCCATCCAGGTATGCTAAGACAGTGTTGGTTTCAGGAAGCTGGCTCCCCAGGTCTGCTGCACCACACCAGCCACTACTGCTGATTTCAGCCAGGGTTCCCCATACTTGGTATTTACTTTAAAAACTGATTCACACAGTAGCCAATTGCAGGAATAGAATCACCTTGACACTTAAGAGAGGAAGCTCTGAGTCTGATGACATGACAGCACACATTCTCTATGGGACTTGGGGAGTGACACAGAGGCCCTGTTTTCAACAGCAATTGTACATCTTCCACAATGTGTAATTCAGCCATTGCACACAGTGATTTACTAAAGTTGCAATGGCCATCCCCAAACCCTCTGCTGCTGTAGAGCTGAACTGATGTAGCTGCTGTGTTGGCTTGGAGTTGAGGCGATGCTTCTCTGGAATGCGGAAAGCAAGCCAAAACAAACAAAGCTACAGGCAGCGGTCCTTTGATGGCCAATAACTGGTGTGAGGAGGACAGAGATTACACATCGGATGCACTCTGACGAAATGTTTCCATGTGTTCTAAAGAAAGCATTGGCTCACACACTCCTGAAGCATTCGGCAAACTTCTGCTTTCAGGGAGAGAGGTTGGAAAAGGCCCTAACGCTCCTCAGATCTTCTCAGCATCTGGGGGAAATGGGAGCCTGGATGGCTCACGCATTTGGAATGCAAAACCCCACCTAGAAGAATTCAGATGTAATTACTAAAGAATGAACCTCAAGGAGAAACTCACAAGTTTTGCCAGGTATAAACAATAGAAGTCTCTGACATGTTTGTATGGCATTTCTCCAGGATTCATACAGCAGTTAGTTTGTTTTGCGGGTCAAAACAACCTGTCAGAATTGAAGCCCACATTGGATCCTGAAGCTGGGGTCTGGTTGATGTCATGTAGCATCCAGATTAACCAGGGTTAATGCAGAATGAAACTAAAGAGAAACTCATAAACAAAACAGGATACTCCGAATCCGGCTCATTCTGGATCTGATTCAGAAAATTCAGTTGGGTAAATACTCTGCGAACTTTGAAGAATTAATGTTACTAATATTTTTGTAGCTGGAAGAATCTGAAAGTTTCAATTCTGTTGGTTAATCTTTTTTCATAGTCAAGTCCTGTAACATTACACTGTGTTTTTGGTAAACTAGTGAAGTGAGACAATGTAAATCAATGGGACATGAAACAAGGAATATTCAAAGTCTCTGAAAATTAGAATGTTGTTAAACTGAAGGAGGAATTAGATATTACAAGAGACACGGATACACCTGCTTTTTAATTTAGGTATTGTCCTTATCTGAGCATTATTTAGTTATTAATCTACTTTCCCCCTATTTGAATTAGACCAGCATAGTCCATACCCGCATATGTAGTTGTACCTTGGAAGTCAAACGGAATCTGTTTGGGAAGTCCGTTTGACTTCCAAAACATTTGGAAACCAAAGCACGGCTTCTGATTGGCTGCAGGAAGGTCCTGCAGCCAATTGGAAGCCATGGAAGCCCCATCTGATGTTCGGTTTCCAAAAATAGTTCACAAACTGGAAAATTCACTTCCGGGTTTGTGGCTTTTGGAAGCCAAAATGTTCGAGAACTAAGCTGTTTGAAAACCAAGGTACAGCCGTATTTGAATCTGTATATGAGGAGTAATTTGGTCTTTACATTTCATACCAGTAGGCACCTGCTTTTGTGTTTCTCTCTACCTTCTAATTTGTTGACTCTATTATACCACTTAAATACTTGACAGGGCATCCTTGCAGATATCTGTGCGCACACTTAATTAAAAAAATCTCCCTGGCCAATATTTTCCTGGACACATCCAGAATACTGCACTCAGCAGCAGTGTCTGGGCAGAAATTGGGAAAGTGTCTGGGAAAATCTGGACATATGGCAGCCCATGTTGAAAAAAAAAACCCTCAACAACTTTTGCCAAAAAAGAGAGAGCGACTTTTCTGTCCGGATTTTCACTGTTTGAAATATGGCAACCAAATAAGCATGCAAAAGCACACAGGCAATTGTAAATTTGCTCTTATAGTTTTCTGGCCTTGTGTAAATCTAAAGATAAAAAGAAAAGACATATAAAGCCAGTGCCATTTACTTCTGCAGTTTTCTGGTTTTGTGCAAATCTGAGGGATCAAAATGAGAGAAAAAATACTCATTCAGGAGTGCAAATAGTCTTTGCTGTTTTGAACAGACGGAGAATCTGAGAGACTGAGAGACAGAGGGCTGAAAGTTTCTTATGAAGGTAGAATTTCTTTCCCTGCTTCCAACTAATGAGAGATTGTGGATCTGCCACCTTGTAGCAGGACTGTCTGCTTTTGCCTTCTCTTCTTTAATATACTTTTATATTTGTAAATGAAACAATAGTAGAAAGACACTACTAAGTGCTGTCTCATCCAAAGGAAATCAGACTCCGGGCACGCTATCCCTGGAACTATTTAAGAACTGCTTATATATGGAATACTTACTCAACTGAAATTTGAGAGAGTTAGAGTGGGGCAGAGGATGTAATGGGAACTATTTCTCTTTCTTTTGGTTTTTAACACATAACCTTATAGGTTTGTTTTTTTAAAACTAACCAGCAATGCTGATTTATAGCAGAATAAAAGTTTGTTTCTAAAACAAGGGGAAGGAAGTTTGTGAATATCTGTAAGTATTCCCTAGTTCCTAATCTTCAGGTGCCTTGGGCTGCTGTAACATGCCTAAACTGCCTTCAAAATGATTGTTGAAATGCTCCCTTTGGAAAAGAACAGAGAGAGAAAGCAACTACAAAAAGCTGTGTAATAAACAGGAGTAATGGACAGGAGTCAAGACATTCACTCTCAGAAGTCATCATGGTGACTTCAGGAAGATGAAGAAAAGCTTGCAGCATCATGCAGGTTTTCTGTCATGCAAGATGACAAATATGTTTGTGAACAAAGCAACTGATAAAAAGGCAACCCTAAAAAAAACAGACCATCAAAATGCATCTACTGTATTCAAGCTGTAGCCCAACCAGCACGAGGAAATGCTAGTAAGTGATACAAATGAAAATAGAGAGACAATGAAAATGTTAGAAAAAGTGAAACTAGTCAATCAATCTAAGAACAATAATTCCATATGCACTTACACAATTCAGGACCAAAACCCTTTAATGAAGGAGCAGCCCAGCTTCTATGTTCAGGTCTACCATTTGGGTGGCTGTATATCTGTAAGATACTTTCTGGACCAATGCAGCTCACCCTTGCCCTTCTTTGGCTTGCTTGTTGAACTTGATGAGGAGCCAGCAGAGTGGAATGGTTTGACAGGATGCCATGTGGCATCAAAGGGACTACCCTGTTCCCTCAGTTTCATTTCTTAGGAAGTCCTCCTCATATAACAAGATAACTTCCAGAGCACAGCAAAGGCATGGGGTGCAGCTGTTTCCTGAGACACAACATTTATCACATGGTTGGCTAACCCGTGGCCTTGCTGATGTCGTCAGACTCCCATCAGCCCCAGACAGCATGATCAATAATCAGGGATTATGGTAGTTGTAGTACAGCAACTTTTGCAGGGTGACAAGGTTGGCCACTGGGCAGTGACTCTCACTTGAAAATGACTTCCAAGTATGTATAACCCTCATGCTGTTTTCAAACATGACAGTGTGTGCATGGGTGCACTTGTTTCTTTCCTACATAACTATTTGGGTCATATGTGAATCAGACTTAAGTGCCCTAAAATAGTGTAAACATAGGTTAAGCAAGAACAGTTTAAGGTAACACTAATTGGAGAAAAACAAAGAACCTCCCTTCTGACAAAAGAGTGCTTCACTTTTTACCCCATCTCCCCTTGATGAATATCTCTTTTGGATCAAAAGATGAGCATCAAGAAATGGATACTAGCTTTTCAGTTTCAAATGACACAGGAGTGTCCTTATATACTCATGCCTGTGACAGTTATGAGAAAACAACAAACATTTATGAATATTCCCTTAAGACATGTTTATACTTTCTCACAGCCATCTCTAACACCATGCAGAATTGTTTTGTGAGGGTGGCCATATTTCACATCCCTATGTCTATATTTCCCTTCTATTTGTGTATGACACTGAACGTAATATTGAGAGCTCACTGTTTAAAGCTAAGTAGGCTTTGCCTTTATTGCCTTTATTGAAATTGCAACATTCAGGAAAGAAAATGAATGAAATACATAGAACGTCCTGTATTCCTGTAATTTTCCCTCACTGAATCTCCCATTTGAATACCAAAGTGTAAGTGTATGGTAGCAAAGAGGACCCAACTCATGAAAATAATTCTGATAAGATTAAGTCACATTTAGGTAATTAGGAATTGGGCTGCATAGGTCCTATTGCAGGTGTGGGGGAATTTTGACCCTCCAGATGTTGTGGAACTGCAACTCCCATTGGCTATGGTTGCTGGAGCTAATGTCAATTCTAGTTCAGCAGCATCTGGAGGGCCAAATGTTTCCCATATCCTGTCCTATATCATCCCCATCATCATAATCATTTATTGGATTCATGATAACATAGCAGTGGAAAACAAAATGCAAATGGTTAAATAGTATTTTTTTAAAAAAGAAAACTGATTAAAATGGCAATGCACATTTTTATAAAGGAAAAATGAATTACCATTATCTCTATTCCTTCTTTAGACAGGCAGGGGTGAGGGAGTGGAATCAGTTTTCTGCAGTTCCTTGTTCAGTAGAATTTGGCACACTGACTTTGTATACAGGATGCTGTGATGAAGATCCCCTGCTCCGCCCCCCCAGTGCTAAAGTAATAAATAGTGACATCTGAAGTTCTGTTCTGTGTAACCAGAGCCTTATAAAAATCCACCCCAAAATGCCAGATAGAGATTCTTTCCATAGCTTTGCTTATTCATAACCCTCCCATCATTCTAATGGCTGAGGCAAACTCGAGGTGAACAGGAATTATCAGGAGAAGAAATCTGAATGCATGCATTAACTTGCAGTGGTCTCTCATCCCTCTTCTTTGACAGGGTTCTTTATTTTTAAAGAAGTGAGCCTGAACCGTAGAGAGTATTTTAACCCTGAATATGGTGCTTCTGACCTTCTTAAGGCAGTCATCTCAATATCAGTTCTTTTACTCCTTTGTATATTGCACATAACGATATAGGAGGCAATACCACAGGAATATGAGGAATGATAGGGCAAATATGCTCTCTCCCTCTTTTTTGTCAACCCACCTGCAGGTGGCAAGAATCCAGGGGTATTTCACTGATTTTCTGCGGGTGGAGGGAAAGCAAAATACCTAGAAAGCGGGAGGAGCTTGCTTTTGCTGGCATCAGTTCCTTTTGAACCATTTCTGCCACCATCCAGACACCCTTATCACTCCAATTTTCCTTGTTATTTGCCCATGTACACAAAGCTGATATGCATCCCTGGTATATGGTACAGGTGGCAAAACTGTGACTCCAATTCACACCAGCCTGAGCCACAGTGGCCAGTAGTTAGGGATGATGAGAGATGGAGTCCAGGAACATCTACCGGGCCATGGATTCGCCATCCCTGGTATGGCCTTCCTGCTGATGTGTGGAGTTCATTATTGATATGAGTGGGGAGGGGGAGGCAGACTTTCCATAATTCCTGGACGTAGTAAAAGTTAGAATTAATCAAGGTTTGATTTAATTGCGCCAAACGCTAAAACTCACTGGATTTAGTTTATGCTAACAACCCAGGCCAACTTGGCATAACCACTAAGATAGGCCATCAGCAGGGAACAAACCCTGGTTTCAGCAAAGAAACCACCAGAGGGCAAGACTGCCAGGCAAGAACGGGAGGAGCTGCTTCTCCAGGTGCGTGTGCTAGTGGGCAGGGAAAAGAAAAGGTTTAGGGTTTCAGCTTGATGTAGGCTGATGTAAAATTGTGGCATTTTACAAGAGGTTTTGGAAAGCAAGGGAAAAGTGGGCTAGCAGAACCCTTGGGGGCTGGCTGGATCAAGCTGTAACCAAGGGACAGGCAGCATGGATGGTTCCTCTGTTTGTAGCCCTTAGCCCACTGCTCCTAAGAAAGGAGCAAAGAATCATCTTGAGATGTGAATGCTGGAAATCCCTCCACTGTAGACTCAGATTGTATATATGTGTAAATAAACCATATATCATAAAGACACCACAGTCTCCACTGTGCCCAATTTTTGAAAGAATCTTAAACCGCGAGTAAGGACCAAGACCCCTGGCATCTCACACCACTTGGAAAGTGGGGTGGCATGTGAATAAGTAAAGTATATTCCCCCCCGGCCAAACCAATATATTCTTTGGGGGAAAACATCCTGTCAAAGCTCTCAAGCCACTAGAGACAGAAGAGTAATGATGAGGAAGTCATCTCACATTCTCCTTCCACTTTAGATTCCTTTGGCAAGGACGTTACTGCCTTTAAAGCACCAAACTATGTCTACAGCATCTCTTTCGCCTGACTCACATTATTCTGCACTATACCACAGCATATAAAGGGATGGCCACTCCCTCAACAATCCTGGCTTATTTCTCAACAGCTCATTTTTTTGAGAAACCCCACAGCTGGGACTCAGGATTCCTTCTTCAACTCATGCAAACATGAGTTTCCCTTTCACTCATTAAATCTTTCCCAATCTACTCATTAAATCTTTCCCAATTAAACTGAGAATTTGCCTTATGGCTTCTGAGACAGGCTTTGTAGTCGTGACAGTTCAGTCTGTCTTGGCGTGCTAACCACTGTGGAAGAGTTTAAAGGTCCCCTGTTCTCTAGGAAAAGCCAGATCTTATCCATGACTCCCTGTGCAAGAGTCTTAAGCTGGTATGTGTGCTTGGGCACAAGATGGGAGATTGCCTTTTCCACTGATGCAATTTGTTTACTTGGAAGCTTGTACCTCTGGTATGAAAAACCAATCCTTCTGTGCTATAAAAATGTTCAGAATGAACGGTTTCAGATCAGCCCCACATTTGGATGCAAACACTAATCTGGACTAAATAGTCAGCATGTCTTTCTATCGACGGAGCTGGAGTTCATGTCCTGTGTTGATACAACCAAAGCCCTTGGCATCTCCAAGACATTGCAGTGAAAAGGGTTGTATAACAGGATGCCAGCCAAAATTGTTGAAGCATCACCACTAATGTGGTCTGGTTCATTCCATGCTGACAAATCACTCTTATTTCATGAAGGATCAGCGGGTCTCTTTTGTTACGGAGTTCCATGTTGCAGCTTTGCTATCACACACCACTGCATCACTATTCAACCTGTTGTGTAACTAGAATGCATATGTCTATCATGGTCCTCCAAGGGCTAAGCTGAAGTGGTAG
The DNA here is from genome assembly GCF_965113315.1 of Podarcis vaucheri. Lineage (NCBI taxonomy): Eukaryota > Metazoa > Chordata > Lepidosauria > Squamata > Lacertidae > Podarcis > Podarcis vaucheri. The sequence goes on along the minus strand of NC_138760.1, from coordinate 55,754,533 downwards.
AAGTGTACGGGCAACAGTGCTCTATCATAGTCCATCAAATAGCTGTGCTGAATAATTTTTCAATAATTTGGGGCCTGACCAGTTGGGACACTAAACTCATCATATACAATCACATCAGTTTTGAATTTCTTTTTAATGTTTATTATTATTATTATTTCCATTTGTACACCACTTTCTCATATAAATATGCCCAATGCAACTCACGATACAACAGCAAAATACAAAGAGACAGTCCAAACCAACCATTACTATTCTAAAACTTAACAGCAGTTAGGGTGGATCCCTCCCTTTTTATTAAATTTTGTACATGTAAGCATGCATTCATAAAATGAAAGAATAGTGAACAATAACATCACAGGAAGTCATAACCCAGAACATACCAAGTCCTACGAGGTAGGTTTCATTGGGCCAGGATGACTTCTCTATCACCCCCGGCACCCTCCAGCTGAGCAGGGACTGCTATCTCTGTTTCTTAGATCAAAAATCTTTTTCTCTTCACCATTTTCAAAATAAAGGAGCTTCTTCAGGAGGCCACAACTCTTCCTTTCATTTCTATTTGCACTGGTGGCATTTTATTACTAAGGGAAAGCTTTCATTTAATATTAAAAGCTGCTTAAGCTGTGAAGAACAGCCCCTGTTATATATTTGACATAAGCTTTTGGCAAAGAAGCATCAGTGCTTTTGAAGACACAAAGTTCTCATCATATACACTTTTTCAACATTTGTTTTCTCCACTTTATTACCCCTTGGAAATACTCCCCCCTTTCCCCATCTTTAAAACCCAAGAATTCAATACTGCTTCCAGGGAAAGAGAATTGTTGGGATGGAAGGAATCTGACGGTTATTGAGTCCAGCTCTTGGTAGCTTCTTAATATTCCTGACACCCATCTGATAAACAGGTCCACCAATTATTGTCCATATTATGCCCCCAGTAAAAAGAGTGAACTAACAAAGTAAAATATAACAAATATGTTTAGTTTAACAGAACTGTCAAGCAAAGTTAAAAGCATTCCATGGGAGAGATGGAACCAAGAAGCACTCTTCTCCCTACAAAACTAACCCAGTCTAGCATTCCCCACTGATCAGATATATGCCGGCATCACTTTTATGGTATATTTCTGACTGTTACAAAATAGACAGTCTTACAATGCAAAGAAATACTCTGCACCTTCCTCTGCAGTTCCTTCACTTCACACTGGAGTGACATGGGAGGGCGCCAGGGAGGGGAAAATTCGGTACCAAAGAAACCCCCCTGGACATTTTGGCAAATTCAAGAAATCCACCCAGACAGAAATTTTACTACTGAAAAAGAGGACATGTCCTAGAAAAAGAGGATGTATGGCAACCCTAGGTATTATTCCTGCTCCCCAAACATTGGATGAAGGCTACTTGTACTTTAATAGACAGCTTATGTTCAGGAGGTAGGAGGGGTGACATTGTTCTCATCATGCCCATGTTCCCTAGAATGCACAAAAAGACTATCCAGAGTTTAGTGTCTTTTTCTTAATGTCTGACCTTTCTTGGCTGTTTCCCTAATGCTAACTGCTGCCTCCTTGCCAATAACGCAGCCTGCCAGTGAATAAACTTTCCCCAGCACATTTATAAGCAAGAGATGACATTGTTAATGGTCCTTCCCACTAGGCAGAGATACAATCCATTTTGGACAGGCTTCAAAAGGATGTTGGCCTGATTTTGGCTAATAAAGAGCAAGAGTAAAGTAACAAGATTACAACCAATCTGTTTATGCTTTCTGTTCTGGATAAGATGATGAAAGCAAAGTGGCATTTAGTGGGGCGTTTAGACAGCAGATGATTTTCCTGTAGCCCAGAAAGTGTGGACAAAGTCCTTTTTGGATAAGAGCAGATTAGGGGTGGCGGAGTCAGTCTACAAGGGTGGGGACTTCAAGCCTACCTTCGCAGAGATAGGCTGTGTGACTGAGTTTCCCATGTGGAACTTGTTCACACAGCCAATCCAGCCACATCTTTACCCACCTCATATTTGATGTCAGGAGTGCGGCAGGTGGGTGTGGTTTGGGGGTGGTGGCTTTCTAGGCCAAATTTGACCCATGAACTGGAGGTCCTCCATTCCATGTAAGAGAAGATTTGCTGAATGGTGGAAGAGCTGGGAGGGCAAAACATGTGAGAGGTCTTTTTTTGCTATACATGAGGCAGAAAAGCAATAGTACTTAGGATATCGAAAGAATAAGAGCAGTTCTTTGGATATAGACTTGGAAGTTACTACTTACATTTGCTGCTGCATCAGCTTTCTGAGTCTATCTTCATTGTCAGTGTTGAGTATTGACTGGAGAAGATAATCTGTGCTCCAGGATTCTCAAGCAGATCAATAAGAGTATTAAGTTCACCCCTATTTCTCCAAACAGTGGATTAGACTGGCTGTCAGCTGGCATGATATGTATCTCCAAAGCTCTCCTCAGGCAACCTCCTTCCCACCAGCCAATCCAATCTGCTCTTTCAAAGGCATCCTATGGGCCATTGATCCACCGGGGGGGGGGAATAACCATGGGGGCATCCTGATTGATTCCCCCCGCCCCCCCGGTGAATCACTGAAAAGAAAAACATTTTCCACCTCTGCCTTAAGGAAACCCACAGTGAGATTCCTATTCAGAAAAATATGGTAGAAAACTCATAACAATGGCTTCGTGCATCTTTCAGGCACAGTGATAATATTCTGTTGAGGAGATTTGATAAAATCTCTGGCCGTGGTGTGGCAGGAAGAGGCTGATCTAAACCCCAGCCATGTAAGTTAAGACTCCTACTATTTATTCACACACACACACACACACACGTCAGTCACATGTCTGGGACATGTGAAAATTAGGAGTTTGAACTGACCACATGATTCAGTTTGGATCCTGATTAATCATTTAAAAAACCTGCCCAATTTCTTTCTTTCTTTCTTTCTTTCTTTCTTTCTTTCTTTCTTTCAAAAACCACTGTCTGATTCAGCTTGGACTGATGTGGAGACTGCCCAATTCATCTTAGGTCCAAATCCAAATCCTGATTTAGGGAAACCGAAGCTTCATGTCTCCCTAATCACTACTATGGGGTTGCTGTTGTTGTTTTTAAAGCTACTTTTTGGGGGGCAGAATTAGATGAAATTTGCAGATAAGGCAGCTACTCCTTAGTGGACAAAACATGGTAGATTCCAGACAAATAGGTCCAGGGTTTTGTTTTGGAAATACTGATTTTTTAAAAAATGGAATAGTCTATAACTTCCTTTAAATTTTGGCAAACTGGGTGACATTTACAGGCATGGTAGCCCATTTAGAGGAGGTGAATGGGTGTTCATGCAAGGACAATATTTTCAGATTTTAGGAGGTAAAAATATTCACTTAATCTTCCTCCTTTTTTTACAGTTGATTTTTTCTGAAAACAGAGGTGACCCTCAGTCAGAAAGTTGACAAACTTTAGAATGATAGATACAGGTTATTTTGTGCTAGGTGCTTTTAAGATTGATTTTAAATCTTAAATGGAAGAAAGAAAAGACTTAAATGGAAGAAAGAAAAGATTGTATGATTTATACAATTTTCAATAGTATGATAATTGTATAAATCATAGAAGTGCACTTAGGAAACTAACCTGCAAAATTTCAGGCTAGGGAATTTTGATTCTATATTTTTTAAAGCTTCAGACCAGTGTTGTGTTCAGTTGGCACCAAAAGTCACAGGAATTACGTGCAAAGCTGATTTGACAGGAGAGGATGTGTGAGCATGTGAATCTGATGTATACCCTCTAGAGGAAAAAATGTAAACCACAAAATGCTGCTTTCTTACTGTATTTTCCCCTTCTGAGCCTTTACTGAGATTTCCATCTGAAATGAAGTTTCTGGCTGCTTGTTTGATGTTAGCTAAAAAGAAAGAGAGAGAGGGGGGGGGGCAGAGAGAGAGAGAGGGAGGGAAAGAAAGAAAGAAAGAAAGAAAGAAAGAAAGAAAGAAAGAAAGGGACACCTCTGCCTCATGCTAAACAACAAAGCACTAAGCAATCATAAAGCATTTTAAGCCCAATAGCAACATACCAATTTGTTATTTTGAATTATAGAACATGCACTAAGACACAGGGCTTTCTGGCACTTGAGAAATCAGAAGGAGAAAGGCAGGCATTCTGCTTCAAGGGACAGGAATGCCTTATCCTAGTTCTTCATTGTGAAGTCATATTTCTCACAGTTTTATGAGATCAGAAGTGAGGTAAGCGTAGCTTCCAAGGAGAAGATATATCCAGTGGCTCTGTAGGACTCAGTGCTGGCTGATGCACTGCCTTAAGGCTGCCTTAAAAGCACTGAGAAGTACAAGGGAAAGGAAAGGAGGGAAGGTAGAAAGATGGAATGCAGATGAAGGTCATCCGTAAGCTTATCAAAAGAGAAAAAGGAGATAGCAAGTATTTTGTTTACTATTATTATCATTATCATCATCATTTACAATCATTGATATCCTGCCTCTCAGGATGCAAATCCTTCAAATGCGGTTTATAAGTAACATAAATGAAAACACATTAATAAAATCAGAATGTTACAATATAACAGTGAGTCAGAATATGTACCAGAGAGCAATTGGTGTTAGGTAGATGGCTTTGGATGTGGAGTTTAGCTGCAACAAGCTCCTCTCTGGCCTAAAAACCCTGATTTATTTTTTCAAAACATTCCTATGATCCAGAGGGCCGTAGAAATATTTGAGGTTGTCTGCGAAGACTTTATCAAAAGTGGAAAGTGTTGTGCTGTTGTTAATGAGAAAGGGTTTGTGTCTCTTGTGCCTCTTTATCCTTTGGCACCTCATTCCTAATGTAAATTGGTGTGTGAAGTACTTCTTCCCCATGAAGGCACATAGATGCCCAGCACGTGCAATTCCCTGCATGCTTTGTCACAGAGGCTGTGACACTGTGTCACCTGGTGCTCCCCTCTGAACACATTCTTGGAGATACAACTATCACAGACTGTGTTTATTGGCAAGCTGGAGTGCTTAGTGCAACTAAATAATAGGCCAATGTCCTTAAATATATAGTTTCTGTAGGGGGGAGTCGGGGTTCTTTTGCCCTTGGTGAAGCCTCCAAAGGATGCTATTGAGGCTCCCAGCCTGTGTGTGTGTGTATATACAAATGTCTGTTGGGGGTGCCAAACTGGGTCTTTGACCTACATCCTTGTGCAAATTAATTGAAACAAATCATGTTTTCTATCTTACTCATAATCCTGTGCTCAAAACAAACACACAAAGTCAGTTGATCATTATGGTGTCGGATGCCTGCAGCCAATAGAAGGAATTATGTGCTTGCCACAATATACTAGGTTCTACAAAAGAGTTATTCCAGAGCTGGAAAAGAGGTATCCTGACGGTACTGGGATATTGCAGCAGGACCTAGCCCCCTGTCACACATCAAAAGTGGTGAAGAAATTCATGACAGAGCAGCAAATACAGGTACTTGATTGGCCAGGGAATTCCCTGGACATAAATCCCATTAAGAATTTGTGGTCTATATGCAAAAGTCGCCTCCGTGCTGTAGACTGTGTATGACTATGGAGAAGCTCATTCAGGCGCTGATTCAAGTGTGGTACAGGGACCCGAAAATCAACAGTGACTGTTCAAAACTAATAGACGTCATGACAAACCGTGTTCAAATGCTGCTTAAAAATAGCGGAGGTCATATCTGCTACTAATGTAAGTATATATGAGTTTTGTACATGTATATGTGAGTTTTGTACAATAAACTACATTGCTTGTTTCAATTAATTTGCACAAGGGTGTACTGTAAGTGAAATAAAGCCTAGTTTTACCTCTGTGATATGGAAAAGCTGTCTAAATAAGTCCAAGCTGGCTTTTCACTCTGACTATAGATGTGGTAATAGAATATGCATGGTGCTAACAACTGGGACTCACTAATCAATGAGTATTTTGATTTCAGAGTCTCCACCTTTGTCTAGTTCTCCACTTTCAAAGGGTCCAGAGGGGGCAACTCACTTAGCTTCTGTGAGGGACCTTCAACAGGAGGCTATGGGGTAGGTGGGTATTTGGCTAACATTGGAGGGAGTTGTGGGACTGGGGATTCAGGCATTGGTTCTGTCTATACCAGGGCTGAGGAAAAAACTTTCAGCCCAAGGTCTGCATTCTCTCATGGGTAACCTTCTGGGAAAATCAGGGCTCAGAGGCAAAGCTGCATGAAGCCAGAGGAACAAGTGGGTGCACTACCAGATGGGACTCCTACCTTTGCACAGCAGGCTACATTTCCAGCCATGTAAGTGTTAGTGTTTTTACATGCAACCACATCTCTCCAGCCACACAAGAAAGAGGCATTATCCGAATTCAAGGATAATTTCAGTCAGGCACTCAAGGATATTGTGGAGCAGGTCTGGGGTGGTTGTGGCCTGAGGGGAAGGGGTGACCCAAGGGTAGGGAGGTCTGGAGGACCACATTGGCACCTGGGACTGAAGTTCCCCACCCCTGGTTTAAACAAAGAACAAATGCCGGTAAAAGACTTCTGGGAGAAGATTTATAATGAATTGGAAAAAAAAACGTTGAAATACACATTTATTAATAAACCAGAGGCATTTCTTCTTGGAATAACAGGTCTGGAATTGCCCAAGAAAGATGTTAGATTGTTTTTTGTATGCCACAACTGCAGCTAGAATTTTGTTAGCTAAGAATTGGAAAACACAAGAAGTGCCAACAGTGGAGGAATGGCAGATGAAGATGATGGGCTTTTCGGAGCTAGCTGATCTGACCGGAAGAGTCCGCGACCAGAAGGAGGAGGAGTACCAGGAGGAAAGGATGAAATTCAAAGACTATTTAGCTAAATATGTTAAGATAATTTAAATAGAAAAACTTGCAAATACCAGATAGGCTTAGGATTTAAATATGTGATGTTAGAGAATAATATGTTTAAAGTTAAAATGAAAAGAAAGAAAGATCTTAAGTGATTAAGTTAATTTTATGAGAAAATAGGTTCTGGAAAACTGTTACAATGATATACACTGAAACTCAGTCAGAGGGATTCGAGGAAGTCACTTAACAATGTTACTAAGATTGGATTAAGTACAGTTAAGATTTATGTTTGTTTGTTTAAATTTTTTGGAAAATCAATAATTTTTTTGAAAAAAAAGAACAAATGCCACTTCACTGTCTTGTATGGAGAAAGCAGAAGGCCTTGAAATAACAGAACCCCATTAGTAGGAGGGGTATACTCCTCCTTCCCACCCATAGACTCTGCTTCCCCCACATCTGCCTCCATGTTTCAGAAATGCCATGCACGATAACACAGTCCCAGTCCCAACATCTATTTGACTGAGACATCCCACCAGGACATTCTGTTGGACTGGACTTCAGCCTCCTTAATTTATTTGACTCTGCTTGACAGAAGATATGTTCAGGCGTGCTTGATAAGAGGTTAACTGGCGTTCTCTAAAACATAACTCTTCTCTGTTCAGAGATATTTGGGTTGCCAGATCTCATGAATATGCATCATTTGGAAAGTTCAGCAATGACACATGCATGCCCAGAATTATACAACACATCAAATGAAAGAGTAAAAGGCCTGTTTCTCCTAACTTATTGCTTTGATTCTGGAATTTGTCCATCTTTGTGTGAAGGGGATATTTTGGAACTTTGGGTTGTATCCAGTGTAGTGGTAAGTTAAAGTCCTTTAATGTTGTACTTGTTTTGCACCAGTGGAACATTGTTGCAAAAGAGAATGCACAAACAGGTTGCACAGTAGATTGCGCAATCTCTTGCACAACAAGTTTCTGCTGGTGCCCTGGTTGTGTTGGCTTCCTCTGTTGTGCAGCGCTAAAACTCACCCATCTGCTGGCTCAAAGGCCCTTGGAGAGAATGCTGACTGCAGCCTTTTAAATTTTCAACCAATGAATTGAAACTTTGAGGAAGATTTTATGGAAACGAGATGGTTATTTTCTTTAGTGAATTACTGTGGCTGAGAGGAGACAGGTTCTGTACATTATAGGAATTACCACAGCAATAAATATTAAGTGCTTGCTATAGTGCTGCCTTTTAACTTCTTGGGCTTTACTCTTTACAGTAAGAGCTGTTCGACAGTGGAATTTGCTGCCAAGGAGTGTGGTGGAGTCTCCTACTTTGGAGGTCTTTAAGCAGAGGCTTGACAACCATATGTCAGGAGTGCTCTGATGGTGTTTCCTGCTTGGCAGGGGGTTGGACTCGATGGCCCTTGTGGTCTCTTCCAACTCTATGATTCTATGATTCTATGATTCTATGATTCTACTCTTGCACCAAGCAACAAGATATACATTCAAAGGGGCTGGCTGAAGACATTTTGCTACCTGAGGCACCTCACTTTGCCTAATGCAAAATGCCCTCCAGATGTTGCCAAACAACAACTTCTACCAGCCCTAGCAAGCACAGCCAGTTGTCAGGGATGATGGGACCTGTAGTTCAGCATGACACTGAGGACCAAACCTGGCGCATGGGAGGGCTGGGCCTGAATCACTAGGAATTGGTTGAAATGCCAACACCAAGGTTATCTGAGCTTCAACATTCCAAAAGAGAAACAGGCCAAAAGAACGTGCACAGAAGGCCAGTGATATAATAAGGTGTGGCGAATGACATTGTCTGACCTCACCTTACCTGGAGGGTCATCTGCTTATGTTTCATTCCATAGTGACACTGGATTTAACAGTGTTAAAGATAGCTCTGCCCCTGCCCAGCTGAGTCATTCTGCCCAGACGGAAAAACAACAGTGACTACTTGTAGGCATCTAGATGTTTGTGAAACATTCATTAAAGAGACACACACCTAGCAGTTGACTTAATATTTCCAGTGCTGGCATGCAGTGTGAAAAACAAACACACATGGAAATAGCGTTTTGGCCTCTGGTCTAAGAACAGATTCCAAAACTGTGGGAAAATATATTTATAGAGAAGGCTACCTGATAACCAAAAAGACATAAAAATAGTGTTCTTTGTGGGTTAGGATCCGCAAACTATTATTTATCCATTGCAACGAACAAGCTGATTTTGAAGGCTAGTTTATGGAAGTTTGCTTTTGGAAGGTTGTCTGCTCTTTCCCTGCTCTAGTTCAGAGTATTCCTTTTATCTTCCTCATGCTGCTTTTGAAGGATATATGTGTGTGTGTATAATTAACGATTTAAAGATGTACAGGATGGTTAGAAATGTGGGCAGAACTCCCAGGATATGAGAAAGAGGAAGAGAGTTGCTGAAAGTAGCTGTATTTATTGACCATGGCTACGTAGATAGTCGGTGAAAATAGTACTTTAAATCAGGATTGATGCAGTGTGTGTCATGCCTGGTCTGAGTTTGAGTGAGGACAGCTCCTCATCAGATGAACAGCCCAAGGGCATTTACAAAGGGTTTATAGGGGTTCCTGTCTCCAACCAGAAGCCTCTAGCACCTTGGAAGAAGCAATGCAATATTAATCTGCAGCTGAGAGCCCTTGGACAGGGTTTCTGACTTGCCCGTGGAATTGGACAGCGCCTGGCTGTGTGTTGCTGCACCAAACTGGGATTAGGGCAGAGACATTGTTAGAGAGTGGTCTAGGCAGATCAAGCTCGAGATCTTTTGCATCAAACTCTAGATCGACTATACCTTTCCATCACTATTTTTTTAAAAACTTGCTTATAGGACAGCTGGGCCCACTGCAAAGTGCAATGCTGGTGACACGCCAACCATCTTTCCCACTTAACTTGCCCAGAAGTATGCCAGCTTTACAAATCAATTAGCATTTGCAACTTTTTTTGTGCCAGGGACCTGTGCTGTGAGTCCTTTAGGTACCTAGCAATGTCCTCAGAGTATGGCTGGGTGAGCCTCTTGGCCCCTAGAAATGAAAATGTAGAAGGGAGTGAAGAAAACACTTGCATTAAGCCTTAATGAAGGCATCCTTTCACTTATTCTTCAGTATTTTCCCCCAAGAGTTGGCAACCAGTTCCCCTCCTTCTTTGTTGCTGTGCATAGCTAAACAAGTTACATAGGCAACCGGCCATTAGCTAATGAGGTGCTGGAGCCTATCAGCCCAGAGAACCTTCAGTGGTGGAATATTCATGCATCAGTCAACGGAAAGGGAAAGGGGAGGCACCTGGGGGAAGCAGAGGCAGCCACTCATCCAGAGCTATCTACCAGGAGGCAGCTTGGATAAGATGACAAGCTGCAACCAATTTATCAGTTGTGCCTTAAGGAGAACTGAGCTGCTTCCCTCCCTAATAGTGAGTGCTTTATAACTTATGCACGACATTTATGCAGATCTAGGAATGTGGGAGTAACTAGATTTGCCCATGATTTACCAGCAGATGTTTTTCCATTTCTCTCTCTCTCTCTCCTTCCATCTTCAACCCCATTATTCATCATCTGGTCTGACAAAGAGTTCTGGGGAGCTTCAAAGCTTGCATGGTCTTTTGCAATGACCTGATAATGGTATTGCCCTCATATGGATTTTTGGAATTGATTCAGCCTGTAGCTGGACATGATTTCCTTTAAAAAAACAACACAAAAAAACCCTACCATAGCTAAATACTGGTTTGCACACAGCCATGTTATGTATGTTCACCAGGTGGTAGGGTGCTTGAATTAAACTTGGTTTTCTGGCACCTGTACCTCCACCATGTGGTGGGGCTTGTGCACCTACGTTTGTGAGTAAGTTAAGAAGAGCCAGGCTGGATCAGGCTAATAGACCACCTAGCCCAATATCCTATTCTCACGATGGCTGAAAGCTGCCCCTACTCCACTCACAAGAATAAAACCCAGGCATTCTAGGATTCAATTTAGATTAAACAGCACTGTGGTGTGATAGGTGAGCCAAGACTTTGTTTCTGTGCCACATCATGGGTGCTATTCTTTTAAGTTATTGCACAAGCAGCACTGGGGGTTGTCTTATACATGGGTAGTGCATAGGGTGAACGTTTGATGCCGTGGCTGCCAGTGGCTATTGTGTGTTTTATTGTTTGCTGCGTCAATGGGTGGTGTTGATTGGCTGACACTCTGGCAGTTGGGTGGGCAATTTGCAGCTTCTGCTGGTGATGGGACAGATGGGAGGCAGATTTTGCGACACATGCGGGTGAGTGATTTTTGGCAATCCTCCACAAAAAAAGCTCAACAACTCTGTGCCATCTCCCCCCATTTTCTTAAATTTTTTTTGTCCCCCACAATAGGGGGCGTCTTATACATTGGGGCGTCTTGTAGATGGAAAAGTAAGATAGTAGATAGCAAAATGGCTAACATAGTATTTGGCAGAAACTGAACTGCAGTGGAATGGATATGTGATGGGATGATGAGCTGCTTGTGCGTAAAATCCAAGTCCCTCAGAGTTTGGTCAAGTTTGCAAACCTCTGTCTGTAACAGAGCCCCTTAAACATGGCTCCGTCAGTCGCTGGCAGATTCCGACAGTGGCTGCTTTCGGAATCGTTTCCAACATAAAAGCTCCTTAACGGAAACACGTCTTCTGGACTCTATGCGTGACAGTTTCCGGCGAGGAGTGGGTGTCCCTACAGGAGGTCCTGAAACCTCCCCACTGTTTTCGCTGGAAGTGTCTCGGAGCCATCCCTCCTGCTCACTTCCCCTCAGCTCACCTCCTCTCCCCCTGCTGGTTCCCTCTTCAGCTGCTGAGTCTCTCCCAACCTGTGTGAGCCCTTCCACCTCCCTTCCTTCCGATGGCAGTTCCCTGACAGGATATAACACTGATTGTGACAAAGACAGGTCAAAGCCTTCTTGCCTTCTTCTATCCCTCACCAGAGTCCCTGTGTGAACCAGTCGTAGGCCTCTCTACAAACTTACTTCTCTTGTTTAGAGGAAATTGCATTTTTAGTTTATTTTCAAGGAAAATTCAAGTTAAAACAAATCCACATCAGCATATTGAAATTATTCTGTGGAGTTTAGCAGCTTAAAAGAAGATGAAGCTATAAAGGCTGAGTAAAGAGTTTATTTAGGTAGCTTCTGGAAGGGGGCCAGGAAATGGTAAAAAAAAGTGTGAGAGAGGACAGCTGTCACACCTGAAACACGTGGGCCCTGAATTGATTGTAGCTTTCCCTAACAAGGACTATGCACACTTTTCCTTTGTATATAGTTATGAAATGTTCTACTGTGTTCATTTAGCCCTGTTTCCTATCTTCAGCAATGACTATTTTAACAGATAGTGCAAGTGTGTGAGTGATGTTTTTTGTTTCCCAAAGGTACTTTTCTGTGGGCCTACCGGTCCCAATTGTGGAACATCCTGATTCCTTACATTTTCCTTTGGTCCTGTGACTCTTCAAGCTGAAATAACTGTTTGTTTGTTTGTTTGTTTGTTTGTTTGTTTTTACATGGTTGACATTACATGGTTGTTATTACTTTCAAAAATTCTGGCATTCTGTACATATCCAGACAGAGTGCTGAAAAACATTTAGATTTTGAAAAATGGTCTTAAAAGCAAACATCCTCTGAGGATGTGTCTCTTCCCTTTGCGTGAAATGAACTTTTGTTTTTAGAAGCAGACATGAGGATATGCAAAAGGATTACCTCGCCACCGCCGCCCCCCCAACTCAAGAATACGCCTCTGAAAAACAGAAATGCTCAGTTTGGCTGCAGGCAATTTAGACTCCAAGCCCAACTGAACCATTTTGCCAACTGTAACCAGGGCCAGATTTAGGTTTGATGAGGTCCTAAGCTACTGAAGGTAATGGGGCCCTTTATATGTCCAGCTGTCCTTTGTCAACAACATATTGTCACTGTTTTTTGCTATATGGTAATTTATGGACCTAATAGGTATCTAAAGCCATTTGCTGTATGTAGGTTTTATTTTATTTGTTTTTTACCTTATATTTTGGAAATGTACATCCAGTTTCCCCCCCTTTACAGTGGTACCTTGGGTTAAGAACTTAATTCGTTCTGGAGGTCCGTTCTTTACCTGAAACTGTTCTTAACCTGAAGTACCACTTTAGCTAATGAGGCCTCCCACTGCTGCCGCGCCACCACTGCACGATTTCTGTTCTCATCCTGAAGCAATGTCCTTAACCCGAGGTACTATTTCTGGGTTAGTGGAGTCTGTAACATGAAGCATCTGTAACCTGAAGCGTCTGTAACCCGAGGTACTACTGTAATTTTTTAGGGGCCCCCCAAGAGAATGGGACCCTAAGCCATTGCTGTCAACTTACAGATTTGAAAATAAGGGACCAGCAGCCTCGAAAATAAGGGATTTTCTGAGCACAGATATGTTCAACTTCTGAGCCCCTTCAAGCCAAAGGCAGAAAGCCCAGCCAGCAGCCAAATGAAGCCTCAAGCTTCGTGGTTCCCACAGCGCAGCAACCCAGCAAAGGGGAGGCAGCAAGGAAAATCACCGTCACCTCTCCGCTGGGAAGTGCTGAGCAAAGGCGAGTCCCCAGGCAGCGCGGCTGATTTGATCGGCACACGGCATGCAAGCTCCACCCCCCGGTCATTCTTAGACTGCTTATTGGGTGAGCAACGCAGCCAAGCATCACAGTTGGAGCCTCCCTCCTCCCTGGCTGGCAGGGAGGGAGGGAGGGAGAGGAGCTGCTTCCTTTGAAACCTGGGAAATTTCAGGGACATCATCAATAAGGGACAGCAGCGGGACACAGCGCTGGGATAAGGGACTTTCCCGCCAAATAAGGGACAGTTGACAGCTATGCCCTAAGGTATAGCTTGTTTAGCTTATACATAAATCCTGCACTGACTGTGACTGCCCTCCATGGACCAGCTATAGTCACTGAGGATACTTCATTTCCTGGACTGTCACTTTTAAAACTTTTCCCATAATTTGAAAGCTTCTTCCCCTTCCAGTGTTCAGGCATTAGACACTGCATCAAATTGACAAATGAAAGGAAAAGAATTCTGACTTATTTGAGCACATCCTGTGACTATTCCAGCTGTCTCTACAGTGTCATTCTTCAAATGAGAGCTATGTCATTATTATAACCCTATGCAGAATTTTCAACCCTATGCAGAATTTTTCCTCCACACATATTGACTAAACAGCCTGAATGTCTAGATGGCTGTCACCTTAATGTTAGTTGTGATGAGGGAATCTGGATGATGCTGGGATAGTGTAAGACTGTGTCATTACGCCCAATGTGCAAAAGGATCACAAACTGAAGCATTCTGCTGGCAGGTGAGGGGCACTATGCTGATGCAACTGTGTGGAGTTCATTTGCTATGATGTGTGCATTGATCATATAACTGTAAAACAAAATCCTTCATTGATTTGCAGCACAATCTTATGTATGGTTATCTCCAAATCCTACACAGTTCAATGAGATCCTCTTACAACTAGGGATGTACAAATCAGTCTCTGTTCAGTCTCTCTGTTTCTTACTTTTCCAATCTTCAGCTCAGCTTATTCCATTACCACATCAGTTTGTGAATTGAAAATAAAGTGTGAATGAAAATTTTCATCCACATTGCTCTTAACAAGCACATTTTTTTGCATGCAGTTTTGCATAATATACACTTGTTTGCATGTCATTCATGCATTTTTAAAATGTCACTTCCATATATATATTTATGCACACTATCCCCAAAATTTGGAGAAGTGCAAGTTTTGAAGAATAGCCACATTTTGGTTTGTGTATTAGTTTGGAATGTGAAAATGTGAACCAAACAAATTTCTTCTCCATTCCTACTGCCAAGAAGAAGTGAGATTTGACTGCAGTCTTTATGTTCCCAATTGTTCCTTTGAAGTCCTGCCACATACCTGACACCATGTATCATGTCAGGTGCAGGGTGTGTGTGTGTGTGTTTTCTCTGAAATGGCCATGCAGGCCAAATGGGGATGCCTGGTGAGGTGAGTCTGGCCCACAGGCTAGAAATTTCCCACCCTTGGGCTATTCTATCCATCCTCAGAAAACCATCAAATTTAGAACTATCATAATTCATTCAGCTCTAGTAAGGTAAAGGGACCCCTGACCATTAGGTCCAGTCGTGACCGACTCTGGGGTTGCGGCGCTCATCTCGCTTTATTGGCCGAGGGAGCCGGCGTACAGCTTCCGGGTCATGTGGCCAGCATGACTAAGCTGCTGCTGGCGAACCAGAGCAGCGCACGGAAATGCTGTTTACCTTCCTGCCAGAGCGGTACCTATTTATCTACTTGCACTTTGACGTGCTTTCGAACTGCTAGGTTGGCAGGAGCAGGGACTGAGCAAAGGGAGCTCACCCCGTCGCGGGGATTCGAACCACCGACTTTCTGATCGGCAAGCCCTAGGCTCTGTGGTTTAATCCACAGCGCCACCCGCGTTCAGCTCAAGTACATGAACATCATTTATCTTTTAGTTTTAGTAAACATACAGTTTTCAGTGCAAGAAAGTTCAGCTTCTTTTAAATATTACTGCCACCATGAGCATGGAATATCATTATCATAGAATCATAGAATCATAGAGTTGGAAGAGACCACAAGGGCCATCGAGTCCAACCCCCTGCCAAGCAGGAAACACCATCAGAGCACTCCTGACATATGGTTGTCAAGCTTCTGCTTAAAGACCTCCAAAGCAGGAGACTCCACCACACTCCTTGGCAGCAAATTCCACTGTCGAACAGCTCTTACTGTCAGGAAGTTCTTCCTAATGTTTAGGTGGAATCTTCTTTCTTGTAGTTTGGATCCATTGCTCCGTGTCCGCTTCTCTGGAGCAAGAAAGTAAACATACAGTTTTCAGTGCAAGAAAGTTCAGCTTCTTTTAAATATTACTGCCACCATGAGCATGGAATATCATTATCTTCAAGATGCAAAAAAATTCTTCTCATTCCAGTTGAGCAAACAAAAACCTAATATCTTGTGTACAGAACTACAAACTGACTTGTCTATTCTCAGGTCTATGAAGCTGGGTTACATAAATGATCTCAACAGTCTCATGACTGCTAGCAAACATTCCCCTTGGTGTTCATCAGAGATGAGAATGGACAGTCTCCAAGGTGGCTGCTCTATGATATATCAGAAGTCCACAGCAATTTTTCTGCAAACTCACATATCGCACATTGCCAGGTCCTCCTTTGTAGAATCCCTTATTGCATCCTTTGCTTTCTATTCCAGTCTTATCAGAGAACCTGATGTTCTTTAGCCCAACCATCCAATTATGCGGGTTTGACTCAAGATATTGCTTGAAACTAACTCTCTTTGGACCATGGAATACTATAGTGTGCAGCATTATTAGTGGGAGACAATATTTGATCCCAGCAAAGAAATCCTGCTTTCAGCTTCTTCCAAAACAAATAGCCCTTGTGATGGATGGGACACGATGATTAATCTTGCAAGTGTCACTGCCTACAGGCAGCAAGAAATGATTATTTTATATCTTAGAGTGAATCAGCTGGGAACACTTCCCCATTCCTCTTCACCTCTCTTGCAATGTTGCATCCATACCAGAACTTCCTTTAAAGTGACAAAAGGAACTTGCTTACTACAAATATTTGGCCTTTGTAGTCACATGGCCGGGCACCTTGTGGAGCTTCTGCAACAGCAGATAATGAAGAATGAGACTCCATTCTCTAAGTATCATTTAAATAAAGGACAACAGAGGCAGGCTTCTTCTTAGTGGGACTCTCCAGCTCCTTGGCTCTGTCTGGCTATGTAAATAATGAGTATACAATTGATGCTAAAACCAACAGACCATGCTCATTATGCCCTTAGCTCTTCAAACATCACTGAGTTCTTGGAAAAGTAGCATGCAGGGTACATTAAATTCACTCCCATCGCCTCTGTGTTTTCTCTCTCTTTCTCATCCTTTCTTACTGCTGCCAGGATTGACATATTGTAGATACGGTTCAGGCTCTGCAGTGATGGCTTGTACCCTGTAAACATCAAGTAACTGCCTGCAAGTGCTAGAGACCTGTTGAACAAGGAATTAAAGATCCGGCACATCTCCATTCTTTGTGGCAGTGTGCATTGCAATTTTTTTTTTGTTACACAGTTCTGCTCAAACGGTATGTCAAGGGAATGCCCTGACTTCCTTTTGTTAGTGCCAATCCAGCCTTTACAAGCAAGCAGTGTCTCCCCTCCTCCGCCCCAGTTATATACTGGGATTTTCCATGCCAGGCTCCATAAATTGTTTTCTTACTTTCAATTGCCCAGTTTTCATGCTTAATATTAGCATGGCATCTTGTGCAAATGTGTGCAAGTATGAAGGGAAATGCATGCCTTCAAACTATCTGCGGCACAACATGGATAGACCTCGGACTCCCTAGGATGTCCCCACTACATGCTTCTGCCCATTTGGAGATATTAGTCCTGCTCTTTTACTCTTCAGTAACTGCTCCTGCTAATAGCAATGGAAATGCAGAAACTCAGAGTCCTTTGACACATTACATGTGGTAGGTGCATCTTTGAACTGCTTTTTGTATACACCCACAAGTGTAAAGCATGAACATGTCAAATGCAGTTGCAAACATGCATGCAAATCATGTTCGATTGCAACTCTTTGGGGAGTAGATACTTTCTGGCATATCAGGCTTCTGTGTAATTTGTGAAATAGCCCACACATACCACTTAAAATGGGGAATAAATGATGCTGAATAAATGATGCCACTCCATGGCCTTTGGTCTGTGTGGTGACACAAGGGTCCATTTTGCCCACCATCCTATCAAACTTCTACATGAAACTACTGGAGGGAACTGTCCAGAGTAGATAACCTTTATCTCCCCTTTCTTTTGAATTTTTGGGAGGCTAGATTAACTGATAGAGGGTGAACAAATCAGAAATTAATCCAGATCCCAGAAAGAACTTGTGTGGACTGGCAGTTTTTCTGAACCTGAGTCACATTCCCTCCATATAATCAAAGCAGTCTTACACCACTTTAACAGTCATGGCTTTCCATGTTCATTTAGTTTATTGGTTTATTGGCTTTTATTCAGTATATATGTTTATTGTTTTTTTGAAAATACAGCTGCAAAAAGTCAATAGGATGCACAGATCAATAAAAAGAGAATAAAAAAAACCCATAACTGTAACCGTGACTAAGTACAGAGGTTTTTTTTATGGGAGCTTCAGTATTAAGAAGTAAATATGGAGTGATAGGTCAGAGCTTACATTAGAGTGAATTCAGACCAGTACTAAGGTTATTTATGTTTCATAATCCAGCTGAGTGGTTAACCATTTGTCAGATCAATTGTTTTATCTCTATCCTTAATGTGTTACAGCCATTGTGGTTGTCACAGGTGAGCAAAGGTGACCATGCTCTTCAATAACCAATTAGCAAGTTTGTTGCTTGCTCACAATCAGAGCTGCGGGTGTGTGTTTTGTACTACAGGAATCCAAATTCTTAGGCCAAGGTACTCACATTCTGCATTGAATAACAGACTACAAACAGTCTTGGTTATAATGTTCTGTCATTATAGCTCATACTATGCACACACACACACACACACACACACACACACACACACACACTGACATGTTTGTCTGGGGCTGGGCAGAGGAGGAAAAATAAATACACAATGGGCAAAGCAACATAGGAAGATGCACATGGCACTGGGCAAAGGAGCTCCATCCTTTACCAGCTGTTTTCTGTTGCTCTTGGCTGAATGATTGTTTAGCCACCTTGAATGCCATTTAGCTGAAGGGCTTCTAATAAATAAGCAAGCCGCAATTCAGAAAACGTAAATTGAAATGACACAAAATATAATCAGGATATCCTGGCAGGTAAATATAGCCCTAGTTATGAAAGCAAATCCCTGTTGCAACATTCCACCACAGCAAGAGATTACATTATACATAACACAACAATAGATTACATTTCGAAATAGAAAAAAAAAACTTCCTACACAAACTTGTGCAACATCTCAAGGATTTGTCTGTTCTAAAGGCACATTTTTCAATATATGCTTTCTTTGATCAAGGTGGCTAGTGCATTGTAAGCATATTCCTCTCTCAGACTTCTAATAATCTAGTAATATCTATCTAATCTATCTGTCTGTCTGTCTGTCTGATTGACTATGGCCTATATTGTATTGCCTGAACTCACTCCTGCTTTAAGTGTGAAAAAGGCAGTGCAGAGCAATCTTTTGGCTGATTACCATATTTTTTGCTCTATAAGACTCACTTTTTCCCTCCTAAAAAGTAAGGGGAAATGTGTGTGCGTCTTAGGGAGCGAATGCAGGCTGCGCAGCTATCCCAGAAGCCAAAACAGCAAGAGGGATCGCTGCTTTCACTGCACAGCGATCCCTCTTGTTGTTCTGGCTTCTGAGATTCAGAATATTTTTTTCTTGTTTTTCCTCCTCCAAAAACTAGGTGCGTCTTATGGTCTGGTGCGTCTTATATGCGGTAGTTGCCAAAAGATGTCTTTCTAGTGTAACTTATTTGGCTATGTAGAATAATGACTAATATAAAAGGGAACTGGTGTCAGGGGTGGTGAGACAACAATGCATATCTTCAGCTAATTCTATCCTCCATAGGCGCCAACGCTTAGGGGTCAAGGTCCCTTTGCCCCCCAATAAAATATTTGAGGTAGCCAAGCCCCCCAAAGTTGATGGGCATTGCCATTCAAATGGTGTGCGTGCGTGCCATATCATGTAATCAATTATGCAGGCGAGGCTTCCCTAAGGCCCCCAATATTTTATTCAAGTTGGCACCCCTGCTATCCACCCATTCGGTGATACAGGGCACTTCCAGTCTGTCACTATTTTGGGGTGGCATTCAATCAAATGCTGGCAATTAAAGCTGAAGAAACCTACTTCCCCCCCAAAAAACCCTCCCAGACTTCTTGAAACGTAGGGGGTTTGATGTGATGTTGTATAACTTCCGTAAAAACAAACCAGAGGGAATACTCAATAAATTGCCAGCATCATCTAATCTCCCCACAAACTTTGTGCAAAAAGGCTGAATGCTTAATAACAAGGTCATATGGAAGTGACAATAAGAATCTGCATCCTATACTATAGATAACTGGTGCTGCACTGATTCTAGAGAAGATCTCAGCTCCTTGTATTGTTCTCCCAAGTAGCCAGTCACAGCTTATGCTTAGTATTCTCCTTCTCCTATATAACAGAATTAGATCCAAATAATTGTGTTGCAGCTAACCAACCAGCTCACTGTCATTTTAAAAACAATAGTCCAATGTCCCCTCCATGATTATTTTAGTCCAAGTTCCTTATGCTCTAAAGGAGAAAACACCCCCCAACCTTAAAATAGCAGAATGTTTAATTGGTTTGCTCAGAAGCAGCAACATCTAATTTACTCATGGCACTAAGTGCCCCACTACTGAGGAATGAATGCTTTTGAACTTCCATTTTATTATAAGTGGAGAGCTTCAAGAGAACATTGTGCCAGTTTCCCTTACAATGAACACTACGCCAAACACGTCTTAATTGTGCTTGGTGTTTTGTCAGTCTCTGCGAAGTGACTTCATGCTTCCAGTAGCTGGAAATGTGGACAGGGAACGTTCGTAGAAATGGGCCAGGCACACAGCAAGAGAGCCATGCCAGAGCCAAATTCCTTAGTCACAGGCTGTGCTCTCTTATCAGAAGAAGGTACTTCATTCCTGCTGCTATAAAGATTCCATGACTCATGACAAGTGCAGTTTCTGTAATGCGAGAAGACGGAAGAAGGAAATGCTTGAGCACAGTATGGAAAGGATGATTTTCCTGTGATTTGAGCATGTAGAGTGTTTGAAAACGGGAATTGACATTTTTAATTTTAAAAATAGACTCAAACCGGTTGACTGTCAGTTAGCAAGATACTTGAAAATTGATAATGATGGGGGGTCATTTTGAGATTTCCAAGCTGAATGTGCTCACTCAGAAGTTAATACCATTGAACTTAAATTGAACCTACTTCCAAGTCAATGGACTAAGGTTTGGGGCTAGCTCACTTCTAGCCAGTAATATTGCTACATCAATTTGTGGTATTTTGAAATTAAAAAAGCTCATGAAAATTCATCAGCATTCAGTATGAATTTCCCCCTAATATACACATCTTTTTATATTATTTTCATAGCTGTTAACTCTTCACTTTTTTTAAGGGGAATCCTATTTGGAATAAGGGAATTTCCCTTAAAAAAAGGGAAACGTTGACAGCTATGATTATTTTGCCTAATACTATGCATTTTTGTATAGTCATATTTTGGCACATTTTACCCCAGTGTATTTTTGTACACTTTACTTGGCTGGAGAACTGCAGTGCAAAATTAAGGTATCTGTGAATTTTGAATGATGCCTGTGTTTCGGATTGTGAATTATTGTGGAAAGTGCAAATCAGGTAAATTCACATTTATGAAGTCCCACAGATTACAAGTGGGGCTAATTTTATAGATAGAAAAGAGCCTCTTTGAGTCCTCAATGGTAAAGTGGTTGCATAAGTCTTTGTGAATCAATGCTTTGGCTGGTACCAGCATTTAGAGAGGATAATAGGGAACCTGTGGTCCTCTGGATATTGTTGGAGTCCAACTCTCATTAGCCGCAGCCAATGTGGCCAATTTCTTGGGCTTCAACTTGTTTGTACTAAGCCCCAACTGGTCTATGCGCTGCACAATTGTGTGTGTGTGTGTGTGTGTGTGTGTGTGTACATACATAAACATGATAAATGACTTTAAAAATTGATTTAATGCCTTGGCTCTCCTCTGGTCATTAATCAGCTCACAGTGGTGATTTACTGTTTCTAATACCAGAGACCAATAAAGATTATCCTGTAATTAATTCACACCTAGCATGTTGGTGGGCACAAGGCCAAGAGCCCCTTGCTATCGAAGTGTGGAAACACTCAGGATTTTTTGCCAGCTAGTGAATCTTTAATAGGCTCATTAAAAACATTGCCTTCTTCTAATAAAATACACTGGATTGAAATGATGAAGTCTGTAAAATGTATATTAAGTCAGATACTAGGAAAGTTGGATCCCATAAGCTGTGTTTTGCATTCTAAATTGCACTGGACTGTAGGCTGAAAATGTCTAAATAAAGTAAAAAGTAAAAAGGCCACACAAGTTGCAACTCTATACATGGTTATCTACAGAAAGTCCCATTGAACTCAGTGGGGCTTACTTTTGAGTAGACATGTACTGGATGGCACCTACAGTGGCTCATGTGGAAGTGCAATCCTAGGCATATGCAATTCTATGGATTAGTTCTTAGAATCACTGAACTGTAGAGCTGGAAAGAGCCCAAAGGATCATTTATTCCATCCCCCTGCAATGCAGGAATCACTGCTAAAGCATCCCTGACAGCAGTGGCAGACCTTGAGGTCTCAAATTTCGGTGGCACCCTGTGAGACACCAAAATTCAGCTCCCACTGCCTCTCCACACTCCATTCTAAAACATAGTTGCGGTGTCTCCTGCAGGGCCACGGAGGCTCTGTGCCCAGTGCGACTGAACATGTAGTGCTTCCCTAAATCCACCTCTGCTGACAGATGGTTTCAACATACGTGGTTCTAGTTAATTAACCCATGAATCAGTTAAATCTGTAAAGACCTGCACACAAGACAGAAATCATTCTAAAGAGGTGGGGGACCACTTCCTCTGCTTGTACAGAGAAAAGTCTCGTTCCTGGTCAGTCCCGATGTATATCACATTACAGTTACTTACATGTAAAGGGCACTTGTCCATTCTACTGCCCATGCACGCCATTTGGAGACGTTATTTTGGAGATTCTTGCAATCCTAATTTAACCACCCTAAGCAATTTGGAAACAAATAAACATAGCCACCTCGCCACAGCTGACCTGGCACAACCATATATACGTGCCTGGTGGTAAGGTGCACTTTGCTCTCAGTATTCTCCTAAACTGCTGCCAACAAGAAGGTGTCTGTCAGTGAGCTTCTGAGACCTCAGTCCCCTCTTTCTCCATGGTCTGCACACACAGGCACACCCATTACTGGAGGTTCGAGGCAATCAGAACTAGCCCATAAACCATGTCATGTGAATCAGCAAAGAGCTCCAGCTAGAACACTGATGGAAGGTTATGATCTCAGAATATAACACTCCAGGAGATAACATGTAAATCTTAATGCTGTAAACAGGCCCGTGTTCGATTTCCAATCATGTAAGCAGTGTAGCCACATATGGCAATCTTGGGAGCAGAGAAATGAGACGCAAAGGGCCCTCCCAGGTGGTACTTGTGTCAACACAGCTCAACTGAACCTGAGAACTGTATTCTATCCAAAATTATTTTGTCTGTGCTTCCAATCACCTGTTCCAAAGTGAGCTAAAAATAACTTTCCCCTGAACACCATCACACTAAGAATACCTTTCTTTCTCTGTCTGACAGCCAGAGAACTGACAGCAATTTGCTACGGCTTTGCCAATTGACTTATCTGTTCCTGTTGTTTAGACAATAGTTTCAAATATTGATCGTTGTTCTCTGTGAAGTGCAGATCATACTCAGTGGGCAGAAGGAAACAAATGAAAATTTAAACTTTTTCATTGCTGCATTTTGCTTTCAGTTGATGATGCTTTTAGTTGAAAGAAAATGTCAGCATGCCCATATTGCTGGGCTACCTACCAGGGAGTTTTTAAGGTCTCTCCAAATATTAAATTTGTAGTACAACACACACATGCTTTCTATGGGATCCAGGCATCCTCTTTAAAGGACTATTTCAGGGGGGTTGCATTTTCTCAATGCACAATTTACAAGATGCAGTCACAGGGGGAATGAAATGCTTTCCCCAGCTGGCCAAGCTGTGGCCATGATGCCTATGTGTAGCTACATCACAGTTGGTGTGTGGTATGACATCCTTTGTATGACACCATATTGGAGGAGGCCAAGTACATACGAAATTACACCTAAAATGATTGTGTCCAATACATTCCTAGACCCAAATAAAGAATTAAAGATGTAATTTCATATCAACAACAGTCATAACAACATACTGTTTTGGGACACTCTTGCCCCTTCCATTGGGTGGCTGAGCCTATGAGCTTCCCACCATTCAAATGCCCTTGAGAGCCAGTGCGGTGTAGTGGTTAAGAGCAGTGGACTCGTAATCTGGTGAACTGGGTTTGATTCTCTGCTCCTCCACATGCAGCTGCTGGGTGACCTTGGGCCAGTCACACTTATCTGAAGTCTCTCAGCCCCACTCACCTCACAGAGTGTTTGTTGTGGGGGAGGAAGGGAAAGGAGATTGTTAGCCGCTTTGAGACTCCTTTGGGTAGTGATAAAGCGGGATAGCAAGTCCAAACTCCTCCTCCTCTTCTTCTTCTAAAATCCTGGTGCCCATCCGCAGTGACATATTATTCTTATTATTCAAAAAGTGAACTCCTATTCAAATAGAGGAAGCCTAAAAGGCCATTAAGCTGTTAATAACACATTCTTGAATTGCCCCTCTTAAAAATCTAATTGCCCCCTGTGGGGTGTGTGCTCCACGTTGGGAACCACGATGCTACAGTGCTCATGCAACAGGGGGGCTGCTTCAGATTTCACCTCCCTGATAAATGTTTCTGTATGATAAATGTATTTTCAAGCATCAATTCATCATATTCACAGGGCTTATATTTTTTTAATGTATGCTATTTTGGGGGAAAAATAACTTTAAAATATGTTAGTTTGACATTTACAATCATGTGTGGAAAGATGTCAAATGAAGGGAAGTGTGCAACAGAATGCGGGGAATCCAGATTTGGAGACTGACAGAAATACAATCTAACATTGTTATATGCACCTCAGCCTCCGTATGTACTATTTCAGATTCTCTTTTTCTTCTTTCATAGACCCGATGCTAAAGTTTAAACAGCATTAAGTATCTAACTTCTGCTAACTCAACGTGATAAAAAATGAATGTCACCCATTAAATGCTTCCCACAGAAGACATCTCATTTCAAAAAAATCAAAACCTCCAGAACGAATTAAGTTCTTAACCCCAGGTATCACTGTAGCCGTGTATCGCAGGCCAATATATGTGTGTTTTAGCAACTTTGCATGGACTGAATGTGAAGTAAGGAAACTAATTTAGCAGGGTATTCAGGACTTTTTCCATTTCATGAGCCACTGATTATTAACAGTCCAAGCTGATGTCTTGTGGATCTACCTATGCAGTTACACCACTGAAAAATTTCCTACTAAATCCACAGGGATCCTATTTTGAAAGAGCAACTTGGCGGGGTGTGTGTGTGTTTTGACAATTGACAGTATAATAAACCCACGCCAGTACAAATCAATTGTCAATAATAGAGGATTATACAATACATACAAAGCACAGGAATTAATACTGTTCGAAATGTGCTGCCACAAACTGTGCTAAAGCTGAACAAGCAATTGAAACAAAAGGCTTAATTTAATCATATTTCCCTTGAATATTTTGCTGTCACAGTATTAAATTCATTAAACAGCTACTGCCTGGTTTCCTAAGACTGAAATCCTACGCATATTTGCCCTGGAGTGTGGGTTAAACCACAGAGCCTGGGACTTGCCGATCAGAAGGTCGGCGGTTCGAATCCCCATAACGGGGTGAGCTCCTGTTGCTTGGTCCCTGCTCCTGCCAACCTAGCAGTTCGAAAGCATGTCAAAGTGCAAGTAGATAAATAGATACCGCTCCGGCGGGAAGGTAAATGGCATTTCCGTGCACTGCTCTGGTTCGCCAGAAGTGGCTTAGTCATGCTGGCCACATGACCTGGAAGCTGTACGCTGGCTCCCTTGGCCAATAAAGTGAGATGAGTGCTGCAACCCCAGAGTCGGTCACGAATGGACCTAATGCTTTACTTTATCTTTAAGTCCTATTGGACACAATTGACCTTCCATCTATGACAGCTATTAAGGTATAAATTGATTATCTTTTTCAAATTAATTTTCGTGAACATCTACTGATCATCAAAGACATAAATACTGAGATTGGCTCAGTTTATGACTGTGTTGGAGATAGAAGTGAAGTCCACTTCTGAAATAACTGTGCACTGAGGCACCCATCAACTGCCCTCCCCCCAAATCAGTTAATCAAATTTCAAGACTTGGGATCAGTGCCTCTTGTGTTTATGTTACTTTTAAAAGTGACAGAAGTGATATTGTCCAAACAAAGGATTGACTTGGTTGGGCTTAGTTAGGACCAGACAGGTCAGCCTTCTATATTTTCAAATCTCTCATGTCTTTGCCTACATCTTTTATATTGCAATAATAATAAAAAATCAAGTTCCTCTGCCTCTGATGTATGTCTTGGCATATTTTCAGTGGGACTAACCAAACTTTTTTAAAATGGTGGTGTTTTTTTCCATTTATTGTTAAGTGGAATATAGTTCTGAGGACATTGCAGAGCATTCCAGGGATCAGCTAACATGAAAAGTGCCATTTATTTTCCTTTTTGTGATTAACAACATACCGCCTTTCCGCTTATCACTCTGATTCATTGACTGGTACCATCCTGCTCTCAGAGTTATTGTTAATTCAGGCAGGCCAGTCTTTTTCTATCCCATAAATATGAATGTTTAAGATTTTCAAAGGAATCATTAAAATAAAACTCTGGGAGTAATAAAACACTAATTAGACAAGGAGATTTGGACTCAGCGTAGGATCTAATGAAAGCCATAAAAGTTGTGGCATGGGCAGTTAACAGAGGTTTGAACAAGTGTGTAGCATAATGGCTAAAAGCCTAAGCTACAAACCAAGATAAAGCTTGCTTTTGCCATGAATGTAGGGCATGCACTAGGTCTCAGAGCAGTGCAACCAGTTTCACCATACTGGGAGATGAGCTTAGGCGGTGCCATAGGGCACCACAACTATGACGCAAGGAATTGAGCATAATGGAAGGTGAGTGGAGGGTGGGGTGAATTTTGGGCTCGCACAGGGTGCCGCTGAAAGTTGAAAGACCAAAGTCCACCCTGTCAGGTGCTTCCAGCAAAGCATCTGCACGTGATTGGCTTACCAGCTGGTTGTATCAAGGAGTAGTTCTATGATCTACAGCAGGTGGGTATTGGTCACCTACCATTTTAATTTCTCACAATACTCCCTACACAACACTGCTCAAGAAGAGTTTGAAGAAGAGTTTGGATTTGATATCCTGCTTTATCCTTTAAGGAGTCTCAAAGTGGCTAACAATCTCCTTTCCCTTCCTCCCCCACAACAAACACTCTGTGAGGTGAGTGGGGCTGAGAGACTTCAGAGAAGTGTGACTGGCCCAAGGTCACCCAGCAGCTGCATGTGTAGGAGCAGGGAAGCGAACCTGGTTCACCAGATTACAAGTCCACCACTCTTAACCACTACACTAGAGATGTTTAGGTGGGGCATGGCCAAAAAAAGGTTGGGAACCACTGCTCTCGGGGAAATCCAAGCTTGTTGCTATGTACTGGTCATGCTTGGATGCTTGGATGTAACACTAAGCCATTGTTTAGATGTTATAACAATTTTTTCTTACAAAAAAGTCGGGTGCAACCATTAGGTGAAGCAAAAATTTACAAGTTAATGTGTCATTGTACAGTCTAGCTATCATGGGAAGATGCAAATCTTACTGTAACATGGAACTGGGGAGAGAGGGCATCATTTTGTCCTTGGAGTCAGGCAGCAAAATGTCCTCTTGGGCCAGTCCTGGCTGTGCTCCTCATTCTGTCTCACCAGCAGGGTTGGAAAAGCACTTACACATTATGTCCTTCAGTATCTGTGTTCATTTGCAGGGTCTTTTTCTCAACTTAAGGTTCTTTTTAGTACAGCTTACCATAAGAACTTTGGGCAACTCATTCAGTCCTAGCACAAAATCCATTGCATGATAATAATAAGAAGGATTTGTTTGCTGCCAGCCTTTGCAACAAGAAGAATGTTACTTATCCACAAATGTCTCCAGGGCAAATGCAAATTGAGTGGTGGTGGTGGTGGGGAAAGAGAGAGAAAAGTAAACAATATTTTCAGTGTTTCTGCTGAAAACAAAAGAAAAAAACTTTAGGATGAGCTGTGACCTGGGGCCATGAGTGATTGTGATTCACCTCAGGTCTTACTAAATAAATTAGAAGTGTAACTGGATTGGCATCTTCTAAGAATAGCTGGAGTGGAACTATAGATAATTGTATTAAGCTATCTTTCACCCTGGGAGTCAGAAGGCATTTGGAAGCATTTTGAATGTTCAAAGCACCACTTGAGATCTCTTAGCCAACACGGCGGTTGTCTCTTTTTCCCTCCTAACAAAAACCCCCACACATATGCTTCAAATGTTACATATTTCCTATATGAAAACACTTCTGTGTGAGAAAAGGTATGAAACCAATGTTCAGGTTGTCATGTACAATATAGGCTTACTGCTATATTGGTATAGAATAGCAGTCGCTGAGCCATATTTTCTTTCATTCCTTCCCTAGTCCTGTAGGAAATTGGTGTAGGTTTATCTACTTTTCCTCACAAAACTTGGCACAAAGATTCCCAAGGTGGGTATAGCAGATTTTGTTACTGTTTGGACGCTGGATGCCATTTTGAATCAAGAAGATAATACGTGACGGATTTATGTATAAGCTAAACAAGCTATAGCTTAGGGTCCCACTCTCTTGGGGCCCTCCCCAAAATTTAAAGGAAAAAACACTGGGTGTACATTTCTAAAATATAAGATGAAAAACAAATAAAACAAAACTTACATAAAGCAACAGAGGCAAATGGCTTTAGATACCTATTAGGTCCATAAATTACCACATAGCACATATTCAACACAAAAAACAACGACAATTTGTTGTTGACAAAGGAGAGCTGGACATATAAAGGACCCCATTGCCTTCAGTAGCTTAGGGCCTCATCAAACCTAAATCCTGCCCTGAGATAATATACGAGCTGGTCTTGAAATTCAAGTCAGCTTTTTAAATATCTCTGTTTTAAAAACAAAATTAAATTGTTATTATTAATTCATTGAGTTACAAAGTCATAACATGCAAATAAATAACACAACCAACATTAAAAAACCATGTTTGTGTATGAACAATAGACAAAATACCCCTAAACGGCTCATTCATTAGGACATATGTTACCCACTTCACTTACAAGATGAGCACTGTTAGAATAAGCCAAAAATCATAACTCAGTACAATCCAGTATACCTCAGTACAATCCAGTGCATGTTGCATGCAGGTATGTATATATATAGTCCAATGGCCCTTTTAAAGATGGAAAGCAACTTCTGGAAGCCATTGAAGTTATTCTGATTCCTGCTGCTTCTAGCTTTCAGGGAAGACCCATTGCAAAGTTTCCTCACACAGTGAGTATCCTCCCGCAAGCCATGGGATACTACCCGGCCAATTTCCATCTCCTTGCTGCAAATTACCCCTCTTAGAGGGTGCATGTTTCAAATGCACATTTGTTTCTGTTTTCTGAGTAGGATAAGAGCAAAGCTTATAAATGGATCTTTATTGCAATTCACACCAAAAATGGATCTCTGTCAACATAGAGAATATGACAGAGCAGGAAGGAGAATTTATGTGCTAAACTGTGAATTCAGTCCAAGTATTTCCTCACACACTGTATCCCGGTGTATAGCTCCCTTGTTTCATATCATCAGTGAGAGGGAAAATGGTTTCTTTATATTGTTGCCTGGAAAAACAATTATGGCTATTAATTTCACTAAATGGGAAGGTGGGGTAAGAACTGGAAGTTAAGCACCTTTCTTTTCTCATAAACAGGAAGACTCAACCTTTCCCGCCATTCTCCATGATTTGCGGATGGAAGCACCGTGTGGAACTCTAGGTCTTCAAAAACAGGAGCCCTGTGGGAAAACAAAGCAAGTTGACAAGCATAAAGGAAAAAGATCACTGATAATCCTAGGACAGTCAGGATCTTAATTCCATAATGTTGCAATTGTGTCATGCAAAACTTCAGTGGTTCCATTCAGCACTTTGGAATTTTCCTTGAACTCTTTATAACCTAGTGGCCTGTGTTGAGACATGCATAAATATCCAGCTCCCTATTCTATTAGTAAATCACAAAGATCGCATACGTACAATCCCCCAAGTTCTTATTGGAGTATTCTGTCACACACAATTCCACAGCAACATATTGATGGAGAGCCTGACATAAAAAGATGTCAGAGATGTAGCATGGGCTGTTAACATACTCAAGAACCTTGCTGAAATTATACCAAGAAAGGAAGAGGGGAGGGTGTGACTACGAAACGAGACGTTGGTTCATGCTTCTATGTCTTTTTTTTAATGCTTCAGGGAAACCAGGAACTGGAGCCAAAGCTCAAACATAAGGTATTTGGGGTTATTACTGCTACATATTTATTACAGCCAGGGCTTTCCATGAGCAAAGATGTGACGTTAGTTTTGCTCATAAAAATGTGTAGTCTGCATCACCTAGACAAGCCTGTTCCAGAACTTCAATTCACTCTAACATTTTGAGACTTTTGCACCTATGTGTGTAATGAAACTAGCTGTTATAGAATAATTAAGTACCATCCTTAGCAAAATAAAGGTTATATGTGTTTGATCTTTTTCACATTCTTTCATTTGAACTAAATGCAATTTATAATATTCTAAGAAAAGATGTTGCCCTTTTAATATTAAATGTGATTTAATTTTGCCACTCAGCCTAACCCCTCTGAATCTCAAAATCATTTCTCAAACCGCATACATTTATGCTTTTATAAAAAAATCCAGAATTAACCCCCTTCACAATGACTCAGTTTTTGCCTTTAGAATATAAAACACAGCAAGGTTGTTCATTTCTCCATTCAGATCAAAACTGATTTGGGGTGAAACACATCAAAATGCAGTGTTTCATAAGAAATGACAAGATTTATACAAGATAGATATGGATTAAGTACCTTTGAAGCTGATTCAGATGGGACAAAAGGAATAGAAGTCCCACAGCCCAGCATTCTGTTCCAGTTATGGTGTGACAATGGACATGCTTTGGTCAAGAACTTTGGTCTATATAAAGAACCTGAGTGCAATTGTGCCTCCTCACTTTGGATTCCTACTCACTGGTTCTCAGAGGCATACAATGAAGAAAGTGGAGGCACAACATAACCACTGTGAGTTGTAGCCATTGGTGGCTTTGTTTATTCAACAGGATTTACTATATTTTTCCTTGTATAAGACTAGGTTCCCCCCCTAAAAAATAATGTCCAAACTTTGGGGGCGTCTTATACATGGCTAGATCTCCCCCCATTTTCTTAAATTGGAGTCCCCCAAAATAGGGGGCGTCTTATACATGGGGGCTACTTTTAGATGGAAAAATACAGTACATAGTACTTGATCATTAAAGCCTCTAAGGCTTCTAAGCAGTTTACATAACATATTAAAAATACATTTAAAAGCCATCCAAGTTAGTGGTCCTCACTGCATCTTGTGGTAGGGAATTTATATAACCAGGTACTGTGTGAAGAAGTACTGCTCCCTGAGAGTCCTGAATCTCCCAGCATTCAGTTTCCTTGAATAAATAGGTTAATAGGTGCACTCACATTTGAATTTCTCTGCAGGCAACTGTGCCCAACACACAGTTGTTGCAGAAAGAAGATCAAATGCACCTTAGCAACAAAAGGAACTAGGGTGGACTGAGTAAAGGAAAAATGGATAAAAAAACTTATGGAATATGCAGAAATGGCGAAACTTACCGGAGGAATAAGAAATCAAGACAACATACTTTTATATAAGAATGGAAATGGTTTATTGAATATTTACAGATAAATTGTAAACAGATAAAAAACATTGGCAGGATTATTGTATTAACCTACAGTTTCATAAGAGTATATATTTAAAGTAGATAATTAAATGAGCAAGTTAAATAAATTTGGATATGCAGAAGATATTATAAAATGAATTTAAGGAACTGCAGAAAGAGGGGGAAGGAAGTCAAATTTTGCAATGTTAAATTGATTGTAAGACTAATGAAAATGTATAAATTTGAAAAGTATAAATGGACTGAGTTAGATTTCCATTTTATTATTCTGCTGGCTTGTGGACATTGATGGGCAATGCTTAAGGCAAGATTCTGTTTACGTGCGGGGTTTGCCAAGCCTTAAACTGCTTGTCTTGTCCAGATTCTATATGCCACCATAAGCCTGGCATGCTGCCATATGTGTTTCTTTTAATCAAGCTTCTATTAAACTTTTGCTGAAAGGGATTTCTCTCCCCAATGGAATAGCTGCCAGGCTTCTCCACCCCTTTGCCTTTTGAGCACTGGCACAAAAGCCAGCTGCCAGACAGAAACGGGACAGAAAAAGCACTGGCACCCGGTAAACTGGCTGAATGGATGTTGTTTGTGCCTCCCTGGGAAGAAAAGGAGATCCGTTAGTTTCCTGGGAGAGATGCCACTTGAGAGGCAAGAGATTTAAAGTAATTAAACTGAGCATATAGCATTTCTCTGCCAGAGTTCATGTATGAACTCCTTTTCTTCCCAGAATCACACATTTTTAGTCCAGATTAATAGTTGCTTCTATCTCTATGCCCTATTAAAACCATTCCTATACAAAACCCCACCCATGAATCCCTAACCATAGAATGGTTAGGTGGGCTATTTAGCTGGGCCCAAAGTTAACATTTCTCCCTGTGGTGAATATGTCTGTATGAATGATAGATATAGGAAAGCCTGTCTCAAAGATGCTTATGGAAGAAGCCCAGGCAGGAAGATGAATAAGGCCATTCTTGCCTCTGTGCCCGGCAACCATGACAGGAGTAGCCCTCTAGTGCAAACTGGTAATGAAAAGTGCTTGGGGAAGTATGAGGGATGGAGGAAGAAGTTTTTGCAGGTAGTTTAATCTACAATGTGAGAAGATTACCTTTCCATCTGATGGTAGCCCAATGGAGTCAGTCTCTATCCTGGTCCCAGTTAATGACCAGTCCACCATAAGCTACTGTCATCTTCCTGCTGGCTTGAATAGATGCACTAAACTCACTATCCACTCATTTGGAGATGGTGCAAGAGACTCAGTGTTCAGTTGTTGTTTCTTCTTTCCCCCTGCTGTTTGAATAAAATATCATCTTGGCAACTGACATGTTGTCCTGTTGTGGAGAAACTGGCACAATCACAGTGGTTTTAACCGAGTTTCAGCTGCATACTACTTAGGCGATGAAAATAGGACTGTGCTGATGACACTTCAGACACCACTCCTTTGATAAAGCAAGGAGAATGCTACTACGCTGTCTCTGTATCAGGATAGATGAAGATAACTACAGGTGGTTTTTTTTATTCCAACACATGATCCCTCTATATTCAGTTTGAACCGGTTCAGCCCAGGAACAGATTGTAAAAGCAAAGAAATGCAATGAATTGTGGGTAAATGACAGAAGTAACTATGGTGTTCTCCTCTCAGAGGCATCCCCAGTTACTGCCTTGTAATTGTGCTGTTAGCACACATCCTTCTTTACATTTGCATAGAACTACACACATAAACCCTAAAGTTCTCTCTCACCCAGAGTCCCTGGATGCCACAAAGGAATTAAGATTCCCAAAAGGAGGAATAAATAAGGAGAGAATAACCAGAAAATAGGGCACCCAAATACACTGTGGCAAAGGCACATAGGTAAAAAACAGATAATGATTGGGTTAGCACAATAGTAGGGTTGCCATATTTCAAAGAGTGACAATCCAGACAGAAAAGTTTTTTTTAAGGGAAATCCCCATATCCTGATTTTCACAAATATTTAAGCCTACTAGTGGTGAGCATTTTGGAAGATTGGGCTGTTGTAGAATTGTGGAATTGTAGAGTTGGAAGGGATCCTGAGGGACATCTAGTCCAACCCCCTGAAATGCAGGAATCTCAACACACAGTCCCTCATCCAATGTGAAACCATACTGGACCCTGCTTTGCAAATGCACTAATAATTTTCTTGCTACACCACTAGGATGTGAGAAGCGCTGTGGAAGACCTGATACAGAGTTACAACTATCACTAAATAAGGAAGAAAAGGGAGGAAAGATGTAAAGTAGACAGAAGATGAAATAGGTTAAGGAATGGATCCAAATTAACCATTGATACCTAACCCAATGTGACACAGGTAGTTTTTTTGCAAGTTAGGCAGGCAAGAAGAGAAACAAGCAAGGAGGAGGGTGAGGAGAACACAGCTATTACTCACACTCACTTCATCTTGGAAGAGGTATGTTTTCCCTCAAAGGTTCACTGTAAAACAGGCACAGCTAAGCTGCTCGGCCCTTCTGAAGCCTGGTATGGTATGGAACTCTCTGGAATGAAAGGCGTGGGGAGGGTATACAGGCAGGCTAAGCCATGGGTTCTCCGGGAGCCCTCATAAAACAGGTACTAAAATAGAATAAGATAGGAAAGAAAAAGCCACCAAAGCTAGATGGAAACTCTTCTTAAAGGCTCAATTTCCCAAGGGAGGGGTTTCATGAAAGAAAAAAGGAAAAGGAAAGAAATATATATGGTGCTAGTGGGAAATGTCTACTCAGGCCTGTCCAGCTTCTGGCCTCTCAGTCACTTTATCAATGGCTGCTAGTCATATGCCATCTCCAGGATTATTCTCATGCCCTGCCTATGGGCTTCTAGAGGCATCTGGTTGGTCACTGCAAGGACCAGGGTGCTGGACTAGATATGCATTTGGTCTAACTCCAGCAGTGCATCACAAGAGTGATAATCTATGTTGGAAATTTAAAGAAAAAGAAGGTACCTTTTATCACATGTGGTGGACTTGCCCCAAGTTCAAAGACTTCTGGGAGAAGATTTATAAGGAATTGAAAAAAATGTTGAAATATACATTTATTAAGAAACCAGAGGCCTTTCTTCTTGGAATAATAGGTTTGGAATTGCCCAAGAAAGATAAAAAAATTCCTTCCAGTAGCACCTTAAAGACCAACTAAGTTAGTTCTTGGTATGAGCTTTCGTGTGCATGCAGAAGTGTGCATGAAGAAGTGTGCATGCACACGAAAGCTCATACCAAGAACTAACTTAGTTGGTCTTTAAGGTGCTACTGGAAGGAATTTTTTTATTTTGACTATGGCAGACCAACACGGCTACCTATCTGTAACCTGAACCCAAGAAAGATGTTAGATTGTTTTTGTATGCCACAACTGCTGCTAGGATTTTGTTGGCTAAAAATTGGAAAACACAAGAAGTGCCAACAGTGGAGGAATGGCAGATGAAGATGATGGACTTTTGGGAGCTAGCCGACCTGACCGGAAGAGTCCGCGACCAGAAGGAGGAGGAGTACCAGGAGGAATGGATGAAATTTAAAGACTATTTAGCTAAATATGCTAAGGTAACGTAAATAGAAATACTTGCAAGTACCAGATTGGCTTAGGATTTAAATATGTGATGTTATAGAATAATATATCTAAAGTTAATATGAAAAGAAAGAAAGATGTTAATTGACTAAGTAAATTTTATGAGAAATTAGTTTTTGAAAACTGTTACAATGATATACATTAAAACTCAGCCAGGGGGATTCGAGGAAGTCACCAAACAATGTTAACAAAAGTGGAACTATTATAGTTAGGATTTATGTTTGTTTGTTTATGTTTGTTATAAATTTGGAAAATCAATACTTTTTAAAATAATAATAATAATAATAATAATAATAATAATAATCCAGCACTGCATTTTTTTAAAGCAGATGCTTGCTTTGACCCAGCTTTTGGAGGCGCATCTCCTAAGACATGATTTCTTCTAATATCAGTAAAATAGCCACTGGCATGCATTAGATCCAGGTCGACTGCATATTGTCCCCCAACATCTGCCTGCCAGCCCCCATGTAGCAAATTGGCATGGCTTGCATTGTGCAAGAGGGCTTTTGCACGTGTCCCCGCTGCACACACTGGAAATTGGCTCAGGGTGGGGTGGGCAAACCAAGGAGCAGCAGACATGGGAGGGAAGAACAAATGTCCCATCTAGCAAGCTGAAACGCTGATACCAACAGAATGTTGGAAATGGTATGATGTTGAATTCCACCCTTTGTGTCTGCCTCCCCCACTTCCTAACTGGGGGAGCTTCCATTTGAAGGCAATGTGACCAGCCTGGTCCTCCAGATGTTTGGGTCTACAATCTCATCAGCCCCAGCCATCAACTACCCTCTCCTTTTTTTTCTTGAGAAGTGCTGGCATGTTGAATTGGAGGATGGTATTTGGTTTTGTTCCCTATATTTGTTCTCTATGTGAACTATGCCTGGGAGACACCAACTAACTTCTCTGGAGGAAATGAGATTGGAAACACTGGTTTGAAGTGATCTGAAAACAATTACTTGATTCAGGTTGATGCTTCTTATCTTGCACAACACTGATAAAATCATACAACAACATCCATTTTTGTGTCTAGCTTCGGAGTAAAGTGACTGCCTCTTTGGTTATATAACTTTGCACTTTTTTTCTTGGCTGGGCTAATTTAAGAATCCAAGTCCAGCATAGAAATTGTATACACTTTCTCTGATAGATAAATGTCACGACTGCAGGAAGCAATTCCAATGCTATTTATAGGTTAAGTCCAGAAAGTATGGACATCCAGAGGCTTGTAAAAAACAAACAAGTCTTTCTGATCTTTGGAGAAAGGACAACACACAAGAGATAGTATGTTAGGATGCCGATTTTAGAGGGTGCAGGTGGAAAACTCTTCCTTGCATAATTTTGTCAACTTCCTTTGCTGTCAGAAGTAAGGAACTGAAAGAGTTTACAGCTTTCTAAAAACCAAAGAGTGAAAAAAGAGGAAGGGGAAGTCCATGAAATGACTGGAGCTGGTGTGAGCAAGGTAGTTTTGCTTGTGTTCACAATATTTAAAACCATTAGATAAATGATCTCATGCATCTGATACAGCACTTGGACCCTCTGCTTTTAAAGTCAATATCTATTTTTACATGCATTAAGGGCCCACACAATCATGCAGGTGTTGGGGAAAGATTTACACCACTCATAGGCGGAGATGTGGTGAGTGATTTCCTATAGGTTTCCCTACCAATTGTGTAAATGCTTTTCGAAACAGCATTTACAGTTCCAAATGAAGTGCTAGATAGAAGAGAATTGCAATTTTGCAGGCTAAAAACACTGCTATTCCAGTGCTGAGGTGGAAATGTAATTTCCCTCCATTATTTATTTTATCTAAAGGAGAGATGTTTAGATCCCCTAGAATGGATCTCGGCTAAGCCTCATGTAATTGGAAGATTAAGTCCCAAACAGGCAGGCATCTTTCAAGGGACAGTAAAGACATAATAAATGGCAGCTGTTACAAGCATCTTAAGTCCATAGCAGAAGAATGGATGAGTCTCCAGAGACTTTCAGCCGGGATATAAAGGCAAAAACTCAATATACCTTCAACATCATTTGAAAAGGCCAGTAACATAGTCTAGATGGCTTATAATTTAAGAGGATAGCATACATAGTACAAAAGAGAAAGGAAAGCAGAAAGAAAGAGGGACATTAGTAAAAGTAGGCACTAGCTCTTAAATGCTGCTGCTGCTTTCTCCACTCTGCATCTCTCTCCCCCCCCCCCCATCCAACATTCATTTGAGTCTTCCTGTGCTCAGGTTTTTGTAGCCAAAGCCACAGCACCTTGCAAAAGAGGCTGGGTCCCTGAATGGCTGTTTTGGTGGTGGTGTTAGCACTGCTTTTGCACAAGAACCAAGCTTGATTTCCATCTGTGCCTGCCCAAAATTTTAAGATTAAAAGGTCAATGGGACAGAACATTATATTATATGTAATTTATTGATTTCATAGATCTGTAGGCTGGGCAGGACACACACACACACACACACACACACACACACACACACACACAGTAGGGAGAACCATTTCATTTTATGAACCACTCCCTGGTTCACATTGAGAAGTTATTTTTAAATGTCCTCCAGGGATGGAATTGAGAGCTGCCCATAGAGATTAAGGGAGAAATCAAATATTTAATGTCACTGGGATTGTTCACAGTCAGTGCATCTAACCATCTGCAGCCCCCCCCCAAAAAAAGATAGGGAAAGGCTAAAATGTGGAGGGGGAAACCCAAACAGACCATTGAGCACTCAACAGGCTCAGTGGGCATGGAAAGATTTCTGAAAGTTGGAGAGGGAGTAAAACCAGGGGGCAGAATGAAATGGGTTGTTGAGAACCCTAATCATTGTTATACACATCACCAGGTAAATTGTCTGAGTGAAAGACAGTTCTTGGAAGGAAGAAACCACATGGCAGCTGGTTCTAGTTGAGCCCATAGAGTAGATCTGCTGTCTTTTGTACATTTATAACTACATAGTCCTTCCTTGTATCCTTCCATCCTTGTTATAAGCCTGCTGTTCCTCCTTTTTCTCCTTCATTACCAGAAGGAGAAAAATCTTCGTGAAACAGACTGTTGAGAAATCTTAGACCCCTGAGTCAGATAAGGAGGCTCGAGCATGAAACAGTAACACAGCAGACAGCAAGCAAAGGCAGAGCAAAATGAAAGTGTGTATTGTTCGACTGACCTCCAAAATATTGGTTTTGGCGGAATCTGGGTGGCTGTTCCAGTTGAGCAAAGAAAAGCTTACAGGGGACAAAGGTCTGGGAGACTACTAATCTTGACCTGGCTTTTTGGCTTTGATATTCAATTGGTGCTTTGTACACTGAGTGCGTTCAAGAGAGAGAAAACGGGATTTTCTTTCCTTCCAACGAGGGAGGATGGCAGAGGCTTTCCATGAATGTGCTCCAAATGTAGACTTTTGCAAATGAGGATTTTGGCAGTCCACACTCTGGGACCTGGCATACCACACTCTGGGACCTGGAAAACCTTGCTGCACACAACGAGGGATGAGTGAATCTGTCAGTTTCAGTTTCTCTCATTTTTCTCCAGTCTTCAGCTCAGTTTTTCAGTCTTAAACTCAGTCTGCCATATTTCCACACCAGCTTGCAACTATTATTATTTTTACAAAACCCTCATGAAAATTCACCAACGTTTTAGTGTCAATTTCTTCTAATATGCACAGTTCTTCTATGCAATTTTGTATAATACCATATTTTTCGCTCCATAGGGCACATCGGACCATAGGGCGCACCCAGTTTTTAGGGGGGGAAATCAAGAAAAATAATCTTATTTTCCCCCAGCCCCAAAGAGCAGCGTACAGGATGTGCGCAACCTCTCCCTGCCGGAGGGGTTGCGCGCGGCTATGTCACAAGCCAAGGCAGCCAGCGGGATGGATCCCGCTGGCTGCTATGGCTTCCTCTTTAGCCACACGCAACCTCTCCCTCCCGGGAGAAGCTGCATGGGGCTAAAGAAGCCATAGCCACGTGCAGCCTCTCCCTGCCGGAGGGAATGCGCGCAGCTATCCCTGAAGCCTGGAGAGTGAGAGGGGTCGGTGTGCACTGATGCCTCTCGCTCTCCAGTCTTCAGCGAAAGCAACGTGAAGCCTTTGGAGCACGGAGGGAGTGCTCCCTCTGCGCTTCGGAGGCTTAGCGTTGCTATCGCTGAAGCCTGCATTCGCTCCATAGGACGCACACACATTTCCCCTCAATTTTTGGAGGGGAAAAAGTGCGTCCTATAGAGTGAAAAATACAGTATATGCTTTCACTTTGCAGAGCGGTTTTCCCCAATAGAATGGACCTTAGCATGTTATTTTCACTAATGTATGCATTCTAATGTACACTTTACCCTAGAATACAGTGGTACCTCTGGTTAAGAACTTAATTTGTTCTGGAGGTCCATTCTTAACCTGAAACTGTTCTTAACCTGAAGCACCACTTTAGCTAATGGGGCCTCCTGCCACTGCCGCACAATTTCTGTTCTCACCCTGAAGCAAAGTTCTTAACCCAAGGTACTATTTCTGGGTTAGTGGAGTCTGTAACCTGAAGCGTCTGTAATTCGAGCTACCACTGTATGCATTTTTGTACACGTTACTTGGATGAAGAACTGAACTGCCACATTTGGAGAAGTGCGAAAGGATGGCTGTGTTTCCATTTGTGTGTGGGTTTGGAAAGTGTGAATTCAGTAGGTTTGCTTTGGAATGCAAACTGAGTCAGATTCCTTCTCCATTCCTGCACACAACTGGCTGATCTTGGAGGTTTCCCAGATGACAAAAAGAACCATAGAACTGTAGAGCTGGAAGGGATGACACGGGTCACCCAGTCCAACATCCTGCAATGCAGGAATCTTTTTGCCCAATGTGGCATTTGAACCCACAACCCTGAGATTAAGAGTCTCAAGCTCTATCAAGCAGGATA
This sequence comes from Podarcis vaucheri, assembly GCF_965113315.1. Lineage (NCBI taxonomy): Eukaryota > Metazoa > Chordata > Lepidosauria > Squamata > Lacertidae > Podarcis > Podarcis vaucheri. Next base: position 55,714,649 of record NC_138760.1, on the reverse strand, counting down.
AACCATGCTATAAATCATAGGACAGGTTATTAGCAAAACATATATAGAAAGTAGAAAACGTCACAGAACATCAAGTTTTAAAGCCTGCGCCAAACTGGCCAAGGAGAAGATTTTCAGGAAAACTCTGGACAAGTACTAACATTAGCATTAACATGGGATGCCGGAGTGAATTTGCTTTTTCACCCTTTGTTCCGGACCGCTGATGGGGATATCTCAGCTACGTGCCAAGATATGTAAGATTCAGATGTGTGAATAACTCACAATTCCCTCTTCCCCTTGAGTCATTCACACATGTTCTTTTGCCTTTACTTTCCAACGTGTAAAGCAATTCTAAATATCCTCTTGAACATGGGCTGACATAATCACCAGCCCTTGCACAGAAAAGTCCTTGATTCAGCTCTTATCGCACCATCTAATGCGTATTTGTTTTTCCTGATCTGTGGCTTGATATTCTAATTCCCCTTGGCTGCTGGTGCTGCTTTATCTTTTAATAAGCAGGAATATTCTCTCTTGTGAGTGGGTGAGAAGAGCCTGAAGTGGTGCTAGCTAGTCATCCATCTCTGGCTTTTATGTCGGGCCAATTCTGCTGATACCGGGAGGAAGCCGAGTACTTCTGACACCACCACAAAGACTTACAAGATGATCTCATCTTCTAAGAGGTTCTGTATGTAATAATAAATACATGTTTATTTCCAAAACATGATGTGCCCATAGGCACTCCTTGCTTATAAATCTCCTTGCTGTGAGTAATCTGCTCTCACACTGCTTTTGAGAGGGAAATGTCATAACAGAATCTCCCATCTGGTAAGAGAGTCAATTTCCCCACTCCTAGTCAGCCAAAAGGCAAAAGAGATTAGATTGCAAGTTTACGCCAGTCAGGTGCTTCAAATGGTTGGATATTCAAATTGAGTAGCAAATTTGAATTGGAAATTAAGAGAAAGTTTTAATTGTTAAATGAAACCCATTCTTGTAATTTCTCTCCTGCTTCCTCAGTTGTGAATCCCAAGTGTCATGTCTGCCCATCCCCTTTGCATTTGGTTTGTTTCTTCCCCCCTGACTCCTCCTCTGAAGTACTGAGGTGCCACCAGGGTGGGACTTAGAGGGCAAAAGTCCAGGGTTTCACTCAGTGGTGCAGAAGAGTCATTGCTCAGTGGCAGAACATCTGCTTTGCATACAGAAGGTCCCAGTTTCCAGCACCTATGGCTAAAGTGGGGGGTTGCAGTCATGTACTGGTTGGTACTTTCTTCCGTGTGGTGTCTTTGCATAAACTTGGTTCATTTTGATTCACAGCTCATAAAATGTGCGTCACTGCAGCCCACTCTTGCATTTTGAGAAATGATGTCATTGACTTTGATTTGCCCAGCTGCATTGCAAGAACTCCCAGCACAATGGGCTCCTGCTACTGCTTCTGCCACTATTAGTCATGGCCCACCAACACCAAGTATCCACTTGCATGCCCCGCCTAGGGTTTTGTAGTTTGTCTTGCAGTGTCGTTGTTCTCATCTTTGCACAATACCAACAGAGCATTTTCTGCTCCTGTCCCTTTTAAATTACACACACATTTTTTAAAAAAAAAGTTTTCCAAATTCAATAATAAAATGGCAGGGAGGATTGGAGAGAAGAGATGGCTGAATTTTTCTGTGATATTTACCGTATTTTTCGCCCTATAGGAAGCACCGTCCCATAAGGCACACCTAGTTTTTTTTGGGGGGGAAAATAAAGGGGAAAAACATTATTCCCCCCCCAGGCGCGGGGCTGGGGTGGGGGAAGCCCGAGCTTCCCCCGACCCCAGCCCCCAGAACAGGCAACTCTCTGCAAGCTGCGGGAGCCCAGCGCCGGGCTCCCGCGCCTTGCGGAGAGCCGTGCAAAGTCTGGGCACACTGAGCTCAGCGCACCCAGCCTTCGGCATGCAGGCAACTCTCCGCAAGCCGCAGGAGCCTGGTGTGGGCTCCCACGGCTTGCGGAGATCTGCGCGAAGCCTGGAGAGCGAGAGGGGTCGGTGCGCACCGACCCCTCTCGCTCTCCAGGCTTCAGCGAAAGCCTGCATTCACCCCATAGGACGCACACACATTTCCCCTTCATTTTTGGAGGGGGAAAAGTGCATCCTATGGGGCGAAAAGTACGGTACTTAGTGGAAGTAAAAAAGCAACAAAGCAGCAAGGGTGGAATCCTAACCTGATTTACTTCGAAGTAAGCACCATTGATTAAAATGGGACTTATTGTTGAGTAGACATGGTTAGGAATTGATTTCTGCCTAACCTGATAAGGTACATAATTTTGTTATTATTTTTAATACCAGCTGTTAGTGAAAGCAGTGCCACTGTCGTAGCAATGGCATCTTGTACTGCATGATGAACTCTGCCTTCATTATACTCATGATTCTGCCATTTTTTAGAATCCCCAGTTTTTCTCTCTCAGATTCTTTTATTCAAACCTCTGTTTTGTTAAAACTTCTGCTATTGATTTCAGCCACCATTTAAAAGCCTGGCTTCTCCATTTTTCGTCTCCTCCCACTTCCTTCATGCATATCCAGGATTGTGATGCAGCACTATGAATCCTCCAATGGGGGTTGTGCGATGACATCCTTAAATTTTTATGTCTATAGGAAGACAAGAGACTTACAGAGAAAAATCCCTATAGCCAACTAAACTGAAAGCACAGTGCCTAAGGCCTGAACTTCCTGCACTATCTGATATGGCAAACCAGGAGGGCCAATATTCTACAGGTAAAACATATTGCTTTAGTGTGCTGGTGAGAGCTTGGTACTCAACATAATAGTCAACCTCCTATATCATGATATTCCCAATGTGGGAATATAAAAAGAGTTTTCCTTTTTAATGAAGCAATTTGCATTTCCTTTTTAAAAAGCTGTTTTGGACCTTTACCTCCATATTCCAGTCATCAAGGAACGACAATAGTTTCTAGCCATTAACCTGGTTTGGTGTTACTATTCCAAATAGAAACAGAGAAAAGCATTGACAATGGAGCCTTCTGGCTTGTCTCTCATGGAAAACCTGGATCGCATACTAGGTGGAATAAATAAACAGATCCGTTGTTTATTCTTGGTGCATAAAATGGAAATGAAGAAATATTTATTGCTACTCCACCGTAAATCATTTAAGACACTGTGCCTTTGTTTAGGCAGCACAGAAGCCTTATTTAGTGACATTCATTCTTTCAATCTTCATCTAGAATTCTTAATCACTGCTGTTTTCTTCATCAGATACGATGACTTAGAGCAAATAATCTGTTTCATGAAATACTTGCTTTGAAGTCTCAGTTTACAGCTAGCACATCTACAGCAGACCTGCCCAATTTGTGACTGGCCAAGTTGAGCACACCACTTGAGGCATGTATTGTGGTTCACCAAGGACTTGATAAAGTACCTGGTACTCCTGTCTGCCCGGAACTGCAAAAACAAGTGGATAAGCAAGCAGGGGTGTTTTTAGGTACCCAAAAGACATACAAATATACACAAAACTGGCATAGGCTTATTTATATGTACAAATGCACATTTAGGTCTCTGAGCAAATTGAGATGGTAGCTGGTTGTGGTTTCTTTTTTGAAAAGTTTAAAAATAGAGGGCAAGTCTCAGGAGATCCCAGGGCCCAGCACCAAAGGTCTGCAGCTCATGCCCATGGACCACTCTCATAACATTGTCCCTGTTGCCAAGCACTAGGTTGATGGGCTGTCTGTGGCTTGGTGTGGCAGGTCACCTGTTGAGGAGTCCTGATCCACTAGAAGGGAATTCAGTTGCTCAGGGTGCTCTGAACCATCTGATCCAGTCTGCACACTCTTCATTTAAACTGTAGATAATCACCCAAAGATACAATTCCCTGCACCCTTAATAAACTACAGTTCCCAGGATTCCTTGGGGGAAGCCTTGTGTTTAAATGTGCTTTAAATGAGTAGTGGTGTGCGTGCGTGACCTAATTCTGGTCTTAATTTAATCTTTAAGGCAGGCAAATGCACAGCTGCTTGTGCAACTGCAAACTAGAAGTGCAAACAAACTGTTGTTTGTTTTGTACTGCATTCACAGAGTTTCATAGATCACAGCTTCTATCCCTTGTCTTTTATGGGTCTAACTCTCTTTGTTTATCCTGATGTCCACCCTTTCCGTGCAAGTGGATTAATTAAGCTTTACATATCTAGTTAAACTTCATGTTTACATTTTTTTATTCTGAAGCAGAGCAACCAGTATTGGGAAACAGGGGACTAAGTACAAATTAAAGGCGATGTGTAGGTGCCGCCGACCAGCATCATACACCTCATGCCAAGTAAGCTTTGATAAAAGAAGTGTGTGATGTGACACATTGTCACATCTGCATCTTGACTCCCTGCAGGTGACAGCAAACGAGTTGGAGTGAAAACATGGGAATGATGGGCAAGATGGCTGACGTCTCTACCAAACATTAATCAGAAGAAATACAGTAGAGGAGGGGCCTGGTCCGGAATGTATCCCCCCTTACCTTTACTTAGTTGCCAGACTAAACAGGTCTGACACACTCCTCCTGCATGAGCGTCAAAGGCAAAAAGCAGCAGCTTGCTTTTTCTTAAATATTTGAATATGTCTAAATGAATCTGCAGTTATGTTTCCCTAAGTAAATTTGGCGTTTGTGTTTATGTCTGCCTTGGAGCTATGTATGTGATTACCAGCAAATGCCTTACACCCTTCTGTAATAACTGTGATGTGACAGTGACACTCTGTTTTTGTTTGTATAAGTTATCCTTTAGTGTTGTTGGTTGATATTTTTGTTCATTGGCTCACTTTATCTAGAACAGAGCTTTCCAGACTTTTCATGTTGGTGACACACTTTTTAGACATGCGTCATTTTGTGACACAGTAATTCAGTTTTATTAGCAAACTAGAGATTAAACCCCTTTCCAACCCCAGGAGGAGCACAGGAAGTGTTTGTGCAACACACTTACACACAGCAGCCAACATATTAATATATCACAACAAACACCTTGGAAAGCTCTGATCTAGAGGATGAAGGTTTTCCATGTTATATAACAGAAGTAGAGGCTAAAGAAATAAGCATGGTCCCACCCAATCCCATAATGAACTGTGAGTGGGCTTGTCAGCTACAGAACAGGCAGAAGGCTCACCTGTTGGTTTTCCATCTGTGAGGCAGCTGTTAAAGGCAAAAGAACTGTTCCTGAAAAGAAAAGCAGGCAGAGGGAAAGAAGAAACAAACTCTAAAAATGAGTCAGGGCAAAACACGGAAATTCTTTTGTAGACTTATATTTAAAAGGTTAACGGTTAACTTTAAAAGTCTTCAGACACCATCTGGCAAGAGCCTAGTTTGCTAGCTATGTGTCTTGATGGTGTTTACATTCAGCAGCATTGTGAAGCCTCTTGAATTAGGGAAGGAAACCACAGAGAGAAAATTATGACATTTCCCAGGAGCAGTAACCTGAGTATTCAAAACCTGAGAAATTGTCTTGAGCCAGTCAAATGTCCGAATCTGACCGGACACAGGTTAGAGCTCAACGTCGAGCCTACCAAGTGGCGATAGCGACGGCGAAGAAGACTTTCTTCACCGCCTCTATTGCATCTGCAGAAAATAGTAGCAGGAGACTCTTTCAGGTGGTCCGCAACTTAACGGAACCACCTTTACCATCGGGGCCTTGTAAAGACCCCAAGATCTCCTGCAACGATTTTGCAACGTTTTTTGCAGATAAAATCACTCATATTCGGAAGGAGCTAGACACCACCGTGGGAGCAGGGCTGGGGCGGGAGAGTGCTAGAGCCCTGTCTGGTCAAGTTGCATGGAATCAATTTCAATCCGTTACCCCCGAGGATGTGGACAGGCTGCTTGGACGAGTGAAACCAACCACCTGTCTCCTTGATCCTTGCCCATCCTGGCTTATAAAAGCTAGCCGGGAAGGGCTGGGCGATGGGCTCTGCGGGGTGGTGAATGCTTCCCTCTGTGAGGGAACATTCCCAGATCCGCTGAAAGAGGCGGTCATTAAACCGCTTCTTAAAAAACCATCTTTAGACCCGGCCAGTATGGCCAACTATCGCCCAGTCTCAAATCTTCCATTCTTGGGCAAGGTGATTGAGCGTGTGGTTGCTGAACAACTCCAGGCACGCCTGGAGGATGCGGACCATTTGGATCCCTTCCAATCAGGGTTCAGGCCTCATCATGGGACTGAAACTGCCTTGGTCGCACTGGTTGATGATCTCCGGCGAGCTAGGGACAAAGGTGAGAGTTGTTTCCTAGTTCTGCTGGATCTCTCAGCGGCCTTTGATACAATCGACCATAACATCCTTCTGGACCGTCTAGAGGGGTTGGGAGCTGGGGGCACTGTTATACAGTGGTTTCGCTCCTTTCTCCTGGGCCGTGTTCAGAAAGTGGTGGTGGGGGATGAGTGTTCAGACCCTTGGGCCCTCACTTGTGGGGTGCCTCAGGGTTCCGTCCTCTCCCCCATGCTTTTTAACATCTATATGAAGCCGCTGGGAGAGATCATCAGGGGGTTTGGACTGGGTGTCCATCAATATGCAGATGATACCCAGCTCTACCTTTCTTTCAAATCAGAACCAGTGAAGGCGGTGAAGGTCCTGTGTGAGTGCCTGGAGGCGGTTGGAGGATGGATGGCGGCTAATGGATTGAAGTTGAATCCTGACAAGACAGAAGTACTGTTTTTGGGGGACAGGGGGCGGGCTGGTGTGGAGGACTCCCTGGTCCTGAATGGGGTAACTGTGCCCCTGAAGGACCAGGTGCGTAGCCTGGGAGTCATTTTGGACTCACAGCTGTCCATGGAGGCACAGGTCAATTCTGTATCCAGGGCAGCTGTCTACCAACTCCACCTGGTACGCAGGCTGAGACCCTACCTGCCCGCTGACTGTCTGGCCAGAGTGGTGCATGCTCTAGTTATCTCCCGCTTGGACTACTGCAATGCGCTCTACGTGGGGCTACCTTTGAAGGTGACTCGGAAACTACAACTAATCCAGAATGCGGCAGCTAGACTGGTGACTGGGGGCGGCCGCCGAGACCACATAACACCGGTCTTGAAAGACCTACATTGGCTCCCAGTACGTTTCCGAGCACAATTCAAAGTGTTGGTGTTGACCTTTAAAGCCCTAAACGGCTTCGGCCCAGTATACCTGAAGGAGCGTCTCCACCCCCATCGTTCTGCCCGGACACTGAGGTCCAGCGCCGAGGGCCTTCTGGCGGTTCCCTCATTGCGAGAAGCGAAGCTACAGGGAACCAGGCAGAGGGCCTTTTCGGTGGTGGCGCCCGCCCTGTGGAATGCCCTCCCATCGGATGTCAAGGTGATGGAAAACTACCTGACATTCAGAAAACATCTTAAGGCGGCCCTATTCAGGGAAGCTTTTAATGTATGATATTTTAATGTTTTTTTGGTTTCTGTGGAAGCCGCCCAGAGTGGCTGGGGAAACCCAGCCAGATGGGCGGGGTACAAATAATAAATTATTATTATTATTATTATTATATGACCTACCCTTTTGAACTCTCTCCCATGACATATCAGCCACATGCCATCTCTAGTTTGGTTTCATCACCAACTGAAGACCTTTCTTCAACAACGCTGAACAGATGCCGGTTTGACAACAGCCACATTCACAGCCGCTCACAGAGGTGCTAAAAACTATAGCAAGCTATCTCCCTAGCTCAGGCATGATCAAACTTGGCCCTCCAGCTGTTTTGGGACTACAACTCCCATCATCCCTAGCTAACAGGACCAGTGGTCAGGGATGATGGGAATTGTAGTTCCACAACAGCTGGAGGACCAAGTTTGGCCATGCCTGCCCTAGCTGGTTTGGGGGTTGCCCCTGGTTCTAAGCCAGGTCAAATCAATGTGCCCCTGCCTCCCTTGTTCTCTTAGATTCAGGCAGGTGGCTAGGGCAGCTCTGAAGGGCCGTTGTGCAAACCTGTGTGTGTGCAATTGTAGAGATCTGGTTGGAAAGCTTAAAGCCCACCACTGCTACACAGGAAGGATTGAAGAAAAGGAAATATGAATTGCCCCCACCCTGTAGCATGACCAATTGTGGCTAGGAGTGGCTAAGAGCTAGGTCTAAAAAACAGTGTAGATTCACACATGCTGGTCAGCTTACATTTTGACTTGAAATATTCGTTTTGGGCTTCTCAGAAGTATGTAAAGACAAGCAAAAGCTGTTGAGGGGGGGGAGAGAGGAGCACCAGCCTGCAATGGCACCCACCAGAGAGCGCTCCAGCTGAAAAAAAGCTCTATCTCTGACTTGGGAATTATGGAGAATTAGCCCAACATTCATATAGCATAGATTTCCCATGTGCACCAGGCTCCCTCTCTTAGTGCGTTTCTTTACCCCATGACTAAAGTCCGTGTTTTCCATTGTAAAGCAGAAGAGGGCTGCAGAAGAGGTTGCCAAAGTGCAAAGGCCTCCATAAATGTCAGACTGCTGTGCTTGCTGGTCCTTGAACTCTTGCACTGTTGGAAATCTCTGAACTGTCCCATCTTGATAGCTAAAGTCAAAGCACTTGGAAATGCAGAGAATACAGTGAATTAGCAAGAAAATGGGGTGGGGTAGGGTAGGTTGTTGTTGTTGTCATCCTCGTAGGGTAGGGTAGTCAAATGACCTTTTCAACCAGTTGGTTTTTTTGCATCATAATCTGTCTCAAAAGGAAAGGAATGTCTCTTTTGAAATAGAAAGACGACAGGTAAGAAAAGTTATGCAGTATACACAAGCTTTTGCCAACCTTGTGCCTTCAATGTGTTTTAGACTACAACTCCTGTCAGTCCCAGGGCAGTAGTGCTGACTGGGGCTAATGGGAGTTGTAGTTCAAAACATTTGGAGGGCACCAAGTTTGCAAAGGCTGGTGAAGATATGCTTTTGTAATATACTGAGCCTGGGATCTTAACGGAATTTCCAATGAAAACCTGGCTATTTGCATATCTAGTTTTACTCAGTGATAAATGAGCACCAATCACAATTTTATCCATTTGCAAACTTGTTCTTCTAAATTGGATATCTCCCAAAGTTTGTATCTTTTATTTGGGAAACAAAGACATTGGGGCATCAATCTCCCACGGAAGCACTTAAGATGGTTTAACAGCTGCTATCTGTTTCAATGGGAGATATTTCAGCATGTGCTTCTCTCTCTCTCTCTCTCTCTCTCTCTCTCTCTCTCTCTGTGTGTGTGTGTGTGTGTGTGTACTTTGCCTCTGCAGCTCTGTTCTTCTTTGTTATACTTCTGGGTAGATAAATTGTCAAATTCATTTATGAAACAATTTGACTTGGACCCACCTTCACAAAATACCGGATGAGTAGCAGTTGGCTCTTGGTCGTGTTTTAGACTTGTGTGGACATTCTCCTCTGTGACACAACATTCCATGTCAAGTTAACAAGAAACAATGCTGTGAACCATATGAGGCTTGCTATATAAGGTTTGCTCAGCTGTTCCACAGCAGTTATTTTGTTTGAGTTGAGTGAGCAGCAAAGTCTAACGTCTAGCCTGCCCTTGATTTGTGTTTCCTTTCCACCCAGAATTTCTTTCATGTTCAGTTACGCTTTCTGTGCTATGTGGTGTGAAGCCCAGCACTTTACAAGCATTCTCTAATTGAAAACGAGAATCTCAGCAATGCAGTCTATATATGTTTACTCGGAAGTAAGTTACATTGTGTTCAGTGGGGTGAGTTGATCCCAGGTGAGTGTGTTTAAGATTCCCAGAGGCTCCACCAGGCTTTTTTGGGGGGTGGGGGTCGCGGTGGACCGGGTGCCTTTCAGCATGCACACACCCAACCATTCTGCATTTTTCTTTTCTTTTTTTAAAAAACAGCTTTAAAATAGAAAGGAGCTCACATCCCTCACAGTGGTGTGAGCCTCTCTGGGCTCTACCCACTCCCTCTACTGGTGCCTACACATCCTAGGTCTTCAGAGTGATGCAACACAATACATGGTTATGTTGCTCCAGAGCTGCTCCAAAAAACGTGGCAAGATAGTCTCAGCCACCTCATACACAGGACCAGATTTAGATGAAGAGAGGCACTAGGCTATTCCACTTGTGAGGCCCCTCCCCATCCCCCACCCTCACGAATAGAAGAAAATGGAAGAGTGTTATAAACAAAATTGAGGGAAGCCAAGGATGATGGGAATTTAAAAATCTGCTGTTCACAATTTCTCTTCTAAAGGACATAAGATGTTACATACCATTGTGAATTTAAAAAATGCATAAAATTAACACTCAAAAACTTTTGCAATAACTGAAATTGGAAACATTTTGTAGAATAAGCATTATTTCTTAGGAAAATGAAGTTGTAATGCTGGGCAGGCTGGTCTTCCTGTTATATACCTGCTGGGATTGACAAGGCATATGACCCTCACCTGAATCTCATAGCTCTCCTGACAGGTGATTTGGTCTGCAGCCACAGTGTGGAAATAAAGGAGATTGCCCACCAGATACCAGGCACTCTATTATTCATATTAGGCCCCAGTGTTTTTCTTACAATCCCCTTCTAGAAGGGTTACTGTTAATAATGCCTAACATATTTTACTGTCCCCTCAGAAAAAGAGGCTACATGAGTCCCCCCCCTCCCCCGTGCTACATTGTATTTGTGGTGGTCAATGCAATAACCTCAACTGCTGGCTGAAGTGAAGCAGTGTGTAAGAGGAACAACTGGTGTTTCCTTGCAGTGCCTGGAATGCACCTTAGTTGACAGAAGCCCCACAGCTCATTAAACATCTTTGAAAGCTGTGGCCATTTCCTCTTCATCATTGTGATCCAACAGCTGATAAGACTGGTTCAAGAATCATTACAGTGTTAGTCACTTGTCAGCTCACAGTCCAGTGAGGGCTGCCTGGAATGAATACATTCTCTGTTTTATGTTTGGCTTACTGCATAGATAGTGTGATTTCCATTGTATTTCATCTCTGGAACTTGGAAACACTTTGACATTGTGGCTGACATCAATAGAAGCTTGTAGACAGGGAATGAGCTGGGAAAATGTACATGGCTACCTCAGCCAATTAGCACAAGGAACAGGATGGTTATGTTGGTAAGAATTTCAATGATCCTCATGGTCCCTTCCAACTCTGCAATTCTATGACCAGAATTATATAGATAGATAGAGAACTTGGAAAAGTGGAGGGGAAACTAACAATGCTAGTTCTCAGATGTGAGCAGGATACTTTTTAAAAAACAACCACAACAACCACAACAACATTGGGTGGATATGCAGAGAAACTTCAATGTGGGCAAGACTGTACTTGGGTAGCTCCTTATAAGTCGGTTAAAAGAAAGATATGCATGGGGGGTGGGGTGGGGAGAGACAAAAGAAGACACAGATCAGCATAAAAATTGCTTATGCATACTTTAAATACTGCTCACCATAGCAGGGATGGTGTGACTGTTGATGGGCTGCTTCATGGCTCCTGCTTTCTCCTGTGTAAGATAGGGTTGTGTTCACACTCCTATTTGCTGTGCACTCCCTGAATTTCCAGTACTGGGTTTTTAATGAGTTTTCGTACGTTATCCAAAATGCATATGTATCCTGTACTTGCTTATAAAACACTTGTTTGATGTGCTGTTTCTCAAAGCTGCTTCACATCAATCAGGGTCCTTAAGCCGTTCCTAATTCATCTCTAGCCAAGGAGTGCATCTCCTGACATGTACACAAACAAACAAATCTGACACTGATGAAGCTTTCCTGATGTTGACATGGGGGGGGGAGAGCTGTGAAATGTGCCAAAAACATGCACAACTTCACTGCACTCTAAATGCACAACTCACTGTGAACATGGCCTAGGACACATGGCCACTCTAGACCATGCATCTAGGATACAGCCTAAAGTATCGGACTGCTCTTTCTATGATGAGGGGCAAAATCTTTTCCCAGGTACCATGACCACAGTCAATGCCTGCTGCCTGGTAAATGCTGTATCTGCATGTACAGCCCAGTTAACAATATGGAGATTTATCCATGTAATTCAGGATTGAAATGGTTGGCTTGCCTGTGTGAACACAACAAGGGAGCTAGAGCATTCATGACTCCTCGAGGTTCTGTAACCCCTGTGGTTCATGATGTTGACAAAATTTGAAATTCCTTCAATCCAGGGAATCTTGAGTGAGGAGCTAGGGAGCAGGGATACTCTGAGACCATAAAGCTGCCTTGTCCAACCCACTCAGAGTCTCATTCTGAGGCCAGCTGAAGCCAAATCTTACTAGGTTGCCGGAAAGCTTTCCCTATTTCCCACCCCCTAGAAGCAAAGAAAAAGCATGAGTGGCAAAATCATAGCCTTCACTGGAACAGCATCCAGGATAGTACTGATCCTGAATGTGAAACGCATGTTGTCTTTGTTTGTCTCCACCTTGTATCCAGCACTTACTGAGGCTCCCTTATGTCCATAGTAAGATATTGGCTACCCAGGGCAATGGAGGGAGTACACTGGTAGATGGATGGGCTCCTAGCTGTCGAGTTGCAGCTCGGCATCCAAAGAAAAATCAGTCTCACACCATGATAGGTTCCGAAATATGGCTGCTCGAAGGGCTAATGCAGCACAGCTTTTATTGTGTGAAATCAGAAAGATACAAAATACAAGCAAGCAATTTGTTCTAGCCAGCAGATAAGGACCTTCGCACTAGACTATGCGAGCATCAGGCCATGCTACGTTAGCCAATCATATGGGACAGCACGAGCTGTTCACGCGCTGTTCATGCTCCAAGGATGCTTCTAGCTATGAAATCACCCTGCAACAATAAGAACTTTGCTCATGCTCTCATGTACAAGCAATCATTTTCCCACATGTCCCCTTTTCTTGTTTATATTATTAGAGGAAAAGAGGGACCATTAGTCCAAATCGTACACTTCATTGCCTAAGCGTCTACACTTTGCAACATAAATTCCTCTTGTAACCCCTGTGGTGGGCCGTGGTCGGTACCACCATGCAGTGCATTGGGAAATCAAAGAGGGTATGCATTGAATGCAACAACACACCATAATGAAGCCAGCAATACATGCAATTACAATCAATAATATTTTTCTTAACCATAATCCATTAGGCAACTGTCAGGGCTGCTACCCAGTCCCAGCTCACATAGGACCACGCTACCAGCGTTCACGTTATACAGGTTCCATTTTCAAACTGCAATGTGCAGCCCTACGTCTTCTATGTCAGGCCGGCGAAGATCCGTCTGAGTTTCCGCCTCTAGCACACCAGCTTAATACCCTAGCCTTGCTCCATCTCCTGCGCCTCTCCTTAACGTCTCTGGGTCCTTCTGCCTGGGGTTTCCCCCTGCTCTCCCCCCTTGCTCTGACCGCTGGCGCTCCCTTCTGGGAATCCCCGGACTCACTGGACAGGCTCGGGGATCTCGGGTCGTCATCCCCACTCATCCCTCCTTCGTATTCCTCCCCCTCGCTCTCTGTTTCCTCCCTTCTCTGCGTCTCTGCTCCTGAACCCCTGACAGCAACCAAGAAAATAAGCAATCCCATGGATCAAAACCTTCAGGTGGATTCAAAGGATTATGGGCTATCATTTGTTCCATATAATCAATAGTAGCAGAGATATTGGTCGATTGATCAGTTATATACATACAGCAATGAGAATGAATTAAGGCACAAATTTCACCTTTAGATGCAAAGATTACATTTAAAGCATAAAAAGTTTATAAAACAACTTCTCTTATTTCTGACATTTCTTTGTTAATCATTTTTAAAGCCAAGATGGTGGAATTGAACAAATTTTCTGTCCAGTTTGCCAATTTATGCAGATCACGGTAGTTCATGGCTGCACCTAAAGAAGGCAGAAGGGACCTAGAGATAGCTGTCCCTGTATATTGAGAAATAGGTGATTGTACTTCCCTTCTGTTACGCAAACGGACCGCTGGGAGCTTATCTATTTTATACACCAAGGGTACTACTATACCTAACGTGCAGGTACCAGAAAAGGCAGAGGGGATTTCTTTGTAGGCACGTGTGCCACAAAGTAACCATAAATCAGATTGAAGCAAACATGTAGTTCTGCTGCTCTTTCTCATCCAGTCGAACCAAACATAAAAGTCTCTACACGCAGCTTGTTGTTCATAGGTCATGTAAGTTGTGACATTATTAACTAAAACCTTTGGTCTGCCACTCATGGTTGTAACATTAAGAAAACAAGAAGATCCATTAATGTATTCATATGTCCAATTACAATATGGATAATGACCTAAAATTTTTTTGCTATTGTGATTAAAATGAAAACAATAAGGAGCTAATTCTACAAGCAATAGAAATACAGGAGGTAAACTTATGCGATTGTCCTTCATATTATTGCTAATCTTATATGAAGCATTTATAGGAATGCTAGAATACCACCACCAAAAAAAAGGTTCAAAGCTTTGAGAAGCTTTTTAAAATCATTTTTCTCAGCAGCTAAAAGGCACTAGCCAAGCATATTCCGCTTGCTGTAGCCAAAAAGATTGCAACAAGGTCGAGAACAGAGCCCATTGTCGCAGGCCTTGCTAAAGAACCATATTGATTGCAACTTTCTTTCTGTCTGGGAACCATGCCAAAGCACAAGAATGAAACAACTGGAACACACTAAAAACCCCTCACCCCCTCCCTTGCCAAGAGTCCACAATAGTGCCAAGACAGCCCTCTGTACATGCTCAGGGGAACACATCATAGGGCAGGACTCCTGAGGGAGGAGAAAAAAAAATATCTGGGGGGTAAAATCCAAGTGATGCCAATAAGGATGAGAATTAGTCCAATGGCTGTTTCCGAGCAACCTGCGTGATATTTCGTGGCTCGATTATTGGCATGTAAAAACCACAATCCAGAAGAAACCACACAGCCATTTCTGCAGATACAGGAGCCCATTTGCTGTAAATAGGCCTCATGTACTGCTCTGTGCACTGCTGAGCCAAAAATCCAAGCCCAACGAAACGTGGTGACACAGATGGGATGGTCGCTATTGGGAGGCAAAACTGTAATGATGTTTGGTGGTTGAAGTGGCTTCCCAAGAAAAAGGGGGGCCAATGCAGTAGGGGTGAAGATGGCCTTTCAGCGTGCCAGGAAACACTGGAACAGCTGTGGAAGATGACTTTATCCAGGACACATCAATATGGCGATGTCTCCAACTGCAATGCGGGTTGAGGTAAGTCCGCTGGATTTTTCATTTGATGAGGCTGCATTACAGTGCGGGCCAACAGCTTAACATCCTCTGGTATCAAATTTTGTTGAAAAATAGTGCCAAACAAGCCCAGGGTGTAAGGAGATTGCAAGCCATTGTCCTTGACAGAGGAATACAGTTCCTTTATGAATCTCAAATCAAACTGTTCGTGCCGGGCTGGGCCTCCCCCTGGCGCGGCAGGAGCAATCACAGGGAAGAGATTAGGAGTTGTACAATCAAAACCCAACAATGGGGCAGCGGCGTGGAGAGATTCTTGGAGAGGAGTAGTAGTAGCGGTGCCAGATGCCTTGGGCGGAGGAGGTGGGAGAGCGGGGGGTGCTGCAGAATTTGAAGAATGCAGGGGAGTGACAGAAGGAGCCGAAGGGAAAATGTCCGGCGGTTTAGGAGGTAGGTTTGAGGCAGGCAAAGCGGGAGCCGGGAGGGCGGGCGAAGAAGCTGTTGCAGCAGCCAGAAGAATGTTTGAAGGAGTTAAGCACGACATAGCTTTGTAGACGTTACACCAGGCATGCAAAACCTTGACATCAATCTGAGGATGATTTTGAAAGAAGTGTCCAATTTTTTTCCAATCGTCTAACTCCCAATTTCCGTCCTGGGGGAACCAGGGACAGTGAGTGTCCAGGGCTTTTATAAGGGACTTAAGGTCAGCTTTCCGAACAGCAAGGTTGTTACTGGCCAGAAGGAATTTAAGGTCTTTAAAAATTTTTTTCTGTGGTGCAGAGAGAGACTTTCCCATGATTGCAAGAGTTGCAAAAAGAGCAGGGAGCACTTACCGGAGGGATCCTTAGGAGGATGAGGGAGGCGCCTTTTGCCCTGTCCGGGCGGAGATAAGTGCTGATAAGTCCGTAACGTAGTCCAGAATCACATTCACACGGGAGCTCTCACCAGGGATCCACTACGTGGATGAACGACGCGTCTGCAGCCCTTGCCAGGCGAGGTGAGGCTGAACGTTGTAAAACAGCATGAAATCCGAAAGAAATCACACGGGAGCACTCACCAGGGATCCACTACGTGGATGAACGACGTGTTGGTGAGTGCTGAATAATGAAAAACAACGTGAAGTCCGAAGGCAGTCACACGGGGCACCAATTGTCGAGTTGCAGCTCGGCATCCAAAGAAAAATCAGTCTCACACCATGATAGGTTCCGAAATATGGCTGCTCGAAGGGCTAATGCAGCACAGCTTTTATTGTGTGAAATCAGAAAGATACAAAATACAAGAAAGCAATTTGTTCTAGCCAGCAGATAAGGACCTTCGCACTAGACTATGCGAGCATCAGGCCATGCTACGTTAGCCAATCATATGGGACAGCACGAGCTGTTCACGCGCTGTTCATGCTCCAAGGATGCTTCTAGCTATGAAATCACCCTGCAACAATAAGAACTTTGCTCATGCTCTCATGTACAAGCAATCATTTTCCCACCCCTAGCCACTCTGAACTAGAGTGGAGAGGCATGATCTTTGCAGCCCCTTGACCTGCATACTTAGTGGAGGCCAATCTGACCAACCCCTAGGTATGTCCCTGGTCTCCAGTTCCTTTCAACAAAGCAGTCAGTTGATTAAGCTTTCAGTCCTCAGCCTAATTTTTCTCATCAAAATCCAGAGTGAAGTGCTTAAATTTGGCAGGGTCATTTATTTATTTGAAGGTAGGGGTGTGTGTGTGTGTGTGTGTGTGTGTGTGTGTGTGTATGTATGAGAGAGAGAGAGGGAGAGAGAGAGAAATATATACTGTCTTTCATAAGCATTTATTTCAGGGAAGTTTACAGTGCAGTATGAAATCCAAAGTGAACACTAAATTAGGTAATAAAACTATTAAAAATCAATAAAAGGTTGAAACAACAGGGCAGAAAACAGAAGCTTAGTAGAATTCCTGAGAGAATAAAAATGTGTTAATCCGGCACCCAATATACCTACACCTATCGTTTGATCAAACTGCGGGAGGCAGTGGAGGACAGAAGTGCCTGGCGTGCTCTGGTCCATGGGGTCACGAAGAGTCGGACACGACTAAACGACTAAACAACAACAACATCTATCTATCTATCTATCTATCTATCTATCTATCTATCTATCTATCTATCATCTATTTTTCACATCACTTATTTATCATGTGTTGGGAGGACAGAGATTTCTGAAAGTGGTTTCCAGCAATATTGGACAATATATAAAACATAATGAATTTTAAAGGCATTAAAAGTGGGCACCAGAGATGCTGTTTGTGACTAGGAATGGACAAACCTTTCAATTTCAGTTTCTTTCAGCTTTTCGTTTTTCCAGTCTTCAGTTTTCCCCATTTCCACATCTGTTTGAAATTTGGTTTACTTTTTAAAAGATGACCACATGCAAATTCAAGCACATTTTTGTGCAATTTCACCTAATGCACATTTTTTTTGCATATTATTTTGTGTGATATATGCATTTTTGCAAATAGTTTTTTGTAAGGTAATGCATTTTTGGTGTTAATTTCACTGGTACAAGTGTTTTTGAGTACACCTTCCCCTTACATCCTTTAAAAAATGTATTTTGGTTGGAGGACTGTATCATAACACTGAAGACAGCTGTGTTTCAATCACAATTTGTGTAAATTAAGTGGGTTCACATGTGAATGAAACAAAATTCTCTCCCTCCCTTATAACAGAACCCTCCTGACCTCTGATGGCTGGGATACTCTTGGAGATCAATGCAGCTGCATAAAATTTCCCCAAAAGAAATTTCAGTGAAGCAGAGCCACAATAAAAAACCATGATATGGCTGAGAAGTCAGCTGGAGAGTATATAGTTATCTATGTAGAATAACTCTGTTTATTCTGCATAGTGTTTTAGGTTGAGCCAGAAAGTCTTTTTGCCTTTTATCTTTATTGCTGAGGGGATTCTGTTTACATCATTATACAAGCAAATTTAACAGGGCTTGGTCTCTACATATCAGGCTGAAAGACAGTCAGGGACATTCTAATGTTTGCTGTATGCGGTGTGGTCAGGGTTCAGCCCTGTCCAGACTTTGAACCTGAGACCTCTTGAGAAGAGGATTGAGGAGAACTGAACCCTCCAGCGGATCTCCACGTCACCACTGCCTTTAATGAGCTAATGGATCCAGATATCTTTGCTTCAAGACTCGAAGTCCCCAGATCAGCTGCCTGGGTTCCTGGCTGGCTCTCAGACACCCTCTTCTTCTCCCAAAGGACCACAACAACAGAGGAGACAGCAAGCCAGACAGAAGTTTGAGAGCTGCTGCCAAAGTGCCCAGCTGCCTACTCAGGAGGAGGGAGAATGCACAGAAGAATCTGCCTAGATTAATGTCTAGCTGAGAACCAAGAGGGATTGGAGCTTCCAGCTCCCATATAAGTTCTCAGACTCAGCTGCTTCCTTGCTGAAGTAACAATGAGCTCCAGCCTTCCTGATCTGGGAAAATTGACAAATCCACCTCCCACCCAACATTAAACTGCAGGCTTTTCCTTATGAATGCCACTAGTCTCAGGAGTGAACTTTGGTAATATGGCACCCTGAGCGAGGCAAAATTTGGTTCTCATTTTCACAATAATTCATTTTAGTAGAGTTGCTTTTTTATGGATCTTCTCAGTAGGTGCCTGTATAAATATAGATGTTGTTGTTTTGTGACTCTTGGATTTAAGATCTCCATCTCTGCCAGATTCATGAGTCATCTATGCAGTTCCTTGTCTTGCAACTCAAGCATGTCTCCAGTCAGCCAAGAACATGGGGAGTCTAATGTAGAAGGTCATTTTGTGGGCTACGGTGCTTTCACTGTACCTCTCCTCCTCATCGTATCCCTTCCTGAGTCACCTCTTCACAAATGTAAAACTTTATTAAAAAGTTATTTGTGTTATTTTAAAACAGCTCCGAAATGGTCTAGGAGCAGAATATCTTGACAAGCCCCTACTCCATAGAGGCCTTCCCAGCAATTTCAGCCTATTTTATGACTCACCCTAGGAGAGTGATGTGGCCACCTTAGAAGAGCTGTTTGTGCCATGCAACCTGTCCTTCAGCTGTGCTATCCTATTGCCAGTGTTGAATATTCAACTGCCAATCCATTTGGCTTCTGTATATGGAAAGGTTGGGCACTATCTTGTCTTTTGCCTCAGGCAGCAAACATACGAGGCAGGACATATGGTAGAAGAAGAAGAAGAGTTTGGATTTGATATCCCGCCTTTCACTCCCTTTAAGGAGTCTCAAAGCGGCTAACATTCTCCTTTCCCTTCCTCCCCCACAACAAACACTCTGTGAGGTGAGTGGGGCTGAGAGACTTCAGAGAAGTGTGACTGGCCCAAGGTCACCCAGCAGCTGCAGGTGGAGGAGCGGAGACGCGAACCCGGTTCCCCAGATTAGGAGTCTACCGCTCTTAACCACTACACCACACTGGCATATGCCTTACATGCAGAAGGTATATGCCAGGTTCAGTCCCCAGCATCTCCAGGTAAAGTTGGGAATGAATCGGGTTTAAAACCCTGGAGAGCCACTGATAGTCAATATAGACAATATGGAGCTAGTTGGGCCAATGGTCTGGCACAGTGTACAGCATCCTCCATATTCCTTCCCATGTCGCAGGCACATCCTTATTCTGGGGGGAAGGGGGTTCCTGCTTTGGGTCTGTCCATTCTCCTGTCAGAAATATGGTGGGTGCATATAGAAGATGGGGCTTTTTCAGCTGTGGTCCCCAATTCTCTCAAGGTCTACCTGGATTTATCACAATTTACTTTTAGGCAGGCATCAAATATATGTTTCTTTGCCTTGGATTCTTGTTTTTTTTTAAGAAAGGAGGGATAAAAATATGGATACTGATTTTTAAAAATAAATAAATTAAAATCCCCCTTTTGTAAAAGTCACTCAGATATTTTACTCCACTGGCGCAAGATAAATGAGCAGCTATCATCTCAATTTCAGCCAATGAAGAAATGAAGACTTTGTATTATAATATGCTTAATCCCTAGAAATAAACTTTGCCTAGATATTGGTTTTTAATTATGCATCAGCATGCAACTATCTACATTTTGCCTTTACATGGAAAAATAATTTCTTCTTGGCTACACACAAGCTTCCTTATCTTAACACTCATATTGAGAATCTTTCCCTGGTTTATGTCCAACGTGGAGAGTATCATTCTTGCATAAACACACTCTCCAAAGAATTAGAAATGGTGTTTTGGGGATTTAGAACAAAATATTTCTTTTTCCTTTGAATGTATGCTCACTACAGCGTGACTTACCATTTTAGTGTACATTTGATCTTCCCCAGTACTGGTTTGAAAATATATGTCATGTTTAAAGAAGTTGGCAGTGTACTTGTGTGACAGAACTTCCAGGACTGTGAATTCTCATAGGATATCCTACTTATCAATATTGTTCTTCCCTAATAGCTGGTGTCAGAGTTCTCTCGCTGATAAAATGTTCTACATTTGGGAACAAGCTTAAAAGTGGTTGCATAAATGCAGTCACTTGGAAATTTTACTTTTCTCTGCTGTAGGAAGAGGGGAATTTTGGAAGGAACAGGCATATTTTAAAGGTCTAACAGCCTGTATTTCCATGCTTTACTTTGATGCCTAATTTGTGATTCTAAACCTCTGCTGGGGCTTTCTCACCAAAGAGTACTTGTCTCAAACCTGGATCATGACATCCAGGAAATTCTTCATTTTTATTTATATATATTTTCCTTTCTACAAACAAGATGAACATGCAAACTGCGGGAATTTCACTTCCTTATAACATTTTGCTGGATGAAGAATACTTTTCTCACTAGAAGGGCATTTGGCTGACAGTAGGGATAGGGAACCTGTAGTCCTCTAAAGATTTATGGACTCCAACTCCCATCATGCCCGACTACTGACCATGCTGGTTGGGACTGATGGGAGTAGAAGTCCAGCAACATCTGGAGGGGCCCAGGTTAACCCTGCTTAACAGGCTTCTGATATTGCTTTATTCTTTTGGGATGAGGTGTTAATTGATGCTATTATGAGTGTTTTTCTACAGCTATTTTTATAGGTTATGTTTTATCTCACTTTTTAATGCTATTTAGCATTGTAATAAAATGTTTAATGTTTTTATTGTTTTAATAATGGGTTGGAAGGTGACACTCCTTAGTTTGCTCAGGCAACATTAGACAAGTGTATTTGAGGGGATCCTGACTGACAATTTGCCATAAGAAATACTTGATTTACAGTTGACAAACAGGAGCAAACTAGCTCACACAGATATGGCTATACAGTGGTACCTCGGGTTACATACGCTTCAGGTTACATATGCTTCAGGTTACAGACTCCACTAACCCAGAAATAATACCTCGGGTTAAGAACTTTGCTTCAGGATGAGAACAGAAATCGTGTTCCGGTGGCGCGGCAGCAGCAGGAGGCTCCATTAGCTAAAGTGGTGCTTCAGGTTAAGATTAGTTTCAGGTTAAGATGGACCTCCGGAACGAATTAAGTTCTTAATCGGAGGTACCACTGTATTTTATTCACATGCACATATATGCATATATGGAGGACTTCTGAGCACATATCCCCTCTAGTCATTGGTTTCCTTAATGGAAAGTGAATACATGCTAGACAACCATAGACATAATGGCAGGTGTGGACTAGGGATAGGTTATCTTCAAGCCCTGCATGTTCTAGTTTGGGCTGAGAGAAAACAATCCACAGGTTTACTATTTTTTTCCAGATGGTTATTTTCCTTCTCCCCACTCTGCATCACTGTCTGCCAGAATTTCTCAATGTGTTGTAGACCTATCACAGGGTAAGTGATCCTAAATATTATAGGGAAGAGCTGATAGACCTGTCACATAGATGCCATTTTGAATGGCGTGCAAACTTTGTCACTTTGGTCTTTCCTCAGCAGGCTCACAGTTCTTTAAAGCCATGCCTGCCTCACTGATATTTACCAAAGGAAAGTCACTTCTCAACCAATCTGGTTTCCACAAAAAATTCTTTGTCAGATAATTGAGCAATATGTGTTTTTAGCAAGGTAGAGGTCAAGGAGTTTTGAAAACAGAATTGTTGGACTAGAGGGGACACTCATTCAGCTCAATTTTTCCAGGCTCACTTTGGACCAGCTGCAGAAAACCAAAACAGAGAGAAGGGGGATGAGAGCAAAGGCAGGGGGAGGGGGAAGCAGGCTTGTTTTTGTCTTATTCTAGAATGTAGCACTTAGCATTCTGAGCCACGTCCTTCTAATTTCAGCCTAAATGTATTAATAGCTAATTCAGAGCCATTGGTGTTACTCACAGTCCCCCCTGCAAATAATTATTGCCTTCTTTGTATTGTTACTCATCTTGATACATTTGTAGAGCCCAACTAGAAAAGGGTGTGATTGTGTGATAGATTGTGGCCTCTTCCTTCCTCTGTGGGATATCAGTAGTCTAATCTTGTACAAGGAGCACAGGGTGATGTTGAGGAACCAACTTTATTGTGAAAGTCACAAAGAATATTTTTAGTATTGAGTTCTCTTATAAGAGAGACCTATGAAAAAAGCTGTTAAAGGATACTATAAATAAAGATCCAGCGGAAGTGCAGCAAGACAATCAACATGGCAGACTGGCTTGACTGTTCAGCTCGGACTTCAGATAACCAGATTCAAACCCTTCCTAGGCTGTGAAGGTTAGGTGTAAACTTCAAAAAGTTAGTGAAACTCACAAGATTGGCTCCACTATTATCAAATAATGGAGGTTTTTAAACAAGACAGGAAAATTGGCTTCCAGGTGGAAAAATCAAAACTTGAGACAGAATTGTTAGAACCCAATACTAAAAACTTGTCAAGAATGTATAACCTGCTGTTGAAATGGAATACACAAGATGAAACAGTTAAATCAGCTATGATTAAGTGGGCACAGGACATTGGTCATAATATTATGTTTGCTGACTGGGAAAGGTTGTGGAACACCGGTATTAAATTTACGGCATGTAATGCCTTAAAGGAAAACGTGATGAAAATGATCTATAGGTGGTACATGACCCCAGTTAAGCTAGCAAAAATTTACCATTTGCCTGATAACAAATGTTGGAAATGTAAGGAAACTGAAGGTACTTTTTATCATCTTTGGTGGACATGCCCGAAGATTAAGGCTTTCTGGGAAATGATATATAATGAAATGAAAAAGGTATTTAAATATACCTTCCTTAAGAAACCAGAGGCCTTTCTCTTGGGCATTGTCGGCCAATTGGTGCCAAAGAAGGATAGAACTTTTTTCATGTATGCAACAACAGCAGCAAGAATACTGATCGCAAAGTATTGGAAGACACAAGACTTACCCACCTTGGAAGAATGGCAGATGAAAGTGATTGACTATATGACATTGGCGGAAATGACGAGCAGAATTCGTGACCAGGGAAAGGAGACTGCGGAAGAAGACTGGAAGAAATTTAAGATTTACCTTAAGGACTATTATAAACTTGATGAATCTTAGAATGTCGAGATTCTACAGAGAGAAAGGGTTGCAGTAATATAAGATTAGATTAAGAAAGGACTATGATGAATTAGGACGGGAAAAAACATTTACAAGTTGCTATAAAAATTTGGACATGAGGATGCAGAAAGGGGAGGTATGGGGAAGTCCGAGGAAAGAAGTTTATGAAAGGATATTATGAAATTATACTTGTTTGTTTGTCTTTTTTTTAAATGTTTGTTTGTTATAAAAACTTTTGTAAAACCAATAAAAATTTTATTAAAAAAAAAAAAAAAGTTAGTGAAACTCTCCCAGCATAACTACTTCCTAACATTCTTGTGAGGCTAAATCTCTGCTCCAAATGCCTTCAGAGAAATGATAGGATTCCGTTCTAGGTCAAAAAAGCTACCCCCCCAGGTCCCAACACACTGCAGCAGTTATGCTGAGAGATAGTGATGTGCTGAAATTCGAGCTTCATAGCTGAGCAAGGATTTGAATCTGGATACTTTAAGTCCAAGCTCAACAGTCTTGCCCAGGGACAGGGAACAATTCGCAGACCAAGGACTACATTGTTTTATGGGCAACCTTCCTAAGGTCATGTGCCAGTGGTAGGCGGGGCCAGATGCAAACGTGGGTAGAGCAATGGATGCAAATGTTTGTCACTGTACACTAGGCTAGTTTCTACACTCACACACTCACTCTGTTCTAACTTCCACCTAAGCAAACAAGAGACATTATCAGAGTTCAAAGATACATTCCAGGTAGGCAAAAGCTCTGAGAGGTTAGCAGCCAAGCCTAACAAATGCATATTCTTGCTAGTTAGCATGACAAGGGGCTAATTCCACGGAGCAAGGTTTCCTGAACTTGGGTGTCCAGCTGTTTTTGAGCTACAACTCCCATCATCCTTGGCCATGGGTCCTGCTAGCTAGGAATGATGGGAGTTGTAGTCCGAAAAAAGCATTTGGACACCCAAATTTGGGTAACCCTGCCATAAAGCTGTTTTGCAGATAGGCAGATACTCAGACCATAGAAATAGAATTGACAGAGAGAGCTCTGTGTGATGTCATTTCCCCTCCTCTTCTGGAGAGGAAGGAGCAAATAGTATTTCCCTTCGCACCCCTCTCTCTCACCCTTTGGCAAGGGTTGGATGCAGACATATCTCTGCAGGCTCCACTTTTAGGCACATGCCTGAAGCTGGTTATACTGCATAGTTTTTACTGCTGCCAGCAATGCATGATTATATAAGTAAATCTTATTTTTACTTACTTTACAAGTTCTTGCCTGATTCTTTGTTAAACAGGGTAAGAAGGAGCAAGGTAGCTTACTTCAAAGCTGGACTTACTCAAAACTACGTTTCACAGCCTAATTACTATGCTTTAAAGTTTGCTGCCAAGGATGGGATTTTGAAATACTGTTCAACCCATAGATGTGGGCACCCAAAGGAATAAATGGTAATTTATATATCCTCTCCTACCCATTAAAACCCATCCCACAAAAACAACTGGGATACAAAGCAGGAGCGTTGGGATGTGTGCCTTGGGGGAGTGGGGTGTGGGGCCTGGAGAGATTTCTAAGGGTCAAAGAGAAAGACCTGGAAGGATGCATTTGGCAACTGGGCCTGAAGTTCCCCACCCCAACTTTAGCTAGTACACAACATTCGTTATCTTGCTGCCTTTCCAACAGATAGTTATTTGCATTTATAGTATAGTATTGTGACCAAGATGTAGAAGACTAGGCAGACAGGAGCCACCATATTGTTCTCAGTAAATACCAAAATATATACATAGGCCTTCTCTTCCCAGCATTCGTGGGTGCACACACCACAGTAAATGTGGGTAATTTGCTGACACCAATGCTTCAGGAAATACACAGTTGACGACAAGGAAGGTGCCTGAGGTACCACAAGATCAGGGCCATGCATTTTTATGCGACACAAAATAGAAACACAGTTAATGATAAGTCATCCATGAAATGATTGCTAGAGTCATTTAAATTAAAGAGGAGGATAGGATGAGTATACGCCAGGTGAATTAATTTGTTGGTTCAGCTCTCTCACTAAGGCTGGTCAAAGCAAAGTTTGCAAATTGCTCAGCATTTTTGCAAAGTACAGCAGAGTTCAGCTGCCAGCAGGGCTTAAGGATCTGAGAAGGAAGAAGGCCCAAACTTTATGCGAGTTTTATCTTCACAGCAGCGTCATGTGAGAGTGATCTTCAAAGCAGTCCATTCCCAGAGAAGCATCAGTGACTGTTTCTTATTAAAAGTCTGCATCAGAGTCAATCTGTAACTGAGCAGATAAGGAGAGAAGGAAGACCAAGAGCAAGCTGCATATATATTATTACCTATACTATTAGGAGCAGGATATATTAATTCTAACGGTACTGCGCTGTTAAAAAATGTACTAGGTTTTCAGCTTTCAGTTTGTTTGTTCCTCTGTCTCAGTGAATAAATCTGTGAAAGACAGGTGTAGAGGCATCTTTGATCATAAACCTCATCTCAGACTTAAAACACTAGTGGAGGCAAGCATCAGCAGGTGTGATTTTATTCTAAATTCAACATGTAAATTTAATTTTACTTTCACAGATTTGATGCAAATGGATACCTGGCTTGTTTTCTTTTGATTGGGCCTGAGTTTGTGCAATGTTAACAGTAGAGTATTTGGCTTATCTTGATATAAATGGTGCAAATACATTTTGTATTGATTCAGCCCTCTAATTTCTTTCCCATAGTTTGTGGTTAATAGATAATTAGCTGGAGGCAGCAAGAATCCAAAAGGCTTGGGTTATTTCCCTGCTTCTTGTTGACACGGCTCCCATTGAGCTTCACCTGATATTTGTAACTTTCTTGATATATTAAAGACAACAAAACTGTAAGCAGAGCCATCTCATCATGATTTACAAAACTTTAGGCTCTGTGCCACTGATGTCAAACAAGGACTGAGGGCTCTATTATATATACACACACCAAGATAAAGCAGGAGAACTCTTAATGGGATTACGGCGATGTAAATACAATAAGACTCCGGTTATGTAATGCATGTAGCCACCCACCCATTCCTTCCACCATTAGTTTGTAAACACAGTCAACATTCCTAAGATCTAGAAATAAGTCCTCATCTGAATCTCAACAAATACACCTTATATTGTATTGCCTGAGAGAAGCCAGGTTCTGACCCTGGCAAGCTTCCAAGGGAAGTGAGAGGGAGCCAAGGGTGGAGGCCCTTTGCTCAGCTAGCCTTGTTGCCAGCCCTGCACAGTTCACAGAAGCAGTGCAAGGGAAATGCTATGAGACATGACAGCATAAACAGCATTCTCCAAAGAGAAGTACACAGCAGCGTATGCATTATGGGTGGCTGGGAGTTGCTCTTAGCATGCCCCATTGCATACGACAGTGGCAGACTCATGGGCTTAAAATCCAAAACATGTGCAAAGTAGGGCACGTGTGTGCGCAAAGGAGTGTGTGAGCAGGGGGTGCTGGTTCCTGACACCGCCCCTCTGCCCCACAACTGCTTCTCTTTTTGCTATAGATTCATTTCTGGTATTGGAGCCAATATGTTATCGAAGCTGACTATTCCATTTGGTCCGGACAACTGGCGATGACTAGAATAAGAGATTTATCTTGTCCCTCCTTGCTGCTTTCTGCACGCAACCACATGTGCACACTCATGATCCTAGCCTCAGAAGCCCCAATCTTTATCATTCTCTACTAGGCTATTTGTCAGATCTGTCCAGTCACTATCTCAGCCGCTTTTCAAGTTTTGAAAGATCAGCCTCGTTCAGACAACAAAAGGAATAATGTAAAGGCATGGAAGGAGAACAATGACATGGTGGTGGCAGGCCCCACTTCTGACCTTAGCACATTCTGCTAGAGATAATAATAGAGCCTACACATGAACATTATCTACGTGAAGCATCACCCATCAATTGCTTCAGATGTCTTGTAAAAACATTTTTTGCCCAGGCTTTCACTGACCTGTAAGACTTGTCCCTGTTATTGCTAAAGTTCTGTTTTTCTAATACTGTTTGTGAAGGGTAGCTTCTGATCTCAGAAGAGGAAGGGTCTCATCAGGAGTCTTTGAAAGCTGGGACACTGAAGGCACTTGGCATCCAAAAGATAGAGGGGGGAAAATCACTGTTTTATCGCTGTATCTCTATTTTTATGATACTGTTTCATTATTTTTATTTTATATACCAGAAATGTTTTACAATAAATGCACAGACTGTATTCCAACCTCCTGCTGAATGCATGACGACTGGGAGTAGGGCTGTATGCACATTGCACAATCACATCCCCACCCCGCAGGCACTGAATGTGTGAAGAGGACTAGAAGAAGTGTAGCCAAGCTCATTTGGAAAGGTCAAAATCCCTATTCAAATTCTGGGTTGTCTTCAAATAACTTTTGCCCAGAACAGAGCCATTGAAATGAATAGACCTAAATTAGTAATGGCCATTAATTTCAATGGGTTTATTCTGAGTAAAAATCTGCTGACTACCACTCCTTCTAAACAACAACATCAAGAACATGAATGCATCTCCCTGGTATGCACTAGGTATGCCAGAGACCCTGTGAAAAGAAAGGAGAATAAGGGTAAACAGCCCAAAGCGGAGTCAGCTCCAACTTATTGCCAGCAGTAGAAAGATGGCTTTTAAAGAGAGAGCTGAGGGTGAAATGTGGTGAAAATGACTAATCCTTCTGCAAATTCTAATTTAAAGACATCTATATGCAGAGCGTCTCTTAGGGCACACTTGGATCTGTACAAGTTGAGTGTCTAACCTCTGAGACAGGGTGACCCTTGCTCTGCGATGGACAGAACATTGCAGCACAATTCCATGCATGCTTACTTGGGGGGCCAGCGGAACTAAGTCCCCCTGTGTTCAGTGGGGCTCATTCACTCTTTAGTAAGGGAGTTTAGGACTGCAGTATTGGACTCAGGTTCTGATCTCTGCTCCCTGGGTGATCTTGGGCCAGTTACTATCTCTCAGCTGAACTGACCTCACAAAGTTGTTGTGAGAATAAATAAGGGAGGGATGTGCACGCCATTCCAAGATCTTTTCCTTAGAGAATTAATATATAAATTACAGACCTCAACATGTAGCTCAGCAGTAGAGCTGGTAGATTTTGGAGTTCAATCCTCAGCATCTTTAGGTAGGATTGGGAAAGGATTATCTGAAATCCTGAAGAACTGCTACCAGTTGGTGTACCAAGCAGGTGATATTCACCTAGATGGAGCATTGGTCTGCTTTGCTATTGGGCAGCTTTCTAGACTCCTAATAAAGAAACAACTTCACAATCAAGCTCATCTTGAAAATATAGACTGGTCTGTCCCTTGACACCTTATTTCATTCCAGATCTGATTTCATAAGAGGCTGTTGCTGTTTTATCATGTTCTCTCCCACCACTGCTGAGATGGTTTTTTCCCTTTTCTCCCTGTCGCTGGGAACTCTTGTAAATCTCTAGGGTGGGTCCCATGCGGACATCTGGTGCAATCAGAAACACAAGGGAGTGGCCCAGATGATTTGCTGCAACAGATCAAAGTGGCATGGATCTTGATCTAGCATCATGCTTCTAGAGGTGTTTTGTAGCTGCTGCCTCAGGGCAAGGTTGAGCCCTTCTCAGTGTCAGGAACACGCCCTATATAATTAAGGGAAAGCCTCTGGCGATCGACACTGGCATACTCAAGGTAGGATATCTCGTGGTGCCCATGCTGTCGAAATGGATCAGAGCTTGGGTTAGCCAGCATATGAAGAAGAAAATGTATTGTGGGAGTCTTTACGGTTGGACTCCTGATGTGTACCTTAATTCTGATTCTGAGTTGCTGGTCAGAAAATGCTGAACGAACCTACTTGTATGATTCTACCACCTTCTAGTTATACAATGTATTTTGTTCTCAGGTGAATGAATGTTCTGGTTGTTCTGGTTGCACACGAAAGCTCATACCAATAATAAACTTAGTTGGTCTCTAAGGTGCTACTGGAAGGAATTTTTTTATTTTGTTTCGACTGGTTGTCATCTGTCTGTCTCAGGAGACAATGGAAGAGTGCACCTTCAGGGGTGAAGTCAAAGCATTGAAGAGTTGGGGTGCCTGCTGTGGCTGTAGAGAATGATATGGGAGAGATATGTTTTGTTGCAGCCAGATATATTTATTTTACTAGAAACCTGTGGTAAATATTTGGTTGGTTATTTCCAGTTAATATCTGAAATTCAATCTTCTTCTGGTCTGTTTCCCTAACCAATTGGCAGGATACAACCTTGCCTATTCCTTGGTCCTATGTGGCATTTCCACTCATCTCCTTGTTTATAGTTCTCCAGGACTTGGTCCATACCCTCCAACATTTCTCTGATGAAAATAGAGACGTCTGATTCCATAATGATAATTTCACTATTTATACCCTATTCATCTTACTGGGTTACCCCAGCCACTCTGGGAAGCTTCCAACATATATAAAAACATAAGAAAACATTAAACATTTTTTTAAAATTCCTATCAGGATTGCCTTCAGACTGCTTGGGGGGTCAGATAACGCCATACCCTCCAACATTTTTCCAATGAAAATAGGGACATCCTAAGAAAAAGTGGGACATTCTGGGATCAAATCAGAAACCAGGACAGCTTCTCTAAATCAGGGACATCCCTGGAAAATAGGGACATGGAGGGTCTGTTGGCCCATCTGCCTCCCAAGCTTCCAGTCTCATTGGCCCTCTTAAAGCATACAAATTTTCTTGTGGGAAGAGTGCTGCTGTGTTCATAACTTGCTTGTAGGTTCCCATACGTATCTGGTTGGCCACTGCAAGAAGAGGAAGCTGGACTAACTATATGTGCCTTTGGTTTATCTACCAAGACTCTGCTAATGTTTTAATCTACCCCCTCCTTCTCTGCTCTCTTGGCTGCTCAGTCCTCCACTGTCATCCATGCCTTCACAATTCCTCTGCCACATGTAGCTCCATCTAGGCCATGTGAGTTGTTTCTCTGTAACACCTCTACCTAGAGGCTGTATTAATTATGGAATATAGAGGGATTTGTAGCAGGACTTGAAGGAAAGAGGCATGGAATGTTAGGAAGAAACAGCTAATAGAGGCTGGAGAAATTGAAAAGCAATGATGATGATGATGATGATGATGATGATGTTGCATGCCACTCCCATCTCCAAGTGGCACAAGGTTCCAGATGCTTATCCAGGGTTCAATTTCCTTGGAATGAGGGACAGCGGAGACTGTGGTGTCTTTATGACATATGGTTTATTTACACATACATACAACCTGAGCCTACGGGAGGAGCCCACAGGATTAACACTCCTGAAGGTTTGGCTTCTATCATAGTCACAGCCTTGGATTCAAGCAAAAACCAAGTGTGGCTCTCACTCTCTGGCTTCTAGCCCAGCTGATACACACTCCACTGCCCCAGTCTTTGTTTTTCTCACAACCAGCCAGGTGAGGGAGCAGGCACACCCATTTGCCCTCCGGCACAGAGCAACCACCTTTGTTATATTAATAACCATACTTGGGAGGTAAACTACAACCCTTGCCAACCCTTACTGGATACAGGACCCCAGGAACTGGAAGGGTCTCAAGCATCATGCATACTAACCCGGCCCCCTGCAGCTCACAGCACTAGTAATATTACTACTGCTACTACTAATAATAATAATAATAATGCAGAAGTTGGCAAATGAGGTGATGGAATGCTGAAGTGGAAGTAGACTCACTGTACCACTTCAGTTTGTGGGGTAAACCAAATTTTTAATGCTCTGACATGGAAAATTCTTTGCACATGGAAGTGCAACACAACCAGCAAAAGGCTTGGTTACAACATTTCCCCTAAAGATCAGCTTTCTGTTTGCAGGGATTTACTTATTTTTACATGGAGGAAGATTCAAGTGTGGGTTTTTCACCTGCAACCTACAATCCATTCTATCACTTCGTTCTGTTGCAGGTGTAAATCACTTTGTATAAGAAAATGGGGTACAGAATGAACTGAAATACTTTTAGCTGTACATCACAAATAGTTGATGGGTCATTTAGAATACCCCCCCCCCTTTTGGTAGAGATTTGCTGTTTGATCCTGGCATCAACTTCGTAGTTCTCAGGCAACAGTAGAGGAAGCACCACACTTCCATTGAAAGATGTGATAGACCAGATTAATTGAATTGGCAGTAGATACATATAAACTATTTAAACTGGGATTAGCTGATAGCAAATTGTTTGTTTAATTACATATTTAACCTGAATGATTTTTCATGGCTTTTGTTTGAGATTGGATATAGTTAGTGTTTAAACCTTCCCCACAGCTAGGGGTGTGATTCATCTCCTCCCCCTCCACCTTACATTTAATTTAACCTAGAAATTTGAAGCTACTACAGCTTCTTCAACCAACCAGGACAACCTCCATCCATGACAGCAGCTCTACAGTTTGTCAGCATTCTATCACTTGTCCCTAGACCGTTCATGAATATTCTGTGATAATTGGTGTGAGGGTTCTGTTAGTGACCTTTTGAACTATTTCATATGCAAGGTTTTCAATAGATGTGTCTGTTTTGCTGCTGGTAAAATCCCAAGGCACCCGCACATCACACCTGTCACTTTTGTGTTCAGTCCGTGACTATGCAGATGCCTCTGTCCTACTTATCTTCTTGACTATCCTATATCCCTTAAAAAAATGTAGCAATTCCAGACTCACTCCTGGGCATGGTGAATTTTTTCTGGATAAATGTGACTTTGAAAAGAAGAACAATACATAGTGAGAGTCTTTTGGTGGGACTTCTAAAATGTACAGTGCAGCTACCGAGGCCATAATTTGAAGAGAAAAAACTGAGTACAGGGGAAAGAGGAGCTCCTTATCTCTTATTCCTCATGCTGCTTTTTGCTGCTGAAAATTGCCCACACGTACTGCTTTTCTCCCCGTTTGGATAAAGGCAGGAGTAATCATTTCATTCTCTCGGTGGAGGTAACCATAAAAGCAGCTGTTTGGGTGCACTTTTCAATGGAAAAATAGCCCATGAGGAAAGGGATAAGTAGCCCCTTTCTCCCCAGACTGGTTACCACCTCAAGGTCTCCGCTCGAAAAGAACCGCAGAGCTACATATGTGTTCTTCCTCCTTTGTAAGAAATGCATGTTATCAATAAACGGTGACAACATTCAAACCTTCAGGACAATAAAATTGCACCTTATCACAAAAGAACACATGTATTTGCTTCCATTCTGTCAGACTTCTTTTCCTCTTAGTTTTCATTTGGAAACAGATGTTTAAATGGAATTCCTAGGAAACCCTGGACACTCAGGAAACCTCATTCCTGGAAATCAGATTTGGAGAATTATTGGCATGTTCCTTGCTACCTTGCTGATTACCACCATGGCTTTCTATTTCTGCCTTAATTGCTGCCCCTGTTCCCTTTCCATTTCCCTGCTTTGGGTGTGAAAACAAGAGTTAATTTCAAATTTGATGTCATCTCTGAATGCTGCAGCAGCAGGAAATGTGAGATACAACAGATGATCAGCGGTCAATCAAACCGGATATCACATGCAGTCAAAAGTATAACGTTGATAGCTAGGCTTTTTCTGGAGAAGAGTTGAGTTTTATGATTTGACTGCACAGTAGGTTGGTATAGAAAGTGGAGACAGTGCTTCTAAAAAAACATGGGTGCTGGGCTCAGGCCTTTGTAACAGTCATCATGCCATATGCCATATAAAGGTTCGACTTCCATACTTAATTATAAGAGTTAATGTGTGTGTGTGTGTGTGTGTGTATATATCTAAGCAGTCATGAGGAAAATAAGTTCTCTAAATTTGCAGAGGCACTTCTCTTCTTGTATTCCAGAACTCAGTGCTGGTTTTTGAAAAACGTATTCTATGGTATTATCCCTTGTGACATTTTTTTAAAAAATAATATTTATTAAAGGTTTAAAAGTTACAGAAAAAAGAAAAAAGGAAAACAACAAAAACAAATTACAATACATTAAAGAAAAAGCATAGAAAGCAATACAGCAATACAACATAAAAACACACAATAACATTAAAACACACATCCAATGTTCCATAACTTTATCTTTCTTTTACTTGTTTCATCGACCTCCTCACATCTCCCTTCTCTGTGTTCCCATTTCAAAATCTTATTCAGCAATGCTTCACCTTCTCTCAAAACTTATTTTAAATTATACGTTTCAGCTATTATGTCTCCGATTCTTCCCTTTATTATCAAATATTTAAGCTTGACATAATATTGTTCAAGTTTCACCTTTGTTCTTATAGACAAATTATTTTCACAATCCTTTCAGCTATGTCACTAATGCCACATTATCTTTATATCCTGCATCATTCTAACATTCATACAATTTACAATATTTTTGCAAATAGTCCTTAAATTTCTTCCAGTCCTCTTCCACTATCTCTTCTCCCAGGTCTCGGATTCTGCCAGTCATTTCTGCCAGTTCCATGTAGTCTATCAGTTGCATCTGCCATTCTTCCAGAGAGGGCAAATCTTGTGTCTTCCAATATTTTGCGATGAGTATCCTTGCTGCTGTTACTGCATACATAAAAATAGTTCTGTCCTTCTTTAGCACCATTTGGCCAACAATGCCCAAAAGAAAGGCCTCTGGTTTCTTAGGAAAGGTATATTTAAATACCTTTTTGAGTTCATTATAGATCATTTCCCAGAAAACCTTAATCCTTGGGCATGTCCACCAAAGGTGAAAGAATGTTCCCTCAGTTTCTTTACATTTCCAACACTTATTGTCAGGCAAATGATATATTTTTGCAAGCTTGACTGGGGTCATGTACCACCTGTATATCATTTTCATAATATTTTCTTTCAGGGCATTACATGCCGTAAATTTCACACCGGTGGTCCATAACCGTTCCCAGTCAGCAAACATGATGTTGTAACCAATGTCTTGCGCCCATTTTATCATAGCTGATTTAACCGTTTCATCCTGAGTGTTCCATTTTAACAGCAAGTTATACATTCTTGAAAGTACCTTAGTTTTTGGTTCTAACAGTTCTGTTTCTAGTTTTGATTTTTCCACCTGGAAGCCTGTTTTTTTGTCCTTATTAAAAACCTCCCTAATCTGACCATAGTGTAACCAATCCCGCACTTTATCCTTCAATTTCTCAAAACTCTGCAATCTCCATGTGTCTCCATCCTTTTCTACTATCTCCCAATATTTTGGCCAATTGGCCACCATATTGAGTCTTTTCTGAGCCTTAGCTTCCATTGGTGACAGCCACCTTGGGGTCTTACTTTCTAATAAATCTTTGTATCTTGTCCAGACATTAAACACTGCCTTCCTGACAATATGGTTCTTGAAAGCTTTGTGAGCTTTAACCTTGTCGTACCACAAATATGCATGCCACCCAAATACATTGTTTATCCCTTGTGACATTGAAGTTCTGGACAGGAGACCCTTTTCTCTGTGGTTTGGGCTGGAATGCTTACATTTTTAAAAAACAAACAAACAAGTCTTGCTTCCTGAGAAACAGAGGCCTTAGGGGAGCATGTGGCTTGAAGGACAGAGGGCTACAGTAGGCAATAAGTCAATGGCCTACTGAGTCTTCAAGCCTTTCTCCTCAGCTAAGATATAGCAAGAGCGTGGAAGGAGCAGAAGCCTGGATTGGAGTCTGGTACTCCAACTTTGCTGGATGGCCTCAAGATGGGTGAATGAAAGGGCCTTGGGCTCTTGGAAATGTAATGAATGTGTAAATTTGGGTTTTTTGAGGACTCTAACCACCTGACTCAGGGTACAGTCAGATATTCCTCTGGGTGGCTTGCAAAGTGAATAGCCCTCTAGCTGGCTTGGGGTCTGTGGGAACCTGTGACAGTCCTGCTTAGCCACAGCAGAGCTCTACTTTGCTTCAGGAACACTGCCCAAGTTATCTGGTTTCTGGGGCAACACAGATCCAGAAACTGTTGACATTTCTATAATCCATCCTTCCTTGAGGAGAGCCATACCTTACTGAATACTTAGCAGAAA
Source organism: Podarcis vaucheri (assembly GCF_965113315.1). Taxonomy (NCBI): domain Eukaryota; kingdom Metazoa; phylum Chordata; class Lepidosauria; order Squamata; family Lacertidae; genus Podarcis; species Podarcis vaucheri. The sequence continues at coordinate 55,679,204 of NC_138760.1, read as the reverse complement.
GTGAACAGTTCCTTTTACTGCTGTCTCGCCAGAGTCTGCCTGCCTGTCCACCTGCCTGATGCATTACTCTAGAGCCTTCTTCCATGTTCTTCCCACATGAAATTGTGTTGGGTGTGTCAAAATTACATAATGGAAGGAAAAGCTGTAGGAGGTGGATCATCTTGCAAAGCTCTTACATCCCCTCCCTTTCCCACCACATCTCTAATCATGATCTGTCATCAGCATTATACTTTTGTCCAGACTAGACAGAGTGAGGAATGCAGCCAAGCTCCCTTAATTCAAGGGAAGCCCTGGGGTTGACCAATCTCCTGCTCAGTGCCAATAGTAATCAGAAGATTAGTTGGCAAGGGAGATGCCTTCTTGCAGCAGGTACAGCCAACCCTCCCTTTATCAAGTTGTGTTGATGTAGGTGAGCCCAACTATTCTTTCTACCATATAATTTATTTTTTATTTAAGTATTTACATAATGCATAGCTAAGCAGTCAGCCTCTGAAACCTTCATTTGTTAAGACTGAAGCCAGATCTAAACACTAGCTGCATTGTTGTTGTATAAATATTTCAATAAAAGTAGGTCAAGAAAAGGGGAAGTGAATGTTTTATAAAATGTGCAGAGCGCGCCTGCTCTGCTCTGGGAGATAATTCTCTCAAGTCACCCTGCAACAAATTATGCTACTTAACCAGGCAGCCTACCTAAGGATATTGAAGGAGAAAGCACAATTTAAAACCATGTAGATAAGTAAACTTTGATCAGAGGGAGGATGACCGTTTAAGGAGCACATGCAAAAGTGTTAAAGAGTTACAAACTTTCTGGTGAAGACTGTGACGAGGCACAAACTATCTATGAAGTCTCGTATATTTGTCCCTTCCTCTACAGTCGTACCTTGGATCCCGAACGCCTTGAGAGTCGAACGTTTTGGCTCCCAAACATCACAAACCCAGAAGTGAGTGTTCTGGTTTGCAAATGTTCTTTGGAACCCGAACATCCAATCCAGCCTCCGATTAGCTGCAGCCAATCGGAAGCCGCCCCTTGGTTTCTGAACGTTGTGGAAGTCAAACAGACTTCCGGAACAGATTCTGTTTGACTTCCAAGGTACGACTGTACTCCTACCACTGTATTTTCAGTGTTTTTCACTTAAAATTGGTGGCAACTAATAGACCGCATCTCACCTGGAGCGGATTAATGACCCATTTGGCCCTGTCTTCTTTTTAGGACAAAAGTTTGCATTGTGTATTAAATATTGTTGAGGAAATGCAAGAAGAAGAAGAAGAGTTTGGATTTGATATCCTGCCTTTCTCTCCCTTTAAGGAGTCTCAAAGCGGCTAACATTCTCCTTTCCCTTCCTTCCCCACAACAAACACTCTGTGAGGTGAGTGGGGCTGGGAGACTTCAAAGAAGTGTGACTAGCCCAAGGTCACCCAGCAGCTGCATGTGGAGGAGCAGAGACTCGAACCCGGTTCCCCAGATTACGAGACTACCGCTCTTAACCACTGCACCACACTGGCTCTCTGGCAAGGGGTTTGAGCTAGGAGAGAAAATATTATTTGGGGCAGTAATGTGCAGGAAGCAGCAGCTCTGGACCTGAACAGTGGGGAGAAACACATAGCCAATGAGACAATGTTAGGCTTGTCTTGCAAGATTGATATCGGACAAATCAAAATGATTGTGGGAGAAGGACGGGAAAAGAAGTTTTAACTTCTTTTCATCTCCCCACTTCACTCATCCTATCTGGCCTTTATTAGTTGCTTTGGAAAGTAGATTTCAGAACTGCCGTATTCCAATGTTTCACATCCACCACAATGCATTGTAAAAAATTGGATGAAGGAAGAGTTTCATATGATTTTGCCTAATGGAAGAGGAGCCCTGGCCATTTTGAGATTGAACAGCTCAGCCAGAAATGCATCCAAACAGCCATGGTAACTGTCATAGGAACTGACATGTAAACAAAGAGAGATTCTGGCATTTAACCTATATTTATAGAATAATAGAACTGTAGGTATATCAAGAGCCATCAAGCCCAAAGTGCTGGAATCCACTTGGTGGTGATTTATTCACAGAAGAGGTGTGCATATAGAGTCTGTGAAAAATCATAACTCATGTTGATGTTACTGTAGATCAGTGGATGTCAGAGTTATAAGCAGAATTGGGTTTGACATTTAATTACCAGAGGTAAGTGTTTTTGAGCTCTTTAATCATTCATTTGCGCAACCCACTGACTCTTTAAAAGAAGTTTTATCAGCTCATATCCTTAAGACTCCTGAATATAATTTGGTACAAATTTAGTATTCACAAATTTAAGAAACCAGGCAGACAGTTTTGTATACTAGGTGGGCAGGAGCTATAAAATATTTTCATCCTACATACTTCTATACTTTAATCCAGACCCACAATCTTCCTTGTTTTTCCAGTTTAGGGCCTTGGCACAGAACTGACAACATACTTCATGCTTATAAGCACCAACCTCTGGCATTCCTCTCTTGGGAACCCCACCCACATGTGCACTCACACAGACACTCAGGCAAAGACCTGCCATGCTCAACTCTGTTTTAAATCATCAGCATTTCTTGCAAATGCCAAACTCTTGTCTCGCTTGGGTTGAGCTTGTCAGTTACAACAAATATATGCAAAGCAGGTGAATATTATCCCATGTGCCCATATTATAATCAGGTTGCTATTTGGTATATTGCAAAACAGATGAAGTAATATGGGATGAGTAATTCCTAAGTAAGTATCAGTCCTGGGTAACTCCTAAGTAAGTATCAGTACATTAGTGTATTGGCAGAACTCATGCTCAGACTGAGAAACTGCATAACCTTCTTCCAAAATGCCTCTTCTTCAAAGTCCTTGTACAGCACCACTGTCATGTTTCTAAGGATGCAATTTTATACCCATTTTCCTTGTTATTGAGTAGATGCTTCTAAAACTGCACTGTAACCTTGTTCTGCTGCCATTAAATCCCATTAAAATAAATCACAATACACCCGCCTGCAGTTTCCAGTCCAGAACTTATATCCGGGATGGGGAACTTGCGACTTCTATCAGTTTCAGCCAGAAAGGCCAATGGTCAGGGATAGGAGGAGTTGTAGTCCAACAACAGCAACAAAAATGTGCGCTGCAATCAGTGGATTTCCCAAAGATTCCTTTGCATCAACGTCATCATCAGCCTATCAATGTACATTGCACTAGAGTTTTGTAGATAATAGAGAAGCTCCTGCCCCTAAGGAGTGTATAATCTAAATAAGACAGCAAGGAAGGTGACAGAAGGAGAGGAAGACCAGGGTAGCAAGGGATGAAGGTGTGCAACTGCAGTCTCACTTATTTAAACTAGGCTACAGATGGGGATTAAGAGATGAAACACAAAATCTTGTCAAAAAGATGGGTTTTGACAAGGGATTTGAAGGAAGAGAGATGGCGCCAGGTCCAGGGAGGAAGTTCTTGGCATAGGAGACAGTTGGCAGAAAGGAGGAATGGTTAAGGAACATGAACCTTTCAGACAGCTGAGAGTTGTAGAAGTGGAGAAGTTAAAAGTTGGCATGGATACTAGTCATATATTGGGAAATAGTAGTGGACTGAGTTAAATTGTGCTTGTCATGGAAGGGGACAGAAAACCAGGGTCCAGATTCGATGAGGGGTGTTACAAAATATCCCATGAAGAGCCCTGATGGATTAGGCCAAAGATGTATCTAAGTCAGCATCCCATTTCCCAGAGCGGTCAACCAGAGAGAAGCCCCCAAGCAGGATATTAATGCAATAGCCATCTCTCATCATGGTTGTTTCCCAGTAACTGGAATGGTGCCTCTGATCTTGCAGGTAGCATATACATATAATGACAAGTCAACACCGATGACTCCACATTTCATTTGTATCTAGGTAATAGCCAAACATACACATGAAGAGAGCTTGGATCTACAGTAGCATTGCTATTGGTGTGTGATTAGTTCCACAATCAGAAATTAAGCCACCCATCCTCAATATTTCACTTCACCTCTGGGCTCCAGAGACAACTTGTTGCAATTTTGAAAATACGGAATCAAATGGATCTACAGTTTCTAACAAGGTGTTGCTTTTCACCAAAGGGTTTCATGAAATATTGTGTGAAAACAGTTTGTTTCCCCCCTGAAAGCCAGAACCTGGGGAAGAACCAATTCACAGAATACATATTTATGAGCACATGATGTCTATCACACGTTCTTATTTTAATACCAGGCATGAGCCAGGAAGCCAGAACACACTGAACATTATTATTGCTATTGTTTTTATAGGGAATACTTTGCCTTTTGTTCTCTACATATCAGCTTCTACCTGGCTTGGAGGTTTCAGTGAAGCAATAAGGGAAGTGGCTCATCTATAAGGTAGTCTTCCCCACCCTGTTGCCCTCAAGAAGTCCATAGAATCAGAGAATTGTAGAGTTTAGAAGGGACCCTGAGGGTAATCTAGTCTTGCCCCCTGCAATGCAGAAATCTCAACTACATCATATTTGACCTATGACCATGCAACCTTTGCTTTAAAACCTCTAAGGAAGAAGAGTCTACCACCTCTAGAGGGAAATTGTACCACCGCCGAACAGCTCTTACTGTCACAAAGATCTTCCTGATGTTTATTCAGAATTTCCTCCTGCCTCCAGAGCAGGAGAAAACAAGCTTGCTCCATCTTCTATGTGACAGCCCTTTAGATATTTGAAGATGGCTCTCATATCTCCTCTCAGTCTCCTCTTTTCCAGGCTAAACATACCTAACTCCCTCAACCATTCCTCATAAAGGGTCTGGAAACCAAGCCCTATCAGCTTGGTCGTCCTCCTCTGCACATGTTCCAGCTTGTTAATATCCTTCTTAAATTCATCCACAGCCAGTATGGTCAATGATCAGAGTAATGGTGGGAGTTATAGTATGGCAATTGGAGGACGATTGTCATACTATAACCAATATGACAATTGGTTGGGGAAGTCTACCATAAGTACTTAAAATTGAAGAATGGAAACCATGTGGAGAGTGGGGACCAATGATGAGGTGAAATTATAAACTGAAGCATTCCAACAGGCACTCCAGACTGAATAAGAGCACCCAAGTGGCCTAAAGGACCACAGTATAGTGCAGCAGAGAGAGAGTTAGACTTGTGCCAGGAACACCTGGTTTCAAATTTCCATTGGATGCTCTGCCATGGATGTGCTGGTGATCCTGGCCAAGCCACTGTCACTCAACCTAACCTCCCTTAGTGGGCTTTTGTAAAGGGTAAAAAAGAGAGAGCAAATCATGTACATTTTCTGGAACTCCTTGGAAAAATAGGAGAATATTAAAGGGTCTGAAAGTGAAATGTGTGGCTCTCATTATAGGGCACTCACCTGGATTCCAAGTAGTGAAGAAACACAACAGGGACTCGGTGCAGTGATTGCTGAAGACTGCAAAGCAGGATCCAAAGAAAAGAAGGAACAGAACTTCCAAAAATAGCAAGCAGGATTACTGGGTTTTGAAAGGTTTTGAACTAGTTCATTGGGAGGGAACATTTTAGCAAGAATAACATCAACTCATAAACATATCAGATGGCTTTTAAAAAACACACACCAGTTCCTGATATAATCTGGCGCGGGCTATTGCCACCACAATTATAGGACGACACAGTACTTAAGACATATTCTAATGTTGATGGTTGCCACATTGAACAGGAAATCCCAGGCCGGTTATCATTGTTTAAGGAGTTGTGCACAACCAGTTGTTTTGATGTGATACAATAGGCCTGAGCAGATAAGGGCACTGGGTCCAGTGGCATGGGGCCTTTCGCTCTCAACAGTCAGCTGTTATATAAAGCAGGTTGCTAAAGGAAATGTCTGGCTAGATTCTTCTTGGGCTCTTTATCCCTTAACAAAACAGTGTTTTGCTAGAGCAAGGGTGGCTAACCACCATTTTGAGGTAGGGGTGGGGGGCTGACCTAAGCAATTTTTCTGCCTTTGCAAGATCCCAGCAATTTTGTTGGCGGGGCAAAAATAACAGAAAAATTGAAGTAGACACAGCACTGAAGTAGGCAGAGCAGAGCTCAGCAGCCTGGCAATCAGACTGATCATAGGGTAAGTGGTGAGGGAGTGATAATCCCCCATCTCAGCTGATTTACATGGATCAGCTGACGGGGGTGGGCACTGTGTGCTTGTCTTTGTCCATGCAAGAAAGTGCATGCAAGATTGTGGAGTGGACACACCCACTGCTGTCAGTTAGCCCCAGAGAGTTATCCAAAGATGAATATAACCCTCAGGCTAAGCATGGTTAGCTATTCCTGTGCTAGAAAGTGCTATAGGCTACAATGGAGTCATTCTGACCAGGGTGAAAGTGGAGCATTCGTTTTCCACTGGTAGACTGTGATGATAACTTCCGCTAGTGAAACCATTATCGGTTTTCGTTACAGTATTTTTAAGAGACTCAGAAGGGATAGAAGGAAAAAACAGGAGGCAAATGGACATACATGGTTAAAAAAAAAGGTCCTCAAATCTGGGCTGAAGAGGATTATCAGTTGGTACAAGGTCTGAAACAGTTGAAGAGCACATAGTTAGGGTGGTCCTTGGCATCATATTTTCACAGTGGCAGCGGCAACACCCACAGGGTGAACAATGGCCCACTACAGTATTGTTCCATATGGTTGTAGCAGCTACACTGAAACATGCTTGCAAGTTTGGGCCATGTTCTCAACCACCCCTCTGCTATGACATGAATGTGAGTTGGATTGTTAATCCATGCCCCTTTCTTTCCCCATTTTCTAGGCAATCCTGAAGAAGTGGGCAGGCAGGCAAAAATAAATAAATGTGTGCTTGGTTCTATTTTCTTCTATGTGTAATATTTTATGCATTTGGGAGATGTTGTCTGCACAGGCATGAAGGTTGGCAGCCATCCACCATTATTATGTAAGCTACCCTGAGCTCCTGCATAACCTGAACTCGCTCAAAGTGCTGCAGTGCCCTGCCTCAGTAGCCAGGTGGGCACTCCTCCTTTCCCTAGTCCTATTTTTTTTTAAGGGTGGAGGTCGTTATTGGGACCACTGGGTACCAGGAAAGATAATTGCTGCCCCCACTGCAATTTAGGTGGTGGTGGTAGTGAGAAATGGATATAAAGGAAAGGGAAGAGTTACAGCTGATTTTTAGAGAGGAGATACAGCCCAAAGAGAAGGAAATGGTTAGAGATATTTATCTAGGGCACAACTGGTCAGGGTAATTATTGAATGGCTCTCTGACAGGCCATCTAAACCTAGTGAAAGGTTATCACTCTTCTATGGTTTTTTTAAAAAAATGATGGATATTCTGTATTCCTAGGGTAGGGCGGGGCACAGGGACAGATGCTGAACATGGGGAAAGATGTTTTGACCACAATATTGTACCTCATAGAAAGCTAGTGAACAAAGGGTGGCTATATCACAATATATAACCAGTGTGGGAATTGCACTTTCAGGGAAAAATATATCCATAAAAAAAAATAACAGCTGATTGGGATAATGGAGGTTGAGTTAGAAAATGTTACCATGAGGTGATTTTTCCCTTTAGTTTTACATATTAACATGGTTTTATGAAAAGATCCCCCATGTAGTAAAATTGAAAAGTTTCCAAAAATGTTAGCAGTCTAGTAATTTATAGGACAAGAAAACTGGGGATCTGGGAATATTTTTGGAAGACAACTGTACCTTGTAAAAATGAAGGGGGAAAGATCATTTGGGGCAACGTTTTCAAAAATAATTGTGCAAATTGGCCATACATGGAAAACAATCGGAGGCTGTTTTAAGAATCTCCAGTTTCCGGTCATTAGCAATGGAAAAATGCAAAATAAGACCAGATCACACCCAGTAGCTTGATCTCGCAATCAAAGAAAACAATATATCGTATTCCCATTCTACATGGCACAAATTTCTCTGTCTCCATTTCATCTACCCTCAGTGCTTTGGAGCAACCTCACAGAACAGAAAAAACTCTGACTAATAGCGACCACATAAGCTATTTTTGGTTTGATAGGAGATTTAATAAGAAAGCTCTCTGCAAATTAATTTTCTTTCAAAGAAGAATAGAGCACAAAACGTTCCTTTTCCTATAACTCAATTAAACAAGTTGCTTTCCTAATATTAGGAAGGCCTCTTTCCCCACAGCTGTTTGACATCAGTGATTTGGCTTAGCACATTCTCAGGGCCAATCAATATCCAGTCATTTGTCACCAGGGGCAAAATAAATTCACTTCCACTATAGGGAAATGGGAGAGGAAAGGAATGTAGGCAACAGGCTGTGTAGGCAAACTGCAAGAATGGGCAGTGTTCTGTTCTGTTCTGTTCTAGGCTTCTTTGTTTCTTAAAATTATACATGATAGGACATATCTGGGTTTAAACAAAAGGATGTGCTGGCGTCAGACATACGTGTAGTTTGAGCCTAGGAATGTGTTGGTTTATGCCTCCTTCAAATGAGGATCTCAGAGTGGTTTGTGAAGTGGATGAAACCGCACCAGGATTTTACAGATGGGCAGTAGCAGACAGCGAGGTGGGGTGGCTGTGCTTACCTGACATCCCAAGCAATGGAGTCACCACTGTGTACTGGGATGGAGAGTGGGAGAGGTAAGGCAATGGGAAGGTCAGTGTTATGTAGATGCATTGGCAGAAGGACCATTTTGGCTCTACCATCTTGTTACACCGTGCCAATCCCCTTGCCCCTCCCATTCTCTCTCCTGGTAATTAGCAGCAACCCCATGGCTGTGAGGTCAGACAAATACTGCTGCCCCATCTCTCCATTTGCTACTAAAGATGGCGTCAATGATGCATGCAGAAAAATTACTCTATCAATGGTGACAAACTTACCGGATATTTCCATTGCTCTCTTTGCTTCTTAGTCCCAAAAGCAGTAGACCTCAAGTCATTCCCATGCTTGGTGTTGATTTTTCAGAGGTGTTGCTTTCAGAGTGTGAAGTTATGCTATGAGCTCTTATTCAGAAACCTTTCCAAAGACCTGAAATACTAGGAAAAAAGGCCTATTATACAGTGGTACCTCGGGTTAAGTACTTAATTCGTTCCGGAGGTCTGTACTTAACCTGAAACTGTTCTTAACCTGAAGCACCACATTAGCTAGTGGGGCCTCCTGCTGCTGCAGCACCACCGAAGCACAATTTCTGTTCTCATCCTGAAGCAAAGTTCTTAACCTGAAGCACTATTTCTGGGTTAGCGGAGTCTGTAACCTGAAGCGTATGTAACCTAAAGCGTATGTAACCCAAGGTACCACTGTACAAGCCTTTGCTCAAGAAAAACAGAGGACATGTTGCATTAAAAATCATTGAGTGCTTCCAGGATAGCATCCTATTGAAATGTTGCTTTTTTATGATGAGCCAGAATTGGCACGGTTACTGGAGGGTCACACTGCATGTAGGCAAGAGCTTTATCTTCACTGCAGTCTCACAAAGTTCTGTCCCTAAGATAAAGGTTGAAGTGGGCACAAAGTTTTATGCTTGGGCTAGCCCCCATACAGCAAGATCTTAAGAATGCTTACCCAGAAGTAAAGAAAGCCTGCTTAGAGCTGCAGTCTTCCATCATAAAAGTGTTCTCCTTTGAATTGATTTAAAGTGGCTCCTGGTTTGCCACAACATTGTCAAAACTGCTTTTTAGTTAATCATTTCCCAGCATTAGATAGGTGGAACTATGCTAAGAGGAGGAGGAGGAGCTGGTGGCTTTCTTTCTTTAAATTGGAAGGACCACAGTGTAGTTATTCCAGTTCAAGCACATTTGCAAATTGCCATAAGTAATTGCCTTTCTTATTAAAATTGTTGCTGTATTTGAGCAATAGGTCTTAATCCCCATTGCCCCCCGTACTTCTGATTTCGCCTTCTTCAGTAAAGTAGCTAATTACACTTATTGGGCTGGCTATTAACCAGAAGGGACATTTAATCATGCACCATCTTGCATTTGCTCCCCTGAGTCCAGCCTTCCTATTTGCTCCTGTTTCCAGGGATGGAACTATCAGGATACCAGAACATTTACTGAATGCTGGGAGTGAATGGAGGAGGGACAAGGGGGAGGGGATATTTTGCAAATAGTGACCAGCTAGCAAGAGTGGGGAGAGGGAGAGAGAGTTGGTAAGGTGGAGAGCAGAAAGAGGCTGTAGTATCTTTCACCTGGAAGTTACCTTTTCCTTTCTTTCTTGGGAAAATAAGGCTTTTGTGGAAGCTTTTTAGGTAAAGGTAAAGGGACCCCCTGACCGTTAGGTCCAGTCGCAGACGACTCTGGGGTTGCGGCACTCATCTCACTTTATTGGCCGAGGGAGCCGGTGTACAGCTTCCGGGTCATGTGGCCAGCATGACTAAGCCGCTTCTGGCAAACCAGAGCAGCGCACGGAAACACTGTTTACCTTCCTGCCAGAGTGGTACCTATTTATCTACTTGCACTTTGACGTGCTTTAGAACTCCTAGGTTGGAATTCGTGGAAGGGAAATAGGGTCGACCTTAGAAAAAGTTTTTTTTTTATAAATGATTGAGGTACATAAGTTAAAAGTTGATATATAAACTGAACTAAATATAATAATGAATTAAGGTTAAAAATTTAATATAAACAAATGTAATAACAAATTAAGGTTAAGAAATTAGAGATAAGAACTTGTTGGATAAATATTTGGACTTGGAATACAAGAAGGGGAGGTGAGGGGAAGTTGCGGAAAAAAAGTTATTGAAAATGGAATTGTAAAGGATGATTTTTTTTCTTTTTTCCTTTTTCTTTTTTGTATTATTCGAAACTCTAATAAATATTACTTTTTTAAAAAAATAGAACTGCTAGGTTGACAGGAGCAGGGACCGAGCAACGGGAGCTCACCCCGTCGTGGGGATTTGAACCGCCAACCTTCTGATCGGCAAGCCCAAGAGTCTCAGTGGTTTAGACCACAGCGCCACCCGCTTTTTAGAATGTACTTAATTCAATCCTAATTAGAAGCAGGTCTGCTCTCTCCAGTGCATAATGGACCCAATGTCTGATTGCTTCCACTGTAGAAGTTCCTTGAGTGAAAGTTCCTAGCAGGGAAGTTTCATGCTAGGCATTTACTCTGGAATTGCCTTTCTTCATTCGCTCACTTTTTATAGGGCTTCATCACTTCATCAGATTGCAAGCATCCTTTCCCACCCACTTGTAATTTATCTTTTTTCAGTCCACAAAAATAAAAATAAAAATCCAGCTCTCATGAAAACAGCAGCCCCCCCCCACAATCCCACAGGTTTAAAGCACTGTGTAGCACTACATTTATTTGCACTGGGAATTGGCTGGAAGTGAAGCACTTTGAGGTGTTGGGTGTCTTTTCCCATTTCTCTCTGGATCTATGTGGGGCAACAGAGTTTCTGCCTTTCAGGAAAGTTGGTTTGCTCCTTTCACAGATTTGTAAGGGATATAAACGGACATGGGTAGTGCTGTGGGCAAACCACAGAGCCTAGGGCTTGCCGATCAGAAGGTCGGCAGTTCGAATCCCTGCGACAGGGTGAGCTCCCGTTGCTTGGTCCCAGCTCCTGCCCACCTAGCAGTTCAAAAGCACATCAAAGTGCAAGTAGATAAATAGTTACCACTCTGGCAGGAAGGTAAACGCCATTTCCGTGCAGTGCTCTGGTTCGCCAGAAGCGACTTAGTCATGCTGGCCACATGACCTGGAAGCTGTACGCCGGCTCCCTCGGCCAGTAAAGCGAGATGAGCGCCGCAACCCCAGAGTCGTCCGCGACTGGACCTAATGTTCAGGGGCCTCTTTACCTTTACCTTTAAAGAATATAAATAGTACAAAGACAGCGCCAGTACTGCCTCATCTACAGATGGGATTTCCTGAAAATCTTAGCATTGAGCTTACCTGCACATTTATTTTCCTAATTCCTATCTCACTCTGTGATCTCAATGAGACGTGAGTTGTTGTGCTTTTACCAGTTTCAATAAAAAACATGAACAAACAACACATATTCCTGAATTGGAGGGGTTGGACAAGATGATCTGCAATTCTTCAGTTTCTATGATTTATTGTTCTTTCACACGCATGTACATGCTGGTTTCCTAAAGTAATCAGCACATAAGCAGATACAATAAATTGCATGTAACTCTCTTTCTGTGTGTGTATTTATATGTGCTTGGGTGCACACTGTTAAAACTGTGCTGCAGAAATATAACACTGCATGGGTCTTGGAGGGTACTACATTGACTTCCTCTAATGCAAAGGGAAGTTACAACTCTGAACTTATTCCTTCAAGATTGCTGTTGAACTCTGCAGCTTAATTCTGAAGTTAGTAGGTTCTTGGTTGTAGCCTAAGAAGCAAAGCAAGCAAACAAACAAACAAACCCTCCCTCAAGTATAAAATAATAATAGAAAGTTATCTTAAATCAAATAACCCCCCCTAATCTTTTAAATCTCTAAATAATATTTTGAGCTGCCTTTATTTTATCTGTTTGGCTCCTGTTTCTACCATCATTTTCTAGCCTCTGTTAATCACATGCATAGATTTATGCAGGGAAATGCAACATTTGGCTAAATGATAAGTTTCTAATATGTAGCAGTTATATTCAGTACTAGAGGTTATATAAGGAGAATCAGCTACTGTGGGATGATTTATTTTATATTTTTTGTACTTGATTACGTTTTTACATTGTCCTGGAAAATAACGAATATCAGAGATTCCTAAGTCCCCAAGCCAACTGATACTATATCATATAGACAGTTAAGTGGCAGGGGGGACATTGGGCAAGTAGTCAGTATATAAAATACTGCTTGCAGGGTTGCCTATCCACTGGAGGCCAGAATCCAGAAATTGCATGCTGGATTCTCCCAGGATTCTTTGGGGGAGGTTATGTGCTTAAAATGTTAAAAAAAATTGCTTCAGGGTTTGTTATCATAAGAGGCACTAGATTTAATCAGAGATAAACTGCACTTTAGAGATGTTTACTGATTGGTGGTGTAGCATGGGGGCTGCCACAGGGGCATTTGCCCTGGGTGCAAAGTTGTTAGGAGCGCAACATTTCGATACTAGGTGCTGCCTCAATACAGCTGTGTGCTTCTGTTGCTGGGCTCTGTTGAAAGTAGCTTCTCCATGTGAAACAGGAAGTGACCTCGGCATCATCTCTGCGGTTGTGGTACACATGCATACTCCATCCATTTCCCTTCCTCCCACCCCACTTCTGTGCAGCCCCGGGCACTGGCAACCCATGCTACGGCACTGTTACTGAGGACTAGTATGACACAGAAAAGCTATTTGGAGATGCGTGAGATTTTATCCTCCCCCCCCCAAAGTCATAGTTGTGTCTCTAGTGAGTCAGACCCAATAACATTTAATAATGTAGATCTCATCTAGCTACTGTTACAATTACACCTGCCCAATAACTGTTGCTGCTGGAAAAAACAATTTGGTGTGCTTTGACTGAATTCATTGTCAACTGAATCCATTACCTTTCATTACCTAGTTCATTTGCAATTTTTGCCACCCTATTCATTAGAAGACTTCCATTCAAAGCTTCCAAGTAAACAGATGTCCTTTGCTATAATGTAGGGCTAAGATGATTTCTCACGTTCCTTTATTGTTCCCCTTCTTCATTCTCTCCTGAGTTCTACTCCTCCTGAACTTTGGTTTAACTAGCAGAATTTCAAAGCTTTCAGTTCCATCAGCTCATTTACATCTTCCTCTGTATTAGAGGTGGAAAACTTCTGAAACTCTTGATGTTGGTGGACTACAACTCCCATCATCCCTGACTACTAGCCCTAGTGGCTGAGGCTCTTGAGAGCTGGCATACAACAATATCCAAGAAACCACAGGTTCCCCCATCCCTCTTCTATATTGATAGTTGTTGTTGGCATCTGTCTGTCTTGGGAGGCAATGGAGGGATGCACCTTTACAGGGGAGGTCAAACTCTTGGAAGGTTGCAGCGCCTGCTGTGGCTGTAGAGACCAATGTAGGAGAGATATGTTTTGTTGCAGCTGGGGCAGATGAAGGTGTCCAGTCGTGCTGCTGCAGAAACACCATGGCGTTTCTTCTCTCTGCACTCCTCTCTGCAGTCATTCTTCCTCTGATCAAGCACAGCAAAAAAGATTGATATCGCAGATAATTACAGCAGTGGTGTGTGTGTGTGTGTGCGTGGATCCACACCTGCGTCTCAAGCAACCACACTCACTCTTGTGAGTGGCAGGATCTAGAATACATCTAGATCAGGTGTGGAGAGCCAGAGGTTGCTGAACTGGAACTCCCAATAGTCCCAGCAAACATGGCCCAATGGCCAGGGATTATGGGAGTTGTAGTTTGGCCACAGCTGGATGGCCAAAGGCTCCCCACACCTGATCTAGATGCAAAGCAGCATATTGAGCATGGCTATGAACAATTTTGCATTCAGATAAGCTACTTCTTTGCATTCTAAATGGTTGTGTGTGCAGCCTTGGTAACTCAGAACCACAAACGTGAGGACTTCTTCCTAATTCTTCCTAGTTTCTTCCTGATTTGGGTCAAGTTTAACCCAACAACCTAGCACTCCTGTGCTCTCCTGAAGTCAATATCTAGGACAAGATGCAAAGCAACTCTGTAAATAAAATGGCATGTTTGGAAACTTCCAGAAGTCTGTTTTCTCCAGTGATGGCTGTGCTTTTGTGGCTAACCAGCATGCTGACAGGCTGGATACCCACTAGGACGACCCCCATGATCCCAGCTGTTCAAATACATAAGTGATGCAAGACTAGCAACAGTAGCTATAGACAGGTATGTATTCTAAATTACATTCTCTTTTGTTTCTAGCTTTTCAAGAGATGATAACTGAGGAAGCCTACACCTGGAAATTCCTTGTCCTTGTTTACAGAGTTTACAGAGGAACTCCCATTACTCTTCCCTTGGCCTGTGCATTCACACTCTCTAGCAATTAGCACAGAAACTTGTTGCATCATGTGAGTAGGCTGAATGCTTCTAACCGAGAAGATCTATTTTAGCATATCCTGTTTCCTACCAATGACCAACAATTTGCTGCGAGGGTATGCGTCGTATTCAGTGCACTGTCCCAGAACTGATTTTTTTGCTGTTTCCCATGCATATTTTCTTTCTTCTTCCAGACATATTTTCAGTAAAGACTTTTGGAAATAAATAAGTTTACAGATTGGCTTGAACACACCTATATGCTCCCAGTGAATCTGCTGCAAGATGCCTTTAAAAAAATGTTCCAGGTTGGTTGTACAGTGGAACCTCGACTTACGTACGGCTCTACTTACATACGATTCCAGTTATGACCTTCAGTAGGTGCTTTGACTTACAAACTTTCCTCTAGATACGAACAGAGGCCTTGCTGGCAGCCTGGAACTCACCTGGCCAGCTGCAGAGCAGCGCTGGGGCCTCCTCCACTGGAGAGACGCCTCTGGTTTGCTGGAGCTCACCCTGCCGGTTGCGGAGCAGCACTGAGGACTCTGCTGCCGGGGAGAGGGCCCCCATCCCATCCCTGAAGCTGTGGAAGAGGTGCCGCCTGCAAGAGGCACAGAAGGGCACACTGCAGCCCCAAACCCCGCCTGGCAAGAAAAAAAAGTGACCCTGGCGGAAGTGAATCAGCTCTTTAGTGACCCTTGCCCCACCCCCAGCTTGTAGCCAGGTAAGCCCACCCACCCTCAGTGCACGTAAGAAGAAGAAGAAATGGTAATTTTTTCATCCGCAATACACAGTACATTGATTATTGTCTTCATTTTATGGATTTATTGTCTCGTTAGACAGTAAAATCCATGTTAAATTGCTGTTTTAGGGCGTGCTTTTCATCGTCTAGAACGGATCAATTCAATTTTCCATTACTTGCTATGGAAAAGTGTGCCTCTACTTATGTACGTTTCTAGTTATGACCAGATCTCCGGAAAGGATGATGGTTGTAAATAGAGGTTCCACTGTATCCGCTGCCTTGCGCCATGGGATTTCTGCTTCCTTTCCTCTGCCCATGTCTTCCAACCCTCTGCAGTGGGCTGCAGGAATAAGAGAGGAAGGGGAGTTCTGCTGTGCAAGTGGAGTGGCACTGTTGGATACAATCCATTATATTTGCTGCAATGGGCTAAAACAAAATATCATAAATGTGCAGGGGAGAGGGAGAACTTAAAACAGAACTGTGGGCCCCAAGATCATATAGCAACTTTATTCAGTTTTTGGTAATAGAAGTTAATAGGTAGCATTGGCAAGGTATGGAGGTGAGTGCCGTGTGGACTGGCCCATGTCTTTGTATGATTTGATTTGGGGGGATGGGTAGAAAATCACATTAAAAAATAGACTTGGACACTCATTTGACATTTCTGTTAACCACGCAAGTGATAAAAAGAAATATTACAGTCTCTAATTGTAGGTGATATTTTAGAAAGGTCACTGTCTCTGTTGGTTGAATCAAAGATTAAAATGTCCAGATCTATCTCAAATACAAGCCAGTGAAGTAATAAATGTGTGCAAAAGCAATTGCATGTCTGTATTTCTTCTGCCGTTGCACTTCAACAGGCTTCTTGCATGACATTACAAACTGGTATTTCATTCACAGAGAGCTGGATTGATACCATTCTGCCACATTAATTATGCACCAAGATTAGACCCAGAAATAAGGAACCAGTTCAGTTCAACATGTTCAAAAAGCAACTGATTCCCGTTCATGTTCATGCATTTGCAAGATGAACTAGTTCAGTTCACAGTTCAATTCAATTCAACTTAATTTAATTTAATTTAATTATCCCTGGCATTTATTTTTATTTTTGCAGCATTCATAGTGTTGCAATACGTTATGATGCTGAACAGACCAGACATATCCAGAATACTGCAGTTGGCAGTAGTGTCCAGGTGAAAATTGGCCAAATGTCCGGGAATATCCATGTGCATGGCAGCCCATGTCGGCAGTGCCATTTTTGCCATTTCCCCATAAAAATAGCTCAAAAATGACTGTGAGTCTTGCAAGACCTGCTTATTGCCCTGCAGACCTTTTCCCACCTGGCCTGGGAGGGTGGGACACTGATTGACTCCAACTACAAAAGCTGAGTCTGCTCAATAGACTTGGGCTGGGATATTGTTTAGTGCGTTTTGTGGTGGCCGTGCTGTTGCTGGTATAGATTTTTTTGGTATCTTTTTTGTATCTTATTACTGTATGGGGAAATTGTTCAATTTTGTTGTGTATTTTTGATGTTTTATTTATTATTTATGACTACATTTGTTATGTTGTAATTAGGTATTTTTTCATATCGTAAGCCACCTTGAACATGGTTTGAACTATGGAAAGGCAGCATAAAAATAAAATTTTGTGTGTGTGTGTGTGTGTGTGTGTGTGTGTGTGTGTGTGTGTATGTATAAAATATACTTACGACTAAGAAAACATCAAGACACACACACAGTGGAATGTAAATGGTTTAATTTATTTTCCCCAATGATGATGATCTTTAAGCTTAAAGGCCCAAAGAGTCTTAAAAGTTTTTTTAAAAATAAGCAAGCAAGCAAGCAAACAAACAAACAAACAAATAAACAAAAACATGTGAGAGAATGAATTTGAAGAAGAACTAGAAATGGTCTAAAATTCTACCAAACTTAATTCATGTTCAGTTTGCCTGCCAATTATGGGGACTACTTTCAGGTACTGTTCAGGGATTTCTGAACTAATTCAGTGAACTTTGTTCATCTGAACTAGTTCATTAGAAGCACTGACAAAGACCAACATAACTGAAAAAGTTGTGGTGTAACTGAAAACTTCAGTAAAATGAAAACTGCAGAAAGTCTGTGGCAAGATGAGCCCCAAATGAATGACTCTGCAGAAGTTGCTGTCAAAGACCACTCTGAGTGTTTATGTTTCAGACATGAAACCTTTCAAGCAATGCCACTTTAGGGGAACTTGCAAAAATTTAATCAAGATTTGCATGTGCAGTTCTGCACAATGGAGACCTGTAACTCACTTTCCTGGTAGAAGCTACCATTATCTTTTTGTGCGGAAATGTGTCTGAGATAAGTGCTTTGAGACATGATGTGCCACATAGAGCTGTGGTCAAGTATAGATAAAGATATATTTATAGTCAGTGTGGAATGGTATCTTTACATCTCATTCTGTTGAAAATGTCATGATATTTTATATGCCAACTGCTCATTCATACTATCAGTTGCAAAGAGCTAATTCAGCAGGGCTCCTGTAATGCTTCAGGAGCTCTGCGATCAGGATGAGGAAGGGCAGACAGCAATCATGCTGAATAATGGAATATCTTGGAAAGAATATTAAAATACTTATTTGTCTCATAAATCTAAAAACATGACCATTAAGCAACCAGTTTATAATGACATGTACAATTAAAACATCTCCAAAATGACCCAATCCCAAACCACGGCATGCGAGCTGATAACAGTGAATTGCTTGAATAAATGAATCAACAGTGTTTGTTAACCGTTTAGGGGGCAGTTTCAGACTTGGGGCTTTCAATGATCAGTGAACACTTTTCTTTTAGGGTTGTTTCCAGACTGTCTCGGTCCCTGCTCCTGCCAACCTAGCAGTTCGAAAGCACGCCAAAGTGCAAGTAGATAAACAGGTTCTGCTCCAGCGGGAAGGTAAATGGCGTTTCCGTGCACTGCTCTGGTTCACAAGAAGTGGCTTAGTCATGCTGGCCACACGTCCCGGAAGCTGTACGCCGGCTCCCTCGGCCAATAAAACGAGATGAGCGCCGCAACCCCAGAGTCGGCCACAACTGGACCTAATGGTCAGGGGTCCCTTTACCTTTACCAGACTGTCTCACCACTTGTGCCCCTCACATTGACTCAGCTTGTGTTCCAAGGTCTATAGGAGCATGAGCACAAGAGCACTGGCTAAGAGATCATGCATATTTACTTACAGGCTACTTGTTGATGATTATCTGTGTCTGTATGTCTCTTTTCGTGGAGGATGAGCCCTAGGAGGTTTGGGTTAAGCGTGTAGAATTAGTGTTGAGGCTTTAGCCCACAGCGGGTGGCGCTGTGGGCTAAAGCCTCAACGCCTAGGGCTTGCCGATCGAAAGGTCGGCGGTTCGAATCCCCGCGGCGGGGTGCGCTCCCGCTGTTCGGTCCCAGCGCCTGCCCACCTAGCAGTTCGAAAGCACCTCCGGGTGCAAGTAGATAAATAGGTACCGCTTACCAGCGGGAAGGTAAACGGCGTTCCGTGTGCGGCTCTGGCTCGCCAGAGCAGCGATGTCACGCTGGCCACGTGACCCGGAAGTGTCCCCGGACAGCGCTGGCCTCCGGCCAATAAATGTGAGATGGGCGCACAAACCCCACAGTCTGTCAAGACTGGCCCGTTCGGGCAGGGGTACCTTTACCTTTACCTTTAATTCTTAATTAGACTGATACACACTATACCTTTAAAGCACATTTGAGGCACGTTTTCCTCCTCAAGGAATTCTGGGTGCTGTAGTTTATCCCTCACAGAGTTACAATTCCCAGCAATCCTTGACAAACTACGGTGCTCAGAATTCTTTGAGAAGGAAAAGGTGCTTTGAATGTCCTCTGAAGGTATAGTGTGTAGTCAGCATTAGACTCTAGGAAACAGTTGAAAACAAATAGAAATAGCGTTCCTTCTTCAGTGATTCACAGCTTTGGGTAATCTCAAGTGGCCCCACCTAATATTTATGAAAAGGAGAAATGAGAGGATGAAAGAGGTACACTTGGCAAGATTGTTATGTTACCGCAACAACCAGTCACAAGAAGGTACAGTTTCCTTGCCCAGCTCTTTTGTTTGGAGGTGAGACAAACTCACAATCAACAGTCAAGTCACCCATCCATTTAGAAGAAAACCATTTGTTTATGCTACACAGGGCCTATGAGTATCTTCATTATGACTTTAATCCCTTCTCAGAATCTGGTGTGGATTCCATAGCAGGTTGCACACAACAGAAATCTGAGCTTCCAGGAAATACAGAAAATGTCCCTTCTGGAAAAAGAGACTCCGATTCTGCTCTTGCTTACTCCAATCATTATCTCATATTACATTATCTGGAGAACATTTCTTTATTTTGGGAACACAAAACTAGTCCATTTACAGAATATAACAACAACAACAACAACAACAACAACAACAACAACAACAACAACAACAACAACAACAACAACTTATTTATACCCCTCCCATCTGGCTGGGTTTCCCCAGCCACTCTGGGCGGCTTCCAACAAAATATTAAAATACAATAGTCTATTAAACATTAAAAGCTTCCCTAAAGAGGGCTGCCTTCAGATGTCTTCTAAAAGTCTGGTAGTTGTTTTTCTCTTTCACATCTGGTGGGAGGGTGTTCCAAAGGGTGGGTGCCACTACCGAGAAGGCCCTCTGCCTGGTTCCCTGTAACTTGGCTTCTCACAGTGAGGGAACCGCCAGAAGGCCCTCGGTGCTGAACCTCAGTGTCCGGGTAGAACAATGGGTAATGGGCTTCGCAATGAACAGTACAGAACAGTACTTCTGTCTTGTCAGGATTCAACCTCAATCTGTTAGCCGCCATCCATCCTCCAACCACCTCCAGACACTCACACAGGACCTTCACTGCCTTCACTGGTTCTGATTTGAAAGTGATGTAGAGTTGGGTATCATCCACATATTGATGAACACCCAGCCCAACCCCCCTGATAATCTCTCCCAGCGGCTGCATGTAGATGTTGAAAAGCATGGGGGAGAGGACAGAACTCTGAGGCACCCCACAAGTGAGAGCCCAGGGGTCTCAACACTCATCCCCCCCACTTTCTGAACATGGCCTAAGAGGAAGGAGCAGAACCACTGTATAACCGTGCCCCCAGCTCCCAGCCCCTCTAGACAGTCCAGAAAGATGTTATGGTCAATGATGTCAAAAGCTGCTGAGAGATCCAGCAGAACTAGGAAACAGCTCTCACCTTTGTCCCTAGCCCACCAGAGATCATCAACCAAACGACCAAGGCAGTTTCAGTCCCATGATGAGGCCTGAATCCCGACTGGAAGGGATCCAAATGGTCTGCTTCTTCCAGGCGTGCCTGGAGTTGTTTAGCAACCACTTGCTCAATCACCTTGCCCAAGAATGGAATATTTGAGACTGGGCGATAGTTGGCCATATTGGCCGCATCTAAAGATGGTTTTTTAAGAAGCGGTTTGATAACCACCTCTTTTAGCAGGTCTGGAAAGGCTCCCTCACAGAGAGAAGCATTCACCACCCCGAGAAGCTCATTGCCCAGCCCTTCCTAGCTAGCTTTTATAAGCCAGGATGGGCAAGGATCAAGGAATCAGGTAGTTTGTTTCACTTGTCCAAGCAGCCTGTCCACATCCTCAGAGGTAACAGTTTGGAACTGATCCCACGCAACTTGACTAGACAGGACTCTAGCACTCTCCCGCCCTGCCCTGCTCCCATGGTGGAGTCTACCTCTTCCCAAATCTGAGTGACTTTATTTGCAAAAAACTTTGCAAAATCATTGCAGGAGATCATGTGGCGCATACTGGGCCCCGATGGAGCAGGTGGTTCCACTAAATTGCAAAACACCTGAAAGAGTCTCCTGCTGCTGTTTTCTGCAGATGCAATAGAGGCAGTAAAGAAAGTCTTCTTCACTGTCGCTACCACACCTGGATTTTACCTCAAGATTTTATGACATCCAAAATTTCTTGAAATTTTTGGACTTAGGAACTGAATGTTTCCACAAGCCCCTTAAATGCTGCATGCTACAGTTGTGGGAAGAAGTACAGCAGAGGTGGGAGGTATCTCCTGGCCTTTATGTCTCAGCGGAGGCTACCAATTCCCAGCAGGGAAAGCAGTTGAAATGGAAATCTCCAGCCATTTCATTTGTCTGACCCCACTCCCTTCCGTGTCAAGCAGGAGCTGGACTTGATGCTCAAGTCTTGTATTGCTGCCAAGAACTGAACATTCCAGGGATAGTTTCATGGCATCAGTTACTTTATAGCCACACATCAAGGCACATGAAAAACCAGCTCTTGAAAATAAGGAAGCCTGAGGGTAAGTAGGTTTCAGCATCTAGAACAGGCATAGGCAAACTCTGGCCCTCCAGATGTTTGGGACTACAATTACCATCATCACTGACCATTGGTCCTGTTAGCTAGGGATGATGGGAATTGTAGTCCTAAACATCTGGAGGGCTGGAGTTTGCCTATGCCCGATCTAGAAAGATCATTAATCCAAGACCTGTGCAACAACCCCACCCACCCTGGTCTATGCCAATCCATAACTTCATGAGACATGCAAGAAAGGAAAACTTTTTTTTTTTGGTAGACTTATAAATCTGTCAAAATGATTGTATCCTGTTAAATCTTTTTGCTGTGCAAACATATTGTCAGGGAACTGACATCGGAGCTAGAGGCGGACGGAAGGCTCTCAAATGATGCTGGAGAAGGGCCCAGCAGGGAGAGAGGCAGCTCCGCAGATGGGGAAGCAAATCAGCGCAACACCAGGGATATAGAGGGGCTGATGGGGGAATCGGCAAGAGGGCTCCAGGACTCTTCACCGGACACCAGTGGGGAGAGCAGGGGTCCTCCGCTACCCACGCCCACCCTGCGCAGAAGACTCCAGTGCAGAGAGAGTAGGAGGAGACTGGGTGTCAAACAACTTTTATGTTGGAAAAGATTTAAGAAACGCCCACTGACGGATTCTGCTAGTGACTGAGGCAGCCATGAAGTGAAGGGCTGCCCAGACTGAAAGGTTTAGCAAGGCAACAAAGCTTGGAGAGGCGGCAACTTACGCACGAGCAACCCATACACATTACACATACCAAACCTTGTTGTCAAACATATAGCATTCTAAACCTCTTAGTATAAGTCTCCCTCATTCTCCCATTTTAAAAGTTTCTGATTTGTTCATATATGCCTTTATAATGTGACTTGTGAAAGCAGATACGATACTGTGGCCTACCCAGTGCCTACACTGATACTGCAACTTCCTATATTGCTTTGAGATCATTCATCTGGTTTTACAAACTGGTCATGTTGCTAAGGAACTTCAGTGGTGAGGGGCCTTAAAAGCAACAAACACACAAACTCCTTGCACTTGAAAACAGTTGGCCCATTTCAATTCAGCTGCAGATTCCTTCAGGTCCAAGGTGGTGGGGGAGATGTTTGACTCAGTTCACATTTAAAAGTAAACCTACCAAATTTGCAAACCGAAACAGAGCCATCCTTCACAATTTGTACTTTTCCAAAGTTTGGGATGCAGTTCTCTAGCCAAGTAATGTGTTCATAAGTGAGAATAAAAATATTACTGAAAATAACATACGAAAATGCATTATCTTAGGGGAAACTGGCCGAAATGACTGGCAGAATTCGAGACCTGGGAGAAGAGACGGTGGAAGAGGACTGGAAGAAATTTAAAGACTATTTACAAAAACATCATAAGCTATATGAATGCTAAGAGAATGCATGATAGAAAACAACATGGCATCAGTAACTTAGCAGTAAAATGCATGATTAAGTGATGTTTAAGAAAATGATGGAATCTGAGGAAATATATTTAAGTTAACCAGTTTAGTATATTATAAAAATACTGAAATTGGAGATATAATATTTGAGAATTACAAAATAAGATTTGAAATAAGGTAATAATTTGCTGCTTGTAACTATTTAACTGAGAATGCAGGAAAGGGTGATGCGAGGAAGTCCAAAGGTTATGAGAATATGATTAATGGATAAATTGATCTTGGTGTATCTTTTCTTTCTTCTATTCATTCTTTGTTTACTTTTTAAATTTCTTTTGCTTTCCTTTGTTTTGTTCTATGGTGACGGTATTGTATATGTTTGTTGGTTTGTTTTGTGTTTAAAAAATGCAATAAATATTCTTAAAAAAAAATACTTTTCCAAAGTTTGGGATGCAGTTCTCTAGCCAAGTAATGTGTTCGTAAGTGAGAATAAAAATATTACTGAAAATAACATACAAAAATGCATTATCTTAGGGGAAATTGCTTGCAAAAATATGTATATTAGGCAAAAATGCATCTAAAAATGCATATAGGAAAAATTTGCATTAAAATGCTGACCAACTCACAAGGACTTCTTTTTTAAACTGGTGTAGAAACATGAACTGTTGTGCTTGACTGGAAATATGAGAAACAAGAGAAACCAAAACTGACCTCTTCACCCATCCCTGTCCTATACTAGGCCTTAGCTGAGAGAAACTGAAATGAGCAGATTTGTCCATCCCTATCACTGCATTTTATCTGCTTCTACCCGCCCCTCAACAAACAAAACAAAACCCCGACCTCTGTGAACTGGGATGGAGTGGGTTGGTAACCAGCACTGGAACACAAAGACAGGTATATTTCTGAGTAAAAGCTGGTGATCATGCTGTGATACTTGCTTACCTGCTCAAGAACATCATTTTTAGCACTGAGTTGTATGCACTCTTATCGTAGTTAGCGTGAGTGAACGGGTGTGAGTGTGTGCGTGTGTGTGTGTGGGGGGGGAGAGTTATGCAAAATCCAGATCCCTTTCCCAATCTTCCTTTCAAATCCTTAACAACATCCAAAAGCATTTGACACTTTTTCAGCCATTACACAGGAATGTTCAAAAAGCTTGACTGGCTCTCGTCAAGCTGTTGTGTATTGTTTGTGTGGGTCACATGTACAACTACTTAAAATAGCACCGCCTTTTTGCAGCACTTTTAGTGAAGTCAATGAGGAAGCTTCGCTTTCAGTGAAGTCATTGGGGGAAGCTAGTCCCCCAACGAGGACAGCAGGACCAGGATCTTCGGTCAGCTGTGCCCAACCCACCATGAGTTTGGGAACGTCCAAAGTAGTTGATGTGTGCAATGTGGAGCCCTAAGCAGCGTTGTTAATGAGAACGTTCTTTCAAAAGAATAAGCACAGTGAACTTTGAGAGATTTGCAGGTAACAATAAAGAACTACCAAAGCCAGTGTGGCAGAGTGGCAGGCAGGTTGGATCATAGCTGTCAACTTTTCCCTTTTCTTGTGAGGAATCCTATTTGGAATAAGGGAATTTCCCTTTAAAAAAAAGGGAAACGTTGACAGCTATGGGTTGGACTAACCTGCATTCTAACTTCCACTCAACCATGAAGCTCACTGGGTGACCTCGAGCCACTCACTGTCTCTCAACCTAACCTGTCTTTGCAGGGTTGTTGAGAGAATAAAATGGAGAGAGGGAGAACTACCAGCTCCTCAGAGGAATGGTGGGATACAAATGTAATACATGCATATATACATACAACAGGTGATGTCAGAGCCAGACCTTTTTGCATACAGAGGGATCACTGTGAGGGGACCACTGACTTGATCACCACCAGAATGATCCCCCCCACAAGGTTATTCTGTGGGACCAGGCTTGAACTTAACCAGGCACCAAGATGCAGAATATGGGGTGTGGGTGGCGCTGTGGTCTAAACTGATCAGAAGGTCGGTGGTTCAAAACCCCTCAATGGGATGAGCTCCCATTGCTCAGTCCCAGCTCCTGCCAACCTAGCAGTTCGAAAGCATGCCAAAAAGTGCAAGTAGATAAATAGGTACCGCTCCGGCGGGAAGGTAAACGGTGTTTCTGTGTGCTGCTCTGGTTTCGCCAGAAGCGGCTTAGTCGGCTGGCCACATGACCCGGAAAAACTGTCTGTGGACAAACATCAGCTCCGTTGGACAGTAAAGTGAGATGAGCGCCACAAGCCCAGATTTGTTTGTGATTGGACTTAACTGTCAGGGGCCCTTTACTGTTACCTTTTAAGATCCAGAATATTAATCATCAAGTCACCCTGGCTCCTGATGGGAGCAAATTTGCATTTTCAGATGAGTGGCCAAGGCAATGAAGCCCAACAAACAGCAGGCAAAGGACACAAAGTACCATCTCAGCACAATCTCAAAAAACCACAAGATAACTTCCTGAAACATCTGACTACTGTATGAATGTCCTGGCTTGTTCCAATTCTTTAGGCTGTTGCAAACCAGTAGGCATTATGATTATGAGCAAAGTAGTTGCTTGATAAAGGTAGGCAAGGAGGTACCTCCCTGTGTTTTATTGAGAGTGTTCAAACTAACATTAATTGGCAAAGAGATACAATCAACCCTAAAGTTAAGTTACACCGCACTGCTTCAGTGTCTCCTTTGCACTCCATATTTTTTCAAATGACAGCAGGCCTGGATTCCTGAAATCCATTTTATGTGAAGACTAGTATTGCTCCATTTTGTTCTCTTGTGACTGAGTGTAAACAAAGTCATGCCAGAAGTTGCACCTTTGGACTTGCAAAACCTTGTGCAATACCTGTTTTATACGACCTGGTTTTTAAAAATTGAAGTATTACATTAAGTGGTAGTGATGGTGGGTAGGGGAGTGTGCCTTTCACAAAAACAAAAAAGTTGCCAGTATATTTAGTTTCTCTTCAATGTGTAAGTAAAGGTATCTAGTGAAATTGTGGTCATGTTTGAATTTCCTGCATTTGTCATATCTTACTAACTCATTTTTGCTTGAAGTGAGAAAACTATGTATAGCACAGGGATGGATGCACTGGTGACATTTCCAGGCTTATGATTTTATTATTTCATTTATTTCTTGGTTTTATATACCATCTTTTCATCCAATGAGTTTAAGGTGGTGTGCATAGTTCTCACTATATTTTATCCTCACAACAGCCCTGTGAGGTATGTTCAGCTGAGAAACAGTGACTGGCCCAAGGTAACTCAATGAGCTTCATGGCTGAGTGGGGATTTGAACCCTGGTCTCCCAGGTCCAGCACTCTAACCACTATAGAAGATTGTCATGAGGGTCTTGCTACCTGCTTCAGAGGCATCTACTGTGCTACACCTGCACCAGGGGCTAGTGCATGTATTCTACATATTCCCACAGTGGTATCAGATAAGGTACTGCAGAGGCAGGCATAATACAAGGGAGAGAGTTCCCCTTGGTGGGCTACTTCAGACCAAAGTTGTGGCTTGGATAATTAATATGGCAGTGGTGGTTGATGCACATTGGAGGTGGCAGAGTGGAAGGCAAAGAGGACGACAGTATGTGGAGCCAGAGCTAAGGACAGGCAGAGTCCACAAATTCTAGGCTTGTCACCATCCTCTCTGCTGAGTTCTACAAGAGCAACCCTGAGCTAGGGACTGGTTGTAATAAGGCAGGTGGACGGGGGCTGGGCTGAGGATGGTGGAGCAATGTCCCATTCTCCCTAATAGACCAGCCCCCACTGGAATAGGGATATGGCTGGATTTTGCTCCAGCAAAATCTGTGATAATAATGTAAGAAAAGGCTGATTGAACAGACCAATAACCTGTTCTCTGCGGCCAACCAGATGCCTATGGGAAGTCCACAAGCAGGATCCTAGCACAACAGTGCTCTCCACTCCTGCAGTTTCTAGCAACTGGTATCCAGAAACAAGACTGTCCCCAACTGCAGAAGCAGAGCATGTAAAGAACCCAAGGTGAATGCTGGAGCAAACAGCATGTTTGGAGTGGAATCACAATGCCCACATGAAGCGGCAGATCTAAGACCTTTCAGAAACAACCTGCCCAATTGGCAAGGTGAGGAGTTGGTGAAAACACACCACCTCCTTGCTGGATGATGAAGATGCAGCTTTCTGAAGTAGACCTGTGGTACTCTGGACTTCTCCCTTTACATGCCATGGTTACATTTGTGATCCATTCTGCAATTTTAGGGAGTAGAACAGATTCATTTTGCTCTCTTATCAAAACTTGCTACAGCAAAACCACTTCCATGTGCTCACGGCTGCTGCTTAATCAGCTGAGGAGAGGAAGTTAAGGGAACTGTGGCAAGACATGTTCCTGGCTGTTCCATGTGATGACATAACAGACTCCAGCTATTAGACAGCAGTGACAACAAAGTACATGATTGTTCAACATTGGGTGTTTGGTGGTTTTGGATGTCACCATTCTTACAGTCAATGATACCAACCGGGTTGAGAAATGGAATAGCATCTAGTAGGTTTTCCCAGAAGAATGTGCCACCTCACTAGGACAGGATATATTTCCTTTTATGTTTAATTATTTGCTGCAAATAGCTGTGATAACTTCAGTCTTAATTATCCTTCAAGAAGCTTAAGATCCTTAACTAGATATGGTGTTAAGCCCCAAACTGATACAAGAGGATTAAAAAAAAGCCTGCTCTTTCTCTCTCTCTGCTATTGGCTACATAGTTGACATTCTATAATACTCACATTATAGCAGCCGGGAAGGATGACTGTTGCCCTCTCTGGGCATTGTAACAATACCCACAACTCCTAATCATGCAAGTAGCAGGGATGAACGTGCTAAACTTTGCTAAGCCCAAACTCAACTGTCTCTGGGCTCATGGACACAACCTCTTTTTCATGTGTATGTAAAATGAGAGTCATAATAGTGATCTATAGTTAGAAGTCAGCAGGTGTATGGGGTGTGTGTGATTGGGTTGTTGCTTTTATTTTGAATATATATAGTGTGGTTTTTATGTTGATCTTTTCTGTGAACCGTCCTGAGACCTCTGGGTATAGGGCGGTATAATAATAATAATAATAATAATAATAATAATAATAATAATAAGGCAACCCAGCTGCAGTTTCTCTTTTTACACAGATTATTATCAACCTTAGCTTAAGGAGTGGAAGGACAAGTATGCTTTTTTGCCAAAGCAGCTCAGCCTTTCAGAGTAGTCTCCAACTATTTTCTAATCACCGTGGGCCAGCTATTGAGAGAAATCAGCCACTCTAATGAAGGGAAGGTATTAGGAAGTCCCTGTTCAATTAATCACCTCTTGACCAACCTTACAATCTCTTTACAATTGGATAAAAAGGTTATCTGGGCCCTTAGCTGCATAACTGGTCTGTTAGAAAGCAAGCAAAAAAGTTGAAGTAATGTACCTTCACTTTAGGACATTTCTTCCTTCATGGTTCTTAATAACGCGACTTCCTCTGCATACCGTATTTTTCGCTCTATAACACGCAGATTTTTTCTCCTAAAAAGGAAGGGGAAATGTCTGTGCGTGTTATGGAGCGAATGTGTGGTCCCTGGAGCCGAAAAATAAGGCAAAAATCAAACCGCGCTTCAGGGAGAAGGGAGCTCCGTGAGAGAGAAAGCTGTTGCTTTCCTGCATTCTGCCTCAGGGTCTTACTGCCCGCCCTCTCTGTTTCGTTACTGTGTTTGCTCAAACGGAACAAAGAGCAGGGAAAGCCCCTCCCCTCCAGGCAAGTAGAGAGGAAAGCAGAGCGTCGCTCTATCCTGTCCCTGCTCCGGAGGGAACAATGTTTGTGAAGGGAAGAGAGATTACAGGTTCGGCTTAAAATTCTGATTTGACTTCCTGCTTTTTGTTTTTGGAGACACACAGCATTCAAATATGCTTTCTTCCATTTAAAAGGATGAAATCCTTAAACAGTGGCTGGCTTGTGTGGGTGGGTGGGGGGAAACTTTTGCCTTCCTTTCCTCACGTTATAGCCCTCTCCTGCATTCTTAGCCTTCTGTGTTTTTCCTTCCCTCCCCACTTAAAATGTGGTTACAAAGCATGGATCCACATGGATCCTCAGGATCTTTGCATTGGGTCACCCCAAATTCACCATCAGAGCACACAGCATGTCCATGGCTACAGCCTGCCCCCCCAAAATCACACACCCATTGTTGCCTGGGGCTGCAATGGTGCAAAAACGTGGTTACAAAGCATGGATCCACATGGATCCTCAGGATCTTTGCATTGGGTCACCCCAAATTCACCATCAGATCACATGTCTGTGGCCACAGCATGAAGCACAAAAATGATACGTCCACTGTTTCATTCAGAATATTTTTTCCCTTGTTTTCCTCCTCTAAAAAGGATGTGCGTGTTATGGTCAGGTGCGTGTTATAGAGCGAAAAATACGGTATTTCAGTCCAAGCACAAATGTCACTTCCTTCTGAGAATTTTGTTTTTGTTTTTTAAAAATATGAGTCTTGTATTTACTTTATATCAACACCAAAATACAGCAGTGACAACAAAGAGGAGCATACTGGCTAGCAGAGGGAGGAGAGGAGAGGGTGGTACTCAGAGTAGGCCCACTGAAATGGAAGAACATGACAAAGTTAGGTCCATTAATTTCAATGGGTCTACTCTGAGTTAAATTTAGTTAAATACCACACTATTCATTTACTTTTTGATATGATTATTTATCTCTCTCCTTAATGTGGAGGCAACCAAACAGGTTCTACTTGTATTACTTAATTTAGCCCTAGAACACAGTGGAACAACAACATCCTTAAAATGTATCACATAACTTACAAAACTTGATTTCTTGCTCATTATTCTCTCAAGAATTTTTTAAAAGAAAACCCTTCCTTCTATATACCCTAAAAATGTGAAAGACAGCATGATCCAAATGATGATAAAGTTCATATGTTACTGTTAATGGCCTTGGGATATGCTTAACATATGGCAGAAAGGTTCTCTAGGGCCACAGCAGTATCACTGAAAGTAGGCAGAAGTTTGAGGAATGTGTCATCATTTTAGGAGAGTTCCTCCTTCCTGCTTCTAAATATTGCCCCTTCCTCTGCATGTTTCAGTCCAAGTTGCAATGGCGCCTGACCTTTCATCCCAGGTTAATTCTATAAATAATCACCAGTGTTGCAGGTGAGAACCTTACTTGGCACTGGAATGGGGGCGAGGGGGGATATTTCCCAGCTGGACTATGTCTGTTTGCTGTGGGGAATTGCAGCTCCATATTATGAAGCCCCCCCCCCCGATTCTTTCTGGTGCTATGTTACTCCACATGTCTACAGCTAAGACATTATCCCACTTCGTTATGCAACAGCGATGCAAAGGTCTGCAAAGTGGCACGCAGAGCAGGTGACTTTTTGTTCCACGCCATTAATGTTAGACGTGCCTTGTTGAACCAGATCAAAGTCCATTTACTCCACCATTCTGCTTCCAATAGCAGGCATGCACGCAACTGCTGCTGGGCATGGGGAACGACCATTCCAATGTAGCAACAATGACTGCAGCGTTCACAAAAACCACCAGCAAACCAACTACAAACAGTGGCATCAGGTCTATTGATCATGGCTTGTTAGTGGGCAACAAACCATGACATAAGAGAAAATCAAGGCTTTCTGGCTTATTTATCTTGCTCACTCCAAGGGAGGAGTAAAGTGGGAGTGATCAGGGAGTATCCTCCAGCCCGCTACTCATTCTCACCCAGAAAGCCTGGCTTATTAATGTGTGAATGCAGCCATTGTGTGGCCTTCTACCCCCTGTAGTGTTTTCTCTACAGTTTCATTCACACACACACAACCAAGGAAAACAGAGATTGGGGAGGAGCCATAACACAGGGGCAGAGAACATGCTTTGCAGGATCTCCATTATTATGAATGTGGAAGATCTTTTCCCATTAGAGATCTTGGGAGAGCTGCTGCCAGTCAAAATAGCAGATGATAGTGGACTAGATAGACCAGTGTATGACACTGCCATACCCTCCTATGTTGGAAAATGTTCCCTCTTTAAGAGCACACAGAAGTAATTCCCACTGTGTTCAGTAAAGTTTATTCTTGGCAAAGCATGCATAGCAGCACTGCTGCGGCTGCCTAAGGCAGTAGTTTTGTATGGAGTAACTGTGAGAACTATAGCAGCACCTCTCTGTGCCGAAAACAGAGTGGATATTATCTGGGGCTTTGTGAGGTGCTTGTACATTACAAGTACCTTTACAGCAGTTTGAATAGTCCTCTTTCGCTGTTCTTTCCTAGCAATTGGTATTCAGAAGCATGCTGCCTCCGATCCTGGAAATGGCACAGAGCCATTGTGACTCTTCTATTAGCAAAAGGTAAAGGTAAAGGTAAAGGGACCACTGACCATTTGGTCCAGTCGAGGACGACTCTGGGGTTGCAGCGCTCATCTTGCTTTACTGGCCAAGGGAGCCGGCATACAGCCAGCATGACTAAGCCGCTTTTGGCGAACCAGAGTAGAACACGGATATGCGGTTTACCTTCCCACCAGAGCAGTACCTATTTATCTACTTGCACTTTGACATGCTTTCAAACTGTTAGGTGGGCAGGAGCAGGGATCAAGCAACGGGAGCTCACCCCGTCGCGGGGATTCAAACCGCAACCTTCTGATCGGCAAGCCCTAGGCTCTGTGGTTTAGACCATAGCGCCACCTGCGGTAGCAACTGACCTTAATTGTTTAACCATTAGCAAACTGACCTTGTTTCCTCTCCTCTCCCCCCTTTTAAAAATGGTTTAACCTCACTGTGGATCTGCTTGCACTTCTTATTCCTTAGCAGCAACTGGAACACGTTCAGTAATGTTTACTATCTGGGTAGTCCCACTCCATTCAAAGGGAAGGATCTCAAACAATGCTTGGCTTTGGTAAACCACCAGAATATGTAGTAGAGTAACATTCCAAGCAGTACTTGGAGATGCTGCAGAATGAACTTGGGACTCCCTGCGTGCAAAGCAATGCTCTAACACAGAACTCTCCCAGTAGTCAAAATAGGGCCATTATTTCAGTAGAGGCGAACACAAGAAAACTGGCTGTGTTGGAAGAACTAGGGACAAGCCGACCATCGGATTTAGAAGGGATGACAAAAGGCTATTGTTGCGGAGTGCAAAGGTTATGGAATAGGGGTGTGTTCCCCAAGCAGGGGTATGTATGGGGTCTGAATTCGGGTAGCGGTGGGCAGCATTGCTGTAAAGCAGAGTGGCTGAGGACAGTACGCGCTGCAGAGAAAGAGATCGGGGTGTGTCTCTCTAGTCTCCCTTCCGCCACCACCCAAGAGTAGGCTCGTCGGCTCGTCCGGATCTTCTCTCTCCTTCCCGCCAAGCGCCTCACTTCCCACCAGGCGTGGCGCACAATTCCGCACCCGGGCCCTTCTCCTGTTGCTCTTCCCAAAGCTTTCTGCTCTCGGGAACCGACGCTGCTTGGGGAACAAGGAGCCCCAAACGAGGGGCAGCCACAGCAGCCAGCGGCGTCAGCTGGGAGATCGCGGGACCAGGGAGTTTGCCGGCGGCTGCGGACCAAAGCGGAGCCTTCACTGCGTGCACCTGCAAGCGGCGGCCGCGGGGCAGCTCGTCGGAAGGCGCCGCGATCCGCTGCCGCCCGTCGGTGCCCGCGCCGCTACTGTGCCGTTCGGTCTCTGTGTGTGGCTCCCTCCCTCCCGCCTATTGGCTAGGAGGTGCCCGACGTCACAATGGGGAGTTCCTATAACTCCCCCACACTCTCAACATAACGGGCTCCGGGCAAGTTCTAGGCAGTCGGGAGGTGACGAAAGGGAGGAGGGTCCGAGCAGACAAATGCCTCCGCAGCGGCAGGCTGCATGCGGCTCCCGGTCCCGCCAAGCCCCGCGTGCGCTCGCCAAGCCTGGATCTTCTCCAGCGCGCCCGTAGCGCCCACTGAGAGCAGAGAGCCTGCAAAGGGGCCAGCGGCCGGGCGCTTCGGAGCCTTGGTCACACCCGGCGGGACGGACAGACCCTCGGCGCGCGGACCTGCCGAGAGGCGCTCCAATAAGAGCGGCGCGCAAGAAGGGCTCGGACGCGGCTGCTTTCCCGGAGGGGCCGAGCGCGATGGAAGCGGTGAGCGCCGCCAGCGCCCTGCAAGCCACGCTGGGCGCCAACAGCAGCAGCAGCAGCAGCAGCGGGCAGAGCGCGGGCAACTCCACCGGCTCGGAAGAGAGCTGGGTGGTGGGCATGGGCATCCTCATGTCCCTGATAGTGCTGGCCATCGTCTTCGGCAACGTGCTGGTGATCACCGCCATCGCCCGCTTCCAGAGGCTGCAGACGGTCACCAACTATTTCATCACGTCGCTGGCTTGCGCGGACTTGCTGATGGGGCTGGCGGTGGTCCCTTTCGGAGCCAGCCACATCATCCAGCTCACGTGGAAGTTCGGGAACTTCTGGTGCGAGTTCTGGACCGCCATCGACGTGCTGTGCGTGACGGCCAGCATCGAGACTCTGTGCGTCATTGCCGTGGACAGGTACTTCGCCATCACCTCCCCCTTCAAGTACCAAAGCCTCCTGACCAAGAATAAAGCCAGGATGGTCATCCTGTTGGTTTGGGTCATTTCTATCCTAACCTCCTTCTTGCCCATCCAGATGCACTGGTACAGAGCCACGGACTCCAAGGCCAAAGAGTGCTATGCCGATGAGACTTGCTGCGACTTCTTCACCAACAAAGAGTATGCCATCACTTCTTCCATCATCTCCTTCTACTTGCCCTTGGTAGTCATGGTCTTTGTCTACGCCAGGGTCTTCCAGGTGGCCCAGAAGCAGCTGAAGAAGATAGGCAAATGCGAAGGGAGGTTCCACCAGCAAAGTTCACAGCAGGAGCAGCAGGCTGGAAGGGGGATCCACAGGAGGGCATCCAAGTTTTGCTTGAGGGAACACAAAGCGCTCAAAACCCTGGGCATTATCATGGGCACCTTCACGCTGTGCTGGCTCCCGTTCTTCATCGTCAACATTGTGCATGTCGTCTCGGAGGACGTCATCCCCAAATTTGTGTACATCTTTTTGAACTGGGTGGGATATGTCAATTCGGCCTTCAACCCTTTGATTTACTGCCGAAGCCCAGACTTCAGGTATGCTTTCCAGGAGATCCTTTGCTTCCGGAGGTCTGCCCTGAAAATGTACGTCAATGGATATTCCAACAGCAATGGGAAAAACGATTTCAATGGGGATCACAATGGCTATCATATGGGACAAGAGAAGGCTAGCGAACTGCTGTGCGAAGAAGGAAGCCCCCACACTGGGGAAGAGTTTTTGCACTGTAAAGGTACTGTCTTGCATGGTAGCATTAACTCCCAGGAGACCGAGCCTAGCACAGGGGACTCCCTCTTGTCGTGATTGTTGTCATTGCAAAGTGCAGAGAATAGAATGTAGTGGCTGTCTGGCAGCCGCACTCAAGACAAGGTTTACCCAGAATGTGGGAGCTGCCCCGTAGTTTAGCAGTCGATGGAAATGTTTAAGGATGGGCATATGTGGATTTGTATATGTGCATATTAGAGCCCCCTTCTGCCACCAAGGGTTAAGACACTGCAGGGGTTAGCCTCCAAAGGAGTTTATTCTTGTGATGTAGTGTTACCAAACTCATCTACCTCACAGGTGTAGGAATAATATTGAACTGAGCTGCTGTTCCTAAAACTGAAATCCCTACACGCAAGAAGGAATTTGGTGCTACTGATGGCTCACCCTTTCGTCGGAAAACAATAGCTTTAAAGACTGTTTTAAGGCAAGAAGTTAGGGTTGGCTGTAGAGTGCTTAGGAATCTGTAAAGTCAAGTGTTTACTTTTGTTTTCAGAATATTGTCCGTAGTAGTGACCAAGTTTCCTGAACATGTTCTTCGCTGCAGCAAGCATTACCTTTGAAATCCTCACTAATGTCAGCTGTTTGTTGATATTAGCACAAAAACCCTTTCAATTCCCTTCAATTTAGATTTGTATTTATTTTCTACCCACACAACCCTGATCTTATCTCATTTTCATTAGCCGGCACTATTCAAATGCCAGATACTTATGTAGTTGTGAAAGCAGTACCTGGTGTTGCTTTCCAGCGAAACCAGTCCTCCCTCGCTGTTCATTTATGATAATTTCCCCAAGGCAATAATATGCTGGTGTCCTGCATTGGGGCTCACTGTTCCCTATTAGAGTCTTGGCAAATGGACTGGGCGTCAGCTTAGATGACATGGAACCTGTGTGCATTAAACCTTGTAAAATCATTAACCCACACTTTTTGCTGCCGTTGCCATAACCCAGAAAATGACAGCAAGAGACCTAGAAGTGAAATACGTTTAAGCCCAGTTTGCATTAGGGTATAAAGCAACATTTCATTTCTAAGGGCAGAGGAGCTGAATCACCTGCTGTGCCAATGATTTCATTTGCCCTTCTCTGACTTCTAGCCCAGCAATGACAGGAAGGTAAAGGTATTTATTACTCAGAGCAGTGCTTTGCTGCTTTTGGATCAACAAGTAGCTAGCAAGCTGTTCTCATTTAGGAACCCCCCCCCCCCACTAACTAGTTAAGTTTATGGAATGATTTTAAAGGCATTAACCTATTACAACTATAATTAAGGTAGTAATCACTCCCTTTCCACTAATTCCACTCTTTCTGTTTGACTAAAACACAGCCCGCAAGAACCCACCGGCAATGAATTCTGGGATAGATCTGGGATTGACCTGGCCTATTATATTCCTCCTTCATTTGTTAAATTAGTACCCAGTGTGCTTGATGGTCTACCTCATCCCTGCCCTGGAGGTGTTTAGGTGAAGTAAAGGGTTTATGTGGCCATTTGTATTTTAGGTTCACTGAGCTGTATAGCCACTTCCCCTTGCACCATCAGACATCTTGCCCCTTTTGGTTCTTTGTAAAGACTGCCTTCCTTTTCTGTTCTGGGCCCGCAAATCATTCTGTGCTCTTCTGCAAAACTAATCAGTACTGCTGCTTTTGAACAAAAGCTGAAAGTGTGTCGTGACAAAGCTTGTTGCTGTGTCACTCAAACTCACCCTGTTTCCTGATCTGAGTAGGGTGTACAACTCTTGTCACTTTTTGATTAAAAAAAAAATAAAAACATCTCAAACAACGACAACAAATGACAAACTGTTAGGATTCTAGAAGCAGGAGATAATTCTTGAAATATTATTCTGAATGTTTTTGCTTTTACATCTGAACTGAGCTTTACTAATAAGGCTGAAACTGTTGCTGGGGATGCACAATCATCTCCCTGAGGCTGTCCAACTCAGTTTAGTGTGGTGTCTCTGTGTGGTGTCCACACACATTATGAGTGGGCCAGCAAACATTGGCCACCTTCCATGTGAACTGCTGGATGTGAGCCTCCTTCAGTTGCAGTATATGACACAGTGACCTGTCGTGCATAACCCATAGATGTAGTGAAATACAGAATAATGAAATGAAATAATCGAGAAAGGCAGCATCTGCAGAAGGTCCCAGGTTCAATATCCAGCCTCTCCAGGTCGGGCTGGTGAGGAATCCTGTCTGAAACCATGGAGTGCCTTTGCCAGAGCTGAGCTAGATGGACCAATCTGACTCAATATAAGGCAGCTTCCTAAAAATCCATTTGTGTTTCTTCCATTGGCACAGAGCTCCCTCACCTGGCAACCAAAGCCTAACTCCCATTAATTTCTAATGTACTTGGGAGAGGAGAAGACTTATAGAATCGTGGAGTTGGAAGGGACCAGACAGAAGGAAGTATGCATTGTTTTTCCCCAGATTAATTTGACTCATGGCAACGAAGATTGTGATTCATTGTATTTCAAAGGATTCAGTATTTTTGGACACACTTTTGAAACAGCCTATGGCTCCATAGGAGACTTTCTAAGGCTGCCAGTCCTATACTCAGTTTCCCAGGAGCTGGAGCATAGGATCCCTTTTTATGGAGAAACGCTGAGTCAGCTCAGCCTGGTTTTGATTTGCCTGCTTTCTGGTTTGCTAGATTTTCTGACAAGTTGCTTTCTTTTTCTTCTGAGTTTCCTGTATGTCAGCTCCAGGGCTGTCAGATGGGAATCTGATATGATGCATGAGTCAACAGGTGCAAGAAAGAGGGGGGTAGGAAGTCTGAAGTGGGTGGAAGACAAGTGCCAAGCTATGTCGTCAGGGTCTTTGGTCCTGTCAGGACGCAGAACAAACTTGCAGATGATCCAACTATTGATGTTTTACATAAGTTCAACCC
This sequence comes from Podarcis vaucheri, assembly GCF_965113315.1. Taxonomy (NCBI): domain Eukaryota; kingdom Metazoa; phylum Chordata; class Lepidosauria; order Squamata; family Lacertidae; genus Podarcis; species Podarcis vaucheri. The sequence goes on along the minus strand of NC_138760.1, from coordinate 55,641,722 downwards.
TCCCCCATTCCATGCACAACTTTATTTTCAGGGCATGATTGACAAGGGGATGTGAAAGTGCCCGAGACTGACACAGCAGAGGATATAATGCAATCTGCTGCCTCTCTACAAGGCAGTGGCACATTTTCATTTCCTGTTTGTCTGCCTATCTGCTCATTATTATTCTAATTCCTCCACTTAGCATCTGGGTAGCTGAACTGAAGGCCTTCCCAATCTTTTGGGAACAGAGTGCTATTTTAAGCTCCCCAGCACAACCAGAGATTCCCTTCCCCACCCCTACCCCCGCTGTAAACATCAGGGAAATTGCAAGAAGTAAAACATAATACTATATATATATTTCTTATGTTTGCAATATTGAAACCCACCCCCAGCATTTTTAAGGACAATAGTTCACCATAGGTAAATTTATAAATCACAGTAAACCATGGTTTATGATGATGGGAATGAGCTGCCTTCGGTTTGTGCACCCCTCTCTTCCTCTGGCACATCCCTAAGAAGGAGATCAGAAGATTTCACATCTGTTTCTAGTTACTGTAGTTTAGCATCATGCCCCAATTCTAAACTCTGGTTAATCTTAGCTATGGTTTGTTGAAACAAGTCAACTTCAAAACTCAAGCAGCAGTGGTTTAGAAATCCCAGGCATCAGAGAATGCCTTGTCTTCCTTCAACGAATTCTTGTCCCCTTTCTACATTAACAACCTTGTGTGGTGTCAGGGCAGACCTCTTTGCCTCTTCCCTCCTCCCGCAGGCATATCTAAGGGGCCAAGATAGTTGCATGGGTTTGATTCATGTCATGTGACATTCAAAGCGAAAGTTCTTCCATCTCTCTGAAATGATGCTTTGAGTGATAGGTCAACTTCTTGGAAGTTGAAGTCATTTTCCTTGGCTCTCTTAATATCAGAGACTTCCTGTTAGCACAGAACTGTTGTTGTTTCAATATCTTTGAATGTGTTTGTCCATTATTATTATTTTAATTGCTTGAAATAGCTACTGGCCAATCATGGTGTCTTTCATGCTGCCGGCAGCCAATATATACATTTGGATCAGACCCTGAGAATTCTAATAAGAAGTTTCCTAGAATAGTGTCTTGATGGGGAAAACATTGGGGAAGGGGGGAAAACTTGTTTTGTTCTTTTAGGCCTAGCCTCACTTTAAAATAAAAGTGTGTTGGGGACGCACTCAAAGCACTTTATATAAATATGTATGGACTTATATTTTGTTTATTGTCTGACACAATGTAATTTCAAGCAAGGGGCTGCTAAAAGAATGGTAAAGTAATGAGAAGCATGTATGATGTATGGGGGGAGGGAACAATCTTTGCATTGTGATATGAAACTGGCATTTGCAATCTTTTTGTGGTAAGGTAGTTCACGGTGTTGTCTGCAGGCCGGACATCGATCACCGTGGCAAAAAACAAACAAACAAACAAATAAATAAAGGCTGAAAGCCTTTCTCAAAACAAGAATGAAAGTCTGCAAACAACTCTTAATGAAAGTGAGAGCAAGTGGTATGAACTGTATAGTGTTGACTGGAATGTATGGAGAGTTTGTGCTCAAAACGCCTTTGGGATTGCCTCTCTTTGTTTTGTACATATTAAAGCACTGATGGACTTTCTGCTGTTTTACACTCCCTTTTTTTTTTTGCTTAGCAAACACCACAGTGGGCATCACTCATTCATTAATGGCATGCCCTGGCTGGTGTGTCTTTATTCAACACATGCTTGATAGGGAAGTTCCTTTCTCTGGAAACACAGAAGACTCCTGCCTGCCTGTCTCCTTTCTAGCTGAGCCAGTGAAAGATTTGCTGAGTCCCATGAGAAATGCTGTTTGCAGAATGTGCAACATTTAATTTTTCACAAAACTCTTCCATCTACCTCTGCTTTCTGAGCACAGCCCAACCCCTTAGCTCTGCAGTTCACAACGCAGAGTACTAACCACTATACGATCATGGCTCGCTTCATTCTTTAAAAAAGCTCTGCAGTTCAAAAGCATTTTTTGCCACATTCATATTTCCCGTCCCATAATGCACCTTCATAAACCTTTCAACTTGTGCCTCTGTCAGGCTTGAGGCTTGTTTTTACTCAGGTCAAGTTATTACGGGACTCAAAAGCCCGGCCCTTCCTGAACTTGGATGCAAGAGGAAGGACATGTTGCTGCAAGCTTTGGAGGGGAAATCCTACTGGCAGAACTCTGACAATTCTCCCTCCTGCTTGTCAAGTACACTTAAGGGATAGGCTCAGAGCAGCTCTCTTTCCAAACAGGATAGGGAAGCAATCATGGATTGTCTCCTGTATCTCTTCATTTACCCATAGGTTACAATCCTAAATGGATTTACAATGGAGTAAACACCAATGAAGGGACGCGGGTGGCGCTGTGGGCTAAAGCCTCAGCGCCTAGGGCTTGCCGATCGAAAGGTCGGCGGTTCGAATCCCCGCGGCGGGGTGCGCTCCCGCTGCTCGGTCCCAGCGCCTGCCCACCTAGCAGTTCGAAAGCACCCCCGGGGGCAAGTAGATAAATAGGTACCGCTTACCAGCGGGAAGGTAAACGGCGTTCCGTGTGCGGCTCTGGCTCGCCAGAGCAGCGTTGTCACGCTGGCCACGTGACCCGGAAGTGTCTGCGGACAGCGCTGGCCCCCGGCCAATAGATGTGAGATGGGCGCACAAACCCCAGAGTCTGTCAAGACTGGCCCGTTCGGGCAGTGGTACCTTTACCTTTACCTTTACCTAAACACCAATGAACACAGTGGGAGTTACTGCTGAGTAAACATGTGTTGTAATTATGAAACATGCTTCCTGTTCCTGTATACAGAAAGGTGCCTTTGATGGAATCAGACCACTGGTCCACTGAGCTCAGACTAGGGTTTCTGGCCCAAGAATGGACAGAGCACTATGAAACAGAATGTAAGGAGAGGAACCTTCTAGGACAACAAATCTGGGATACTGTAAAATTCAACGCTCTGCACTGTTCCCAACCTTTTGAAACACATGTTTTGTTGAGGGGTTTATTTAACATTTTCCCATGAAGGTGGGAAATTGGTTGAGAATCAAGAGAACAGGTAATTTGGACAGTCTGAAGGGTGAGGTACTTAAAGGTGAAGGCTCATCTCGCTCTATAGGCCGAGGGAGCCGGCGTTTGTCTACAGACAGCTTCCGGGTCATGTGGCCAGCATGACTAAGCTGCTTCTGGCGAACCAGAGCAGCACACGGAAACGCCGTTTACCTTCCCGCTGGAGCGGTACCTATTTATCTATTTGCACTTTGACATGCTTTCAAACTGCTAGGTTGGCAGGAGCAGGGACCGAGCAACGGGAGCTCACCCTGTCGCGGGGATTTGAACCGCTGACCTTCTGATCGGCAAGTCCTAGGCTCTGTGGTTTAACCCACAGCGCCACCCGTGTCCCATGGACCTTCCAAAATGAATAAGTGTGGAAGGAGAAGAGAAAGCAATAAAAACACTACTATTACAGCCTTCTTGCAATGAAGTACATCCTGGGTCTTGAAGTATGTTTTAAAGTAGATTCAAACTCAGTAGATATTTCAGTGTTTAGAAAAATGAAGTTTAGATTGAGGGAGCTTCTCCTAGTAGTATTCCACATGACATGTTATTGGGTGCCTTGTGCTTGCTGGATACCAATCATCGTACTCAAACAGCAGGCAGATCATTGCAGTTTTTGTTTTGTTTTTTAGTGTTATTGATTGGTTCCTCCCCTCTTCTTGCTCATTATGAGGTCCTAAGCAGGCCCAGTGTGTTGCTTCATCTTGGTAAGAAGCCTGACCACATCTCAGGGCTGTACTGTATGTGGAATAATGACACTAGAAGGGTACACAATTGAGAAAAGTCACCAAGTCAACAAACACATTTTCTCTTCAGATAAACATTAACAGACTGTCCTAGCACTGTGAAACCTGACGCAGGGGACTTGGCAAAATCAGATGATGTTTGCTAATGAAGCCTGTTTCACACAGCATATGGCTTTTAGGTCAGTGGTGGGGGGCAGAAAATATTCCAAAATGAAAAATGCTTTGGGAAAATTTCCAGGCATTTTATTTTTCCACGGAAAATATTCTGTTTCATAAGTTCATTAATATCAGTGAACGGATGACCACTTCAGATGCAATATTAAGCAGGTCTAACAGTTTCAACTTTTTAAGATTTGCTTACTAAAAACATTGCAAATTACTCTATGGCACATACCTCTGATTTGAATAGGGCATTTTCCTGCAACCCCCCCCCCCCAATTTTCCAGAGAGACCAAATCACTGGCTTAGGTACAGGAGACTAGCATGCAGTACAGCACATTCACTGGAATGCAAACATGTTTACTCTGCCAACAGTATTTCTGGATTCCCTAAAGAAGACTCAGAATACAAGACTATACATGCCTACTCAGAGTAAGCCCTGCTGAGTTCAGTGGGACATACTTCCAGGTAAGTAAGTTTAGGACTGCAGCCTAATACACACCTGCAGACAAAGGTGTCAGAACCAGTCTTTATTATAAATAGAATTGTTTATTACATTTGTATCCTCTCTTAACTCCAAGTTGCTCAAGGCAACACCCATATTTCTCCACCGTGTTGCCTTTTATCTACACAACTTCATGAGCCGCAATTAGACTGAGGGAGAGCGACGGGCCTCAGCTCACCCAATGACCTTCATGGCTGAGTGGGAATTTGATCTCAGGTCTTCCCAGGTCCAATTTCACACACTAATCACTATACCACATATTTGTTTATTTGTTTAACAAGATTAATATACCACTTAATAAAAAACAATATTCTAAGTAGTTTACAGAAATTATATATTCATTAGAGACAGCAATAAAAACAGACTTCCGGGCTCCATCCACATGCTATGCATTTAAAGCAGTATCATACCTCTTAAAGCAGTCATGACATTCCCGAAAGAATCCTGGATTTGTTAAGTGTGCTGAGAGTTGTTATGAGACCCCTATTCCCTGGGAAGTAAGGCCAGGAGCTTCAGTACTCTTCCCTCGTGTATATTTCTACTCTGATTGACCATCACCTAGAGCTGTAGTTTGGCGTGATTGCTCGGCTCTTTTGGCTTGAGGTTGCACCAAGGCTATGCTTGACTCTGGCTACATTTGCACATTATTAGCTGGACTTTCTGTCTTAGAGTGGTTTATCTAGAGTGAGCAGCATGCTGGTGCACTCACCTCACCTCCTCTGGTGTGAACAGGATAAATAACCGAGGAAGCCTTAGTTCTGTGTTACATCTGAACCAGAGCTTGTGGTTTATTTCTCTCTAACAAGCCACGATCACCAGCCAACCTGTAGCCATGGCATGTTGTTGGCTTCCTGATCATGGCTTGTTGGGGAGCAACAAACCATGATTTCTGGTTCAAACGTAGCAGGAAGCTGAAGCTTTCTGATTTGCTTATCATGCTCCTGCTGGGGAGGAGTGAAGCAGGAGCAAATTGGGCAGCAAGTACTGGCATGATGCTCATACACAATAAACAATGACATGTCAAAAAGTCTGGCTTATTGTTATGTACAAACACAGCCACTGGTTGCCGATCTGTGGTTGTTGCATGACTGGGTCCGTAAACTGTGTGAAAATATTTCACATGACTTAATCTTTTTATTGCTGAGCGAATTTCCGGTAAATGAAAATATTACATGAATATTGGTGGCAGCCTAGTATGCAGAGTTAAAAACTTCCTGGGACAGTTCAGGGTACTGAACTGTTGCATTCTGTGAGTTTTCTGCCCTCATGACAGTGCTTGCAAACATTCCAGGAGATATGGGAAACTGTAGAAATCTGTCGGCTGACTCAGCAGCAAGAGGCAACTTGGTGCTGTCAGCATATTACATGCTTACACCCAGTTTTCACTTTGGATCAGCTTGCACATGGAGCCTTTGTGCTATCTCACTTATCCTAAATTCTGAGATTCAGCCCCTTGCCCAAAAGGGAGTGTGGCCCTCAGACTGAAAAGGTTTCTCTGTCCTCCTATAGAACTTTTTTCCTGGGTTTATGGAGTTTAATTCAGGCACATAGGAACCACCTGCTTTATGATCAATGTCAGGGTCCTGCTCTCTTTCCCATGTGGGAACAGGTGGGCAGGTATAAGAGATGTGGTCTACTGTGTGGTGGTGGCACCAGAGCCATTTCATGCCCTCCAAATGAAGAACTGCCAAGCTTCTTTCTCCTGCCTCTTTTAAGAGCTCTGTTAAAGATATCTGTATGTCAGTGTTTTTAATACTTTTAATGTTTAGTCATTGTTATTCTTTAATGTTTAGTTTTATCTTTGACCGGCATTTTTGTGACTGCTGCTCTTACAACAGTTGCCTTTCAGTTTTTCCTTACTGTTATTATTTTTACTATTTTGCGCATTGTGTTTGTTTTGAATTGTGTGTTTCATTATTTTTAAATTCCAGAACAGTAGGACAGGAAAAGAAAGGCATTTTTCCTCTCCTGCCACAACTGCCAGTCTGGGTTGGCCAGCTCTGCAAGGGGACACTTTGGAAGACTACCACCATATTTCCCTTATGCTGTCTTCTAAGCTTGGGCAGAAGTGAGACACAAGTGCTTATGAAAGGAGGCAGGTAGAACACTTTCAGTTATCTCTCATTAGAGCCCAAGATAGCTCACTGTTCTCTGTCAAATCCCACTGAGGCACACACATGTAGTGTGAGGTCAAATGGTCTAGGTATGTGACAGGCAAAAATGTCCTATTGAGTCTGGCACAAACACACACAGAAGGGTCTCAATAACCAATTTATGCAATTGATTTAGGAGAGGACTGTGTATGCTGCCTTGAGCATACATTAAATAAACAAATAATAGCAATCTCATCAATTATATAAGTGGTGAATCCTACTCACTCAAGTTTGCTAACAACTAAGTTTGTTGACAACTAAAGCTGCTAACAGAAGTTAAATGTAGCATAGTATGGATAGGCCTCCTACCAAAGTGTAGTGATGTGAGCTTTATCTTCTCTGGGAGCAGCATCCCTGCTGTTAGATAAGCCTTGCCTAAAGTCCACGGGTGTATCAGAAGCAGCCTGAATGCTGAGCGAAGAATTGCTGACAAAATTGGTACCCCAAAATACTTGATGCCAGGATTATTATTTTAAAAAATAATTAAAACAAAATATGAAAATGCCAGAATGACAATCATCATCATCCTCTACTCTTATCCAACACCTGATCTGTGTATTTACCGGTATTTATGGGCTTCAGTAATGGACAGACTTCTGCCATTGCATGAGAAGCAATGCTAATCTCATGCTTCCAGCCTCTAACTCCTGGTTTTGAAGATTACATAAGCGATTCGGAAATGTGGCATCAAGGAAAATCTTTTCTGAACTCTCCATTCGGCCGTTGTCCTTCCCTATCTGGGCTCCAGTCTTCTGTATCACATTCCCTTCACCGTATCTTATTTCCTTCATCATATGTTCTATGTGATTCTATTTAACCTGTGTGTTTTATCCAGCCCATATGACGACAGTTAATTTGGGACAGATTGTTCATTGCCCCAAATTAGACTCACTCCTTTCCTGCCCCCAACAAAAAAGTGTACACTGTACCTTTGCTAGGTTGCCAAGACACCATCACTTGCACTTTTCTCAAAATGAACAAAGTGTCCTAAGCAAACTTTCATGGGCTAACACATCTCCCTTGCAGAGTCTACTGAGCATGTGAGAAATGCAATGCATAGTCTGGAGGAGCCTTGGTGTCATGATGTCAGGGATAGTCAAAGTGGTGCCCTCCAGAGGTTTTTGAGCACCACTCCCATCCTCACTGACCATTGTCCATACTGTGCAGGGCTGATGGGAGTTGCTGCTCTAAACATCTGAAGGGCACCACATTGCCTGCCCTCATAAGTTCCTTGCAGCTGCTCTTATCCGACCAACCTCTCTTAAAAAAAGTATTTCAAAACTATTTTGCATTGAATCTGTGGCACTCAGATTTGGAGAGCCTATTTTAAAAAACGGAAATGGTATTAACATGCCCTCAGATGTCCCTCAGTAGAAATCTTGGCCACTTGGATTTTGCCTTCTCCATCAAAGTCAACTTGAAGTGTTTCCGTTCATGCCAGCATTCAGATTTCCAGCCCACTGAGAATCCAAAATGGAAGGTGTCCTGTTCCCAGATAGGAATGCTGACTGCTGTTGTGATTTTGCCTCCCCAACAGGTAGATGCTAGAGTTATGTCCTTGCAACTAGGAATGAGGGAGAAATTCAATTCCATTCACATTTAAAGGCGAACCTACCTAATTCTTCCTTTCCAAAAACAGTGTGCAAACCAAAACACAGCCATCTTAATGTAACTTTTAAATGTTTGCTGATAACTTTTTTATGCCACCAGGCTTATGCATACAAGTAAAATAATTGCTTTAACAGTCAGCTAGTGATTTTAATTGTTGTATGCCTTTTAGCGTATGATAACTGTTGCAAACCATGTTAGTTTTTAAAATAAAACTGCAGTATATAAATATTTTTATAAATAAAATAAATACATTATGCATTTGTGATGCTATTCTCCAGTCAAAAATGCACATATTGAAATGTGCATACAAATGCACATATTATTGAAAATAGCATACAGAAGTGCAGTATATTAGGAAACATTGGTTTGCAAAAATGTCTATATTAGACAAATATATACATATATATTAGGATAATTTTGAGCTGAAATGCTGATGAATTTTCATAAAGGCTTTTAGAAACAAATAAATCACAAACAGGTGTGGGAATGTGGAGAACTGAACTTAAGAGTGGAAAAATAAGAAACTGTGGGAAACTGAAATTGACAGATTAGCCCATCCCTACTTGAGGCCCAGACACCTTTAAGCCTCCCAATTCAGTGGGAAACAAGACAGCAGCGGATCCTCCTGCCATATTGCTTTCCAGTCCCCTGATTTGCGGTTACCTCCTTCCCTCGCTGCTCTGTGATGCATCTTGGAGCCCTTCTCACTACTATAGATGATGATGGGGCAGTGTACAAAAGTGTCAGGATAGGACAATCAGCCATTGTACTGAAATATTTAAAGCTCTGCTGATGAGGTGGCAATCGTAGTAGATGGTTGAAAGCTAGCAAGACAGAAAACAAGATGCCGGACAGTCTGCTGGGCAGATCGGATTGAGGTTTCATTATTGCAAAGAAGGGAAACTGAATCTGTGGATTTTAAGTGCCGCTTACCCTAGAATAGCTTTGTGAGATAATGAGCATCAGTTGTTAGAGTGGAAAGCACAACTCGATTAGAGTCATAAGGAAAGGGGAACAGTGATTGACCATCCATTTTCTCAGTGAATGAGGTCTTTTTTTTAAAACAAAACAAAACCCTATTAATAACTCAGCTGAATGAAAAGCCTTATTGTGGAATGGGAAGCTTACTTAAATTATACCCTCTCAATAGAAGAGAATTATAATTGAAAGGGTGTATAATATTGCTGGAAATTAGCAAGACTACACAGAGAAAGCTCATCTTATTTACTCTTTTTTTTTTATTTTTATAAAATTTTTATTAGTTTTACAAAAGTTTTTATAACAAACAAACATAAAAGAAAAACAAACAAACAAACAAATATAATTTCAAAATATCCTTTCATAGACTTCTTTCCTCGGACTTCCCCATACCTCCCCTTTCTGCATCCTCATGTCCAAATTTTATAGCAACTTATAAATGTTCTTTCCCATCCTAATTCATCATGGTCCTTTCTTAATCTGATCTTATATTACTGCAACCCTTTCTCTCTGTAAAATCTCGACATTCTAAGCTTCATCAAGTTTATAATAGTTCTTAAGATAAATCTTGAATTTCTTCCAGTCTTCTTCCGCAGTCTCCTTTCCCTGGTCACGAATTCTGCTCGTCATTTCCGCCAATGTCATATAGTCAATCACTTTCATCTGCCATTCTTCCAAGGTGGGTAAATCTTGTGTCTTCCAATACTTTGCGATCAGTATTCTTGCTGCTGTTGTTGCATACATGAAAAAAGTTCTGTCCTTTTTTGGCACCAATTGGCCGACAATGCCCAAGAGAAAGGCCTCTGGTTTCTTAAGGAAGGTATATTTAAATACCTTTTTCATTTCATTATATATCATCTCCCAGAAAGCCTTAATCTTCGGGCATGTCCACCAAAGATGATAAAAAGTACCTTCAGTTTCCTTACATTTCCAACATTTGTTATCAGGCAAATGGTAAATTTTTGCTAGCTTAACTGGGGTCATGTACCACCTATAGACCATTTTCATAACATTTTCCTTTAAAGCACTACATGCCGTAAATTTAATACCAGTGTTCCACAACCTTTCCCAGTCAGCAGACATAATATTATGACCAATGTCCTGTGCCCACTTAATCATAACTGATTTAACTGTTTCATCTTGTGTATTCCATTTCAACAGCAAGTTATACATTCTTGACAAGTTCTTAGTATTGGGTTCTAACAGTTCTGTCTCAAGTTTTGATTTTTCCACCTGGAAGCCAATTTTCCTGTCTTGTTTGAAAACCTCCATTATTTGATAGTAGTGGAGCCAATCTTGTACTTTGGGTTTTAGTTTTTCATGACTCTTTAATTTCAGTTTCTCTCCATCCTGTTCTAAGATCTCACAATACTTTGGCCATCCGTCCTCCATATTAACTTTCTTGTGGGCCTTAGCCTCTAAGGGTGACAACCATCTAGGGGTTTTGTTTTCCAACAGATCTTTATATCTCATCCAAACATTGAACAACGCTTTCCTTACAATATGATTTTTAAAGGCACTATGCACTTTGATTTTGTCATACCATAGATATGCATGCCAGCCAAATGCATTATTGAAACCTTCTAAGTCCAAGATATCTGTATTCTCGAGGAGCATCCACTCTTTCAGCCAGCAGAATGCTGCTGCTTCATAGTACAATTTTAAGTCCGGCAGGGCAAATCCCCCTCTTTCTTTTGCATCTGTTAATATTTTATATTTTATTCTGGGCTTTTTGCCCTGCCAGACAAATTTCGCAATATCTTTCTGCCACCTCTTGAAACAGTCCATCTTGTCAATAATCTGCAAAGTTTGAAATAAAAACAACATTCTAGGCAATACATTCATCTTAATCACTGCAATTCGGCCTAACATTGACAATCTCAAATTTGACCATATTTCTAGATCTTTTTTAATTTCTGACCAGCATTTTTCATAATTATCCTTATACAGATTCAAATTTTTAGATGTTAAATTAACCCCTAGATATTTCACCTTCTTAACCACCGTCAGACCTGTCTCTTCTTGAAACTTATTCTTTTCCATATCTGTTAGGTTTTTCCCTAAGACTTTAGTTTTTTGTTTATTCAATTTAAATCCGGCTACCTGCCCAAATTGTTGGATTATTTCCAACACTCTTTTTGTACTAGTGTTTGGCTCCTGCAAAGTCAATACAAGGTCATCTGCGAACGCTCTTAACTTATAGTGTTTAGTTCCGACCTGTACACCTTTAACTTGCTGGTCATCTCTAATCATGTTCAGCAACACCTCCAGGACCGAAATAAAAAGCAATGGGGAAATTGGGCACCCCTGTCGTGTTCCTTTTTCTATCTTAAGTTCCTCAGTTATTACATTGTTTACAATTAGCTTAGCTTTTTGTTCAGAATATATTGCACCCATACCATTCTCAAATCCTTGTCCTACCCCCATCCCATGAAGATTCTTTTTCATAAAACTCCACGAAATATTGTCAAAGGCTTTCTCCGCATCCACAAATATCAAAACTGCTTTAGTATTTATATTCACCTCTAACTTTTCCAAAATGTCTATTATGTTCCTAACATTGTCTGAGAGGTGTCTTTTTGGGAGAAAGCCTGCTTGGTCTCTGTGAATCTTCTCCATCAATACTCTTTTAAATCTTTTTGCTAAAATGTCTGCAAAAATTTTGTAATCCACATTCAATAATGAAATTGGGCGGTAGTTCTTCAATTGAGTCTTTTCAGTCTCTGTCTTTGGTATGAGTGAGATATATGCTTCTTTCCACGATTCGGGTGCCTTTTTTCCCTCTAAGATCTCGTTACAAACTTCCTTCAACGGTTGTATTAGCCATTCCTTTAAAGATTTGTAATATCTGGAAGTCAGTCCATCTGGCCCTGGAGATTTGCCCAATTGCATATCCTGAATGGCACCCTCTATCTCTTGTTCTGTTATTCTCTGGTTTAGCTCCACCTTGCTATGATGAGAGATTTTTTGTAATCCATATTTATTAAGGAATTTATCTATGTCCTCTTCATTTTGTAATCCTTGGGAATAGAGTTTTTTGAAATAACTCACAAAGCAATTTCTTATCTCGTTGGGTTTAGATATATTTTTTCCATCCACTTCTAGACTTGTAACTGTGTTTAATTTCTGTCTTTTCTTAAGTTGCCATGCCAGAAGTTTACCACATTTGTCTGCCGACTCAAATGTCTTTTGTTTCATTTGCTTTATTTTCCATTCTATCTCTTGGTTCATCAATTCCATATATTGTGTTTGATACAACTTAATCTCCCTCAAAATCTCCTGAGACTTTGGTTTTGATCTTAATTTTTCCTCTCCTTCTTTTATCTTTTCCAAAATTTTTTCCTTTTTCTCATTCTGTTTTCTCTTCTTTATTGAGTTTTGTTGAATCAAAAATCCTCGCATCACAGCTTTACTTGCGTCCCAGATCACTCTTTTTTCCACATCGCCCTTTAGATTGATTTCAAAATAGTCCTTTAGAGTTTTTTGGGCCTTCATGTGGATCTCTCTATCTCGAAATAGGGTGTCATTCATTCTCCATCTAAACTGACCAGTTGTTGTAAATTTCATTTCCATCTTCACGGCGTTATGGTCGGAACAGGTTTTTGGGCAGATTTCTACCTTCTTAATCTTTGGAGCCATTCCACTAGTAACCCAGATTTGGTCAATTCTGGTCCAGGTCATCTTTGCATGGGAGAAAAAGGTTCCCTCTCTTTCAAGAGGGTTCCTTGTTCTCCAAATGTCTATTAAGTCCATATTTTCAGTCATTTCGAAAAAAGTCTTTGGGAGTCTCCCTTCTTTAGTAAGAGTCAGTCTTTGTGTCTTGTCCATGTTTGTAGAAACTACACCATTCATATCTCCCATAATTATCATATTGTATTCCAAATAATCCGTCAAAGTTTCATGAAGTTTTTTGAAAAATTCTGCTTTACCTTCATTTGGCGCATAGATCCCAATTATCAAAAATTTTTCTCCTTGTACCTGAATCTCCACCGCTAAATATCTTCCTTGTTCATCCTTAAACATCATTTTTGGAGCCCACTTCTCTTTTACATAAATCACAACTCCTCTTTTTTTAACTTTGTCCGACGAAATAAATTCTTGTCCCAATTTTTTATTCATAAGCAGTCTCCTGTGTGCTCTGGTTATATGGGTTTCCTGTAAGCAAATCAAGTCCAGTTGTTCTCTGTTCAAAATATGGAATATTTGTCGTCTCTTCAAAGGGCTGTTCATCCCATTACAATTCCAACTAAGGAATTGCAGGGCCATCTTGTTATTTTTCTGGTATTCCTCCAACAGCTCCCAGTTGTTGTTCCTCCTCTGTTGGTGGTGGAAGGTTCTGTCCAAACGAAAGGTTCAGGATGTCAATTACACTCCTTTGCTCAGCAATTGGGTCTACAGTTCCTTTCTGTAGGTCTTCCTGATTTCTTTGCAGGAACCTGTCTTTATCCTGTATCGTCTTTATTTTCACCTTCTTCCCTCTATAGTCAAAAGACAGTCCCTGTGGAAATTCCCACCTGAAAAGAATGGTGTTCTTCTTCAACAGGTAGACCAAATCCTTATAGGAAGCTCTCAAGTCCAAAATATGTTTAGGAATATCTTTAAAGATCTGTATCGGAGAGTTCCCAATTTGTAAGGCCTTTTCAAAGTGCAGTCTTAGAATTTTGTCTCTTTCCTCCTTCGATCTCAAGGTAATCAGACAGTCTCTCGGCGCCTTTCTGTTCTGTCTTCTGCCCAGTCTAAATGCTGTTGTGATTTTAAATTCGTCTTCCTCTAGGTCTTCCCAGAAATCAGCAAACTCTTTCGTTAAAAAGTCCGTAAGATTGTCTCCTTCGTCCTCTGGAATTGATCGTAATTTCAAATTCCTTTCTTTTCTTTGTAGTTCCCACAATGCCAGAGTTGTGTCGTGGTCATAGACCTTCCTGGCGATCGGTTCTAATTTTTCCTGGGTCTCTCCAGCAATAGTTCTGGCTTCCTCTGCAATTTGACGTGTGGCAGAATTTTCTTGTGTAAGCCTGTTTATAGATTCTGTATTCAGGTCAAGTCTTGTTGTTAAATCTGTCAATTTCTGTGAATTCTCTGTCAATTTCTTGGTATTTTCAGCCGTCTGCTTTGTTAGATTCTCCAGAGACTGGTTTATCTTAAGAAGGGCTTGCGACACTGCATCCATGGAGACTGCTGTACCTTTTTCTTGTCGTGTTGTCACTGTAGGGGTTATGCCTGAGATCGAGCCTCTTTTCTTGTGTTGCTGTAGCTGTTGTTGATATTGCCTTGTCTTGACTCTCGTGCTTATCTCATCTGCTGGGCCACTCATATCTCAAGGTCGTTTCCCACGAGAGCCTTCTCCTAAGGGAAAATTCCACTGTCCCAAAGCGTAGCAACTTTTAATTTACCCTCTAGAGGGAGCAAATCAAAATGTCCGTAAACAAAGGCAAGGAGTATTTGAAAAGCAAATTTATCGGGAGGCTTCTATATGTATATTGCAACACTTTCTCATTAAATAAAGTCCCAGCCTTCCCTGATATATTGTATCCACAAAGTCCCAAAACTTTGTATCAAATAAGCAATAAGACTTCCACTTTGTTACTTTCACAAGAGTCTAAAGTCAGTTCAGTGTTCCTTTGTTCTAATAGCAGTTTGTGCCAGGTTGAAGGCTGCAGAGAGTTCCCTTTCCTTTCAGTTGGTCATGCAGCTTATAAAGTCACTTATTCCTCCCCTCTGCCCTGCAAGCTAGAGGGGATAGTCAAAGTCCAAATGTCGGATTCAAGCAGTTAAAAACAATGTCCCATACGGATGCAGCTCAGTAACTTTCGTTGCTTTAATTGTCATGCAGTCGGGGGAAGGCAGACTTCCTTAATTTTCGCCTTTCCCGTTTTCAGCCTAATTTCAGGTAGTTTTGGCACGAATAGAGGTTCAATCTTACTCACGGGTCTTTTTTGTCCAAATTGTTCAGGAAGGGAATCGGCGCTCTCCACTAATGGCGACGCGGCTTCACCCTGCGGGCTGGGTAGCGATTCTCAGCACCGCGCTCCCCGTTGTCGTTCCGGAGCCTTTAAAAAGGCTCTTTCTGCGGTAAAGGGGGGCGCTTCAGGTGCCCACCGAATCTCCTTGTTCACAGGCTCCGTTCCTGTGATTTTAGGGGTCCCCCGCTTGCCGTAGCGGGTCAGACCCGAACTCGCAGAGCCGTCCTCTCTCCGGAGCTCGGAGAGGGAGCAGCCATTAGCGCTGGCGCCGAACCGGAAGTCGCCTCATCTTATTTACTCTTGTGTCTTTTGTACAATCATACATACTGCTGAGGGGAGGGGAATGCTAAGAAATTTTAATTCTTGCAGGTAATTGCTTATTATGTATGGTTGGGCCCAATTTGCTTCACACGTGTTCAAATAATGACTATTACTGGTACTTCTAGTGCTTGAATTGTATTCTTAAAGAGAATGTTTCTATCATTGTGTCAGGTTGCCTTCCCATGCATTTTTTCTGTCTCTTCAAGGGCTGGTCCTCTTATTGGGCAGAGGGAGACAGCTGCCTGAGGCAGCACATGCTGGGAAGTGGGTGGACGTGTTGAACAAGCATAGGCAAACTCGGCTAACAGGACCAGCGGTCAGGGATGATGGGAGTTGTAGTCCCAAAACAGCTGGAGGGCCGAGTTTGCCAATGCCTCTTGTTGAAGGATAGATCTGTGAGTACCACTCAGCCTGCTCAGCATTCCCTCCTTCCCTCTGGTGCAGTGGAGGATGCTTTCCGGTTCGCCAGTGTTGACAGGCCTGCTAAACTTCTGGGTTTTCCTGGATACGTCCAGGAATTGGAGGGTCAAAATGGCATCTGGGCGGATTTTTGCCAAATCAGCAAAATATCTTGGAAAACCTGGATATATGGGAACTAGAGTGGTTTTTTAAAAAAGACAAATGCTGTAAAAAAGACTTTTTTTTGGGGGGGGGAGAGATGTTCCCAAAAAAGCTCAACAACATTGTCCGAAATTTCACTTTGGGGAATATGGCAGCCCTGGTCAGATTCAACTGCCAGTCCAGGTCGGCTTCTGTAAAATGGAAGGGACACTGTATTGTCCATTTTCTGAAGCAGCAAAATGCTTTGGGCTCTTTTGACTATAAAGTGTCTGTACTGTAAACAGTAAATGTGCCAGTTGCTGAAGTGTCCTCGAGTCTGCAGAGGAGGCAGAAGCTGCTGGGTTCAATCCCTGGCACCTCCAAGAAGGGCTGGGAAAATCTCCCTGTCGGATACCTTGGTGACCCGCTGCCAGTCAGCGCAGGCCATACTGAGATAGATAGACCAAGGCTCTGACTCAGGTAGCTTCTTATATCCACAGCCTATTCCTTCAGGCTTTGTAGAAAATCAGTTTCTAGTGCTTCACAACCAGCAGACAGCAGTTCTTCCTTTGTTGTAGGGGATTCCGGACAACCTTCTTTCTTGATAGCCAATAAACTTTATGTATCCTTTGGAAAGCACCAATAGTTTTGCCCATGTAAAAGCAAAGCTGCTGAGCGGTGTGTGTGTGTGTGTGTGTGTGTGTGTGTGTGTGTGCATTTGTTTGCTCTAAGCATTAGTTACTCACCAGAAACCCAGCCCTGAGTGTCACCGTGGAGCCATTTCACATTCTTCATGCCACTTGAAAGCAGTTTGAGGAGTGCAGCTGCAAAAGGCATGCCTTTGTCCTAGACACTCCTTGCCGATTTCAACTCTTACCCTTCTAAACACGCACACACAAACCCACAAGGGTTTTAATTAGGTGGTATCAAACCCACACAATTGGCAACTTTCTAATTACATCTCTCTTTTGGAAAGCACTTAGCTTTCTTTCCCATGACCAGTCCGTAAACATGAATCCAGCCTTAAAATCTTTAAACATAGCTCTAGGTAAATCATTCTAGAGTAATATAGACAGTAGAGGTTTGGAGCTGGTTGTGAAGGAGCAGAATTCTATTCAGTACTCAGCCATAGGTTCTCGGGGATGGAGGTGGGGGGGAGGCTGGCCGAGCCCGACTCAGATGCCCAAAGGTGGTGTTTTCTTTTTAAAAAATAACTGCCTGCATAGGCTATTTAAGGATTAAAGAGAGATTAATGTTATCATTGTAAACTATTTTGCATGCTAAAAGCATTATTGAAATCCCACTGTTATCCCACTATATTTTTAAACATGTCATTGAAAAGGTGGCAATGCAATTTGATTTTGACATTATTTCTGTACTGCTTTGGGGCTTCTTAAAATACAACAGTGCTGGCATTTTGTTATGTATTCCTCTTATGAGCAGCGCTTTCTCCTTCCCCAGCATAATGAATCCTTTAGCCCAACATTCTGCTAGTATGAAGTCCTTCCCACTGAATCTTACCTGCACTTAAACCCACACTTTCTTGTCTGGGTGTTATTAACAATGAATATGTTGCAGTCAAGTTTAGGATTAGGGAATTATATCAAAGCACATGGTTAGGGCTGCCAGATTGTAATTTGCCAATTCGCTCTGTCATTTTAAAACTAACAGCTTAGCAGCAGATGCTGCAATACCCTGCCTAGTTAGCCTTTGTCTCCACCCATCCTACAGCTGTCATCTGGTTTCTGTGTCATGTTCTTGGAATTCAACTTGCCCCTGTAGGCAGCAGAGTATGGCAACAGAGGTGATGTGGTCCAGGGTGGGGGGGAGTCAAAACCCATTACTATTTCTGAAGCATGGTCACTGACTCCAGTCAGTGGCAGACCTTGGCAATTCAAATTTCAGTGATGCTCTGCACAACACCAAACCCCAATGACCTAGAGCCACACAGTCAGCATGAAAGGGGAACATTTTAGCACCTGAGAAGAAGTCTTCTCATGCTGATTGGAGCCAAGCAGAGTGAAAGGAGATGAATCAGCCACCAAGGATTGACTCCTAGGGTCACTCTGGAGAAGGCGTGCAGGAAGAACACAGAGGAGGTTTTTATACGTTCCAAAGCTCAGCAGTTAGGAACAATGAAGACACAAGGTTCTTTGTTTTCAAGAGAATGGTGTGCAAGTTCTGATACATACAAAGGAACTTCAAGGAAATCACAACGTAAGTCACTCCAGCAGAAGATATTGGAGCACTCCAAGTCATTTGCCAGTGTACATGCACAGAAAATAGTTGATCTAGCTTGAAAGGCAACACGCAGAGAGCTGCATTGATCATTGCAACACATCCCTAAAGATTTTTAATGTATAACTATACTATAATTGTATAATCTTAGATGGTTGCCTTATCTTAGAAGGGTATGTGGCTGTGAGGGGGCAAGTCTATGACTATAATGAAGGGACCCTGCACTTCTGAATGTGCTGCCACCACTGTATGGCAGGCGGAAGGACTGGGAAAGGAATGGGGTGAGGTGGGAGAAGCTGCAATGTGACGGCTTAACCGGTATTTTTAATACTACCTCATGAATCTCCAGGTTACAGTCTGGTAACACTGAGTCTCGATGAACTCAGTGGATTTACTTTGCATCATAAATGGGTTCTTCAGGAGGTGAGAGTGTCATGATTCCAATTGGTCCCTGCTGCTGTCCATCCTAAATATTTTGAGCACGTTGCTAACTGGGAAGGCTCAAACTTTTCTCAGGCCTTGCCCCCAGCTGAAATCTCCCCCCCCCCATGCAGCTCTCCCTTCAGAAACAGTCTGAGAACCAGCAAAGAATCTCATTTTTTTGAAAGGCCATTTAGAGAGCAAAATAGCTTCGGCTCTGCCTCACTGATACTGAAATATGTCTTCACAACAATGTTTTAGGCTGATAGGTTCTGGAATTATTCTCTTTCCCCAGTATGGTTTTCATTTCAAGAGTTATCTTTTGTTGTGTTGTGTATAAATCAAGAATTAGTTCGTACTGAAGAAAATGCAACAAATGAGACTCGTTAGATTGTGGACTTCAGAAAGTATGGGCTGTGTAGCACAACTGATAGCATGATCAATAGCTATTTATAACCATCTATTTGATGGGCTTTTTATACAACTGAGCTGGGCAGGCAAACAATACTTCTTGGTAATTTATTTTTCCTAGGACTTATGAGATCTTCTCAAAGAGTATGAGGCTGAAATGCTGAAACCATTTGTCTGGGGCAGACCGATTTAAAGTCTTGTGTTCCTATAACAGATTCTCAAAATGAGTGGCTGCTGTGGGAAGAGGAGCAGCTCCCCATTTCACTTCCCTGTATAAAGAATGGCTGTTCTCACCTTGCAGGCCTCCAGCTGCACAATGCCCATATTTCTGTTCTCCATGCCGTAAAATTTGTGCCACCACTATGCACCCGGAGTAAGGATGTGTGAGGAAGAGACTTTGTCAGCTTTTCACGGTGGACTGACCTTGTCCAAGTGTCCCCAACCTGTATGTGGATCAGAATGCAGTTCCCCTTTGGATCACACACTTCTGTGGATTTTGTGATGTGTTTTCAGTGCACAAAAAGTGCACACACACAAAAACCATTTTATGCAAAAGATACGTGCAAAATGCATTTTTATGGGTGAACAAAAGCATTGAAAAGTGTGCATTTTACATTAAAAACTTCATTTTATCTAAAAAGTGCACACAAAATGCATGTAGTGGCTGGAATAGGTCCTGGGAGATCAGGGTTCAAATCCCCACTCACAGGGTTATTGTGGGGATGAATGGAGGTGAGGCAGCCATGTACGCCACCTTGAACTCCTTGGAGAAATAGGTAGGACATAAATGCAATTAATAAGTAAAATAAAACAATAAAAAGTACAAAAGGAAATGGAACATGCACACAGCAGGATGGAACAGGCAAAGGGATGAGTGCCACGATGAGACCCAAAACAGGGCAGAATTAGCTGCTCTCTCCATCCTTTTCTGGAAATGACTGGGGCAAAAGCCTCGGAGCTCAACAATATGTTGGTTCTGGGTGGGAAGATAAAGGAATGGTTGCTCACTGTCAAGAATCCTGGATAAGGAAACATTGCTTTAGGTCAGGGGTCGGCAAGGCTTTCCTTACCTGGACTAGTTCACTGCCACGGAACCCCCTCCGTGGGCTGTATCACGGGCACGTGTGAGTGTGTGCGCCTGCGATTTCCGGCATCTGCGCAGACACGATTTCTGGCGCCACGGAAGAGAGTCCCCGTGCTGTGCTGTGCCGGTTTAGCACAGTGTGTGGGGCCTCGCCAAGCGGGTGGCTCAGTTCGGGGCCGGCTCATGGGCCAGTAAAACAACCCCTGTGGGCCGCTTGTGGCCCATGGGCCGTAGGTTGCCGACCCCTGCTTTAGGTTTTATGGTTTGGTTTTGAGAGTAGCAGAAGTAGGTCTCTAGTACTAGAAGTGCATCTGGGTGCTAAAAGAAGACTGACAGGTGACTGCAGCCAGTGTTGAGGACTAGCAGCTTAAGCCTTAGCGTCACATCATGGGAAAAGTTAGAACTCATTCGTATGATGCTGGGATCATGGGTTACATCTAGATCAGATATAACAGGGTTGCGTATCCAGAACCAGACTTTTCAACATAAGGGCCCCCAATTGTCTCATAGAAAGCTGCCTTATTTTGGGCCAGCTCATTAGCTTATCCAGATCTTCTCAGTATTGTCTTCACTTACTGGCAGCAGCTCCCCAGGATTTCAGACGGAATTATTCCCCAGGACATGCCAAGGATTGCACCTGGGGTCTTTTGCAAGCAAAACATCTGCCCTATCACTGTGCCATAATGCATGTCGCTGTCAACTCTTTGTTGGAAGCCTTTGCAGTGGTAAAATGTATATCTGTGCCTAAAAATCTCAGTGTCTTGTCATGCACAATAGGACTGCATATGACGGAACTTCAATGGTTTGCAAACAGTTTGTACTTTCAGAATGGAAGCCCCGTATAAATGTGCTTCTGTGCCATCAAATACAATTAACTTATTTTAGATTGCCATTGGGAGAATAACATGTGAGCTGTTCCTCTTGGGCCCCTTCTCCCTTTTGAGTCTGCAAGCTGACGTGTTAGCAGGTGCTAAGTGGCAGCTGTGGTCAGATCTCACTCGCAACGCTAGGTGATGACAAACTGTACAGTACCGTGCTGCGGCCGTGAAGGGCAGGGGAGGGGTGTGTGATTCCGCTGAGTTGAACAACAGAAAAAACGGCATAATTAAGGTCAGGAACTTTGCTCACAAGCTGACGCTCGACAGCCACAAACTTGAGAGCAGTAGCGGGTATCTCAGGAAGTGACACAGTTTCTCAGCACAGCTAAGTTTGCTTTGGCTTGGAGAGCCAAAAACGAAGAAAAGACAACATACACCCACCACGAGAAAATCCTGGCTTTTGTCACTGTCAACTTCATAAACATCCAGCCTTGCAAACATCCCCCAGTTTGATATCACAGCCTAGCGTTGCCTCTGGAATCCTCAGGGAATGTGCCTTGATCCAAACAAGGGGATTTTTGTGTGATATGTGCACTGTTTTCTGCACTGAGATCACCCACCAGAGGCATATGAAACTGCCGCAAAATTCTAGAGCAGAGATCTGCACACACAGCAGCAGGCTACAACCAGCTGGTGTCCTTGGGGAATCCCTAAGCCCACCTGATCTACTGCTGGGGAAGGAGGCCAAATTTTGTGCAGCAGCTATTAAAATACGACATATAATGATTAGCACCCAGGATTAGTAGAACATATTGACCAATGGACACTCCTAGGTCAGAAGGGTTTCCTTTTTGACAGATAAATGACCACACAAAACTGCACTTTCATGTATACATGATTTTATATTATTTTATACATGATTTTATATTATTTTACCTTGCCTTGAGCTTTTAAATTTTGTAATTGGTGGTTTTTTGTTTTGATACTGGTGATTGACCACAATGAAAGGACTTGACTACTGCTGAGGAACAAGAATCCAGCCTGGTAATTCCTTCTAGTCATTATTTAATATCTGAGCTGCACGTACTTCTAGGAAAAGTTATTTGGCAGAGGAGAGGTGTGTGGAGCAAGATGACAGAATCTTTTGGCATATTTCTAAATTCCATTTTTTTCTGAACACCAAAAAGACTTGCATAGATCACACCCACACCATACATTTAAAGCACTCTTTCTCTCCCAAAGAATCATGGGAACTATTGTTTACCCCTCACAGAGCTACACTTCCCAGCACCCTTAAGAAACTGCAGTTTCCAGAATTCTTTGAAGGAAGCCATGACTATCAAAGTGGATTCTGGAATTTGAACTTGGCAATCTATGCAGATGGCTTTGTATTACTCTCTCCCACATAAACCCGAAATTGAGGTATGCGGAGCTGCTAGAGGACACCTAGAGATGGGAAGGTAAAAATTGGTGTTTGATTTCTGCATAGTCCATTAGGCTCTTTCTCAAGGGACCAGGGTTATCGTACCATATGCAATAATCTCTGGCAGGCAAGCAAGCCTCAGTAAGAAGTAATGACTCTCCAGCAGTTTTATGTACATTTATTTACAAAAAGACACATCCAGAGCCCAGCATCTCACCTGCTCACATTTACGCTTGTTGCTCAGTCTGACGTTTCTCCCCTCCCACAGCAGGAAGGACGCTAGACTCCCGCCTTTCCCCTCTTGCCCTTCCGTTGCTGTCTGATTTCATCCAGACGCCTGGATCAGGGACTGAGAGGCTGACCTTCCCCCTCCTCCCCCCCTCAACACAGACTCAGACCTCTGCTTATCTGCTGATTGCCTAGCAACACTCTGGCTGCCTTTCAACTCTTCCTCTCCTTGAGAGCTAACAGGGTCTTCCCCGGGAAGGGGAGGGTCAAACTGCCCTTTCTCGACTGTCAGCCACCTCTCATCTGCAGAATCAATCCCTCGTTCACTTAGCTCAATTTCTGAGTCTGACTCTTCCCCTGCACTCATGTGTGTGTGTGTGTCACGTTCCTGCCAACATACTTAGGTACATACGTACATACATAGCTGTCATCCTTAGTGTTCTCCTGGACTCAGATGTGCTCCTAGAGGTACAGGTGGCAGCTCTAGGTAGGAGCACTTGCTAGCCATTGCATCTGGTTCACCAACTGCACCCGCTTCCTAGAAAACAGGGATCTTGCCATACTTATTCACAGATTGGTAATCTTGTGGATAGACTGCGGTGATGTTCTTTACATGGGGTTCCATGAGCAAGATAATTGAATCCCCAGGTAGTGTAGAATGCTTAAGTCAGATACCAGTGGACTGGTGGATGTTTGTGCTAGGTGTACACAAAGAGTGTTTTTAAAACTAATCCAGAGAACCTACTGCAGGTGTAGCCAATGTGATGTCTTCCAGATGTTGCTGAACTACACCTCCCATCATCCCTGACTCTTGGCACATTGACTAGAGCTGATGGCACCACATACCTATTGAAAACCAATAAATATACAATGTGTTACATAGGAAATGCTGCTTCACGCTGAATGCTAATGACATTATTACTCCTGGATGAGAAGTCTCCTTATTCTCTGTCTCCCAGCATTTACGTATTATAAGTCTTTTCTGTAGAATTTGTACCAGACTGAATAATGTTCAGCAGTTTGCAATGAAAAGCATTTGCCCTGTTAGCAAAAGCTTATTAAACTGTCTTTAAGTTTTGTTTTAAGAAGGCATTATTATAGTGAAAAGTATAAGTGTTCCTACCTACTGAAGGGAGGGGGTAGCGTTGGGCTCAAGGATGCAAGGGTTAAAATGACAAGATGAACAAAGCAATTGTATCATACCTGCCTCCAATATTATTCCTGAATCATTAAGTAGCATGGTCCATCAATATAAAAATAAATTCCATCTCCATTTTGATAGCAAGGTACTTACTCCTTGATTTCTAAATGGTCTTATTCCTCAGTAACTACCATAGACATCTCTTGAGAGTTCCAGTGTGGTTAAACCTGTAGTAAAGGTAAAGGTAAAGGTAAAGGTACCCCTGCCCGTAGGGGCCAGTCGTGTCCGACTCTAGGGTTGTGCGCTCATCTCACTTAAGAGGCCGGGAGCCAGCGCTGTCCGAAGACACTTCTGGGTCACATGGCTAGCGTGATGAAGCTGCTCTGGCGAGTCAGCACCAGCGCAGCACACGGAAAACCATTTACCTTCCCACTATAAAGCGGTTCCTATTTATCTACTTGCACTTAGGGGTGCTTTCGAACTGCTAGGTGGGCAGGAGCTGGGACCGAAAGATGGGAGCTCACCCCGGCGCGGGGATTCGAACCGCCGACCATACGATTGGCAAGTCCTAGGCACTGAGGTTTTACCCACAGCGCCACCCGCGTCCCAAAAAAACCTGTAGTACATATGGCTATTATCCAACTTCATGGAATCCTCTGGAGTCAATTGTGATTTTGGCATGATGTTTTGACTACAAAAGTTTCATTAATCTGTGCTTAAGAGATGGTTGAACACAAAGTCCATAGGACAATATAGGCTGGTCCAGAGAATTCTAATAATGCCATATCATATGCCTGTTTTGAGTTGGACCTTGAAGTCAATAAGAAAATGCTGAAGGAAATTACTGACAAAGAGTTGGAGATATTCGGGGAGGCTAACTGCATCTTTGTTAGGATCTTACTTGGCCATGTAATCATAAAATTTGGGTGGTGGCAGGGGTTATTTAGGTCTGCCACGATGGGCCTTCCTCTTAGGAAGTTTCTTTCAAACTTTGGTCATGTGCCCATCTTTTCAGCTATCTGCCACATACTCTGGATCATTCTAAGATTCCAGACTGATTAGTCTTTGCTGTTTCTGCCACTGAATCTTTTCAATACCTTCTTTCCTTACACTCTGTAAGGCTGTGACATGCCTCAATGATAAGTTAATCTTCCAAGAGCCACCACTGGCTGGGAGCAGAGTCAAGCTGGACCTTGTCTTGACTTCATTCCGGGAATGGTCATAAACAGCAGCCTTGTTCATAATTGACTCTCCTCCAGGTAGGCCTTTTCAAGCTTGTCAGCCTCAGGCTTCATTTCACACTCGTTCAAGTGATAAACATTGAAGTTTGCATTTTTTTCCTGGAGAATTTTACAGAACGTTTTTGCCTGGCACTTGTTGGTCATAATAACAGTGATCTCACAGAGACAAACTTGGCAACAGTTCTGCCTTATTTTGCCAATGTGTTGTGTGCATGGGCACCTATGCGACAGAGTTACAAGTAAGCATTATCCCCATTACTTATTAGGACGTCCCAGTTTGACCTGGCTGTGTTTGCTCCATGCAGAAATGAAAGAGAGCACAGACCATTATTAATTATGGCAAATTAATGGTGTTTCCCTCCACCCACCCGCCCCTGGAGTCTCCTGGCCATTTTCTCTTAGAACAGCCAATCCTTTGCTGCTTTTAATGGGGTGTTTCCACTGCTGTTAATAACTGCAAGCCATGCAAATGGAGATCTTTTATTGGCCTTCGTATTCTGCCCTAGCTTTGCAAAGCCAGAAAGGTGGAAGAGCAGAATAGGGGACCCGTTTTCTGTGACTAGCAAATGCAGTTTATGGAAGCAGGAGGCATGAAAAATAAAAGGCAGAAGGAAGTAACTAAAGTAACTAGGTTTTGAAATCAGGAAAGCAAAAGGTTTCACAAGGGTGCCATTTTATTAGTAATATGTCCTCAGGCAAAGGAGGTGCTTGGGCGGTTTCCTTGCTGCCTTGTTTCTTCTTTATCTAAACTCAAGGGTGGATGGATCTGTCAATTCTGATCTCTCTCGTTTTCTCATTCTCCCAGTCTTAATTTCTGCAATGTGGAATTTAAAAGGGATTTCAAGAAATCCTCATGAAAATGCACCAGCAATTTGGTTTCTCTTAATATGCACATTTCTGTGTGCAATTTTGCCTAGTATGGTTTTATCCAAGCAAATTCCTGTAACAGAATGCATCCCCCCCCCCACTACTATATGCATTTGTAGGCATGCTTTCTCCAGTGTAATCATTCTTCTGCACATGTTTTAGTTAGAGAATTGCATTGCAAAATTCAGAGAAGTGCGAAATTTGAAGGATAGGTGCATTTCTGTTCACAAATCGGTTTGTGAGGGAACTTCACATTGAAATGTGGACCAAATTGAACTGATCTCCCACCCCACTACTAGCCAATTCACAATATTGTCTGTCAATTTGTTTCGGTGATATAAAGACAACAGTATCATAAATGCATAGAAAACAAGCAACCAGGATGTTGAGGCATCATTAGCAGTGAGAGAACTTTCCACTGGACACAAACTCTAAGGCCATTGGGAAGACTTTTTCTAGAGAAACAGGTCTCTCCAGAATGACACTTGATTATATGGAGGTCTGTGCACATGTGTTTTCCTGTTTGAATACAACAAAAAAAGGAAACCACGTCTGTATCAAATTATCTTGTGATGTTGAGCCTGGAAGGTTGCAGTGGCTCATTTCTGCTGGTTGCACTATTTGCTATAGCTTGTCGAACCAGCACTGTATGGTGTGGCTTGCTCTCGATCTTCAGCCTCTGGCTACCTCCATATAGACTGCTGCCAGCATTAGGCTCCCCCTCAGATACCATCACGTTTATATTCAGCCTTTTCTCCAAGGTGGCATACGAGGTCTCCCAGATTTTTTTTTTTAAACCCAAGTTTTTCAGGTGCTTGTTGGGACAATTGATTGTGCTTGACTTATCTCCAAAGCAGCAGCAAAAAGATGCTTTACTAGTATTGTAGGAGAGTATTCCAGTAACTGGATGTGAATGTTTTTGTTCAAAATTACAGCTGCTGAAGCGCTCTGTGGTTTTCTCATTACATGGAACTAAGTACATATCCTGTTTCTAGGAGATCTCTCTCTCTCTCTCTCTCTCTCTCTCTCTCTCACACACACACACACACACACTGCTTCAACTGCCTCTTATTTTTCTTATGAATATTTCTGCCTCACTATTTGCTTTGGGCTAGGAAATTTTTATTTTCCTGTGAACATAAACAGTGAACTGTACAAACTCTGCTCCTTGGAAAAGTGGGCCGCTGTTTGTTTAGAGGACATCTGGGATCCCAAGTGTAGAACATATTTTGTGCAGCTACAATCTGCTCTTCAGGAGGACCTGCCAGGAGCAACCAGCAACCAGCTACTGGCTGAAACAGTCCATAGAAACTCGCACAACGTATACAGTATCTGAGGTAATGCAGTTGTTCTGAATGTCTCTACTGTTGTATGCAGTTTAGCTGCAAGGCAAACATTTAGCCCAGGAGGAAGCCAAGTGGGTGCCTCCAGATGTTGTTGGACTCCAACTCCCACCAGCTCCAGCTAACATGGCCAGTGCTGAGGGATGATGGGGATTGTAGTCCACTAACATTTAAAGGGGACCCAATTGGATACCACTGGTTTAATCTATTTAGTTCTTCATACAGTTGTGAGCAGCAGCTGTTTCATAGACTAACCAGGAGCCTGGATGTTCTTCATGCACACAGAAGGCTATGGCCATCTTTCAATGAATAGTAAATTTGTCTTTGGACTTTTTCCTTGGACCTCTATGCATCAACAGATAGTGGAGCCAATTTTCCTATAGCAGCATCACTGCCATTTATCTGGAGGCTGCAAGGGGGGGGGTCGTTTGGCTCTGAGGTTGGGTCTGTGTGGGCACACCAGCAGGATCCTCAGTGCTGCCAGTTTGCCCTCCCAGCCGCAGCCTCACTGCCACCCAGCCCCACCCCATCCAGGTAAATGGCTCCTGAATTATGCCTACACCATTGTGGTTGTGTGTCCTAAGTGCTGGCCAGTCCTAGCCCTCTGTCTATTGCTTCGTTTGAGGTTGGGAGCTTTCCCTGTACTCAAAAGGAATTATATTTAAATGCTTTCTAGGAATATAGCTGTTTTAGGTTTAAGGTTATCATCTTCACTGCTCAGTTCTTATATCTACCTGGACATTCAGGTCCGCTGGCGCCGCCCTCCCCACTTGCTTCAGTCTGCAAGTTATTACAAAGGCATTATTTCCTTCATTTTGCTTCTGCGGGTCATGCCTTTCTGTGGGGATACCTGCTGTCACTAGGACTGTGCTGAACTGCTTCCCTGCCCTCTTGACAATGCCCACTGCTTGCGAAACAAGCACTCTTTCTTCCTGCCTCTTTGCAGAAGCTGCATATGGAACATTTCAATGGGCTGCGATTGCTTGTGCTTCCTTTTGTTTTTTTAAAAAATAATATTTATTGAGATTTTACAAACATTAAAAGGTTTCAAAGTTTAGGCTTAACGAGTAAGAACAAAAAATAACCCTAAGAAAAGAAAAAAGAACTACAAAAATACAAAAACAGAACACATGAAAAATACAAAATAGAAAACAGTTAACGAAAAGAAACAAAAAGAAAAGAAAAAGATCAATAATTTCATATCTTATACTTCATTTACTAGTTTCCTGACCTCCTCACACCTCCCTTTTTGTATTCCAGTTCAGATATTTAATTCAGCAAATCCTTACCCTCTGTCATTTATCTTTACTCAGTATCTTAACCTATTATAACCATGTGTTTGTAACCATTATCAATCCATATTTACATATTCTTGATAATCTTTTTACCAATACCACTTATTTTCCATCCGACATCATTTTAACATTCTTTAATTTTACAGTATTTCTGCAAATAGTTGCTTGTGCTTTCTTTTGAATGCAACAAGGTGACTGAGGGATTCTTTCCCTTTAAAACAGGTTTATAATGCTTCGTTTGGACTTGCACTGGCATGAGGCTTTTGCTAATTTATTTATTTTCTAAACCCAACATTCTTTGATCCCAAGCTTTGGTTTGTGATTTGATTACTCATTTCCCCTGG
Organism: Podarcis vaucheri; assembly: GCF_965113315.1. Taxonomy (NCBI): domain Eukaryota; kingdom Metazoa; phylum Chordata; class Lepidosauria; order Squamata; family Lacertidae; genus Podarcis; species Podarcis vaucheri. Next base: position 55,612,843 of record NC_138760.1, on the reverse strand, counting down.
TGCAAAAGAAAGTTTCCCTGTGGCACTGTGATTCTGAGCGAAAGGCATGTGTATTTCCCCACTTCACATGCAAACACAGGTATACCGGCATGTGTAGACGTAAGCACATGATGACAACAGGTGAGGCATTCTGCTGCATGACCTTCTTAGCAAACCACCCAGTGTTGGCAAGGTGACTAGCATCCAGGTTGTTGCTGACTGCCCAATTCTCTGCTCAAAAGATGATCCTGTAGGAGGAGTGGCTGGGGTGGGGGAGAAAAGCCTGTTGTGTTTGCTGTGACCATAGCTTCCCCTTGATTCTACCTGGTCATCGTCCACACCCTCTTTGCTACCCCCAGTCTTAAGAAATTGTCATGGCCCTAGAGCATGACTGACCTACTGTCATCATTTCAGATGTGCTCATACAGTGGTACCTCGGGTTACAGACGCTTCAGGTTACAGATGCTTCAGGTTACAGACTCCACTAACCTAGAAATAGTACCTAGGGTTAAGAACTTAGCTTCAGGATGAGAACAGAAATTGTGCAACGGTGGTGCGGCGGCGCGGAAGGCCCCATTAGCTAAAGTGGTACCTCAGGTTAAGAACAGTTTCAGGTTAAGAACGGACCTCCAGAACGAATTAAGTTCTTAACCCGAGGTACCACTGTACTTGCTGGAATGGCTGCCACAGCTACTCACCCCCATCCTCCAAAAGGAGTGATCTGCAAAATCATCCTGGGCCAGCCCTGATCCCATCCACCTTCCCCCTAAAGATCTGCATAAACTGGAACTGTGTCAGAGACAGCTTGTTCCCATGAATAAACAGTGGGCACTGCAGATGGTGCTGGATGGATAGGGAGTCCCACAAGGCTGCCAGCAGGTATAGCTGCCAGCCGAGTCACCTCCACCTCCCTATCCCCATTGGTCCATGAAGCGTACCAAAACTAACAGTTCCCTTAGTGTGATACCACAGCCACTGAACGTTCACTGTCTCAGACTGAACTACGGTGCTGTATGGTCTAGGAGTTGACTCCTCTGTCAGTTTGTTGCTAAGTGCCTTGGGCATATGCATCATTTCTCTGTTGTCTCTGCAGCTTGCCAGTTTGCTAGCTTAAACTGAGGCTCAGGCTATGAGCTGCACTCAACAGAATGAATGTTTCCCCTTATTTTGCTCCCTGTGATGGAAAGCAGCTGCAGAAAGCTGCCACCTGCAGTGGAAGGTTGGGGTGGGGGATAAAGCCACTGAAGAGTTAAACACCCCTCTCCCAGTGTATTGTTAGGATCTACATTGCAAATTTCAGTGGCTGCTTTGGTGGGGGTGTGTGGGGGGTATGTGTGAATGTGAAACATATGCAGGACTCAACGTCACATGTATTTTGCCTTGGCATAATTCAAAGTCACTGCTTGTTTTAGGGTAAACTAATTGATAAACCATTTTAGGGCTTTTTGAAAACCACATTTCACTCCTGTGTCTGGGGTTTGTGTCAAATACACCATAGCCTTCTTCTCCTTCTTAGCATAAAAACAAAGTTCTGATACTACCAGTAACAGAATGGCCAGAAATATGTTACTTTGAGTCCTTCCTTGTGCTGACTGAACCATCTGAAGGTACTTCGAACTCTGGCAACAAGGGGCAGTCATTTTAACTCCATTTTGCTGGAGGGCAAAAGGTTTAACACTACAAGGTTTAGCAGCTTGTATTTCTTGACTTCTGGTATATGAACCAAAGCGGTCTTTTTACTTTTATAAGCTTGTTTGTTTGCTTTTCTTGTCTGTCCCTGGGTGTCTGTTTTTCATCACAGTGACAGATAGGCTGTTGCTCATGAATACATACGAAGACACCTTTCATTACTTCACATTGCACAGTTATGTATCCCAGCATGCAGCTCTCTGTCCTCTCCCCACTTCTCCTAGTCCCGACTCCTTGCATGTGAAATCTGCAGGCTGTCATCCTCCTATACCACTTACCCAGGAAAAAATCCCTGTGCATTCAGTGGGTGTTCACTTCCGAGCAGACATGTATAGGATTGTGCTGTCATTTACTTAAGTCACAAGTTTCTCAAAGTCTTGGAACTATCGAACAGAATGGTGGCATGTACAGATTGCAACAAATAAAGAAAAGATGGTGATATAACTCTGCCTAGGACACTGTAATAATCAAATAGTTTGGTGTGAATCAAATAGGAGGGATGGGCAAATCTGTCAGTTTTCATTTCTCTCCATTTTCATTTCTCCAATCTTCAGTTCACTTCTCCACATTTCTACATTAGTTTGTCACACACACACACACACACACACACACACACACACACACACACACTCCTCTTGAAAATTCACTAGCATTTAAGTGTGAATTTCGCCTAATATAGACGTTTGCAAAGCAAATTCATCCAAGTGCAATTTTTGATGGATGTCTGTGTTTCAATTAATGTATTGTTTCAGAAAATGCAGATTGGGTAAATTTGCCTTTAAATGGGATCTGAATAGAATTTCTCCCCCATCCCTACTGGTCACAAAGTGACTATGTACCTATGTGCAAACATGCCAGTGTGCAAAGGCTCTGAATACGCAATCTGTATCCTTCCTGTTAGCTGGGTGTAGAGTGTACATTTAGAGCCTATGCACATTGTTTGATACTTGCATAGCCCCATAAATAAGTTCCAGTTAGCCCAAGGAAGCCAAAGTGGAACCAACAGGCATGATACTATTCCACATTTCTACCCACTTTGACTGTCTGCACAGTTCTTTATGGGGCTTCTTTTTCATACTTCAGAGCCATGTTGCGCTTTGCTATTTTAATCGACAAAGAAGGTTGTTTTCTAAACATTTTCTTCCTCTCCCTGCTTTTTTTCTGAAGGAGTGGTGGTGAGTGTAAAGGCAGACTCTGTGTCTCTGGAAAGCAATTTTTGAGCCAGTTCCTCTATCAGGGTCACTTATCTGCAGTAATACACAACTGTTCCATTGTTTCCCCAGTTCCCTAGCTGCATCTAGTCCTTTTCGTTGTTGTTGTACATGGTTTTGTCCCTTTAAGACGAATAGCAAGTCACTTTCTTCCACTCAGGCTTCTTCTTGTTCTCTGCAAGTCCATGCTCACCATGGGTGTGGAGCAGACATGTCACTGTCTGTCAGTATTACAGTCAGTGCTCAGTGGTGAAAAGAAAATTATTCTGACTCTCATAATGAAAAAAGGGCAAATGACCACCTCACTGACAGACAGCAATGCAGCTAACATGTTTCTGAGGAAACCACTTGTTGATAAAGAATAAATAGGAGCCATGTTGCTGGTGGCATGGGTGGAGGAGCCAGAGGGAGGGTGGTGCACCAGTTAAGTAATTTAGATCTGCCTTGGGAGGAGATGCCTAAGTGTGCCAAGTTTTACAGATAATTATTATTGCTACTATTTCCCACATGGCTTTTCCACACTCCACTTTGATATCACAAGGTAAGCTTGGCCAAGAGCAAGTGGCTGGCCTAAGGCCACCCAGTGTGCTTCATGGCTGAGTGAGGAATTGAACCCTGTTCCAGCTGCCTACACACTACATTTCACTGTTCAACCTAGACATCTATGAAGTTGATTTTAAATTATGTAGTCGCTACACCTTCCACACAGGCATCAACTTCAGGTGAAGAATGATCTTCTTTCAAATGGAAACACTTCTTGGTGAACTCACATTCTCAGATTATGGGAAAGCCAATCCCTGATGGATTTATCACCTCCAGATTGAATGTCAGGTAGCTGCCTGAGGCACCAAGAAGTAATCATGTAGGAAAACTGACTGTGAGATAATTGATGAAAGTGACTGCAAACATTCCGTTTTGTGTGGCATGGTTGCAGCTATCATGTGAACTTCACTGTCGCCTGTGATTTTGTGCTAGACCATTTGAACTGGTCCTGTCATCCAGAAATATTCCAGAAGCTATGTCAATACTTAACCAATCTCAATCTCAAAAGCTGTAACTTTTCTTCCCCACCAGCTGCTCATTTGCCTTTTCTCTAGCCCCTTCTATTGGTTGATTGCCAAGAGCTTTCTGTGTTTATGTGACTTCTCCCTTCACACCCATCTTTCCGATAGTTCTTTTAATGAAGCAATGGCATGTTCTTTGTTATGTGAAAGCCTGGCCTCAAGGGAAGCAGTGTTACGTGAGCGAAAGTGGAAATAGGAAAAAAAACATTGGCTAGACTATGTATGAGAAACTCAGCATACAAAACCCAAAGGGCTGCACCCTAGCTGCCCAACCCTAGGGGTTTTACATGACAAATGATGAGCAATAGAAATGAGGTGTGGAACAGACTACTTGTGATACCTTAACTATTCCAAATCCTCTGTTTGATTCACTGTGGATCAGCACATGCCCAAAGAATCAGTAAGCTGTTCAGCACTGCTACTGCAAGTTGTAACAATGGAAAATATCCCTTGCACATTCCTAGGCATTCATTTCTGCCATGTGCCGGTATGCTGTGTATTTGCCTCAGTAATTCAATTTAAATAGTTTAAACCTGCGTAATTCTAATGCATTCGCAAAAGCTGATTCACAAATGCTAACTCACTGCCATGCCTTAAACTTTGCCCTTTCTCACCTGAGAGGTATATTTTTAGAACCTACCCTATCTTTGTGATTCTAAGTTGTTTTAAATTGTTTTTAATGTATTTTAAATGGTTTCAACCCATCTTGGAACCTTAGGAAGAAGGGTGTATAATAAATTAAAACAATAATCATAATAATCACAACCACCACCACCATTTAAGCAGTGGTGCTGAGAGTTGTTCAGGGACCCCTATTCCCTTCAGAAAGCTACAGTTCCCAGAGTTTCCTGTGAAGAAGGATTGGTTGTTTGAACACTCTGGGTATTGTAGTTTTGTGAGGTGAATAACAACTCTCAGCACCCTTAACAAGCCACAGTTCCCAGAATTATTTGGGAGAAGCCATGACTGTTGTATGATATTGCTTTAAATGCATATGTGGCCATTGTGGCATGCCCCAAGGAACAGCAATATTTTATGGAACAGCGTGATCTCGCTTTTTTTAAACTGAAAACTCTCAGTGGTGTGTTTTTTCTTGCACTGGAAGCTGAGCTGGAAGACAATGCAAAACTGGCTCTTCCACTTTCCGAACTCCTAAACCTTTATCTATAATTACGTTTTGCTGTGTTTTAGCTAAGATAAACCAACTCTTCAAAAGCAGGAAAGCTGCATTAGAAAATTATGAGTCTTATGTCTATATAAGATTCGAGAGGGAGAACTGCAGTTTGGGGAAATGGTGGCTTCATAGTGGAGTAGAGCAGTCAAGGGATGAGAACACAGAAGGTGCTAGAATGGGTATGTTCCAAGCAAATACCCAGTTGCCATGGATGCAATGTTGCATCACGATGCCCTGCTGAAGTATTCCAAGTATTCCTTTGCCCCTGGGGAAGGTGTGCAACACGTCATGTGTTTCATACTTTCCATTAAAGTTTTCCTCTCATCCCAGCGCTGCTCTGAGGCTTCGCCTTCTTATATCTCTCACTGGAAACCATTGTGTCATCAGCGAGCCAAGCTGCATCCCACGCTCCGTTTGTTTTATATCAACAGACTAAAAGATGACCTGGATCAAACTGGTGATTATTAAATAGTCCTGGGTTGAATATTTGCCTATTTCAGTTTTATTCTGGAAGGTAAATATTACTTTTTTAAAACAGCAACAGCAACTAGAACCCTTAATCACTAAGTATTCTGCCCTTTCCCAGTCAGGTACAGTGCCATTTCTGTCTTTCAACATCATTTTTCATTTCCCTTCTGAAAGTGATTCCAATAAGGGAATCATGTAATAAACATGACACCATACAACAGACAAGGATATCCATTCCCTTTTAGACAATGTGGCGATTTTTGAATCTGTAAAAAAAGGGGGGGAGAGTTCTGCTATTGGTTCAGCCCTATTATTCCATGTCTCTGCCAAAAAACCAACGACCTAGAAATAACGTGGTGCAATTATAGCCCCAAAGAAGCCTAAATCTGGGTGTTACACATGCTCCACCCAGGAATGTCAGGTCATTACTTGCCTTGTGTTTATATATAAGACTCTGAGCAGACTCTGTTATGTCAGGCTGCTTTCAGTTTGTTATATAACAGGTGCTGCCTGCCACTTGAAAGTCAGCTCAGTAACTTGGCTTACTGGGATGACAGCAGAATGGATGGAGAGGCAAGCTTAGTGTACTGTAGCCAAGTTCCTTGTGAGCATGACCTTCTCATGCAGCCTTGGCAAAACCCTCACGGAAGATCGAAACCCTATTTGTCCCACAATTGACAGAGCTGAAACTATTTTTAAGATTAAACAACACCCTCTCCTTCCCACAAACACCAACAGTGCATTTGAAAAATCTTTATTGTAGCTACTTTCTTAATACTTCTGCCAGTCCAAAGGTGGAGAAATGATTTCAGCCTAGGATCCACATTATCTTCTTGACAACCTTCCAGGGACCACATAGTGGGCATAGTGAGGTCATAGAAGAGCACTGGATGTAAATTTCACCTTCGTCCAATAAGCTAGTTTCCTCCACCCAGGCAAGGCAAAGGAATTATTGCAGTTTAAGGACACATTTCAGCCAGGCAAAAACACCCAGGTTTCAAAGTAGGTACAATGGGGGGTATCTGTGACCTGTGACTTCCAAGAGTTAGGAGCCCGATGGCCAGCCCAGGTTCTGGAAATGATAAGAACAGTTTTGGTTTCTTATTCCCAAAGCCCAGTGGATGCAGATCTTAACAAAACCTTGTGAAATAATCTTAGAACGGAAGGGTCGTAGGTTAATCATGCAGCCTTAACCACATGGGGAAGATTCTAGTGAGAAATTTCAGAAAATTGCCTGTTAAAACCAAGGAAGCCAAATGTCAAGATATAAAGAATTTTATTAGAGAAGGGAAAGAAAAGGGAAGTCAACAACCACACACACTCATGGGGGGCGGGGGGTGGTTTGGCTTGCAAATAAAATCAATACAGTCCATTTAACTGAACTAGCTACTTGAGCAGTCTTGGGTTTCGGAGTTCTTTGCAGAAGAGCGGTTCTGGACTTCTGGTCAGATGTTTCTAGGAGGACCAACTCTCACATATTTTTAGGAATCTGAGACCTGTTTAAGCCAACCCCTTTATGGAGACCGATTGTTCTTTTCTCCATTTGAGTGCTATGCTCCATTTCTAATGCCATGATTTATGGAAACATTGAGAAATTTATTTAGAAAGTAGTTCCACCTTCTTAATCATGCTATGTGTGTCAGTCAACAGAGCTGGCTAGTTCTAACTGGATGCAGCATTATAAAAAAAAGAGCTTAACTCCAAATGTTTATTCAGAGATGAAGCTCAGATATTCGCTTATTCATACTTGATGTTCAGGATCCAAAATCCCAAACACCCTCAAGACTAGATGGCAGCATTGAGCTACGTTGGAATATAGGGGTTCCAGAGAGGCAGGTGCACTCAAACCTCAGTTCCCGAACGGATAGGTTTTGGAACGTTTTGGCTCCCGAACGCCAAAAACCTGGAAGCAAATGCTCCATTTTAAAAACATTTTTCGGAAGCAGAACATCCGACGCAGCTTCCGCTGGAGTGCAAGACACTCTTGGAAGCGGCACCTCAGTTGTAGAACATTTTGGAAGCTGAACGGACTTCTGGAATGGATTACATTCGACAACTGAGGTTTGGCTGTATTTGGATTTGGGAAGATGATCACATGAGGGTCAAGGACGAAAATAAGTTTCCCTTACTGAATAGTAAGATGGTTTGGCATTTTGATATTGAAGAGGTGATGTAGCCAGAACCTCAAGACACAAATTAGTGGAGAAGGGTGAGTGTATTCAGGAGTATTTCCTGCTATAACTTGGCTGCGCTCCATCTATGCCATTGCTCACATCATTTTTCTTCTTGTCCTAGTTACACATAAAACTATGAATCTTTTTTTTTTTAATCTGCAAAAAAGGACATTTATGTATTTCTAAACAGATTGTCAAAAGGACTTAAACATATATTTCAGATAATTTTTTGAGCAAACGGCTGTGTCAGAATATTCAGTGAGCGTGAAAATGGAAGCAGAATGATCTTCATAGTAGGCTACAAGGTGTGGATCAGGCCAGTCCACATCAGAGTTTTCAAAGATTGGATTCCTCGGATATCCCTAGTAACAGCATCTTCAAAGCCCTTCAAAATGCAGTCTTACTTATAAGACAGCAAGCATCTTTCCTGCCATCAATTTGCAGGAGTCAATCATTTGTTTGACGTCTGGGGAAAAAAATGTTTCTGGTCTTACTTGTTGACCCTAATGACAGATTTAGCTGCAGCTGAAATGTAAACATTATGATAGGGATTCTTTCTACACCCAAATGGAAGAGAAATATAAATCTGCCTTAAACTGGATTTTGAGTGCATTCAAATATCAATGCTTAACAAACTGTGTTCCCTCCTCCCACCGCCAGTAGGATCTCACACTTGATGGTATATAGAGGCAGGCAAAAGATCCTTCCCAGCCTAGGACTTTCCCTCATCTTAGAAAGCTACTGCAACCACCAGATTTTTCTTTGATCAACCAAGATTTGGAAAAAGGGGAAGGGAGAGAGGCTGTTTGCCAGCAAGTAGAAAAAGCAAATTAAATTAGAGGAGCAGGTCAGGGGGGCAGCTACTCCAGCGCAGTCACACAACAGCAGTTGCTCTTTTTTAACTCTGATAAGGAGAACATATTTAGAAACAGGAGGTCACAGGCCAGGGTTTGCTTTCTGAATTTGTTGGTGCAGTGGTCATAGAGCATGGGCGTTGAGAAGGCAGATTCGTACACAGAAGGGAAACCCTGTGATCTTAGCAGCAAGCAGAATTGTTTCACAAGTCAGCCGACAGTGGCAGAGACCAAAGCTGAAAGCTCAGACTTTTGAATCCTTGAGAAGAGTAGAACTAAACTGAGCATGCAAAGAAATTTGAGGCTCCCCGGGACCTCTGTTGTTGTTGTTGTTGTTGTTGTTGTTGTTGTTGTTGTTGTTGTTGTTGTTGTCAGATGTAATATTAGCCAAGAGCAACAATTCCACCTAAAGTACTGCTATTCACACTACAACGCACAGTGTGAGCAGGAGAGGCTGGTCTTGTACATGCCACAGAAAATTTAACTGGAGGAGGTGTGATTGTAAGAAAGATCGTGGTTGTTTGTTTGTTTCTCACCCATAATCAGTGCATGGGTGTGTAAGAGAAGGAATGTTTAGGTGGAACATACTGCTGCAAAGCCAAATAAATAAGTGCTTAATAATAGCTACCAGTTGGCTTTAACAGTCACTGGAGACTGGGGAGTCGTATTTCATCCTCAGTTAAAAATCATTTATGTATAATTCCTAGTGTACAAAATGCTTCATAATTATGTTGACAACAGGTCCCTGAGGCTGGATTCCCGGCATTCTGCAGCTATGAGGGTAGAGACATTTTGGCAAACGTGTGGCCCTCACCCTGCATTTGCAAATATAATGGGATTAAGGGTATTTAACCCCCACCCTCTTATGCCCACTGATTTGTTTGGTTTTTTGACCCCCAAATGTCCAACTTTCTTCTGGGGACCCACATTTCCAGTATTTATTTTGGCATTTGCAGGGGCAAATGGGCAGGTATGGTAAGGAGTTAAGCACCCCATCCTGTCAGCTGGTTCTTCCCTCAAGTCCCACATCAGTCTTTAAATAGTGTGATGCAGTGTGTATAAAAATGCTACAAAAGAATAAGAGGTTGTAACAACAACATCATCAACAACAATCCAACTCCTTTAAACTAAAGCTACTGTAAGGTTCCCCTAAGATTAAAATGAACTCTGAACTTAATGCGCACATCGTCTCTTAAAAATAACAAATGGAATTATGAAAGGACGCTTTTCTTTTTAAAGAACCAAAGGAGGCCATCTTTGTTAGCCAAATCAAAACACAATAGTTCATGTATTACTATTGTGGTTTGAGATTGGGGACAGTGTGCTAGTATGTAATCACAGATACGGGAGTCTAGGTCAGCCTTTGCCAACCCATAATCTTCCAGGTGTTTTGGATGACAATTCCAATGAGCAGGTGTGTGTGTTTTAGATGAAAACATTTGGGAGACACCAGGTTGGTGAAGTCTAGTCTTGCTTAGGTGGTACCACTCTGTATCTCACCAGGATTATCCGCTCAGCCCATGTTGTTGATCTTGCCTGCTGGTCTTGTGACCAGCAAACGAGCTCTGTAATACGTTCAGTTTTGAAATTATTGTTTATGACTCTACTGAGCATTTATTTCCTTCTTATGAAGAAACTCTATTTAGGCTAGAAACAGCTACCCCTTGCTTCTGGGAAGTTTTGGATGTCTGCTATAGCCCAATTTATGCATGTTCACTTTGAAATAAGTTACACTTTGTTCAGTGGGACTTTACATCTAAGGTTGCATAGGTTAGTTGGGTTCTGAACAATGTAATCCATCGTACATCTACTGAGCAGGCTGTCCCACTGCATCCAATGGGTCCTGCTCCCTAGTGTGTTTAGGGTGGCAACCTTAGCTTTCCGTGAGTGTGCTCAGTATCCTTGCATGTGGAAGCAGAGCTGAGCCACTTGGAGCAGTGCAGGGCTTTTCATAAACTTAAGAAAACCAGGGAAAAATTGAAATCTCTTGGTCACCTCATAAAGTCAGTGGCAATCCTCTAACAAAATTTGAGAAGGAATCCCACCCCCCTCTCATGGATTTCTCAAGAAAGGTTCATTTCACTCCCCACCCATTTCCCCCCAAAATGTTTGGCATAGCTCTGCTTCCTGATGCATCTGTAGGGTGTGATCCTGCAAACACTCCAGTGTACTTCATGCAAGTCAAGGAACTTAAGCACATGTACATGACTGCAGGATTGCAGCCACTGAATTTGTGTTTTGCTCCTCTGCCCTGCAAATGACTGGCTTGACTTTTCTAGAGCGCCAGTTTCCCTGGAAGCGCCGGTTCTAGCATAGGAAATCTCCCTTTGTTCTCCTTGGAGCCTTTTGAGATTCCCTTTCCAACATACTCATAGGAAATTACTTCTTTTGAATCTATTGTGAGAAGGCAAGTCTTGATTAATTCAGAGTCAGTGATTTCCTTTTCCCCAATTGTCCTTCAAATGGCCTTTTATGTGGCACTAGATCCCTATTGATAGCACCCAAGCAAGTTACAAGAAGGATTTATATGTGTACGTTCTACGCACATCCTGTTTGCAGAGATGCTGGAGAGAGTTTTCAGGTCTGCAAACAGTTCTTCATAACGTTTGCAAACACAAGCAAGAGTGACAGTAGATGTGAGAGACTGCATCTCACTGTACTCGTTCAGGCTAAACAGTGATGTTTCTGAGTTTGAATCCATTGAAGAGAGATGACAAGAGATGTGAAGGGTTCATTAAGCTGGCCTCTCCAGAAACCTACCCTTGTGGATGAAGGCTACCCCTCAAGACATGCCCCCCACCTCGCAGAGCTTTGTTCCTGTCTTCCTTTGCATATGGGAACCTGCAAATGATAAGGAAGATCCGCCCTTTAAGGGATTAGGGGTTTAGTACAAATGTGTGAGGGACGCGGGTGGCGCTGTGGGCTAAAGCCTCAGCGCCTAGGGCTTGCCGATCGAAAGGTCGGCGGTTCGAATCCCCGCGGCGGGGTGCGCTCCCGCTGCTCGGTCCCAGCGCCTGCCAACCTAGCAGTTCGAAAGCACCCCCGGGGGCAAGTAGATAAATAGGTACCGCTTACCAGCGGGAAGGTAAACGGCGTTCCGTGTGCGGCTCTGGCTCGCCAGAGCAGCGTTGTCACGCTGGCCACGTGACCCGGAAGTGTCTCCGGACAGCGCTGGCCCCCGGCCAATAAATGTGAGATGGGCGCACAAACCCCAGAGTCTGGCAAGACTGGCCCGTTTGGGCAGGGGTACCTTTACCTTTACCTTTACAAATGTGTGATGTTACATTATGGTTTGTTTATATTCCACTTCCTGGTCAAAGCCCCCCCCCCATCATATTAATACAAAAGAAATATACAAATGGATCAAAACAATAAAAAATGCCAAAATAACAAAATGCCATTCAATCACACTTGATATGTGTTTTGAACTTGGCCTAGTATATCTGAAGGAGTGTCCCCACCCCCATCAATCAGCCCGGATATTGAGATCCAGCTCCAAGGGTCTTCTGGCGGTTCCCTCCCTGCGAGAAGTGAGGTTGCAGGGAACCAGGCAGAGGGCCTTCTCAGTAGTGGTGCCCACCCTGTGGAATGCCCTCCCATCAGATGTCAAGGAAATAAACAACTATTTAACTTTTAGAAGACATCTGAAGGCAGCCCTGTTTAGGGAGGTTTTTAATGTTTGATGTTTTATTGTGCTTTTAATTCTGTTGAGTGGCTGGGGAAACCCAACCAGATGGGTGGGGTATAAATAAATTATTTATTATTATTATTATTATTATTATTATTATTATTATTAACCCTGTGGCAAACAGGAAGGGGGGATCAAACAAACCACCCCTATTTTTCACCTAGGATGCACAAACTCCTATCTTGCCCTCATAGCCATGGTTCCATCTCTCACCCAGGGGGAATGGGGAAGGGGAGCAAGGGAGACAACAAAAACTGGCTTTCTTTTGGGACCACTGATGTAACATTCAAATACGACATTGTAACAAGGGTGTTACTAAAGAATGATGCTTTCCTCCCACAATTTTCCTGCAGTCCAGATCCTGGGGAACTGTTTGTAAAAGGGAAGGAAGCAATAATATACTAATAGAGATTAGCATGAGCGAGACTTTAGAACCTCTTTTGTGGTGGAACGGTTGTTCAGCTCAGCAATGTTTAACTTATGTATCCTTTCATCGGCAAGAAAAGAAGATTTGTGGGATGCAAATTGTATAAAATCACCAACTGTGGCTCTGCGGAGAGCAAGCTGACTGGATGAAGAGAGGGCAAATGTATCTGGTTTCATTGCTTTCAAGAAGTGGCAGGACGGGGGAATATGAGCTTTGTTAGCTGAGTGTTTTTATCCCATGACACAATATAAAATATTCCCCACCCAATCCCAGGTCACTGTAATCTTATGTGTCCCTTTCTTCCAAATGTCTCTATTCCATTAGCATAACACTGTTCTTTTTTCTTTTTTTAAGTGCTTCAAACAGTTAGATTTAGGGCTAAAATGTTTTCCCAGCAGGAGTCCACATCCACCCATGCAGATGCCATATTCCAAACAGCAATCCCTCTGGACTTGATCTTGGATGGATCCTGCAAGGGTACCCATTTCAGTCTGCAAGCCTATATGCACTCACCTGGAAGTAAGCACCACAACTTCCGAGTAGACATATGTAGGATTGCACTGTTGAGCAGTGAAAGCTCCAGCTAGATCAGTGTTTCCGAAACTTGGGTCTCCAGCTGTTTTTGGACAACAACTCCCATCATCCCTAGCTAGCAAGACCAGTGGTCAGGGATGATGGGAACTGTAGTCCAAAAACAGCTGGAGACCCAAGTTTCAGAAACACTGAGCTAGATCACTTGCAGGTGGGGTCTCCAATAAAATGCTTCCAATAACTCCAGAGTTGATTTTTTTTAAAAAAAATCTATAGTGAATGCTTTAATCATCCCAATATATCTGGTTACCCAAATCCATTCAAATCAATGAGTTGCTAACATTCAGGATGATGGGTAAAGGAAAGGACTCAGCCATTCAAATGTGGGCAAACGGGTTCCAGCTGGCAAATGTTAGATTCATGTGCTTTGTGTGCTTCAAGTTTCCTGCATCCTAGGTTGGATTTGGCAACAGTATATTATTTGGTGACTGTAAAAGAGAAGCTGTCTTATGTAAATGCACATGCCTGTTCATAGCTATCAAGGTTCAGAAAAGGCTTAAGCATTCCGGTTGCTTGTTTTCATGGTGCATCTGCATTTTTGCATTATACACAAATGATATTTATGCAGAGGAGAGGGACATGCCACATTGCATGTTAAGAGCTCTCCACTATTTATGCTCCGCATGTCATTATATTTTCCATGCAAAACCCCGTTCCTCATTAAAGAGTAACAAGCTTCTCTGGGAAGGTTCTGGACACAACTCTCTCACTGGCCAGTATCTTGCCCTGCTCTGGCCAAGATCTGTCATCTATTTATGCTCTGCCTCATGTGGAATCTTGTTCCTTCTTCAAGAGAAATTAGCTTCTCTGGGAAGGTCCTGGGCACAAGTCTCTCACTGGGCAGGAACCTCGCCCCTCCTGCTTGCTATAATAATATAGCTTCTTGTTTCACACCTTGTAAATGTCACTTGGGAGAGGGGAGCAGCAGCTGAAATTTGCAATGTACGTGACCAGCCACCTTTTCAATCTCATCTCAAGATCCCCACATCCCTTGCTTAACTAACCTGCTCAGATTTATCAAGGGGTATATATGGGTGAAATTGCACAAATCCAGTTTTATTATGAGCAGTCAAACTTGGGGATCTAAAATGCTGAGAGGAAGATGCGCCGTCATAGAGTGGAAAACACTGTAGGGGTTCAAAGATTTCAGGGTTATCTGCTTTCTCCGAATCCTATTGAGTCAAGCCCTCCTTCCCACACCCAGGAAAACTGGAGCCCAGTACATTTGCCAGGGCAAATGCTTGCTACTCACATGCCTGAGATATTTTTTGAAAACCCAAACTCCAAATTCTTATATTCATATCTTTTTTAAAAAAAATAAACAAGGGGGAAATGTCTGTTCATATTATGTTTAATTTATCTATATGTGTGGATTGTTTCTATCCCATCTACTAACTGAATTTCTGAAAGCAGCATGCAGCTTATTTCAAGTACAATGAACTAGAAGGGCAATGCCATAGAGCCGAGCTCCTGACTGGGGCATTACTACTGTTTCCTGGGCAGGGCAGGGCTGCATGGGCACACCTTAAGAGCCAATCCACAACCCCTACAACCCTGACCTGGCTCCTGCCCCATCCCAGTAAGCAGCAGCAAATGCTGATGTTGCAAAGGGAGCTCAGCACTCTCATCTCACCCCCCTGACTGATGACCATTTGAGATTAGAGTGAGTAGAGTAGGCAGCTTCTTCCACTGATAGCTGGCGTGCAACCGAAAGTGTCACAGACTTCTATCAGCTTACTTTGCTCTACATGCTTTACGATAGCTGATTTTTTGCAACTAATTATATAAATAAGTCCCACCCAGTTATGCCTATTAAATGCCATGGTGGCATCTGTTTGGCACACAGGTTTTGTTTTCCAGTAGTAGTAGACTATAATTCTGTGCGTTACTGTTTCCTGAAGGTTTTATATGTGTTTGTTCAAAGACAGAGCAGGCCAACCCTGAAACAAAGTGTAATGTGCTGAATACTGGTGTGTACACATTTTCAGACAGAAGGCATCTGTCAGCTGAGCAGGTGAAGGAGGCAGCATTCAGCAAATTCCCTTCTACCCGCTGTCGTCCTCCAAATCAGCTCTGGAGGGGACCAAAAATCTGCCTCCTATCAGCAGAGCAACACCGATTGTATTCTACCCTGTGTGTGTTGCTCTAAATGCTCTTTTGATATTATAATTGCCCTTGTTCATCATGACAGTGTTGTTGCTCAAAATGCAACAATATGTTTTAATAATACAGTATCCTTGCTGGGACACATATTTGCTTTAAAACGAAGTTCCACTTTAAAAGCACCAGTTTTAAAAGTGTAATTTTGTTGCATGTTCTTTGCCCCCAGGCTCTTCTGAAAATACATTGGTGCATAAAGAGGAGGGTATGCTGTGTCTCATGTCATCCCTGTAACAGCAGACTTGAGATCCAAAATTGTTGGCAGTAGATTGTCACCCTTTCACAGCTTTAAACACACACAAACCACTTCATTCCTCCCCTTAGTGCCACCATGTAGAGGATCCATGATTTCCCAGGTGGTAGAAAGAGAGTTAGTAAAATGGGCTATAAGTAGATGGTGCACTGACCTTGTGTGTCGACAGATCTGTCAATCAATATTGAAATTTCATAAAGTAAGCCTCACTGCTGGCTCCATCCTGCTGTTTCCATCCTACCTAATAAGCACTGAGCATTGCTTCTCATTTTCAAGCAATGGGCTCTGAGACCCCTCAGGTGAGACCTTCAAGTGGTCATTGGAAAGCCTGTGGCACCCTGCCAAAGAAGGGGAGTGGGTTTCCAAAACACACGCCCCCAGCACTCAGCTATGTGGGCCATCTGTAACACCAGAGCCGATAAGTAAATGACCACCAAAAGGGTCACAGGGCAGAATTAAATGTTGCACTAGGCCAATATCCACAAAATCATTTCTGCTTGCCAGACAGAACCATTTCCCCAATCCATGTCTCATTCTGGGGCTTTTTCTGATTCTCCCAATAAGATTTGGGGGAAGGCACAGGAGTTGTGTGGTGAGGGAGAAGAAGGGGGAGAGTTCTGTCATGATAGTGGGGCCTGTTGCACTGGAACAGGAGTAGGCAACCTACGGCCCATGGGCCACAAGCAACACATGGGGGTCGTTTAACCGGCCCACAAGCCACCCCCAAACCAAGCTGCCCGCTTGGCGAGTCTCCACGCGCTGTGCTAAACCAGTGTGGCACGGGGGCTTGCTTCTGCGGCACCGGAAATGGTGTCTGTGCAGACGCAGATGCCGGAAATTGTGGGTGCGCGCATTTACATGTGCGTGCAATCCTGCCCATGGCGAGATCTCCACTGGAGTGAACTGGCCCAAGCCAGGTAAACCTTGCTGACCCCTGCACTGGAATCTGCTAGTGCAACAACTTACTTGGATCCAGCTCATAGTTCCCCTGCCAACAATGGTTCATTGTGACATCAGAGTCAATCAGCCAATAGCATTAAAAATGTGAGCCTATTGGAGAGGCAGAGAAGGTGAAAGTGAAAGTAAGATGGGAGAAAGGGATTGGAGGGCCTCATCCATAGCCTCACTTAATGAGGGAGTTGTTTGCTAATTGTAACATAGTGGGGTAAGCCAGTAAGAAGTTTTGTAGAGATTGCATTCAAATAGTAGTTTATGGCAATGCAGAGGTAAATTGCCTTGTGATACTCCCGTGATGCTTTCTGCTTATTTGCAGTTGTCAAAATACTCTTTCACTATGCTCTTGGTGGCTTATACCTGCATGCAAACACCTGAGGGACAGTGCCTTAGAATTCACTCTCCATTCTTCTGGAGAAAAGTTAAGAAACTGGGTATGCAAGTCTATAAATATTTCTAGTAGAGCAACCTGGGGAATTGGAAAAGGAGGGGTCCTGGTACAAGACCATGCAAACAGGTATGCACGAATGGTTATCAAGAGCCTGGAATACATACCACAGAACAAGTGCTATCAGAACAGTATTGTGTTGTAAAGACCTCCCATAGATTTCCTGGTGATTGTCAGCATTTCATAAACATGTCATCTGAAATAAACCGAGGGGTTTGATCACGAGGAAGTAACATTTCCCAGAACGGGTTAGAGGAGTTAGTCAGCCGGTGGGAATCACAGCTCTTTCAAATTCCACAAACAATTGCCTTACATCTGGAGAAACATTTCCATCACATGGAGCCAAGTGTCTACAAAGGTTTCCTCACTAAGAGTCTGAATCCATTTTAATCTGAAGGATTTGAAAGCAATTTATTGCAAGCATTTAAATGTTCATATGCCAGGCAAGGAAGGATACCCTGTTTCATATCCTTTAATCTCTCGTCTCATCCCTCTTCATTACCACTACTCTTGGCATCATGTCCAAAACGATCTGGTCTAGATACTCAAAAAGAAGTATTGATTGTAGCAGCGTGAGTTTCTTATTTTAAATTGTGCAAATTCATTCAAAATGTCTCCCTTCAATGCGCTTCCAAATTTGCCATGCACCAAATAGACACTAAAGGTCTAGTACTTATTATTTTATTTATTACCTATTATACACTGCCTTTCAGAGCTACGCAGCTTATGCCAGGCAGTTGCCATGAAGCAAATTAAAATACAAAATTCACCAGGATGTAATAAATCTAAAAAACCAGCAGTAATATAGTAAATAGATGGTGTAGTAAATAAATAAAGCTGTGTACACGCTCCCATTTATTCTGCATACAGTGCTCTTCCGTCATTTGTTTGAGAAGCGGTGTACACACTTTAGCCAAATCCATTTCTATCCTGTTATGTATGAAATATTGTGCTTTGAGAAAAAGTCTTAGCTGTGTTTTAAGGTGGTAACATGAACACAGCTCAAGTGTTAAGAGTTTAATCAAAGGATGGTAATTATGTAAAATTGCATAGGAGATCGCACTCCATTCTGAGTGGCACTAGCTAAGGGTTTGTGTTGATACAGTTTGCAAAAAACAGCAGGAGCCCGTGGCTGAAATTGCAATTCAGGTGTTTCTCTGGGTTCTGCTCCAGAATGATCATTCCCAGCCAGCTTCAAAAGCATTGTGATGTTTTATTAGTATGGAGGTGGAGGTGAATGCTTGCCTGGAGGTGAGATGGCAAAGGGTTGCTAGCAGTAATCAAAGAGGAGGCTTTTTGCAAGAATATTAAATGTGACAATTGGCACTTAATGACTCACTGTGTAACCATGGCAGGAGGAGATGAAAGCAATTAGGCTCTCATATATGAGCCACAACAATATTCCTAGCTAATAATCAGCTATTGAAAGTACTGTATTTCTGTACTGACATTCCTGGTTCAATCAACTGCTTTTCAGCCCCCTCATCCCCTCAGTTTCAGATCTCATTTGAATGGTGGATAGAACAAAGATGGGGGGGTGAATTAATATTTTCAAAGAGGCAGGTAAAAAATCTGGATGGACAAAGAACATTTCTCTACTTCCCTTTCCGGGCAAAGTTAATAAGCAGTTTGGCTAATGGATCATAATGTGGTGGCGGTGGAGTAGATGCTTTAAAAAGACAGGGTTTAAAAGAAAAACAATCAATTGCTTCCAAGATACAAAAAATAAATAAATCATAATTTGAGTGACTAGTTGGGAAATGCTACAACACAACAACACTGTACCTTTGATCATTTGAGAGCTCACACATGCATGTCATGCAAATTCAAGGCAAAGGCTGGCCTTGTCACAAATCAATGTGAAACAATCACTTTGGGCAGCAAATTCTAGAGGGGCTACCAATCATCTAGTGCTGATTTACAGAGGATGGGGGGCTTTAGAGAAGAGAGGGGCTCCCCAAAAATTGCTGTCATCCTAATTCCACTGATAGAAATCTTACAGGCATCGGCTGAGCAACCCCATGGGATAGAGTCCTAACCATTTTTGTGTGTGGAGCAGAGCCCACTTCAACAGCTTACGCCACAATGAAACTGTTAGCCTTCCAGGTGCCGTAAGACTCCCTTTTTGTTTCTACAAGGTGGGGAGGTATATGGGGACTCTGTTTTCCCAGCCCCTGCTGTGTTGCATCTGTTCCACATTCTGAATAAACTGCAGAGTTGTTTATTGCTGATGGGGGAGAGAGAAGATCCCTTAACTCTAAATTCTAAGGTACACATTGTTTTTTTAAAATTCCTCCCCCACCCTCTTCAATTTGTCTGCAGGGTTTTTCTATTTCCCTGGCATACTGGCACCACCAAGTGGTGATGTTCTAATCTGCCATGGAATTAGTGCTAAATGCTTGGAAGGTGATAAACGACTTCTCAAAATATGAGGAGCGCAAACTGAATGGCGCACAAACTGGTCTTGTTTTCTGCTGCAGAGCCATGGAAGTTACTGTAAATAAATAAGAATTTTATGGCAAGCCAACGTCTCCTGCCTCAAACTGAGAAATGGGGACTTCCCTAAACCTTTCTTAACAGACAGTATTGATATACTGCAGAAGACAAATGTCATCTGTGTACTGTGAGGTTCAGCTTTCTTCTAATGATGCTCTGGCCATTTTCACACCTGCATGTGGATGAGGGCTGGCCATGATCACTATTTTCCTCTATGCAAAAAAGATTGCATGAACTCACCCTCTGCCTCATTATAAATGTGGAGGCTTAAACTTTTCCCCTTTCCTCATTGAGCATTATTGACATGAGAATTGCTGAAACTTGAGTCCAAAACAATATTGATCAGGATGTCTTTACTGGGCATTTCCAGCATGCCGCAGAGTAGATCACACAGATGGAAACACTGAAGAGATGCAAAGAGATCTTTGTAAGGTTTAATAACAAAACACCTCTAACGTGCATCTTACATAGTGTCTATAATCATCATCCATCCACCAGGGGGGTAAGATACAGAGTAAAGCCCATTATATACCATTCACAATTGCTGACACAGCTAATTACAGTGACTTATCAGCACCTGCTACACTGCTACACAGCTGAAAAACTAGGTGAGTATTTGCACTCTGGCTTTTAAAGTGGTACACACCCTATGGAGCAATAATGAACCCTAACATTTAAACAAACTATTCAACTGTCTTGGGCCTCTCTGGATCTACTTTTTTATTATCATTTGTGCTTATGGTGGTCTCAGGGCAGTTATACATGACCCTGCTTTCATACTGTTTGTGCCTCCAAAGATTTTGAGGCAGGCATGTGGCTTCATTTCCAATTGGTGCATATCCCATACCATCCTGCTAAAATCCTTTAACTCCCCCCATAACTACTTTGCTTTAATCCCCCCACACTTTTGTTACACCAAGAATGTCCTGCCAGAGGACATTAATAAAACAACATTGGGGAAATATCACAGAACAATGAAGAAATGATTGAGCTTGTATATATAAAAGTGCTTGCATATATGAAGGTGCTTGTATATAAAGTTCTATATGACTTGAGACCCAAGCTGTTGAGTCTCCATATGCTTCAACCCATACCTTATGGTCTGTGGTAAAGGCCTTTCTAAAAGCACCACTGGTACAAATGACAAGGAGGATGGGCTTTCTCTGTGGCAGCACCTTGTCTTTGAAACTCCCTCCCAGAGGAAATTAGGCAGTCCCCATCCCTGACCATGTGCAGGAGGAACTTAGACCTTTTTAGTTGTAGCTTGTTCAGGTTACTGGGAACTGTAGCTCTGTGAGGGATAAACTGCAGTTCGCAGGATTCTTTGGGAGAAGTCAAGTGCATATTGGAAGTGCTTTGAATTTATGGTGTGGCTATGCCCCTGCAACTTCAGCGGGCCCAAAGGCCATCTGGGCACTGTCTTCCCCATTATGGTGAGATTGTTTGAATTTCTATTTCAATTATAGTAATTATTTCTAAATTTGCATCTGTACACATATAAAATCTTCATCTTCTTTTTTTAGTCAGGCATTTCCTCTCCTTTGGGAAGGCAGAAGTGGTCACACTACTTTGGATGCAATCCCGCTGGAACGGAGCATGTTCAAGTCCCATTCATGCACTTCAGTGGGAGCATTTGGCCCAAGCTTAATTTTCAGCTTAATTACATTTTTGGAACAGTGCTGTATGATTAATGAGATCCCATTTTTGTTTAGGAATGGTTTTCCTTAAGTTCCCTGGACAGTTTTGCATGCATATACTTTATTCTAAGTTCTCTTCATTCATTGCCCTATCATCTGTTCACTTAATCACAACTGAACGGAAGAGTTTCTCCCATTAAACTTCTTTTCTTTACATCTTGTATATGCAGCAGTAGGATTATAACAGTTTGGTGTCCTCTGCACCATTGGCCAGATTGAACTATGGCATTATAGCAGCCTTTCTCAAGCTTGGGTCCCGAGACATTGTTGCACTACAACTCCCATTATCCTGCTAACTAGGGATAATGGAAGTTGTAGTCAAGCAACAACTGGGGACCCAAGTTTGAGAAAGGCTGTGTTATTGTATACTTGCTTATGTTTGGGTTCAGGGGGCATACAGTAACTCAGCTCTCAGAAAGTGTCTGTAATCAGGTGGATGCACCAAAATTTTGACTGAATAGCAATGTTTATTCCAACTGCAGCCTGAAACATAACTGAATGGAGAGAGTCAAATAATGAGAGGTATATATATACCCTGAGATATTCAGGAGGGACAGGAAGTAGCATTCTTAAATATATTTACAATATATCACAGTCACATAATGTCCAAATTCCAGAGGGATAGCCACGTTAGTCTGTTGCAGCAAGAAC
Organism: Podarcis vaucheri; assembly: GCF_965113315.1. Taxonomy (NCBI): domain Eukaryota; kingdom Metazoa; phylum Chordata; class Lepidosauria; order Squamata; family Lacertidae; genus Podarcis; species Podarcis vaucheri. The sequence continues at coordinate 55,590,865 of NC_138760.1, read as the reverse complement.
AACAAAAAGTATTTTGACACCTTAAACGTGAACATTTTTTTAATGGCATAAGCTTCTTTAAACTAGAGTCCACTTCACCAGATGCACAATGTGTAATTCTTGCTGGTCAGTTATATATTTACATAAGAGTGTAAAGAGAAATGTTAAAATTGGAGTTAAATGACAATGATTTCAAAAAGTTCCATCTGTGACCATTCCGTTAAATATTTATATGCAAACTGATCCTTCACAGCATCAGCCATTGGCAACAGCACACTCATCTTAGACAACACAACTGGAGTTTAAATTATTAAAAGTGAGTGCAGATACCCTTCATAATGGCAATGGTGGTGATGGAGATAACAGCATCATCTTAGCACTGCTGAGTACATTTAACGGCAGCAGCAGAGCAGAATACCATTGTCTCTATTCAGACCCAAATGAATAGAATTGAACTTTTTGCCAATTCAGCAATTTCATGCTGCAGTTTCCATTGGACGTTCCTTTGGTCCTGCCCTAACTACTCAGGGTGATATTTGAGCAATAGAATGTTCGTTAATAATGCAGTTTATGTGAGGGAAGTGGAACATCAGAAAGGATAGAGGGAAAGAGACTTGGGGAAGCTATGTACTGTTGCCATAAAGAGCAGAAAAGGCAAGATAGGGGATAGGTGAGCTATAGGATAGATCTAGGTATAGCTGGAGGAGAACTTTGCCTGAAATCCTGGAGAGCCACTGCCAATAGACCATACTGATCTAGATGAATCAGTAGTGGGCTGAAAAAGGAACCTAAAGGAACGGTGAGTAAAGAAGGCAGGGAGTGGTGGTGGTGGTGATGATGTAGGAAGCAATTGTCCGAAAGGCAGAAAGGATTGCATGCTGTCAGCAGAAGTATACAGGCAAAGAACAGGACCAAGCATCAAGAAGAGCAAAAATGTATTGAGAGATGTACTTTGCAGGGCATCAGTTGAAGAAGGAGCAAAAAGGGTTTTCTTGTGTGTGTGTGTTTCTTTGTGGCTCATTAGCTGTTTTCCCTGTGTAAAGGTCAGAGGGGGCAGGGTTTCTGTTGAGGCAGGGGATTAGCTGTGGGAGGAGCTTATCAGAGTTTGCAGGGCATCAGTTGAAGAAGGAGCAAAAAGGGTTTTCTTGTGTGTGTGTGTTTCTTTGTGGCTCATTAGCTGTTTTCCCTGTGTAAAGGTCAGAGGGGGCAGGGTTTCTGTTGAGGCAGGGGATTAGCTGTGGGAGGAGCTTATCAGAGTTTGCAGGGCAGCGGCGCGCGCAGTTAGATCCATCTTTTAGATTTAGGGGAGCTAGTCTCAAACGTTTGTGGGGGGAGATCTAGGTGTTTTTTTGTGTGGGGGAAGTTATTTGTCCTGTCTTCAAGCTTTTTATGATGGAGGACCTTTGTAGCCAACCCCAACGACACGATCTCAAGATGGAAGGGGAGGGAACAGCTGCAGTCGCCTGCGATTCCTGCGCAATGTTTGCCATCTTGCCAAAGGTTGCAGGCAGCTTTACCTGCAGCAATTGCATGTTGATTGCTCTCTTAAAAGACAAAGTCCAGCAACTGGAGGAACATGTAGCTACGCTCCAAAGAATTAGAGAGCTGGAGCTCTTCTTGGAAGCAACAGAGCACACCGTCTCTACCAAGGAGGAGACAGGGGACTCCCCTGAGAAGGAGTCTAGTTCACCAACACAGGAGCCAGATATATGGAGAAACGTGACTCAAAGAAGTAGGAGGCCCAGGGTTCACTCTGATTGCTTAGAAATACACAATCGCTTTGAGGTCCTCTCCCCTAGCATGGAAGACGAAGAGCAGACTCCATTTGAGGATCTCTCCCTCATTACAGTCGATCAGGTATATGAAGACGAGCAGCAAAGTCAGTCCTCAGGGAATGTGCAGGCGACCTTGGAACGGACAGCTCACGGAAGAACCCCGACCAAACCCAAGAGGAGGCGTGTAGTGGTGATAGGGGATTCCCTACTGAGGGGAACAGAAGCAGTGATCTGTGGGCCTGACAAGATGTCTCGGGAAGTGTGCTGTCTCCCCGGGGCTAAGATCCAAGATGTAACTGAACGACTGCAAGGAATCATAAAACCCACTGACAAATACCCCTTCCTCTTGGTTCATGTGGGAACCAATGACACTGCAAGCAATAGCCTCCAGAAGATCAAAAGAGACTACGAGGCTCTCGGCAGGAAATTGAAGCAACTAAATGCACAAATTGTCATCTCATCTGTCCTCCCAGTTGAACGACGTGGCCCAGGGAGAGAGGGGAAAATAGTGGAAGTGAACAGCTGGCTTCGCAAATGGTGTAAACAGGAACGGTTTGGATTCTTAGATCACGGACTGCAGTTTCTTGAAGATGGACTTCTGGCAAGTGATGGGCTGCACCTCACAACGGTTGGGAGAAATGTTTTTGCCAAAAATCTCAGAAACCTCATCAGGAGGGCTTTAAACTGACTAATGTGGGGGAGGGAGACAGTGCTCCTGAAGGTAGGAGCCTATCAATTAAAGATCATCCAAATGTCATAGACCAAATGGAGAAAACAGCACACGGACCTAGTGGTGGGAGGAAAAAATCCTTAAATAAGAGACACGGGGGAATGATTAATGGACTTCAATGTCTGTACACTAATGCGCAAAGCATGGGAAATAAACAAGATGAGCTTGAGCTCTTGGTACAGCAAACTAAATATGACATAATAGGCATCACTGAAACCTGGTGGGATAAGTCCCACGATTGGAATGTAATAATGGGGGGATACAATCTATTTCAGAGAAACAGACCAGACAAGAAAGGAGGAGGAGTGGCGTTATATGTCAGGGATGTGTATACCTGTGAAGAGATCCAAGATTTAGATCCTCAAAGCCAAAGTGAGAGCATTTGGGTCAAAATTAAGGGAGAGAAGAATAACAGAGACCTCATTGTGGGAGTTTACTATAGATCCCCAAGCCAAACGGAGGACATAGATGATGCCTTCCTGGAACAGATGGCCAAGCATGCAAAAGGAAGGGAGATAGTAGTAATGGGGGACTTCAATTACCCGGATATTTGTTGGACGTCAAACTCAGCCAAGAGCATAAGGTCAAACAGATTCCTCACTGGCCTTGCAGACAACTTCATTGTCCAGAAAGTGGGAGAAGCAACAAGAGGAACAGCCATTTTAGATCTGGTCCTAACCAATGTTGATGACCTGGTTAGTGGGGTAGAAGTGGAAGGATCATTAGGCGCGAGTGATCATGCTCTTCTGAAGTTTACTATACAGCGGAAAGGAGCAGCCAAGCATACTAGGACTCAATTTCTTGACTTTAAGAAAGCCGACTTCATAAAACTTAGGGAAGTGCTGGGTGAGATCCCATGGACAACAATACTAAAAGGAAAGGGAGTTCATGATGGCTGGGAGTTTGTTAAGAGGGAGATACTAAAAGCACAACGTCAGGCAATACCAATGAGACGGAAACATGGAAGGTGCCTAAAGAAGCCAGGGTGGCTATCTAAAGAACTTTTAACTGAATTAAGATTAAAAAAGGATGTGTACAAAAAATGGAAAAGGGGGGAAACCACCAAAGAGGAATTCAAACAAATAGCCAGCACATGTAGACACAAAGTCAGAAAAGCTAAAGCACAGAATGAACTCAGGCTTGCTAGAGAGGTTAAAAGCAACAAAAAAGGCTTTTATGGGTATGTTCGTAGCAAAAGGAAGAACAAAGAAACTGTGGGGTCACTCAGAGGAGAAGATGGTGAAATGCAAACAGGGGACACAGAAAGGGCTGAACTCCTCAATGCCTTCTTTGCCTCAGTCTTCTCCGATAAAGAAAACAATGCCCGACCTGAAGAATTTGGAGCAAATGATTCAGCAAAGGAAACACAGCCCAGAATAACTAAGGAGATAGTACAAGAATATTTGGCTAGTTTAGATGTATTCAAGTCTCCAGGGCCAGATGAACTGCATCCAAGAGTATTAAAAGAACTGGCAGATGTGATCTCAGAACCACTGGCAGTCATCTTTGAGAATTCCTGGAGAACAGGCGAAGTCCCGGCAGACTGGAGGAGGGCAAATGTTGTCCCTATTTTCAAAAAGGGGAAAAGAGAGGACCCAAATAATTACCGCCCAGTCAGTCTGACATCAATAGCAGGGAAGATTCTGGAGCAGATCATTAAGCAAACAGTCTGTGAGCACCTAGAAAGGAATGCTGTGATCACCAATAGTCAGCATGGATTTCTGAAAAATAAGTCATGTCAGACTAACCTGATCTCGTTTTTTGACAGAATTACAAGCCTGGTAGATGAAGGGAACGCAGTGGATGTAGCCTACCTTGATTTCAGCAAGGCATTTGACAAGGTGCCCCATGATATTCTTGTAAAGAAGCTGGTAAAATGCGGTCTTGACTATGCTACCACTCAGTGGATTTGTAACTGGCTGACTGACCGAACCCAAAGGGTGCTCATCAATGGTTCCTCTTCATCCTGGAGAAGAGTGACTAGTGGGGTGCCACAGGGTTCTGTCTTGGGCCCGGTCTTATTCAACATCTTTATCAACGACTTGGATGATGGACTCAAGGGCATCCTGATCAAATTTGCAGATGACACCAAACTGGGAGGGGTGGCTAACACCCCAGAGGACAGGATCACACTTCAAAACGACCTTGACAGATTAGAGAACTGGGCAAAAATAAACAAGATGAATTTTAACAGGGAGAAATGTAAAGTATTGCACTTGGGCAAAAAAAATGAGAGGCACAAATACAAGATGGGTGACACCTGGCTTGAGAGCAGTACATGTGAAAAGGATCTAGGAGTCTTGGTTGACCACAAACTTGACATGAGCCAACAGTGTGACGCGGCAGCTAAAAAAGCCAATGCAATTCTGGGCTGCATCAATAGGAGTATAGCATCTAGATCAAGGGAAGTAATAGTGCCACTGTATTCTGCTCTGGTCAGACCACACCTGGAGTACTGTGTCCAGTTCTGGGCACCACAATTCAAGAAGGACACTGACAAACTGGAACGTGTCCAGAGGAGGGCAACCAAAATGGTCAAAGGCCTGGAAACGATGCCTTATGAGGAACGGCTAAGGGAGCTGGGCATGTTTAGCCTGGAGAAGAGGAGGTTAAGGGGTGATATGATAGCCATGTTCAAATATATAAAAGGATGTCACATAGAGGAGGGAGAAAGGTTGTTTTCTGCTGCTCCGGAGAAGCGGACACGGAGCAATGGATCCAAACTACAAGAAAGAAGATTCCACCTAAACATTAGGAAGAACTTCCTGACAGTAAGAGCTGTTCGACAGTGGAATTTGCTGCCAAGGAGTGTGGTGGAGTCTCCTACTTTGGAGGTCTTTAAGCAGAGGCTTGACAACCATATGTCAGGAGTGCTCTGATGGTGTTGCCTGCTTGGCAGGGGGTTGGACTCGATGGCCCTTGTGGTCTCTTCCAACTCTATGATTCTATGATTCTATGATTCTATGACTTGTGAGTCTGTCTTTATGGCTGTTCTGAATGGTTTCATGCATGCTCTTGGATGCTGCTCAGTTCTTTAGATTGTGCTCCTTGCTGTTGGGAGGGATCATTTGGTCCTAGAACAAAGGCAGGTTTGCATTAGAAGCGATCAGTGGTCAACTATAGGCAAGCTTTTGTTTTTGGGTCTGACTCAGTGAATGAATTTGGCCAAGTGTCATTCATGGGTCAGGAAGCATGGCCATGGGAGGTCATGGAACCTAAATCTCTCACTGGGTTACCCAGAGCAGCAGATAGCTAGAATTCCAGCTCAACATCTGATTTTTTGCTTCATGAGACAGATGTTTAGGGCAAAAGCATCTGTTGTATTTTCGCTCTCTCACTCTGCGTCTCTTCTTCTCATTCCTCGTTCATGCACAACAGTAAAAAGAAAAAGGAAAAAAAGAATTAGGTTGTCAAACTCTTAATAATCTGTTTCCAACACAATCCAATGAATGGAATTTTTACATCATTTGCTGTAGTTTTACGGGGTAATAGTGTTCACTGAGGAGGAGAAGGCGATAGTTTATTTACCCTTTATACAGTGAAGAAAAGGAGAAACAAGAGAACGAATGTATGGTTGTGAGTGGTTCACCTGCATAGAGAACTAGGCACATCTGCTACAAAATTAGGTTGATTTTTATACCAGTTTAACACTCATGACTTGCATAAATAATCCTAGGACCTGCAGCTAGCTGAGGCTGCTAATTACGTCTTATTTATTAAAGTATTTTCAACGCCACTCTTCAGCCAAAGAAAGCGTCCAGGGTGCTTTGCAGATATCAACGGTAGGGCAGATCTTACCATCAGATTTATAATCTGAAAGTGGCACAAAGGGGGGAAAGAGAATAGGAGATAGGAGCTGGGAAAGACAACCCAAACACTAGTTCTTATTTATAAAGCTTTAACGACAAGCTGGAATGGAAACAGTTCAAAGAGAACATGAGCCAAATGTGGCTGGTATCTCAGTTGAGCCAATGGAGTGGCCCCGCTTCCCTTCCTCTCCTCTTGACTGCAGTCTGATGGAATGGCTGCTGTCAGGTGACAGCTGAGGGAAAAGGAAAGCTGGTGATGCTTTCAAAGATCTATAAAGAGAAAATTTATAGCCCCTTACATTTCTCTGGAGGGTGAGAGAATAGCAATTAAAGTATTTTAGATGTAGATGGGCCTTAAGCATTTAGTTTTCAGCCTGATCTTCATGCTTTGGGGAACAGAACAGCCCTTCACAAAATATTAGCGGTCATTCTCTGTGTCATAAAGGGATTGTGGTCTTCTGAAAATCTGATTTGAAAGCTCTATGGTTACATAAATAAAACAAAGCAAGTTAACAACGGAATATTTTTTTTTAAGCTTTCATATATTAATGTAAATCCTTTTACACGAGATAGCTGAAAAAGTAAAAAGTAAACTTACCCCAGTATTTGAAGATAAGGCACATCATAACCAGTTTATTAAAAAGATTTGGTACACTGAGAGAAAACACAAGGTTTGAAATATTAATTTCAAAAAGCAAACACTCAAAAGGAATAATAGGAGATATATATAAAATAACTGCAGAACTGGAATCATCCCAGCCTAGATGTCAATCAAAATGGGATACAGATATGCCTAGCAATATATCTCAAGAAAAATGGGCCTGGTTCTGGGAGAAACATTTCCAGATTTACACTTTGTAGGAGTTTAAAATCTGTAAAATCATGCCTCATTGGTATCTGTCTCCAGATAGACTTCATAAAATATATCCAACAATAAATAATCAGTGTTGCAGATGCTCCAGATGTGACTATTTGTCATGTACTTGGAGGAATGTCTGATTATTAAATTATTTTTGGAGTCAGTATTGACAGAAAGAGATAAAGTCCTTGGCTAAGTCCGCCCCATGAATCCTATTCTAACAATATTTGGATATCTCAACAGCATCATTCCATAGTCAAATATTGGTAGCCTATTTATTAACTGCAGCAAAAATTTGGGAAATGACCTTTATGACTAAAGTTACAACTCTTAATAAGAGTAAGAGAAAACATACAAATAGAATATAACTCTACCGGAAAATGGAGTTTGTTTCTACTATATGCAAGGTGCAAGAGCAAATAAACCATTATTCCTTGTTAAGGGACATATAGACATTAGAGAAAACTGTATACATTCAGTACAGATTAAGCACTTTATTGTGTTTTGAAGAAGCTTGAAATGTCTGATATAAGGATTTTTTGTAGTTATATGCATTATATTTACTAAGTTTATATTTATCCACCTAACTTATGCATTAAGCTGTCAGCTGTCTATGTAATATTGTCTTCTTCTTATTCTCCCTTTTGTAATCTACCGTGCAGACTCAATGATCTGTAACAAATAAACTATTTTTTAAAAAAAGAATAACAAGAAGCCGTTGCACAAAAAAGGAGGGGGGGGGTTGTGACAAACTGAAAATATATGAGGAAACTGCCAAAAGTTGAATGTTTAAAGAAAAAACCATTCGAGTTGGAGAAATGCCACACATCATTCTGATCTCTTTTGCTTTTAAATGAACATTCTCATTTTCTATGAACACATTATGTCAGGCACGTCGAACAGGTAGATCGTGATGTACCGGTAGATGACCAGACATCTGTGGCAGATCACTGGTAGATCACTGGCTCACCCCAAAGAAGCTAAACAAGTTTTGTTCCCCTAAAAAAAAGTCAACATTTTTGCCCTGCGCCCCAAAAAACCGGGGCTTTCCTTCTCCCTAAAAAGCCCAATAACTTTGACCTGAACCCCCCAAGAGGGGATAGATCACTGCCAGTCTTCAACTCCGTGAGTAGATCGCAGTCTCTTGGGAGTTGGCCACCCCTGCAGTATGTCATTGGCATACACAGAATGTGCCTAATCCACATTTTTTAAAGATCTAAAACAATTTCATTCATATACAGCAACAAGGCACAACAGTTTATCATTTTAGTTATTGGATTATTGCCTTAAACACATGCGTGCACACACAATTCCATGAACGCCCATGTACAGAAGACTAAGGTAAAGGTAAAGGGACCCCTGACCATTAGGTCCAGTCGTGACCGACTCTGGGGTTGCGGCACTCATCTCGCTTTATTGGCCAAGGGAGCTGACATACAGCTTCCGGGTCATGTGGCCAGCATGACTAAGCCGCTCCTGGTGAACCAGAGCAGTGCGCAGAAATGCCATTTACCTTCCCGCCAGAGCGGTATCTATTTGTCTACTTGCATTTTGATATGCTTTCGAACTGCTAGGTTGGCAGGAGCAGGGACCGAGCAATGGGAGCTCACCTCGTCACGGGGATTCGAACCACTGACGTTCTGATCAGCAAGTCCTAGGCTCTGTGGTTTAACCCACAGCGCCACCCGTGTCCCTATACAGAAGACTAGTTTCAAATAATCTGGAATACTGAAAGCTTGATCCTTTTTGTTGTTATCATCATTATTGTTTTTTTATAAAAAAAACAGTCTTGATTGCTTCACAAGTTTCATGGTGTGGGAAACTTTAATATGATGGAATTCATACAAATAGACATGGCATCAAAGTGTCTAAAGTTATGCCTCCTTTGGGAGGAAAGGCAGGTTCGAAATTTAATAAAGAAAATGGCACCCTGGGACACAAAAGCATTTAGCTAGGAATGAATGAATCATGTTGCGTCTGCGTCAAAACTCACTGGCACACTGGATTTTTGTTTTTTCCTGAATTTGGATATCTACCTTTTAAATCTGGATTCCGGAGGGTGGGGTAGTCAATTGATCTTCCTCTTCCTTTGTTAAGAACAGATCTATTGTACCAACATAGGTTGATGCAGCTAGCTGTTTATGCCAGCATGCTGCGCCTTGGTTAAAGCATAAGTCAGGTCCAATAGAGGGCATTGATGAGAACATTTCTAGACACATGAATGATTATGAAGGCCTCCCCAAATATTTTTGAGTGGACCTCAGGATTCACCATCAGAAATATGTGTATTTCCTGAATTTGATGCATAGTTTGGGAATTGTATTATATTTCCTGGATCTGATGTATATTTTGTGAACTTTATACATTAAATTTATGTATATTTCCTGAATTTGATGTCAGCTATATAAAGGACTGTGTATATGTATGACTTCATTTCCACGGGGGCTAGAGAAACTTATCTTAGGACCCCACAGGTTGAAAACATGTAATGTAAAACTAAGGAGTACAAAGGCTTAAACCTAGATCTTAAGGGGAACTTGCTTTGCTAGGTTCACACAGCAAGCATTCAATTTTTGGCAGTTCCAGCTGTTACCTTATCCCAACCTTTCATGCTATTTGACTACATTAGCATCCATTTTATTCCAAGTTTACAAAGGACCTATCTCAAATCTATTACCTATCATTGGGGTGATGCCCCAGCATGGTTGTAAGATCAGTGTTGCTGTTCCAAAATAACACCTGGACGCTATCTTCCTATTATCTTAGTCTGCAGTGGAGGTTGCAATTGTTACCATTAAGTAGATTAAAATAACTGAATGTGTATTTGTTTTAAAACGTTTCTGAATTGCCTTTCATTTAAAAATAAATAAATCCAGGGTGGTTTACCATAGTTCATACAACACAATAAAAGAGCAATAATCAATAACGAGGTTAGGGGGAGTAAAAGACAGAGCTAAAAACAGTTGCAGCAGAAGTGAAACACCAGAGGTTTAAAGTATGAAAAAAGGGGAAAACATAGTACTTAAAAAAGATTAAGATATCCGTCAGGTGAGCTTCTCTAAGGTGAGAATTCCACAAGTTGGGTACCAAGGCAGGAGCACCACAATGCATGTTGTTTGTCATTGCGTTCCTCAGTACTATATATATATTTTAATGAATCAAAGGCTGCCATTCTAGGCATGCTTAGCTGGGAGTAGGTCTCACTGACTTACTTTCAATGGCAGCCTGTAGGGTGATTCCAAGCCTGGTACAAGCCTGGTAGATGAAGGGAACACAGTGGATGTAGCCTACCTTGATTTCAGCAAGGCATTCGACAAGGTGCCCCATGGTATTCTTGTAAAGAAGCTGGTAAAATGCAGTCTTGACTATGCTACCACTCAGTGGATTTGTAACTGGCTGACTGACCGAACCCAAAGGGTGCTCATCAATGGTTCCTCTTCATCCTGAAGAAGAGTGACTAGTGGGGTGACACAGGGTTCTGTCTTGGGCCCGGTCTTATTCAACATCTTTATCAACGACTTGGATGATGGACTCAAGGACATCCTGATCAAATTTGCAGATGACACCAAACTGGGAGGGGTGGCTAACACCCCAGAGGACAGGATCACACTTCAAAACGACCTTGACAGATTAGAAAACTGGGCCAAAACAAACAAGATGAACTTTAACAGGGAGAAATGTAAAGTATTGCACTTGGGCAAAAAAAATGAGAGGCACAAATACAAGATGGGTGACACCAGGCTTGAGAACAGTACATGTGAAAAGGATCTAGGAGTCTTGATTGACCACAAACTTGACATGAGCCAACAGTGTGACACAGCAGCTAAAAAAGCCAATGCAATTCTGGGCTGCATCAATAGGAGTATAGCATCTAGATCAAGGGAAGTAATAGTGCCACTGTATTCTGCTCTGGTCAGACCTCACCTGGAGTACTGTGTCCAGTTCTGGGCACCACAGTTCAAGAAGGACACTGACAAACTGGAACGTGTCCAGAGGAGGGCAACCAAAATGGTCAAAGGTCTGGAAACGATGCCTTATGAGGAACGGCTAAGGGAGCTGGGCATGTTTAGCCTGGAGAAGAGGAGGTTAAGGGGTGATATGATAGCCATGTTCAAATATATAAAAGGATGTCACATAGAGGAGGGAGAAGGGTTGTTTTCTGCTGCTCCAGAAAAGCGGACACGGAGCAATGGATCCAAACTACAAGAAAGAAGATTCCACCTAAACATTAGGAAGAACATCCTGACAGTAAGAGCTGTTTGACAGTGGAATTTTCTGCCAAGGAGTGTGGTGGAGTCTCCTTCTTTGGAGGTCTTTAAGCAGAGGCTTGACAACCATATGTCAGGAGTGCTCTGATGGTGTTTCCTGCTTGGCAGGGGGTTGGACTCGATGGCCCTTGTGGTCTATTCCAACTCTATGATTCTATGATTCGCTAAACAAAACCCGCACCATTCCTACCCATATGTTTACATGCTGCAAATGGCCTCCACTCCCCCCCCCATCAGTGTATATGTCAAGTTAGTATGTTTGGGCCCAATGCACATTGGTTTCAGCTTATGTACTTTTGCCATTTAATTGTTCCAATTATCACCCAGTTTGGAGAGCTTCTTCTGGAGCTCTTTGATTTTATGCTTTTTACCAGCCTAAATAATTTGGCGTCATCATCTCACGGTGAGGCATTCTTTGCCATGGACACACCAGCCAGAAAATAAGTGAGCAAACCACATGCTCAAGATGCTTTGCAGGGTGTGAATGTACATGGAATATTCCTACACTGAGAGAGGAAAACCTCAATGAGAGACTCTCTTTGAGACCTTTGGAAGAAAGGTTGTATTGGTCTAAGACATGCTTAGACAACGCTGGGAAACCTGCAGCCCTCCAGAAATTGTTGGACTCCAACTCCCATCAGCCCCAGCCAGCATGATCAATGGTCAGGGAAGATGGAAGCTGTAGTCTGGCAACATCTAGAGGGCCATAGATTCCCCAACTCTGGTCTAACGTATATGGAAATTAGAAGAAAACAATGATTAACTCGTTTCCACCCCTCTCTTCCATAAGTATGAAATGCTTTCACAGATGTGGACCACTGTTACAATTGTAATAACTGAAAATCAATCCTTAGAAAGATTAATAAAGGAAGGCAGAGTATTGAGACAAGAATTTATTAGAACTGAATATGAGACTGGGTCCAATTATTAAGAAGCAAAAAAGAGAGAGAAAGAGATAAAAAGAGAAAGTAATATACTGAGAAATTACAGATAGCCGTTGCATTACGTGACTCAAGATTCCGGCATGCTATTGCTTGAACGTATTAAAGCAGAAACGTGTTTAATTAAAATGCACAAAAAGATACAAGCAGGATGTCAATGTAGTGCTGCAGGGGAATACAAAAAGGTTGTCTTAATTATCTCCATAAACTTGACAAGTGTATGTCCTAATTTGCATCAATATTGTAGCAACCTTAACATCATAGTGGTGCTTCTCTTCTGGGTGACTTGTGGAACCCAGCGGCAGCAGAGAGGTCATGGCCTTGGAACTCCTATACCTTTGAACTCCTGTCTGCATAATATCAGCCAGTTTGGGGGGCAAATAGTCTAACATTTCTCCAATGAAAATAGGGACACCCTAAGGAAAAGGAAGACATTCTGGGATCAAATCAATAAAAAAATGGGGTGGCTTCTGTAAATCTGAGGCTGTCCCTGGAAAATAGGAACACTTAGATATTTTGTTGTCCTGCTATTCAATACAATTTTACCAAATATCATACCTAAAGCAGGAACAGCAAGCCTACAGTATATGGTGCAAAATATCCCATTCCCTCTTGCACAGAGCATTCATTGATTATATAAAACTGCTTTGAATCCAAGACATTGATTGTCATTAGGTAAGCCATTAGGTCTGGTCACAATTTTTAAATTTAACCTGCTATCGATACTCCGGTGCTATATCATTCTCCTACCATTGATTATCCAACCCAGTTCAACCCAGTTGTTTTTCCTCTCTCAGAAAGTTCCTTCATAATCTTAGTCAATGTCTTTTTGTGCAGGAGCAGCCCCATAACGCAGCTAGGGCTGATGAGAGTTGGGGTTCAAAGCATCCAGAGAGGACCTGGCTGGGACATGCTGAGTTGAGGCAATGCATTAGATATGGCAGACCAAACAATCCCTGTATGTGAGGTCTTGCTTTTGTTGAATTTGGATTCTCATTTTGTTGAATGTTGGTTTCTCATTACAGACCCACTTTGGGGTTTGAAAGAAACATTAGAAGTTGTGATGTGATGCCACCAAAATCAGTGTCGTGAATGGGGGCAGAAGCACAAATGTTAACTGCGTCACATCACCCTTTGGGTGCTTCCATACTCCAAGCTGACCAGATTGTGTTTCTCTTTCCTCTGCAGAGATCCCTGGGTGCCCTGGAATGGTTGAAAGTTGAGCGGGTTAAGCTTTTGCCCTCCTAACCATTTGCAACTCTCAGAAGCTCATGAAGAGACAAGTCTAAGCTCTGCTTTACTTTTGTTGGCACAGAGGAACTTCGCATTCCTTTGCACAGGGATGATAGGAAGGACAGCTAGCAAACCAAGTTTCCAGGCTGTGAAGAAAACTGCAGTGAATGAACCATTTCGGGGATTCAGCTGTGAGAAGCCAAATCAGTTTGAGATAGGATTGGTGGAGCCTTCGCAGTGCAAAAATGAAAGGCTTTCCTAGAGCTGAAGAACATGAGTTTCCAGAAGTAGGGGAAGAGTTAATGATTTTATTAACTCACCCACACTGTCTCCGCTGGAAATATCCTCAAGGAGCTGAAAAGCTTTGGGAAGACATTTTCCCATCTTGTTGTTAGTCTACTTGTGGAAGGGACATCAAATATCTGGCTTCCTGGTGAAGCCAGCAGATTGCTAGGATTGGGACGGGATCATTATGCAGCCCAAACGTGAAAAGAATTTGGGAAGTAATACACTGAGGAGCACTCTTGTAAAACCAAATTGGTTTGCAGTGCACATTCAAAGCTGGTTTCTGCTCCTGGAAGTATTTCGCCAACTTTTCCCCAAGCCAACACTTGTCCCCATAGCCAAGTGGTTCCACAAAGACAGAAGTGAATAATCACCTCGTGGTAGGATTTCAAAAAAATTGACTCAGTGTTTACCAAGGCCCTTATTCAGAGGCATTTCTCCGTAATATTGACTTCTGTGCAATTTCAAGAGACCCCAAGAGACCAAGATTGAAAGGCAGCTTCTCTCAAATTTTTTATTTTTTAAACTTGTAAGCAACCAAACATATACTGTTCTTGAAGCTAAGCTTTCTGCGTCAACCTCCTGGTATCATAGGATGCCTGCGTTCTTCTTTGGGAATCTTGAGATGTCTGGCCTTGACTACTCAGCTCACTCCAAGTGCTGATGATGTTTAACCCCTTTTGCCAGGAGACACTTCCAAGGCTTTGTAGGAAGGGGAAAGAAGCCTTGTTGAATACTTGGGAGAGACAGACCACTGCCAGAGAAGCTTATGCGAGGAGTCTGGAGTCAAAGTTGGATGGCCAAGGGTGGTTTCAGAAAAGGGGAGAATCTTTCAAGTTGTGGTTTTATAACAAAACTCAATTCCCTGTATATTACATTAACAACTCTGAGGTGTAAAAAAAAAAAAAGAAGCTTTCAAATGTAATCTGTTTCAGCCTGGAAGGCAACAGTCAGCTTAAAAATGCAGAAGGAAAGGTTCTTCATTTTGATGATTATGTTAAGGGCTTTGTCCCGTAAGATTTAAAAGATGCCTGGAGCCAAACCATGAATTATTGAGGCTTCTGTGTGTGTAGTGTCCTGTCCCTTTGACGCAGTGTGCAATATTGCTAAGGATCAAAAGACCTTCTACTGTCTGCAGCAAAAGAGAAAGAGAAACCCATGCTATCAACTGCAAGGGGGAATGAAGCTATCCATCAGCAGAGAAGCTGGTGTTCTTGCCATTGTGCATGACACGTGATTGTACTTCCGTTTGCTCTCATGGACTTTGTACAAGCATGAGCCTCTTATTCATTGGACCGCTTTGAACCCATTGGATTCCTAAATATCATGTGCGGGGGGGGGGAGAAGGGATTTAGGGCTCTGCAGGGCATGTTGCCTGTGAAATTAAGACACACTGGGCTTCCATGTGTGCTGCTCTACAGTTGTGGTGTCTATTTATTTATTTATTGGGTAAGGATGAGTTCTGGTTTCCTCACCTTCCTTACAATGGGGGAAGATGGTGCAAAACCTCACAGAGCAATGGGTCACTGGCTGCTCCAAAATAAAAAAAAACTGAATCCATTGTGTGATGGTGTCCAATATCTGTCATTTTCTTCTTACTTTGCTGGTCCAGAAGAGACCATGTCAGTATGCTGGTTCCTCCATTTCTGCTTTCTTAGGTACACCATGTGTAGTATAAAAAAACCAAATTTGATTTAATGCTTAGAGGTTCTTTACATGCCCTCTTTGTGTACAATCAGATGGCCTAGAGCCTCACTGGATATAAACCAGGCCAGCTTCACTACAGTCTCTCTGTTTATCTATGCATATTTCTCCAGTGGAGCCTCTCCACTGTAGCTTCCTTTCATGCCTTGCAAGCTACTTGTGCATTTGCTGCGTATGCAAACATTTTCATTGGCCACACTGGCATTTAACCATTATCTACTACTACTTATTATTATTTATTTATACCCCGCCCATCTGGCTGGCTTTCCCCTGCCACTCTGGGCAGCTCCCAACAGAATATTAAAAACACGATAAAGCATCAAACATTAAAAACTGCCCTAAACAGAACCAAACTAGGCAAGACACAGAAGACCAGTGAACAGGATCTCCTGCTTAAATAAATACATAAAAGCAGGTGCAGGGAGATCTTAATTGGGACTATGGTGCTGGAGAGACAGGCTAACCCTTTCACCCCGTGCCATTTCCTCCATGTCAACTTCATTTTTAGAAGCTGCCACTACTATATCGGTAACTTGTTTCCCCCCACAAGGTAAGTGGGGACTTCAGGGGTGCATGGGTTCCTGCAAATTATGCAGGGAGGTAACCCTGCAACCAGTAGTGATCTGTGGCTGGCTGTACCTATTTCCTCTGATGCCCCATCTCCTCCAAATATGCCCGATTGGGCTCTGGCCTTGGCCAAATCAAGTATACACTCCTAATAAAAACACTTACAGAATGCATCAGCTCAACACTTTCTGGCCTCTAACAATCTGCCTGTATGATGACCCAGAAGTTTTACCATCCCTATTTAGAGATTATTGATGTGGGTTACCAATAATTCTATACACACGGCAACACTTGTTGCCAAAGGCCAAGATGCTGTTGTATCTATCCCTGCCATTCCCTAGTCCTTGGGGTGCCTAATGTAGCCGCACCTATTTTAGAGCTGCATCCCTTCATCAGGAACATTAATGGAGGTGGCATCAAAACAGCTGCCCAGCATGCAAAGACCACCAACAAAAACCCATGGCATGGAAGTTACATGTGTGGTTATGATGCTCTCCAGCATCAGTTGTCCAACAGCTGCTGCCAATAGCCCTGGACTCCAGGGTTCTCTGCAGAAAGATCTTGGACTTCTTTGTAGCACAGACATATCCAGACAACTCAGATAACCATGCCAAGCTTACACATGGAAATAACACAGCAAAAGACAGAGTTGGGCCTTCAGATCATGCTTCGCCAACCACATAGGTCCCTTGGGAAGAAGCATGCATGGAGAACTCATGAGTGACTCAGGGAAAGGATTCAAGACCCATGAGTATCCATTCAAATGATCCATGCAGTATAGCCAAGGAGAGAGTCTCATGCACAAGGAAGAAAAGGAACTAGAAGTGGTAGCTCATGGGGATCAGATCAGGAGCTACCTGCTAGCTCAGCAGGATTGAAAAGCACTGGTAGGATTGAGTCTCACACCAGGGAAAAACATTGGATGGACCCAAGGCAGCCCCAAAGCCAAAACTCATCTTTTGATTTCCTGGCCAGAAACAATGTTGTCAGATGCAAAAAAGGTAGAAGCAACATGACTAGAAACCCACACTTCCCATGACACACAGAACAGTTTTGTTTTGTTTTTTTCTACAAAGCCACAAAAAGAAAGATGCATGGTGCAAAACTTTGTAAAGTTTTGGGCTCAAGCCACAGACCCAAACATATGACATAGGAGGTTTCCTTATACCAAGTCAAACCATCTGTCTATTTGGCTCAGCACTGCAACACTGGCTGGCAGTGGCTCTCCTGATTTTCAGACAGGATAAAAAGCACCCCAACAGTCTTGGTGGTTGCATGTGTCTGGACATAGATTAATGCAGCATTTGTTTACCATCATACTGACTCCTACAGATGACTTTGATTTTTGTGTCTGAAAAGCTTTGAAGATGCTGCTAGGCTTTGGAAAAAAATTGACAAAGGAGCAAATGCTTAAGCTTCATTTTCCAAAACAGAAAGTATCTAAGTTCCCCAGATGCTTTGCGCTCTCTCTCTCTCTCTCTCTCTCAATATTTTCCTCTGAAGTCCCAAGTCTCTACTTTCTCCACTCACCCTGGAAATTGATGTAGCCCTTGATCTTACTTAAGCATTTGTCTGCCATAAAGCACACCAGCTTCATCCTTTCATGGCTAGATGCGCAAACATGAATGATTGGAGTTTAAACAGTCTTGATGGGAGCATGTAAAATTACTTTATGTGGCTTTGGTTAAACAGCCTTGTTAAGCTGACAGCACTTGCAAACAAGGCTGCCCAAGTGGGGCTCTTTTATTAATATATTTAATCTTCTCAAAAGGAAAGAAAAATGCTGCAATTCATGTATGAACTGCACAAAGAAATGTGTTTGCTATCAGTCACCACACTAGATTCTAGCTTTTTCATTCTTTTTACCAGTTTCCCAGCTTGCATAGGAAATTGGGTTTTTTTCCAAATGTCCATTTTTTGCATGCACGCGCACACGCACGCACACACACACACACATCCCAACTAGGGATGAAGGAGAAATTTGATTCTGTTTTCACTTAAAGGCAAACCTACCCGATCCTCACTTTCTGAAACAATACACAAACCAGAACACAGCCATCAATCAAAATCCATGCCTCTCTGACCATTGCAAATGCAGTTCTCCAGCCAAGTGGTGCATGTGAAAATGCACCGACTATGGTAAAGTGTGCATTAAAATGCACATAGAGTAGTAGTGAACATAATGTAAAAAAAAATGCATTATATCAGGAGAAATTCGTAGTAAAGTGCTAATGAATTTTCATGAGGATTTTTTTTCTTTAATCGCAAATTGATTTAGAGATGTGAGAACTGAATTTAAGACTGGGAAAATGAGAGATAAAATAAAAAAAAAACAGCTCCTCCCATTCCTTCCCTCAACTCTTGTTCTAGTTCTAAAAGCATTATGGCAGAGTTGGGGAACCTGTGGCCCTCCCATTGTTGGCAGATTTCAGCTTTCATTAGGCCAGCCTGGATGGCCAAAGGTCAGGCATGATGGAAGCTGTACTTGAGCAACATCTGGAGGACCACAATTTCACCACCCCTGTGTTATGAAAACAGCAAAAACATAATTAGTTGATGTTATGAAATTTCACTGATATATTCAGCACAGCGGGGGAAGTGGTCACATTGAATCTCCAGCTACATCACATCATTTCATTTCTCTTCCTCTGATATAATCCAAGTTTTACGTGAGTTTATCATTTTGGATTTGAGGCATCCAGTTGCCACTTCTCTCAGAGGAGGAAGACGTGGGAGTGCCTCCTTATTTGCATAGGACAACCATTTAAATCAGTACAAATTTGATTGAACAATTCTTGGATTTAAACTGGTTCCACGTGCCCCACTCATCCGGTAACAATTACTAATATAGACAGCCTATTCCACCAAGGAGGAAATAGCAAAAAATGTATAAGCCGCAAACTTTACCAAACATAGGAACCTGAAGCAAAATTATTTACGCCATGCTTCTAGCAATGCAGACGCAGGGATAATAGGCAAAGGGAGGCAACTGTCTCAAGTGGCAAACGATGGGGGGGGGGAAGCAGGATCAGTCCTCCAACTGTTCTTCCTAAGCCTCACGGCCATTCCTATTGGAGAACAGAGCTGTGTATGCTACAGGTCCTCTCCCTCCAAGCCCCTTCCCCACAGTATAACTAGCCCGTTGCCTCAGATATGGTGGAAGAGGCTATCCTAGCATCAGTGCTGAAGTAAGATTCATCTGCCAATCCAATCAGCTTCTGTGCCTTGAATGGGAAATGGACACCATCTTGTCTGCTTTGTGCAGCAAAATGTTTTGCACCTGCCCTGTAGAGATGATCCAGCAACAACCTGGTGCACCGAAGAACTCTCTTGAGCTCAAGATATCTATAAGAGGTGACCCGAGCTGAATAAATGTGTGTGTGCCCATCAAGGTCTTATGCTGTGCTGTACATTATAGTGCTGACCTCTTGCCTTTGGACCTGAATAAGTATAAAGCAGATTCGTACAGTAATTGTTCTGCTAATGGAGTAGAACATCAGAGCAGCACATAGAAACTGGTTTCATCAAGACAAATAGAAGAAATATGCAACTGTCATTCTGATCTATATTGTCCACTTTCACTAACTGGTAGAACTCAAAATTGTTGGTTTTGTGGGTTCTTTGATGCTTTTATCTTATGCTTGGGAAAAAGGCAATAAAGCTTTAATCTCTACAGCAACCAGTAACTGGAGAGATACGGTGAATGACAAGAATAGATGGGGCAGTAGCAATACCCAGCTGCAGAGCTTGGCTTGCTGAGCTCCATCCTAGGCTAGTTACTCCAATTAATCTTCCTATTTGCAGCTAATGGGATCATCTAAAAAGGAGAAGTGGGAAATGGAAAGATAAAAAAGACAAGCTGGAAGAGTTAATGGTGTAGTGGATGTTGTGCTTTTATCTGGGAGATCCAGCTTCAGAGAGCCAGTGTGGAGTAGGGATTAGAGAACTGGACTAAGTCTGGGGGGACCTGTGTTCAAATCCACACTTGGACATGAAGGATGAACTTGGGCTAGTCACTACCTCTTAGCCTAACTTACTTCTAAGGATGGGAAAGAAACTTCACTCAATTTTTACTTAAAGGCAAACTTAAGCAAATTTGCAATTTTTCAAAACAATATGCAAACCCAAATGCAGCCGTCCTTTGAAATTTGCACTCCATCAAATTTTGCAGTGCAATTCTCCAGTCAAGGAATGTGTACAAAATTGTAGATTGTAGGCTAAAGTGCGCATACAAATGCATATGTTAGTGAACAAAGAATACAAAAAAGGCAATACATAAAGGGGAAAATGTTTTGCAAAAATGTGTCTATTGGGCAAAAATTGCATTTGAACATGTGTGTAGTAGAGAAAACACTGACGGATTTTCACAAAGGGAAGCTGATGTGGAAATGTGGAGAAACAAACATAAGATTGGAAAAATGAGGAACTAGCCAAAATTGACATATCCACCCATCCATACCTGCTCCACAGATTTGCTGTGATGATAAAATGGAGTGGGAAAGAATGATGTATGCAAGAAAAGACTGGATATAAATGTAGTGAATAAGTAAAATAAATAAATTATTGTTCGTCCCTGAAACTCACTGGGTGACTTGGGCCACTTACTATATCTCAGATTACCTGTTTTAAGGAATATTTCACACCCACCCCACCCACCCCCATAAAGGCTTCCTTCAGATCCTTGGAGGTAGAACGTGCTACATTCACAACAGTTCTTGGCCAATCCAGGGGATGAAACTCCTGTGCCAGCAGCATTAAGTGCAGGCTGTAGACAATGGTGCTGATGACGTTTCTTTAATCAATGCTGTGGTGACACCTTCATCCTGACAAAGGCTGCTATGCCTTTGTTAGCTGCATGATAGTGAGAAATGAAAAGAGGTGTTGCTTTCTCCTTCACATTTTCCCATCTCAAGAAAAGCAGTACCTGCTGAATACATCTTTGTCATGTCCCTGTTAAATCCTCTGTATCTCTCAGGAATGTAGGCAACAACCATATCACTTCTCCTTTTGCATGGGATACAATATTGCAACCTTTTTTTCTTTTCTTTTACCGGGCTGTGCCTTTTGCAGTAGTCCCAAACATAGAAGTGCTGGTGCTTTCACCATCAACTTGCTTTTTTCCATGTCAGGAAAACTTTCATCTAATAAACTCATATATCAGGCTGCTGGAAGAGATACAGGAGCAGCAGCAGTAGAAAGTACCACTGCCCTCTAAAAGGGCAGACTAACAAGCCCTTTTATCATTTATCATATTTATCGTCTAGTGGGTTTGTCCAGTAATTGGTCCAGGGATAGTTAGATGATTCATAAATAATCTGGAATCAAGGCAACATGAGTAGAATCCTCTGCACAACCGGGAACCTTGATAAAGCTGGTTCCCCAATCATGCAAGGTCTCTGCAGAAATTCCCTGCTCATTAGGGAAGTCTGAGGTCTGAGTAGGCAGGCTATTTGCATGGAGATGTTCAAGTGAGGAAGCCAAATGTTTGCAGATCAGATTATGAAATCCTAAGCAGACTGTAAAAAACTCTAAGGCTGCAATCCTATGCAAACTTATGTGGGCATAAATCCAACTAAACTAAAAGGGGTTTACTTCTAAGTAAACATACATTGGTAAAAGGATTTTCCAAGCAGGGTGATTGGGCTGCATAATGGCAATATGATGTGCACTGGGATTAAGATTTTTTTTTTAAAAAAAAAACAAAACAAAACCCTAGCAGCTTTACATATATGCTAATGAAGTCTAAACTGGCTGCAAGCTCCCAAGAAAGAAATCTTTTAGAACATAGTAGGAAGCTTATGGAAAATGTGATCTCAGCTTGCCATAACAGCGAAAAAGGCAAATTCACTGTCAATGCTTATTAGAGAGAGGAATGAAAATAAAACAGAAAACACAATAATTGTACATATCTGTGGTGTTCCATTTCCAACACATAGAATTATTGTATGTGGTTCCTGTTACCTGAGTTTCTGATAGGCATTGTGAAATGGGAGAAGGTACAGAAAAGGGCAACAAGAATGACCAACACAAACACACACACCCAGGGATACACTGTGCTATTTTAGTGTGATCCCCAACTTGTTATACTAATAGTCAACTCAATTGGCCAAGTGCCAGTTCTTACATAGCCAAAACAGCACCATCCACATGCCACAGGGAGGTATCACCCAGCTTGAAGGAACATGGTCATACTGAACTAATAGTGTTACCAATATTTTATAAATTGCTTTCCATTAACAACTCTCTATAATTTTATTTCTATCCAATGTAATTAGTAAGACTGATATATGGCCTTTCACAGAGGTGTTCTGCATGGGTTAACGATGCTGCCGTGCAAGCTGGCACCATGATGTCATCAACCTACAGAAAATGATGGAAGGAGACCCTTTGGCATTTTTGAAGCAAGGAATAAGCCATTCTGAGATGCTTGGGTTTTGGAATATATTGCAGCCGTCAAGGGATCTGAAGCTGATTCTCTAACCAATTATGACAGGTCTGAACAAAAAGTCATTTCAGCTTAAAGTAGTTCAGCTCCATAGCTCTACTCATGGCAGCTTCCACCTCTTTCAATGCCAACTCTTTCTCTTCCTTTTAAACATGGGAAGTAAATATTTTTTGCTTTAAACTACTGTTTGGGGTTTCTTTGTTTTTTACTTTTATAACTCTAAAACAGGTAAGAGACTCAGCAGTTGCACATACTTAAAATTATTATTTTAAGTATGTTAATGCCTATTATGCAGCAGACACATTATTTGATTATCTGTGGAAACTGACAGAAAAAAGACTTATCTCTTTAAAATAGTAGCATCGTGCCAGAGGATGCATTGTTAAGAGCCATTTCCCCTCTTTCATTTATTCCGCAGAGTAACTTTGCTCATTTTCCTACTGGAGAAACGAATAGAATTAAGTTGGCCGTGTGCCATCTGCACATCTGACAGTGGCAGGGAAGAGGAGGGAGAAAAGGTGTAGGAAAAGTGGAAATTATACTAATTAAACCCTGAGAAACAAGAGCAAAACATATCAAGGTGTGACAAAAGCAGCTGTGCATTGATGCTGTTGAGCAAACTGTTATATAAGAGCAAGAGAGAGAAACTGGAGAAGCCAGAGAAAGTTAACTACTAGGGGACATTTCTTAACTACTTCACTGCTGGCCTCTGATACAGCTCTGCTCTTCCAGTGAAGGAACATGTAAAATGGACACAGGTCTGGAATAACATCAAATTCTAGTTCAGCATCAATTTTTGAAGGCAATGGATATCTTAATGTAGGGGAACTAGTTGCACATCACCAAAAATGAACATGATTTGCATAAAATTTGCCTATGCTTATTTTGGTTCACTTGTAGAAATAGTTACTGTCATTCAAATAGTTGTACGATATGTCTTGCCATAGTGGGAAAGATTTTGGGTGCTTGAGATTGCTGTTATTTTCAATGGGAATTGCCAGCAGATTCAAGCGGCTTAATCACAGTTGATTGGGAGGTTTCACATAACAAACCTGGCTCCTGAAAGTATTGGATGTTTCGTGATGTGGAAAGTGACAGGAAAATGCCCTGGAAACTGTGGGACAACAACCCCTGCTTTGATGCACAATCATCTAGCCTCCCTACAAACAAATCGGAGTGACTGCTTATTTAAGAGTGAAAAAGGTCTAATCTCTCTGAAAACAAATCAGGACGAATACTAATTTAGGAGTGTGAGGAACACTTTCAGCAATCATCATCATCATCATCATCATCTTCACATTTTTCAGTTATATACATTTGCAGAAAATATGTTAACTCAAATGATCACAAATACAAAAGTCATCTCTCCTAACACTCAAACTAGACATGGTGCTGGAAGTCCACTTTTGGACTGACACCATTTTTCCTTTCTCTTAAGCATGTACATTTTCCTCTCTAGGACCAGTAGCTCTGTACTTTTGTGTAGTGATTTGGACCGGGGCTATGACATGGAGGGCAAAGAGTTAGATCCCCTCTTCCCTGCAGTGCCCTAATCCAAATCATTCCCCACTTCTTTGTCAGTTCTTTTGGAGAGAAAAAACAAAATAGCAAAGGTTCCCAATTCAGAGCTAGCACACCTTGTCTACTTTGAGTTTTGAAATTGAAATTGAAATATTTTATTGTCACTTGTACAACTTGTATACAGTAAGATTACATGAGCACCCCCCAACTCTCTTACTCTTAATTCCCCTCGTTTACTGATGCACACCCACCAAACCTGAAAGTCAGTTGCCCTGTTGTTATCTTTTCATTCAGCAGCCTAACAGCCCACGGATAGAAGCTGTTCTTTACGCTGTTGGTGCGACTAATCATGCTTCTATACCTTCTGCCTGAGGGCAAGAGATCAGGAAAGTGCTGGCCAGGGTGTGAATCATCCCTAAGAATTTTCCTCACTCTCCTGAGGCAACGTTCTTCCGCTAATTCATTTAGCGGATTCACGGGACAGCCCATAATATCTTGTGCTGTATTCACCACCCTCTGTAGGCACTTTCTATCAGTTGATGTCAAACCAGCGTACCACACTGTGATGCAGCATGAAAGGACACTTTCTATTGTTGACCGGTAGAAGGAGATAATCAAATGGTGATTGACATCATTCTTTCGCAATACTCTGAGGAGATGGAGTCTCTGTTGGGCTTTCTTGACCACCTGGGTTGTATTTATTTTTACATTGTTTTGTGCTTAAATCAACCTCATTTATTATTTATTTTAAATTGCCCTCCATGGAGGTCTCAGGGTGTTGCCCAAAGTGCATCACAGAGACGCAAAACAGGTGGCAACCCTATTTCTGTACTTATAAAAGAAGCTTTTGATTTCGATTCTGCTTGGTGGAGCAGAGAGCTGTGTTCTGCCTTGGACAACAATCTATGAAGACCCTGATGTTTACCTTTCTTTAATAAAGCTTTTTTATCAATGTAAGATCGAAGATAAAAAGAAAATAAAACACAATCAAAGTTACAAAACATAGGAGCAGTACAGAGGTTGCATGTTCCAAATAAACAGAGAGCAGATAATGTAGAAAAATAAAAGCAGCAAAATACACCATGAAAGCCAAATTTCACAGTGCTAGTTTTGTATATCTTAATTTGACACATAATAATTGACATCACCCACCCACCCAAGGCATTAAAATGTTCTGCATCTTCTTTATCCTTAGAAATGTGTGATTTGTGAGTTATTTCTCTGCAATAGCCGAAGTCCACATAGTCTTGTACCACAATGAGGGGTTTGTGTGTCTTCCATTTCTGGGCCTTAAAAGTTATACCTTTTTATGAGAGATCTGTCTTGCAATAGCTCTCTTTACACACCCACACCCCCCCCCCCCGTGATATTCATACATCCTACCAATACAGCTCATGTTGTTTTAACCTGCCTGTTGACATGTTGAAGAATACTAAACTCAACACCCTTGTGATATTTGATAGTATAATATTGCTGCATAGTTAATTCTATTTAATTGTCTCACAAATCTTTGCTTGGAAGCATTAGGCAAACTGACAGATCATGAGGCAACAAATGCCACAAAGAGTAAAATATCAAGCACACATATTTGGGGCTTTTTAAAATGATAAACACAAACCTCGGCTTTCCTGTCAAAGGTTAGAATCCAATTTTGTTTGATAAAAACTTTGCCGGTGTTTTGAAGACAGAAAACCAAGGAAAACGGTCTGCCCTTCTATGTGCAGGGAATATTTTGTATGGTGGAACATTCCATTGTGTGAGTTTTCACCTGCAGTCAGAGAAAGTGGTTGGGCTGAGAAAGAACTCCATCATTAAATACGATCATGTGCCCATGGATCACACTGAACTTGCTCAGAAATAAGATGACCTCCCCCCCCCCAAGTGAAAAGGAGTTTGGTTCATTTTTCAACCAATCTGAGTTTGTGGATTTTTCATGGGGACACTCCCTCAAAGCAGCAAAGACCCTTACCTGTTGATTGCCTGGGGAGCTGTTTTGTTTAAAGTTGCCCTGGGAAAGATGCTTTTGGATGCAAAACCTATCTCCCACAGGGAACTCTCTTGTCCTTAAAGGACTAGTCTCTCTCCTTGAGCCAGGTAAGTCCGGCCCACGGGCCAAATCTGGCTCACTGGTCGATTTAATCCAGCCCCACAGGCAGTTTCTTCCCAGGGTGTGGGCATGGGTGGTGGTTCCACTGGGTGGTTATTCACTGTGGCTTGCTAACCCACCTGCCGGTCAGCTCTCACAGCCACTCACCGTGTGGCTCCTGGAGCCGCCCACTCGTTGGCTCGCGCATGTGCCTTGTTCTTTACCCCGGTCATTTGCCGGTTCGTGCATGTGCCCTGCGTGTGGCTTGAGGACCCACCCACCCGTTGTCTTGCACATGGACCCTCCTCTCTATCCCGGTTGGTGGCCGGCTTGTGTAGGCGCCCTGTGTGTGGCTCTAGGTCCCGTCCACCTGTTGGCTCTCGCATGCACCCTCGTCTCCTGGCAGTCTGCTGGCTTGCGCAGGCAGCCGGCATTCAGCCTTCTCTCCCACCCGCCATTTGGCTCGCACTGCCTCCCACCAGTCATCGCTCACTCCCGCCCACTGTTTGTCTCTCCCTCTGTGCTGCCTGCGATCCGAGCCAAAAGGTATATGAAAAGTATTCTGTGAGTAATCCTAAAAGAAGGTCAACAACTTTGTGGTAGAATCCTAAAAAAAGCTCAACCACTTCAATCCTTTAAAAGGGTCAACAAATTTGGGGTAAAATCCTACAACAACTTTGGCCAGCCCTCACGCATGTTCACTTCATCAAATCTGGCCCTCTTTGAAAAAAGTTTGGACACCCCAGCTTAAGCCAAGCAGTATCAGTATAAGGGCACAATGACTGGTCTCTCTCCTGCAGGCAAGCAGCATCAGTGTGAAGTCACAATGGACAGTCTCTCTCTCCATCAGGCAGTGAGCAGCAGGGACCTTTCTGAAGCAGGCATCTACAGATTATGGGCAGCATCTCTCCCTCATGGAGCCAAGAAGAACCCTGGTAATTGGGTACAGATTCAGTGGCCATGCACAGGAGCACATAGTCACAGTGGCCACCAGGCTCTCTCATTGAAATGGGCGATGTTTGGGGGCACAGAAACAGCAAGCAAGGAGGGAAGGGTTGGCAGGCAGACATTCCAGCTTTTGTTGGGTTCCTACATATGAGTGCCCGAGGGTGGCCTGATGCCAAAAAAGGCAGAGATAAGCAAGGTGAGCACAGAAATATTAGCAGCAGACCAGATATTGGTACAATTTGTGGGGGGAAACAGGCAGAGATTTAGCAGGCAGATGCATAGGAGCCCCTATCTACAGATACAGCAGTGCTTTGGGTTTCAGTGTGTGCCCCCACTGAAGTGGGGTGCAGATTAGGAGAGAGAAAAACTAGGTGGTAGCAGGCAGCCTTTTGGTTTGGCATAGGAGAATTTCAACACGCAAAATGTGCTAGATATTTTTTGGGGTCGGGGGAGAGGAGTGAGAGAACATGGGGGTTGACAGGCACAGAAACTATAATATACTTCAACACCTGATTTTATCAGTATTTTTAATGTATATTTCATATTGTAGGTAAACTTATTAGAGGCTTTGATGAACCCTGCAAACAAATCCTGTTAAATACAATAGTAAATAATATAATATAGAGGAAGCCAATATTCAGGCAGGAGGCAATGGGAGCAGTGGGGGGGGCATTGTGTGGGCAGGAGCAGCAATGCTTGTCCTAGACTTGGCAGTATGCAGCTCACCCCATGCCAAATGTCTAGGAACTCCAGCAAATGAAGGTTAAACTTCAGAATGACTAGCTGCTCCCAAGTGTCATCCATGAAAGGTGTGTGGACTCACAAACATTGCCTGCTACAGAGAACACTAGTTTACTCAGCATCCTGGCTGGTGGGCAGGACAGGAGTTCAATCCTGGCAAGACAAGGCTCCATCTCACCCTTCTGGCTGATGGGAAGAACATAATGTGATCTGCAAGGGGTTCACTGAATCAGCACCTGACAGTGCTCTATATGCTGTTTCCCAGGGGAAACAGTTGGCTTCACATACTGTCCCTGCCCCAATGTACTGCACCCATGTTACTTGCACTGAAGTTGCCCAGCAAGGGATAGAGTTGGAGGTGGTCTTGTTAGGTATACTGTTCAGCTGACTGCTGCTATGGCTATTTCCCTTGTTTACAGATCACATCAAAAAGGCTTTGTGGACGTTCTGAGTAATACTTCCTCACCTATTTTAAGCCGGAGCTTGAGGTTTCTAAACTTGCAGGTGCTTTTTGCATTCAAGAGATTTTTCATTTGTTCTGTGTTTACTGGTCTTGTGCCCATTGCCAGATATGAAAAGAAAACACGGAAGATGTTTGTTGAATCAGCAAGTGGTGGCTTTAGAATGCCATTTGTGCAGCTGAGCCCTTTGGCAGCCTGCTCCATTTCTTCTCTGTGTATACATACAGAAGAAGGATCTCTGAAAGTGGAGGGTTATGAACAAAGGCAGAAAAGGGATGCAGAGAAACGGTGAGAAACTAGCTTCTCATACACGATCTACCTTTAAAACACATTCAGAGCACATTACACCCCTCAAAGAATTCTGGGCACTGTGGTTCGTTAAGAAGTGCTGGGTGGGAATTGTAATCTGTGAGGAGTTAACTACAGCACCCAGGATTTTATGAGGGAAAGAATGAGCTTTGAATGTGCTTTAAATATATAGTGTGTACTGTTGAGTGGGGGGGGGCAACTTTCAGTTTGGAGCCAATAATTTGTTTCTTCTATAGCACTCTTCATCAGTCTGGTGCTTTCCAGATGCATTGAACTGCAACTATGCTGGCTCGTGCTGATGGGAGTTGTAGTTCAAGGCTGCTTCCAGGCTGTCACTATTTTATAGGTGGGATTCAGTAACACACCAGTAAATTCAAGTGGATTGGGATTGGGAACCCTTGCTCAACTAGCTTCCCCGTCGCCGCCACCAAAATCATACTTTCTGTGAAATGAAGAGTAGTAAGAGAACACACTGGGAAATGTGGAATCCCAATTGCTCCATTTGGTATTGTATAACATCCCTGCAAACAAAGTACAATGAATGTTTGACAAACAGCTGAGGTTGTACAATCTACCTGAAAATGTCATGTAAACGAATCAAGATGAATGGTCATCCAGAAGTGACCCAAGGCATCCGGATGGTATCAGGTTGGCAAAGACCACTCTGTAGCCTCACTAACTCTTCAAAGGAAAAGAAATGATTTTATAACATAGACTCATGACACAGAAAGCAGAATAAATGGATCTGCTTTATCCCAACAGTTATAATTCCAAAAATTGACAGACAGACCCACTTGTCCCACGTTGCTGACCATCTGATGCCCTTTTGGTACATATGCAAGAAAGGGTTTCTAACACACATATGTTCTGTCTCAGATTCAGTTCCAGTTCCTGCTTTTTTGTAGGGATGCCCTTGAGCAAGATGCTCTCAGTTGACCCCATTGCCTCATCCTCATCACTGTTGCTGCTGCCTTTCTGCTGCCTCTCTGTGGGTCAAGTTCACATCACCTCCTAGAGGAAGAGGACAAGGGGTGAGGAGGTCCCTGCTCCTCTTTCTGCTTGGTTAGTTGACAAGGACAGGTGAGTGTGCAGCAGCCACAACAAGGAAGACAAGCATCAAGGGCAGAAGTTTCCAGGAATTGGCAACATGCCCTGCAATGGAGACATTGGACTCGGGAGGTGCCCAACATTACTGACTCTTAACACACAACCCTGCCCAGATCCTACTGCACCATCATTCCTTTTTAGGAGATTCCTTTTTCTTCCAGTTGGAAGCAACAAACATTGTAGCAATTAAAGGAGAGAGAGGGAGAGAATAATCAGTTCCTTCCCATCAGTTCTATTTTAGTTTCTGATTCTCCATGACCTATTTTAACCCAAAGTACAATTCTATTTAATGCTTTTCTAAGGTCCGATCTAGATGTGAGATTTGTCACGTAGTTTGCCCTTCTGTACTGGTTTCCAAAAAACATACTGTCCATCAGTATGCAGATGATACCCAGCTCTACCTCTCCTTCAGATTGGAACAAGTGAAGGTGGTGAAGGTCCTGTGTGAGTGTCTGGAGGTGGTTGGAGGATGGATGGCGGCTAACAGATTGAGGTTGAATCCTGTCAAGACAGAATTACTCCTTTGGGGGGACAGGGGGCGGGCAGGTGTGGGGGACTCCCTGGTCCTGAATGGGGTAACTGTGCCCCTGAAGGACCAGGTGTGCAGCCTGGGAGTCATTTTGGACTCACAGCTGTCAATGGAAGTGTGGCATTTGCCTTTTCTTTTGAAAATGTCTGTACAGGGGGAGAGAAAGAGTTAATAGGAAACCAAAAGAAAAGCCTACCTGTTTATAAAAGGGCTTAGCCCAAGGTTTAGTTAGTTAGTAGGTTGGTTGGTTGGGAAGAAGCAGTTGGGAAAAGCCATTGGGAAAGCAGTTGGCAGACAGATGAAAATAGAGAGACAGTGCAGTTGGTTCTTATGTGAGGGGAGGTAGAAGAGTTAGAGACAGAATAAAATAAGACTAAGAGGGTAAAGGGTAACAGCATTTCGAATGCATTTAATGTTTATTTGTGTTTGCAACAAACTACAATCTCCATTGTTAACTTAAGAACCTGACTGAGACTAAGTGATCTACCGGGGAGGACCTGGTTGGTGGCGGTGGATTAGGGGTGTACGGGTCAATAGTCCGTGAAACGATCAAGGGCTCCATACGAACACCACAGGAGGCACATGTCAAATCTGTGTCCAGGGCAGCTAACTACCAGATCATACAAATTTTATTTTTAATATTTAAATCTATTCAGAACTCAGATTCTGCCTTTCCTTCAGTGGTGTAACTAAGTAACTTTAGACTCTAAATTTAATGGTAGTACCTGGCACAGACCAGCAGCTCTTTGGATGGGTACACATACTGTTTCACTTACTTCAAAATTTGGCAATCCATCCCTGCTGCATTTAGTGGTGGTCCAGCTCATTCTGCTAAGTGGGGCCCTGAACATACTGCATCCATTCCCATGCACATATTCAGAAAACCCAGTCCTTTCACTTTCACTTTCAGTTTCATTGTTTCCTCTTAATGTGGGGATGAGGGATAGCATACTGCAGAAATCCCAGCACAACCCAAGGGCAGTGGACACATTGTCCATCCTTCTCCGAAATCTTTGTCAGCAGTGCTGCACTGCAATGAAATAATTCCAGCATTGGGGGGGGGGTGCGCCTCCCTTTTGCACCCTGCCCGCCTGCAGGCCATCAAACTGATAGGTGCTTGGCGAGTTCAATATAAATAAAATGGTGGTGTGTTCTGGCATAATCTTTATAAACACAGATAAGTCAATTCTGCATAAAGGAGGACTTTCTTTATTCAGTTCACAACAATGCTATGAGAATAAGTGCTGCACAGAGCAATCAAGATTTATTGTGATTTGGTTGCTGTTGTTTTTTAACAAGACCCAATATACTCCAATATCATAATCTTCAGGAGCACTTGGAGTTTTACCAGCTTTAAGTTGCATTTCAGTGTGAATGATGATGGGTCAATAATTGTCATCATTTGATTGCCTGCCATGGGAAGGTGCACTCTCAACTGATATATTTTGTTTTTCCTTGTGATGTATCATGTATTATTGCAGCCATAGTTCAAAGTAGACTGTGGTATTGGATTGAAAATGAGGTCATTTCTGTTTGGATATGTATCTTCTTATAGTGAAGAGTTTACTCAAGCAAAATTTGTTCCCTAATCTCTATATATATTGCTTTCATGTTGTCTCCCTAAGGCTAAGAATTGTCCTTGTTGTGGGGAAAAGAATTGTGTTTGCATCTCATGGTCTCTCTTTGTGAAGGTTTGTAGTCATAAACTGGTTACCATGGCAATTAAATGTGAGAAGCAATAACTTCCTTCTGCATTCTGAGGCAACTATTGTAAAAGGAAAAAGTTCAGTTCTGACAAAACCTTGGAAAAAACAATGGAACTCAAAATATATTTTGACAATAAATGAAGCAAATTGCAACATAATCTTGAGAAATGTGCTTCACTACCTGGATTTACCCCTCCCATGAGCCATTACATACCAACTTTTTTCATTTGGTATCCATTTGCCTTGCTAATGAAATGATTATCTTCTTTCTGGGGGATGGGAGAGAATTCTTTCTGCCATTGTTTAAAGGAGTTTTGCTCCAATTTGTTTCATAGCATTTGTTTATACATTTCCCTCTTCTTTTACAAACCATCTATATATCAATCTTAACATTACTGGAAAGTTTCACTGAACTTAAAGGAACTCACTTCTGAGTAAACACATTCAGGTACTTTCTCAATGAATGTTCTCTTCCTTTGAGAGGTGGGTTACAAAAGCTACATTCTGGGGCCAGCCCTATCATTAGCCTGAGTGAGACAACTGCCTCAGCTGGAAGTTGCCAGCTGGTGGCAGCAGCCACCTCCCCACCACCACAATCTTCCTTGATTCCCCTAAGCTAGCCTTCTCTATACTTGAGTTAGCCCTTGGGTGGAAAATGTCTAATCACTGGTGCTAAAATATGAGTTAACTGCCAATCCGGTCAGATTCTGTATATGGAATGAGAGGAGGAGACCATTTTGTCCATCAGCTCAGGCAACAAAGTGTCTTGAACCAGCCCTGGTATCAACCTCCTATTAATAGGTCTGCAAGCAGGGTAGCTGTTAGGGACTGGTCTACCCTGCCTTTCTCACTCTGCCTGCCTGGTATACCCATCTGCCTCCTTGCTCAGTCCACCTGCCTCCTGTTCTGTCATCATGCTGCTGTTCATATGACAGCCTTATAATTTTATTATATAGTAAGAAACAGATATAGATATAGATATATGGAAGTTGCTATAAACCCATCCTTTATCATCCAATGACAAGTAAACTCTGTAGAGACATCTTTCTGCTCAAAGGCATTTGGAGCACTTGACACTTTCCACCTGACAATCATTGGGGGGTATAAAAAATGAGCAAGCCCAAGGAGGCAATGAGGAAACATAGTGCCTGAATCTCTGAAGAAAATTGCCAGCCGAAGAATGGCCCCTCACAAAAAAGAAAAGCTCAAAACCCTGATTATCTAAACCCAAACAGAATTTATGACTTGCCTTTCCCACCTTCTGTCATTCCGCAGCTTTTCTTTAGGGATGTCAAGTACTTTGAGGGGAAGGAGTACTCTATAGTCTCCGACTAGTGTCATAAAGCTTCCTAAACTATAAAAGGCCATTCATAGTAAAGTGAACTGGCAATCATTGAGATACAGACTGATAAGTGCAATTTTATGAAAGATTTCTAAGGAAGAATAAATAATAAAACTGAGGAGAATTTGAACCATTACTCAGCTTCACAGGGAGAATTCAGGAAGTGAATGATGTCCAAAATAGCTGTAGGGACAATTTGTGATACTTGTTATTTACAGAAAAAAACGAAGTCAGCAAATAAAAAATTTTTTAAAAGCATTTCAACAAAGCCACAGTGAGGAACGGAAAGTACTCTGCAGGAAAGAAAGAAAAGAGAACCATTTGTTGTCCTGGGATTTTGGCTACAATAAACAATTAGAGTAAAACTTTAATATCCACGCCTCTTTAATCCTCCTTGGATACATACTCTGTACCCATGAGTTCTTTCTTCTTTCCAACTGCCCCTTTGTTGCACAGACACACTCCTTCTTCACCAGACCTACACAAACATTGTAAGTCCTGAAAGAGCTGTCTCATTCCTTGGAAACTACCACCCTTGCTAAATTGGTCTCTCTGCTCCCTTTCCTTGTGCCTGTGCAAGAAGACACAGTATCAAATGACAGGATTCCCCCCACCCCCCATTGTGCCTGTATGGAAAGCTCCAGCAAGACACAATAAAGAAAAAATTGATGCTGGTATCTCAAAGTGTACCGAATTTTCCCAAATCATTTTAGCAGGTGTGGTTGAGTGAGATAGGCTCCTTTGTCCTGATGACTCATGAGGCTGATTTATTTTGCAGGCCTACTTAAAAAATTAGTCATAAGTAGAGGTGGTAAAATAGAAAGCCTGCCCACCAATTCTATGTGGCTTCTGAATCTTTGGCAGAGGCCTTGATTATCTTCTGCTTTAAGGCAGAAGGCGGTGGGCAGTTTGGGTGAAGAAATATGGGCGCTGAATAGGTTCCTTATACGACAGCATTAACAAGAGGAAAGGTAGATCAAAATAGGGAGAGATTCCATTATAAGCCAAACCTTTTAGTTTGGCCCCACTGCTGACTTGTTGCAGAACTCTTCTGCCTGTGCTTTGATTTTAAGAACCTACAAGAGAGCCCACTGGATCCGGGCAATGGCACCCTGTTCTCACAGTGGTCCAACAGTTGCCTGTGGAAAATCCACTAGCACCTTTGGTCTGGTTAATGTTGCTGGCACTCAGCATGGTGGCAAGAGCTTTGCTGCAAACCAGATGGCCTTGCAACTAGGGGTGAGGATGGAAGTTTGTTAAAAGTGAGCAAAATAAAGAGCAAGAGCCATTGAAGCTTCCTCCACACTCACTCAGAAACAGACTTCCCGCGTTACATGAGCAGTTTTCAATACCAGTCTTCTGATGAACTTTTCACTCTGAACTGTAGTCATTGTTCTCAATCTCTGAGCTTAAGCTTGTAACTCTTCTCAGTTCACTGTTGTTGTGTACAAGTGAAGCACAGAATGCTAAAGCAGACTAAGCACCAGCATGAACTGCGCAGGTTTGATGAGAATCTCAAACACTAAATGAGCACGGGCAAGAAGTAAGCCCCATCACTAGTCATGGTCCACTGGTAGGTTCTGACCCACTGGTTAAAGACTGATAATTCAGACAACATATATAGGGGTTTCAGTTGGAACTAGGTGCTTGCCAAGACAACAGTTTGCAAAGCTAGGTCACTGGACCCTGTGAGCTCTCCAAGGTTCTATAGGTCCTTTGAGTGTCTTGGGTTCCTGCCAGGACACTGCCCAGCTTCTCCTGTGAACCCTGAGTTCTCATAGAACAAGGTAGAATGAGGATGCCACCACCATAAAGGCCCTATTCTCTGTGCTCAGCAGCACAATTTCTGAGAAAGAAAGCACACTTGGTGGACAGCAAAGGAGTTTTGGGGGTGCTGATAACTAGAGGGCTGTGGCTGGCCGTCTCTCGATCCCATTCCCTACTCAGCAATCAGAGCCTGCACCAGGCAGGCTTGTTCAGCTGCGAGTAAATATGTTTCACTTAGTTTCATCTTTAATGAGGAAGAGGTTTAATCATTAAATAGCTTTTGCCTTCAAGAGCAGTTTAATTTCATTCTAATTTGTCTCTTGCTGAGCTGATGAAGGGAGGCCAACAAAAGGCTTCACAACAATTCATAACAAATTTGGCTGCATGAAATTACAAAAACACAGCCACATTTTCCCAGCCGGAGGGGACTTGGGGATGTTCACACCATAATGGGCGTCTGCTGCATGAAGCCTGTTCCTGTAAATGGGTAGACCATTCGCCTTGATTTACCACCATCATGTGCCCAGAAAGGTCTCTGTTCTTGTGGCACCAGAACAGAGATAACATTGATGAACCGGAAAATGGGTTTTATGTGAACTTTGACCATGAAATGACTGCCTGAAAGTTACCTTAGGACAGCCAGCAATATGAATCTGGCCTTGGGCTTCCAGCTTGTGCTTCCATACTATGGTCTGGAAGCCAAGAAGCAGAAGCAGCATTCAGTCAATAGGTGCTGTTCAGTTTCTCTGTCTTATGGGAGGGCTGGCCCTGCCTGGAGACCTAAACGCACCACACTGCTTTCTTTAGCGGCTTTCATTAGACAGAATTTGGTCATTAGCTTTTCTTTTATCGTTTCCTCTGGAGGTTTTTCTGGAGAGTATGGACGTGTGCACTATACTAATACCACATTCAATTAAACAGCAAGATGCAAATTCTTTGGAAATGGAAATTATTAAAAAGTTAACCATGTGATTTTTCATTTACAAAATGACAGAATGTTCTATGAGGCAGAAAACAAGAAAGGCAATCAAGTTTTCTTGTTAAATGTTAGCTTTGAGGAACATTGTAATCAATCATTAATGGTTGCTGAATCAATATAAATAACCTGAAGTGGCTCTAAGCAGCGGGGCAGTTTCTGTTTACAAAGGGATGAATATTGATGTGGCCAGAATTTGTGGAAGTTCATTTCACACAGCTAAGCCTTCTCCATGGGGGACGGGATTGGGGAGAAAAAGAAAAAGGATTTCAATAAAAATAAATAGCTTGGACCAGACTTATAGCTGACTACTAAGAAAAACAACTCATGATACTATATCTTACACACACACACACACACACACACACACACACACTACATGTTGGAATAACTTAGAGATTGCTGTTGATTGCTGGTTTAGCCACACTTTACAGATTGACCAGTAACACAACTATCTTAGCATATCTCTTCAGCTGTGGCTGGTCCTGAATACCACAGAAAACAATACAACTCAAGATGTCATTATAATGGTGGCCATTTTCGGCATGGGGCGACTGCCTATGCATAATAGATGGCTGCAGTGTACAGATGGAATCTGTGACCCTCCCAATCCTTTAGATCTCCCACACTGACTCAGCCAGTTTGACCAATGGTCAGGGATGATGGGAGTTGTAGTCCAGCAATATTGAGGCCAGAATTTCTTCATCCCTCTTCTACAACAATTCCCCTCGAAAAACAGTTTCAGACATTTTTAAATCTCTGATTCTTTTTTTGACTCCTAAATTTGTGGATTACTTGCTCAGCACTAGAGCACTTCAAAGGCCCGTTTTGTTCCGAAATTGGGAGCTTATCTCTAACATTTTAAAAGTGTTTACCAGTATGTCTTTTGTAAATGGGAATGAATAAAAGCCAGGAGATGGAGAGAAATGCTTTTAAAGTTTTTAAGTGCTCGTTGTCTGTAATGAGGACAATTAAAATAATCAACATTGTAAAAAAATGGCTTTTAATAAAAGGTCTGGTCTGACTGTGGGCAACTCATTGCAAATCAAAACGAAACACTTTGTGGAGAATGTATCTGAGCCGTGCTCGTATTCTGCACTTGATTTTCTTTTCTCTAAATGCCTCCCAACATCAATGTCTAATTTGAGGCCATTAAGAGTAAGGACTAGGAAAGCTCTCCAGGCCTCAGAAAACTTCACTTAAGCAAATGTCTGTTATTACAAAAATCATTCATGTACCCTCTGCTCTCTGTTCTTCAAGCAGAGTTGTTTGAAATGTATGTATAAAATATAGTTGGGTGGGCAGTGGTGGGGGAGCATCTTAGTTGTGACCAGACAATGACAGTGAGATATTACAGAGAAAAGCCGTGCAAAGGGCAGAAAGCATGACACAATCCCCTCAGGGTACATATTGCAAAAGCTGATTCACAGTCAGAGTGCCATTTTAGATTTGTTTTTGGTTTTTTCCCTTTTCTTTTCAGGAATTAGGTAGAGCAAGGTGCAAAGACCTTACTTTAGGATAGATTCTAGATTAAATTCAAGTACCTTTTAAGAACAATACAGTGGTATCTCGGGTTAAGAACTTAATTCGTTCTGGAGGTCTGTTCTTAACCTGAAACTGTTCTTAACCTGAGGTACCACTCTAGCCTCCCACTGCTGCCACGCCGCCAGAGCACGATTTCTGTTCTCATCCTGAAGCAAAGTTCTTAACCTGAGGTACTATTTCTGGATTAGTGGAGTCTGTAACCTGAAGCGTCTGTAACCCGAGGTACCACTGTAATTGGAATTACTTCTTCTGCCTCATCATATTTCTAGCAATCAAATTGTATGTTGGTCAGGGCTAGGGTTGCCATATTTCAGAAAGTGAAAATTAGTTTTGCCCAAATTGTTGAGCTTTTTTATTATTAGTGCAAAAACAACATTTTTAAGAAAAACCACGAAAAATGAAACTGCCAACATGGATTGCTGTATGTCTGAATTTTCCCAGATGTTTCAGCGATTTCCGCCAGACACTGCTTCCAACGCCGGGAAATTCCAGATGTATGGCAACCCTAGTCGGGGCCTTCTCTACAGCAGCCCCCAGACTTTGAAACTGTACCTAACTCTCTTTGCTCTCCTTTCTGGTGTCAGCTAAAACAATCCTCCTCCATAATGCTTTTGAATGAAAAATGAGATGGTCTCTAGCTGCCTGGGTTTTATAGCTTTTGCTGTCTATAAATTGTTGGGGGGTTTTGGGCAGATAGCTCACTCAGTAGAGCACAAGACTCTTAATCTCGAGTCAATGTGTTGCCCTCAGATTTGCTAGACTACAGCTCCCACCCTCTCTGATAATTTGCTATGCTGCAAGGGGCTGATGGGAATTCTAGTCCAACAACATGTGGAGGGCACCATGTCCGCTTTCCCTGAAATGGAGAGGATTGCCCTCACTAAAGGAGGGCACATGGTCACTCTACAGCTCATGCATCACACTCTTCATTTGCATGACTGTGAGTTAAGAATGCTGTCAAAAGCATTGTGCAAACCAGGTTCTAGCTCCCCAGGAGGAGAACGGCAAAATTAACAAGGATTTAGTACACGTTTCTTCATCTTCCCTCACTGTAAACATGCCTTTACTTCTCAAGGGTTCCTCTGTTCCTCTGATTTGACAGTGAAAGTCTGTTTATCTCTTATTTTTGCCAAGGGTCCCAGACAAAATGGTACAGAGAGTGCATCTGAATTGTAGCAGCTGAGGGAATAAATAATCTTAAAACAAATGTTAAAAACATGCAGATGACTCTTCCCGTCCATACTTTAAGAGGCTTCCTTTAGAGAAGCAGAGTCTGTTCCCAATCCTAGCATGCCACTGCGGACAGGAAGCTCAGCAGACACGAACGGGTGGAATGTATTGTCTTGATATTACAGATTACACCAATCAGGCATTTTTTTCCACAGAAATCCCCAAATCCCTTTCCTGTTCAGATGCTGCAGTTATGTTCCCAAATCTATGAAGGTTGGAGCAGGAACATACTTTTCCTGTGATCTCGCCTATAAGCCTTTTCCCTTCCTTACATTATCCTCATGCCTTCCTTTCAACATCAGGACTCTCTGGAAAAACGGGTATGTTTCCTGATGCAATAAGAAGTTGTCAGCAGCATGCAATCTCAGCACTAGGAGTGATTTCTATCAGCTGCTTAGACATGTTATTGCCTCCAGTTATTACCAAGCAAAAGTAAGCATAACCACAAGCACGTTATATACTTTCTCCTAAAAAGTAAAATAGATAGCGTGAAAGTATTTAAGTTGGCATAAAACGACTTTGGTTGCTACAGCACTGAATTATAGACTGAACTGTGATCTTTGACATTGCACTTAAAGTAAAATCAATCTAATTTGATTTTACACTGTAGAAGCTGATCATGCTGCCTTATAACCCCAAACCTTCTCCTCTCTGTTACTTTCACATATGGCCACTGCAGAGCTGGGCAGATTATTGTCTATTACACATAGATGTGGGACACACTTTAATTTCATGTATTGCTAATTTCAATTAGTTTTAATGGTTTTAGCTACTTTCTATTGATAATTTTAATATTTCTTGTAAACCACTTCAAGATTTTACAATTGAGTGCTACATAAATTTAGTTAAATAAATTTAAAATAATTGGCAGAAAAGGAGTGACGTATCACCTCCTCATCTGCAAACTGAGACGCAGATCTGTGTTTAGCTAATTGGTAGTCTGGCCCTGGCTAGTCTCTCAGTGCAGCAGGTCATAGTATCATCAGATTATTCGACAGCAAAATGTATTTCGTCAGAGAATATAAAATGTGTCTGTATCTGCAGAGGAATGATCCTAAATGATGGCTTACAGGATCCTTGTTGGATTGTTGCCACTTAAGTTGTACGTAGTTTTGTCAACAATGTGGCATGAGACATTAAGGAGAACATATCATGAATAAAGATCTGCAGATGGATCTGAAACAAATCTGATATTCTACTGGTATTTCCTACAGCAAATGACAAACCATGGAAGCCGATGTTCCAATGGTCTTGTGAAACTCGCATAACTTTTCAATTCTTCTCTGTAATTTATGTTGTGGAATAGCTTGGTCAAAAAAACATTATGCGCACTCTACAACTGACCTCTTGTAAAATTCTGTAGGCTAATAAGTTACGACTATGCCTAACCTAGCCAAGTAAACCATTGTCTCATTTCTCCTCATGCTGCTGTTCTGATCCTAAGCTGGCCAGCTTTTATTAGGTATTTATGTGCAATAAAAAAATAATAGGAACAACCTTCGAATCCAGAATTTATGGCCATTCATTTTTGTGTGTCTTTTCATGAGATATACAAGATCTCCCAATAACAAGTTAAGAAGTCACATTCCCCTGTCACTGCTGCAATTGAAACATTATGAGCTAACTATACATCTGCACCACATTCTGCAATGTAGATGTTTACTAGGGGTGCCATATTTCAAAAAGGAAAAACCAGGACACCCCAAAATTGTTGAGGAACTCAAAAGTTTTTGAGCTTTTTTTTTACGACAATAGAAAAGAACAGGAATTTTCCATTGACTTGCTAAAGATCCAGGACAAAGCACTGCATTTAGGAAATTTCACCCAGACCTCATTCCACCTTTGAAATCCCAGCATGGCAGCCCTATGTTTACTTAATCTAGTGCCTGCATCATGATGCTAATTTGTACTAGTTTGGGGAAGGGATGTAACTTAGTGGGTGGAGCATCTCTATATTCTCATTGCAGGTGTCCGAACAGCTAGACTCTCTTGCATTGATGTTTTGGATTGTTACTGTTGTTTGTTATCTCTGCTGGTGCTGGAAAGCTGTTGTTGCTGTTGTTGTTCAGTCATTTAGTCGTGTCTGACTCTTTGTGACCCCATGGACCAGAGCACGCCAGGCACTCCTATCTTCCACTGCCTCCCGCAGTTTGGTCAAACTCATGCTGGTAGCTTTGAGATCACTATCCAACCATCTCGTCATCTGTCGTCCCCTTCTCCTTGTGCCCTCAATCTTTCCCAACATCAGGGCCTTTTCCAGGGAGTTTTCTCTTCTCATGAGTTGGCCAAAGTATTGGAGCCTCAGCTTCACAATTTTTCCTTCCAGTGAGCACTCAGGGCTGATTTCCTTCAGAATGGGTAGGTTTGATCTTCTTGCAGTCCATGGGACTCTCAAGAGTCTCCTCCAGCACCACAATTCAAAAGCATCAATTCTTCGGCAATCAGCCTTCTTTATGGTCCAGCTCTCACTTCCATACATCACTACTGGGAAAACCATGGCTTTATATGGACCTTTGTTGGCAAGGTGTTGTCTCTGCTTTTTAGGATGCTGTCTAGGTTTGTCATTGCTTTTCTCCCAAGAAGCAGGCGTCTTTTAATTTCGTGGCTGCTGTCACCATCTGCAGTGATCATGGAGTCCAAGAAAGTAAAATCTCTCACTGCCTCCATTTCTTCCTCTTCTATTTGCCAGGAGGTGATGGCACCAGTG
Organism: Podarcis vaucheri; assembly: GCF_965113315.1. NCBI lineage: Eukaryota > Metazoa > Chordata > Lepidosauria > Squamata > Lacertidae > Podarcis > Podarcis vaucheri. The sequence goes on along the minus strand of NC_138760.1, from coordinate 55,549,295 downwards.
ACCATGATCTTCGTTTTTTTGATGTTGAGCTTCAGACCATATTTTGCACTCTCCTCTTTCACCCTCATTAAAAGGTTATTTAATTCCTCCTCACTTTCTGCCATCAAGGTTGTGTCATCTGCATATCTGAGGTTGTTGGAAAGCTAGAGTATTCAAATGTTATATCACTGGACTGTAGGTAAAATTTAACCACACAAAAACAGTTTCTTAAACACATGCCACTCTCCTGCCTCTAACCAGGCAAGCAAGAGGCATTAACACAGTTCAATGACATATTCCAGCCAGGCAAAACAACAACAACAACAGCCAGAAGAAGAGTGCCAAGTTGTAGATGTGGCTTAGAGAGAGGAATGTGTGGCTAAGCAGGATGCCTGGCCTAGGAAGAGGCCTGAGGGCTAGAGAGAGGTGGCCGGGATTGCTGCATTGAGTCCCTGTACTAGGGAAAGGGGAGACATTTAATTCGATTCACATTTGAAGGCAAAGCTGCAGAATTTACATTTTCTGAAACAATGCATGAACCAAAACACACTTAAAAATTCACAATTCTCTGAATTTTGCAATACAGTCATCCAGTAACTAGTATGTACAAAAATGGATATACTTTGGTAAAATGTGCACATAAATGCAGATATTGGCGCACACAAATGCATCAAATTAGGGAAATTGCTTTGTAAAAATTTGTATAGTGGGCAGAAGTACATATAAAAATGTGTACAGTAACATATAAATTTGTATAAAAATGCTGAAACATTTTCATGACCAAAAATGCAGACTGATGGAGAAATATGGAGAACAGCACATAAAATTGGAAAAAAATGAAAAATTGAGAGAAATTTAAACTGACATATTCTCCCACTGCTTAGATTTCTTTTATGGTGAAACTGGATTAATGGATAGAGGAATACGGTATATACCTTCTGATTTTAACATAATTTGATATGTTTCTCTACAATATGGTAAGACAGAGAAAGTGGGTTAGCATGCTCTGTCTCAGGATGGGTAAATTAGATTCCAGGAATTTTAATGAGTATATCCCTAGCAGATTGGGAATCATAGAATCATAGAATCATAGAGTTGGAAGAGACCACAAGGGCCATCGAGTCCAACCCCCTGCCAAGCAGGAAACACCATCAGAGCACTCCTGACATATGGTTGTCAAGCCTCTGCTTAAAGACCTCCAAAGTAGGAGACTCCACCACACTCCTTGGCAGCAAATTCCACTGTCGAACAGCTCTTACTGTCAGGAAGTTCTTCCTAATGTTTAGGTGGAATCTTCTTTCTTGTAGTTTGGATCCATTGCTCCGTGTCCGCTTCTCTGGAGCAGTAGAAAACAACCTTTCTCCCTCCTCTACGTGACATCCTTTTATATATTTGAACATGGCTATCATATCACCCCTTAACCTCCTCTTCTCCAGGCTAAACATGCCCAGCTCCCTTAGCCGTTCCTCATAAGGCATCGTTTCCAGACCTTTGACCATTTTGGTTGCCCTCTTCTGGACACGTTCCAGTTTGTCAGTGTCCTTCTTGAATTGTGGTGCCCAGAACTGGACACAGTACTCCAGGTGTGGTCTGACCAGAGCAGAATACAGTGGCACTATTACTTCCCTTGATCTAGATGCTATACTCCTATTGATGCAGCCCAGAATTGCATTGGCTTTTTTAGCTGCCGCGTCACACTGTTGGCTCATGTCAAGTTTGTGGTCAACCAAGACTCCTAGATCCTTTTCACATGTACTGCTCTCAAGCCAGGTGTCACCCATCTTGTATTTGTGCCTCTCATTTTTTTTGCCCAAGTGCAATACTTTACATTTCTCCCTGTTAAAATTCATCTTGTTTGTTTTGGCCCAGTTCTCTAATCTGTCAAGGTCGTTTTGAAGTGTGATCCTGTCCTCTGGGGTGTTAGCCACCCCTCCCAGTTTGGTGTCATCTGCAAATTTGATCAGGATGCCCTTGAGTCCATCATCCAAGTCGTTGATAAAGATGTTGAATAAGACCGGGCCCAAGACAGAACCCTGTGGCACCCCACTAGTCACTCTTCTCCAGGATGAAGAGGAACCATTGATGAGCACCCTTTGGGTTCGGTCAGTCAGCCAGTTACAAATCCACTGAGTGGTAGCATAGTCAAGACCGCATTTTACCAGCTTCTTTACAAGAATATCATGGGGCACCTTGTCAAATGCTTTGCTGAAATCAAGGTAGGCTACATCCACTGCATTCCCTTCATCTACCAGGCTTGTAATTCTGTCAAAAAACGAGATCAGGTTAGTCTGACATGACTTATTTTTCAGAAATCCATGCTGACTATTGGTGATCACAGCATTCCTTTCTAGGTGCTCACAGACTGTTTGCTTAATGATCTGCTCCAGAATCTTCCCTGCTATTGATGTCAGACTGACTGGGCGGTAATTATTTGGGTCCTCTCTTTTCCCCTTTTTGAAAATAGGGACAACATTTGCCCTCCTCCAGTCTGCCGGGACTTCGCCTGTTCTCCAGGAATTCTCAAAGATGACTGCCAGTGGTTCTGAGATCACATCTGCCAGTTCTTTTAATACTCTTGGATGCAGTTCATCTGGCCCTGGAGACTTGAATACATCAGGAATCAGGAATTATAAGAACTCAATAAACTGAGTATCTGCCAGGGTGGCTTTTACTTATGGAATTCAGAGGCCGAATTGTGATTTTGAAGGTCCCTTCCAAGCCAGCTTCTTTCTTTCTTTCTTTCTTTCTTTCTTTCTTTCTTTCGAGAAACAGTGTTTTACCAGGTTTAAACAACTTATGGTCTGCGCCCATCTTAAATCTTTGTGCCTCCATATGTAGGACTATGATGACAGCAACAGATGTCTAAATTGTAGGTTTGGCAAACTCTAATATGTTCTGCTTTATCAGACACATGCACTCTAATTTAACTGTTCCAAGGTCTTCCAATCCTTTTGTGCTCACTGTTGCTGTATGGCAGGTGCTTTCTAGCTAATTAGCAACCTGTGATTAAACCATAAAGTGATAGGAAGTGGCAAGATAATTTCAGCTGCAGTCATCAAGGCACTTGGGCCAGAGTAGTGCAACTGACTTTCTTGGGATTGGTGGAAATGCCAAGATGGCAGCCCTTTAGTAGGATCCATAAACTACTAAACTGGTATGCACAACAATTGTTTTTATGAAGACTTAGCTAGCCCCGTTAAAGTACATGGCTTTACTGCCAGCCTTCCAGTGTAGTGTTGGCCTCAGTGCATCAGCAGGTGGGAGAAGGTCAAGGAAGCATTTTTAATTAATCATGCACTCATAAATGTTTGTTTACATGTAGTTTCTTAACATTTCATAAGCAAGACTTGCAGTATATTTATGTCACCTTTACATTCTTGCATGCATTTACAAAATGCAAACAATCTGCTAGTGTCTCAGGGTGGGGGTGGGGACCTTATAACAAAAATGGGGAAACACAAGCTATCTAACTTTTCCAAAACAATCCTGGAATCACATACCGATCTAAATGAAAATAGTTAAAAATACATTATTTCTATTAGCTACAAAATACTTTTTATAATACCAAAGAATATGGTTAGTCATCCAAGGACCCATTTTGTAGGACCATCATCATATAGACTAATACTATTAGCGATTTCAGTTCTCCAAGTGCTGGTCCTTATGTTGACGAATAACAGCATCCATGCACAAGCAAGGGGAATCTGCATGCCCAGGTGAACTCCAAAGTTTGGAGAAGTGCAGCAGCAGCAACAACTTTAGGAAAAAAAACAAGTAATGTGGACAGACTGAGCATGCTTAGTGGCCACAGAATGCAGGTAGGCTGTCAATTAATTAAGTAAGTAAGTAAATAAATAATATTGATTGTGCAGAACATGAAGTGGGTTTTGAAAAGCAACCTCCCCTCTTTAGCTGCAAGGAGCCTGGAGCCTGAAAAGTGAGACAAACTATTAGAATATGGGACATTTGTCAGCCCTTCTATCTAGGGGCTGATCTGGCAACAGAAACACCACCCAAAAGGTGATTTGAGATCATGAAAATGTGAGCATCTGTGGCTGACATCCTTGTTTTCATCTCTCCCCCCCAGAGGTTGTACTGCATACCAATGCAACTATTAAAACAGACATTTATAGGGAAATTGCATAAAAGAAGGCTTTGTCCAATCCATTTTTGTTTATGTAACAAACACTATGCTAAGCAGGTGTTCTAATATATTCAGACTAGCACCGAAAGGCATGTTATTTGTTAATCAAATAATCTGTACTCAATATATTCTCTGTGGTTCTCGTTGACTATTCAAGAAACCTGATACAACAGCAGAAAATAAAAATCATAATTAAAGGTGAGTTGGTGACTGACAGCTTGGAAACAGATATGTTTCATAAGTTACAGTGAATCAATTTTTAAAATTACTGCTTTATGAGTATGGCAAATGCTGTCTTGTTAAATGTGAATATCAAGATGAACATGCTCTTAAGAGTCTGTAGACAGAACCTTGAAGAGAAGAGTTTCTCTGATTTGGCCCACCTGGAGGGAGCATGCGTCTCATTCGGGGAATGGCAAGCACCCAGAACCTCTCTGTTGACCAGACTTTAAGGAGGACATGCACCGACTCCTCCTTATGTCTGTAGCAAGCCCAAAGCTTTTCTTCTGAATCCAACCCTTGCTTTTGAAGAACTGTGAAAAGCAGCTGTAGATCCTGCTCATCCCATGAACACTAATGGGATAGGCAGGTTGCAAGATAAGCCTCTTCTGATGTCCTCAGAAATGTTGGCTCATTCTCTAGTGATCGTTTGCCATAGCTGATCCTAGCGCCATGGGGAAATGTTCTAAGGCAGACCCAGTGAAACTCCCTTTGATGTACTAAAGCCAGGTAACCTACACAGTGCCTTCCAGAGTTTGTGGGCTACAGCTCTCATCATCCCTGATCATTGACCATGCTAACTAAGGCTGATGGGAGTTGTAGTCCACAATGTTTGGAGGGTACCACATTGGCTATATCCCTGAGCTAAAAGTATTTATCTAGTTATCATCTGAAGAAAAAACATTGGATGCTCCCCAAACCTGAAGATAAAGCAATCCAAGTGCAGTCACAAGAGCAGGCCCTCAGATAGCAGTGGACTTCTCTGGGATAGCAAGAGAATTGCTCAACATGCTCAGTAACTGGAGGGAGGGAAAGGAAAGGTGCTGTTTACAGTAATTTTTGGCACTGGGCCTTGCCTTTGTTCTCTGATTTTAATGTTTTATTTGTTTTCATGTGAGCCAAGGCCTCTCAACCTGGCTTGAAGGGAAAGGTGAGGGTGGGCCTTGCTTCCCTCCGTCACAATAATAAAATGATGGCTTGGCTGAGGGAATACATTGAATGCCTGCAAGAAGCGTTCTGTGAGTCGGACGTCTAGTCTGCGCCACAGGAAATGTTTATAATGAGTTGCTAATTATTTCTGAGGCCCTTGCATAACACAGATGACAGGGAAACGGGATATCAAGGGATGGCAGCTTGTCCCATTCTCCTGTCTAGGCCTGTCGATGTTCCAACCTCTTGGCCCTTGCAAGTTTGGCACCAAAGCACAGTGAATGGCACTTAAGAGGGAACCACTGCAATCAATATATTAACTCTGTTCCCAACAGCAGGCTCTGCATCTTAATGCCATTAAATGTTTTGTGTAGTGCACATTTTCGTACAAGATTGTCATCCTGGAGTACAACATACAGACTGGGCACTTACCATGGAATACCTGTGCTTTGCTTGCTCAGGGTGTTTTTTTAACAAAGCATCTGCATGATGTTATTCACCAAATGATGATTGGATGACCATCTGTCAGGGATTCTTTAGCTGTGACACCTACATGGCAGGGGGTTAGGCTAGATGACCCTTGGGGTCCCTTCCAACTCTACAGTTCTATGGTTCTATAACCCATTTGTGATACCGGAACAACTCGTTCACAATATTAAGCCCCCGAACTGGATGCTCCATATGTTGTGCGGCTGACCTTTTGGATTCAGGCCAATGAAATATGAATCCATGTAGCTTCCCTATCTGCACAGCTTGTTCAAGCCAGCCAGAAACTGGTCTTCCCTTTAAAATAATGAGGTAGACATTTATTCTCAGAAAGGTCAGCGATGACGTCAGTGGGCAGGGAGACATATCTCCTTTGGTGCCCAACTGGTGAGCTCGTCATTCTCTCACTAAACAGGGATAGAGCGAGCTATCTTGAGACTGGTTTGGGGCCAAACTCACTGTTTTGTTTCTGGTGTTTGGACACTAATTTTGGTGTTTTTCATCTCATTTCTGGATTGTCTCCTGACAGCCGGCACTGTGTCCTCACCCACCCCCAAGCTTCAGGGCTATTAAGCAGTTTTACAAGAATTGTTGGCACTTATGATGCTTCCTATCACTCCTGTGAAGGGAGAATTTTGTTGCCAAGTTTCCGGTCCTTGCTTCCTGCTTTGTGACAAGGAGGCTCTCCAGGGAGCTCAATGGAGCAGAAGAGAGCAGGGAAGGATGAAGTCAGGCCAGCGATAATATCACAGCATTGCGAGAAAGCCCAGCTGGACATAGAGGCCAAATTCTGCTCCATGACAGGATGTCTTCTTCCCCAAACCTCTCTGATACTGCCAGGGATCATTCAAAAACCAACAAAAATGGATATTCCAGAACCTAATTGGGGAGCCTGTTCCTTTGCTGAAAGGCAGTGAGGAGAGGAAATTCTTCCAAACATTTGCAGTGGGTTGAATCCAGGTGCATGTGAATGGTGTTCCACTTGCATATCAGAGATTTCCTGACATTTTTTTTACTTCTGAAGCCATTTGGTTTCCTGGAAAGCCAGGGCTCCTCTAGAACGTTGTTGAATATGGCCTGTGGGCCTGAAGCTGGTTTGTTGTGTGTGAGAGAGAATTGGCAGCACTTAGGCATTTGTGTGAACTGGAGGTCCTACCACTTAAGGGCCTCTTTGACACTTGCCCTCTATATTATCTATATTCCTTTCTTCAGCACATAAGGCACCCATTTCTTCCTGACATCCTGTTAAATATTTGAAAGTGCCAATTTGTCAAGGGCTACTTAAAGGTTTATGAAGGGGCATGAAGACTTCCTGCCTATTGCATATTTATGTGCCAATAGACTTGACATGAAATAGATACTGCCCATGGAGGCATACAGCTCCTTATTCCTTTAGTTTCTGAAGCGAGTCTGTAATTTGTTTTATGAGCTGAATATTCTGAGGTTATTCAGCTGGTCCTTCCATAGTTTGAATTCTAGCTATTTTTTCCTGGTAGCTTCCCCTCCCCAAATCTTTCCAATTTGTCCATGTCCACTCTGAACTGTGGTATATTACTTACAGATAGTCAAAAACTTTTCTTTTTTTCGGCTGTTGAATAAAGTTTTCCAATCATTCTGTGTTTCAAAGTGGGCTCCATGCTTTCCTACAGATAAGTAAAGAAGCAATTAGAGAAGCTTACTTGTAAAATGCTTAAGTTGCCTCATGACTTGCTATGTTGGACTCCTTTTTCGATTGAAGTGTGGATAAAACACTTTAGCTCTACAAATAATAAATTTGCCAGTCCGTTTCCCAGTTGATCAAATGAATTTACTCTGATGTCTATCCTTTTGGGGAAGTAGATCCTAATCTAACATAGGTATCTGAGCCGCAAAGAAATTTATGAGTTTGGGGGAAGACATCAAGCACAGCTTTAACCTCGCACTAGCCCCTACTGGTACATTTGTAGGCATTCAGTTGACACTGATCATATTCTGGTTCTGTGGCTTCTCCAGAGTAAGGGGCACATGGCTTGGATTCTATGCACAGCTTGAGTTGCTGATTTCACAGGCTTGGAAATCTGACTCTTTCCACCCAGTATTGATGACCCAGAAAGCAAAGCTCCTAGAACTGATATTCCTGGAGCCTTTGAAATTTATACAAATGAACACTGAATAAAAATGTAATGACATATGGAGTGCCTTTCAGGATTGCTTTGATGATAACTGTATTCCCTCCCCCATAGCAACAGCTGCTGTGACATAATATCTCACCGGGCTGTTTGCCCAGGTGACACAAAAAAATCCTCTCCTGCCTTCCCACTTTCTTTTTGCATGCCCCCTGACAAACACACAACCCCTGTTACTTTTCCTACCTACCAGGAAAAAAGACTGTATTATGCGAATTCACAGCAATCAAACAGCTAACAAGAATGCAATTTATTATCAGTTTCTTCTCTTTCATTTACATTTGTACTGTGAAGAGAGATTTAGTTTTCTGCATTTAAAAAGAAAAAAGATTTAAATGGTTTGTGGTTTCTCTTTTTATTGCTAAAGAAACTGGAGCATTTAAACAACCTGTGGATAAAACATATTGGAAGCTCCTAATACTTAATAAAATTACATTCATTTTCACTGCTTGCTTTGTGGTCCCTGTGGTTACTTATCAAGGCAACAGGATTGCTTTCTTCCTGTAACTTTTAGTGTTTTATGAACTGCTGCTTTTGATTGCTCTACTTTTAATTGATAGCTTATCTGAATGCTAGTCTAGTATTTGCAGCAGTGTAGTTTTAATTGTTTATTTTTATTGCACAGTGGTATTCTTTGTAAGCTGTTCTGAGTATAAAGAACAGAAAAGCAGGGTATAAATAACAATTACACAAATGATAATGCTAATTTATCATTTCCAGCTGATGAACCCCCAGCAGATGATGAAAGTGCTTTCTGGACCTCACATACAAAGCTTTGCATTTACTTTCCTCCAGTCCATCAAATCAGCCTGTCCAATTTTCCAGTCCTCCATTGTGCACCAACTTCTTGCTATTATCAGCAATTTCATCAAGACATTTCTCATTGCAAGTGATTACTAACTACAATAATCATGCTGAACACTGCAATAGTGTAATGATTGCTTCTTCCATGCAAGACAGCATTTTAATTTTATTTTCTACTGGGAAACTGCGGGCAGGGGAGATGGCATGCAACTGACAGCTGGAGAAACCAAGTCACCAGCCACATGCTCACCAAAGTCTGTGGAGAAGTCATAGAACAGCAAGCGCATATTCCACAATTTCTTAGTGACTGTCCAATCTAGGATTCATTCTGTTTTCAAGCAACTGCAGTAGCTGCTGAACATTATGATCCCCACCCCTGGGAGGTAAAATCTCAGATCACACTAGGAAGGCAGCCCAGATCTGTAAAGGGAAGCAGACTCATGCCACGTGAGATATTCCCAAGTGGAGATTCGTGCAGTTATTGATTTTTCCCAGGCTGCACAGAATTCTTTGCTGCAAATTAAAGGGGCCAAACGAGGTTAAGATTCTTGGGCCACATTCTCAGCTGGTGTGTGCATCCACTTACTTTACTGGAGGTGTGCCAGTCTCCAGTCGCCCAGAGTGTATTTAAACATCGCGGAGGGCTGCAATCCTAAGCAGTCCTGCTAGAAAGCTAGTCTCATCTAATTCCAAGGGACTTGCTTCTGAGTAGACATGCTTAAGAAAGTGTCTTATGTTTCCTACCCAGCGATGCTGAATAGATATACAATATTTTCCCCCCAACTCCTTTTCCTTTGTGCCCGTTAGAACTACCAAGGGAAGTGAGAAAGGCCTCCTGGGAAAGCTACAAATCTCTGGAAGGCTTAAAGGAAATAATAATAATAATAATAATAATAATAATAATAATAATAATAATAATAATAATAATAATTTATTTATACCCCACCCATCTGGCTGGGCTTCCCCAGCCACTCTGGGCGGCTTCCATAAAAATATGAAAATACTGTAATACATCAAACATTAAAAGCTTCCCTAAACAGGGCTGCCTTCAGATGTCTTCTAAAAGTCTGGTAGTTGTTGTTCTCTTTGACATCTGCTGGAAGGGCGTTCCACAGGGAGGGCGCCACTACCGAGAAGGCCCTCTGCCTGGTTCCCTGTAACTTAGCTTCTCGCAGTGAGGGAACCGCCAGAAGGCCCTCCGCGCTGGACCTCAGTGTCCAGGTAGAACAATGGGGGTGAGAAATGCTTCAAGAGAAATGCTTCAAGAGGATCCTAGAATGGGGTTGCATGTTTGAAATTCACGTTTGAGAGATGTTATGAAATGCAGTGAGAACTAGGCACTTGATTGGATGGCTCTTGTCACAAGTTTCAGGTACTGGCAACGTCAACAATTAGGGAAGCAGAGTTCTAGTGAAACTGCCAGTTCCAAAGGTTCAGAAGCTGTAAATCAGGAGTCCGAAAGTGTGAGCCTACATGAAAATAAAAGCTATTAAGGAAAGGGTGGGTAACCAAATTAAGGTCCTGTCACCTATTCAGACATTCTGTATGATTTACACATAGATGGTTCGTTTTACACAATTCTCTAAAAGATGAACAGGGTGTTAAACAATTGTACACTTTCAGAAGACTGTAGAAAGGGTGGGAGCAGGCAGACTGTGCACTGTGAGAGTACTAACTCCCTCGGCTCTGTGTGCGTGTGTGTTTGAGAGAAACTAATTCAGATGCAAAATTTTAAACCAGGAGCGTGCTTTTCAAAGAATAGTAAGTATTACTAGATTATTTTTATAGCAGGAGGTTAATTTCTGGCTTCTTGGAGCACACTATGTTATTTCATAATTTTAGTGTTTCTCTATAATAATCAGAAATGCTATCTAACAAAAGCTGAACCTATCAGGATTATTTCTAAAGGTTCTCGCTTAAGCAATGAAGCCCAGTTCTTTGCCATCTTAACTGATTTGTTCCACAGATGAGGAGTGGGAAAAGGAATCTGTGAACTGTTTAGGGTTTAGAAAGTATGCAGAAACACCACCTCTGGGAGAGAGTTGCTCCTAACTGTGTCTGTTCAAATATACACAGCTGCATCTTAAAGGTTCTGATGGTTAAGGTGCCCTTTTTGATTTAAAAAATGATTCTTGCTTTTAGTAACAACTGAAAAATAATCATTACCAGGAAGTAATTTTTATTGCTTATTGCTCTCTAGCGGTGAGATGGGATATAGCACAAAGAAAAAGCAAAACTGTACATTGTAAGCTGGCAAATGCCCAGTGCTACAACACCCAGAAACATGTATAAACATATGAAGCTGCCTTAAAACAAGGCAGCCCATTACTCCATCTAATCCAGAATGATAACAGACAGTAGCTTTCCAAGGTCTTAGGACCCAATGTCTGCTTAATGGAAGACGTCAAGGGACAGAACTTGGAGCTTTCTACATGCAAAGCACGTTGCTCTATAAGTATGTATTGCCCCTCACATTTAGACACTGTGACATTTGTTCTGAGGCATGTCCTGGATGGCTACATCAGCCGTTTGCAGTGACTGGCACAGTTCAGAGTTACTGCTATAGGCAATTAGGGGCTGTCATAAAGACAGCGAGGCCTCATATCCCTCATGTTTCTTAGCAGAGACTCAAACGTTCAGGCAGAAAGCAGGCAGGCATGGTAGCACCTCAGGAATTTACCAGCAGAGATGAACAATCACACACAATGTTGCATTCATTATTATTTTTTACATGGGGCTTGTGAGAATAGCATATAACCCATAGGGAGGCTTGCCTGCTCCAAATGTAGGGGCTCCCTCAGCATCTCCTGGTGGAGGAGAAGTGCAAGTTCCTCTGAAATGGGTCCAGGGGGTGGGAAGCTGAATTTTTTGCTTTGTAAGAACTTAAGAAGAGTGTGGCTGCATCCGACCCAAGGGCCATCTGGGGCAGCATCTCACAGTAGCCAACAAGCTGCTTATGGGAAGCCTGCAAGAAGGACCTGAGTTCAGTAGAGTTTGAAAGAAGAGTTTGGATTTGATATCCCGCTTTATCACTACCCTAAGGAGTCTCAAAGCGGCTAACATTCTCCTTTCCCTTCCTCCCCCACAACAAACACTATGTGAGGTGAGTGGGGCTGAGAGACTTCAAAGAAGTGTGACTAGCCCAAGGTCACCCAGCAGCTGCATGTGGAGGAGCGGAGACGCGAACCCAGTTCCCCAGATTACAAGTCTATCGCTCTTAACCACTACACCACACCACACACAGTAGCACTTTCGCTACTTGCAGTACCACACAGCTGGTATTGAGAGGACGGAGAACACAGCCACATCCCTAGTAGTCACTAAGCCTTGCTGTCCCCAAATTTGCCTAACCCCCTTTTAAAACCATCTGCATTGGTGGCCGGTGCATCTCATAGCAATGAATTCCATAACGCCACAACATGTGAGGAAGTACTTCCTTTCGTCTGTTCTGAACCTCCCAACATTCAGTTCCATGGAAATGATCCCAGGTTCTATTTTTATCAGAGGAAGAACCTCTTCACTTTCATCCGTGCTTTTCGTAACATGAGAAAGAGTTCAGAGACACTCTGTGCAAACACAACATCCCATGGAAAAGACCATTCTCTTCCCCACCCTCTCAAAAGTGGCTTTATACAGGAAAATAATTGTAATGCGATGTTAAGACTAGCTGCGCTGCACCAAACAATAGGGCATCTGAATTCAGCCTCCTGCCACAGCCTGACATTTGTAGGCACAGAGGCCCTGGGACTTCTGATTTAGAGCTTGGAATGCACAGAACTTTATGCATTTGTGATGTGGCTGCAGGATTGCTGTAAACATGTGGCATCTCCAAGCAGACTTAAAAGCTCATTTGAGCTCAGATGACTGTGAAGAACAGCTTGCAAACACTTGAAGCTGGCCCAGGGTAATGCTCCATGCCCTGCCAAAAATAAACAGGCCATTCCTACATGGGGTATATCATCTCAGCCTCAATGGAAGGGGCTGGGAGCACCCAGCGGGGAAAAGTGCAGGGAAGCAACAGAGGAAGCATTGCAGCAGTAAAGAAGCAGAGGCCTACTGGGTGTAGCTATGGAAACGTTCCCTCCCTGTGGAATTCATGCTACACTCCCTATCTCTGGATACACAGGGTACAGCTACTCTCAGATCCAGGGTCCAGTGGAGACTTGGCAACTCCATGCATAATAAAGGACACACTTTTCCTGTTGCCAGGAAAGAATCCCTGAATGCTTCTGAATACCAGTTGCTGGAAACCACAGGAGGAGTGTATGCTCTTGTGTCAGATCCTGCTTTCAGGCTTTCCACAGGCATCTGGCTGGCCACTGTGAGAACAGGATGCTGGACTAAATGGGCCATTGGCCTGATCCAGCACGGCTCTTCTTACGTTCTCCGGGGAAATAACTGAGGGCCTGACTCTGAGGCCAAGGGTGCCATGGTTTGGCTTCATTAAATCCTGTAGCCAGGGCCCCTATTTCACTCAGAAGGCAGAGAAATATATCCCCCCGTTGGAGGAATTACTGCTCAGTGTGCATGCCCTTGTCCCTATCTAAGACTAACCTTCTTCAGGCTCTGCCCCTCTACAGGGGTTGGGGTGCGACATTTTTTATACTAAGGGCCATATTCCCTCATGAGCAACCTTCTGGGGGCCACTTGCCAGTGGCAGGTGGAGCAAGTCCCAAAAGGATGCAGGGAAATGGATGTGACTTTTGTAGGTTTGGACTGTACGGAGGTCAGAGGTTTCCTCACACACCCAACTTCATCTCTCCATCTTGGCAAGCAAAGAGACATTATTGCAGTTCAAGGATTCCAACCAGGCAAGAGCATTTGAGTGGGCCTGGGAAAGAGAGGTAGTGGTGGCAATATGTGCAGAGTGCTGAGGCTTCAGATAGAAAAGCCAGATTCAAGGCCGGGCCTGAGGTGATTTGTAGAATTCAAGATCTGCTGAGAACTTTAAGCAGAAGACACACTTAATGGCCAGAAAAAATTCATGGCACTCCAAGTCCAGCTTCAAAAAAGAACTGAGAAGACAAGCAAATCAATGAAATGAATGCTGTCTGAAGCCCACCCATCTTGCTCCTCTCACTCCCCACTTCTCTCTTACAGTGCCACCTCCTTCTTTGTTTCCTGGCTGGGGAAAATTAGCAAAACAACCTGCAGCTTAGTGCCTCCATCACAGACTTCATGCTGGAGTAGGAAGAAACGAAGCGGGAGGAAGAGAGGGGATGTAGGTCAGGGTAGCAGAGAACATGCTTTGCATGCAGAAGGTTCCAGGTTCAACACCTGGTATCTCTAGGGGTGGCTGGGAAACAATCTGGCCTGGGAACCCTGGAGAGCTGCAGACAGTATCAATAAAATTGAGCTAGATGGACCAGTGGTCTGACTCAATAGTGGGCCATGTCCCAGGTTCCTATGGAACGGCAGGCTAGGGGCATCACTTGTGGTTCAATTCAGTTGCAAAGGCAGCTTGTTGCTTGGCTGAAGAATGTGTCCTGAACCCTCTTTTAATCGTCTTCTCCTTTACCCATCACATACACATGCTCTCTTTAAAGGTGCTATCTGCCATTATGTCTTTTGCTATGAATGTCTTTGTGGTCCCGATGCAGTTTACACCAGCACAGAGAAACTGCTTGAGGATAAAGATAATTTCTGGAAAACAGAAATAAACATAACCGTAGATTGCCGACAACTTAAAACACACACACACACACACACACACACACACACACACACTCCTTTTAAAAAAACACCCCAAAAAGTTACTGTAAGTGAACTTTCTATCTTTCAGGGCTCATTCAAGGTTTGCAGGGAATGTGAAAGTGCACTCTGCGTTTTGGCACTGAAGTTGAATGGGTACAAGTTGAACATCCTTATGCTGTAACTTTTCAGAGATCATCTCCAGCTACTTCAAAGCCTGGCCAACTTTTTCCTACAAGCTAATTCTTGTTTATATCCTACCTTGTGCTTTCAATTTGCACTTTAAGCAACACCTTCACAGTGTGTATCTAATTAAATGAGGTCTCGATGGAAGTCTTCTCTTCGTATGTGTTGCTGATAAATATTAGGCTATAAAAACACGAGGGACCTGGCTTTTATCCACTTTGCATCGGTCTATTAGAAAGCGCATCCATCCCCTGACAGATTAAGGTTTTCTCATCAGTAATTTCAAAACACAGGGAGAGTGAAGTGCCGGAACATGTTTCTCCCCTTCGCTTCAAAGTCAAGGAGGCACTTGAGAGCTCTTTGGCAGTGAGGTGAGAAAAACGAGCTTCGTTTCTTCTGGTTCAGAGGTCTGAGAGCTCTTGAGTCCCACAAGGTGATTTGTCATACATCACGTCTTCCTTCGCTCAGCCACCGGGCCCGATACGTGGTCCACCCCCTTGGGCTCTTATCGGACTGGGAAGCATGATATATTTGTGCCAGCTTGGACTGAATCTTGCATTCCCAAGCCTGGTCATCAAGCTCGGTGGCAGCAGCCAAGGCCAAGAGGAAGTAGTTAGCTGCATCTTGTTCATCCTTAGGATAAAGGGGAGCAGAAAATTAGAGGGGTGAGAAACCAGTTTGATTGACTGTGGGTATCAATGCAGGGACCAAAGCATGATGGATGCTCCCCAGATCTCTTTAAGCAAGTTGCACAGTTAGTCAGTCACCAGGGGAATACTGACTTTGCTCTAATCGACCAACACAGATAATTATTAATTAATTTCTGCCTCCACACATCTATTTATTGTATCATTTATTATTTACCCTCCACCATCCTCACTAACTGCCAATAGGCATCTAACAATAATATATTGAATATTTAATTCAGTATAAAAGCACAGCAATGCAATAAATAAAACTGTAATTAAGAACCCTAAATAAAAGCAAGAGCAGAGAAAAAGCAACACTGAAAATTAAAACAAGCATCCCAAAGAAACACCAGCAGCAGAAACACAAATCACTCTGTCGGGGCAATGGCTTCATCTGGTGGCAGAAGTTTAATAGAGAAGGCTAATTGGGCCCCCCTCAGAAATGAGTTCCAGAGCCTAGGTACAGGCCCTGTCTTGCGCCCTTGCAAAACATGCCTCTGATATTGGTGTGAGAGAAGGGAAGGACCTCTCCCAATGATCTTTTAAAAGCAGAGAGAACCTTGAAAATATGATTGCATTGGTGCCTCAAGCAGCATTTTTTGAGAGGAACTCTTCCAGTCTTGGCACAGCTTCTAATAAGTTCAGAAACTTCAGCTGGTGCAGAATTCAGCAGCCAGGTTGCTCAGCGGGACAAGTCAGTTTGAGTATGTTTTACCGATTCTGGCCCGACTACACTGGCTGCCAGTTAACTCCTGGGCCCAATTCAAAGTGCTGGTTTTCACCTATAAAGCCTTGAATGGCTCAGAATTGCAGTACGTCAAGGACTGCCTCTCCCCATATGGACTGACCCAGACCCTGTGATCATCATCTGAGGCCCTTATACATGTGCCGCCTCCACAAAAGGTCCAGAGGGTGGTAACGTCAGAATGGGCCTTTTCTGCAGTGGCTCCCCACTTGTGGGATGCTCTCCCCAGGGAGGCTCGCCTGGTGCCTTCATTACATCTCTTTAGGTGCCAGCCAAAAATGTTTCACTTCAGCCAGGCGTTTGGCTGACTAACATTCTATGGCTTTTAAAATGTGTTTGTGGGAGGGAGATTATTGGTTTGTTTTTGTTTTATTATGAATTTTGTGTTCTCGTTTTTTGTTTTTATGTTGTGAATCACCCTGCGATCTTCAGAAGGGTGATATACAAATTTTAACAACAACAAAACAACAACTCCTCTGTTTCATACCTAGCCACAGAGAATGAGGTGGGGTGGTCTAGATTGCCAGAGAGAAAAAATAGCGTCGAAGGGAAGTAGCAGGGCTATTGAAAAGCAAAATTAAGGTTCAAGACCTGTGTGTCAAACTGAAATCAGAGGATTTGGAGGTCCAGGGAAGATTGAACAGGTTCTGGAACTGCAGCAAGCCAGAAACCAGCACAACAGAGCACGTACATCACCACAAATGGGTGGCATTTTCTGGAACAATTCATGGCAACTGATGACTGCAGGCTCTTAGATTTTTAATGGGATAGTGAAAGACTTCATTTAAGCGCAAGGTCAGATGAAACTTAGCATGTGGCCTTGCCACATGTTTAGTGAGATTCATCACAGGATGTGTCACAGACTGCTGTCACTCACCTTTAGTTTGTGCAGGGTCAAATCTCCCAGGCGACAGTAAACCTTGGAATAATACATAGCTTCCTGAGCGCCTTGCAACAATGGTGAGCGCAGAGAGAGTGTCCTCAGGTAGCAGTCCTCAGCCATTTCATACATTTGCAGACAATAGTACACTGTCGCCAAGCGGTGAAAAGCAACCAGTTCTTGCAACTGATCTCCTTAAATTAGAATTAAAATTAAAATTAAATAAGATTAATGATACATCCTACTAATATACAAATGAGTACATGTTTGGTGACTCTGGGTGATGTATGAATTGAGGATGCTTCTCAATTTCCTTCTTTCTGAATTTCTGCCCCCCCCCAAAAAAAACCAATAGCAGCAAAACAATGAGCAGTTCCTCTGACTTAATTTTATTTGGTTGCAGTGCTGCTGCTACTGTGTGATGCCATTTTCTCTGGCTTTTCAATGCATATTCCAGTCCCTATGTCCTAAAAAAAATCTGTGTCACTGTCAATTTGATAGCATAAATTCATGTCAAACTCTTGACAGGTAGGTTTACCATCAATTAAAACAAAATAAATATATATGTCATTATGGTCTCCGTTGTATGATTTTTTTATATACATTATGCATTTTTTAAAATGCAGTTTTTCATTACACAAGATTAGAAGCGTCCATTACTTCTATGAAAAGAGGGGGGAAATTCACAGCAAAGAAGGGATGGACTCAACGGCAACTCTTGCACTTTAATATAACTACAGAACAGACTATAAATCTGAAATTGGACACACTATTTCTAAAAGTAATTGCAAAAATTTCTACTGAAAATCAAAAGATAGGAGCAGCAAAACAGATTTATACATTGACAGATTTAGGGAGATCTACACACTCTTCCTCGGAATGAATACACACTGCATTGTGGCCAATGGTAGCTAACCCACATTAAAAACCTGGTTGAGTTTATGGATAATTGGCATAAAATGGTGGACTGGAACAAGTATCAGTTTATTTCAGTTATTTCTAGACTACTGGCTGCAGCCACACTAATATAAAGCCAATAATGTTAACATAACGTAACATAACAATTTTGCTGGATCAGGCCAAAGCCCATCTACTCCAGCCCTCTGTTCTCACTGAGACCATGTGCAATGTCTTGGTTAGATAATTTCTGGTTGAGACATTGGAAGAATTCATTTGGGGAAAGATGAACATATTTGGGAACTCTTCCTCAGTGACAGGGTCCCCAGCAATGAATGATAAAACTCATTTTCTTTCTTCAGTTCTTAAAATCAATACAGACCCACCTCCTTTGCTTCCAAACAGGTATCTATCTCCAAGAGCAGCAGCAGAAGACATCTCTTACTTAGGCATTTGGTGACATTCTGTGCTCTTTTTCTACCTTTACTATTGGTTGATTTCAGCATTTTAAATCTATCTTGGTTTTGCAATGTATCTTTAAAATATTTTTAGCCTGCTCTTCATTGCAGAATGAGATGCTATTAAAATGTGTATTATAATAGTGGCTTTTCCAGGAACAGCAGTCTCTCTAATTCCTGGTCCATTGCACCTCTCCCTGGGTGTTTTCCACAAGATGGCTTAGACATTACTGTGCTACGTATCCTTAGTCCTTTCCTACCTACATCCACACTGAGCCTGGTTGCCAAGGTAGCAAATTCCAAAGCCTTCTCATAATTCTGGAGTCCGAGCTGCAGCTCCGTCAGCTTGTTGAACACTCTTAACTCAGTCTGCAGCACCTTCAGCTTCCTAGCCAAAGGGACAGCTCCTCCCTGGGGGGAAAATGACACAATGTTTTCATGTCACTTCACAACTTCCTTCCATGTCACACCACCATTCGAGCTGCATATTGGCACTTTGGAGAGAAGGCACTCCAAACAAAAGGGATATGCCATTATACCTGTCTCTTTCCACCATTCAGTACATCTAGCATTTCCCCTTGTGTTTACTAATAGCGTATTGATAATTTAGCATATAGCAAACAAGACATTACTCCTCCAAGTCACCCCCCCATTCATCTCTACCCACCCAATACCAGCCACTTTAACATACTCAAAGGAGAAGAACTTGGAATACATTTTTTTAAAACAATATTCATTATTATTACAAGGTCTTGTAGAGGAAATTGTGGAGGAAATTGGGGTGCCAAGTCTCTCTGTGACCATTTCTCCTTCAAATTCTCATATTCTAATGAGTCAAAATAAACCCAGCAAATCCCAGGCCTTGACATTTTCTTCTCATATGATAATTAGCATAAATACAGTAATGTATTCTGCCCTATCCCTTGTACCCCCCAGAAGAAAAAGAGATTGTTACCCTGTTTGTGTTTTGTAACTCTGGAACTTTGTTCCATTGGCTGTTGTCTAGAAACTGTAAGGCAGCCTTCTGCAGCTGGAGCTGATGGGAATTACAGTCCCAAACATCTGTAGGGCACCAGGGTCAGGGTAAGCTGCAATAAGGGCTTGCCTTTAAGCTACATGTCAGCTCTGTTCAATTCAACCTTCTGCTACTACAAGAATGATGCAATGTGCAAACTTTTCTTAAAATCAAATAAAAATTCTCAAGATAAAAAACTAATGCAATCAAGGCTACAGCTGGAATAATCAGTCTTATATACATTCCAGGCTTTCAAAAATGCTGTGAAAAAATGGCCTTTAATCTAGGGAGTTCACTCCTTTGTATCGAGCCATGCTACATGCTACATTGATGCAGCATAATATTTCTGCCTATGTTCCCCAGCTGAAACACAATCTCCTGCTTTAAAGTAAGCACCCACTGAGAATAGCAAGACAGAATGATAATGTTTAGTAAGGCCATGAGACAAACCAAGCCCACAGAGCCCCACTTCAAGTCCTAATGAAGACAGCCAGAGAACAACAACTCTGAGACATTCTCATATGACTTCACAACTACATTATTTCTCATGTGGAATATATTCTTGCTCATAAAGAGTCTGCAAACTATAGAAGCACTATAGTTCAATAAACCTATTAACAGTCATGAGGTGTGTGAAAAAGCATGTCTCCTTAAACTTCCTCCCTCTACCTCAGCATAGGCTATCTCAATCCATGTTAGTAATACTCAAGTGCAGTCATGATAAGTAGATCTCCACAGATACAGACATAAGTGCCATTTTTGTGTGTGTGGTTGATACCCTGTAATAGTCCACTGCCTTTTGTCTGTTCCGGATCCCATTGAAAAAGACATCACCAGCCTCTTCATATAGTTCCATGGCCAAATGCAGCTCTTCAGATTTCAGTGACGTCTGTATGGCTGCCTGAGAAAGGGATCAGGTCAGGGTAAGAGCAATGGCAGTATCATCATACAAGAAGAATGTAAGGTATGGCTAAAAGTTATGACTGAATGTTATGCCCGGCCCTTTCGTCATTGCAGCATATATGCAATGTTCGTGTTTGCTCACAGTATAGTAACTACAGTGGTACCTTGCTTTTTGAACGTCTCCGTTGACAAATGTTTCAGTTTTCGAACACCATAAACCCTTGTAAATGCTTCGGTTTTCGAACACTTTTCAGAAGTCGAACATGTCACGCAGCTCCCGTATTGAGTTTTTCGTACTGAGTTTTCGGTTTTTGAATGTTTCAGAACTCAAACGGTCTTCCGGAACAGATTACGTTCGAAAACCGAGGTACCACTGTATATGAATGCCATTTGCTACTTACATCCAGGAGCAAACCAATTCAATATTCCTACACAACTGCCTACAAATCAGTGGGGTTGTACTGGAATGGACAGAGTCAGAAGAGTCTGAATTTCTATTGCAAACATAAAGTCTTATTCTCCAAAACTATAGTGCACTCATGATTACGAAGGAAAAAGTGATTATTACATATACTAAAAGTTCCAAAATTATTGCAGACTTCCATTGATCAAGAGGCCAATGTCCACCTGCCTCACTCCATAGCTCCCCCTCTTTCTCCACCTTCCTTCTGTACTGTGGCATCTATTGCTACAACACTCTTCTATTTAACTCCCTCTTCCCCTCTAGCATTCATTGCCAGTCTCCCCGGGGGGAAAACATCCAAATGTCGCAAATAAATCCATATGCTTCAATAACATTTCTCCAATTTTAAATAATCACGGGGGTTCACTTCATGAGCTCTTCAGTAATGGAATTTGAGAGTTTGGGCACAAATAAACCTTTTATCAGTGTGCCGTGAGTCATTGCAGATTTCATACCCAAGTGAAGCTCTGAGCATATAAACCTGCATGTCAGTACAATATACAAGACTTGTGCCTCTCCCTCAGCCAAGATCTATTCAGTGTCCATCAACTGGTGGGAAATTTATTGCCACTGCTGACACTACTTCTCTTAGACACTGACTCTGACTCAGCAATCACCATGCGCCAGACATTGTACATTAAATCAAAAGATAATGATTTTCCTGCAGATAGCAGTTTGCTATTTATTAGTGTTTGGAACCTCAGCTTGGCAATCTTACATCACAGAGCCGTTAGTTAGACACAACCAGGCCTCTTATTTTTACTTTACCTGCAAATACATTTCCACAAGTTCATCCTCTTGCATTTGATAGTAAAGCCTTCCAGCCTGAAGCCAGGCCTGTGCTGTTTTGACCGTTTCCTCCAGGTCAATGAAGATTCTCAGACTCTGTTTGGTGTAATCCAGGGCCCGTTTCACATACCTGTGGGGTTGATAGAGGCTCCATTATTGCAAAGAAATTGTGGGAGCTTGTGCATCAAGTCAAAACAAACCAATCCTTTCTGACCAGCCCTGCAAAGCTTTCCTTGCATCATTGTTTCCTAAGTCCGACACAAGCTGAATGATGGTCCCCTTTCATTTAGTGCTGAACTTAACAGAGAAGCTCTTATAAAGCAGGTGGAATGGGCCAGGCATGTCATAATCACTTACTGTTCTAAGACCTCTACTGCATTTGGTGTAAGGAAAACAGTGGCTTCCCCTGTAGTTCTGTTATCAAGGAGTGTCCTGCCATGGATCTATGCCTTTCCTATTCCCTACAAAATGAAGTCCAGTTCACACTGTGCAACAGAGTAGCCTCTCTATGGGCAAGAATGAGTCTGAGGTTCATAACTGGCAACATATTAAAAGTGTGTTTGCATCACCTATGAAATCTGTTCCCTCCAATCGTGGTAAATGAATTGCACATGAGATGTTGGCACATTAGTAATGGGATCAATATCACACAGCAAACATGGCAAAGAGTAGGCCATCCAAGAGATAACTGTTTGTAGTTGTGATTTTAGTGGTTTTTTTAAGGAAAAATAACTGCAACTGATGTCTTTTCATCTCAGTGGCTACTGATTTCTCTTTTCTTTCTTTTTTGGGAAAATGTTTTTTATTTGCTTTTACCAATACAAGTTTACAATCCAGCAATTTATATAATCATCTCTTGAGATTATCTGAATCTCGACTGCCCCCCCATCCCCTACATGGTTCCTTATTACAATGTTCATAACTGCATATAAGTCCATTCTCCAAATTTCATTTTTTCTAATCATCCATCGTTACATTACAAGTGAGTCTTGGAGTCCAGCTAAAGTTTTAATTTGCTTACAACGGTCTCCTAAATAAATTATAAATTGTTCCCATTCTTTTTCAAAGTTCTTATCCTCTTGACTCCTGAGTCTCCCCCTTCGTTTTGCCATTTCAGTGTAGTCCAGCAGTTTGGCTTGCCCATTCTTCCCTAGCCAGGATTTTTTCTTCCTTCCATCCTTGGGCTAGTAACATTCATGCAGCTGTTGTCACATATGTGGCTACTGACTTTGCAGTGACTCCTGTTCATCAGATAAATTATTTGCTACCATTCTTCTGGGAACCTGTAATCCTCCAGATCTTGCTGGACTACAACTCCCATCATGCCTGACCGCTGGTCATGCTGGCTGGTGATGATGAGAGCTGGCGTTCAACAGCATCTGGAAGGCCACAGATTCCCCACCTCTGGCACAGAAAGACACTATCACAGACAGCCAGAAGCATTCACCCCAAATCTTTTTTAAAAAACACCCTCTGGTGGGACAGTGCCACATGGCTGAGGAACAGCGAAATTTGCGTTTGAGATGATGGATGAATAAGGTGGCGGCAGGAGATGGGTGAGATTTAAGAACATCCTGTCTGCTCTAGGATGCAGAAGACATCTTTTCATGAAAGCTGTTGGTCATATGTGAAGTGTTTCTCTCCTTTTCAGACAGGCAGTATTGGAATGATGTCACAATGGCCTGTCAGTCTTCAGGTGAGCAGCATCGGCATGAGGTCACAATGCCAGTATTCCCCCTTCAGAAAGGCAGTGTCAACACAGGGCCACATTGTTCTCCCTCCCTCACTGAAGCAGAGAGTGGCAGCATGTCTTATATAAACAACTATTTATCTCTTTCACTGGAAAAGCTGGAAGCCGGAAGTGGATACAGTCTCCTCCTCATGGAGGGGGCTCCTCATGGAACAGTATGTGGGTACAATTTCTTTTTTCTTTTATCAGTGTGTCTGTACTGTAGACACCAGTGTTTTCTTTCTGTACTGTAGACACCAGTGTCTCTCTCTCTATCTGAAATGGAGGGCGGCATGTAGTCAGAGAAGTGGCAGATAAGGAGTTGATGGGCAGGCATTCCTACACAGTTATTTCCATTGTGCATCCCTTTTCCTCCAGGGTAACCTGTAATCTTGAGCAAGGAGGCTTACATTACAAACCTCCTCTTCGTATATTCCTTCCCTCTGAGCTCATTCTGACCTTTCATAGGAAGGGTAGCATTCAGATTCCTAAGCAATCATAACATAGCCAATACTGCAAACAAAGCAGTGGTAAGTTGCAAGTACACGATAGATAGCTGTATTTAAAATTAAGTGAACGATATTTATTCTCAGTATGCCCTGGGGCTAATTTACCACCTAATTTACCACCTGCACTAAATGCCAAAAATATTTTCCTGGGGTATTTCATACTATTTTTCAAAATGTTCAAAGTAGTGTACACCCCCCCTGGCAATATAAAAACATTAAAAACTATGTTTCTCGATGGATATGGATACTTTTTGAAACAAATGTATGGTTTGCTTTAATACGCACTGTGCTGTGTTTTGTGGCTGGTGTAGATCATGCACTCAACAGTGGCATTTAAAATTTCATATTTAAAATTTAATGAGTTTGCACTAAAAATGATAAAAGTGAAAATAATTGAAGTTGTCTGACAACAAAATCACTGAAATAAAAAACACGGTTAGAAATGCCTCATTTTTTCCATCTTAAATGTTGTACATGGTGCCGACTCACCTGGTTGTCTGCAGACTCTGGTAGAGCTGGCTGAGGACCTGCAAAAGCTGCCCTTCCATTTCTTTGTCCTGGAGCTGCTGAGCTAGGAAGAGTTGGTGCTCATGGTAGATGATGCAGGCCCCAGTGTTAGGCTGCACTTTGCGATAGAAATGGCAGATGGACTCCGTGACCTGAAGTTGACCTGGGTCGCAAGATTTCAACATTTAAAATTGTGGGGTGTAAAAACGTATTGCAGTCAAATACAACATTCCTACAATGCACATGCTGGGGAATGCTTTGTATCACTCAGGAGAAAACTTGCCAGTTCCTCCTGAGCTGGGACACACTTCCTTTGCATGTGACTTAATGTGGGTGTGGCCTGTTCTTGGACAGAGGAGCACACGGCCTCCATGTTCTGCTCTTCTTGTTCTCCATTTTGGTTTCCTAAGAGTTAGGAGATGTGACTGCTGAGTCGCAGTCACTTGAGACTATTTCCCTTATGGGATAGTTCACATAGTTATATGTTGTTCTGTAAATTAAGTCTGCCTTCAAGGATCTTATTGTGAACTGGATGATTGTAAGTAAACTAGTTTTATGTTAAGTTTAATCAGATGGTCGTGTCTATTCTTTTAGGAGGGATATAAAAAGGGTAACCAGGAATCTTAAGTAGTGAGGCTCAGACGATCCAGCAACAAGCTAACCACTGTGTAATTTTAAAAGGGGGATGTTTGGAACTCTGCTAGGATATGGAACTTGCTAGTGCAAGTTATGAAGGATATCATTAAATAATCTATCCTCTCCTGCCTCCCTAAACATCCCAACAAAAATAAGGTCAAGGAAAAAGCAAATAACACCCTCCATTTTCCCCCTCAACCCATGTCCCAATAGGCTAGCTACTCACTCATAATGTTGCTTGTGTTCAAGGCAACGGCCAAGGCGAGTTCATGAAACACTTTGCTCTCATCTGTCTTATGCATCTCCACCTGGCACTGGGCCAACCACAGCAGAATCTGCACCAGCTCCAGCTGTGCATCATCTCCACCCTGTAGTTCAAAATACAACCTAACAGCCTGGAGAAAATAGCATTCCGCTAGGTGGCTTGCCTGGCAAGAGACAGCCAGGCACCCAAAGTTGGATAAGGCAATGGCTTGGTTCCGCCTGTTGCCAGTCTCCTGGGCTTTGTTTAAGGCCCTCAGGTAGTTCTCTGCTGACTTCTGCACCTGCCCTTCTCCTTTAAGGGCAATGGCCAGAAGGTTGTGGACAACCCCATCTTGCGTGATGCTGTCTGTCTGTCGCAGAGAACGCAGGAGGCGCAACATGATCTCCGACGCTTTTTCTGGCTGGCTGCTCAAAGCGTACACCCACCCTAAAGAAAGGGAGGACTCAAAAGCTTCCTCCTCGCCCATCACTTTGCCAAGGGCAACAGCCCTGTTCGAATAATGAACGGCTCCTTGTAACATGCCATGCTTGAGGTACATTTTGGATAACACTGCACAAAGGGCTCTCTCCGTGGGCACAGCTCCGTTTTCGTGGGAGAAGGCCAAGGCACAGCTCAGGTAGAGGCAAGCCAAAGCGGGGACGCTGCTTCTGCTTCTCCTGTCTTGGATCACCAGGAGCTTAGAAGCATTTGAAAGGATGAATCCAGCTCTCCAAATGGGTGTTGGAGCCCCTTTCACAGGGCTGGGAGGGGAAAGCCTGGCCGATGCCAAGGCAACATGCGGCAAGCACTTCTTCTCATAGAGGTAGGTCAGGAGAGGCATCAGGTCCAAAGAGGGTGCACTGGAGTCCTGGCTAGAGACACTGGAGCACAGGAACTGCAAGCGTTCGGAGAAAGGCAGGACCTCGTCATACTTGCCCAGCTGCAAGAAGAGCCTGACCACAAGAAGGCAGGCCCGAGCTTCCAAAGCAATGTTGCCCATGGCAATGGCTTCTCTCAGAATGTACACCATGACCTCGAGCTCATTCTCAGAACAGAAGCAGTGTCCAGGCAGGCAGGCCAGAAGGGCCACCCCTTTCCCAAGCACGGACAAGAACTTCTGCTTCATCTTCTGCTTCAGGTAAATGGCAGCAAGGTTCGTGTGCAGCGAGGCAAGCAGGGGCAGGTCGTCAAAACCTCTGTCAATAGCGCTCATGGCTTCCTCAAAATACACTCGAGCCTGAGAGAACTTGGCCTTCTTGGTGCAGAGGCGGCCCAAGAGAAAGCATATCCGGATGTGAGCCCAAGCAAGGTGACCTCTCTTGGCCCAGTTCCTGGATGTCTCTAGGTATAGGACTAGCTCTTCCTCACTGGAGAAGCCATAGAAGGTGGAACTGAGGAAGGAAAAAGAGAGGTCATAGAGACTTTGGAAATGGGGCACATAGCTATCTTGGTTGAGGAAAGTCAATAGAGGGTCAAAGACATCAGAGTCCTCCATGTGCCCAGCGTTCAGGTCAATAAAGAACTTGGGGTCATCAAGGTCATCTGGTTCTGGCAGAAGTAAGTGTTCCAGGGTAGAAGGTGAAGAGTCACCAACAGGACTGGACTTTTCAGAACCACTAGGAGTTGGCAAGCTATTGCTAGCCTGCTTCCCCCAGCTCTCAAACATCCAGCCATCCTTAAGTCCCTGAACAACTGCATCTGAAAGAGAGAGATAAGCCACAAGGAAATGCTTCCCCTCACAAAGATACATTTCAGGAAAAACAGCACCCACTTCCCCTTCATCCATACTCACCTGATGGCATTCTTGGGTACATTGCCACAGGTTCAAAGCCATCTGTGGGACCCAGAAAAAGGGTGGAAAATATGCAGAATGAGATCGTGGGAAGCAAGAAGGCTGCACCTCAAATACTGCACTAAAACCAAAGGCTTTCACTATCTTCATCTCACAACACATTTAGCTTGAAATCGGGAGATGTGCTCAAAGGGGAGAAGACAGGCGTAGGAGGCACTCAGAAGCACTATGACCCCGTAGGTGAAAGGAGAGCTAGTTGTCCATTCTGAATTAGAAAAGTTAATTTTCCAAAAGGAAAATGCCGACAAAATCTGGTTTTAAATTTTGATAAAAGTAGTACTATCTCTTTCATTTATATCGTTTGACCAGCTATTTAAGAATATGATGGCTCACTAATATTCAACAGTAATTGATGACGGTGATTCAAAACATGAATGGAGTAAACAGTTGGAGGGAAATGGCAAAGTTGGGAATGACAGGTAGTACAGCACTTTGCTATTAGACAAAGGGCTGCATTAGGGAGGAATGGATACTCACCAAGCCTGTACACAGAAGTGATGTCTGTTTGTGCCCATTCACCCAGAAGATTACTGTAATGCGTCTCATTGCCGTTGGATGGAACCTGCAGAATGGAAGCGACTTCTTCTTCACTAAAAAATACTGGATTCTTTTGCCTGTGTTGGGGATAAAACATGGGTAACAGCAAGTCAGCGCTACACCCCATCCTAATCTCTCTCTTTGCCTCTGCTAAGAGACAAAAAGTGGTGTCATTTCCAAGGAATGTGTGATATTTCCACTCCTTAACTATTCCTTGCAGTAAAGCTGAAGCTGAGTACCAAAGTTTTAGATGTGGTGAAGGCACTGCGTTCCAAGGAAAATCTACTTTACCCAAAGTTAAGAGAGCATGTCTGCATATCAAGGGGGTGGGGGGTGGGATCTCTAGCAAGATAACTGGTTTTTTCCCACCAACGTGCTGCAAACAAGTTGTGAGGAAAACAGTGAATCTGGCTAAATTAGGACTTGAGGAAACTAGGGTTCAAATTCTCACTCAGCACTGCAAGCAAGTTCATCCCTGATAGGAACCCACCATGGTATGTGTAATGGGAATTGGGGTTGCTTGTGCGTAAACTGCAAACTGCTCCAAGCTAGTCGTATAGCTAAAACTTTCCCTGGTTTGACAGCCCTTGAAACGCGACTGTCTTAGTCACTGGCAGAATCCGTCAGTGGGCGTGACCTAAATTTCTTCCAACATAAAAGTTGCTTGACTCCAAGTCTCCTCCTAGATTCTCTGTGTGGAAGCCTTCTGCGCAGCGTGGGCGTGCCAAGCGGAGGTCCTGTGCTCTCTCCGCTGATTTCACTGGAAGAGTCTCGGAGCCTCCCCTCCGCCGTACTCTCAGCTTCCCCTTTCTCCCTGGTGTCCCCTGAATTTCCTTCCCCCTTGAAAGCTCTCTCTCTCTCTCTCCTTGCTAGTTCCCTCCCCTGCATCACTGGGGCGTCTTACCTCTCCTCTTCCCTCTGATGGCAGTTCCCTGACAGTATGCTTACAATGATTTTCCACTTCCTATTATTGACAAGTTGAATTGTTTTAAGGAATGGCTAAAGGTATTGTCTAAATTTATCTGGCCGGGGGGGGGGGCGGGGACGGGGACCCAGAATTAAGTTCAAGTTATTAACAGATTTGAAAGAGAGAGAGGGTTTCTCCCTGCCAGATTTAAGGATTTACTTTGAAGCAGCAGCCTTTTGCTGGTTGAAAGAATGGTTTTTGCTGGAAGATACAGACGTTTTAGATTTGGAAGGTTCTGATAATATATTTGGAAGGCATGCATATTTATGGTATGGTATGATCACAGAGGATTTAAAAATCATATAATTAGAAAATCTTTATATAATGTTTGGATAAGATATAAGGATTTGTTAGAAAGGAAAACACCCAGGTGGATATCACCTTGGAAGCTAAGACCTATAAAAGGTTGAATATGAAAGCCAAGTGGTTGAAGTATAATGATATTTTGATGGAAGTAGGGGGACCAATTTAGATTAAAATCTTATGACCAGTTAAAGGATAAATTAGATGTTTGGTCCCAGTACATCCAGATAAATGAAGTGTTTAAAATGGATAAGAAAATTGGTTTTCAAACAGAGAAATCCAAACTGGAAATTGAATTATTAGATACAAAAATGAAAAACCTATCCAAGATGTATAATTTATTGCTGGAATGGCATACGAAAGATGAACAAGTGAAATCTGTAATGACTGAATGGGCTAGGGATGTGAGGCACAATATTACAATGTTGGATTGGGAGAAATTGTGGAAAAAAGGAATTAAATTTACAGCATGTAATGTACTAAGAGAAAATTTGATGAAAATGATGTACAGATGGTACTTAACACCAGTGAAGTTAGCAAAAATGTATCATACTCATGATAATACATGCTGGAAATGTAAGGAAAAAGAAGGAACCTTTTACCACATGTGGTGGACGTGCCCCAAGGTAAAAGACTTCTGGGAAAGGATTTATAATGAACTGAAAAAAGTGTTGAAAAACACATTTATTAAGAAACCAGAAGCCTTTTTACTTGGTATAGTGGGGCGTGAAATCCCCAAAAAGGATGTTACTTTTTTTCTGTATGCCACTACAGCTGCGAGAATATTACTAGTGTAGAATTGGAAGAAACAAGATTTACCAACTATCGAAGAATGGCAGATGAAGATGATGGACTATATGGAACTTGCCGAACTGACTGGGAGACTCCGAGACCTGAGAGAAGAGACGGTGGAAGAAAACTGGAAGAAGTTTAAAGAATATCTGAAAAAATATGTTAATATTTAAATCTTAGAATAGCTTTGGAAGTAGATATAGGCTGTAGGGTTAGAAGTAGAAGATAGTGTATTTTAAAATAGTATTATTTGTAAGTGATAAAATGTGAAGGCTTTTATAGTAAAAGTAAGCTTGATAAAAAAATGGTTTAAAATTATGATATATGTAAACTGCTAAAGATGAAGTAAAATGAAAATCAGATAGGGGGGACTTGGGGAACACCTAACAATGTTTAGAAAAAATAAGGATAAGACAAGAATTTGTTTGTATTGTGTTTTTTTCCTGTTTGTGTTGTTTAGTGGTGTTATAAAATGAATAAAAAAAATGGGGGGGGAATACAATGATTTTCCAAAACAGATTTTTTTAAAAACTAAAATGTTAAATGCTATTACTGCCAGCAGAACAGCACCTAAACTATGACAAATAGTATTTATTTTATTTTAAATTGGTTAATTATTGTATTGATTAAGATAATTAATGAAACATTATTCCATCAGCAGACTTATTCTGATGAAGAAAGGAAATGTAAAGTATTATCCTAGACATTGTGATTCAGAGGTAAGTCTGAGTATTGGTTTATCAGTTCAATGTAGATTATTCCAAGGTGAGTGTGGGATTGCAGACTCAAGTTTCAATGTTATAGGCTGCAATCCTATACCTGAGAGTAACCCCCTTTGCATTATTATGAAGCATGATATGTAGTTATGGCATTCATTATCCACTTACAGTAGAAGGAAAGTATCACTCCAAGGAAAAATCTTTCCAGAGCATCGCAAACTGAAAATCTTGAGGAAGATTAACAGTGACATCTTGTGGCCACCGCAATTTCACATGCAACTCTACATGCATACATACAGAGCTCAAATGTACCTGAATTGTTTAGGATATACGCTTCATTTGTCTTCTAACTTACCTCCTGCATGAATAACATTTGTATGTGATATATGCAATAACTGTCAGGAGACAGCTTTTTTCAGTAGGGGCACCACAGCTTTGGAATGACTTCCCTAAGGAAGCACACCTGACAGCTACTTTGCAAGCTTTTAGGCTGAGGGTGAGTAGAAGGTAGGTTGAAATCTACTGGTAGTTTTCTCTGGCAGTTTGCACTAGATCTGCAAGGGTTTCCAGTTCCCAAAGGTTCAGCTGCAGCAGCAACCACAGATTGCTGTTTTCTACCTATATTAAGGCTCCTGAAAGAAAGAAAGCTAAGCAGACATGGACTTCTGGGCAAGAGAATGATGTTTAGTTCAGTTCTCATCCTGGAAAACAAATTCCTAGGCTCAGAATATGCTCAGAGGTTTGTTTGTTTTAATTCTAACTTTTGTTTGGACCATAGTTTTCAAACCCATTACTTGCAGTGATACAATACCTTAATCAGAGCACCTGGACAAATCCTGCCACTAGAAATCCAGCCTCATGCTGCCACACATGTGCTAGTTAAGCCTTCATCAAAAGTGGATGTCCCAGAGGTATTAACACTTTATAGTCCTCTGGCCAGAAGATAAACTACCTGAAATTGATTGAATTGACTTTACTGTAGGAAGTGCTAATGACCAACTAAGCTTCCCCACGCTGTCATGTAAGCTGTTTACCTGATGTAAAGCAGCATTTGCTCTGTCCCTTCAAATGGTGACTCTTTATCCTCATAAGCTTGCAAATTGCACACACAGTAGTTGCTGCAATTAAAGGCTACCATCTTTCTCTACTTTGTGCTTCTCTTCTATTACCCAAAATGCAGATGATCGCTTGAGAATATCTTTGGGACCAAGACCAACTACTATACATTAGTGCAATATTCACCAAACCATAAACCACTTTTGAAAGCCTTATCAAACCCTCTTTAAAAACCCAGGATTTCCTTAAACTACAGCTTCAATCCTATACTCACTTACCTCAGAGTAAGCCACACAGAACTCTACAGGACTTACTTATGCATAGACAAAAGATTGCCATGTACACATTCCTTTTCTAGCTGTTCTTACATGTGACCGAAGTATTTTCTGAATATTCATCCCCTGATCTGAATATAATTATCTAATTGCTCTGAAACAAGGTTGTTCCTACAATAAACCCATCAACTATGAGCTGGAGTTCTATGATGCACCTCCACATGAACAGAAACTCCCCCATTCTTTTCTATGTCAGGACAAGCACCATGCGCAATGCACACAGAGAGCTTTCCCCAACGTTAATGTGAAATGGGATTCATTTGGAATATTCTGTAAGCTTCAGAACTCGCATGTGAACACCAGAGCTACTGGACTGGAGGAACTGCCCCCCGCCCCCGCCCCCCCGCTCTTCCCTCACTGTTGCCATATCAAGCCAATTTCTACATACTGAAGAATGTTATCAGTTAATTGAAATTCAGAGGAAGAGATAAGATACAAGTTGTGGCAACATTTCTTAATGATATGCCTCACAGAAACCTGAAAGAGGCATACGCTGTGGTGGTTTTGTCTCAAAAGCCTATTTTCTCATCACCTGAAATTATATATTTTAAATCTCCAGCCTCATTTTTAAAAAGATTTGGTCCTCACAGATGCAAGCAAACACTTGACGTTTAAATCAATTACTGCAGGGGACCATTTAGCATTTGGTGGGGGAAGAAATAATTACAAATAAATTCCAAAAGTAAAGAAAATGAACACCAGATTCTTCAAGGGTTGATTCAAGTCACTTTGTGGAGAAATAGGATGCAAGAACACCAAAATATTTGAAAATGTGAACTGTCAAGCAAAAGTAAAGAGATACTCTTATCTGTGTACTTCCTCTGTGTGTTGACAAGGCCCCTTGATTTGTTCAGAGATTAACTTCCCACCAGGTAGTGATCACCCATAGAATTGAGTTGCTTTGTGCCTGAGGCAAGGCTTATCTTTAAACATCTCCATTTAACAAACTCATATTCAATTCACAAATCATTTCTATGTTATGATTTTGATCACATGCCTTGAGACGTTTTCTTAAGCCAAAAAAAAAAAAAGGAATATTGAGCAACAACATTTTTCCTGTCTCCTATCCACAGTCCCCTCACACCTCACACCTCACCCTACACAGAAAAAGATCCCAAACTTGATTTCTGCATTTATGCAATAAACACCAATTGTGTCTTTATCTCAGCCCACAAGTGTCTTTTCCTCCCTCTGCGGGTATTTCACACTTACCTCGGCTCACAAGTCTCAGGATGCACACATCTGGTTTGGACAAAGCCTACTGCACCACTGGTTGTGGATTTCCCTATAAACCACTGGAGGCCTGGAATGAAGAAGCCAGTGACCTCTATGGTTTCCCCTTTGCAGAAGCTCAGCTCGTCCCATCCTTTCCCTCTGTGATCTTCTGTAGTTGTGCACCTCCCTTGGCCTAAGAAATAAAACAAAAATGTCCCTCATTCCAGCAGGCTGAACCATTCTCTCTTTGAAACAGTGACCACTGGCAGAGAAGGGCATGCTTATGTGTTGAGTGTGAAAACAAGGTCCCTTTGTGTCCCATAAGATTTGTGGTTTGTCCTGTCACCTGAAACCACAGCTTATTCTTCTTAATACAGCTTAATACAGCCCCCCTTCAAATGAAGACAGAAGAAAGAAAGAAGCTTGGGTAAAATGTTTGCCTATTTCAGCTTTCAACATGAAAACATTTGAAGTGAAGGTAGGGGATAATCACTACTAATGTGAATGTTCACACTTTTTGTGTCAATTTGCCATCACCTTTCCCTCATCTGTTGCTTTGGCAGTACCCCAACCTGTTAGGCGCTTCCTTTTTCATAGTGTGGTTTCAGTCAATTAGGTACATCACATAGTAAATGTAATGATGTCATGACACTATTCTAGGCAATTAGATTTGATGTCACTGAGGGCAAATGAAGCTAATTTAGCTGATGTTTCCGCTTCTAATTTAAACAAATGATTAAAAAATGCAAACTATATCCTGTGCAAATCTAAGACATTCTAAAAACCCTGCAATCCCACCCCCACTTCAAATAGAGAAGTACACAATGGATCAGTCTTAAATCAGTTATCTACAATTTACCCCCAATAAGATTGTCCTCACCAATCTGCAAAGAGCCAGGTCCGCTGATTTGTTTGGAGATACCACAGCTCATTGGATAGTTCTTCAGGAACCACCTGTGGATATGAAGAGCTGTGAATGAACACTCTATTTATTTCAGAGTACAGTCGTACCTTGGAACCCAAATGCCTTGGTATTCGGACATTTTGGCTCCTGAATGCCGCAAACTCAGAAGTGAGTGTTCCGGTTTGGGAACATTCTTTGGATCCCAAACGTCCAACGGGGATTCCACGGCTTCTGGTTGGCTGCAGGAGCTTCCTGCAGCCAATCAGAAGCCACGCTTTGGTTTCCAAACATTTTGGAAGTCGAATGGACTTCCGGAACGGATTCCGTTCGACTTCCAAGGTACGACTGTACTCTTTGCTTCACATTTGGGGGTGGGGAATGGTGCACACTAACCTTTCATAACATAATTGCCAATAAAAGTGATCTCAGGATGTATTTACAGAGGGCAGGTATATTAATAGCAGCCCGTTTTACCCTCGGAGATAAGAATGTTTTCATTCTGAGCGTTTTACTCTGAGTGAACCCAGGTTACGGCCACAATGACTCACAATGTCGGCCCTGTGTATAGATTGCCACAGCCGCTCTACTTACTGGTAAAAAGGATGGGGCAATGGTTCCATGGCTGTGACAGGGACCAGGCCCCTCTGGTCATTCAACAGAGATGTCCCTTCCCATTTGGTGTCATGTCCAATGTCTTTCACATGGACAAGCTCATTTTTGGAGAGCTTCAAATCCTCCCCTTCTTCATCTGTCAGGACACCAACCACGACCCTGGCAAAGAAGTTTCCTGCAGATGAAAGAAGAATTGATAAATGTCAGGATTATTGTCCTATAAACAGCTTAGAAGCCCTGCTCCATGTGTTACTACCTTCAAACTTCAGCTTGGAAACCACAGCAAGCCAGGCATTTTCTGTCATGGTGTCACAATTGTGGAATTCCCTCCCCAGAAACCTTGTTTGGTCCAGTCTCTCTATTCCCTTGCATAAAATCGTGAGGACTTTTCTCTTTAGGAAGACCAAGTTTAAAGCTATTTCAAATTGCAGTGCTTTAGGGGCATTGGCTACATAGCTGCATTTGTGTTTTACTGGTTTTGTTTTCGTTGTACTGATTTGTAACTTGCCTTGGGTCTTACCCACCTTAGAGAAAGGTGGGTAACAAAAGTAACAAGCATGATACCAGTGAAAATTCTGTGGGAAAATTCCTCTCCTACAATGACCACTTATGAGGGCAAGAGGGTGCCCAGCAAGTCAGAACCATGTCTTATTCTGAAATCTCCTCTCTGAAGCAACCATTTGGAGGCTGGGATGTGGGCTCTGAGGCAGAGAATTGTTCAGTGCATTATCTCAGGATCCAGTTGCTCCCTGACCTCATGTTTGCTTCAAAAATAATTTTGTGCAGAACGATTTTGGGCTCCTCGTGTTGACTATATGAAGTGAATTGCTCACAGTGAACTTACTTTCTAGTAGTCTTTGGTCAGGGTTGGTACCCCTGTTACATATGAAAAAGCCTGTTACCATCTTTGTGGTGTTTTCAGAGATAGGTAAAGCCTTCCTGGTCACTCAAACATTTTAAATAATTTAGATAATCTGGGTCTTTCTCAGTTTCTATATCTGTGTTTTAAATGGGGAGTAGGCAATTTTTTGGTAGCTTTTCAAATTTTACTTTTTCTGTAATGTTATGGTTTTATATATTATCTCATATATTATTTACTGTCAGCCACCCAGAGAACTTTACATTATAGGATCTAAGTAAATAGTGCCTGTCTATTGTACACTTTTGCTGGGGACTCTTCCCCTCACCAGAACCAGATTTTGGGGTTTGAGGCAGGTAGGACCCCTTTTCAAAATCTACCTACTGCACACCTGAATGGTCCCACTCTGGCCTTCTCTCTCCTGCCAATAGGAGTCCAGAGCAACCCACTTAAGGGTCCACCTTATGGACATGCAGTATTACGGATCCAAAACATACTCCTAAAGGGATATTTGGAGAGGAGCTGTAAGACTGGCTTCATATTTCTCACCTTCCTGAAGCAGAAGACCTAAGTACATGGTGGCCATGTGATCCTCATCTAGAGCAACAGTTATCTCGGTGTCCTCCACCAGAGCACAGTTCAGCCAGTACTCAGGGGTGAAGAGAAGATGCTCCAAACAGCAGCCCACATAGCCTGATCCACAATAAAAAGGAAGAATGCAAACGTATCATGTGGCTTCTAAGAGCAAACATGCAGCAGTGGTTTTCTCAGGTAAAACATTTAACACAGAATGTCGGTCATTCTTCAGGCCCACGCCACACAGCCTCAGGGCCAAACTGAAAACGTTCTATTTATTTCTCAAACTTACATAATCCGTCTCTCAGCAGGAAGTTTCAGAAGTAGTTAAAAATCAAATAAGCCAATAATAACAATAAAACCACAAAACAAAAACTTTAAAGCACAATAAGCTTTTTCTTTTAAAAAATCCTATAACGTAGGAGAAGGGAATGTTTTTCTGTCAAGGGCCACACTCCAATAGGGATCATTTGTCAAAGGCTGCCTGCTGGGGTGGGGAGGGCCAAACCCAGTAGTGTCTGGGGCCACGGGCAAATGAAGTGTGTGCATACTTTTCTCACTGCCACCCCCTTCTCTCTTGTTTGATAACCAATCAATTAACTAATCAACAAATTAATTTTAGTTTCCTATGCTTACAGCATCATAATTTTGACCCATGTGCCCTTGTCTGATCCTCCTTTCCAGCTCTTCGCTATGCATGGATCTTTTACAAGCTTTCTAGGGTTGAAACTGCCTCTTATATATGGAGATGAAACCACTTCAGCCTTGTTTCTTTCTCTCTTCCTTGTAGTGTCTCATTTGGCACCATGAGCCATGGTATCATCAGAATGGATTTCATTCCACCCCAGCCTTGCCTTGTTGGAGAGGGGGAGCAGTGTGTGAAACTGGACCTTTTTCAATATACAGTGGTGCCTCGCAAGACGAAATTAATCCGTTCCGCGAGTCTCTTCGTCTTGTGGTTTTTTCGTCTTGCGAAGCACGGCTATTAGCGGCTTAGCGGCTTAAAGAAAAAGGAAACAAACTCGCAAGAACTCACAAGACGTTTCGTCTTGCGAAGCAAGCCCATAGGGAAATTCGTCTTGCGGAACGACTCAAAAAACGGAAAACTCTTTCGTCTAGCGAGTTTTTCGTCTTGCGAGGCATTCGTCTTGCGGGGCACCACTGTAAATACTGAAAAGAGACATGGAGGCAGAAGCTCTCTTTCTCTCATATCTTAAGAGACTAGTCCTGCCCACAGCAACTTATATAATGATCCCCACATCCCACCCTCCAGCTCTCCTGGTGGAAAGCCAGTCTCCCCTCAGTTCCATGTGATCTACCGAGCGCTAAGTATGTTGAAAACTTCCAGATTTCTTCTATGGTCCTGAAGGAGAGTAGAAAGCGACTGTCCTGTGCCTGGATACAAACCAGCCGGGCTGACAGCTCCTGCAAAAAAGGAAAGCAGGAAAGACCATGGGAATTATGTTGTGAATGAACATGTGCTATATTCTGTGTTTCTTCTTCTTCTTCTTCTTCTTCTTCTTCTTCTTCTTCTTCTTCTTCCAACAATGGCATTTGAAATTTGGATTGTAGACTAAGGGTCATGACTACAGAAAGACAATACAACCCTGCCCTACATAAAGGGAGATTAGCTACTGACATGAGTCAACAATGTGATGCAGCAGTAAAAAAAAGTTGATGCTATTCTAGGCTGCATCAGCAGAAGTATAGTGTCACCTGGAATACTGTGTCCAGTTCTGGGCACCACAATTTAAGAAGGATCTTGAAAAGCTGGAACATGTACAGAGGCGGGCAACCAAGATGATCAAGGGTCTGGAAACCAAGCCTATGAGGAACGGTTCAGGGAGTTGGGCATGTTTAGCCTGGAGAAGAGGTGACTGAGAGGAGATATGTTCACCAACTTCAAATATATCAAGGGCTGTCACATGTAAGATAGAGCAAGCTTGTTTTCCCCTGCTCTGGAGGACAGGACTCAAACC
Organism: Podarcis vaucheri; assembly: GCF_965113315.1. Lineage (NCBI taxonomy): Eukaryota > Metazoa > Chordata > Lepidosauria > Squamata > Lacertidae > Podarcis > Podarcis vaucheri. Next base: position 55,511,521 of record NC_138760.1, on the reverse strand, counting down.
AATGGCTTCAAGTTACAAGAAAGGAGATTCCAACTAAATGTCACAAATAACTTTGTGACAGTAAGAACTCTCCTTCCTTGAAGGTTTTAAAGCAGAGATTGGGTGTTTACTGCCCTGAGCTCTTTTGAATAAATATGGTATTATAAATAATATGCAGGGGAATTGAAAAATGGTGGGGAATTTAAATAATGGTGGGGATTTTTTAAATTAAAAAAAGCTTTCTGAGTTTTAAATAACTTTTCATTCAATTTTAATAATTTGACAATGTGTGGCATTTATATAATCTCAATTTGGAAAATAAACAGCAAAACGAAACATTTCTGATTGAGATATTGTATTATTATAGTTATCAACAAGAACAACAACAATAAGAAACCAAAAAAGGAGGAATAAAAAAGAAAAGAAATAAGCATTAAAAAATCCATGAATGAATGATAAAAAACATACATAATTTCTTGGGTACATTTGTCAACATTATTTGAGTGGCAAGTTTTTTAGTTATAAAAACTTGAAGTGTCCAGTCACTTTGGAGCAGGGATAGTTACACAGATGTGAATACGAAAATAATTATGAATATGATTATGAGTGTGATCGAAGGGATAAAGGGAATCTGTGGGCTCCAAACCTTTTCCTTTTATAGGATCATTCTAACCATGTTGAGCTATATGTTGTCGAGGCGGGGAACTGATTGTTCTTTTTGCAACTCCAGATCCAAGATCTTTGTTGACAGCCGTGATGCCAACACTCAATGCCATCACATTGTCACCTAGTTACAGTGACAGGCGTGGCAGGAATAATAAAAGCTGGCAATTCACCTCTGACTGCTTTATGCAGGCATAAACAAAAGCATAGCTCCGTACTAGAGCAGATGTTTTGCACACAGAAGATTCTAGGTGAAAATCCTTGGCATTTTCAATTTAAAAGATCTCAAACACCAGACATGGGAAGGACCCTTCGGTGTGAGATCATGGGAGAGCTGCTGACAGAGAGTAGACAATACTGAGCAAGATGGCACAATGGCCTGACTTGGCATAGGACAGATTCCTACTTTGCTACCCATGAGGTGCTTAAGAAGTAACAGCAACAACTTTACCTTGAAAAGAGCACAGACATCTTTGTCGTCATTTTCTAAGGCCCACAGCTTCTTTCTGGCTGTCTCCTGCAGCTGGGGATTGGGGCCCTGTCCCGAGCGACTCTTGACAGAAAATGAGAGGGCAATCTCTTTAAAAAGAGAGAGAAAGAGAGATAGGCAATTAAAGAAGATAAAATACTAAATAGCTTTGTCCATTCTGCATGGATCAGCTCTACTTTCGCCTAACTGTGAGCATTAGTGAGCATCAAGGGGGATTGAATGTTTCTATCATTCATCTATAGATATGTAATCAAAATCCCCATCACACCTTATTAGATTCCACAGATTAGACTGGTGGGTTTACAGCTTTTGGAGACAAGCTCCCCATCTCAAATAGCAGGTGTCTTCAGGGAAGAAACAGGAGATTCTCAGCACTGGAACAGCTAGTGTGGCTTCAGGATAGGTCAGGAGAGGTGCTCTGGCAGGGCTTACATTGCACTGCTCCTCCTGATCTTTCACTGGAACTCACTGGAACTAAAGCATTCAGTTTAATTCACTTGTGGAAGATGCTGTTTCTTGAAATGCTTCCTGGGTTCTAGGACAGGCAAGTCAACTCACAGCAACAACATGTTTGCCAGGTCCAGTCTAGCATACTCTGAATGGCAAAGGGTCACCTTGGCTATGTTCCCCAAAGCAGAATGTAAGAGAATCACTATCCCTCTTGTTGAGACCAGCCAGACTTCTTTGTTACTCCATCTTACTACAAAAACCGCCACCAGTTAAAGTGCCAGCTACTGAAGTAAGCGGTTTTACCCTCAATGAAGTCCTGAATTCCAAGAGAGTGCCTGGCAGCTTCTGGCTCACCTTCCCCATTCATAAATAGCCCACATCAGGATTCATGCAGCATTTTCAATGAAGATTCATTTAGATGTTGTTGCAAAAAAATAATTTACACCCAATTCATAATAAGTTATCACATGGGAATTGGTGGTTATCTGAGGATATTTCTGAGAGTGTTGTTTTTGTTATAATTAAGTGAAATGTGTCCCTTCAAACCTAATTGGAATTATGCACCATCTATGGATGCTATTAGCCACTGGAAAGATGTTGGGTGGTACAGGTCAGACAATGGCCCATCACTTTCCCATTCATACTGTCTTCTGCATTGACACCTGGAATTACAGACACTGGCCTGCTATAAACTCTGTTCCCTTTCCTTCTTAATCTTCTGCATTGCTAATAAGTCATGCAATGCAAACTACGTCATTATCTCCTCCAGAGAAATGATCTCAAGGGCTGGCTCGTTAGTTACAGATGTTAAAAACAAAAGGCAGCAATTAGACAAACACTTACCATTTGGGAACCCTTCCCCTACAGCCAGTGAAACGGACTCAGTTTCCAGAGTGCCCTCTCCTATTTGTGCAGACTGACTTCCTGGATCCAGTTCCCTGGGGTTACCTGACAAGTCACCATGTAGGCAGAAGGACCACTGTCAACTTTTTTAGAAGAGGGAAAGCAAGGGCATAATACAGGAGGCCACCAACCTTTCTGGGCTTGTGGGCATATTTGGAATGTTGAAAGAGTGTTGTGGGTACCTTCCCCTGTGGCTGCTTCTCTCCCCGGGGTCACGTCACCACCCACCATGACAGAAGGACAGACAGACAGACAGACAGACAGACAGGAAACAAGCTCAAGTGTACACACCCACACCCACACCCACACTTTATTTTTCCAGGAGAGCAGGATAAAAGTCAGATCCAGTAGAATCAAAATACAGTATTTTTCGCCCTATAGGACGCACCGTCCCATAAGACGCACCTAGTTTTTTTGGGGGGAAATAAAGGGGAAAAATTATTTTTCCCCCCCAGGCGCGGGGCTGGGGCAGCCCGAGCTTCCCCCGACCCCAGCCCCCAAACAGGCAGCTCTCTGCAAGCCGTGGGAGCCCAGCGGTGGTTCCCACTGCTTGAGGAGAGATCCGCGAAGCCTGGACGCGCTGAGATCAGCGCGCGCAGGCTTCGGGATGCCGGCAACTCTCCCGAAGCAGCGGGAACGTTCCCGCTGCTTGGGGAGAGATCCGCGAAGCCTGGACGCGCTGAGGTCAGCGCGCGCAGGCTTCGGGATGCCGGCAACTCTCCCCAAGCAGCAGGAACATTCCCGCTGCTTGTGGAGAGATCCGCGAAGCCTGGACGCGCTGAGGTCAGCGCGCGCAGGCTTCTGGATACCGGCAACTCTCCCCAAGCAGCGGGAACGTTCCCGCTGCTTGGGGAGAGATCCGCGAAACCTGGACGCGCTGAGGTCAGCGCACGCAGGCTTCGGGATGCCGGCAACTCTCCCCAAGCAGCGGGAACGTTCCCGCTGCTTGGGGAGAGGTCCGCGAAGCCTGGAGAGCGAGAGGGGTCGGTGCGCACCTACCGCTCTCGCTCTCCAGGCTTCAGCGAAAGCCTGCATTCGCCCCATAAGACGCACCCACATTTCCCCTTCATTTTTGGAGGGGAAAAAGTGTGTCTTATAGGGCGAAAAATACGGTATATCACACTGAATCCGCGTTATATTACATGAGATCACTAAAAAGACACATCAAATTAAAGTACTCCATATCACTGTACACGATAAAAATAAATAAATCATACATCTGTTGCTTGCCATTGACCCAAGGCAAGGATTCCTACTGAGTTTCATGACTTTAGCATAGAATGACAACAAAACCACCAACAAACTGCAGAAAACATCTGTGTGCCCAGAAGTAAATTATTAGTCAACGGTGGTTTTGAAGGGATACTTGTGCCTCAGATCCATGATTTTGTACCACGGCAGAACAAGACAGCACCAGATTCTTACACTTCAGTCAATGGAAGCAGATGTGATCTGTGATTTGATGAGGATGGAGAAGACTGTGAAAAAAATGTGCAATTTCAATAGGAAATTGTATAACCTCTCCCCCCCCACCTGACCCCTTTCTCCTATGTAGCCATTCCATTTTCTTCCTCCACCTCCCAGATCTCTCTCCCTTCCCTCCTACCCTCTCAGTTCCTCTGCTTTCTGATCAGGAGCTGATTTGAGTCATGAAAAGTGATGCCTTCCTTTTTACTCTCCCAACTTCCTCCTTCAGTGCTGGGTACTTTTCAAGTAACCACTGTCACCACCTCATGACAAGAGGGGCGTCTTGTTGGGCATGAAGGGAAGTCCTCAAGTGCACCGTTGGGCTCATGTGACCACAGCTGGTAAACTACAGGCATCATGAAAGGGGATATAGCAATATATAATACCCCTCGACCCCAGGGACTTCAATATGAGTGGCAGCAGTTTTTCTGCAATCCCAAACAGAAGTCTTCCCAAACCTTGCTACTTAAGACCTTTCCAGCTGAAGGGTGGACTTAAATTTCACACAACCCAAACATTTCCTGTCCTCTGCTAGTGACTTCTCCAAATGGGAAATCTCTCACCAAAGGACCACCATCATTTCCTTTTGTTCCTGGCACTGACTCAAACAGGAGCAGCCCATGTGATACGGAAGAGCCACCCTCAAAACAGCATCGCTATGGCCACTTACCTGAACAGGGTGGTGTCAAGGCTGGGACTGCAAGATTGGTGGCAATAGTCCTGCCAGTGTACCCTTGTGGTCCTGACCTCCCCCTAAAGTGCTTTTCACAGAGGTAACAGTGGCACAGTCTCCTCACCTCTACCCTACTGGACTCAGAGGCTCCAGCTCTGACTTACATTTCTTTTCTGCTCATGAATTTGAAAGTCATAGATCTGGTACATCTAGTTAGATGTAAGAAAGGAAGTACTACTATTGATGGGCCAGGCTATCTGGTCTGAGTGGGGAAGAAACAATTCCCACAGAATATTTTAAAAAACAGAACATATTGGTGATTGCTTAGCAGGGGCTAGCATGCTGCACCCTTAGACTGGGCTGTTGTAATGCTCTGGGGGATAAACAATGTGTTATTTTAACTGGCTTTAAAACACACACACACACATACACACACACACACACAAAGAATGGCCACCCTGAATGTTCTGGAGATGGAGTGGGTGGAGGGCTATGAATTATTGCAATTAAGAAAGAACTTGGACCTGTTAAAAGGAAAGTTAAAAACTTGTTAAGAGGCCACACATGTAACCCACAATGCCTTTGAAAGCTGCCTCCAGAGTTCCTCCCTGCCTGTGTGTTGGAGAATGAGTGGACTTTTTTTCGTTACCACTAATGGAGCACTGATGGTTTCTCTATCTGCAACTGCGAGGCTTCCAAGGGCCGATTTCCTTCTCTGCCTGAGGAGTTCCACTCTGTCCTATTATCCCTGGGATGTCCTTCCATTGAGTACAGTATAGGACTGCAACCATAAATTATTATTTTTAACATGTATGTATGTATGTATGTATGTATGTATGTATGTGCTGCCTGTTCCACAAAGTCCATTGAATATGTTTTGAGACCATTTGCTTATAACTATAAGCACCACAGAAATGTTTCTATAACAGCAGATCACTATCTCAGTAGCCTCCCTGAGCCTCTATGGATTCCTGTTCTTGCTTTGAGCAGCAACTGGGATTTTGTGGAAACCAACCCTGTGGGGGAAAGGGCCGCCTAGTTACTCCTTGGAGGAAGAGAGTGGATTTTCATAAGTGTTTGCTCATCAATTTTCTGGGGGAAATGGAGATTTCCCATAACTGCTGCAATCTGAAAAATCTAGCCAGGCTCATTCAACTCCACACATCATTACACATAGTCATAAAACTCTTAGAATCAGGAAATTTAGGCAGCAATTAAGTTAATGATGCTGGAGGCTCATGTGCTGTTGTTTTTTAAAAAAAAAACCAAAGCCAGCAAGCTCTTCCCAAGCTGTGCAAGCCTAATAGGAGTTTAAAACCTGGGTCTTGTCAGTGGTTAGACAGGACTTGATCTGTGTGCCAGGAAATATGGGCTGCAAACAATGGCATGTTTTTATAAGTAGGCTCACTAAACAGTCCCACTCCATTGTCAGCTTTGCTAGTCTCTAAAACAAACTGTGAATTGATTTTATGTGGAACTGTAAACCATATTACAGCTACAAACAGGGGAAATATAGCTCTGTAGATGCTCATTTAGCAGGCTTTTTGCTTTGCTTTGGAGAGTTTCAGAGCAGAACCATCATGTCTGCTTTTGACAGCTGGGTAAAAACAGCATGGGAGATTTGCCCAAGCAACTGAAATGGCCCAATGGCAGAGCATGAAACCGGTAAATTATTATAGCTAGCAAGCTACATCCTACCAGTGCCAGTTCAGTTACTTAACCTGCCATCCCCATGCCACCGTCTAGAAAAAGGCCTGGATGGATCAAAGATAAAATGACAAGCCACACTGAACTGCCTAGGACATTCCATGTCAGTATGCACATTTGCTCAATCATAAGTTGATTCTGCCCCCTTTCCACGATAATCTGTGATTTAATAATAATAATAATAATAATAATAATTCATATTTAAATACAGTGGTACCTCGTGTTACATACGTAATCCGTTCCGGAGGTCTGTTCATAACATGAGGCATGCTTTCTCTAATGGTGCCTCCCGCTGCTGCTGCACTGCCAGAGCGCTATTTCCGCTCGCATCCCAGGGCAAAGGTCACAACAAGGGGCATCAATTTCTGGGTTAGCGGAGCGCGTAACCCGCAGCATTCATAAGGGGGACGGTACATAACACGAGGTAGCACTGTACATGTTTTATATGAAAACACTATTTAAACAATATGTTATCTCAGTATTTTAAGGTAAATGCATTTTACCTTAAAATATGGTGTTCGTTTGTTTACGCATTTTGGTACTTTTTTGAGTCAATGTTTATATTGCAAGGGACGTGGGTGGTGCTGTGGGTTAAACCACAGAGCCTAGGACTTGCTGATCAGAAGGTCGGCAGTTCAAATCCCCGTGACGGGATGAGCTCCCGTTGCTCAGTCGCAGCTCCTGCCAATCTAGCAGTTTGAAAGCATGTCAAAGTGCAAGTAGATAAATAGGCACCGCTCTGGTGGGAAGGTAAACGGCGTTTCCGTGTGCTGCTCTGGTTCACCAGAAGCGACTTAGTCATGCTGGCCACATGACCCGGAAGCTGCACGCCTGCTCCCTCGGCCAATAAAGCAAGATGAGTGCCGCAACCCCAGAGTCGGCCACAACTGGACCTAATGGTCAGGGGTCCCTTTACCTTTACTTATATTGCAAAGTTCTAAGAAGTACAAAATCCAAAGGATAAGTATTAGGGCCTTTCTGCATTTATCGTTTATAGTGGCATAGTTGCTGGGGGGTTTTAGGATTTTTTGTTATGCTGCCGCATGGCAGTGTCCTTATTCAGCTAGTATTTTGGAACAGCATAATTAAAGCTTTTTCTTCTAATGCAAAACCCAGATTTTCTGAAAGAACTGGATTGGCTCCTATGAAACTGTAAATGGGAAGTGCCGAAGGGCCTTATACAGGATGTGTGAATTAGGTCCCTTCGCTTAAAAAGGCAGAATGGATGGAATACTGCTCTATATCTACAACAGAGTTCATGTGAGGAGTGTAAACCACATCAGTCAGGGTTTCACCAACATAACACCAGCATTTCCCACAACAAACCAGCTTTGCTGCTGTCGGCAGGAGAATACATACTGGAAAGCTGTGGCAAATCAGGACTCCCAGAACACACCCACAGATATTTAAGGATGTGGGTCTGCCTTTCACACTTGATGTGCTTACTCTGGAAAATGCTAGGGTAAAGCTGGTATAGACAGAGTGAAACAAATTTTCCATGTAAACTATGAAATGGCTATAAAATGCAATTTAACACAGGGCCATAGCATTTCTCATCATTCTAGCACACAACAGGCATCAATAAACACAGGCCAGAGTTACATACATAGCCATAGCCATGAAACAGAACACATCTAGTGCTAGTATATATGTCCCCATGTGCCTTAGCCATTCTCAAAACATAACCAGGCCACCTCTGAGCTAGTCCTTCAGACTCATTTTACAGGAAAATACTGCTGGGGCAGTCCAGGCTTCACTGCAATACACACACACACACACACTTCTGGAAGGAAGAAGGAAGTGTCGTTGTTGTTTCAACAGTACCTGATGCCATCTTCCCCTCTTTGAACCATCTTTCTGGGGGTTCAGCTGTGTACTGTTGCAGACTGGACCAACTGGCCAGGCACACAGGTTGATCGGATGAACAAGAGGATGCCTCTTCACCTGGGGAACACATGCAGCCAGAGATGAGATGAGATGCAGGATAAAAAGATATTGCTGATTGCAGAGCTCCCCAAGAGTCTTACTCCCATGCACCAGAGATGACGACAGCAAATAAATTAACCCCTTGCCGTCACAATGGATAGGACCTTTCCTCTCCCTTTCTCATGCAACATTTGCAACAGGGCTGGCTGAAGCCATTTCTCTTAACCACAATTTCTTAGCTCTTTATTTTAGTCCCAACAGTCTTTTAAAGGAGGAACTATTTCTGCTTAGACAGATGAACCGAAACTACTTTCACAGTTGGTATCAACTATCAGGAGTCAGTCACACTGCAATCAAAACAAGATTTTGTGACAGCTTCTTGTGAGAATCCCAGAGCATTGTGGTCTCTGTTCATTGCTTGAGTATCCTACCAATTAAAACTGGCAGTGACTGTGGAGGAAAGATGGAGGGAGTAGATTCTACTGCTTCAGACTGACATCATCAGCCTTAGGGCAGGTTCACACAATCCTGCGCCACTCTGGTACTTTACACTTGATAACCCTTGTGCTTGATGATTTGCAGCTGGTTGTATGAGTGGACTCTACCGTAAAAAGTACATTTTTGAGGTGACACAGAAGTTCCATCCAGTGGGCGCTGGTTCATTACGGCAAATGGGTCACTGTGCCCCACCAGCCTCAGTCCGCCTTCAGTCAGCTGCTGCCTGCCTTCTTCCTTACATCCAAGGCTAGGGGTTGGTTCTATGCACTTGTGCCATAGATACCTGCCACATGACCCCAGGCATCTGCTGCTCAATTGAGTGGCATCAGAAAAAGCCAAAGCTCATGAGCTTGCTTGCTTCTGTTGTACTTATTTGTATGGTTTCAATTGAGATAATAGATAGTTTTACTTCTAATTGTTTTTAATGGCTTTCCCCCTATGTTTTAAGCAGTTCTCATTTTTATATCTCAGCTGTCTTGAGTTCCATCAAGGCCATAGGTGGGGTATAAATGAAATAATAATAATAAATAATAATAATAATAATAATAATAATAATAATAATAATAATAATAATAATAATAATAATAATAATAATAATAATAATGGCATGGTCAGAAGTGGCTCCAAGTACTGTAGTCACTGAGTGATGGATGTGAACATGTGAACCAGTCTTAATTTGAACCATAATCTAATCTAAACCTTTCCCTGTTGCTTAAGGGGAAACAGAAGACAGAAGGCGGCACACTGAATTGTACCTGCAACTGAATTCCATTCAAAATCACAAATTAAAATAATTAGCTCACACACCATGCTCCATCCAAAACAGAAAACATTATATAGGGATAAAAAAATATGGTGGGGCATATCCAGTGCTGTTCCACCCATGCAGCAGATTTCAGCTTAAGCAGCAGAATTTTACCATCCTCTCCCTTTCAGCCCTGCATGCACCCTCAAAATCTGCTCCAGGAGATTGGAGGAAACCCCCCCCCCACAAAGAGCAGATTTTTAAGACACAGAGGGAGAGCAGGGGCCAGTCCAGTTGCACAAGTGGAACTCTGCACACACGGTGTTGGATACAAGCCAGTATCTTTATTGTTCTCCAATCAGGACTGTTAATTATCTGCCTCACATATTCAGCTTTTATTAAAGCAAGGCCAAAAATCACTGCCCAAGGATTTCTCAGTATATCACCGTGAACCTCCCTTAGTCAAGTGGAGGACAGAAATGAGTTTCCCCACATCAAGAGAGAACCATGACAGCCTAGAAAACAGCCATGAAAATAAGAAAATCTGTGTTGGGAATGATGTAGAAGAGGAAAATAAAACGGCACATATCATAATGTCATTCTATAAACCTACAGGGTAACTGCAAATGGAATACTGTGTGTGGTTTTGTTCATTCCACATAAAAAAGGATATTGCTGAGGAGAGCTGTAGAAAAGATGCAGCCAATGGTTAATGAAAACAACCAGAAGAACATAATCTTCATGGAGAAAAGATCAGGAAGTTGGCATTTTTTCATTTGGACAAAATGCGGGCTAAAGCAAGGGAGGAGCATATTAAGAGGTTTACAGAAGTGTGCCTGGTGTAGAGAGAGAGACAGGAAAACACAAAAATATCTCTCATGCATCATCCTCGACCACCAGTTCTTCTCACAATACAACAAAACTAGATTCTTCTATTTGTGAGTTGTTGGCCATAAAATGAATTAAATCAGATAGTGATAAATGATAGATAATAGATAGATGGATGGATAGATAGATAGATAGATAGATAGATAGATAGATAGATATTAGAATGCAGTAGCATCTGCAAACTAGATTATGATCTGTTGATGGTTGGAAGTAGGAAAGATGGAATTGGAGCATGCAACATCTTTTCCATGAGGGAAGCTGTAAGATTCCAGTACTGCAGACATAAACTGAATTAACAACACAATTCTAACCATGCCTGCTCAAAAGTAAATCCTCTTGAACTCACTGAGGGTTTACTCCCAGGTAATTTTGATTAGGCTTGCAGCCTAGATACACCATCCTGTTTATAGGGTGCTTCTACCCCCTCAACCACTGGTGATCGTGCCGAGAGCAAAGCAGCAGGCTGCTAGGTTGACAGACCCTGTTTGATCTTATTCTGCTGTGCTGATTGACGGCTCCTGCAGAGTTACACCACAGAAGGCTAAAGGGCAAATACAGAAGGAGGCTGTGAGCAACTCACCTGTGGACCACAGTGAAAATTTCCTCTGGAAAGGGGCACCAAAGCAGCAGCCCATGTGTCCACCAGCCCATGCAGCCCCAAGGCCAGCAGTTTATCCTTCCTAGCAGACCCGGGACAAGACCAATGCAACCCACCACATCAAAAGTACTCTTGTTAAATCATTGGAGAAACAGCCTCTCAATGCACAATGCATCTTTTGATGGCCGCCCTGCATTTGGAAGGTGGGAGGTGTGGCTGGGCATTTGTCCCAAGAGGCAGCACCGAGCCAGCCTCAACTCTCCCCTGCTCCACTAGTTTGTCGCCCCTCCATGCCGCTTCAGATTGTATCTCAAATGCCAGGCAGTACATTCCTGGCATTCTGAGCTTTGGTGGGTGGTGAAGAAAAATCCAGATGTCTCTTGAAAGGCTGGTTTGGGTCCTCCTTAAAGACAGGCATGAAAAGCCCACACATCTGCATGGCATAATTTATGCAAATGAGGTGCACTACTTATGCAAATCAAATCCTCTGCAAATCTTAACTGATATAATTTTCAGGAGGTGATCTGCTCCTGCTGTATAAATGAAAACAGCAGGCCAAGAGCTGCAACAGAAAGTGATCATCCTAAACCTTTTCACTGTCATTAGTGCTCCTACAACCTGCGCTCCATTTTCTCTTCTCTAGCAACCAAAATACATAATCCAAGCTATTGTTCCCCATGACACTGTATCACAAAACCTCTCATTTCAATCAATAGGAGAATGAGAATTTTACATTGAAAAGATTGGGTAGAATTCAAAATGTTGAACTCAGACCAGAACTGTTGAAATCAATCGACCTAACTTAACTGTGTTCATTAATTTCAGTGGCTCTGCTCCAAGTACAGTGGTACCTCTGGTTAAGAACTTAGTTCATTCCGGAGGTCCATTCTTAACCTGAAACTGTTCTTAACCTGAGGTACCACTTTAGTTAATGGGGCCTCCTGCTGCCGCCGTGCAATTTCTGTTCCCATCCTGAGGTAAAGTTCTTAACACGAGGTACTACTTCTGGGTTAGCGGAGTCTGTAACCTGAAGCGTTTGTAACCCAAAGCATTTGTAACCCAAGGTACCACTGTAAAACTTTCATCATTGCTATCATTTATAGCCCGCTTTTGTATGTATCATATACCCAAAGCAGCATATAATAAAAGCAATATAAACAGCTCATGAAGCTCATGCAGCATAAACAAAGTGATGGAAAGAGGTGGATAGAAACCAGTCTCAAAAGGGCCCTTTACTGAAAAGCTTTCTGGAATAACAAGAGTGGCAGGGACGAGTGTGTCCCTGTTTGGAGGCTCTTCCTGAACTTGGCTTCTACAATAAAAAAGACTCCATCCTTCATGAGCACCCACCATATATCCAGCAACAAGAGCCTCTCTTGGAGAGTTCTCACGTAGACTTAGATGAAATGGGACAGTTGTTGACAAATCTCAGTCCCTGCCCACTTGGAACTCAATGCAGGTGGTAGATGATGGGTGAAAAAGGTCCATTCTCTTGGCTCCAGGTAACACCCTAGCAGCTTCATTCTGGGAAAACCAAAGCTACCTGACTGTCTTCAAGGTCAGCCATAAAGTGCATGGCACACTAGTCCAACTTGGTGGAGACAAGGACATGAATCATGGGAGCCAGATGTGACTTATCCAAGAATGGATGCAGTTGGCATCATAGGTGAAATTGGTCAAAGTCACCACTGTCTACCCATGCCTAGACAGCTGGGAGTGGTGGCTCCTGCAGCATCCCCATGTGGCAGATCTGTGGATTCAAGGGGACTGCAACCCCATCCAGAACAAGCTGCACACTTGCACCTGAATGGTCAGGTCCTCCTCTTGGGAGCGGGTGGCGCTGTGGTCTAAACCAGTGTTTCCCAACCTTGGGCCTCCAGCTGTTTCTGAACTACAATTCCCATCATCCCTGACCACTGGTCTTGCTAGCTAGGGATGATGGGAGTTGTAGTCCAAAAACAGCTGGAGGCCCAAGGTTGGGAAACACTGGTCTAAACCACTGAGCCTCTTGGGCTTGCTAATCGGAAGGTTGGCAGTTCAAATCCCTGCAATAGGATGAGCTCCCGTTGCTCTGGCCCAGCTCCTGCCAACCTAACAGTTCCAAAGCATACCAGTGTGAGTAGATAAATAGGTACCACTGTGGCAGGAAGGTAATCGGCGTTTCTGTGTGCTCAGTGGCTTCTGTCACGGTGTTCCATTGCGTCAGCAGCGGTTTAGTCATGCTGGCCACATGACCCGGAAAGCTGTTTGCGGACAAACGCTGGCTCCCTCGGCCTGAAAGTGAGATGAGCGCCACAACCCCATAGTTGCCTTTGACTGGACTTAACCACCGAGGGGTCCTTTGCCTTTTATCTTTACCTCAGGTCCTCCCCAATGGAATGCATTGTTTCTTATTGGACATTTTATAACCCTTAGCACCACTGTTTATAAGCAACCACCCATCCTTATAAAGCAGGAATGGGGAACCTCAGGCTAGAGGGGGGGAATATGGCCCCCCAGGCCTGTCTATGTGGCCCATAGAACTCTCTCCATGCCACACACCCAAGGGCCACCTCCCCTTACGGGCAGCCATCCAAGTGCCACATACCAGTGGTGGGTGGGGACACAGGCCAAAGTAGACTGAGCAAAAAATGTACCTTGGAACAGCATTATTATTATTAATATTAATAATTAAATTTGTATACTGCCATATGCCCGTAAATCTCAGAGCAGTTCACAACATAAATTCGCAATATATAAAAAACACTAAATACATAATAAAAACAAAGACAACCCAATCATGCCCCTCTTTCACAATGCATTTTAAAAGGGCATTGAATCTGAAAGGGAATGTCAATCAACCAAAGGCATGGTCAAAGAGGGTCTGCTTGCGCCTCCCTCTGTCTTCCACTCAGCCAAGCAAGAGGCATTATCAGAATTCAAGGGCATATTCCAGTCAGGCATGAAGCAAGGCCAGGGAAGGATGTGGCCTGAGGGGAATTCTGAGGGCCAGACAGAGATGTCTGAAGGGCCAAGCCTGAGGTTCCCCATCTCAGGAAGATAAAAATCCTCAAAATCAACTTGAACTTGGGATAGTGTTCTGCCGCCTTTCCTGTCACAACTGAATGCTTTTCAGTTATCAGAAGATCTACCTATTTCATGCAAAACCCTCATTCACGTCAGTGGAGTTCAAGGCATTCAGCCATGGGCTAAAGATAAGAGAATCAAACACACTCAATGGAAAAACAGAAAGTAAAAAAAAGGGAAGAGTGGGGAAGTTGCACTCTCTGCACTGACCCTCTCACCCCTCTTCATTTATAATACTGGATCCGTTCACAATGACCTTTCTCAACTCATCACTACCGGATGAAAACAAAACACCTGTTTACATTTTCACTGCAACGAAATCATTGGCCCCCTTATGCAAAAAGCATTCATGGCTTTAGAATCACACCCAGCAGCAGGTAATTCAACAAACCACAGTCATATGCCTCCTCACACAATAATAATAATAAAAATCACTCACCAACATGAGGGGAAGAGGGGTCACTGCTAGGCCTTGGCTTGCCAATTTCTAGGATCATGAATATGCACAGACTATCTCCATCACACACATATGTTTTACATCTTCCCCACAGCTGCAGGTAGGCTGGATTTTTGCTCATCCCTAGTGAAGCAAGGTAGATTACCCATCCCTATCTAATACACAGCATCCTGGATGCAATTGTGTGGATAAACACAGTATTGCTAGCCAAAAAATTGGGGGTGGGGTAGGGTATGGAGTACCCAGAATTGTGGGTGGTGGTTAGGTACAGCCTCCTCTTTACCCTCACCAATCATCACAAATATGGTCCCAATGTGTAGGTATTTGTATTGGAAAAAGGTAGCTGTCCAAACACATCCTCCAGAGGGGGCGGGGACCTTTATTTAACATAAAATTATCTTTTCCACTGTATATTTTTATTTATTTATTTATTTATTTATTTATTTATTTATTTATTTATTCACTCATTCATTCATTCATATAAAATTTCTATAACACCCTTGATCCAAAGATCGCAGGATATGCTAGGTTAATTGGATTCCGTGCTAGAAGCCTGATAGGAAGCAAAGCCATGGCCATATAATAAACTGGCCAGGTCTTCTTGCTGTTTTATATTAAAGTTCTTTGCTGCAGTTGTGAACACTGGAAACTTAAGGGCTATTTGTTATATTCCTCTTCTCTATTTGCAAAAGGTAGGAAAGGTAAAGAGAAACTGCAAAGAAACGGTAACATCCAATCAGACTCAAAAGTTCGGCAAATAAAGCCAGATTTGGGCAAGCAGTTATAGGGTAAAAAGGTAAAGGGTAAAGGGACCCCTGACCATTAGGTCCAGTCGTGACCGACTCTGGGGTTGCGGCGCTCATCTCACTTTATTGGCCAAGGGAGCCGGTGTACAGCTTCCGGGTCATGTGGCCAGCATGACTAAGCCGCTTCTGGCGAACCAGAGCAGCGCATGGAAACGCCACTTACCTTCCCACCGGAGCGGTACCTGTTTATCTACTTGCACTGGTGTGTTTTGAACTGCTAGGTTGGCAGGAGCAGGGACCGAGCAACGGGAGCTCACCCCGTCATGGGGATTTGAACCGCCGACTTTCTGATCGGCAAGTCCTAGGCTCAGTGGTTTAACCCTCAGTGCCACCCGCGTCCCTTAGTTATAGGGTAAAGAGGTGCAATTCATTAAGGGTCTGGAGCTCTTACTGCTCAATCCAAGGGTCAGAGTGCCTGGAATGAGAGAGGGGCATGACTCCCATGCAACATGGCAACCCTTCTTAGTGACAAACAGATCCTCTTTTCCTACCACGCATTTAGCAATATCTCAACTTCCTTCAACAAGTTTGCATAGCTCCAGTAGCTCATATGATTCAACGTTTCAATTATGCATACTCATCCCTGTTTATTCAATGAAATTTGTCCAGAGGGGGATGGGAACTATCCCTGGTGCTTACTTACAATCATAGCTACCGATTCAGGCCACTGATTGACAAGTAAACATGCATAGGACTATTATGCAAATCACCATTTTACCTGTTTTTGTGTACAAAGGGCTGAAGCCATCCTGAGCCCATGTCCTTGGGAGTTCAGGGAGCATGCGGGGATGCAAAGGCTGGAATCCTATGCACATTTACCTGGGAGTAAACCCCAATGAATTCCTTCTGAGAAGACATGAACAAGATTCCATTGGCTGACACAAATTAAAGCATTCTGAATCCGATAGGATAGATAGATAGATAGATAGATAGAGATGTCCCTGCAAATGCTTGCCTATATATGACCATTATTCAGCATCCGAACTGCATGCTGGTCCAGATTCTCTTGCTACATCTACCACAGCAAGGCCACTGTGGCGTAAAGCTTACAAGTGCTGTCATGGGATTAGATCAAGCCTGAGTGGCTTAACTTTTAAGCTTACAGTCATACCTTGGTTCTTGAACAGAATCTGTTCCAGAAGTCTGTTTGACTTCCGAAAACGTTCAAAAACCAAGGTGCGGCTTCTGATTGGCTGCAGGAGCTTCCTGCACTCAGTCGGAAGCCGCATCGGACATTTGGCATCCAAAAATAGTTCGCAAACCGGAATAGTCAGTTCTGGGTTTGGGGCTTTCAGGAGCCAAAACATTTGAGACCTAAGCTGTTTGAAAACCAAGGTACAACTGTACTGGATAGCCTTGGTCAAAATGTACACTCTCAATTTCACCTGCCTCAGTGGTGTGTTGGGGGGGGGGTGATATCTTTGCCAGGGGCAGCCTGTCCCCTGGGTTCTGGCAAGAGCCCCGCAAGATCTAATGAGATTTTGCAGGGCTCCCATGAGATCTTGCCAGAACCTAGAAGCTGCTACCACCTCAGCCGTTTCTCCTTCCTTCTCTGGCTGTGGCACTCATGGCAAATACCCCTTGCATTCTGCTGCCTGAGGCCCTGATCTTCACAACCCTGAATTTCTTGCAGGAAGGGGAAGGATTCACTCTTTGCATCCCCAATTTCTTGTTTTTCCAGGTAGTGCAATGATATCCAGTCATGAAAGGTGCATTTTATTTTATTTTGCGCAGGACCCTGCAGATCCTTCCCATGTGGACTGTGCCACCTGCAGCGAAACACCACAGTACACAATGTGTATATCAAAGACTGCACACAGTGAAGGACATCCACACGACTTGGGAGGCCAGCTAAAGCAGTGCTCCAGAACTGTGGAATGTCAGAATCTGCTTTGTGCAGAATCTGACCCATCGTCCACTTAGCTCAGTACTGCCTGCACTGACTGGCAGCAGCTCTCCAGGATTTCAGACAGGGAACTTTTTCAACCGTACCTGGCAATGACAAGGACTGAAGCTGGGACCCCCTGCAAGAAAAGCAGGTGCTCTATTACTGCTCTACGGCCCTTCCTTGGAGGGGCGGAGAGAGAGAGAGAGAGAGAGAGAGAGAGAGAGAGAGAGAGAGAGAGAGGAGCAAGAGGGTGAGAGAAGCAGCCCATGATGCAAGCATAAGACTTTCCCTTCCGGAGTCCGGATACCAAGAGAGCGGCTCCTCCATTCTTTGTGCCCGCTTTCTCGGTGCCGGGCGAGCGCAGGGGGCAGAGCGTGCCACACGGGCGCACACGCTGCCTCCGCCTGCGCGGCTGGCTGCACTGGGAGGCAGCAGGCAAGACATGCCAGGGAGGGGAGCGAAACGGTGGCCGGGAGGAGTACCCGGGGAAAGGGGGGGGGGACGACGACGAGAAATCAGCAGGGACCAAATGGATGGTACTGACCTGGAGGCTCATCTACAGACGTTCTCTTCGATCCCCCCTGTTCCCGGCTGGCCCTTCCCCTTCCCAAAGCACCTCGGGCGCGCAACTGGGAAGAGAGGCGAAAGGCGAGGAGGGGCGCGAGCGGGCGGGGAAGGGAAACTTGAGAGAAACTGTTCGCGCTGGGGTCCAGCTTCTGCCCCGCCCTGGCGCAAGGAACAGGAATTTCTCCAGAAGGGAGCCTTATCAGCCTTGCTGGTTTCCCAGCAGCGCAGCCGGAC
The DNA here is from genome assembly GCF_965113315.1 of Podarcis vaucheri. Classification (NCBI taxonomy): domain Eukaryota; kingdom Metazoa; phylum Chordata; class Lepidosauria; order Squamata; family Lacertidae; genus Podarcis; species Podarcis vaucheri. The sequence continues at coordinate 55,493,516 of NC_138760.1, read as the reverse complement.
GGGGAGGTCAATGGGTTACCCAGGAGCGCAGCTGTAAACACCTCCGGAGAGGGCGGGAGAAAAATAAAAAGGGGGGGCGCTGCCCGGCGCAAACTGGAACGGGGCAATAATCAACAGGGTGTTTATCCGCCGCCTCCCCCGCGCACTACCTTACCAAACAATGAGAGCGCGGGAGGGGGGCGTCGCAAGTTTGCGAAGAGGAAACGGGTTGCCAAGTTGTTTACAGCCGCGTTGCTGTCCGCTGGCCTGAGACGCTGCCCGGCTTATTTGCTCAAACTAGCTCGTCTGGTCCAGCCACCTGCCCAACTCCCCCATTTCTAGGATCTCTCTCTCTCTCTCTCTCTCTCTCTCTCTCTCTATCTATCTATCTCTCTATCTCTCTCTCTCTCTTTTTTTCTTCTCCTTTGCCCTTGAAAAGAGAGGCTTTTCACCGCTGGTTAAACTTCAACTGAAACTGCAGAGCTGCCCTTGCTCCTTGCCACCCGTCTGGAAAGGAAGCAAAGGCAGGGGAGAAGGGTGTGAGCTACATTCCTGTAGGGCCGGAAGGTTCAACTGTGGCTGGCCATATGTGCTGGACTCCAACTCCCATCAGCACCAGCCAGCAGGGGCAGTGGTCAGGGAGGGCGGGAAGTGGTGTCCAGTCCAGCAAAACTAGAGATCACTAAGATAGCCACTGCTGGTGTAAGTCTGAGTGGCCATTTCTGGTAAGTTTCCCTCTTATTCCTTCTTGCCACGTTAGAAAGCTAAAAGGATTTCCAATTGCTGTTTACTTCCCCATAACGTCTGAATCAGGAGCGGCTGGCTGAGTCTGGCCCCGGTGCCTGCATGCAGCGGTGCACTGGATGAGGGCCAATAAACGGAGTTTGAAACCTGACAAGACCAGTTTGGCTCCCATGTCCGGGAGGCAGACCAATTACCTGTTCTGAATTTGGCCAAACTCTCTCTGAAGGATGAGGTATATGGTCTCTGGGTGCTCCTAGGTCCATCTTTGTCGCTGGAAACGTGTTTTTAGCAGCTAGGGACTCGTTTTTTCATCTTAGGCTGGTTTAAGACTACTTAGGTTGTAGTTATGTGTATTTTTCATGTTGTAAGCTGCTCTGAGCATGGTTTGAACTGTGGAAAGACAGCATGCGAATGAAATCATGTATGTATATGTACAACATCTGTCATGGGCATAGCCAGGATTTTTGTTAGGGAGGCAGGCCTTTTGTGGTGGGGGAAGAACCTCAGTTTCCTATATATTTTATTGATTTTTATTGATGGGGGGCTGCCCCCCCCAGCTATGCCTATGACAGCTGTGACCATTCCTAGACCACAGTGGGCCAGACACTGGAAATCTCAGTACTGGACTACTGCAATATGCTCTATGGAGAGCTGCCCTGTCAATTGGTCTGGAAGCTACACTTAGAGCAGAAGATGGCAATAGCAGACAACACTATTGCTGAGAGATCTGCACTGGCAGCCAGTGTGCTACTGGGCCCAAGCGTAGGTGCTGTTGTTGGTTTATAAACCCCTAAGCAACTTGGAGCCAGTTTGCAGGAGGGACAGCCCCATTCATTTCTGCCCAAGCAGTATGGTTGTCAGCCAAGGCACTTTCCTGATGCCACATGATGCCCACTGTACAACCACCAGAAAACAGAGCTCCCTAATGTTGTGGACCTCCCTCCCAATATGTATTAAGCAAGCTTCTTCTGTTTTATCTTTAAGAAGTTTGCTCAAAACAAAACTATCTAACCAAGCCTTCCCTGTATTAGGACCCGTTTTTTTCAGTTCTTTGATTGCTGAACAGTTTTTAATATTTTTATTTTGTCAAATGTTAATTGTTCATTGCTTAGGGGAAAGTGAGCAGCATAGGAATTGGAATCTGAGAAATAAATAAACTGTGTGTGTGTGTGTGTGTGTGTGTGTGTGCATATGTATAATAGCTTAATCCATAAAAACATAGGGTTGTGAGTTTGCCTGTGAATGGATCTGCCACCATAGTTTTGCCCTAAAATGATGACTGATAAGAATCTTGGATTTGGTACCATGATCTTAGTATTTCTAAATGGCTGTGGACTGTCCCCTGCAAGGATAGTTCACATGGGGTCATGTTTGACAGAAGTGTGTGGTGCATTGTGAGCAATAGCAGATGGCAGGGTTGGGTAGAAGTGCTTATCGGACCTCCCTTCTGTGAAGTCACTGCTGTTTACTGGGGGGGGGGGATGACGACGACAAGGCGTCAGTGAGGTCAGTGCTGCAAAAATACAATTCTTTAACCCACACCGGAGATAAATACAGGGCACTCTCTGATCAAGAAACTCAACCAGCTCCTGACCAACTGCCCTGATCTAGCCCGAAAGCTGCTTGACCAGATCTATGACAATTCTGTGAATGATGACCCCTAGGCAATGCTTGAACGAACTTTTTACCCAAGCCAATAGGGTGTTCCTGCTGGTGCACTTGCACAATGCTGACCTTACCCACTGCCTTGCCCCTCCCACTCTCCCTCATGATAAATCACAGTGATTCCACTGCCGGGAGGTCAGGTAAGCACCATGACCACCCCACCTTACCATCCACTACAGATTGTGTTTGAGAAAGAAACAGTAGCTGGCAGTTTTGGAGGAAACAAAGGTGGAGGAGAGAATGCAGAGAGTTTCTAGAAGCGACTAGCTGAAACTGGCGGTGCCACCTTGGAGGCGGCCGCCCAAGTTCTCTCTCCTTTCTAGAAGTGCTTGTTTGCCTCTGTTTATTGTTGCCCTGTATTTTTGCAACCAAAAGTCTCCGTGCTCTCTCATCCGAAGAGAAGCAAAACCAGAAGCGCTGTCTTTGGAATTTCTTGTCGCTCAGAAGAACATATAAACAACATGGCCAATTGATTCACTAGTCAAACATAGAAGAACATCAGAAGATCCCTGCTGGACCACACTAACGGCTTGCTTAGTCTAGCACCCTGTTCCCCAACCAAATGCCTCTGGGAAGCACACAAGCAGGGCATGAGGGCAAAAGGCCTGTTCCATGGTTACTCTCCAGCAGCTGTTATTTATGTTAACTTCCAATACTGAAGATAACATAAAGCCATCATGACTAGGAACCAATGATAGCTTTATCCTCCGTGATGTTGTCTAATCCCATTATGTTTATTCACACATCTCTCTATGAAATCATAAATGCAACCATGCCCAATGCCTCCAAAAGGGATGCACGTCACAGGAAGCATGCAGAACAATTCTGCCATTAGAAATCTCTACGCATGTTAATTCCGGAATAAATTGTTACTGGGGAATATTTTGTGTTATGCAAAATGCTCATTGTCCTTCATGGAGATCCTAAGGTGGACTGTAGATTACATTGCCGGTGGAAACAGGTCTGTTTGTTCAATTGATGGCTCACCTGGCATTCCAACCTTTGGCAGACATTCATTCAAAGGGAATCTGAAGAATGCAGCACAGAGTTCATCCAGGGGTGAAACAAGCCTTTATTTTACTCAGGTCAAAGACCCAGTTTGGCGCACGCACACCCCCCCCCACAATTGCGTAAACACACATACAGGCAGGGAGCCTCAATGCTGCCCCTCTGGAGGCTTCACCCAGGGCAAAAAACCCCTCACCCTGCCCCATAGCTATGGCACTGAGTTCATGATACAGTGGTACCTCAGGTTACATATGCTTCAGGTTACATACACTTCAGGTTACAGACTCCGCTAACCCAGAAATATTACCTCGGGTTAAGAACTTTGCTTCAGGATGAGTACAGAAATCATGCTCCGGCAGTGCAGTGGCAGCAGGAGGCCCCATTAGCTAAAGTGGTGCTTCAGGTTAAGAACAGTTTCAGGTTAAGAACGGACCTCCGGAATGAATTAAGTACTTAACCCGAGGTACCACTGTATCCATCAAAGAACATGATACATTTAGCTGCTTGGAAGACTGAGCAGGGTTTTGTTTTTTTGGAGGGGCAGGGAGAGAGGAAATGGGAAGACTACTTGCTTGCTTCAGGGTGGACAGGATTTCCTGGCAGCCTTTAGAAGGCAGGATGCAAGAAGTCCCTGCTGCAGGCATTTTGGCTGCTATTCAAGCCTGCAAGGGCAGCATCTTGATGCTACTGCAGGGGTAAAAAGCCAGGGGTAGCCAACAGGGTGCCCTCCAGAGGATGCAAGATGATATAACCCCCCTCTTTCCTAACCATTGGGCTGGCCATACCAGCTGGGGCTGATGGGGCTTGGAGTCTTAACAGATATGGAAGGTACCATGTTCGCTACCCCTGGTGCCATGTTGGCCGCAACATCTCAATGTACAAAGTTTATTTGGGTTTGGGAAAAATTGCTACCAATGTGATGGCAGCTTTAGCAATAATACTCAGGATTATAAAGCACTTTGAGAGTTCGGAGCACACACATTATTTCATTAACCAGCACTCATTACACCCGGCATGACCTCTTTCAACCCAAGCAACAATTTAAGAGAGAAGGATCACAGTCTCCTTAACAATCCTCCAAACCCACATGTCTTTCCTCAGGAACACCTATATTATTGTGACGTGTGTTTTTTTATTTTTAAAGTATCCACAGCACATGCTCTCTAAATGCCCCTTTTTCACCTTCAGTTAAAATCTAAAATAGTACCCTGATCTTGACTCAGATTGTTCTGACCAAGGTGAAAAGGAATATCCCAGCTGCCCTGTAGCTTTAGCATCTCTCTTCCAATGTGGTAACATCCTCTTTTAGCCAGAGCTTCCTGATGCCACCCATTATTAGAAATACAGAAGTTCTCACTCCACGATGCATATAACACCCCAGTGCCTTCCTGTTCTTGGGATTCATATGCAAAGAAGCCACTCCTAGCACTACAGGCCTCTTCTTTGGGGGAAATCAAGAAAACATCTGTAAACTGCACGCATTTCCTCTCCAAAGGAGCCAGCCCACAAGAGGCATGCAAGCACAGAAGGAAAGAAAACCCCAGGGAGCCTTGCCTTTAATGGGATCCAAAGTGCCAACTCCCTTCCATCCGGGAGAAGGGCGGGTTCTTCCAGTGCCTGTTTCTTGCTCCTGGTCTCGATTCCTTGGGTGGCAGGAACAGTTCAACATGGGACTCCCGCAGCCTGCAGAAATCTTCCACCTAGTTTTAAAGGGGCAGCGATACCGTGCAGGTGGAGAATTGCTCCTTGCTGGTTGATTCCCCATCGCTGAAGCAGCAGCGGCCAAGCAGAGGTCACTTCTGCCCCACCTTGGAGCTGCTTTTTCACTCTTGGACTGTGACTTTGTTTTGCTGCTAAGCTTTGCTAGAAATATCCCTATCTTGCATCTTCAACAGTGCTAAGTACCCTTAAATCCATCAATAATGCAGGGTGATCAATGGCCTTTTGATGCAGGTAGAGTGCAGGCATCAACCTGCAGAGCGGGATGTCATGGGCCTTTGTGGAGATGTGGGGCCACACAAGGACCTGAAAGGGAATTTCAGGGAACCCAGATGCCTCGGGGAGTTGCTAAGGGGGCTAGGGGCTGCGCAGTTTGAGGCCGCTGCTTCAACTGCAGTGCACAGCATTAAAGGGATCTAATATCTGTAAGAGCTGTTCCTTAATACTTGGACATGGGAAATGCACCTTGACCGCAGTCTAATGTATCTCTTGGACTCACTTTGCCATTCAGTTTTTTTCCCAACTAAGTGTTTGTGGGGAGTATAGCACTGAAAGATAATCCCAGCACCTAATTTTTGAGAGTCTGCATGAAATATGACTTTACCAGAATCTTGTGCTGACTTGAAATGTTTCAGTTTTTAACTTTTATTAAAATAAAAAAATTCCTTCCAGTAGCACCTTAAAGACAAACTAAGTTTGTTATTGGTATGAGCTTTCGTGTGCATGCACACTTCTTCAGATACACAAAAGCTCATACCAATAACAAACTTAGTTGGTCTCTAAGGTGCTACTGGAAGGAATTTGTTTATTTTGTTTCGACTATGGCAGACCAACACGGCCACCTACCAGTAACTAGAACTTTTATTAAAGCATTTGTATTCTGTGCTTTGCAAAATCAAGGCATTGCCAGTGCTTCTTCAGGAATAAGGGAAAATTACAAATCCAGTGAACAGAATTATGCCTAACCTCTCTCTGTATGAGTTACAGATAGGTAGCCGTGTTGGTCTGCCATAGTTAAAATAAAAAAATTCCTTCCAGTAGCACCTTAAAGACCAACTAAGTTAGTTCTTGGTATGAGCTTTCGTGTGCATGCACACTTCTTCAGATACACTGTATGGATATCTCTGTATGGATAGCATTCCACAACCTGGGGCCTCCAGATGTGGCCAGTCTTTACAATAATCAGAGTGCATCTCGTGGCCACACGGAGGGAGGCCTTTTCTGCAGCGGCACCAACCCTCTGGAAAACCCTCCCCTGTTCAATCCAAAATGTGTCAACTGTGACTCACTTTACATACAAATTAAACATTTATTTGCTCAAGCCTTTAGTTTGAACTCATTATTTTGATTCTGGGTTTTTATTGACAGTATGCATTTTTTGGTTTTACTGTATCTGTATTCTAGTCTTGATTTTGTGGCTAAGCAACATCACGGGAGGGGATTTTCTAGGACTAATGTAAGACTGCAAAGCTGCCTTGTTATTTTTGCTTTGGATGCTACGTGTTGTTATATTTATGGAAATGTGGCTTTTTGCATGTTATTATATTTTTGTTTTGCCATGTTATAATGAAATTGTTACTGGGCTATTGTTTTGCTACATTATTCTGAAATTGATATTGTGTTACTCTTTTGCTATGTTATAATGAAATCATTGTTATGTTAGTGTTTTGCTGTGTTATTATCAAAAGTTTTTGTAGTGTTTGTTTGAGATGCATCCCTCTTTATTTGCTGTAAACCTTTCTGAGCATGATTTAGGTGTGTGTGGAGAAACAGCATACAAATAAAATGAATGAGTGAGTGGATTTTAAGGGTTTTTTATATTAACTGTTTAGAGATTTTTATGTATATATTCCATTGATGAATTAAATAAACTCCCATCATCCCTAACCATTGGACATTCTACCTGTGACTGATGGAACTGTAGCCCAGTATCATCTACAGGTGCCAGGCTGAGGAAGACCAATTTTCACATTTCACCATACAGTCACTGTCATTTCAAGCAAAATATAACCTGCAGGTGCTTTCTTTTCAGAGGAAACATCCATACTGCCTGGCCAGTCTCAGCGCAGTTGCCATGGCTCATTTGGAATAATATTCCTATGGTCCATAGCAGCAGAAGTGGGTTGAACAAGTCACTCAAGCATAGCTGTCAACGTTTCCCTTTTCTTGCAAGGATTCCTATTCGGAATAAGGGAATTTCCCTTTAAAAAAGGGAAACGTTGACAGCTATGCACTCAAGACACATATCCTAAGGTGGGGGGGGGGGCTTTGTTGCACAGGTAAACAGCTTAAACAGAAGGAGCTAACAGGAAAACTCCATTTGCCCCATTAGGCAGCGGTTCACAAGGGTCCACAGATCAGAGAGGAGGCTGCCCTTTCAAGGAGGAAAATGGGACTACCTCCTGTTTGCATAAGACAAGCCAGAGGGGAACAAAATGCTCAGTTATATGGAATCCCTGCCTTGACCTGACCTAGTCAAACAGAATACAAGGATATAATTGCAACACAGTTAATAAAGGTATAGTTATTTGTATTCCCCTCACCCTAATTTCTACCAGAGCTTGCAAGGGCTGGACTGTAGTTGCCTAGAAATATACACATTAATTAGTTAATGAGTTTGAAAGCACATAGTGTTGAGGCAAGGCTCAGGTTGGTCCATGGCCAAGTGCTAATATGAAACTGTGGTACATACAGTAATGTTTCCTAGGTATCTGCAAAATAATAAATGTTAATGAAAAATAGGGAGCCTAGGCTGATGAAAACACAGCAAGGTTATTTTGTTTTACCAGGTTTCAAATCACATGTGCCTGTCATGCTGCACATCAGTACAATTTGATGTGTTTCCAACTCACCCACTCTCTGTCCGCACTGTGTGGTTTACATCTTCAAGCTGGATTGAAGCTGCTTTGTGGGGGAAAGGCATAAAAATGCAGTATTTCTCAAGAAGTAACAGGATAGATGTAGGTTGTGGATAATGCCATATGTATAGACTTCACAAACCAATGGTGGGTGCAGAGTTAATGGGTGTGTACACTGCCCTAGAGTATTATGTTGGTCAGTAATTTGGCCTTCTATAAGTCTACGCACAAAGACTTTGTAGTCACCATTGCATTATGTGTTTGCATTGACTGTGTTGACTGTGAAGATTCTCTAGCACAGAAAAATCAATGTGACTGACACCACAAATGCCATGCAATCATAGAGTTGGAAGAGACCCAGAGAGCCATCTAATTTGGAGGAATCTTTTTGCCCAACGTGGAGCTTGAACCCACGACCTTGAGATTAAGAGTCTCAGGCTCTACTAACTGAGCTATCAAGAACACACACCCCTTAGCACTGTAAATGGAACCCGATGCATTCACTGAGGACTGGTCTACCTTTTCCCACTCCCTTACAGGCTTCTCTTTCCTCCGAAGTTTGCTTTCTAAATGGACATTTAGAAACATTTCAACAATTCCAATATATTGTAAAACAGAACACTCAACTGTACAGTCCTATGACATTTACTCAGAAGTAAGTTCCACTGTGTCCAGTGGGTCTTGTTACCAACTTAGTGTGCGTAGGTTTTCAGGCAAAATAGATGGTGTATGTCCACTGCAGAATCAATGAAAGAATGTGTGTGTGTGTGCCTATATATATATATAACAAAATGTATATACCGCTTAACTGTAAATTAAAACCTGTAAACTGTTTACAAAGAATATAAAATATACATTTAAAATATTGAGCATACAGTAATGTTTTAGGTTATTTTTAAAATAGAGCATCTTGGAATCATAGAATCGTAGAGTTGGAAGGGACCCCAAGGGACATGTAGTCCAACCCCTGCAATGCAGGAATCTCAGCTAAAGCATCTATGACAAATGGCTGTATATTGTTATGCACATATATGTACATACATGCCATATATTCTTATGTACTTACTTGGTGCTCTGTCCTGCATCCAGACATTTCCAGAACAGATAGACAAGAGTCCTTGTAGTAGGTTCGTGTGCTGAGTTTGATGTGTTGAAGCACAATGTGTGCGCTGGTGTCAAATAAAACACCGAGTCACCTCAGTCATATTGTTCTCCTGGCGGCTACAGTTCTGTTTAGAGATGGGGGTGTGGGGAATGAATTTGTTTAGTCATAAAAGAGGAATCAATTGTCAGATTATAAATATCTGGGCCTACAGGGAATGGAAACTGCTTGCAACTTCTTGTTCCCAGATGAAGGCAATTCCTTCCTTTAGAAATCCCTGACAGGAATTCTGATAAAGGACTCTGAAATATACTCAGAGTCGAGAGTGGATTTCATGCTCTTTCTTCAGCTCATAGTGGGGAGGAGGAATGAAAGTTCACCCAAAGTATCTGCTTTATGTACATTATTTACACAATGGGCTGCACATGATTGGCTAATTCCGGAATTCTCCTGTAGGCCAATCAGGTTGTGGATTCACTTCCATCTGGAGCTGGATTGGGTGGCTCCTGCAGACCCATCATACTGCTGCATTCTGAATCCTACTGTTCTAGGACCAATCAGACTGCTGCATTTTGGATCCTATTCAACTCGGTACATAACAGACTCGATGCCAACAACCCTCATTAAAATAACTTAATAAACCTTCATCTCGTTCCCCATATTCTAGGATCCATTGCCAAGCAGTCAAAAGGCCCATTGTTACTGGAATATATGCTGTCTGAACAGGGGGAGGTTTTGTACTTTATCTGTGGGTTTCTTTTGGGGAATCTGTACTTTCCACAGTGTCAAACACCTTCTAGCTGCAGGGTTTTTTTTAAAAAAAATCTGCAACACTAATAAACAGCGGTGGAATAGACTTTCTCTTTTACTTCTCTGTTTTTAAAAACATGGGGGTGGACATTTCAATAAGTGCTTTAATTGAATTTGGGCTGCCTTGCATTAGTTTCCAACTTAACTCCTTTGGTAAAGCACTGAATATGCTATTGTTTGTTGGTTTGTTTATGTGTCAATCATCTTAAAATGTTCAGAAACCCCAGTCTTGGTCTAAGCTGGCAAAATGACAGTTCTGGAGGAGGAGGAGGAGGAGGAGGAGGAGGAGGAGAAGAAGAAGAAGAAGAAGAAGAAGAAGAAGAAGAAGAAGAAGAAGAGTAGTAGTTTGGATTTGATATCCCGCCTTTCACTCCCTTTAAGGAGTCTCAAAGCGGCTAACATTCTCCTTTCCCTTCCCCCCCCACAACAAACACTCTGTGGGGTGAGTGGGGCTGAGAGACTTCAGAGAAGTGTGACTGGCCCAAGGTCACCCAGCAGCTACATGTGGAGGAGCGGAGACACGAACCCGGTTTCCCAGATTAGGAGACTACCGCTCTTAACCACTACATCACACTGGCTCTCTTTAAAAAAGCGAGTTTTGCTTCCTCTTTCCTGAGTGTCGGGAAGTTCACAGCAGCAGTGAGAACATCAGTTTCCTTTTGAGCAGAGATCACTAGAGGTGGACAGTACAGAATTGTTCAGGTGGGGGTGGGGGGTGCTTTTGTCTTGAAATGTCCAGCTTGAAAAGGAATCACACAGCTGCAGCCAAGAGGAGCAAAGGCTTCAGTTCTAAGGCAACACCAGGCTCTGCTCCTGGCTCTGTCATATCCCAGCACAGAAGCCAGTCTGCTTCAACGATCTGCTTTCAAGCCACCAGCACAGTCTGAAGCAAAGCACCTTCCTTCAAGCCCCCATTTTCAAAGCATCACTATGTGGTGGACTGACAGGAGCTGGATTTAGGGGCAGGTGTGTGGGCTTCTAAGCTTGGTGTAGGGTTGCCATATTTTGAAGAGGATACATTTGCCAACTTCTACTTTAACTATGGATCACTGTGACCAGTGCTGGATTTACGTATAAGCTAAACAAGCTATAGCTTAGGGCCCCACTCTCTTTTGTTGCTGTTGTTTAGTCGTTTAGTCATGTCTGACTCTTTGTGACCCCATGAACCAGAGCAGCCAGGCACTTCTGTCTTCCACTGCCTCCCGCAGTTTAGTCAAACTCATGCTGGCAGTGGCGTAGCGTGGGTTGTCAGCACCCGGGGCAAGGCAAGTAATTTGCGCCCCCCTAACCCGTGGATTTGCGCCCCCTAACCCATGGATTTGCGCCCCCTAACCCGTGGATTTGCGCCCCCTAACCCATGGATTTGCGCCCCCTAACCCTAACCCCCAGATGTTGCGCCCGGTGCGGCCGGCCCCCCCTGCACCCCCCACGCTACGCCACTGCATGCTGGTAGCTTCGAAGACACTATCCAACCATCTCGTCCTCTGTCGTCCCCTTCTCCTTGTGCCCTCCATCTTTCCCAACATCAGGGTCTTTTCCAGGGAGTCTTCTCTTCTCACGAGGTGGCCAAAGTATTGGAGTCTCAGCTTCAGGATCTGTCCTTCCAATGAGCACTCAGGGCTGATTTCCTTAAGAATGGATAGGGCCCCCCAAAAAAATTTAAAGGAAAAAAACTGGATGTACAATTTCAAAATATAAGATAAAAAAACAAATAAAACAAAACCTACATACAGCAACAGTGTTTTGTGTTGTGTAGGCTCCTTTGACGTAAGTAATGGGCCCCGCCTGCTAGCCTGCTCCCTAAAATATCACTGGTTTGCTCATTTCTATATATAATAATTATTTCACTATTAATATACTTCTTATTAATTCTATTTCACTATTAATATACTTCTTAATTGTATTTCAGTTCAACAATTCCTTTGATAAAATGCTTATTTTGCTACGTGCAAATGGCTTTAGATACCTATTAGGTCCATACATTACCATATAGAATATATTCAACACAAAAAACAGAAACAATTTGTTCTTGACAAAAGACAGCTGGACATATAAAGGGCCCCATTACCTTCAGTAGCTTAGGGCCTCATCAAACCTAAATCCTGCCCTGGCTGTGATGACTCTACCCATGAAAAAGAGGATGTGTCCTAGAAAAAGAGGACATATGGCAATGGACTGGCTCCTGTCCAGACTACCTACTCAGCTATCCCATCAGCAGCTGAAACGGTAGAAAGAGTTTGTCTTCCACTGTAAAGCTGACACTGACTTGCATGCCTAACATTGCACCAGCATTTGTGTGTGTGTATTTTACAGGAATATTTACAACCTCAGTGCCCATTCAACAAACAGTGAATTTATAAGTGATCATATGCATGCTTGCATGCAAATGTATCATTATTACAGTATTTTTTGTGACAAGGAACAATTACATCCAAAATTATATGCCACCATTGTGAAAGAGGTTGCAATGCATTTTTAAAAAGTATTTTAAAGTAAAACAAGCAAAGGGAAATGCTGAAGCAACTCCTCACACGGACACCATTTGACCTAAGATCAACACAGTGGTTAGCGACAAAGATGCTTCAAATCATTTTTTATTAAAATTAGCAAGTTCTACAGATAGCTACAGAGTGGTCTTCAAATATATAAAGGACTGTCACAACGAGGGTGGAGCAGGCTCGTTTTCTCCTGCTCTGGAAACTAGGACCCGAACCGATGGATTCAAGTTACAAGAAAAGAGATTCTGACTTAACATCAGTAAGAGCTGTTCGACAGTGGAATGGACGCCAATGAGAGGTGGTGGACTCACCTTTCATGGATGTTTTTAAGTAGAGGTTGGATGGCCATCTGTCATGTATGCTCTAGTTGAGATTCGTACATTACAGGGGGTTGGACTAGATGACCCCGGCGTCCTTTCCAACTGTAAAGTTATATGATTCTAACTATTAATAACTGTAAAAATAAACAACTGGTGATAAAAGATCCTTTGCTAGCCTGAGCTTGGGAGAAAGGGTGGATATAACTATATTAAATAATAATTTGTCACTAAGAGAACATACACAATTCTGAATAACAAATGCTCTCCCTTGTTAATAATTCAAACATCTTCCATATTATTTCACTAATGTCCCATGAAAAGCTTCACTTTGTCATTTTTAAAAACTCATTACCCTGGCATAATAAGAAAACATCTTTGCTGAATAACTGCTAGAATAAAAATGAGGCAAATGCCATCTTTCTAGATTCTATCCTTCCTTTTAGTCAACAGAGGGCAGCAGATACTTGTGCCAAGCATTTTTTCGGTTCCTGCAAACACCTCCAGCACATATGGCTCTCTGTGCCGCAGCATCCTCAGAGATCATAAAAATCATAGCATTTGTGTACTGAGAAGAATAATGGGGGACAGACCCAGCTAAGACACACTCTGACTTCAGTACATTACAGAACAGGGACTGCCCATAGAACACCATTAATGTTTAAGATGTTAAGAGTTTGAGATTTCTAATAGAGAAAAGAGCACATGCTCGTTGTTAGACTGATGCACAGCTATCAAGAGAGACAGAAATATCCGAACACCAGAATGAGTCAGTCACGGTGAGCAAGTTATACCACTTGCTGTGAGGATGCTCCTAGTCTACTTATTAACACAGACTATGCTGCTCGAACTTCTCATTTTTTTCTGGCATATCTGGTACATTTTGAGTGGACAAAAAGTGAAATTATGGTTACCAGTGTTAATGCCAATACCTCAGATCCACAAAGTATTTAGAAAGTCAGGCCTTTGGGAACATCTGAAGTCTGACAAAGCAATCCGAAACCCCCTCCCCTTGCACTGGGCTGGGGAGGGGGTTTGGATTGGATGGAGGTGTCCCTCTGCCTAGCCCAGCATTTTGGGCTAAGCTGGCCTCCCTCTGGCTCCCACCAACTGAGACAAGCATCACTCTTCCAGTATGCCACAAATTGTGGGTGGAAGTGCCATTGGTGAGATGCCCATCAGTAGCAGCCAGTGGGAAGACATGAAGTGAGATGTTTCAGAGGTGGACCAGGGTTGCGGGTCAGCCAATCTGGGCCTGATCAATGTGCCAGCTTCAGGCTGGCATAGAAAACATGGAGCAACGTTTATATTGCACTCTTAACTTGAGAACAGGATAGGATAGCCATTACCAGAGGACAAAAACGAGAACAAACCTCCCCAAAAGATCTAGGCTTCACAGATTCTTTAGACGAGGCTAAACTCATCCAGGAAGAATGCATATCTTTCGCAACACTGATTTTAAAGACCTAGCTACATTTATTTAACAAAGTAGTTGGGGGGGGGTCTAGTCCATTTCAAAATAAAAGTCTGAAACTGGGTAGTTGGATGGTGCCCTGCCACATCTACACTGCTTGTTCTGAGAAAAAGAGAAGGCAAAAGATTACAAAAGATTAACTAACCATTTCCAGAGGTGTGTGTTGTCAAAGACTAGAAACAATCAAGCTGGATGAAATCACACAAGTCCTCTATACTACACGGTTAAAGGGCAAGCATGGCCCCTGCCATGCCTCCTTGACCTGGCGCCCTCGAGATATTGTTAGACTCCGGTACCCATCAGCCCCAGATAGTATGGATAATAGATGGGGCTGATGGGAATTATAGTCTAAAATCTTTGGAGGGGAGCAACTTGAAAAAAAAATCGGTGGAATCTACACACATAAAAAATGTTTTGAAAATGCATTTTTAAAGCGTTTTTTAAAAATGCATTGAATTTTCCATAAGGCTCACCATCACTATCAAGTGTCACACTGCATACTTAAAACACACTTAAAATGTTTTATTTGCAGCTGTATAGCTGAATCCTATCTGGCCAGATTTGTAGGAAGGTTAGAACTCCTCTCTGAATTTATGGGTGGAAAGGTGGGATAAAAATGTAAACATAGAATGATTTATGACATAGCACAGACTGAATGTGGACAAAAACACTGCACATTGTCTTGGTAACCCCCGCAAAACTCTGCAGTAGACTGTCATTAATATAGAATATGGGTGAAGAAACAAGTCCTAACATTGAGGAACAAAATAAACCCCAAATCGAGCAGGAATGACTTTGATTTTTAGTTTCTCTGCAAAACAACAAGAGGAACATAAGGAGACTAACAGAGCTTGTGATAAAGTCACTCCAGTAATAATAGAGAAAAATTAAATGTTTGCCAAAACTGTGCTGTGACTACATGTCTGTGTTTTCTTAACAGAGACTCTGCAAAATAGCAGGGTAAACAGCCAAAAGTCTCCTGGAAAGATGAAAGACATATGGTGGTTTCACAAGGATTTCCAGAGCTTAAGAGGGGAATAGTTTGGGTGTACGTGGGGTCATCAGTGTGGCACATATAGGCACCACAATACCCCCCCCCCCCCGATGCATCCTTTGCCACTTGGCAAGGCCACCTGCTCCTCTCAATTTTTGACTGGGTGTGTGGAGGGGGAGTTGTGGAGTAGGATGCCTGTTTTTCTCTGTGCTTGGTTGTTTTAATTGTGTGTAGCTGTGCTGGAGGATATTCTGAGCTTCACCAGTTTTTTATCTGTGCACCGGGGTATTTTGTGGTGCCCATAACAGTTTCTTTCACTTCCAAAGGTGCATAGTCCAAAACTCACTCCTCCAACTCAAGAACCATTCTGCCAAATTGAGCAACAATATCCTCAGAGGCTGGGACGCGGGTGGCGCTGTGGGTTAAAGCCTCAGCGCCTAGGGCTTGCCGATCGAAAGGCCGGCAGTTCAAATCCCCGCGGCGGGGTGCGCTCCCGTCGTTCGGTCCCAGCGCCTGCCAACCTAGCAGTTCGAAAGCACCCCCGGGTGCAAGTAGATAAATAGGTACCGCTTACCAGCGGGAAGGTAAACGGCGTTCCGTGTGCTGCGCTGGCTCGCCAGATGCAGCTTTGTCACGCTGGCCACGTGACCCGGAAGTGTCTCCGGACAGCGCTGGCCCCCGGCCAATAGATGTGAGATGGGCGCACAAACCCCAGAGTCTGTCAAGACTGGCCCGCTCGGGCAGGGGTACCTTTACCTTTACCTTTATCCTCAGAGGCATCCAAATCTATTCAGCTTGGAACAGTTTGGTCTGCCATCTTGTTTCAAATTGACATCCAGCAGTTTCCAAACGTAGATGAAAACAAGCTCTTCCATCTTCAGAACCAGAGTGCCAAGTTTGGCCATGAAAGGTGGCCAATTGCTTAGAGAACAGATGGACAGGAAAACAGACAATCCACTTTCCACAGTATATATCAGACTGGCAGAAAGCACCCTATGTTACCCAGGAATTGTTAGAAGGCAAAACATACTGACATTTGGAAATTTAATGAAATATATGTGTGTATGTATTTTCTAAGGCTGTACACAACCCCTCCATCTGATCCAGGTCTGGCCAGGATTTAACCCGGCTGCAGCTTCAAACCATTGTGGGAATCAACCCTAGGGCAGGAGTCAAAGAAGCAGCTGCACGCATGGAACAAGGCCTGCTTCCACAATGGGAGTTTCCCTCTTCTTCTCCCCCACACACCCTAAATCTGTTCTGGAGGATTGGGGGGAATCTACCCATAATGTTGTCAGCATTTAAAACCCCCAAAGTAAAACATACATCTGGAGAAGTAGGAAACACTGTCAGCCCTTGGATTCCCACTCACGATGCACTGACACAGCCTGCTTCTCTGTAGCATCTGCTTTGGAGAGCGCCAGGTCCCCTTCCTCCAGTGGGGTGTGGCCAGTGGCGAAGCTGCATGCTCTGGCACCGGGGGGTGGTGGCAGAGGGCAGGCGGGGGTGTGGCTGGGATGCATCCTCGGGGGGTGGCGGCGCATATTCCGGGGGGGGGGGGGTGGCACGTTGCGCACTGTGATGTGCTGTGCGTCCCGGGGGTATGGAGCGCTGCCTGCTGGGGCATGGCACCCAGCACGGTGGGGGTACATGCAGTGCATTTGGAGGGCAGCTGTGATGGTACCTCCCTCCCTGATGGTGCTGGGGGCGGTGCGCTCCCCCTGCCCCCCCCGTTCCTCTACCAGTGGGTGTGGCAGTTGCAATATCTTCAGAGATGTCCAAATCAGTGTAGTCTTGGCGGGTTCGGTCTGCCATCTTGATTCGAAATGCCATCCAATTGTATCCAAACATAGCCCTATACCCATTCCTCCATCTCAGGAAATGCCACAGCAAACTGGGCCATGCTATCCTCAAAGGCATTTCGAAGCCCAGCAGAGATTTGGTTCTCATATTGTTTCTGAAAGTGCAAATCAGGTTGGTTTGCCTTTAAACACGAACTGAATTTAAATTCTCCCTCATTCCTACTGTCTCAAATTCTGCGTAAACTTACCTGGGCAATCCCACTGACATACCCTCCAACATTTCTCCAAAGGAAATAGGGACGTCCTATTCCATAAAAATAATGTTACTATTTACACCCCACCCATTTGACTCGGTTGTCCCAGCCACTCTGGGCAGCTTCCAACATATATAAAAACACAATAAAACATTTTAAACCTCTTCCCTATACAGGTACAGGGCTGGCTTCAGATAGCCCGGGGATTGGATAACTCCATACCCTCCAATATTTATCCGATGAAAATAGAGACGTCCTATGATACCCTCCAATATTTCTCTGAAGAAAATAGGGACATCCTAAGGAAATGTGGGGCATTCCAGGATCAAATCAGAAACCGGGACAGCTTCTGTTAATCCAGGACTGTCCCTGGAAAACAGGGACACTTGGAGGGTCTGCATTGAACACAGAGATATTTACTTCTGAGTAAGCATGCACAGGATCCGGCTATGAGTCCCTTGAAGCATTTTGACTCTTGGGTTTCCAGACTTCCTCTCAGTGGGGTGTTACTCCCTTTGGTCAAACAGATTGCTTGTGACAAAATATTAGTGTTGCTTTATTAGCATCTCTCTCATTAAGACTTCTTTCCATTGTTTACTTTGCTGACAAGCTGCCTAGAATTCCCAGTTCTTCCTGTTAGAAATATGAAAACTATGTTCTCTTGAAAACAATGCTGCTCTAATAACATATTTTATGGACTGTGAAATGCAGCTTGCTTATAACTAGCTATGGAAAGCCATGACAGTTTCTCTCTAAACTGAGCTCATGCATTGCTTATACTAGTTCCAAAAGAACGCAGTTGTTACTGACTGTCTGGCTTAATTTTATGCACAAAGTATGTGTGCAGCAACAAAATCTGTGTCTCCTTACTGAGAGTCTGCTCACAAATAAGCGATTGTTTCATGATAATTTCAGACTCGGCTGCCTGGAAAAGATCTGTTTTCTAGGGATGAGTTTAGTAATCTCAGCTGCCCAAGAACAGGGTCCAACCACCAGCAAATTATGTGAAGGAGGCTGCAATAGGAAAATTAGATCCATACTGGATGAAGCATGGAACATTCTGCCCATTTTTGCTGAAGAGACCAATTGTCACACCTGTCAGTTTGAGCTTGCAAATTCCATTGATTTTTACTGTTTTTCTCTTCGGCACTCTATTTTCTGATAATGTTTTGAAATCGCATATAATGAAGTAGTCAGCAAATGGCCAAATGCATGCATTTTTTAAATGCAAAAATTGTCATACTTAAGTCTGAAACAAACATATGACAAAGCTCCAAAGACCTTCTCCAGATCTTTCAGGCCCACGTTCTTATAGTAGGTGGGGAACCTCTGGCCCTCTGGATGATCCTGGGTTATGACTCCCATCATCCTTGACCATTGGGCATGTTGGCTGGGGCTGATGGGAATTGGAGTCCAGCAACATCTAGAGAACCACAGGTTCCCCACTCCTGCAGTATAAAGGTGCATGGTTTGTTTACTTGCCTACATGTATGTGAATAGTACACATCAATGTGCATGATGCTTTGTGGAGGGAGGTAAACAAAATGAGTTTATAATCTGATTTTTGACAGAGGGTGAGATAACAGAGGGAGAGGAAGAGAGGAAGATAGAGGGGGAAATATGCACAGATGCTGTCACATATAGGCTTAGTTGAAACAAGGACAAACAGGTTAAGCCACAGGATTTCTAGGAAAGGTGGGATTAAAGGAAGCCCAAGACATGACAAGAAGTGTCCATTGGAGAGTTCAAAGCATAAATGCTTCAAAGCAGGATGGGCAAAGTTTTGTAAGAGGAAACAGAAGCCCTTGTGGCTGCTATCAGGGTTGGTGGAGTGAAGGTGCAGAGACTGGGCTCTCAGGATATGAAGGCAGAGAGACAAGCAAAGGTCGTGTCCAAGGAAAGTAAGGACCAGGTTCCTGTACTGGACACAGGAGCAGATAGGAAGCCAGTGTTGGGGTTTAAGGGCAAGCATCTCCCAGTCTGAGTAATGAGAGAAGTGGCTGATTTTGGCAGAAGAGTCCTAGATACCAGTGAGAAGGCAGAGTCAAGAGTAGAGTGACCATGTGAAAAAGAGCACAGGGCCCCTACACCTTTCACAGTCGTGTGGAAGGGGGAGTTTCAGCAGGTGTAGGTTGTCATGTAATTGACAGCTGCACTTGCGGAAATTTCATCTTCTACCCTAGGTAAGAGACCTCTGTGGCCATTATCTGGCCAATTCCCTTTGCACATTTTTCAGACTGTAAGCAGAGAAATGCGACATCAGATGGAGCCCTCCCTCGCCATTCATTGAAACAAAGAAGCTACTGTTTGCAGTTACAAAGCAGCGGCCCCATCCCGAAACCTTTCTTCTAGGTCAGTCTGCAATAATAACTCAACAGCAAAGTGTATACGGGAGAACACATACCCTGTGAACAGTTGGAGGCTGTCTTAGTCATTCCTTGATGCAGAACACTATGTTTCTTCTTATATTTTATCTTCATGCTGAATAATTCTCTTAAATTACATGTGCTATTCATCGAACAGTAAAAGTAACAAAGAGTGACACCTTAAAGACTTATCAGATTTATTATGGCATAATTTTTCATGGACCAGAGTCCTTATCTGATGACAGTGAAGATGAAGTGGACTCTGATGCACAAGAGCTTCTTCCATAACAAATCTTCTTAGTCTTTAAAGTGACACTCTTTGTTGTTTCTTCAGCTCCTCCTGGAAATTGTGCTGCTGTTGTTTCCATAAAAACTTAAGAACAGCCCTGCTGAATCTGACTGAGGGCACATCTAGGCCAGCCTTTCCCAACCTGATTCCCTCAAGATGTTTCAAACTACAACTTTGGATACCTAGATCATATTGCCCTTACTCATATTGAAGGTGGTCTACTACCTGCTTCTCCAATCAAATTTTCCTCAAAAACCATTCCTGTATCAAGAAGCAATCATCTAATCATTTAGTTCCCATGGCAACGCACCACCTGAAGTTTACCTAAGAAAAGGACCTGTCTGCCCAGCTGATTTACCAGCCTGCCATCAAGTTCTATAATTTCAGCAGTATACTGCCATTGATACAGGTTTGTGCTTGTGTGGATGATGGGTTGTGTTGGCAAAGGGATCAGAATGAATGTTCATTACATAGACAGTGCCGTCTAAGCGCCCTGCAAATAAACAAATAAATTCAAGAACAATGCTCAATTAATTGGTCATCTGGAAGCGCCACCTGTGTTGGGGATGGAGCGAAAAACTCAGCTGTGCTCTGGTCTGCACACTTGAGTAATGCACAGGCCATAGCTGTCAACCTTCCCTTTTTTTGCGGGAAATTTCCTTATTCCAGCGCTGTTTCCCGCTGCTCCCTGCTGCTATCCCAGATTGTTAGATATCCCTTAGACTGTCCCTGGGACAGGTGAGGCTGCTGATCCCTTGTTTTCAAATCTGAAAGCTGACAGCTATGGCACAGGCCTCTAGACCATTGGCAATGCAGCTTTCCAACTTTCTTGCTTTCAGATCAGCTTCTTTTGCCTCTGTAGTAGAGGCCGTGTACAACATTCCATGTCCTGGCTCCTCTGATACAGTGCTTAAACTCCCCTTTCCAGCCTCTTAGGCAATCAGAACCCAAGACTGTGCAGCGTTCCTGATCACTGGGATAATTTTCATTGTGCAGGAAAAGCACTGTTGCACTCAGGTCCTGCTTTCAGACTGACCATAGGCATCTGGTTGGCTACTGTGAGAACAAGATGCTGGCACTGGGCTGATCCAGCAGACACTTCTAATATTCTTATGTTAACCTACCGGGGTTCTCGAAAGCTGCTCTTCTAGCCTGCTAGCAAGATGCATTAACAATCTATCTTGCAACCCATATCAAAGTGCAAAAAGTTAAAAACGAGAAATAGTACAAGTGCTAATTCTGTTGGGGAAAGTCTTAGTGAGCTTGGGAACATAAGAAGTTGCCTTATACTGAGTCCACACAGAAAGCACCCACATTCCCTTGAATTTTTTTTCCCAGATGGGAAGAGAACACTGTGAAATATGGTCACTGAATATTACTGTTAATCTTGGCTTCATCATGCTCTGCAGTTGCTACTTTGTTTGCCTCATCACAGGCTTAATCTAGGCGTGGGGGTGGGGAGTTGTCAGAGCACATGTTTATTCTTTGTTAGTAGGTTTCTGTTGATTATAAGGTGTGTGTTTGTTTTTTAAAAAAGCAAGTAGAACAACTGCTCTTGAAATACACTATTATCACAATTTAATCTTGAGTACATCTAAGAGCAAGCCTTTGAACCTTGCTATGAATTGTTCCCTGGCTATGGTTGTTCCCATTTTACAGACTGGGAGCAAGGGGCCTATTAACATTAGGTGGGTACCCTCAGAACACTGTTTTATTGACTCCCCTATGAGGAAGCGTTACAGCATCTGGTGCCTTTTAGTTTAGAAAAATAGCAAGCGGAAGCAGGCATGACAGAAATACATAAAATTATTCTTGGTGCGGAGAAAGCAGATAAGGAAATATTTTTTTCTCCCTCTCTCTCATCACACTAGAATCCAAGGCCACCCAATGAAGCTGCATGTTGGAAGACTCAGGACAGATAAAAGAAAGGGCTTCTTAACACAGTGCGTGATTAACCTATGGAACTCACTGCCACAGGAGGCAGAGATGGGCACCAGCTTGGATGACTTTAAAAGAAAATTAGAACAATTGCATGGAGGATCAGTGTATCAATGGCTACTAGACAGTTTGGCTATGTTCTACCTCTACTCTCTTCTTATGCTCTTAGACACCCAAGACAAACATTATTTCAACAAGCCTATCCTAACACATACTTCAGTTATGCATGCTTGTTTTCAACATTTGCTGATTTTTATTTGCCTATTATAATTGTTACACACTGTTTTGTGTACACAACTTAGAGGTGTCTTTTAAATTTGTTAAGTTGATTATACATCCCGCCCCCAGCAAATACATACCAATAAATAAACATACACCCCCATGTTCAAGACTATCCGCAGAAACGGCAATGGCTATTTTTCACAGGGCATTAACAAATAAGTACACACACACACACACACACACACACACCTTCTCCCTGCCGCTTGCACACTGGATGCATCGCCTGCCACCCGCGCAGTCCCATTTCCACCAGCAGGTGGCAGAAGGCAGCATCCCGTTTTCTCCCGGCAGTGAAACAAACCCAGCCCAATGGTGCTATTCCACCCCCCCCCCCGCCGCCGCCGCTTCCCTCCTTCTCTCCCCCCACTCCCGTTTTCGCCTTTCATCCCAATTTGCAGCCGGCGCTGTCTTCGCGAAAACTCCTCCCGCTGCACCTGAAAGAGGCTCCTATTGACAAACTTGGCTGGAACGAGGTGAGCGCTGGGCGGGGCTCTTCGCGGAGAGATTCGAGGCTCATTCAGCGCTACTGAAACGGGGGGGGGGGGGAGAGAGAGAGAGAGACTGAGGAAGAGGCTCAGCTCGCTCGTTTGATAAGCAAGCTGCGTGCATCTAGACGCGCCCCCCCCGCCCTCCACTCCCCGTCCTTCCCGGATCCACACCCCCCTGGAGCCGTAGGAAGAGCTGGAGCTGGCATCGGGCTGCGCGCTGCTTGACAGCCCCAGAAGGCGAGCCTGGCGCGGGAGACGCCGCGTCCACACGAAGGGTGGATCGGTGGGGGGAAGACCGGCTGGGGGGGGGGCAGAGCGAGGGCGGGAAGGCACCTGGTCCGGGCTGATTCTTAGGCTGCTGCTTTTATCCTCTCTCTCGCTCCCTTTTTTTAACCCCACCCCTGACCTTATTATCTGCCCGTCCAAGATTAAGCGCAAAGACAGAAGCCCAGAGAGAGAGAGAGAGAGAGAGAGAGAGAGAGAGAGAATAGCCCGGGCGATCAAGGAGACACCTGCGGATGGACGGGAATCAAACGGAAATAATACGTATATTTCTCTAGGGAAGGGTTTTTTTTTTCTCCTTTAGGATTCCCCCCCCTTTATATAAAAAAGACTCGCTTCCACGAAAAGGAGGAGGGTGCAGCGGAAGGCACCGGAGAGAATTTAAAGGACAGTTTTCCCTCCCTTTGTTGAATGAGAAGAACGGGGCCGGATCATCATGAGCACCAGCAGTAAGTACCAGACTCCTTTGCTTTGCTGGGGGTGGAACCGCGGCTTCTTTTTGCATTGGGACCAGAATGTCAGAGGCAGCAAGAGGGACGTGGCAGCTGATCGGCTTAAGGTCTCTTTTCCTCCTTTGGTTCTCTCTTATCCCCCCTCCCCCTTTCTTTCTTTTTAAATGGGGACAACCTGAGTCCGTTGGCCCCCTTTCCCCCTTCCACATCTGTATTTTCTGACAGCTGGGCTTCAACGGTATTGTCTCTGTGTGCTCTGTGGTTGGAAAGCCCTCTGCAGCCCCTCGTTCTACTCCAGTGTGTAGTCTACTCACTCTTGCCTTCAGCCTGTGCCACCCTGTGTGTAGACACGGTGTCAGCAGGATCCCATCAGTGCGTGTCCCAGGGCAGAGTTCAAAGAGAGAGGCATTGGGGAATGTGTGTGTTGTGTCTCTCTCTCTCTGTGTGTGTGTTTGCATATTGATGGGGGTACCAAGCCTTGACCTCTCCTCATACTATTCTATACTGGACACTAGCATGTGTCCATATAAAATAAAGCATATAAAATAAAGAGAGCTATCATCAGCCAAGGCACAACATCTGGATTTCTTAAATAAGTGGAAACAGGCAGATAGGTATAGAGTGGGTACAGACAGGTGCCCATTTTATGTCACAGCAGAGCGATTGGCAATTTCAAGCTGCTGTCTCGCTCTCTCATTTTGTCATTCCCTTATTACTCTGTGTGCTGCTACTGTTGTCCTCCCACCCCCCAACAACACACGCATCTACTTTGTTGGCAAGGGTTTTGCCCCTTCCATTAAAGGGAAGCTAGCCCAAGCCACCTTTATAGCTTACGCATCATGCCGCTTCGGGGAGAGCCCGGCGCTCATTGGTAGAGACACGCACTTTGCACGCAGGAGGTCCCAAGATAACATCTCAGGATCTGGAAGAGCAAGGCTGGGGGAGATGAGGACCTCTGGCTTGGGACGCCGCTGCCTGTCAAGGAAGATAATGCTGAGCTGGGGGAAGCATAAGGCAGCTTATGTGATAGAGGGCAGTTCAGTTTGTGGTAGTCTCCTTGGAATTTGACTTTGAATGACAAATAGCATCTTTGCACACGTAGCGAATGGGGTTCTCATCAAACAGGGCAGCAGCCAGTGGATCTGGAGAAGGGTCCTAGCTCAGTGGGAGAGCATCTTCTCTGCATACGCAGGGTCCTGGGTTCAACCCTGGCATCTCCCAGTAAGGCTGAGAAGACCTGGAGAGACACTGTCAGTCAGTGCAGACAATACTGAGCTAAGAGGAGCAATTGGTACAAGGCATCTGCCTGTGTGTCTAGGAGTTCCATGCCCCCCCCCTAAGGTTCCTCTTCCTTTTGGCCAGCTCACTGGCGAGTCTGTTGTTGATCCTGGGTTTCTCAATGCAAGCAGGTGGTGCTGATGTCTCTTCAAGACGGATTGCACAGAAAGCATTCCTTGACAGCACAGTTCAGCCCCGAGAACAGGCAGTTCTAGGTTTTGTAGGCTGTGTATGTGTCATAGACAAGTAAAACTTTCTGGGTGCCTTCTGCGGAAGCCACACCTGGGACTTGGGCTGGGTCAGTGGACTTTGGGGCAAGAGGAAGCTGGGTTAGCAGAGGCAGACAGTAGGCATCAGACCCTCGTGGATGCACAATAACAAAAGGCATGGGGTGCTCACCTACCTCCGCCGTCACCTTCAGAAAACTGATAAATAAATAGCCTTGAGGGGAGCAGAGTTCTCTTTTCTTCAGAGAAGATGGAATCAAAGGAGGACAGGATGAGGGGGTTCCTCTTAAGGGAAAAGGATACAGATACACGACAACTGCTGCTCAGTAGCAGTTTCTTTCTCCAGAGCTTAATAGCTTGGATGCTGATAATTACTGTTTGCAGGGCCCAGCATTTCACCCCTCCATCCTTGTGCCACTAATCGCTGGCCCCTGTCCATTTTGTGTGCTGTGTTCGCAACCAGCTACTTAAAGGGGAAATTACACATTTGCCACCAGCAGCCGCACGAGAGTTAGGAGAAGGAAACAGAGCAGTGTGCCCTTTCACTTGTGGCTGGGGTCGGGTGCCTGTGTTTGAACTTAAGGTCTCTGGGGTCCATTCCTAATTCTATAATGGCTGAGCCAACATGGACTTGGCTCAGATTGGCTGAGTCAATCTGCCACGCCACATTTATGTGCCTTTGTCCTCCTCTCTGTAGTGTGGCACTGAGATACTGAATGGTACCCTCACCTCACTTTGCAAAGTGCTTTGTGCTCCCCCCCCCATGGTACAATGACTTTTTTTTTTTAATGAAGCAATAAACTTCCCATTTAGATGAATCCATGACCAAAAATTTTGAACTCTTGGATTGGCCAGGGCACAGAAACACAGCGTCCGAAATTCCCATGGTTCTAGGCACATTTTGCAACAAGGAATTTCACTAGCGCAAGCAGTTTCTGAGCTCTGGGTGCAGTACTGCACCTAAGATTTCAGATTAAAACTCCAGAGTGGAAGGGAAAGAGGACCTTTTTCTGCCTCTCCACTTCCAGCCACTCTCTGAAGACTGGAGAAGAGACTCTCTTAAGAATATTGGGGGGGGGGGAGGCAGGGGAAGCATGGCTTTGTTTTTTGTACTCTTCAGATGAGGACTAGACCAGGTGAAAAATGAATCTGAGATTTTACCTCCAGTTCATTCATTTTCAGCTTTGTATTCTTGTTATAAAAAGTGCACCTATACATTCCGATGTTGCACCCATAACCTAGGCTTAATGTGCCATTTAGGTCCTAGCTTTCATATCTCAGCCTCTAACACTGCACAAACACATAGGGTATGTCTACCTTTCTGCTGTGGTTCCCATACCTCTTTTCATAATACGTGATTGTTTATCATCATGCTCCAAACTGGAAGACCCTCGTTATGATGGTTTTGTTTAGACATGAAGGAAACAGCTTGTATCACAAGAACCTGTAGCGAGATGCAACCCATGCCAGCGAAACCTGTCCACCTGGTGGAGGGGGTGTGCACATTGCTCTCACTGAAGGAGAATTGACAAGCGCTGTGCTTCTCTCCCCACCCCCATTGGGATTTATTTGTTTATAAAATGCTTATACTGCTTAATATAGTAATTAAATAAAATCTCTGTATAGTTCACACAAATGCAATAAGAACACGTTATTCAGTCAGTTTTCCTAAAAACCAGGTGAACAAACACAATGCAATAGTGGATCATAAATAAAACTGAGCAGGTGCAAATAATAATATTACCGGTAATAATGCAGAAGAAGACTCAGAAAAGCAACCATCCACTTATGTGGGAGAAATGAAAGGGGTGCAAGTGGAGTGAAGAAGGAATGCCCCCCTCCCCAGTCCTTACTAATCCCATCCACTGAGCACCATGCTCAGCATCCACCTCCGCAGCCCCATCTTATGTTTTGATCACCCTAAAAGTGTGCTGCTAGGCCAGTATTCTCCACCTTGATACTGTCCAGCTGTTTTGGACTACAACTCCCATTGGCGCTTGCTGGGGCTGATATGAGTTATAGTCCAAAACAGCTGGAGGGCACCAGGTTGGGAAAGGCTGTGCTAGACTGTGATGAACTCTTGGGAATTAACATAGATTTTTTAAAAATGACCAGGTTGGTATCAATAGCAGATGGCATGGTGGGGGCAGCGGTGCTCAGCTGACATCTGGTCAGTCCCATTGGTGCTGCTTCCCATGAGAAAGATGGGAAGGGATGAAGTGTCAATGAGGTTGGCGTAGTGCAAACACACTGGCAAAACCCATTCAGTGCTGCCACTGACGAATTTGCACTGCACTCCCACTTCTATGCTGCCTTGCCACTCCCTCTTTTATCTCCCAGTAAGCAGCAGAATTGAGGTCCTTTGAGTGCCACTCACCACCACCTCACCATCCTACTACCGCCAACATGGGATCAGAACCCCATCACGGATCTTAGACTTACAGCAATTTGGTGGATGTGGGTCTCTAAGCGACTCTGTGATATTATAAGTGTGGGACGCTTAAGTGGTACACTACCCCTTGGGGACTGATATATAACCAGCCAGGCAGGTATTTGGCTATAATCCTAAGCACACTTCCTAGACATTAAGTGCCATTGAGACTGAGGGATGGACTTCTGAGTAAACTTGCTTTGGATGGCAGTACATACCAAGCCCAGTCCCCTGTGTCCTGAAGTAGAATACTAGGCTAATGCTCTTAGCGGCTTCCATCCCACTCTGGTTTAATTCTACAGCTTACAAATACTCCTGTGTTTCCTTTCATTCTGGCTAAAACAATCCATGGGCAGGTACTTGGCGGCAGCCATCGTAGGAAACCTCAGCACAATGGCAAGCGACCTTCTCTTCCTCTTGCAATTCAGACTCCACTGCAGATGGACTGTGTCATAGAGGCAGAAAAGGTCTGTTGCAAACTTAGCCGAAACAAACAAGAGCTTTGTCTGAATTGGGGTGGGGATGTTAGCCTCCGAGGAAATATGGCATTATTTCGTGTGGGGCAGTGCCCCTTAAAAAAACCTGTTTTGAGCCAGTTAGGGAAAGGAAGTTCTTACTATAATGGTGGTGATGGAGGCGTCAGCTCCTCTTCAGATCCAAAACCAGTGCATGAAACCTGTTGCATGGCTCCCCCCAGAATGCATCTCTAATCTTTAATGACACTTGCATACATAATATATTCTCCTGTAGGCCTGATTCCTTCTGTTAACAACTGTTCTCTTGCTAGAAATGCGCCACTGAATCCTTTCTATAAGTTCCCTAACCCGAAATACCATCCAGTATGTGTGCTAGATGAGAAGATAATTACCCTTGAGTCAACTCACAGCTATGTCAAGCACTCCCATAACGCAAGCGCAGGAATTGAAACTATGCCTTGTATATGACAGAGCAAAGATCTCCCAGACAAGGAGGCAAAAGTGTCTGCTAAAATGAAGGGACCAGCATGGTTCAGTGGATGTTGGCTTGGTCTTGGTCTTGAGAGATCTGGGTTTGGATCGACGTGGGTTGCTTTGAACAAGCTACAATGTTTCAGCTTTGGTTTTTCCACCTATAAAGGTAATATATTTATGTCCCACCTTGCAGGCTTGTTGTAACGATAAATGAGATTGGGGTCAAAGAGCACTTTTGCAAACTACAACTGCTGTTGTCCTGATGAAACCTAAATCGTTTTTTCCTCACATTTTCCAACTGCTCAGCCAGAAAATTGCTGCTGATGTCAATCGGCACACTGTCCCACTGGCTTTGGAGGAATTTTGCCAGTTTATAGCAGCTGAGTATCTGCCTCATAGATTCCTTTTAAGCCTCTTATTTCTAAGCCATGTGTTACAATAATATCAGGGTTCTGTCTGGAACAAGGAAAGGACGGGAGAGCAGCTGCTTTGCCCTAAACGCATCTTATTGTACTTGGGTATCATCAAAAGCCCCTGCCCGTGAAATGGCCACCATGCAGATGTCAACTGAAATTGCACCAGCATGATAGCAGCTCAGCATCGTGGGCCACTTGGGCTCAGTGGCTCCCTGAGTGGCTCAAAGTCCTCTGGCAAGTTTTCTGCAGGTTGCTGCAAACCATCGGCAGGCCTCAGTGTTGTGGTTTGTTTTCTGTCAAGGTGCCAGGATTTGTTGTGCTCTTTGTGTATTTTATCTGAAAAGTGCCGGTAGCCTACACATCACGGTTTGCTGATCATTCAAAACAACAAGTCTGGCATTTCAAGGCAAGATAGACCCTGATTCTTTTTGTTGGTGAGGGGCATCTTATGATGGGCACACCTGTTGCTACTTATATGGACTCCCATGATCAGGCCATGTAAAGTATATTGGAGCAATGCTGCAAAAGAACAGAAAGTGCTGCATTCTCTCTGTTTCGTAGGGGGTCGTGACATGAAGTGATACAGGAGCTTGCTGGGGAGAACTACACAGTGAGAAGAAAGGCTCTTTGTTCTTTCATTGATACTGGATTTAATATGGCATTTGAGAGGGCTGGACCAGGAGCTGTTACATTGGTATTTACATGTGTAAAGCTATTAATATATCTCCTGAAAGTTAGCACCACTAATTAGCTACAAAAGGATTCATAAGGTTATAAATAGGTACATCGATGCCTCTGAGCATTTCTATTGAAGCTGGGTCCCTTGGTACAAGCCACTGCCAGGAAAAACCACAGAGAGGAACTCCATACACCCCCACCCCCCTCACCCCAATTCTGCCAGCTATCAATTTCTGGTCCCATTATTAGGACACGTGTTATATGTCACGGGGAACAGGGGAACCAGCCATACATACCTGCAATACCACATGAGCAGTTAGCTTTTACGCCCGTCATTGTATACATCAAAGCCCATATTCTGTGTTTTTTGTTTTGTTTTGTTCTAATCTCATTCATTATTCTAGCTCTTTTCATTTACTATCAGATTGCTTTCTATTTATTTAAGGTTACCATTTGTGCACATTGCACTCATTTTCCTCAGCTAACAAGTACCAGGCACTAATTTTTCTAGTAGGTAGGGGGATAATTCTTAGTATCTTTGAGTTGGACTCCTTCACAACCACATAGAGACATTACAAGACTCCCGTTTCTTATTTTAACATCTGCGTTAAATGCGTTTATGAATGAATGTGTTAGCACACAGGCATAAGTGTACATATTTAGGTTTGCTTGAAAGAGGGAGAGGGAGAGAGACAGACAGACAGACAAACAAACAAACAAACAAACAAAGAGTGAACCTGAGACTGTAATCTGAAGAAGAGGTAACATGTTTTGAGTCATGCATGAATCAGAATTTTCCAGTGAAATTGACTGGCTGTCATGAACTGGTAGGACAACAAGGAGGACAGAGAGGATCATGGTGAGGGGTGTAGACCGGAGTGGGACACAATGGGGCACGCTGTGGGTGGGGAAGGAGAGGTTGGTGTAGGAAATACTCATGAGGGGATGGGGGTCAGTGCACAAGAACCAGAGCAGCAGGACCCATCCCTAGAGCCAGAGGGACCTCTGACCTCATGAACATGGTGGGTTCTGAAGCATAGGGAGTAGCAGAAGGGGTTCTCCTGGAGGCTGAGGCAGGCAAGGGCCCACAGCCCAGCTCCCTAGCTGGCCAGGTGGGGCTCGCTAGCTCTGGGAGGTGGTGTGTGATTCCTCAGCGCAAGTTTCCTCAAACTCAAGCTTCCTCAAACTCCAAATGTTTTGAGACTACAATTCCCATCCTCCCTGACCACTGGTCCTGCTAGCTAGGGATCATGGGAGTTGTAGACCAAAAACATCTGGAGAGCCGAGTTTGAGGAAGCCTGCCTCAGCTAGAGTAGGCTTGGAGCAGGTGAGGGTCACCTGCCTCATCAAGCCGAGGTGCTGCAATCAGCATGCAAAGTACAAAAGGGAAGCAGAGCTGAGGGGCTGTGTCTGCTCAACTGCCCAAGTTGATGGACCTTGGTTTGGATGCTCCTGAATGTCCACAGGATAATGCTTCCGTATGGACTTTTAAACACATGGATTGACCCTGGACTGGGGACTTGACACACTGCCTTGCTGCCAGGTAGGCCTGGGGTTCAGGACCCTAGCAGGCAATTCAGGACAAACAAATGAAAGTGTTTCTTCTCCCAGTTAACTTGGGATAGCCCTGGCTGCCAGCCTTTTCCTCTTTAGTCTTCATGCTACCCTTGTAGAATTCAGCAGGGAGGAGAAGAGGAGCCAATGGGCATTTGTGGGCTCTGCCCATCTTTGGCTTTGTCTCCACCTGCTGCTGGGCTCCCCGCTTTCTTCCCCACCAGTCCCGATGGGCACCAACTACAACTGGGCCAATGTAGCCTTACAGCTTGATCTTAACTATGCTTGCTTATAAATGATGAGAGCTGAATTCATCGAGGTTTACTTCCTATCAATAATAGGATTGGTAGTTTTCATCTGAATGCTTCTTGACACCACTGGCCTCCGATTATTATTCTGCTATTGCTGTTTAAAATAGTATCACCAGGAAAGAAACTATTGACTGATTCCTAGTCCCACACAAGCACTACAGCAAATAGATCCAAAGGTCTTCACATATCTTCACAAGCATCCATTCCTGCCTCCCACACTGCGCCAGTTCTGTGCCCTGTTTTCCAAATGCTGTGGAGCATTGCAAAGGGTGGTTCATTGATGCAGGGCTATTGACCTGAAATGAACTGCACCTATGTAAGTGGTCAATGAGTCACTTCTTGAACATCCTTCAAACCTTGCACAGTACTCTGGCTTGCCACAGTGGCCACTGCACACTTGTGCTCAGCAGGCTCCTCTCCTAGGAGTGGCAGGCTCACAACAAAGCACCCTTGTTTGATTTACTCTCTGCTGGGGGAAAAAAAGAAAAGAACACGCACGAGTGAAAATCCACCCAAAGGAGATTAAACTGAGCTAACCCTGATGAGTATCTGTTTGGTTCTTCCTGCAGGGCAACTAACAGCACAGCCCTAACCAAGGTCACATCCATATGTTTGAAGCATGCTGATACCACTTTAGCTATCATGAAGAAGCCTGAGAGCTGCGGTTTATTAAAGCTGCTGGGAGCTGTAGATCTGTGAGCCCAGCACCCTTAACAAACTATAGTTCCCATGATTCTTTGGGGAAACCCATGATTGTATGGTGTGGATGGGACCCATGTCTGCTCAGAAGTAAACTCTACTAAATTCAGTGGGGTTTGATCCCAAGTGGAATTAGGATTGTATTCTAAAGATGCACCACCTTCAGCAAATTGCTTCAAACTTCTGTCATGCTGTTGCTCCTCTACTGCCACTGCTACTACTATGGTTACTTTTAGTTCAACTTCTATGCTTTTAAATTGCCTCAGTTGCAAGGAAGAATGATCGAAGGTCCAGCACCTAAGCGAAAAGCACCTTTGACTTCATTTCCTACCCCCTCTCTTATCTTGGGACAAGACTCAAGCTCCATGGAAGCAGGAAAGAATTACCTATGAGGGCTGGTGCGTGGTTAGTTTCATCAGAAGGATGCCACTGAAAACAATCTGTCTGGGCCAGATTCAGCTAAGCAGTTGCTCTAGAGAAATCCTTAGTCCAACCCTGGCAAGGCTTTAAGTGGCCAAGAGAATTCCCAGAACAGAACAGCAGAGGGAGAGAAGAATGTTCTATCTGGCAAGCGGAAGGGCTTATGCTGATAGAACAATTGTAATAGTGTGATGTTGAATTCCTCCCTAGGTGTCAAATTATCTCTGCTCCAGTTGTGATATTTAGAACTCTTTCCCATCTGGATCACCACTGTGTGTGTTTTCACAGCTTTGCTTGACATTCTTGGTAGTCATGGAGCATCTGGGGCCATGCACAGGTCAATTGCAGTGGTCCATCATGTGATGACTGGGGAGTGGGAATGGGAGATGGTTTTAACTGGGAAAATGGTGAAAAACACCCCTAGAAGGAGCAAGTGCCAAAAAGCTCCCTGTAGAGGCTGCGTAGGCCATGCTGATTCCACAGTCCCTCTTGGATTAGTCATGTAGATCAGTGTTTTTCAACCACTGTTCCGCGGCACACTAGTGTTCCGCGAGATGTTGCCTGGTGTGCCGTGGGGAAAATTGAAAAATTTGAAAGATTTAAAAAAATAAATGTCAAATTTTCGCCCACTAGGCGGGCGCCAGACTGTGTCCACCCTATTTTCCATCCGTCCTGGGTGGGGATCAGATCGGATGGGATCGGATGAGAGCGGACAGGCGGTCCGCTCTCATCCGATTCCCATAGAGAGCAGCGGGGCTCTGACATCTCCCTCTCCGCACACAGTGGTGGTGTGCCTCGTGATTTTTTTCATGAAACAAGTGTGCCTTTGCCCAAAAAAGGTTGAAAAACACTGATGTAGATGTCACAAGGAAAGGGGGTGGGCTATCTCCTGATATTCTCAAGGAGGGCATTAGCTCTGTTGTGCATTCTTGTTTGGGAAGCTTCAAGCAGCTGCATATCTTCAATACTTCAGCATTCAGCCTCTGGACAGAGTGTGATTGGTGCTGTGAGTTCTGGGTAGCTGTTGTCTAGTAATCACCATGCCATGTTAGAAGAGGGTGGATGTTAAGTACCTTATAGGAACAAGAGCACTGAATGACTATTTCTGTCATCTAAATCAGGGATCCCAGTTACGTCCACTAAGTATTATTGCACAGTAATCTCCAGGGACATGTGGTTACAAAGTGTTTACTAGCAAACTCTATTAAGTCCCCCTGTAATTAAACAAGAATCACGTGGCACTGGCAATCTTCTGCCCCGGTGTGCTCTTCCCCTTCTCTTGGTGAAAGTCTGGGTGCAGTTTCCTATGATGAGTGATCAGCCATCATGGCAGAATTTGCCGAGGTGTTTGCTGCTACTTCAGGGACTCACATGAGTGAATGGGGAGGACTTGGAACCAGCTCTTCTACATGGGCTTGATGAAATAACAGACATTGTGTGTGGAGATGACAGTCACTAAGGGCAGTCTTCTTCATTCTGCACATATACTTAAGCCAGGGTTAAAACCCTGTGAATCAAATGTCTGCTATTGGTTTCCCCCCTTGTTTATCGGACAGTGGAGACTCTGATGGATTTCAGCCGGCAAGTAAAAACAATTCTATTCTCCCAGGCATTTTGAGTAAAATTAGTAACCACTCTTTGGCTTTATTGTTCTCCTGCAGTTGCTCTATAGTTGGTTTTCTATTAACTTGGTTGCTTTTAATAACTTACGTTTTATGTATTATTTTGTGCATTGTTGGAAACTGCCGTGGGATCACAGTGATGTGGTGAACAGCAGTCTAGAAATTGGAGAGGTGTATAGCTTCTAATATTATCGCAGAAGTATGACAAATAAGGGTGGTTGTTTTTAAGGGAATAGAGAAGACTAATAAAACATTGTGCTGCTTCTTGTGATTGTGGTTTTGCTACTTTATGGTAGGGCAAATGCAATAAGAAACTGATTTCCCACTATATGAATGAACCTGTGTGAATCTTGGTCACATGTACTTCCCTCTCTCCTTCCTTGTGAGTGGCTGCATGGAGTAGATTGGAAATGTTCACCTCTCCTTCTAAAAAGCCATTGTTCCCTGTCTGCGCTCACAGAACTGTGGTTTGTTTAAGCATGGGTTGTTAGAATGAATCAAGATCAAAGTGTGGTTTCGGTTCCTGACTTGTTCCAAACCCACAGCTTAAAGAAACTACAGTTCCAAGACTCTGAATGTAGCATGGGTTTGGTTATAAGCAAAGGCAAAAGCTTCTGATTGCCATGTGGCTGCACCAGAGGCGGGAACACACAAATGTGATGCTTGTGTCGGCTTGTTCATGTGGTGAGAAACAATGGCTCCCTGAAGAGCCTATTGCCTTACTGCAGTCATCTGATCTCTCCTTGGATGGAAAAGCTCAAAGCACAAATAAGAATTGTGGTTTATCTGTGAATCATCTAGTCTCAACAACATGTTCAACTTGTCATGCAATATGCTTAGAATTTTTTTCCATTGCCCAATGAATGGGATTGTCTTTCGGTGTATTGGATGTGTGACATCCTAACATGGTGTTTTCACTTTTATTTATCCATGGGAAATGGTTCTGTGATCCATCCAACATGTGTAAGATGTTCATTCTGAACTAGAACCACTAAGAAATATATAAGTGGCTTGGAACCTTACTTCCCATGAGTGGAATACTGCTCAAGGGATAATCCTGCTGCTGGGAGGTTATTTTCACAGATTCCCCTTTTCTTGTCTGCAGCCTCTACTTTCATCCAAAAAAGTTAGTGGGGCTCTTTGCACAGCATAGGAGATGTTGCCTTCCCTGCCCCACAGAGGGAGCCTCCATTGGATCAGAATACCCTTTGTGAGTAGAATTCACAGAAGGGAAACTCCAGCTTCAAGCTGTAATGATTCACACATTCATTACAGCAAACCTACACAACTTGTGACTCATTGAGCCTTTCTTGGATCTTTCAGTTGCTTGGCAACCTGTTTTTCACAGACCCAGGCAGGCAGCAACACCCCCTCATGCCCCCTATATAGGCGAGCCCCCTATATGACTGCCATATATGGCTGCTGAGCTTCAATTTGGCTTGATCTCGCTCACAGGTTCTGCAGGCCTGCATTACAGTCGCCTGTCCATTAAAAATAAATTAATCCTGCCAGCAGCATACATTTTTCCACCTTAGGTTAACCTACTTGTCATCTCAAGTATTTCCTCCTTGGCCCTCTTGCACCATGGGCAGTGGCTCTCTGAGGACAGGAAGAGGGCAAAGCTCTCTAATTCCACTCCTACGTTTGATGGATATCAATCTAGAACGTCAACTGGAGAAATTGAATTATTTTAAGTGCTTGGCGTGCCCAGATAAAATTGTGGGCAACTTTCCTAATGATAGCAGTTCACTTAATTTGGCTGAATAATCATATTTGCAATAGTGGCAGGGTGGAATAAATGCATTATGGGGCACAGCCCAATGTCTCCCATTGCTTTCTAAAATCCAGTGGGCAGAGCACACACTCCCATTCGTTGGCTGCTGTAGCCTGATGTCACATCAAAGCAGAGGCTTAATAAATGTGCTTTGGACGTCTAATTAGTAAGTAGACCAAGACATCTTCCACAAATGCATCCTGGAGAGATGAAGCAATGTTGGCAGGGCAGATGGTGAGAACAAGAATTGATGAGATAGGCACCAACTTACAAAAATTGTTGGAAGAAACTCTGCCACTATGTTACAGCCCTTCTCTCTATACTCAGTGCTTTTTGCACCTAAAGCACAACTTGGCAATTACAGTGGAACTCCAGAGATTTGCTGAAATTATATCAAATCCCGCAGTATAGATACTCTGGGTTTTCTTCCTGCTATCTTTTTAATCTCTCCCAAGCAAAATGGCCAGTTAATCTAGACACACGTAGGTCTAGTTCCCCTAAATTTCAACTAAAATTGTTCCTGGACTCTACAGATGTCAGATAGGAGGATCACATGGTTTGATTTTCCTCCATACATACAGAGAAAGACAAACATCTTCCTGCACATTGAAAACTAGATATAGCAGAGACAGGTTCTCCTGATTTTTTCACCTGGGAAAGCATCCAAATATATAATTCCTCACATGAAGTTTGAAGTGGAAAAAATCTCATTATTAGCTCATCTGTTTGCATGAATCAGGCATATGTAAGATTAATGCAAAGGCAAGTTCTAGCAACAGATGCAGAACTACATTAGGTTTTGGATTCTGTAGCAGATAGTAGTATCCTTTGGAAATAAGAGTTGGCTGACCAAGAAAAGGTTCATATTCTGTGTAAGTCTACATTCCTACCAACAAGGATGCTACGTAAAACAAATTTACCCTCTTAAATCTTTCTCTGAATACTCTTCTGCAAAGTTCATTGTTGGTTACCTGCCAAAAGCAGATATTAGAAAGCAGTATTTGACATCTGGTAGTATATTGTAGTTGATGTGATATTTGATATTTAACAGCATTTGGTATCTGACCATCAACAGTTGATAGTATTTGATATTTGACACCTGTTGCTTTGCATCTGATAGTATTTGATATTTGGCAACCGGTTCCCTTATCATACCTAATATTTGACTATAAATATTTTCCAGCCTATATTTTATATCTGGTAGCATGAGGTATTCTGCAGAATGCTGTCCACTGTTTCATTGTTTCATTCGATACTTTGTGATGGCTTCTTCCCCTTGATCAGAGGCACTTGCTGGAACATGTCAAGTGGCACTGCTGGAATTTCCTGACATCCCAGCTGTTGTCAATATCACCAGGACTTTAGAGAAGAAGGGCGGAGTGGGGTGGCAGAGTGCGGGGGAAGACTGGACTTGTATTTCAAGCACTGATCAGGGTTTGAAATGTATTTGAAATAAAGCATGTCCTTCTACAAGAAAAGAGTTAGAAATGGTGAGGAGCATGTGAAAATTCCTCTCTAGACTGTCTAGACTCTAGACAGGAGTGTCCCTAAGTTTGAGTGATTACAGATGACTATTTAAACACAATTTAATATATTATGGTGTGTATATAAATATTAGATAAGCTTGACAGATAAGGTTGGTGGGGAGAATTTTTACTACAGTTGATTAAAATCTAGGGAAACGGGGGAGTGGTGGAATTTTCCTTATCACTTAGTTGTTTCAGAAGACCCATGATGACAGCCAAGTGCAGAGCCATGGGTCATGTGTCTCATCCCAGCAAATGGAATGGCTACATTTTACCCCACAACAGGTACAAATGAGTGATTGGTGGCATCAGTGCTGGACTGTGGAAGTGAATGGTCATCCATCTCACCAAGTAGTTATATGCACATCACCTTGAGCTGTTATTTGGTTAATGGCTCGGCCATTTCATTTAATGGCTTTAAACTCTTTCAGCCCCTTCTATGCTTATTTATTGCCCACCACTAAATTGCCCAGCCAAATGTTAGATTGCCACAGTAATTCTGTTACCAGTATCCCCTTCCGTTCTTCGCCACTGTAAAGCTTATAACCTTGTTTCCATGCCACAGTAGCCCCACAGCCAAATCAGCCATAATTGGGGCTAATAACGAGATAATTGTATTCTGAAACCTCTGGTTTTCTTCCAAAAGTGCAGATGTTGCTGGTTAGAAAAGGTGTAAACTTCTCCAACCTGTTCTTTTGGTTCTCTGCAGTTCCCTTTTCTGGTCTCTGATAAGGCCACAGAGGCCACTAACAACTTTGAAATCTGCATTTGGTGCAAGGCCATATAATAGAATTGTTATTTGTTATTATTGGTTTGCAAACCACCAGAAGTTTTCTAGGCACTATACGAAGATTTAAAAGCAACACAGTCCCTGTGTCCACAGGCTTACAATCTAGTAAACACAGTACAAAAGGAAAATGAGATGTTACAGGATAACAAGTATGTTCAGTCACAAATTGTTTATGAAGATATAAAAAAATAAGTGAATATATAATGTCATAACTATTTGTATACAGGAAGTTGTTTCGCACTTGAACAGACCATTAGGCCAACTGGCTCAGTGCTGTGTCCTCTGACTGGAAGCAGTTTGCCTGGGTCTCAAGCAGATTTATCTCCCAGGTTTGCCACCTGCGAAACTGTCCACTGGAGAGGCAAGAGTTTGAACCCAGGGCCTACACAGGATGTACTGTGTTACTGGGTTTTGGCTACTTGTCCTGAACAGATAGATCTACCTACTCCTAAGTAGGGGAGAAATTAAGTTTGGTTCACATCGGAAGTTGAACCTACCTAATTCACATTTTCTGAAACAATATGAGAATCAAAACTCAGCCAGCCTTCAAAATTTGCCCATCTGAATTTTGCAATGCAGTTCTGCAGTGCATATGCTGTGGTCAAGCGTGCATGCAAATAACACCATCATGCATTGCATCAGGAGAAATTGTTTTGCAAAAATGTATATATTAGACAAAATTCATAAAAGTGTATATATTAGGAGAAAATTTGGGCAAATTTTCACGAGAAACTTTTTAAAAGACATAACTGTAAACTGGCATGGAAATGTGGAGAACAAAACTTTAGATTGGAAAAATGATAAACCAAGACTGACAAACCTGCCCGTCCTTCATCTTGTGTCAGACCACTGGCCCATCAAGCCCAGTTTTTTAACAATCCAGCTGGCACACTGCTTTTCCTATAGATTCTACTTAATATCCTTTTACTTGGGGGTGCCAGAGGCTGAATGCAAGACCTTCTTCATTCAGAGCACCTCATGGGGACCATTAAGATTTCCTAGGTTAGATGTCTGCAGCATTGCTTTGAATTTTTTGCCCCCTGACTAATTTTCTGTAGTGTGCAGGTGGCCAACCTGCAGTCCAAAGGGTTGCATGTGGTGTTGGTTTCTGCTCTCTTCACTGTGCAGCAAAGTGCTTGTCACAAGACAATGTTTACATTCCACAGTCAGAGTACTGTTGGGTTTTCCCACGGGAATGGGAAGCTGGATGTGACGTACAATGGTTTCCTGTTTTTCACTGTACTCTCGGTGTTCGTTATTCCGAGGAGAAGGATGGTTGCTTCTCTGCTCCAGCAGAGGCAAGATGCATGTTTGTAATTTCTCAACAATGAACTGAAAATAAAGCAACATTAAGCATGTGGCACGTACTGTTCATCATTCCGTTGTGCAAAGGACTCTGCAATATCAACATTTTGGTTATCGGGCCCAGAAAGACGTAAATCAAACTGAGGAATGCCGGCAGAGGTACAGAGGAACGGATCGCGTTATCTGCTCTGCGCGTCAAGTTTGATTGATGAAGGTATGTGCTCATGCTCCGAGCAGCCTGCCAGTTTCTAATTTATGGCTTCATGGCTGGACTTTGTACTTTTAAAGCCGTTTTGCCGCGAAACAGGCAAGGGCTTTAAGGCACAAGCTAACAGGCTTGGATGGCTGGAAAAGTGAAAGTACTTTTTACAAGTGCTTTTGGAAGCTGTACTGTGACGCAGCTCGATTAAAGCAGCAATGATGGCTGAAGCAAAGCTGGCTGATGCTTTTGGGATTCCTAAGCTCAATAAGAAAAATTACACGGAGTGGGTGCAGTATGCAGAGGCAATTCTGCGGAAAGAAGGTCTGTTTAATGTTATTACAGACAACCCCCCAGCTCCAATTACAGCTCAATGGAATGCTAAGGATTCCAAAGCACGGGGAACACTTACGTTGATAGTATCCCCAAAAGAGCTCTGTCTGTTGCGTGGAAAGACCACAGCCAGAGAA
Source organism: Podarcis vaucheri (assembly GCF_965113315.1). Classification (NCBI taxonomy): domain Eukaryota; kingdom Metazoa; phylum Chordata; class Lepidosauria; order Squamata; family Lacertidae; genus Podarcis; species Podarcis vaucheri. The sequence goes on along the minus strand of NC_138760.1, from coordinate 55,453,545 downwards.
ATTTGGAACACTTTAAGAGAGGCTCACTTGAGGACAGAAGCTGGTTCCTCAATGTATTATTATGCCAAGCTGCATGTTATGGCTCTTGCTGAAGGTGGAGATGTGTGTACACATCTGATGGAGATGCAGAATCTGAGACACGAGCTGCAACAGAGAGGACTCAACTTTCCAGAGGCTGTGTATTCCTTCATGATACTACATTCTTTGGGTCCAAGTTGGGAGTCCGTTGCCACTCAGATTGCTGTTCAGCCAACTGCTCAGCTCACAGTAGCCTATGTTACTGCCGTGATCCAGAATGAAGCAGATCGCCGGGGTGCTAGCTGCATGGATAAGGGGGAGTCTTCACAGACGTCATCCCAGAGTGCAGTGGAACCACCAGAGGGCGCCAAAGCTTTCAAGGCAGTGAAATGCTACTCGTGTGGACGTCTAGGCCATATGGAGAGGGAATGCAAATATCCCAGGGCCAAGACAGAGCAGCGCAGCGGAAGCTCATCGCGTGGAAAAGGCCAAAGCAAAGGCAAAGGTCCGGTGTCCAGGACAACGCAGCACAAGGCAATGGTCTCACGCTTCACTCCAAACGTCGCAAAGGTCCAGAAGAAGTCTAGATCTTTCTTCGTTGTTGATTCAGCAGCTACCCACCACATGTGCAACGATAAGAGACTGTTCGTGTCTTTTACACCGCAGGAAGGTGCGATTCACCAGGCGGATGACCACACGATCCCCAGTCAAGGCTACGGAACTGTTGTTCTTCACAGATTGGACTTAGAGATACAGGATGTACTTTATGTTCCAGATGCCACACACAATCTTCTAAGTGTGATGCAGCTGAATGAACGGAACATTGACGTTTCCTTCAAGAACAAGAAATGCACCATCACAAAGAAAGACGATTATGTATTGCATGCTGAATGTGTTGATCGTTTGTTTGTTTTGTATTATGATGATGTTGTGCAGAATGATACTTGTTGCATTGCAGGTTCTAACAAAAGTTTGCATGCAGGATGTATTCATGATTTTCACAGGAAATTTGGTCATTTGCATTTTGAGGCAGTATCGAAAATGCCTACCTTGGTTGAAGGTATGACTATTAAACCCTGCAGGTACCACATGAAGTGCAAAGCATGCGCAGCAAACAAGGTGAAAATGGCTGCGAAAGGTAAGGTGTCTAGTAGGCAAGCTACAGAACCATACCAGGTTGTTCATGCTGATTTAGTCGGTCCACTATTGCCCTCTTTAGGTGACAATAGGTTCTTCATGGTTCTCATTGATGCATTTTCCAGGTATATTTACGTGTATAATCTCAAGCAGAAATCAGAGGCTTTTCCAAGGTTCAAGGAATTCTGTGCTTGGTTGGAAAATGTGCATGGTAAGAAGATAAAAATTCTTTTCACAGATCGCGGGGGAGAATTCACTTCTCAGCAGTTTGAAGCTTTTCTGACTGAGAAAGGAATTCAACACGATTTGTCCAGTCCTCGCTCGCCATGGCAGAATGGACTTTGCGAAAGGGCAAATCAAACATTGCTTCAAGGGTTAAAAACCTTGCTGCATGATGCTAATCTTCCAGAGAGTTATTGGGCCGAAGCTCTCTCGTGTTTTGTTTACAGTTACAATCGCAGGTTATCTTCAGCGATTGGTTGTACCCCCTATGAAAAGATGTTTGGCAAGAAACCATACATCAAACACATGAAAATTTTTGGTTCTGACATGTGGATTCATTCACCACAAAGCTCCAAGTTAGGCAAACGTGGATTGCATGGTATCTTTCTAGGTTATCAGAAAGGTTCTTACAGAATAATGATGACTGACTCTAAGACAATTAAGCTCACAAGAAGTGTTGAGTACAATGCCAAGTGGGGGGAGAATGTGGGAATTTTCCAATGTTATCCTGATGACAGTGATGAGACTGAGGATAAGCAACAACAACCCACACCCACTGATGAAGGTTCTGATTCTGAGTCTGAAACTGAATCGGATACTTCAGAGGATTTCAAGAGTGCGAAAGCCTCTATGCGACCCTCTGAAAGCTCTGATCAGGAATTGGAAGAACCATTGTTCACAATAGGTCACTTTTCTCCTAAGAAGGAAGAGGAAAGTGTTGAAGACCAAAGGCTAATTCGCAGGTCACAAAGAGCCACAAAAGGCAGACCTCCAAAGAGATTTGCTGATGAATTTGCTAAGACAGCAGTAGCAGCTGTTAAAAGCTCCAAGAAGGTATTTGAACCTTCAAGTTTCCAAGAAATCCAGGATTTGGATTCTAAGGAAGCTGAGCCATGGTTAAATGCCATGAAGGCTGAGCTTGATTCCTTGGAAAGGAACAAAACTTGGGAGCTAGTTCCAATAGTTCCAGGAATGAAACTGCTTGGAAGCAAATGGGTCTTCAAAGCGAAGACTGATCAGAATGGCAAGATAGTCAGACACAAAGCCAGATTGGTAGCCAGAGGTTTTGCACAGGTACCAGGTGAAGACTATCATGAGACCTACTCACCCACGGTGAGATATGAGAGCATTAGGCTTATGCTCAAGCTAGCTGCAGAGGAGAATCTACACATTAGTCACCACGATGTAAATACAGCATTTTTGTACGGATCTCTAGGTGAATCACTTTATATGCTTCCACCTGATGGCGTACAGGTAAAACAGGGATTTGTTTGTGCTCTGAAAAAGTCCCTTTATGGTCTCAAACAAAGTGCACGGTGTTGGCACACAAAACTCACTGAAGCATTATTTTCTCTAGGTTTTCAGCAAGGGAAAGCTGATCCATGTGTATTTGTCAAAGAGGAGGGGCAAAAGAAGCTGTATTGTTTGTTTTATGTTGATGATATTTTATTCTTTTGGAAAGATGTCACAATGTACAATAATACCCTAGCTCAACTGAAAGAGCACTTTGACATGAAAGATCTTGGTGAGGTAAACAATTACTTATCTCTGGAAATAGAGAGAGATCAAAGTGGTAACATTCTAGTACACCAGTCACGGAAAATTGCTGATGTGTTAAGCAAACTAAACCTGATGGATGCTAACCCTGTAGACACACCGATGACAACAGGTTATCAGGTAGAAGACACTGAAGAAGCATTTTCTGACACTACACTGTACAGAAGTGTGCTAGGTAAGCTAAACTTCATTGCCAGATGTTCAAGACCTGACATTGCTGTTAGCTGTAATTTGCTAAGCCGACAAGTTAACAATCCTACTGTTAAGGATTGGAAAGCTCTGAAACGCATAGCACGCTATTTGAAAGGCACTATGCATTACAGACTGAGATTTAACAATCAGAAGTCTGGTGGTCTTGAGATCTTTGCAGATGCAAGTTTTGGAAGTGACACTACAGACAGGAAAAGTACGTCTGGAGTTTGCTACATGTACAATCAGGGTCTATTTGATTGGTCATGCAAGAAGCAAACAACAATTAGCTTAAGTACTTGTGAAGCTGAACTGAATGCACTGTCTTATTCACTTCAGGATTGTGAATGGTTGTTACAATTGTGCAAAGACATGAAAATTCCTGTCAAATGTCCAATCCAGGTTTACCAGGACAACAAAGCATGTTTGGCTTTGCTGAATTCGGAAGGTTGTAAGCAAAGCACGAAGCACTTGCAGTTGAAGGTGCAACATGCTAGGGAACATATTCAGAAGGGACTCGTAACGGTGTCCTATATGCCAGGTAATGAAATTCCTGCTGATGTATTGTCCAAGATTGTATCAAGGGATCAACACTGTACCTATGTACAGAAGTTGGGTTTGTACTGATATTGTACGAACACGCTGCCCAGTGATGTTCACGGAAAGGGGGAGGATGTTGGTTTCTGCTCTCTTCACTGTGCAGCAAAGTGCTTGTCACAAGACAATGTTTACATTCCACAGTCAGAGTACTGTTGGGTTTTCACACGGGAATGGGAAGCTGGATGTGACGTACAATGGTTTCCTGTTTTTCACTGTACTCTCGGTGTTCGTTATTCCGAGGAGAAGGATGGTTGCTTCTCTGCTCCAGCAGAGGCAAGATGCATGTTTGTAATTTCTCAACAATGAACTGAAAATAAAGCAACATTAAGCATGTGGCACGTACTGTTCATCATTCTGTTGTGCAAAGGACTCTGCAATATCAACATGTGGCCCCCAATCACCTTTTCTGAGGCCTGCAGGGCCTCCTAAAGCCCCATTCTTATATTCTGTCAGAGTACCTTCTTTCATGCCCATTTGCTCCTTATTTATTCTGACTTTTAAAAGTGTTTTTCTATCTTTCTATGTGGTTTTAGAACAAGTGGAAGAGGCAGTAAATAAGTTGTTTTCAAAAACAACAGCACTTTTTTATTGGCTGCATGGCTGGATGGGGGGCGGGATCATCATCCCCAGCAGTCCTCCTCTCACCACAGCACAAAGGAATGTGATACTTTTCCACCCTTCCTCCTTGCCATATCCTTACTCCAGATGCTTCAAGTACTTGAGTTGCGTAAAATGTAGTAATTTCTAATGTGGCAATTGCGGTAAAGTGATTTTTCTCCAGTGTGTGTATGGCGATACAGCTCCTTGCCAAGGGGCGAAAGGGACCCTGGTTATGACTGTGTGGTGGCCATTGGCAGAAACAAATGTTTACCCATCTCTGCTGCAGAGGCAGTACTGCCTAGCTCCAGTTCAGGTGTGTGTTGTATGTGACTAATGCATCAGGCTGTCGCCATATCAACATGGGAAAGGAGAAAGCAGAAAGTCATTCAGAGGAGGACACAGAAGATGCTGAATTGATGGTTGGAAAACTGCTAGCAAGTGAAGTAATTTTACCTTGGTGAAAGATAACTCTTGTTAAATAACCTCTCTGAATTATGTTTCTTGTAAACATGCCCTATGTGCCTGAGGAGGGAGTTTCCCTTTCACATTTCATCACTTTGCTATCTAGCAGCCTTGCCAGGTTCTGTACCAGATCAAGATTACAGAAGGGCAAGGTGAGCTTTGAGGTGTTTTTGGCCTCTTAGGTGCTATAAATATCCAAGTTGCTTTGAACACTGTTGCTACGTTGGACTCGGAGATAAGAGAGTGTAGGTGAGGTGATACTTTCAGTTGGCCCTTTCTCTTTCGATAACTGTGTGTGTATACAAGCTGCTGCCCTCCCAAACGTTCTTCTCCAAGTGGAAATCTAAAACATCCTCAAACTATCAACACAAGTCCTGAGAATGACACGCCCTAGTTGCTGGGTTGCTTCCATGAGCTAGCTATATTTTTGCGCTGAAACACCCAGGCCTGTTGAAGAACAGGCCCTTGAGACCTGCAACATTCTAAAGAGCTAGATGGCCCATTAAGAGATGATGCCTCATTTACTGGATACCTGTAAGGTATTTGCTTTGGAAAAGAAACCCTCTGTTCTAGGCTCGCCTGGCTTTCAGAAATCATTTGACTGGAAGGAAAGGAGAACCAAACAAATTAGCACACAGCAGGCTGCCTATCAGGATATGTAGAGTGCACTATCTCATTCAGCAGCAGCATGTTTCCTGCTGCTAGGTTACTGTGTGTGCATGTAAATGGCCAAGGGAACCAGATGGATTGTTAATGGGAACCATGGCAGGAAATATATATATTTAGTATTCCAGAAATCTTAACCAGTGCAAAGACCAGATCTTCTGTGGAGTTAACAATCACAAGACCAGAGTTTCTTTGTTGTTCATTTTAGAGGCTAGAGCCTAATTCTGTCAGATTTTTGTGCAGGTGTGTTATCAGAAATATTAAATGGGTGTAGAGGGAGGAGAGATTATTTCCCTGGATTATGCCTTCTTGGGCACAGAAAGGTGATTTATAGCACAGACACTAAGCATATTTACTCAAAAATAGATTTCAAAAAATACAGTGGGACTTGGTTCTCAGTGTGCATAGAATTTCTCCCTCCATCTCTTCAGTTTGATTTAACTTGATCAACAGTTTTCCTCTTGTTAAATGGATTGTATCCTTTAGAAAATTTGTTTTCATTTATACCTCCCACAGCAGTGGTTCTCAAACTTTTGTCTCCAGGCCACACTTTCAGAATAGAAATTTGCTTGCGCACTGAATTTTTTTATTGATGAAATACATTGAAAAACAAAAACAACTTTGAGCAGTGCTTGATTTATAAGACAAAACTACTTTATACTATGATCATGGAACATCCAGAAAGTATAAAACAATACAGCTACATAAGAACATGTATCATTCCCAAAATATAACATTGATTGTCCTTGAATCTTCCTGCTACACTTGCCATCAACTCCTCCCACACCAGTGTGGCACACCACACCCTTTCAGAACCTCTTTTCTGCACTGTATCACTCATTCCTCTCAACCCACAATCTTCTCCTGCATAAGTGGCCATCTCCACATAGTGGAAAATTAAGTAAAAACACCAGAACATTTTCATTCTCTTAAAATAATTTCTTTTCTTTAGATCAGGCATGGCCCTCCAGCTGTTTTTGGCCTACAACTCCCATCATCCCTAGCTAGCAGGACCAGTGGTCAGGGATGATGGGAATTATAGTCCCAAAACAGCTGGAGGGCCAAGTTTGACCGTGCCTGCTCTAGATAATAATCTGGTCGCCTTTCTTACTTTGATTTGTCATCTCTGGGAATCAGGGTGATCCAAATCATTGCACTAGACACACACATCTAGGTATGCACACTTGTATATGCCCAATTGTATATTCTTGTAAAATATTAGGATGGTGTACAGCAATTAAAAGTCATTAAAAGCCATATGAAACAATCATATTGAGTGGCTTATTCAAAAAAATCTTTAAACAACTGCATAGGCCTGTCAACATTTTTTTAAAGTCTTCAAAAGATGCCCAAATCTTTGCTGGAAGAATGTCCCACAGATAGGACCAGAAAACTAAATATTTGACTTCTGGCTGAGGCCAGTAGGATTTAACATGGGGAAAGTTAACAGTGCTTTTCTGGATGATATCGGCGATCATACTGAGAGTGTGAGACTGCTCTTTACAAATGGACAAGTCTGAAAACTTCTGACTGCAGATAAAAACATATTTATCTCCCACTGTTAGCAATTCTGCTTAGGGAAGAGGCAACTGTTCCTTCTGGAGGTAGTGGGAAGGCATGTGAGGCTGAGTTGCTGGCCAGGAACAATGAGCCTCACCTCTTATTGTGTGAACCCTGAGATGCTGCCTGCCTATGTCCTTGTGCCGGACTATCGATAAACTCTCTCCCATCTTGGGAGAGGTTACCCATCAAAAGCGTCTCTTCTTAATGGCATTTTAAAAATAGCTCAGCACCAGCACGAGGGAGGGGTTGGCTCCCATATAAGGTAAGGTGGGGAAACTGAGCTAGTGGAGTAATGGAAACATTTACGTTCCAGCCAAGCATGTGACTGATCACTCAAGTGTGGTGCTGTCTTATTGTACTGCCTGTAGGTTGGACAGGAGCCCCTCAAAAGCCCGGCTGTGATATGCTGTGGATGACCAGGAATCTCATTTCATCACATCACCAGCAAACCTGTTGTGTGTCCAACTACACCAGCTGTCAGTGGTTGTGGGCGAGGAGAGGATGTACATGGAATTCCCCTCATCTCACTGGTGCCCTTGTGTGCAGATTGGAGGCAAACCTCCCCTCTATTCTGTTAAGTGAACTGCAACATAGTTATCAGGTCTAGACTGTGACCTGGTAGGAATTTATGGTGTTTTGGTCTCAAATGCAGTGCAGTTATGAAGCACTGAGATCTCCACGAAGGGGGCCATTGGCTCACATATCCATAAGTAATAAATCTGGATGTTATTAAGAGGACCTGGCAGAAAATCTGTTTCGGTACCTTTTTAAGAAGGTGTGCTATATATTCATAGCTTGATTGAATATAGACCTCAGGATCTTGCATCTGTATACAATTCTGACATTTCCTGATTAATCATCTTGTCAATCACTGATAAATGTCCTATGGCAGAGGCCTGGAACATGTGGCTCACCAGATGGTCTTCGCCTCGGTCAGCATGGCCAATAGGAACATAGGATGATATGGACCACTGGACAATCTAGTTTGGTATTGTGTGCACTCACTGGCAGCAGCTCTCCAGAGTCTCAGATGGGGGCACCCTTTCCAGCCTCCCCTGATGCTATGGGTTAAACCTTGAACTTTTTGCATGCAAAACAGATGCTCTACAACTGAGCCATAGTGCTTCCCTCAATGGTCAGGAAAGGTGGGAGCTGTCACACTGGACACTGTGTGGAAGGCAACAGGTTTCCCACCCCTGCCCTAAAGCATCTGCTAAAACACCTTGCTAGCATTATGTATATATGTATGCTCAGGGGGTGCCATTTAACTTGTCATCACTTTAAAGATGAAGAACAATTTGAAACAAAATGCCTACTCTTTTCAGTTGAAGCCTTAATAAAAAATACAATGAAACATCGTATCTGTTTTGTGCCTCTAACCCCCTGGAATCAATAGCAAGAAAAACCGCTCAATCTGTGTTGCAATTCTGCCCACCTTCCTCCAAATATATATTTGTGTCTCTTCTCAAATTAAGGAAAACATAAAGTATATGTTGGGATACAATTAATTGCTTCAGACCTTATTTTGCCAGCTTTTGATAATTTCTCATGAGCTTGGAAAATTCACTTTCAAAACTGCTGCTGATAGATCTCAAAGTGCATCTTTGAAAAAGTGCCAGTGACTTGGCTGTACTTTTTCATTAAATGAATGGAAACTGGATATCTTGGTCAGCTGGAAAAATCACACGCTTTGTATGCTCTCCAGGTTAGAGCTTTTCCTTCTTGGCAAAACAAAACCCCTTTTCTATTGCAGTCAGCAGTTCCATTCCATCTAGGTCTGATTAAGTTCAATAACTGCAACATAATTATTTGGTGGATCAGGTTGATGATTTTCTTCTCAATGGACCCAGAATGTTCCTGCTCTTCAGAGGCACAGAACTGAAAGCCGTAAATAGTAGAAATGCTATTTGAGCTCTGGCAGGGTATGGAGAACACTAATAATACATTCCACAGTACAGGTTGTGACCCAATCTATTTCAAACCATAGGGTGCCACTCCCTGTGTCTGAAATACGAGGTGAAGAGGTCATCACTGAAAAACATGCTGTGAATCTCTGTGCTATAAAACACCTTCTGTACTGAGCAGCAGTGACATATGTGAGTGTGTGAATTGCCTTGTGAGCTGATGTCGATTGCTGCCAAAACTTCCCTGTTGACCTGCAATGCAGCAGGTGCAGGTGTCAGAATGAATGACTGTTGACACATTCTAGCACCATCTTCCTGTGACAGGATCACGACACTGCTCTGTTTCCTGTGGTGCATCAGATGTATAAACTATGAGGGTTAATGTGTGCACACATGCAAAAAGTCTTGCAATAGTGTGACAGCAAGGATATTCACATGCAATCATGTTGAGTATTGTTGGATGATAATCACTTTTGCGTGTGTGTTTCTTAGAATGTCATTTTTTGTATAACTCACCACATGCTTTAGTCATCTTACCCACTGACCCTCTGTGCACATACTGAGTTTCACAAATCATGGAGATAATTAGCTATATGTATAGCACCTTATGGTCCAGTCTCCCATGTGCTTTATAATCTTATGTACAGATGGTAACATTTCAAGAGTATTTCGGTCACAGTCCTCATTACCCACGTCCCAGTCTTGCAGGAGTAGTAGGTGAGATGAACTAGATGACAGGAGACTCACTAACTAAGGGAAGCCTTGCTGTGATAGAAAATCATCTTCACTTAATTATTAAAGAAAAAAAAAGAATAATGGGTGCATAAGTAAAATGAAGGTGCTTTATGTCTGGGCAGTACTGAGTGGGAACAGCAGGGAAGGTAACCTTGTTTCTGGTCATGATTTTTAAAAAGTTTGTGCATGGCTGCTGAGGAACACTCATCCTGGAAGCCACTTTCTGAACATGAAAAGATAAATGCTCTCAATCGGTATCCAACAATTGCCTGGGCAAGATTGTGGCAATATCAGGGGATATGTCTCTCGTCATCCATGATGGCGCAGGCATTGTTCAATATATGCTTGTGACAACTGCTCAAGCGACCACACACACAGCAGCCTCAATAGCAGCAGAGGCACTGCTCGAGGGAGGCTTGCATTTAACCAGCAACCTCCGCCTGTGCTCTGTGAGTGCTGGTTGCCAGCAACAGTAGCAGGGCCTAGAATCCATGGAAGGCAGCTGCAGCCCCTGCAGTCAAATGGTTATGCGATCATGCTTGTTTTGTTTTATTTTCAAAATGAGAGAGATCTGTGCACTGCCTATAACTTCTGCAATAAAGCTAACTCCAAAGGAAGGAGTCTGTGATATATTAGCAAATGGAAGCCATTCCATTCACTGACTCTACTGAAGACGCATCTTATGGCAGAGCAAGGAATCTTTTCCCAAGACTGGTGTTCCTGTGCACCAGTCTCGGGAAAAGACTGGTGCACAGAAAGAGGAGTGCGGGGGGGGGGAGCGCGCCACCCCTGGCAGTGCAATCCCAGTCGGGTGCCATCGTGGCTGCCCCCTGCCCGCAGTGGGTGCCACACCCCTACAGGTGGTGTGCCCCACCCCCAGGACACACACCACACACCCCAGGATGCGCGCCAGCCCTGCCCCCGCCTGCTCTCTGCCCCCCCGGTGCCGGAGCATGAAGTACCGCCACTGTTCCTGTGTAGGGACAGATCCCCAAAAGCCAGGACTGCAGAGTGGAGTGCTTATGCCAGAGCTGAAAAAATTCACAGTGGAAAGTCTCCAGATACCAGAGCGGAGCAATATGTGGGAAATGGAAGGGAGAGCATGCAACCGGGTGAGATAACTGGTTCATGGTCTAATTCCAGGTGGGAGCAGTCAGGGGTGATGTCCTTGCCAGGACAATGAGAATGCGATGCTTGCGCTTATGTTGGAAGGGGCTGTTCGGTGTATCCACTTCTTGGGAGGCTATGTCTAGGTTCAGCAGGGACTTAGTGGAGGAGGCTCTTCCCCCCATGGCAGGCAATCAGTGGCCCAGGAGGGAGAGAAATCACTGGTATGAGGTAATTGTTGAGGGGTGAGAGAGAGAAGTCCACTTTCCATACTGTTTAATGATCCCTCCCTGCCATCCTTCAATGCATCCCTCATGGAACAGAGTTTGTCTTGCTGTGGGGTTGTCCCTTTGGCCCGTTCTCCTCCTCCTCCTTCTCTCAGGGTGTTTCCAGGCAACCTGTTTATCGAGTATTCCGCCTGAAGCACTTGAAGGGATGTTAGGTGACATGTCAAAGCGAGTATTTTCCCACCCTTTCCACTGCTTTCCCCCCACACTTGCTGTAATGCAAAAAAATGCTGTCTTTTGAGGAAGGAGGTATGTGGCACAAGACCTCCCAATCAGCTTCAAATGCACAAGTATAATTTGCTAGGATGGGGTTGAATCCCATCCAAGAACAGCAACAGTCAGAGAGTGCCCTAAATGGTTTTTCAGCGGAACTTGTAGCATCCACCAATATTAACTTCTATTTAAACACACAGGCAAGCATTTTGACTGTGTGGCACAAGATGTATTTATGATTTGCTTTCACCAGAGAGGCATGGGGCTGAACCTCTGATCACTTGCGGGAGGGAAGCTGTTGTGCCTTGCATGGGAACTGGAGTTGCATCTACTAACATTTTCCAAGGGGAGCAGTTTAGTCTGATATGCAGTTCAGCCACAGTTGGGACATATCTTGCTTATTTCTTGGCAGTGTCAGTTTGCATGGCTTCCAGTTCATGTGTCTCTTATTTGTACTTCCCTGTGGTTTCATAGCTCTGTTGTGGAGCTGTATATGCCAACATGAATGTATGGACAGGAGGCAGAGAATGAGACCACATTTTGCAGAGTTCTTCAGTTGGTGCGCACAGGGCCCACAACTACAGGAGCTGCTGGTGTTACATGTATATTCTCTGGTCCCAGGTGGAGTGAAAAATAGGAGGCAAGGCCAGCAGGAATGAGCCCTCTTCGCCTATCAGTTCCCCTTGTGTTTTCATATAATTGTAGAGTTGGAAGAGACCATAAGCATCATCTAGTCCAATCCCCCACAGTGCAGGAATCTTTTGCCTAAAGTGGGACTCGAACCCACAACCTTGAGATTAAGAGTCTCATGCTCTACCAACTGAGCTATCCCAGAACACAAACTCTGCCACCAAGTAATCCATGAAGGACAACACAGAATGTGTTGCAAACATGCTCCTGGGTTTGCAGGGGCTGGATATTCTGGGTCAGTTTCAGTGCCCTTTAGGCATGCATGTGAAGGGATATGGTTTGTTTTGGGTCTTTCCAAATGCAACTTTAAATTTAAAAAATAATCATGGGGAGTGGCAAAATTATGCATCAACACATGCCAGTCATAGTTGCTTTTAAATTAGTATCTTTTGAATTGTCTGCCATTTCCTATCAGTCAGGTTATTGATCTGCATCTAGTTAATTTTAAGGACTGAGTGGTTGGCCAAAGTGTAAACAAGAGCAAAAGAACAAGAGCAAGTATCATTTGATCGAGGAATAGAAGGCAAGGAAGAAGGTGGCAAGGGAGGTAATAAGGCACAACAAGCTCCACTAATAGGTTCTAGCTGGGATGTTGATTCATGACATATCGGTGCAGACGGCTTTTTCAACTGTAGCAAATTGAAACAAAAGGTGTTGGCCCTTTTCTGGCTGGTATATTGTTTAGCATGGTGAGGCTGTGACTACACCAACTCCCTGATGTTTTCATATAGGCAGCTGCATATCAAATGTGCAGTTCAAATCAGCACTGATCCACAGTGAAGCCCTAGTGCTCAGAAGGCCTGGGTTAACTCTGTGCTCTTCAGAGCAGTGAATATCTCAACAGGCACATTGCTTCTGCCTATGTCATAGTAAACAATATATCATCATCATAATGCTGGGGTTGGGGACAGAGATCCCATCTTCCCACTATGTTGAATTTGCCAGCCTGCAGAAATCTGCAATGAACCCATTTTTGTGAGTTGGTTCATCAAGCCTGCAAGTGTCTCCCCCACCATGCATCTGGTTGAAGGCTCAAAAATCAATTCAGCAGGAAGCACTTGATAAAACCCACCCCTCAAGCCAATGTGCTCTAGTGTAGGGAGGGGGGAACAAATTTGTTTGATTCACATTTTAATGAGAACCTCCCTAATTCACACTTTCCACTTTCTAAACTGGAGGCAAATCAAAACTCAGCTTGCCTTCCTTCCTTCCTTCCTTCCTTCCTTCCTTCCTTCCTTCCTTCCTTCCAAAATTAACACTTCTCTGAATTTTGCATTGCACTTCTCTGACCTAAAACTGTGTATCTTAGGCGAAAGGGCACACAAAAATGCATATATCCATCAAGTCAAAATGCTTTATATATGGGGAAATTGCTTACTTTACTTGGAGAAATGGGCAGAAAAAATTGCATGAATTTTGATGCAGACTTTTATAGGAGGAGAAGAGAAATCCTGAAACTGGACTGGAAACTGGATTAGAATTGGAGAGAGACTTGGCAAAAAACTGAAATTGATATATCTGTCCATCCTTGAAGCTTCATGGGAGTTCTTTGACCAGTCATTATAGCCAACTTTGCTCATTGCTTATAAGCCACATTTTAAAAATGTGAATAGCCCCTGCACAGGTTTTCTCTGTATCATGGGTGCCAGACCTGTGGCCCTTCAGATGTTGCTGGACTACAGCTTCCATCCATAAGAATTGGCCATAAGGGTGATGAGAATTGGAGTCCAACAACATCTGGATGACCACAGGTCGCCTCACCTGCTCTAAATTCTTTGGGCCTATCAATAAGCTGACCATTTATGGTGCGATCCAATGCATGCTTACTTGGATATATATCCAACTGGGTTCAATGGGGCTTACTCCCTAATAAACCTGTTTTAAGATTACACCTTAAATCCCACTTGGTATAATCGGATTACCTATTCAATGATTTGCTCACCTAGGAATGAATATGGATTGGATATACTGGGACAATGCTTTCCCTTTGTAAGAGCCTAGATTAAATCTACAGGCTTCTCCTGCTAGAAAGGATAACTTGTCTCGAAAATGCCAATTTGGCCAGGCTTGCTCTGGTGTTAATTGTCACTAATGAGCAGGCTATGGAAGGCTTGGCTCTCAGAGGCCACTGGAGATGGAATGTCACATCATCTGGAGAAGAATGCCCTTCAGTAGTGTTGGTTTGGCAGGAGAGCAGCCGTGACCTCAAAGCGGACTACTTTAACTGCATGAATGGATTTGTTATCAGAGAATGCCTCTATTCTTATACCTAGCATACTCTGAGCTCGTGCTTAATGCTGATTGTACTGCAGAGAGCACAGAGTGTTAAGAGGATCTCCTGTACTTACTGTACACAGATGGATTTATTTATGTCTATATTGTGGAGGCTGAGGGGAGGGCGAGAGAAGAGACTCATTCTGCGAAAGGGGATAACCCCCTCTGGAGGTCATGTTGCCCCTCATAGCTGGCTCATGCCGTAAGACACTTTGAATCCTGCATGATCGCGAAGCCCAATGCCATGTTACTTGGCATTGCAGCCAGGGGCCTGATAGTTAGCATTGCTCCTTAGTGGTGATGAAAGCTATGGTGAGCACTAAACGCCCATCTGTTACTGCAGTGCCTCCCATACTGACAGCCTTTCATCTTTCAAAGTCTGGCTCTTGGGAGTTTGCAGAAATGGAGGGGGAAAGGAATGCAAGGGAGAGAAGGAAAGCAAATTATGCCTTTGCTTAAACCCCACTCAAAATCTTATTTTAAACCTTTTCTTTTTTCCAAACTCATTTCTAATGACTTTTTAAATTTTTATCCAGTCCTTTTGACTATTGTTAACTTTTCTCAAAAAAAGCAATTTAAAAAACACATGCTTACTTAAAACTGGTAAGAGATCATTGTTCGCAACAAGCTTTGCCACATGATTGACTAGTTCATGACGCAACACTGACACTGGGCTTTGTAGTAGGGGTTTTGATACAAGCAGTTGTGCTGAGTGCTCTTATGCAACACACACACACACACATATTTAGCATGCCATGTTGAACTAGGATTATTTTACATATAACTATATTCTTGCATGGAAGTGACTTTTATGTAGGAATTTAACGCAGTCCTTAATGTAGGGAGTCATGTAGGGCTATAATACACATGCATGATTCCCTGTGCATACCAATACAAGGAACTCATAATATGGTCCTGGCTTTCTATAATGTAGGTGCACAAGGGATGAGGGAGAAATCCTAGTCAATTCCCATTTAAAGGCGAACCTAACTAATTCAAACTTTATGAAACAATACGCACACCATAACCACAGACGTCAGTTGAAATTTGCATGCTTCCTAATTTTGCAATGCATTTCTCCAGCCAAGTAATGCCTACATATATGCATATTTTAGTGTTGTATGTGCATAAAAATTGATATTATAATAAAATTAACATACAGAAATGCATCATATTAGCAAAAATAAGCTTTGCAAAAATGTGTATATTAGGCAACATTATATGTGTATAGTAGGAGAAATTTGCAAACTGATGCAAAAATGTGGAGAACTGAACTTAAGATTGGAAAAATTAGAAACTGAGAGAAACCTAAATTTACATGTTTGCTCATCCCTAATGCACATGCGGCAAGCTACAAAAATGTAGGATTATCTTGTGTGGAACACACAAGCAGGTCTCAGGTGATTCTATTGATGTGGAATGGGCATCAGTTGCCTCTTACATTTCTAAGAAGCTGCCTTTTATGTCATTCTGCCCCAGTATTGTCTGCTGTGATTGGCCGTAGCTTTCCATCTCCTGCTACTTGATTCTTTTAACTTGAGATGCCAGAGATTAAACCTGAGAGCTTCAGCATACAAAATGTGTGCCATAGCACTAAGCTATGGTTCTCTAAGTGGGATTTATGCAACTTGCAGTTCCGAAGTGCCTTCCTCCATTCAGGAATTTGTCATGTATGATGTGACCCTAACTCCTACCATGTTCCTTGTCCATTTCTCCTGAAGACCCTCTGATGATATTCTTTGCGTCCCAATTCTGCTATTTAACCCCAGTCCCTTATAATCTAACGTGACATGAAAGAAATGATTGAAAATTAAATCTGAGGCTGACTTTTGTTATGCTTCCCAGGGAAACCATGTAAAAACTCTTCTTTGCAAATCAAGGAAATTCTGCACAGGCATTGCTCTAGAATCCTTTTGTTACCCAGTTTCAGAGCGAGCATTGAGAGGAGATGAACTGATGGTGTCTCTCTTCCAACTCTTTTAACATCCTATGATTCTGCTAGCATTTATATTTGGATTCTCCAGCAAATTCTGCCTGCAGGGAGAAGACAATAGCAACTCTGTAGCCCATCCGTTTGTGAAGCTCTGGCAACAGAGTGCTGTGTACAAGACTTTGAAAAAGCAGGCCTTATGTGCCACCAGGAAGCCTGTCACTTTCGTACTGACAGTTCCTCGGCCATTAATCTGGAATGCGCACAAATTCCTAGTTTTCTTTCATTTCATCGCCCTCGTTTTTGTTCATTAAAATGGCTGAGATATTTCACTCAGCAGCAATTATTGAGCAATAACTCTTTCCTCAGGAGTTTTTCCAGAGCTGATGCTCTGCTATCTGAGTGTTCTCTTGGGCCTTCTCCCAGGCAACCAACCCTTCTGCCTCCTCCTCCTCCATTTTTTTCTGTTAAAGAGTCATGTATCATGCCCAGAGGCTGAGCGGCTGAGGCAGTTGCTATCTCAGTGCAAGTAGCTGTTTTCCATACTTGGCATGCAGTTCTTACAAGGACAACTTGACATAAAGGGGAACATCCCCTTTGGGCTTTGGATATTTCATTAGAATAAAGTGCTCAAGTGGGGTGTTGTTTTCCAATCCAGCTGACAAATTTCAGCTGCTGTTTCCCAACCCTAACCCAAAATATTTCTATATATTTTCTTAACTCTCTTGTTTCTCTCAGCTCCATTTATAGCCCTGAGGACAAGTGACAGGGGTGGTTTGGAGAGAAAGGAGCTGAAAGTATTTTTGCTTCAGTAGTTTATGGCAAATCCGCGCTCTAGATTGCACTCATTTTATTTCAGTACTGGTCTCAAATTCAGCTGTAGGTCTCCAATTTTGAACTGAGGAATAGGCAACAGTTGCCTGTCTGTTCTTTGTGGCACTGTGTCAGCTGCCCAGACAAGGCAATTGGCAAAAATTCAGTTCAGCATTGCCTCTGGAGACTGTTTAGGTCATATATCCTGTGGTTCCAATGACTTGACTTTCCTCCTGCTATATAATTCCTGTATCTCCTCAGACTTCCAGTCTGACCATCCAAAGAGCTGAGCCTGAGAACACACCTTTCCACAGGTTTAACTCACCCAACCTCAGCTTGCCTTGCTTAGCCTTATTCCACCTGCCTCCCTTCCACTCCCATCCTTTGTACATTATATTGGAAGTCCATCCAACGTTGCTTCCAAATAAATGTGCATAAAATGGCACTCTTACTCAGCCAGCCTTTTTAGTGCATCACCTCAGCCACCATCATTCCTAAGTCATTTCTTGGGGATGACAGTGGTTCAAATCCATTCCAAACAAGAACTTTGGGCCGAATTTTGGATCCTTAGGTGCTTCAGTTTTTCGGACACACTGATGATTACACTGATGATTATCTGATGATTACAGATTTCTGTGGGCATTTCCCATTGTGATTTTAGGGTAGAAGCCAGTTGTTCGCCCAACTCCTCCTAAGCAAGGGCTGAAGCTTAAAGAAGCTGTGTTCTGATTCTGGGTCAAGAATCTTCTACTGAAATGAAGCTGACTCAATTCAGATGAGGGGAAACTATTCTCTTCACTTTTTTCCTGCTCATTTAAAAAATGTCTAGACTATCTTTCAAGGCACATTGCCCTCACAAGGCAGTGTGCAAAATTCCCAAGCAGAACCATTATAATCTAAAAACCAACAATTTTAAAGCACAAATATGACTCAAATATGTGCAATAACATTAATTCATAGCACAACTGTTAATTAAATGTGTTTTTAAAAAAGCCCTGAAAACCTTTCTAGAAAATGAACAGTGTTGGGGCCACACATGTATTTTATTGGGAAAGAAAGTTGCAGAAATAGGAGGCCATCATCAATGGTCTGTCCCTTGTACTGTGAATATAGCATCTCTTACTGGTGAGCTGGAGAGCGTTTGATTTTAAAGTTCTGGCAGGTTGATTTGGGTCAAAGCAGTCTTTCACATAAGCTGGTCCCAAACTATTTAAGGCTTTAAAGGCCAAACCCAGCACTTTAACCTAATGGCGTTTCCATGCACTGCTCTGGTTTTGCCAGAAGCAGCTTAGTCATGCTGGCCACATGACCCGGAAAAACTGTCTGCAGATGAACACCAGCTCCCTCAGCCAGTAAAGCGAGATGAGTGCCACAACCCCAGAGTCATTTGCGACTGGACTTAACTGTCAGGGGTCCTTTACCTTTACCTTTTTAGAAACAAATAGGTACCCAACATAGCTAGGACTCAACTGATGCAATATGTTCCAGTCACCTGACTCTGTACTTCAAACTGAGGGAAGTAAATGTCTTTTTTGCTCCCATTTATAGTTGTGACAGGGGCAGACTTTAGCCTCACAGAAGATTTTGAAGATCAATATTTTATTGGGATTCTCTCTCAAGATGACATTATTTTCCCTCTGTTGATGTTCAGCCATCTCTCTCTCTCTCTCTCTCTCTCTCTCTCTCTCTCTCCCTCTCTGTGTGTGTGTGTGTGTGTGGTGGAAGACAGCAGAGACTGCATATACTTCCTCCATCTCTCTCATATTTCTAATAGCTTTGTTCACCTCAGCTGCAATAGGGTTGCCATGGTGATCGATTCTGCCTGGCATCCACACTGCTTGTTTTATGAGGCAGTGCCCAGGCTTTGCCATTCCTTCAGCATGTGGTTTTATTGAAGGGGGGGCAAGGAGATGAGGATTGAATGTATCAATGGGGCATGGAGAGTGGAGGTTGGCTATCTCTGTCTGGGATCAGTGTGTTATGGTTTTCCTCAGTCATCCTCAATATAGCACATTCTAAATTCCCTCAGGTATTTCTGAGGTTTCTTTGTTCACATTCGAAAGCCCTTTACCTTTAATATCTGAAATATATCCTTTTCACATTTGGGTTAAATGTTGCTCCATTTTTCCTTAGCCCCTTGTCATATTTTTTATTATTAATTTGATTTATTAGTAGCTTGCCACATAAGGAGTCTCAAAGTGACTTCCAAAATTTTAATAACGTAATACTCAACAGAGAGTAATACATTACAATAATAAGCATACCATTACCCATAAAACAGGCCTAGTAAAAAGCCAGTTAAACAGCTTTTAAAATCGAAAATGCAAAATAGATAAAAGTACTATTATTAAATCCTAGCGTTAAACCTGAGATTCTTGTTCGAGTTAAAATAGGTCACCTTTCTACCATGTTTCCACAACTAGATAAATCCCGTCATTTGCTTTGGATGCGCAATGGCCACAAAATTCAACATTTATCTGTATTTGCCATTTTGGAAAGCAACTCAATATGTTTCAGAAATGCTCTGTGTCTTTCCCATTTGGCTCATTATACAGGACCAGATTAGATTTGTTAAAAACAAAACTTTGTTTTCTCCTCATCCACTATAATGAGGAATCTGAAATTGGCTATAACTTTCTTCCTCTCAATGAAATTTGCAGGAGTAGCAGACCCTCCAGAGTAGAGATTGTGCTTGCCAAATTGTAGACAGATACAGCCAGATGTTTTTGTGCGAGGCATATTTAAAAGTTTGATTTACACAAAAAAACAAAAGAAAAGTCTATAACTTTTTCACTTTCTGCATGAATTTGATGCAATTCACAAGCATGACCACCCTTTATGATGGGATGAAGGCTGCCAAATTTCAGTATGATAGCTTCAATGTTCTCTTGCAAGGGCAAACGTTAGCATTTTCAGGTGGATACAATAGAAAGCAGAGGTTTTGTACCCCAGAAAAAAGAAATGGCGCTGCAATTTTTTGAGAGCCTTGGCCCCAAAGGAAATCAGAAGCTTAAGGAAGCCCTGATCTGACTTGAGACACCTTTCTTAATGGTGCAATATGACTCAGGAATGTGAGAGCCTTCCCCATATCATCTCAATTCACCTCACAATCTGGGGATACATACAGAGCTGCTGCACACCCCTGACATTTACCATGCCCTCCCTGCCCTCTTTCAGCATAAAAATATGCATTCCTCCTACTCAAAAGTAAGTGCCATTGAGTTCAGTAGAATTTACTCTCAGGTAAGTGTGTATAGGATTTCAGGCTGGGAACAAATGTGTGGTCAAAGTGGAAACAAATTATTCTAAAGTGGCTTTGGCTGCAATCTGGCAAACATTTAGTTGCCCTCAGGACACACGGAAATGAATGGAGTATGATCTTATGAACAGCTTCCAGTGCTTTGTGTCATTTTCTTTAGTAAAGACTCGTATCATAAAGACTCATTTAGCAATGAATGAGGCTGGCAAAGTTATAATGCCTCTCTTCAGATTTTGGTCCTTCATGTCGGATCCAAAGCAATTTCAAATAGTGACATTCCTCTCACAATAATAGCATTTGTTCAAAGAAAGATGGTGTGGACTGGATAGCAAAGTGTGTCATTGAATTAAAAGCAAATCAGAATATAGTGGTAGATTTACTGGGGATCCTACACTTGATCTCTGGGGGTTCTGCTGTAGTAGGCTCCATCAATGATACAGGAGGCTTTGTCCAATGGCCAGTATTATCTACAGTGCAGGGGGGGGGGGGACTCTGGAGATGCCAGGAACCACAAAATCATGCTTCATAGCTTTTTTGTGAAGCTGGGAGTATCAGATTCCAGAACAGGTTTGAAAGACTTTATGGAGAATTCTTAATCTAGCAAGACTTTTCAGAGTAAAACCTACTGGTTATGCCCATCCCAGCCGATAAGCCAGCACTCCTATTACAGGGTTCCTGTTACAGTGCAAACATGAATGTGTATTTGATGTAGGCTTCTCTTCATTCATAATACAGAACATATGAATACAGTAGAATTGGGGGAAGTGCTATTTACTAGTAGCACACGGCTAATTATATAGCAAGATCTCACCAGTCTCTCCCCACTACAGCTGTTAATTTTCTGTAAATATGTTTTTAATGAGCCACTAGTAGTTACAACATAAAGTAGCTGTAGCAGCAAGGGCTGTCTCCTTAGATTTAGCAGGCTCCTGCCACATACTGGCAGACATTAATTTAAAGCTATATAATACCTTATCAAAACCCCATTAAAAACATGGCTTACTTGCTTCTCTTCACTGAGTATGCCAAGTCCCGAAGAAATCCACATGAGAGCAGTTACAAAGCCCAAGGAGTAGCTAGGATAAGGCAGGGTGGGGAGTGAGAAATGGGGGGGGGTCCTATCTGATCACACAGAAAAATCATATGTATCTTATTTATGTCCCATCCTTCATCCCAGAGTCTCAGGTCAGCAGATGTGGTTCTTCTTCCTCCTCTCATTTTAAATTTACAAGAATCCTATAAGGCAAGTTAGCCTGAAAAATACTCAAGGGCATCCAGTAAATTTCCTAGTGGAATATGGATCTGACACCAACTCTCCACAGTCCTAGTTTGTACATACATTCTCTTTTCTCTCTCTCTCTCTCTCTCTCTCTCTCTCTCTCTCTCTCTCTCACACACACACACACACATTCTGAGTTTTCAGTGGTGAACCAAAAAAGTAGGGGTGCATATATCTAGCCATGTGCAAATCTGTAAAACATTAAGAAGAAACACTGCCCAGGATCATCCCCGAGAAAGGGTGGATGAGTGTGTCTTCCTGGTACGCAATTTGTTTAGGTTCACAAGTGATAATTTTTTAGGAACTTTGTCTCTGGCAGATGAATGGCTGTTGCTATAATTATGTGCAAGCTTTATATGCCGAAGGCAAAACAACAACAACTCTGCTTCACTTCAAAAACTAGGAATGACTGTTTGACCTGTAAAAGTATTGAAGCTGTAGTTAAGAGGTATAATAAAAAGTAATTGCAAGTGCTTTTAAAAGATACTGCTTTTAAATGTAATATTAAATTATCCCAAATGTGGCCAGCTTAGTTTTGCTCATTGTCTCCTGCCACTTGCCTTCCCCTTCCTGAATTTGCAAAGGTCCGCTGCCTAAAACCGTCTCCAAATGCAGAGATGGGCAGAGCTATTATGGAAGTAGCAGAAGCAACCTCTACCCTGGGAACACGATACAACACGAAGAGTCCATTCAGCAGGCTGCATAAAGACAACAAGGAACAATTAATGAATTAATAAGCAAAATACGAAGGCCTTTGGCAGAGATGTGCCAGTGCTGGAGCAACCTCAATGATGTTAACTTAGAGCAGATGGTTAATTTCTGCTTTTTGTACACTCTATCAGCCGTTTGTAATATGCCATGGGCCCTAGTTGTAAAAATATGAAAAAGCCACCAGTCTGGTTGTGTTGCACATTCTGGGAGGAACCACTTTAGAGCAAAACGCACTTCCTCTGGCCTCAGAAGAGAGACGCCATAGACTAAGGAAGCCCTGTCCAACCTTTGTTTACATAGGAGAAACTTGGTTGGTTTGGAAAGCACAGAGTCTGTTTGATATGGTGATCAATCTCACAATCTTTAGATGCCAGTGAATGACCAGGAGGACAGGCACTTCCCTCTTGAGTCAGAGTTAGCATAGGATCTTCCGGCATTATGATACAAAGTAGGGTTGCTCACATTGTGTGCTAGTGGCTGCCAATGGCTACAATTTCTGTCCAGTAAAAATAACTTGGGGTGCCACAAGCAGCTGGTGATGCGGAGCAACCCTCCTGATACCGGCATTGCTGCATCTTACCTGGGTGTGCTGGGGGTGAGGCATAGTAGCAGTGAGGTTGGGACTACACAGATGGATTGGCTCTGCCAGTTCATCCAGGAAACCTCAATCTTGCTGCCGTCATGCCCCATCCCAGCAGCATCCAGGTAAATTACAGCAGTGGCCCAGCATTGGGAGGGGGCACAGGGGCAAAAATGGCAGGGGTGCAAAATTTCTACACCCAGTGCTACCTCAGTACAGATACACACTTCCATTGATGGGCTCCATTGAAAAAAGCTTCTGTTTCTCCATGTGAACCAGGAAGTGACGTCTTCAGACAATGGAATGACTCTTATCTCTGTGGCTGCAATCTCCTGGGTGATGTGTACCTTGTCAAACAGCTGAATGCATATGTGTACTCCGTTCATTTTCCTCCCTCACCCCCCCCCCCCGTGCAGCCACGGGCTCTGCCATCCCACGCTACGCCACTGAGTTGCAGTAATGCCGGGTGTCGGGATGGGAGCTCTGTGCCACTACACTGGACATGATTGTTGCGTGTGAAAACCTGCCTTCCATTTGAGGGAGTAAATGTGAAATTTCCATAGCGACAGCGTTGCAGATTTTTATCCTGCGAAGTACGATTGATTAGTAGGTATCTAAGGACAAAGAAAGGGACGCGGGTGGTGCTGTGGGTTAAACCACAGAGCCTAGGACTTGTTGATCAGAAGGTCGGCGGTTTGAATCCCTGCGACGGGGTGAGCGCCTGTTGCTCGGTCCCTGCTCCTGCCAACCTAGCAGTTCGAAAGCATGAAGTGCAAGTAGATAAATACCTTCCAACGGGAAGGTAAACAGCATTTCCGTGCACTGCTGTGGTTCGCCAGAAGCGGCTTAGTCATGCTGGCCACATGACCTGGAAGCTGTACGCCGGCTCCCTCGGCCAGTAAAGCAAGATTAGCGCTGCAACCCCAGAGTAGATCACGACTGGACCTAATGATCAGGGGTTCCTATACCTTTACCTTAAGGACAAAGTAAATGCACGTGTATATTTTACATGCTAGCAAATGCTACTGCTTGCCTTTAATGGGATAATGAGGTTGCCATGATAATAGCTGATTACTAGGAAAGAA
Source organism: Podarcis vaucheri (assembly GCF_965113315.1). Lineage (NCBI taxonomy): Eukaryota > Metazoa > Chordata > Lepidosauria > Squamata > Lacertidae > Podarcis > Podarcis vaucheri. Next base: position 55,429,664 of record NC_138760.1, on the reverse strand, counting down.
GCCCAACATGTTTACTGAGGATTAAACTCTGTAAATGACATTAATCTCCTGAATAGTTGCTAAACCTGTGCAAATCAGATTTTTTTTAATATAATCAATTGATATTGGAAAAAGAACCTTATTAAATGAAATTAAATGCTAATTTCATTCATTTAAAACAGTATGAGATTTCCTTGCACATTTATTCCTTGCTTCAGGCAAACATCTGTGTATATGCTAACTTAAATCTGTTTATCAGACAACTCAAAAACAAAATGTATTTTCCCAAGGAAAAATAACTACCTAATAGAATCATTCTTAGAACTCAGTATTACACTTTTTATTTGTTTCTTGGCCAAGGATTTTAAAACATTTCCCCATATTTAGAATGATATCCTGCTCAGAGAGTTATCAGTGCCATGTTCTTGGCAACAGTTAAAAGATTTTGGCTATGGTCCTGAAACTGATTTACCAGGGAGTAAGTCCTCTTGAGTTCAGTAGGCATTACTTCTGAGTAGATAGCTATAGGACTGCATTGTTATGCTACAGCCGTACGCCTGTTTACATGGGAGCCAGCCCTGCTGAGCATAGTATGACTCACTTTCTTCAAAATAAACATTTGTAGTTTGGGCAATTGAACCCTAAATGTAATACAAATATTATTGTAGGAAGAAGATATCAAGAGCCATCTAGAATTAATGTATTATTAGGGTGAGCTGCATTTGCAAGGCAAGTTTGACCAGATTCCTCTCACACCCAGGGGTGGAGGTGGGGAGTGGGTTTTGAAAGGAGGGGTGTATCCATGTTGTTTTCATAAGTGAACACAAAAATACATAGTTCTGTGCCATTAAAATAGATTATTTGACATTTGCACCGTGCCCCGTTCATGCTGGCATGCACCAAAACAGGGCAGCTATTGTGGGCACATATGGGCAGGAATGTGTGGAAACGCCCTTGTGAGTTGTTTCTAGTCTTATCTAAGCTCTTTTGGCTTCTCTAGAAGTTCCTCAGGTGTTTCACTCGAGGAAGAACCCCCCCCCAAAAAAAAATTGCTTCGGAATTTTGCTTGAGGGAAAAACCCAGTGACAAACTCAGGATGTGTGGAAACGCCCTGAAAAATATTGCTAGTCTTATCTAACTTGTTTGATTGCCATGAAAGTTCCTCAGGTGTTTTGCCCAACCAGAAATGCCCATATTTAATTGAAGCAAGGTTGTGGGTGAATGTTCAGGGCAGAGACATATGTTGAAGCAGGACTCAAGAAGAGAGCGGGTGCCCTTGTTACTACTTGATGCTCAAACTCATAAAACTTTCCTTATTTCCTGCAGGCTCCTTTCTTTAGACTGCACTTGGCCTGCTTAAGAATGAATAGGCTGGCCACCCCATTTTACTTAATGATATATTGGATTGTACCACTTGGCTGAATGGGTGGTTGAGAAATGTCATAAATAACTAAAATAAAAAATCAATCTTGTTATATCATGGGGGCATAATGGCTGAGTTTAGACATAATGGTAAACTATGGTTTTGTATCACATGTTTGAGCCTCAGGCTCACTTATTCCTTCCCCTCTTTACTTCTGGCAGTGATAGAAGCTTTTGCTTCCATTTTCAGTCAATAGGAACTCTTGTAGACTTTATATTTAATGGCAGATGCTCATTTATGAGCATGGGCTGAAACCACTGATGGTGGAGAAAATAACAATTGCATATAACCATATAATTTTGATTTTTCCATTTTCTTTTGAGCCTATGGCCTAGCTAGACTGAATAGGGCTGTGCCTGCCTACCTTTTACAGCACAGAACTAGTGGCTTTTAGGTACTATATGTAGAAACTATGTTGTTAGAATCTATGGTGGCCATTGTGTGCATGAAAAGAAAATCAGCTAGGCATAGCAATTGTGATTAATCTGGAATTGTTTGAAAGGGGATATTAGGAGACATTTAATGAATAGGAAAATTAGTCAAAGTCTTCATAAAGAAAGACATTGAAAAATGGTTATATGTAATCACATTATATGATGCGGGCTGATCTGAAGAACTAAATGATTTTGATTGGTTCAGGCTGATGACATTGTGTTGCAACTACTGAGATGGTTGTGATCCTTTGAGTGTTGAATAGAAATCCCATGTGCAATCTGGAAGCATGTAAGAAACATTGATGTGGGTGTGGTTCTTTGCAACCCCCTTATTTTTGAGGCTGTTCCTATATTTAATCTCTCTACAAATAAATCAGGGTGAAGACTCCATAAGCACCTTATCTGGAAGCATCCAGGTAGAGCTGAAGAGGGCAAATGGCAAATACAAATGAGCATTTTATTCTTCGTGTTCCCACCATAATGTAAAGTACAGTAAATAATGTATGGCGGTTGCCAATACTACAAGGTAAACATGACATCTGAAATGCTGCCTGGAGTGACAGAACTGGCAGTAACTGACTTACTATGTGCCTCATAACTGAGCATACATCAAAGGGGCCATAAAGAAATTATGAGGCAGTACGCCCATGCTGAGGGACTGAGACAAAAAAGACTTCTCCTGCAAATGTGTTTCCCTGTTTGGTTGGGGGCTCAGAAGCTCTTTGCTTCTTTTATTTACCATGATCAGTGTTTTTTTCTGGGGGGGATGTAGGGGTACGCATACCCCTAAACATTTAGTGAATCTGAGTTTGGCCTCATTGAGGGGCAATATTTCAATATGAGTAGAAAATTGGGAGTACCCCTAAACATTTTTTAGGGAAAAAAGCACTGACCATAATGTTTTTTTAAAAACAAAAAACCACTCAAGATGAGCAAGGACAGAAAATTATTGCTGTAACCTCTCATCTTGAAACTGAAAGCCCTATTTTTCAGTCAAGAGAAGCAGACCCATGATTGAAGGAAAATGGCAAGATCCTTAAACATCTGTTTATTATTTCTGAGATTTGTAAATGCATAGGAAGCTGCCTTATACTGAGCCAGACCATTTGTCCATCTAGCTCAGAAATGTCAACAGTGACTGGCAGTGGCTCTCCAAAGTTTCAGTCAGGGTTATCTCCCTTCTCTACCTGGAGATGCCAGGGATTGCACTTGGGGCCTTCTGCATGCAAAGCATGTGCTCTACGACTGAGCCACACCTCTTCCCCTACAAGAACTGAGCCCGGGGGGGGGGGTGTTCAGGCTGCTGCATCAGCAGCTGCTTGTGAATAGTGTCTAAGGCTGCAGCCTATATGCTCTTTCCTGGAAGGAAAGTCCCATTGAGTTCATCTGAATTTACTTTGGAGTAAACATGCGCAGACGTGCAGTGCAAGTCATACCTGATAACATGAAATCCTCGTATTAGACCTCTGCGTTACTACATCAGTGGCTTTCTCACAGCAAGGAAAGAACTTGCTGTGCCTAAGGAAATGTCTTTGACCACAGTTCAGGGCCAATGCATAATGTGCATGACACGTAAAATAACCACTACATGCTGACTGCTCTATAAATTGCTCCCATAGTGGCTTTCTTCACATAGCAAGTTGTTTGTGCTCAGGAACTTGTAGGTTTGTCATACATCAGGAAAATTCCTGACATGTCCTAGTTTTGGGGTGTAAAAATGGCATCAGAGTGGGGCAGGGGGAGGTTTCAGGTGCACACACTGAACTAGAGAAATTCCTGTCTGTGTATATGTGTTTCCCATTATTACGATTCATCTTCCACTTTTTGGTGTCAAAGGCCTTGGGTCATACCTAGGGATGGGCAAATCCATAAATCTCAGTTTCCCACTCTTAAGATCAGTTTGCCACATTTACCACATCAGTTTGCTCCTTTTTTTTTTTAAAGGCCTCCTGAAAATTCACCAGCATTTTTGTGCAAATTCCTCATTCTTGTAAGTTTTCCCAACAAATATACACATTTTTGCTAGAAGAAATCACATTTTATGCATTTCTATATGCAGTCTTTCCTAATATATGCATCTTTAGGCACACTTTCACTTAGAACATGCATTTTTGTACACCTTGCTTGGCTGGAGAATGGCATTGCAAAATTCAGAGAAGCGAAAATTTTACAAGGAGGCTATGTTTCCGTTTGTGCACTGATTTTGGAAAGGGCAAATTAGGAAGATGTACCTTTAAATGTGAACTGAATTGAATTTCTCCCTGTTTCCTATACATAACATATGGGCCTGGTGCTCGCAGAGTTCACTCTGCAGTCCTGTGACTTATAGAACCTGCAGGCAGAGGAACAGTGTGATTTGGTCAATATAATTAATGGAATGTCACTGGCTGCTTTTTTCCTTTGTTGAATTATAGCTGATATTATTTTAGATGGAAAAGGGGAAATAAGTGATCTCTGGGTAGAAGTCAGACCAACGTTCCATCTGCAAAAGCATTTCAGCTTGTCAGGCTTCTTCTCCCCCCACATGCTGCTCTGGGGTTCTCTTGACACCCCCCATCAAGCCAACTTTGGGGGAAGGGGGAGGAGAAAGCCCCGTTGCACAAGAGGAAATCCTTGCACAAGAGTAAATTTGGTAGTATGTTGCTCACTCGTAGAAACACATATACTTTTCCAGCACCTGGATAACTAATAACCACAGCACGCCTTGGGAAATGGCCACGCACCATAAACTTTTTGAATAAACGTAACCTAGTGATTAAGCATTAAAATCTACATAGTTCCCTACGTTCTGTTGTCCAACTCCTTGTATTCTTCTGGGGCGCTGTGCATGTCGTTGACTGCACAAGTATCTGCATGTAAAGCAATTCCTTGGCCTCATTATACTTTTTAGCTAGATGACAGCCATGCAGGCAGATAGCAACTAATGTTCAGGAATAGTTTGATTTTGTGGAGTGAAGCGGCAGAAAGCCATCGCCATACCAATGGAGTAATGATTCAAACTTTGAACTGTACAATACTGGGGTGTGGTGAGGAACTGCTCATATAAAAATTGCTCTGTTCATTAGATATAATATTGAATTTGGAAGCCACATGGGAAAGAAGGTGTATGGCTTTAACGGGGAACCAATATCTAAGTCTGCCATCTTTGATTCTTGAGCCTATGTTCAAAGCCGTAAGTACTAGTCCCATAATATTATATTATATATGTGGTTAGATGCCTGCACACACACCCCAAAGTCACCAGAATTCCATTGACTAGCTGGCTTGACCAGTCTAGCTCTCCAATTCATTCTATTAAACTTGAGAATAGGAAATTTATTTTGGTTCCCTCAGGAGCCAAAGAATAAAAATCAGGAAAGGCTAGCCACCATCTTTCCTTATGGCTTTCCAGCTTGGTATGAGAGCCCCTTTCCCCAGTTAGTGCCCAAATAAATTTAAATTGCTAAATATTTCCAAATCTTGGCATATGATTTTGCTTCTAGTTCTGAAACAAGAAGCGAAATGCAAGGAAAGATGAACTTCTTTGGTGGCAATTCTTCTAGTCATGCCTGTCTCGTTGCATCCTTCCCCAATCTGGTGCCCTCCAATCCAGATGCTGTTGGAATAGAGCGTCCATCTTCCCTGGCTATTGGCCATGTTGGCTGAGCTGCTGGGAGTTGAGAGTCCAGAGTCCAACAACATCTGGAGGGCAGCAGGATGAGGAAGGCTGCTATAGGGAATTGCCCTGCCTTGTCCACCTTGTCATTGCTTCCTAATTATTTGCTACAGTCTTTGATTTTACTAATCTTGGATGGCTAATTTAGTCCCAATGCTCTGGTTTCTAGTTCTTGCCCATTGCATTAGATTTGTTCCAGATTCTTATCTTTGGTCTGGGTCTGAGCCAAACTCCGGTGATACTATCCTGCCACTGTCATCATCTTTGTAATCTCTTCAGAGGCCAAACTTCCAAACAAGAAGATACAAATAAGCAGAGTTATACAACAGGATCTAAGTAGCATTCATCTGGTTGCTGATTGCTAAGCAAATGTCTGGATGTCACCTTTCGTCCAAATGTCAGTAAGCGTTTGGTATGCAGAATAGGACATGGGAAATTTTCTGGAGAACTGTTTATTTGTGAAATAATTTCTATCCCATCTTTTGGCTCCACATGGGGCCCCCAAGGTGATTCAAATGAGAAAGGTCACCCAAGACAAGGTCCTCAAGTATATAATTACTTACTGTGTATATAACACCTTCAACTTGTGGCGCTTTACAATCCTGATTGTATCATTCCCTCGTGGTAAAGTTCTGTGACGCAGTCATAATTTCTCTCCATTTAACAGATGGAGAATTGAGGCTAAAAGCATGTGAATTGTCAAAACTGTAATGAAGCTGTGGTAGAGAAGGCCTTTCAGATTCTATTTCTCTACTCACTTGATCTTAACTGTGTTACAGAAGATTCTAGAGAGTTCTGTCCCGCATTTGAATACAAAATGAGGTATGGCAGATTACTGATTCCTTCCGTTCTACTCTCAATGGGGCATTTCCATTCTTGTATGGCAGTGCTTCAAAGCCATATTTTCCTCTGTCTCAGTCAATCAGTTTAAATTTCTATCTAACGTTCTATAGTCAAATACTATAACGTTCTATATTTATAAAGCTTCCAAGCAGTCTATAGATGGAATCTTCCATGTTTATTATGTAACTGCCATATGTTTCGGTAAATTTTAACTGAGCTGTGAGACAGATAGGGCAAGGGACAGAGACTGCAGGATGAGCTGGCATGACAAACTGCAGATAGACACATATTTGGGAGGTTGGGGAGGCAGCAACTAAGCATCACTATCACCATTAAGCTGATTTCATTGTTCTTAGCGTTTTGACATGCACGATGCCAAGGACCTTTTTGGAAATGTTTTCATTATGTCCTTTGTTGTCCACAGTGATCTGTGACACTGTCTCCTTCTGCGAGCCCCTCTGCAGATGCTGCTGTGTCAGAATGAGAGCATTGTCTATTTGTTTGTCCTCTCCTTGCCCCTCCTTGTTTAACTCTTCCTAATCTTTTGGAACAAGTGCCAAATGGGATGTTTTGACATCTGATCCTTGGCTGAACCTTCATTTTAGTTAAAACCACCCCAGGCTGTTTTCATTGATCTCTTTGTTCCATTTGTATCCTGGATTTCCAAAGAGCCACATTTTAATCCAACAGCAGCCATGTGAGGTGGGCCATGCTGAACTCTGACCCTCCACCCTTCCCTTCCTGTAGGTCCGAAGCCTCCCACCACAGTGCTGCCCTCCTTGCCAATGTACAGATAAATAACCAAAAAGTGCTCAATAAGAAAGGAAAGAGGTATCAATTCATGTATATGCATGTGTGAGCCACTCCTCTGATCGGTTATACTGGCTTTTTTATATTACTTACCACATTTATGTCCCATCTTCTTCCAAGGAGCTCTGGGCAGTGTACACTTGGCATTTTAACTGTCACAACAAGCCTATGAGGTAGGTTAGCTTGAGTGAGGGTGACTGGCAAAAGGGTACCCAATGAGCTTCATGAACCCTAGTCTAGCTGCTCCTAGTCTGACTCTTCAACCCAGTGGCAGGGAACCTTCCACAGTGCAGAGGCCACATTCACTTCTGAGGGCCATATGCCAGTGGTGAGTGGGTGGAGCAGAGCAAAACTGGGCAGAGCAACATATGCAATTTTTGCCTTGGTACAGTAGGCTGGCTTCTACACACACTCATACACCCTTCTCTATTCTCCATCCAGGTAAGCAATGGGCCTTCTCAGAGTTCAAGGACACAATCCAGGCAGAAACTGTTGGGGGGAAAAACGCCCCTGGGGAGGGTGCCAACATGTGGGGTGCAAAGCAGAACTAGTCAAGGGTGTGGCCTGGGGAGGGTCCTGAGACCCAGATACAGAAGACTGGGGGACCACATTTTCCCCTGGTCCTGAGTTTCCCCACTCCTGCTTTAACCATCACACCAGGCTGACTCTCTATTCTTACCATCAAGCCACACCTCCAGACTGTTTTCCCCCCCCCCAGTAGCTGCCACCCATTTGGTGTTCACCTGTCTCTTTCTATGAATTAATGACTGACTGAGTAGGAAGCCAGGACTGGGCGGATACAACCATAAATATTGTTTGTTGAATGGCAATTAGGGTATGAAATTGCTTGTATTTGTGGTTTAGTTTTTCCTCGCATCTTGTATAAACTATTGAAATGTCAGATCCTGAGCATTTCAGCTTTCATTACTCGCTCGTTAAATGTTCTGACGTGCACTTTGAGCTCTCTCCCATGGCGATGCTCATCACAGAGACACCGTCCTGTACCCACCTTCAAGGTCACCTCATCATCTCCCTTCAAATCTGTCTTCACCGCTTTCACTTGCTGAGCTGTCAAGTACCTAAAAAAACACACTAACGACGACAGTACTTAAGTGGCTGATGTACTTGTGCCTGGTATGTCTAATAGCCTTACAATGCAATCCTGCGCATGCCTGCTCACAAGTAAGTGCTATTGAGCACAGTGGGATTTACTCCCAGTATACAATTTGATCCATAATGCCAACACACACACAAACACTTTATTATTGTCCTCCTAATGCATTGAGTTATAGCAGCAAAAGTATTCAGATTTGGGTGGAGAAACAGATCAGGTATGGTAAGCTGTGTAGAAACTGGCATCCTGCTTAGTCAGCTTGTAAATGAAACCGAAACAGACACGTGAATATAGATATCAGGTGTGGCAACAAGTCAAGTGGTTCAGGCACTTGACTGCATTCCTGGAGCTTGCATGCTCAAAGAGAATTCATGGGTCTTGCATTAGAGTGACTCGAGTCTTACATTAAATGCCTGTAGTCCACCAATCTGTGAATAAAGGCCTCATGCATTGTTGGAGTGGTCAACAGATCAGATACAGTGGTACCTCGGGTTACATGCGCTTCAGGTTACAGACTCCGCTAACCCAGAAATAGTGCTTCAGGTTAAGAACTTTGCTTCAGGATGAGAACAGAAATCGTGCTCCGGCGGCATGGCAGCAGCAGGAGGCCCCATTAGCTAAAGTGGTGCTTCAGGTTAAGAACAGTTTCAGGTTAAGAACAGACCTCCGGAACGAATTAAGTACTTAACCCGAGGTACCACTGTACCAAGAAACTGAAAGAGAAAAGCAGAGGGAACAGGAATCACATGTATCTTATGCTTCCTTTTTCTATGTTTTACTGTTCCATCCAAAACAGAACTCTTGCATCTTTTGTACTGTGGCTGACGGGTCGGAAGCTTGTGCTTTTCTGTAGAGAAGACATGAACACTGTATTTTGGATGAGATGGGAAAGCACAAAGGCAGAATGAGCAAGGCACTTCCACATTCCCGCTGCATCAGCATCACATCTGAAGCTGTTCTCCATGAGCTCAGAAACACACTATACGTAATACTGACTCACTCTGATGTAATTGCATTGGGACACTGAGAAACTGGGAATATCTCTCTGCATTTCCAAATCTTATGTACAAACTCCATGCATGGAAATGGAACTTTTCATTAAACGAATGCCTTTGATCATTGGATGTTGTACTTCATCAATTACCTAGGAACACATGGGATTGTGGTTGGCTTGATAGTCGTCTCATGTTGAAAGATGACCCACATTCAGCTCTAAGCCCAGGGAAATGTGTACAAACTACTAAGTATTAGGTTGCTTAGCACTGGGTTGCCCAATCAGCTTAAGGATCAGGAATCCAAAAGATCTGCAGGATCCGCTTAAGTTGTGGCAATTGAAGCAGTGACTTTTGTACTGTGGTTGAAGAACCAATCTGTTTCTGGAAGGAACATCCCCCCCCCCACACACATGCACACCAGCCTCCTTGCCTTATTCTCATTTGAAGGTGATGCTTCTTTGATATGAAAACTGTTCTTTGCATCAGCTAGCTCCTTGTTGAGAGATTGTTACATGGAACTATGGTCTATTTATTTCATTTATTTTTTTGGCTCTTTTTTTCAAAGCTTCCGATCTCATGTTGACCTGAGCAAGGTAACTCAGATGCTGGTATGGGGCATTATCCAAGTAAAGGGTTCTGTTGGTGTGAGTCCTTTTGACTGTGCAGTGGAACTTCCCCTTCCTCTCCTATCCCCAAATGTCCCCATGCATCCTGTATCTGTTGTGGGTTTCCCCTTAACCATACGGAGCAGCTTTAGGGGACAGGAGAGGGAGGAGATGTTCTGTTGTGCAGCCAGAAGTGCTTATACTAGCAGACACATCCATGGTCTTTACATAGGAACACAAGAAGCTCCCATATGGAGTCAGACCATTTGTTTAGCACTGTCCACACTGAGTGGAAGTTGCTCTCCAAGGTTCCAGGCAAGGGGTCTTTTCTCGTCCTATCTGGAGATGTTGAAGATTGAACTTGGTACCTTTTGTATGCAAAGCAGATGCTCAACAACTGAGCCACAGCCCTTCCCTTTTCTGAATGAGTCTGAGGTGGATTCTCATCAGACTGAGGATATAGCCTGCAACCACCCATACAGGACCAGAAAACAGCCACATATGGGAGTCATCTCTTTCTCTCATACTTCCTCTCCATTTTTATTTTTGAAAACCAGACTAGTTTCTGGAGTAACTGCCAGGAGGGAGGGGGAGTCCTCCTTCTTTTAACTACCGTTTCACCAAGGACTGTGAGCCATCAAAAGTTCAGAACTCTTCAGGGGGAAATAAAAGATGCAATTCTCCACCCCACACACTGTCGTAGCGCAATACAATGTTTATTTGTATTTTTTAACAGCTTGGGCAATACTTCTGAGTGGGAACAGATGTAACAACGAAATTCCATCTTCAGCTGCTCAGTGGGATTCTGTTTTCAACTTCATCAAATGAACTCTTTTCCATCCCAGAATGCTGATTTTGGAAGACAGTGCACATCTGTCCAGTGTACGGGGGAGGCAATTGGCAGAATTTGGGAGAAGGGAAACTGATGAACAGCATCATTACAATGCAACCCACAATGGTTACAGAGGGGCCATAATAATGATTTCATTCACATCCTGCAATAGTTTTACATTTAAGCATAGAGTAATCCCACCACCTTGGGATTGTTTATCACCTAATGAACTGTTTTGTAAGATCACTGTGGGGGGAGTATTTTTGTTAACAGAGAAAATACCTCTTGGTTCATCTTAAATTTACATCCTTTGACATTAGAGCTGAAAATAATTTGTAGGAACATTATAAGGTATATTTTTCTAAGAAGAAAATAAAATTTCAAATTATCCTACCTAGATTTCTCACCCACCATTTCCATTGTTCTTTGTTAAAGATGCATTGATGAGTTTTGAATAAAAACAAGGTGCAATAATAATGGCCTATCCCAAGAGTAAGTTCAGTCATGTTGGGGCACCTTCATACTAGTGTGGAGATCTGACATTGGAAATATTTTATTCAAATAGGTTGGTTCACAGAGTAATCCCAACGTAAATGTTATGCGCCACCTTGTATGGATCACAGCCAGGTGGCATGCAAATAAAGCTCATTATGGTTGGATCAGCCCAAAGAAGAACACCTGCAAATTTTGGAGCAGATTCCAGTGTAGAGAAAATTAAAAAGAGCAGACCCTCGCTACATGCAACTCAAAATGCAACTTGCTTGAATTTCACACCTTACCACATTCTCCTTCATCTGGAATGTCTGTGCATCAGGGACATGACTCCAAGCTGAACTCAGGGTCTAACTGAAAGGACCAGAGCAGTTGTTATGGGCTGCTTTACATTGCTCCATGTTGTAGCTCCCTCTCTATGTGGCAGGCTGCTCAGGTACAGCAGCCCAGCACATGGATCTTTCCCAAAGCACTGTAAATAGTCCCACTCACCTTGTCTGTAGCAGCATGGAGAAAATGATATTGTGAGTTGTGGCATATAATTGGCTGACTGTGGAGAGGGAGCCAGGGAGTGATGATTCTGAGTGACCTCTGTGTAGTGACAATGTGTATTGACCCAAATGTGCATAGGCTGAAGTAGAGATGTTAGAGCATTCCGATGGAAACAGAAAAATAAGCTGAAATTTCCCCAGTTCTCATGAAACCAGAGTTAGAAGGGACCATAAGGATCATCTAGTCCAACTCCCAGCAATGCAGGAAGCTTTTGCCCAATGTGGGGCTTGAACCCACGACCTTGAGACTGAGTCTCATGGTCTACCGATGTTCATCTTTGGTCAGGGTTGGAAATCAGTCAAGTGAATATTATCAGTATTCGTTTGCATCATTGTTGCTTTTAAATCTGCAAACAATATGGAATTAATGATATGGTGGGCTGTTTTTTATACGTTGTTCTGATGTTCCCTTTACACTGAAATGAATGGAAGTTATGTACATAGTTATGTAAATTACATCACTTACAAAAAAATGGAAGAACGTAGGATGAATAACGTAGCATTTGGTGGAAACTGCAGCAGAATGGAAATCACACTGGTTGTGGCAGGCATAGGTCTGAACAGAAATCACTGCCTTCTTGCATCCCTTGGCTGAGGTGATAAATTCTCACAAGGCTGTGTGCTACCTGAATTTTCATACAGAGATTCGCTTGAAAGAATACCATGTGAAAGTTGTGCTGGCTTTCACTCTAATGAGCTTTGGCATGGGACACAATTTTTCATGTATCAGAGCATTTCCAAACATGCAACTCTGCACTTGGGGGGTAGGGAAATGAGATGATGCAAGACCATGAGAAGGTACCGCTGAATCAGCCCTTAAAGTTGTCTTTTTCTTTTTAACTGCTCTGTGATGAGTTCCACACTTGTGTGGTATTTAAGAAGTTCAATTCCATGATTTATGATTTGCTCCATGATTCAAGACTAGAACTCTCAGAACTTTTGCCTGAATACTGAATGCTTTATTCAATTGGATTTCTATCCCTCCCATCTCTAGGATTACGAGCAACTTTCACGAGCAACATTTACTGTTTCGTATTTTGAAAGGGGGAGAAAGGGGAAAACAAAAACAAGAGAGTTTTCTCCTAAACATTCCACACACAGCCCCCAAATAATAGCTAATGCCTTTTAACAGTGTCCTTTTCTTAGATTCCCTTGTGAAGTTGTGCTAAGAAACAGTGCAAATTTCAAGCAGCTGTTGCCCATCTAGCTGATGGGTGGGACCAACTTGTCCTTCCCTTTGCTGATAGAGATCTGCCTGAGCAATTGGTGTAATGTGATCCAAGCATTACTGTTACGCCTGCGTTGGCCTATTTTGCATCCAGCCCCAATGACTCTCATTTCCACGTCTCCCTAGTACACAGAAAGGCATTACCGGCTCCCACCCCACCTCCACTTTTGGCCCTTTTCCTATGGATCAGGCGAAAGAGCTAAAACCACATAAGACCATGTAAGAGCTAAAAGCCAAGCTTAGGAAGTTAGCTGTTGGCAGGTCACCCAACTAAGATACAGGGATTTTATTAATCCCACAGTTCTCCACACGGAAACAGGAAGCCTTTCTGGAACAGTAGAGAGTGGCCCATAAACAGCTCAAATTAATGCAGTCAAAGCAATTGTGAGCACATGTGGCTGTTGTGAAGCAGAACAGAGTCATCCCTAAGAATTGACCATGGGCTTATATCCAGATGTGCCCTTCCACTCACGGAAGGCTCTTCAACCCAGGGAAGGAAATTTTTGCTGGTTCTCCCTTCTCTCTGCGCACATTTGCTCTAGAGGGTTTAGGAACCTTCTGGGAGAGCATAGGGCTGCAGGAGAAATGTAGATTTTGCAAAATCAAAACCACCCATCTCCCTGCTTCCATTTATGGAAACGTCCACTGGAATAAAGGTTTCCAGGAGCAAAGGAACAAAACTGACTACAATCCATCATGTTTGACAGGCAATGCCAGCCTGAGTTGATGTTTTGCATGACCTGCACAACTTGCAATCCACTGATCTAAATGCAGTGGGCCAGTGTTTAGGGCAGCTTGCCAAGAGCTTGATAGGCCTCTCTGTTTATGCTGCCTGCCCAGAAGTGCCAAAACAAAGGCATTTTGTGCCTGTGCATTACCCAGAGGTGTAGCAAGGCTATGTGGTACCCGGGTGCGGAAATTTTTGTCACCCCCCCTTGAGATTCATGTACTGCAGGGGGTTCGACTAGATGACCCCCAGGATCCCTTCCAACTCTACGATTCTATGATTGCACAATTAAGGACTCCAGTTGTGAATCATTCCAGCACCCCCTCCTTTTTTTTAAAAAAATGAATCACTGCCCAAGTAGTGTTTTGGGAAGCCTGGTCCAAAACTAATTGAAACATCTAATAGCTTATGGTGCTGTTCCCAGGACACCACAAACCATAGCAGTCTTTCTGCTCACTTTCACCCCTGCTGTGGTTGCACATGTGATTTAAGAACTTCAGGTTGCACGGCCACCCTTAAAATGCCTTTTTAACACCCGCAGTATGTCATTTCATGCCTTCTGCCAGAATTGCAAAAAAAAGAAGAAGCGAAAAGCCGAAGAACTGCATCTGAATTTCCACTACAGTGAATTAAGACAGACAAGCCAAGACAAATTAGACAAATGAACTGTAATCTTATCGTTCCAATGGCAAAACACTGGCCTGTGGTTTTCTTAGCAAAGAGACAAAATTCTTTCCATGTTGCACAAAACAAGCCATACTCCTCACTACAGGTAGATGAAAGGTTATAAGAGTTGGCCATTAAAAACTTGAATATTGGCCTCCTCTCCAGATCACATTGAGCTCTAATAAATGAAAGCGGTCCCTTTCTGAACTGTGAATCAAAGTGGTGACAAATCTCCAATAACTTCAGATGATAAAAGATAATGCCACTCATATTTATTTGTAGGTGGCAAATTATTATTGCTGTTATTCCACCAAACAATAATAATAATCACGGGTCCTGCTATTAATACATGGGGTTAGGCACTTTTGACTTTCTACTAAAGAAGTTTATACATGTTTAAAATAAATTAAAATCTTGAAACTTTTCCAGGAAAGTTGCACAGCTGCAAAATGAGGAATCACAGGGTGTTTTTCCAAATAGTTTGGCCTCAATCCAAGACCGTCTTTACAATGCAATTCAGCCAGCAAGCTTGCCTTGCTCCGCCTTAGTTTTTTTGAATGAAGAGCGCGAGGAGGTGGAGGCAGAGCAACTCCTGCATGCAGATGAGGAGTCACAGAGCATTATGGGGGAGCATGAAATGGGTCACACAGAGCACTAAGAAAGATCGGGGCTCCATCAGGCTGGGCTGGTGGATGATGCCTGACTGCGGGTGAGTGAAGGGAAGTGGGCATAGGGCCATGCGGCGCTGTCTGTGCTCACTGTGACTTGAAGGGGTGTGGGTGGACAGTAGCCCAGGTCCAGCGGACTCCGTAAGTCAAGCAGGGTTAATGCTTTAGCAGGGCTGCAGCACTATTTCACTGGAGGCAGAGAAATGCTCCCTAAAGCATCTGCTGTTGGCTGGTGCGCAACTCCCCCCACTGCTATAGGGAGTGTTTTCTGCTTACAGCAGTGTGGGGGTTGGCTGCCCACTTTGCCAACCCCCAGCGAAGGCCCTGCTGGGGTGATGGTGTGTCTGTGACTTGAGTCCCAAGCCTACAGCAAGTGGCTTTGCTTGGGACTCCAGTGCTGGTGGGGGGTGCCAAATGTTACCCCCTTCAAGATGGTGCCCGGGGTGGACCGCCCACCACCCACCTTTGTACACCCCTGGCACTGCCTTCAGCTCACTGCATCACAAGTTGTGGAAGTCTGGGCTTAAGAGTTAATCTGTTGTTCACAAACACAACTGAGCCAGTCTAGCCTCCTGAGATTTCTGCTCATTTAGCAGAAGTATGTTTGTGTGTGTGTGGACACAAATCACTACCTTTATTAGGGTGGCTTGACTGTTTGCTTCTCTCAGAGAAAATAGCTTCCCTTTTCACCTTGGGTGATGACCACGATGGGAAGAGGCAGGGGTCATTCTTCGTGGAAATAATCCATTCTGCAACATTGATTATTAGAGACTCTTGGAAGGCCTAGACTGTGACCTCCAAGTCTCTTGTGAGGTTTCTCCTCCTCCAGCGTCTGACCCAAACAAGTGCTCCAATTTACTTGAAAGAAAAGAAAATCAATAATATGAGCTGCACATGGCAAGCAATGCTGTGACAACAAAGTAGCATATTCAGCCCCTGAGTCCACAGATAACATTCTGTGACAGCAAAGCAAGACGTGTCAGGTAAAGAGGCAGATTTCTAGTCAGCAACATGCTGTGTCCCAGAGGTGAAGTACCAGCTTACAGTAATCAAAATGGGCTCCGGATTCCAGTGGTCTTGCCCCCGATTGACAAGCCGTCATCACTGGTATACCAACTCTGCAGCAATTCTGTACTGTACTATATATATTTCATATTATTCTTATTTCCTACTATATCCATGCTGTGCAAAGCCAGGCAATTAGGTGAAAAATAAACTACTAATTATAATATAAAGGAAAGAGTTTCAAATGCAAATAGGAAAGTGTGTGCATTGTGTGGATAGATTGAAAGCATTGTATTGTTTAGGATCACAACAGAAAAAAGTCAAATTAAATAACTGAAGGTATTATTATTTTTAACCTACATGTGCTATTTTGGGAGCAGCTAGTGTTTGTTGACATTTTAGGCAGCTGAATATGACAATATTGCCAACGGGGTATTTGAGACCACAGTGAAGCGAACCTCAAGGGTATAAAATTCTGTGCACTATTTAAGATTGCACGCCTCATGCATTTATTTATTTATTTATTTGTGTATTTATTTATACATACATCCAATGCAAGAATGGTAGATGAAGGTAGAAAAAAAGGTCATGAGCTTCAATAAGTAAATTCCATTTGGAGCTTCAGTCAAACTTTTACTGCCCTGGTTGGGGGAATGGTATTCATAAAAACTCAGCGATGCTTCACCTAACAAGTATTCTGTTAGAGATATGACTAGGGAAGAATGGCCCTTGGTCAGCAATGTCCATCTTTAATGTAAATTCTCATTTCCCTCTAAGCATTTATGCCTCTACTTTTTGGCACCTCTATCTGCCATTTGTGATAGCTTGGTCTGTCGCTCTTCTGAGCTTTCGGTGTTCAGAATTCTGATATTTGCAAAAGTCTTGCAGTGCTGATTTAAAGCAGATACGAGAGGGAATTCTCTTGTAGTGAGATACAAGAGAATAGTGCAAGACTTAAGACTCAGGATTATACCACACTTAACCAATCCTACTGCATTGTGGATTTCCATCTAGAC
The DNA here is from genome assembly GCF_965113315.1 of Podarcis vaucheri. NCBI lineage: Eukaryota > Metazoa > Chordata > Lepidosauria > Squamata > Lacertidae > Podarcis > Podarcis vaucheri. The sequence continues at coordinate 55,412,621 of NC_138760.1, read as the reverse complement.
TTGCACCAGAAGCCATACAGAAGTAAGTAAGCATTTTTAATTGCTTTTTCTTTTATTACTCTGTTTTTTATTAGACTTCTTTCACTCATTTCCATGTTAGTAGTGTCCAGAAAAGATCCATCTGCAATCTCTTTTAACTCAAAAAATCATGGGAGCTTTGCATTGTAATTTCACATGATGAAATTTGAGGCAGTATCCTAGCTTACAGTTCTTTGCCACCATTTAAAATTTAGCACAACATGCATCATGTTGACCAAAGAGCCACAGTTCCATAATGCAGCAGGTACTTTGGTATCAAAGGAACATTAGAAATCAGGACAGAAGCAGTAGCATTATACCCAGGAAAGCCAATGCAATAAACCCCATGTCTGAATGCAGCCCAGATGTGCCCCACTCAATTCAGTTTTCTCACTTCTTTTGAAACAAATGCACCCTGGAATGTAGGATAGGAAGTAGCACCACATATACCTGAGCATGCAAGTGTTAAAAGTATGTAGACAGCTGGGAGCACACACATCCTGCTCCTCCTGTTGCCCCCACATATATGGGGTTGTCTCAGATGTTCCTGCATTGAACACGAAGGCCTGATGCATGTTTAGCTGAGCTCATTTAGAAGCCAGTGTGTGACTGAGAACTCTGCCATATCAGAGTCCCTGGCTGTACAGAGGCTTCCAAGTGCATTCAGGACATTTTTTCATATGTGGTGGGATTGCAAAATTGTTAAGTATTGGGAAATGATTTATCATGAATTGAAGAAGATGTTTAAACAACGTTTGTCAAAAAACCAGAAGCTGAGTGGATATACCAAGATCACAAAAAGACTTATTTAAGTATGCCACGACAGCCGCAGAAATACTATTAGCACAACATTGGAAAGAAGAAGGTATCCCAGTTAAAGAAGATTGGCAAGTGAAATTAATGGAATACAGTGGTACCTCAGGTTACATACGCTTCAGGTTACAGATTCCGCTAACCCAAAAATATTACCTTGGGTTAAGAACTTTGCTTCAGGATGAGAACAGAAATCATGCTCCGGAGGCATGGCGGCAGCAGGAGGCCCCATTAGCTAAAGTGGAGCTTCAGGTTAAGAACAGTTTCGGGTTAAGAACGGACCTCAGAACAAATTAAGTACTTAATCCGAGGTACCACTGTATGATGAAATGGCAAAAATGACATTGAAATTAAGAGGAAGAGACTATAATGAATTGAAAGAAGATTGGAAGGACTTTAATAATAATAATAATAATAATAATAATAATAATAATAATAATAATAATAATAATAATAATAATAAATTTTATTTATATCCCGTCCACAGGTTGATACACTAGCAGGATTTTAAAAATACATTATGAATGGATAATAAGTAATTGCAATGACTTTTTAATTTAAAATGGGCATGCGGTATGATGATAAACAATGGAACCAGGGAAGGGAATAGGGGGAAGTCAACTCTTTCCTTTTTTCTTTATGTTTGAAAACATATTGCTGCTGTTTTTATTTTTGTTGTTTTTGGAAAATTGATAAAATAATATGAAAAGCCAAGTGCATTCAAGACCTCCACAGAAGCCCCCTTCAGTCCTTCATCCTAAATGTGTGAAGGTCTGAGAAGCACCCCCATATGTGGGGCATTGGTGGTGGTGTTTGCATCCACACCCCTTGCCTCAACCCTTGTGTTTTCAGGTGATCTCTTGAAGAGGGTCACAATTTCAGCAACTTCAACCCCTTTCACCATTTACTGGGTCCTCTATCACTTCAAGGTGCTGCACATGGTCCATGTTAAAGTGCTCAAGCAGTCATGAAATTGAATAGCAGGCTATTTGTTTGCCACTACTTTATCTTAAAATAGCAACTGTCTCTGGCCCCTTCAACAATTTTCAGATGTCAGTTGTGCCCTAGATTAATAAACAGGTCAGCTCCCCTTTAAACACATATTTTGAGATTTGTTCATCAGTCAGATTTCATGTTGGAATTGGATGTGTAGTTCAGAGCTCTAAGTAAGCCAATACTCTGAGCTCTGCTTTGAAGGAAGGAACTGCAAAAAGCCCTTGGCTCAAGTCCCGCCGCTGTTATTGGCACTGTGAGTTTAAAGAAACACATGTTGGAATGTTACCTAGGGAATCCCTCAGACACCACAGAAAGACCTGCAAAGCAGCATACATAAGTGGATACAAAAGAGTGGTACAGAAAATATGATGTCTGCTCATGGACCCTGCATGCTTACCATGTGCATAGTGTGCAGATGTAGAGCTTAGGAACAAAGGCTATTTAGCACATGCTCTCAATGTGGTACACAATCTAGACCTCCACTAACCAGGAGGTAGGCTATGACCTAATATGGCTCTACAGTTAGCTGCATGAGAAATAGTTAATGGGCATCAGCCTGGATTCAAATTATCCAGAATAGCTGTATTCACCTCTCTGAATCAGGGGCATAACTCCCCTTCACTATAGCTGTCTTACACCAGATTGTGAATAAGTACACTGTTGTACGTGTTTGCCTACTGTGAAAATGTCTTGTCTCTGAGTAGTTGAGGCAACATATTGCAGAGTGCATATGTCACAAACTTCACCAACTGACAGTGAACCTATGCTTTGTACGTTACAGGATGAATCAATGTTATTTTGTATGAAAAGTCTATTTTGTAACGTAATTTCCTCAGCCAGATGGTTTCTTTGACCAAATTATTGGGTTAAAGCTGAAACAGGGGGTGAGGAGTTTTCACAAACATTTTGGGCATGCTGAAAGCGGGGGCAGGTGTTTCCCACACTCATTCACTGGGAGGAAAATGCTTCCTGAATTTTCTTCTTCAATGATGTTAAATCTGATTGGCTGTGTATCCTTACGATGCCATCCTTTTCACTATGTGATCACCAACTGGCTAATTTCAACCTGTGACTGATGCAGGGAGCATTGCCCTCCCTCTCAGCTGGTTTCTTTTGCCCTCAGTGATGTCAGCACATAGCCAAATTGTTATGATGTCTTCCCATTCAAGATGTGGTCCCTAAATGGCTCAGATTGTAGGGTTAATCAATGAAGAGTACGCAGTTATTAAATCAAAATGGTGCCAAAGCACCAACAAAAAGGAGAAACATTTGCAGGTCTGAAGGTATTAACCCTCAAGTTTATGATCATACTGACATATTTTGCTCTAAAATAGTCTTACTTACATTACAACAACGAGGTCAAGCAATTTGCACCATGTAAAACAAATGCTTAAGTTACTGGCTTTTAAAATGTGCTCTTGGGCTGCAGAAGAGGGTTTTGATCATTTCAGGTTTTAAAGGAAATCATCTTGTTCTCTTTACTTTCCATAAGAATCAATATGTTTTCATTGTCACAAGGGAGCTTAGGGTTAGTCCAGGATATGGCAATACAAGGCTGGGTCTGTCTCTAAGTGGCTGAACTGCTGTCCCTTCATAGAAGCGAGTGAATGGGATTATCTTGGAAATGCCAAAAACATGTTGGCATCATTAGTGGATATTTCAAGGATGAGCCCCACCCAGTCTGTGTCCCACTCCAGAGTCAACTCTGGCTTTCAGACAGCAGCACCCATTTCCTGAAGATATTGCAAACAGCTGTTTGTCTTCCTTCCCATCTCTCTCCTCATAGTCTGCCTCCACCCATCTCTGAAATTTTACTGACCTACTGGATGTTGGTTCCTGGTTTTTTGCTGTTTATTTAAGACAAGGGCCACAGCTAATCACGTGTATGGATGCATGTATCCAGAAGCACAGGCTCTCACAGTAGAGGTCATCGGTATGTGAATAGGCACATAAAATTATCAGCAGCTATACATGAATGCAGTTCTGGTTCATAAAAGGATTTCAGATTGTGTTTAACCCCACAGCTCTCTTCAAAGCATGTGTGTGTGTGTGTGTGTGTGTGTGTGTGTGTGTGTGTGTGTGTGAAAAGAAAAAGAACAATAAAATAGCAAGACCCTTCAGACAGGCGAAGTGAAGAAAAGCCATTTATCAGCAAACTATGGATTGTTGTGCATGTAAGCACATCTATGCACTCAATTTGACCCAGAGTCTAGCAGAGCAGACTTTTCTCTGGCTCTTGCATTAAACATTTTAAACTGTTTTGTGAGGACATAGCATGCGTGATATATACATATATATATATATATATATATATATATATATATATACACACACACACACACACACACACACACACACACACATACACCTCCGGTTAAGTACTTAATTCGTTCCGGAGGTCCGTTCTTAACCTGAAACTGTTCTTTTTTTATATAAGAATATTTATTAGTTTTCCAACAAATTGAATACAACACTACAAAAAACCAAAAAAGAACAAACATACAATAATACAATACAAAAAATAAACAAACTGCAAAACACTAACATACAACTAACAAAACAAAACAAAAACCATTTAAAACACAGTCCAATTTCAGTATCTTATCTTTCTTTCACTAATTTCCACGACCTCCTCACACCTCCCTTTTTGTATTCCACTTCTATTAATTGTTTCAGCATTAACCTGAAACTGTTCTTAACCTGAAGCACCACTTTAGCTAATGGGGCCTCCTGCTGCCGCCACGCCGCCGGAGCACAATTTCTGTTCTCATCCTGAAGCAAAGTTCTTAACCCGAGGTAATATTTATGGGTTAGCAGAGTCTGTAACCTGAAGCGTATGTAATCTGAAGTGTATGTAACCCGAGGTACTACTGTGTGTGTGTGTGTGTGTGTATGCGCTCACACACATTGGCAAGGTGAAGACCCTGCGAGATAGTACAATGCTATGTCCCTCAAGCAAGCACAAACACAAGAAGAGACCTACTTCATCCGACAAGTCCAACACACACATACACACACAACCCTGTTGCAGGCAGCATTGGAGTGTTCCCGGCAGGGCACTTCTGCTGGAGAGCAAATATATTAACAGTGCCTCCCAAGGGGGGGGGGTACAAGTCCTGAAACACAGAGCTTGCCAGGTGGCAGGGAGCCCTTGAGCCACCATTACACTCTGTATGTCAGTTGCCTCTTCATTTATTTAGCTGTTTTGGTTAGGAACTGCCAGCCTCTTTGATTATGAAGATGAAAGCGTGCCGTAGTATCGAGTCAAGTGGTTTTGTCAAAGAGACCGTTATTGGAGCCCCAGCAAGCTGATTACTGCTCCACCTTCTGCAATGGATCTCAACTTGAGTTGATCCCTTCAGGAAGGGGGAAAGCATGGGAATCCCATCCCTAGAGCCATTGCTAGAGCAATGTAGGGCCCAGAGAAATTTACTGCATTTATGTAACACCCTTTCCTCCAAGGAGCTCTATGTGGCGTGCATGGTTTCCCCTCTTGATTTTATCCTCACTGTTGAAAGACAGTGACAGGCTCAAGGTCACCCAGTGGGCTTCATGGCCAAGTGTGGATTTGAAATCCGGTCTCCCAACAAGGGGTGGAGGAAGGGGGGTACGGTGGGGGTGGGATGCCCAGGTGTCACCATTGAGGAAGGTGACAAAATGCCAGGAGGCACTCACTGTGGTGCCTGCAGCGTGCCTGAGCCACGCATCCTTCCTGGGAGTGACATGGCGGCTTGGGTGCCCACAGGCTCCGCACTGCCCCAAACGGTCTGCCCGCTGCCTCCTCCCCAGCTGTAGGGTGGCTGAGTGGGAGGAGGCCCCATGGAGTGTCCTGCCCCTGCCTCTGGGTGTAGGGCACGCACGCCACCCCAGGCGCCCAATCGGCTTGCTCTGACACTGCTCCCAGCACTCCAACCAATAAACCACCCTGGCTCTCCAAATCACACTGTGCCTTCACCTCCTCTCTGCTTTCCCTCTTCCTCTCCACAGCAGTGGTGGTATGACCTTTCCCCTCAACTTACTTTTTATTGTCGTTTTGCTGTTGCTTTGGCCCCCTTGCTCTCTCTCCCCTCTGGCTTACTTTCCCCCTTTTTGCAAGTATTTTACCTGTGACAGTGTTAGTGAGGTTCTCTCCTTCTTTCCTCTAGGAAGGGAGAAGTTGTAGAGCCTTACTGGGTGGGTGGAAGAGGCAGAAGAGCTGGCCAGGCAAAGGACACCCTCAAAGCATAGGCCCTGTAAGCCTTGCTTCTGCTGGTTCCTCCTAGGGATAACCCTGCTTAAAAGGATACCCAGATTCCTTGGGCATAGCCAGGATTTTTGTTAGCCAAATGCCGCCAAAAGAGGAAATTATGGGGAGCAAGCTTCCAGAGGGGGGCAGGCATCTGCTAGAGGGGGCAGAACCTCAATTAACTCAGTACTTTCAATCCTTCTCAATAATTTTTGAGGATTTACACCCATGTCAGATACATAGGGAGCAAGGTGAGAATGTATATAGGTGGGGTTTCTTGTTCCATCTAGGTCAGTAGTGTCTGGCAGTGGCTGTCCATGGTATCAGACAGGGTTCTCTCCCTGGAGATGCCTGGGATTGAACCTGGGACCTTCTGAATGCAAAGCTGATGTTCTACCACTGAGCTACAACCCTTCACGATTGAGCTACATTTTGATTAGCGCTTTTATGTCCTTAACTTGTGTGGTAATGGTGAAAGTCCAGCCCTGTGTCTGAAAAGTGGGGCAGACCTAGTCGCCTAAGAGTCTTTATGCTGAAGGTAAAATCTGATGGGGACCCATGACTTACTATATTTTAAAATGCAGGTTCATAGAATCATAGTATTGGAAGAGACACTCAAAACCTAAAGGATGAACTAAGCATTAGAGTTTAAGTCTATTCTGTAAATTACAGGCTGGACACCTGTAGCATTGATCTGATTTTAATTCAGCTACTGGTTTCCCTTTACATGCCACCCAAGCCATTTCTGTTGCACTAAGTGTCTTTCCACTAAGCCCCCTCCGTTTTTCCAGCTGCAGCTGGGGAAAACATTGCTTAGATGTTGCATTTGAATGAAAAAGGATTTTCCTGGCCTCTTTGCTTTGAAGCTGCTGAACTGTCTGGACCTTGAGCTATATCCACTGACTCGGTCTTAGTGCAGCAGAGAGCTGATTCAGAGTAACGAAATAATGGTTCTTGTTTCACCTCTGTGGCTGTCCCCGGGGCTCCTGGCAACCTTTCTCATCCAGTGCTTGGTAAGAAGCTGGCATGCTATTAGGGATGAGGGAGAAATTTTCATTCTCTTTAAAGGTGAACTCAACTAATTTGCACTTTCTGAAAAAGTGCAAGAATGAAACCATCCTTTGAAATTCACACTTTTCTCATTTTGCAGTGCAGTTCTCCAGTCAAGTAACATGTTCAAAAATGCATATACTGGGGTAAACTGTGCATAAATATACATATATTTGTGGAAATGACACGCAAAAAATGCATCCTATGAAGGAAAATTGCTTTGCAAAAAAATATATGTGTATAATAGGGAAAATAAATGCAAGCATGGCTATTAGGAGTATAATAGGAGATTTTCATGAAAACGTTGTAAAAAGGTGTGGAAATGAGGGAGAACTGAATTTAAGATGGGGAAAATGTGAAACTCAGAGAAACAAAAATTGACAGATTCCCCCATTCCTAAGTGCTATGGATACTGCTACACTAATCTCTGAATAGTAAGAGATTTTAGGAGCGCCAGCACTTACCTTGCATTTGTTTCCTTAGCATGAAGGTCACTGAATATGGTGGGGGTTTTTTTGTGATAAATCGTTTTATTTACACATGTATACAGCCTGAGCATAAGATGGGAAGCCAAAGAGCAGGATCACTTCTACAGCCCTTGCTCTCCCCTTAGGTTTTTTTTGGGGGGTGTCCCCAAGCTATAGCTATGGATTCAGCAGAGAGAGCAAGCCAGGCCTCTGTATCTTCCCCAGTGCAGATCAAAACAAGACTGCTCCCAGGTACATTGTTCTCTTGTAGTCATTGCTGGCGTTCAGCCAGGGGAGGCTGGGAGGCCTGCCCTCCTCTAGTCCACCTTTTGAAAGCCTCTCCAGCTAGTAGTTTCTATGGCAACCAGTCACCTGTTCTCCTTAGTCATCCAAAGAGATGCTTAACAAACTTGGCTAAAGTTATTGGCTTAACAGAACGGCTGTTTTGACCACTTTGGCCATCTCTTTTTCTACAGAATCTTGTCTTATTGTTATAAAAGCTTCAGGCTTGGAGGCAACCCCCAAGATGATATCACCCCCTCCCCATCCTATTATAATACATTACAAGGACAAGGCAATGAAATACTGAGTGGGGAAGCCATATAAAAATGTGCCTATGTGGAAGTCTCATGCCACCGTAGCACAATAGTTTTTCACTAACGACAGAAACTCTCCTGGAATAGGAAGGCACTCTTTGGCACAGGATCTTCCCAAGTGTTTGCAGACTGTGTTGGGGTTTCTCACCAACAGCAGTGAAGATGTCCACATGCTCTTTTGGTTGCTGATAGGAGTAGCAATGCAGAGACATTTTCTACTTGTATCACTTTTTCTCTGGGAATGTTTATGGGCCAATAATTGTCCTGAAAGAGATTCCGGTCAGGCTACTACGTAAGAGGGAAGGGTACAGACACATAATAGGTGTCCTGAGAAGGAACAACATCCAATATAGATGGGAATTCCCTGAGGGAATTGCTTTCTTTTTTAAAGACAAGAGATTCAAACTGAACAGCTCGTTAGAGGTAGAGAAGTTCCTGAGAAGATACGAGAAGGAACTTACCAAAAAGGAGAGTGGAATATTGGATAGAAAGGACGTGAGGGAGGGAGGAGGTGAGGGAGGGGGGAGGGTGAGGCTGCAGAGAGGGGAGGGGGAAGGAGAAGGAGAGGAGGTTGAGGGGGAAAGTGTAGCGGAAGGGGAAGAAACAGGGGAAGACACAGAGGAAGAGGAAGAAACAAAGAATTAACAATTGGACACAAACGCTACATCTTTCCTAAATAATGTCTTTAACTTTTTTAACATGGAATGTCAACGGTCTAAATGAGAAATCCAAAAGAAATAAAATATTGAAAGTTTTGAAAAATAAGAAATGTGATGTGGTATGCTGCCAAGAGACCCATGTGGCTAAAAGGCATAAACATATACTGATCAATAAAAAGCTGGGAAAGGAGTTTATTAACTCAGAAGTGAATAAAAAGAGAGGGTTGGTCATCTATGCTAAAGAGAAACTGGAACCTAAAGTAATATGCAAAGATGAGGAGGGGAGGATCTTAGGGATCCAGATTACCAACCAAGGGGAAAGATTTAACGTAGTATCGATATATGCCCCTAATACAAATAAAACCGAGTTTTACAAAAAACTGGAACAAATGCTATTAGAATTAGAAAATTATAAACTAATTTTACTAGGGGACCTGAATGGAGTCCCGGAACCTAATATTGACAGAAGCGAAAAGAGAAGGAAAGGGAAGCAAGGGAAACTCCCAAAAACTTTTGATGATCTCCAAGAAAATTTAGATTTATTGGACATTTGGAGATACAAAAACCCTACAGAGAAACAGTTTACCCATTTCTCTGGAGTACACCAGAGCTGGGGTAGAATAGACCAGATCTGGGTCTCCAGAGAGCTTACGCTGAGAGCGGGGAGGTGTATAATAGAGCCCAGAACATTATCGGATCATAATTCAATTTTTTTGGAAATAAAAGGTACTCCATCAGGCCCGTATAGATGGAGAATGAACGATTATCTACTGGAACAAGATGAGATTACTGATAAGGCAAAGAATGTTTTGAAAGAATATTTTGATCATAACCTGCATAAAGAAACAAAAATTAATGTGGTCTGGGATGCCAGTAAGGCAGTCCTTAGAGGCTTTTTGATCCAACAGAACAAATTTAGGAAGAATTTGAGAGAAGCAAAGAAGGAAGAGGTAGTTAAGCAATTAAAAGAAGTAGAGAACAAATTAACAAAAAACCCTGGGGATGAGAGGTATATTCAAATCTATAAATTATTACAAACTCAATACTCAACACTGCTGAATCGTGAAATAGAATGGGGAATAAAGACGATGAAACAAAGATATTTCGAATCAGCAAATAAAACTGGTAAGTTGCTAGCGTGGCAACTGAGGAAAAGGCAAAAGCAAAAGGTGATTAATAAAATTAAATTTGAAGATCAAATAATAGAGGACCCCAGTGAGATCAAAGGAAAGTTCCTTCAATACTTCGAAAATCTGTATAAAAAGAAAGAGGCGGAAGATACAAACGAGATAGGTAGGTATTTGGAAAGGAACGGGAAAGAAGACCTAACAGATGAGGAAAAGATTATGCTAAATGAACCAGTAACGATGGATGAGGTCAGAGATGCAATCAAGAAAATGAAACCCGGAAAAGCCCCTGGCCCAGATGGCCTCTCTCAAAAATATTATAAAACCTTAGAGGAACATCTGACCCCGGTACTCTGTAGTGTAATTAACAATATCCTCCAAGGAGGGGAAATGCCGGATTCGTGGAGAGAGGCATATATCACATTAATACCCAAAGCAGACTCCGAAATACTTAACATAGCAAACTACAGACCAATATCATTGCTCAATAATGATTACAAGATTTTTGCAGGAATAATGGCAAACAGGTTAAAGAAATATCTGAATAGAGCAATCCATAGGGACCAAGCCGGATTTCTGCCGGGTAGGCAGATAAAGGAGAATGTGAGGCATGTAGTTAACATAATTGAATATTTGGACCTTAGGATCGATATCCCTGCCGCCCTAATCTTTATAGATGCCGAAAAGGCTTTTGATAATGTATCCTGGGAATTCCTCATCAAATGTATGGAGAGGGTGGGAATAAGAGGGCCATTCCTAGAGGGCATTAGAGCAATCTATTCAAACCAGAAAGCGAAACTTAGTATTAACGGTAATTTAACAAACTCATTTAAGATCACAAAAGGTACAAGGCAGGGGTGTCCATTATCACCCCTGTTATTTATCATGGTATTGGAGGTTATATTGAACAAGATTAGAGGTACTCCGGAAATAAGAGGGATTAAGATAGGTAAAAAAGAATACAAGGTTAAGGCCTATGCCGACGACCTAGTAATATCAATAGAAGAACCTCTAGAAAGGATAAATGCAATCATTGATACAATGGAGGAATTTGGGGGACTATCTGGGTTCAAATTGAATAAAATAAAAACAAAAATGCTGGTAAAGAACTTAGACGAACAATCAAAAAATAGAATTGAACTAGAATCTGGGATAAAGACATCAAAAAAGGTTAAGTATCTGGGTATTTGGCTCTCAACGAAAAATATAAATTTGGTGGAGGACAATTACAACAGAACATGGAGAGAATGTAAAAGAGATCTGGATAGTTGGAGTAGACTACACCTCTCATGGGAAGGCAGAATGGCCGCCATCAAGATGAACATCCTCCCCAAAATGATATTTCTATTCCAAAATATCCCGGTAATCAGGGGTACAACGATGTTTAAGAACTGGCAGAGGACCCTTTCTAGATTTATTTGGCAGGGCAAAAGGGCCAGAATTAAGTATAAGCTGCTTACGGATAAAAGAGATAGAGGTGGATTTGCGCTACCGAACCTACAACTATACTATGAGGCCTCGTGCTTATGCTGGGTGAAGGAATGGATTGTACTGGACAACACCGACTTACTGGATTTGGAGGGTTTTAATGCTAGGTATGGATGGCATGCTTACCTATGGCAGGATAAGGGGAGAGTGCACAAAGGTTTTTCTAGTCATATCATAAGAGGGGCACTACTGGAAGTGTGGAACAGATGTAAGAACTTGGTAGAAAAAGATACCCCTTTATGGCTGTCACCTATAGATATTCTAGTAAGTAAAAAAGTGAATATGGAAGGTAGAAGATGGACCTATGCCGAACTTTTGAAAAGATCTGAGAAAGGTTGGGAAATTAGGCCCTACGAAGAGTTAAAAGATAAATTAACGGGGTGGATACAATTCCACCAAATTAGCTCTTTATGGAATGAACACAAAAAAGCTGGGATGAGCAAAAACAAATCCAAATTCCAGTTAGAAATAATAGAAGGGAAGTCTAAACACCTAACTAAAATGTATAACCAACTATTAGACTGGGATACCATGGATGAGGAAGTTAAAGAAGTTATGATCAAGTGGGCCATAGACATAGGACATCCCCTAGAATATGATAAATGGAAAAAACTATGGACCAAGGATATGAAATTCTCAGCATGTGTCAGCCTCCGAGAGAACATGGAAAAGATGATGTACCGTTGGTACATCACTCCAACAAAATTAGCTAAAATGTATAAAACCGGAGATAAGACCTGTTGGAAGTGCCAAAAGAAAGAGGGAGACTTCTTTCATATGTGGTGGTCTTGTGATGTAGTAAAGAAGTTTTGGGGCTCTGTCTATGACGAATTAAAAAAGATGCTAAAGTACACCTTCCCAAAAAAACCCGAAGCATTCCTTTTAGGAATGACGGGTAGTGAGATCAATAAGGATGACCAAACCTTATTTCAGTACGCAACCGTAGCCGCTAGGGTGCTGCTAGCGCAGAAATGGAAAAACCCCAGCATGCCAACAATTATGGACTGGCGAACCAAACTAACTGAATATATTGACTTAGCAATAATGACGCAGAAGATTAGGCATCAGAAAAATACGAAATTTATTAATGATTGGAATAAATTTTTTTCATACATGGAGATGACATTAGGAAACACCAAAGTCACAGTAGGTATAATTTAAAAGCTGTGAGGTAAAACATGACGATTAGCATAAGACACTGCTGTAAATATCGTTGAGATAGAGGTCTCGTCGTGGTGGTGGGAAGTCAAGGATCGGAAATATTGTATATTGATTTTTGAACTATTTTATTGTCTTTTTATCTTTTTTGTGATTTGCTTTAATATTAACAATGTATATGTATTTTTTAGAGGTTGGATTACAATAAAAACTTTTTTAAAATTAAAAAAAAAAATATACCGATTAATCAATGAGATACGCAATTGCACCAGCGGCTTTTTAATAGTAAATTGCAGCCTGGATGTGTATGATCCGAATCAAGAAACCAGTGTGGGGAGCAGAGGGGCTTTAACCCTTTATCTCCCAGCTGTGATCTCTGTCTAGACAGGGGGCCCTTGGGGGACAGAGAAGGCCCCGTTCCCTCCAACCAAACACAAAGACAGACTAACACAAAGCAGTTATTTTTACAGATTAACTTCACACTGTGTTCGTATGCCTCCCAGAGGTATCTAGCTGGCCACACACAATGGAATGCAGGCTGTCAGACGAGATGGGCCTTTGGTCTGGTCCAGCAGGGTTCCTCTTATGTTCTCATGGCTTTCATGAACAAAACAAGTCCATAAACACAGAGATTGGCTTCTTTGTATTACAGCTTTAAAGACTGTGTGCTTGTCGTTCGAATTGTAATCCCGGAAGTTTACATGTTCTTCTTTTTCTGTGTTCCAACAAAACACAGTACTGCACCCTGATAACAAACTTACATTTTAGGAGGGATCTAGACAGAACAGATACATCTTACTAGAAAAAATGACAAATAAACTGAGAACCTCTAGAGGTCAAAAAAGGAAGGACAAATTTCTTTCTTCTTGCTGTGATTTTATTGTTTATGTTAATAATGCAGAACATAACCAATCTCCCCACCCCTCGTTCTGGTCTATAAATGGCTGTGGACAATACAATAAAATAGGAATATGTGTAGAGTATCAAACTAAGGTTTGCTGGAAATGCAGCTTATCTCCATGAAAAATAAGGGATCTCCGTGTTAATGGTTGTTTCTTTTTTAAAAAGTGTGTGTGTGTGTGTGTGTGTGTGTGTGTGTGTAATTTTATCAAGAACCTGGAATGTATTTCTAAGTTCACCGGCTCCCTTTTTGTCCCTGCTTTGATATTTCATACCTGTTTTTCGTGATTATTAAGCTCAACTTTGCATTTTAATAAAGTAATTTTACAGAAAATAACTTCCAGGGACTACTGGTCAACTGTTCTGAAAGGTGCCACTCTTAGCAACACTACCACCTGAGCCCAAAATCATCTTTAAATGTGGGGGGGGGGCAAAGGGCAATTCTGACCTGGTGGAAACAGAGTGTTGAACATGAAAAACATCAATGAATTACCCAGTAGCCAAGGAGGGGTGGCCTGTGACTTAAGCCAGGAAGTTGCCTTTGGGTTGTTGGTTCCTATCCCCTGCTGGATCGCCTTCTGGCTTAGCAGCTTGCCAAATCTGGGGGAAGTAAACATCCTGCAGGCAACAGACCCAGCTTTTAAAGCTCCCTGCTGTACTGCCAGGTAACAGGGTTACTCAGTACAACACACACAATGGCGGGCTTCCTTCAGCACTTGAGAACAGAGAATAATTTCCATGAGCCCAGCCAGAAATGAAGTCCTGACTGTTTCTTCCCCCTATTTTTCCTCTCTTGTTTTTCCCCCTTCCCCCTCTCTTCTGCCAACATTTGTCATCTTTATTGCCTTCCCTGGCCAGGGTTGTTGCTGTTGTTATTTGAAAAAAAAAAAAAACCCTTTCCCTCCCCCCCCCTCCTTACACTGTTCTCCTTGCCTTCTCCTCTTTCCTTCCCAAATGAATGATATCACTGTTGTTCTGGGACTTCGGCTCCCAACAAAATCTTCTTTGCTAGTGCGGTGCTGAAAAGTATTGTCAGGGCTTCTGACTGCCAATGAAATGTCTTCTGACATTGTTGACTGGAAACGGAACAGCCTGTTTCACAGAAGAATTTCTATTTGTCCAGCAGATTCTGGGAGCTTCCTCACAAAGCCCTAGTGCAGGTTTGAGGAACCTCAAGGTGAGGGGGCAAATATGGCCCACCAGACCTCTCTATATGGCCCTCAGAATTCTCCCCATGCCACTCCATCTTCCCAAGCTGCTGCTGCACCTTTCACCATCCCTCAATTGTGATAACACCATCCTTGAATTGTGAGAACACCTCTTGCTGGATGGATGGAGAGAGGGTTGTGTGCGTGCACACATGCATGCTTGTGTGTGTGTGTGTGTGTGTGTGTAGGCAGCAGTTTTTGTTCTGCCCTGGGTTCATTGCTGTTAGTGCTGTTTCCATCACAGTTCAGCTTCTGCTAAAACTTGCAACTCATCTTTCTATCTGCAGTGGACTCAACTTCTTTAATTAACGTCATTTACGGTTTACTTAAGGTTTGAGGAGTAAAACAACAACAACAACAACAATAATAATTTATTATTTATACCCCGCCCATCTGGCTGGGTTTCCCCAGCCACTCTGGGCGGCTTCCAAAAGAATATTAAAATACTGTGATACATCAAACATTAAAAGCTTCCCTAAACAGAGCTGCCTTCAGATGTCTTCTAAAAGTCTGGTAGTTGTTGTTCTCTTTGATATCTGGTGGGAGGGCGTTCCACAGGGAGGGTGCCACTACCGAGAAGGCCCTCTGCCTGTTCCCTGTAACTTGGCTTCTCGCAGTAAGGGAACCGCCAGAAGGCCCTCGGTGCTGGACCTCAGTGTCCAGGTAGAACGATGGAGGTGGAGATGCTCCTTCAGGTATACTGGACCGAGGCCGTTGCAACCCAGTTGCAAACACTACTCATATTTGCTTGCATGATTTCCATCTGAATGAATGTGCATATCATGAGAATATCCTTTCCTGTGGCCATTTCTGACCGAATTCTCCATCATCCCTAGCAGAAAGCTCTTTTTCATGGTTGTGCATATTTGCTGCTCTGCCCACCACAGGCCTGGGCCTCCCCTGTGCAGGTTCTGCTACTGTTAACCTTAAAAAGGTTTCCCACCCTCTGGCTTAGCATATGATTCCTTCTCTGGCCTTGCACGGTCTTGCATGTCCACTCCCTTTCTCTGTAGCAGCAAGGTGGCTTGAATATGCTGGGGTTTAGTTTTTTTGTTCTCAGAATGAGAAGGTGAGCAGAATGCTAGCCGCGGTTTCTCAGGTCTGTTCCGCAGGATGGAAATTAAACAACAAAACCTGCCTTTGCTTCCCTAGTAGCCTTAAAGGTAATGGTAAAGGGACCCCTGACCATTAGGTCCAGTCGTGGCCGACTCTGGGGTTGCGGCACTCATCTTGCTTTATTGACCAAGGGAGCCGGCGTACAGCTTCTGGGTCATGTGGTCAGCATGACTAAGCTGCTCCTGGCAAACCAGAGCAGCACATGGAAACGCCGTTTACCTTCCCATCGGAGCGGTACCTATTTATCTACATGTTTTCAAACTGATAGGTTGGCAGGAGCAGGGACCGAGCAACGGGAGCTCACCCCCTCACAGGGATTTGAACCACCGACCTTCCGATCAGCAAGTCCTAGGCTCTGTGGTTTAACCCACAGCGCAACCCGCGTCCCTTACTCATTGGCAAAAGAGGAAAAGCATCACCCTGCAAAAACAGGACAAAAGAAACCACATATTTGCATAAAATGTACATATGCTAATTTATAGGTATAGATGTAAATCTAGAAATGAGTAGTATAATTTAAACGGAAATAACAATATATCTCACCCTAGTGGGAGTGGGTGACTGGTGTCTCGGCCCAGCCTGCTCTGCAGGTGCTATTGATGGGCAGCTTCAAGGCCCTTTGCTGATCTTTCTTGTTAGGATTTTGGGTTTCTTGCTCTCCGTATGACAAGGTGAGCAGAAGATTAGCAACAACAGAATGCCTTAAAAGAGAGGACTGTCTTCTGTGCAGTAGGGCATATGCCGAACCTGGGTTAAAGAGCAAACATGGGCTCTTTTGCGATATGCAAATGTTGCAGTAGAGTCTAGCATAAGAAGAAAATTATTCAGCCTGCCTCTCATGCATGTGTGGTGTGTGGAGAGGTCACTATTCCTAACACAGGGCGAGCAAATTATGCAGCAGGCTTCATCAGTGAGGGAGAGTCGGTGTTGTTGTTTAAAAGAAAAACTTGGAAATTTTTAACCCTTCTTCTACCTAGAAGCATAAATAAACAATGACATGCTTTTAACAGGAAAGGAGAAACTGCACAGAACAGGATCTTCTGGTCCCTCAGGTTACGTCAGGCTTATTTTTGCCCTCCTAGATTCACAGCAGCATTAAGTGATGATATTACATCATCTCCATCTAGACTAAACTGTTTTGGTCCTGCAGGGCAGCCCACAGGGTGAGACCACAAGGTGGGCCAGAACTTGCAGCACCATAGAGAGATCCAAGTGCATAAATTGCTCCAACAAAGGTCAAAAACAAACGGAGTCCTTTTCAGTCTCTGTCCCCAGCCCACGTTCTCCTTGTGGAGAAGTTAGTTTCTTAAAGGGCCAACTCTTTGGTCTGAAGATGAGCACTTCTCGAATGCTCCATGGCCTCCTGCCTGGTGCATATCCTGCTCTGCTGGAAGATGCTTGTGAGGGTCCTCACTTTGGCTCTGCAAGTCCTGGTACCATAGGAGGTGGTTTGGTGGGCTCCTGTCCACTAGCCTCAAGCTCAATGATCTCCTGATCTTCAGCCTTTGGAAGAAGAGCATGCTGGGAAAATGTGACCAGAAAAGCCAGATTCCTGTGCTGTTATTAGGTGCATTTATTAAATGCTTTCTACACACATACACAAAATGCCTCAAAGTGACTTACAAAACCACAAAACACACAAAAGCTGACAAACATTTTTTATTTCTTTAATGCAATAAAGCAAGCTAGCTAGTAGTCAACTAAGTTTTAATCATAGTTGACCTATTGGCATTTATGGGCCTAATGTAGTTGCAACTAATTTCAGTTGGTTTACTCTGAGTAAAACCTAGCTGAAGACCACCCACTACAACTAAAATATAACTAAAGGCCGTACAAAGGACAACTCCTCCTGCAACCTGAACCACCTCAGTAGTTGCCACCAGCCATTATATGCGGTTAACAGATATACCGGAAAGAAGAGGGATGTGTGATGAAGAAAATTGGTGGCTTTGCAAGGGTAATGAGGGCCTGAGGGACAACTTGAGACACCGGGTTCAAATGAGGGACATATCTGACAACCAGGGACACTCGGGGAAGTCTGCTGTCTGTTTCATGTTCACCCACATTAAAATTTACCAGCGTTCTCTTTCCTTCTCTGGGGATAAACAGTCCGTAGCCATCCTGATTTCATTGGAGGCCTCTGCCTTTGGCTGTCTCGCCACATCCCTCCTTTGCTGCTATTGGATATGTGACAATGCCTGCGCTGGCATCCGGCACTTTGGCTGCACCCGTGGCCTCTCCAACAGCATCCCTCCCCCATTGTTTGTTTTCCTTTGTCACACAGTGGGAGCTGACACAATGTGCTGGTGACAGCTATGGTGTCTGACAGCGGAAGGCAGGTGGAAGCAGTAACTGCTTGTGATCTAATTAGGGGATGCCGAGGGCCAGATATGAAGCAGCAGCACAGAAGTGCCAGCTTCTCTCCCTGCCTCCCCCCCCCCCCAGATCCGCAGATGGCCCTAATGGGTGAGGTGTGAGGAGAAACTTAGCTTGGCGTTGTTGAAGGTTTGTGTTCACTAATGCATTTTCTTCAAAGCTGTTTCTAATTTCACCCAGCGCTGAAACTCAAAAGATGTAAGTGCCCAAACGAACCTTTTCCAGGGCCATTAGGTCTCCCCTTTTAAGAAGCTTTTATCACTACTCGGCCTGTTTGGGTTCACACTAACCTAGTCAGATGAACTGCTTCCAGTTCTCTCACACAAAAATCTATTTGCCACCACGTCCTGAGGTCCCTTAAAGCCATGCTCCCAGTTCTCCTGTTCTGTCCTGTGTCCTCACTTCCTTTGCCACTGTCGATATGTTTGAAGTTGAATCCAGATACCATGCTTTAACAAGGAAAGCAACGTCATGAAAAGAGCTAGGGAAAGGCCCCATCAAAGTATTGATCCACATGGCCAGTTACCTTCAGGCATGTTGGGGATCCCCGAGTCATGATATAGAGTTACCTCCTGGAAGGGGTGCGGGTGATATTCCTAGTCCCCAGACTGAAGGCAGACTATTTATTTGGTTGGTTGGCATCTATCTGTCTCAGGAAACAATGGAAGAGAGTGTCTTGCGTTGTTTGTTTATTGCATTTATATATCACCTTGTCCTCCAAGGAGCTCAAGATGGTCACATGCTTTTCCAACTCTCTCTCCTATTTTATCCTCACAACAACCCTGTGAGGTGGGGTAAGGTTGCGAGACAGTGACTGGCCCAAGGTCACATAGGAAGCTCCATGGCTGAGTAGGGATGCAAACCCGGGTCTCCCAGGTCCTAGTCCAACGCTCTGACCATTACATCACACTGGCTCTCTTACAACAGCTGCTTAGAAAGTTGGAAGGAGTTTGAGGGATGCATCACTTCTTGTAACCCGTGCATTTAATAAGTTCATTTCTTCTTGTCAACTCTGGGACAGGTTTTTTTTGTTTGTTTTGTTTTTTAAAAAAAAATGCAAGACCTGTTTTATGGAGAAAGTGAGATGATTGTACAAGCAGCCATCTCTCTTTCAATCTGCCTTTGACTCTTTGCAGATGAGAAAATGTCTTCTCCATTGTTCCTGCTCTGTTTAGCAACGCATATATTTTGCCATGCCAATAAAGTAACAATGGTGGGCTAGACCTGATGTTAGATTGTTGTACAGTGGAACTGTGGGTTCCCCTTCCAAGTCTTCCTTCTGAATGAGCACAACTTATGGGGTAGCTCAGTAGCTCAGTGGTACAACATTTGTCTTGCTTGCAGAAGGTCCCAGGTTCAAGCCCTGGCAGGTAGGGCTGGGAATGACCTCCATCGAAATCCTGGAGAACTATTACCTGTCAGTGTAGACAACAGTGGGGTAGATAGGCCAATGACCTTACTCAGTAAAAGGCAGCTTCTTATATTCCATGCAAATGTTGGAAGTGTGTGTGTGTGTGTGTGTGTGTGTGTGTGTGTTATTTGGATGGTTGGAGAGATTTCTGAGCAGCTGAGACTAGAGGAGTGCCAGAAAGAAATCCCTGCAGCTGTTCCCCTGCTGGAGCCCTGAGTCAGTCAGCACCATGAGTCTGGCTGCACTGGCTTGATGGCAGCTTTTTCTCTGCTGGCTGTGAATTAGCCCTTTCCTGCATGCGCACAGAACCCTCCAAGGCTAGATTCTCAGCTGGTTAAGCCAGCTATGTGCCGGCTGCTGATGCCCTTTCCAGCCTCTCTCTTCTTGGCAGCAGGCTGCTGTGTGAGTAACATTCACCTTTGTCTGGTGTTTGCACATCCCCACACATGAGTGCAGACATATCGGCTGGAGGCTGCCTGCTCTGGGGACCATCTGCTGCTTCGTAGATTGAGACTGACATGTGGGAGTCTTCTGCTGTCAGTGAAGACAATCTTATTGATGGATAAAAGGGAGAAGGGTTTGCATTATCTCTGTTCAGCAGTGCATTTGATACCCACTGCAAATAAGGCATTGGTATCCGGCCCAAGAGCATCCAAGAGTGACTACACATATCTTTGTACAGATTTCTTCCTGCACTTGTTTCTGGCCCTAGATGCACACACACGTGTGCAAATCTCAACAATAGCTTTGATTGTCTGTGAACAGTGGTCTGCTCTGCACTGACTAGTCCAGGGCTGTAGAGTCCTCTATAGAGAGATGTTTTAGAAGTATGCCCTTCCCTTTAAACAGGAAGCTCTCACACAGGAAATGAGGATTGGACCAGAAGAGAACAAGAGACCCATTCAGATATTCAGAATTGGAAAGTTAATGGATTGGGGATGGAGGATGGCAAGCTCTGCCCCATGACCTGTATGTGCTCTGTTAGCTGCCTGTGGAAGGGTCCTACATATACTGCTCTGGTGTTGCAAGACAGGATAGATAATCAGAGAGTCTTGTTCAATAATGTTATATTTGTGTTTGAAGTAAGGAAATGTGAAAAGCAGTTGCAAGCAACCATCTAGATGACAAGCGTGTATTTTGCCGCACATGCATGTGCCAGAAAGCTGCTTTTTGGGAATCCTGTAGATGTGCAGCACTTCTTTATGACCCATGTATGTGTTTCACACTCCCCCCCCCTTTAAGGGAACATTTTCTGCAAGGAAAATGTAACATGAAATAGCCTTGAGCGCATCCTTCTTGCCATCTGTGTAGCAGAATAAAACA
The DNA here is from genome assembly GCF_965113315.1 of Podarcis vaucheri. Classification (NCBI taxonomy): domain Eukaryota; kingdom Metazoa; phylum Chordata; class Lepidosauria; order Squamata; family Lacertidae; genus Podarcis; species Podarcis vaucheri. Next base: position 55,391,690 of record NC_138760.1, on the reverse strand, counting down.
ACAGAGGCAATCAGAGGCAATTCCTCAGCTGGATTGCTGATTTGCCAAATCTTAAGTGTGTGTGTGTGTGTGTGTGTGTGTGTGTGTGTATTTGCGTGACACTTTAAAACTTTTGTAACAAATAAGAGTGACTTGAGTAGCATAGGATAACCAGATCTTCATTCCATTCAGTTATTGTTCCTTGGTTCTCTCGGTGTGCCCACGTTCTATTTTGTTTGCCTTCTGGTTTAACTTACAGAATGTCTAAAATTAATTTTGGAATTGGCACATGCACCACTTGCTGCAGTTTTCAGTTTCTGTCTCTTCTTCCTGTTTCTTATAGGTTACTGATATGCACCAACATGTAGGCACCTTGAGTAAATCAGTACAGAAAATATCCTTGATGTGATTGCAGCAGACTTAGTTTTTGGAACTGTGATTTAATCAGGGTGCATATGAAGCTGTGTGGAAGGCAGGAGTAACCAATGTGGAGCCCCTGCCAATGTGGCCCATAGCCAGGGATTGTGGTCCACAACATCTGTCAGGCACCATATTGGCCACCCTTGCTGTAATGAAATAATAATAATAAAAAGATGGGAACTGGGAACTGACAAGACAATCCTATATTCCAAAATAAGTCCCATTGAATTCAATGAGGCTTACTTCCACTTAAGTGGGTCAGAATGAAGCCTGAAGTAAACTGTCCACATATAGCTCTGCAAAAATAAAAATAAAAATGGAAGAGTGATAGGATCAGGTAACTTGGACACTACCAAATCCAGGGAGAAATTTGTCCTTGTTTGTTTTCTCAGTTTTCCACCAGCCAACTACAGACTAACTAGCTCAGCTACAGGCTAACTGAACTAAGAAAATCTTGCTTTCTTCCAGCACACACATGCTTCTGATATTCTCTCTCTGTTGCCCCAGATTTGTCTTGAACCTTTATCCTCTGGATCACCTTATGCTTCTTGTCCTGACAGCCCCAGTTGCCTTGGATAACTGAGCTGCATTCAGATAGCACTATATTGCAGATATTTCCTTCCGAGATAATTTCCATGATTTATGTGATCCATGCTGTAAAGACAAGTTCTAGAAGTTTAGTGGAATCTAGCAGAAGTTTGGTGCTTATTTCCATGTTACTTACTTCCAGAAAAATTCATTTGCAACCCCGTTACCCTGGAAAATTGGTGGAGTTTTGCACTGTAATTTCATGTGACAAAATTGGGGTCAGTATTCCAGCATAAAGTTATTTCCATCCATTTAAAACATAGTACGACAAGACAGTATATTGATCAAAAAGCCACTGTTCCATAAGGCAACAGGTCATGTGACAGAAAGGATTGTTATAATCTTGGAAACAACACTAGTATTATAATGAGGAAAACAAGCACAATTATCTCCACTTCTGAATGCAGCCTTTGTCTTTTAAAAAAATGCAGGCCAAAGAAGAAACACATTCACTAGGCTAGCTATGAAGCTTTTTCATATCCATAATGATCATGTTCTTGAGGACAAATTTTATCCTTTCAACCAGATGGAAACAGTTTTAGATATACACTTACTACTCTTGAGAGTCCCATGGACTGCAAGAAGATCAAACCTATCCATTCTTAAGGAAATCAGCCCTGAGTGCTCACTGGAAGGGCAGATCGTGAAGCTGAGGCTCCAATACTTTGGCCACCTCATGAGAAGAGAAAACTCCCAGGAAAAGACCCTGATGTTGGGAAAGATGGAGGGCACAGGGAGAAAGGGATGACAGAGGATGAGATGGCTGGACAGTGTTTGACCAAATTGCAGGAGGCAGTGGAAGACAGGAGTGCCTGGCGTGCTCTGGTCCATGGGGTCACAAAGAGTCGGACACAACTAAACCACTAAACAACAATGACAACACATGCAAAGCTTCTTCTTTCACATGTAGCACTTGGCAAAGACACACAAAGATGAGTGCATGCATTTTGGATACTCCTGATAAGCTGCAAGAAATTGCACATCATTGAAACTGGAGTGAGGTGAATTTTCATCAGTCACCATGGAGATATCTGGGAAGGAAGGGGATCTTCACAATCAAGCTCCCACCTGTTCAGAAAGAGGCTCTGTAATCAGCGCTCATTAGCAATCTCCAGCTCTATAGCATTTCTAATGTGCTTATCAGCAGGACATTAATGTGCTAGACATCTGATCCAAGTTCATCGCCCAAACTCCGTCACAGCTATGCACTCCTTTAATTAAGATCTGGATTTATAGGCAATCTCACCTGTGCACAGAGCCTTTCTGTTCCATTGACTAGAATGACTCAAGTTCTGACTAAGGCAGAACTTAGCCAACCTCACACAAGGATGAAGTTACAAGAAAGTGACTGCAGTTTTGTCTCTTGGTATTGACTCCCTAGCAATGGTTTACAATCTGGAACTTGCACGTGGCTGGCCATATGGCTAACAAGATCAAACACTTTACAAAGGCAGACTGGAAACAGGGAGCTGAAGTTGTGGGGCTGCAATATGCTCTAAATTAGTTTTACTTCCTTCTCTCACCCATTTTAACTATCTCTGCGCATAATCCTCTTTAGAGCCATTGTCTTTTTAGAGATGGTTTGCTTTCAGGATCCAATTGGACATAGTTATCTAGAAAAATTGCATCTCTCCTAGTGGATTTTTATGAACTGTCTGTGGGCTCTACTATATCACAGTGTTTATCTCCTCACCTTTAAGTCCCTATTATAGGATCAAAGTAACTCATCATGCTAACAGCTGCTGTAATTTCTTAATCTATAGCAAGCAACCATAAGAACACCAGATTCAATGCACTATTTAAATCAGCCAACAGTTATCTAAATATTTAGACACAATAGGCTAGAAAGCATTCGTACAACGCAGTAAAATAGAGACAAGATTCGTTATAGTTTTATAATAGGATTTCAAATCCTTAAACCATATGACCATTCCAGATATTATACTGCCAAACAGAATGAAATGTTGCTGGCCAAGTTTTACATGCAGGGGCTTAACAAATGTTCGTTGTCAGCAAAAGAAAATGGAACAGCTAACAGGTAAAATAGGGGAAACAAGAAGGAGGCCTTTCAATGAATGGAGAGACGTCTGCACACCAGACATAGCTAGATTGCAGCAGGCAGAGCAATTCTAAATATGGGAAGCCAGCATTAGTTACCAGACCCGCCATGTCCCTATTTTCCAGGGACTGTCCTGGACTTTCAGGAGCCATCTCAATTTCTGATTTGATCCCAGAATGTCCCACTTTTCCTTAGGATGTCCCTGTTTTTGTGAGTGAAATGTTGGAGGGAATGGAATAGGATGTCCTTATTTTTATTGGAGATATGTATGAGTTACACCCACAGAATTAAGCTGGCATAAAGAGCCCCTCGGGAGATAAATGGCAGATGAGCTGGCCCCAGCCAGGTGCAGGGGAAAGAATCAGCAAAACACAGAGAGCTAGCTCCACGCTGGTATTACTATGGGAGCTATGGCCACCAGCACAGGGGAGACTTCCTAAAGGTTGTTATGGGGTGCATATGAACCAAGAGACCACTCAGGAATAACTTGTGGGAAACAGCTCCAAATCACTCCCGCAAGGGGCAGTGCACGCACAAGGTCCCTTCCAGCCCTCACCACAGCAGCCAATCAGCAAGCGCATGCCACACACCACAGGCTTACCCACCACACACTCTGCCAGTCACACAGTCACATGCAGCAACACAACCAGATAAACAAACTAACGTGGAACATGCCACACATTGCACAACTCGCAAGCATCCCAACCCATTCCCCAAGACTTTTGATGGCACAAGATCTGCTGGGATTGCCTGAGTTTGCTACACCCTGGATGAGCGAGTTATGCTGTCTTATCTCCAGCTGAATTAGGGTTAGGGACTTATGCTGGCATAGCCTGGCTGAACAGCCAGCTAAACTGGAGATTAGCCAGATCCTAACTTGCTGATTCCGGCAGATCCAGGGTTAGGATTGTGCCCTAGGTGATCAATTATATAAATGCTGTAGTATGGGCCTCTTTTATTGTTTTGAGGCTCAGGCAAAACAGAGAAGACTGACCTATTTACGTAATTCCTCTGCTGCTGGAAGGGTGGCAGCTAATTACAGCTTGTAGGCAAGTGCATCCACCTACACTTGCATTCCTGGGGAGATTCCAGTGGCGTGAGGAGGGAAAGCCCTTCATAGATACCTCAGCAGTGTGGTTCTCCAGCCATGCTCACACTTGGGAGCCAGTTGCTGTAGTTCTGCATATATTAGGGGAAAGGCTGTGGGTGTTAGACTCGTAGAGCTATAGCTTAGTGGTTGAGCACAGGCTTTGCTAATTTCAATCCCTGGCATCTCCAGATGGGGCTAGGATTGTCTCCCGATTGAAACACCAGGGAGCCACTGCCAGTTATCATAACAGACCATCCTGGAGTAGATAGACTAATGGTCTGATTACTATGCCCCTCCTTTAACTTTCTTCTTTAAATAACTAGCCACGTAGTTTAAGCAGGTCTTCCAGAGCAGATGATCAAACAGCCTTTGAAATGCAGAGACCAACTAACCCAGGAGGTTTGGCTGGTTATGAGAAAATAACTGATTCCCCCTCCCCTTTAATTTCTTGGAAGTCCTACCTGGAAATATGGCAGTCCCACTTAGTGAGGGTGGCTGGCAGCTGGCAGAGCTGTCCTATGTACTACTCAAGAGTTGTACCCAAGGGCAAAAACTCTACCTGCCTGGAGGAGCCATGCCTCTGTAAAACCTACAGTGCAATTTATTCCCTGGCCTTGGCAACTGCCACACAGTGTGGATTTTTCTGAGAGGATGATTTACAGGCCAATTACTGCAGGAAATGTGCAGAGATTAATGTGATTAATCATTCGTTTGTTCCCATCATCACATGAAAGGAGTGGGAGGAGCAGTTGCAAAGGTGGGTAGTCTGCATGGGGAGCGAAGTGCTTGCCCAATGAGCCAATTTTTGAAGAGAGGCTGTCAAATCAAATGCCGCCTTGCGATTATACTGCCAGCCTCTAGCTGGTATACAAGCACCATGCACACTGACTAGGATGCACTGCCATGCTCCGCTGTATACATTCATCCAGCCATACATGCCGCAGATGCTGCCGCCAAGATCCCCACATCTTCTGTACGCCACTATGGTCCCATCCATCGAAACATGTCAGCTCCTTTCACCCTCCAGCCACGCGGTAAAGCTGCCACGCATCACCTACACCCAATGCGCTAAATGCTTGCCGGTACACGAAGACTGCTTTGCATTCCTATCACATCCTTCACCTGTGCCTCCTCAAAGCACTTCGCAAAAATTAATTACAGGTAGTTAATTAGATCAAGCTGTTCTGTACCCCTGTGAGAGCAGATAACTCAAAGATGCCAACACGTCACCCAGGGACGGAATTATAAAGCGGGTGCTTGCACTGGGAGGCTTGCAGTGATGTGTTCTTAATGGTGATCTATAACTTCCAGTTTGCATTAGTCCAGAGCACGGGACACGGCTGTTACGTGTGGCAGTGGTCAAGTAGAAAGTGGGCAATGGCTGGAAGTCAAAAGGACCAATGGGGATGTGGTCATAATATCAGGCATTGGTTTCTTCCTCTTCCTTGGACCCCACCCTCCATCTGCTGCAGCTACGTGTTGTCTTCAGCAGGGCTTAACATACTTACACCCACACGTCTGCATTGCATCCAGCTCAGGACATGCAGTCATAAGCTAGATTCTAGCTAAATGATGCAACTCGACCCCTCCCATCCATCCAGTATACTAGTTATTATGGTCACTTCCACACTCTTACACCACTCTAACAGCCTTAGCTTTCATCAAAGAATCCTGGGTTCTGTTGTTGGTTAAGAGTGTTGGGAATTATAGCTTTGGGGGGGGTCTTTTAACAATTTTCAACACCCTTTCCAAACTACAGGTCCCAGGAACCTTTGGGGGGAAGCCATAACTGTTAAAGTGGTGTGAGAATGTTTTAATGTATGGTGTAGATGTGGTCTATAGTCTGTTTTTGGCCGGATCCCTTAAACTACCTTGTGCGCACTCTTTTGATTACACTTTTGCACCAGTTAAAACATTGAGAAAGGTAGTCAGGGTTTGCTTTTGTCATAACCACAAGTAAGTCTATAGATCCCTCCTCATGAGAACCACTTCTGTCTGCTGCTATGGTGGTTTGTAGATACTTTATATCGCGCATTTAGGAAATTCTCATGCACGACATTTATACTAGATTTAGCAACTTAAGTCAGCTGTCATGCCTCTAGGTCAGTAAACAGACAGGATTATGTTAGACACTTCCTTCATTTCAGAACTCAAATCTACTGCCTCTGGCACTCTGGGTACCATTCCACATGCCGTACTCTGTGATTCTAAACTTAATAGCTCACAGCTCCATGCATTATGGTTGCTGCATGAAATGCTGGAATTATACCACTGTCTTCTGCAAGAAACATGTCTAAGTGGAGATGCCACAAACACATCTTTAAACACCCATGTATATGCATCTTGGATACCTGGCTGGTGTCAGGGTTTGCAAATGCAGGTGCATGAGTGTTTGAAGGTGTGTGTGTGTGTATGAGAGAGAGAGAGAGAGAGAGAGAGAGAGAGAGAGAGAGAGAGAGAGAGAGGTGGGGAGAGACAGAGACAGAAAAAGGGAGATTCCGCCCTGGTTTTCTACCTCTTTTTTCCAAAGAGGTAGCTGTATTCAGTCTGTTGTATCAAAATATAGGAACATAAGAACTCAATTGCATTAGACTATTGGCCCATCCAGCTCAGTATTGTCTACACATTGACTGGCAGTAGCTCTCCAGGATTTCAGACACAGGGTCTCTCCCAACCCTACCTGGAAATGCAAGTGATTGAATTTTGGACCATCTGCATAATAATAATGCAAAGCAGATGTTCTAACACTGATCTATGGTCCACAGAGAGTATAACACCACCATAATTCTTGACACAGAGTGCCTACAGAACGCTCTCCTTTTTGAAATGCAACATCCCATTTTACCAAAGAAATATTGTTCATGAATGCAACAGTAAATTACCACATGGACACCCACAGCTGCAGGTTAATGAGCACAGCAAGATAAAGAACCCTCAGGCTATTTTACCACAAGTGCTAAACCCCTCAAAGTCCAATATTTGTGATATCTGTTCTGCCTTTTTGCATTATAAAGTGTCTATAATCAAGACACTTGCCATTTACCTGGGGTGGGAGGTAGGGAGGTGACAGTGTAGGGCCATTAGTTCTGACTCAGTACTTTTCTGCATGTATAATAATCCTTTTCATCGCCCCAACAGTCTCCTTCTCCCAATGGCCTCTGTGTTTAATTGACACAGATTGCTCCTCCACCAATCACAGCTGCCTTTGGCAGAACACAGCAGGTATTAGCCAAGAAGGAGTCAAGGAGATAAGAGCTCAGAGAATGCAGCAGGGCTTGCTGGGAAGATCCCTGATCAAGTACGCAGGAATAACACCATGATGATAAGCAAAATGGAAATGTCATCTTTGATGGCCAAGTGACGGCTAGAGACCTTCAGCTTTAGCTTGTCTCCTCCGAAAGCAAAGGCTCACAATCAAATTTTGCTACTGTTGTAGGGTCAGAGATGACGGGGGGGGGGGAGTGTGCCACCTGTAAAACTCATAACTGCTGCATATGTTGCACATGGCTTTTTCACTTGGCACTGAAAAATTCAGGCCAAATACAGGGCTCTGAGGCTCCCATGGAGAATGTGCCATCATTCATTGTCGCTGGGACCAAGCAACATTTCCAGCACAATCAATACAGTACAAAGTTTAATATAAGGGTATGGCAAAATAAAATATGCTATTGTCCCCTTGAGGTTTCCCTCCAGTTATTGAACATGTTTAGCTTTTGCACATGAAGAGAGAAACCAGCAAAAGCTAGAAGAGTATGTTACATTACATACACACAAGCTTCCTTGCGGCAGGTTATCCCTGGGCATCGCTTATGAAGATCAATGCCATCATGTTGGCGAGAGTACCCTCTATCCAATCTCTTCCCATTTTTGGTGGCTACTGATAGGTCCCTGGAAATTCACAATACATGGGCAACAATCCATGCAACAAGAAGCTGTTTGGGTGGCATCCCTACAGCACCTTGGATATGTGTTTTGGCCTTAAACAGAGCTGGCTCTCCCATTAGGCAGGCAGAGTGAGGCATATGCCTCAGGAGGCAAATTTTGGACATCATGGAAGGTCAGCAGTTTCTCAGTTATTTAATTTATTGCTTCATTTTTACTATCAGGCAGTAGTAGAGGTGCTTATGGGGTCTTCTGCAGAAGATACCTAAATACATTGGCTGGTCTTGGGGACTGTACACCCTGGTTTACAGGAGGATGCCTCTTACTGCTCTGCCTGAGACACTAAAACATCTTGGAGATATAACATCTCTGTGAGTAAACTGGAGGGACCATAGCCGAGTTGTCTTATGGAGCTCCTCTGTCTGCTGTTTTTCCCTCTGCCTACTCATCACTGAGAACATTGAGTGAAACAAGGGTTTGGAAATGCATCAAACTCCACTGGCTACTCTGCCCCAGCTACGACTCCCTGGAATTATACCAGAGAGAACAGTACTCCATGTATTCCTTTGCATTGGTGCAGAAAGAGCACCAATGCATTAATGATGATGAGATGAGGTGAACTTGGCTTTAATTTCTTGCTAAGTAAGCACGTCTCCTTCAGGCAGGAGTGAACCACTGAGAGATTAAGGCATTCCACTGGGCTTTTCCCTCCCCCCTGCCCCGTTCCTCTCGTTGCTGCAAGGTTCCTAATGCTACTTACATTATTACTGGATTATTTTGGCGTAATGAGCTTGGCCCTGATCGACTGTCCCTCTGCAAAGGAGCAAGGCAGTGCCTGTAATGCTCTTACATAGGGGCAAGGAGGATGGCAAACTCCTGGGAAACAATTGCAGAAAGAGGAAAACAATGCCAGTCACATAAATGAGGGGGAATTCCAACAAGAGCCTTGGGTTAATCAATCCTGAACTTGGAAATAACTTCTTTAATGCTGAGCAGAGATAAGAGAAAGCAGGAAAGTACAGATCCTGTGGTTAGATCTCACCAAGTTTCTTCTGCAGAAACAGGACTTTCTGTTGGGAGATAAGAGTCACAGCTACAGCCCTGCCATTTAATTGAAGTCTGCAGCCCATGCTTCTCCCCCCCCTCCCTGCACCCCCAATACCTCTCCTTATCATGCTCAGTCCTCTTATATTTTCAGGCACTGAGCTCACCAGCCTGGTGACAGGTTGCTATGGACACCGAGAAGTTTCCCTAGAGACCAGAAGCCCATAATAATTGAAGGCAAAATCATCCAGCGCAGATTTTTTGATTTTTTTGTATGAATGTTTGTTTAAATATTGATTAATTCCTTGACACCCCCCCCAAACCCCTCATCTTTGCTTGTAAAAGGATGTCTGGTGCTCTCTGGTTCTATCTGAATGTCTGGATGATTCTTTGTTCTCAGTGTGGAAAGTGGGCACTGGACAAGTAGTAGACTACTGTACTTTCTGGCCGCACTGAAATCCTGTACAAAATATGGTTGTGATATCCCATTTTGGTATTTTATTTATGTATTTATTTAGGAATTTATGTGCCACCTTCCAGAGCAGAGTTTTCTCCAGGTGGTTTATGTCAAAAACATTTGTACAGTACATAGGAACACAGGAAGTCTCCATATAATGAGTCAGACCATTGGTTCATCTATCTCAGTGTTATCTACACAAAGGGTAGCCAATGTGGTACCCTTCAGATGTTGTGGACTCTAGTTCTCATCAGCCTCAGCATCCCCCCCCCCCAAATGTTCTACTGATGAAAATCAGGATGTGCATCTTTTCGTGCTGCACTGCCATGCGAGCCAGCTGACTCAAGCGAGCACAGCACAGAAAGACATATGCAAGCGCCAGTGCCGACTGCAAGCACCAGCTCATCCTCCTCCCTGAGCTTGTCAGCAGTGGCAATGGTGGAGCGGGAAAACTGGACATTCCAGGGTCCCATCAGAAGCTAAGATGTCTTCTGTAATTCCAAGATGTCCTGGGAAAATCAGGACAGTTGAGGACTATGTGTTAGCCAGCATGGCTAGTTGACATGAGTGATGGGAAGTATTGTCCAACAACATTTGGAGGCCATTGAGTTGGCTAGTCCTGGTCTGCACTGACCAACAGAGTCTCCCCGGGGTATTAGGCAGCGGCCATTTCCAGCCCTACCTAGAGATATCAGGAATTGTACCTGGGACCCTCTGCATGCAAACTATGTGCTCTTTCACTGAGCTGCAGCTCTTCCACACCTTCTATCCCTATATTTATCCATCAGGCAAAATGATCCAAGGAACTTAAGAGTCTGAATTCCGAGAGAGGGGCCACTGAAAGGCTAGCAAGTAGTGGGTGTGAAAAGCGCAGCTTTGCATACTTTGGCTTTGTTTCAGCTGAGAAAGAAGGAGAAAAGACCTTCATGGAGGAAAGTGGGCTGTTAAGGAGGCATCTGAAGGGAGAGCGGTGGAGGGGGAGGTGACACCATGGGAATGTTCTGGGAGGGAGTTCTAGGGGAAAGGAAGAGGGAGCAAGAGAGAATGGACAGCAGAGTTGTGGAAGGAAGCAGGAGATGGTGGTTGGAGGAATAAAGATTAGAGCCAGGAACATGTCAGGAAACGAGAAGGACAGAAATAAATGGCTGCAGAGGCCTTTGTAGTTCAGGACCAGAAATTAGTGGTTGATGCAGAAAGAGATGCAAAGCCACTCAATTGATTTGTGGGTATGTCTGAGCTCATACTCTGAATGCTGTCTGTTTTAGGGGATCCATGGGGAAAAGATGCTTCTGTTGCAGGCATGTTGAATGAGCAATCACATCACAGTATTTTGTCAACGTTTACAGCGTTTTCCTATAGAAAGCACTTCTACTGCAATTGCTAGCGCTGTGTAGACTAGACTGTTGTGGGCACCTATGGGTTAATGCCCAATGACATTGCTGCACTCCCTACCCCACCCTCCTCAGTGCTGTTTGAGGAATTGTTGTTATATCTTTTCCCCTTAGTAGTCGCTTGCAGGCTATGCACTCTCCCTCTGTAGCACAGGAGTGCACATCTCACAGAGAGGGTGTTTGTGCATTGAATTTTGCAACTTTGTTTTATACTTGCAAAGTGCTTAGAAGTTACCTGGAAAATTAAGTAGGGTATAAATAAAGTCAAAATGTGCCAAATAATTTTTTTTTAAAGCTTACCTGTTTACAAGAAGGGAATCATCCCTGAGAGCAAAGTTAACCTCTACTACCATTACATGGCAAAAGATAGATATACTACTGGTACTGTATACTCCCTAATAAGAGCATGTGTCAGGGGTTCAGGAGCAGAGACGCAGAGAAGGGAGGAAGCAGAGAGCGAGGGGGAGGAATCCGAAGGGAAAATGAGTGATGATGACGACCCGAGATCTCCAAGCCTAAGCAGTGAGTCAGAGGACTCCCAAAAGGGAGCCCCAGTGAGCAGAGCAAGGGGGGGTTCCGGGGGGACACCCCAGGAGGAAGGGAACAGAGGAGATTCAGAGAGTAGCAGCTGGAAGTCGGGACCCACGCTCATAACTGAGGGCGGCAGCAGCTGGAAGTCGGGACCCACGCTCAAGACTGAGAGCAGCAGGGAGGAAGGTAGCCAGGCATCGGGTTCCGGAGGCTGTCAGCAGGAGGGAGGGCACGAGTCAGGGATGGTCACGCCCTCCTCAGAGAGCGAGGCAACGGTTAAGAGGAAAGTAGAGAGTTGGGCGCGCGCGCCAAGTTCAAATGCAGCGGAAGCTGGAGCAGTAAGCAGCCCGGAGAGTGAGCCAGGTCCCAAAGCCCGCCGCAAGGAGGCAGAAGGATCAGGGGGGTCAGCGTCAGAGGAGAGTAGAAGGGAGGAGGCCCAGGGGGGCAGAAGGACCCAGAGACGTAGGGAGAGGCGAAGGAGGTGGAGCAAGGCTAGGGTATTAAGCTGGTGTGCAAGAGGCGGGGACTCAGACGGGTCTTCGCCGACCTAGGGCAGAAGGTGTAGAGCTGCACGCTGCAGTTCGGAAATGAAACCTGTAACTTAATAAAGACTCTTATAAAGTGAACGCTGGCGGACTTGGTCCTATGTGAGCTGGGACTGGGTGGCAGCTCTGACAGTAAGACCCGTCTCTGAAAAGCTTCGGACACCTGATATCTCGCAGCGGAGAGAGAGGCAGCTGGAGGAGAGGATCGGTGTTTGGGAGCAAGCTCACGACGGTTAGCAGAGATGACGGAAGCAGAGACAGTTGCAGCGCTGCAACAGGCAGTTACCCAATTGAACGCGGAGGTACTGGCATCCAAGAAGAGGGAGGAGGATGCGGCAGCCGCCTACAGAGATCTCCACGCCAGGTTTGAAGCATGGGTTAAACACGGGCAGCCAGGACCCAGACCGGAGGGGGTTGGGTTGGCACGGAGAGCAGGAGGGCTTGTGGCTCACTTCGATGGGAATTTACAACAGTACCCCAATTTTCGAGCAGACGTAATGTGCGCACTGCAACTGCTGGCAAAAGACTTTAGAGATGAGGAAGAGAAAGTGGGGTTCATACTATCCCATTTGCATGGGGATGCTAAAGCGTGGCTACGCAATTTGTGGAGGGATAAAGATCCGGCGCTTCAGAATGCAGATGCCTTTATCAAAGCGATGGATGCGTGTTTTTTGTCTACTATTGATGTGGATCTTGCCCGACGGGAGATTCATGGACTAAAACAAGGGAGGGCAAGCGTCCGGCAGTACCACGCCCGCTTTTTTGCGCTGGTCAGTGCCTTAGAGTGGGACCGGGATTCGCCCCCTGTCAGAGACCTGTTCTGGGAGGGTCTAAGCTCTGCGGTCAAGGATGAAATTGCAAGGGGGGAGAGGCCCCGAAGCACGCAGGAGGTGGTCCAAAGGGCGCTGACTGTGGGGGTGAGGCTGGAAGAACGTCCATGGTGCAGAGATGAAGGACGTGGAGGGCGCGAAGCAGCGAGAAGTTTCTCTTTCGTTCCAAGAGAAGCAGCGCGTGCGCAATCCACACCTCCGCCTGGAGGGGGAGGGGAACCGATGGAGGTTGGAGGTGCAAGGGCTCAGTCAGCAGCCAGAGCCCAAGCACCGACAGCAGTGAAAGCGAAGCCTCCTAGAGGGAACAGGAAGTGTTACATCTGCGAGGATCCAGGCCATTTGGCGAAAGAGTGTCCCCGGAGGCTCCACAAGCACACTGCAGCCTCAGCAATGGTGACTGCAGCAACGCAGCAAGGAGAACCACAGCAGGGAAACGACGATGTCTGGCTGGAGACAGAGGCACTGGGGCCCAGCCAGACGCATCAGTGAAGCAGTCCCCAGCGATCTTGCAACCCACGGACCCCCTCCCACCCAAACCAGTAGTGCAGCTCACAGCATCTCTCCAGCTACCCGATGGCGTCACTATCGAAGTGCCGCTTTCTGTGGATTCTGGAAGCAACGCAGACTTTATAGCGCAGGATTTTGTGGAGCAGCACGCTATACAGCTACTGCCTGCCACTCTGCCCCTGCAAGTCGTCACAGTGGATGGCAGAGAGTTGCTAGGGGGGCAGGTGGTGAAGCAAACGCCACCGATGGTGATGCGCCTTGGCAACCACAGGGAAGTCATCAGTTTTAATGTCACCCAACTGTCGGACACGCCCATTGTGTTGGGCATGAGTTGGCTGGACAGGCACAGTCCGACACTGGCTTGGTACCAGAGACAGCTGATCTTCGGCTCCTCTTATTGCGCAGAACACTGCATCCTGCCCAGACAGGAGGGAGAGGAGGAGGAATCACAACTGCAGTTGGGAACGTTGCAAGCAGTCCCCCACAAATACGCAGACTTTCTGGAGGTCTTCTGCGAGAAAGAGGCTGACAAGCTACCACCGCACAGGCAATATGACTGCAAGATTGACCTCCTACCAGGGGCGACGCTGCCGAAAGGGAAGCTGTATTCCATGTCTGAGGACGAATTACAGGAACTCAAACAGTTCATAGATCACAATTTGCAGCGCGGTTTCATCCGGGAGTCCAGGGCAGTAGGGGGCAGTCCTGTTTTCTTCGTGAAGAAGAAAGACACGCCCCAAAAAAGACTGGTGGTGGATTTTCGCCTCTTAAACAAGATGACCAAGCCTTCTGATTTCCCCATGCCCAGGATTGACGACCTACTAGCGACGGTGCGCAAGGGACGCGTGTTCACCAAGTTGGACCTGCGAGGTGCGTACAATCTCATCCGCATGAGGGAGGGCGATGAGTGGAAGACTGCCATGTTCACGCCTCTGGGCACCTACGAATACAGAGTGATGCCGTTTGGATTGCAAAACGGTTCTCACTGTTTCCAAGCTTTCATGCATCATGTGTTGGCGGGACTCCTTTACAAGAAGTGCGTCTGCTTTCTGGATGACATCCTGATATTCTCCGAATCGCAGCAAGCCCATGACCAAGATGTTCGGGAGGTGCTGAAGAGGCTGCAGCAGCATAGACTGTACGCCAAACTGGAGAAGTGCCAGTTCGACACGACGGAGGTGGATTTCTTGGGTTACAAGTTGTCGGACAAGGGGCTAGCCATGGACAGCGCCAAGGTTCGTGCGGTGTTGGATTGGAAGAGCCCGCGCAACCGGAAGGAGGTCCAGCGGTTTGTCGGCTTCGCCAACTTCTATCGCAAGTTTATCAAGGGGTTCGCGATGCAGACGGCGGCCATTACGGACACGCTAAGCTCCAAGAAAAAGAAATTCATCTGGACGGAGCAGGCGGAGCAGTCCTTTCAGGCACTCAAGCGTCTCTTCGCGTCGGAAGAGCAACTGCTGCATATCGACCCCAGCAGACCGATGCGGGTAGAGACGGACGCGTCCGATAGAGCAGTGGGAGCTGTCCTGCTGCAAAGGGACCCACAGGGGGTCTGGAGGCCGGGAGCGTTCTACTCCAGAAAGCTCAGCAAGTCGGAGCAGAACTACACCATCTGGGACAGGGAGTTGCTGGCCATTCATGCAGCTTTCAAGGCGTGGAGGCACTTCCTGATCGGCGCCAAGCACACGGTGCAGGTCTGCACGGATCACAAGAATCTGGAGCACTGGCGCACGGCTCAGTTCCTGAACCAGAGGCAGATACGTTGGGCGGAGTTCTTTGCTAACTTCAATTTCCGAATAGAGTACGTCCCAGGCGACACCAACGTCATGGCGGATGCACTGTCCCGCAAACCGCAATACCTCGAAGAGGCGACGCCAGCGGCAGCCATGCACATCTTCGCGCCAACAGCGTGGGCGTGCGCTTCAGCCACAGTAGACCTGGATGCGGTGCGGCGGGCGTTGCAGGACGACTCCTTCGCGCAGGCGAAGATGGCAGAGGTGCACAAGGGCACGGCGAGGGGCGACGAGTTCCAGATACGAGACGGCTTGCTCTTACGTAAAGGGGCCATCTACGTGCCGGGAGACGAACTTCGCGCCAGGGTACTGCAGCAGCTGCACGACGCACCCACGGCCGGGCACTTTGGCACGGAAAAAACGGTGGAATTAGTCGCAAGGGACTTTTGGTGGCCCAGACTGAGAGGGGAAGTCGCGGACTACGTTGCGAGGTGCGACACCTGCCAGAGGGCCAAACCGGTGCACAAACCACCGGCGGGACTGCTGGAACCGCTGCAAACGCCGTTTGAACCGTGGGAGAGGGTGGCCCTGGACTTTGTTACGGATCTACCCAGCTCGAGAGGCAAGACAGCTGTACTAGTGGTGGTGGACTTGTTCACCAAGATGGCACATTTCATTCCGTGTGCGAAGGTGGCCACGGCGGAACAAACCGCCAAACTGTTCATAGATCACGTGTTCAAAGTGCATGGTCTGCCACGGTCTATCCTGTCCGACCGCGGGCGCCAGTTCGTCTCGAATTTCTGGCAGAAGCTGATGAGTTTTCTAAATGTCAAGGTCGATCTGGCATCAGCAAGACACCCGCAGACCAACGGGCAAGCAGAGAGGGTCAATGCCATCATGCAGCAGTACCTGAGATGCTATGCCAATCAACAACCTGCGACCTGGGTGGATTACCTGCCGCTCGCCGAGTTCGCTTACAACAACACGAAGCACGTGTCCACAGGGGTGACGCCGTTCTTCGCCAACAATGGGAGGAATCCCAGAACCTTCCCGGGACGGGAGAGAGTGGGGGACGGAGAACCACAGACGGCGGACGCGTTCGCGTCAGAGTTGCAGGCGGTACACGATCAACTCAGACGGCAGCTGGAGCTAGCTAAGCACGCCTACAAGGTGCAAGCTGACAAGCACAGGCGGGTTGGCGAAGAGATCCAAGTGGGAGACTGGGTCTGGTTGGCAGCCCACGCAGTGCCGACCAGGTCACTAGCCAAGAAGAAGTTGGGGCACAAGCAAATTGGTCCGTACCAAGTCGAAGCACAGATCAACCCGGTAGCCTTCCGACTGGCGCTGCCGGAGGGTTCCAGAATGCATCCGGTGTTCCACAGGTCGGTGCTCACTCCCTACAAGGCACCTCACAGATTCCAGGAACCAGGGACGGCACCGAGTCCGTTCCGGGAGCGGACGGAGACGCGAGGGGTGACGCAGCAAGACCCCATCAACGAGGTCACGGAGATTTTGGACTCCAGATGGGGGGAAGAGGGAGTCGAATACCTCCTAGCCAGAGAGGGCACCCGGGCCAGCGCCAATAGCTGGGTGCCAGACTACGCTTTGGAGGAACCCCTGCTCAAGGACGAGTTTCATGCCCTTTTCCCACACAGACCCATGCCAGCGAGCTTCTTCGACGACTGGCTGTTCACGCCCACACTTTCTTCCAGCACGTTCCATGGCTTCGACTCGGACGGGGAACCCGCACTGAGCACCCGTTCCCCAGAAGGATCGCCGGCGGGTTCGGCGTCAGACACCTCGTATTGGTGGGACGATCGACCGGAGGAGCAATGGCGCCGGAAGTGGCTGGAGATGCCAGGTCGAGCGACCGACGCAGAGACTGACATGGGCGTGTTCGGGGAGGACCTTGGGTTCGAGCACGGCGGTACAGAGATGGAAGCGGAACAGGTCAACGTCGGCGACCGCGAGGAGGAAGACTCGGAGGTCTTCAGTTGGCGGCCAACCACGGGGAGCGAACTGTATCCGGCATTCCCTCCCGTGATGATGGAGCACCCAGCACCCACACCTGAAAGCGGGGAGGGGGGAAGGGGGGGCTTCGAGGGGGGGATGGATGTCAGGGGTTCAGGAGCAGAGACGCAGAGAAGGGAGGAAGCAGAGAGCGAGGGGGAGGAATCCGAAGGGAAAATGAGTGATGATGACGACCCGAGATCTCCAAGCCTAAGCAGTGAGTCAGAGGACTCCCAAAAGGGAGCCCCAGTGAGCAGAGCAAGGGGGGGTTCCGGGGGGACACCCCAGGAGGAAGGGAACAGAGGAGATTCAGAGAGTAGCAGCTGGAAGTCGGGACCCACGCTCATAACTGAGGGCGGCAGCAGCTGGAAGTCGGGACCCACGCTCAAGACTGAGAGCAGCAGGGAGGAAGGTAGCCAGGCATCGGGTTCCGGAGGCTGTCAGCAGGAGGGAGGGCACGAGTCAGGGATGGTCACGCCCTCCTCAGAGAGCGAGGCAACGGTTAAGAGGAAAGTAGAGAGTTGGGCGCGCGCGCCAAGTTCAAATGCAGCGGAAGCTGGAGCAGTAAGCAGCCCGGAGAGTGAGCCAGGTCCCAAAGCCCGCCGCAAGGAGGCAGAAGGATCAGGGGGGTCAGCGTCAGAGGAGAGTAGAAGGGAGGAGGCCCAGGGGGGCAGAAGGACCCAGAGACGTAGGGAGAGGCGAAGGAGGTGGAGCAAGGCTAGGGTATTAAGCTGGTGTGCAAGAGGCGGGGACTCAGACGGGTCTTCGCCGACCTAGGGCAGAAGGTGTAGAGCTGCACGCTGCAGTTCGGAAATGAAACCTGTAACTTAATAAAGACTCTTATAAAGTGAACGCTGGCGGACTTGGTCCTATGTGAGCTGGGACTGGGTGGCAGCTCTGACAGCATGGTTTGGGGTTGTGGGAAGTTGGTTATGTTGACAGACCCTCCGTGGTCTGCAGAATACATAGTTTTGCTGAACAAGCATCAAAGAAAGAGAAACAGATGTA
This sequence comes from Podarcis vaucheri, assembly GCF_965113315.1. Lineage (NCBI taxonomy): Eukaryota > Metazoa > Chordata > Lepidosauria > Squamata > Lacertidae > Podarcis > Podarcis vaucheri. The sequence continues at coordinate 55,373,616 of NC_138760.1, read as the reverse complement.
GAGAAAACTATTCCCTTTGCAAGGGCGCTCTGCAAGATTCAGAAGGGTTAGGAAGCCCTTATCTCTCAATCCATTCTCCAGGGGGTCTCGGCCCGTCTACTGCCTACTTTGAAAGAAGAAGAAGAAGAGTTTGGATTTGATATCCCGCCTTTCACTCCCTTTAAGGAGTCTCAAAGCGGCTAACATTCTCCTTTCCCTTCCTCCCCCACAACAAACACTCTGTGAGGTGAGTGGGGCTGAGAGACTTCAAGGAAGTGTGACTGGCCCAAGGTCACCCAGCAGCTGCATGTGGAGGAGTGGAGACGCGAACCCGGTTCCCCAGATTAGGAGTCTACCACTCTTAACCACTACACCACACTGGCTCTCAGGCTCAGAGACAGATAAATCAGAAGCTTCCCTGGAGAATTCTCAGGGTCTAGTAGTCAGACTAACCTTGACAAATCTGACCTTCACTTTTGATGTGAGAATTCCCCGGAGAACTCAGAATCTCTTCAGAAAGGCAGCCCTCTTCAAGAATGTCTAGATCCTATGGTCTTTCTTCCCCTGTCTCCACCCTCAAGCAGTGTTGCCTTAAACTGTGCACCATTATCAAGCATTTTACACACACACACATCCATTCATGAAGAGGTAGATGCGGGGGGGGGGTAAGAAAGAGCTCCACCCCAAGCTGCTTTACTGAATGTTGAAATTCTGACTGACTAGAGGTGCAGAGCTGAGGCCCATATTTTGCATAAGAATGGGAGAGAATTTTGATCTGTTTGCTTTTTAAAAAATGCAAATCCACTTAATTTGCACTTCCCGAAACAATATGTGAAATGAAACACCAACCTGCACTAGGCCCCATAGCTTGCACACTAAACTCTGCAAGGAAAGAAATCGGCTCATGTATTTATCTAAGCTGGCTGTTCTTGACTATCCGTCTTCCTGCATACTTGCTAACAAGCTTTGCCTTTTCTATTCCCCAGCAGTTCCTTTCCAGCAAAACCCGTACAACCCTGGGGGCCGTCCCACCATCATCCACTGTTATCGCTGCGGAGATACGTGTAAAGGGGAGGTGGTGCGTGTCCAGAGCAATCACTTCCACATCAGATGCTTCACCTGCCAAGGTAAGTGCTTTGGGGGATGACTAGCTGCCTTGTTCAAAAAGGACACAAAGGTTAGAGTCAGGCATTTCTCCCCATTCTAAAGGGTTAGCCCTTTGCCTTGTCACAAGCGAATGCAATGTTCAGTTTAGCATTTAAGAGGCACTAAACACTTGTCCAAAGCTTATGGATTCACTGTGTCCATTTACTGATTGTGACAATGAGGAAAGGCAAAGAACATACCCTCCAACAGTGGTAACCTGAGGTACCACTATGAGTTTATTTTTGTCCAAGGGAGAGTCTACAAGAGGTGATGGACTCTCCTTTCTTAGAGCTTTTTAAGCAGAGGTTGGGTCGCCATCTGTCATGGATGCGTTAGCTGAGATTCCTGCATTGCAGGGGGTTGGACTAGATGACCATTGGGGTCCCTTCCAACTCTTAAGATTCTATGATTCTATGATTTGGACCCCGCCCATCAGACTGGGTTGCCCCAACCACTCTGGGTGGCTTCCAACATATATAAAAACAAAATAAAACATTAAGCATTATAAAAATTACCTATACAGGGCTGCCTTGAGATGGCTCTGGGGTCACATAACTGCATACCCTCCAACATTTCTCCAACGAAAATAGGGACATCCTGAGGAAAAGCAGGACATTCCAGGATCAAATCAGAAACCGAGATGGCTGCTGTAAATCTGGAACTATCCCTGGAAAATAGGGACACTTGGAGGGTTTGAAAGAATGCTGCAGTCTTCCAATTTTTGCATTAGGGCTGGAGCTGAAGCTGATATTTGCAAATATTTGAAAGTTGCCAGATGTTCCTATTTTGCTATTATTTATTTTTGTTAATGAGAGATTGCAGAGCAAAAAAGGCACATGCACTTTGAACATTTTGCAGGGATTCAGTGGTAAAATGCAAAGCCTCTCATGAAGGCCTTTTTGTACTTTTATGCCAGACATAAACGAAAGTGAAGTGCTGGACACAGTGTGGAAAACTTGCTTCTTCCCCTTAAATATTAAAGAGGTGCCATATTTTGGTGCCTGTTGAAAACTTTACTCTTCCAAAAGGCCTTTAAAGTTGAGCTCTTCCCCAGTAAGCATCTGTACTGAGATTGTTTTAAAGATGCTCTTAAGATATATGCATTGCTCTATCACTCGTTTGCCACCCTGGGATCCTTCGGAAGGGCGAGCCATAAATTTAATCAATTAATTAAATTAAATAAATTGTGGAAAACAGTAAGAGTGGGAATTAACAGGGTGCCTTATCTAGCTCTAACAATTCCCACTGTAAAATTTATAGATCCGGTTACTGCCCCTTCATAAGAGCAGCTGTTTCAATAACTGCATTAAGGAGCCCTTTCGCATCCGTTCTGGGCCATTAAGTTTTACAACATCTCAGCGTTGCTCCTCCCCAGCCACCCTTCCATCCTCAGGGCAAGGATGAGCTGAAGTATTTCCCAACACACACATCTCAGAAGAACTCAGCATGGGCTCAGAACATGCTGAAGCAATGGGCTCTGAACACGCCTGTCCTGCTGCCCACTCCAAACCTCTGGACTTTTGTCTGTGGAGCTCATGTAGAAAATGGCTCCTAAGAAAACTTGTTCATGGGTCCAAGATAAGGTGAGAAAGCAGGAATTGCAGGGGCTGCGCAGTCCATTGTTCCATCATCAAGACTAAGAGCAGTGTGTGGTTCACCAGGTTTCAAGCAGCAAATCTAGGCAAGGCATCATATCTGGAGGCGCTCACAGCCTTCAGGATAAGAGAGAATCAAGCAGGTCTACATGCTCTCATATTCACCTGCCAGCAGGGCCAGTTTGAGATCTTTTGGCACCTGAGGCAAGAGGTGCCACTGACCTCCCCCTAAATCCGGACCTGTGTCTGGCAGGGTGGAAGGAAACCAGTGCCATTGCAGCTCCCAGGTTTCAGCTTTTGGCTGCATCTTCCGTTTACCAGAAGCTGAGTTGGAAGCTGCCGTGAAGGCCAGATTGGGATCTCCTGCCCTCTACGGAGCATGTCGCCCAAGGTGACTCACCTCATGTGCACAGCCGTACTAGGGCAGCACTCTATCTTAGGACTGCAGGGCAAACTGCAGGGCACACCTTTCCAGCCACTTTCCACCAATCAGAATTCTTCCCTTCACAGAGCTACAATTCCCAAAGTTCATTGTGAAGAGGGATTGGTTGTTCAGCCCCTCTGGGATTTGTAGCTCTGTGAGGGGAATGAGGTCTCCTAACAATTCTCAGCACCAGAATTATTTGGGGAAAGCCATGGCTGTTTAAAGTGGTACCATAGTGCATTCAAATGTATGCTGTGGATGTGGTCCTTCACAACCACATCGAAAAGATGCAGTCCAAAGCCATAGGTCAAATCTTCCCCTTCTTTCCATAAATCTAAGTGTGTTTGTATGTCTTTGGTAAGTGAGCCATTTGTCCATTTCGTGACAAGTTTCTCTCAGTCACCTCACAGGGCAACTAGGAATACAGGGAATGCCACTGCCTACATTTTCCATTCTCTCTTGTGGTTGTTGCAGCAGCCACTAATGATACGATGCCCCAGCGTCACGCTGAGAAGCAGGATGGATGGCATGAATCTCCTGTTGCCTGAGCAGAGGTCAGACTTCCCTCTGCCAGGCTGCTCTGTCCAGGTACCCTCTTGCTGTCTGCTAATTCCCAATTAAAGAAGGCAAAGTCTGTTGCCGTCATGCACCGAGGCTCACAGACAATTTCCCAAAGCAGCAGCCAAGCGCTCTCTCTCAGCAGGGCACAAATCTCCCCAAAACAGGCCTGCTTGCTTTCTCTCTCTCTCTTTTTATTCTGGACCTTGCCAGCAACCCAACAGTGACATCTTGTGGGGCTTGGCCCTTTAGTTCGTTTTGTTGGGTTTAAAGGGTAGGCACCCTGAAGAACGAACACATCCAAACTACCCAAGGAAACGTTCTCAGGCTTGCTTTCCCAACTCGGTGTCTTTGCTCTGACCAAGGAACGTTCCTTCTGTCAGTGCACCCCCAACTCTGTTGTAGCACCTCACACAAGCTCTTTAAAACAGGGCAGTCAGACGTTGGACTTGTGGGGCCCGCTTTGCTTTTTGCCCAGAACCTCAGGATCTACCAAACATAGTCCCGCACAAAAGAAACACATTAAAGAACAGGAATTAAGGAACAAGCTGTGCCTGAGCACGTTCTGAGCCTTCCGAGTATCAGAACTGCATTGAGCTCATTGTCCTTTCACATAAAAGTCCTTGCTTCATTTCAGCTGCCTAATTTAGAAGGGAAAAGTCAGCCTGTTGTTGCTGTTATATATTTGGGAGTCAGCAACCTGTTGACCTAAACAAAAAATCCTCCTTGTTGTTTTTAAAAAACTGGATAGTTCAACTGGTTAAAGTGTGGGGCTGATAATACTAGGATTGCAGGTTCAGTCCCCATATAGGACAACTGCATGTTCATGCATCACCAGGGTTGAACTAGATGATCCTCAGGGTCCTTTCTAACTCTACAATAATGGGATTCTATACTGCAAATCACACACACACACACAGAGAGAGAGAGAGAGAGAGAGAGAGAGAGAGAGAGAGAGATGTCCTAGTATAGCCTGGTCTACCTTCTGCCCACCCCTGCTTTAGAAGAACAGGTCAGCTTTGGGAAAGATAACTGACAGGCTGACCCTTCTCTGTCTGTGTGTGCTTCCCCCTCTGCAGTGTGTGGCTGTGACCTAGCTCAGTCCGGCTTCTTCTTTAAAAACGGGGAATACATCTGCACCCATGACTACCAGAAGCTCTATGGCACACGTTGTGATAGCTGCCAAGACTTCATCACGGGAGAGGTGATCTCAGCTTTGGGCCGGACCTACCACCCAAAGTGCTTTGTCTGCAGCATGTGCAGGTGAGTGGGATGTTTGGCTGTGATTGTGGGCAACCCATTCATAAGTGAGAACCCCAAACAGAAAGCCTGAGGTGCTTGAACCCACATGGTGTGATGTGCAGATATGGCGTGGTAGAAACTTGCTCTATGCCGCACCTCCTTTTCTTACACCTTGGGGAGTGCCAGGGCAATGAAGGTGATATTTTCTTAAAGCATGAGGCAGCACAGCCTGGTTGGAAGATGCCTGCGTTCTTCACAATGACAAAAAGCTGTACATGCGTTGGGTTCATTTCTCTAAAATAATATAAAATAAAATATCTATACATGCTCTCAGAACAGTGGGTATCTGCACATTCAAAAGTACATACTTGCATGATGTGTCATTAGGCAATAACTGGTTCTATGACGTATTATTGTGCCACACTGGCAGGATCAAGAGCATGTCAAGCAAAAGAGGGGTTAATTCTGGCAGTCAGAATCATTAGCCTGAGGGTGGGTGGATGGTCCTGCAACTGGGGAGGGGGATTAGTAATCTCCCAAAGGAATGGGGAAGCTACTGTGGGGGCTATGAACTCTTCTAGGTCTCAGATATACTCTGGAGGGACAGGTCTATTAATTTGTCATTCTTAGTGTTGGGAGTGCATTAGGAGAGCATTAAAATGAAAGATGGAGCGAGGGTGAGTGACAGGAAAAGCTAGTCTTTAATTAGCCACACTAGCTGTGCAGCACACACACACACACGTCACTGCCACCACCATTGCTGTGGTCTGCTGGAAGGAATCACATAGCAATGTTGGCACCCACACAATATTTTCCCTTCAAGCATTGCCAGGAAAGGTGTAAAAGCAGCTATGACACCACTGGCAATGTATACATTGTCCCAGTATTGTGAGACAACAGATTCAACAAGCCACGGTTTGGTGTAAGTGTACATCAAGATGGACATTGGGCACAAGTTGATCAAGGTGGATCTGCTGCTCAGATATGGGCTGCACACACATCATACATTTAAAGCACATGGCTTCCCACAAAGAATAATGGGAACTGTAGTTTACCCCCACAAAGATCTACACTTCCCAACACCCTTAACAAACTGCAGTTCCCAGAATCCTTTGGGGAAGCCATGTGCTTTAAATGTAACTCTTGAGGAGATCAAGGTCGTACATACAGTTTGGAAAGTCCTGACTCACTTTGGCATGCTGTGGGTCACTTTCCAAAGACAGCTTCAGCCTCTTCTGTTCAGCTGTCATAGCGGCACTGGTGATTTGAGACCCCTGGTGCCTGACAGTCTGTAACTTTACCTCTATATATATATACAGCTTCTTTTGCTTAAAACTTGATGGGATGGGGATCACTGCTTCCACCTATGAGAAACAGATCAACCATTCTGATCCCAGACTACAAAACTGGCATTCTCTAGAGGTCCTATGCCACCCAATATATTTGTTCTCCAGGGTGATTAACTATTCAGTTAAACTGAAATTAATCCAAGCATGTAATGTTCAGGGTATGTTAACACATACAGCTTTGTTTGTATAGACCAGGTGTGCAGGTCTTTCCCTTCTCCTCAATGGCATATCCTTTGCTGCAAGCTATATTCCCCACTTTCCCCCAATTACTTTTCCCAAATGCCTGTTTGATTGCTTGTGTCTTTATAGACAGGAGCACTTGCTCTGCATTCTTCGACACGTGCAAAATCCCATCTTTTCCTCTCAGGATACTGAAATCTGATGAACTGCTGCTGTGTTCTTGCAGTCACCAGCCAAATTAGAATCCTTGCTTCACCTATATACATGGGTGGAGGTGGAATTACTTACGATTGTGCTCCTTTTTATCTTTTACTATCTTGAGTGTAAATAGAACAGGGCAGTTAAAGTGTACTAACCCTTTTGAATGATCCTCTGTAAAAGGATCTCTGAGAACAGCTTCCATTGTAATATTTCCACGGTTCCTCTTGGGGTGTTCAGAACCATTGAGTATCTTCATGACTTAAACAAACAGGAAAGAGGAGCAGGCGAAAGTGAACCGAGCTACTACCACAGGCATTCTCAAATCCACGATGAAGCAACTTTCATAGCTGCTGCTTCACAGGAGCTAACTTGACTATACAAACATGCACCCAGATTGTGTATCCGCAGGGAGTTAGCATGGTGTGAGAGTGTAGCTAAAGGGGCGGAGGAAGGAGGGTGCGATGGAGGTAAGTCACCCCGGGTGTCACCACTGAGGAGGGGTGACAAAATGGTGGGCGGCACTCACTATGGGGCCTGCAGCATACCTGAGCCACGCATCTCTCCTGGGAGAGACGTGATGCCTTGGGCGCCCGCAGGCTCCACGCTGCCCAAACGGTCCACCCAGGGCGGCTGAGTGAGAGGAGGCAGGCAGACTCTGGAGGCCCCACAGAGCATCCTGTCCTGGCTCGCCCCACCCCATGGTGCAGGGCACACACGCCGCCCCAGGCAACCATCGGCTTGGCAGTCATTGCTGTGATTATAGGGGTCATGGCACATCTCATCCCCCCCTCCCTGCAACTTCCTTTTATTTGTAGGTGTTGTGGGAGGGGGGAAGGAGCCCAAGGGAGGGGAACCTTTCCTTTTGTCTCATAACATGAAGGACTCCTGATAACTCCTTGCATGACACATTGGCCATTCTAGAAGAAGAGGGAGTGCTTCTTTTCACATGCCTTCTGTCTACGTGTGTGAGGTCTCCCAAATTATAGTTGAAGTTGATGCCTGTGTGTTCCCACTCATTGACTTTTCTACATTGAGTTTTGTGCACATACTTCTCTGTTTTCTGCATATGCAGATAAGAGCATTGCTAGTTCTGCAATATTCATTTTTTTCTGTTAAAAAAAATAAGACTTTCATGGTTGTGAACCAAATATTGATCTTTGAATTGAAATGTTCGGATGTGTTATAAGGATCATGAAATCTGTCGCTATAATATTTGATGTTAAGCCATTGGTTCTGCTCAGTTGCAGAAGCAATGAGAATGATATTAACTGTCCTACTTTCTAGTGTGACTCTGGAACTTTTTTAAAAAAGAAGGGAAGTAGGGTATAAAGGAAGACAACAAAATGACCGAGATGTTGAAGGGGGAAATAGGAGATGCCTGGGATAACCCATGGGGAACACAACAAATTGGCCTGCCCCAGAATTTTAGTAATACTGCAACACAGGGGGAGATTGAGAATGGAGCAATGTCCCTTTTTTCTAATTAAAATTTTCAATACCATGTTCAAAAGCAACATACAGAGGAGGAGGGAACAAGGCTTAAAAATAAAAGAAAAACAGAGGAAGCAACAGCGAGTGCTGGAAATAGCTTGAAGAGGCATAGATCCAATGATGGGTGTGAGGTGCTATAGAAGAAGAAGAACTAGCAAACCGGCAAAGGGGATCCATAGGTATCTGAAGTCCTACAGAGTATTTGTGATGTTTTCTTGGGTTCACTTTTCTTTCAGGAAGCCGTTCCCCATTGGAGACAAAGTCACATTCAGTGGCAAGGACTGCGTTTGCCAAACCTGCTCCCATTCACTGATCAGCAACAAACCCATCAAGATTCATGGACCAAGCCGTAAGTTCAGCAGCCCCTACCTCATTGTTTTTATACTTTGCCAGTAAATGTGTAGAGATCCTCCATCTGATGTGAACCCTTGAGATTCTCCCCAGGCTGTAGATCTTTCTCAGGCCACACCTCTCACTGGCTCCACTATGCATACTCCTTGCATGTTTTGCTGGGCTGGAATGTGTCCTGAAACTCGGGTGCTTCTTGCTTGCCTGGGTGGAGAATAGAGAGGGTTATGTGACTGTGGAGAAACTAGTGTACAAAGGAATATTCACATTCAATGTTATGCCCGGTTTTGCCTCTGGACCCACCCACCACAGGCATCTGGTCTTCAGAAGTTTGTCAAGAGAATTATGTGGCCCTCAGGTTGAAGAAGTTTCTCTACTCCTGTTTTAAATGGCGATCACTCTTTAAAAAATGCAGCACTTTTTTTGGCGAGTGCTCTGCACTGGGGTGTGGACCAGCTGGGCACAATTGCAATGCAGGCTGTGTGATGTCAGTGTGGAAGCAACAGATGTTCTTGTTCTCTAGTGTTTACTTAGACACATTGATTGCAAAGGGAAGAGCAGCACAATATGATTATAAAACTCTGTGTGTGTGTGTGTGTGTGTGTGTGTGTGTGTGTGGGGTCATCCCCTGATGACAGCCTGCTCCTGACCAGGCTGCAGGGAACTTCTGCCAAACACGAGCAACACTGAACACAATCCAATGAGAGCACTTGTACCTATTGATTTCAATAGATTTACGTATACATAGCACCATGTTTGAGAATGTGGTCTGCATGTAGACCAGCCTGAGACTTAGCTGATGAAGGATGGTTTAAAATACTTATTTTAAGAAACAATAATAGAAGTGCATAAAGAAGCCACTGTTAAAAGAGAAAATCAAACTTACACCCGCATTTCTGCAGACCCCTATATTTGGAAATATAATTCCAAATTTGTGCACTTAGCTAATACACACACACACACACACACACACACACACAAATGTATATAAGATGTTGGTGCCCACAAGGATTCCTCAGTATTGGCTTCCCAAAGGCATGAGTGTGTATAACTGCACTGTGACCATTTGATCCAGGGTTGATTTTTCTGATGCCTAAAACTGAACCATGTTTATGTGTCCAAATCAATTGAAAATCAGGATGCACTCTCTCTGTCTTGGCTGCTGGATCTGTAGGCTACAGCTGACCTCCAGGCTGTTTTGTTTGCTGTATCCCGCTGATAACCTCCAGACTGGTTAGCAAATGCATTTTTAGCAGGTGTGGAGGATCTTAATCTGGAATGGGGAAACCTGTGCTCCTCCAATGTTGTTGGACTCCAACTCCCATCAGCCCCAGCCAGCATGGCCAATGGGCTCCCTAGGAAAGAGATGCCCTGTAAAGGGAAACAAGGGTGAGAATTCAGGGTAGGGTTGACTATTGGCCTTTCCATGGCTATGAAAGATGGGGGGCGTCTTGTGAGATGCAGTCTAGGGCACAGCTTCTTTCCTTTGGATGGGAGGCAGAAGCTGAGCAGCTGCGTCTGTCAATCTTCTCCATGCTATCAAAGGAGCAGGAGGCCTGCTATAGCTTGGAATCTAATGTATCTACAACCACTAAAGTAACAGAGAGATAACAGAAATGTGTACTTGATGACAACAATATTCTTTTACCAGCTTCTGCATCTACTCCAAGAAATGATTGCACCCCAACATCACAGCGTCTTGTCCTTCCTTATATGAGACGATGTCTCTGATTGATCAAACGATGTCACTGAAATGCAATAAAATCTTTCATGGCATCTTTGGCTGGAGTTTGTCCCTGGAGTTTTTGGAATGATGAAGTTGGCAGCTGTCCTCCTTTCAGATCCCAATATTTCAGAGTTACAAACAGCTTCCATCCATGCAGCAAAGTGAAACAGCTGCTTCAATCTGTATTTTAGACTCCATTCATGCTATTGGACTTGGAGACAGACAGATTTGGACCTGTAAGGTGCAAGCCACTTCAAAAGAAACAGGAACTGAGCAAGGGCATAGTAGTTTATTACAATGAGGGATGTGGAGGAGAACTTCCCAGTGGATTGTGGGCCCCATGTTAATTATTAAGATAGGGGTGTCATTTGTATTTCCTGGCTCAGAATGTCTTTGGCTGGCCCTGCCTCCATTCTTGTGATACTTGTAGCACCAAGGTGATATATATAATATTAATACTACATGTGGCACACATGTAATATTGCACGTCACACATATGAAATTGTGCACATAGCATGTAAGAAAACCTCATCACTCTGCTAAGGTATTTTCTATTAAGTCAATGAGATGTTCTCTGGGTTCTAATTATCACCTTATAGCTGTAATAATAATAAGAATAATAATAATAAGAATAATAATGGAACCGAACTCTCAGAATCAGACTAGTTAGCCAACAGTTTCTGCTACTGGAAACTCAGGAACCAGGTGCTGTGAATCAAACTGGCTGCCCAGAGCCTGCTGAATCTGCACAATGCTTCTCTTCCCCTCCCTCTGTGCCTGATTTCCAGGAACCTGTTTAGACCCAGGAGAGAGAAACCAAGTGAAGCCCACTATGCGGTTTCTGCCCCCCTACCCCACCCTTCCCTCTCCATGCCCTAGACCACTATCAGGTCACCTGAAGACCACATCCTCCCCTGAAATCCACTCTTGCATATATTCCTCTCCTTGGCTGTGTAGCTCAGGTTACTTGAGGGCAGCATGGATTATTCATAACCAGCTGCAAGCAGCATTCAGGATGGGTCCGGGTGAAACACAGTGACATATTCTCTCTCTCTCTCTCTCCTTATATTAGCCACTGCTCTTAATGCACACGCACTGGTGCTGCTAAAACAGCACCTCACAGTTGTTTCAGAAAAGGAGGCAGGAAGAGTACTGTATATGCAAAGGCTACCTAGACGTGGGTGGCGCTGTGGGTAAAACTTCAGCGCCTAGGACTTGCCGATCGTATGGTCGGCGGTTCGAATCCCCGCGGCGGGGTGAGCTCCCGTCGTTCAGTCCCAGCTTCTGCCCACCTAGCAGTTTGAAAGCACTCTTAAGTGCAAGTAGATAAATAGGGACCGCTTTATAGCGGGAAGGTAAACGGTGTTTCCGTGTGCTGCGCTGGTGCTGGCTCGCCAGCTGCAGCTTCGTCACGCTGGCCACGTGACCCAGAAATGTCTTCGGATGGCGCCGGCTCCCGGCCCCTTAAGCGAGATGAGCACGCAACCCCAGAGTCGGACACGACTGGCCCGTACAGGAAGGGGTACCTTTACCTTTACCTTTTTACCTAGATTAGAACGCCCTGCAATACATAAAGGCAAAACATTTTGCTGTGGGAGTTTAATATCATTTTGTTAGCTGCTGTAAAACATATAAGGCTTTCGTGATTAACTGCCTTTTCTTCCAGGATCCAGAGCAAACTTGTCTGAAGTGTTGTATGACGCTTTTAAAAATAGCTGGAGATTCCCCTAAGCCTTCCTAGCAGTGGAATGTAGCAAAAAAGGGTGAGCAGCCCCCAAGCCTGAGGGTAGCATTGACAGATTAGTGAAGCGAGAGATAAGGAGGAACAGCAAATGGAGCTTGAGGCTCTGCTTCGTGTTTTCTCCCTCCAGCACTCTTGAGGTGTGGTAAATGAAAGGCAGCATCAGCAGCACTGCCCTTCACCTCTGCACCTTCCCCCTTCACCTCTGCACCTTTGGGCATTTTGTTGCATTTGCTGTTGCTAGAATTGATTTCCCAAAAGGATCAGCCCATCTTCTAAATGCGCAGCAACCCATGTGGCAAAGCGACTACTTGGAAATCTGGGGGGTTCTCCGATTTTGAAGGGACAGGAGGAAAGAGCCTGTCAGAGCACAGTCAAGGTCATGGCTTCCAAGCCCATGTGCTTCCTGTCACTAGTCTCCACAGACAGCGAGGGAAATGGGAAAGGGAAGGGAAGCTGGTAAATAACACCACGGGCCGGACATGGCCAAGACAGACAGAGGTTAGGGAACAGCTCTTCCGATGTTGCCTTACGTCGAAAAATGCCCTTCCATTTCTACTAGTGGGAGACATGGGGTAGGTGGGGGCTGCCAGCAGAATGTCATCCACCACTTGCCTGTTCTTGAGCAAAATAATTCAATGGGGCATGGAGATGAAACAAAGGAGCCCATGGTTCCCTCAAGCATCTGGTGGTGTGTAGAAGCTCCATCCATGTGCTCCACCTCTGTTTCTTTGATTTCCTTTTCCCTTGTGCCAGGTGCTCCTAAGTTAAGTTCTTCAAAAGTGAAGGTGCTCCTGAATTGCCACATCTGACTTGGTTTGAGCAGTTGGCTCAGGAGTGGAAACAGCAAGGAGCGATTCACCAGGAAGAGGAAGGAATTGGCAGCCAGCTGGAATGTGGCCGTTCTTTCCACAGGCCTATTACATAAACACACTACTTGCCAGCAGTAAAATGTGGAAAACCAAGTCAGGCTCAACAAATGTGACCTAAAATTGGAAGTTCACTTTCTGCCCTAGGTGCTTGGTTCAGCACAGGGCTGAGAGCAATATTTACAACTTTCAGCTTGCAATTTTTAAGGGAAGGAAGTGTGTGTGTGTAGCTGTAGCTCAACAATTATTTTGGGAGCCACTTTGTGCCGTTCTCCACTGTTCCCTTCTGGACAACCTTCTGGGACCCACTTTCCTGTGATAGGCAGGACCCAGATGCAAAAGTGGGTAGAGCCACTAATGCAAAAACTCCCATTGTAAAGCAGTGCCCTGTTCTCACTGGGCTCCTGAGCATGCAGGGCCAGTCCAAGGTCAGGGTCCAGGCACAGAGAGCTTACAACAAGGGTCAGGCAAGCAGCAAGGTCAGAACAGTTCATGATCAGAACGTGCAGAGGCTGACTCTTATCATCTGCCTTCTTGCAGAGAAGGACTTTTCTCTCAAGGAGACCTTTACTCCTGAGGAGCCCAAGTAGGCTAGTTTCTACACATACACCCCTCTTTTTTCCTCCATTCAGGCAAGAAAAAGGCATCATCAGATTTCAAGGACATATTCCAGCCAGGCAAAAGATGTGAAGCAGGTCTAGTGATGGATATGGGGAAAATTATGAGGGCCAGACAAAGAGGCCTGGAGGGCTACACTCCCTCCTGGCCCTGAGGTCCTTCAACCCTGTGCTACATAAATAACTACTCCTTGCATTAAATTAGGACAGGACCCTGAAAATGGCACAGGGCTCCCGGAATGTCTGTACCCTTTACTGCATGCCCTGTCATTCAAGTTAGTGTTGTCCATGATTCTGCAAGGCAGCATGCCATTGGTGGGCACAGCTGTCCTTCAGTGTCTGCTTCTTAAACTGTTCAGGATACTGCTGCTGTTAATTCTGCTTCGTTTGCTTCCCAGAATGTGCAGGTTGCAAGGAGGAGATCAAGCAAGGTCAGTCTCTCCTGGCCCTGGAGAAACAGTGGCATGTCAGCTGCTTCAAGTGCCAAACCTGTGGGATCGTCCTGACTGGAGAATACATCAGCAAGTGCGTGTCTCCTCCCCATGGCCTGCTGGCCCACATTCCTCATGTCTCTGCTGAGTGGGTGGGGATTGCTTCAAAGCTAAGCATTTGACCTGTGCCCTTGGAGAAGGTCTCCAGGCTGCACCACCTGGCATCTCTCGTTCAACTTTGTATATTGTATCCAAGCTGGGAAAGAAAGAGTGACTCTTCTGTGCCTCCTCTTTTTCATTCCCTGTGTAATGCACAAAGAGGGGAGTTGCACATCTCGTTCTAGGGAAAGATATGCAGCCTCCTTTTGCATCTACCTGGAGGGAACCAGCAGATCACCTTTCCTACAAAAGTCATTTGACAGGCCAGAGGACTGCTGCAGTAAATACTGCACCTATCTCCTGTGTGTAGATGGATGAGAGTTGAAGCTGTGACATTATAGACAGTGCCAGGAAATATTTGAGGCTATATAAGGAGAACAACGTTTTCTCTTGACTGAGCAATGCAGAGAAATTGCTTTCATTGGCAGTAAAGCTATCTTAAATTCCCTCAAGATAATTGTTTGTAAAACTGCCATCAGTACTGAAAGTCACTGGACAGCGTCTGCTAGAATCCCATTTAAAAGCCACATTACATTTTTACTGTGCAGTTAGTGATTTAATTACTCAATACACACTGGTTAATCAATGGACACTTTTAGCCCTGGAGTAATCTAGGCATAATAGGGCAAAGGATCTTCTGAATCCTTTCACACAAAGACAAATCCTTGTGCTATCACAATGTGTGGGTGTCTTTCTGAGAGCTGAATTTGATTCCCAGTATATATGCAGCAAGGGACGCGGGTGGCGCTGTGGGTAAAAGCCTCAGCGCCTAGGGCTTGCCGATCGAAAGGTCGGCAGTTCGAATCCCCGCGGCGGGGTGCGCTCCCGCTGCTCGGTCCCAGCGCCTGCCAACCTAGCAGTTCGAAAGCACCCCCGGGTGCAAGTAGATAAATAGGTACCGCTTACCAGCGGGAAGGTAAACGGCGTTCCGTGTGCTGCGCTGGCTCTCCAGATGCAGCTTTGCCACGCTGGCCACGTGACCCGGAAGTGTCTCCGGACAGCGCTGGCCCCCGGCCTCTTGAGTGAGATGGGCGCACAAACCCCAGAGTCTGTCAAGACTGGCCCGTTCGGGCAGGGGTACCTTTACCTTTACCTTTATATATGCAGCAGGCCAATAAAATAAAATAAAATAATAGTCGCATAGCAATTCAACCATTATATTTTACAAGTTCCCTCCCCCTCCCTTTCCTAAACAAATATGAATGATGGTGTAGAAAGCGTAATGTGTGAAGCAGGTTTTGTCAGACTTAACACTCCTCAAAGAAAAGTCTACAGACATTTCCTGCCTGCCTGCCTGCCTCCTTTAGTCTCCTTTATCAAAACTCCTCATGCTTTTCCGCACAGGGCCTGCTCTCCATTGGGCTAAGCATGGTCACAGTTCTTTCTTGCTTTTGGATGGCCACTGCACTCGGTTACTTCTTCATTGTGTATAGACTGCATTAAGATCATTAGCACATCTCCATATCATAGCCCCCCTCCCTTTGCAAGAGTGAGCAAACAGATCTGGAAGTCTTTCATTAACCATAACTTCTCATTTTGCACAAATGAGGAAACTGCAGTTAATGTCTTCAGAACATGACAGAATAGTAAATCGTGGCTTGGAATTAAGAGCAAGAAGAGCTCTCCAACAACGTACATTTCCAGGTTCCCTCCATCTTTTAACAGAAAAGCCCAACATTCTCCAGTATTGATGGTAGGGTTGCTTTGTACAGTATTCTTTTTCAGATTTCGTAACTAGAAGTGTATAGAGTAGCAATCACACCACAATTTTTTTTATTTAAAGGTGTTAAGATGATGACACTTGGCTGAATATCCTGCCTTGTTCTAAACCAGTTAACCATAGTTTCTGAGTTTGTATGAAGAAGGAAATTATAGCTAGTGGAAATCTTCCTGGTTTGTTTGCTGCCATGGCAGAGGGAGGGTTGAAGGGAGTGTGTGCACAGCCAGCAGGCTTGTTCTGATCTTGGCTTATTAAGCCAATATACGGTCATCCAAATTCACCCGTTGTGTGTATTTCTGAATCAGTCTAACGTGGCTGAGAGCAGGTGGCCAGGGCAGTGTTCCCCTGAAGAGCTCATTCACTGCTCAACCAATCCCTGATGCAAACCCCGGTACATAAAGAACTCCATGCTTGCATTGGTCTCTGAATTGGGTCAAAGCAGGTTAGGAGCAGATTCAGGCAATACTAGTTCCATGGTACCCTTATGCAATGACTCTCCAGTTCAAAATCTAGCTGTCCCATAAGGTTTTATCCTACCACCAGGAGTGACTGGTGTCTTAGAACAACTGGTGTTCTAAGAGACCATGGAAACAGGGAAACAACCTAAGTCCCTGAAAACCTTTTGAGAGCAATAAAAGCAGGAGTCTAGACTCATACGCCTCTTTGGTGTGAACATCTCCCTTGCCACAGGGCACCTTTGTGCCCCAGAAACTGCCCTCCTGCTGTCTCCTGGGAACTGTGCAGAGGCACAAAGCTGAAACCTTCCATATAACCCTTCCCTTCTCTGTCCTGTGCAATGCAACAATGAAGAGGAGGCAGAGTTGTGGTGGAAATATGTCCTACAGCATGGGGAGTGAGACGAGAAGAGGCAAGGAGTGGAAAGTCTGAGATCAGGGGAAAGGAGCCTCCTCAACCCCAATAATGTAAAGCAGCCTTTGTGAACTTAACTAGAGTTTCTGACTGGACACCAAAATAAGCTCCTGGCAGGCTGCTTTTCCCCTTGGTGCCCTTCACTTGAGCACAGGTCACATTTCAGCATCATACAATAGAAATTCTGCTGAGGGGTGGGGGGAGATTCTTGACTATCCTTTCCCCTCTTCTAAGCCTCATAGCCTGAATCTTTTCCCACAGGGATGGCATTCCATACTGTGAATCTGACTACCATGCCCAATTTGGCATTAAATGTGAGACCTGCAACCGGTACATCAGTGGCAGAGTCCTGGAGGTGAGTTCAGTGCGGACAGGGCCTTTTCTCTAACACCAATAGTGTTGTTGTTGTGATATCAAGGAAGCTGAGCTTTGTGTTAGTAAGAGATACACAGGACATTATTTTTTTCCCTTTCTGGCTTAAGGAAAGGTACATGGTGCTGCTCAGACTTGTGACACTTCTTGTTACACAGGGATTACATGCAGGGCTTTTTTTTCCAGCCGGAACTCAGTTCTGGCCCCTCTCAGGTGGGCACCATTGCCATTATAAAAGAACAAGAAAGGTGTCCATAGTAAGTTCTGTCTCCTCTTTTTCTAGAGAAATGGTACTGGATACATGGATAACTATTGAACGATCTAAGAAAGGGCTATCAAGTCAGGTGGTTTGGCGTTTTGTTTTTGTTTCTTTGTTTTTTTTGTTCCTGGCACTGTCTAGGCTCTGACGCTGATTTTACCCCAAAAGTAAAATAAAAATTGTAATCATGTCATCAGTGTAAAGCTGGGGTAAAAGACTGCTGGCTCTCCAAGTGATGCTGGACTTCAACCCCCATCCTCCTTGACCATTGGTCATGCTGGCTGGGGATGATAGGAGCTGGAGTCCAGAAATATCTGAAGGGCCACAAGTTCTCCAGCCCTGTTGTAAGGGACTGGTTTTCTGGAAGGGTGTATGTTGCACTTCAGAATCTGAGTGACAGGAGGCGAATCAGCAACTGTGCATTACGAATATATAGGCAAGCCTGGAGGATGCTAAATATAGCCATCTATATATAACTGGAGTGGGGAGTGCTAAAAATTGGCACGGCTGTGTCTGAATTGCATAGCATGGAATGTGCGATTTCATTTATAATCTGTTGGCTGCAGTGCCATCCTCCAGATCTAAGTATCATTGGGGTGTTTCTGAAAGTTTGTTTCCATTCCTCATGATGACAGAGGAAAACACACTGAAAAGGTATGAGGAATGCAGTATCTGTTGTAAATAGCTCAGCTGATTAGCGTATGGTCCGATTTGCACCAACACGTTTTAGGTAAGCACAGAACTCCTCAGCTTCTGATAAAGCGCCAGACCCATATCAGAAGAGCGCTGCTGAGTCAGACCAAACACCTATCGAGCCCACCATCCTGTTTCCCATAGCAGCCAACCAGATGCCTTTGGGAAGCCCATAATCAGGCTATGAGCGCCATCGCCCACTCCTGCTGTTATTCTCCAGCATCTGGTATTCAGAGTCATGCCGCCTCAGATCCCCGTCATGAGAAGCAGCCAAGGACAGGTTCATCCTCCCTGAATTTGCCTACTGCTTAAGTTGATGGCCATCACTATGCAATGACGGAGCAAATTCTATCATTTAACTATGTGCTGTGTGAAGAAGTCCTTTGTTTCATCTGTCTTGAATCTTCCAATGTTTAGCTTCGCTGGATGATTGCAGGTTCTTATAGTAGGAGGCTGGGAGATATCTTCTATTGACAGTCTCCCCACTATGCATAATTCTATTAACCTTTATTGTGTGTATCCCCCACTTTCTTGCCTTTTTGCTAAACTAAGAAGTCCCAGATCTTTCCTGATAGGGAAGTTGCTCCAGTCCCTTGGTCATTTTTGGGTATGTGGCCTTTGTCTGTACCTTTTCCACATCTACAATATCCTTTCTGACAAGCAGCAGCTAGAACTGTGCACAGAATTCCAGATATGATCACATCACAGATCAGTATGAATAGTATTATGGTATCCTCTTGAAGTGCGTAATTGAATTAGGCAAAAGTAGCCAGGCACTTTGTCCATCAAGTGCCCAGTCTGTGTTCCCAGCCTGCAACAGAAGACCCTCTTCTTGGGATTTTGATTCTATCAGTCCTGATCACCTGCAAGTGCTCCTGAAGAAAAGGAGGAGCTGTAGCTCAGAGCTAGATCATCTGCTTTGCATGCAGAAGGTCCTAAGTTTGATCCCCAGCATCTCCATGTAGGGCTAGGAGTATTCACTGTCTGACATCCCGGCAGAGGTGTATTTAGGGGAGCACGGCTGGTTTGCCTGCACTGAGTGCCAAGCTGAGAGGGTGTCACAGCAGGTGCTGCAACAATGACAAACAATGGAAGGTAAAGGAGGGCACCAGATTTTGGTGTCGCACAGAGTGTTGTTGAAATGTTAAAGCCCCAAATCCTGGAGACCTGTCTCCGATCCCAGAGAGCTGCTGCCAGTCAAGTGCAGACAATACTGAGCTGGGTGGATCAGTGATCTGACTCACTGTAAGGCAGCTTCCTAGGTATGTATCTCCTCTTCCAAGTCCCAGGCATTTCAGCAATGCTGCTCGACTGTCTCTGAGGCTGCAATAGTCATCAATTACCCTACCTGCCCTCCAGGTGACATGAGCTCATTTCTCAGATGCTCCTCTCCATCCATCTACCTGAGAGAATGCTCTGTCACCAGGTTCCACACCCTGCCTCTCTCTGTTGCTGTGGCAACAAATCCTGCACAGCTGTTAGCCATGCAGCAATGTGCCAGCAGGCAAAAGGAATTGATGGTGGATGAAGGCTGTGACTGCAAAGAGAAACTTTTGAGCCCAGGGCAAGCATTCCAGGACCCACAGGGTTTGTGGAGTGAGATAATTAAAGTGTTGACGCTCCAGGGTGTTGGAAGGGTCTAAGTCAATGGCAGAACAGAAGCATTGTGTTAATGTAAACAGCAAGCCAGGTGGATTAAAACTGTGTTGGGTCTTCCTTTAACAGGAATAAGTGAAGATTACTTTTAAAGTCCTTTTTTTTAGAGAGAGAGAGAGAGAGAGAGAGAGAGAGAGAATGAATTAATTTCCCCTAAAGCCTGCAGCCAGTGGGTGGCATTCAACTAAGTTTTAAATTAATGGTCCTAATGTAGTCATTTATTGGAATGGGTCTGTTCTGAATAAAATTTAGTTGAATACCACCCACTGAATTGAAATGGGGTTCAGCTGGGGCACAGATTCAGCTCCAGAATCTGTTTTCAGTGCCATATCTGAACCCTGAAATATGTGAAGAAATGGTAAAGAAAAATTTCTCAGAGCATGTGCAGAGTTTTCCCCTGAGCAACTGCAGCCTTTCACAATCAATTTAGGAACAAGGAGGAAGGCAGATGGAAGTCTTGAATTTGGCACTCCTCTCC
This sequence comes from Podarcis vaucheri, assembly GCF_965113315.1. Lineage (NCBI taxonomy): Eukaryota > Metazoa > Chordata > Lepidosauria > Squamata > Lacertidae > Podarcis > Podarcis vaucheri. The sequence goes on along the minus strand of NC_138760.1, from coordinate 55,353,512 downwards.
TCAGAAACTGAGCCCTGGCAGGGAGGTAATGAGGCCTGCCAGTCCTGCCACAGACAATCCTTTTCGTAGACTTTGAAAGATTCATGGACACGCCACTTTTGCATGGTTAGGTGCTTGTCAGTTTCATGTCAAGCTTTTGCCTCCCCACACCTGCACTGGCCATCTGCTTCCCAGACTTTAATAAAGGCCTGTCTCCAGAGTGAAATTGACATGGAGCTGCCACACACCCACCCATCTGACTGTTCAAAGACCCACACTAAAAGGCTCCTAAGACCCAGAGCGTATGAAGCAGCCCCTGAAGGCCAGGAACTTAAGCATTAAGTCAGTTTGCCAGCTGCAATTCAGTCGTCCCTCCGTCCCATCTGTCTGCCCCACACAGTCAAGCCAAGACATGCGGAGCAGCCCTGGAAATGTGTTTTAATCTTATAGCCTGGCACAAAGGAGGGCAGTACTGCAAAGAGTGCCTTGATTCTAAGCATTTGGCCAGTTGATCTGCACTAGGCGTGCAACCTCTTAAATGTTGCTACAGCTCAGTAGCAGAGATGACCTGATTGTAAGCTTCAGAATGCATAGAGCAGGTTGGAAGACTTCCAGAAGAGCAAGATCATTGGATTTGCTCTCCACAGCTGAGTTCCTGAGACATGCTCAATGGTTAAGAGTCCCTTCGCTTCAACTGCAAAAGGCAAATTCTTGTGTTTTCGCAACTGACATGGAGGGGAACCAAATGTCTGAAAACACAGAACAAATGTGAGTTTCCCAGGCTGCTGCGTCTCAATTTTTGGACACATTTTCAGAAACATCTCTCTTCTCTGCTTCCTATGCTGCTCTAAACAGACACAAACAGTGGACCTGACCTTCATATTTCCCAGAACATTTGAGACAAGCCTTATTCAGCACCTTCTTTTTACTCCTTGGTTTCCTGAATTGCGTCTCTCTAAGGGGGATCCCTGGAGCCTGGTCAAGGGGAACTCCTTGTCTAATCCTGACAATGGGATTGGCTGGAAATAGGTCAGCTGGGCTCTGGGAAGAGTCTGCATGTGACCCTGGAGCACAATGCAGAGTGGAGAGGAGAACCTGATGTGTTGCGTAACGATGGCTGCAGAGCCATGGGGCAATGGAGAGGTCCTGTGGGCATGGCGCGACCTCTTCTTCTGAGAAAAATTCAGAGCACAGTCCTTTGCCGTCTTTTCCAGTCATATCTTGGCATGCAAACTCAGCTTCTCGGGGGTTGTCTTGCTCATGCTGAGCACCGGAGGTGGTGTGTCCTAGGAAGACTAAGCCTGCTAGCTGCAGCGATCACAAATCAGACAGGGTGGTGGGGATGCCCAGGAGTTTGGTGCCCGGAGGGTAATAATGCCTAGGATCCTATTGCCCTCCAAGCAGTAGGCTCCCATCATCCTTCTTGACAAAGTGTGGCATAAGTGTGCCTTTAACTATCCTCAGCCATAATCAGCCATCATATGCTTACGCCTCTGGTTGTTCCATATGGCTCTAAGATGTGCAGCCAGCTATGGATGATTAATGAGTCTTAAAGGAACGACAGTGACACACACCCCTTTGAATTATAATAAGCAGTGTATTCATAGTAGGCAGCACTGGGCTCTCACAATGACTGTAATTTTAATCCGTATAAAATAAACAAGGTGGTTGTGATTTGGTCTGTCGGGAAACTGCACCTCTGCTAGAGGTGAGGCTGAGATGGGTTAGGGACTTCCTTCACTTGTTGGTCAAACCAAGTCCAGAAAAGGCAGGTTGGATTTGGTGACTAGAGTATCTAGTTCAGGGGTGGGGAACCTCTGGCTCACCGTACCTCCAAAACACCACGGGGAAAGCATGCTTGATGTTTTTGTACCCAGCAAGAGAAGTGCTTCTAGTTCCAAGGCCAGCGTGTCTCTTAATGTTCTCAACCGGGAGACCAAATCCAAAAGGAAGAGTAGCCCCTTCTAGTTTCACTGTATGAATACAATCCAGCAAAAGGTAATAAAACACAATAAACCAAAGTGCAAAATAAACAAAACTATAAAGCCAAGGCAGTTAAACATCACTAAAAGCAATAAAATCAAGCAACCAGCTAAAAGCAATTATGACATATTTTTCAAGTTGGCTGCTGGACTAAAGGAACTGTAGACTAAATGGAGAAGTAATATGGGATTGAATTTTGATGAGGACGACATCATGCAGCCGCTGTGTGAAACTTGCATGAACGAGCAGCAATGTTTGGAAACGGCCACAATTTTTTAAAAAAACCAAAAAACCAGTCCTATTCCTAGCAGAAACACTCTGTCCTATTCTTATCCTGCTCTTTCATTAAGAGATTGAGGGTTTCCCCCCAACACACATCCCTTGTAGTCCATACTTAATTGTAGAATTGGGCAGCACGCGATTGTCCCAGCCCTAAACCTCCTACGGACCGGGAGACACCATAGCATGCTAGACGGAAAGGTGAGGGGCTCTCTCTGTCTCTCCCCCCCCCAGTACCATTTGGCAGCATGAAGCAAGGGCCAGGTGGAAAGCGATGGATGCCAAGGGATGCTGCTGCACTAGTGGGATCAGCCCAAGGGCATTTCTTTTGCACTGGGAGCTTAGCGCTTGATCCTATGTGAGCTGCCGCCTCAGTCCAGTGGCTCATAGGATTGGGTTGCAAATCCCACAGAACCTTTTACTTCTCCTCTGAGAGTGGGTCTCTGGGCTTAAGCGGCCAGCTTCCTTGACACAGTTGCATTAGATGGCATCAATCTGTTATTTGATTTTATACCCATATCACTTTAGTGACAGGCAAATCCTGCAGTGACTCAGCCAACACATTCTCGTAAATCTCCATGGAGCTCTTCCAGAGGATGCATAGATTAGCAGGGAGAGTGTCTCGCTGAAGGCACTGGAGAATTTCTGCAAAGGTGGAGCAGGGAGGGGAGGAAGACATTTGTTGCTTTTAGCTGTAAGCAACTGAGTGATTCATTCACTCCATTTGCATGATCATCATTGATTTCCGTATTCCCGCCCTTTAAAACTAGGAAACATGTGAGAAGAAACATTGGATAATGCAGCAACATAACAGAGGGCTGAAGCACTGGTCTTGGTTGGCTTTTTAGCAGCTCAGCCGGCTCCTGTTCTTCTTTTTTTCTGTGTGTTGAATGAGTCTTGCATCAGGATGAGGGAGGAATTTGATTCCATTCACATTCAACCTACCAAATCTGCACTTTCTGAAACAATGCACAAACTGAAACCCAGCCATCCTTTGTAATTTGCACTTCTTTGAATTTTACAATAAAGTTCTCTGGCCAAGTAATGTGTACAAGAATGCACACTATAGAATAACGTGTGCATAAAAATACTTACTGAATGAAAATAATATACAAAATTGCATTGTGATAGGGAACAATGCTTTGTGAAAAAAATAGTGATAACGATGGGGCAAATTGCATGTTTATGTCTGTTATGAGAAATTCACATGAAAATGCTGGTGAATTTTCAAGAGCACTGTGTGTGTGTGTGTGTGTGTGTGTGTGTGTGCGCGCGTGCATATGTGGCAAAATGATTTGGAAATGTCAAGGACTGAATTTAAGATTAGAAAAAAGATAAACTGACAAAAACCAAAAGTAATAGGTTCAACCTTTCCTAGCTTGCACTGAGGACAAATTGACTCCCAAAAGTGTTTGGTATAAAAATTATCTGCATTTTCTGTATAATGGAAAATTCAGAGTGGGGTTTCTGACATCCAAGTAAACTGGCTTTGGCTGTTGGCAATGAGGGTCAGAGCAGGACTTACATTATCGATAAAACTGCTTATTTAAAAGCTGTCAATTCACATGGTGGGTGAAGAGGAGAGGTGGGTGCAAAGTGGGTGAAGGAATTGCCTCTCTGTCTTCATTTGAAGGACATCTCAGGATTTAACTAGGTATTGTGGATGCTGCCCATGTGTCCAGATTATCTGGTGGCATCAGCCCTGTTCAGGCGTTTGCCTGAAAATGTTCAGGCTCAAACTGAGAACTAGGCGGGATTGTGCATGCAAGCTTTGTCCCTCGCATCCATGAGTGCACTCAGAAACCCTGAGCACTAGGACATATCTCAAGAAATACAGGACTTGAGGCAGATAACAACCCAAGATGCATGCTATGGGCTGGCGGGCTGGCTGGGCCAGCCTTTAACCATCACTGAACTCTAAGGCTGGTTTTGTGGCAGGGGCCCGGCAACTCCATAACATATGCAAGCAGCTTAACAATCACAGGAGAGCAGTGGGCTTTGTTTCATTTTTGTGCAATAATTATTCAGGCAGAAATGACAAGCCATGAAGTACATTAGGGTAAATGGGACACTGTCCCACCCACCGCAGTCTGCCCTCAGCCAGCCCCCACCCTTCCTGCCTTCTTACTTACAACCAGGCCAGAGAGTGGCCCTTGCTGTCAACTTCTTCCTCCTCAGTCTGAGTTGCCCTTGTAGAACTCAGCAGGGTGGAAGAGAATGGGGGCAGAACTAGGACAAATTAGTTCTGCCTGCCAGTGGCTGTGATTGCACCTGCCAGTGGCTCCTATGCCGCCATCTGTTGGCCTCTTGATCAGTCTACTGGTCCCAGTGGATACCACCCACCAGTGGTTGGCAAAACTGGTGCACCATTGCTTGATTGCTGTGCTGACAGCCTAACTGGCAACTATGTGTTGCGAGACTCACGTGGCCCTTTCTTAGGAAAGCCATTACTGGTTTTAATGCTGGCTTTAGCTTTAAAAGTCGCTTCTCTAATTAAAAGCCTTCACTATCCTTCCCCCTCCCCACACCCTTCAACAATCCCTCATCCTTCTTTCTATTATTATTATTATGTTGCTGCTGCTGCTGCTGTAAAATGTCCCTTTGGGAGCAGTGCTTTGCACAGAATGGGGCTGATTGCACCAAGTTAAACTAGTGGCTGCATCTGAGCTCTGAAGCCCTGCAAGTGAGCCTATAATTGAAATCCTAGCAGACACTTTTGAATGGAAGCAAGCTACCAATTAAGCCTATTATCCTTGTTTTAAAGGGCAGGGAGAACAGCCTTCTTACATCACAAGTGGGCGAAATAGTAGGTTGCTATTTCTAATCCTGTTGAAGGCAACAGAAAAATAAAAGTTGCCCTCTCAAGAGAAATCAGGACTGAATACTCAGATAGCAAACATGGCTTCCGCTTGTGCTCATCCGGCATAGACTTGAACATTCAACTTCGTTGCAGCCATTGCCCAGTGCCAGATCTGTCCAGCATCGCCAGATGATGATGGTTCGTTTAGTGACAGCTTGTAAAACAAGAATGTCACACTATTCCAGTGGTAGTTCACAGCTAGGATGACACCCTGGGCTTGGCTGTGCTGTGACTTGTCACCCTGCCCAACTCTAGCAAAGTCACTGGATTGACATAAGCTGAAACTTGGTGGGAAAAGATGACCCTTTTATTCAGTGTGACAGATCTGAGCTTGTGGGCTTTCTTTGTCACAGAGCTATCACTAGGGCGGATCCTACAAGCTCTCTCCCTCTGTAATCTTCGAATGACCCCATAGATTAAGTCAAAGTCTAATGCAGAATTCTCGGTTTGAAGAACCAACTTTGTGTTTCAGTGACTACCTGCCATTCTGATGTCCAGGTACTCCATTTGCTAGGTGTAAAAGGCAGCATCTAGTGCTAAGCAATAGTGGACGTCAGTAGCAACTCAGGGCTTGCCCACACTTCTGCTTCTCCTGTGTCCAGAAACCAGGAGTCCAAGTAGTTTCCCACTTGTCCTGTACTTTCTAGGCATAAGTTCGGGTGGTTTTGCCTTTGCCCCACCACTTTTCCCTGGAAAACACACTCTTTCATGCTAAATCAGAGCAAACATCAATCTGGAGAAAACCCAGTTGACATTTGCTCTGATTCAGCGGTGAAGAGTGGATTTTCCCAAGGGAAAGTAGTGGGGCAAGTAGAAGTGTGGATGAGCCCTGGAACTCTGGCACTGGAATAAAAAAGAAACACCCTGCACTGTGTTTCTCGCAGTGGGCAATGAGATGACTAGCCCACCCCACTGTTGTTCCCCAGTGACTGGTACAGTCATGCCCTGCAAGACGAATGCCTCACAAGACGGAAAACTCGCTAGACGAAAGAGTTTTCCGTTTTGGAGGTGCTTCGCAAAACGAATTTCCTATGGGCTTGCTTCGCAAGACGAAAATGTCTTGCGAGTTCCTGCGGGGTTTTTTTCCTCCCCCTCTTTTTCTAAACCACTAAGCCGCTTATCAGCTGATCCGATAAGCCGCTAAAAGCCGCTAATAGCGCTAATCCGCTAATCCGTCAATGGGCTTGCTTCACAAGACGAAAAAACCGCTAGACGAAGAGAATCACAGAACGGATTCTTTTCGTCTTGCAAGGCACCACTGTATTCAGAAGCATCAGAGCCATCATAACTAGTGGCCATTGACAGCTATTATTGCCATGGAAATTTCAGGCATGGGGGGGCAGTCTGGATTGGGACCACAGGGGGGGCAAAGGGTTAAAGAGCCCCCACAGCCACCAGCACCACACACCACAGTCCTGATCTGAACTGGAGCTGATCAGTGCTGGCTATTTCTGCAAGAAATAATATGTGCTCAAGGACTAGCCATGTGTTTAACATAACATGGAGTTGGCCCTTAGTTTCCAAGTGCTGGTTTTGAGTTTTCTAAGCTGCCTGGATGTTTCAGATTATGATTCCCACCTAGAGATCAAGTTATTTTAGAGCATCACTCCTCTGGGACTCTTCCTTGATTGTTGTCTCCTAGGAGTAGATCCTTTTTGGTTGTGGCTCCTTATTTAATCTTGGGACTCTCTTCATTGATCTAGCCAAAGGGCCCCTTCCTTGATAGCTCTAAGGAACCAATTTAAAACTTTTTTTTTTTGTTCCACCAAACTTCAGAATTGTTTTAGTGATGATATTTTATGTTGTTGGTGATGGCTGCTTTATTCTTTCTGCAAACCACAGCCAAGATTAAGAGATATAATAAACTAATTCTTACAAGAGTGCTGTCGAAACGTAACTAGACCTGATTGCCTGGTGATCTTCTTTTCTCTCATTCATTTGTTTAGGCAGGAGGGAAGCATTATCACCCCACTTGTGCCAGATGTGTGCGTTGTCACCAGATGTTCACAGAAGGGGAAGAGATGTACCTCACAGGTAGGAACACCAGCTTCTGGGGCGAAAGGTCTCACTCTGAAGTGGACTGTCTACTTCTCTCCCAGCCTCATACACAACCTTGGTATTCAAAACTCGGAGCTTATAAAATTCCTTAAGGGTGTTGTGAATGTTGCTTGAGTGTTGGGCACTCCACATTTTCTAAGAGATGAATTTATTAATCTTCATGATGCATTGCTAGAAGCAGAGATTTCATGTTAATCAATCCTGTTTCATGGAGACCCGTGTTGAGAGGCCACATGATGAAGCCCTGAGGCCAACTTATTTGCATTTCCTGTTTGCAACAAGTTCAGATCACTCGAGAAGTTGTGGTGGTACGTGCCCTTGCAAGAGGAAGAGATAAATAATTACTGGGTCTCAATGTGAGCTTAGGGTGTCTTTCCCCTTATGGATCTATTTTCAGCTTTGGTGGGGGGGGGAGTGTTTGTCCCTTAGACAACCTTTAGGTGCTCGTCACCCTGAGTCACTAATTACCCTGTGTCTGTCTGTGTTAATTGCAGGGTTGGCTACTTCCCACCCTCGCACTGCTGGAGTACTTGGCTTAGGGAGGGGCTGTTGTCTATGTTGGGTGGCAATTGATGGTTGCTTCATTGTGGGGGAGCAGAAGTGCCATTAGTGTCACATTGGCCCATCAACCACTAGGATGGGGGAGTGGAGAAAGAGCAGCTCCTCTATGCATTGCACCTGGCCATCATTGCCTGATCCTCCAGCCCATGAGAGGATCCTGTTGCTATGATGACCACAGCCCTCAAAAACGTTGTGCCAAGAGGTGGGAATGTATACAGATATAGGGTAGAAGAGAGGGTGGGTGGGATTCTGCCTGTGGAAAATAATTATTCATTCTGTGGGTGGGAGAGGATGAGTTGAATGGCCATGAGAAGACCGGGATTGGCTTTCACAGTCTTTTACTCCAATTCTATCTGGGCGTATCTCCCCCGCATGGGGCTAAATCAGCCAAGATTTCATCCCCAACTTCATTTCTGTCCCTGAATTCCTCCTCTTCTACCTCCTTTCCCCATACCTTCTTAAGCAGGGTTCTCTACTTACATTACTTCCATCGCTTCAGGGAAAGGGCTGTACCTCCGTGGTAGAGCAGCTGTTTTCAATGCAGAAGGTCATAAGTTTGATCCCTGTCAACTCCAGGTAGAGCTGAGAAAGACTCCCTGCCTGAAATCCCAGACAGCGTAGATGATCCTAGGCTGGATGGACCAATGGTTTCCTATCAGCAGCTTTATGCACACCTCTGTCTTAGGATACATTTCCAATATAATAGAGGAAGGATGATAAATGTCTACTTATCACATTAAATGGCTGTTCAGAGCAGGTCTGATTTATAGAAACATGTCTTGGGAAGTAGAAGGTGTTCGCTTTCCCATGTTGTAAGCTGAGGAGTTGGGCAAATTAATTGCTGGAGACTGCCTTAATTAGCCTGGCAGAGCTGACAAGGAACTTCCCTTTGTTATGAAGATTGCCTGGTTGTTCTTAGAAATATCTAGAAAAAAAGATGTTTCTCCTTTCTTCCACTTTATCTAAGAATACTATAATCTACAGTTACTTCCAAAGGTGACTTGTTTATTGAGCATTCATCCTAACTGATGTGCACAAAAGTTTATATGATGGCTGTATATTGAGCATTCTGATTTGTCTGCAGAGAGGTTAGATGCAGTGGTGTTTGGTGAATTTTTTTGTAGGGGAAAAGTTAGAGCCAGAGGCACCAGCTTATGAGGACGATAGGGTGGGATGCCAACGTCACACGTGCGATGCCCCAATGTCCCAATGTCATGTGTGTAAGCGTCATGCCTCCCTCCCTAAGCCGGGCAGAAGCTTCCTGGGCTTTGGGAAGGAGGCACCAGGCATTAATACTTCAACACTCTTAATTTACTGGGAACATTTAGGGGATCAACCTGGTCCCCCTAGTCCACTGACCACACACCACTGGTTAAATGACGTTGTATCAAGCAGTTGTTATCCTACACTTTCCAGTGTGGTTCTCTGTTATTTCCCTTTCTGCAAAAAGGCTGGTTTTGCAGGAGAAGAGGGTTTGTTGGGCGAGAAGCTCCAAATCCACTTAATTGTGTGACCTGAATTTACCGGCATGCATTTGAATCCCACCTGTATGTGAAGAGAAACTGCGTTTTGAGCAAGAGAGAGAGAGAGATGGAGAGAGAGGGGGGTGACTTTGGGTTCTATGAGCACCTTAGGCTCCTGGCTTCTGGAGATCTGATGTGGGAGTAGTAGACTTTGGCTGTCCTTTGGAATGTTTGAGCTGAATCTCCACCTGTGACCAACCTGTATATTTGTAAATAAATACAATTATTGCAAAACTCTAAGAAGCCTCCAGGAATTTCCTTCCAAAGGAAACCAAACCCAGGTAAGAACTGCACCCTTGAAGCTTCTCATTGCTTGAGAAGTGGAAAGAGTGTTGCAATATGTTTCTAAACATCCTGAAACCTATGTGTGCATTTGCATCTTCACAAAAATAATGCCGCAACAAGTAGAGGGGGAATGGGGTGGGGGCAAGTTAATGGTTTTTGGGGGGAGAAGCTAGTAAGTTGCAGTTTGCCCACTGGACAAACCAGTAGCTCTGATGCAGCCAAACCCTGCAGTCTTCCTTGCACTGAACCCCAGTACATGCTGATCTCTGGTCTTCCTGGACTGCAGACCAGGATGATGACCAAACTAGTTTGATGATTTGGTTTGCATGCAACTCTTGGAAAGGTATTGACGTGATTTCCCCCATCACCCATAGGAGCTTCTAAGGCTGCTACAAGAACAAGGTCTATTGCTTTGACTTCTCCTATTCCCTCACTCAATAATAGTTGTACAGCAAAAGAAAAAGGGGGAAACTGGGGTGAGGAGGGTGTTAATCTTTTCAAGTCCTGAACACAAATCTTATCAAGCTAGTAAAACAGGTGCTCACTTTCCTGCTGGACTCCATTATGATGGTAGTATTTTGCTGTCTGCAAGGACAACCCATTCCGATTTCGTTTGAGCCTATGGCAGTGTTACACATTTTCCAGGTATCTGTCTGGCAGATTGGATGATGGACGATGTCTATGAATTGCCGGGTAGATAGCATGCAAGAATAACAACAACAGCTGTAATCTTATCCTGACCTTTACCAGCAGCCAAGACTAGTCAGCTTTGAGACCTAGGTCAATAGTAAAATGTCCATGGGAGGATGATACAGCCACAGATTTGAAACATGCGGAATTATATTACAGTATAAGTGTTGTGCCTCTTCCTAGCATCCTCCTTTTCAGCACCAGCTGATAGTTTGTTCCTTTGACCACACCATTAAGGTGAAAGGATCTTAGGAAAGTCAATAAAAATCAATGGCATGCAGCGTCACTTCTAAGTCTGAAAGCATGTCTCTTTCCTCCCTGCTATAGGGAAGCAGATGAGTGAGGGGAAGGGAGTCTGGATTTCACTCTAAAATGGCCACCCATATCCAATTGAGGATTGATGTTATGTATTTAATATATTGATGTACTGCCTTTCTGCCCAAACACCCAAGGTGGTTTTATTGAATTGTCTTGCATTGTATTTTCTGGACTGCCTTATTCAGGATTAGCCCTAGATTCTTAGGGAACCCTGAAGAATATCTTCTCGGTTTGACATATTTGATCCATTGCTTTCTCTCTTAGCATTGCTTTAGTGCTGTCTGTTGCTGCAGCCTTCTGCTACAACCTGCCACAGACAATGGTGCCAGTTATGTTGCTAGGTGAGGAGGAGAAGCCAGGGCAAGGATTCTCTCCTCAAGTGGAGATTGCCAGCTAGACAGGGAAGGCCTTGCCTTCTGGGTTCCGTAATAGTTCAGACTGCTGTATTCTTCTGAGACTGCTGGGCCTTCCCCTTCTCCGTCAACTACTTGCCTTGACCAACTCCTTACAGGGGTGGAATTGCGCAGAACCTTGCTGATCTGCATTTCCTTCTGTACTGGCATCCAGGACCAATACCCAGTTTGTTAACCAAGTTTCCAACCCTTTGTCTTACAAATAGCCATCATACAGTAGGAGGAACTACTTGTCTTCCCTTAATGCGGATATAACATTTTTGTGCTCTTCTTTGACTTAGTCAAACTTTTTGCTCTTGGGGCATTTTATTGCAGTTGCATCTGCCCTCTGCTTATTGCAACCTGGCGTGGGGATTGCACAAATTGCAGGATTGGGATTGAATGGTCCGGCCTTATGGCAGAGTGTTAGACCAGATGGCCTCTTGGTTGCTTTCAGTGTTACAAAGTTGGAACATGCCACACATGTAATCACAGAAATGGACATGACCTTGCTAGTAGAAATCTCCTGTCAATTCACACAATGAGTAGAATGACTTTGCTACCATCCTCTTAGTTCCAAGCAAAAACTATCAAAGTTCTAATCAGTGTTGAAAGAAGGGTGATACAAATGCTGGATGTGCCAATAAGCTTGCCGCTGAAAATGTTCAAGTCCAAGTGGAATTTTTGGTACAAAGAGATTTAGGACCTCAGTAATAGGAACCAGATGGGTGAAATGAACAGACCACCTTGCAGCAGGAGAGAACAGTAATAGGGTCAGGAGCAAGGAGCAATGAAGTTTTCAGGAGTATTGTTTTGATGAGCCTGGGTAATGTTGTGTAAATCAGAATCATAGCTGGACAGCACTGTAGTCCTCACCTTCTGCTCTGTTCCAGGTTCAGAAGTGTGGCATCCTATCTGCAAACAAGCAGCACGAGCAGAAAAAAAGTTAAAGGTAAGATGGAGCTGGGAATGGACGGGAAGGAGAATTTTGGCAACGGCTGGCTGGGGGAGTTCCTCAAGTGGAAATATATTATTAGAGGCTGGAAGATAGCCAGTTAATTTATTTACTTGCTTTGAAAGTCATAGCCTTTCTACAAAGCAATTGCAGAAGGAGAGGAAGCCTTAAATTTAGCATCCAAAGGCTTTGATTTTACAGGGATATATACACTTGAACTAAGATTACAGGCTTTGAAGCTTTGAAGCTTTAACCAAGGAGTACAGACTGACTGTGGACTTATTTCTTGTTTCTCCTATCTTCATAGTCTTCAACCACTTTATACTGTACACAGCTGTTACACTGTCTACATCTGCACCAGCATTTGTTATAATCATGTACACACACAAAAAAGTATCCAAATGCTTAAGGATCCAAATGGGAATATGCTGACCCTGGCTCTTTGGTACATGTCAGCTGCATGTCTGAAGATGCACAGCTGTGAACACCAGCATAATAGCTGGTGCATCCTTGGCAAAGGCTCTACATGCCAATGAAATGGCTCTCAGCATCCTCTTTATCCAATTGCCACCTTTCTTGTTTTGGCTATAATGCAAATGCAACTCTTGGGCATAGATTCCTGCCCAGGCTTCTCTCCCAAAGAGGCTGCTACCTGCTTCTTAGTTAATTTTGTTTGTTTGTTTAACAACATTTACATATTGCTTGATTGCGAAATAAAAAACTTCTAAGTTGTTTACAAAAACATAAAACATTAAAACGATCACTAAAAGCAGGTTTAAATGGTTATTTTAAAAATAGTCAAAAGATTATTAAAATCAACAGTAGGTAAAACATGGGGTGAGTATTCCTGCTGTTGCACTCAGGTGCTATTAGCAAACATTCCCTGGGCATCTATTAGGCCTCTGTGAAAACACGATGCTAGCCGAGATGGGTCTTTGGTATGATCCAGTAATTCTGCCTTAGATTTGAATTCCCGTGTTTTAAATATTTATTTTAAATTTCCATGCTCTAAATCAAAACAGAGCTAAACTCTTATTCCAGGAACTGAATCACCACTTGAGTGGGTTGGCCTCAGAACTTTGCATTTTGTCAAGAAAATAAAACCTCAGAACTTTGCATTTTGTCAAGAAAATAAAACTCAGCAAGATTGGGGTCAGACTCTTGACAGTGAGTTATATCTCCTGCTTAGCTTGAACTGTTCTTGTAATAGTAATAATAATAGTAATAATAGTAATAATAGTAATAATAATAATAATAATAATAATAATAATAATAATAATAATAATAATAAATACCCTGCCAATCTGGCTGAGTTTCCCCAGCCACTCTGGGCGGCTTACAGCACATATAAACAATTGTAAAACATCAGACATTAAAAATTTCCTGATACACGGCTGCCTTCAGATGTCTTCTAAAAGTCAGATAGTTGTTTATTTCCTTGGCATCTGATGGGAGGGTATTCCACAGGGTAGGTGCTATTACCAAGAAGGCCCTCTGCCTGGTTCCCTGTAATCTCACTTCTCCCACTGAGGGAACTGCCAGAAGGCCATTGGAGCTGGAAGATGGGGGTGGAGATGCTCCTTCGGGTATACTGAGCCAAGGCCGTTTGTATTCTGGAAACGGTGGTCAGAATAGGACAGGACTCCAGATGGGATGCCTCATCATTGCATTCCTAGACACCAAAGATTGTAAGCGATGCTGCAAGAGATGTGAGGACTTGTCTCTTGATTTCACATTGTTTCATCATCACCCCTAAAATATTGTTCCAAAGTGACTTTGGAGGGGAAGAGCAGCCATTCATTCTGGTCAATTAGCTTGGGTTGGTGCATGAATTGACCAAACTGCTACACGGCTTGCAGGGATCAGGTGACATGATTCAGTGCATCACAGTGCAGCAATGAAAACCTTGTGCAACATGCCTTTAGAGTCTCAAGCATAACTACAAATTATGGAAGGCAGAGTCTCACTCCCAGCACCCTGCGTCTCTCATGTACTACTAAAGAAAACATAATCATAGACAACATCTTCTTTCCTCCTGCAAACTGCAGTCAAAGTGCAGCAAAATTACAGAAATTATGGCTTTTTAAGCAGAAGGAATATAAGCATATAGATTACCAATTTGCCTTTACTAAAGATGCGCAACTCACTCAGGTTAGGGATGGCTGAGCTGTGTCTTTCAGTGTGGCTGATTAGCAAGAGACAAGGAAGGTTTAATTCAGCCTTCTCCAACATGAGGTCTTCCAGATGTTGTTGGACTCCAACTTCCATCATCCCCTGTCAGCATGGCCAGTGGTCAGGGATGATGGGAGCTGTAGCCCAATAACATCTTGAGGGGACCAGGTTTTGGAAGGAAGCCTGGCTTCATTTGCAACTCATTCCTTCCTTTTCTGTCTACACAGCACAGAAGAACTTCAGAAACATCCATCTCCCCACCTGGCTCAAGTATTGGTTCCCCCAACAGAGTCATCTGTGTAAGTACAATTCTGTGGCTGAAGCGGGCCATGTAGTGGCTGGAGGACTGGGCATTGCAGCTCCTACAGGTGAAGCTTGGGAAGACATGCCCTTACGTGATCCCAGGAAGGTTGAAACGAAGTCATCATCCAATGCACCCACGTAGCCATTGAGAAATGGATTCTTATGGACTGGGAACAAAGGCAAACATTTGGCAGTTTCAGCCCAAGATGTCTACACCAAGTCCTTGAATGCCTTACTGCCAAAGGGCCCTGATGCTGATATGGCTTCTTTGAGCATCATCTGACTCAAAGGGTTCAGATGCATTTAGCCAAGGCAATTCATGGCACTGATTCCAATCCTGGCCCACATTCTCCTTTCCCACTGTTGCCTCATGTACCTAGGATAACCCCTGTTACCTCCTCCAAGGTTCAATCCTTCCCATTTCTCACCTCTGGTAACAATCTGGCTCCATTTGTTCTGATGATGCCTTCAACCTGTTTATTCCAACTTGCCCCTTCTTACCCTTGCACCCCCAGTTCCCCTTTCTTTACCTTTCTCTCTGTGTTCGCGTCTCTGTCTCTGTCTCTCCCTTTCCTTAGGCTAAAGTGGATAATGAGATCCTTAATTACAAAGACCTGGCCGCTCTTCCCAAGATTAAAGCCATCTACGAGGTGCAGCGCCCTGACCTCATTTCCTATGAGCCCTATCACAGATACACATCGGACGAGACGCTGGAGAGATATAGCTATGGGGAGGTACAGCTTCTCAGCCATTTCACCTGGGATGTAGGGAGCCAGCAAGGTCTGCAGTAGAAAGACTTCTCTATAAACTATAGCTGTGGATCAGGAATGGGGAACCTCCAGATGTTGTTGGAATACAAGTCCCATCATCCATGCTGTCTGGGGCTGCTGGGACTTGTAGCCCTCCAGATGCTGGACTTCCATGTTCCCCAACCATTCTGTAACCCTGTTCATTTTGATTGAGTTGTTTGAGAGTCATGATACATTTCTCTTACACTTACCAAAAGCAAAATCCAAATTTGTTATTGCTAAGTAGCAACCTTCTCAACAGACAGAAAATGTCCATGTAAGGCCTGTTCTGAGTATACTGGTTCCATCCCTTGCTACAGGGATATAGATGGGAAAAGCACAACACCTTCCAGTTAGAGAGGGGTGTGGTCAACTAAGTTTTTCTCAGAGTAGACCTACTGAAATTAATGGCCCTAAGTTAGTTATATTAATTAATTTTAGTGAGTCTCCACTGAGTATAACTTAGTTGATTACCACCCATAGGCTGTGTGGTCTACTCAGGGGTAAGTGATGGAGATCCAGTTACTTAAATGTAGTGTGAGAAGTACAGAGTTATTTGAGGAACAATTTCTAAGGCTTATCCCTCAGTGTCAAACACATCCAAGGAGCTCCCTTCAGCTCTGTCTTCATATGTCCAAACCTCACTGAAGATTGGAAAAGCATGGGGATCGTAATAGCCTTGAAGCAGAAAATGAGGCAAACAAGGCAGGGCTTTCTTTTCAGATGTGCAGAAGTATGGGGGTGCTCAGTGATTCCCTATAGATTTCTTGATTCTCCAAATTTTGTGATACAGTTCCTAGTTAAAAAAGAAAGAAAGTGCTATAATGCAGGCATAAATGCATATTTTATAGTAAAATGTGAACAAAATTGTGCATTTTAGAATAAGATAAATACAAAAATGAGAAATGATAAAATTCACAATTTTGAGGGAAAAATATGTGAAAGAGAATTCTTGGTACTATAGTTTGTACTACACAGGGCTTGTCCACACTTTGCTTGTCCCATGCCTATAAACCATGGATCCAAGAGGTTTTCTGCGTGTCCCATTCTTCCTAGGCACAGGTCCGGGCGATTTTTTGTTTGCCCCACTGCTTTTCCTAGGAAAACCTGCTCTTTACTGCTGAATCAGAGCAAATATCAATCTGTGCAAAACCCGATCGACATTTGCTCTGATTCGGTGGTAAAGAGCAGATTTTTGCAGGGAGAAAGCAGCGGGACAAGTGGATGCATGGATGAGGCCACAGTTTTCTCCAGCAATCCTTCACAAACTCCAGCACCCAGATTACTTTGAGGAGGGAAATGTGCTTTAAAGGTATAGCGTGCACATTCTCCCCTTGTTTACCGAAGCCTCACTTTGCAGGGCTCAGAGATGGTGTGCCTCCAGTTGCAGATTTCCTGACATGAGGTGCCTCTTGCTTGCACTGAACTGGGCTCTTCTTGATCCTCTATTGAGTGCACTGTAGCCAGGCTGGGTCGGGAGTGTTGATTCGTTTGCTGCAGTCAGTGGCGTAGCGTGGGGGGTGCAGGGGGGGCCGGCCGCACCAGGCGCAACATCTGGGGGTTAGGGTTAGGGGGTGCAAATCCGTGGGTTAGGGGGCGCAAATCCACAGGTTAGGGGGCACAAATTACTTGCCTTGCCCCGGGTGCTGACAACCCACACTACGCCACTGGCTGCAGTTGGAAAGCCTTAGGAGTGGGCTTTCCAAAAAGGAATGGTACCTCATATCTTCGCTCTTGCATTCACAAGCATTCTTCTTGTGAATACAGTGGTACCTCGGGTTAAGAACTTGATTCATTCTGGAGGTCCGTTCTTAGCCTGAAACTGTTCTTAACATGAGGTACCACTTTAGCTAATGGGGCCTTCTGCTGCCGCCGCGCCGCCGGAGCACAATTTCTGTTCTCATCCTGAAGCAAAGTTCTTAACCCGAGGTACTATTTCTGTGTTAGCGGAGTCTGTAACCTGAAGCATCTGTAACCTGAAGTGCCTGTAACCCGAGTTATCGCTGAGTGTGCTAAAAGCACTTTGTATCTTGTGGAGGAGAAGCAGCAGTTCAAGATGAACATGCAGGGTGGGTCAGAACCACTGCAGACATTCATTTCCCCCGAGAAAGAAGTAAGAAAAGAATGAAGGTAGAGTGGAATTGCTAAAGGACTGCATCTTTACCATGTTTGAATGAGCAAGCATAAGTCTGATACATGGAATATGTGGTGCTCATGCTGGCCCACCAGATTCATGTGTCATACTGATGGCATCTGCCATGCTAGACTCATCCTTTATGATATGTGCTGATCCCCTACAGTAGTGAAAGCAGGATCCTATGGAGCTTAATATAATATCCGTAGTCTTGGGTGTGCCATCTTACTTTCTACTGTATATTAAACCCATATTTGTTCACATGTAGAGCTTTAAAAAAACGACTGCTAAATGTGGAGGCAATAAGGGAAAAGGCTGGAGCTTAGGGTGGGCTGTTCATTGAAAGATGGGGAACTCCAGTGAGGACTCCTGCTGCATGCACACACGCACACGCGCGCGCGCACACACACACACACACACACACACACGTTTGCTCCTCCTTTGTGTTAACTTTGGAGTCTCCCTCCCAGGTTTCCTCAATCCCCTGACAGCTCTAATAAGGTTGTAGGTCTTGCTAAGTGGACAGTAACTTGCGGGAAGATGAACTGTGCTGTGGCCTTGAGCAGTCATGTCAGCTTGTAATCATTTTCCCCCACTCTCTTTCTTTCCTCGCTCTTCACTCCCTCGTGGCTTGTCTCTGGTCTCCCGTCACTTCTAGTCTCTTGGAACACTCTCTCCGTATTCTCAGGTAATCATACGGCACACAGGACTAATATGAGGGCCCATGTGGCATTGAGCTGAGGAACTGTCTGCTGACAGCTGGACCATGAAAGCCCCTTGGCTGGGTACTGAAGGGTCAAACTGCATTGCTACTAAGCCTTGTGGTTAGACACTGGAAGGTGACCATCCCCAATGTTAAATTAGGAATGCTCAGGGTAAAGCAAACTGTCTTTGTAATCTCTCTCTCTCTCTCTCTCTCTCTCTCACACACACACACACACACACACTGCCCTTGACTGGAAAGAGAACAGTCTGCCCTGAACAAAATTAAATCAAAAGTAGAGGGCTAGGATTTGCGCCATGGGCAGTGATGTGGGACAGAAACTTTTCCTAATGCTTTGTTTTTCCATGGAAAATGTCCGTAGGTTCATTTAGTAACAGTGATGGGGTGCCAACTGCAAATATCAGAGACGTTTCAAAGTTTTTAAGTACAAATAAAATAAACATTTTCAAATAGATCACTCTTTAGGGCCGTGATGGCAAAACTTGGCCCTCCAGCTGTTTTGGGACCACAGCCCCCATCATCCTTAGCTAACTGGGCCAGTGGTCAGGGATGATGGAAATTGTAGTTTCAAAACAGCTGGAGGGCCAAGTTTGGCCATCACTGCTCTAGGGCATCAGAATTCCCCCCCCCCCAATGCAAACTGGAAATATTCTGAGGCAAATTACCCTGTGTATTTGCATAGGAAAACATTTCTGGAATATCTTGCAATTCCATATTTTCCAGAAAACCCACATCACTGGCCAGGGGTCTCATGCGCTTGCACTTCCCTAAGGGCTGAGTCTTTTGCCATCACTGCTCTTTCCCTTTCCCAGGATATTTATGAAAGCATGGACATCCGACAGAGGCGAGCCTCCAGCCCCGGCTACATCGACTCCCCCACCTACAGCCGCCAAGGCATGTCCCCCACCATCCCACGCTCACCGCACCATTATTATCGCTCAGGTAAGCGGAGTACACATGCGAAGCAGAAACCAGCGCTGTGGCATCATCAGGACATATGCGCCTCTCTCCAAGGCACATTCAGGGCCTGAACATCTTCCCATTCCCAGAAGAGCTTGCACTGCGAAGCCTCACGTCTCAGTGGTGGTGGGGAGAAGGGCAAAGAGGACACACCCCCTTGGCCAGTTTCCTCTTTTACGGAGGAACGTTGCTGGACACCTGGCCAACTTTGCTACTGTCTGTCCTCAGGGTAGAGATGGGTTGATTACTGGGTCTTCAAACTCCACTGGTGCATATGCTGCTCTCCTTTTTCTGTGGCCACTTCAAAACTTCAAGGTCCTGCGCTAGTGGTGAAACGGAAAGGAGCGGATGATGTGGGAAGCAACGGATGCGCCGGGAATCATAGGCACATGGACAGAGGTGCTAAGGAGTTCTTCAGCATGGACACAACTGGCACTGGGTTTTGACATGTTGCACTTAGGAAAAAGAGCAGAGCAGAGAAGGAAAAAAATGCAGAGAAAAGCATGTCTAGCAGAACTGGCTTATTCTGGGTCTCCTGTAGCATATTCCCCCACCCACCCACCAGAACCTCAGCCTGTGCCAAAATGAATTAAGTTGTACAATCATCACTGAGCCTGCACCTCTGGCACCAGCTAGCGCTGCCAGGTAAATCCTGGCATGGAATTTTGGGTACTACTGGAATAGGTTTAGAACTGCCACTGATGACATGCACCTGTGGGATTTTCCTCTGGCTCCTCTTCATCGGTGGACCCAGCACCCCTCCCCTCACCGTGGCGTGTAGGAGTCTTCATGACCACCTCCCACCCCACCACTCCATCATTCATTGCATCCCCGTCATTGGTTCACAGGTGGCTTGCTACTCTTCTAACATGGCTGCTTCTAACACCAATTCTCCTCTGCCTCTCTCTCTGTCTCTCTCTCTCTCTCTCTCTCTCTCTCTTTTTCTTTCTTTCTCCGCTGCTCCCTCCAATCTGCTCTTTCAAGGAACAGAGAGCGGGCGCAGCTCCCCCTACTATAGCCAGTTAGATGTGAGGTCTTCTACACCAACCTCATACCAAGCTCCTAAGCATTTCCACATTCCAGGTAGGCTCTGGAGGCCTCTGGCCAGCCTGTGAAGGAGCGCTGTATCTTTTTGGGTTTTGGTTTTATTTTTGCATGCATGCACGCACGCATGCATGCGCCAAGTGTGCATACTGCATGAGTAGTGCTACTGCCAGCCTAGAGTCAGCTAGCAACAGCAAGAGACATCCGCATGTCAGAGGCCATCCATAAACAAGACCTGCAGCCTCAACCCCCACCTCCCCCCAAGTTTGTTTTCACCCTCCCCGTGCAGCTTCTCCTGCCTCTGCAAAGAAAAGATCCTCCTGTCCCCCTCAAGGACCACAAGGCAGAGCTTGTCTGTCAGCTAGGAGCTCTTCTGCACCCATCCTTGACAGATAATTTATCTTATACTCCTCCTGCTCCCCTCAGGGCCCGCTGCACCCTTCCCCCAGATTTAACTGGGCTTGCCAGATGGCTGCTCCCCTCCAGCAGAGACTCCAGGGGCCACCAGGTAAGGGCCACTGCCGCGCCCCTCCTGCAGGGAGGGTGGGAAGGAGGGCAACACCTGCCCCTTTTCAGTACACAAGTAGTTACACGTGTGCCCTCCCCACCTGCCCGACAGCGCAGCCTGTCATCAGCTTTGCTCGCAAAGGGAATCTAGAATCATTAGTTCACTCCAAGCACGTGAGGCCAACACCTGTCCAAACACCTGGCAGCAGTGGAAGCCCTCGGCCTAGATTGACCTAGGGCAAGTCAAACCAGGGTGCCTTTTTGACACGCACACCCCCTCCTACCTGAAGCCATTTCCAAGATTTTGATCTCAAGTCATTTAAACAAGTCAAGAAAAGAAACTCAGGGGCCTTAGGACGGATCTGTTAGGGGCAGGATTCACGGTGGATGAAAACAAGTGACAGAATCCATGCCTGGTGGCTTGTTTTATTTTTTTCCTCCCCTCAATTAGCTGTGTGTTGAAATCCAAATTTTACTTGGCAGCTGATCCTGGCAGTACCCATGTTAGCAGAGTGGGAGGAGACACTTGCAGATTTTCATGAGGGGCCCTTGAACTCACAGTGTAAGAGAAGAAGGATGAAGTAGACCTGGAGTCACAAGGCTTAAGGCCTTGACTGCTTTGGCTATTGGAAAGGAAAAGGTCCATTTCACCTAGAACAGCCTGGAAGTTCTGGAATTTTCCCTGTCACATTTCCTTTCTTTCATTACCGCCACTGGAAACGGTGTTCCTACGATGAGCGCCCCAGTAGATTTGGCTGACGTCTTTTATGGATGGCCCTTTGCCCAGCCCATCAGTAAGCCTTTGTGCTGGTAGGGTAGTTCCTGTTCCCAGCTTGCTTTGCTTCTCTTGCTCTCTCATTTTAAGAGACCCTGGCAGACATATTTTGCTCTTGGGCAACGATGGGATGAGGGTTACAGCCCTGTCTCCAAGGAACCGACTCACAGATCATCCTGTGCCACTGGCAGACGAGAAAGACGTGGCCATGAGCACCACCCAAATTAGGACTTCCCTTCCCCTGAACGAAGGCAAGCCATCAACTGTGCCAGAAGGAGAAATGTCTGCCTGACCCTGCATGCTTTTAATGGTGAGCATGCTCCCAGCATGATCTCATGGACGCATTCTCTGTCGTATGGCTGTCTGTAGCACACATCACCCCAAGTAGGATGGATTCCTTCTTCCCCCATCAAACCAGCTCCCAACCTATCTCAGCTTTGCAGCTGCTTAAAATAAGGCTGTGAGGAGAAAAACACTGAATGGAGTAAGCAGGCAGTTGGATTGTGGGTGGGGACCTTACCCACAAATTGTGGCGGCTCTTGTGATTCTGAAACATTGGCGCACTGGCTCCTACTCTCCTTTTCTGTCTCTTTCTTTCCTTTATTATCTTTCTTTTTGCCTCCAGCTGCTGCAGAGAGTAACATCTACCGGAAACCCCCCATCTATAAAAGACACGGTACAGTTTGGGCATGGCTTTGACACATATTTGGATACACATAATAACCAAGTCCAGTTCTGCTTTCGCGACAGTGCTGCACATTGAGTGTGGAGTGACTCTGTGAGCTTTGCAAAAGTTATATACCAAGTTGACATTTACCAAGTGCCAGACCTTGACACAATGGGGGAAAGAATACAAGTCTGAGTATCTCTGACTTCTGAAAAGGAAACCGCAACAGAACTTACATTGGGGCATGTTCTAGGTCAGGGACCTTCAGACATTGTCCTAGGAATATAAAAAGGTCAAAGTCTGCCTGGGTCTCCTCATCCATAAGGAACTCAAAGTAGAAATGGGCTATTTAGCTGACAATCCTTACTCTCTTGCTGGTGAAAGGGAACAACAGGGCTATAGGGCCAGTTCAGTTATTACACCCATCATTCATATTAGTATTAGTATTATTTACACCAATCATGCACATGGAATTTTTCAGGTCCCTCCCACAAGGGGCTTTCAATCTAAAGTGCCACACAAGGGAGACATCAAGGGCAAGAATGAAAATGGAAGGCAGGGGTGAAAGGGAGAGGAAAGTGTGGTCTTTGCAATATGATGCACTTTGACCTAGTAATGGCTGGGCATGGAGTTGCACCAGAGGCTTCATAAAAAAAGATGGCCTTTGAGGAGGGATCTGGTGGAAGGAAGAGGTGGCATTATGGTCAAAGGAGAATGGGTGGAGTTTTTTGAGGGAAAAGAGACATTTGGGAAGTGGTTTAACTGGACTGCTGAAAGTCACAGGCAAGAAGGTATCAGGATATAAGTGAAGAAGGGGTCAAGGTCACAGAAGGCTTTAAATGCAAGGATGAGGAGTTTGTGTGGGGTCCAGGAATGCACAGGAAGCCAATGTAGGGATTTAAGAAGGAGAGTGTCATGGTGAGAAAAGTACCATAAATGATATTGGCAGCTAACTGCTGGAGACCAGGAGTGGCTAGCATGGTGGGGCAATATGATGGAGTTGCCTCCTTGACACCAGCATCACTGCTGCTTCCCAGGATGCATCAGGGCAGGGGTGAGGTTGGGGCCATCTAGCCACACCGGCAGGAGGGGACCGACATGAGACAATCAAAGCCCAAAGGTCAAAGTGAGAGATGATCAGGGCATAATGTAGATTTTTAAAATTCATTTTTTTGCTAAGAGAGCAGAAAGGAAGAAGAGCTGTCTTTTTGCAAAGTCATAGAGAAACAATATGGTTTTGCAATGAACTTAAATATGGGGGCAAATGAGTGAATGAGAAGAGCAGAAGATAAAGCCAAGGTCTGGTGCCTGTCCCCAGGGTGGGTGGCCATACTGTCACTGGATAAGGAGACTGTACAAGGTGAGGAAGGCACATGAGACGGCCATGAAGCATCCTAGCAGGAATATCAGTTGGAGGTGTGGGACTGGATGTTACAAGCTTGGAGGCTAGATGTTCTGCACCCACAGGGCCTGGGAAACTACAGAAACAATGTCCCTCCAGACTTCTTCTGAGTCAAAGCTCTTGGGGCCCATGGAAGATGGAGGAGCGCCCTCTGCTGGGCAGATCCCATCAGTGAGGAGAATGAGGGGCTTGCTCTGCACTCACCAATCTGCTTTTCTTGTTTTAGAAGGGTCTTGTGGCTTTCCCCTTGAATGTGGTAACCGAGTGTCTCCTCTCTTTCCTTCCCCCTTTCCTCCTCCGCTGTCTGCCTAACACCCTGCCCTGCTGGCTGCCTGCTCCCCACTGCATTGTAAGTATCTCCCTTTGCCTCTCTTCTTGGTACCAACAACCTCACCATGCCTTGCTCCTGAGAAGCCCTCTGACTTCCTCCAGCAAGCCTTGGATATTTTAAAGCTTAAGAGAGAAAAAATCTGCCCTTCTATTAGGACATAAAATAGCTTTCTCTGAAGATATATATATATATAAATATATAAATACATTTGTGGACTTAATGCATGATCACGTAATGCAGATTACTTATCCCTAAGTGCTCTATAAAAATCCTCTTGTACGCACCGTCCAAAGTTTTGCTTGTTCTAATGCACGTTTAAGGGCATATTTTCAAAGCAAAATAGCTCAAAACCAGTTATCTCCTTAACACACTTTATTTATTCTTGAGCGTATCAAACCAGGAATGAGAGTTGCTCCTTGTTAATTAAAGCAGAAATAAAAAAAGTGAGTCTGTGTGATAAGAACATAAGAAAAACTCAGCTAGATCAGGCCAAAGGGTAACTTAATTCAGCGCCTTGTTGTTGCAGTGGCCAACCAACCTATGGGATCTGGTCTTTATTAGGATGGATTGCTATTCTGGATTAATTCTGGATTAAATCATATGTGGGGGGTTGGGGAGGTTTGTGTGTTTCATTTTTAAAGAAAGCTGATATTAGTATAAACTTCCATTGGCACCAGTAGGAGCTTGTTAATTGCAGCTGGGATAGCAGGGTGGCACAAGTAATTTTCATCTGTTTTGGCCCATAGATACAGGTTTCTGGAGACCGGAAACATGGACATAGGGAGGATCTGAGGCTTGTATGATGATGATGAGTTGCTAAGTACAGGCTGCATGAGGCAGCTATTCTATATGATAACAACCCGTCAACCCAAACCAAATCATACCCTAATTCTCTTTCACTGTTCCTTCCTGTGGCTCTTTTCTGGTGGCCGAGCTACATGGGAAGCCGTTCATGCCATTAGCAGTTGTATGGATGGCTTTTTCTTTTTCTTGTAAACGGAGGTTTTACTACAATCAAATGGCATATAAATTTTGTTAAATAAATAAAATACAGTGATAAAGTTAATGACTGTAAATTGTTTTGAGGCATGTGAAATAACAACAACAACAACAACAACGACAACAACAACAACAACAACAACAACAATAGGCAGGGAGGCAGAGGGTTGATGTGGATTAGGGTTTTTGTGGGGGGTTAGGGGACTTTAGTCTTTCCCTCATCTATAGTCCTGATCAGAACTCTCCACATTATATTTTCATTTACAGAAAAGCTTCCCTGGGAGTAAATGGGAGCTTTCTGTCCAATGCAAAGGGCAGACATGAGGGGACTAATCCAGATCAGGACTCTCATGTCTCCCAAGGTCCCAAACTAGATCAGCCTCTGCATTTGCTTTTTACATTTTTGGAAGCAGTCCATAGAGTTTCATGTGACTGGCCCCTTGTCTGGTTTGGTCCTAAGACTGACCCAGTTTGGGCCATGCCCGATGTCTCCAGTGTCTCACTTTTGATGTGGTCCTTGCTGTCTCAGGGTGCTTGCTAGTTCAGGGGGGTTGCTCCCACCCTCCTCCACTTGCCTGACCTCTTTCCCCTTCCTCCCACTGCTTTTCCTTTCCCTGCCCTCATCCAGCTACCTCCCGCCCCAGTGCTGCACTTATCTACGAAGCTTGTGCCACTTGCTTTCTGCTTCCCTTATTGACATAAACACAACCTTCCCCAACCTGGTGTGCCCTCCCCTTCAGCCCCCATCAGCCCCCAACTAGCATGGCCAATGGTCGGGGATGATGGGAGTTGTAGTCTAACAGCATCTGCAAGGCACCAGGTTGGGGAACGCTCACATAAAGGATGAGAATGTAAGCAGCAGTCGGTTCATTGATCCTGCTAAATCGCTGCTGTCTACAGTAAAGGTAAAGGTAAAGGGACCCCTGACTGTTAGGTCCAGTCGCGGACAACTCTGGGGTTGCGGCGCTCATCTCGCTTTATTGGCCGAGGGAGCCGGCGTACAGCTTCCGGGTCGTGTGGGCAGCATGACTAAGCCACTTCTGGCGAACCAGAGCAGCGCACGGAAACGCCATTTACCTTCCTGCTGGAGCGGTACCTATTTATCTACTTGCACTGGTGTGCTTTCAAACTGCTAGGTTAGCAGGGGCAGGGACCGAGCAACAGGAGCTCACCCCGTCGTGGGGATTCGAACCGCAACCTTCTGATCGGCAAGTCCTAGGCTCTGTGGTTTAACCCACAGTGCCACCTGCGTCCCTGAGTTGTCTACAGTACTGACCAGTAAAGCAGCTCTCCTTGGTTTCAGAGTGGAGTCTCTCCAAGCTCTACCTGGAGATACCTGGGATTGAACCTGGGAACTTGTGCATGCAAAGCATACACCCTGCCCCTCTGAGCCACACAGCCCTTCCTGAATCTAGAGAGTGAACTGTGCCAGTAACCTACATGGAGCTGCGTTGTGCTCCAGCTTGGAAACTTCTGCCGTGGAGGCAATTCCAGGCTTGGCTTTAAACAGACAGGGGAGTCTCCTGGGTGAAGCAATTGGGATGGGGTGCAATTACAGGGTGCCACATGTTTGTTGACCGAGGGTAAGTGCTACCTCCCTCACAGGGTTGTTCTGAGGATGAAATGTAGGTGGGGGGAGGAGAGCCAGGTACACCAACTTGAGCTCCTTGGAAGAAAAAGGGTGGTATATAAACATATAAATAAATAAAATACCGGCAAGTGGAAAATAGCAGAATTGCATTGCTCTGTTGCTCTGCATTTGCCTAAGCTCTATAGAGAGGTAGCCAGTTACTACCATGCCCATTTGCCCCTGTTTCAGAAAAAAAAAAATCTGGAGATTTGGAAGGAAAGTTTGAATTACGGTAGGCATGATAGCAGCAGGACCGTTCATTTAAACCTGGGTTTGTTCTGATCATGCTTGAAGCATTTTTTAAGTGCAAAAGCAATGGAGGGAGAGGGCCCATGGTTTCCCTCCCACAAAGCCTCTCTCCTGATGTCTCTTCCCACTCACCCACCCACCCTGGTACCAGCTTCAGCACCAGCGAGGGGTTTGGTGAAGTGAGCAGTGGGGACACAGAGCAGGCATAGCTCCCTTCCCCCTTGTTCCTTTCTCACCTTAAAAACAAAGCCCTTGTTTTTATATAAGGTAGGAGCTGTCCTGGAATGATGCCTCTGCCTCTGCTGCCCTCGCGTGTCGTTGCTGCCAGACCCTTCTGAAGAGCTCCCCTTGTCCTTCCAGTCTTTCACACGTTCTCTCTTTCGCTTTTGCAGATACCCTATCTGCAGCCACAAAAAGCAAAACCAGCGAGGATATTGCCCAGAGCTCCAAATATAGCCCGGCCTACTCTCCAGATCCTTATTACCACTCTGAAACAGAATACTGGACCTTTCAAGGCTCACCTAAAGGTAACATTCTCCACACCAGGTCACCAAAAGCTCCAGGAATGTGTGTGTGTGTGTGTGTGTGTGTGTGTGTGTGTGTGTGTGTGATCCTACATGCAGTGGCCATGCTGAAACGGAGAGGAAAGGGCCAAAATATCCAACTTCAGAGGAGGACTGGGCTCTTGTACCTTTTAAGCATGGTCTGCAACAGGGATGGGGAACAGTAGCCCTGCAGATATTGCTGGCCTGCAACTCCCATCATCCCAAGACCATGCTGCCTTGGGCTGAGTCCAGCAGCATCTGGAGGTTCCCCATTCTCAGTCTAGAATATCAAGGTGGGCAGAAAGCTGCACCAGCTGAAATTCCCTCTTCTGCAAAGCTCTGAAAGTTACAGGAGCCCTGTTTGCCTTTGTGGCTGGTCACCTTCCATGAACCGGAAGCTCTGGCCCTTCCCAGCTATAATACCTGAAAAGAATATGCTACTGTCTGTCCCAAGCTTCATGCCAGAAGGAGCACAGGCCCCTTTGGGTTACAGAAATGCACGTCCAACATTGGCCCCAACCCTAGCAAAGTCCCCAGATTCATGGCTGCTGTCTTAACCTGATGCCATGCAAGGGATTTCTTTGAACTGACTGCCCTGCCGCCACTTCCTTGTAGCACCACGAGTTCGGAGGTTCTCATCAGGAGGAGAAGAAGATGGGTTTGATCGAGGGATGCATAAGGTGAGTTTGCCCATTTTATACTGAACTTAGGAACGCTGCTCCAGCCCAACTTCCAAAGGCTGTCTTCCTCCTTGGGCTGGTAGCAGCGCCTTCAGGGTTTCTCACTTTGCCAGCCTCTGCTGCTGTGCTCACGACCTCATAAGAGGAGGTAGGCTGCTGAGGACTTTGACCGTATCTTCAGGTGCTGCTTCATTCTGTGCAATGGGTAGTCCAGTGCTGATAGCTTCACTGGGAAAACAGTTGAAATCTTTGAGCTCATGTCAACAGCGATAATGCCTCTGCACCTTTTCATTATATTTTATTGGTTTTTTACTCCTTTAGGTCATTTTATTATGCTAATCTCTCTTTTTCTGTATAATTTTTCATTAAGTTTTTCTATTTTACATTTTAAAATATTCATTTAAACAACCTTAAATCAATGACTTCTCTTCTCTTTCCGTGGTTCAGTTTACATACTACAAATCCCTGCATATTTTACATAAGCTAAACCATTCAGTATTCCATTCAGTATTCAGGATATAAATCCTATCAAGGTGGCTTACAAGTAATATTCTGTTACATATTTTTAAAACACAATAAGCAATATTAAAGTGTTGACACACACCCGGATCCTTCCCACAGGGCTGTTCATGGTAGATCATGGGGTGGTGGGGTTGCCTAGCAGGATCCGGCCCTGATGTAGTCTTTGCCTCCTTCCCTGTCTCTCCTATAATATTCTTCATCTTAATATTTTGCGGTGATAGCTCCAGACTGGCATTGGCAGATTGATACTGAAAGAAGAAATGAAGGCCCGATCCAATTCCTACGCTGACCCCTGGACTCCTCCCCGCAGCTCGGCAGGCAGTAGAGAAGCTCTTCACACGGCCGGCTACGAAAGCTCCTTAAATGGCTGTAAGCAATCGGGAAAATTTCACCTACCCCCTGCCTGCCAGCAGATGGTTGGCTTCAAGGAAGTGAGAGGTGCAGAAGGCTTGTCTTTTCACAAGCCATGCATTGCTATTGTGTGAGAGAGATTCTTGCTGGGGGTGGGCAGGTATCACAGACATGGCAGAATGATCCCAGTGCAGGGGAAATTCAGATCAGATGCTGTGTCTGTGGATTTAGAACCAGCCGACTGAGCTCTTCTAGTGAATTAAATTGGCTGGTTTTGCTATGAATATACTGGTTCCAGCCTGATATTGTTTTCTTGATGCAACATTCATAGTTGGGGACCGTGAGACTGAGGGAGGTTAGAACTGCAGTGAAAATGGAGACATTAATAACGGCCGGTCAGGTTCACATACCGAGAATGAACCTGGGTGTTTCAAATCTACCTCATCACACACACAGCACTAGCCTTTAGCTCACAGTCCTGTTTCTAGGTCTCACACTGCATTCTCAACACGACCATTCCTGCCTGATCCAACTATTCCCCTGGCTTTTGACAGAGAAGCATTTGAGAGAGTCAATCAGCCTAAGACAGAAGTGTGCATAAGATTGATCAGGATCTGCTAGTAGAATCACTGGGTGGTTTGGGTTTGCAGTAGGATTTCTGATTCCCAATTATTTTAGCAATAGCAAGCAGCTAAGCCGTTTAGAATCCCTGATCTGTAATAGCTCAGACGTAAAAGTGAGCTTGAATATGCAAACCGTGTCTGGCTCCTGGGGTGCAGCAGGCAATTGGCTCCACCCCCTTGAGTCACCATTTTTGCACCATTTTACACTGGCTCCGCCCACCCTGCACCTGCCCTGGCTAGAGATCTTTGTGGTTCTAATAGCAAACAGAACATATTTGAAGCCTCTCCATGTCTGGGCAAAGGGAGATCAAAATCTCTCTTCATTCATCTCGTCAGTGAGTTGGTGTTGGGAGAGATTACTTGTCATTTCCCCCATTTGTTTGTTGTGTGTCAAGCATATTGTACCAAACTGGGGTGATTAAAATTTCAGGGATCAAGAATAATGTTCAATGTGCTGCCCCCTAGTGCTTGAGTACACAGAGAAGTCTTCGACAATACAATCGTGCTCACGGGAATCATGCATTCCACGATGCCAGAGTTTATTTGGCAAACTATATATAAGCCTTTATCTATGTCTGCATTCCCAGGGTTAACTTGCACACCTTCTCGGACACGTACGCTCTCACGCTATCGCTTTCCCTGGGGCACCCTACCAGCCGGAGCCTGAAGGAATATTTCATTAATCTTTGATGAACTTCCACATTATCCCACCTCCCTTTCTCCTTCCCCGCCCCCCTCCTGCCGAAGGAGTGTGGGTGAGGGGCAAAAATGTTCTCCTGCAATTGCACCAGCTGGCCACTAGATGGGGCCATCAACAGCTCACAGCAGCTAGTCATTCTGGGTTGTTGCTTTTAGTTACTAAAAAGTCCAAACTAGATATGGCACATAGTCATGTTTACCTTTCCAGCTTCTCTTTTAAAAAAAAAAAAAAAACAGCCTCAGAAGGAATTAAGTTTGAGCAGAGAAATTTGGGTTGGGGAGGAGGAGAGGCTAGTTAAATTCAGCATGTTATTATTTGCTCGAAATTGGCCCCTCCTCAGCTGCTTTTCTGCTGGGAGGGAGGGCATGTTGTGTAGCAAAATGGCTGTAGGGGAAAGCATTAAACAGCACCCCCGCCTCTCCTTCCCCACTTGCATCACTTACTTCTCCACAGTCAAGTGTCCTAGTATATGACTAAGTGGAGAAAAAGTCAGCATTCTCATGAAGGGCTAGGAGCCAAGCTACATGTTACACTTAATGCATAGTGTGCAGCTACATCTCTGGATTTCCTCTATTTGGTTGCAGATACAGGGGGTCCAATTGTTGTCTAGATAACAGTGTGTTGGGATGGAGGAAGGTACAGTGGTACCTCGGGTTAAGAACTTAATTTGTTCTGGAGGTCCGTTCTTAACCTGAAACTGTTCTTAACCTGAAGCACCACTTTAGCTAATGGGGCCTCCCGCTGCACGATTTCTGTTCTCATCCTGAAGCAAAGTTCTTAACCTGAAGCACTATTTCTGGGTTAGGAGAGTCTGTAACCTGAAGCATCTGTAACCTGAAGCGTCTGTAACCCAAGGTACCACTGTAAATCTTCTGCTACAGTTGGGGTGAAAATCCCACCTCCCTGCAGGAAGCTTAGATTGAAAATTTTCCATTGGGTTTA
The DNA here is from genome assembly GCF_965113315.1 of Podarcis vaucheri. Lineage (NCBI taxonomy): Eukaryota > Metazoa > Chordata > Lepidosauria > Squamata > Lacertidae > Podarcis > Podarcis vaucheri. The sequence continues at coordinate 55,322,581 of NC_138760.1, read as the reverse complement.
ATGGGAGCTTTTCCCTAAGGGCTGGATTCAAATGAGGTGATGTCTAGCAGGAACTAGCAAAATATATCCCACTAGCACAGTCAAACTCCCCCCCCCAGCACCCCATAATAAGCTCTGGAGATATCTTAAGAACTCCCCGGGGGGGAGATATTTACATCAGTCAAGCTGACATTGATTCCCCACCCCCTCAAGTTGTAGTTTGGCTCTTAGAAGACACACCCCTAATGAAGCTTCACAAGAAAATTTATTTTCTCTCTTAAACAAAGCAGAACAGCAACAGGAAATTCCTGAGTCCACCAGGTGCAACTAAGTCCAGTGCCACCTAGTGATGAAACCACAGAATGACACTATCCACATAATGTGAACCACGTAATACCTGAAGATAGCTAGCAGTCATTTTTACGATTGCAATGATATTCCCTTGCCACACACACCGCAGTTGTCTCAATGTGCCACGTTGCTCACAGCCGTCTTTATCTGTGTACAGAATCATATGGGCTTTGAATGTGTGATTCAGCCTGTGGGGTGTGTTCAAGCTTGCACTGCTGTGAAACATACTCCATGTGCATGCCTGACTTGTTGCTTTGTCTTCCTCCACAGCACCCCGTTCACATTACCTGGCTGACAGTGGTACGTTTCGCTCTGCCTCCTGCCTCTCTCACTTTGTGTTTTTTCATCCACTTCCGACAAGGAGGACATTTTAGAACCAAAGTAGTTTCTTCCTTTCAGGACTATAGAATCTGGGTGGGAGGGGGATAGAAGTGAGGGTCTACTCTCTGTTGTGCTAGTGAAGTGCAGTAGGCCCTTAGTTAAGCCTGGGGTTTTGCTCCTCTATCAATGTCAGGCTTACCATAAGTAGATCGGTAATCTCAATGAGGAGGAACTGAGAGACAGGACTGGCCCTTCTGTTGGACAGGGTGAGGTGGCCAAGCCCAGCAGTCAGATTTTAGAATGCCTCTAAAGGGAGAGTATTGTCCACTTTTTCAGTTTATTTGTCACAGAGTTGAAGAGCTGAAAGGCACCCAAAGCCCAACCCTTTGCAATGCAAGAACAACAGATACTCATTTTTTACGTTCACAGAGAGCTCTAAGTTACTGCCTCAAACATGTCTCTGGTGGAATGCCTTCTGCCATTCCTCAAGATGCAACTCCTTGAGCGACAGCGAAGTGGAGTGGTTAGGGTGTTGACAAGGTCTAGGAAGGCCTATCCCTACTCAGCCAGGAACATCACTGGGGGACCTTCGGCCAGTTGCTATATCTCAGCTTAATCTATCTCACAGGGCTGTTGCGAGGTTAAAATGGGAAGTAGAGAACCAGGCACACCACTCTGAGCCCCATGGAGGAAGGCAAGATAATAATGTCAATAGCAGTCGTATTACTCATGTGTAAAGAATTAAAACTTTCCTCTTCTTCCTACTACAATTAATTTTCTGCCATGCCCGTGCGCTAGAGACTGTTCCTTTTTCTAGGCAATGGGGAAGCCTGCGTCTTCTGACTTTTGCAAAACCTGTTCTCTGTTTCAGATCCCCTCATTTCAAAATCTGCCTCTCTTCCTGCTTACAGAAGGAACGGGCTGCACAGGGTAAGAGGGCCTGCTGACTCTCAGCCTTTGGTTGACCCTTTGGGAAAAGGAAGTCCAAGGACCTCTTGAGCCCTCTTCAATCCTAGGCTCAGACGTTCCAGTGCCGGGTTCAAAAGTGGGGAGTGCTTCCTTCCTCTTGGAGCCCACACATTCCCCTCATGCCAAGAGGGCTCACAGGGGCTCAGAGGCAGTTGCTAAGAAACAGCTGCTGCAGAGATTCCCCCAGGAAGGGATGAGCAGACTGGATTCTCAGTGGGAGCTCAGGGGTCAAGAAAGCCACAGCGGCTCCTGAAAATGCAGGCGTGATCCACAGGAATTTTTCTGGGGATTGGGAGTAGCAAAGTCAAGCGCTGAAAGGCTAGTTTCTCACAAAAGAATGAAAAGAACGGTGCCTGCACAAGTCTCTCAGGTTCCACTAATGCTAGGAACTCAGGGAGGGATCCAATGTAGGGCTAAGAAGATTGTTCCATCTGGCAAGCTGAAATGCCTGTGCCATGGAGGGAACAACCTCCCCTCTCCTGCTCCTCCCCCCCCCCCCGTGTGCTGTTCTGGGGGCTCCTCCGACCCATTGAGAGCCAATGTGTGGGGAGGAGAGGGGGAGAAGTCCCACTGTACTTCCACTAGCTGGTCCCATTTGTTGTATCTGGCTCTACCCCCACCCTTGCCTGCCTCCCAGGATTTTTGTGAGAGCAAAATGGGATGACCCCATGTACGCTGCCTTTAACTGTCTGGAAGCAGGATGGCATGCAAGTCTAGTAAAAAAAATAAACAGAAGTACTTTCGCCCGGGCAAAACTTTAGCGCAATGATTCTCAGGTCGCTTGCCACAGGAGTCTTATTAGTAGTGGGTTGGGGTACTGTTGACATAAGGATGTTTCCCTTAAAAATGGAGGAGGAGGCTGAGCTCTTGGCCTTTAGGGTCCACCACTCAGTTGTTCCCTATAATTCACTGATTAATCTCTCCTCTGCCACCGCCTCACACACACTTGTTGCAGGCGCCTTTTGGTGGAAGTAGCTATAAAAGAGCAGAGCGGGTTTTAATGGGATTGCCCATATCAGGATGGGCCATAGAATCGTAGAATTGTAGAGTTGGAAGTGACCACGAGGGTCATCTAGCTCAACCCACTGCAATGCAGGAAGCTTTTGCCCAACGTAGGGCTTGAACCCACGACCCAGAAATTAGGAACCTCATATTGTACTGACTGAGCTATCAGAAGCTCTATCATGGGAACCTGTGGCCTTCTAGATGTTGCTGGAGTACAACGCCCATCATCCCGGACCATCAGCCATACTGTCTGGGACTGATGGGAGTTGGAGTCCAACAACATCTGGAGGGCCACAGGTTCCCCACTCCTGGTTCACATGCTGACTACTCTTTTCTCTGTATTGTTGTTTCCTCTGCAGCCCCCCAGCGCTGAACTCTTCCATTACGACAGCACGAATGCCGTTAACTGGGGGATGCGAGGTGAGTGCGTTCTGTTTGAGAACAGAAGCTTTGGTGGAGCCCAGTGTGTGTTCTCCTAAATCCTGTAACAGCACTCCTAAATCTTGTACCAGAGGCTCTCGGAGATGTTATACAAGAGTTAATGCTTGCTAGTATGCATACTTATCTAGGAGTAAGTCCCACGGGTTTCAGTGGAGATTACCGCTGAGTAGATAGATAGATATTGTTATTGATTATTGTTATTTATTTCAAAGTGAAGACAAAATCCCCAATGTGCATAAGTTGTTTTAAGTTGCTTGACAGACTTAAGTAATAAGGTACGTATGGGCAACCCTATAAGTAAACACTTAAATCTTTCCTGCTGTAATCAATGGGATTTAATACTGCTGAATTTGGACTTAGATTGTGCCCCAAGCCTGTCCAAATCTTACAGCTGTGAAGATAGGCTTGAAAGGGTGCCATCAATGCCTGGAGAAATCCCTGGTGCAAGAGGGAGGCTGATCAGTATTTCCAGTAGCCAGACGGTAGGACTTCAGGCCTCTAGATCGCCTTCCCCAAAACTAGGAGACACAGAATATATTGTGCACACTTAGGAAATATCTGCAAGCCCAGCTCTCTGAGCAGTGAAGTTTCAGAGGTTCCAGCATTTCCTTAAGGTGTGGTTTCCTTAGAAAGAAGTTACTACAGACTGTCCGGTGTGTTCTGATATATGGTTTATTTACACACATATATAGACTGAGCATATTTGGAGGCTTAGCACCCCAACATATACTTCTTCATCAGATTTCTGAAAAGTTGTAGGAGGCTTGTGCCCTCATGATGCTTCCAGAGCTCCAGCTAAGCTCCCCTACCTCAGCCTGATCTTGTCTCAGTCTAAACTTGTATTTCACAAAATGATTTAAATTAGCACATTCCATTGCTGTGAGGAGGGAGGTTGAAGGTAGCCCCCACTTCCAGAATCTCCCTGGCCATTTCCTTAGTCAAGCAAGGGCCAACCATTCCAATGTTATCAATGCTGTTCTCCGCACAGGAGGGGATTTGCCAGGCAGAACTTGTCCAACCAGTTTTGGGCCTCCTTAAGGGTGTTATCTTGGATAACCACAGACACAAAAAAGATTTGGAGTGGGAAATCCTTGAAAGAGCATTCAAAGCAAGCTGCCCTATCTCATTACAATAAAAACTGCATATGTAGAGATCACTTAATTCATATGTTCATGGTGCAGAACTTGGATAAGTGGTGCAGCACTGCATTTCATTTGTTGTAAGTGCAGAGTGTAGGCAGCTCTGCATACTGAGTGACTAGCTTCACATTCCCATAGGACATAATAAATGCCTCTTAGTGCAAACATCACGAGAGTTTGCAATGGCACAGACTCTATGATTGCAAAGGAAAGGAAAAAAGGGATTAGACACTGACCTCTTTCTCTCTCTCCCTCTCCCTCCCTCCCTCCCTCTTATCATCTCTTACAGAATACAAGGTAACACTTTCCGAGGAATCCTGCAGAATTCTAGAACCTTAGGTCTGTTTGCCACCTGAAATGCTGATCTGCAGGATCTGTATCAATATCTGGCCAGAAGAAAGCCTCCTCTTCCCCTGGGTACTCCTGGCCTGCAGTGGTCTTGAGTGCTCCTTCTACCTGGACAAAGGTGTCCTCAGGGTCCTTCAAGTGGAATTCAAGCACTTGATTGCAAGTTCTTGTGCAACAAGCCTGCTTCCCTAAAAGGCCAGAGTTTTTGCTTTGTGCTGTGTGTGTCATCTTGTGTTGAGGTTTTGCTATTCAGGTGTATATTGCCAAGTTAGGGTCACTCCTGGCATGCTCAGTGGATGACAGCCTGCATTCAGATAAAGGTTTGTCGTAGATTTAAAACAAAAACAACTTGTGGGCGCAAGTTTCTTCCAGGCAGGCTGTCTCTACCCGTTTCTTCTTTTTTTGTGGATGGACTAGAAATCTGTGGCCCAGCAGTCTGTTTTTCTCCCTCCTCCTCCTGTAGATATACCCTTACGAGCTCCTTCTGGTAACCACAAGGGGGAGAAACCGCTTGCCCAAAGATGTGGACAGGACTAGGCTGGAGGTAAGGGGGCTCTCACAATGCTCCTGCCAGGACCTGGAACTAATCTGGTCAGTTCGTTCAGGGGTGGGGAGCCTATTTCAGCATAAGGGTCAGGCTGGAGTTTGACTAACCTTCTGGGGTCCATGTTCCTAGGGTGGGCACCTTTACTTCTCTCCCCCCCCCCGCCCCTTGTCTCAAATATACATGCACCAGGCACACACCACTCATCCACTTTCTCATACATGCAGTCACACACAGACATACACTCTCACATGACAGGCAGGCATGCAGACAGGCTTTTGCCTATGCAATCAGCATTCCCAGCCGTTCCACTCCAGTAATGGAGGCGGTTGGCAGCTGGAAAGTTCCCTTTGCCTGCTCTCTGGTGTGAATCCCTGAAGAACAGGCAGAGAGGTCTTTCATTTCTCGATCTTAGTGCTAAGCACTAATGCACTAAGATCAGAGATAAAGCCTCTGCCTGCTCCTTAAGAGCTCAAGGCAGCATTTCCACTCACCCCAACCCTGGCTCACTATAAGGGTACTTGATCAAAGGAATAAGTTGCAATAGGAACCTGTGGAACAACCCCCCCCCTTGACATTTTTAGGTTAAATGTGCATCCATTGCGGGTGCTTTACTTATTCATTAGGGAAAATGCTGAATCAAAAAATGAAGTTAAATCCTCACGTGGTGTAAATGATCCATTGCACTCTAAGGATGTCTAAAAATAACTTTATCAAGCAGTCGTTTGTAAGCAGCGATCCTTTAGCCACATGAGGAGCCAGTTGTGTACTGCCATTTACCTCTGGTGAGCATAATTTTTCCACATTTTACCATATCCTTCCTGTTGTAACAGCCGGTGACACCAAGGGATCCCTACTCTACCTCACAATTGGAGATACAGAGAAATGGGATTTATAGCTGTAAATATCATCATTATTATTACTATTATTATTATTACTATACAAATTGTAACATTGCTCAATACATGAGATACCATAATGTGCTATGTTTTAATTTTCTTACATGCATATGCTGTCTTTCTTGCATCATGGAGCTCAAGGTGGTATGCACAGAGGTGTAGCTAGGGGGCAGGGGGCACTGGGCACTTACTGTGAGGCCTGCAGTGCACCTGAGCCACACGTCTCTCCTGGGAGTGACATGGTGGCTCGGGCACCTTCAGGTTCCGCACTGCCCGGAACAGCAGCATGGGGCTTGCATTTGCCCACTGCTTCCCCCTCAGCTGCCCTACAGCTGAGGGGGAGGCAGCAAGGACTTCTTGGAAGCTCCACGCTGCGTACCCTGGCCCAGCTTGCCCTGCCCCCGTGTGGCTTGCCCCGCCCCCAGGAGCAGGGCATACATGCTGCCCTGGGCGCCCATGTAGCTAGCTATGCCACTGGGTACGCACTGGGGTATCATAAGAGCATAGGGAGAGCCCTGCTGGATTAGGCCAAAGGCCCAGGTAGTCCAGAATCCTGTTCTCACTGTAGCCAACCAGATGCCTGTGGGAAACCTTGGCAAACTGGGCCTGAGCACAAAAGCCCACTCCCCTTCTGTGGCTTCTGGCAACTGGTATATTTCCCCATAGGGATATCCAGGCAGTGCACGTTATATCAATGATGAGGAGTCTGTGGCTGTAGACTTGTCGTTAGAGACTCCAACTCTCACCCACCCTTGCCAGCATGGGAAGAGATCCCCATCCCTGCACTAGATCCCAGCTAACTGGCTTGGTCAATGGCCAGCTGTAAGCATTCCAAATCAGTGCCTCGGGCCACATCCAAGTTTCCTCTGCCGGCCTCCAGTAGCTGAAGGTCTCAGTAATGAGGATAGAAGACCACTGGATGGCTCACTTGCTTAGAGTGTGGTGCTGATAAGGCCAAGGATGCAGGTTTGATGCCCATATGGGTCAGCTACATATTCCTGCATTGCAGGGACTTCAGTTAGATCAGAGGGTTTCAACCTGTTAGGGTCCACGGCTCCCTTGACGAACTACATTCTTTCTGTAGCACCCCTGTGGGGTTCAGGGGCCCAGTTGGGTTGCCCCTTGCCTGCAGAGCTGACAGCCCCTCAGCCTCCTATTATTATTACTATTACTATTACTATTACTATTACTATTACTATTACTATTACTATTATTCACTCTCCTTGAGAGTCCTCTGGGCAGCCACAGCTGCCACCCCTGGTCTCTGACCTGCCCCCCTGCCCCAAAGAGAGGTGCCTCCTCACACTGCCCCACAGGAGCCTAGGAAGCACCCCCTGGCCAGCCCCAGAAGACCATTTACCTACAGAGCTTCTAGCCAGGGCTGCTGCAACAAACAACTGTACAAACCTTTGGGAGGCAGAGACGTGAGAGGGCATCAGAGGAGGGAGGGAAGGAAAGAGGGACAAAGGCCAGTGTTGCCCGTGGCACCCCTGACCATCATTCAAGGCACCCCAGGATGCCACGACTCACTGGTTGAAAAACACTAGATTAGATAACCTTTTATGAGTCTATGATTCTAAGAGTGTGCATGAGGCCTCGCCTCAGCACTACGTACCACCGCTCCTGCAATTCCTGCTTGGATGCACACACTGTCTCCCTTGTCCATGAGCCCCGTGCAACATGATGCCTGTCTCTGCTCTCCCTCCAGCGCCACCTGTCGCCAGAGGAGTTTTACCAGGTGTTTGGCATGACCATCGCTGAATTCGATCGCCTGGCCTTGTGGAAGAGGAACGAGCTGAAGAAGCAGGCCCGGCTATTTTAAACAAACGAACGAACACCGTACATTATAAATAAATATCTATATATATATATGTATATACATACCTATAAATATATACATATATATAATTATATTATATATATCTATATATAGAAAGATCTCTATATTGAAACTCTGTATAACTCTTTTTGTTGTACAGTGGGAGCCCTGGCTGCTCTCTTTGGAAGCCTGTAGCGTGAACTGAAGACTCACAGATATTTTTATGCTCTCTCTTTTATGCTCTTTCCTTTATTCCTTTCTCTCTCTTTTTTTAATGTAGCTGTTCTTCGGGGGAAGTTTTTTCGAGGGGGCAGGGAGGAGGCGGGGTCCTGTTTTTATATTGAACTCTCTTTTTCTTACATGAATGTCAGGCAGTCTTGGGCATTATAGCATCACACACACACACACACACAAATCTCTTGATCCCAAGTCCAGGCCAAGGAAGGAGGTGGTCCTGGAGCACAGGCCTTGCAATGAGTCGACTTCCTCTCTCGTCCTCTTGTGGCCAGCGCTTGGCATACGGACATCGGAAGTGCCCTGATGGATCAAGCTGAGGGTTTGTCCCAGGGATGGGGATACTGCAGCCCTCCAGGTGCCATAGACTACAACTCCCATCACCCCTGACCACTGGCCATGCTGCCCGAATCTGATGGGAGTTGGGAGTCCAGCAACATCTGCAAGGCCACAGATTCTCCACCCTGTTGAGCCTCATGTTTCCAATGGTGGCCAGCCAAATGCCTTATGTTTCTTTGCTGTTTGATTCCCATTACTCTGCCTTAGCCACCTCCAGGGCTATGTGCGCACTGTGCTGCTTGCTTGCTTGCTTTCTTCTTCCTCTTCTACTTCTTTAAATCAAAATTCTGCACCACAAAAAAGAATCAAATTCTGTGATTTGCATGCATTATATAAATTAAACATGTTTGCATATTTTAAAAAAACCACCAGAACAGCCAAAGTCTGTCTAGGCCACCATTCTGTTTCCCCACAGCAAAAAGCAGGGGCCCATGGAAGTTAACAGACAGGCCACCCCCCTGCGGTTTGCTCCAGTTTCTACTAATCAGACACACTGCCACCGTGCATGGAGGCTGCATTTTGTGAGCGTTGGTAGTAGCTGTTGCTAGTGGTAGCACTATCCTCCATGAATACAAAAAATATTAATTTGCTTGACGTATTCTCCTCCTCCTCATCATAGTCGTATATTGCTTGCCCCAGGACCCTTAGAGAGACATACTGGAAGTGCTGGACTTGGAGCACTTTCTGAGCCCCAGTCTGACTTCAGAGATTCCACCAGCCTCTTGCTTTTCTGAAATATGAAAGCTGGGGTTCTCCGAGGGCTGAATTTTGCTCTCGCTACTTAACCAAACCCCACGTCTTCTGCATTTGCACAAGTTTGTATAATGGACACAGCCCTGGCTATGCCCTAACAGAATGTGGCAATGGTTCTTTTTAATGGCTCTCCCTTTCCATTCCTCCAGCTTCGTTCTCTCAGCCCATTATTAATCCAATAAGCACTATCTGCAGGCGTGGGGGGATTTTAATCTTATAAATCCCCAAATCAGCACTGTTCCCCCACCCCCTGACTAGGAAAAGCCAGTGCCCCTCTCTTATTCCTGAAAGAAACAGACACAATTCTCTCTTGACAATGTCCTTTTAATAAACATTTTAAAAAATGTTAAGAAGACATGAAACTATACCCAGCTATGTGGGTAATCATTGGGGGCACTGCATCTGAATCTGAGACTTCCTTCCGTTCTAGTGATGCAGTGGACATAACTGATGAATCGTACTCCAGAATTTCAAGTGGGCATAGAAAGTGCTGGCTTGTAAAGGAAAGGGGGTGAGCTTTGCAGAGGCCTCGGCACTTTCTGGAATACTATTTTCAACTTCTTTGGATTGGATTGGACTGGCCATTAGCAATGCCTCTGATCCCGGTTCAAATCAGTATGATCACCTTCTGAATGAAGAACTGTACATGGAATGTCTTTATCTCTGTGGAAAATTGTAGGCTTGTTCTGCTTTCTTTTTTAAAAAAAGAAAAGATTTCTTACCTAATACACTGTTTGAACAAAAGAACTGTGTGCTGTCTTCTTCCTCCGTTATTTTATTAGATTTATTTACCACCATTCACCATAAGATCTTAGGGCAGTTCGCAGACTAAAATACAGAATAAAAAACAGTAAATAATTAAAACACAACACATTATTATTATTCTTATTCTTATTATTATATTCCTGATTAGCATTCCCCGTCTTTGGAATGTAATGGCTAGGTCAGGGTCACAAAGCTTGAAACAGAATCAACAATTGCATGTCCATCCATGTTGACTGACCCTTCTTTTACTATGCTAGAATTTCAGCTAGCTTCAAGGTAACAGAGAGACATCATGTTGTTGTTGTTGTTCTGGGTAGGTGGGGGGAACAGGACTGGAGTTGTTGGCTGCACATTATTTATCTCCCTGTTCCAGCCTAGCGAAGAAGGAGCAAACCCATTACATAGCAAATTGAAATTGCACTGATAACCAATGTGAACTGAGAAAGCGATTAGTAGTTCGTTACCCCATTGGGCCTAGGGATCATTTATCAAGCTCTCTGACGCTGCCTACCTCAGGTAACCCTTAGCAGAAAGTGCAAGAGGAGGACAAACAAAAATCTCTCATCAGGAAGTAGCAGGTATAAAAAGAAAGGAAGTAACAATAGATCCTTCAGCTTTAGTGCTGTCATGCAACATGATAGTCATAAATGTTGGCTCAGTAATTGCATCAGTGGGATGTATGGGGTGTGAGGAGAGGAGTAGTAAAGCATAGGATTTCACAGGCCCTACTGATCAAATGACTGGTGGTGCCTGCAAAAACCCCTTTCAGGCAAGGCCCATCTTTAGTCACCCCACAGCTGATGATGTCAGATACAGGGCAGTTGGATTAGTCTAAACAGCCTCACAGGCCAAATGTGGAAGCTTGGTGGCCCTAATTAGGTTCATGGGCTGGAGGTTCCCAACCATGGCTGTAAATTGCCCTCTGCAGTGATGTAAAACAACGGCAACAGGGATATTTAGAGCTTCCACTCAAAGGACTTCAAGTTGTAACAGTGCTTGGTACTTCTTGAATGCTTTTCATTTTCTAAACAATTTCCAGGATATAGCCCACTGAAGCAAAATGAATCTTGATGAGTGGGATTGAAATTCTAGATAAACCATTCAGTTTTGGGGTGGCCTTGGGCAGGAGAGGCCTTTTAGCTCAGATGGGGGGCAATAATAATGTGTATTGTTATTGTGAGGATGAAAGGATGATAAACAGAGCAGCAAATATTCTTCCTATGCCTATGGAATAAGAAACAGATTCATTCCTGTTTAAATGGGTGAAAAATGCTAGATGCAGAGGCTTAAACTGCCATTATTTCCCCATCTCTGTGAATTTACATTATGCAAATTTAGATTTGTGCATTTGCTGACAGATTCAAATTCTCAGCCTGAAAAAAGTTTAATTTGATTTGGTTCAACTGAGAACTGTACAGGGTGTACAGCAGGGATGGGGGAACCTGTGACTCTCCAGATGTGATTGGGCTGCTGCATTGTTTGAATACTGCCCTGTGATCTCTACAGAGGAAGGGTTACAAATAAATTGAACAATGCAAACACTTTCCCATGGACTTGGGTAACAATGTTCAGCAGCAAATAATGAAGAATTAAGAAATCTAGTGATGCGGTCCTGGGATACTGAGACAACACAGTGTTTTCACACAGATTTCCAAAGCTGTATACTGCACACTTTTATTATAACCTGTAAATATAATCATTGTTGATGTTGCAGTTCTAAGAACTCTTTAACAGGGGAACAGGCCTCACTAAACTCTGCAAGACTTTGAACCAACTATAGGACTGCACTGCTGCTCTGTCTAAATTCTTCTCTTAAATATATGGATAGCACAGGTACTTTGTGCACAAAACACTTGGGTATATTGTTACTTACTTTGTTGAGATCTGGACTGGAACGTGAATTAACCACATGGGCTCTGAAGCACAGTACATTTCCACGATGTTTTATTTAAAAAATCACGAGAAAGGTTCCTTTTGCAAATTATCAAGTAGCTTCTATGATGGCATACTGCAAAGTGTGTGGACAAAGGATTTCTAAATGCTAGCTCATCAGGAAGATATGCTGTTTGTTACAAACATAAGAGCGGGGGGGGGGACCTTAGTTTTAGATATGAGTTGCTTCCCTCTAATAATACCTCCCTTGAATGCACTCATACACACTCCCATACCATAAGCTCTGCTATTGGGATGAGGTTCTACTGCAGCACTTTTGCTCTGTTCCCTTTAGCTTCAACTCAGAGCGGAAAGATTTATATGGATCAATACAAGGAAAGAGTCTCCTGCACTCAGACAAAAACGAAGCAGGATAACAAGCCCCATCAGCAGAACAGGGTTGCTTAAGAAGCAAGGCAATATATATTAGTCATTGGTTACTAGATAAATTAGCACTTAATGGGGGCTTATTAAGCCATGGTGAATGGAATAAGCCAGAGATGGGGCACTGTTTTCATTTTGAGGGCCACATTCCCTACTGGGCAACCTTCCAGGGGCCACATGCCAGTGCCGGGTGGGGTCAGAGGCAAAATTGAGCAAAGCAACAGGTGCAAATGTGATCTTTGCATGATGGCTGTCTCAAATGTCTACACACCCCAGCTTAATTGCAATGTGAATTTGTCTTAAGTTTTTCAATTGGATCAAATCCGGTTTGGAAAATGCCTCAAACAGCAGTATTTCCCCAGAAACTGCAGCAGAGATCTGGAATGTGGCTGATGTTGTGTGCACAGTTTCAAAACCAAGGGGTATGAGCACAGGGGAAACACAGGGAAATGGCAATGTGTATGCAGCCAAAGACCCTACCTTCCCTTGCTAGTTCTAGGGTTGGCGTACAAGCACCTTGAATCAAAATATTAGTCTCCTGAGAAATCCTCATTCTGCTGGGAACATTAGCAAAATGAATCCAAAAACCAGTGGCTAGCAAGACTCTAAGAAAGCCAGTTTTTCATGTAATACATCTTTTTTGTGTAATATAATCTATTATTACTTAAACAGGATGGTGAATAAAACTATTGCAAAGGAAGAAAAATGCAACTGAGAACTTTTAACTTGACAATCTGACCACTGAGAACAGTCATACGCACCTGTAATTAACATCAGGCTTGAACTTTTACCCTCCAGTTCTGATTCATGGGCCAGCAGGATGCCTGGACCACCACCTAGCCTGAGGGTGAGGTTAATAGGATTGGCCACAAAGTGAAAAAGCTTTCAAGGTTGCGACAGCCATCAAACAAATTGGGAGACATGATTTGGTGAGCCTACACCAAGCTGAGTGGTCAGTGAATCACATCCCAGAGGTATGGTGGTGGGTGCTTTCTTTTGGTCAAAGGAATGAATGAATGAAAAAGAACTTCTGAAGCATTGCACTTTACATGGGGAAGTTAGAAAAACTATGGTTTGCCTCTAATGTAGCACTAAGTTATGCTTGTGCAACAGGACCCCCCCCCCTCCATACACCTTCTAAAACTGTCCTGGGTCCCCCCCCCCAAACCTTCCAGAGCAGATTTGGCAAGGATGCAGGGCAAAGGAAGGTGGGTGATGAAAGTTGAAGCAGTTGAAGTTGAAGACCACCCCGTGAAAGGAAACTATAGATTGTCTATTCCCAAAGGTTCTTACCTTATTAATTATTTTCTATTAGTATTTATCAGTTGAACAAGGACACACTATTTTGGCCCTGAACACTAATATACCTGGCCATTCCTCATGACTTGCTCTTGGGTTCACCATCAGCCCTTCTAATTTTGCTTCTGTCGTCCAGGAGATCCAAAATGGAACAGTATCTGATTCATATCTGATGGAGAAAATGAGTTACTCCGTAGAGAATTATCTTCATGTTGGGGGCAGCATGACTAGAAATAGCAAAACAATGGATAAGCACAAGACAGAGAGCTCTAGATCTGTGGTATCAACAACTGGGGATCACTGTATTAGCTGAAAAAATAACAAAGTAACCTCACAGTTACTGGATATCAGAAACAGGCAACTTTATTGAAATATAGTATCTCTTTATTAAATACATCACATAGCAGGCATCTGGAGAGAAGAGGAAATTTAAGAACTGCCTAGGAGTGATTGTAGTTTAGTTCACCCTGTGCATTTTCCTCCTGTGTGCACAATGCCTTCTTGCTTAAGAATCACATTCAGAAACCTATAGAGAGTGGGAGAAAATCCTCAGAGCTGAGAATTTGACAGCACCAACGCGGAACTGTGTTATGGTCAAGACTTACCCAAGAGGCATCACAAACTCCAACAAAGCTTTATTTGGAATGAGGGATATTGAAGAAAACTTAAGAAGTGCTGTGATGACACTTTTAGGTTTGAATGTTTTATGTAGCTTTCCCCCAATAAGGTCCCTGTGAAGAATGCAACATCGGATATTTCTCACATCGTCACCCTGATCATGACACTGACTACTTCATGTGATATGTCAGGAAAGGAATTACATCCTTCCTATTAGAAGCATTGGTGGATACTCTGTGGAGAATAGCAGTGGAGTGCAGGGAGGACCTTGGGCAGGGGGAGGAGAAGTGGCTATGCTTAATCAGGCTCCAGGGTTCTAGGGGAACCTGGACTACTTAATTTACTTTTCACATTGGTGCCAGTCAGTTTTTTGTTTTTTTACTTCACCAAACTCAAAGTGCTGCTCCATGGACCAGAGCCTGTCTGCAAGCCATTGGCTGCTAGTCTCTGGTGACTCCACCACAGCCCAGATTGTGTGGGTTGTTTCAGGACCAAATATGGTACCAATCCATGGCACATTGCAGGGGATGATGAACTGCCAGTCCACCGCAGTTTGAGAATCACTGACTTAAGATCATGCAATTTTTTATTTTATTTTTTTTAACAGCACAGATGAACTTTTTGGACTGCCTATTTCTTCTTATTTGGGGTCCGGCTGCCCATTAAATAAAACAAAGAAATGGATGCAAGGCTACCCTAGCATGAGGGGGAGAAAGAGAATTAGACGAGTAAAGGTGCGTGTGAGCGTCTGTGTCTGGGGGGCACCAATCGATGGGGCAAGAGAAGACCAGGGACAGGGAAGTGCCCACGCGAGCGCAGACCTAGAATTGGGAGCAGCTGACTCTGCGAGGCTACTGTGGCAAAGGATTTGGGGAAAGCCAGAGAGAGAAAGGCGGGCCTTTCCCTTCAGCCGCGCTGTTGAGGCTGCTGTCATTGTATACCGATGGCCGCACCTGATCCGGAAGGGCGGGGTGAGCGCCTGGAGCCGAGCCCCCTGTCCCAGCGGAGGCTCGCCCAGCAAAGGGAGAGGAGCGGCGCGTCCTGCTGGAAGGGCGCTAAGACCCTGTATCTGACGCTGAGGAAGCGGCGGGGAGGGACTGCGCGATCTGCGGGAGCCGGTTTAAAGGTTGACGTTTGTGTGCCGGAGGAGCCGGGCGCATCCATCTGGCTGGTCCGCGCCTGAGCCGAGCGCGCTCGCCAGGGGGGCGCAGAGCGAGCGTCTTCTCCGCGGAGCGAAACGAGCGCCACGAGAACAGCCGCTTCTCCTTCGCCCATTAATGCCCTGGACCATGGACAGGCTCAGCGGTAAGCAGAACGCCCAGTGGCGGCTGCCTGTATCGATCCGGTCGTTTGGATCTGGAGTGGGGCTGGTATGCTGGGGGGGGGGGCGTCTGATCGGATTGTCGGGGAAGTGGGCCCGCTTGCTCCGGATGGGGCGAACACTTGTTGTCGCGTAATTGGGAAGCTGGCGAGGGCAGGGCTCTCGAGGGATCCCCTGGCGGGGCGAGATCTTCGGTTTATTTAGCCCTGTAGCGTCAGCTGCTCCTGATTGCCCGGTTCCTAGGGGAGATCTCCCCATGCAAATAAGACCTGTTCTCTAGAAAGCCTCGCTCGACGGAGCGTGCCATATTAATTCATGCTATCCGTCGCGGCTCGCGCGCTGCTGATTTGTGCCTGGGTCGATATTCTGATCAGAAGATGAAGCGTGCCACGCCCACGCGTGCTCACATTCACGGCACGTTCCGCGTGGGGATGTACCATTGTGTGCTTCAACGTGGGGTGGGGCGGAGAGAAGTTAGAAATCGATAGGGCGGGGGACGTGATCGCAGTTTTGTTCCCATGGAGTAGTATTTGGAAAGCTTAAACGTAGGTGGTCAAATGGGATTCTGATCTATATATTTTAAAGTAATCGTGTGAGAATATTCGTGGGACAGCTTTAGATCTATGGTGAAAAGCGCTTTTGCGTGAGATAGACATTTTAAAAAAATAAATAACAACACAAGCTAGATGTGCGCGCCCAAAATGGTTAGTAAATGGCATTGTCTTGATGGGGCTTTGTGTAACCCGGGCGCTTGGAGGTGGGCGCGCGCGGTTGCCAAATTGCGCTGGAAGAATCTGCTTGGCTCCCTCTAGACTTCATTATGTCTTCACTGTTACTCCACCGATAGAGAGGATGACCTAAGACCTAATGTAAGAACGTTCTCGGCCAGGAGGGATTGTTGTGTTTACTCCCCATGTGCAAGACATCACCGTGAGCTGTTTAACTGTGAACTGTACACACACACCAGCATGCTTTCGGGCCCCATCCTGTGCGTGTCTCCTTGGAAACAAATCCCACGAGTTCAGGGAGACTTACTCCCAAGTCAGCACGCCCTGGGTTGCAGCCTTCTCTGTTATTAGGCAGTATTCTGTTGAGAGAAGCCTCTTCTCTTCGATGTGGTGGAGAGAGGGAAAGCTGATGAATCACTTTAAATAGACTGTATCAGGACATATGTGCTTTTAAAATCTCTGCGCTCTTTTGGAGAGGCATTACTCACCTTATAGCGGCTTAGTGGCTAAATTGCTGGACTAGGAACAAGTTGACACAGGTTCAAATACTTGGCCATGAAGTTCACTGGGTGACTCTGGGTCACTCTCCCCTTCCTTCTCTCAGCCTAGCTTACCTCACAAGGCTGCTTGTGAGGACAAAATGGGAGAGGAACAGCCTTGCAAGCCACCCTGAGCTTCTAGGAGGAATTACCAAAGTAAAAACAGAGTAAAAAAATCAGCAAGTAACTGTTGGGTACACAAGGGTCATGTTGGAGATGAGTTTGTTTTTGGTAGCACCAAAAATCACAAGAACCCACTCTCTGTTTAGAGTTGACTCGAGCACGTGGTGGTCGCCACACCATGTCAGTTGATGATGCACAAGATTTGACTTTTGACATGTGTCTCCCCACTTCAAGCTACTCTCTGAAGATTGGAGAAGAGACTCTCTTAAGAATATTATGTGGGTGGGCAGGGGAAGGACTACACCATGTGAAAAATGAACAACATATTTTAGCTGCAGTTCATTTTCAGCTTTGTATTCTTGTTATAAAAAAAACGTGCCTAGACATTCCGTTGTTGCACCCATAACCTAGGTTTAAGGTGCCATTTAGCTCCTAGCTTTCATATCTCAGTTTCTTACACTGGCCAGAGTCCCTCTCTCTTCCTCTGTGTCTCTGGGCTGGTTTTTCAATGCTACCTTTGTGGTAGCTGCATAAGGAATGGCATTCAAGCTGTTGGTGCTATGCAGAGAGGCACTTGTGTGAAGGCTGGTGTGGGCAGAACTCAGCCAGAGTTGACTTCTAGAGCACTGCTCTTGACTTGGAGTGAGTGGCTCTTGGAGGGCTCACTGTGTGGCTTTCTAGAAGTCTGTGCTCGTGCCTCCCGTTAGCTTCCACCCAGTGAATACTGCAGCTGTGGCTACTGTCCTGAACGTGGCTGCACAGATCTTCCCCTCTTGTGGCCCTTGCTTATTCCTGTGCAGTTCTTGACCTGCTTTCAGTACATGCAGGGAAAGATAAGGAGAGGAACAAAGCAGGAAAGGAGTCGTGGCAGGAGACTCAACACACTTCCTCATGACAAAACTTATTTGCAGGTGCAGTTGCTTTGCAAGCTCTAATGTGTTGCGGCCTGGTTTCTCTTGGAAGAAAAACTAAAGGAGTCTTGCTTCTGTCCACAGTTATGGACAGAATGAAGTGAACTATAACTTTTGCTTTGAAAACTTGGGGGGCAGGTCAGTAATGATAGTAATATGTTTTCTGTGCTGTGTCACAAGTGTGTTCCTCTTGGGCCCCTCTTTTGGAGAGCATCTGCAAGCAATGTCTCTCTGCTTCTCACCTCTCTCTCTCACGATGAAGTGGGACACTCGTGTAGAGTGGAATCTTAACTGTTTGTGTCTGGAAATGCTATGTATATCTCCTCTATATACAGCGAACACATTCCAGCAGCAGTCTGGGCAGCTGGGGCAGTCTCAGTAAGGTTTTTTTTGCTATGATTTGTGGCTATAAATACACCCTCTTCTGCACTTGTCCACCATAGGCTTTTGCTGAGGGCTGCAATTTTTTTAGGGTGGAGAAGCCTCGCTAGACAGGAGGGAGAATGCCAGTACCATCCTGCCTGCAGGGCAGGGGGTGGCGCAGAATGGCTGGAGAAGCAGGAAGGAGAGTGAACTCCCCATTTCCAGATCTGCCCTACAGAAGAAGTGACAGTGTGATCTTGGGACCTGCGATGTTTTAAAGAGTTGTGGAAACTCATCAGCCCATTGCAGATCCTCTGAAGGTCAAGGGTTCTCCTTTTTCCTCCATGTAAAAGGATGGGTGATGCTTCCTCTATGGAAACGAAGTGATCTCCTCCCCACTTGTAAGTGGTTGAGCATTCGGAGGCCAACCCATGCTCTGCTTGGGGCCTGCATCCTGTTACTCAGCCAGCTCTTGAGGCTGGGCAAAGGGCTTGGCACTGCTTCATCCTCGCATCCCTCCTGAAGCAGGAAGCATTTCTGCTGACTGTTGATAAGGGAATGCCTCTTGCAATGTTTTTCTTGGGAATTCTGACTGCCTTGCTTCCCCAGTGGGGGAACTTGTTGAGTGCTGAAAGCCACTTCTGAAATATCATGAGCCAAGTCTGCAGATAATCATGTGCATACTTTGCTTAGAGGCAACGAACCTGATGTGCATATATTGTTCA
The DNA here is from genome assembly GCF_965113315.1 of Podarcis vaucheri. Taxonomy (NCBI): domain Eukaryota; kingdom Metazoa; phylum Chordata; class Lepidosauria; order Squamata; family Lacertidae; genus Podarcis; species Podarcis vaucheri. The sequence goes on along the minus strand of NC_138760.1, from coordinate 55,303,732 downwards.
TTTTTTAATTTAAAAAAAGGTCTGCTGTCGAAGCTCAGCTAAGACATGGTACACTTAGTCCCTTCAAGCATGAAGAAAGTGGAGCCAGCCCACAGGGAAAAATCTTAATCTTGAAATGCATGATCCACTTCATGAAATATAAACACCAAAGAACATAAAGAGTGGCCTAGGTTTGGTGCTTTCATCTGTAAAATGGGACTGAGTATGCCCTTCATAATGGCGGGATGCAGGAGCAGTGTTGGGGACTTAAGAGATTTGAGGCATGGGCTCATAGACATAAATTTCCACGTGCTAATTTGTTTTGTTTTTAAACAAAGTTTACGTAACACTTGACCCTAAGAAAACCTGTAAGCAGTTTAGGAGAAATACTAAATTTATCAGCAAAAACAGTTTAAAGCAAGTTATAAAATTGAAATTAGAGCAGACTAAGAAGAGATTAAAACATGTCAATATCCACGTGTCTGGCTAGGCTTGCTTAAGCAAAAACGTTTTAAGCAGGCACCAAAAGGAAAACAGTGAAGATGCTTACCTGATGTCAGTAGACAGGGAGTTCCAAGTTTAGGTGCTGCCCCCCTAAAAGACCCATATCTTACAAGTGTGGAACGAGTATGCTGGGGCACCTAGAACAGTTCCAGTTCCTTGGGAGGGACAGGACAGTTGAACAGGCACATGTGGAGTAAAGCAAACTGCTCCCAAGCAAACCGTTATCAATTGTAGCACCTTAAACTTGGTGCAATAACAAATCAGCAACCAGTTCAGATCTTTTGAGCAGAAGTGTTATATGCTGACAGGGTCTCACAATCCTGGAGCTAGGAGAATAACTGAGGAGTGCAGCTGAGCATTCTCGATTTCTTAATGATTCTCCGAAAGAAAGAAGGGAAAGAAAAGGCTCCAGGACTGTGTTCTTCAGAGTGAGCAGGAAGACTCTCATCCTTCTTCCTTACACTTGCCTGCACACCACCTTAACCTCCCAAGTGATGGTTGTCAACAGAAGTGCAGTGGGGTGATGGGGGGGGGAGGATTGGCTGAGTTTTTTGCCAGTAGCCCAAATGTGATAATCTCGGCTAAAATGCCCTTATTGTCTCCTAGAACTTTGAGTTCCAGGGTGCAGACGTGTAGCCTGTGATGCGGTTTATAAAAAATCTATTGTCTTAATACTTTTCAGACTATGCTGTCCCATCTTGTCTGACAGCTATTTAAATATTTACAGGACAGGAAAAGGGATTCCATACTCTTACCAGAACCCACAAATCTATTGTTCAAAATGGCTGGGGGTGGGTGGGATAGCTGTTAACTCAAATTCAGATTTATTTATTTCTGGGTCATTATCCCTTCAGTCCTGAGAGATATTCCCCTCCCTCTAAAATATCGCAGCTTTTGCTGTCTGTGTACTTAATTGTATCTCCCATTTCCATAGAAGCCAGTTGGCATCACTGTGGATGAATGAGCTAAGCATTTGAAACAGGCAGACCTCGCCTTTGAAAGTCATGCATTAAGAAGAATAGACTGTGGCATCTTTTAACAGTACACCCTGATGATAAGTCACTGTGGGTGGTTATTCAGCTAAGTTTAATTCAGAGTAGATCTGTTAAAATTAATGGACCTCACTTAGCCATAGTCATTAGTTTCTGCAGAATGCTGTTGGGTCCCTCCAGACTGGTGGGGATATTTGTGTATGTGTGTATTCTGCAATATGTCGTTGATGCAATGATGGTGGTTCCACTTTATTAGTTGTTCTCCAGTGCACCTCAAGGTTAGCACATTTTCATCCACAGGAGCGTTCTTTGCTATAGCTATAGCACAACAAAAATGGAACAAAAGCAACAACACTCCTGGAACATTTGTGGTATGAAAAGTTACAGGATTTTAGCAGGAAACTATGAGAAATGCACCAATTGGAAGCAAATTGTCTGCCTGAAACTTTTGCAGGCACACACAGTGTTGAAAGCACAGTTATGTATAACTGTCTAGATACCATCATGAGCACAAAACATCATGAATGCACAATAAAAAGTACAACTAGAGCAGCCCATTGTCTTTTACTTGCCTTCAAACAGCCCAAGGTTCCACCACCCCCTAAAAACCCTTCTGTGACCAGACTTTCATACATATTTTTATTTTATATTGACAAGAAGTCGGGGCCCACATATTTTGGGTGGCCTTGGCATCTGGCCAACATGTTGTGGTCACCATTAGTCTTGTCCCTCCCTTGAGTCCTCTGGTGTGCACAGAGGATGTGGAGGAAAGGGAGAGTCATGTCTGTGATGCCTCCAAACTGCAGAACAGAATTAAGTTGGTGATGAGACTCTTTCTGTTGCCTAAGCCTCAGGCATGGAGAAGTGAAATTCCATCTGGGAAGCTATGGTGGGAGTGGGCTATTTCCTTCATGCCCTGCTTGTGGGCTTCTCAAGAGGCATGTGGCTGGCCACTGGGAAGCAGAATGCAGGACTAGATGGACCTTGGATTTGATCCTGCTGGGTTTCTCTTGCAGTCTTACCTGTCCATTGATCTTTTTAGAAGTTCTGAGTGCATCCAAAGGGCAACAGACAGTCAGAGGTGAGGGAAGGGATGCTTGTTGAATGGTGGCTACAGTGAATGCTTTTGCAGATCCTTGCTGAGAATGATTGGACGTGAATATTGATCCATCCATTACAGCCCTGGTTCTGCTAGCCAGTTGTCACTCACTTCCTGAGCATACTTATAGATTGTAGCAGAGTGGAGACAACTACCCGCTCCAGTTTGTATGAGTTGAAAGGTCAGCCTAGGGGTGTAGCTAGCTGCTCCGGCACCCGGAGTGGCGGGGGCAGAGCAATCCGCCCGGGGGGGTGGTGCAGTGTGGTGCGCTGCCCACAGAGTCTGCTGGGCAGATGCAAGCCCCACACTGCCATTTCAGGAAGTGTGGGGCCCCGAGCCATTGTGTCACTCCCAGGAGAGAGACGTGGCTTGGGCGCACTGCAGGCCAGGCCCCACGGTAAGTGCCGACCCCCACGGTGTGCCATTTTGTCACCCCCTCAAGGATGATACCTGGGGCGGACCGCACCCCCTTCCTACGCCCCTGGGTCAGCCCCGAGCATGTGACTAACAAGACCATAGGTTATGGGAAATCTTCTCTGCTGCAATGGTGCATTTGGACTCCTTGGGTGCTTAAACACCCAACATGTTAGGAAAGAGGGTGACCTGTTTAACATCAATGCCAGGGCTAGTGTGGCTACTCTGACCAACATTATTCCCAGACTCCCTGCAGGTGCTTGCAAGCTGATTCCAAAGCTTGGCTACCTGTCACTTTAGTTTTGGTACGCAGCCCTTGTGTGAGAGATGTCTAAGGACCAAAGGGATGCGATCCATGACTAGCCATCTTGATGCAGATAGTGAAGAGGTAACTCATCCTCCCTCACCACTGTTTCCTCAAGCTAATTTCTCCCCCAAGGTCTGTGTGTTACAGTAGAGAACACACTGTGTGTTATCAATATACCCTCTGATTCCCATGGGTGCATGTGACGGAACCCACAGTGTGGTCAAGTGCTGTACAACAACAGACTTGTAAAAGTTGTATTCCTGTCCACAGCACCCTTTGCTTGTACAGTCAGGCCCTTTAGTATTTCAGTTGTTTTTAAAAATATGTTACATACAAATTTTCTTCCTGTTGCAAAGTCCCGTGTGTGTGTTTTAACCCAAGAGCCAAGCGACATAACACAGGGAATCCTTCAGTTCCTTGTGTGTGATCACTTCAGACCAGTATGCAGCCTGTGGGCCTGCCTTGCCACAGAGAAAGGGTGACATTGGATTGGGTGGGCGGAATCCTGAATCATTCTTGATCTTCTGCCTAAAATCCACTTTGGGAATTCCACCCTCTCCTAAAACGCAGCCAAATTCAAGGGTGTGTGTTGTGAAAGAGGGTTGGGGATGGGATCACCGCACCCCCAGCTGCTACAGAGAGCAGCCCTCCCCTGCATTGCTGCAATTCTCTCTCTTGGCAACTGAGTCACTGCAATGGAAGGAGAATCAACGCAGGGGCAGCTCTTTCTAATACGTGGCAAAGAAGGAGAAGGCATCTGAATGTCAGCTGCTGGAAACCGCAGGAGGGGAGACTCCACTTGTGCTTTGGCCCTCCTTGCGTCAGCCACTATGAGAACAGGATCCTGGGATACTACACTGGCCTGATCCAGCAGGCTCTTGTTTTGAGAAGGAACTGAGACCATTCCCCCAATCTCTGTTTTGCCCTATTGTGGGGTTTGGGGTTTTGAGTAAAAGTGCTCACCCAGGTCCTGTGGAGGAAGGTGAGCATTAAATGGAGACCAGATTCCTCAAAGTGTGTGCTTCCCTCCAGCCTCGCATTCTCGTGGATGGGCTACCCCTTGCACAGCCCTGTTTGCATTTAATTCATTTATTGTTACACTTGTATCTCTCCTTTCCTCCAGGGAGTTCAGAGTGGTGGGCTCCTAATCTCCCCGTTTCATTCTCACAACAACCCTGTGGGGCAGGTTGGGCTGAAAGACTGTGTCTGGACTAAGTTCACCCAGTAAGCTTCATGGCTGAGTGGGGATTTGAACTCTCATCTCCCAGGCCCTACCTAGCCCAACTACTGCAGCACACGGCATCTCTACTGCCTAGACCAAGCCTGAGGATTTTGTGGCCCTCTAGTTGTTGCTGTTCCCTTCGCCCCTGATCATTGGCTATGCTGGCAGGATCTGATGGGGATTGTAGTCCAGCAACACATGGACAGTCACAGGTTCCTCATGTTTGGCACAGACCCTTGAGTTTGTGACGCCCTTCCTTAAAGAGCTGCCAGAGAATTCCCACCCAGCTTTTGCCTCTGATTCTGTGCCTGCAGACTTCAGGGTATCCAAACCTTCATCACCGCTGTGCAGATGACATGAGTCACATCACCACGATTCTGCCCCTCCTCTGCCTTTTGCATTCTTCCACCAACGCTGGAGCATGAGGCGTGCATGGTGCAAATTATAGTCATTTATATGTGAGAGCAATTTATCTTTGCTATCAGCTGTGCTTAGATAGGAACAAAGGAAATATGGAAATAAGCCCAGACATAATTGAAAATCCAATGTCAAGATATAGGCAGAGGAGGGAGGGAGCTTGTGGGCTGCTCAAGCATTGCTTTCTGATTATTGTTGTAGCTGCTGCCTTGTCAAACAGACCAGCCGCCGCTTGAGCTTCCAGTAGCTTGACTTTTTAGCAGTGGAAATCGCTGAATTGAAACCAGTCAGCAAAGCTCCAGCCAGGGCCCCCTTTCCATTTCCACACTCAGGCCATTAGTGACTGATTCATTCTCCCTCAGGATGCTGCGCAATCTAGTAGGGGGAAATGGAATTGATCTCTAGAGCTTGTGTAACTTGGAAACAACAGACTCCAGAGGGAACATGTGGCTTGATGGCAGGGTGCCAGGTGCATTTTGCACCTAAAGATTCTCGATTTGCAAGCATTTCATTTTTTAAAAAATATAATTTTTATTAAAGTTTCTGTTTTACAGTTTAGAATATTCATTTAAACAACCTTAAAATATCAAAAACTTCCCTTCTTCTCTTTCCATGGTTCAATTTGCATAACATAAATCCCTGCATATGGTACCAATATTTTTATTATAAACACCAAATTAAACATGTATCAACAGTTTCTGATAAAAATGTGATATCGACAATGTGTCTCTTATGTGAATTGTGTATTAGTTCATGCTTATCAAAATAATAAATACAAAGTGTTGCCGACCCCCCCACAATGGCTACTAGACATTCTGTTTTGGCACCCACAACCCAGGTCCCAGGAGCCATTTGGCTCCTAGCTTTTCTATCCCAGTTTCTAACACTGCTTGATGGACTTGACTGTTGCCCATCTGCAGTAGGTGACGGGGGCAGAATTTCTTGTTCATCTGCTGAGAACACAGATAAAACAGGATAGCTCAGCTGGATAGAACAAGGCTGTAGGCTCGATCCCCATATGGAACAGCTGCATATTCCTGCATTGCAGGGGGGCTGGACTAGATGATCCTCAGGGTCTCTTCCAGCTCTACAATTCTATGACTGGCTTACTGAACAGCTACAATAGGCGCTTTTGGCAACCAAAAATGTATATTGAATGGGCTTCTCGCATGTTGTGTTCAGTGATGAGTGCCAGGCATAAAACTCCAAGGAAATATGCTGAATGACAATGTGCCAGAATATCTAGATTTCTGCAGCTGACATCCCAGATGTGTTTTGCCCTTCACTTTAATAGATCTGGGACTGATCCTATAAACTGTTGCATGTGCACTGTTGCAACTGAAGCAAAAATGGCATGGTTGCTGACCACGCCTTTGGGCTAGTGCTGGGACTCAATCCTTTCCGGATGGTACTGCAATATTCTTATGTGGTCTTGTATCATCAGAAGCACCATGACTGAGGAACCGTACAGATTGCATCCCTCTTAAAGCTCAGCTAGTTAGCCTGCCCACCCGCCCCCACTGAGCTCCTCCCTTAGAAGAGAAAGTGGGCAAGAAGATGGTCCGCAATGGGATATGCAGGGCAGGTACTCAACCAGGGTCAGTGTTTCTAGGGCACTAGATTTCCATCCAGGGAAAATTCCTATAACCTTGTTCAACAGATCTGCACACAAGTTTCCAGTGTTACTGCTTGTGGAGAGGTTAGAAGCTAATCTCCCTAGCAAAGGACGGGCTGTATTGACAGGAAGTGCCGTCACAACCTGTGGCCTTGGTGCTGCACCTGAATATCCAGCAGTGGGTGGAAATGGAAGGGCTGGACTTGGCTCAAGATAGAGAGACTGTGTGTGTGCTCTTGTCCTGTTCTCACTCAGCTGAGCCTGGAATTATCAAATGGAGTACAACTGAGGGACTTGAGCACTCCTTCTCTTTGCATACTCCACCACCATATGGTGAGACAGGGGGAAGTCTCTAGTTACTACACAGCTGTTGCAGCCATCCAGGCTTCTGTGTGGAGAGCCTCTCTTAACAGATCACATTACAACGAGCCAGCAGAGCCAAGGGGGTAGCCATAGGGCAGCTCACACCCTTTTCCCAAGTTGCTGTGACAAAAGGGCTATGTGCAACGTGTGGTCTCTGTGTGGGATGCCCTGTGCTGCTCAGTCATATATAGCAGAAAAGAAAGATAAGGAGGCTTCGGACTCCTGGTAGTAATCTGTGCAATGGAAAAGGCAAGGATCTTGAAGTGGTGGCATTGCCCTAACTTGAAATACTATGTCAAAATAAGTTTCCAAAATTATTCCTTCTGGGATTTGGAGGAAATGGAGATTTGGGGGGCAGAGAATGAACAGAAGTCACTTCTGACTTCAGAAAGTTTGTGAGTGTGTTTTAATTGGGGCAAGTGGAAAGAGTAACCCTCAGGCAGATGCTCCCTAAAACTATGGAATAAAGGATGTGTTTTGAAGAGGGGTTCTTGAATTTTGGCTGGCCTGGATATCCAGCCACTATTTGAGGTTGGAGACTGCCTTGTCCCGAGTCTTCTGTCATACACAGAAGGGACCAAGGAAGCTACCTTATAATGAGTCAGACCATGAGCTAAAAGAGGCATTGATGCCTTTCACTGATAGAAATCTTAATAACCCCCCACAACTCTTGACATTGCCCAGATACCTTCAAACCCATTTTCACAGCATGAGAACTAGAAACCAACTTTTTTAAAAAGAAGGAAAGAAAGATGGGATGCTATTACTACATCCTGTGAGTCTCCTATACTGTTATGGTCAGATTCTGGGTCTATGTGTATATATTGCTTTCTACCCCAACAAAAGCATTTAGTTTCTGCTGAGCACTTCATTCCAGTTTTTCCACTATCTCACTATCTTCTGCGTGGTCTTCGTATCAGCCTGTGTTGCCACAAAAGAGTTCTGTTTTCTTTAACCTTTTGAAACCTAAGCAATCTCCCCACATTCCTTGGGCTTCATTTACTGGGGGGGGGGAGACTCTAAATGTAAACATGATTCAACACTGCATGCTTTTTGATCATAGACTCTTCCTACACTGGTTAAACCATGCAGATGTTTAATCCATGCACACATGCTGTCAAACTTGCCTTTGCTTCTAGGTTGGGGTGTCTGGACTTTATTGTACTTTTTGTTGAAGTCTCTTGCATCAAAAGCAGTAAAAAAATTGGATTGCTTCAGAGATTTCTCCTAGTGTTGACTGTACACTTCCACGCCTGTTTTCACAGACATGAGAGCTAGAACCTGGGGCATGATCCAGTCAAAATGAAGCATTTTTTAAAGTGGCCAGTTTCCAGAGTTAGGCATGTACAGCTGAAATCAATTGAACTTTCAGTGGAATCCTATGCATGCCCGAAGTGGGCCCGAATAAATTCAGCAGGAGTTACTCCCAAGTAAGTGAGTACAGTGGTGCCTTGGTTCTTGAACTTAATCCATTTGACTCCTGAAACCATTCGAAAACCATGGTGCGGCTTCTGATTGTCTGCAGGAGCTTCCTGCACTCAAGCAGAAGCTGCTTTGGACGTTCAGGTTCAGGAGTCGATTTGTTTGACAGGTAAGCCGTTCGAGAACCAAGGTACCACTGTATATGTTTGCAGTCCATACTATAGCAGTACTGGAGAGTCATAGGATAAGACTGCTAGAATGCAGCAAGTCAGTATGATTAGCCAGAGACTTCACAAGTCAAACCTCTAACCCAGGTTTCTGGTGGTACTGGATAGCATTTAAGATACCAATTCAGCAGGCTGAACTAAAGTAATCCTGATGAGCTGGGTGGAGCTCTTGTTTCAGATGCTCTGAGGAAGCATCAGCCGGAGCAGGATTTCCTGGTATTGCATCCAGGTTCTTGCAGTTCCTGTAGCGGAAAGATGTTTCACTCGGGTCTTGGGAGCTGTTGGAGAGCTTTCTAGCTCTTGCTAACTCTGGGAAGCTGTGGCTCTTTGGCTCTTGCTGTGCCCTTCTCTTTGAAGAGGGCAGCAATCCTTCAAAGCTGGGGGGCTACCGAAATGGCCATAGCACCAACTACATCATGTGCTCTTTGTGTGCAGGGATTTTTCTGGCAGAAATACCTAGCATTTGGGATCCAAAGAGTAGAAGGACTTTAGCTGTTGTTTTTCCCCTTGTTGAGGTCCCAGTCTGCATCCCCCCCTCCCCCATGCCTGCAACTTGCATGGATTTAAACATATCATTTGGGAGATTCTCTCTTCTTGCCCCTTGCATTGCAAATTGCAGGTGCAGGGGGTTCAGCTGGGACCACAGGAGGAAGCAAAGGGTCCAAGTCCCTGCCATTTCCTTTCTTCCCGTGTCATGGTCCCACTGTTCACCAGGACATTTCATCGCCTTATGGTGAGGGTGGTGCAAAAAGTCCCAACCCCTCCTCTCTAGCTTGGTGCTCTGGAGGGAGCAGGGATCATCCTATGCTGAGCTTCAGCGATGGGGAAAATGCCTTGCCCTTTCTCCAGTCGTGAGGTAGAGCAGAAGATTAGGGCTGGCCATTTTTGTGCTGGGACACTGATGTGCTTGGAGCATCTTAGATGATTGACATCAAAACAAGTCCCTGGCCCCCTTCCCCAGCTTCAGAACTTTGGAGCTATGGAGAGGAGCAGAGGATTGTGGTGCAAGTCCTGAAGAGACAATTAGCTGGAAGGACCATTGCAGATAATGGCCCTTATTTCAGAATAAACATGCATATCAGTTGCATAGAAGGAGAGAGGCCAGATCCCCACGATCAAGGCCTGCCAAAAATCTTGTTTCCTGCTTGGCAGGGGGTTGGACTCGATGGCCCTTGTGGTCTATTCCAACTCTATGATTCTATGATAACATCTATGTTCTACCTCCATGGTCAGAGTCATCATGCTTCCAAATAAAATTACCAGCTGCTGGAAAACGCAGGATAGTGTTCTTGTCCTCAGGTCCTGCTTTTCAGGCTTCCCATGGGCATCTGGTTGGTCATTATGAGCACAGGATGCTGGGTTAGATGGGCCACTGGCCTGATCCTGCAGGTTCCTCTAATATTCTGTGGCCCCCTGTTCCTTGGTATCTCACCTAGGATTCTGCATCATCTGCAGACCTGGATCATGGCTCCCAGGCCCAGAGTCCTTGGCTCTGTCTCATCTGGTGGAAAAAAATAATGGAAGAACATATGAAATGATGTACTCGCCAGCCAAACAACGCCATTTTGTAAGGCATAAAATATTACCCATACTGAAGGCTGCCTCAGTTTCTTCTCCCCCTCTCACTTGGAGCGGGAAATCATGATCCTTCCCAGAATGGGTCTCAAAACTGTCTCCTCCTCCTGTCTTTCTTTGGGGGGAGGGGGCGGGATTGCATCTTCATTTGGCCATTCCTGTTTAGCTTGTCTGTCAATATAAATGCCTCTCCTGTCTGATGGCCACAGTTTCCCGGAGGCTCTTCGAAGGCCCTTTCCCCCCTTGTCTGTGGGTTTTATTCATAAGCTATTTACACTGTCCCATTTCCCAAAACCAATCTCAGCTCGGGAAAGAGAGAGTGCCCAAGAGCAGGAAATGCCATTCCCTTGGGCTTGTGGGGGGAACTTCAGCTGGGGGAGCTTGAAAACAACACCACAGAGGGGGAGATTGCATTTCCCCCTTCCATCAGGGGTCTGTCCTTCTGCCCTGGCTTCTCCTTCAGCTCTGGTCCACTGAGCGGCTCTGGGCTTTGCTCTCCAACCTCCCCTGGGCACTCCTATCTTTGTGTCTCAATCTCCTGTATCTCTGGGCAGGGCAGGGCGCCAAAGCCCTGCAAAACCTGCTGCTTTTCTCTACTCCACAGTGATTGTTTTGAAGAGGCCCACACCAGATCTTGGCTTTGAAAAGCAAGTTTATTCTAGATTGTGAGTAATATTAACATTCTCTCCTTTGGTCTTAAAAGTTTGTTTTCATACATTACTCAGCAGGTCTGGCAGTTTCTTTAAAAGGACATGTTGGCCCTCTCTTCTGCAAGCCCCTTGATGCTCCCTTTGTTATGCAGAATGTCATGGCATGTGCCAGAAAAGAGCTTGCCTGCTGTAATATACTCATAGATTCCTATCTAAATCACCCGGGTTCTGGGTTCTGCTGACATCAAGCATACACTGCTGGTGTGGCTTGGTAACATTTGATTTCAAAGCAGCTGTAGACCCTCCCTCCTTCCCCACCCCCCACATATACCTTCAATACAGGGCCATCTCACCTCTGCGACTAAGTGGGCTACAAGAGTACTTCAACCCAGAACCCAGAGGCCACACACTGAATTAAATTTCCATATCACCTGGGTGTACATATGTGCATAGTGTGTGTTTACTAAAGCAGCCTTCATTCTGTTTGTACAGATAGCAATCCTTGCTGCCCCCTGGAAAACTCCATCCTACCCCCTCAGAGCACAGACTGTTGAAGGGTGTGATTTAGGAAGCCCCAGGTATCTATGTGCTATGTCTCATTTCCAAATTTATCTTCCTGGTGGTCACAGCAAATAATTCAGCAGCCCACCCAACATTCCATTCCTCTCCTTTGTGCCTTGGCTGGCTGTGTGTTGGAGACAGGGAGGTATCTGAGTTAACTGTGTAAAAATATTTGCTAACACAGAACAAAGGGAGTGAGGAAAATACAACTGGTTACCCACCTCTCCCTTATCAACGAATGGAAAGTGCTACAGTGAGTTGAAACGGGCTGTGCGGCAGACTCTAGCAAAAGAAGGCTGAAGTATTCAGCAATTCTCCTGGGGCAAGGGGTAGTGAACTCACAGGACTTGTAAATTTGATGTCTTTAGGAATGCATAGCCATTACTTCATATTATCAGTGATGATATTTGGAACACAGAAGTGATGCTAGTCCTTGCCTGGAGAGTTTACAGGTTGTTGTTTTTTAAGGATAAGGAGGATTGGATGTGAATTTGATGAAACATATTGAGCCTTCCCTACTGAATGCTCAACCTGTAATCATCGTGGTGGGAGATGATGGTTTAGAGAAGACATTACAGGCTTTGAGGAAAGGATAGAAGGTGGAATTAGGGTAGAGGGGTGGTGGTGGGCTGCTCAGGTGTAACAGGACAGGCAAATGCAATGAAAACAATGGGAAACAGATGAGCTTCTGGACCCTTTTATGATGCTGAGACCTCAACCAGGAGATGATTGGCCTGATTAAATTGCTTAATCTATCAACCTTTCACACAGCCCATTATTAGTATAAGTACACAACAGGCATCTTACATAGTGTGGCATGTTTTAATTTGCCCCTGCCCCCCACAATACCTAGTTCAAAAGCCCTGGGGCTGTTAGTATGCTAAACAGCTGGAAAGCTTTCAGTTCTATTTGCTCCTTCTTTCTGGTTAGCCGACCACAAAAATGTTTTCAGAGATTCTTTTAAGCAACCCAATAATATTTTCTTTCCCTGTTGCTTCCTCATTATTGCAGTTCAAGGCTTCTTTCATAGAACGCAGCACTAAAGCAACAATTAAAACCATTAAAACAGTCAATGATAAGTGGTTGCCACTGATATCCAGCTGTGTGGCTCAGTGGTGTGAATCTAACTTATTTTGTATACATCTTACTGCTGGGGGTAGGGTTGTGTCCTCCTGGGTAAATGTTTTGTTTAAATAACCAGATGAATCCCTTGTGTCGGATTTTGTGAACACTCTTTTATGTGGCATCCGTTGCACATTAGGATAATTATATGTAAAAAGTTACAGACTGATCCCCAGTGCTGAAGAAACAGGCCATGTTACCTAGCTGCCCATTTCCAGGTATGTTAATTGTTGCTGAATTCATACAGTGTTGTTGTTTTTCAATCTGCTTTTCAAAGCATATTAGAACTTGTCTAATTAAAAACATGATTTACTAAGAACATATAGTTGTCATTTGTTTACTTTCAGCTCCGGTCCTTGCCTTCCTTTGTATCTTCGCATTATCAAAGCTTAGATTATAAGCTTTTCTCTCATTCATTCATTCATTCATTCATGTGTCACTCAGTAAAGCACCGCTGATGACATCAGTGTGTACTGCAGGGATGGTGAACCTGTCACCCTTCAGATATTGTTGAGACATTATATTGTAATGAATAATGCAAACATATTTATATCATAACTTGCGGTATGGATCAATCCTCCTGCATAATGATGTTCTTCTTCTTCTTCTTTAGTGATCACTCATAGCCAAGTAAGATTGTCTTCCATGAACACAGAAGTGTCCATTGGTGACTGTGGAAGCCAATTCTGGATCCACACAGTGGAGATATAGGTTTCCGGGTGGGAGTTGATCATGGTGAGGGTTTGCCAAATGTGCTTTCCTCTGAGCTCTTCAAAGTCCATGACACCTTTGGTAAAGGCTGTTCTCCACTTGGAGCACTCGCGGGCCAGTGTTTCCCAATGTTTGTACAGTGGTGCCCCGCAAGACGAATGCCTCGCAAGACGAAAAACCCGCTAGATGAAAGGTTTTCCGTTTTTCGATGCACTTTGCAAGACAAATTTCCCTATGGGCTTGCTTTGCAAGACGAAAACGTCTTGCAAGTCTTGTGATTTTTTTCGCTTCCCCCCCTTTTTCTAAGCCGCTAAGCCGCTAATAGCCTTTTAGCCGCTAAGCCACTAAGCCTTTAATAGCCGCTAAACCGCTAATAGCGCTAATCCGCTAATCCGCTAATAGGGTTGCTTCGCAAGTCAAAAAAACCGCTAGACGAAGAGACTCGTGGAACGGATTATTTTCGTCTTGCGAAGCACCACTGTATTACATTTTTTAAGACTTGTCTTGAGAGAGTCTTTAAACCTCTTTTGTTTACCACCAGCATTATGCTTTCCATTTTTAAGTTTGGAATAGAGTAGTTGCTTTGGAAGATGATAATCAGGCATCCCATCAACACGACCAGTCCAACGAAGTTGATGTTGAAGAATCATTGCTTCAACACCGGTGATCTTTGCTTCTTCCAGTACACTGACATTAGTTTGCCTGTCTTCCCAAGTGATATGGAATTTTTTTTTGGGGGGGGCATTGTTGATGGAATCTTTCGAGGAGTTGGAGATGGCATTTATAAGTAGTCCATGTTTCACACACGTACAGTACGATTGGTAGTACAATGGCTTTGTAAACAAGCATTTTGGTTTCCCTGCAAATGTCCTGGTCCTCAAACACTCTGCACTTCGATCAGGAGAAAGCTGCATTCGCAGAGCTCAGGCAATGCTGGATTTTGGCATCAATGTTAGCCCTTGTGGAAAGATAACTGTCCAGGTAGGAAAGTGAACATTTCCCAGTGTTATACCAAGAACTTCCAAGAAGTCCTCAATGGCAGAACAGGCAGAAGATAACAAGCGGTATGTTACAATGGCTGTGAAGGTGGATGAAGGCTGCAGCAGATAAGAATCTACCGATCGGTATAGAGCCTCACTGAGAAGACTGTGCGTTGGTCAGCATGCACTGATATCCACACATAAAACAAATTCATGCACAGGCATCTTCCAAAAACCCACCCCAAACCCACATAATGATATGGGGCATAGTTGATAATAGATAATCTTCAGTGACGACTTTAGCAGCTCTTTTCTAACTTGGAAGGGGTAAAATCAATAAAAAAGGGAAAAATAATAAGCTGCATCTGTTTTGCTGTTTCAAAACATGTTTTTCACCCTTCGACAGAAGTAACTTTTATTATCCCAGAATGCTGTAGCCATTGCAACACAGTCTTCAAAAGAAGCTATTATCTTGATGTTGCAGTTTATACACAGGAACTGAAGCAGGGTTTACATTTTTTTTGCTATAAATCTGTGCTGTCTAGTTGGGCTCTGCCACATGCTTTCATACTCGCCAATTATCCCTAGCTTCCCAGATGGCCCTTGTTTTAAGATGCCACAGTGTTCCTGTTCCATCTTTTACTGTACTGAGATTTTTTTTGGGGGGTGGGGGGGAAGTATCTTGCTAGAGTATATTCTAGTTTAGTACCTGTAGATCCTGAATGCCCAGTCTGGCCTCATTCATTTGAGTGAAGCTGACACAAATGTGCTAGCCAGACACACAAACCCAGCACGCATTAGTCTTCTTTCAGACGGATGCCAATGTGAGCGCAGGTGTATGTGTGTAAGGGCCCCTCCATGGGAATGGAAACTCCTCACCATCAAGGAGAGTCCCAGCTGCACACATATGGTTCCCTTCAGACTGTTGCAGATCACTTGCTACTAGGTGTGTGATCAGTATCTGGGGGTGGGGTTAGCCTGCACATTCTTGAGACCCCCTTTGCCCCTTCAGGACCCATGGGTACTGAATGCATGCCTGTGCACTTGGGCTCAGTGCCATGTTGTTGGGGCCTCCAGAATTACCTCTGAGTAGGGGAGATGCATCTCTGCTCCAGCACACACATGTGTGAATGTACACAATGATGCACATGAACACAAAAATGCCGGTGACCTGCTTCTCTTCCTTCCTTCCATCCACCCACCCACCCCCTGAAATTTCTATCCCTGCAGCAAATGTTGCGAAATATGTTTGAGTAGCGGCTATTATCTAATAAATCCAGCCAGATCCACTGTGATATTAAACAGTTTTAATGTGTGTGTCAAAGAGAAAAGGTTATGGTCCGTTTACTACTAACACACCCTTCTCCGGAATCTGCTGCTGGACCGACTTCCTTATGAAATCAGTGAATGTTATCTTGTGAAGTAAGTGAATGTTATGTGCAGTGAACAGAAATGTCTAATGGCTGGGCCGGTAATGGAGGTGCTGGGGAGTTAGGAGAACAATCCTTAGTGTGAGAATAGGGGTGTTACAAGCCTGCAGGTGCCCCCTCCCATTTTTCATCTGTGAATGCTTTGGGAATGGGGTGCAAAGAAGAGCAACTTAAGGACCAAGATGAGTGTGTATGTGTAGGATATGTATTTCCATGCATATTCCATCGTTCTCCATATGGCACATGCCTAACAGCAGTAGTAAAAAGTGCAGTGCAAGTAATAATAATAAAAATCACAAACATGTGACCGCAGGTTTTGGCTTCCCCGCCTTACCTCCATGTAAATGGTCTGCTTTTAAGACTTGTTCTCCTTCCCTGCTTCCTTTTTGCACTGGAGAAACATGCTAAAGCAGCAAAGCTGTGGGTTGTAAGGTGGTAGAGAATTGGTAGTTTCTGCTCTCTTCCCCTACACACTCCCAAAGTATAAGAAGAACCCCCTTCCCACTCCAGCTTTAGAGCCAAAGCTGTGAGCCCTTGTTGTTTAATATGCATGCACACCTCTGGTTTTGACCTAAAACTACATGGCGTGAAGTTCCACTGGGCTAAATAGGATTTACTTCACTGTAAATATAGTATGTTTAGCATTGGCCCTTTAAAGGGTTATTTTTAAGCCAGGGATGGTGAACCTGTGGGTCTCCAAATGTTGTTGGGCTCTGACTCCCATCAACATGTCCAGCATGGCCCATGTTCAGGGATGATGAGATTTGGAGCCCAACAGCCTCTAGAGGGCCACAGTTTCCCCACCCCAGGGAATAAACATCACCCTAGCTGTAGGCAGCTGTTTACCCATGAGCAGCTTCTAAACAGCTGGGCAACCAACCATGAGCACTGATCGCTCAGTTTCTGGCCATGGGCTCAGTACATGCTGGACATGTGTGGAGCTGTAGCTCAGTGGCAAAGCATCTGCTCTTCAGGCAGATGGCCCTTGGTTGAATCCCCAGCACCCCCAGGTAGGGCTGGGTATGTTCCCTGCTTGAAACTCTGGAGAGCTACTGACAGTCTATGTCGACAGGACTGAGCTAGATGGACTAATGATCTGAACTCACTGAAGGGCAGAATCTTATATTTCCATGAGATCCTATGGTAGCATTTAAAGGACCCATATTCTGAATGGTAGAAGTTGTACGCCCATCCTCCCAGATTTAGGGCTGATCTCACTTCTATTAGCTTTTAAAAGCTATTGGTTTTGTTTTTGTGTTGAGCAGTTGGGCCAAACATGCTGCTAAGCATTTGGTTCCTTGATTGAGCTTTCCTGTGCAATGTTGTTGGCAATTAAATGCTGCTTTTATCTAGCAATCGCAGTTCATGCATGCCCCGCAGCCAGACCTCAGTTCCTTTCCAAGCTTATTTATCTAAGCCTTGCAAAATCCGAACTGGTAGACCAAATCGGAGCTCCTTGCACCTTCGCCAGTAAGAAATGTGTAGAATGGAATTTACCAACGGAACAGAATAACAAAGACTTAAAACGGGCTCATGTTTTACCGCAGAACACTTGGAAATGTGATATCCAAGAATGCAAATAGAAGCACATCTAGTCTGGTTTTCTTGGCTTTATTTTTATCATCCTCATGGATATGGGGACATCACAAAAATGAACTTCATTTTTTTTTCTTCTAAATTTTGGCAGGGACGCCGTTTAAATTTCCCTGGGAGACAAGTTTGTGTACATAGGACATCAGTGTCCTATATTCCAGTGGACGTGCAGCAGAACATTGAATAATATCCAGCAAAGCTTACTTCCAGTGTTCACTGCTCTGATCAATACAATACCTTTAAAGCACCTGACACAAACCCAGAAGAATCCTGCAAACTTCAGTTTGTCCCCTCACAGTTATAAATCCAAGTCCCTTTAACAAATCACAGTTTCCAGGATTCTTGGGACGGGCATCATGTGCTTTAAAGGTATGGTATGTGTGCAGTTTAACTCTTCCTTTCCAAAGCAGTTATCTATGCACTTTAAAAATAATAATCATAATCAGTCACACTTGCTGAAAGCTAGGGTTCTACAGATTGATCAGAGCAGCAAACACTGGAGGCAACCTTTGCTGGATATTATCCAGAGTTCTGCTGAACTCTGTATACTTTAAATGTGTGTATGCAGCCTTACTATTTGACCTCTTAGCCAGTTAGTGGAGCTGTAGCTCAGTGGTGAAGTGCATACAGTCGTACCTTGGATCCCGAACGCCTTGGTACTCGGATGTTTTGGCTCCTGAACGCCACAAACCTGGAAGTGAGTGTTCCAGTTTGCAAACATTATTTGGAACCCAAAGGTCTGATGGGGCTTCCACGGCTTCTGATTGGCTGCGGGAGGTTCCCGCAGCCAATCAGAAGCCGTGCTTTGGTTTCTGAACATTTTGGAAGTTGAACAGATTTCTGGAATGTATTCCATTTGACTTCCAAGGTACCACTGTACTTTGCATGCAAAAATCCCAGGTTCAACGTCCATCATTTCCAGGTGGGTCTGAGAGAGAGAAGACTCTTTGCTGGAATCCTGGAGAGAGGCTGACATTGTAGTGACAAAACTGAGCTGGGTGGGTCAGTGAATTGATCTGAGGTAGCTTACTGTGTTTTAGTTCATTGGTACTTCTTTATGGTTTGCATATATTTCCCATATTCAGACAATGTGTTGTGTAATAGTGGAGTTAGCACCAGTAGGACCCTTCCCTGTCTTAAAAACAAGATAGTTGCTTCTGGTGGTTCCCTCATTGCGAGAAGCGAGCTACAGGGAACCAGGCAGAGGGCCTTTTCGGTGGTGGCACCCGCCCTGTGGAATGCCCTCCCATCGGATGTCAAGGTGATGGACAACTACCTGACATTCAGAAGACATCTTAAGGCGGCCCTATTCAGGGAAGCTTTTAATCTATGATATTTTAGTGTTTTTTGGTTTCTGTGGAAGCCGCCCAGAGTGGCTGGGGAAACCCAGCCAGATGGGCGGGGTACAAATAATAAATTATTATTATTATTATTATTATTATTATTATTATTATTATTATTATTCTCCAGGGGAATTTCCTGTTGTAAACTTTAAAGTGTTCTAGGCAGTCACATACCGTAATCCTGCTATTTTCCTCCTCCCTTCCCTAGAGCACACAATTCCTCCATTTGCATTGAATTTAGCTCTGTGCTAAAGCATAAATAATAAAAAGATTAAAGGCAGATAAATATATGCTTAACATTGAGAAGTACACCAAATATTGTATTGGTCACAGTGAGTTGGAGCCAAGTAGACAGTATCAGCCTATGCTTAGGTTTTGACTCAGTGCAGTAAGTCCCAATAATGCTTTGTGCTGCATAAGACATATGATGCATTTCCTTCAAATCTTTGTACAGGCTCTTGCCTAATTCTTTGAGGAAATTCAAAGAATTAGCGTTTTCCTTGTATACTTGAGAATATGCTCATTCAGAAGTTTGTATCTAGTTTCAACTCCCTCCTCACCCCACCCCCCAACAACTTTTAAAACAACCTGTTATTGTATCCTCAAAATGAGCAATTCCGTGCACAGAATGTGAAACGGCAAATTAGGCGCATCTACAAAGCGGCCAGAGAGCAAACAAACAAAGATCAGAAATAGCAATGTCTGTAAAAACACTCTGTCTCTGTTTATATGATTTGGTAGCACTGTCATTGTATGCAGGAGGCAATTAGGGAGAAGCTGGTCTCTCCCTTCTCTTGGCCTTCAGCCTTAAGTGAGGAAAATTAAGACCCATGTTGGGGTTCTTCCCCGATGTCTTCAGCATTGAGGAAAGCATTATTTGCCCCTAGGCTGCTATAGGCAGCAAAGATAGACCTAAAGCCTCCATCCTTTATAATAAACTGAGTGCAGCATGCTAATGCTGACTCTGTATAATAGGAATGGCCACTTCATAGGATTGAAAGGCAAAACTCCTGTGAATTGATATATGAACATTAGAATCAGGCCATCAGTTCTTCTAGTTCAGTATAATTGACAAGGACTGGGAGTTGCCACCCTCCAGACCACCTGTTGAAGGGGCACAAAGAAGGGCCTCAGGTGATGATCGCAGGGTTGGTTCATATGGGGAGAGGCAGACCTTGAAGTACTGCAATCCTGAA
This sequence comes from Podarcis vaucheri, assembly GCF_965113315.1. Lineage (NCBI taxonomy): Eukaryota > Metazoa > Chordata > Lepidosauria > Squamata > Lacertidae > Podarcis > Podarcis vaucheri. The sequence goes on along the minus strand of NC_138760.1, from coordinate 55,284,010 downwards.
CCCATTCAAAAATCTTCACTGCAAATGCTGGCAAATTGGGAATTGCATGCAGTTTGTCATGTGCAGTGTTTATTTAAATGGAATGAAAGAGAAGCTAGTGTTGAGGCATGTAGAAGATGAATGTGATAAGGTGATTCCTTTGTCCTAATAAGGACACTCCTTCCTAGGTGGGAATATAATTTGTGTGGGGTGTTGCAGGTGGCTTCAGGGACGCCCAAAGGGGCTGATCATACTTCTGGGTGTCATATTTGACAGTCGTGCTACATAATACTGCCCTTTGAGTACGGAATTTGAATTCTCAACCATCGGTCTCTCCATGGTCCTATGCATTTGGCCGAGGAATGATTCCCTTGGATGGAGACATTTTAAATATAGGCAGGCATGAGATGCCATTCTGTCACATGAGATGACCCATTGATAATGCTGTAGAAATTATTCTGGCCTGACGGGCTGATAAATGGTTTAGGACAAACACCAGCTTGAATATTTATCATTTGGTGGTGCTGGAACAAATTGTTCTTAGTACACACACTTGTTCTTTATTTCTCCAGTTGATGCCGAGTGCTCATCTTGAACTGTGGAAATTGGAGAGACTTCTGAACTTCAGAGAGCCACACCAGAGTAATTTCATGTAAGCAAGGAGGACTGCGAGGCTTTATTTCCCCAAACTGGGTTGAGGGTGTGTCAAAAGACAACACCACTTTTATAGGAAGAGCATCCTAAAGCAACTCCTGCTTTGAGGGATTTTTTTGTTTTTTGTTTGCTCCCTCTTTTAAGTTAAGCCTTTTCCACTTAGGGGTCTGGCCAAGAACAGCGTCAGAATAATAAGCTGGGGATCAAACAGTTGGTAGGTGTTCTGCTTTCTAAAGGAATGTTTACTTTCTTTGTGATAGTAAGCCGTCTTATGGGTTGTTCCCACTCCATTCCTTGGTCTTTTGCATTCTTGAAACCACTTCAGACATTTGCTTTTTCTGCACAGAAGAAAGCCTGGTCAGTGGTCTTACCTTTCCCCTGCTTAGCAGGGCTGGGGGATTCGAATTTGGCCCTTCAAGTCACTCTGATCTGGCTCTCAAGTCACTCTGATCTGGCTCTCAAGTCACTCTGATCTGGGTCTCTCTGCAGGCTGCCACCTCCTCCCCAACTTCACCTCCTGCTTGGCCCCACTTTGAGTGTTTTTTGCTTTGCTGCAATGTGTCCTTGAACTCTGGCAATGCTCCCCTGGATGGAGGGGCAGAGTGTTGTCTGAGCATGCATCAAAACTAGCAAAATGTACAAAGTTCAAATTCACATATATTGATTGCTCTGGCCCCACCTACCACTTGCAGGTGGCCCCCAGAAGGGAATGTGGTCCTTGGGATGAAAAAGATTCCCGTCCTTCCCTTGTTGGTCCTCTCATTTTTCTTCCCCCTCCCTCATTTCACCAGCAGCAAAGCTGCCACCCTCAGTACATTACCTATAACAAGGGCAGCCCGTGTGGGACACTACAGAGCGTATACACCAATGCCCGCCAACCCCAACCAGCATAGCCTAATGGTTAGAAATGCTGATATTTGCAGTTCAACAAACTCTGGGGGGCACTATGTTGGCGATCCCTATCCTATGGAATGCTTCCTGGACTGTGGCTAATATAAGAAGTCTGGCCTTTTGTTTTTACTCTACAGGTTATCCAGATTTATTTTAAGAAACCGTAAATGAAACCAAGGCAGCTAGACAATGGAAACGCAAGACGATCACCACCACCCCCCACTGCATTTTAATTCCATTCTTTGAAATGACTGGATTTTATGTTCATCTTTCAAGGCTGATTTTGTAGGGTTATCAGAAAGAGAACATTAATCATCCCGATCTTATAGTGATAAAAGCCCCATGAGGCATAGATCTTTTCTTGTTTTACAGTGAGTTCATCATGATGGGAATTCTTTCCTCTCTTCTGCTAATCTGGGCTGAAAAATGAGGCGTGCTGGTCTTTGATCTCTGAGACTGATGCATGGATGGAGCAGGTTAATGCTTCCTTGTGGTAATACTAAGGGGTCAGCAGGTCTGGTTAATTTGTTATGAACTCTTAGTTGGTTTTATGTGTGCGTGTTTGTTAAAGGAGTGGAGCACTAATGTGGCTGGGTTGTGGAGTGGAACTGCCATGCCTATCGGGACAAAGGGTTTGTAAACTCTTTTTGTGAACTCTTGCCAGCATATATCGTTCCTAATAATTCTCATCTGATGGCACAACTACTATGGGAGTATAGGTGTTCAATTGAGTTATACTCAATGGTATTAATGAACATTATTATATAGGGCAGCTTTTCCTATGAAGGAAGCAAGTGTGTAGCTTGGGAGCATTCACTGATTCAAAGTTCTCATTGGATGCTCACCTGCCTTCAGTGGAATGAATGGAGTGCTTGTGCCCAGCTATGGTGAGTGCCAGCAGTGACCATTCCTGGACTGGCACATCCTGGCATGAGTCCATGCTTCAATAACCACTCATTTAGATGGCTTAATGTGCTGTACATGGGGCTACCCTTGAAGATGGTCTGAAGGCTGCTGCTAATGCCAGGTTATAACTTGTGATAGTTACACCAAACCTTAAAACTGTGTCAAGCCTGCCTGTTAACCACTGGACCAAATTCAATACCCTCCAACGTGATGCAGCCAAAATCTGGGACACCATCTTCCAGGTCTGAAATCCTGCACAAGTCATGTGACCCATGTGAGATCGTGGACTGTTTAATGAGGGTGGATTTCTGTATTGGGGGGGTGGAGGGTTATGTTATGTTGTAAATAAAATTCCAATAAAAAAATAAAAATAAGAACAGTAGCACACTTACAATTTCTATAGAGCTTTCAGTGTGTGTTACGAGACAATGAACCGGTAGACGGGGGTGTAGAGAGGGAGGTATATTTCTAGCTGGAATTCCTGTCAACCTGGGAAACTGCAGGCACAAAGGAACAATTATGAGAGAGTTGTGTTTCCCCTCAGAAATGATGGCCTCAACTTCAGACTCCTCACTTCCATTGAAAATAAGTTATGAAAGGAACTTGTTACAAAGCTTTTTGGAACAGTTGCAGTGGTGTTTCAAAGGGACAATCAATGCCTGTGGTCCTTGAACTCTGGCTTGTAAGAGAGAAAACTGTGGTCAGCATCCATAGTAGGTACCAAGGCTGAAGCACTGAGTATCCAGGAAAGTAGCTGAGATGCTGGCATAAGATGATGGCAAAGTTAAGGTGTAAGAGATCATTTAGAACGGAAGGAAATGGAAGACTGACCATCTCCTGCTCTCCTGTGTTTAGATTGTTGAGTCCTTAGCATGCTTGCAAAAATTAGGGTAAGTGGGCGCATGCTTTTCATGCATAAAATAGCAGGATCCTGGTGTCTCCAGAGGGAAGGAATCAGATAGCAGGTAGAGGGGGCAGGAGAAGAAGAGGACAAGGGTTTCTGCAAGTCTGGTAGGTGGGTAGAAGAGGAAATTTGGCCCGTATTTTAACTTGGTCTAAGATAACTTCACATGGTTTGTAGAATAGATATGCACTGTTTTCTCCATGCATATGGCCGATTTTGACATCTTGAAAGGTTGCATATCTATTCTACATCATTCATTCTAATAATCTGCCAGGAAAACAGTAGGTGTTGAATTGGTTGTGCTGTAGCCAGTGCATACAAATCTCCTGGAGTACATTTTGTGCCTTCAGCCATACTATCCCTTAATCAAGTCCTCTCAAGAATCGCTTCCTTTTCTGTTTTTGGATATGTCCATCTATTTATGAGTTTCAAGATGGGGTAGGGAAAAGTGCTCTCTGAAGGGTTGTTTTGTTTACTTCCTCAATAAGTCCTCCACTTTCAGGCAGCTGATTGTCTTGGGGTCTGAGCAACAGGAAGTGCTTTGTATTAAGCTACAAACAATGGTTATTCTCTGCCCCCCACCGCCTTTTGGCCTTCACCTGGAACTGGAAGGAAATGCTTGTAATGAGGAAGGAAGGCAGGGCGTCAGAGGCTCCCACACTTGCAAGTTTCTATATCCAGAAGCCTGCAAATAAAGATGCTAGCTAGATGAAGGCACTATGGGTACATGGTTGGGGATGATTACGTACGAGGCCTTTCCCAAACTAATCTTCTGTACTTCCTTCCTCAGATCTGAATTTAGATATGAGAGATCCAAGTCCTCATTATTTTAGGAAATAAAGAATTTAGGCGGCAATCCTCTATTCACTTACCTGGAAGAAAGCCCCATTAAATGTTATGGAGTTTACTTCTGAGTAGACATGCATAGGGATGCAAGGTTTCTCAGCAGATTTTCCTGTGCCATGTTCAACAACTTGAATGGAAGGTTGGTCTCTGGTCAGCCAGGCTCCTTCCAGATGTTTTGGACTACAACTCTCACCAGACTCAGCTAGCTCATTTGTGCTGACTAGTGTTGATTGGAGTTGTAGTCCAAAACATCTGGCTCCTCTAGACAGCATTCCATGCTCAAGCACTGAAACATGTCCTGGGGAAAGGGAAGTGACAAAAACTTCTTGTACCTCTGTGTTTTCCTTGGGTCTTGTGTTATTTGCTGGGTTTTTGGACAGGATAGCATTTGAGCATGGAACAAGAAGCATGGCGCATCCAAATTCTGCACAAACCACAGCAGGGTCTGCTTTCTGATCTAAAAGTAGGCAAGAGGTAAAGGAGATGCACACCATTTAACTGGGTACTAAGCGTAGATTTCCAGTACCGTGGGCTAGAACTGTTTCCCAAATATTTGTCATCTCAGCAGAGTTCAAGATAAAAAGGGCCCTAATACTTCCTGTACCCAAACATTAAAAAATACAAATTTAGAGAAATGATCAGCTAGAAGGCTAGCATTAAGAAACCAAACATCCCTTACGGTTAGGCTATGCCTAGTGTGTGAACGCTTAAAAATAAACGCCATATGGCAACCCTAGCAAGTGTGAAATGTTCACTAATACTATAAGTAGGTGAGGGAGTCCACATAACCTGCTCAGTGAACTAAGAAGCTGGGAGGGGGGATCCTTGCATTCACCTGTTCAGATCCCTCCATCTCCTCAATCTACTTTGATGTGGATTTTTCAGTTCCTCTAAAAGGATGCAGAGATGCCTTTTGATGTTTGTTTGATTCCCCCTTTTGAGGGCTTTGTGGCTTCACAGCCACAGCTGATTAAGCTGCTATGGCTAATATAGTTTATTGACATACAATCTTCTTGCATCCTTCACAGAGAGCTTGAGCTGGCTGAGTTCCTGGAACCTTAACTCTTCCGCTAACATCAGACCATGGGGTGATCCCTTTAACATTACTCTTCCCCCCCCCCAAACCAATGCTCTTTTAGCTCTTCAGCCTAAGGGGGTAGGAGAGAAATCCTCAAAGAGAAGCTTAAGGTGTTACTCATTAGGGAAGTATAGTCTAAGGGCCACTGTACACAAAATTACCGTACTTGGTATACAGACATGCCAACTATGTAAGAAAGTCGTGGGAAAATAAAATTCAGCTAAGACACATTAGAGGCTGTTTCCCTTTCACTCATAGTTCTTTGAATCCCACCTGACATACCTATTCAGATGTACAAAATAGTTCTGCTGATTCTGCTTTTCAAGAATACCAGGCATTTGTTTTTGTTAAGAAGAATTTATGAACTATTTAATCAAGGAATCTTTCAGTGATGTACAGGTACATAGAATAATGTAAAGCAAATTATCAGTATACAAATAAATTAGCCAAGTTTATATATACAGTGGACACTTGGGTTGCGAACGTGATCCATGCGGGATGCACATTCACAACCCGCGTCTGCGCACGTGCAGGTTGCAATTTGGTGCTTTCTGTGAATGTGCAAAGTGTGATTTAGCGCTTCTGCGCATGCGCAACTGCCGAAACCTGGAAGTAACCCATTTCGGTACTTCCAGGTTTTGGTGGTCCGTAACCTGAAAAAACGCAGCCTGAAGCATCTGTAACCTGAGGTATGACTGTAACTTGTTCACATATATATAACTTTGTGTTTATATATTTTTATTCTAATTATTTATTAAATTTGTATACCACCCTTCATCTGTAGATCTCAGCCAAAGTTCAAAACACCAGTGCACCTACATTTGTCTCAGAAATCCTCACAACTACCATGTAAAGTAGGCCAGTATTATCATCCCCGCATTTTGAGTTGGGGCAGCCTTGGAGAAAGCTATGATATCTGTTGAATTCTTGATAAATGTGAGATTTGAACTAAGCACTTCATAGTTCATAGTTCATAGCTCAGAATCTAAGGCAGTTCACAGACATAAGCATGGAGACTGTGCTTATAGTGAACCAAGGTCAAGGTGCTGCTGTTGATAGTTATTCAGTGTGCCCAAGATGGAGACAGGATTCCTCATTTTCTTTCTTTCTTTCCTTGGGCTTATCCACATTACCTTTTGTCTCACTGCTTTCCCCCAAGGAAAACCACTCTCTAGTGCACAATAGGAGCAAAGGGCAATTCAGTCTTTCTTTTTGCATTTGCTCTGATTTAGCCCTAAAGATTGGGTTTTCCCTGGGAAAGGAGTGGGGGGCAAGCGGAAAACTGCTCAAACCAATATTTTCTAGGCATAGGGTAAGCAGAAGTGTAGATGAACCCTTCCTTCCTTCCTTCCTTCCTTCCTTCCTTCCTTCCTCCCTCCCTCCCTCCCTCCCTCCCTCCCTCCCTCCCTCCCTTCTATCCAAAAGACCTCTGAACACTAGGTAGGAGGAGAGCACTCATTATGCACATGGACTCTCAGTTCAACAGATGGTAGGAAATGATGTTTCTGCCAAAGAGACAAGGCCACCATAGGGGCCCCCACCCCGCACTTCAGTGATAGAGGGACAAGAGGGGAATGGTGTTCCAGGCTAATAAGCCAAAAAGTTGGAGGAAGGATGTTCCAGTTGACACATTGCCCAAAGAAACAGCATGTGTTACCATATTTGGGCATATCACTGGCAGCAAATATTTAAGTGTGTGTATTTGCAGTAAGCTAGCACAAGCGACATTCAATATCCCTGGTGTAGCTGACACTGTGTATGTTGCCTTAAGCTGCAGTTGTCATGAGCTGCACCCTAATGGCATAATGGAATTGCTTCAAAATATATAGTTGGGAAACTGTTTCTGAATTTCACCCTTCTTTAGAAAGGGGTTGAAACAGGAATAAACCACAAGACTGTTTGTCAGTGTGGTTTTCAGCTAGATGGATTTACATTATACATATTTCACTTTAGAAAACGCCTTGGAGATTGATGGGTTGGAAAGACCCGCTGCTATTAGCGATGGGTGTTTCTCAATGGGATCGTATAGTTATACCCCTTAGAGGTCTAGGAGGGTCCAGACCATGTCACTTCCATCCCAGTACCACATCTCTTGCTGCATGACCCAGCTGATCTAGGCAGGATACAAATTCAGATATGTTTAGGAGCTTCAGCATTGAAGAAACTTTTGGGGAACCCAAGATGCTGAAAGAAAAGGGCTTAAGGTGTCTAGTTAGCTTGCTCCTTGAAGCTGCCACATTGAGACTGAAGCTGAACGAATTTAAACATTAAGACTTTCCTGTTCTCCTCTCTCTTGGGTGGCCTCTACTCAGCAACCGGGTGCCCCATGTCGGATCACAGGCCTATTTGATTAGTGGTTCTTTCTCCTCTTTAATTTTTGCATATGCATTTAATGAGGCAGACAGAAGGAGGGAAGGTAAAACAAAGGCACTTTTAGACTCTGTTGATACCCTAGCCACTCGCATCCCAACTCCCAGAGCTCTCCATCGATGCAGCACTGCATGAGCTCACTGGCTTGCAATTTTTGGTCACAACAAGCTGGCCTTATCAGCCCAAAGACTGGCAGACTGTTTGGGGATATTTTTGTCTCTTTGCCCACTCTGTTGCCTGCTTTATGGTCATCGCTTGATGAGCTTGCAGATGACCCTTCCCAGTCTGTTGGGACTCTGAAGCTGATGAGCAAATCTGCCCCATTAAGATGCTTGGTAATCTGCTTACTCAGGAATGAGAACGTCTCACATGCCTGGGTCTCTGTGTATCTACAAACTGGGCATTGTGTGGTGCTTGGTCCAAAACATTTGTTTCTGACACCTAGGGATTTAGAAGAGCTAGCTAAGAATAGCACTTCTAGTTTTTAGCACTTTTTAGCATCATGTTGTGGCTAAGAAGAGACTGGCACATGAACCAGATCTCTGATTCAAATGTCCCCTCTGGCATGAACTCTTTATGTGGCATTAGTGAAGTCACTATTATGTACCCCCCCCCCTACTAAGCTGCAACTGCAAAATGGAGATGATAGTCCTGATTTACATTGCAAAATTGATTCAGCTGTAATAAACCATAGTTTAGCATTACAGAAAAGAGCATGTTTGAGCCTTGGGTGCAAGCACTTTTCCTCCTCTCCTTCTGACATGGGTGTGAGGAGATTGGAAGCATCTGTTTCTTGGTTTAAACTAACCACTGCTACGCCCAAACCGGGCCAACATATGGTTAGTTTAAAGTATGGGCTGCTGAAACAAGGTAAGATCAAATTGTGGTTTCTGACCCTGGCCTAGGTTCAGTAAACAGGCTGAAGTTCCCAGTTTGGAAGTAGCAATGCTTACAACCTTCTTCTCGTGGCTGCACCAGAGGACTGTGTCCAGGACTGAAGCAGGCCCATTCCTGTTGAGCTACAGGGGTAGCCAACATTGTGCTCTTCCTTGCCATGGGCAGCATACAAAATGGGCATGGATGCTGGGAACTGTCATCCAACAATCTTTGGAGGGCACCTTGTTGGCTGTGCCAGGTGTAGCATTGTATTCAGTCTCGGCCAGATAGTTGTAAGGAATATTGAGGGTGAGGATGTTCATCATCTTTACAGTAGGATGGCTGTTTCAAAAGTGACCTCGCTGCATTCAGTCCAAACACAGCTTTCTTCTCCAGGATCTCTTTTCTGGGGAGAAAAGTGTTCTGCAAGTATGCAGCACAAACCAAGTGGCCTGACTGGCCACCCATGATGTCACACTGAAACCTTCCCCCAATTAAATCCCAAGGGAGCAGAAAAGACTATTTATGTATGCAATCACCGCTGCACAGATGTTATTGGCCCAGAAATGGAAAGAAGATAAAGTCCCTACCAGAGAAGAATGGCAGAGAAGGTAAAAGATTTGGGTTATCATAAAAGATGCAGGAGGAAATGATTAACAATAGGATCCACAAAGGGGAGGATGGAAGTCCAAGACATTCCTTGGAATCTGGTTTTTATGTTGTATGTTGGATATGTGACTGTAAAATTTTAATCTAAAAAACCAAAAAAATAAATATATATTTTTAAAAAGCAACCTTCCCCCAATCCCCATATGACTTTTTCCATTTCATCCGCCCCCCCCCTTTTTTTAAGTAGGAGGCAAATGAATGAATGAATATACATGTAGCTATTAAAAAAAAAAAATAACCAGGCAACTTGCTTAGAAGCATGAGGTATGGGACAAGGTGAATGGCTGAACCGTTGTTCAGTTTGTTGGTATGTACAGCTGTCATTTCAGTTGCCAAGTCAGGAGGAAGCTGTGCTCACATTACAGTCCACAGAACCACTGTAAGTCCTCTTTTTATACATACAGTATATTCCATCCGACTTCCTCTGAATATAGGGCCAGAGTTGTGGCCCTATGTTGAGGGTGAGTCAGCTAAATCACAGCCCGCCATTATAAACGAGAAATTGGCCTCATGTTTCTGAGCTTCCATGGGCACTGGCTGCAATGAGAACTTCTTTGGCATTTCTGCACACTCTGGCACTCATCGTGGAGTCCCATTGCGCCAGACATTTAGTCATGCTGGCCACATGACCCTGAAAGTTGTCTGTGGACAAATGCCGGCTCCCTCAGCCTGAAGCAAGATGAGCGCCGCACCCCATAGTCACCTTTGACTGGACTTAACTGTCCGGGGGTCCTTTACCTTTCTTTAGCCCAGAAATGGAAGACACTACTGGACTTAAATTTCTCATTGCTATGCAATAATATGTGGACTCTATTGCAGAGAAAATAATTCACAATTAACACGTTTTTAATGGTAAGGAAGACCTTGAACATTTCTGCACCACCTTGTGGGATTTAATTCCTTATGTGTCAAATTTGGATATGCCAAACACTCTTTCCCCCATAAAATCATGAAATTTGGCTTTCATGATGTGCTTTTCTTTTTTCTACACTATCTGCTCTCTATTTATTTGAAAAATACGACACCTGTACTGCTTCTGAATTTTGTAGGTTTTGTGGATTATAGTTGGAAAAAGGTTTAACAAATTGATTTGAAACTTAGCAATGAGCTACATTTGAGGATGGTTCATACCGAATATGGGGTAGATAGAATAAGAAATGGCTTATTTTGAATGAGCTAAATGCTTGACAAGTGACTCTTGGAAATTAACAAGTAGTGTTGCATTTTTTATTCCATTGGCTTTACCAGGTTGATTTTTGAAGGAAAATTTCTGTGCTTGTACTGCATTTTGGGAGAAATTTTGTTGTGTTAGGTCAAGTGGAACACCTAGTAAGTGACATGACCTATAAACTGTTCAAAATGTTTGTTCGTTTTTATGAACAGGGTATTTTTGCAGCCAGTGTGCCCAACACATGTTCATTGTGAACCTGTTCTGAGAATGCTGAGCAAAAGCAAAACACAGAGAGTGAAGTGTTGTGAAGTGACATTTTGTGGCACTGTAAGGGGGCAGAAAATAAATTGGGAAGGGGGGAGAGAAGTTGACAGAGGCATAAAAGTTTATCTTATTCCATTTATATCCCCATTTTCTTCTAAGGATCTCAAGGGTAGCATACATGATTTTCTCCCTCCTTATTTTATCCTCACAACAACCATGTGAGGCAGATTAGACTGAGAGGCGATGACTGGCCCAAGATCACCCAGTGAGCTTCATGGCTGAGTGACTATTTGAGAGGGCTGCCACATGACCCAGTTGAGTGTGTTTAAGTATCTAGCATTTACAGAAGCAAATCACTCTGCTCCCAACCGCCATCCAGCTGCAGTGTGGTGGTGAACACATTCATATTGCCTAAATAAAATGTCTGTTAAGGGTGAGGCTGCAATTTATTAGCATTTTGGAGCTTCAGTAAACATGGAAAGCCCTTAAAAACATTACTTTTTGTGTTAATTGATATAATGTATATGAAGTTCTTTGAACATTCTAAAGGCAGAATAGGTGCTAAATATTGCTGCAGTTAAAGCGCATAATTTCTAACCCAGATCAAGGTTGAATAGTTTATGTTGGTGGTTACTTGCAAGAACTTGGTTGGGAGATGAAAAAGATTAATAAATGATGTCAGCCTTTATTGTGGGTTTATAGTATATGTGTTGAATAGATCTTTGTTCTTATAGACCTTTCTGAAGGGACCATGCATGTGTATGTGCAGGTCACTCCAATGTACAACTTGTGGGGTATGTTCCGTGCTGACCTTATGCACTAATGGTACTGCTTGGCAATGAGAGCTTTTAGCCATGCACATTAGGTGCACTTTTTCTGTTAAACCTGCACCCTGGCCAGCCAGATTCTGGTGTTCTCCACTCATACCCCTTTCCTTCTCCCCACCTGCTTCTCATTCCAGTATTCCTGAAACCCATTGTTGGTGACACTAAGTGAAACCCTACACTGGAGCTGCCCAGATCCCTTTGCTTTGTATCCACCTAAGCTGAAAATCTCATATTTAGATTGGCCCCGCCGAGGGAGGAGGAAACAGAAGGCTTGTGAAGATAAAAGCGCATCAGCAGAGGTGGCAGGAAAAGGCTTATGATGGTTGCATCCTGAACATGCTGTGAACTGGGATTAGGAACCTGTTCCCAGCAACGGGAGACCTAGAATTTGTGGATACAAATTGTGAGCTGGGGGACAAGACGAAAGCTGAGGGGTACCTGGATATATACAGTGGTACCTCTAGTTATGAACTTAATTCATTTTGGAGGTCCGTTCTTAACTAGAGGTGTGCTTTCACTCTTGCTGCCGCTTTGCCGCTGGCACGCAATTTTCGTTCTAATCCTGGGGCAAAGTTCTCAACTCAAGGTAACTCTTTGAGGTTAGTGGAGTTTGTAAACTGCAGCATTTGTAACCTGAGGCATTTGTAACTTGAGGTACCACTGGACTTGGTTTTCCTATGAGTATCCACTATTGAGCTATGGTGCTTTGTCCTTTAAATAACACATACAGAGAGAAAGAGCTACTTCCACATGGTAGCATCCCATGCTCAAAGGGAGCACATGACAATGTGGACTATGTGGACAGGGCCACTCATGCGGGAAAGGTCATTCAGATGTGCATATGAAGCCAGTGGGGGTTAGATATAGCCTAGCATAGAGGTAGGGGGTGGGAATACTGAGTAATAATAAATGATTCCCTTTTAGCATGCAAGGTGGAATCCAACATAGTGCTATGGTGAACGTTCCATCAGCACAGGGATTTCTCTTTGTACAATGAAACAGTCTCCTTCTGTCCTCCCCTCCCCTGTGTGCCCCCTAAATCTGTTCCAGGGGTTCTCCTATTCCTCTGGAGCACCTTTGGGGAGGGTGCAGGGTGAGGAGGGGGAACAGTCCCATTGTGGAAGCAGAAATTGTTGCACTGACAGAACTCCTTAGTAGAATACCACCCCTAACATTTAGCAGTTTGCGATTCCAAATTCCATCAAGGCTTTCTGTTTTAGACCTTGCTAAGGAATGAGATGGGAAAGGCTCTTGGGATTACACAAAAATATGTGCTAAAATAATAAAGAGGGAGGCAGACCGAAAGAAAGGGAGGCATGTGCATTGTCCTTGAACAAAATGAGTCCACCTGTTTCATAGGGGTTGCTGTTCCCCCAAATGTGTTCCAGGGTCTGTTTTTACCTCCCAAGACAGTCCACACTCTGGGAAATACACGTGGGCTCCATTATGAAAAGGCCTGTGTTGTGCCCTCCTTGAGGATAATGGAAAGCTATGCAGCACAACATGGGTGAATAGTTTAGCAGGGTGTGGGTTCACTTGCCGCTCACAAGACATATATTCACAAGAGGACTGAAGTTCTTTTGTTCTTCTGGTGTTTGTATGGAAATGTGCACAGTGTGTCTGAACAACCCACCTTACTCGCCATCCCCATCAGTCAGCACTTTGGAATTCACCTTGCGGCCAATGCTGCTGAGAGCTTGCTCCCTGTGGCAAGAATTTGCCTTATAAAAACCTGGAGCTTTGCAGGGAAGCTACCTGAGTCAGATTGTGACTCACAGCAAAGCTTCTGTGGCTCATGCTTGTTACTGATGCAGAATCTCTGCATGCTAACTATAGCGCTGAAATGAAGGACCTCTTCCTCAGCAGATGGCTGCCAGGGGATCGAGTCAACCTCTGTTCAGCTTCCAGCTGCAAGCTGACTGGCCACATACCCATTGCAAAAAAAGGAAATAAACAAAATCCATCATCCAAAAATGATGACAAAGGAGGACTCTGATTTGCACAAAAATTGCATTTGCTAACTTATTTCTATAGATGCAAGTGTAGAAATAAATTACTATAACTTAAATAGAACTAAAATACATTTCTCCATTGAGGGGAAGACGGTGACTCATTTGGCTGCTCAATCAGCTGGCCAGCTGCTAACTATTGATGGCCAACTTCATGACCCCTGATCTACCTACTTATAGTTCTTTGTCTTCAAACTGAACTTCAACAAAGGAATTCAATTAGAGGACTGCCATCTGTGCTACTTATCAAATTCTCACTTGGACAGTTTTGCACATAGGAGCAGTGGTGCATTGCTTAGACCTGAATGACTGGATATCTGGGTAAGGCCAAGGCTTTACACGACAAGCAAACTTTCCTCATGAAACTGGCTTCTGTATTGCACAGTGCCCTCAAGTCTAAAAAGGGGGCTTGTGTATCCAGACAGTTTTTGGGATGTGCCAGGAAGTTCTGTGGCAACTGCTTATCCCTGACTTGTGGCCACAGTGTATCCCAGAGTGTTTGGAGATGCTCTCCATCCCATAATATATACTAACCCTGTGCCCCACCCCCATGGTAGAACAATGGCTTCTATTGTCCCCTGGGACACTCAGTAGGCCCTTGGTTGCAATTAGGACCGCATCACATCCTCTTTATGGCAAATGCATGTTATAAATTATGAATCTTGGCTTACAGGAAGCCTTGGGGCTGTGCACTTCCAGTATCCTCGTAATGACACTGAAGAAGGGGATAAAGATAGATTATCAGGATATATCATCCAACTCCAAAGGGTTTGCTCTGTGCTTTGTGGGCCTGGAGGTTGGAAGATTTTAGAGAAACCTGAGTGAGTGATCTTCCCTAATGGTTTGATGCAGTTCTCTCTTGTTCTTCTCTTTAACTAAATCCAAGCACCTCCTAGCCATCAGGAATTAAAACCAAGCGTTTGCCTCCTGTGCTGGATAGAAATAAAGGCTCGATAGAGTGTTCCAGGAATGAGGAATGAATTATTAGAAAGTGTAATGCTCCCACTTCCACTCAGCCTAAATCAAGCACTTCTAAGTCCCATTAAACTCCACCCATGTTAAGCATGTTTGTGGCTCTCCCATGTTGAAATCACTCATTTTGACTGAGTGATGCCCCAATTTTGTAACAATTCTTGCTTCATAAAATGCATGTTGCAATCCCATAAGGTGAGATACCTTGTCTTCTTTACCTGTCTTCTTTACCTTTTTGTAAAAAAAAAAAAAGAGGACATATGTCTGCCTTTTTCCTCTGGCAGTCAGCAAACAGTTGCCTGCTTGTGGATCTCTGGTGTGGAATAGTGTGTGACGCTTGAGCCTTAAGGCTGCATCAGCCCACCTGTTCTAAGAATACTGAATGTATCATTGCCTTAATGCCTTGGACAACAAGAACCAAAGAGAGCAGAATTAGGGAAATGAGGCATCTCTTAGGGCCTGTCCACACTTCTGCTTGTGCTGTGTCTAGAATGCGGTTTTCCACCTGCCCTGCTCCTTTCCAAGGGAAAACCCACTCTTTAGCAATAGCTCTTGCTCCGACTGAGCACTAAAGACCGGTTTTCCTAGGGAGGAAGCAGTGGGACAAGGGAAAGTGTGGATAAGCCCTGGATGAAGATGTCTGTGAGAGCATCTTTTTTTAAAATGAAGGTTTTATTTAAGCAGAGAAGGGTCAGCATGACCACAGCCATGGATTGCAAAATTGCTTTTTAAATTAAAATGGCAAAAAAGGCTTATCAAGATTAGCATCTATTTTCTGCATTAAGAAAATAACAAAGGGATGGAATGTTCAAGCTGGGAGTGTGTGAGAAGAACATGCATAAATGCAGGCCAGTGTTGTAAGATTCTCCCCTTTGAATAATATAACAAGTGTCTCTGAAACCAGTTCTGTATCCCTGAAAAATTATGCTGCCTCTCCCGACTCTGGCATTTCTTCCCTTCTGGACTCGTTTCGCTGTGTACTTGTCTTCCGTGAGTTAGCTAATTTGTGAAGCGTTTGGTATAACAAGCATCTGGACAGTGCATGGTGCTGTTCAAATAATCTCAAAGAAACAGATGAGTATCTTGCTGCCGAGCTCTTCAAATATTCAGAAGTGGAGGGCCTCATAATGCATCAAGAGTTCATTAGGCAATGAGCCAGCTGCTTAGTAGATTGCATTGCAGTAGATAATATATGTAATACCATCCGTATGAATAGTGTTGGGGATGTGAGGAGACAAAAGCCACTGAGAAGAGCGCCCTGTTGGCATGAGAGATTGTGCTCTGGAGAAATTACCCAGCTCCTTCCTCAGTAGCTTCTTCCCTGGGGTAGTGATGCAGTGCAGTGGTAAACAGACTTAGCTAAGAATCAGGAACTCCCAGGTTTGAATCTCTGCTCTGCACTCACAAGTAAGCAACTTGATCTCAGCTTACTTCCTCACCTTCTGCAACAAGGGGAATAATAACTTACCTTTCAGGGTTCTTGTAAGGATTACAAATAGATGGTGCAAATGAAGGGTTTTGGTGCTATCCAAATGTCTATTATTACCATCATTGTTATCATCTGCTTGCATTCCATGCAGCATTTGGAGCCTTGAGGAGTCACATATAGGAACCTGCAATGGAAAGGACAACCCACAATCCTGTCATTACTCAGTGAATGTTCAGCATCCTGGGAATCTCTGTTTTGTTTTTATGTTTAAGTTTGTGGCCCTTTGGAATTGCAAAGTTGGGCTTGAGATGCCAAAATTTCCACTGACAAGGGCTTTAGTAGCCTGCAACCCCTTGATTTTTTGACTGGCAGAAACAAATAGTCTGCTTCATTGGTAAATTTTATACAAGCCATTGGTTTTCTTGACTCAGGCAGAATACACTGTATACAAAGCCCTCCTTTTCATAGCAGTCGCTGTCTGTATTGCAGATGGTGACCGTTTTCTCTTTTGGAATGTTATTGCCTGAATTCAGCAGCCTTCCCAAACAAGCCGATTCCCCATCAAAAGGCTGACTTTTAAAAGTGGAAAGGTATTTCTTAACTATGATGGGAGAGATGCACTTTATACCACTTTCTGAGGATGAGGTGACTTCTCTTAAACAACACCCTCGTGTGCAGCTGGGTGTCAAGTTATAACAAGCTGAGCTGTTTAAGAAATTTAATTGTAGCCTCGTTTTATTCTTTGTCTGAAACTGCTTCCCTCCCCTGCCGCTGCAAAACATTTATAAAACGGTGCTGTTTAATTTTGGGTTAACTGTGTTGTGTGCTGTTGTTCCCACGGGATGTTCAGAAGAGCAAGTGAGCCCTGGCTGAGTGCATAGTCAGTCATCATTGAGCCAGGGAACATTATTTGGAAGAGCCTTTTAAAAGGAACGTGATAATTAAAGGATGCAAGTTGTCAGAGCAGTGAAGAGGGCAGCACAAGAAAATGTGCCACTGCATAGAGCTTGGCAGTCTTGCAGAATTATCTTTGGGAGATTGCTTTCCCCCATCCTACATTCAGGGGCTGGCTCTTAAGATTGGAGTATGTAAATGCGATCCTCGAGAAGAGCTAGTTTGTACAAAGCATGCAAAAGCAGTGCTCTCAGGCTGCGGTGACTGCTCTGATGAGGCGTTTTACCTCAGTGTGTATGGGAGCGACCCTTCCATGAAAATAGGGAGACCTGAGGCACCTCTTCATATGCACCTACCTTGAGGTGATAATTCATCAGAATAAAATTATATCCCTGCCTCACCAAATGGAAGCTTCCTGTGTTGAGGTTAAAGTGAGTGTTTACCTCTTCAAAGCACCTTCCACCAGCACAGCAAATATCTTGTGTTGTCGTTGGGAGGTGTTTTGCCCCTAGCATTCCACATCCCAAACAGAATCATTACTACATTAATGGTACTAATGGTAGTAACTGTACTAGTACTTGTGGTCACCTAACATAGGCCAGAGTGTTGACTTATACTAATATTGGGTGGAGGACCTCTGAAAATTGGAGGGTTGGGGATCTCTATCAGACCAGTCTTTCGAAACATTTAACTGCTGTGTGTGTTCACTTGCTTTTTTTAAAAAAAAAAAGTCCATCTCTGATCTTGCTTCCCCTGCCCACCATTGTTTGTATTTGATATAAGATCCTTTTCTGGAGATAGTATCCATATTTTGATATGAGCTGAGTAAGGCTGCAGTGGCTGCACCTCATGCTCTGTTCATCCAGCAACCCAGGTCCCACTTCCCTGCCTGCCATAGGGCAAAATCAGAATAACTGAATGACTGAAGCATTCAGGGAGAAGAGAAAGAGAATGAGAGAATGCCCTGTGGAAATGGAGTAGGAAGTGCTTTGGTTGTAGCCTCTCACAGTGTGCTAAAGGGTATAGGCAGGCACCTTCGCCAGGTGAGGAGGCCATGAGGAACTGGCAATTCTCTTCCCAGGTATCATGGAATTTGTCGCTTCTCCCTCTCCCTGCTCACCTTGGTACACTTGATCTGGCCCATCTTTTATATTCTATACGGTGTTGATGGAAACAGCAGGAATCTAACTTGGAGTTCGCCACCCCTTTGGAGCCAGTAGGCACCTTTGGAATTTTAAGAGCATGCTGCGGTTACTAGTCACAAAATGGTAGCATATAACCAAAATGACTGCCACGTCTAAGGGAGCAGAAAAAGAAACAGGAACACAACATCATGTGGGTGTGCTCCCTGTCAGACCACCGTCAATGGAAAATTAACTTCTACACTACCACACTCACTTACAGAGAGAAGCTTTTTGCCACTGCTCTTCTGTTCACAACAGAAGGGAGGGAGGGTTGTCCAATCCTGGCATCTAATGAATTGTGGGCATGTTTAAGGAGCCATGTTCAATGTGGGAGAGTCCAAGGCAGCGCAAACAGGAAGAGCAAACTGCCTCTTGTGCTTGGTGGATTTTTTGATGGACAATTACTGAGATCTTTTCCGGGTGCCATAGGTGGAATGGGTGGGCACGCTGGGGCCCACGGGTGCTGAACTGGTGACCCCTACCCTAATTCGATTCTCTCCTTTTCTGCCCACAGTTTTGGATCAGCTCCTCCCTGAGCTTAACGTACTGCTCAAGCTCTTGGACCACGAATACTTGAGCTCCACCACAATGGAGAAGAAAACAGCCGTCTCAAATATCTTGCAGAAGCTGCAGCCCCCTGCAGGTCAGGAAGCCCTTGCTGCCGTCTCTCACCCCTGCCCATCAGACTGTCCCCTTTTCTACCTTTATTTGTTCTTTGTGTGATTCCTCAGGCTGAGGCAACCTTAAGGTACATTACACGCCTCTCCGCCTGCTGTATTGTGGCACGTCCCTGGCTCCTGACATGCCTGCACATGCTTTTGTTTGTGCAGGGCTCCTCTCTTTCAGTGCGAGGGAATGACAAGGGTGGACCACAAAAATTGTCCTGGTTGATTTGACTCCAGTAGCGACAGCCACAAGTTGTATAGCCAGCAGGGCCTGTTTCTTGCCCTTTTTTAAAAAAAAATATGTCCCTGCCATCAGGATCTGAAGGGCTTCTAAAGAGGCAAAAAAAGTTAAGTTAAGGCTGTGTCATCTCATACTTATTCATGAAAAATGACCTGAAGACTATCTCTTAGCATGGAAGGAGATGCTGGTTTAGGGGCAATTAAGATCTTCCCCAGCTGCTACTGGACAGCAGTTGCAATAAATAAAAAACAAAAGAGCATGTGTGTGTTTTTCCTCATGAAGTAAATGGCAGCTTTGGAGGAATGAGTGGTCTAACTCTAGGGAATCCGCATTGGGATGGGACAGGAGTAGATTAAACCCTGTTCCCCCAGTGCCACAGTTCTGATCCAAATTGCCTCTGCCCACATCAATGAGTAGTTTTTTTGTTTTGTTTTAAAAAATAATAGTAACAGCCTTTTCATTGATCGCCCACAACTCATTTGGTTTGGCCCTATAAAGTGAGCTGAGGATGTGCCATATGTAGACTCTGTATTTTCACAGGTGGAACCCACATGCCATTGTGCCTCCTTTATATAAACCTGGAGTGAGGATTCTCTGGTCCTCTGGATGTTGTTGGGTTATCACTCCCATCTCCCCTGACCATTGGCCAGTTGGGCTGGGGCTGATGCAAGTTGGAGTCCTGTGATACCTGGAGAGCCACAGGTTCCCCACACCTGATATAAGCAAGCAAAGAGAGAAAGAGAAACTACACTTCCCCCCATCTCCAAACTAAAGCAGTTTTTCTTTTTTCTGCACTTTACCCTTGTTTCATGCTTCCTGCACCTGCTGTCCTCCACAGCAGCTCCTAGGTCACCCGCTCACGTCTGCTGTGTGTCCCATAGTCATTCTTCATAACACTGCTGTACTTTGTCCGTTTATTGCTAGAGGTACGTGACTCCCTCTGGTGGAGCTTTCCATTGAGAAGGAGTCCTCCAGCTGACCTTGAGGAGCAGAGAAAAATAGGCATTAAACAATAGCTGGCAAGAGCTGGCCATTGTGTCCTTTGATATATTTGAGCCCTATGGATTCACCCAAACTTTCTCAATATTTGTGATAGCTCACTGTGCAGGGCAGGTGAAATGGCAGGCTTCTGAAGATTGAAATGTCCCCACCTCGACTTTTTAGTGTTCCTTATCTTCTAAGGCAGCTGTAGCACATTTACCTTTAAGGAAGCCACTGAATAAATTCCATAACAAGAATCCCCAGGAGATGGGGTGGGGGTACCTAACAAGTGCCACATGGAGTGGATGTATGCATGTCAGATCAGCAGGCACCTGTAGCTCTGAAGCCTGCAGGCAATGTGAATAGTGATATTTGGCCATGCTGCAGCTGGACAGGAATTGCCCTGTGTTTCCTGTGGAAATGTGTGTTTCCAGTAGCCTTCCTGCTGGCTGATTTCTGCTGAGAGATGAGATTTCCATGGGAAGAGCCAAAGGCTTGTATTCTCTCCTTGGGAAGCCTCTCGATTATCCCCTCTGCAAGACCCAGAA
This sequence comes from Podarcis vaucheri, assembly GCF_965113315.1. Taxonomy (NCBI): domain Eukaryota; kingdom Metazoa; phylum Chordata; class Lepidosauria; order Squamata; family Lacertidae; genus Podarcis; species Podarcis vaucheri. The sequence goes on along the minus strand of NC_138760.1, from coordinate 55,263,652 downwards.
CACAATGATTCTGTGGGGTAGTCAGCTCTGAAAGAAGAGGATGGCTTCTCCATTTTGCTTTGCGCCTCTCGGACAACAGTTATTTCCTCTTTTGTTTCTGAATCTTCATGTGTGGGTGGGGAATAATCCCCACCCCTCTTCTCTCTCTCTCTCTCTCTATATATATATAAGCACTACCAATTTAGGTTGGCTAAAGTTCAGGATGTTAATAGCTGCTTTGAGGGGGAGCCAATCACTTTCATTGAGCTGGGAAAAGAAGTGCAAAATTCATGTGGCACGAGATAGTGCTACAGAGCGTGTAAGATGTGGTTGGTAAATTCAGTCAATAATGCCTCTATTTTTTGTTCTGGTGAATTTGGCGTTGAGCTAAGGCTGGGTACATACAATGCTTTTTAAAGCATATCTTAAGAACATTTTTCTCCTCAAAGAATTCTAGGCGCAGTAGTCTGTTAAGGGTTGCTGACAATTGTAGCTCTGTGAGGGGTAAACTACAGTGCCCAGAATTCTTTGAGGGAAAGAATGTGCTTTAAAGGTATAGTATGAATGCAGCCCAAAACTACTTTTCTTCTTTCTTTTTTGTGAGCCAGCCCCAGCTTAACAGGAAGGGGTTGATAACCTGCATTTCTGCATCATTGGCATTTCACCTCTAAGCCCAGAGCAGTGGCTTTCAAACTGTTATGGAGTAACTTGGCATTCCTTGGAAGCTTACTGGGCTTCCTCCATCAGAAGATCTCTACTGAGATGAGAGCTTTCCTGGAAGGTTTCAATCTTGCTGCTTTTGATTGTCTCCCTAAAAAGGTGCAGCTGTAAAAGAATGCTGATATGTGCAAAGATCTTTCCAGTTTCATGCAGATCAGTGCTGAGACCCAATAGGCACCTTGCATGAACCGAATGTGCCTTAGAACACTTCTCAGAATCCTCCGTGACATGCAAAAATTCCATGCCAGACATGCTGATCTAGGAAGGATTCCTCGAAGCAAGAGTTCCCACTGGTTTAGCTCATGGTCTAATGCAATCATTCCTGTTGATGGCAATATCCTTTCTGACTTTGCAGGAAAGGAAATGAGCTACATGTACGTGAATACAGCGACCTTGCATAATGGCACTAGCTTTGTGGAGTCACTCTTTGAAGGGTTTGGTATGTATAGTGAACTGTTCCAACCTAATGCTGCTTGCTCAGAGCTTCCCTGCCTTTTATGCCTGTTTGGCCCTCAGCTGTCTGGATTAGCTGGTTACAAGTCCAAGCCCTGCACAATAAGTCTGTGGCCCTTGGCAGTGTCCTGTTCTTTGCATGATTCCCTAAACTCAAGGTGCTTCCCTCCACCTTTCCTCCTAACAATCCTTGCAGGAGAAATCCATGAAGAACAGAGAAGGACCCATGAGTAAAAAGCTAATCCTTTGCAGTTGAAGTGGCTCTACCATCCCTCTCTGGTTATCAGCTGTTCTTGAATTCAAAGATACCTGTGATTCAATAGCACCCTAGTATTCAGCAACCTGAGGGCTTGTGCAGACATATTTTGCAACATTGTCTATTAAGAAGATATCTGTGAAAATTTCACAAAATATATTGATAAGTGGTTGCCATTAAATCCATCCTTACATTTAACATGCACTTAAAAGGGGGGGTAGCAGCCATGGGGTGGGTGGGGTGATTAGCAGCAGGCAGGGAATAGTTTTAACTCTTCGTAAAATCAATCACTCATTGGAAGCTAATAATTCCATTGGAAGGAAATCCTCCATTGGCAGCTAGTTTGAGCTAAGTAGGTCTCACCCATTCTAGGACCCTCAAATTATAATTCCCCCAAATGCCTAGATAGACAGAGCACCAGGGTAGAGGGGTCAACTGCACAATTGTATAAACCTCATCCCAGAATGTGACTGTTCTTCCTGACTTAACACTTTCTCCTTGACCTTGTCCCCAAACCTTCTCATTTTCCCCATACCCCATATGGTTCAGGAGCAAGGGGATAAACAATTCCACTGCCCTGTACTATTGTGGGCACAGATGTTAGCATCTGTAATTCCTTTGGGCAGTGGGAGGGAGGGATGTCCATAGGGCCTCTGTAATGCAACACAGAGATTGCATGTGAGGTTTGATGGTGGCATTGCTCAGTGACTGTCTTCCAACCTTCCTACCAGACTGCAACCTGGGCAATCTTCAGGACATGCAAGAGGATGATGGGGAGGTGAAAGAAGGCATTAACTTGGAACTTTCAAGGAGCCAGCCTGCTAAAACGGTAAGTCCTTACAACCCTCCGTTTTCCACTGCTGAACCTAGGAAGCTGCCTCACACAGAGTCAGACCATTTGCCCATCTTGTTTAATATATCTGTGGCCCTAACAGGCTGAGGTTCTCTAGGGTTTCAGGTCAGAGAAACTTTTCCAGCCCTGTCTGTAGGTGCTGGAGAGTGAATTTGAAATATTTTGCATGCAAATCATATGCTTTACCGCTAACCTATTCCACTTTAGGCTCTAATGACGCTGTGACTGGTTAGGGCAGAGCACTTGATATCTGGAGGGGAACTACAAAGAACACCTTGCTAAGGTTCTGCAAAATACAGCTTACCATGGAGGAAAGCTGTGTTGACATTCATTGCCATTTTCTTAATGTTGATTCCAGTGCTGCGGTTAGCAGGAACAGATCAGTAAGGAAGGGAGACTTACATTTTTGTGCCATCTTCTCCTCCCATATGCATTCCATGGATAAAAATCCTAGCTGTGCATTTGATCTTTGCCCATCCCCTTTCAGAAATGCACCTGATCTACATTGAGACCTGGGTGCAGTCGCAGGAGGACACAAGGTGAGGCTGGAGACCAACAAGAAGTTTTCTTCTTGTTGTTTTTCTGGAGAGCTGAAGGCAGTCTGAAAGAGGCATTGCTACTTGTGGTATGTTCCCTCATCCCACTCTTGCCTCCGAGGAACAGATTTGTCAGCATCTTGTATTGTTTTAATCAAACCTGTTTGGCCAGAAGCAATAGAGGGACAAAAGAAGTGTGTCTGTGCAACAACTGCACGATGAGGAGGGCAGCCTCTGTCAAACCACTTCTAACTTTTTTAAAAAGGGAATTGTCTGTTTCCAGTCTAAGAGAAGGCTTGGTGGCAATTTGCCATGTCTGGGAGAGAGGAGGTGGCGGAGAAACACAGAAGTTGCCCATCCGTTGTCCGAATTGGAGTGGTTCTCTGAAAGCAAGCCATGCATAGGGTTGTTTCCAACAAAGTGCTACTCGGCGTAAACCCATTGAAATCAATGGGTTTAGTCATGTCTAGTAATTTCAGTGGACCTATTACAATTATGGCTAATGTTGGATACAATCCATAATTATATTCCTGTGCTCCCAGTTCAGTGCTCTTAAGTCAAGAATAGGCAGAAGGTAGCACCAGAAACACCTGGTGATGTTTTTATTTTACTTATTTATTAAATTTGTATACCTCTCTTCATCTCATGATCTCAGGTTGATTCACAAAATATATAATTTGCAATAGATCGGCAAGGATTTCTGACTTTCAGTTGTTTAACAACAAAATGGCTCCCATTCCCTCAAATAGACTGCTGAAATGAAGTAAGCTCAGGGTAACTGGGAACGGGTGTTTGCGTAGAAGCATGTTGTGCTCAGCTCAGTTTTGATACTAAAAACAGATCCCCCTTCTCAGCAGCTGCTCATTCTAAGTCTGCATGTCTTTGGCACCTGGCTCAAGTTGGTAGATCTGGGGATTCCAGTAAAATGCAAAGGAGATCGTGCAAGCCTGTCCCTGCTTTGAGTCACAGACAGACCCATCACAAAGAGCCACAGTGAAGGCTGTGCTTTGGGGAGGACAAGCCTGTGTTCCACCTTTGCTGTTAGAGGCAGTGTGCCTCACAAATGCCAGCTGTTAAGAATCACAAGAGGGGAGAGCGCTGCAGCACTTGGGTTCTGCTTGTGGGGTTCCCATAGGCATCCGATTTGTCTGTGTGAGAACAGAATACTGGACTGCATGGGCATACCCAGTTGCCAGATTTATAACAGCACAGACCTCTCCAGATGCTACCATGCTACCTCTTCCCTCTCACAGGTATCTGGGGAGCCACCTCCACCATTGCCCACCACTCCTCCTCCGGAAGATTACTATGAGGAAGCCCTACCACTGGGCCCAGGCAAAGCCCCTGAGTACATCACATCCCACAGTAAGTCTAACTGGGAGCTGGAGAAAGAGAGAGAGAGAGAGAGAGAGAGAGAGAGAGAGAGAGAGAGAGAGAAAGCCAGCCAGCTGTCTGGGTCCTGGCATGGCTTTGTGTGCTGGCACTCCCATATTGACCTAGGAAAACAAAGGCTCCTCCCAGGTGTCTGACAAGTGACAGGCTTATAATTTATAGGCCCCAGGGAGGGAAATGGCGCTGGGGAGGGGGGCTGGGCTGTCACACTCCCTTTTCCTGCTTCCCTGCCCTCTCCACCCCCAGACTCTCAGATGTCACAAGCAGTTGTATGCTCAGACTTGCCTGGAAATGTGTCACTAAACCCTGAGTGGCAGGAATGTGTAAGGCCTGAGCAATCTCTCTCTCCGCCTGTTAGGGTAGAGAAGAGCAGAGAAATCAACTTAGCACCTGCTCTTGCTTCCCTTGCCTCTGATAGAAGACGGAGCCTGGGGCAGATTGACTATGAAACTAATGAAGCTTCAGGATTTCTCATCCTGGACGGCCCCCAGAAGCGACTTTAGTCCACATTACTGAAAAGCTTTGGGTCTAGTAGACCCAATATTTGAGCTGCATGACTAAAATTAATTATTTTTTTGCTGCATATATTTCAGCAATCCCACATATGTTGTAAAGGTGTGGGATCTGTGGTGGAACAACCCCATTAAAGAAGATAGCAGTGGTTGCCCAAACCTTGTTGCTGGTTGCAAATGAGCCCCCATAACATTTCAAGCTTCAGGGGTCCCAAAATGTAGACCCGCCACTGCACTGGGCCCTGAGTTATGCTCCCAAGGCGTGGACAGAAAATTAGGAGATTTCTTGTGTGCCTCATGGCATCAAAGCCACCAGCAATGTCAGGAATGGGTGAGTCCTGACATGAAGGACTCTGAGAGGAAAAATTGCCGCCGGCAAAGTCCAGAAGAAAGCAAGAAGGCAGTGTTCTGGTGGGGAGGGGAGGGAAGTTCTTTCTTTAGGAGTGTTTTGTGCCCCTGTGGGATGTAAGGAAAAACCAGACTGAAGGGATTAGAACTGAGTTCTCATTCGCCCTGTGTGTGGATGAGAGATACGTGTTGGAGGGCGTGTCAGGAACCAGAGCACTTTTTCCAAGCAGAAGCCATTAAATGTATCATTCGCACCCTGTAGGTGATGCCCCTTCTTCTGTGGGTGGGGTTCTGGTGTCTGGTGGCCATTTGGGAAATGGCGGAGGAGAGCCACGGACACGGCTTCCAGTTTTTCCCCTCAGAGTCCTGTTGCCCCTTAATCCCATTGCCTGCCTTTTTTCTATCTTCATTAGAGGTAAAGGCTGTCCTGTGTAAACTTATTGAAGTTGATCGGCTTATTTCAGCACTGCCTTCCAATAAAATCTTCCTCACTGCCTTTGTGCCACAGAGGGAACAGACACAGTGGCTACCTCTGGGGCTCATCCACACTTGCATTTGTCCCATGATTTCAAGGCACGGGCCCAAGAAGTATTTCTTTTATCCCACCACTTCCCCCAGGAAAACCTGCTGTTTAGCACTGAGTCGGAACAAACATCCATCAGGTTTTCTGATTCAGCAGTCAACAGTGGGTTTTCCCAGGGAAAGTGGTGGGATAAAATAAAACGCTCTTGGACCTATGCCTAGAAATCACAGGGCAAACAGAATAAAGCACCGGACAAACAGAAGTGTGGGTGAGCTCTGTGTGTGTGTTCATGCAGTGGTCTAACATGTCATCTGCTTCTTCTACAGATAGCTCCAGTCCCCCCAACTCCATAGAGGATGGGTATTATGAAGATGCAGATAGCAACTATCCCCTCACCAGAATAAATGGAGAACAGAAAAACTCTTGTAAGTAGTGCTGCAAAGACATGTGTTGTATAGCCACAGGTGGAATGGGACACTTGGCCTAAGCCCTTGACTCTGTGAATGGGGAAGAGTGCAGGAAGTCAAAGGTGTAGGAACCTCTGACTTCAATGTGGCTCCACCTTGGACAGTGCCTCTGGCCCTGTGCATCACTGGTGTGGGGTCCCCAAAAGGTTGCCCATGAGAGAATGTGGCCCTCTGGATGAAAAAGATCACACACAAACACTGACCTATGGTAAGGCTGAGCAAATTGTCCATTAATGTGGACTACTATATACAGTGTTGCAGGTTATATGCATAGGTTTGGTGCATACAACTTTCAATACGGTAAGCCCACAACTTGCTCTTGCTTTACTTACATGATCGCAAACTTACACAGATGGGGAGGGGAGAGATAAATAAATTGAGAGGTGGGAAAACCCGCCATTCTCCACTCTCCATTTATTAATTCTGCCCCCCCCACCCATGCACCCAGCAGATTTTCTTCACTTACTGAGCTTTGGGAGAGTCCCAGAGACCCTTGCACCACCTTCCCAACGCCAGATAAGCAGGGTCCTGGGCTTTGGGAAGGAGGCGCAAGGGCTCTGGGATGCTGCTGGAGCCCTCTGAGTGCCTTCCCAAAGCTCAGTAAGCAGGGAAGGTTGCAGGAGGACCCTGGGAAGATTTAAGGGACCCCCTGCAAGCTCCCCACTCACTGGTAATCAGCCCTCTGCCTTGCAGGGGATAATTTGGGGGTTTCCTGACTTTGTACAATTTTGCCTTTGCACGTGGATCCTGAAACCAAACCTTTGCATAAGTGGTAGGCACACTCTATTCCTGTTTAGGAACTGTTGCCTGCAACCTTGCGGTGTAGAAACTTGCTCTTTAAATATTACCGCTGGGGTTAGGGTGCCTCAGGGACCACGCTGGACCAATGGATCTGATATTTGCAGCACTTACTCTTAAGAGCCTTTATGAAAAAGCATGCCCAATTTTTAAAAAGCTGCTACTCCCAATGACACTCCACCTCACAGAAAGCTTTGGGATTTTCTAGAGTCTGCATAATAGTGAAAGCCTTTCCCACAGCCCACTAAAATCGCCTCAGTCAGGGTTTATCTTAATTTGCAGGAAATGTAAAGAACAGCTATCACTGCATTGAGCTTTAGATTACAGAAATAATATGAACTGGTATATTTACTGTGACCTGAAACACAATGCATTTATAAGTACCTTCCCCCCCACCACCACCACTACCACCACCAAAAACAAAGTAACTTGGAAAATGCAGTGGAAAGCCCAATCTTTAGTAAATTCAGAACATAACTTGTAAGGAGAAGAAATAGACTTCAGGGTATTTGAGGCATGATAGCAAGCATGTGCCTATGGAGTTCATGGGAAACTGGCTTCAGGGGAGGTAGAACATAGGACAGCAAACTGCATCTCTGCAATTTAACATGCCTTGTAAGAACTCAGCAGTGATATAGTTGCCCTATTGAGATCCATAAATGCTAGCTTGGGAGTTGGAACAGCCTGTCAGTGTCATAGGCAGGCTTGGGAAGAAGGCCAAAGGAAATGCAGAACCGTCTGTGTTCCAGAAAGTGCCTCCTCTTGCAAAGCTTCCAACTGAAAGAGCGATGGCATCCACATATAGGATGTTGATGGTGTCGGCATGGTACCTTGGGTGATTAAGGGCTCTCTGCTTCCTTGTAGACAATGACTCTGATGCCATGAGCAGCTCCTATGAGTCCTACGATGAGGAGGAAGAGGATGGGAAAGGTCAGAGACTGACACACCAATGGCCGTCAGAGGAAGCTTCCATGAACCTGGTGAAGGACTGCAGGATATGTGCTTTCTTGTTGCGGAAGAAGCGCTTTGGGCAATGGGCCAAGCAGCTGACGGTCATCAAGGACAACAAACTCCTGGTGAGTTGGTGGCTTGTGGAGCACCTGGCCACATGCAGGAAAGCAGGGAAGGTTTTGGGGAGAAAAGTTGGAGAGTCCTGCTAATGAGCCAAAGACTCCTGGCAAACCAGTTGACTTTGCATGCATGAGCATGGCTGGGAAGGCCCACTCTCCTTGGGGTCTGGCACTGACTGGTAGAGTTGGCAACTTTGATGAAAAAAGAAGGACTAGTCAACAGATCTACATAGCTGCAAAGTTCCTTTTGCTGGCCATGTCAAAGATATGGTGCACTGTGTATGTCACAGTTTTTGTTTTTTTACACATCCTTTGTCCTTGCAAATAGCTGGTCTGTAACTAACAGTATTTGTAGATTTGTTGCAGATTTATATGCCAAGCCCAGTGTGGCCCTTCTTTAAGGTGGTGGTGAAAAACTCAGGCATGATGGTCCAATTGAAGTTCATTCTCTGAAAGTTTTATTGGGAGTTTGAAAAGCACCAGGAGGAAGAGTTCAACCCTTTCTTCACCTGACATTTTCAAATGATTATGTGGCGTGGGGGAAGTGTTAAGCTTCTCTGATTCCTATCAAACCTTTGGAAAAAGGTTTTCCTGATTCCCAGCCCCCTGTAACTCATTAGGGCAACAGGACACATATCTGTATGTAATGACCCAAAATTAAGTGAGGCGAGGGGACTGTTTCTTTGAGACTGGTAAGATTTCAGCACTTCTGTTTTTTGTTCTGGTTGTAAAAAATCTACGATTCTAAGGCACAGTATTTGGTGAAGCAATGGGAGTTCCCAAGCATTTCTCTTCTTTCCTTTTGTGCACCACCTCCTCCTCCTCCCCACAATAAAATGGGACCTTGCCACTGCTTCCTATCTGTGCCGAGAGGAGCCACGAAAAGTACAAGAAAAAGACCCAACTTGGAAAGAGTGATGAACATTGCGCTTTTTCTTTTTTTTTAACATTAGTGTTACAAAAGCTCCAAGCATCGGCAGCCACACCTCGAGGTGCCACTGAGCGTTTGCAACGTTGTCTACGTGCCGAAGGACGGGCGTCGCAAGAAGCACGAGCTGCGCTTCTCCCTGCCGGGCGCTGAGGCCCTGGTGCTGGCCGTGCAGAGCAAAGAGCAGGCCGAGGAGTGGCTGAAGGTACTTCCCTCAACAGCAGGAGAGCTCAATTCCACACACACCCAGTTAAAAAAGAAACCCCCTCTTTCTGTGCTCCATCAAAACACAAATGCCAGCTAATGCCCGTCCATGTGAACAGCCCTCCTGCCCTGACCACTGTAGATCTGCTCAAGTGTATCAGGCCCTGTGGGAAAAGCACTTGCTATCTCTCCAGTGGGGAGGAGGGGGCTTTCCTACTCAGCCTCTTATCACCCCTGCCTGGCTGCAGGAGAGAAATAGCCAGCCAGCAGGGCAGACCCTGACACCCCCTTCCTATAGTCTGGAACTGCAGGGCTGCAGGAAAGGGGCTGTTTTGATTCACACTTGCCCGCCCACCCCCACTCTTTCCTGCCTTTGTTCTGAAGCACTGCAGATTCAGTAGGAAGCTCTGTGAGATGACATCACCAATTCTGCCTGACGGCAGGGTCTGAAAAAGGTGGCGGTTTCAGGCTGCTTGATCAGGCATAGGCAACCTTGGCCCTCCAGATATTTTTGGGACTACAATCCCATGATCCCTAGCTAACAGGACCAGTGGTCAGGGATGCTGGGAATTGTAGTCTCAAAACATCTGGAGGGCTGAGATTACCTATGCCTGTTCTTGATGGTAGTGTCTCAGAGAAGCTACTGTTCCTGCCTATCCAGAGTGGGAGAGGGCTTGTATGTGCGCACACATGTGTATGCTGCATCACTGATACTTGGCTTTCTCAGTTGCACTTTCTCTTCTCTCCCCTTGCCCACTCCCAAACCTGTGGCCTTCCAATTGACTACAGCTCCCATCATCCCTGTCAACTGGCCAGGCTGGCTGAAGCTCATGGGAGCTGGGGTCCACTGACATCTGGACACAGTGTGGTGGCAATTTCTAGCTAACAGATGCTAGTGGTTTAAAACAACATCGTGATAGCCCCATGCTTGTTCATTCTAATGGCTCTCTGCCATGGATACCAGCAGGTGATCTCCATGAAAGACACATAGATTTAACCCCTCCAGCTCAGCTTTGTGGCATAAATGGCGACTCTTTCAATTTGACACACGTCCCTGCTGCCCGCACCTTTCCAGGTTCTCTTTTTGGGACTGATGTTGGAGGTTAAACCGAAGGAAGCACAATGCAACACGCAGGCTAGGTAGTTTGTTATAATGGCATTCTGAGTCCAGGGATTGAAAAGGTCTTGTGCATTTTGTGGTTCAATTTCTTTTCCGTCTTGGCAGAGCAAGTGTACTTTGGCATGAGTACTGTCAGGAGCCTCAGGATTTATTAAAACTGTCTATTCCTCCCTGTACTGGTTGTTTTTAGAACTTCTCTGTCTTTGCCCTTGCTCCATATCACTCACTGGCTCAAAGCACTTCCACCCCGCTGGCCTGGGATGCGACTCTTCAGGTCCTCCCTTCCTCAGAAATGTGAAGACTCTGTTGGCACTGATCCAATAGGCACTCTGGTGTGCTTGCTAAACCCCACTTGCAGCTGAGAAATTGCAATCTCTGAAATGAGAATACCTGGGCAGATGAATTTAATTCACCCAGACCTGTTCTGAAGCCTGAAGACAACCTATTGCTGAAGGTGAAAGGTGGGAAGTGGGTCTGTTGGAAGAAATAAAAGAGAGTCTGCCTTCCTGTACCCCCAGTCTTCACTTGGGTTTCCTTGGGAAATCTTGTGTCAACATCCATGGCTGAAATGTTACAGAAACCAGAGGTAGGAAGAGCAAAAGTCATTGACAACCAGCCAGTAAAGTGTCTTGGAAGCTAATGAGCTAATAAATTATTACAAAATACAAAAACTGGCTTTATTTAGGTCAGGGATAATACCCTGCTTCTGTATTCTCAGAGGCCACTTTATTGCATTAAAAAATCCCAGAGAGAGATGAATAGTTAAGGTTGGCATATAATTCTCTCTCTCTCAGATTGGACATATTTTCTATCCATTTCCTTATGAGAAGGACTTTTCCCCCCAGCCAGAACTCAGTTTTGGCACCTCTTTTTCTAGAAAAATAGCACTGCTTACAAGACGCACGATGGGCAAACATTTTCCCATACCCTTGATTAAAAATTTGGTAGTCTCACCAAGGGGCCGATAGAATAGCTTGCTGGAGTCCAGTTTGGCCCTTTGACTGCTAGTTTTCAGTACTGGAATCTACTGTTTCCCTTCTGTCAGGTAACTGAGACTCGGTGGCACCATTGTTTCTGAGAAGCCATCGCTGGAGGGTTTGCAGCAAAGTGAGCTTTCAGTTGCAGCTGATGGGCTACCAGTGTTTCCATTGTTTTGACACTCAACCCTCTCCTCCTGCAGGTGATAAAGGAAGTGAGCAGTCCCAGTGGAGGAGGACTGAATGGAACAGAAGTTCTTACATCTCCTCTGCTTACATGCAAGGTGGACCATGACAAGGTAGCTTCTTGCTCGGAGCCGAAGTAGGGGTGATGTTCATGAATGAATACAATCAGTGTGCGCAGTTTTTCTTTTAGCTGTTATAGGGGGCCTGAGCAGCCAAGGGATTGTGAGTTTAACGCTTTTTTCCCTGCTATGCTCACAACAAAAATCTCCTTTGCCCAGAGGTCATCTCAAGACAAACAGACATCTGACTCGGACAGTGTGGCAACGGCAGAGAACGGCTCTTCCATGGCTCGGAGAGAGGCCCATGAGCAAGGTGAGTCCCTGGTTACTTCCCCTATGAGCCAGGTGTTGCTTTTGGTTGAGGCAGCAAGAAACGCAGCACTTGGACTAGAGCTCCTGAGAGACCTGGGTTTAAGTCCTGCTTGACCACAGTGCACACAGGTCTGTGCATCTCAGCCCAACCTAGCTCACAGGGTAGTTGTGAAGTGGGAAAGGCCTTAAATGCTGCCCTCAGCTCCTTGGAAAACGGGTGGGAGATAAAGATAACAAATAGATCCTGGGCTTAAAAAACCCAAACCCAGGTTCCATCTTGTGTAACAATGACCCCTTTTGCTGTTCCCATTGGGTGGGAGCAGAGTTACCATTGTGCCAGAATTGCTAGGTCAGTCGCCCTGCACTTTTCTTTGGGACTAGTGAGTAATGTTGCACATGCTAGTTCTGTAAAAATGGTATTATGGAGGTTAAAGCACCCTGTTTCTGAATTTGCTCTGTGTTGCCGCTATGTTCAGTTGGCTCTTAATACCCATAAGGGAATATTCTAGCCTGTAGGTTCTAGCTGTATTTCAGACCAGTTAGTGTTTTTCATATTTACCCCTTCACCTGACCTCCCTTAGCCTCTTCATGACATTTTACAATCTGTTATGATGAGAGAGAGAAAGAGAGAGAGTGTGTGTTCTGGAGGTATGAGGTCGGGGAGAACAGACCTTTAGTTACCTCACAGTTTCTTTGTTTTGGTCAGATACACCATGTCTTGTTTTAAGCTCTGCTTCTTCTCCCTGTAGGGAAAGGCAAAAAAAGTGGTTTGGCAGACTTGAAAGGCTCTGTAAGTCGAGCAGCTGGGAGGAAAATCACCAGAATAATCAGCTTCTCTAAGAAGAAACCATCCCCTGAGGACACCCAGACATCCTCTACGGAGGAAGACATCCCATGCTGTGGTTTGTACTGGAGCAGGAGGGCAGTTCAAATGCAAACCATTCATTAGCTGGTGCCTTAAGAGGGGTCCAGTTGGGCTCCCTTGTCCCAGTTTCCGATTGCACTGTGTTATGTCATACAATACCACACTGCAGGGGATGCAACAACAATACTGCAGAACGGAGCAGGGGGGGGGATGCCGACTTTTAGCATCGTATAGGGTGCCTCTGAAATTAGAGGGTGCAAAGTCCGCCACTCCAAATATGTTGCCCACCCCCATATCCGATAGTTAAATCTTAATTGTTCGATTGTGCAGTTGTCTTCTCTTACTTATAGGAGTGAATCAGCTACTTTATGGTAAAGACAAGAGCACTGGCATTCATAATCTATTTTATGCTAAAAAAACCACAGTGCAAGAACTCAGCTATAGAGCTGCAAATAAAACATTTTAAGTGTGTTTTAAGTACAGTATATACAATGCAACACTAGATGGAGGTGGTGTGCTTTACGGAAAATTAAATGTGTTTTTTAAAATGCTTGGGGGGGGGGCATTTTCAGTTTTTATATGTGTCTAGATTCCACCCAAGTGACTTGGCTGATACTCATTCAGGCAAACATCTCATTGAGCTAAAGTAATGCTTGGCTCTTGGAACTGATCTTCTGATTTGAAATCTGTCATGCCTAAGCTCATCATTTCCTTGTTTCCTAGAACACAAGATTTAGGCTTTTATTTATCCCATAATGGTCACTGTATTGCTGATCAAATGTCTTTGTGCATCTCCTGGCAGGCTACTTGAATGTTCTGGTTAACCAGTGCTGGAAGGAGCGCTGGTGTCGTTTGAAAGGCAACACCCTCTATTTCCACAAGGACCGGACGGACCTAAGGACCCACGTGAATGCCGTTGTCCTCCGGGGCTGTGAGGTGGCACCAGGACTGGGCCCCAAGCACCCCTTTGCGTTCCGCATCCTTCGCAACGGCCAAGAGGTCTCTGCCTTGGAGGTGAGTGAGGATTCACTCAGGACGGCTCTGCTGAGGAAGCTGCAGTCCCTTTGACAGAGCCTTGATCTGACCAACGACCGGGGTATAGGCAGACAAGGCTGGGTGCCTGGGCATCCTGCAGAACATAGCATTTAAGAGCAATGCCTTGAATGCTGGAAAAACTCTTTAGAGTCCTTCATGTGCGGTACAAAGATACATGAAATTCAGCCTGCGGCAAAGGCGTTTGTTAAAGCAGTATGGATTGTATACAGTCATACCTTGGATCTCGAACACCTTGGCGCCTGAACAAATTGGCTGCTGAATGATCGGAACCCAGAAGTGAGGGTTCCGGTTTCTGAATGTTCTTTTGGAAGCCAAACAACTGATGGGGCTTCCATGGCTTCTGATTGGCTGCAGGAGTTTCCTGCAGCCAATCAGAAGCTGTGCTTTGGTTTCTGAACGTTTTGGAAGTCAAACGGGCTTCCGGAACAGATTCCATTCGACTTCCAAGGCACAACTGTATTTCACAGCAGCAGAAAATAATTTCTCTTATTTATCATATTAACAGAATTAACCCTACTTGTTTCATAAAGTATGATGAAATCTTAAATGCGCCTCAGTTTTACTTAATGCACTATAACTTCACTTGGACCTTATGGGATCCAAGCAGATATTTGGACATCTGAATGCATATAAAGATCATACTGAAAACATATACATAAAACATGATCTCTAAGCAGACCAAGAGAGAGATTGAGAGCATGCAGTGAAGCAATAGTATTCTTTGGCCACGTGCCCATCTTGATTTATTCATTTCAAATGTGGGCCGAGGTTCTGCCATGCTTTTGCAAAGGCTTCCCCTTGTGGTGCTGTGATAAAAACATCAGCCTGTGTTGAAGGCATATTGACTTGGAACTAAGTCCCACACAATGCAAGGGGACTTGTTTCTGAATAGACATGCCTAGGATTGCAATGTACTCCCCCCCCCTTCCACACACCTCAACTCTGCCTGTGCACTGTCAACCCAAATCACAACCCGTTTTCAGGGTCATGTGGGACAGCCCTGAACAGCCAGATATTCTGGTTGAATATGGATAATAATAGGAAGCTTCCTTATTCAGAGTCAGACCACTGGTCTTTCTAGCTCAGTAATGTCCACACTGACTGGAAGTGGCTCAGCAGGATGCTTCCAATCCCTGCCAGAGATGTAGGAGGTTAGACCAAGGGCCTTGTGCATGAAGAGCAAATGCTCTGTGGCTGAGCTGTGGCCCTTTCCAATAATTTGTTGTTAAGTCGATTAGTCGTGTCCGACTCTTCGTGACCCCATGGACCAGAGCACGCCAGGCACTCCTGTCTTCCACTGCCTTCCGGAGTTTGGTCAAATTCATGTTGGTCGCTTCTATAACATTGTCCAACCATCTCATCCTCTTGTCGTCCCCTTCTCCTTGTGCCCTCCATCTTTCCCAACATCAGAGTTCCAATAATACACACAATATATTCAGAATTCATGTCCTCCCCAGCTTCTTTAGAGACTTTTCGCTTACATAGCAGTGTGAGCCTTGCACACACAGGATGCCTTGCAAATATCCCTATGGTGAACAGCACAGCTGTAAATTTGGAAAATGGGGCACGTGGTGTAAAGGAACAATGCGCTCTGGAAAGATATGTCCTTGACCATGTTTCCTTGTGGGAAGAGTGTTGCCTTGGCTGTTGCCCAGAGCAATGTGTGCTTCCTTTCACTTTAAACTATTGTCTTACTCCTCAGGCGAGCAGCTATGAAGACCTGGGGCGCTGGCTTGGGCTCCTGCTGGTTGAAACTGGCTCCCAGACAGCCCCAGAAGCCTTGCATTATGACTATGTGGATGTGGAGAAAATCGCCAACATCATCAATGCTGTGAGACACTCTTACATGTAAGCATTTCTTCCACTAGCGCTCCGTGACGCAGCCAGGTGTGGAAACCACCTTGTCCCCGTCTGCAGGCAAGAGTGCCCCCAACAGAGCCTCTAAGGATAAAAGTTTCTGTTAAGACCACCTATGCCAGCAACAAATCTGCCAAGACAGATTTTGGGGTGTCTCTAAACCAGGGGTCAGCAACCTAAGGCCGATGGGCCACAAGCAGCCCATGGGGGTCGTTTAACCGGCCCATGAACCCCCGCCACCTGCTTGGGGACCCCCATCAAGCCGCAGAAAACTTTGCCAACCCCTGCTCTAAACCATGATCCAAATCAAGATGACAACCTGCTAAAATCATACCTGAAAGGCCAGAATAGAGTAAGCCATTTAGGCTACTGTGAATGTGAGGCTGAAACAAGCAAGCCTGCGTTCGTGTTTCCTGGTTTATATCATGGGTGTGAATGTGGTGCAAGCGCTAGTTCCACTTTCCAAGACAGGAAGCATAGAAAACCTCACACTCTGCGCCTCAGGCTTAAATGGCCCTTTTGTGTATAAAGAAAAGATGAGCCCATATTGAAACACTCTTACGTATGGAGCAGAGAATTTTAAATATCCAAGCTGTGAGTTTAAAAGATTGATATGGAGCAAACATTCTCGATTTCTATGCTGTTATCTCCATAGCACCAAGGGACATTTCACACACCGTGCAACGGCATATCCAGATTTATCAGGGAGTGTATATTTGGCAAGCAATCTTGTTTCCTGGATAACTGCAGTCACGCTTAACTTCTTAGATACATACTTAACCTTTTGACTTGATTTGCTTTAGTATAGTATATGTGTTCCACATAGCCAACAACATTTTTCAGGTGTGCACCCAATATGATATGTGGAAGGTATCTCCACTCCTGTGTTGCCCAAAATACAGGGCTTGGCAGTAATTTATGATGCAATAGCATCTACCAGCCCAACATAGGAGGGCCTGTGTTTGGATTCATTTTGTGAGTGCGGAGGGTGGCAGGAAGAGCTCAATCGTTCTTGCTGGTAAAGATTGTCAGATTTTGCAATCAGTGCTAGAGATGTAGAGCATGTTTTGTCTGTTTCTCTGCCTCTTCAGGTGGGCCAGCTCCTCCCTTGAGAACCAAACAGATGCTTCCCGTGTATTATACGATGAAGTCCCCTATGAGAAGGTGGAGGTATCTGAAAAAAGAAAAGCAGAAATGCCATAACCCTCTTCTCTCCCCTGCTTCCTTTCCCTAACAGCACTCTTCTTCCTGCCTGCGTGTGCTTCCAGGTGCTTGGCGACTGACAAACAGTTTTGCCCAAGCAGAGGCACTTGAATTAGCCTGCTTCTCAAGCAGCTATGCTGCACGGGAAGAAACTGGACTTCTTGCTCACACCCATCATTCATTCATTCAATTTTATTTGTATGCTACTTTTCCACAAAAAGAAATGCTCAAAGTGGCTTAAAAACAAAGAAATAGGGATGCATTTCAAACAAACACTACAAAAATTATTTCCTCATAACGTAGCAAAAACATAGCATAGCTACAATTTCATAGCATAGCAATACAATGACAATAACAATTTCTTAATAACATATTAATAATATAACAACATACCCCAAAAACCCCACATTCCAATACTATAAATATAAACAACACACAGCATCCAAGAGCAAAAATGTTGTTTCACCTTAATCCTAGAAATACCCTTCCTTTGATGTTGGCCATCATTGGTGGTCTCCTTGACACCATCTGAAATGATGGCTTCTTTGTGCTTTTCTGTGTGCAGCTGGAAAAGTCAGGGCGGCCGTCAGGGTCCCAGGTGAAGCGCCACGGTTCCTCTTGCAGCGAGAAATCGCGCCGTGTGGATCCACAAGTGAAAGTCAAGCGCCATGCGTCAAGTAGGTTTGGATCCTGATGTGGGATGCTTAGGGTGGCTCTCTTATCAGCCAGTTGGAATGGGGAGGGGAAAGACTCCAAGCTGACAGTCCCTAAGGAGCCATTTCCAGTAGTGTAAGCTTATACAACACTCAATTGCTGCTTGATGGCTCCACTTCTGTCTCAGTTTTTGCTTTCTCATTATTTGGACAAGGATTGCTAATTTGCAGGCTGGGCCAAAGTCTGGATGGGTTTAATGCACAGTACTACCTATTTGCCTTTGCAGCTTCTCTCTTAGCTGAGGTTCAGGCCTGAAATGGGGAGAACATGGCTGACAGAGGAAGAGCCTCTGTTTGTTGGTAGGACCTGTGCTTTGAATGCAGTAGGTCTCAAGCTCAGTCGAGCCTTGTGTCAAAATGAGGCTTCTCCTTTTGGAGCTGCGTCAAAACTGATTCTGTGATCTCCACCCCATTCCCCTTCGCAGGTCAAAATTGTTGTTAACAGGAACTGATTGGAGCTTTACCAGATAGCAATGGCCCTGAACATGTACGATCAGCACTGTGTTACAGACACATGCACACCCTGCTGGTCTTTCCCAATGCTGCTCAGAGGCTGCTAATAGCCTTGCAAGAACTACCAGCCAAATGGGCAAGGGAAACTGCTTCACACTGATAAAACATTTCATCAGCTTTTTGTACCTCTTGGGAGTCCAGGCCCCTGTTTTGACATGCCGTTCTGACAACCCAAAACAGCCAAACCTAAGGGAAATAGAATTGCTGGCTTTTGAGCACAGCTGTAGTTGGATCCTTTGCTTCTCCAAGTTGGGTCAGAGGGAAAATAAATCCTTGTCTGAAACCCTGGAGAGCTGCTGTCACACTAGACAATACAGACTTAGATGGACCCAATGGCCTGACTTGGTAAACAGCAGCTTCTAAGTCCTAACCTGCTCACATTTCTTACTGAGAAGGGGGAAATCTCAATAGAAAATTTGGTGTACAGTCAGACCTTGGTTCTCGAATGTAATCCATTCTGGAAGTCAGTTCAACTCCCAAAACCATTCGAAAACCAAGGTGCTGCTTCTGATTGGCTGCAGGAGTTCCCTGCACTCATGCAGAAGCCATGTCAGACATTCGGGTTCCAAAGAACAGTTTATGATTGCAGAGATGGGTCTCCTTCCTTCTGTGAAAACTGTTCTCTGCACAGAGCAGGGTTGGGGAACCTCTGGCCCAGGAAGCCAAATGCAGTACTCCAGGCGCCTCTCTCTCTCTCTCTCTCTCTCTCTCTCTCTCTCTCCCTCTCTCCCAGGCCTCTCCTCAGGCCACATCCTTCACTGGCTCTGCATTGCACCTTTTGTGAGTGTTTTTTGCACAGCTGGAGTATGACCTTGAATTCTTATAGTGATTCTTGTTTTCCTGCATGAAGGATAGAAAAAGGTGTTTGTGTGTGTGTAAAAATTAACCTGATGTACAAAGACAACATCCACATTTGTTGTTCTACCCACTTTGCTTCTGCCCGTCCCCACCCGCCTTGAAGGTTATCCAAAAGGGAACATGGCCCACTGGCTGCAAAATGTTCCTTGACTTTGGTAGAGAATCCCAAGTTTCTTTTTAGACTCTCCTATGATGCTCCAGGAACATTGAGCTGAATCCACCTTAGATTCCTGTATGAAAAGTGAGGTTATAAAGAACCAGGCAGAGGGCCTTCTCGGTAGTGGCACTTGCCATGTGGAATGTCCTATCATCAGATGTCAAAGGGAGAAATAATTATATGGCCTCCCATAGACATCTGGGGAAGCTTTTGATGTGTGGTGTCCTGTTGTATTTTTGTGTATTCTGTTGGAAGCCGCCAAGAGTGGCTGGGGCAGTCAGATGGGCAGGGACCAAATTATTATTATTATTATTATTATTATTATTATTATTATTATTATTAGCTCCCTCTGAAGTTTGAGCTACAAGAACACCATGTTCCACTTAATTATTTTGTTTTGCACAGGCAGCTCTCCAGTGGCTATAAATTGTAACTGTATCAATACAGTTTAAATCAATTTTACAAGAATGCCAAGCTTTGCTGGAAGTCTTAGCAGCTCCCGTTCATAATTGGATGTGCGCTTGTGCTCCCATAAGCCACTTCTCCTGTGCCAGCAATATTAATAATCAGCAATCTCTGGGCAGCACTGCAGAGGCTGTGTTGGGAAAGCAGATGTCTTGGTTCTTGACTGTTGGTTCAGTTTCATTTCAGACCACAGTCTGGTGTTGTGCATCTTTGAGCTTGTTCAGCCCTGAGCTTGCATTTAAAATTATCTGCTGTCAAGGCAGAGCTAAACAAAAAACCCTCTCATCTCAGGTGCCTAACAGAGGGCTGTTTCTCTTAACTCATCCCCTTCCCCTTGCAGATGCCAATAACTACAAGTACGGCAAGAACCGTGCTGAGGAAGATGCCAGGAGGTTCCTGACTGAGAAGGACAAACTGGAGAAAGAGAAAGCTTCTATCCGGAATGAACTGATGGGCCTGCGGAAGGAAAAGCGGGAGCTCCGAGAGGCTATGAAGGGAAGCTCAGGTATATGCCCCTGCTGGAGAAGCAAGTGAGCCAGTGTGAGAGAGCCAGTGTGATGTAGTGGTTAAGAGCGGTAGTCTCGTAATCTGGTGAACCGGGTTCGCTTCTCTGCTCCTCCACATGCAGCTGCTGGGTGACCTTGGGCTAGTCACACTTCTCTGAAGTCTCTCAGCCCCTCTCACCTCACAGAGTGCTTGTTGTGGGGGAGGAAGGAAAAGGAGAATGTTGGCCGCTTTGAGACTCCTTCGGGTAGTGATAAAGCAGGATATCAAATCCAAACTCCTCCTCCAAACTCCTCACCCCTGGCCATTTTGCACAGAAACCTCTCTCCTGAGCTGCATTTACCTCCCACATACAGTCCAGTATACTGGGCCGGATTAAGTCCTTTAGAGACCCTAAGCACTTAAAATATTTTAGTGCCCCCATATATATCTAATTCAAAATATAAACAACAATAAACTGTAAAATAAAATTTTATTTTTTGAAATGAATGAAACCCAAAGATGGAAAATAATGTTTATTTGTGTACGCTTCCACTTTGTTGATATTTGAAAATTTTGCCAACTTCTGTTTAGTGGATTTGCAGGTGGGGACACACCCTCTTGTCGTCGTCATCCTCCTCAGACTGCAAAATGTGTTGGGCCAGTAGAACGCTGAGCCCACAGTGGCCTTGGCTAAAGCACCTGCCCCTTTATCCTAGGAGTCCTTGCAGTTAGGTACCAAAGGAGGTCTCTGTTATTTCCTGATGAAAGAGGATGGCTGCTGATAAAGAAGGCCAACATAGGAGGCATTTGTTGCAAAATACAGTGGTACCTTGGGTTAGGTACTTAATTCATTCCGGAGGTCCGTACTTAACCTGAAACTGTTCTTAACCTGAAGCACCACTTTAGGGGCCTCCCGCTGCCGCCGCGCCGCCACAGCAGCACGATTTCTATTCACATCCTGAAGCAAAGTTCTTAACCCGAGGTACTATTTCTGGGTTAGCGGAGTCTGTAACCTGAAGCATATGTAACCTGAAGTGTATGTAACCTGAGGTACCTGCCACTGTATTTGCCTCAATAGCAACATCAAACCTGCTGTGTAGTTTTGCATCTTACTTCTCAGCCCTGACGTGTCCTGTGCTGGATATAGCTCTAATATCGGGTACTTACAAAACCCATTTTTTTCCTCTCAGCACTGGCAGCTTAGCAATAGCTTCAAATTAGCCACAGAAACAGTTGCAGGCTCCTTCCGCAGAGGAAAGCCCAGGCGCGCCATCTACTGGAAGAATAATTCTTGTAATGGAAATTGCACAGCTAATTGCCTGGAAGCTGGCAGAATCCAGGTCTTTTCGTCCTTACTGCTTTTGATGCGTTGCAGATAATGTGAAGAACGTGAGCTGCCTTGCCTCTCGTGGACATGTTAAGAAAGAGGCGTCAGCTTCTGAGAACGTTGACCCAGTTCCTGTTTCCCACATGTCTCCTCGGAGGTGGGATTGGGCGGGGGTGAAATTCCCTTCGCCTTTGCCCACCCTCCCACTTTCTCTAAGCTCCTTGACATGTGTCCCTTCTCCAGGCCTGGAGCCACAGGCTGACCTTGCTCCCATGTGTCTGTTAAACAGGGAAAGACCTGAAAGAGCTGGAGCATCGTGTTGCGGCCCTGGAGGATCACTGCAAAGCCAACGAGGCCAGGCGTGTGGACCTAGAGCTCAAGCTCACAGAGGTGAAAGACAGGCTGAAGCAGTCTCTGGCAGGAGGGCCGGCTCTGGGGCTGACTGTGACCAGCAAAGCTGAAAACAAGGTGAGGAGGAGATAGCTGCTTCCTCTTTCCGCCTTGGACGGTTAGGGCTGCTTCAGTCGATGATAGTTTCCCACATAAGCGTAGAACAAAAATGGGCACACACAGAAGCCCAGGGAGCCAGGATTATTGGAACACAGGAAGGTGGCTTCTGCTGAGTCAGACCACCAGTCTGCCTAGTTATGTATTGTCTATACCAGGCTTCCTCAACCTCGGCCCCCCAGATGTTTTGAGACTACAATTCCCATCTTTCCTGACCACTGGTCCTGCTAGCTAGGGATCATGGGAGTTGTAGGCCAAAAACATTTGGAGGGCTGAGGTTGAGGAAGCCTGGTCTACTCTGACTATTGGGGGCTGTCTGGGGTTTCAGAAAGGGATGTCTCCCTGTCTTACTTAGAGATGTCAGGGATTGAACCAAGGATCCTCTGAATGCAAAGGAGCTTGCCCTACCCTTCTCAGTAATTGCTGAACCTAACCTTGATGGGGGTGCCCAGGGGATCATAGAATTGTAGAGTTGAAAGGGATCCTGAGGGTCATCTAGCCCAACCCCCTCAGCCTTGCTCCCACCCCCAGAGAAAGAGGATACAAAGCGTACTTATTTAAGGCATGCATTTATCACTCCTCCCAGGATGACTGCCAGAATGATAATAAACAATGGGGAAACGGGTGGAACAGCAGAGCAAAGGGCAATCCGTTCACAGCAGGGGTAGCCAGTGTGGCGTTTTCGTGATGATACTGGACTGCAAATCAGTTCTAGCCATCATGGACCAGGGTTAGGGATGATGGGACTTGCAGTCCAACAACATCTGGAGGGGGCACCATGACGGCTAGGCCTGGTTTACAGAAAGTCTTGTGTAAAAAGAAATCCAACAGCTGAAAAGTGCCTCCTCTTCCTTGCTTGCTTTCCACCGAACCTCAGAAGACAGGAGCCAGCTCCACAAGGGCCTCTAAAGATTGTCTTCATCGACAGGTAGATTGGTGTGAGAGAAGGCAACCCATCCTACTTAGCTTTCCACCCCTGTTTTCTCTTTCGCAGAGGCCATTAATGCCGCCCAAAATACATTTTAGCAGTAGAATCTGGTTTCTCTAGTACCTCCCCCTGCTTGAGTCTCTGAACAACTTCTCAGTTTCTTGTTACGTTTCTTTGCAGGAGCCTGCGCCCCAGTCAAGTGGAAGCCAACCTGAGCACTTGGTCCCGGTTAACTGTGCAGCAGAAATGAGGAAGCGAAGCCCCTCCCTCCTTCCTGCCCACAAGGGGAATGTGCTGCAGAAGGCCAAGGTACAGTAGGCTCTGCTCTGCTCCCCTAGCTGGGCGCCAGCATTATACTCCCTCCTCATTGCCTCTCCCAATATCTTCAGGACTCACACAGCGGTAGGGAACATCAGGCCTGGGGGCCAAATGCAGCCCTCTTTATCTGTCCGTTGAGACCCTTCCCCAGTGGCGTAGCATGGGTTGTCAGCACCCGGGGCAAGGCAAGTAATTTGCGCCCCCTAACCCGTGGATTTGCGCCCCCTAACCCCCAGATGTTGCACCCGGTGCGGCCGCCCCCCCCTGCACCCCCCACGCTACGCCACTGCTCTTCCCAGGCCACACCTGCTTTGCACAGGCTACACCTCTCATAAGCCTTGCTCCTCATCAATCTTGGGTGTTTTTCCTTGGCTGGGATGTGTCTCCAAACTCTGATAATGCCTCTGGAAGGTGAAGAGGCATGTTTGAACGTGTGTAGAAACAAAGCAATTTACTGTGCAAAGGTAAAATTCGCGTGCACTGCTCTGTCCATTTTTGTCTCTGGCCTGGCCCACCACCAGCATACCGCCCCCAGTAGGCTGCCCAGAAGGGATTGTGGCCCCCAGGCTGATCCTAGTGGAAGCTAAATTCTTTGACAAGGGTGTTGTGGCATATATATCATATGTTAGTGTGTACTACAGAGTGTAAACTGCAGTTGCCCTTAAGCGTAGAATCTTCCTTTCACAATTTCCCAGCACAGAGGCCTGATCTGGATGGGGGCCTTGGTGGAGGGAATCCTAACCCTGCTGCAGTCCTGATCCAGATCTTCCCCTCTCCTGGTCTGCTCCAGCTATTTGTAAAAGTAAAATCCTGCAATTAATGGCAAACCACAAGACTCATTGGAACCGGGCCCCAAACCTCCAGAACCCCACTTTGGAGCCAGGGCTCAGCAGTCTCTTTCTAGCCTTCATATCTCCTTTGCAACCCAGGACTCATCAGCTCCGCTATTTCTCCCTCTTTCTAGGAATGGGAAATGAAGAAATCATAAAAGGGCCTCCATCTCCGGGAAGAACCCCTCTTGAGGATTGGGACACATTTGGGACAGGCTAGAGCAGTGCAAGAGCCTCTCATCCCTCAAGGAAACTGCAGAAGGATGCTGGGGGACTTGGGTCTTCAGCAGGGAAAGCACCCACCCTCCTGCAAATGAAGGATTACCAAGCAAAACTGATGTGGGTGAAAGGGGAGGGAAGGGGGAGTGTGGGAAGCAGGGTGGGTAAGGGAAATCCTTTCAAGGATGTTGGGTTTTTTAAGTGTGTCCTCAGAATTCTCCTCTTTGAGTGGCCTGTGAGGAGCACCTCAAATAGATCTGGCATGCCAGCTGTCTAGATTTTGCTCTTGGTTAATGAAATTAGCGAAGAGCCATTAAAAAATTGGAACGTAGATACTTTGGTCTGGTGGGGAGAGATGATGATGATATGGTTCGGAGATCCTCACTCATTCATGTCAGCCAAAGACCTTGGGCAAGTCACTTCTTCACCTTTCTTGCTGCAGCTCCTCTCTTGTGTTGGAAACCAGGTGAACGTTCCTCACCACAAGGAAACGAGGCATGACACACAGAAGTGCCTTGCAATTGATTCTGTCGAAAGATGCTCTTTGCAGCCCTTGACACTGTCAGCCTGCTTCCCTGTCCTGCTCTCTGCCAAACCAGATCAAGGCTGGTTGACTTAGGCCGAGAGGCAAGGGCCCAACAGGGAGAAGACATTGTCCACGTGGTGGTTGAATTTAAATCTCAGGGCTTTTCATATTGACCTGTGCCAGAGCACTCCTGTCAACTTCTGTAGTCTCTCCCAGGCTGTCATTTAAGCTTTTAAAATGTGTTGGAGAAGATCAATAGCTTCAGGACAGCAAGGAGTAATATCGCCTGCCCCCCCCCCCCGCCCGACAGACACTAAAAGTGCCCAAGTGTTGTAACAGATCCATTTGCCCACTCCCCCGCCTTTGCTGCACAGCAGAGCTAGACTCGCACTTGCAAGTGAGAAAGGAGAGTGAATAAATGGACTGATGTGGCTAGAGAAATGGCTTCTGCAAAAAAAAAAAAAATCCCTGTTGCAGGGCTATTTTATTTCTTTAAGGGTGCTGTCTCTGGTCAGCAGAACAGTGGCTGAAGACTTTTCCCTTTCTGTGAATCAGCCACTAGAAGACAGTATGTGCACGCACTAAATAACAGACATTATGCTGCCATTTCTAAAAATCTTTCTCTCCGATCACGGGTGGGATGGGTGGGAGAGTGTTTTGGGTGGGTCTTGTTTCTGCAGTGTGGGGAGCCCAGCTGCCTTCATGTGTATAAGGTCTCTGGCCAGTTTTAGGCCTGCTTCATTCATGGAATACAAAATCTAAAACTTAAGACCTTCAGAAGAGGCCCCAAGGTGAACCCTACAGCAAGCACAGTGATCCTCTTTGCTGTGTAATTCCAACAGACCAGAAGCTGTAGCGACCTACTTTTCTTTTATAGGGGGAGATGGGTAGGATGCTTATCTCTTTGTGGGTGCATATTGTGGCATACATTTTTACTATTTAAGATTTGTCTGCACTTTAAGATCTGGATCCCCTCCCTCTGCTGTCCCTCCCCCCAATAAAATATGATCTTTGTACAGAGCTGTATGTGTTTGTTTTATCTTCTAAATTTCAAGGCAGTTTTGGATTGTAAACATAGAAGTTGCAGCAACATGCATGTTACTTATGGTTCACGTAGAAATGTATATGCATGTATTTTCTATCTCCTAGGTTTTGGTAGGAGAGTGGATGTAATACTTCACAACAACTTTGGCTCCAGCTTGATGCTTCCAAAATGGCGCAAGCTTAAGACAGAATCATGACCTTTTCTGGTTTACAGGGGGATGATATTATCTGTAACTAGAATAGACAAAGTAGAAACTATACCATCTGTATGGGAAGCCTAACCCTTAATCATAAGCATACTGATTTCAACAGAGCAAGGAACCAAGTATAATGCCAGACCCTCCAAGAGTCCCTATTTTCCAGATGTCTCCCTGATTTAGAGAAGGCATCCCGGCTTCTGATTTGATCCCAGAATGTCCCACCTTTCCTTAAAGGTAAAGGTAAAGGGACCCCTGACCATTAGGCCCCGCCGTGGCTGACTCTGGGGTTGCGGCACTCATCTTGCTTTATTGGCCAAGGGAGCCAGCGTACAGCTTCCAGGTCATGTGGCCAGCATGACTAAGCCGCTTCTGGCGAAACAGAGCAGCGCATGGAAACACCATTTACCTTCCCACCGGAGTAGTACCTATTTATCTACTTGCACTTTGACATGCTTTCAAACTGCTACGTTGGCAGGACCAAGGACCGAGCAACAGGAGCTCACCCCGTCGCGGGGATTCGACGACCTTCTGATTGACAAGACCTAGGCTCTGTGGTTTAACCCACAGCACCACCCGCGTCCCACTTTTCCTTAGGATGTCCCTATTTTCATTGGAGAAATGTTGGAGGGCATGGAGTTATTTGACTCCCGAGCTGTCTGTAAAGGCAATTCCCGAGGCAATTCTGTAAAGTTCGGGCCACCCAAAATGTTACAAAATAGTGAGCAAGTTTTCCAGTTCTCCCAAAGTCCTCATTATTTTGGATACCTAAAAAGACAGAAGCAGGGCAGGGCGAGGGGATCGGCTTGATGTTGTAGACACTTTAAGATGGTATGTAGGAGGAGATTGTAGGTTGAAACTGGATTAGGTCATGTGGGGGGTAAATGAGAGGGGTGAGGAAAGAGTAGGAAAGTGACTAAATCAGGACAGAAGTCCCAAAGATTGCAATGTAAGCTGTGTACACACTGCATTCTTTTTCAGGCTCCCGTGTTCTCCCATTGCTGGTGTTAGAAGCAGAGTATACCTGCCATTTGCCACATTAGCCACCTGTATCCTGTACAGTGCTACCTCGGGTTACGAACTTAATTCGTTCCGGAGGTCCATTCTTAACCTGAAACCGTTCTTAATCTGAGGTGCGCTTTCGCTAATGGGGCCTCCTGCTGCTGCCACGCCACTGGCATGCATTTTCCGTCCAGAGTTTGTAACCCGAAGTGTTCGTAACCCGAAGCGTTTGTAACCTGAGGTCCCACTGTAGTTTCTTGAAAAGTGCTGCTTTTTGGTGTGCTTTCCCTCAAGCCAGCTTCTCTCTGATTTTGAAACATGAGCCATGGGAGACAGCCATCACACGTGCACAGATGACAGCTTCACTGAAATGGAGTTTTTTTTGGGGGGGGGGATTGCATGCACAGGAAAACAAATTGGGCGATGCCCATCACGTGAAGACATCTCACAACATAACAATGCAACTTGAAAGGCAGCAAGTGGAAACTACCTTGCTGTGTTTTAGGTTGTTAATGTGTACATAGCCTTAGTTGCCTTTTCTTCTTGTTCAAATAACTCCAAAAATCTCTTCTGACTGTGCTTATCTGGAGTTTCACAGGTATACTGCGTGTGATTCTTGTTAGTAATAGATTTAAGCTGCTAAATGTTGACCTGTTAAATGTTACCTAAATCTTAGTAGTAATATTTTTATGAGTTCAAATGTTATTTAATAATATATTTAATATCTTAGAAAGAAAAATATGTTACTTCTGTATTTGAGTTCAACAGAATGATTTCATGCATGTATATATATGTCTCCCTGCATTCAATAAGGCTTTATCCCAGTTCCAGAATCTCAAGAAAGGACCATGTCCACCTGTAATTACAGTGGCTAGCAAGAGTTCTCATATAATGTCCTCTCAATTACATTTTGATCCATATAGTCAAGGTAACATTACGGGGTCATAAAGATTTGAAAACGGAGAGGCAGTCTTCTTATGGAAGAAGTGGGTTCTAGTGTGATCTACACATTAGATCACTTAACAAGACCAGATGGGGGATTTTTGCTGTTTACAATTTTGTAGTCTAAATATTGGTAGTGTTAAATGGCAGTATTGCATTGTCAACTACAGCAGTTTTAGAGTCTATTTTGGATCATTAGCTCTGAGTGACTCTGCATCTCCTATAGTGCTGGAGGAAATAAATGGATCTTTCATGTTATAAAGTGAATGTCCAGGATCTTAATCAAGTGTGTTCACGACAGCTCAATCAATGAAAAGTTGCTTTAGTGTTTATATATAGTCTTTCTTTAGATTTTAAATTTAGACTGAGCAAACAATTCTCCCCCTCCCTGCCCTATATTGGACTCCACAGAGCCTTTATAGGAAGGAACTGGCTAATTCAGATAAATATTGCTGATGTAACGCAGAAAACACTTCTGTGAGGCATATGATGTGGACATTTGTGAATGCTCTCTTTCTGGTCAGAAATTATTCGTCATAGTAACCTTGCCTTGGATAAATCCTTGATTTATCCATATTTATAAATGTGGTGTGGGGGACTGAGGACAAATTCTGCAAGCTCTCATGATGTTTGAGAGACTTATGCTTCAAGACTGGAAGGACAAAGACCCACCATCTACTACTCAGTGGTCTGTGAAGATCTTGCAGCCCTTTCTACATCACTCTTGTTTCAATTCCCATTTGAACAGCCTAGATTAATCTACACATCTGAGTGAAGAGTCACAGAATATTCATATTAACGTCAGCTGCCAGTGCCTTTTTTCTTTATTTAAAAAAAAAGTTTAAGAAGGCCTAAGCAGCATATAAATTTGGTTAAGTAAATTATTTCCTTTTGCTAATTTGCAAATAAAAATTTTAAAATATATAAAATATAAAGAACTGCAGCCTGGAGAATTAGAAAATGCTTAACTAGATCTGAAACAATGTTGACAGAGTATGAGGTGCTTTCAGCCGATAGTGAGGGGGTGCAGGTTTCCCGTGTTCGTTTTCTGGTAGCTCACTGGATACACAGGCACAGAAATAAATAAATCTCCAGGCTGGGAGATGCCAAACTGCTTGTTACAGTTTGTTGCGCGTGGAGATGCAACAGCCAAGCGCCCTTCTCATACCGGCGTGACCCCGGCAACTCCTCTCGCTCACTGGTTCCGTGGGCAAGATTCTTGCATGGCAGATGGTTGGGCTACATGACCCTCCGCATCCCTCCCAACTGTATGATTCTGTATGATTCGCTGCAAGGAGGGCGGGCGGGAGCGGGAGGCCGCGGTGCCTGACGGGAGTTGTAGTCGCCGCCGCCGCCCTTGTCTCCTCCCACCGTCGGCGCCTGGCGGTCCAGTGTCGGCCACGCTTCGTCCGTCGGCGGGGCAGCTATGGCAGCAGCAGGCAGGTCGGCGCGGGCGGCGGGGCGCTGCTTCAGCCCCCTGCTCCAGTTTAGCCACCATCACTTGCGCTACGACAGGTACGGGGGGCGGGTGGGGGGGGGGCTGGCTGAAATGGGCTCCTTTCCAATCCTCCTCCTTCCTCAGTCGAGCCGTCGCCCTCTTCCCCCCGTGGGTGGCGGGCAATGGCGAGCCCCTGCGCAGGCCGCCGAGGACTGGATCCTCTCCTTTTTCTGGCTCTTCCCCCACTTGCACCTCGCCTTTGGGGGGATATTAAGGCACCCCCCCCCCAAAGATCTATAGCGGGGGACCTACCTGTGTGTAGCCACCGCTGCCATGTAGTTTTCCCGGGGCGGCGCTCTTTTTTGGCGGGGCTGGGGAAGTTTTGCTTTAGATCAGTGGTTCCCAACCTTTTTTTGGCCATGCCCCACCTAAGCATCTCTAAAATCCTGAGGCCACTCCACTTGTGACATATAATTCTGATTGTTCAAAAAATGAACTCCTATTTACGTGGAGGAAGCCCAAAATACCATTAACTGTTAACAACTCGTTCTCGAATTTCCCCCCTTAAAAATCAAATTGCCCCTCGTTGGGAACCGCGGCTTTAGATCCTCTCCTCTTTTTGCTGCCCCCTTCATGCAGCTCTTGGGAATTTGCGATGTCTCTCCCAGATTCCCTCCCTGGAGGTGATTTTTTCTCGCCTGGAGGTGTGTTAGCACCCAGAAGGTGCCACGGCACCCAGGCACTCAAAATGGGCTCTCGCGGTGCTTTTTATGTAGTATTTTTAGATCAGTGCGTCTCTGAGGATTGCACCCAATTTTGTGCCTTTTTCTCTGTGTCTCTCTTTTTTCTCCTCCAGTGAAGGGAGAATGAAGGCATCCTGGTGGAGTTTCCTTTCTGTGCAGCTGATAAGAGAGCTACTGAGAAACTCTCAGTTACTGAGATGATAAGAAAGCCCTGTGGGGGTCGGGCCAAAGGTTGATTTAGTTCAGCGTCCTGTTTCAAACAGGAGATGCCAGGGGTTCCCAAACTGTGGCCTGCGAACCACTTCATTCAGGTGGTCTGCAGCTTGTCTGTGAAAATACACTAATAAGTCATACAGCACCTAGCATGTTACAATTGCTATAACAGGTGGAGGAATTGTAAAGTGGGTCTCCAAGCCCCTCAGCAATTTTCAAGTGATCTGTGGGGGTAAAGGTTTGGGAACCACTGGACTAGATATTTCCAGGATGCCACAAGAAAAAAATAATTAGACTTTTTCCTTTTGACCCTAAGCAACTGGCTTGTTTGCCTTGTAGTCCTCTTTTAAAGGTCCTGGAGTCTGGCTGTCTGGCAATTATATTGGCAGACTGGTACCTGCATTTTGAATATTTTATTAATACTTTAATTTTTTTGTTTGTTTTAATATTGTATAGAAGTTTGGAATGTCTATGTATGTTGCCTTGGAATCCCTTGGATGAAGACATGGGTTAGACATTTTCAAAGGTCATAGTTTGCAGTGGGGATAAGGGGGTGTGGAGTGGGCGGAAGATGCTGGACTTCACTGACTCAAGAGTAAGATGCAATCCGAGTAGCATGAGGATTTCATATCTATGGTTGATGCTTGGTTTGTTAGCTATTCATAGCCCAGAACATGTACACACACACACCATCTAAGGAAGTGATCTCATAGTAAATTCCATAGCTAAACTTTGTAGTTTGTGCAGAACTTTGTAGAGCAGTACCTCCAGGCATGAATAACCAGCATGTGAGAGATCTGTGTCCTGTTCAAATACTGTCATCAGCTGTGTCATCAGTACATCTGATTTTGTTAGTAACTTGGTTCTCAGTACAATTTTATAGTTTCCTGTGTGGTGTTTTTATCTCCCTATTGCACCATTCTTTCTATGGGAGTGTTCAGTGAGGCAGGTTACAACAAAGAGAATTTATCAAGCATCACTGAAATGCAAATGAACAATATTTTAAAAACCCTATAACCCACTAATATGTTGATCTGGTCTTTTTGAAACAGTAGCAGCAGACGTTCATCCTAACTAATAGCACAATGTTGAGAAAGCATGTTGGAATAAAATGGTCGTCTTCGCTGTCTGCCGAAAAGCAGGCAGTGCTCTTCCCTTGGGGGGGGGGCATTCTAAATACTGTTGATGTTTCTGGGCAGGCCTCATTCATCTGTTGTACAACCATTAGTGAGGGACCCCCCAAAAAGGCTTATAAAGTAGAATAGAGTTCTTGAACAGTTCTTTGTAGGGGGAAGCAGGAACAGCTGGCACAGTGATTATGTCGAACAGTGTTGCCGCTGTCACTTACAGTGGAGCCAAAGCAGTTCACCTCCTGCTGCAGGCACACATCCCTGACCTTGCTGCTAACCTGCCCTACTCCAGGAGCAAATTGCTTACCGTTGGAGCTAGTAAAGGGTCCATGTAATGTCATCTGATGTCACCTTACTTCTGGACTGACTTCATGGGCAGCCCAATGCAGAGGATGGTACAGAACTAGTCTAGCTTGGAAGTGATTATGGCTGAAAGACGAAGGAAGGTTTTGATCCGAATGGTCTGTCCACTGAGTTTTGGCCTTCTTAACGAGAGATTCGTTAACGGAACCCACTGTCTAGTTGAAGAGAATGGTTCATCATTCCTAAATCTGTTGTCATTCAGGCAAGTGCTTTCAGAAGCTGTTTCCTTCCTTCCTTATGCAATGTTTGTGTACACCCACAGCTTAAGAGGAGAAAATGTCACTCAGGAAGCATATGCCACTCAAATGCTGCAATTCTGCTGTCTAGGTAGGTCCTTTTGATCTCCTAATGTGTGTGTCACTTTTCAAAGGCAAAGACACTACCCAGCTCTTTTAAAAAAAAAAAAATTAATAGAGCATGGGTTTGAAGATTATTTATTTCAAGCAGCAGAGTCACACACTCGCTGCCCAACCCAGCACTTCAACAAGAAGTGAAACTTCCTTTCCCCACCCCTGTCCAAATCTAGCTCCATGAATCACTTCTGTGTGGGTGGGTGGAACACAGCCCCCGCTCTCTTTGGGTGTGGAGTATACCTACCTGCCAGGGGTGCTAATACAGATCCCTCCCTGCTTTCTGGAATCCCTGCAAACAGTTTAACAATGGCAGCATATGCTTTCAGTTCTTTGCAAGCAGCACTCACTATAAACCCCAAACCTGGTATTCCCTCAAAACCTATGCCAAATTTTGTGTTGTTTTGTGCCACAAACACTACATTTTATGCTGCTGCCCACAACTGTGTACCACTGTATCAAATCAGAATTTGTAGTTAACACCCCAAAACACAGCACTGTTGGATCGTCTCCAAACGTAGACATCAGTCCTCTTTTCACATGTACTTCAGATAGTAGAGTCAAGCGTTAGGGCAGCAAGATTCATTCAGAGCTTGGCAATATATTAAAAATGCTGGCAAAGCATTGAGCCCTGTTCACCTAAAGAGGAAAGAGTAGAGTTTTGTTTATAATAGAAACATGGGACCTGCGGCCATTCAGTCACTACTCTACTCCAACTCCCATAATCCTTGCTGGCTGGGGCTGGTGGGAGCCCAGCTGGATCCCTCTTTTATGATTTTACAGTTTGCATATTAGCAACAGCACAGCTCTGAGTTTTCCCTTACGGGCAAAAAACAGCTTGCATGTCTGCAAAACTGCCCCAGATACTTTTCAGGTGAGTGCATTCAGATCAGCTGAACAATAGTGCACACAGTCGGCTATGATATGTGGCATGTTGCCAACACCCAGAATGAGGTGATTTCAAAGAGTCTTTGTCCTGCAAAACATTCTTGCTATAACTAGCATTGATACAAAAAACCTGACCTGGGTTCCCATGCTGTTGAACACAAAGTGTAGCAAATGGCTGGTTCACCAAGCTCCCTCTGTAATCATATTCATACACATGCTGTAAATGCTAAAGGGATGGGCACAATATAAGTTCTCTTCTTACTTGCCAACCAGCATTTAATGTCACAGAGAAGTGGCTTTAAAAAGTGGGGCAGGGAGCAAGTTGTTCCGCTAGTCAACGGCACCCGGATCAAGTTTTCCAACCTATATGCAAAAGGCTGTTGCTTTTCAGTCTTTCTCCTTCACAGGATTGGGAGAGAGATTAATCTTTTATCTGCTGGAAGAAGGTGTGAATAAAAATTCCCACCCAATAGCACAAGACTGAGGCCTGTGTTCCCTTGACCTGGACCACTGCTGCCTCCACCCAAGTCCTGAAGGTGGGAAAACACAAGGCTGGAGCTAGCTGATACATCACTATTTTAAACAGACACCTTTGAAAGTGTTCCTGCTTCTCTCCTCATTGTTTGTCACTGTCTTGTTTCAGAGGCTTGTCCTTTGCCTTCAGCACTGCTGCACAGCAGAGGAGCACAGGCGATGACTGTGGTCCAGAAGACCCTCCTGATGAGCCTAGACATCTCCTGAACGAGAACAGTTTAGAGCTCAAAGCCACCAAATTGGAAGAACAAGTCCGTGTCTTAACAGTATGTATCGTCCTTAACTTGGCCGTTTGCCCTAACACATTTTTTTTAGGTTTCAGCTTTTGTGTGTCTTAAATACCCAGTCCCAAAGTCTACAGCATGCAGTAGTCAAAAGATCAGATTAGTAGAATTAGATAGCATCCCCTGCTGCCGCTCTTCCCCCGCAACTCCTGCAGCATAACTCCTTCCACTGTTGCCAGCCTCCTCCTCCTCCAGGCAGGCTAGCTGGTGGTGAAAGCAGATCAGAACAAGTGTCTGTTTGTTTGGGTCCCTTCCGGCTGGTAGAGAAAAGGGAGGATGACGACAAAGGTCTACCAGCAAGATGTCAGTTCCAGGGGGCCCTGCCAGGGTGTGCAGGCCTCAGCATTTGCCTGACCAGGCTGAGAGCTGACACTAGGCCTGGTGTACAGCACTGCAGCCGTCATTGTTATGTGCACTGAATTTACTCTTAAGCATTTTATAAATATAACCAGGCTATTTATTGTGTGTCCGTTACTTTTCCAAACATAGAGCTAGGACAATAGTCAAAACATTCCAGAACAGCAGATCCCCAGCTGGTGACATCTCTAGTGACCATCACTGCTGCCTGCCTGGGCTCTTTAAAGAGGGGCCAGGCAGAAGGAACAACTCCGAAGTGTTGTTGTCCACACAAGGCGAAAGCACCGTTCTGTGTAGCAGTGCCTGTCCTTCCTGTCATCCACTAAATGCTCACTGTGATGGGATGCGTTTGTGCACTCACAATCCATCAGTATTCAGTAAGCAAGGGGGAAGTCTATATGCACACTCTCCGGATAGCTTGAGCAACAGTGTCTAGAGACTGTCATTAGACTTTTTCCTGTGCTCAGCATAAGGGGGGGGGGGCAATGGCGGCAGACTATTTTTGCTTAGACAAGCCTATCCAGACAAGCAGACTGTTGATATGTGTGCTTCATCTGGTTCTCTGCTGATTTTAGTTATTATTTTTTAATGTTTTAAGTAGTTGCTTTTAACTGTGTTTTTACTGATAATCTTAGGGTTTTTGTCTTTTTGTACACTGCTTTAAGGTTTTATTACCGTCAAGCTGTATATACATTTTGCGAAATAAATGTAATAAATAAGGCATGTTAGTAGATGCTGCTTTCACATTTTCCCATTTTCTTTCTGCTGCATAAGTATGCATGCATGTACATCTGCTGTAGCTATTCCTTGCCATTGTTTGTTAGTTGAAGAGGGTAATGAAGTGGGGTGGGGAGATCTTTAGGTCTTTTTCAATACGGCCCATTCATTTCAGCAGGAAGTCACACAGGCAATGTGTTTTATCTAAGAGCAGCAACTGAAGGCTGTGTATGTCAAGCAAAGCTGCCCTCAACCCTCGTGGTCCAGGCTTGCAGCATTATAGATGGCTCATTGACCTGTTGCTTTGGGTGATGTTCTTGTCTGACTCTGCTTCTTACTATATGCAGGAACGGTACCAAAGAGCCCTGACAGATTCTGAAAATGTTAGGCGGAGGACGCAGAAGTTTGTCGAGGATGCTAAGATATTTGGTGAGTAAAAAGGGTGCTAGTATTGTGCAGAGCTTGTACCTACCACCCCATGTGCTCTGCTTTATTTGTTTATTTAAGGCATTTATATACCACCCTTCAAAATGTTTATCTCAGGGTGGTTTATGTTGCAAATAAAATCAATGAGCAAATAACACAAATGTTAATTAAAACAGCAGTACATCTATCAGGTTGTGTTTTTTTAAAAAAAAAGGTTTGACTGTCAGTATTTGCTGGACCTTGATTGTTCTTTTATACAGAGAATGTTATAAGGACTGAGACTCTAATGCATTGTGTCTGCCCTTTGAACAGTCATCCTCACCTTTCTGATCTATGTATCTATAGGCATCCAGAGTTTCTGCAGAGACCTGGTAGAAGTGGCAGATATCTTGGAGAAGACCACCGAGAGTACCACAGGGGGAGAACACGATGACCCAACTCTGACTCTCAAGAAGATATGCGAAGGCTTATCTCTCATAGAGTCCAAACTGCAAAGCATATTTGTGAAGCATGGCCTGCAGAAAATGAACCCCATTGGTGGCAAATATGACCCCTACGATCATGAAATAGTCTGTCATGTGCCAGCAGAGGAAATGCAGCCAGGCACTGTAGCATTAGTGACTCTGGATGGTTATAAACTTCACGGCCGCACTATTAGACATGCGCATGTAGGTGTGGCAGTAGAATCACACGAATGAGGTGGACACGTTTTATAAATACTTGAGACCTGAATGGACTGATTTCTCTGTCCACGTGACTGTTGCTGCTATAGTATGGATTTTTATTTATTAAGCCAAATTTGTTACCTGCTGGCCTCTCAGGATGAGTTGCAATGGCCTGATCTTCACTTCCAAGACGTACAGCTAATTTAATATTACTTGTTCTGTGTCATAAATTGTGTCTGTTCCCCCCCCCCCCCAGCTGTTTCTCAGATAGAGGTAGTGCTGCGACTTTTCTGGCTTTCCATTAAATTCTGTTGTGGGTTTTGAGGGGAAGGAGGACTCCTAATAATTCCTAATAAGGGAAGGGCCGTAATTCCAAGAAGGGAAGGGAAGTAGCTCAGTTGTAGACCAATGTTGTATGCAGAAGGTACCATTTTGGTCCCTGGCATCTCAAGGCAATATTCAAAATACTGAAACCAGTCAGGGTAGACAAAGGGGTAGTCCTCCAGGATGCTGTGGAATACAGCTCCCATCAGCCCCAGACAGCATGAGTAATGATCAGGGGTGATGGGAGCTGTAGTCCAGAAGGTTGACTACCCATGGTGTAAATAATACTGACCAGTGGTCTGACTTGGTATAAGTGATTAAATTAGAACTTTCTGTGTTCTTACAAATGCACTCTGCTTTCCTTGAATTTTGGTTCAGCTGCTGCAACCTCTGCTTTTCTGTATGTAAAGTGGGAATATGATACCTGCCTACCTCCCAGAAATGCTACAATTATTTATCAGCTGTAAAGCATTTTGAAAACAAGTGATGAGTAGTGTGAAGGGGCTTTGATACCCAGCAGAAGTGTGTCTGGAGGTGTTAATTTGTAAATTCTTTCTGCAGTTGGAGATCTTCCTCAGGTTACTTGGCTATTTCAACCCTGTGAAATCTCCACTGTGGTATGTATAGGGGATATGGATGAGTCCTTTCTCATTGCCATTTAAAATACTGGACAAAATGGGCCAGTAGCTCAACAGTTTAAGGAAACAAAATAGACTTTTTGTGAAGATTCAGGTTTATTGGCCATAAATTCTCCCTCAAATTATGTACCACAGTTTTCAAGCACAATTTGCTATATTATCGATGCTGGAAGAAATGGAATGGTCTTGTACTCCAAAAGGGAAGTATAGTCTTTCGAGTTTGAGCTCACAAGTAATTGCTATGCAGATGGCACTGTGAAAAATCTGGATTCGGAGACTACTAGATTAGACATCAAAATATATTATTTGTTTTTTATTTAGTATTTTTTTAAAAAAAGAGAGAGAGAAAGTGTCTATGCAAAGTGTACTTCAGCTAATTTCAGTAAAAATAGCAAGAAAATTATCAGATCAGAGTTTCAGCCAAAGTTTTAAGGGGACTTCCAGCTAGAGAATAAATTGGTATCATTCTGTAAACAAGTGGATGCTTGATTCTGATCAGTTTTTGTGTGACAGGTAAGCTAAACATGCAAGCGTGAAAAATCCTAACTCTATTTGAGAGACGATTGAGGTAACCCAACATGTTGGCTTCATTCTGAACCCTAGGTGAAAGTTCAAAGAAATGAATCTTTGTGAGGGTGGCCTTATTTTTGACTCACACCCACTTCCTTTTTCAGAGGAGTTTTGTCCTGTCTTGCTATCTTGTCTAAGTTTGGTTAGAATTCATCAGCTGAAAGTTCCAGATGCTGCTGGCTCCCATGTTATTTGTATTAGCTTTGTCTGTACTGTCAAGAGAGAGATCTCTTGACTCTGAAATTATAAAAATGATTCAAGTTGGTATTTATTTCCAGGATTTCCTTCCTACCATATACATTCTTGTGTTAGTTAGTCAGAAAGAAGTGGTGTTTCATGTGAGCATATTCAGCAGTGGACTTTGGGCTCTCATATTTCAGCGGCAACACTAAAATTCAGTGCCCCCTCCCACTACTTGCGCTTGATTCTACAGCATTGTTGTGGCGCCCCCTGCAGGGCGGCACCCAATGTGGCCAAACCAGGCACGCTACCCTAAAACCACCTCTGGCATATTCTCAGGCAGATGTACATGAACTGAATCCACAAAGGGTCATCTGCATCACCAATTTGGGGGGGGGCAACTTTGGGCTATAAGTGAATGATCCTTAGAGCAATATAAGAGATTGTTAGAGCACATTTCTAATTTAAAACAGATTTGTATTTTTCCCCCCAAGGCAAAAGAACAAAATATTTTTCCAGCACAGTCATGCATGTTTGCTCAGAAGTTCCATAGGAAATAAGATTTAAATTGCATCTTGAACTGCAGTCCTGTGAACTGAGCAAGACCCGCTGAGTACAATGGGCTTGTTTCCAAGAAAACACACAGATTACAGTGTTTGTCTTCCAGTTGTTGACTTGCTCAAAAAAGCGGCAAGCTATTT
Source organism: Podarcis vaucheri (assembly GCF_965113315.1). Classification (NCBI taxonomy): domain Eukaryota; kingdom Metazoa; phylum Chordata; class Lepidosauria; order Squamata; family Lacertidae; genus Podarcis; species Podarcis vaucheri. The sequence goes on along the minus strand of NC_138760.1, from coordinate 55,225,425 downwards.
ATGTGTACAATACAAATCCATACAGTTGAATGCTGCATTTATTAAACCAAAAGTTTTTGCTTTTGCTGGGTAAGGAAGACAAATCAAGTTGTTCAGAACATAACAATGTATTGAAATCACTCTGCACCATATTCTTACAAATAAAAGTTACCTTTACAAGACTGAAACATGTGGTATTGACTTTGAATGCCTCCTAAAGAGGATGTGCCCAGTCAGAAATTTAGAAATGTTTGATTTCTTGCCATTTTGAAATCAGCCGGAATCTTGGAAAAAAGGTAATTTAACTGCGTTTGTTTTGATTTAGCACACATGCCAGAGGGGTTATATTCTGCAGGCACCATGGCAACAGCCACTATCCAATGTTTAATTTCTTCAGTATTAAATAAAAGAGCACGCTAGTCTAAAATGCACTCTGGTTAAATGCTTTGGATTATTATTAGCTCTTTGCAGGGATTCCCACAGGGCGATGTTGATGTTGTCAGCATTCATGTCATGTTTTCAGACACTTGAGTTGGTCTGCCGAAGGTCCAAGTGCCTGAAGCCAGCTCTCTGCTTCGCCATCAGGTTAACCAGCAGCATGTGCTGAACTCGGGAGGCAGTGCTTTTTACACTTGCAACCTGTTATGTACTGAGTTGAATAGGATCCAAACTGCAGCAGTCTGATTGGTCCTAGAACAATAGGATCCAAATTGCAGCAGTCTGATTGGTCCTAGAACAATAGGATTCAGAATGCAGCAGTCTGATTGGTCCAAGAACAATGCAGCAGTATGATTGGTTGGCAGGAACCACCCAATCCTGCTCCAGATAGAAGTGAATCCACAACCTGATTGGCTTACAGTAGAATTCCAGAATTAACCAATCATGTGCAGCCCATTGTGTAAATAATGTATATAAAGCAGATACTTTGAGGGGACTTTCATTCATTCCTCCTCACCACTATGAGCTGAATAAAGAGCATGAAATCACTTTGCGACTCTGAGTACATTTCACAACCCGAATGTCGAAATCCCCTATTTATTCAGTGATGCCTGCACGGGAAGCTTCGAAGTGTGTGAAAAGCAAACCAACCCTTCCAAGCAAGCAGGCGCCCCAGCTTGGATGTTTACACCCAAGACAGGGCTGGCAAAAATGGCACTTCGGTGGCCCACCCCTCTTAAAGCTACAGGAGATGCAAAGATGGAGACGGGCTGCAGAGTGGGGCCCTTCTCCTTGCAAGCTGAGTTCAAAAGAACCAGCACGTCTTCCTAGGAAAGGCGCGGATCCACGGCCGACCACAAAAGGCGGCAAGAACTTCTGCTTGCGGCTGCACAGTTCCCAGTTTTAAGCTTCGAAAAACAGCAAATGATGAATGGTAATTAAGCGGGGAAGCCGCATGGCAAATGAGGAACGGGGGGGAAGGGAATCGGAGCAAGACTCAGAGCTGAAAGCATCGCGTTTAAGCATTTGCGCGCTTCGCGAAGAAAGCCAAACGCGCCAACCTCGAGGCCATTGCACGCTGCAAGCAAAGGGAAGCCCCGGCCCTCCAGGTGCGCTTCGCCTTCAACTCCCGTCAGCCCTTGCACTTCATGAACGACGGTCGAGGATGACGGGAGTTGTAGTCCGAAAGCCTGGCGGGCGGCGGGTTCCCTGTTCGAGGTTGCATCCTCGGCTCCGAAGGGGCGTCTCTTGAAGGAGGCCGCCTCTCGCCCCTTGCACTCCGCGAAGAAGGCGGCGCTGCGAGAGGCGCAGCCAATGCCGAAGCCAAGCCCTTGCTCCCGCCTCGCTCCTTCGGGAAGCGCTGCTGGCGAGTGGACGGAGGCGAGAGGCTCCCCCGCCAGCCCCGCAGCCGAGAAGCCGTCGGGCAGGCGAGCGAGCCGGACCTCGGCTGCGCGGACATGTAAACTGCGCACGTCGCGCTTTGCGTTCCCGCCTCCTGCGCCGCCGCCGCCGCTGCCAACATGATGGCAGCCTCGCATCGGCTGCTTTTGTTGCTCACCGTGGTAGCTGTAGGGGTGATGCGGAGGGAGCCCCCCGTCGCTGCGGCAGGGGATGCTCCGCCCGGCAAAATAGGTAGGCGCTGCTGTCGAAATCACAGGCGCGCAAGCACGGGGCGCTTGGGTTTTTACGCGTCTAAGCGAGGCCTCCTGGACGGAACGGGCGTCCGTCCTGTGTGAGGTTGTCGACGGGGGTGTGAGGGAAGACAAGTGTGTAAGATACGAAACAAATAGTCCCGAGGATGAGGCTGCACGGACCTGTCAGGGCATGCAGGAGGCTAGGGCTGAATAATTGGCATTAAGGATGCTTCTGTAGTGGCGAAATAGGAAGCTGCCTTCTACTGAACCAGACTGTTGGTCCATTTAGCTCAGGATTGTCTGCACTGACAGGCAGCAGCTCTTCAGGCTTCCAGACGAAAACATCTCCCAGCCAAAGCTGGATATGCTCTGCAGCTGAGTGATGGCCCTTTCCCCTTAAGCACAGGCCGTGTTTGCCTGCTAGTCACACATTCTCCAGTATGACATTTGTCCCAGGATTCGTCATTATTGCAGTTGTTCATAATACTAGCAGCCACCATAACAAAGGCACACAAAGCCTTTGTTGACAAGAATAAGATGGCAAGTTGCTCAGGGGTAGCCAGAGGATGCTGGACTTTGAGAGGCATTTGGGGCTGATTTACACAGTACAGTGGTACCTCGGGTTACAGACGCTTCAGGTTAATAATAATAATAATTTATTATTTATACCCCGCCCATCTGGCTGAGTTTCCCCAGCCACTCTGGGCGGCTCCCAATCAGTGTTAAAAACAGTACAGCGTTACATATTAAAAACTTCCCTTACAGATGCTAACCCAGAAATAGTACCTCGGATTAAGAACTTTGCTTCAGGATGAGAACAGAAATCGCATGGTGGCGGCGCGGTGGCAGCAGGAGGCCCCATTAGCTAAAGTGGTGCTTTAGGTTAAGAAGAGTTTCAGGTTAAGAACAGACCTCCAGAACGAATTAAGTTCTTAACCCGAGGTACCACTGTAGTTCTTTCTATAGCCACTCATCACCCCTGACTTCTGTACTTGAGTGAGTTTAGATAATGGGAAAGGGGGCTTCAGCTAAATATTAGGAAAGATCTCCTGGTGGTAGGGGCTGTTTGCCAGTGGAACAGAGCAGAACAGGAAGCCTTGGAAAGTGGTGGCCTTTCCTTCAGTAGAAGTTTTTAAGCAAAGGCTGGCTGGCCATATATGAGGAATGCTGTGGCAGTAGGTTTCCTGCATGGACCAGGGCTTGGACAATATGTTTTATCGCTTTATTATTACAATTAAAATTCTGTTGGGAGCCACACAGAGTGGCTGGGGAAACCCAGCCAGATCGGTGAGGTATAAATTATTATTATTATTATTATTATTATTATTATTATTATTATTATTATTTCCTTAAGGTGCCTTAACTCTGTAGCTGGGAAATGTGTACCTGACCACTTTGATGAAGATTTCCTGTACTTAATGAGCACAAAATCATCAGAGCATTTGTTGGTCTTTAAGATGCCACAGGACTCGGGTCACTTTGCTAAATGCTTCCATGGCTACCATTTTGGAACCAATCAAAATCTTAAAATCATTCACGGTGGGCTTTTTCTTGCTCTGTGGGTTTTTTTTAATTAAAAGAAAATACTACTACATTTTTTGAGCATATGCAGACAGCAGCAACTTGCCATGTAAAGTAATTGATGTGATATTTGGCATAAAGCTGCAGCTTGGTACACACGTCTCTCTCTCTCTCTCTCTCTCTCTCTCTCTCTCTCTCTCTCTCTCTCTCACACACACACACACACACACACACACGAGTTAAACATGTTGAGAGATTCAGATGAAAGCTTGCTGTGGCCTTCTGCAGAACTTTCCCTTGCTTCATAGCAACAGTTTTCATTTGGCGAAGAACATGGGTGTCAGGGAACTGCCATCGGAGCCAGAGGGAGAGGGAGGGCTCCAGAGGGATTCCGGAGAGCGTCCCGGGAGGGAGAGAAGCAGCACATCTTCTGGGGAAGGAAATCAGCGTAGCACCAGTGGAAAAGGGGGGCAGATGGGGGAATCGGCGAGGTGGCTCCATGACTCCTCGCCGGGGACCAGCGGGGAGAGCACGGGTCCTCCGCTGCCCACACCCTCCCTGCGCAGAAGGCTTCCACGCAGGGAGACTAGGCGTCAAAGAGCTTCTTTGCTGGAAGAAGTTCAAGAAACGCCCACTGACGGATTCTGCCAGCGATTAAGACAGCCACGGGCGAGTGGCTGTCCAGACAGAAAGGGTTCACTCAGGCAACCCAGCCAGGTGTGGCGCCGATTTACACACGAGCAACCCCTAGAACCATTACAATGGGTAAAATATCAGGCCAAATGACTGGGTTGGAAAACCTTCCTCTTCATTGTGTGGCATCCTCCCTGCAGGACAAAGGATTGTTTAAGGGTCTGTGTGTAAGATGAGCAACCTGCTGGTCCTTTGGGGAGTGGGGTGGGTGGTTGGAGGTGGGCATGCATCTGCTCTGCCTTATCCTCGCCCCTCTGCTTTTGCCTTGGCAGCTGTAGTGGGAGCTGGGATTGGCGGCTCTTCGTTGGCCCACTTCCTGCAGCAGCACTTTGGGCCACAGGTGCAACTGGACGTGTACGAAAAGGACACCGTTGGGGGCCGCCTGGCCACGGTCACTGTCAACAAACAGCAGTATGAAATCGGTGGTGCCTCCATTCACTCTCTCAACCTACACATGCAGGACTTTGTTAAGCTGCTGGGTGAGTGTGGGTACAATCATCACACTGGAAACAATTGCATTCGGGCCAGGTTTCGTAGCCTGTACAAAATCTGCAAAACATTGTTGTAAAAGCAGAAGGCTGCATTGCCTGCGCTCCCTGACTCATGAAAGAGGACAGAAAGTAGCCTTACTCTTCTACCTCATTGTCCCCTTATCCTAGGGCTGAAGCACCGTCGAGAATTGGCCGGGAAGAGTGCCATCTTTAGCGGGGAGCAGTTTGCCCTAGAGGAGACAGACTGGTACCTGCTGAACCTCTTCCGACTCTGGTGGCACTACGGCATGAGCTTCCTGCGCCTACAGATGTGGGTGGAGGAGGTAATGGAGAAGTTCATGAGGTATGTGACGGAGGTGGTGGAACCTCTGGAGAGGGAAAGAGGGTGGTCTTCCTTCTCCTTTAAGCCCAGAAAGTCTCCAGCTAGGCTGAAGAGATGCACTGAACTTCCTTTAGATCTCCTGGCTGCTCCAGATTTGTCTCCTCCTTTTTTGTGTCCTGCAGGATCTACAAATACCAGGCCCATGGCTATGCGTTTTCTCGCCTTGAGGAGCTCCTGCATTCGCTGGGTGGGGACACGTTTGTCAACATGACACAGCGCTCTGTGGCAGAGTCCCTGCTGGAGGTGGGCATCACACAGCGCTTCATTGACGAGGTCATTGTGGCCATTCTCCGTGCCAGCTATGGCCAGTCAGTACTGGTGCCTGCGTTTGCAGGTGAGTGCCACCTTTTGCTATCTTGCTGCAGACCAACCAAGCAAGGCCAAAGGTGTCTCTTTCCAGTGGAGCACTGACTGATCTCAATAGACCGGGGCATGTTGCCAGAGGGAATGGTGTCTTCATTACTTTATTATTATTCTGACACCTAACCCCTCTGTATTTCTATCTTCAGGGGCCATGTCCCTAGCAGGGGCACAGGGCAACATGTGGTCTGTGGAAGGTGGCAACAACCTGGTGTGTTCAGGCTTGCTGAAGCTGACGAAAGCCAACATAATTAAGGCCACTGTGACAGCAATTTCTCTGCACAACTCAGGTAAGCTGCTCAGAGCTGAAAGAGAACCAGGATATCTTGGGTAACAGGACTGGGCACTACCTTTGCTTGAGACCTTGAAGATTAAGTCAGCTAGATCAGGGGTCACCAACCTGCTGCCCTCCAGATGTTGCTGGAGCATAACTCCCATCATCACTGACCATTGGCCATGCTGGCTGGGCAAGGACAGGGTTTGGCAAACAATGATGAGAGGGAGACCAGCTCAGATCTCCTAAGGAACTAAAACAGGGATCATCAGGGGGCTGGTCCACTGTCCCTCGGACCTTGTGGGGAGCAGACTATATTTTTTTTTGGCGGGGAATGAATGAATTCCTATGCCCCACAAATAACCCAGAGATGCATTTTAAATAAAAGGGCATATTCTACTCATGTAAAAACATGCTGATTCCCAGACCTTCCATGGGCCAGATTTAGAAGGCGACTGGGCCAGATCTGGGCCCCGGGCCTTAGTTTGCCTACCCATGAACTAAAACTTTCCAATTCAGTTGAACTTCTCTTAAGAGACCTTATTATGGACAGCAGCTGGTATACCACCAATGGCCTTGCATGGCAGGGGTGAAGTTGAGGGATCACTTTAACTTTACATTTCCTTACTTGTGTCTTGAAAATGCTTCCAAAGAAGGAGCCAGAACATGCCTGCAGACAAGAATCTGCAGGAAGTGGGTCTTGGGACCTTCTTTGCTATTCACTTGTCTCAGCGCCTTTCCAGATGATCAGTTGGTTGCACAAGAAATTATAAACAATGCATATTTACTGCACAGACTCTGCATTTCTCCACAGTTCTGAGCACTAAAAAGTACAATATTTTATACTTGGGAAAATCCAGTGTTCTCTCTCGGTTGTGCATTCATTACCGTTGTGATTACTTTATGTAGATGTGACCAGGCAGGTGTGACAAGTTGAATTCTTTTGTGATGCAGTCAGTGAGGAGCAACAAAACTCTCTCCTTATGTACCTGGATCATTTAGTATTGGATCTTTAAAAAAAATAAATTGAAAAAATTCTTAAGAGACTATGTTTTCTTCACAATAGGAATCTTTATCAAAAGGTATTTCTCTTTAAGCACTTACAATAGGCTAACTCCCACCCTTTTCATATTCCTCATCCCTTCCTATATTTCATTGTTTTTGTTAATTATATAGGCAGTAGATAATATCCAGCATTAGCCATACTCGGAGAATATCCATTGACATCAGTAGACAAGTTGTTTAAATCCATTGACATCAATGGGTATACTCTTGAGTGTGACGTAGTTGGCCTTAGCCCAATAGAGCTTGCTGAAACACATCATTGTTACATTAATTTTATTTATTAAATTTGAATGCTGCCGTATATCCATAAATCTCAGGATAGTTCGCAACATAAAATTACAGTATGAAAAACACAATTGTTCTGCTGCTGCTGCATTCACATGCTTTCATTTTATGCCACTGTGAACCTTACAGTCTCATGCTTGCTATCTCACAAGCTGTTGAGTACTTCCAGGGACTACAAACTCCCTTGATCCTTGACCGTTGGCCAATGCTGGCTGGGGCTGATAGGAACTGGAGTCCAATAACATCTGGAGAAGTAGCACCTTGGTCACCCTTCCTGCAGCTAATCAGCCAGATCTGGTGTTAATAGTTAACAGTGCTCCTTTCGATGGTGTACCCAAGGCTGAGACATCCGTAGACGTACACACCCTCGCTTTCATATGCTCCAGTATTTTGGCCTTGCCTAGTGTCACTTGCATCTGTGTACACAGAAGGTGAGAAGATTCCCCACCTGCTTACTAGTGGACAGTCAGAAATATAGTCGCTCTTTACTCTTATATCTGTTACTTGTGCAAAATGTATATCGACTCTATGTATCTGGTCTAGCTCACCAGGCAGGGTCTGGAAGCTTAAACCAGCAACAACAAGAAAAGAATAAGAAACAGAGGGGAAGGGGTTAACTAAGGAACATGGAGAACCACAGAGCCTTGGCAGATTGTTGAAGAAGCTTTCCAACTTCTAGGTCTTACCCGTTTAGCTCCTTAAAACCTTCAGCAGAATGTGAGGGTAGTTGTTGTGTATTTGAGTTGCTGTTTTGAGCGCGCTCTCTCTCTCTCTCTCCACTCTTTCCAGAAGGAAAAACCTTCTACCAGGTGCACTATGAGGATGAGGAAGGCCAAGGCTCTAGCTTCTATGACATCGTGGTCATTGCTGCTCCACTGCATAATAACAAAAGCAACATCAGCTTCCAGAACTTTGACCCTCCCATTGCTGAGTTCCCAGGGATCTTCCACACCACGGTCACTTCTGTCATCCATGGCTACCTCAACTCCTCTTATTTTGGCTTCCCAGACCCAAAGCTCTTCCCCTTTGCCAGCATCCTTACCACAGATGCTCCTGTCCTCTTCTTCAGTTCCATGGACAACATTTGCCCCGTCAACATATCCAGTACCTTCCGGCGGAAGCAGCCCCAAGAGGCAGCCATCTGGCGAGTCCACTCCCAGCACCCCTTGGAGAAGCAAGAGCTGAAGACTCTGTTCCGTTCCTACTACTCTGTCCAGGTGACAGAATGGCAGGCCTATCCTGACTATGGGTCTTCCAAGAGCCTCCCGCCCATTGTCCTCCACGATAACCTCTACTACCTCAACAGCATGGAGTGGGCAGCCAGCTCAATGGAAATGGCTGCAGTGGCAGCCAAAAACGTGGCCCTCTTAGCCTACAACTTCTGGAATCGTGACCTAGAGAAAATAGACCAGAAGGACCTGATGCACAAAGTGAAGACCGAGCTGTGACTTTATAGCAGTTGCTGCTAGAGAAGACTTTCCAGGGAACTCTCCTTTAGTGCATGCAAGGTGGGAATTGGGGTAGGGGTGGGGGGTATTGAAGGATTACACTGGAGGCTTAGCAAGGAGAGAAACAGAAGACTTGGCATACATCCCCATGTGTCTATTGTCTACAATAAGTGCATCCCCCTTCCTGCTATGTTTCAAAGAGTCTGTGGGTCAATATCTACATGTGCCCAGCTAGTAAGGCTTCCTCTTGAGATAACCTTGGAAGGGACCTTGGAAGGGACCTTAATGGGGAGCATCATATACTGATTCCAGCCTTGATGGGCTGGTTTTCTGCTTCAGGCTAAGTGCTCCTTACCTGCTGTCCCATATCCATGCACTGCCACTATCCATGACTGTTCAGGGCAAAACTAAACCCTGTCCTAGAATGGATGGATTGCCTCCTAAGCCTCTGCAGTCCTGACCCCCAAGTTAATTTGTGTTGGCCTTTCTCTTTAATAATAATAATAATAAATAATAATAAATTTTATTTATATCCCGCCCTCCCCAGCCGAAGCCGGGCTCAGGGCGGCTAACAACAATCAAATAATCAGTCAAATGATCACAAAATCTAAAAATATTTCGTTATAAAAATTAATTAAATCATTCCACCAGTTTGGAGCCGCAGCCGAGAAGGCCCTGGCTCTAGTTGAGGCCAGCCTAACCTCTCTGAGGCCTGGGACCTTGAGGGTGTTATTATATGCAGACCGTAGGTTTCTCTGTGGGGCATAGCAGGAGAGGCGGTCCCGTAGGTACGAGGGTCCTAGGCCGTATAGGGCTTTAAAGGTCTTTATGCATAGGCCTCTATACTTAAGGGAACGGGCAGAGTGCTGTCTTTGATGTGACTCCTTTTTGTGTCTTTGGGTGTTTCTGTTTTCCATCCAAAACAATGTTGTTCCTTTTGCTTTGTTGCCAAGCTTCATGAACTTGCCTCTAATTGTAGTCAGCTAGAGAGCCCTGAGTTGGGTCTCCTGGTTTTGGCTACAGCTCAGGTTCTAACACCCTTTTGACTCTGACTGCCTGTACATATGTGAAACTGCATAAACCACTGCCCTGATTGCCCCAGATCCTTGCAGCTAATGGCTGATGTTGCCTTACCCTGTGTATGATGGGGGGGGGGAGGTGAAGGGTATAATCCCCCTAATGGCAAAAAAGCAGGTGGTTTCCATTGTTTCCAAACCAGAAGGAATTGCTGTATAAACACCTGGAACCTTTCCTGATTTGGTACTGTATGCTGTTTTCTGGAGCTGATTCTGTAGCTCCCGAAATGGTGACTAATGTACTCCTTGCCGTGCTGCTGATCTAGAGCCCTGCTCACCCCCTAGATTCCTTTCTATGGTCAAGGGATAGCTTGCTGAGTTGTCAAGAGCAAAGCTTCCTCTTGAGCAAAATTACCAGCCAGTGAGTTCTGCCATTTCCCAGAAAGGGCAAAGCTACTAGGAGCTGATTTCGTTCTCTAATCAAGTTCTGCAGAGCTGAGCACTTGCATGGGGCTGCTCTGTGAAATGCTGGGAAACTGAGCGAACTGAAAGGAAAACTACCCATTGTTTTCTCCCCAGTGCTGCAGCATTCTGGCACAAAGGTAGCCCCCACATAGATTCAGGAGTGGCCTTCAGGTGTTGCTGGACTCACACTCACATCAGCCGCAGCCAGAAGAGCCAGTGGTCAGGGAGGATGGGAGTTGTAGTCCACCAACTTCTGGAGGGCTGCAGGTTGACCACCCCTGCCTTAGCATGTGGCTCCCTCTCTCTTGCACTGTTTTGCTTAAGGGTCTTGCCTTCCACAAGCCAGAACTGTCTCCACCGCCACCCTTCCTAGTCCTGGACTTCTTAGCCTGTGATGCTGCCTTGCACGAAGGCAGACTACTGGCCCATCAAAACCAGCCTTGTCTTTTGTTCACTGAGTGCACTTTCCCAAAAGTTTTGGACAGGGATCTTTTGGCAGCTCTGCTGCCTGAGAACCATTTTAGCAGAGCTGCCTGTGGTTAAACCTGGCACCTTTGAGCGTACAAAAAAAATCCTGGGTTCTTGTCAGCGAGCTGTGGCTCTGCACCAAGGGATGCTGCTTCTGATATGTGCAGAAGGGTTGCGGGTTCCCAAAATGGGCATGGTCCTTGTCTCTGGGGTGTCATGAATAATGGGTTGCCTGAGGATCTCTTGCTGCCTCCTGAGTCTATTTAGTCTTTGCCACACGTGCCAAAGCTGTGGTGCTTGTTCCCTGACCAAGCATTTTGCTGATACCTAGGCCCTGTGAACAGGGCTGCCAGCACAGGACTCTGAGAACTGCTTGGTATTAAGATAAGACATCTCCTTGTTAGTTTTGTGTGAGGTGTATAAGAGCCTGCCAAGTAGCCTTGAAAGGCCTCTCCTTCTCCACCAAGCACAGCAAGTACAGACTCTCCTGCTCCCACACAGAAGGCAGCAGGGCACTGTCTAAAGAGCAATGGCCTAGCTTTGGGCCTTCAGCTGACACAGAAGATGTATCCTGTCAAAGGCTCCATTTTGGTAGTGCAACCCAGTAGGGAGGAGGACATGGAAGGGCCTCTTTGCATGGTGACGTCATCCTGGCCTAAGCCCTGAGCAACTCCAGCAGATGGGCTGCAGAGTCAGCTTGCAAATTGAGCAGCCGTCAAGCCAGTGCTAAAGGGCTTTGAGCCCCAAATGGAGGGCAAGATGGTTGAAGCCGCTGCACCTTCGCTGGATCTCCTTCCTTCGCAGCAGTCACACAGCAGCTTCCCTTTCTGCTGAACTCTGGCACCAGTGACTATAGATTCAGAGCTATTAGGGTGAAATGAAGCAATTTGCTCTGGATCCAGGTCGGATACAGTTAATTACCATTTGTGTGATACAGAAAGCACGGTTGTGGGTTTGATCCCCATTCAGGTCAGCTGCATATTCCTGCATTGCAGAGAGTTGGACCAGATGATCCTCAAGGTCCGTTCCAGCTCTACGATTCTAATTTCTTGCTGTGTGCATGTTGTGCTGTCAGCCTCTCTGTGGGTTATGGGAGAGGAGTCCAACGAAAGCAGCTTTGGCCTCTGGAAGCACATGGACCTTGCCTCATCTTGGCAGGAGAAAAAGCACGTTCTGGGAGAATGGAAGGGGAAGATGAGGCTAGGAAGACGGGAGCGCTACTAACCCTTAGGGAACTCGAAGCAGGAATAGCAGCTCTGCTCTCTGGGGGTTCTCAGAAGATGCAAGTGCAGCCCACAGCAATGGTCTCCATCACGGTCTTGTACTCCTTGCGGCACCTCTTCTTCTTCCGGCTGGGGTTGCTTGGCTCACACAGCAGTCGGCGCACTGGGATTTTGCTGTGGATGGGGATGCTGACCATAGTGCGGTCTTCCTGCATGGTGAAGGGATTGATGCACCCAGCACACAGGCAGTGTGCCTCTGGGATGTTGGCTGGGATTCGTGCTGCGTCGTGGTTGATTCTGGAGTGGAAACGTGCTGACATCAGAACAAGCACATTCATTTGGGGGGCAGAGGGGGTGGGGCTACTGAGGATAGGAAGGCAGGTCACATACATACCTAGCGGCGCCCCAGAATTTTGGGGTAACAACCACCATCTACCACAGCACCTTCCAGTGCATGTGTAAGTTAACTCAGTGAACTTGAAATAAAAAAAAATTCCTTCCAGTAGCACCTTAAAGACCAACTAAGTTAGTTCTTGGTATGAGCTTTCGTGTGCATGCACACTTCTTCTTTTTTATTTTGACTATGGCAGACCAACACGGCTACCTATCTGTCAGTGAACTTGGACATGCACTGGAATGTGTGACAGGAGGTGACTTGCTGAATCCTCCCAGAGAGGCCCATAAAATGTAGGAGGACCTACTTGATGTAGGAAGACCTTGGCATCAAGCACCATGGTGCCTGCTCCAGTTTCTAATGGCCATACAATGGTAGGCATTCATGCCACAACAATAGCAATAAAGGAATGGTGCCTGCAGAGCAAAACATCTGTGAACAAAGAGAAATGGAGGGGGTGTCCTTGCTCCCTATGAGGGGGAAAGTTCAAAGCAACACCTACCTTTGAAGTGATGTTTGCAGGCATGTCCTGAGGAACACTGTGGTCCTAGGCTTGCAGAGGACCATTTAGTGCAGCCTCAGAAATAATCAGAATTCTGTGCCCCACGGGTAGATTTCTTTAACTGCCTCTGCTGTGTTGTTTGAGCCAAGCCCCACTCTGCATACCTTGGAAATGAGGTAGTAGAATCTGTTTCCCACCCAAAAGCATACAGAGACACATGTGATCCTAACTCTGTAATGCATGCTACTGTTTTTGAAGTCCCTGTGCCAGAGGCATATTCAGAAGAACTTGGAAGCCTTTACTGCTTCAAATGGTTCTGTCCGAGTGTAGGCCTCAGACTGGTGCTACCCATTGACACAACACAGCTTTAGTCACTCCATGCAGAGGGCAGTTCATTGAGCTGGTGAAACCAGATGTCGAGGAAACAGCAGTGGCTTCATGTGCCAAAGGTCCCAGGTAACCTGATGTGGTAAACTGCCTCGGTCCAAGTTGTTCCTTCTGTCATGATCAAACTACAACCACAAGGCCCAGAAAGGAATTGATTTTATGCAGTGCTGAATCTATCAGAGTTATGTGGTCTCTGGTTCTTAAAAAGGTGAGTGAAATGTCTTGGTTGAGCCCTTCACAAAAGCGACACATTCATGCACTTTCAATAGCACCACAAGGCGGGGATAGAGTGCCACAAAATCAGGCCAATGCTATCAAGTTTTTCTGCTACCTTGCTGGCATTTTCTTGGCTGAGTCTTAAGGTAAAGGTAAAGGTAAAGGTACCCCTGCCCGAACGGGCCAGTCTTGACAGACTCTGGGGTTTGTGCGCCCATCTCACATCTATTGGCCGGGGGCCAGCGCTGTCCGAAGACACTTCCGGGTCACGTGGCCAGCGTGACAACGCTGCTCTGGCGAGCCAGAGCCGCACACGGAACGCCGTTTACCTTCCCGCTGGTAAGCGGTACCTATTTATCTACTTGCCCCCGGGGGTGCTTTCAAACTGCTAGGTGGGCAGGCGCTGGGACCGAGCAGCGGGAGCGCACCCCGCCGCGGGGATTCGAACTGCCGACCTTTCGATCGGCAAGCCCTAGGCGCTGAGGCTTTAGCCCACAGCGCCACCCGCGTCCCTATAGAGTCTTAAGCTAGGGCAGTATTAAATATAGGAATTAATTTGCATATGCTAATGAGTGACATATGAGAATGCCACAACCCTTGGATAGGCCACAATAGGGTGGGAAATGGCTGATTAGATAACATAATTGTTTTTAAACCAATTACAAACAAATCCTAGCTCCTTGCTAGGAGATCCAAGGTGCCTCTTGACCATGTGTGATGGCACTCCAAGTGTTGAAGCAGGTTGTGGCCTGCATGGGACAGGTGGGGGGCACTTGTTGCCAACCCACTTCCTTCTGTCTCCAGCAGAAGGGTCTGAGTTCAAAAGAGAAGCAAATATACACCCCCCCAACACACACCACCACACAGACAAATAGCATAGAGACCAGTTATCATGCTGTTGGCTCTCTGTCAGTAGTTCCCAATTAGCTTGGTTTTCAAAAGCCAAGCCCCTACTTTTGACAATTTTGATCTCTGTGTGGTAGTTTTTGTTATATGAATGGTGTCACAGAGGGGGTCCACGGACCACCTATTGGGAACCACTGCAAAATGCAGCCACAATTTTTTGTCTTGTACAGATAGGCTCGCGAGAAGACCTGTGTGGGGCAACCACAGTGCCTTGAGACCTGCTCTATCTCACCTGTAGGCCCACGGAGACAGGCTCCTCTTGTTGGACATCCAGAGCCTCAGGTTGACCTGGCACTTGCTCTCCAGAGGTTCGGAGCTGTTCCGCAGCTGGCTAACCATCTCATGGATGCTCCGCTCGTAATCCTCCACGAGGGTGTAGTCTGTGGAAGCCTCTGGGTTCACTCTCAGCACCGGGTCAGGTGAGGATTCCTGAGCCTTCAGGTGCTGAACCTTGGCTTTTGCTGATCCTCTCTTCTTTCCTTTAGCTCCCTTGCTTTGCTCTTTTGTTTCTCTGGAGGCATCAAATGTGAAGGAAAGGCAGATAGCACAGAAAACCATCTGGAGAGGAAGAAAAGAAAGCACACTGGGTACTTTTCATCATACAACTCAGGGCTCTCCAGAGGTTACTGAACTGCAACTCCCATCATCCCTAGCCATTGGCCATTTTGCTAAGACTTATGGGAGTTGTAGTTCAGCAACATCTGGGAGGGCCAAAGGTTCACTATACACTCCTTGTATAGCTAGTCACCAGCACTTGTCCCCTTTCAAGTAATTTAGTCAAAGCTGGGACAGAGAGGCAGCCCCAAAACTGTCAGCATTTTGCAGGAGGGATGAAATTGCCTTTGAGGAAATTTAGTTAAAGTGGATTAGCACACTCTGTCACCCTAGTGCAGCTGCAATTATTTTGCTATTAGGAAAGTGGCAATGAGAAACATTGAAAAGTGGAATAAACAAATGATTATCGGGAAGATGTATAAATGCCCACCAGCAAATCCAGACGAATGCTTGTCATATAATTAGAATAAATGCTCAATGACCAGAGTGGAAGAGCCCAGAGGATGCTCCCCCATTAAGGTGATCTCAGTTTGCAAATTGTTCTTCAAAATCATCCTCATCAGCACTTTCAGAGCAAATTTCTCCTCATAGACACATTTTTATACGCAATCTTGCCTAATAGACATTTTGCAGAACAATTCCCCCTAATACAATGCATTTTTCTATTCTATTCCCAACAGAATATGCATTCCTATGGGTGTGTTACCCTATAATATGCAGATTTGCACACATTAGTTGCCTGGAGAACTGCACTGCAAAATTCAGAGAAGTCCGAATTTTGTAGGATGGCTGTGTTTTGGTTTGTATATTGTCTTGGGATGTGTGGATTAACTCGGTTCACCTTTTAACGTGCAGTGAACTGAATTTCTCCCCCATGCCTCGCCATAAACGGAAGAACTTTATATGCACAAGTCAACCATTCCCACGACATTCTTAACTGCTGTCCATTTTGTCCCCATCTGTGCTTCCTTCTATGGGATCCTTTCTTTATTTCCCTCTCTCTCTCTGGGAGGTCATTTTTGTCTCCTCAGTGCCAGGCCCTGAAAGCAATAGTTCACCCAGGCAAAGTTTACACTTCCCAAAGCAAACAAGCTCGACAGGCTGTTAATAAATAGAAAGTAAATAAAAAGAGGCACAAAGAAAGCCAGGCACCTACCAGTTTTGAAGCCCACTCCATGGCAGTGCGGGTGGGTGAGCGAGGACTCTGCAGATGCCCTCCCTCTGTGTTGAATGAAGGGAGCGAGTTGGGCTGGGTGCTTTTAAAAGAGAAGCAACAGCCCGTAATTGCTTCATCGCCAGGGAGGTGGGCCTGCCTGGCACCAAGAAACTTCCTCAGGGTGCCAGCTAGGTTGTTGACAGCCAGGAGGGACAACCCTCAGTGCTACCCTGCTACTTCCCAGCAGGCATGTAGGTTTCCCCCAGGGACAGCGCAAACCGTGGCCACCAGCTGGCTGGCTTCAAGCACCTGCTTAGAGGACTCCAGGGTGGGTAGCGAAAAGGAGCTTTATTAATGCAGACTTCCCCAAGGCTGGGGGTAGGCAGGTATTATTCCATTGTAAAGACTTCCAAATTTCTCAGGCAAGAGGAACGGCCATTGAATGTTGATCTTGGAAAGCGGTGAAGAGCGTTTCTCCAGGCTGAGGGAATGAGAGCAGGGCCTTCTGTGCTACCTGGGAGGCCTGGCTTTGAGTGGGTGGGTTGTTGAATGCAGGGCTTGTCCATGGGCTGGAAGGTATAGATCCCACCCCATCCCCCAAAGTCAAGCAATTAGCATAGCCAGCCTCCCGGAAGGGACTTTGGGGCAGCGCAAAGGCCACTCAGGGACAAGGACAAAATGGAAAGGTTGCACTCCAGTTTAGAAACGCAGGAGCGTGTTGTGTGGTGAAGGAGCAGGAATAGAAAGTCAGCGAAGTCTCCTTTTGCTTGCTTATTTATATACTGAGCACCCAAGACAATGATTTTCCAGAGGGGCAGCTGTGTTAGACTGCAGTGAAAACTGCAGAGAGTGTTGTGGCACCTCAAAGGCTAGCATATTTATTATGGCATGAGCTTTCATAGACTACAGTCTATCTCATCAGATGCGTGAAGTGTTGTCCTGAGTTGCAAGGAAAAATGGTGAGTGGTAGAGGATTGTAAACAGTGATATCAGAAAGAAATGAAATGCAGGAAAATCTCACTACTTGCACTTTTTTTGTATTTCATTTCTTTCTGACATCACTGTTTACTATTTCTCTCTCTCTCTCTCTCTCTCTCTCTCTCTCTCTCTCTCTCTCGTGAGTGTGTGTGTGCCATAATAAATTGACTTGCTGTTGTTTTACTATAACAAAGTCTCCCTTTTGCTTGCTTATTTATTAATGGAGCACCCAAGTATATAGAATTGTTGAGGAGGGGGGAGGGATGAATGAATAAATAAATAGAGAAATATGTGTAAGTCTGGGCATTGGATGGACCAAGATAGAAACAAGAAATGACCAGGCTTATAGGACCCATTGCTTGACCTTGAATACAGATCTCATTTCTTTCTTTCTCCTGCTTATCAAATATTTCTCTGAGGGGAAATCACCATCCCATGAAGCCAGGCTTTAATTTATCTTGCGTGGAGTACATATACATTGCCTCCATCCTCAATCTTTCTTAGGAAATGTCTAATGATTTGATTCTGCACACAAAAAGGCAACAGCAACAAAAGCCAAATGAATGCTAACATCGCCACACCTTTCCCCCCTGCAACAGATTGCATTCAGGCCCTGCTGAATACTTCTGCCTTGGTTTCATATCAGTTAGTGTATTAGGTTATGAAGGGCGTAATCAAGCAATGTATTAAGCAAGAAAAGCCTCTTGCTGAAATACAAGACCCCTCCTCCTTAAATAACTAAAATTTTGTGTCTTTTTTAAAAATGCCCAAGTAAGACATTGGGATGGGTTGTGTGTATGACCACATTCCCCAGTGCTGCAGTCTGCATACCAAAAACTCCACAGGTCCCAGAGCCACAAGACACACACAGTCAAATGAAAACAAGTCATAATCTTTCACAAATGTGTTTGCTTTTTTATATAAAATAGCGAGTTATATTTGCCTACACTCTCTCTCTTTTCTCTGGAGTGCACACACAGAGTTCTTCTATCTCTCACACAAGCTAGGCAGCCTTACAGCAACCTGACCAAAAAGTTTATTTGCTTTCTAAGCTCAGCTTAAATTATACCTAAGGGATTGATTTAACATTTGAATGCTGTAGAATAACTTGAAATGATCCAACGGTGGCTTGCAATTCTTGTTCCTCTCCTTTTTGCCTCTATTTCTAGTTTGACATCAGTGGAAGGAAAATAAACCCATTTTAACTGTTTATAAGTGGTGGGTGAGTTAGCTCAAGCTTCAGTATTCTGGAGCCATCCAGATGTTTTAGACTACAATCCCCAGCATGGACTCACTAGGGCTGATGGGAGTTATAGTCCAAAACATCTGGAGGGCACCAAGTTGGCAAAGGCTGAGATAGTTGATGGTCATCTGACCCACTAGCTTTTCTTAATAAAGGTGGTGTAGTAATGCATTGCACATCAATAAATCAGTGGCTCAACACATGCAGCCTGGCTAACTAGGAAAGTGATTGGGAACCAGACACATCAGCTGTTGTTGAACTATAGCTCCTCTTTCTAGTTGCTACTCTCTAGTTGTGCTGTATTCTCTGGAGTCTTGTCAGCTGTAGGCCTGGTCACTGTTAGCATTTTTAATTGCTGGTGCTTTTAGTAATTTGGTTAAAGAATGAAAGAAGAATTCCCTGGACGCCAAGATGCAGGTTTGGGGCAAGTTCTCTTTGGTGAGTGAGACCTAGCAGAGATTTAAAATCACAAAACATGCAGCAAAGTAAAACAAGGAAATAAAGGCTGATAGACCTTTAAAATTCCCCCTTCTAAGTTTCTTCCAAAAGCTCCCCACTTTCCCTTAGCATAGAAAGAGACCACATCTTTGGTAAGTTAAAAGTGGTTTACTTACAAACTCTTCAAAGGTCGCATTCATGTGAAGCAAGAAAAGACCAGCAGTATAACTTAGTTTCAAAAAGTGGTAAAATATTTCTACATTATTTGTATAGAAACACAAAGATGGCTTGCTAAAGCCAACAAAGTCTAAGGCTGGATCTAGACACATAAAAAAAATGTTTCAGGAAAATGCATTGTAAAGCTCATAAGGGGAAATCACATTGCCAAAGGATTGAACTCTACAGCGCCATTTGCTGTCACAATGTTATGATAATGCATTTCAAATTATTTTTTGGACTAATGTAGCTGAGTCCTAAGATTGGAGCATCCAATATAGATGCCCTTATTGGGTTGAGTTCACATGGCGGAAGAAACAGAAAGGTGGAAAGTGGGAGAAGTTTAACAGCCCTTCCTTCCAGTGGCATAGCGTGGGGGTGCAGGGGGGGGCGGCCGCACTGGGCGCAACATCTGGGGGTTAGGGTTAGGGGGCGCAAATCCACGGGTTAGGGGGCGCAAATTACTTGCCTTGCCCCGGGTGCTGACAACTCACGCTACGCCACTGCTTCCTTCCAAGGTGAGTGGGTGTGACCTAGCTAAGCCTGGCAGGACAGTATGGTATTAACCCCTTCATGCATTAGAGTTAAGCGGCTATATCCCACAAGAATTGTGCCTTGAAACAGACCAGTAAGCAGTGGAGTTGTTGTAACATAGGAGTCACATGCATCCCATAACCAGCCCCAGTTGATATTCTGGCTGTGGTATTCTGGACCAGCTGGTTTGAATAGATCAAAGCTGCCTTTCTAACCCTGTATCATGTGATGAACTGCCTAAACCTTATTCATGTAATCGTCCTAGCTAATACTTCTGTAGCTGCTATTCCAGGGGGCATTGAAAAATAGCAGGTCTTTTCACACGTAAGCTGAGAGTCCTGTAAGCTTCTGCTGTTGCTTAAAGTGGTTGATAATCTGAACATTAAACCTACATTGGTCACCAAATGTGTCTTAATTTCAGAACCCTGCTTTCAAGTCTCCATTAAAAACAACCACACATTCATACACATAGTACACCCTAGAGGTTCAAAGGTGAGGTAAGTCTTGCCTGAAAACATTCTAAATCTGCAAGTCTGTGGGATCTTTGGCTTAGCTTGGCCTGACTGGTAGCAGCTTGGGTGGGACTGGATCAGTCACCCCTGCCTTTCCAGAAAGCTGCCACAGGGTGGTGCTAGAGTAAAGGCAAATGACTGTCACCATTGTGACCCCCACCCCTCACACAACACCACCATGGATGGTCCTGGTATTTCAGTCTTCTCAAGAGCTAAGAAACTCGTTGCAAAACATGTCGTCATTTAAAACCGTTTTAAATCACGACTAGTCAGGCATGGCAGAAAACAAAGGAATGCGTCCAGAAATGCCTCACCAGGGATACCAAACACTGTTCTTAAAAGCAGAAGCTCCAGTACTTAACCTTACAAATTCCTTTCCTGTTCCCTGGGCGGATGAGAGATGAGATGAGGCAGCTGCCTATAGGAGAGCTTGGAAGGAATGGTTCACAGCAGAGCAGCCAACCTGGCAGGGAAGCCTCAGCTGAGCGGGAAGGAAGACTTGACAAGCTTATTAGCAAATGCCCCACGGCTTACAGAGATAAGCATAAAGCAGATGAGTATGAAATTGCCCCGTTCTCTGTTCGGCCTGGCCTCATCCCTTGCAAAGATGATAATCAGACTGATTGCATATTCTCCAGTCATTCCTATTTTCTGGGAAATCACTGTACTGTCCCTAGTTTTGCCTTTTGGGAATGTATTCATAACATCTCATTAGTCATGTTTCCTGGAGTTCGGGATTCTTACCTCCTTCACTCCCAAGGTCTCTAAAAAGTAACTCTTTGAGTTGGATCTGCCTGATCTCTCATATACATGTATATATGTACAAGGCAAAAAGGTAAAGGTAAAGGACCCCTGGATGGTTAAGTCCAGTCAAAGGCAACTATGGGGTTGTGGCGCTCGTCTCACTTTCAGGCCGAGAGAGCCAGCATCTGTCCACAGACAGCTTTCCAGGTCATGTGGCCAGCATGACTAAACTGCTTCTGGCACAACAGGACACTGTGGCGGAAACCAGAGTGCATGGTAATGCCGTTTCCCACCACAGCGGTACCTATTTATCTACTTGCACTGGTGTGCTTTCGAACTGTTAGGTTGGCAGGAGCTGGGACAGAGCAATGGGAACTCACCCTCTGGTGGCGATTCGAACCGCCAACCTTCTGATAGGCAAGCCCAAGAGGCTCAGTGGTTTAGACCACAGCGCCACCAGCATCCCTGTACATTTATATACATTTATACATGTATATAAATGCACAGGCATGTATATGAGGGTACTGTGTGTAGATGCTGCCATTTCACATGCTGGTGCAGCACATTTTGAACTGTTGGTAACAGATTGTAGAATGTGTGTTTGTGTGTGTTTTCCCCTAGCATATTGTTTAATTAAAAGAACAAATGCCTTCTCGTGTTCTTCAACCCAGTGGAAGTTCACATTGTTCCCCTTTCCCTGAATAGGCACACTCTTGCCTCCCCTCCTCCACTCAACAGGCTCTGGGACTTTGGTCCAGTTTGTCCTAGTCTGTATTACAGAAGTGTATGGGATTCTTCACAGCAGCCTTTGTTTTGCCAACAGCTGAAAATGCTGTTTACACTTGACTTGAGTCTTCAGCTCTGCTTGAACCTTGGAGTTTTGCTCTTTCAGGGAGAGAGAAATGTGAAATACCTCTTTCATCACAGGTAAATTCTCTGTGCTCAGGACCAGCTTTCTTGAAAGACAGAAACAATGTTATCATCCACAAACCTCAACTTTAGGGAAGGACGTGCAGTTCAGAGAGCAAGTCTGCCTACATACTTGCACGATAGGATAGGAAGTATTACAGTGGTTACAGCTATGGGCCAACCACTCCTTTTGGGAGGAAATTGCTTGTTAATACAGTGGTACCTCAGGTTACATACGCTTCAGGTTATATACGCTTCAGGTTACAGACCCAGCTAACCCAGAAATAATACCTCACGTTAAGAACTTTGCTTCAGGATGAGAACAGAAATCGTGCTCCGGCAGCACGGCAGCAACAGAAGGCCCCATTAGCTAAAGTGGTGCTTCAGGTTAAGTACAGTTTCAGATTAAGAACAGACCTCCGGAACGAATTAAGTACTTAACCCGAGGTACCACTGTAGTACAGAATGCCTGGCTGATGGAGAGCTAAGTGGTAGGAGATGGTCTTCTGGAACTGGAGATATCTCTCTCTCTCTCTCTCTCTCTCTCTCTCTCTCTCTCTCTCTCTCTCTCGTGTTTAGAAAAATACAGTCATAACAGCTTGAGGATGATGGCATCCCACCTCAAGCTAAGGGAAGGGAATAGGTGGGGGGGAGGTCTCCGAAGATCTGGTGCATGATGGGTAATGGATTTGCTGCCATGTAGGGCAGCCTGCTGTTTGTTCTGCTTGAATGATTATAAATCAAACAAATATTATAAAAAACACACCTCAATCCATTTCCAAAGGAAACCAAACCCAGGTAGAGCTTACCCTGAATCGTCTCATTATTTGGACCGTGTGGGGGGCCTGCAGCCACATATTTACAAATGAGCTTACGGCCCACTCCTGCCGAATTTGGGCACTTGGCTTTCTGTGCATTGTTTCAGTAACTTTCATAAGAGAGCAAGCCCACCCAGCCTGCTCTATCAGTTGGCCTGCCACCAGCCAGCTTATGCTCTCAACATGCTCCAGCTGTCTTGGCAATTCCATCTAGGGAAAGAAAGTTTAAGCAAACTCTAACCGCATAGTGCACAACTGCACATGGCAACTGCCGAGTGTGTTCAATCGACCGATAGCGGCAAAGCCTCTAAAGTGTATGAGACTGGAAAGGGCTGTGAAGGATGTCGTATGGGGGCTGTAGTGCAGGGCAGGAGTTGTGATTTTAAGATAATTGCCTCAGAGTGGAAAAGAAGTTTTTTTTTTCATGGCTGGGGGGTCAGGGATCCTTTTTTCCAGTGTTTAATCACATGCACATGTAGCAGTCTTAATCATTTCACATGAAAACATTTGTAAATCTATTTGATTCAGTGAAGAGGATTAGAGACTTGATCAGTATGCCAATAGCCAGCTAAATAAATGGAACACTTGAAGACAGCTACACACATTGAGCACACATTTAAATGCCACTGGCCCCCTTGTTTTCTTTCCGCTCTGCCTTTTGCCACCATCCATCCAAGTAGCCTTCCCCAACCAGCTGCCCTCCAAACTCCAGTCCCTACTGGTCTTGATCTCTGGCCATACTGGCTCTGGCTGGTGCGAATTGAAGGGCATCCATAGGGCAACAGCTTGGGAAATGCCAAACAACTCTTGTCTCTGAGATAGTAATTGATTCACATGAGATGTTACAGTCCAAATTAACAGACCGTGCCTGTGTTTGTGAACATTTGTGCATGGATATGTGTGCCTGAGTTCCCCAACTGTGGAGGTATAACATAGGCACCTATGCCCTGCCCTTTCACCATAGGAATGCAGTTTATGAAGCTGCACTGCCAGCGCAACATAACCACATCCCCAAGTTCAATATACAAGTTCCCATGCACTAAATCCAATTACATTTCATCACCCTCCCGTGTCCGCTGGAACAAAGCTCTTGCTGTTTAGAGAATGGCCATATGGGGGCATGTAGATCGCAAGCTTTCCTGCTGCCCCTCCCTTCAACTTCCTGGCCTCCCCCCCTCCGTTCCTCCTCCTCCTCCTCCCTGCCCCCCAACCAGTAAATAGCCTTCTCATTGTGTCATAGGCACTCTCTGCACAAGTCCATATTTGCACAATGCTAGCAACTCACAGGCCACTGCAGCCTAAAGGGCTTATTTTAAGCTTGTTGGAAAAGAACATTGTTTGGTGGGAATTAAACTCTCGGTTCTCAAAAAAGGGCAAAATGAAAAGGGACTAATTCTACTGACTCCTTGGGTTGCATAAACATGGAGACGAGTCCCATCTGGAGAGAGGGCAGGGGAGAATTTTCTTGCTGGCACCCAGCAGAGGTCAATGTCCTCTCTTGGACATTTATCAGGAGTGTCAGTAGGACAGGAAGGGAGGCCAGTTCCCAATCCCTGGATGGCTTCTCCCATGTGATTTCCAGTGGGATTTAGAATTTCTGTGCCTCTTTAATGCATAAAATAATGAATGCGGACAGAACTGTAAGCATTCTTTCGTTGTAGCATGGAACCTGCACGTTTGTTCTTTCTCTGTGCAAGCAGCCCAGCAACTAGTGTCTGGGTGCATAGCAAGAAAGACTTGTGAGTTCCACCAGCCCTCCTTTCCCAGTCTGTGCCCAGAGCCAGATAGCATTTGTCATAGAAGTACTATGTCATCACCAGCCACAGCACTCATCCGAGAAGTGAACATGATGTCTTGGGTGGTGGGTGGTGGAGAAAGGTTTTTCGGCCTCTCTCATAATACTAGAACTTGTGGACATCCAATGAAGCTGAACGTTGGAAGATTTGGGAGAGACAAAATAAAGTACTTCTTCACCCAGCATGTAGTTGAACTATGGAAGTGACTCCTAAAAGTTGTAGTGATGGTGGCCCCCATCTTGGATGTTCTTAAAAGAGGATTAGACCGTTCATGGCTACTAGCCAGGACGTCTATGCTCTACCTCCAATGATGGAAGCAGGATGCCTCTAAATACCAGTTGCTGGGAACTTGAGAGAATATTGTTCTGCTTGTAGACATCCCATAGACATCTTGTTGGCCACTGTGAGAACAGGATGCTGAACTGGAGGAACTTTTGCCTGATCTAGCAGGACTCTTCTTATGTTTATACCAGTGGCATAGTGTGGTGGTAAGGACATAGGGGTGGTTGCCCCGGGGTGCAAAATTGTTAGGGGCACAAAATTTCAACACCCAGTGTTGCCTTAATTCAGCTGTGCACTTCCATTGCTGGGCTCTGTCAAAAACAGCTTCCCCATGAGAGCCAGGAAGTGACTTCTTCAGGCAACGGAATGACTATTATTTCTGCAGCTGCAATCTCCTGGGTGATACAGAGGCCATTATGTGCATGCGTACTCCATCCATTTCTCTCCCTCCCACACAACCCTAGGCACTGGCAACCCACACTATGCCAATGGTCTTTGCAGAATTTCCACGTTTCTCACTGCTTCTGTCTTCACCACTAGTGCAGGACTCCTTGTCCTGTGAAGTACACACACACACACACACACACACACACACAAAATGGTGCTTTGCTGATTGGTAAAAACCTTTTTATTCTGTCAGTTTTTGCCAGCTAAGCATGGGCTGTTTTTAAGGCCATATTTTATCTGTGGCCTCTGCCTTTGTTGTATTTTTAATGCTGCATTTCTGATGCAGTTTTATGGTGCAATGGGTTTTTAGGACACAGAGGATTTTAAATTGCTGTCAGCTGCTTTGAGTAGCGCACAGTGATTGATATAAATCAATAAATAAGCCTGGCATGCTAACCACTGGACCAAAAGGCTGTGGACACCACCAAGAGGCGTGTGGGAGCCTTATGAGGCAATCTCAGTCTCTCTGCTCTGCTGTGCACCCCCAGCTGTCCCTGGTCTTTTTGACATGACCCATTCCTCCTCACACCTGGCAATGCATTAAGAACACACAAATCTGCGTATGAAGTTCTTGGAAGAAATATGATGTTCCTTGTCAATAAACAGTGTATTAGCGAAGTGGGGATTGGGGAAGAGCAATGGTGAATCCAGGCGTCGTGTATATCCTGCTGCTGCGGCCTGAGCACATTTATCACTGCTGTTTACATCACCCTTACATGTTCCAGATGCACAGGTTTCTTGCTAACAGCCATTTTGTTCTTCCTTTCTGTGTGTCTTTGTTTCTAGTTCCTTGATCCCAAGCACCTGGTGGGAAATTAGCCAGTGTGAATGATTGCACACAGAAACTTCCGTCCTGCTTCCTGCATCTCCTGGCCTCCTGTCCCCAACCACACCCCATGTTGCTCGCAGCTGCCAAGGAAAACTGTGATACAACGCTTGCTTGTAGGAAGCATAAGATGTGCATAAGCGAGCACCAATAATGGGGGCGCCTTGCACACAACCCTAAAGTCATAAGATGCTGCCTCATACCTGGTGAATCCATCTACACCTGTATTGTTTATTGGGTAGCCAACACTGTGTCCTTCAGCTTTTCATGGGCTCCAGTTTCCATTAGCCCCAGCTTTCATAGCCAATGGTTAGGGGTGCTGGGAGTTGTAGTCCAGCAACATCTGGAGGGCACCACACTGGTCTACTCTGGGTCTGGCAGCAGCTCTCCAGAGGTTCAGGCACGGATCATTCAAAGCCCCATCAAGTCATGCTTTGTGGAATCAGTTTCAGTTTTTTGCAATTTTTGCAGATGATGCTGTGCTTGTGAGCATGCATCCAATGATTTCTCCTCTTGACCCTTGCCCTTCATGGATGATGAAAACTAGCTGGGTTGGGGGCATGTCTGGGTGGATTCAAGATGTGGTTAATGCATCTTTCCATGAGGTGGTGGTGCCGGCTGCCTTGAAGAAGATGGCAGTAGAAAAACCCTCCCTGGATCCAATAGTATATAACAGCTGCTACTCCTTTGCAGATATTCTCTTCTGGGGCAAAAGTACTGCAGAGTGTCATGGTCATGCAGCTGCAGCATTCCCGGGGGACCCTGGGCTGAATTCAACCATCTCACCTAACCCTTCCAGAGCATCCTTTCCACCCAGTGCTCCCTGTGTGGTTTAACATTTGTTTCCAAAGGAAGATAGGCACCACCTACATCACTCAGCAATAAAATAAAATTAAAAGGGATATGTGTGACATCCTGAAATCCAGCTGCCACAGGAATCAGAGTTGACTAGGCCCTGATGTTCAGACAGCCAGAAGATTTCAAAATTGCCAATCTCCATAATGTTCCTGAAACAAATTAGGCTGGCAAGCAATATTGTGAAACCTGGTCCATAGGTATTTGTTTTGTGTGCACATAGGGAAATGGTCCAGACTATGTCTCCCTTCTCCTTTTGAAGTTGCAGTTTGATTTGTTCAGAAATAATGGCTTGGATGCCTGTGAATTATCACTGTCACTGCAGAAATACAGGATGGGGGTTGGACTTCCTTTGATGATCTTTATCAAAGATCAAATAGACGTGGACACAAGCAAGCATGCACAGCTGTAGACTTGTCTACAAAAGTGTAGCTCAAGTACAGTTCAGGTGGCAGTGTAATTTTGTGACAGTAAAGACTGGACGGACAAGCTAATGTGCAATTTGAGGGAAGGCAAATTGGATCAGATGGATGGACAAGTTATTGAGAACCATGATAGTCAAGCTAGTTCTGCCCTTTGCAGATCTGTGCACAGTAGTGCTGTGCTTGAGAGTGCTGTGAGACATGGC
Source organism: Podarcis vaucheri (assembly GCF_965113315.1). Lineage (NCBI taxonomy): Eukaryota > Metazoa > Chordata > Lepidosauria > Squamata > Lacertidae > Podarcis > Podarcis vaucheri. The sequence goes on along the minus strand of NC_138760.1, from coordinate 55,198,341 downwards.
ATCAGACATGGCATCAGAGACATGGGTCCTAGAGTGTGCCAAATACTTGCCATGGCCGTGCTTAGGGTGGAGCACTCAGCTGCAATGTTGGTCCAGCCTTGTCATACATTTACCATCCTTCTCATTTAGATACTACCCATTTGTAACACCAACAGTATCCTCTCCTTGAGTCAGGGATGGGAAACTTCAGGCCAAATCAACAGGACTTGGCAGATTGTACTAACTTCATATAGTCATTTGTCTTCTTCTTCTTCTTTAAGCAAGAAAGACAATACCATGGAAACATGGTTCCCATTTATCATGATGTCTCAACCAGACTTGACCCACCTCAGAGCCTTCCTTTCGGACTGTCTGCCATGTCCCAGGCACACCACCAGCGATTTCATCTGACCTTCCAAGGACTTGGCAATCCCCATGTCTTTGTTCAAAAGAAATGTTGTTGTTGTTGTTGTTGCTGCTGCTGTTGTTGTTGTTGTTGTTGTTGTTGTTGTTGTCTGTTTTTATTTAAATCTGTATTCCACCCTTTATCCAAAGACCCAGGGTGGTTCACAACAGAAAAATAACATCCTTTTCTCATGGGACACCTTTGGCTTGATGGGTCAACTCACAAGTTACACATGTTTCTTGTAGGCCTTGTGGGCATTTGAGCTTTGCTTTCAAACCAGTCTAAACAAAGCCCTCAGATCCTTCCCTAATTGGTCCTGTCTGCCCAGTGGAGCTTGGCCACACCCTGAGCAAGGCCAGCCAAGACTGACTGCAGAAAGATTTTACGGCTCCCAAAACCCTAACATTTACTTCTATGCCTGTACCTGGCACTCACTTCAAACCATTAAGTTGTCACCCAGGGATTTCTGAGATGGATTGTTAAGCTCCCCTCTTAGTCATCTTCTGCCAAAACAAATCACACTGTCTCTTGGGGAACGGGTTGCAGCTAATGGGCCTAGACACACTCTGTACCCAACTTGCCCAGCCATTTCAAAGAACTAGAGGGCAATGTTTGACAACTGCCCTATTAGGCAAACCCCTCAAGGAATCTTCCTCCGGAGCAGTCCTATTGACTGGTGGTCTCAACACTAGCACAAGAAACCCTTTCTGTGCATGGCTGTGACTATGCATATGGGGAGGATCATATTGGCTCAAAACCAGCAATGCCTTTCAGAGAAGGATAAACTGAGTAGTCTCATTACTAAGGTGAGCCTTGTAATCCTGTCCAGCAGTTGTGCTGGCAAGCTTGTTTTCTCCTACTTCAGAGGGTAGGACCAAACCAATGAATTCAAGAAACGAAAAAGGAGATTCCGACTAAACATCTGGAGGAACTTTCTGTCAGTAAGAGCTGTTTGATAGTGTAGGGCATAATATACAAATGGAGGATTGGGAAAGACTTTGGAAAGAAGGTTTAAGATTCACTGCATGTACAGTCATAAAAGAAAATGTTATGAAAATGATGTATCGATGGTATGTAACACCTGTAAAGTTAGCAAAAATGTATAAGACAAGTAACAAATGTTGGAAATGTAAAGAAAAAGAAGGTACCTTTTTTCATATGTGGTGGGAATGTAAGAAGGTAAAATGCTTTTGGGAGATGATTTATAATGAATTGAAGAAAATGTAAATATACATTTGCTAAGAAACCAGAAGCATTTTTACTAGGTATTACAGGTAATGAGATAAATAAGAAAGAAAAAAGTTATTTTTATATGCAGTGATAGCAGCAAGAATATTGATGGCCCAGAAATGGAAACAGGAGGAGCTACCTACGTTAGAAGAATGGAGAACCAAAATGATGGACTATGCAGAACTGGATAGAATGACCGGAAGGATCTGGAATCGACGAGATCAAAGATTTACAGAAGATTGGGAAAAGTTTACCCAATATTTGCAAAAACTGAGTGATAATCAGATTACGTTTGTAAGTTTTAAGGAAGCTCTGTGACGGGAAAATGTGAAAATAAGTATTAAAAATGAACTGAAGTTAACAGCATTAATAACAATGGGTAGAAATGTGTAAAAAGTAATAAAGCGAAGGAATTGCAGACAAATTGAGGGAAGTCAAAAAAGGGAAGTAAGATGTAATTAAGATGTTTGGAGTGTATAATTCTGTTTTTGTATTTGAAAACCAATTAAATAATAATAATAATAATAATAATAATAATAATAATAATAATAATAATAAAGATAGTGGAATGGACTTCCTCAGAAGCTGGTGGACTCTTTTTCATTGGAGGTTTTTAAGCAGTGGTCAGATGGCCGTCTGTCATGGATGCTTTAGGTGAGATTCCCGCATTGCAGAGGGTTGGACTAGGTGACCCTGGAGGTCCCTTCCAACTCTACAGTTCTATGATTCTATGGTATTTAAGGCTTGTAGTCAATAACAGTGGTGTGAAAGACCTATAGGAAATTGACAAGGGCAAATCTCATCCACCACCCATGTTTGTGCTGCAATAAAGAGATGACCAAACAGGAATACTTTTTAAGCCGACTTAGCACTCTAGTTGTGTGTGTGCGTGCAGATTCAATTTAGTATAAAACTCAGCCACAGCCGTGTTCTGAATGTGACCTTGCAAGGGTGTGTTGACCTTGCTGCACTCATTAATCATGCCACTCGCCACTCATTTAATCTTGGCAGCTCATGCAATTATTATTATTGCTATTATTTTAAAAGGGAAGCCAGATTCTTGTTTCAGCTGCTTCAGGTAATATATATGGGCCAAGAAACTCCAGCTTATCGCTAAACAATCCACCCTCAGCTGGTGTTACGTGGCTGGTTCAGGCGCTGCAAGTGTAATGTGTTTGTACAATGACTCGGAGATACAACAAGGAGGCTTTCCTTATCAGGGCCTGTAGTTTCTGTCTGGGTTCACAGGACCAATGTGCGTGCACAGACACAGACGTATCCTGTGCTTGGCTCTCCTCTCTCAGAAGCTTGCCCTGGTGCATTGAAAACAAGCCTACTGCCCATGTCTGCTCATACACAAAAACATGTTGGGGAAGGAATAACATTTCACATTTTGTAACTGCTGTTGAATATAGTATGCTGGGGAGAAATTCTGAACCAGCAGCTCTGGAGACAGATGTACACTAAATTAAATAGCAAGGTGGACACAATAAGAATAACTTGCCTTGTATTCAGTGACCTGTCCAAAATAAGATAACTGTGTTTCAGTCTTTACAAAGCAGCATTGGCTATATTTCCTTATTAGGCCTGTGTGTGTAAACTTAAGTGAATGGAAGCACTTCCTCCAGTAAAATCTTCTCTAAGTGCTAGTTGTATGATCTACCTGGAACAGGGATGGGGAACTTGTGGCCCTCCAGATGTTATTGGACTGACCATTGGCCATGCTGCCTGGGGTTGGTGGGAGTTGGAGCCAGCCAACGTCTGGAAGGCCAGTTTCTCCACCACTGGCTTAGAAGGTACCATTTCTTTGCTAGGCTATAGGGAAAGTCTATTCACCCTTAGGGGAATGCATAGCAATTCTCTAACATGTAGCCAAGCTCCAAAGCTACCCAGTAACATAACTTAGGAAGGATGATGACAGGGCACCTGCCACAAGCACAACTTGGAAAAGGATGCAAAACAAACTTTCCGCCCTCAATCATATTAAAATAATGCCGTGACATTTTAAGTTTGGAATAATTAAGTATGTTGTCAAGGTGGTAGATGAAAGGACAGGTGTTAACTGGCAGAGCTATGTCATGAAGGCAGACGGCTAGGCACCTTCACAGTTTCTGATTGGCCGTGTCCTAATGCACTGAAACATGTTCAGACACCATTAGCTGAGGAGGTCAGACTCCAGCATATGGCTCTCCAGCACTGGGCAGGAGCAACTAGCAGGCTTTTTGCATTACAGCTTCTGAGCCAACTCACAGCAGGAGCAGACTGTCTGAGCATGAGCGCTTGACATTCCAGCAGCAGTAGCAGCGCCCCTCAAGATACACAACCATTCGGGAAGCTTATCGTTAGGAGTAATGCTTCACTTTGACAGGACTGGAGAGGAAGGCCAAAGGAGACTGACTTAAACCAGATCCATAAAGAGCAAACATGGTCCACCTTGGTCTTATCTCGATGGCAGCTTCTTGTCTTCCTGGTACAGAACTGGAAGGCATCACTAGGAAACACAGACACATTTCCCTCCAGATCTCTCTGCTCCATGGGAAGCCTAGTAAACCAGCTGTGCAGACTTAGGGACCAAAGAGGTCACACAGCTCCTCGCCAGCCATGCTGAATGATGGAGACCATCATGGTGAATGGTGGGAACCAACAGAAAGCCAGGGGCTTCACAGATTCCAAGCTCTGCTCTGCCATTCCACCTTTCTGAAGGCAAGTTTTATTTCAGGTATATTCTGCAACTATGCTATTGACACAATAATAGTCCATCAGTGGTGGATTTACTCTGCTTCCTTGGTTGTTCTGGGATATTTTCCCAATGCTACCACATCATTGTTGTCTGGAGGGGCTAGAGCGCAACAAAAGTGGGACACGCATAAACACACAACCCTGGATATTTGTGGTATGAAAAGTTACAGGACCACAGCAGGAGGTTATAGGATATACACTTACTGGAAATGAAGCAATATGACAGCTACAAAACTTTTGCAGGCGCAAATAGTATTGAAGTGGAATCATATCTGACTGTCCTGATAATATCATGAGCACCAAAAATCATGAATGCACAATAAAAAGGGATGTCTTCAGAGGCCCTAACTCTTTAAAATGGCTGTACAGTCATCTCCATTGCCCAAAATGGTCAAAAATTGAGGACCCCTCTCTCCCTGTTCCAAAGCCTGTGTCCACATTAATTGCTGCAAGACTCTTTTGGTTGAAAGAACCAAACAGCTCCTTATGGGATCCAGAAACTGGGAGTGATAAAACATGTCTGGATTTCAAACTGAAAGCTGTTCATAGGCAACCACAATGAAGTCAGGAAGATTAATGGTTATGGAGGCAGGAGGAGAGGCAATCACGGTTGATGGAGACACCAAGCCCAGATGGATTACAGTAGAGTTTTGTTCTGGTACATTTGTGTAGAAACAAAATTTTAAAAAATGAACTCTGTTGAAATTCTTCTTCACTCAGAATGTTTTGTTTTATTTTACACAGTTGCAATAAGACAAGGGCTGTAAAGATAGTAACATCCTAAACATTACCTTATTAAGTCTTCTTGGAAACAGAGGGCATGGCCCTGTCGGGTCATGGAACAAGATTTTAGCATCTAGTGAGCAAACAAGAGGGAACACTACATTTTTCACTTCATTTTAGAAATCGAGTTACTAATTATAGAAGGTATTTAATGGCACAGTATATTTGTGTTTCTGCTAGCACCAGCCCATCACTGTAAGAAGTGGTCTGACTGGGTGACTTGAGTAGGTGAAACAGGGCAGACACAAGAACGAGATGGCAACAGAAGCCTCCTCTGCAGAGAAGCATGTTGTAAAGAACAGAAAAGAGCTGCTTTGAGATTTTAAAGGCTCTGGCTGAAATTGGCTGTAGCTCTGTCGCAGAGCCTCAGCCTTGCAGGAAGAAGGTCCCAGATTCAACTGCTGGCATCTCTGGGTAGGCCTGGGAATGTCCCAATGCCTGGAACCTTAGAGAAGTGGCTGACAATATGGATGAATGCTCTGACTCAGTACAAAGCAGCTTCCTGTTCCCCCATTTGCCACCCACTTATGTGATGACAGTGGGCCAATGCTCTTGGAAGACTTTACCTCCCTGAGACTGACGTCTCCTTCTCTGCAACAACCATGATAGCATGAATTGTGAAGTTTTTGAGCAGAATGGGCATGGCTTAAGCAAAAGTAAAGAGAGTGTTCAGCTGTTGCTTGGATTCGCCATCTAGGTTCATTGCACTTCTTTGTTGACTCTGTGCTCTTCTCACACACTTTCCACTGTTCCTTTTGCTCGGCTGCTTTCATTTATGCCCCTCATCCATTTGGCAGCCCTAATAAGATCTGGTATTGATTGAGGGCTTGTCGTCCAGACTTCCTTTTGCACTGCACTCTCCGGGCACAGGCCCGTGATATAAAACTCTGTGTCCGAGCGGCTTTTGTTCTTTTGGCCCCGGTGCTTTCCCTGGGAAAAATCTGCTTTTTACCACTGAATTGGAGCAAATGGCAATCTGCAGAAAACCTAATGCTCTGATTCAGCAGTAAAATGCTCAGACAGGGCACTTTCAAGGCCAGAGATGTGCCTAGAAAAATAGCACAAAAGACAGCCTGGAAGAGCCCTGAGACAAGTGCCAGAACCAAACCCCAAAGAAGCAAGAGGTCTGACCCCTGCAAAACCTTGTCTGACCACAGTTTTGTATCGTTGTATGCCACATGCAGACACAAGAGAGAGAGAGAGAGAGAGAGAGAGAGAGAGAGAGAGAGAGAGAGAGAGAGAGCAAAGGGAATTGTAGCTTGGAGCCAGCAATTTCTCTGGCAGTTGTAGATATACTTTTTCCAGGACAATGACTGACTGGTAGAAACGTAGATGGGTGTGTCACACGAAGCATTAAATTTGGTCTAATAATGGGCTGCTTGGTACTTTCAATCAAAACAGCACGGCAGCAATTGATGTGGTTGCAGATTTTGGAGCAGGGAGGGGGGCAATTCCTCAATCCTTGACTATTTGGGGCAATAGAGATGTTTTACAGTTATTTTCAAGAGCTAGCATGAATGGTAGAGTAGAGCATTGCATCTATGAGCCCCATGGCATTCTAGAAAAACTGATAGTGGGTCCCATGCCAGGAAAATCAGGGATGAGCAAATTAAAGTGGATTAAAGTGCTCTGACACCCTTGCACAAGTCACCTTTAAAAAAGAAACAGACTTTTTGCAGTTAGGAAAGTGAAGGTGAAATCACAGAATCATAGAGTTGCAAGGGACCCTGGAGATCATCTAGTTAACCCCCTGCAATACAAGAATATGCAGCCATCTCATACAGGGATTCAACCTACAACCTTGACGTTATCATGCATTGAAACATGTGGGATGAACGTATAAACACTCTGCAAATTAATCAGAGTAAATGCTCAGCAAAGCCTGGATATAATTTAAAATCCTTGTAAACTTTGTGCAAACCAATCAGGAAGAATGTGCAGCAAATAAGTCATCTAAAAGAAGTCCTTAAGGACTTTTTCTGGACTCCATAATGCCCAGGGAAGTATGTTAAGGATTCCTGAAGGTATTGGGAAGGGTGTAAACAAGCCAGTTCTTTTTGGAACAGGCTGCCTTCTCCCTTGGACCAGTGGGATTTCTCTAAAGGATATTGGCTGTTTTAAAAGGCCTGTATTTCCAAGAAAAATGTAGCCGTGGCCATAATAATCCATCCCTAATTCCTAAGATTCCACTGTGTGAAATAGTCTCATGCCTTCAAAGGAGCTGCAGACCCTTCCAGTATCTGTGCTACAAACTCATGGCAAGTTGTTATTTGCTGGAACAGAGATCCTTGTGGATCTCAGCGGATTAACTGCTCTGCCCTGCACGCATCATGCTAGGCTATCACACACCATGTGTGCTCCTAATATCAGGCTTAGGATTTGAAAACCAAGCACGTTATTTTCCCCAGCTACCTTTGCACTGCAGTTGAGGAGCAAAGCCCCTCATCTCTAGGTACAGAATTGCTAAGGTTCCCTTGAATGTGAAAAGGTGCTTTTGGAATGGCTGTGCAAAAGGCATCAGCTCAAGACATCAGATATTTTGTTCTAGACCCCCAAGGTTGCCGCCTTGGGGAGGGGGGGGCTATATTTGTCTTCATGATGCTCCCCACCTGGCAAGCCAATGCCATACAAGGTGTGTGGAGGGCAGGGGGTCAATAATCACACCTATTTTTAGCAACACATCTCTGGAAAATGCATCAGCTACCTGGAGAGCGGTAACTAAAAACAGATGGTTAACCCCTTGACATATGTGCCTCATTACCTGCTAGGGAACACCAGGAAGACAAAAAATAAGCCCAGTGCTGCTGTGCAAAGGCAACCCAGATCAACACATAACTTAGCCAAGTTATAAAACAGAGGTGGAAAATCTGTGCCCTGAACTATACTAGAAATCATTTCTTCTGCTCTTTGTTTTATTCCTCATGCAAAAGCCGTGCTCTTCCGTGACAGCCATTACTATGCACTGTGAGTGCTTTGAGGAAAGGAAGGCAACAGCACCAGGGGGAGCAGCCGATTCCTATATGTGGGATTTTCACAGACATTCCTGTGATCAGAAGAACAAGGTGAACGAAAGCACAAGGAACTGCTGATCCAGAGTTCCTATAACCTTAATGCCTTTCATGGGTTTTCAGTTGGCTGGTAATTAAATCATCCTGAGTGCAAACCCTACCATACATGGGCTCATGTTTCCCATCCGTACATGATTGAGTTTTGTGTTTCTCTCCTCAAATGCAACAGGAGCAAGTGACCAGAAACCATATCTGCTGTACTGGCTTCTTTGTTAGCAGGAGGAACTGTCAGGACTGACCTTTGCCTATTAACCTCCTGAGCAGAAAGAACTAAGTTGCCAGCTTCTATCCCATTATCCCTGATTACATCCCTGGTCAACATCCACCTCCTCTGAAGGTGTAGGGGAACATAAGAAGCTGCCCTTCTCCTGAGTTTAACCATTGGTCCATCTAGTGCAGTACTGCCAGCACTGATTGGCAGCTCTGAAAGTACATAGGTAGGAACATAGGAAGTTGCCTTATACAAAGTCAGACCCCTGGTCCTTCTAACTCCATATTACCTACACATTGACTGGCAGCAGCTTTCAAGGGTTTCAGTTCACAGCCCTACCTGGAGATGCTGGGGATTAAACCTGGGACCTTCAGCATGCAAAGCAAGATGCTCTACCACTGAACTATGGCCCTGCCCCTAGTACAGTTGTATGACCTTTAATGGCACTCAAAGATGCTACCAGAGGCAGCTGTATCACCTTGTCTAATGACTTTCAAGGTCAGAACCTGTGCAGGTAGGGAGGATGAGAGAACCACCACAACAAAGTTTACTCTACTGCGGTACTTGCAGTATAAACTACTTGGGATAAACTACTGTTCACAGGATTCTTTGGGCCATGACATGTGTTCTAAACATATGGTGTGGGTGCCAGCCTCTCTGTCTTATTTCTCCAGACAAGGACCAATTCACAAACACTGGTGTGTCCTTTGTCTCCAAGAATGGTGTCCATGAAGACACAGATGCAAAGCTAATGCAGCTTTTTAGCTTGGCCCTGAGTAGGCACAAAGGTCTCCTGGCCACAGGCTTCCCCCACTATAGTGAGTGACATTGTATTTCTAATTCCTTCTAAATGTGTATCAGTATATGCAAATTGTGTCCCTTTTCGGGTTATGCATTTCCTCTTATTAGGAAGTGTGTATGTGGCAACAGGATACAGAAAGGAACACAAGGATGCTATTTGACATGTGCCACATTAAACATTTCAGTGAAGACAGAATGAACACACAGGAAGGGTGTGTGGCTTCTACCTGTGACTTGACGACTGCTCAAACAAAAGTCTCTCTCTCGCCTGCATAACCTGGAGTCTGATCATGGAGGTGGATGTGACAAGGCTGTCAACAGATAAAAGTATAGCCGTGGCTGTGGGGGAGGAAAACTAACCTTATATTGTTTGGTTGCAAAGTCAGCCATAAAAAATACCTTCCATTTAATTTACTGTACTCATGGCCCCTAGCCAAAGTGGAAGATAACCAGAGGTTACATAGAAAAACATGGTGTTCCTGGAAAGTGCCTTTCTATAGAAGGAAAAGACCCAGGTCTTGGATATATGCAAGAAAGATTTCCAATAATCTCATTTTCTATCCTTAAATGGCTCCATCCAACCAGGTTGAATAGGGTGCCTGGTCATATCAAAAGCAGGCAATTCACCATACCATATTTCTATGTGTCATATAGAAAAACACAGAGAGGGAGGGATAGTCTTGGTGTATTCATCTGCTCAGACACCCTTTTCAGCCTGGTCAGATGAAGCTTTTCAAAGTAATGAAAATCACAAGATAGATTAAGCCAGGCCAGGAAACATCTCGAGATCTCTTCCAACTCCCCACTCCCCACCCCATGGAATCCTCAGTACACTCCTGGGCTGCAGTTACTCATGATGAACAATATACATTCTGTTCCACATGTTCTAGATTCACTGATCCAGAATACTGCTGCCTGGCTACATAAGAAGAATCACCAGCATAAGACACAGGGCTCATCTGCCTTGCACATTTAAAGCAGGATCTTTAAAGACTTCATCGCTTCCCCCAAAGAACCCAGGGGCTGTATTTTAAGGGTGCTGTGAGTTACTATGTAGTTAACTGTATTCCCCGGCACAGAGCTACAATTCCTAGAACTCCCTGGGAAGAGGGATTAATGGTTAAAGTACTGTAGGCCCAAGAGGGGAATAGGAGTCTCCTAACAACAGCCAGCAGCCTTAGCAAACTACATTCTTTGGTGGGGAACCATGAGGACATAAGAAAGGTGTTATGTACTGAAGTTCTCACCCTGGGCCAGCAGGGGGATACTGTAGATAGTTATGCAAATAAGGGATCGAAAGTGGCGTTCAGTGATTGGATAGTTTAAGAAAATTGTTACAGTTACATTGTACTGGAGCTCTATATAAGCAGGTGGCTGAACCCTTCAGTTCTGTTCTGTTCTGTTCTGGCCTGTGAATAAACAAGAGCTGTTTGAAGAATTGCTGTGTCGTCTGATATGTTCACCCACAACTTGACAAAAGGCCCGCTGGATCAGGCCATTGGCCCAGCTAGTCCAGCATCCTCTTCTCACAGTGGCCATCCAGATGCCGATGGAAAACCAGGGAGCGGAACACGAGTACAAGAGCATTCTCCCCTTCCGTGATTTCCAGCAGCTAGTATTTGGAAGCATTGGGGCCTCCAGCTCTGGAGATAGAGCACAGCCATCGTGGCTCGTAGCCATTGACAGCCCTCTCCTCCACAAATTTGTCTAATTCTCTGTTTAAGCCATCCAAGCTGGTGGCCATCGCTGCCTCCTGGGAGTTCCATAGTCTGACTATGCGCTGTGTGAAGTACTTTCTTTTATCCATCGCGAATCTCCCAACACTCAGCTTCATTGGGTTCCCATGAGTTCCAGTGTCAGGAGAGAAGGAGAAAAAACTTTTCTTTATCCACTTTCTTCCTGGCACGCATAATTTTAGAAATTTCTATCATGCCACCTCTTCACTCACCCTTTCATTAAACTAAAATGTCTCGAACTCTGCAACCTTTCCTCGTAGGGGAGTCCATCCTTTGAGTTGCCCCTTTGTGAATCCTTTCCAACCATACAATATTCTTTTTTTTTTTAGGCGAGGGGACCAGAACTGTATGCCGTGTTCCCAAAGTTTCCATGGTGACTGTTTAAAGCGGCACGATACTTCTCTAAATGTATAGCACAAACAGAGCCACCATCACTAACATATAAAGAAAGAATGGGGGGGTCCACCTTGTTTGTATAAAGTGGTTATTAAAGGGAGGGGGGTTAATCAGTAAATAATGTGCATTAATTGATCTTGCCCTTAGTTATTCTCATCTCCTGCAGTTTGCAGGCAGAGGGTATTCCACATTTGTCACTGGCAAAGTGGGATTTATTCCTTCCAAGCATGTGGTTCTCAGCACTTCTCTGCTTTCCCAAATGGGGCAGGAAAAACTGGAGAGGAAGTAAATTATTACAAACAACTTTCTCTGAGTGAGTTCATTTACGTTCCCAGGCATGTAGCTGGCAACAGCCTCAGGCCTCTCTCCCTCCCTTGCCCCACCTCCCAAAGCTTTCCCTGCCACCCCTCCTTCTTTCCTCCACTGCCCCCCCTTACTGGCTGCCTCTCTCCCTCCCTCTTTCCCTCGCAGTCTTAATGACTTCCACATGGGCTTCTGGCATTCTGAGCATTGTCTGAAATCTCCAAATTTAGAAGAAATATGAAAATTGTCAAGCACGCCTTCCTTAGGGGGTAAAACCAACATTCGCTTGAACTGTCGCAGGTCAAGGCAGCGGGACCACGTGACCAGCCCCCAGCCAATGGCTGCCCTCAGGACCACTGACAGATGAGGCCGTCAGCCGTGCAGCATCGTCTTTCAGCTCATATAAGGTAAAAGTAAAAGGTTTTCCAGATTCTGAGCAGTGAGGGAAAAGTTTTCACCCAGGACCCCTTGTGCCAGCGGCTTAAAAAAGGAGTGTCAACACTGGTCTTCCAGTGTGGCCCTCTGTGTTTCGAAGAGAGGAGACGGCGCCCACCTTCCCCATCCTCACCAAGGGCCTAGTGCATGACAGGTGTGGGCAAGCACAGGTACGTTCCTACCTACTGTCTGTGGATGCATAGGTGTGAGTGGGTGGTTGCATGTTTGTGGCAAATGTGTTCTACAGGTACATGGGTCTGTGTGTTGAATGTCTAACATCTACTTGTACAATACCCATATAAAAGCAATATAGGTGGTGACTCTAATGCTTCCCTGTTCTTAGATGTTGTGCTAATAGCTGTGCCCCATATGCAATGACTTTTCTTCTAACTTCTGCATGGTGGTAGAATTATTTTTGCATCAGAACCGGTTCTTGTTCTGGGATGGGAACGGAAAGAAGGAATAAAGAGTGATGGAGACAAATGCACAGAAGAAATGAAAAGGTTGAGAATCTCCACCCTCAAAGAGTTTTGGAGCACCTTAACTGGTCTCCCCCCATAATACACCCCTCAAACATTTGAGAGTTGATGTGGTGTGCAATGGCTGGAAATGGGGAGCAGAAGATCTAGCACAGCAGTCAGGTTTTTAAAAAAAATAACAATAATCTCCTTTTCAGCAGAATCATGACATCTCAGTCTGCTGCTGTTTGCCCGGCAGCCCCTTTCATCTCTGCATCCTGGTGTCTTTTTCCAGATGGTTATCATAAGCACTGCAGAGCGATGGATGTTGAGAACTGCTGTAGCAGAGCACAGGAAAAGAAAACGCCAATCTTCAATAAAACAGCATTTTGTGGGAAGCATAATTAGAACGTACTCAGGAAACTTAAGAAACCTCTTTCCCCTGAGAGTCCCCTACCTGCCCAAGCTCCCCAGGGCTAGCTCTGAGCAAGTTGCACTGACAAATCAATGGTGCTGCATCCTGCCCTGGTATAAGGTAAAAAAAGGGCTGCTTCTCCCAGAATCACCAGACAGCACTACAAAGGCTGGCTGCTTGGCTCTAGGACGCAGATGTCTCCGGGAGCTGCTGGCATTTGTTTGTTCCAAAGCATGTTCCAAGTTGGGAAAAATAAAAAGCAGAAGAATTTCCAACCTAGACTGCCCTCCCCACCTCCCACCCTGAAGTGGAAAATGGCAAATGGATCATTCTGACCTCCCAGGAGTGCCTCACCAGTATGCAGTGGTCCCAAGACAGATGTTGAGTTGCTGAATTTAGCGTGCCAGCATGTAGTGATCTGGGGGTGGGGGATGCCTGGTCATTTCAGGCACTTCTGGTGGTGTGTGGCAATGCCCGACTAGAACTGCAGTCAGGGGCTGTCCAGTGGAGAAAGCTGGCACACACCAGCCAAAGGCGCAGCAAGCAAAGACTTCACAGGTATCCTAAGAGTTGCTGGGAGGCAAGGAATTATCTTTCTGCATGGTAGAACACTGGGGTAGCCAACATTCTGGGTTACTCCTCCCAGGCCAACATGGTCAAGGATGCTCAGAGTTGTAGTCCATAGCATCTGGAATGCACCATGTTGGCCACCCCAGTATCATACTGTGGAACCTCTGGGGGTAAGAAAGTACTCTGGGTAATAAGCCAATTTACTGCCCTGGAGCCCAGGCAGTTTCCCATATGCACAAGTCTAGTCTTCCAACAGGCCAGATTGACAACTGAGCAGTCTCCTGACATTTAAGAGTGACTGGTGGGCAGAGCAGGGGCTGATTCTTCAGCCACTTAGAGCAATTCTGGCACCCAGTTCCAAAGCACTATGGGCATAGAGGACCGACCACTTTAGTGCCTTCCAGCTGGTAGGTAAGGAGTTCTTTTCCAGAACATGCGTGTGCAGATTTCCCAAAACAATTATCGGTAGGAAATTAGGGGGAAGCTTTGTCTAGACAGGCTGCATCTCTGAATTGCTCCTGGACAGAGCAGTATTTCCTTTGCCACTTGCAAAAAGTTGTCTGGAGATGATTTAAGTTTCTTCCTTTAAAAAAAAAAAAAACAACCTACAGCTTGCAAAATACGTTTGCAGCTTCAAAACTGAAAGGCTTGGAAAATTGGTTCTGTCCAAGAAAAGAAAAGGGGGAAAAACTGCCCTCTGCCCTCCCCTTTTCCTTCAACATTTCTACACCAGCACTTTCTTTTATTCCTCTTCAGAAGCACTCTGTTTAAAACGGCATAGAAAGAATTTGTATGTGTTGCCGGTGAGTCACTGCAGTAATTTGTTAGGTCCTCTTTGCTCATTCTTTTTTTCTTGTACTTTATGGATTAAAGCTGAAGCAGTCGGGAAATGGTCGAAAATATGCACCTCTGAAACGGTAGACAGGTCAAACGTGACTTTCAGGTACATGAATGCTGGAAAAAGGCAGGAATTATACAAAGAATGGATTCAAAAACACTTGCAGGTTTTGTGTCCTGTGTAACAGCCTTTAATGCGGAAGATAAGGCAAACCCAGCAGCACTTAGCCTCTTGTACAGACACGCTGCAAGGTTATGTTATCGAAGTTTATTTATTTATTTTTAATATGTGAGCAGGGAAACTAAAGGCTGGAAGCGGCCACCAGCTTGTTACAGAATAGCCCTCTTCACACGTTATGGTAATCAAATGGAACAGCAGTCCACGTCTTCACTTCCACTGCCAATTGGGGTGGCCAATGTGGTGACCTCCAGATGTTTCAGACTACAACTCTCATCAGTCCTGAAAAGCATAGCCGGTGGTCAGGGATGACAGGAGCTGCAGTCCACATTGGGAGGGTACTAGGTTGGTTACCCTGAGCCCAGATTCATGGCTTGTGAAAGAGCCTACACATGGAGCTCATCAGGCAAGGCAGGGTTCCCAAATGCATGTACAGAACCTGGGGCCTGCACAGTTGTACACACACAGGCTCTTTCACAAGTTACACTGAGTGTGTGTTGGGGGCACAGCAAGTCTCATCCCATTCTCCCATTGTCTACAGAGTTGTTGCGCATCACCCCAATCTCTGAATGGTGCAAGATTTCAGGGGTTCCAGGGGCTTACCCGGGGTTCATGTTTCCTTTGGAATGAGGGACAGTGGAAACTGTGGTATCTTTATGATATATGGTTTATTTACACATATATTCAACCTAAACCTACAATAGAGGGGTTCACAGCATCAACACCCCAAGAAGGTCTTACTTCACCCATAGCCACAGCTTTGGATTCAAGCAGAAATCAATCCTGTCTCTGTTTCTGGTTTCCACCTGCTTCTTTCCAGCTCCTAGCTTCTAGCTCACATCACTCAACTCTCCACTCTCAACTCTGCCTTTGTCCTTCTAACCACCTGCAAGTTGAAGTTTGTCTTCTCACACAAAGCCTCTTCCTTTGTTCCCCTTAATGGCCCGTCACCCAGGCTGTCATCTCACCAGGAACCTAGCTTGGCTATTCCAAGAATTAGAAGGGTGCCCAGGCATCCAGTCTACCCAGCCCCAAATTGATAACCGAGTGTTAATGTGCTTCAATGTGTGTTAATCAGAAAGTAACAGGCAGTGTTAATGAACGTACGTATGGTGTGTGCCATATGCCTGCTGTGTCACATGTGTTTCTGGCAGACAGTGCAACTTGGTTTTACTACATGCAAACACATATCTACTTTCCATAGCTCTTCGTGGCTATATGGAAATATTTGATCACATCTTCTTCTTCTGGGACGCGGGTGGCGCTGTGGGTAAAAGCCTCAGCGCCTAGGGCTTGCCGATCGAAAGGTCGCGGTTCGAATCCCCGCGGCGGGGTGCGCTCCCGTTGCTCGGTCCCAGCGCCTGCCAACCTAGCAGTTCGAAAGCACCCCCGGGTGCAAGTAGATAAATAGGTACCGCTTACCAGCGGGAAGGTAAACGGCGTTCCGTGTGCTGCGCTGGCTCGCCAGATGCAGCTTTGTTACGCTGGCCACGTGACCCGGAAGTGTCTCCGGACAGCGCTGGTCCCCGGCCTATAGATGTGAGATGGGCGCACAAACCCCAGAGTCTGTCAAGACTGGACCGCTCGGGCAGGGGTACCTTTACCTTTACACCATTCAGCACTCTGTTCCTCTTTGACTCTCATGGCTTCCACCAAAGAATCCTGGGAACTGTAGGTTGTTAAGGGTGATGAGACTCCTAACAACTCTCAACACCCTTAAACTACAGCTCCCAGAAATCTTGGGGGGAAGCCATGAGTGTCAAAGTGGCCTCAGATATTTTAAATGGATGATGTGGACACTGTGTGATATTTTAGATACTGGTATTGTCCAAAGTAAGTGGGGACCATAATAATGGACTCAGAAATGTTGCTCTGTCATATTATTCTCCACAGCCATTCTATTATCTCTCTATCTGTCTGCCACCTTTCCGATTATTTTTCCACGTTAGGCTTATAGTGTTTTCGTTACACATTTTGCCTAAATTGCTTCATAACATGAATCCAAAAACTATTTAAGGATACTCATTCAGATTACAAGTCTCTCTGCTCTGCTTTTCATTCTCAAATTCATATAAATCAGAGAGCTCATGTGTCAATGGGGGAGAAGAAGGGGAGGAGGAGGGTGGATCATTTTAGGAGCCTCTTTGGAGCAGCAGACCTGTAAAATGTCCAGTGTCACACTGACAGATTTAATTGTAAGAAAATGTACTGAAGTAAGGCTGGAGAACAGGATAATTTCTATGGGAGAAACTCAAGAATTTATAAGTCTTCAGAACGTAAGTGCTTTGCTGGATCAGGCAAAGGGCCAATCCACTCCGTTCTCACAGTGGCCAACCAGTTGCCAATACTTCCATACTTCCACACAAGCATTTCGTACTTTGGAGGCGAGGGGAGAGAGAGAGAGAGAGAGAGAGAGAGAGAGAGAGAGAGAGAGAGAGAGAGAGAGAAGCTCCTTGGAATCACACTGTTGTTTTCATGGGATGCTGCTGGGGATGTGACGCAGGCAAACTCCTGCAACTGCTCATCACCAGGTTGTTTTGCAGTTTTTGTCCATATGAATTTTTGCCTTGGGTGCTATTACAGCACATCCTTTGGGTTTTGATTAAATGCTGTGAGTACAAGTCAATTCTGATAGCATTGGCATGGTCTTCTCTTGGAGCAGGGGCCCCTCTATGCAGTCTGTTCTGCTGTCTAGGGATCTTAGCAGAAGACAGCCCTGGGCGGTTAAAGGATTCTTATAGACAATGAGGAAATAGCCTGCATTTCTAGTAATTCACCTACTGAAATCCCATAAAGATATTGTCCTTTTAAAGAGAACTTCACTCTCATGAAACGGCACAAAACAGTCAGCATATCATATGAGCCACCACTAACATTTTGCTCCAGCAACTCCCATTTTCATTCCGTCATCTATTTATGGTCATTATGGGAGGGGGGTGTCTTCTCTACTTCTTCCCATATTTAACAGTGTCAGCAGAGCCTGGGGGAAAATGGGTAAGCCAGCACTCAGCAAAGCTCAGTTTTGCTTTGCCTACTGCCCATTAAAGGAAGTGTTTTGATTATCAGAATTATACATTTCCTCTTCTCCCTTTCTTCCTCTTTTTCTCCCACCCCCTTCCCCTGTCTTCTGAGCACAAAGCGATAGTGATGAGAGGAAAGAGCATTCTGGGGCGTCAGTGGAATGCATATGTAGGGAACATGCCTCCATCAGTGGCGTTTTCATTTTTTTAAAAAAGGAATAGATAGTCAAAAGTCAAACAAGCTGATCCAATGCATTTTTGGATCCTCCTGGTCCTTCTCCTGGGAAATCTCAGATTGGTTTTGTAATGTAAAATATTTTTAAAATTGATTTTAGATTTCCCTAAAGTAGGACCGGTAAGGTCCGAAAAGCATTGGATCAATAAATATATCATTCAACTATTCCACTGGATTTTTTTGCTTCTACTTCCAGTTCCTTTTTGGGATTCTCATTTTTGTTGCATTTTAGCTCCTACTGCAGAGACCAAGCCAAAGGGGGATTATAATAGTAGGCAAATAATCAATCTTGTACCTCCAACTACTCCAGTTTCTGAACTTTGCCCCTGGTAAAACACCACCTCCCATTTGAGTCTTGTGGGGATATGTAGGAGAATGCCTTTTTCTTGACAATGTATACACATGTGCATGGTGGTTATTGGGGTTCAACTGTCTACCTGAGTCCCCTAGAAATTGAATCTCTAAAGGAAGGAGGGCAAATATATGTTGACTCTAGTGCACATACATGTACCGGTAACTTGCAGGCACATGGTGTCAGCACACTGCTCCAACCTCTTTCATTCCCTTGCCTTAATTGTCTATCCAATTGCTGCTGAATTTGTCCATATTGCAGCTCTTCTGTGATGCATATAACAAGATTTGTTCTGAGATTAAATGTTTAAGTAGACATTATATAAGGAAACTACTAATAGTCAATTTCCCTCTGCAGCAGGTAGAGGGAAAGTGATGCGTAGGGGGTGTGAGGAGAAGGCAGCTTAGGCAGCGATCTTGGTATGAGAACAGGAGCATGATTCTGAGTATTTTCACTTGTGAAATGTTGGAGGGTATATGCAGGAAGGGCCATAGAATGGTAGTAGAGGAGATGCTTTGTACACAAAAGGTCCCAGGCTCAATCCTTGGCATCTTTAGATAGGGCTGGGGAAGCTTCCCTGTCTGAAACCCTGGAGACCTGCTGCCAATCAATGTGAACCATTCAACTGGCAGGTTGGAAGCCACTACCAGATTACAGCCTGATCTAAGGTGGGTCACAAGAGCAGCACCACTACCATACAAATATATATACAAGCCAGAGCACAACTAAATGCAGCACAGCCATCTTCTCAGAAAAACTCTTCACAAGCTCAAGAGGTCAAGACACGAAAGCTTTAGCAACTAATCTACACTTAATGACCCACCCAGTGGTATTCAGAATATCACTCATGAAATCACCCAAGATATCCCTCAAGTAATTAAGGAACAAAAGAAGAAAAGGCACACTAATCTAGGAACTTCCTCTTTGCCCAGAACGTTGGAGGCTATACACCACACCCCTCAACAGTATTTATAGGAACTCAAACACCAGACTCTGCTCTGTTCCAGTAACAAGAAGCCGAAAGCACCAGCCTGAAGATGACGAGTGAGACCTCGTCGAAACGTCGCACAGACACCCCGACTCTTACACGGGAAGACACCCGAAGACACCAAAACCTGCATATATATATTATATATATATATATATATATATATATATATATACACACACACACACACACACACACACACACACACGAAATATATATTTGGGTTAATGGTGGGTCCTGGGTCTGGAAAAGTTGGAGACCACTGGTGTAGACAATACTGAGTTAGATGGGTCAGTGGTCTGAGTGTGACATGTATAGGGAAGGCTTCCTCAACCTCAGCCCTCCAGATGTTTTGAGGCTACGATTCCCATCATCCCTGACCACTGGCCCTGCTAGCTTGGGATCATGGGAGTTGTAGGCCAAAAACATCTGGAGGGCTGAGGTTGAGGAAGCCTGGTATTGGGCCTTTCTCTTCTCTTCTCTTCTCTTCTCTTCTCTTCTCTTCTCTTCTCTTCTCTTCTCTTCTCTTTTCTCTCCTCTCCTCTCCTCCCCCCACTCTCTCCCCTCTCTCTCTCTCTCTCTCTCTCTCTCACACACACACACACACACACAGTTATTATCAGTGTGTTCATTGCAATTAGCCGTTTCACCCAGTAGTCCAACAATGGTGAGTTATGACATCACCAAGAGCGAACTATGACTTCATAATCCAGCTAAATTTGAGTAATTATGTACTTGCATGTACTTACCACCAGCATTTTATGAACAGACTAATATAATAACAAAGCTCTCTCTCTCTCTCTCTCTCTCTCTCTCTCTCTCTCTCTCTCTCGTGTGTGTATACAGGTAGGATTGCCAGATTAAGACTGCAATTCTAAGAATACTCACAAGGGAGTAAATCCTAATAAACACAGTGGGGTGGGCTTTCATGCAAGCACACATACAACTGTGCTTTAAATCTTCAAAATAAGAACCTTGGTGGAGAGCTTGGAGAACCAATCTGTTCTGCAGCCATTTTGAACAAAGAGCCATCTGCTGTGGTTATAGTCAAATGAATTTTGGTTTAAAATAAGGAAGGTATGCACAGAGTCCCGAAGTGAACAAGTTGGATGTGCATAGGGGTCTCTTTCTCTCTCTTCCTTTTTTGCGGGGTTCCCAATTGTGCCGAGCAAGTCTGCATACATGCAAGTTGTTCACAGGATCTGTTCACAGAGATTACTAATAACAGAGATTACCAAGACAGGTTCAAAGTCCTTGTATTCATTTACAAAGACCTGAACAACTTGGGCCCAGGGTACCTTAGAGAGCACCTAAATCCTTATATCCCAGTTTGATCACTGAGATAATCCACAGAGTGTTGCTGGTTGTCCCCTGAGTTGGTGAGGCTCATTGGACGTCATCATGAAACAGAGCCTTTTGTGTGATTAGCCGCATCTTGTGGAATGCTCTGCCAACAGAGAGTCAGCAGGTACCTTCTGTTTCAACCTTTAAACGTCTGTTGAAAGCTCTTCTGTGCTGCCACGCTTATGCAGGCAATTTAGAAAACAACTTTCTCTATTAGTTAGTTGGTGGTTATTTTTTTTACATGTTTTTATTATATCTTCCTACATGCATAAAAATGATCAGGGTCTATTAGTGCAGCTCCCACTGGAGGATTTCTAGTGCTTCATCACGTTATTGGATTTATATGAAGTCATGGTGAGGGAGTGGTGCAAAAGTGAAGGCTGGTTTTAAAATGGTGGTTTTAAAATGCTGGGGCAGGCAAGATGGGCAAGCAGTGTGAGCAGAGACAGCAGCCCCTAGTATACGTATTATTAAAAACTGCTTTGAATTTTTAAAATGGTTAATAAGGTTGCCATATTTTGAAGAGCAAAAAAGAAGGGACATTTGTCGACTTCTACTTTTAACTATGGATCGCTATGATGACTACCCATGAAAAAGAGGACCTATCAATAAATAAACATGTGCAGGTTCTGAGCAGAGGCAGTGGGTTCAATCCTGGCCCTACTTCATATGCTTCAATTTACACAATTGTCAGACATATAAAAAGAAGGGGAAGTATTTGATGGAGAGCTGCCCTCCCATATAGTGGAGAGTGCTGGTGGTCTCCCTTTATATCAAGGCTTGGCACACATAATCTTTCCATATGCAGGAAACAAAGAGTCATGGACTTTATCACCATTTCAAATGTCACTCTGGGGACTTCCCCTTTGTATTCCCTTCTCTTTTCTTCAAATGCTTCGCAACAGATGGACGTCGCCAGTAAAAAGAGATCAGTCTCCTCTAACGGGCCTAGTGACGTGACTGTGTCTCCCTTGGGAAGGAATCCTGCAGACCATTTCCTCTGTCCTAGGAATGTAATGTGTAAACAGATCAAGAGGTGTCACTCCCAGACCTACCAGTTCACATGCCCCAGAACTGAAACTCTTTCTGCTATTGCAGTCTTGTTTGACTTTTGACTTATTTTTTATATTTTTTTACTGAGTTGCATAGCAGTTACATCCCAGCAAACACTGGGTGCCCTGGGGCCAGCCCTACCATTAGGCAGAGTGAGGTGGCCACCTCAGGCAGCTTATTAAAGGACAGGACATTGCTCATTATTGAACATTGTTGCATTGTTGCTGTTAGTAAGGGGTGGGGATGAGAGTTTGTACTCAGGTGCCAAAGTAAAATAGCTAGTACTCCAGCTCCCATCATCCCTGACCATTGGCCATGCTGGCTGGGGCTGATAGTAGCTGGAATCCAACAAGAGGTAGAGGGCACCAGGTTCCCTATCCCTGCAATACGTGCAAAAATAGCTTTTCCTTTTTTCTTTTTTGCCTTAAAGCAGCAATTCCTAGAAAACAGACTTTTTTACCAGCATCTTCTGCCGACTGAATTGGGCTGAAACAGTTAAGAAAAGATTAAGATCATTGGGGTATTTCTGAAAGTATGGAAAGGGAGAACGAGCAGCAAACTGGGAAGCTGAAAGATGTGGTGTAAAGCTAGTTGGGAAAGACTGAGAAGGAGGGAAGAAAATTTATGTGGGATGGGGAGACTCTAGAATATGGAAAAGGTTGAGATGAGACAAAGGCCTGGGAAGATGATGCAGGAAGGAGCTGTCTGTGTCACGGAGAGCACATTTTGTTCTGAGCTGCGCTATCTGCTGGAAATCTATATTGCTCTCGGGAACAAACTTCATTGCTCGTGGGGGTGGGGGGCCTTGGCTTTTCCAGACCCAGCAGCTAATCCTCTCCTGTGCTGCCCCCATTTGCATTGCAGAATGTAACTAAGGGCAGTTTCAGAGAAGCACAAACAGGATTTTCTAAGGGCTGAAACTACATGTTACCGACAAAGGTGTGCACTTAAGCCCAACTGCAGCTCCTTGTAGGGTTGTCCAGGAGGGGTTGATTTGCAACATAAACACAGCAGGAGATGGGAGGTACTTGACCATTTCCCCACCAGCTGCTTTCCTGATGCTGCAACCGTCACCAGCATCCAGCCCATTCTTCATTCCCATGGCTTCCCGGTGGCTCGCAAACATGAGCCTTGAATTCTGTGTGGGACTAAGCAGCTTGTGGGGTGGGAGCTGCAATGGGGAAAGGGGAAAGCACCTCCTCTGCCTTTGACTTCTCCACTCCAAAACACCTGCTCCCGACTTTTCTAACAAAAGTGGTCATCAGGGTTTCCTTACACAAATTTGCATGTAATGTTCAATTTCACCTTATGAGAAAAGAGTTGCTCTTCCACATGAATGAGACCAACATCGTGCTATGTCGTTTTTTGTCCTTTTTACCAGGACCTCTTTGCTACCTTCTTGAGTAGCCCAGTTGCCCTGACACAGCTGACATATACTACCTTGAACTAGACCCCTTGCATTTCCTCTAGCCCTGTGAAAAACAATAGGCATGGACAATGAGCTCATAAATGAGGGTACATGAACCAACACAAAAGAGCCATTGTCAATAAGCTCTGTAGGTCAGATGAACACAAAATCTGGGGCAGTTGACAGGTTTCCAATTGCTCTTTTGCCACCATGTGCCCATTTTCCTTTTGAATGCTTCCAGGTGGGTGTTTTATTGTGGGATCAATGGTCCTCATGCATGCACGTTTTTCCTTGGTGTCCACCTAATTATGTTGACCCATATGTTATCCTCATTTAATCAAGATTTATTTATATTTACAAAAGCATTTACATACCACCATATCATAAAACGTACATCGATACAACACATTTTAAAAAGAAATGCAAACATTTCCCCAATACAGTTTTTAAGGGTTGTTTTTTTTTAAAAAAAAAAAAAACAACTGTTGCCAGTTTCCCTGGGTGGTGTTTTTTGTGTGTTTTTTTAAAAGATATCTGAACAGCCTGTTTGTAATATTAAACCCCTGCCTGGAAGCATCCTTTAATCTGCTTCTGAAAGCAAGAGGAAGAAGAGCAGCTGTGACTCAGCACTGACTCTGTTCCAAGCATAAGCATTCTCGAGGTTTGTGCAATGTTGTTCTGGAATGAAATGGACAGCGTCTGGGCCCAAGCCTCCTGGCAGCTCAAGGCCACATCACACTTTATGGCCCAGATGTGTTTCAGTGGGCTCACTCTGTGTTATCTAGTGGATGCCAGAAGTCTGAAGGGGAGGCATGCATCCATAAGCAGGCCGAGCCATTCACTGGAGAGCACCAAGTAACTGCATCTCCTAAAATAAACTGGTGTAGATTGACATCCCTCTGGACAAAGCACTTTCATGTTCTGTGCAGGCCTTGCCCAAAGTTGATACCATCCCATACCCTCCAACATTTCTCTGATGAAAATAGGGACATCCTATTATTATTATTATTATTATTATTATTATTATTATTATTATACCCCACCCATTTGACTAGGTTTCCCTGGTCACTCTGGGCAGCTTCCAACATATATTCAAACATAATAAAACATTAAACTTTTTTTTTAAAACTTCCCTATACAGGGAAGCCATCTGAGCCTTCAGATGGCTCAGGGTTAGATAACTCCATACTGTCGAAAATAACGAGGTCCTGCCATTACCTGCAATATTTCCCCAATGAAAATAGGGACATCCTAAGGAAAAGTGGCCCATTCCAGGATCAAATCAGAAACTGGGACGACTTTCGTAAATCCAGGATTGTCCCTGGAAAATAGCGACACTTGGAGGGTCTGCCATCCCCGTACCAAACAACAATCCTGACTCATGCTATTATTCCTCTTGCACTCACACAGTTTTCAGAAATATGTAGAAATATGCACAGTCATGAAAGCCACTTGGTTTATGCCACATCTGCATACCAGTTTATATATGTGTGTAAGCAGAGGCGCCATCTTCTCAAGTTGATTGAGGGGGTCTGATGCGATTTCCTGATGTTATGCGTGTGACGTTACAATGAGCCAGGGGGCAGAGCCAAACACCCTCTGAACACTGAGGGGGCAAGTCCCTTCAAAAACAAACAACAACAAGAAAGCCATTAGGGGCCATAACTGCCGCGGCTCTTAGGAGCTGGCGGGTATCTATGTAGCCATCATAGAAACTGATACTGGTATAGTGTTGGACTTCTGTATATGGTGATGCATTTAACAAATTAAAATTAGAAAGCTTATAGTTGAATTCCAACACTCCATTACAGGGGGTGGGTTAACGCTTAACGGCTGTCACCAAGATTTCATCTCTTCCTCACCCTTTATATACATGCTAAACAATGAACGCCATCCTCTAAAATGAAAGTTTAATGATTAGAATTTGAATTTTGTAGTTTAAATCCATGCCTGCAAATTGAAAATTGGGATGTGGATTTCTTTCAGAGTTTTCGTCTTAAAGCACACATACAATACATGTTTGAATGCCATGTGTGCAAAGATTACCAGATGCATTAAGACTCTTCTTTAATAATACCGTATTTTTCATCCCATAGGATGCTCCGTCCCATAGGACGCACCTAGTTTTTTTGGGGGGAAATAAAGGAAATTCCCCCCCTTTATTTCCCCCCCCCAAACCAGGTCAGGGAAACCAAACCAGGTCGAGGAACAGTGGGATGGCGGCGCTGCGCCTCCCTGCTGTCCCCCGAGCTTGTGGGGCTGGCCGATGTCTGCCGGGCGCGGGGGGCGCTCTGCTTCAGGGCGCCCCGCGCCCCGAGCAGCAGGCTACTATGCGCAGCATGGGGAGCCCTGCGGGAACTCCTGCAGGGCTCCAACATGCTACAGATGTCTGCCCGGCGCGAGGGGCTCTCTGCTTCAGGGCGCCCTGCGTGCTGGGCGGCAGGCTGCTATGCGCAGCATGGGGAGCCCTGCAGGAACTCCCGCAGGGCTGCCTAGGCTGTGGATGTGTTCCTGACGCCTGGAGAGCGAGAGGGGTCAGTGCGCACCGACCCCTCTTGCTCTCCAAGCTTCAGCGAAAGCCTGCATTCGCGCCATAGGACGCACCCAGATTTCCCCTTCATTTTTGGAGGGGAAAAAGTGCGCCCTATAGGGCAAAAAATACGGTAATTAAAAAATCACACTTGCTAATGTCCCTTTTGTTCGTTATGGGATGCCTTTTTTGTATCATTGCTATATAAATGAAAATTTCTTAAAGAGCATTGGAAAAAACCCCACACATAAGAACTATATGCATTTTAAATAACCATGAAGATAACTGCACAATCACAAACCTGAATCATTCATCGTGCGCTTTGTTGTATCCTTGATATATTTACACATGTTCATGTATTCCATGAACATCATGTACAAATTCACTTTATTTGGCCCTGATTTGGCCATATAGTTCAAAAACCGCAGAGGATGAGATGCCTTTGATCCTTTACTAGGAGAATCCAACTTTCAATCACGGAGCCAGAACAAAATGTCTGGTCCCTGAAGGGGAGAGGGAACATGAGAGAGTGGAGGAAGACAGCACCAAACGTTTCCTAACCACAACTTCCAAAACGCCTGCATTCCACCAACCCTCTTCTCTAAGGCCCTGAAAACCTGTGCTTTGTTCTTGACATTATGATTTATCCCGTCCAAGAACACACTGAGGAGAAGCAGCAGCAGCAGCTTGTGAGACCCAGCGCTGCATCCCCCCTGAGCCCCTTGGCTGAGCCCCAACATGGGAGATCTGGACTGCTCAGCTCTAGGAATCTTCCATTTTGACCATAAAAGGGCAGGCATTTCGCAGCCCCTGCCGGGAGGATGGGAAAGGAAAAGGCAGAGCTATTTATAGGCAAAGTGGGGGCCTGGGCTTGAACTCAGGGTTAATCAGCCTGTGACTATGGGACTAGATTGGGATCTCGCTTTGTTTTCTCATAAGTGTTTGATTTGAAAACCAAAGCCTTGGGGTAAAGGAGGAGCACTGATAAACAGTGCTCTCTGCCCTTCTATTTCCCTCTACTCCCCAAACCCCCACCCCACACTTTGTAGGGTGGCTTCACATGGTACGTTTTGTACTTGGGTGTCGTCATGAGAGTACAGAAGACACGTGGACCCCATCAAGCCTGTGTGTGAAATCTAGAAAGTGGCCCCTTTAAAAGATTTGAGTGTGGGGTCCCATTACTTTCCTGGTTCTTGCTACTGGGTCTTTCACTTAATAATAATTTTCCATTCACACGCCTCTCATACTTGGCGGGATACACACCTCGTTATTTTGTGCTCATGGGTCTGTGCCCAAGTACAAAAATGTAATGCATGAAGCCAGCCCAAGCCCCAAAGAGCAGAGGTCTGAAGGATGCTCATTGAGTGTAGTTGAGCACGAAACAATGTACAATCTCCAGGCAATGGAATTCACTTCCACAAAAGGCAGTGAAGGCTGCCAATTCAGATGGTGTGGCAAATATTCCCTCTTCTGCACCCATTTTTGCTGCTTCCAGGGATATTGGTACAGGCCTTATAGCTGATTTTCTTTACCCCGGTGCAGCACAATTAAATTTGTTACAATGGGAATAAAGAGCATCTTTCTGTTTTTGCGATAAGCCAGATTTGCATTTTAGACTGATATATCACTAGTCCTCATTCCTCATCTTGAACCGATATCCCTATGTCTCCTGTTATAAAATGAAAGCCTTAAATTGGCCTAAGTTAATTATCTCTATAAAGGGACGCGGGTGGCGCTGTGGTCTAAACCACAGAGCCTAGGGCTTGCTGATCAGAAGGTCAGCGTTTCGAATCCCTGTGACGGGGTGAGCTCCCGTTGCTTGGTCCCTGCTCCTGCCCACCCAGCAGTTCAAAAGCGCGTCAAAGTGCAAGCAGATAAATAGGTCCTGCTCTGGCTAGAAGGTAAACAGTGTTTCTGTGCGCTGCTCTGGTTCGCCAGAAGTGGCTTAGTCATGCTGGCCACACGACCTGGAAGCTGTCTGTGGACAAATGCCGGCTCCCTTGGCCAGAAAAGTGAGATGAGCACCGCAATCCCAGAGTCGTCCGCAACTGGACTTAATGTTCAGGGGTCGCTTTACCTTTAATTCATCTTAAACAAGTTAAACAATTCATTAGTTAAACAAGTTGTGTTCACAGTGAGTGCCATTTTTAACATTGATACTTTTAGTATGCTCAGATGTGGACCAGACACATTATTGTATAAGTCAGATAATGTGTCTGGGTAACTTCTATCCAGATACACTTTTTTAAAAATAGCAATTGTTTGTATTTGATATAGTTTTACTAGATGTTGCTAAAACTATTTTGCTTTGATGGTAGTAGTCTGTTGTTGTTTAGTCGTTTAGTCGTGTCCGACTCTTCGTGACCCCATGGACCAGAGCATGCCAGGCACTCCTGTCTTCCACTGACTCCCGCAGTTTGGTCAGACTCATGTTTGTAGCTTCGAGAACACTGTCCAACCATCTCATCCTCTGTCGTCCCCTTCTCCTTGTGCCCTCCATCTTTCCCAGCATCAGGGTCTTTTCCAGTGAGTCTTCTCTTCTCACGAGGTGGCCAAAGTATTGGAGCCTCAGCTTCACGATCTGTCCTTCCAGTGAGCACTCAGGGCTGATTTCCTTCAGAATGGATAGGTTGGATCTTCTTGCAGTCCATGGGACTCTCAAGAGTCACCATAATTCAAAAGCATCAATTCTTTGGCGATCAGCCTTCTTTATGGTCCAGCTCTCACTTCCATACATCACTACTGGGGAAACCAAGGCTTTAACTATGCGGACCTTTGTTGGTAAGGTGATGTCTCTGCTTTCTGCTTTTTAAGATGCTGGGTAGTAGCCTATGTTTAGTCAAAATTATTGCAGAAGTCGCAATGGATGTATTTCAGTATTTGATCTGTCATATCCTTTTATGTAGTTGGGTACTTTGTGGAATGTAGTCTTGTTTTTCTTTGATAATTGAGAAAGTTTTTTAGGGGGAGAATCTTATTCAAAGGGAAAATTGGATATAAATGTCTCTTCCTTGAAGCATCTCTCACTCTGACTTTTGGGAGGTTGTGTATCAACTTTTGCTTGTTGATTCTGGTAATTATGGTTTAATTAGGGGTGGGGGGGTTAGCTCTTCATTAATAATCAATATTTTAGATTTATACTCTTAACTTGCCTTTTATAATGTTGTTAACCTTGTTTATATTCTTTTCTGCAATGCTTAAGTTCTACTAAGCAAAGGAAAAGTATTGGCTATGTGCCTAAAGACTCATCCTTGGAGCCTAAATTTTCTGTGTGCTGATACAAAGGGTGACCAATTCTCCCATGTAATGTGGCAGTTGTTGCAGAGGCAAATGAGATTAAAAAAACGTGATTGTCAGGCTCTCTGTCTGCTACATAGAAACCACACTTGGATTTCCCATTGGAACAGAGCAAAAATGGCCATGGTGGCTATATAAGAGGATGACAGAAATTCATGGAGAAGTCTACTCTGATGGTTATGTTCTGCCTCCACTGTTGGAAACAGTAGCCTTTGAATACCAGTTGCTGGAAACTATGGGAGTGGAGAGTGCTGCTGCCCTCTGGTCCTGCTTTGGGGCTTCCCAAAGGTCTCTGAATGACCACTGGAAGAAGGACTTGATGAGACACTGGCCTGATCCAGTAGCCTCTTCCTATGTTACCACCAGCTGCCTTTGGCATCAGCTGTAGACCCACAACAGCTATGTTTGCATGTCACAGTAAGCCACAGGTTACCATATATGAGCATCTGCTTCATTCCACCCTGCCAAAGCTGGGAAGAAACAAACCATGCTCCTTAGCTTAGCATTATATCTGAACCAGGGATTGTGGTTTGGCTCGCTCCCAATATAGGCCTGTTTCTGTACCTTTCAAAATAGCTCTCTCTCTTCACTGGGCAGGCTGCTGTTGCAGCAGAATCTCTGCATGCTCACCAGGCAGGCAGGCTCTTACCCAGACCCAAGGCTCTTTTGTGCAGGCACCACTAACGGGAAAAAGCAGGAGGGGGCCACAGAAACAGACTGTGTACTCCCTTCAGTCTTCTCATAGCATCCTGGGATAGCTGAAAGGTTAGACACACTGACTTGCCTAGAGGGATCTCACTCATTTTCCCATCCAGCATGAGGGGTTGGGATTATTTCCCAGAGGATGCTCCCCCTCTTCCCCCACACGCACTGCAGGCTGCTCAGCTGGTCGGCATTCCATGAGAGTTCCTGGACAACCCATCCCCGGCTTCAGCCTCCCAAGGGGCAGAAGCAGTAGCTGAGAACTTGACTTGGGCCTGGGAGAGAGCGAGAGAATGTGGAGCTCTTGTTTTTCCAGAGAGGCTCATGGGTCACGTTCATGGCTGGGTTTGTGGTTTAGGCAGGACAGGATGTGATAGGATCAGGGCCCAAGCATCACTTATCTGGGCCCGGCACAACCTTGTGTCACAGACTGCCTCCCTCCCATCTCTCACATAAACATCTACTGCAAACAAAATGGGAGGATTGATTGGTGTCCTTTAGCTTCTTTAGCTCCCTTTGCCTCTTACATTTCCGGCCACTTGATTTGTATTTATAACCAGATGTGGCACCAGGCTGTGGGTATTCATTACACATAAGCAACAAACACCATTTCAATACTGCTCCCAATCCTTGGGACTAGTTGTTCTCTGAACTTGCATACATTTTGTGCTCTCTAAATCCTATTTGCAGCAATGGCGCCTTCTGTTCCTGGGAGCTCGATGTCCCTGAATGTTATGGTGCTTGTCCTTCCTCTCTGCCAAGAATACTTTTAGGGGCCTTAGTAAACAATAGCAGCAGCCGCCGCCACCGCAGTAGCAGTGGCTCTCACTTTCTCTAGAATCAAAGGTCCGTCACGATTATGGCATTTGTAGCTCTTTCTGCTGCAAGTCTCCTGCTGCTCCTGGTTGGCTCTTTCTCCTTCCATATAGGTCCTGCATCTGCTTCTCAACCCACTTTTCCTTGTGGTGCCATCCACCACTGGCACACTGACCCCAGAGGGTTGTCCATGAAGGAATGAGACCCTCAGACTGACACTCCTGCCCTGCACAGGGAACTCTGCCACTTGTTGTTTAGTCATTTGTTTAGTCACCCCATGGACCAGAGCACGCCAGGCACTCCTGTCTTCCACTGCCTCCCACAGCTTGGTCAAACTCAAGTTGATAGCTTTAAGAACACTATCCAACCATCTCGTCCTCTGTTGTCCCCTTCTCCTTGTGCCCTCCATCTTTCCCAACATCAGGGTCTTTTCCAGGGAGTCTTCTCTTCTCATGAGGTGGCCAAAATATTGGAGTCTCAGCTTCAGGATCTGTCCTTCCAGTGAGCACTCAGGGCTGATTTCCTTCAGAATGGATAGGTTGGATCTTCTTGCAGTCCATGGGACTCTCAAGAGTCTCCTCCAGCACCATAATTCAAAAGCATCAATTCTTTGGCGATCAGCCTTCTTTATAATCCAGCTCTCACTTCCATACATCACTGTTGGGAAAACCATAGCTTTAACTATACACTACCACTTGTAGTTCAATGTTATAGGAAATGCCAACAGGAACTGGAGATCTCTGGGTGTTGTAGTTACTGCGCGAGTGGGTCTCTTACTAAGGAAGGTACATGGCCCTTAATTGCTCACACCACAAGTCCTAGAGTTTCTTGCTGTGGTGCTCGTGTCCTGCTCGTGGGCTTCACATAGGCATCTGAATGGCTGTTGTAGGAACAAGATGCTGGAGCCACTCTGGATTTCCATACCTGGAAAAAAGGTGTCCTTCTCCAACACTCCACCCACCTCACCCCTCTCCATTGCTTGGCCTCAGATAGCATGGGGTGCCATTTACAAGGAACCCAATTCAGTGGAATTTTGTACTCCAGCTGTGGGAAATTTTAGAAGTGGCAAATCTAGCACACACATAGGGTGGCCATTTATGCATCATTATACATATTCTATCTATCTATCTATCATCTATCTATCTATCTATCTATCTATCTATCATCTATCTATCTATCTATCTATCTATCTATCATCTATCATCTATCTATCTCTATCTATCTATCTCTCTATCTATCATCTCTATCTCTCTATCTCTCTATCTCTCTATCTATCTATCTCTCTATCTCTCTATCTCTCTATCTAAGCAGTTCTGTACTTGGCCTTTTGATGCATTCCCCCCTCAAACCAGCTTTGATTGAAGTTGAGAAAAACAACCTGGCTGCATTTTAACATGTAAACGGCCAAAGATGGATAACAGATACATCTAAAAGGTATTGATTGGTTCATGTTAGGGATGGGAAATAAATTCAGTTCAGTTCACATTCAAAGCTGAATCTGTTCAGTTTGCACTTTCTGAAACAATACAAGAACTAAAACATAGCCAGCCTTTGAAATTCACACTCCTCCGAATTTTGCGGTGTTGTTTTCCAACCAAACAATGCTTATTAAAATGCATATATTAGGGGAAAGTGTGCACAAAATTGAATATATTAGTGAAAAATGACATACAGAAATGCATTATATGAGAAGAAAGTGCTTGCAAAAGTGTGTACATAAGTAAAAAATGCATACAGAAATGTGTTTATTATGAGAAATTCCCACGAACATGCTGGGGGAAAATTCATGAGGGTTTTTTTAAATGCAAGTTGCTGCAGATATGTGAAGAACTAATTTATGACTGGAAAAATAAGAAACCAAGAGAAGTGAAATTGACATCTCTAGCCCATGTCCACTTGTTCGAAAGTGATGGGGCTGTGCCTGCCTCTTGTGTTATTAGCGTTGGCATCATTTAGCAAGAGCTTCAGAGGAGTAACATTGCATAGATCAATTCCTCTTTGCTATTAAAGCATTTTCGTTACAAGACAGTATTTTCTCCAAGGGGCCATGTGCACTAGAATAAGCTCTTCTGATAAAACAGCCATCATTGCCCAAAGACATTACAACTCATAAGGCATTATTAACAAATCTTGCATTTCAGTTTGGACAACGTTATACCTCTTTGCATAGCCCCTGGGGTGGCCACCCCACCATACCCACACCCCTTTACCTGACCTTGAATCACCCTAAGCATGTGCAATAGGGTGCAGTTTTCTCAGGTGAATGCAATGTACGCAATACAGAACAGATTAGTTGACTGCATGCATAAGAAAAACGAGTTATGGGGGTTGGGGAGAGGATGCAAAGCAAGACTAATTATTCAGTGAAATGTAATTGTTCGTATACATGGAAGATGTGCATGAATAGTATCGACACGTGCAAATGAAAAATCCTGTGGACTTGACTACATTGTATGTTAAAGAGGTGGCTGATTCTGCACCTATTGGATGCAGTAGAGGCTTTTATAACCGTATCATGGCTGGAAAGCAGGTCTATCAGCCATCACAGCTAAATGCTACCTCCATGTTCAGAGACAATATATGACTTTATACCAGATACAGGGGCAAACAACAAGAAACATTGCTCAGCCTCTAAGCTTCACAGGGACATCAGGTTCAGCTTTGTGGGAGGCAAAGGGAGTGCTAAACCAGATGGACTCTTGAGCTAAGCTTGTGTCCTCTAACCAGTTTTCTGCAGAAGGTCCAAGGCTAGTTTCGTACACTATAGCACACAGTAGGGAGAGAATGGCAGCATCTTGCCCTGAGCACGAATTAGTTCTGCTCTCCCACTTACGAGGCAAGTGTGGGTTTGGGTTGGAGCTGTTCGTCCCCAACTACCATGGGTGGCTAATGTGGTGCAGTGGTTAGAGTGTCAGACGAGGAGGTAGGGGATCAGGGTTCAACTCACTCAGCCAGGAAGCTGGCTGGGTGACCTTGGGCCAGTCACCTTCCCTCAGCTTGGCCTACCTCAGAGGGTTGTTGAGAGGATAAAACGGGAAAGTGCAGAAAAGATAGGATATGAATGTAATAGTAATATTTTAAAAATGAATCTTAAGAGATAGGGTTGGTTTTGCATGGTTCATCATGTTCAGCTCCTTTATACGTTGAAAGTAGCGGGGTCTTATAAGAAGAGGTGAACGGTGTTGTGAATGGAGGGAGTCAAGCACTTATCACAGAAGTGAGATTGTCATTTCCTCCGTGGGATTGTTGAGGCTTCCCATTGCTGTACCTCGCTGTACGATACCTGAAAAATACTTGCTTCTCCCATGACTGGTGGGGAATTAGTACCATGATATCTCCAGTAGGTCACGTCCAGACGAGGGAATTCAGAGTTGGATATGCCTTTGACCCTTTTGATGTAGCTCTTGGGATCACTGGCTGATACCTGTTCTTTTCTGCATTTCTTACAGGATTGGCTACTGGGGGAAGCAGTCACACGTCTGAGGATTGGAAGCCTTGCAAAGGACAATGAACAGCCAATCTTGAGGAAGAGTCGCAGGTGGCAAGCTAGCTCAGGATGCTAGTCCACAGCAAGACTGTGACTGGTGCCAGTCCATCAAAATCTAGTTTCAGCCAATTTTGCTTCTCTTTTAAAATGAGCGTGAGGTCATGATATCATTGTGAGTGTAATGATGGTAATGATGTTATTGGTCCAATATGTTACACTGTTCAACCCTGCCGTAAACAATCCTAGGAAATGTAGCTTGCTGATGACCGGTTCCTGGCTACGTTAGGTTTCTCACAGACAGAACTATAGTTCCTACAGTTCCCTGGGGAGGTGGACTGGCCTCTGAGCCAGTTGAACTGGCTACAGTTCAACACAGAACTAGGCATGCCTAAGCCCATTCTAATCAATTATCTAAAGTATGCTTAACCAAGCTTTGGTTTATGGCTGGCATGGGTTAAGGTGGAGGCATGGTTAGGAAGGTTAGGAAGATGAAAAGAAACACTAGATGTCACCTTCCACAAATGGCTGTGGTTTTTTTGCTTTTCATTTTATGTTTGCAGAGATTTATCATTTTTGGAAACTATTTGGGCAATGACGTCTTGTCCTTTCGTTCTCCCTGTCCCTTTGACTCATTGTGGCTCATTCCCAAACTTGGCTTTAACTTTCGGTTCCCAACCCAAATCTATTCTCTGTCTGGATATAATGTTGTGTTTGGCAGGGTTTCTGAAACACAGATTTTACAGATCGGGGAGGTTTTGGTAAGTTTTTCAGATGATCTCAAGACTTGGTAAGCCAGTCTCTCCTACCTTTCCTCCAGCTATGGAATCAGAGCTACAAAAGAAAGAAAGAAATGCTCAGATCCTTTTCAGAAGCCAAGCAAAGATGCAGATGTGGCACATATTGAATGGACACCGGTAATTTCAGAGAAGGTCAATGCATCAGCATATACAGGAGTGTGTATTCCGGTGTGAAATTCAGGCATCCAGAAAGCTCATAGGACCCCTGATGAAAGGTGTTTTGCTTGCATGTTACACAGCAGTGTCTTCCAGCATCTGGCAAATGCTGCGGAAACCAATTGTGTCATGTTTGGGGGTTGCTGTTTTCTTCTCCTACTGAGTAGAAACCTGGACTATCTGTCTGTCTGTCTGTCTGTCTGTCTGTCTATCTATCTATCTATCTATCTATCTATCTATCTATCTATCTACCTATTTTTGCCTGTTTTGAGATGATTGGAAGCATGAGGATGATTGGAAGCACGAGTGCCTTGCTTCTCGAAGGGTGATTAGGGCCTTGCTCTCCCTCTCCCTGCTGGAGTTAGCGACAGACCTTTCCTTTATCACACAGCACACACCTCTCCCTGTACTGTGTCTGCCTGGTGAGGGAGGAGGAGAAGGGTGGTGGGGATAATTTCTGAGGGCTGTGCTTAGAGCAGAGGGGAAGGAGAGGCTGCCAAGGAGCCGGATGGAGCTGCAGCCCCTGGAGCTGCCATCTGCTTCTTGTCAGGTTGTTGTGAAGTGCTTGTTCCTGGCTGCCTGGTGACAGAGGCTGCTGGACTGCAGCAGAAGGATGTGGTTATGACAGATGCTCTGTTTACCATACTTTGTGCCTAGTCAGGATCACACAGGATGTTTGCTTTTGCCTGGGAAAGTCACCGTTTGGTGTCTTGCTCACCTCCTTCCCCAACGTGTGCTTTCCAAATGGTCATCTCCATTGGGAGGTATGGAGACCACACTCCATCTGTCATCCTTCGCTCATGGGAGAGGACTCCCTTAAGTGGAAATCCCTGTGCTTCCTCGAGGTGTAACGCAGCTGGGGACCCATTTTCCCCTTTACAACAGGGGTGGGCAGTCTGTGGTGCTCCAGATGTTGTCTGACTCCAACTCCAGGCAGAATGGCCAATAATCAGATACTAGAGTTGGAGTCCAATAACATCGTGGGGAGGGGGCGGCACAGGTTCCCCCTCCCTGCTCTACAGCAAGGCACGTTACTGCTTCTCTAGTGATGCATAAAGGTTCTTCCAATGTCCATTAATTCCTTGCCACTTGAGTCCTTCTCAGATTGCATCAGCAGCAGGTGGCTTAGTGGGATGAGGGGTCGTTGCTTACCTGGCTGCCCAATGTGGAGGTTGCTGCTGGTAGCCAAGAGGCAGTGGGGAGGTCAGCACAGTGGCAGAACCATCCTCACACTCCTGATGCTTCATCCACACCAACCTCTCTTCTGCCTCCCCCTTCCCCTAAACCCTTTGGTTACCAGCAGTGACCTCCATGTTGGGAAGCCAGGTAAGCAATGCCACTCCACTCCACCAGCTGCTACTGATGCTACTGGATTGCATGTGGTTCAGTTCCATGAAGGGGATGTTGGGGAAGGTGTTGCAGTGGTTGACAAAGCCTTAGGAGCGATCCAGATCCTTCTCCTGGAGTCTCCTGCTTCCTGCCGGCACTTCAGCCAGATGGATCGCTGCAGGAGAATGCCAGAGCTTTCCCATAGACAAAAATGCAAAGGCTTTAAACACTGTCTCCGCTAAGTCTTAGCTCATCCTGTAGTCGGTCGGAAATCAGAATGAGCAGGTTAATTTTAGAATTTAATGATTTTACCAAGGTTATCTCACATCTGATCTCCTGTTATTCCATTCTTGGGCAAAGCGGATCATAGCCCCCTAAGGATCCTACTACAAACAAGAATGAAAGACAGAATTATCTCTTTTGGATCAAGGGCTGATTACAGAGACTGATTTATCTTATGAGAAAAAGTGGAGCTAAGTATAATGGAACTGTAATGAAATTGGAATGAATAAATATGTAATGTTTTTAAAGTGACAGATATATCTTAATGTAACGAATGAGTGATCATTCAAGGTATCTCAGGAGTTAGCAAACAGGAGTTTGGAAGTTAGTGTGCTTAACAAAACAGAGGTTCCCTATCTAAATGAAAAGACTGAAGAAATATTTTGACGATGTCAAAGTTGTGCCAGAGTAGAATTACTGGATCTAGTAGGTGGTGAACTCTTCATTTGGTTACCCTTTTATGGGACAAACCATACATTTAAACTGCAGAATTTGCCTCAAACAAGCCCAATTTGGCCTCAGTTCTTTGACCCACCTCACACCTGAGCCCAAGACCCTCACAAATTTCCCCCGAAGGTAGAAAGATCTTAATATTAGCTTGGTGTCACTAGCTCCTAACTGCACCCTGGATTTTATCAGTTCCCGGACTTGTGTCTGGTCCTTGAATGGCCAGAGGTCAAGCATAGCTTCTAAATGCAACATGACCAATACATCGTTGGAGCATCTATGAAAGCTTACATAAACCAGATTTTTGTTCTTATGGTAACTTATTCATTTCTAAGAAGACAGCTATCCAGCTGATTATCTCACATCTGACTTCCTGTCCCATTGTAGGGCAAAGCCAAGCATAGCTAAGGATCCCCAAGTTGGCTGAAATGTCAGCCTGACACTGTACCACAAATTATCTAGCTTGTTAGCATCAATGTCAAACTATACCTACCAAATGCAAGCATAATTCATGCCAGCTGTGAATGCATTGTGTAGAAAATGCACTGCATTATCCTTGAATAAAAATATAGCATTTTAGTAACTCCAATAAAGGTAGATCCTTGCAACGAAAGCTCCATCCTAAGAGAAAGCAAGTGGATTGTCCGTTACCACTGGAAGACAAATGCATGTGCACAAAAAGCCGATTGTGCAAAAATCACTGTAATTGCCTTGGCAGAATCTCCACTGAGCTCAGTTTTCATGCCCGAAACATTCACAGTGCCAACAGTAATCTGCTTTTGTTCTGAGCAGCAACAGCTCCTGGCCAAATGTCCCATTATTGTCTTGGGTGATAGTTCCTTGGTAGGCCTGTAATACAGCAATGGATTTAGAAAAGGCTTTCCAGCACATTTTTTTAAACTTGTTTTTCCTTCAAAGAGCTCAGGATAACAATTACAGTTACCCCTTTTAACCCTCACAACAACCCTCAGAGATGGGTGAGGCTAAGAGAAAGCAAAAGGGCCAAGTTCACCCCATAAGATCTTTCCGGCTGGTAGATGATTTTAAACTGGGGCTCCTTGATCAGTTTGCAATGTGCTACCCCCAATACCAGCTCCCTAAAAAATAATTACCTTGAGATTAACTTCTCGGTAAACCTACCTGAATTGTGTGTGAGCACCTAGATAGATATGGCCTTGATGCACTGAGGATTATCCAAGTAGCTCTGTGTCATCTAGATCCCTATAAAATGTCCTGCAGCATGGGTGCTGGAATACCAGAACCCCTGCCTATTTGCCAACTGGGGCTGATAAGAGCCCTACCCCATCTAAATGGCCAAAGGTTCCCCATCACCATCTGACAGGACGTCCAGGTTCCACCATCTCTCTGCAGCCTTGCTTCAAGTAAGGGCTTATCCACACTTACCTTTTGACTCACTCTTTCCAGGCAAGGTCCGCAATTTAAAGCACCGTATCTGAGTGCTTTTTTTTTTTTGCTTTTTTTTTGCCCCAGAGCTTTCCCCATGAAAACCTGCTCTCTGAAGCTGATTCAGAGCAAACGACAATCTGTGGAAAAACCAAATTGTCATTTAAAGAGCAGGTTTTCTCAGGGCATAGTTCTAGGACCAAAAAAAAGAATGCTTAGACACTAACGTGTCCCAGGAAAACTGGGACATCCCATTTTTTATCGCGAGAGAACAGTGGCCATTTTGGTTGTCATTATTTCGTGCGATTTCACAGTGTGATTTCTCCCCCTGAAAAAGTGCTTTTGGAGAGACTGCGTTCTTGCCCCCAAAATGTGTGTTTTTGGGTGCTGTACCTGAAAAAAAAACACTTTGGGGGGATGAAACTGCCGTTCAAAGGCATGTGGTATCACAGCAGCCCAAATGGCCTCTGTGCTCTTGCGATAAAAAAATGGGAAGATGGTGTCTGAGAAGGTGGCTTCCCGGATTTTGGCTTTAAGTTGTTGGAGGGCATGTTAAGTGTGGATAAGTCCTGACACAAGGCATAAAATCTCCTTGTATCAGCTTTGACTCCAAGAGAGAGTTTGATCAGACCTAGGCTAACACCCTGCATGAACCAAAAGAACACCCTAGAATATGCCCTCAGAATCCTTTGGGTGCTCTAACAGATGCTCAGGGTCCCTCAGAAGGGGACTTGATATGGGAAAGGTTGCTTGGTGGTAGGGAAAGGTGGCAAACCAACAGCCTACCCAAATCCTGTTCTTGTTCTTCTCTGCACCTTCCTTCCTTCCCTCATGATAGCTCTTGTGAGAAGAGGTTGCCTGACAGATGGATGAAAACAAGAAGACCTTCGATGTCTCCCAGCCCAAGGTGCAGTGCTGCATCTCTGGTCAGTTGTGAGTCTGAGATGAAGCACTGTAGCTCGGGAAGGGAGGAACAATACAACGGAAGGGAAACTTACCTCTCCTCCTGCATGGAGCCAGAGAGCCCTGGTAGGTATTTCTACTGAATTGATCCAGAGGACAGAAGAATTCAACTGGACTGTGGCTGCAAGGGCTGAAGGCTAAGCATGAAGAGCACTCTGGAGACAACAACTGCTTATAGGAAATATTATATGCAGAGAGGGGGCTCTTTGTTGCTGCCCAGAAAGTGGTGGTCTGCAGAATAACATCCCTTTGGGGAGCATTTGTGTCATAGTGCACACCTTATATGTTCATATCTGCATACAGAGAATATGCTTTTTATAACAAATCCCCGCCACCGCTGCTGCTGCCTTTTACCAAAAGGTGTGTGGTGTGTTTTTTCTTGGAGTGCTCATGCTTTGGAAAACAGCCCAGCGTTTCCTCAGAGGCACTACCAAGTGGCAATACTGAGCATTGAGCCTAAGCAAAAAAGCTCTTCCATTCGAGGTCTGTCTTAGCAGCATCACATAAGAAAAGCTCAACCTGCAGCAGGATGTGAAGGAACAAACTGAAGGCTATCCTTGCTGTCAGCCCAACCCACACTGTGTCCTCGGGGTCCAGTTTTCCCAGGAATCCCTTAGATGATAAGAGGGGGATTCCTGGAAATACTGTTCTTGGGGTCACAGCTCAGCAGCTGGAGATACCATCTTCCATTTTTCTCACCCCAGAGAAGCCATTCGAGAGCACATGGGAAATGGAGACGACTTCAAGCAAAGGGCTGCAGTCATTCAGCTCCCAAAACACCAGCAGACCGGAGTCACTCCTGTTATGTGACCTCATGGCAGGCGGTTCCAAATCACATCAGGCTTCCAGGAGTGAAGAAAAGCAACCACGCAGCAAAGAGAAAAAGATTTGTTCACAAGGCAGTGTTCACTGTTTGCTTGGTTAGGGGCTAACTGGAAAATGGGGAGGAATCATGGCCTTTGTGTCGCAGACCAGCAAGCCCCCAAACTTGGGAACATGTACCTTCTGCCATTCTGGCAGAATAAGCTAATAGAATATGTGGAGCTAGCAATGTTGACTGCAAAGATAAGAAATCAAGATGAGTCGGATATAAAAGAAGAGCAGGAATACTTTGGCAAATATTAAAAAATATATAACCATCAGATGAGCTTCCAAGTGGAGTTAGATATATGAGCAGTAGTTAAAATAAGTAGAAGAGGGGTGATAATTAAGGAGATACGGCTTAACAAGGACTAAGGAGGACCCCACGGAGGAATGTTTGTGGAAGTCAAGGTGTGTAAGATAAACGATGACAATTGTATAACTGATGTATTAAGATATGTAAAATGCATAAATAAATTTTTTTAAAAAGGAAACCTGTCCCTTCACAACACTGATCCCTGGAGGAGCTTCCTGTATTCCACCATCTAGGAAAGGGTGTTTGGGCTTCTATCCCACTCAGCTCTGCACTGGTTGGGGTGTAGAGAAATAACATCATTGCTCCTTAGATGTGCTGAACGAAAGTGTTGTCCCATCATGATCCTCCATATACTCTGCCTTCCTAAAACCAGGCAAGTGGAAAGTTTCTGCTGCCCTGATGGATTGCAAAACATTTTGTGAATTAAAAGTTCCTTCTGGATGAGCTTGGTACAGTAGTGCTCTGCCCTGAGCAATACTGCTCTAGCTCCAGATCCTACCCAGGAATGCCACCACATAACAACTGTAAACACGACGTGGTTTAATCCCTGAGTGGTACCCGTTCTGTGCTAGCTGAGCGCTGCTACATCTATACAGTGGGGATTTGATTCAGGCTGCACTGAAACGCAAGCATGCCTAATTCTAATTCACACTTTCTGAAATAATATGCAAACTGAAACACAGCCATCCGTAGAAATTAGCACTTTCCCAAAATTCGCAATGCAGTTCTCCAGCCAAGTAATGTGTACAAAACATGCTGGGGTGAAGTGTGCCTAAAATTCCTGTAACCGTGAAAATAACACAAAAACATGTTTTATATTAGGGTAAATTGCTTTGCCAAAATATGTATATTAGGCAAGCTTTCATATCAATGTGTGAATATTCGGAGCAATTTGCACTAAAATGCTGGATTTTCACGAAAACTCTTTAAAATATCAAAACCTGATGCGGAAATATGTAGAACTGAGTTTAAGACTGGAAAAATGAGAAAACGAGAAACGAGATAAACTGATCATGACTAATTCAACCATCTCTCTGTCAATAAATCTCTGAGCTTGTGCAGCTTCTGTGAGCTTTTTGTGTTTGTTTTATGTGGAGTCAGGCACCCTCACTTCAGAACAGCGGCAAAATGAACAGGCTGCAAATAGAAACCTGAGCTGACTGAAGTCAAGGGAGACTAATATAGCAACGCGCACATGACACAGCAGATTGAGTCTTTTGTTTTAAAAGGCACTTTGTGGGCCTCTGCAAAAGCCAAGATAGACAATACCAGCCTCTCTCTCTCCCTGCTGAGTAGGCAGCCCCTTGATCCCAATGGCAGACTCATCACTGGCCTAGATTAGGCCTGGCCAGAGTTAGGGGAAAGAGCACACATCCCTCAGTTGAAGCAGGAAGTGCTTCCCTTCATAATACGGGCAATTGTGCATCTCGGTTGGACGGTGGTTAATCCTCATTCACTTCGCTAACATTCAAACGCTTTTACAAACTATGCAGAGTTAAGTTAGTGAGCTTATATGATCAATTCGCAGCACATCAGAGAGTTGCATGCACCGGAAAACCAAAAGCAAAACTCCCTGTGTCTTTTGGAGGAGCTGGAGGGACAGATTATGTAGGATTCCTGGCCTACATGCAGAGTTTGTATTCACACAGGGTCTATTCACAAGTTCCATCAAACACACATCAGGCTGGGGAAGTGGATGCAATCTTTACCCTCTTCCGCATGTTCCTTGGGCATGGCGTGAACAGAGGGAGCTGCAGATGCCAACTACATGTGCAATGCTAAACCCATCTGGCAAATAGAAGAGAAGCCCTAGAGGCTGCAAATTACTTCCAACAGAAAATCTCACCGAGGCCCTCCAGATTTCTTTAATAAAAACTTCAGATGGTACAGTAAATCAGAAGGGGCTAAGGTCCTAAGCTACGTGACCTTCATTTCCCATAGCCTTCAGCTGAAGACAAATCTGGTGGTAGAGAAGAATGAGCATCTTGAATATCTAAAAATCAGAGTGTTCTGTCTACCTCACTACTCAATGAAGCAGGCAGGTTCACATGACCCAACTATAAAACAGACCTTGCCAATTTGAGTGAGGAAAGTTGAATAGATTTCAATACAAAACCCCCGGGGGAAATCATCAATCTATAGAGCAGCACCAAACTACTTGGGGATCACAGCACATCCAGCTGTTTCCTCAGTTATAAGGCATACTATAGGGATTGTTTTAAAATCATCCCCGCAGAAGAGGTTTTAAATGGAAAACCAGTGGCACTCAGTGGCTTCAGAGGGGATTGCAGGAATCTTTGAAATCCCGACACCACCGGTTGTTATAGAATGATGCCATTAAAACAGTATACACCAGCTGTGCTATCCCCACATAACAGAAGGGGGCAGGGGTTGCCTTGCTATAGAAAGATTGTCAATGCTTGCAGAATTTGCTAGAAACAGAGTGTGTATTCTAGCAATGGAAAAGTGCACAGAGTCTCCTTAGAACGAGGCAATGTCACCTGAGAGAATGAAGATTGACTAGGGAGAAGACAAAAGTGGTGAGTGGGGCTGGAAAGCATTATTCCATGTAAACAGTATATTAGGTATTATTCGCTGCTTCCAAACTTTTCTTCCAGAAGCTTTGAGATGCATCACAGTAACCCTAACAGGTCTGTTAGGGTGGCAAACAGTGACCTGCCTAAGGCCACCCAAATGAGCTTCGTAGGTAAGTGAGGATCTGGATTGTGGCTTTCCATATCTAAACCCAGTTCAAGCCCCTTCAGCATATTGGCTAGTTCAGGTCATATTAATACCAAAGTGCCATTGTTATGTAAAGGTGGAGGCAGGGTAGAGTGGGAGAAATGATGGGGAGGAGAAAAAGGGATGGCAAAGGAATCTCATTACGTACATGCATGCCTGCATGCACACAACCCTATGGTACAAGCACACATATCTGTAGCATATGTGTGTATACTGCAATAATGGGAAACATCTAAGCCAGCTCCTGAACTCCCTTCCCCATGTGAGCCACTTTGACAGTGGAGGCGGGGGTTAGCACAGCCCACTTGTCCATCACATGATGCCTTTAACTTAACTTCCAGTGAAAGGATTGGAAACCCAAATTTAAGAGTATGCTCCCATTTCTTTGTCTTCTTCCTTCGCAAGTGTGACTTGAATCGAGCCTCAGCTGCAAAGGGAAATCCTTTGCATCCTGTGTATGGATTTCAATAAGGGATGTAAAGGAAGTATGCAAGCCCTGCTTGCAACAGAGATTGGCTCCACTAAGGAGCCAATTCCAGCATGATTTGCATTGTAAGGCCCTGAAGGTAAGCCCTGCTTGCAGAGGAGCAATGGGGACTTCTCTCTAGCACTCCTGATTGTTCCTTTGCAGCTGCAGCTTTACCTGCTCGAAACCTGGTGTCTGATGTGGGAAGGTTGGCATGGATGAGTGCGGGGAATAGCTTCATGGGTCAAGTAAGGCCCCTGGCAGCCCTAATTTGCCCCAAAGGACTGGGGTTCCCCATGCTGCTTCAGAACTGACACCTTGCTACAGAGACTGCGCCATGTCTTTTCAGTTACACATTATTGCAGCTAAGCCTCCACAATGGCCTTTAGGTGTGAGCGCCTGTTTATAAATTCACTGACTTATTTGGAAAAGCCAAGGAGAAATGTAATCATTTCTAGCCTCGGGGTTAAAAAGAAGCCAGCAAGAAAAATAAAATCTGGACGAAACTGGAAAGCAGAAACACAGATCAAGAAAAGGGAGTGGGGGAATTAACAAAAGTGAAAAAAAGTGGACAGGAATTAAAACCCAAAGAGTGGGTGGGGAGAGAGAACAGCACAGGGAGTACACTGTTCTGGGAAATCTCTGTAAAGGAGAAGAGGATCAGCATCCCAAGTGAAGTGCAGCAAATGAGGCAAAGAGGAGCCGTGTGCAAGAGAATGAAACAGACATGTATTCATAATGGGAAGAATACACAGCGTAATTATTCAAGGGAACTACAGCTTGAGTCCTCACGTTACATAGCCTCTGCATAATAATGTAATAATAATTTATTATTTATACCCCGCCCATCTGGCTGAGTTTCCCCGGTCACGTCAATGATGAGAGGGGTATCTAGCTATTTCGTCCTCTGCAGAGGCATCGCATGAACACCAGGTGACGTTGCCGGCCTGCCCTGAACCAAAACGTGGGCAGATTCTGGTGCTTGGGACAAGAGCAATGCAGGCTGGCACTGGAAGGGCAGTAGATCTCTAGAGACACTCTCATGCGGGGAGGTTGCTTCTTGTGTGTTCCTTTGCCATACACAGTTCACAGACCACATACATTTTGACCAGTTTGTGGGAGGGAGAATGCATGATGCAAGGCGTCAGATTACAAGGTTTTGTGTGACGCGTCTCCCCGATGTACAGTTTTGCAAGTCTGGAGTGGATTGCATTGGTGTACCCAGGAAGTGTCGCAGGCACCTATTATGTGTGATTTGTGACAGAGGTTCTGACAGAGAGCAACATTAACTCCACCCCTGCACTTAACTGCCTGTTGCTCAAACACACTGTGACACTTTGCAACTCCTGTTTCTTCGGTTGTTTGTAGCTTCCATGTGCTCCCACCTCCTGCTTCCATAGTATTCAG
The DNA here is from genome assembly GCF_965113315.1 of Podarcis vaucheri. Taxonomy (NCBI): domain Eukaryota; kingdom Metazoa; phylum Chordata; class Lepidosauria; order Squamata; family Lacertidae; genus Podarcis; species Podarcis vaucheri. The sequence goes on along the minus strand of NC_138760.1, from coordinate 55,153,394 downwards.
AAGTATAGTATACATGAGCCATTGAATGTATGTGTTACAGGAATATTCCTTTCACTCTGGCAGGATTTATTTTTTCGTATGGATGAATGTTCCTACATGTGAGTCCCAACCATAGGCTGCCTTGCAGGCAGAAGGCCCCTGATGATTCCAGGTAGGGCTGGGAAAAAGACTCCCTGCCTGAAACCTGGGTGAGGCACTATAAGGCAACTTCCTCTCTTGCTACGTGGTACAGGCCAGACACAGGTTTACTCAGTGAGGTAAATCGGAGGCTTATTGTAACATTAACCATTGTAGGCAGCACAAAAATCATGTCAAGCTTGAAAGCTTGTGTACTCCTTTGTGATTTTCAGTTTGATCCTATTAAAAGCATTATGCCTGGACCTTTCACTTGATCATGGGAAACCACCAGAGGCGGGGCTTTAAGGATCGGCTCCTTGTGACTCATTCCCAGGAAATGCTGAGACATTGGCATTACCAGCTGGGCTGGTTCCCCAGGTCACCTGAGCAGAAATGCCCTTGCCAGGTTATGTCCAATTTGGGAAGGGCAAGAGAGCCTTGGGACACAGCCCTTCATGGCCATATAGACATCCCTCTATGTATGTATCTAGCCAGCCAGCCTTCCCCAACCTGGTGCCTCCAGATTTTGGGGGCTACAACTCCCATAAATCACATCAACCCTCCACTCTCCTTTGAACTTGGCTGGAACAGGCTCGCATTGAAGGCCATAGATCAGTTCGGCAAAGTCCCTGCTTGGCATCCAAAAGGTCCCAAGTTCAATCTCTGAGCTCGGTAGACCAGTAATCTGACTCAGTATAAGGCAGCTTCTCATGTCCTGGGTTCCCATGTGACTAGATCAGGCTCACGTTTGAAGGCACAGGTCTGCCACTCTTGTGCGTTACTTAGAAGCCTTCTGAGGCTGACCAGGACTATTCCCACCCACTCTCCCTCCCTCCACAACAGAGAGTTGTTTTTGGAGCGGTTGCAAAGCCATGGCCCTGGGTTTGACTAGAACCCTAACAAAAAGCCAGCATCCTGGGGGTTAATGGAGATCAGCGTTCCAGTGGCAGCTGCTGACTCAACTTTGTACAGCGCAAGTGGGACACACCCAGGTGAGGTGTCTGCAGGGCTGGCGAATGAATGCAACACACCGCAGGTGAAAAGAACAAAGCTAGGCAAGCCTGGGAGAGCGAGTTCTGGTTGGCCCCACCCCATGTCCTCCTGCCTGCCTCCCAACCCTCCAGTTAGTTTCCAGCATTTCCCCAGCTCATGAATGCATAGTCTCTCTTTAGACCCAGTGTAGCCCCAGTTCATTGGAGCTGCAAATCCTCCACTGTGCAGAAAAGAACAGACAATTCTTTCCCCTCCTTTAGGAATCAGAATGCTCCAGGCGTGTTCCCTGAACATGACTCCCAGGGCTGGTTGAATGGGGCTAGGCTAGGATATGAACCCTGTCAACCCAAAGCAACATCTGGGCACATCACCAAAGCCCCCAGAGCCACAGATTATACCAGAGATGAGATTTAATACCAACTGTTTCCATGGACTTATATATTCCTCTGCTGCCAAGCTCCGCAGGGATTTAGATTAAGCAAAATACAGAAGCTTTGTATATATAATATCAGAGTGTTCATAAACAGAGCAAGAGGCAGGCTTTATAGCCTCCTTTGCCATTTCAGTGTTCAGCCAGAAGGCAGAGGTGGAGCCAAGTTAGTCTGTGGCATCAAAATTAGCAAAAGAATCTTGTGGTGCCAAAAATGCTAGGTAAATATTTTTTTATTGTATTTAATATATATGTATTCGGAGTTCTTTTCAGCCTGAACGTGCCAGAACTCAGTTCTGGCACCTCTCAAGTAGGTGCCATTGCCATGACAAGAGAACAAAGGAGGCGTTCATGGTGGGTTCTGGCAACTCTTTTCCTGTAAAATTAGCATGGTATGTATTTCAATTTTGCAGGCTCCTGTCATACCTGTTATTTGTAAAGTGCCATGTTTATAAATATACTATATTAATAAATATAGCTGTTTTCACCCAAACTAGTTGCCAGCTGGGTGTTCATGGTATACTTTGGGTTGATGTCAATTATTTCATGAGCTGCCGAATGCTGTGGCCTGTATACTGCATGCACATGAATTATCTCAGACTTCCTTCAACAAGGGGGGGGAATCTTGTATACAAAACCCCTGCAGTAGATTCATTTTCTCTGATGGTCATTTACCTGACAGTTAATTCAGGCATTAAAGGGCCCATGCCATCAGCAGAAAGCAGGGGCCTGATTACTATTGTATCTAGCCCCACCCGGTCACCTGGTTCTGCCTCCTTCCACATGGTGAGGAGTGAAGGTCTGCAGCAGAGAGTGTGCTGTCTGCTTGTGCCCCGCCCCCACCACCACATGGTTTAGAAATCCTGAAATGCACAGCGAAGCTCCCCACTACAGACTTTCTCCTCCAATAGATGAAGGCTGGAGGCAGCCTCGGCCCCTGGGAACCCCTCCCCACCGGGACTGGTGGGAGCCTTGGGCCCTTCCGCCACCATCCTCCTCGCGGCCACCGAACTGAGCATCTCTGCCTTGGGCCTCCCCTCTGCCCATCACCGCCGCTCCCGCTAGGCCGTACTGCGGCTGTGCTGCCAAAGGTCCCGAATGAGATGGGCAGCCTGGCATGGTCTATGAATTGATGAGGAGCCTTGAGAGGAGAGCGAGGGCAACCATAGAGAAAGCAGTTCAGAGAGAGGAGGAAGAGGAGGAGGCAGAAGCAGAGGCGCGGGCAGATGTTCCAAGGGCTACAAGGGAAGGACCGCAAGCACTTCTCCCATAGATTTGTAGTGGTAGACTAGCATAGATGGGCTGATCTGCAGGTTTATTTCGGGTGCTATTTCCTCCCCCCTTCCTCCCGCCCCACCTGATGGAATTGAGAGCTGCAGATGGAGCACGAGAGAAAAGATACAGAACTGCAGCAGCATCTTCGTAGCTTGGACTTCATTTTGCACAAAAAGTGGTTGCTGCTTGTAGTATATTAATTGCACTGTTTCATCAGCTGGTGTCTTGAGCAGCATCCTCTGGAAACGAAGGGCTAAAAACCGGCGCTGCTCTCCAAAATTATCTGGTCCCTTTTAACTGGTTGACTAAAATCTCTTATTTTGGCTGCTGGTCCCTTATTTTCAAATCTGTAAGTTGACAGCTATGCGTGGTAGAGCTCCTCCACTCTTCCCACTGGTGCTTAAGGGAGCACCTCTTAGTCCTTTTCTCAATGAAATATTTTTTCTGTCAATCTACGGGTGCTTCCAGCTGTGGGTTTATTGTATGATAACTGCTCCATGCGCATGCAGGGGCTTGGCAGTGTCCATATGTGACATCATCAACAACAAAATGCCAGCCTGCATCTTATGCGTGCGCACACACACACACACACACCCCTGTTTAATCTCAGGCAATATAAAAGCTCCTCTCAATTTGAGGACAGGACACGAAAGAAATAGGACTGATGATCAGAGCTAGACTTCAGGACCGCTGGGGCGAGGTCAAGCATTATTCCAGTGACAGGTAGGCCCATGAATTATAGTGCTGGCTTGTTCTCAGCCACACCACCCTAAATACACACACATCCTTTTGTTACAGAAAATGCTTCAAGAAATGTTAAAGAAAAATGCTTCAGGGCTGGCTGAAAATTAAGCATCAGCAAGGCAGGGCGGAAAAGAGCAGCTTCCAAAATGCAAACAAAGCTTCATTTCCTAAGTCCTTCAGTTCCAACCATCTCTGCTTCATTCTGCCTCCCTCCCACTTCATTTCAAACAGACTGCCAAGCTCCTCAATTTGTTTCAGATTCCAACTGGATCCCAAGCATTTTGTGCTGGCCTCGGGCACACCCACACAGCACTTTCCTTGCAGGTTTTCTGCTGCTGACGTCCGCCTGTTTTGTGCAACGTCCGCACAGTGCCCATCTCACCAAAGTGCCTTCCCACATTCCCCCTCCATTTAATCTGGATTTGGTGTTTCCCATGTTGCATTTTGGCCTTCTATTTAGCAGGTTTCCCATGAAAATGGTAAATCTGGATTAAGTGGGGTGGGAAATGAGATGGGATAGCATTTTGATTGGGGATGACATTGTGCAGACACAACGTTCCCAGCACAAAGTCCAAAAGAAACTGTGGGGTTGAGGAAACACTCATCTCCCTCCAGTGCCCCATTAGAGCTTGAATGTTTCTATCTGGATTGGTTGTTATTGGGAGGGACCTGTGGCATCTCCAGAAATCTCCCATCAATCTGTAGGCCTCACAATGAGCACGATAATCTCCTCTCAGTCATCAGTGACACAGAGCTGTGATAAGAGTCCTTTGCCCCTTAGCAGTCCCCCGTGAGATTCATCCCAGAACTGTGTACAAAGAGGAACTGGCTCAAAAGGTTAAGGTACAGCAAAGTACAGGTTGCCTGTGGCCATGTTTTGACTACTTATATTTCCCGTACCAGTCTTCAGGCCACTTGTGATATTGCTTCATACCATAGTCATATGGCCTTTTCCCGACGATCCACTGAAGAGCCATTGAAACAGGCCTACATTCCTATCTGTGACTACAACAGCCTTCCACCATTTCCTGTCACCTCAGTTTTGATGAAATGAAGCTCATATCTTCTTTCTCTGTTCAAACATTCCTCTTATTGGAGAGAAGAACCAGGATCAAGCAGGGTTTTTCTTACGTTCTAAAGTCAAGAAAAGGGCTCAGCATTTCTAGTGACTGATGAATATTGCCCAGAGAACTCTCCATAGCTGCATAGCTATTTGCTTGGGAGCACTGATGGTGAACCGGTGGCATGTAGGATCTCGCTTGACTCCATTAGACCCCGACAACATGGTCAATGGTCAAGGACAATGGGAGTGTAGGCCAGCAATGTCTGGACAGCCGTATGTTTCCTACTACTGCCCTAGAACAAAGGGAACTCAACATGGATGCCCTCCAGATACTGTTGGACCACAGCTTCTATTATCCCTGTCCATTGGTCATGCTGTCTGGGTCTGATGGAATCCAACATCAAGCTGACTACCCTCACCCTAGAGCACGAGGAAAGGTGTATGGTGGGAAGGAGAGAGAAATATTTCATTGCCTTCAAAACACTTTGCTGAAACTTGTTCTCAAGCCATACTGTGACAAGTTCTGAAAGACAAGGGTATTTGTCAGTGGCGTAGCGTGGGGGGTGCAGGGGGGGCGGCCGCACCGGGCGCAACATCTGGGGGTTAGGGTTAGGGGGCGCAAATCCACGGGTTAGGGGGCGCAAATCCACAGGTTAGGGGGCGCAAATTACTTGCCTTGCCCCGGGTGCTGACAACCCATGCTACACCACTGGTATTTGTAAAACATACAGTTATGTAAGTATGACTGTACAATGCAATCTATCCAGATGCATCATTGTGGAGAGCTTCACACCAACGTTTTGAAAGAAGAACTGTCTTGGGAATTAGTTTTGGGAACAAGCACAACTGTGTTCCATTCTATCTATCTATCTATCTATCTATCTATCTATCTATCTATCTATCTATCTAATCTATCATCTATCTGTCTATCTCTAATTCTCCACCATTCCTCCAAGGAGCTCAAGTTAGTATACAAACTTATTCCCTTCCCCATTTTATCCTGTGAGGCAGGCTACCTCAAAGTCACCCAGTGAACTTCATGGCTGAGTGGGGATTTGAACTCTGATCTCCCAGGTCCTAGTCCAGCACCCTAACCACTATGGTCTAATGGCTTGATGGGCTTTGAATTCAAAGAGGCAACCTGCCACTTTATTAAAATACTGCACACGCCTTCATGTGTCACCTGACAGCCGTTGTCCTCTTAGAGGAGTCGGGTGGTAAGCATCCCCATTCATAATACTGTAAGCAGCCAGATCAACTTGACTGACTAGCTTGGCGAGCTAGAAGGAGACTGCAGCTTTTCACTCCATGCATGTGGCTGCCTGTTTTTGCCCTAGCACTGTCCATAAAGTATGCCTCACCTTATAAGGCCTGCTTGACCCTCTAGTCACACTTCACCAATGTTCCCTTTGGATTCTCCCAGACAGAGGCTTAATATCACAAACAGGTCACTGGTAGAATTGTTTAAATATATTTACAGTGGTACCTTGGTTCTCAAACGCCTTGGTACTCAAACATTTCGGCTCCTGAACACCGAAACCCCGGAAGTAAGTGTTCCAGTTTTCGAATGTTTTTTGGAAGCCGAACATCCGATGCAGCTGTCAGCTATTGTTTCTGGGGTGTCTGCGCCAACTGAAAGCCGGGCCTTGGTTTTTGAACTTTTCGGAAGTCAAATAGACTTCCGGAATGGATTACATTCAAGAACCAAGGTACCACTGTATTGGATTTTTAGTGAAAAGGGTGAATTTGGATTAAATTGGGGGGGGGGGTAATGACTGGCCGACAAATGTCATGTGGACACTGCAAAAAAAGTGGCATGTGTGAGCAGCACCAATCCCACAATGCACCCTGCCCTGGAAGCCCGTCAGGGCATTCCTACCCACTCCCTGCCTCGCTGAGTGTGACTGTCTCCAAAGTGACAGGCCCTGAGGGTGGGGCAAGTAGAGCAGAAACTAAGCCAGTGTGTGGGAGGGCGGGAAAAGGAGAGGCACCTGTGGGAAAGGGTGAGTCAGGCCCACAGGAATTTCCAGGATCTGCATATATTCACCAGGGCAGGATCTCTCTAAAACGAGATCAGGCTCAACAAGGCCTCACTCCAAGCTGCTTCCCCTTCTCCCTCCTATACAGATTGTAGAGTTGCACCTGTTTCATCCAGGTTCCAGTGGGTGGGTCTCTGTGCATCTTCACAGAAATGGGAGGGGGGGTTGACTTCAAGCAAGATGGAGCAGAAGCCATGGAACAGGCTTCTGGGAATTATTATTATATATGTGTTCCAGGGCAGGTTACAATTTAAACCCAATAATGGATATCCCACTAACTCTTTTGCTTCCTGCTTCATTAAACACAGCCCACCCCCACACAAATATTCTGCTAAGAGGAAAGCAAAATGCAATAGTCAGTCCAAATAAATAAATCCTGCAAGTCATGCCAGCTTGGGTTTCCTGGTCAGAAGGTAGTCAAAGGTAGGTGGGCAAGTGGGAAAGTGCTCTCTACATGGGGCTACCTTTGAAGGTGACTCGGAAACTACAACTAATCCAGAATGCGGCAGCTAGATTGGTGACAGAGAGTGGCTGCCAGGACCATATAATACCGGTCCTGAAAGACCTACATTGGCTCCCAGTACGTTTCCAAGCACAATTCAAAGTGTTGGTGCTGACCTTTGAAGCCCTAAACGGCTTCAGCCCAATATACCTGAAGGAGCGTCTCCATCCCCATCGTTCTACGCGGACACCGAGGTCCAGCTTCGAGGGCCTTCTGGCGGTTCCCTCACTGTGAGAAGTGAGGTTACAGGGAACCAGGCAGAGGGCCTTCTCAGTAGTGGTGCCTGCCCTGTGGAACGCCATCCCACCAGATGTCAAAGAGATAAACAACAACATGGCTTTTAGAAGACATCTGAAGGCAGCGTGCAGCCCTGTAACAGGAAGTTTTTAACCTTTGATGTTTTGCTGTGTTTTTAATATGTTGGAAGCTGCCCAGAGTGGCTGCAGCAACCCAGTCAGATGGGCGGGGTATAAGTAATAAATTACGATGTTGATGGGTGGGTAGGGAGGGGGTGGCTGCTGTTCTCTCTCTCTCTCTCTCTCTCTCTCTCTCTCTCTCTCTGCTTCAAAGCTTTTCAAGGGGCAGATATGGCCGCAACCCTTCTTCGCTAGCGCTGGCCAGGCTGAAGTTTGTGGGGCAGAGGAAAACATTGCCTGTTTACTGCCCCTCCCCACCCAGTCAATCAGCACAGCCTTCCCTCCTAGCCCCCAGAGCTTATTTCTGCCCAGCACTCCTGCTGATGCTGAGACACCAAAGAAATAATAAGGCTCCTTGCTGGCCTGGAATCCTTCCAGGGCCATTATTGCTGTGTTGCAGTCAGGTAGCTGTTAATAGCTAGCTAATAACTGGAATGGGGGTTTAATCATCTCCTTTGAAAGGATCAGCAGCCAGGCGAGGAAGGGCTGCACAGGGAGGGTTAATAATGCCCTTTCATGTCGGCAGATGGTATGTTTCAACTAGAAACGCCCAGCAACGCTTCCCTTCACACACCTCAAACCGAGCTCCACTTACGGTGCCAGGTGTTTGTGTTTCCTTGGAGGACGGATATTTGGTTTCTCAGGCAGTGCAATCAAATCTGATGGACTGCAGAAAATGGTGGCACTCCTCCTGTGCTTACACAGTCTCATGGCCCTGGAAAATACCACAAGCCTAGCCCAGTGGGAGGTGGGGAATTTCTACTATCGCTTGCATTCTGGGATCCGGTTCAAATTTTAGGGACCCTGGTGTTGGTGGAACCCTTTCTGCACAGTCTCAGGGTACTCAGAAATATTAATAACTGCAAGCGGAGCTCAGTGGGAGGTGGGAAATAGCATACAATATGGATCTCCTTTAGGACAGAGGGTAAGGTTAGGGGAGAAAAGCACACTTCCTGAAACAATATGAGTAGCCCTAAACATTTTTTTTAAAAAGCACTGGCTGTACTTCTTTGCAAGGAAGCTTTCCCAGATACTGGAAACCCTGTTGGTGGCAGGACCAAAGCTGGAGAGAGCCACTTGCCACGAGGGTCGCAAAACAAGAGTTTCTGCACAGTTGTGAAATTTGGGCCCTCAGCAAAGTGGGCAGCGTTTTGCAACAGCATCATATATATTTGTTTCATGGAACAGGTAAAAGTGACCAGCATTCCAGTGAGCATTGGAGACCCAGAAAAGATCTTCCCCAAAAGGAATAAACAGGCTTGAAAGAGTCTCTCCCCTTGTGAATGCATCTGATAACATGTTTGCATCAGCTGGTATGGAGGCAGCAGCAGCAGCACGGGAAATGCCATATTATAATCTGCCACCCACACATAGCTCATCCCCTAATCCTCAATAGCTAGAATTTGGCTTTAGCCCTGGGAAATGGGGCTTATGTACCCTGTTAGGTTTGTTAGATGCAGACAAATACCCTCAGTTTGGGAGAGCAGTTCACACATACAAGTGTGTGAACAAGTTCTTTCCATTGGGAGCTGCTGTGCAGGGCAGAAAGTTTGGAGAACATTGTCTTCATTTGTCAAAGTTTCCTTACAAACGGAAAACACTTGTTTGTTTCTTTGGTTTTGCATGTATTCATCCGAGAAATTCGTGTGATCTCTGAGTTTGCCATATATGTCCAGCCTCTAAATACTGTAATGCTTAACAGTTCCACCACAGATTGGAAACAATGGGAGGAAATGTTTCAATTCTAAGCCCAAATTTGGGACCCGACCATGGGAAGCAAAGCATTGCATCTATTATACAATGATACAAGTTTGTGTCCTTTCTTGCCCCCCTGCTAAAATAGCCACTCGAGGCTTTAAATCCATGTATTTACCCTTTGTCCATTTTTGCTGATCCCGGCTACACCCTCAGGCTATATATGATGTGCTCATGCTCTTTCAAGAAAAGGCATGGGGGTTTTGAATAGGCTTTCGCCCTGGTCTCTTTTAATATCCTGTTAGCTTACGATCTGCTTCCTCAATCTTCTCACTATCCCCAATCAATATACTTTCATTGTGCTGCCCTCTCTGTGGCTCAGACGGAAACCCTCTCTAGCTTCTCAGCCATCTCTTCTATCTAGGAGAGAAGGTTGCCTCTGGCTCTGCAAATCTCTCTCTTTCACTCTGCTGGGCCTGCCCTGCTCTTTCATGTTCTTTCTCCCCTCTTTGTTCCTTGACACACGGATGCTCCGACATGCTGAGGCTGCAGAAGCACACCACACACAAACAGAGCAGAGAAGCAGGGCTGGGGGGAGGCCTGCATGAGGAAGCAGGTTTGCGGTGCACCCTTCAGTGTTCTTCCTGCCACGCTGTGGCTGTGATCCCATCAGGAGCGCGCACACACACCTTCTCCGAATGTGCCACCTGGCAAGGGGCATTCACGTTCGTCACCCTTTGCCAGTTCGGCAGGATGAGTCATGCCCAAGATTGCAGATGGAGGCCACACCTGCCAGCCCCAAACCATCCTGCTGTTTCTTTTAGAGATGAAACTGAATCACCACCGAGGTAGCAGGTCTGCCAGGAAAGGAAGAATGAGAAGCTGCATTCGTTTGGGAAGCAGAAGCCACCAATCTGGGCAGTGCTTGCTTAAAGAGAGGCCTCCGTGATCCTTCTTTTTTGCAGGCAGGAGTAGGGATCTGTGAGATAAGCCAGGGAGGGCAGAGGTGTTTGGGCAATTCAGCAATTCAGGAGCAGCCACACCTCTTTGCATCCTCCTCCCTCTCCTCTAGATCACATGGGCAACTCTGTGAAGCAGGAGCAGCCAGCTGGACTACAACTCCTATCATCCCTGGCTATTGGCTGTGCTGGCTGGAGCTGATGGGAGTTGTAGCCCAACAGTATCTAAAGGGCATCAAGTTGAGGAAGACTGGATTACAGCAAGCAACCTCTGGAGGCAGAATTTCATCTAGTGAATGAGGCTCCATCTTGAACAAGCAGTGGCATTAGATGTTGAGGGGGGTATGTAGCTAAATATTTCAAAATTTTATGGTTCTGCCTTAAAAAGAAGAAGAACAAAATATACCTGGGTGTGTGGATGTAGACCTGCACTTCAAAGAAGCAGAACTTGGCAGAGGGTAAGAAGCAGGGAAGAAGAGGAGGTCAACCTGAGGGAGCCTGGCTGGATCCCATCATGTTCCACTGGCGTGGAGAGAGGGCATGTTATATGAAAGATATTATAAGAAAAGGAATGTGCTGCCTATTTAATTATTGCTATATACATATAGTCTCAAAGCAACTTACAATTTCTGAAAGAAAAGAAAAACCAATACCAAATTAAAATACATCAAAAGATTCAAAGACAATATTAACCAAAACCTCTCATCTGGCAATAGTGTAAAAGCAAAAACTTTTGCCAGCAGGGAACAGTGTGTTGCTCCCCCTATTCTTTTCTCTCTTTTTTAAACATTCAGCAGCAAATGGGGAAAGCAGCAAATGGTGGCCACTAGGAGGGCCCTATTTGGAAGCAATCTTCATCTTGCTGAGCCTGCATTTACAAAAACGACATCTGCTTCCTCCTCTCTTTTATTGGTTTTCACTGCAACTGAATAATAGGGCCATCAGCCTGGAGTTCGTTTCCATGGAAGTAAAAGAAATTATTTCTAATAAATGATTTTTTAAAAAAAAGAAAGGAAAACCCAAGTGAAAGATGGACAAGGAAAGGCTGTTGCTCAGAAGCAGAGCACACGGAAGGCAATGGGTTTAATCCCTTGGTAATTCCAAGTCGGGGAAACCCTGGAGAGCCACTGCCAAACACTGTCAACAATATCGAGTTATATAGACCCAATGATAAGAAGCAGCTTCCTGTGTTCTTATGAGAAAGAAATGACAGGACAATTCATCCAATGGAAAGCTTTGGAAAGCCTCCCTTTATGAAGTGATTAGCAGCGGGAACAGCTTTGCCAGCCATGTTTTATTCACAAAAATGTACTGCTTCAGCTTCCAGGGTCTCAGCACCAGTAACTTTGCTTCCTGCACCGCTCAAAGCAAAGCAAACCAAACTGCAGTGCAATGGCCCCAGGCTTAGCTGCCACTGTTTTTTGAGGGTCTCTGCTCTTTGAAGTCTTTGTGATTTCACCATAGTTTGTGTCCTTGACTTGTGAACGGGGATGTTTGTGTGCTGCATTAGGCAGGGCCAAAAAACTCCTTGGCAGGAAGGCTGAGGCAGAAGAGCCCCGTTGATGGAAGCATTCATTTCTGGCTCTCGTCAGTCCCCACTTCTCTGATCTGACACTGACGTATCTAATCCCACCTTCAGCTCTCTGGTAAGGCCTGGTGTCATGTGACTTGGCCGGCAGCTGGAAGCGATGATGGTCAAACAATCTCCTCAGCATTTCCCTAACTGGCTGCAGCAAGCAGCTTACCATTAATCTCCACTTGTCCCCCTTTGCCCTCTTGGGCCTGAGAGAGAGGCTGCTCAGCGGAGCAAGCAAAGCGCAAGGAATCCGCCTGGGAATGAGGCAGTGGGACACCGACCAAGGGCAGAATCTGATAGGGGGGTGGGGGACGGGCAAGGGGGAAAGCGAAAGGAAGAGCAAGCCGCGACTAGCCTCAGAAACTGAGTCGCTTTGGTGAGTCAAACCCTCATCAGCTGCCAGGAGGGAGAGGAATGAGTCAGTGCCAGGAAAAGTGTACATTTGCTGACTGCACCGCTTGAAGTTCTCACTGGGGCAGCAGGATGATTCTATGAGCTCCCAGTTAGAAGTGCACCAACCATCTCTGTCTCTTGTTCTTTCTCTGTCCATCAGAGGCACACGTCATCCCTCCTCAGTCTGGCTCTTTTGTCTGCAAGGATATGATGATGCTGAGGAAGAGGCCAGTCCAAGTGAAGCACTGGATACATGCCTCTCTAGTCACCAAACATTGCTACCCCCACACTTTGTCCAGATGCAAGGCTCTGTCATTGGGGATGGTTTAATGCACAACAAAAACAGCTGCATTAGTCACACAGGCCACTGATTGGCAAATGGGGTGCACTGCCGTCAGCCGGTACTAAAATGGAACCCAAACTCCACCCGAAATCCATTTAGCTGTGTGCAGCTAAATTTGGGTTCCATTTGGGTATGAGCATGAAAAATATCCGGAATGACCCTTCAAGTGTGATATTTGATTCTGCTCCGTGTCATAGTTCCCCCAAAGAGGCCACAACCTTCCAGTGACAACCTGGTATCTACACAGCTCAGAAGGCTATGCACTCGGCACAGATGGAATTGCACCCGTGGTTATCAGAGTAAACAGGCGCAAAAGCAGACACAGGCCTTCGCCTTCTGCAGCCTCCAGGACTAGCTCCACTTCCTAGTGTTCCTTCCAAACAGCTTTCTGCCTCGCGCAAGCTGATGTATATGCCAGTGCTCAGCACTTCGGCAAGGCTTTCTTCCTGTATCTAGAACTCTCTTGTTTTTCTATTTGGTAGAGATACTAAGAGCAACAGTTGTAGCTGCAGAAGCGCTGAGGTGGCTGGTGTGGTCCTTCTTGGCAACACACGGGCCTTGCACACCTGGCATTCATAGTGGCATAGTTGCTGTTTGAGTTAACATTTTTAAGAGTGAATCTGAGTGCACCGCTGCTCACGTTGTTATAAGAGTGAGTGTGGGGGTCTTCCTTTCCACACTAATGGTGGGTTGTGCCTAAAGTGAGAAAAGTTATCTAGTTGTCATCACATTCTTAACATGCCCTTGTGCCAGCAAATGCCAGAGTTATGAGCCCCTTTGTGGCTTTTTGGGGGGCGGGCGGGATATATAATGCCTAGTATTCCGAAATTCTAAACTAGTGGGAGAATAGATTAGAAGAGCTACTACATGTCTGCCTGGGATATGGCTAACCTGGTTACTGAGGTGGGATTTTGTCTGCAGCTAAGCTTTCTTGTCATGGGCAATACTTGACTCAGTGCCATAGCTCTCTCTGAACTGAGCTCACACCCTAGCAGCTCACACCAGCCAGAGGGAAGTGATGCAAAACAGGCATCTTCCAAGCGACTCCCTCCACACAAAAGGCAAGATGATGCAGGATGACACATGCCACCCAAATGAAAATATTGAGGATCCTTTCTAAATCTTTCACAAACTTTTTTTTTCCAGTAGCAGAAAAAGTGGGGTTTGGAAACATTATTCCAGAATACTAGCTGAAGAATGTGGGCATCTTGTGGCAACATGTCATCCCCTGCTAAAAAAAAATAAAAATCCCTTCAGCAACTATTCCACTATAAATAGTGAAGTGTGGAAAGGCCCACAGAGAAGTCAGCCAAGTATGGATGCAATAGCAGCTTCAAACAATGGAGCATGGCCCCCGTGTCAAGGAAAGAACCATAGCCAACATTATTGTGGAGAGTCTTCTGCGGAGGATGCACATTAATTTAGTGGTATCTGCTGCCCATTGGGCATGGTAGGGCAGGGAGGACAACAGGAGGTGGAGCCGGCACAGATGACAGGCGAAGCTTAGCACTCGCTTCCTCCCTGCCCTATAAGGGCAAAACAGCCTAAGGAGGAGGAGGTGGGCAGCCAGGACCACCCTGTGGAAAGGCTGTAAGAAAGAAGTCATGCAGGTGGGGACTGGCTGAATGGAGACTGAGGTTGGTGGCGCAGTGATCCATCCACCCCCAAGGACCAACGTTCATTGCATAAATCCACTTTATGCATGGCCAATCTCATGAAGCAGCGGGGTGGGGGGAGAGATATGCATTACAATGTCAGCGCTTATCAAGAGGAGAAATGGTCACTCAAAGGTCACTCTCTGCAGCAATCTGTACCAGTGTCCAATGGGAAGTTAACATGGTGCAATTGTACTAGAGGTCTTTGCTGCTACCGATTGTAAATGCCAATAGAGGAAGGGCACATTGTGGCAATTAGCCTTGGTTGAGCTCTCTCTCATGTCCCCATTTCCTGCAGCAAGTGCAGGAATGCTGCAACTCCCAGCCCCCCAAATGAGTATCAGGGGATGTTTGGATGTTGCAAAGAAGGATGTCTGCTTTCTTCAAGACACATACATGCATGGAACCTGCCATTGCACACAGATATGCTCTCTTTTGAAATGTCTAAGATTTTTTTGTTAACTTTGTTTGTGTTAAATAAGTATTCTGTAGTTGACCTTTGTAATGCTTTATTTTGATATCTTTAAGATAATATTTTAAAGGTAAAGGTACCCCTGCCCGTACGGGCCAGTCTTGACAGACTCTAGGGTTGTGCGCCCATCTCACTCAAGAGGCCGGGGGCCAGCGCTGTCCGGAGACACTTCCGGGTCACGTGGCCAGCGTGACATCGCTGCTCTGGCGAGCCAGAGCCGCACACGGAAACGCCGTTTACCTTCCCGCTGGTAAGAGGTCCCTATTTATCTACTTGCACCCGAGGGTGCTTTCGAACTGCTAGGTTGGCAGGCGCTGGGACCGAACAACGGGAGCGCACCCTGTTAATTGTGTTGCTCTGTCTGTATACTTTATATTTGACTTTCTTCAGTAATGTGTTATTCTGGATTGTTTTATTGATGTTTTAATGTGCTGTGAACTGCTTTGAGATTTTTCTTAAAAATATAAAGTGGTATTGAAATGAAATGAATCATCATCTTACCTTCTCCATGATTTTGTGGAAGAAGTTTTTTCCTCTTTGTACGTTCTCAGCTAGCAGTTTGTTGAGTGGGTTTGGACTAGTAATATTCTTCATTGTAAGAAAGATTCAGAGTCAGTTATAGAGATTTTAAGATAATCAAAACCACCACCAGCACCAGAAACAGATTTCTCTCAATCCAGAGAAAGATCAGTATCCTTAAACACCAACTGAAATCAATGAGATATGCTAGCTGAAATGAATAGGATGCAAGTGTAACTGAAGCTGAATTCCTCTGCACATTTACATTGGGAGGGGGCCTTTGAACACTGGGGAAAATATTTCTGATAGAATCAGACCACTTGCTCAATCAGATACAGAATCTTTAAGTGCTGCCCATACTAAATATTAACCCAGATCTGCTGCCAATAGCACAATATCCCATCTCCACAAAATGGGTGAGTCAGAAAGTAGCTAGGCAAAACTGTTCCACCATTTCTGTGAAGGTAGGGATAGCCATGCTCATGCTTACCACGAAACAAGAACCTTGCACTATGTGAGCACATCAGTATATGCATGATATAGCCGAGGGTTGTGTGGCCTTCAAGAAGTTCTTTAAAAATAAGCAAAGGCAGTGATGGTACAGGCACAGTCCAATAGGTGTTTGTGATACTTGTTCAGTCACATTCCCTGCAGCACTCCCAATTGTAACTGATTGCACTAAGTTGGGGAAGGGTGGATGGGAATAGTATTTTCCTAGCAGCAAAATATTCTGGTTTGGAGTGTTTTGAAAATGTGATGTTCAGCAATATAAATGCTGTCCTAAGACAAAATGTCTGGATACTCTGAGCACTCTCAAACTCATGTTATTGAGCATCCATCCTGACTTACTTGCAGAGGAGCAGATGAAGCTAACTACTTGTCATTCATTCTGGAGATTAGGGGCATTGCATTTCTAGCGCACTTCTCTGCCACTTCCCTTATTGCAAGAAGCCTGATCTTTTGGGAAGGAGAGTCGTTTGTGAAAGACCTCCCAATCAACTAGAATTGCACTGCCTGAATTTGTTGGCATGTGACCAAACCCCACCTCAAAACAGAGCCCTTTGCAACACAAATGAAAACTGCACATTTGTGATGCTACCTACTGTCTGCAGATGGCCCGTGATCTCAAACCCGCCTTCGGTTAAATTTAAGCAGCAAACCATCTTAGAGGCAACGTCAAGGGTTGGTCAGGGGGCGGATAATGCAACAAGCTGTTCTTGATTAGGAAAGACATGCCTGTGGAGCTGGTATGTGTGTCGCATGCCCTGCCCCTCTGTGCAAGAGGCGAGCATTTGCCCTGGAGAGGTTCATCTGCCTGCCCTTCACCCATCGCAGCACAAAGACAAAGCAGAGGAATGACGATCCAGCAGAACGGCATGTTTCTCACCACCTTTCCCCCACATGGGCTGAATCAGCATTTCAGGGAAACCATGCAAATGCTGAATCGCCACAAGCTTATTTTGCCAGGCCTGCCTTGTGCGCATGAATGAGAATGCATGCTGCCAGATGGGGCTTAGGAACGAGAAGCAGAGCACAGGGGGAGACGTTTGCAAACATGGGGGCACAAAAGGGGCAGGATGCAATGCCGTTTCTCCCCACCTGACTAAACTGATGTTGGAGAATCTCTCCCAATATATATATTAAAAACCACCCCATAGAATCTAAAATTTAAAAATGGAAATAAAGACTAGCCCTCTTCCTTTTACTATATTAACCTGCTCTACCATTTTCAATGTATTCCAGCCTTCCTCTCTTGCCGACCTGGAGTTTTGGACTACAAATTTCATCAGCCTCAGCCAGCATGGGCACCACGTTGGGGAAGGGTGATGTGTCCCATAATACCTCACTTCATTCTGCCACCGCTCCAAGCAAAAGGTCTACAGTCTTATCTCCTAGCCATCATTCCTCTTTCCCTCTCTGTTTGTCTGTCTGTATAAATGAAATGGCTTTTTAAAAATTCAGATGATTATCTTTAAGAATAAAATGGATAAAGGATTTTTTTTAAAAAAATGCATTTTGTGTTCTGAGCATTTAGGTCACTTGCTTTTAATCCCACTTTTAATCCTTTTTCTCTGCATCTGTGAGAACCAAAAGCATTTTAAAAATGGAATCTGAAGCTCTTAATTTCACGTGGAACTTCAGGTTTCTACAAGCCCACAAAACGATGGAAATCAAGATTAAAGTGTATGAGCTGGCAGTGCAGGACACCACCTTCTGCATACTGGCATACTCATTCCTCTGAACTCGTTCCTCCTTCACAGCAGAAGGCATGAAAAGCAGGGTGTTCCCGATTCCTCTCCTGCCTGGCAGGGCTTTCTATCAGCAGGGCACGCCTATGCCAGGCAGGGGAGGAGGAGAAGGGAGACAGGCAGGCGAAAAAGCTGCACCCTGGGGAGCGAGGCATTGCCCAAGCATGCCTGGCACAGTCAACAGCACGGCAGCAGACTCTCTTGCCAGCAACCTCCTTGCACAACAGAAATGGGGGTTGGGTCAAAGTATGGACCCTTTGCAAATCTGCTGGGTATTCGTCATCCAAGCTATCTTGGAGTAGGTCAGCCCAACATTTGTGGCATTTTGCATTTCTCCCATAGGGAAGAATGATTCTGTCCATTTCAGTTTCTCCCAGTTACTCTCGAGTTCAGTTCTGCACACTTTAACATCAGTTTGCAATTATTGTTATTATTTTTAATCCTCTTTTGCATTTTAGTGCAAATTTCTCATAACATACACATTTTTGTATGCTATTTTACCCAATGTGCACTTTTTTTGCAAAGCAATTTTCTCTAATGTAATACATTTTTCATGTTATTTTGATTAATTTATGTACTTTATATTCATACTTTACCCTAGGATGTTCGTTTTGTAAACACTAGTTGCCTGCAAAATTCGCAGAAGTGTGAATTTTGACAGGTGGCTGTGTTTCGGTTCGCCTACTGTTTTGGAACATGCATTTGAAAATAATTTCTCCCTGATCCCTACCTCCCAGTAGTTTGAGAGTTGAGGACAGACAAATGGGTCCTAAACCCTCGTCATGGGGGGGGAGGGGCAGCAGATCCTTTTCCTGCTTTCCTCGCCCCTTACAAAACTTAAGAAGCGCATTTCTCCACAAAGGGCAGTTGAGAAGGAGCAGACTTCCCTGTGTTTGCCTTAGTTAGGACCCCAGGGGTTCTTCCTCCATTCTGCATTGACAGCAGTTTCCACAGAATCTGGCAGATGCTACAGAAGATAACAGCGGCTGCACAATGTCAATCACGAGGACATCAGAGTCACATCCAGTCAGGATACCCAAGGCAATAGCTAGGCAAGGCAATAACCTCCAGCCATCGCTTTTGGAGCACACTGTATCCTCATGATGTGATGCCTTGCCCAATGCTTGTTCCACATTCTTGGCTTATATATTAGAAATATCAAATGAACGACCATTTGAACTCCTGATCCTTACTCATATTGAAGACAGAACATGATATATATCACTACAGAGTCATGAGAAGAACAATGCCACCACACTTCTTTTATAGAACACAGATATCTAGTGTCTGGTAAAAGGGAAAATATGGATTTTTATCTCTCCCTGGGTAAGGTGACTAAAGTGCTCTGTTGCCTAGTGCAACAAATCTGCTTTAGAAAATCAACCAAACACTTTTTGCTGTTAGGAAAGTGATGAGGAGGCAAAGTGTCCAAAAGTGCAGCTGGGGCCACCCAACCCTCCAATAGGAAGGCAGCAGGATTCTGCACCAGCTGAAAGTCTTGTCCCACCCAGAGGCGGTGACAGCTAGGCCCACAATGTCCTCATGCAGCCAAGTACTAACGACAGGTTCCGAGTTGAAAGTGGGCATGTGCAGAGAACGATGGGGATCCTGTGCCTTTAGCAGATGGGCAGAGGGAATTTCCGCGGGGAGGGGGGGTTTCTCTCTCTAACGTGACTTGTTGTGTGTGGAATTCCAGCAGCTATGAAAGGTGTCCAGGGCAACAAGGGAGGGAGGGAGGCCTGTTCACTGTTGAATCAGGTTACTCTGAGAGGGTTGGTTGGATGCAGGCAGGACTTGAACATTTCTGTACATACAGCCGAGGCCAAAAGCATTTCCCCCTACAGACTATATACATCAATCATGCTTTCAGGAAGTTAAATGTCTCTGGCCTTTTAGAACTTGCCCTGCAATTGATCCCACAGGGGGAGGGAGTGCTTCCCCCACCTCTTTCCAAAGCCTGCCCCATAGCTTCTTCTTTTTTTACCTTTTGCATGCAATGCTGAACTTTGCTCCTTTAACTAGCTATGAAATGTTCGGAGACTGGAGGAGGGGAAACACACACACATCCTGGGAGTCGAGCATTTGCAACAATAAAACCAACCAACCCTGGAGTAAATCATTTGGCAAGTGGAATCGAGTTCAGTTTGTATGAAGTGGGAGGGAGCCGGGTCAGGGGGATTATTGTGTGTTTGGGCAAAGGCAAGCTCCTTTCCAAATGCTCAGCTTGGCTCCCTCAGCTGCTCTCGCCTCCCTCCCCCTCCACCTTACAGTGGAAAAGCGCAAGACATACAATTAAGCAGAGAATTATAGCCTAATTGCCCTTTCTCCAATCCATCTGCTCGGAGTGTATTGGAAACAGTCTCTAGGGCTGTTGCTACAAGCTTTTAGCCAAATGTACACCATAGACCTCTGGGGCGCTCCTCTCTCCCTTTGTGCGCCAGGCAAGCTCAGAGAGCCACAGGAGCCAGCAGGCCGCCCTCCAACAGCGTACATTCATGCAGCCTTTGCAAAAAAAAAAAGGGGGGGAGGGTGAAATGTTCCTCTCCTCTTCTGTCGCACCTTTCTTCCAATGCAGCCTTGCCCATTTCCTCATTCTGTTCTTGGGCCTCCAGTGCGGGGTGCCAGCTTATGATTTCAAAGATCTTGGCATGTAGGCAGTGGAGTCAGGGGGTGATTCCCTCAAGCACAGAGTCAGCGGGGAGCCCAGAGGTGGATTTGCAGAACGGTCTTCCATTCAGCGTTTTCAGTATGCTTGGTATGAAACCTGAATAGCAGTCCACCTGACCTTAGAAGGCTCCAGCTGCGAATAAGTGCCACAGCCTCTGCTGCCAGGCTCCCCCAAGGACCACAACTCTCTTCCAATTAGAAAACAGTGTAAGTGGTTGTGCAGCAAGTAAGTCTACACACAGGGGAGTCATGAGTCACAACACATCTACAGGGGCAAGAGTGGACTCTCTGGGAAGGATTCACCTAATGCATCCCATCAACAGAAGCCCTGTGTAAGGACATCTGCTAGCACAGTGGGGCTCCCCCCCCTGAAATGGAGGTGGGAGAACCCCCAGAACAGCACATGGGGAGGGGAATTGTCCCATCAGGCAAGCTTGTGATCAGGCAAGAATGTGCCCTTAATCTGTGGTGATCCCTCATTTGCCTGGATAGAGGATGGATAGGGGTGTGTGGGTGGGTGTGAGAACGCACTCGCTTTGGCCACACCCACCACTGGTACACAGCCCCTGGAAGGTGGCCTATGAGGTAATGTTGAGAAAAGGTTCTCCACTTCTTCTCTGAACTCTCACGGAATAGGAAGAGTCTGCTGAAGAATAATGCTTAATGCTCCACCTTTTGAGTAGCAAATGCACGCGCCAATAAATTCTTCAACCTCCAATTAGAAAATGTGCTAAGTCTAGGCTTCCTCACACATTATGTATCTCTAGACACATGCCTAGAATATCATGTGCAAATGGAACAAGCATGTCCTTGTAGGCTGTGTCCTACAGGCCTGAGGTTGGCTCCAATTGGATGCCTCACTTGCTGGGTAATCCTGTGTTTGCTGCTGTGTAATGTATACACAACACAAACCTGAGGACCTTGTATTGGAAGGCCGCAGACCAGTGAGGAGGGCTCAGACTCCGACTGGCAGCCTAGCATAGCTTGCTTGGCTGTTCTGTGTTCATGTTCACAGCAAAGTTCTTAAAATGCTTCATCCTTGCATGTCACGAAAGGGTCCACTTGGCACTTTGGCAGCTTACAGCTCATGTGCAAGAATTTGGGCATGTACAGTAAGTTAATACTGAAGTAGGCCACCCCTTGGGTGCATGCATGGAGACATAGATGCCATCTCGCACCAAAGATTGTGGGTGCCCAAAACAAAGGGCTGCAACTTTGCCCATTGACTTTGTGGGGCCCAGCCCCACAAGTATACTACTGTGGGTGTCGAAGCAGCCGTAGCCCCTGGAGTTGGCTCCAGTGCATGGAGAAAATAAGGATGGAGGAAATATATTTTTGTCTCCTTTAAAATTATTGCAAACAGGCATACAGGCCAGATTTCCCATTGGCATCTGTACATCTACTCCAACACTCCACATGATCCTTGGACCCTCATTTTGACACTTAGCTGGTTTATTCTATTTGCAGAGCAAACAGTCCCTCTTTGCTGTCAGATAAGGCTATACCGGATCTCTGGCTAGGTAGCTGGAAGCTGGCAGAAAACAGGGCTCAGCCCTTCTGGTGCCTCCCTGCCTGCTTTCACTTCCCCAGGTGGTTTTCCATTGAGATATCCAGCTTTGAGTCTTCTGCATTCTGATGAACAGCACCCAGTTGTGCAAATGCAGGATTATCCCTCATTCACCTCAAAGCATTCTTATATGTCATGTAGGATGACTCCCTAAGGAGGCCTAGCCAATGGCCAAAGCTTCTCCTTAGCTTCTCTGAACAGGTGTTTTACTTGGGCTTGCAACCAAGGCCAGCTCAGTCATACCCTTCCCACTTGGTGGGCTAGAGAAAACCACGAGCTGCCCAGCTCCTTGTGTTAGATTTGACTTACATTGGGGGATAGACGCTACTGTTAGGAAGGGTTAATGCTCGATGACATGACACTCAATACAGCTGGAATACTTGGGCATTAAAACATAACCCACAACCAACTCCCTTCTGAAAAATCGTGTGTGAAGCCACCTTGCATTGCACATACAGGGGAGATTCAATATTAACACAACAGCTCTTCTCTGGGGAGAAACCTACTGCAAAAAAATGGGGGAGGGGGATATAAACCTGATATATCAGAAATGGATCCTAGGTTGCCAAGATTCATACTCAAGACAGCAAAACACTTGTGTAGAAAAGCACTGATAATTGTTTCCCCTTTATTGTAGTCATAGTTATGAAAGGCGGGGGGAGAAGACTCACAACCAACTGTAGACAGGTGGTAGTCTAGAAATAAGTGGTTCAACTGGTTGAGCAGTGCCGAGCAACTGTTGATTTATTGGAAAAAAATAATTATTAATTTAAACCATAGAGATTAAAATCCACAAGGCAGGGCAAGGATGACAACTCCTGGAAAATCCCTCTCAAATACTGATGCTTGTGAAATTCAGTAGAAATGTTTGTTCCTATTGGTGCCAAAGGCTTCTGAACCTCCCACTCCTGCTTTTATAATCATACAATATACGTGTTTGCTATGGGCTTACTAACTCTGGGGATGTGCATGAGCAAGAGTCTTAATGTCCCAAAGAAAGAACACTTAAAATAGGGATGGGGAAGCTGTGTCTGCCCCCCCAGATGTTGCCAGATGACAAGTCCCAACATCCCTTTTCATTGGCCTTGCTGGCTGGGGCTGATTGGAGCTGGAGCTCAACAACATCTGAAGGACCATGGCACCTCCATCCTTGGATTAAACAACAGGAACAATAATATCATTTCCTCCCCCCTCCTTAAAATTAGTTACTGTTGGTTGAGATTCATAAAACAAGAAGAAGCAAGTTAAGAGTTTGGTGATGGGTTATAAGGGAAAGGGTGGATAGCTATGGAGAAAACATTCTCTTTTCACGGGGTTTCTCCAGGATCTGAGAGGCAGCTTCTGTACCATGAAAATAAATAGGTTGCAATGGGAGTTCTTATGCAAAATGGAGGAGGAGGGCAGGAGAGACAAATTGCTTTGGATTAGTGGCAGGCCATGCAGAAATCTACATGATGTTTTGCAGAGTGGGTGGGTGAGTCCTCCAGCCTGTGCAAGGCAGCTCATAGTCAAAGGCCTTCATAGTCAAAGGTCCAGGGTTCTAAATCACGCCAGGAACCTCCATGTGGAGAGCAGGCTCCCCACCTCCAAAGTTCAGACAACAGGAGGAGTAGAAGGAGCTGCATAACATTGGAGATGCATAACACCTCTGCCCCTTTCACTGCATTTACCCCCTTCGGACAAGTGACACCTCAAGAGGGTTACAGGAAGGGAAATAACTATGTGTTGCTGCTGTGGACTAGTGATTACAACTTGAAAATTTCCTCTTTACCAGAGTTACTTCACAGTCCTACAAAGTGCACACTCTCTACATTGCGGCATGCTTTCTACATGCTTTCAAATCCCTTTAATTTTTCCCTCTTTTGCAGAGGCCACAATCTACGATCATAAGGCTACCATTGCTTCAAGTCAGGTCAGAGCAAGGGTGAAGCTCTCCCGATGTTGCTGGAGTACAATTCTCACCACCCCTGGCCAATGGCCATTCTGGCTGAGGCTGATGAGATCTGGAAGATCTGAGAGGACCACATGTCCCTGGGCCAGAGGATGGCCATGCTTGCTATCTGATTGTGATCTCAGGCTGTCATATACATGTGTAATGTGTATCCTTATATCCTCATTGCTTTAGCAAGCTATTGTGGGCTGCTTGTGGTTAAGTCAATGAAGGCCTAGATGGTGCCTAAGCTAGACTGAGTGGCAAGTTTGCTGAGAGACACAGGAGGAGGAGGATTCCAAACAAGAGGTAGTCATAATATGCTCCTGCCAAGAATGTGCTCTCTCTCCAAGTCACATCCTGACGTCTTGCATTCTCATACCATACCCTAAATGGACTACAGCTAAAAGCTGGCAAATACAACCTTGAAATATCAACTAGGAATGCAACAGTGCGAGGCCCAAACCAAAAGAGGGTGCCCTTCCACAGAACTAACTCCATCATGATAACCTAGTTCTCAAAAAGTTTCCTTCACACACTCATTGGACTTGATGGCAGCCAGCTCAGAGAAATGAGTTGGCCAAAGAGTGTGGGCTGGTCCTGCATCATAAGCAGCTCCTATGAAAGGACCTCATGTACCTGTGAATGAACTGGGTCACATGGTTGTAGAGGGAGGCACGCATGGGTGGATGTGCTGGTGTATGCAGAAGGTCCAGGTTTCATCCCTGGGATCTCTAGGCAGGGCAGATGGCACTGAGCGAGATGGGCAAGTGGTCTGACTTGGTGTAAAGCAGTTTCTTCTATGCAGTGTAGCCTGCTTAGGAGTGACAGGAAAATTTGACAAATCCATTGAGAGGAAGGCCATCAGTGGCTACTAGCCATAATGACTGGGCTCTGCCTCCACAGGGGCAGGAATGCTTCTGAATTCCAAATGCTGGAAGTTGCAGGAGAGGAGAGGGCTCTTGTGCCCTTGTCCTCCTTGTAGGTTTCCCACAGGCATCTGGGTGGCCACTGACAGATCAGGAGGCTAGACCAGATGGGCCACTGGCCTGATCCAGCAGCTCCCTTTTCCGTACTTACAGAACCACCAAAGCAGGTGTTGTGTCCAAACTGAGGTTTACAGCACCACCATGAATGAATTGCTTAAAAACAAAAACCCAAAGCAGCTTATAACTGGGAAGTCCAGCATATGCAGAGCCAAGCAGAAATAACTGGCTACATCTCTGGTGTTGCAGTGTTGCTAAAAGCAGCACCATTTGTTTACAAGGAAAACAGGAAGTGGACAGATTGCATTAGGAACTGGTCAAGGGATGTTGAGGAGCAGGAATGGGGTAAGATTTTGGCACTGCCATGGGAAAGACAGGGGAGTCTTCTATAGAGTAGACTGTGACCATCTGTATTACCTTTTATAAAGGTAATAAGTTTTTATCTGGGCTTGCTTGCTCATCTATATCAACAATGGCAGCTGCCCAGAAGAACAGGTCTGATCAGATGCAGAACAGCTAATCCTCTCCTCTTGCTTTTCCTGAAGAGGGGTCAGCAGTGCCTACAGCCAAGTAGGGAGCAACAATCTGAAGCACAAGGAGGCTTTACGGTTGAGCTGAAGATGATTGTCACAGAAGATGACAAGGACACAGCCCCCACCCTCTCCTGCAAACACCTGGTATACCTAGGTGGACAACTGAAGAAACAGGTGGACACAGAGAAATATGAAATTACCATTTATGTCACACTTCCAATGCTCAAACTATTTCACATACATTAAAGTAATCCCAAAAGCCCTGAGGTAGGCCAACATTATCCCCAATAGGAGACAGATAGTGACAAAGGCATTATAAATATCCAGTACGAATCTTTTCGTGTTGCATCCAGTTTATGAAACAGTATGTCCTATACAAGACTCAAGGCTAATCTTTGCTTAATTCTATAGTTCCAAGTTCTATACAAATCCTAACCACATTTTAAGTTCTGCAGGATTCAGTGGAATTTACTGCTGAGTAAATAGTTCAAGCAAGCATGGGATAGGATTTATTGCTGAGTATCATTTTAACCATCAGTGCAGTACCACCACATTTCACCTGCAGATAGAAGACCAGGCCCCCAAGTTATCCTTGACAGTATCATAAAGCTTTGTCTGGCCAGCCCTTCTAGACACAATGCTCCTGACCAGCTCATGTTATTTTGCTGCTTAAGAATGATCAGCAAATGACTGCCCCACAAGTCAATGCACATGGTGCGCAAGGCCAGTTATTTTGGCACTAGAGGCAGAAAAATCCCACAAATGCATCTTGCCAATCTTTTGCTGGTCTTTCATGGCATCCAAAGCCAGCTGCCCAAAGAAGACATCTCACTTTGCCTAATAGTAAGGCTAGCTCTGCTCTTGTTCTTACTAACAAACCTGGAATACAGGGAAGAAAACTGCATGTTAATAAATAGTTTAAATCCTTCCCAAAACTCGAGATGAATGTATACAGAGACTTAAGACATTATTAAAAGCAAAAACCTCTTATTGTGCAGTTTTCGTATTTAACCATCCCTTTCCATATGGAACATTATGAAAAGCAGTGAGCTTTCAAATGAAGCAGCTACAAGTTTTTCCTGTAAAATTGGGGCTTTAGGCTCAAGCCTATGCTAAACTTACTGTTTGCTTTTGGAACACCCACCTCACAGGAGATTTTGGGAAAGTAAAAATATCACTTTTTGCTCAGGAGTTATGAAATTATATCATGTCCCAGAATGTATCCATGGGATCGCATGACCCATGATAACTGTAGTTCCATGGACCTTAACGTGGTTCCAGGCATGGGGATGAAGCAGCCTTTCCTATTTGGGCTTCCTGCCTGTGCTTGTCTATCCACAACCAAAATACATCCATCTCTTCCAGAGGAAGTGGCACAAGCGGTCCCCACATTAGGATCTTGTGTGACTCTTGATGAGAGGAAATGTGGAAGCTCTATCATGGATGGGACTGAGAAGTACAGAAGGCAAGCAGCACAAAGCAGCTGCCATTCTCTTTGTGATGCCTGAAGCCTTCTTTGGCTATCTCTGTCCCAAATAGTTTGTGTGTGATGAATCACGGATAATCATCTCAAAACTGATACAGTCTGTCCAGCGTCCTGTCCTCAATTAGCATGCTATTTCCTGTTTCTAGGTACTAGCTATCACATAGCAACCCTGGCTTGTTAGGGCAAGCTGACCAATCCCTCATCATACCCCCTTTCCAAGCCATTCCATATTCATACTCCAAGGACAGGAAACATCTGGCCCTCCAGATGTGGTTGGAACTCTCATCATCCTTGACTAGTATCCTTGCTGTCTGGGGCTGTTGGGAGCCCAATGGTATTTGGAGGGTCCCAAGTTTCCCCACCCTTGTACTAGACTTTTGACAAAAATAGTTGCATGGCTGAATTTATGTATCTCCATTCATTCAGTATATGAACACATGACTTGATTTCTTCTGGGTGCGGGAGGTGAGGTGTTTCCAAACTTGCACAACTCCAACTTCACGATCCCATGGAGACATCTCAGGGTGTGGCCCTTCTTTTCTGCATATCACATCACAATCAACTGGAGTGTGTTTGGGTGGCAGCATGTATTTAGCATTCTAATAAAGCAAACCTGAACCCACACCCTGAGAGAAATGCTTAGGAAAGGGAAAGCACACCAAGGTGAGTACACAGGAACAAATTTGGAAAGCTGAAACAAAGAAGAAATGTGGGAATGGAAGGTGAAGGAAACATTTTGAGAGCACAAACATTTCCTGCATATATATCTAAAATTTTAAGACTGGATCCAGACTTAGCCATGAGTATATTAATCTTTAGCTAAGCATGACTTAACTTTTAAGTCATATTGGTACTTCAAGTATGACTAAGTCAGGATCCAATCCATGGTTTCGTTGGGAGCTGGACTGGAAACACCAGAGAAGGGAAAAAAACATTTTTTCTAGCATTGAGTTTTCCAGCTGGAATTGCCAAACAACTCTGAATATTGGGGGGGGGGGGGAACTTTAGCCAAATGTCAGCATGCCATGTGCACTAGGAAGTCGTCTACTGAGCAGCAATGAACTCCATCACTGAAAACAAAGCAACAAGTATCTCTCCTAGATATGATACAACTATTTCCCTGGAACATCAGGCTTCTCCCTTGAATTGCTAGGAAACAAAGAGTACAAAGCAAGCCCAAACTGCTGACTCAGTTCTGCTGTGAGAACAGAGATTGCTTCCGCCACCTCTAACTGGCAACAGTTGGCATCGTGAATCTTAGTCTAGGGACAGTTCCTTCTTGGAAGGAGCTGGTGAAGGTCGGAAGGTTTCTTCCCGATAACCCTCCATTGCCCTTTCCAAATGCTTTGCATTCTTTGCTGGGAAAAAGGGTCCTCACCACCTGGCGGCTGTCATTTATAAATCTAAAAACAAGCTGTGCAAAATCACTCCCTAAATTGCAGCAAAAACAAGGGAAGTCTTCGTTTCCTCGCTCCCGTTCCATAAGCTGGTGCCAAGAGGATGGCTGCCAGTTTCTAACAGAAGAAAAAAAAAGCCTCCAGACTCCAGTCCAACATGAGAGACAGACCAACCAACTAGGCCCAAAGGGATGAGAGCAGGAGAAACAGGAACTCCACCAGTATTCTCCTTATGACATACACACACCCTCCCAGCATCGTTCCCTTAACAAGTCTTTGGAATCAAATGGCACCCCTCTTCATTCCAAAATCCTACAAATAGCATTTATAGCAGAGCTAAAAATCCCGTAAGGCAGCATACACTTAAGGGAGAGCGGCACTTCAGAGAAAGGACTCTGAAAGGTGTCAGTGAGAATGCCAAGAGAATGCCAGCAATGGCAGTAAGGTCTGATTTTTTTTTTTTTAATGTATCTCTGCAATCTGCCTGCTTCCATGTTGCTTAACAGACGGACCTCCTGTGCCCTTGCTGAATGCAGACAGGGATTGCGGTTGAGCGTAAAACAAACACCCAGACACTGATGGTGGGAAGAGCCGGGTCCAGTGACCTCTTCCCTCCCTCCGCTTCCCAAAGCAATTAAGAAGGAATATATGATGGTGAAACAGCTGGGCACCAACTGCAGGGAGAGTGCAACACAATCTCCCTGCCCCTAAGAGTTATTCCTTGCTATGTTGACCAGTTTCCCAGCAACCACAAGGATAGCGTGCTCCATTTTTACAAGTTGCCCGGTTGCTGAACCCCTTTCCCCCTTGAAGGATGAAACGGCAGGAATATATAGGAGCCAGCTATTTCAGTTCTGGAATCGAACCCACTGCCCAACATACATATACATACATACATACATACATACATACATACATACATACATACATAAATGGAAGACCACCATCAATGCTACTTACTGGCAGCCAGAGACTAAATACAATCTAGGTTAATAGCTTAGATGACCACTCCCCGCCACAAACCAGCCTGGCCTTACTGCTGTAGCTTTAGTACAAACAGCTCCACATTCAAAGCTCCCACCCCACCCCCACCCCGCATATAATCTTGGGAGCTGTAGTTTGTTAAGGGTGCTGAGAGTTGCTGAGGTACAATTCCCAGCATTCCCAAGGAAGAGGAATTGATTGGGATAATTATCAGAGTGGATTCACACTGCAAATATACCGTGCATTGAAGCATGCAAATTTTGGAACAATGCATGAAGACACTGAATTAAATATTTCTGTGGAATCGGGCGTCCCAGGTGGGAAAGGTCCTCACTGAAATAATTTATCTCAATAAAAAGTTTTTGGCATCTGCTTACAGCTATCAACTAACGCAGAGGTTCTCAAAATTTTATTCCCTCACAAACCAATTGAAAATGGTGAGGGATCTCAGTGGGCCGCTTAAAAAAGTTATTTTTGTTCTACATATCAAAGCACATATATCTCATATTTTAATAACATTTTCCTTCAGCTCCAGCACTGTCATCAAAACCCAGTCCTGTGAAGAGAATTGGCCATGCCACTGAGGAATTTTAAACGGGAAAATTGATAAGACTGCACCAGCATTGTGCCATGAAATCAAAGGCTTAAGCCACAGCCTTGTTAGCCTGTCTTATAAAATTTACTGTTGCCTTTCCACAAACCATCCAAACAGACCATTAGTAGACCCACTGACCAGTTTGTAAAATAAAAACATTAAATCAGAGGTTTTCAGGGTAGAAGTACAGAATTTCCAGTGAAAATTAAACCCTAAACAAGAAGTGCAGAACATATTGTGTGTCAAGGCTGGCATTCTCTCAGGCCAATAGTGGGTGAGGCTGGAGCCAGCAACAGGCAGCGTCAATGCTAAAAGCAGGCCCATTACCCCTTTCCCCTGGACTTACAGCTCCCTCTTTTTCCCCTTACCTTCCTGCCAACCGCCCAGTGCAGATGGAACTTGCTACGTCAGACGATTTTCATTGCAGCCAGCAACACAGCATTAACCCTGTTCCACACAACAGGGTAAGAAAAATGGACCCATTCACACAAACAGGGGTTATTTTGGCAGGGGTTAAACCTTACTGCTGTATCAGAGTGCAGAGCTGAGACGGTCACAGGTCAAACTGATGCTCCACATGCCACTCTTGGCATGTTCTGCCTTAAATGATTTGAGACCATAATATCATGCAGATAGTTTTCCTCCATATGGACCTTCCCATGTTTCAAAATCCATTAGCAGTTATGCTCTGTTCCACCACCAAATGTTTGGCAAGTAAGTACAAGAGACCTACCTTTTCTGCAGCAGTGGCCAAACCACAGATTTCCTTCTCACCTCAACCCAATTGCTGGCAGCCTTTCACAGAGCTGTTAAGATGTGCCCATAGAAGGTTTTAGCCTTCTAGTTTTCAGGAAAGGACAATAGTTCAGTGGAAGAGTCAATGTTCTGCATATAACCGAGGTTCAATTGCTGGCATCTATCTCCAAGTAAGGCTAGCAAACCCTGAAAAACTGTTGCCAGTTCATGTACACAATACTGAGCTAGACTAACTACTGGTTTGACTGAGTTTAAAATTTATTCCCATATGAAAGTCATACATTCCATATCCACCTCACATTTTGAAGTGGTACAATCCAGGAAACATGTGAATTGGCCATTATTAGCCACTTTGCGATCTAGGTATGGCTTCCAGTTCATCCTTCTAGAGCTCAGTATAGCTCAATATCTCTTAACTAACTGTATAATGCTATATCCCACATGCTCTAACACTTGTAAATTGTAGTCATGCGTTTTAAGACTTCACTGCTACTGCCTAGCCCAACCACCAGGTATACTGTGCATGAAGGGAAGTGCTCTTTTCCTTAAAAAGAAAAAATGAAAAATGAAAACGGGCTTTTAGGAATTAGAATTTCTGATCAATAATTTATAGGTTTGTAGGCCTTAAATGAAAACCAGACTGGCACTTTGCATTAAGTGGCAAGCAAAGTGCACTTCCAACACTTCCACAATGAATTTTTTAATATTATCAGCTTCCTGAAGCTTTCTAAGCACCTTCAAAAGAAATCCCTGGCTTTGCACCGAGTCCCTAAATGCCAGTGATGCTGGCATTTAAGGAAAATAGAATTAAGGTAACAGGACAATGAATTTTAAAGCAAGCCGTTTAAAATATGAACAAGACCATCCAACAATAAGCTCTTCAAGACAGACATTTTAACAAATTGTTTCACTTTGGTCAAGAACTTGTCTCCCGCACCTTTCCTGTTCCAAGATGATGCTTCTGCTGTTTAAGGAACAGATGGGCAAATTGAATAAGTCCATTTCAGCCTCCTAGATATTCCTACTAGCTGGCAAACAAAACAAAACAAAAAGCATGCAAAATCATTGTATACTGAAGTTTTTAAAAAGGACTTCTACATATTGCATCACATCGCTAGCTCTTTGTTGTATTTCATAACAGAATAGCACTCATTTTAATGAAATACTATCCTGGAGTATTTGTGTATATTCCCCCACCCCCACCAGCAAACAGTTATTTTATTTTGTTTTCTCTTAGGTGCTACACTTCAACCTTCTACATGTAACCCTTAAAAATAACAGAGCACAGTCGTCCTATGTAACTCTGGGACATCTCCTTAACAGAGACAGACCAAAATCATTCAAAAAAACCCCCACAAAAAACTAGACATTAGCAATAGCCACAGCAAACAAGCTCATTAAGGACATTTTTAAAAGACCTATAATTTTTACATCAATTCAGTTTAGGCCATTGCTTGGACCAAAGCTTACGTACCGGCGATAATTTTACACAGCAACAATGCATACCAGCCTTTTTAAAAGTTTGGACTGTTTTTCCCACACTGAAAGCACAATGAAATTGTTGCTCCTTCAGTGGGAGCTTCATCTTACCTGTCTTCAGACACCCACGTCCAGGGGCTTGTGGGAAAATGCAGGGCTACCTCTACTCCAATGATGCCACACAAGTGAGCTACACAGTTAAGCTGAAGACCAATAGGCTGAATCTGAAGGGGACCACCTTCATTGCACATAGGATTTCCAACCTATGGATGGCCACTCTGATCACACGACATCAAGGTTGAGCTGGCTTATGATCTCTCAGGCTCCTCCATGAAGTTAACACCTGAAGATGGCTATTTCCAACCTATTTTGAATGCCCTTCCTTGGGGGTGAAAAATAATTAAAAATATCCCCATATTTTCTGATAAAGGCCAAAACTAGCTTTGAAGTTCATTAGAAATGGTTCGACATATATTTCTCAGCTCATGTTCTGCAAATTAAGGCAGCAGATACTTCTCTTAATGGAGCTTACCTCCACAGCAGTGCAAATTTCACTCACCAGAAGCAAGTGCTGTTTCTAAGCAGTTAAGATCCAAGATAACTGAACAATAGTGGAATCCAGACTTAGCACAATAGGGTAGGGTTTGAAGCTCCCCATTTAAAATACCACTACGGACCACAAACAGAAACAAAACTCCTAGGATGTCAAGGTGTTGTTGTTCTTTTATTTAAAGAGCAGCATATTTTTAAAGGATGATTTAATTCAGAAAAGAGCTTGTTTATTATATATCAGGGGAAATAAAAAGATTTCTATATTTCCAAAAGGTTTGATTAACCAAGTCTAGAATTCTAACACTCGGCTCCTGGCCTTTTACTAGCAGAACAGTGCATCTCAGGGCAATCAAGAATTCAAATTGAACTTCAACTACTTTAACATGTCGTGCCCCATTCTGAGGGACTTGTAAATTCTTGCAAAGACTCTTCTCTATTTAGTATTTTTTTAATATGAAAAAAAAAATCCTAAAGGGGCTGATGAATCTGCTCAAACGCAGACCTAGGTTGCAAGAGTAGACCCATTAAACAAATAGAAAAAATAACTCCTGCACAGCAGTATAAAATGAAGAGAATTAATGGCAAATTAAGAAGAGGACGCACACACAAAAAATGGAAGACTTGGCCTTGAGTGCTTATGGAGGCATCTGCACAACCAGAGCAACGAACTTTCGCTTTCAGGATGATTTCCTCAAAGACAGGCATGTGAAAACTTCTTGCTGCAAGAGCTCCGTGTCACTTCAGAACATATGCAACATACACATTTAGGAAAGTTTTAAACAGTGTTTACTTAAAAACAGGATGACAGGGAGAGTATAGAACCTCTGAACAATACTACTTCAGTACAAAGCTAGTTTAATACCCAGCAGTGGAACCAATCCTAGGATAAAGTTAGCTGACGGGTTTTCAGCAATCTCTATTCACTTAGTAGCCCAGAAACATTTGAAAGAAAACTTGAACTCAACTCAAATTCCTGAAGACTCCAACAGAATGCTTATTATCAATGCTAAGAAAAGCCCAGTTCCAACACGACCACCAAACTGCAATTCTGACCACTGCGGACACAAAGGCTGTAAAGAAAAGGTGATTGTTAACTCTATGGTCTTGATGTGAATTGTTAAGGAATTATTTTCTTAGTATGTATCAAGAGCAGCTTCTGGCATACTTTTAATATTTTATTGTAAGGCAATTGCTTGGGGAACCTCTAGCCTTGCTGCTCCATCTGTGTTAAAAGGTAGCTTGAAAAGACCTTTATATGTTTGTTACAGTTGTTTAAAAATAAATAAGTAAATGGAGGAGGGGAAGCCTGAAAAGACCTGCCATGTTGCTAAGTAATTTCTTGTTACCGGTAGATTCCTGTAACAATGTGGCAACACAACCCGTTAAAAATTCATAGCCTAGATTTTGAAAGTTTAATTCAACATTCTGCACTTCTTGGCCTTTATTACAGATAGCAATTAAGGCACCAGCATTAGCTTAGTGAACAGTTTTATCTGCACACTTCATTGTTCAGAATTCTTGGTTCAAAGCAGGGTTGCAACATTTAGCCAACTGACCTAAAAGATGCCCACAATTAATTGCCCATTTAATGTAAACTTTTTCTCACAGTGTTGACAATAGGTGCCATCTTAAGAGATACATCAATCCTTTTGACACAAAGATTATGATTACGAGGGGTGCTTGTTTGAACAAGAATAATTTTAGAAGAGGCATCTTTTTAAAAATTGTTCCTTTAGAAAAAGGACTGCTCTGGTAGAAAGCTAGTCTGGCAGAGGCTCACCGGGATTTTAGGGTCAGTTTCAGTTGTTGTGGCCCGAGGGGCAAGGCGCTGATAGGTGTCCAAGACTACCACCTCTACCCTTGTCCACCATAGCAAATAAAAGCTAGCAGGGAGGGCCTTATTGAGTGGGGTCCAGGAAGCGGTTAACGCTTCACTTAGGAAGGCCATACTCAGTCCTCAAAAAGGCAGTTGTGAGGCTTCTTCTCCAGAGACCCTCCTTGGAGCTGGAGGTATTGGGCAACTGCAAATAAAAAATTATTATCAAATAAAAAATTATTAATATTTTAAGATGCATTTTAATTATCTGATGTCTGTTTTTGTGCTTATTGTGTAGTTTTCATGATGTTAGCTGCTCCGAGCCCGCCCTCGGCTGGGATACAAATATTATAATTATTACCTAGCCACAAATGTCTTTTCGGAGCAAGTGATTGAGCGGGTGCTGACTGGCCAGCTTCTGCCCCATTTCAGTCTCGCTTTATTAATTATTACAGCTCTGAAATGGCCTTGGTCATCTCACATGACTCCTGCTGGTTCTCTTCTTCTCCATGGCTATTTGATACCATTAACCATAGTATGCTCCTGAATCAGCTCTCTGGGTCGTGAGCCAGAGGCACCATATTGTAGTGCATCTGCTCTTAACTGCAGAACTAATATTCAAGAGTAGCACTGGGAGACTTGCTCTGTCCCCTGGCAGTTATGCTGTGGAATCTGGCAGGGCACAAGTCTGTCCCCATGCTCTTTACTATCTCATGGAAGCTGTTATCTGGAAATTTGGAAGTAAAATGGCATTAGCATGCCAATGACACACAACCTTATCTCTCCACTTCATCTGAATCAGAAGAGGCTGATTCAGGTGCTGGACAGACGCCTGGAGGCAATGGTCTGGATGAAGGCCAATAAACTGAAGCTTAACCCTGGTAAGACTAACTGTTTGGGAAGACTGCCTGTTCTGGATGGAGTTGCTTAGAGAAGGGTCTTGAGGCCCAGGTGGCGCAGGTGCCAAGGAACACCTACGCTTAGCTACAGTTCTTTTTAGCTACAGTAGTACTACATGCATCCTCTCAAATAGACTACTGTGGTGTTCTCTGTGTGGTGCTGCCCTTGAAAATAGTCCAGAAACTGCAGCGAAGCAGGATCCTGTAGCAGTGATTCCTTAAGGATCAGCATGGTCTGCCTGTTTGCTACCAGCCCAATTTAAGGTGCTGACTTTGGTTTAGGGCACAAGTACTATTCAAGTACAGGATGGCAGGAAGGATCTGCAGGAGAGGCCCTGCAGGGTCTTCTCTGTTGTGGCACTCCGGGTGTGAGCTGCCTCACCAGAGATATGGCACTGTCCCCTATTTTAGGCATTATGTACGACATTTATTTACTTGTGGATTTGGATTACTGCTTGATTGTCAGAATTTCTATTTCTTGATATTTTGTTTTGATATCTGTTCTATGGTTCCTGTACTGGTTTGTGAATTTAATATATTGCTATGCACCTCTTTGCAAATCTTCAGATTGAAGGCTGAATGTAAACTTAAAAAATGATTATGTTAATGCTACTTATATACAAATTTGTTCTAATTTATTCAGTGAAAGTTATGCAAACAGACTAAGATTTATTCAATCAGGTGATAGCTGTAGCTAAACAAGTCAACTGTTTTTCAAGTTGAACTTTTATCTGCTATTCTACCGGTTTCCTATCATTCCCTAGAGAGATTGAAAAATGCATCACAAAGCTAGGTGTGCCATACATTACCCATGGTCTCTGCAGTATAACCCATTTCAATCATTTCTCAATTCTTGAGCAATTAAGGAGCTTTTGTTCAGTCTGCATTTTTTTAAAGTGACGGTAAAATGCCCAACTCACTTAACTGAGCTAACCTGCATGTACCATACCAGTACATAACATTCCACAAACTGTTCTTAAAAGTAGACTATGCATCTTGAAAATGTTCTTGTTCACATGACCATAAAATACCTGAAAATTCAATTTGTGGAAAAACAACTGTTCAAGAGCTTCAGTGTCCCGCATAATATGCACTGCAACCCAAACACATAGCAGGTCCAAAAGTCATAAAAACCATGTACACAATAGGCATCTGGCAGAATTTTCAGACAACTTTTAAAATTTATTCTGACATGCTATAAAGGAATAAGTTACACTGTTAGACGAATCACCAGCAGTAAGAGTATCTTTTAGCTGGATTAGAGTGAGGATAGCCTAAGGCAGTAACCCATGTGAACATCGCACACCGAGATGCTGCCTGAGAACAAGAGTAAATCTGGTCATATCCACTTCACAAGAACTTGAAAAGAAAATTCCTTCTTTCAAAATCCTCCACACACTTCCATTTTAAATCTTCAAAGCTACTTTTGCAAATTAGTCCAGCCAATGCAAGACAACAGCAAGGCTTGTGAGCTGCTGTGATGGGTCTGAAAAGATGCCTTTATTTTTATCCAGTCTCTTGTTACAGTGGGCTGGGTATCGATGCAACAGATTATAAAAATGCAAGAGCGCCCCTCCCCATCAAGAAAAAAAATACAAAATTTATTGAAAAACAAAAGTGAGGAAGAGTTACAACACTAGATCTAAAATGATTAAGAAATAGGACTTTTGCTTTAACAAATGGCCTTGTAGTTGCCCATTTTTAAAAAGGGTGGTGTCTAATTTAGATTGCAAATTATCAAGGCAAATTAAAAAAACACCTCATTTCCTTACAGAAACAGTTTAGTTTTTAATGAACTTGTAAACAAAAAAGCTCCCGTTTCCAAAATAAAAACAAAATTCGTTCATATAATGTTTACAGTGATTACGTTTATCTAAACAACTTACATACAAGTTTCAGTTGTAAGATGTTAACTAAATTTGTGACAAATATGCTGTTTCTCCTTTTATACCAAGAACATTATAGAGTTAATGCAGAGTCCTAAAGATAATCTAGTAGTCGCTAAGTTTCTCTTAAGTCTTCACTTTAGATGCTGTTACTTCTAGCACAGGTAAGCAGGCAGAGTCTTTCATATGCTTAAAAACTGGAATCTTTGGTTACTACCATTGTCAGCTGGCTTACGTCACTCAAGACACCAGCAATTTTAAGAATGTTTTAAGTGTACAGCTTTCAAAACCAGGGAGGAATACCCAGAAAGTGTGCACAATTGTGAGCATTTACAATTTACCACAACTGTTCCTGAAGACTTGTTCATGCCATTCTTCCAAAACAATGAGATCTCATAAGCAGTGTAGTTCAAAGTAAAAAGGTTACAAAAATTGGCATATGCACAATTCTTTCCACCACTTGTGTGTCAACCATTCAGTTAAACTTTTCCACTTGAAAAAATGCAATAGAAAACTGGACACCATGTTTCACTATCTCAGAAATATTCATAATTACAGCTGCTACAACTCATAGCTGCAGCATCAACGGCGCTGCCCAGAGCCAGTTTATACTGAAATTAAGTTCTTTACATCAAGTAGATGGTTGCCCACAACCACCGGCAAGTGTGTTTATGAACTAAAATTCCTAGGATTTGGGGAGTGATAGATCCTGCTCCATTCTGCTCTGCTTCATCTGTTCTCTTCTTCATGCTCAAAAACCTGGAAAGCAAACAGAACACTTTGATATTTGGAAATAAAAAACAGCCACTTGAGTGGGAGGCTTTAAACAAACATTATGGCCTTTGAAGGAAAATGCTACTCAATTCAAAATTACAGACTTAAATCCGTGCTTGATTGAGTTTGTTTGATAGCAGCCTTGCCCCATGTAAAAAGAGTCCTACTTGTACACCAAGAGAAAGGCATGCAATAATTCACATTTTCCTTAAGGCAATGCTACTACTGGCCGCCAGTCTTAGCAACGCAGCATCGCTATTCATAATCCAACCACCATTAGTGAAGTATGATATTTCTTGATACATTCATGCTAGGGCTGCTTACAATTAAGTTTTCGCTCATTAACCACTTTTCTTTTAGCCAATTATATTTAAATAGATTTGCATGTTTAGGATACCAGAAACTGGTCTGTTAGAAAGGCCACTAGAAGTGGCCTTCTCTCATACTCTACATTAAGAAAAAGTGGCCTTTGAAATAACTAGCATATTCTTAACTCAAGTCCAACTGATTCAAGTTGCTGCCTATCCATTGAACGAAGCTTGCAACCCTCATTCATGAATGTGCAAGGGAACAGACTGTAGAATTAAGAGCAGCCGGTACGCGGCTTATGATGCAATCCTATGCATGTCAACACAAAAGCAAGGCCCACTGAGTTCAATAGGGCTTCCTCCCAGAGAAGTGGGTACAAAAGCTGGAAACTTACAAGTACTTGCTCTCTATATAAGAAAAACATTGTCACTTGAGATAATTCTTTTCTCTGTGTTTAAAACTGCGGCTATATAGATTTTGTTGTGCACCACTACAAATAATCCAAAATGTGGGTCTAAGAAAGAGACTCAAAGGATGGTTGCCACCTGCAACCAGGATTGAGAGACTTGCTTAAACAGCCAACATCTGCAATAAAACATAACCAGTACAGATTACTGTAAAATCAAGCCATGGTGTGTGCCCTCAGCAAAACAAAAGTGAACAATGCTTTTGCTTTTCTACCATTCATATACACATTTATCCAGCAATTTCCAGCAGCATCCATTCTTTCAGAAGGAATGTACAGTCTGGTCCTTGCCAATGAACTGAGTCAGAGAGATCTCATTTCTGAATGAAAGGGGAGGTGTGTCGCATCAAAGTACTTGACAAACGTTTCAAATAAAGAAATTTTAGTCTAGCCACAAGCAACCCATTTAAGAGTTTTATTTAATAGTGATTTCTCATCTAATGTAGCTTTGTTGTTTCTCAAATTGTAAGAAACACTACTGGGATTACCAGCACAGAATGGCAGTTGCAGACTGCTGATGAACATGTTCAATAGTCCTTACAATTACGTTGCAATACTGCTAAATGATGCAAAGTTTTGTTTGACTGCAGCTGTTCAAGTTAGGATGTTATGAAACTTAATTATGTGTATAAACCCAGTAATGTTTACTAAATCACATTTATTCTAAATCCAAATTGTTTACATCTATTTAAATGCCCTGTGCAGTTTCCATAAGGAATCTACCCAATCCAAATATATGAAGGAAGCCATCAAGAGTAGACAAACTATAATATCAGATTAGGGAAACAATTTTATGAAAACACTGATGCTAAGCTTATTCTTGATGATGAGTTACTTTTTTATCAGTTCCGCTAAAAATATGAACAACTCACATATATTATACGCATTATTATACACATACATGCTCAAGGTTTCCTAAAGTAACCAACACAGAGATACATACAACAATGCATATAGCTGTATAAGAATACATGTGTTAATAAAATTATGCTGCAGAAATATGGTACCACATAGGACTTGTGCGCGTTGCAATTACAATATACGTTTTTGTGTGTATAATTCTGCGTATAATTAGGCTTTAAAAATAACTGTTAATGGATAAGTGGCTCAGACATAGGCAGGCGTTCAATACCTGAGACTATCTGATGCAGGCAAAGCTCAATTAGGTTGGAACAATTTCCACGTATAAATCCATTTAAAACCAATTTTTCCTCCATCTCTATTTCTATCTCCATTGACATTGAAGCAGCAATCATTTTATAAAAATAAGCTATATACACTGTTGCCCTTCATTCACAAGCTCCCTTCATAACCACTGTTTGTACTGCTGGTATGCCAGAGAATGAATACCTACATTTTAGCAGTTGATGGGACTCAAACACAAAACACAAAACACAGACAACACAGCTTCTATGAGGGAAGTGAAAAACCACCTTTCCTTTTCCAGAGAAAGGGATGGGGTGGTAGTGCAAAAGCAGGGTGAATTATGAGACCAATCAGCAGTAGTCTGGCTTTTAAAAGAACGATAAATTATAGAAACAGATTCCTCTAGAAAACAAGAGGAAGTTTGGGGGGGGGGGCAGAGACTTCTCACACAGGGTCTAGGCACAGCAAACTCTGTTACCGAAAAACAAAGGTTTCGGGAAGGACTTTATCTCACATTCATTTCAAACAAATATATATATATCCCTGGACAAATACTCAGTAGCACACAAACAGGCCTTGAAAGTTTTTTGGTGAGCCTTTTCTTATTTGGAATGATGTGGATTTGTGTTCTACTCAGAGGCAACTTCTCTCCCCCATTCCTTACTGGGACTGAATGGGAAACATACTTCCTATGGCTATTTTTTTCTCCCTAGGTTTGGAGAACCGGTCATCCCCATGCTAGCTGCTTTCCTGGGGGAGAGAATTTTTCCGCTTCTGAATGCAATGTTGTGTCCTGTTGCTATAGAGCTTCAGTATCAGCAAAACAGAACTGCCTGCTTTGGTGACCCACCATAGCATCCTGCTTCATAGGCTGAGAAGCAGTTGTCAAAGAAACTCCCAATAGTCTGTATAACCAGGCAAGGACATGATCAGGACAAGTGCAGAAAAGGACCATCCAGTAAAATACAACTGACTGGAAATTGCTGGTAAGGTTTTTTCCTCACAGCTGGAAATTTGTTCTCCCAACTTCCATTACAGATCTTGAGTAATATATGAATATTGTAAACCACTCAGAAATAGATTTTCAAACTACAACTACACAGGTGGATTCAGTGGCAATTTTCAAGTTAAGGACACTGCGCCAACATCCATGAACCAGTATGATGTTTAATCTCCAATAACTCGTCATTTTAGTATGCAGCCACAAAGGTTATGTGAGGGAAGAGCTTCTTAAAAGAATTTTTAGCTCAGTATTTCCTAGATAGTCTGGAATTCAGGATGTTACAGTGGTGCCCCGCAAGACGAATGCCTCGCAAGACGGAAAACTCGCTAGACGAAAGAGTTTTCCGTTTTGGAGGTGCTTCGCAAAACGAATCTCCTATGGGCTTGCTTCGCAAGACGAAAATGTCTTGCGAGTTCCTGCGGGATTTTTTTCCTCCCCCCCTTTTTTCTAAGCCGCTAAGCCGCTTATCAGCTGATCTGATAAGCTGATAAGCCGCTAAAAGCCGCTAATAGCGCTAATCCTCTAATCCGTCAATGGGCTTGCTTCGCAAGACGAAAAAACCGCTAGACGAAGAGAATCACGGAACGGATTCTTTTCGTCTTGCGAGGCACCACTGTAATTTTAAAGTGTGCAACTATAACCTTCTCTTTTATTCAGGTAGTATTCTAGCAGAACTTATAAACAGTCACATTTTACCAGTAGATTCACAATTTAAAAATTACTAAAATCCATTTTAAGTTAAGATGTCTTAATGTAAGCCACAGTTAACTACCCCATTCCCAACTTCTTCAGTGTTGGCAGTTTTTCTATTCATTCCTTAAACTTATAGCTTCTTTAATCATAAGCATGTCTTGGGCTCCTCCTCACAGCTTCTGAGAAACTTTTCTATGTTCAGGAGATGATCTACTGTGCTAATATTTCTTTGGGGAGCTGCAACCCAATAGAAAAATCGTTAACAGCCATGTGTGGGTGGAAAGATCTCCTGATTGTTTGTGGAGATCTTTGGAACTAGCTTTTAATATGTTTTATTCCCTTCAGTAATGTTGGGATTGTGCAACAAGTAAGGTAGACTAATGACACACTAGAATTCCTTTCACCTCTGCAGAAAGTAAATATTCTTATAATCTAGGTCAGAAGATTTGGGGCAATTGTTTCATGGCTTTCAAGACTACCACCTACAAAACTTTTAGTCTGAGTAGAGATTGGAAGTTTTCAAGTTTTCTATCATTTGCCCTCTCTACTCTTCTGCACATTTGCATGTTGCACACCTGAAATCACTATTAATCAGAAAGTTGGCAGCAACCCACAAGCCCACTGTCTGTTGGTCTAAATTAGTCACTTAATTCTGACTGCCCTCAATATTAAACTAATAAACTTCAAAGGACTAAAAAACAAACACCCTTTGCATAACAAATATAGCTGGTGTGTATTTTAAAATATGCAGCCAGTTCATAGGCCTTAGCATTAGAGGTCAGGTATGATATAAGGGTTATGGGATACCTAGGTATTATTAGCAGTGCTGATAGAAGTCTTCCCTCAGAAATAAGTTAGATGGTTTCAATTTACAATTTTAATCTTCTGGGTTTAACTCCGCTCTTCAGAATTAAGTTTGACAGAATCTGCTGGAGGAACCATCACCAAGACAGTTACACAGCTATGACATTTGTTTTTTGAGAATGTGCTTTCCGTTGTTCAGAAATTAACACAACTAAGTAACTCAAGACTTTACAAACCGCATTAAAAACAAAAATCTACTTAAGTGTACGAAAACATTTCAAAATTGTTTTATTAATGAAATTACCTTAAATGTGTTGATTATACGTAAGACAAAACTTGAACTCTGCGCTAATCTGAAACCAAAAATAATAATTAAGGCAAAAGCTATTCTGAACAAAAGCATCTATATGTACCAACATTAGGAGAAAAGCATTTACTCTACAGTAAAAGCTTTGAAGTAATATTTCTACGCTCCTGTGGATAGTAGAGGGTACAGGATAAGAGTCAACATCACTTGTACGACTCATTGTTCTGCAATAACCCATGCTTGACTTGACATTATGCAGTTAGAGACTATAGACCACTAGCTCCAGGCACACTGGCATTTAATATATACAGTAGTTTGTCATCTTCACTCAGTGAGGAAAAACTGCAGAGGCACAAGCCCAGTGGTATCAAAGAAAAAAGCTTTATTTAGTTCAGGTGACAGTCTTCCAGTTTTCAATTACAAGTTTAAATTGATAGTATAATGCTGACCAAAACTTAGCAATTGGCCCACTGGGTTTCTATTTTGAAATTAAGCAGGCAACCTCTTGACTGTACTATAATTAAGGTTACTGAAAGGGAAGAAGAAAAAACCTCCACTGAAATGTAAATATACAAGAGTGACCTAAATTCATCATTACCACTCACTGGGCCTGGCCTTGAATACTATGGAATTAGCAGTATATGTATACTGCAGAGACAGACATTTAATAAGTTAAATATGGTAGAAAACACCATACGTTAGATCTTTTAAGCATCAGAGTCTGGTAGTGGTTTAGTACATAGAAGCCTTCATTTAAAGATTTTACCTTTTCCAGAAAGTCGTCCCCGACCCCCAAGTTTCAGATTTTCAATGATATTGCAACACAAGAACTAGTGTTCCAACTGCTCCCTCCCCAAGTGCTTTGCCACTGCCTTTCCCCTTACTACCAATGTGAAAAACAAAGGGAAGCCTACTAAGTAATCACCAAAGCAGCAGGTAGCACAATATTTATGTCCAAATTAAGGCTGACTCCCAGTGGTATGCACATCACTGGCTTACAGCTAACTGTGTGAACACCTCCATTGAAGAGCAGTCTGGTGTGAAATTAGAAAACA
Source organism: Podarcis vaucheri (assembly GCF_965113315.1). Lineage (NCBI taxonomy): Eukaryota > Metazoa > Chordata > Lepidosauria > Squamata > Lacertidae > Podarcis > Podarcis vaucheri. The sequence goes on along the minus strand of NC_138760.1, from coordinate 55,109,864 downwards.
CGCAATTTCTATAACTGTACATGTGCATGTCATCATGAGATGTTGCAGTTAAAGTGATGTCACCCTTCAACACCCCTCCCCTTACTGTTCACATTCAGAATTCCCCCTTTCTCACCCACAAAAAGAAAACTGTCCAGAAAGGTAATATTGAGAGAAGAGCTTGTTATTGTGTTGTTAGACGCTACAATTCTATTAGCACATCTCGGTTTCCCTTCTCAACTGAGCAATACTTTCAAGCAAGTTTCCTTAGTTCTACCTAGAGAAAGCGTCCCTGCACCTCAACTGGTTGCTTAAATATACTTGGTGGTGCATATTCACACAGCATATACTGACTCACTTTCTAGTCTGAACTGAACTTGAGAGACATACTCCAGTTATAGTGTATAACCTTTATTAAACCCTACAACTTTCTTGGAGGTAAACCAGCTACTTTCAAATCACATCGGAAAGGGGTTAAACACAAACACCGTATCTAAGATTTTGTATCTAGGATACTGATGTCCCCATAGACAAAAGGGTTTTTTGTTTAGCAAACCAGGCTTCCTATGTTTCCATGACCATCTTTGTCTGGCTACATTCATATTGTTCTACACAGGGTATTGAGCCAAACTAAATACTAGCAAAATCAGAAGTGAAACTAAATACTCCTCCAAAGGTGCATACATTTTGTTACATTAAGGGGATTCAACTCCAGTCTGCAGTGGTATTTTGGAGATGGAAGTTTACCAGTCGAAACAATTACTAGTCAAGAAACAAAGCAAAACAAGATGAAAAAATACTGTCAAAGCCAACTCTTCGTGGCCACAGTAGTGTCTTGGTGTTTTAGGAGTTGGGTTTGATAGAAATTTCACCTGAATACACAATGCAAAGTTGAATACAAGCATAAAACTACTTCTTGCACTGCCTTTCTATGTACCTGAATGAAAGTAAACTGACAATTGTGACAATTCCACTATCTAAATATATTAACGGAATCCTTTCATTCTAAAATTACAGTAAACCACAAGCCTGTGGCTGTGATGAACTAAGCAATATTGAACTAAACAGAATCTTCAAAACTATATAGGTAGATATGAAACTTTCCATATTATACTTTTTAATAAGTGGCTTTTGGTACAATGCTTATTTAATAGATTAACTCTTTGCTTACAATGTTTATAGATAACATAAAAAACCAAAACTATTCTTTTATTAAAATACAAACTCAAATAGCGTATAATTTCCTATTTACAATGTCCTTCAAATAAAAACCATCAACTTATTTATAGACTGGAACAAAGAAAAAATTGCTTTTTCATTTCCTAGTTCATTTTTCATCTTTGACTGCCGAATTTCAAACGAAGCCAATAGCACTCTCTCTACCTGCTGAGGCGGCTTTGCTGTGAAAAGCTGGTTTAGTTCTTGGGGAGGGGGGACTTGTGTCTCCAGGTGCTTAACAAAAGCTTTCACCAGTTCACTGGAGTGAGTGGCCTTCTTTAAAAAAGTTAAGGAACAGGTATATATACCTTGACTAGCCAACCTCTAGCGCTGAGGTTACAGGCGGGTTTACTGAAGAAAGCTTATGTCACAATGTCTTATTCATCAGTCAGGCATCTAACCTGCATTCAGGATTAAAATATAGGCAAGGAAGATTAAGTTAATTTAATGCTTGATTTATATTGCAACTGAATTCTGTTGGCACATTTTTCTTCAAGATCGTGGTCTTCTTTCCAAATTTTTGACAGCATCAGTAATCTTTGTGTAACACAAGTGATGAATTAGATTTCAAGATTCCAAGCAGTCTATCTTTTTTTTACTTCAGGAAATGATGAAAAGTTGCTAATTCCATCTGTGTGGTGATTGTTTTCTTCAAAACAATCTTTCTTCATTAGAATAGGCCAGTTCATAAACAAACTGTGCAACAGGTCAGAGCAGCTGACGTCAGCTGTATCTTGGGGAAGAATTAGTTTAAATCCACCTGCTCTCTTCATTAAAGTCAAAGCAAGTTGGCTGTAGAAGTATTTTGAAATTTCAGTGTTTTCTTCATCTCAGACACTCTTCTCTTTCATCAACAGCCTGAACCTATGCATATTTGCTCAGAAGCCCTACTGTATTCAATGTGGCTTATTTCCAGTAGGCTAAAAAATCCATTAAATAAAATCTGTGGCATTTCATGTTTCCTCCATCATGCAGATCTTATGCACTGTACATTTGCAGAATTGCTTCTGGCTGCTGCAAACTCTTAAGTTTTCACCCCTGCCTCTCCCAAGTTGAGTTCTTAACATCAGATATTCTGAAAAATAAATCCAACATCTGCTTTCAGCTAAAGAGATTTTTGCTGAATCATTATGTTGCTCCACCCAGTAAGCCAAGCTAGCAAGTTTCCATTCTTGTTTTTGTTTTTTGTTTTGTTGTTTTTTGCATACTATTCACACTCATAATCAGTAACTTTCAGCAATGGCTATTTTGATTTATGAAATAAAAGCCTGGTCATAATTACTGACCTGTGCCAATAAAGATTTTATTCTGATCACCCACAAAAGGGTTAGTTGCACTAACAAACAGAGCATTTTTCATCAACTACTATTATGAAATCATCCATGGTTCCAACTGGATGAAGATATCTTGTTTGAAGCATGCAGTTTATTGTCCAATATGTATTTAAGTTGCAGCACTGCTGGTTTTGGTGGCACCAGCAGATGACTATGAAGCTGTAGATGTTGCAAACGGATAGTTATAACCTCTTATATGGACCCTGAAACAAAAACAATGAAAAGTCAACTTCTGTAATTGAGTACACTTGCTTTAATTGTAAAATTTGCCAGACCCATTCTTTAAAACACACACACACACACACACACACACACACACTGGTCCATAGAACTGGGATATGCTTAAAGCACGTAGGAATTGTGTTTATGGGAAACTATTACATTCTGCGGAGCTGTTTTGCTCTAAAACAAGTAATGTTTGCTATAAATACGGGATGTGACCATCCTTTAGGACAACAATGTTTGCATTCATAAATTCTTATTCAGAGGCTTCATTTGCTGTGGATGTCACTTCAAAATATTTACAAGGAAAAAGCCAAATATAAGCTAATATTTAACAATGTGTCAGCCTTCTCAAAAGCAAATTAAATAGTGATTTTTTTTTCCACTATGGCATAACAAGTGTTGCACAATCTTCAACCAGAGTATTTGCTTATGCCGAACAATCAATAATATCAGAGGTCCTACAGCAGCAGCAAGAGTGCAATTAACATATTCCCATAAATTCACTAATTAATTGTACATTGAAACTCCAAAATAATCCACCCCAATATGCTCTGCTTATATTAGCACAGCAATATGTGGGTACAATAAATAAGAAAAGTGCAAAAATGTTTACTAACCAGTTGGTCCAGAGTGTTCACATAGGTCCACATCATTTGAAGTCATTTCTTCTTGAGAAGCATTTCTTACAACATTTCATTCTGAAAACCAGGCCTTGCTTCTTTGTCCCACTGTTTCCATTTAATACACCTCCCCCCGATTATTTTGTTTAACACTGGAAGAATTTATTTTCCAATAAGAGCCTTCTATTTGCCAGAAAGTCGTGTAACAGCTAATTGTGACCAACCCTAGATGCTAAGAAGAGCAAACAAAGCTGTCCTTTCCCTACCTGCCTTGAGTTTCTTCTCTGTGTTGCATCCACTTCTCTGCCCCACCTCAGAATAACAAAATAGCCAGCAATCTCAAGTTTTGTTCAACTCACATTCCTCTGGGCCCTACAGAATTATTTGTACTTGGTGGAGAAATGCGAAATTAGTGCTTTCTGCTGTCTGTCTGTCTCCCTCTCCTCATGTAAAGGCACTGATCAAGATTATCTGCTTTAAGATTAAGCAGACTTTTCAGAAGCATTTGCTTATTACTGGACAGACTATTTTTTCCATTTTATGAAAAGTAGTAATTCAAGTTCAGCTGGTAAGAGTAATAATGTTTACCATTTGTGAATTGAGCAAATTGCAGTATTCAAGGACTTGAGACTACAAAATAGGACTTACAAGGCAACTCAAGTGAACTCAGTGGATGAATATGGTAAAACATAGGTTGTTTGTCTGCTAAAGCCAAGAACTGGATGCTCAAATCTATGAAGACTTGTAGTCCCTTTGGCCCAGACCTCTTTGTTCCATTCTATTATCTTTTGACGTTGTCTGCCCCACGCATACCAGGATGCAAACCAATTTCAGCAGGTAAGTTCACTTTATTCCATGTTAAGTACAGGTAGGTACAATCATCACAGTCTTGTCTCAAAGTGCTTCACTGAAGGCTTCTCTTCTCTTCAGACACCCCAGTTTCTGGCATTTTTGGAGACTCTGCTTCTCAAGAAGAGTGAAGTCTTCACTAACTCATAGACCTTCATTGTCCCCCTTCCCCCTTTACCACCTTATTCAGAAGACAATAGTGAATGGCTACGCTTCAAATGTGTTAAGTGCACAATAAAATTTGAGAGATTTTCTACTATTTCCTCCAGCACATTGTGAGCTCCACCTCATTCTTTCTTGTCTGGAATAGGTGTATTCCACCACCCCACCACCCCCACTAGGATTGTTTTTCAGACTCTTTATTCAAGGACTGGCATGATGGTCCCCTATGACAGGTACAACCCTATCCATTCCCACCACAGGTTGCCAGCAGGCTCAGCTCCTAGCTATCTTACTGTCCACCTTCCTGCTGTAAAATGGGTTCCATTTAAACCTGAATTACTGCAGATGTGGCATCCACCATTTGCAATTTGTAGATGTCACCTCTACAAATGCCTCAGCTCTTCCCCATCCTGTGCATCACCCTAGAGATATTGGAACCCCCATTCTAGGAAGGAGCAGAGTGAGCTCCTTTGTGGGTAACAAGCAAACCTGATAAAGGACATGGCTCACCTATAGCCACAAAAGCCCAGGATATACAGTACTGGGCTGTATTTATTAAGCTTTGGACAGAAGTTCTCCCATGGTTTGGTCTTCATAGAAAACCAGTTTAAGAGGTGTCAGTGTTGAAAACATATTAAATTCAGTTTTCATTTGAATCCACATTTTGATAAAAGCAAAAACTTAACGTAATGGACAGTTAAAATTCAATTTAAATTAAAGAGTCCCCTTATTAGTTCACCCCACAGGATAATCCATGCCTGGATTTGTAATTGAAGATGGAAAATTAACACTATCTATGCCAAGGAATAAAAATCCATCACACAAGTGCTTTAGGCAGAACTCTAAGTGAGATCATGCCTAGTTTTCCATCTTCATTTTGGATGCAAGAATAAAGGTACCCGTACCAAAGCTTCTAAATGCTGACCCAATAGAAAAAGTAAACAGAAGGCTTTCCTCTTAAAAAGTGTTAGGTCTAGGATTTTGGATCATACTGTTTGTCATGTTCCCAACACCAAGCCAGTTTTGAAGAGGGGTTAATGCGGGAGCAGAAGATGCAGTGGTTAAAATGACCCAACATCCCCAAAGAAATGATATGAAAAACAAGGACACTTGGTTTAAAGTTAGTAGTCAAATTTTCCAAGGACGTCCGTTTTCTTTAATACTAAATAGCCAAATGTATGTTTTTAATGGCCTCCTTGATCTAACACTTAACTTCACCGACATCCAAATTAGTGTTTATTATTTTTGGACTGTAACGTCACTTGGTTCTTGGCTACTAACCTTTCATGTTACTCTTGGATTTGTCAGTTTGCTTGCCTGTGGGGGTTTGGGCTTGCTGCCCCTGCCCACTGGAAGAGGCTGCCTGCTGTGCTGCTTTCTGCTTTAACATTGTCCAGTCAAATGTGTAGTCATATTGGTGATTCAGAGTCCTAGTGAGCAGAAAGAGAAAGCAGAATATTCACTGCAATGCAATACCTACATTGCCGTTATATAACAGACAAATTTTACTGAAGCCTAAAATTAATAATGCTTTGTAAAACACTTGAAGATTGAGTAGTGTGGTGGATTAATAATAAAAAATCTGTTCGCAGCAAGTTTGAAAGCCACTTAGGAGTCATTTACAAAGTATTGGCCAAGAGCCAAAGAGTCCCATCACATGTGACACTTGGGATCTTCGTCATTTTCTATTATAATAGTCTGCATTAAAGCTGTAATCCATTTTGAGCAATTCAACATTTATAAACGGTAAGGACAGCTTACATTGTAATTAATGTACAACTTACACATACAAACCAGCTTGAACCTTGGGTAGTAACATGAAATTTCAGATACAAAACCATTTTAGTATACAAGGACCATTCCCTTTCCCAGTATGTCCATATTCTTTCTAAAACACAAGGCCTACATTCATCCAACCAGCTTGTAAATTTGGGGCAAATTTTGCTTACAACCCCATTGCCCTGGGAAATGTGACATCATGAACTGTTTTATTGCAGCCATATATCTTTAAATGCTGCTTGGCTTTCCACTCTTGACAAATCAAGTTAACTGAAGTGGTCAATGAAATAAAGGTAGTTTCTTCAGCTGAAATACTAGATTTGATCTTTTACAGATAATTCATGCATTTACTCAATTTAAAAAACAAAACAAAAACTGACTCTGATCTGGGTGAGTGTTTGAAGATAACGCATGTTATATTTGTTTTCAGTGCTGCTGGTGACAGGCTAATCCTCAACCAGATGAAGAGATTAAGGCTATCCTGGTGAGGGCTACGCGTTTCTGTTAAATCTGATAAAAAGTCAGCAGAACTTTTTTTCTAGTTCTAAGCACTTGCTAGTTTATCACTGTTATGCTCAAAGGTTTTGTGGTACCCTCAGCCCCACTGACCTGAAAAGGATACGGAATAACTGCCTCAGATACATGTAGTCAGGAGCCTCTTCAAAGCGCAAGCCACGACAGTAGTTCAGATACATTGCAAATTCTGCAGGAAAACCCTGCAAATAGAATTAGTCAAACAGTGACTTACAGAAAAGATTCTCGTAGGTCTTAAATGCAAGACATCGGTTCTGGATTATTGCAAGTTTTGTTTTTTAAGAGCGGGAAAACAAGGAAAAGAATTTATATTGTGTCTAAGAGTTCTTGGCTACTTTACTAATGAAAAGATAGCTCCTTGCCAAAGCAGTTTACGTTCTTAACAACAGCTTTTCTCTCACCTTACACAAAACTTCAACAGGAGTAGACATCTTCTTTTCACTAATCTTTTCATATTTCTGTTTCTTTGTTGCAGCCTGCGGGACACATGGATAAATATATGTGACACAAGGACAGCTGCAAATATCAGATGGACAGAACCTTGATGGAAAAGGCTTTATACGAAATCTCCAAGTACAGTGGTACCTCGGGTTACATACGCTTCAGGTTACAGACTCCGCTAACCCAGAAATATTACCTGGGGTTAAGAACTTTGCTTCAGGTTGAGAACAGAAATCATGCAACGGAGGCACAGCAACAGCAGGAGGCCCCATTAGCTGAAGTGGTGCATCAGGTTAAGAACAGACCTCCAGAACGAATTAAGTTCTTAATCCGAGGTACCACAGTACCACAATATATTGCAAAGGAAATGAAGGTCAATTTGGTATTAAGTTTTGAATGTAGCTGAATGCCATTTATTGCAGTCTAATGCCTACATCATATGGTTATTGTGCATTAAGCATACTGTGTTTGTTTTATTCAAGATATGTGGAGAAAACATTTGACACCATGGAGTTATGAGGACGTTTTAACAATTGAGCCAAGTATACAGTACTATGTGTAGCAGTGTTCTCTACTACACTAGTGGGAGTGATGGATTGGGGGCAGAATATAAACCTCAAGTAAAATTTCATGACATACCTTTAATCCTTGCCACGGCAGGCTGGTTCTGTTAAAGTACATCAATACGTATCCTAGTGACTCCATATCATCACGACGACTGTGGAGGAAGAGGCAGGTTTTTTTGTGTGTGTGTGGTTGTTGTTTTTTTAGTTTATGCTTAAAAGGTATAAAAGCACTTGCCACCTGAGGACTTAGCATGGTTTGAAAGGAAGCTGGTAGTCAATAAAACTGCCAGCATACCAATACATAACCTGAGTTATAAACAAATTTAGTTGTTTGGGTTCAATGAGATTCTACATTTGATTTTGGGAATGAGGACCTAGAAGTCTAGAAGCAGAATAGTACCACAAGATACGAATGTGCTCTAAGCAGAGTTTAGCATTTTCAATGAGTCATGGAAATCTACCTAGATGATATTATTCAGCCATCTTTCTAGAAGCAAGAACTAGGCAACTAAATTTTAAACAACCAAAATAGTTTTAAACATAGTAAGAGCAAGCTCTCCCCATTCAAAACAACTGGCATACACAGAAACCCAAACACTAGCAGTATAATACTTTACCAAAACTAACGAACAGAATCTGAGTTTGGGGAATTTTACATTGTGTCATCCAGATGGAAAGAAATGGATTGTTTTATTTGTAAAACAGGCTTTGACAGATCCTAGTTTACTGAAATTGTTGTGAGGGAATCATTTTAACAAGAAGATACAAAACTGTTGAGAACATTTAATCCACCTTCATTTCTTAGCTAATTTCTTTAGCTAGAAATTAAAATTCATTTAGGTTTTGTTCATTCAAGATCCCAAATATTTACAGCTTCTAGCATCATTACAGAAATTGCTTGGACCTTACCTCTGTTCAATGCCGAGATGTGCATTGATGCTGGCGTATCTGGCTGTGCCAGTGAGATTTTTGTCTTCTCTATATGGTATATGTTGCCTTGTCCTGTTGTCCCGGTACTTTTTGGCCAACCCAAAGTCAATAAGGAATAACTTTAAAAAAAAAATGAAATGGATTTAATGGATTCCAGCCAGTGCTTGGAAACTACACCCATGTCTTTAAAATGCATTTGTTAGAAACACTGGATCTAACAAAATCAAGTTTAGCTATAATTAAGCCTAAGAGGAGCACTGTCGTATGAATCATAACTAATCCAAACAAAGAACACTCATATTCCTAAATCGGTTAAGGAAAAACTTCATACTATACAGAGTGAGAATTAGGTGGTAGATTCTACACGTATTTTACCTAGCAGCAAGCCCCATTGAACTGAATGCTTACTTCTGAGTAGACCAGGATATGATTGAGTCATTGGTCTCAAACCTAGGTATTAGGCAAAAAAAATTATGCACTAGGAAAAAGAGAGGCACAATTTTATTCAATTGTGTTCTGGCTTTAGTTTCTCAAATAAATTTGCTTTTCTGCCACTTACTTATTAGCTCACAGCTAATCTACTCAATTTTTTCAATTCGCTTCCCTGATGTTTTTGTTATTATTTTCCCTATCAGTCACTAAAAATTATAGCTTACAACTTGAACCTAAGTTCGTTTGTTTTTCCACTCTTTCCTTTTGTTTTGTCTTTTTAGGCTATAAGCTTGAAGGCAGAAATTAAGTTCTTTTTAAAGTCATTTATAAGCTGCTCTGGGTACCTTTTTTGCTGAAGAGCGGGATTAATTTTTTTAAAACCACTACCATATTTCACCGCGTAATGGTCACCACTGCATAACAGTTGCACCACCCTTTTGGATACCTTAGAATTTGTTCCAAAAGTATTCACGGCATAATAGTAGCAGGGTATAACTCTGATGCGAGCCAAGGGGCAGCACAGCAGGCTCCTGAGGGGGTGAGGGTGGGAGTCCGGGCCCTCGTTGGGTTGCCAGCTGGAGGCGGCCAGGCAAAGCCAGGCCCAGGCTGCTGTTAACTGCCACCAACCTGAGCTTGCGCCCCGGGGCCACCCCAGCCAAGAAGAGGAAGCAGCGGACGAACAACCTCCTCCACCACCCATCCGTGATTCCTTCCTCCACCTCTGCACAAGCAAATAGCATTGAAAGGGAATGAGAAACCCAGGAAGAAATAACTTTAATTGACAACTGAAGCCGCCTCTTCTTTTGACAGAACTTCGCACACGGAGAAGGCAAGATTTCGAATGGAAAGGACAATGTCTGTGCCGTTTGCTTTGTATTGTACCATTGCCCTCTTAAAGAAACCAGAGTCCATAGCATGTTGTTGCTTCTTACCATTATTTCACTGCGTAAAAGTTGCCACAGTGTAATAGTTGCACCCTTCCTTTTTAAAAGAAAAATCGGCATAAAAATGTGGCCATTATGTGGTGAAATACAGCAGTTAAATACACCCATGGTAGAATTCAACATTTGACTGCCACAGGATAAACCTCTTACCAACTTTTCTATACCAAAGCAAGATACAATTCCTGAACTTCGATTCATCTCATCACAGACATCTCGACTAGTATGTAGGAAAGGCCCTTTATCTACAGGCCTTTTCTGGGGTGTATCCTCACTTGTAGAATGATTTCCTCAGAGAGGCTCAATATTTAGGCACCAGGCAAAAACATTCCTGTTCTCCTGGGCCTTCAGCCAATTAAACAATCTAAAAGGTAGAAGTAAAGGTATAAGACCCATGGACGGTTAAGTCCAGCCAAAGGTGACTATGGGTGCAGCGCCCATCTTGCTTAAGGCTGAGGGAGTTTGTCCACAAACAGCTTTCCGGGTCATGCGGGCAGCATGACTAAACCACTTCTGGCGCAATGGAACACCGTGACAAAAGCCAGAGCGCACGGAAATGCTGTTTAACTTCCCATCGCAGTGGTACCTATTTATCTATTTTGGTGTGCTTTCGAACTGCTAGGTTGGCAGAAGCTGGGACAGAGCAATGGGAGCTCACCCCGTTGAACGGATTTGAACCACTAGCCTTCCTATCAGGAAGACCAACAGGCTCAGTGGTTTTGATCACAGCACCACCTGCTCCCTTTTTAAAACAATCTATAGCCTTTTAAATGGGGTGGGGGGAATTCTGTTTTTGTTTTTTACTATGGCAATATTTTTTTGGTATTTTTATATTGTAAACCACCCTGCGATCTTCAGATGAAGGGAGGTAGAGAAACTTAATAAATAAAAATAAAATAGAAATAAAATAACAATAATTTATCTGCTTTGGCTCTATGGAGAACAAGTTAGAAAAGACCTACAGTGGTGCCCCGCAAGACGAATGCCTCGCAAGACGAAAAACCCACTAGACAAAAGGGTTTTCCGTTTTTCGATGTGCTTCGCAAGACGAATTTCCCTATGGGCTTGCTTCGCAAGACGAAAATGTCTTGCGAGTCTTGCGATTTTTTTCGCTCCCCCCCTTTTCTAAGCCACTAAGCCTTTAATAGCCTTTTAGCCGCTAAGCCTTTAATAGCCACTAAACTGCTAATAGCGCTAATCCGCTAATAGGGTTGCTTCGCAAGACGAAGAAACCGCTAGACGAAGAGACTCGCGGAACGGATTATTTTCGTCTTGCGAGGCACCACTGTATAGACCTATAAGGCTGCATCAATATATGTTTAACCATACTCAACTTTTAAAGTGTGCAAATTATTTAAATTATACTAAGTTTTTAAGTCAGACTTCTATACCAAGTAAGCAGCAGTTTAAAGGGGAGAAATAATTCTAAAAACTCTTCAGAAGAGAACACCTGATAGAAAACTAAGTTCTAATATGCAAGTTTTTACTTTAAAAAAACCCCAAAAAACTACTTCAAAGCAGTTGTCTTTTTCAGGTTGCCAATGCCTTTATGGATATACTTTGTAATTTATTTTCCTTGGTTTCTACACTTATCACAGTTCAATTGAGGCATACAGAACCAAGAATAAGGACAGCAGCATTTAAAAAGAATTAAGAATTGTTTCAAGCTATGAGCGGATGCAGACAAAAGTACTCTAATCATCTATCACAAATGAATAACTGGAAGCAACTACATATAGAAAGAACTACTGACCCAAATGAGTAACTGTCACAACTTGCAATTTCCAGTTATCAAATACTACTCTGAATGTCCTCCTCTCTACTAGCATAAATGACAAGACTGCTTCACTAAAACTTGTTCAAATGTTGTGATATACAGGTACCAAGATAGGGTCTTCAGAGACGCATCTATGATGTAAATCAGGCACCCCCAAACTCAGCCCTCCAGCTGTTTTGGGACTACAACTCCCACCATCCCTAGCTAACAGGAAAGGGCTGGGATGATGGGAATTGTGGTCCAAAAACAGCTGGAGGGCCGAGTTTGGGAGTGCCTGATGTAAATGATCAAAATCTTATTATTAAAACTTCTTTTCTGGACAACAGTTTTACTGATAAATGCACTGGGGAAAAATGTTCTTGATCTAAATGAAGATGCTATTTCAGACCAGCAGTTTGGGGCTTTTCCAAAATGCCTCTTTCCATACTAGCACAAAACAGGTGGTCTTCATTTCCATGTGAGTTTTTAGGGGAGAACTCACTTAAAATTACTCTCATAGGAACCTCAATCTTTAGTGAGGCTAGTGCACTAATATATGGCAGACTGAAATATGAGACCCTGCATATTTATCATCTGCAATACATTCCTTCATTTCTGATACTTTTCACTAACAGAGTGAAGCAATATTTTGAAGCAATATGCATTAGCAATTTGGATAATGTGAGGCACCCAATTCTGGAGATGAAAACACCCCCTCCCAACCATTTCTGAAAGAGTATGACCCAGTGGCAAAAGGCAGGTGAATGAAGAAACATGGACTTGTTTTCCACACACCCTCTTCCGTGGCAATAAACCTTCTGAAGCTCGTTTGCAAAGTTAGCCTCACTGCTGAGGAGGATGTTGAAAAGGGACATTACCAGGCAAGGAATAAGGCTGTGGAAGCCAAGCTGCTTCAGTTGCAAGTGGAGTACTATGGGCCAAATTAGACATGGCAATTAGTAATTAAATGAATAGTGTAGGTTTTTATTGTTTTATATTTTGTAGAGGAAGTAGCAGGCCGGGAGCTCCTAATTAGAATCAACTTTGTCTACTTCTCTGGTCCCAGTCCAGACCAGGGACCGACATCACCTATCTGAACTGGAATAAAAGTTCCCACCAGAGCTAAATTTTCCTGTCCAGCACCAGCATCCTGACACAAAAGCATCACTAGTCATAAATAGTAATATTCATGAGTAGCACCATACTTAAGGCCCAATTCCTCCTTCCCTTTTCAACAACTAAAGTAATTTTAGAGCAAGCTAAGAAGTTAAAACTCTTAAATTGCACAACACCCAGGGCTTACAGTGTAGCTTTAGAAACTAAATAACATCCATTTGAAGTAGATGTTAATGCTAGCCCAAGAAGAGGCATCATCAAAAGATAATCCATTTTACTTACTGCATTTTCAAAACTTAGGTCTCTAAAGAAGTGGAATAAGGTTCAGCCTTAAAAAGCAAATGAAAAAGCTGCTTAAGACACCTTGTGCCCATTTTCTGTGATATAGCAAAGCTTTAAAAAATACAAAACTACCAGTGATCTATGATCAAATAATTCTGTTTAAATGTACCACTGGCAACAAGATGATCCTTGTCCCTTATTCTACATTTGAATAAACCATCAGAGATACTAATACACAAGGAAGAAGTAGAGTTTGTCTTGAATGTTTCCAGACCCGAAATTCATTTTTTTCAAACAAACATCATGCTGTCAATGAACGGGATAAGAGGCCTCCTACATCCAGATACAGACCATGTACATTTAAGCAGGCATATGCGATTCCCTCACAGCACATCCTCCTTGCTGCTGCATTTTTGAACACAGGGCTATTTCTCAAGAACAAGAACATTAGAGTAGTTAAGTGATACTTAACTTTGTTCACATTTTAAAAGACAGCATAAGAACCTTATAGTTTAAACAAGCGCCACAAGGAAAACGTCTTAGTAATGTTACATGTTTGCCAAGTATGTCTGAATAATATGCCAACAAAAGGTGCTTTTCGCAAGTCTACATGTTTTCCGAAACAAAACAAAAAAGCATATGAGTTTGGGATTGAGGTTGGAATAGGAGACAGTTTCAGACCTGGTTTAATCCTGAGAAAGATGGGTCCTGAGAAGTACTAACAGTCATGCTTCTTTTCCTCTTCCCCACTGGAGATTCTAAACACTGAACAAACAATAGAGGGTGGCAGTGCATCAAACAGTATTGCTTACATTGCAACAATGGCTGGCGCAGACAGGCAACACCGAGGCGTTAGAGAAAGAATAGGGTAGCCAAATGCCATCCTTCTTCCACCAAGCACTATAGTTTTCCAGAAGAGATCATGTTATCAGGAAAAATTTAGAAGATGTGGCAAGTTAAATTTTGAGCATGAGCCACTTCAAAATGACACTGCCTTGAATAAGGGATAGCAATGGCAACATTTGGCTTTTATAAGAAGGAAATTTGGATATCATGTACAAAAGTATCCTTTGACTCCACAAACTGCCCTTCCCCCAAATGACATGTAGGAAGTAAATCTTCAGTAAGGAAGAGGTAGAAGGCATTTAGTCACCTTAAGTTCACTATCATAAGCATGCAGGGCTTATTCTAGCACAGCTCAGAGATGATCTTATGCTAGAAGTGAAATCACGCCTAAATATGTAATTAAGAACAAATTTGAGAAATGCAGCATTCCAATTTTAATCACTACATTTTAAATTCATTTATAATGAAAAAAATCTACTGGAACAAGATTACCATAACAAGCTAACCTACTGCAACTGGTGTGTTTTGAAAGAATTCATGAAAGACACAAAATGTTTACCTCCATTTTTGCTACAGGAAGAAAACTGCATACTATATCTAAAACCAAATTTCAAAAGTCAGAAAGAGAGAGAGAGATCGCTGCTATTTACACAGACCTAAAGCAAAATTTTATTTAAATTCTGCTTAGATTAAACCAAGGGATTTAGACTCCTATGTCCAGCATTATTTGAAATGTTAAATAGTGGGCATCTGCTTTCCATTTAAGTATTTGGTACAGACTCCAAGTGCCTCCCTGGGAATGAGAAACGGGATGCGGTTTACATCTTTCAATATGATCCTAACAAACTCACCTAATAAAAGCACAACAGCATTTTCCAGGCTATTCTTTCACTTCAAAGAAAAACAAGGAGCTACAATGCCAGCCCACTACAACTGTCAAGAGTGTGGAGAAAGGGACTCAGAAGAAGAAAAATTGCATTAACTGGTTTAATTGTTCTTGCTATATTTCCAGTTCTTGCCAGAAAGTTAAAGAATTGGATTGCATTAGGGAAACAGAATGTTAAGAGTGTGAAATTTAGAGATAAATGAAATTTAACAGAAATAGGATTACAGGAAGGCATTTTACCTTAAATTTTTTTGAGTGCTGCTGTTTTTTCTCACCCCTCCTCCCCAAAGTTCCTAACTGGTGTACTGTAACTCCTTTAAAACAGAATTCAACAGTGATGGTGGTTGTTTTGTTTTTTGGTTCTAAAGTAATGGTCCCAAGTTGGCATCCATACAGGCAAACAAAGGTAACATTTTATAGCTAGTCGTATCTGAAGAGTCAACACTGAAGGCCTATGAAGAACCAGGTGGGTATCTTGCTCCCAATAAAATAATCAATCACATACATTTGTCCTGCACTTAAGAATTTCTATCCAACAGCATGCTTAATGCACTGCCAATGCTGCCTGTCTGTCCAAGCTCAATGTAGTTTAATGAATTTTAATCCCACAGTCTAGACAAGAAAAAAATCCAACAAAGACATGCATCTCCAGCTAAATTAATAAATCATCCCCTTCTAGTAAAAAAAAAAGTTACAGTACTTTAAGTCTGTGACTGTTATTCTATATCTACACTAACTGCACTTTGAACTTTCACAGGCTTGTGAAAGCAAAGGAAGCAGTTAAGTCAACAGGCTTGTGTTACTATTAGAAGTCAATGGTTTCTCTATAGATTGGTTACAGCCAATTTTAATATCTAGGTAGCTGGTAGTAAAGGCTTCACCATGCTGGCCTAAATGCAGTTGAGAAAAAGAAATCGCAGTTTATGGTAAGCGGTGCTATTGCAACTCATGGGTTCTGAATAATCAACAGTATCACTGAACAGAGTGAACTTGCATACTCAATTATGAGTCCATTAGACAACATATTGATTTATATCCTTAAATTCCATAATTAAAATATGGCCAAAGGTTGGGGCCATAGCTCACTTCTGCATTTAGCACTATGATTGAAATTCCTATCTGTTGCCAAATAATTGACAGATGTCAGCAAATAATTGACATGTTTAGCAATGACAAGCAATTAATTCAAGCTGCACAGCATTTCCATGAACTGCCATTTCAGCATCCTCCATTCTTTCATGCAAAAAAGTATTAGACTAACCTTATTACAGTGACGCCCGATACCCATTAGGAAGTTATCTGGTTTAATGTCTCTGTGTATAAAATTCTTTGTATGCACATATTCAATTCTACTGATCATCTGTGAACAAAAGAAAAATGACCAAGATTACAAAGCTTTTCAAGCAACAATATTTTAGGCATGAATCTAAGCATGTTTTGGCAATTACCTGCATTGTTGCTAATCTTTATGAACCCAAAGGCTGTATGTTGGTGGCCAAGAGTTGGTGCGACCACACCACACACACCACACCCACTCTCACCCTCTTGTGTACACAAACACACACCACACATGGTTTGTCCTCAGCTAATCCATGCAAATCAGATGAGATTTGTGGGGGGGGGGGGTTTGGGGGGGAGGGTGTTATTGCCTCTTCCTGTTCATCAAATGATTGGGGGAAATGTAAAATGCACTGCCATTAAGGTACTGGGGTGTGCAGAGGGGTTGAAACTTTTCCAACTATCCCAGCACTTTGTTTTCTTTTTTCTGCTGCCATAATTGTTGGAGGGTCCAGAAAAAAACTGCTTGGGTAATGAGAGCAGGCCTATGGGCTTTGAGAGGGATGGTTAGTTATCCTGACCTACAACATACAAATCAAACCAGACAGTAAGACTACTAGTTTAGTAATGCTTTTGAATGTTAGCTAGTGTAAAACAACAAACAAACGAACAAAACCCCCTGCTGACTCTACAGAGATTGGATACTGAGTTTCTTCCTAACAGTCTAAAAAGGTTTAAAAGGCTTCGTCATGTATGGATGGCGTTCATGCTGATGACTTAGAAGAAAAACAATAGACATTTTATTTAATCATGCAATTTTTTTTAAAAAAAATTGTTTATTTAATCATGCAATTTAAATGTATACTAAAATAAGAGATTTAGAATCACAGTAATACTTGTAAAGCATGTCTCCATACAAATGAGCACCTGTCTACTAAACCCAGTATGTCCATATTTCCTGAATAGGAGTAATCCATAAGAACACTAAACTTTAGCAGTGGAATACTTCACTTGCTCTGTTCAACAGGGATGAAGCTACTATGGATCCAAACTACTTCTCCCACTGTATGTTGCAAACTACTTGTTCCAAGCAGTTATTGAACAAATGACACTGTTAAAATGTCAACTCTGGAGTATTTGAGTGTTTCTTGTGTTAGTTCTGATATTAAATGGCTAATGCTCACTGGCCCTCCAGATGACTCAGTTCAAGCTATTCTAGAAACAAATTGCTATCCAATAGCCATTTTACTCTAAATTTAAGAATCTATGCCTTTGCAAATCTCTGCATTATATGCCCATGCTGCAGATCTGTTGATTCTAATGAATCTTATTGAAGCGTTCTGTGAATATTGGCTTTACTATTTCCTATTTCATTCAGCTTCTGTTTACCATGAATTAATTGAGAAATATAGCTACAATAGGCTCTTGGCCTGAGAAATGTGAACTACTGCACTATTTTGGATGATCTTCCTAGCCAAAGATGCATGCATAACTTCAGTCTTATGCAATTAATATGAAGACTGCAAGTAAAGATATGAGGCAAAACTGTCAATATAGTTGCTTGCATGGCTCCATTAAACAGTTTCTAGAATTCTAATATTGTGTTATATACATTAAGTAATCTGCTACTATCACTATTCCTTTTTCTTTCTATCATATTTGTTTCTATATTCATTCGAGTACATGTAATAACAAGTCATAGAGTCTGACCTACTTGAAAGAATGAAACGAACAGCATTTTAAGGCACTGTAATATCCATTGTGTAATGTTTGCAGAATTACATACCTGGTCTGCTAACATAAGTACTGTTTTCATTGTGAACCTTCGAGAACAAAAGTTGAAGAGATCCTCAAGGCTGGGTCCAAGAAGATCCATGACTAGAACATTATAATCTTTCTCCTGACCATACCACCTATAAAGAAGCAGAAATGGTTAAGATAGATTGCATGTAACCAAACATAATGTTCATAGTTTGTTTCAGAAAATACTTATTTTCTGAATATTGTTTTCTTAATATTTAATGAATCCCACTTTTGTAGATGTATTTTTCTGTACAGCATTTTAAAATCTGACAGTTGGTTATGGTTTACAAAGCACACACGATGCCACATAATGCAGTCAAGGGTCAGCATTGCTGGGTAATTTGCCAATCCCTGGAGCCTCCTGGCCCTGTTCCTCCTCCTCACTAGCACAGCAGAAGCTAGACCATAAGGGATTTATATGCTGGCTTTGGGAACATAGACCTCATAAGGCAGCAAAAAAAGTTAAGGTGAACTAAGATATGTAAAAGAATACAGATTCTTAACTATAACGTCTCAGTGGCATTAAAAACATTGTTAAAAAGCCAGACTGGATGAAATAAATCCTCAAGGTATGTTTGAAGGCCTGTACTGAAAGCTCCCTTTCCCATTCATAGGCAGCTCTGCTAACTGCAGGGCCACAATCAAGAAGGCTTTATCCCTTGTGCCTACCATCTTAATGTCTGGGCAGTCACAGAGGTCTCCACAGTTGATCTTAAACAAGAATGATTATTTAGGTGAAGGCAGTCCTTTAGATAAGGGACCCCTAAACTGATTTTAAAGGTTAAATCCAGCAATGAGACAATGAAAAGGAACAATAGCTTTGCACACCTTGACCTCCCTCTCCCACACACCCCTCTGGAAAATGGTGCTGACTAAGCCCAGAGAAGCAAGTGAATGGGCATCAACAACAGGAGTAAGGAGGACCCACTGCGAGCATCTCTCCTTAAGGATCCTCTAAAATCTAGAACTATCATGGAAATGTAGTTAGATTGCATCTAGTGGTTTTGGTTTAACCAAATCAAAACACTGATCCTTTCAACTGCTGCAGAAAGCAACAACATATGCACAGTGAAATCACTTTCAGGAAGCGCCCTAGATGCATATGTAACAATATTCAGGCATTTTATCTTTCTCCAACACTCTCTAGAATTGAGAAACTACCGTGACAGCAACATTTGGTATACGCAGAAAGGTCACACTGTAGAGTCACTTAGAAATGGGAACAGACAATTGATAGTCTAAAAATCTGTGTATAAAATAGTTTCAATCATTTCTTTTTTAAAACTGAGGAGTCTCACTACTTGGAGAGCGTAAATTGCACACAGCTGGGAACACACCATAGCAAAGACCACAATACAATACCAATCTGAAATGCAATGCTGAATTCTATGAAAGAGTAAAATGGTGTCTGAACCCAAGGAGGCACACCAATGTAGACTTTATGAATGGGTAAAAAATAAAAACAAGGTCAACATTTCTGAAATCACTATCTCAACTTGCCCTCTACAGACAGAAAGAGCAACAAATCAAGATGGGCATAATAAAATTATTGGCACCAGCAGAAGACAACATATACTAAGGTCAGTTGAAGGAAAATACGTAAGTGAAGGCTGTATGTTTTAAAACTGGCACGATACAGCCAGTCAACTGACTTTTAAGTTAGCCTTCACAAGCAGCTGGCACTTGAGGAACCAAGAGGCTCTTTGTCTTGTGGGAATGCAGACACTCAACCCTAGATGCTCCTTAGATGCTCATGTATGTAGCGAAGCAGAGGGGGAAACTACCTTTGGGATTCATACAGGTATTACTTATAATTCCTTCTAGCAATGATTCAAAACTTCCTGTACGTACTCATATAGTCCAGTAGCACCTTAGAGACCAAATTTGTTCTTGGTATGAGCTTTCGTGTGTATGCACACTTCTTCAGATGCTACAGATAGATATTGATCTAAAATTTACAGATGCTCAGAAACTCTTCAGGAAAAAAGCTTAAGAGGGGGAACTCCCCCTCCCACAACTGCATAAGACCACTATGGCACAATATGTTGAGACAGAATTGGGGGAGGGGAGAACAGACAACTGGGTGGGAGGGGGAAATGGAGTGACTGAAAAGAAAGGTGAGAGGTAGAGACACTAAAGCAGGGGTAGGCAACCTAAGGCCCGGGGGCCGGATGCGGCCCAATCATATTCTCAGTCTGGCCTGTGGGTGGTCCAGGAATCTGCGTGTTTTTACATGAGTAGAATGTGTGCTTTTATTTAAATTGATCTCTGGGTTATTTATGGGGCATAGGAATTCGTTCATATATTTTTTTCAAAATGTAGTCCAGCCCACCACATGGTCTGAGGGACGGTGGACCGGCCCACGGCTGAAAAAGGTTGCTGACCCCTGCACTAAAGTATACAAAGGTTAGACAGACCATCACATTCTCTGGGTAGGCCACTTCCAGTTTAACAAGAATAAACTACTTAAGTGTCTCAAGAGATGGAATTGAGAGCTGTCTGTAGACATCAATTGATAAATCAGTTCTAGGATTGGGCATGAGCCAATCTTTCCACAAACAAAAAACTACAATGGGGTGGGCTGTCCCAGAGCAGCCCAGTGAGGACTAAATGAAGTCAGTGGGCATGGAAGATCAACTCAGGATTCAAGGCAATGTTTAAAACATCTTAAACATTCACATTTGTGGCATGTGTTATTAAGAGGATAGATTTGCCACTGTACTTATCACAGTATTTGAGTATATAGGATAAGGGGAATAATATGTAGAGTAAGTTTTAACTTACACAATACTCACATCTTAAATGCATCTCTAGCAACTTTCAGACAGGCAGAAAGTGTGACTGACAATAGTGATTTCAACATGGGTTTATATTTAAAAGGCATCAATTACATGTACTTCATGTTTACCTAAATAAAACACTGAAAGGGCTAGTCAAAGTAAAATGTACCCAACTGAGACCATAAATTAACACTGAATTTTTTGAAACTATTGTGATTATACAGATAGTGGTACCTGTAGTTACGGCCTCAATCCATTCTGGGGTGCCATTTGCACCCCGAAAAGTCCGTAACTAGAGCACGGCGAAATATAGCACTTCTGCACATGTGCAAAGCACGCAGAACGCTTCTGTGCACGTGGCAAAACCCAGAAGTGTGCCGCATTCGCAAGCCAAAAAGCCGAAACATGAACCTAACGCAACACGAGGTATAACTGTACTGACTTAATATATATCTAACATTGAAGGCAGAAGAAATTGCGATGTTTACTTGTGTTCAAGTACTACTTCAAGCGGGACGCGGGTGGCGCTGTGGGTTAAACCACAGAGCTTAGGACTTGCTGATCAGAAGGTCAGCAGTTCGAATCCCCATGACGGGGTGAGCTACTGTTGCTCAATCCCTGCTCCTTCCAACCTAGCAATTAGAAAGCACCTCAAAGTGCACGTAGATAAATAGGTACCGCTCCGGCAGGAAGGTAAACAGCGTTTCCATGTGCTACTCTGGTTTGCCAGAAGTGGCTGTCATGCTGACCACATGACCTGGAAGCTATACACCGGCTCCCTTGGCCAATAAAGAGAGATGAGCGCCGCAACCCCAGAGTCAGCCACAACTGGACCTAATGGTCAGGGGTCTCTTTACCTTTACCCTTTATCTGCTTATGAAACCCATAAGATAGATAACAAGGACACATAGCTGCAGTTGAAATACACTATGATTCCTTGTTCATTTAGATAGTGGTTGATATCAACATCTAAATAAAGCTGTCCACCAACTTCTGGTTGATTAAGTATGTCACCTTTTTCTTATACTTTTAACACAACACAAAGTCTAGACAGGTTAAGTCAGAAGTCAAACACAAAACGCACCCAAACTCTAAGGTGTGACAACTATCCTTTGAAGGTAGTTGCACAATTAAACCACATATTTCAGCAATGCAAGCTAGTAAAGCCATACTTCATATTGCTAAATTCTGCCTTGCAACTAGTCATCTAGCAAGAGGCAATTGTGGGTCAGAATGCATGCACAATAAGATATCAGTCATTGACACTGTTGGAAAAAACACAGTAATAAACCAGAGCAGGCTAATGTCTCAATGCATCTACAGACGAGTTCACATGAAACTTCCCTAAACATTCCATCAAATGGGGAACTGACTGAAATTCAGAGAAACAATCTTGATCGTGGCTCTTTAGCCCATAGTTTAACTTGGAAGGAAGGAGTGGTAAAAGGAAATGCATTTCCAACCTTTTCTCCCTCCAACACACTGAGCAGCTGCTCTCATTCTGTTAACAAAGGATTTAGCCTTACACAACAGAACTTCCCCTCCTGCACACACACCCTGGGGGAAACTCCAGAACACATTTTTTTTTTGGGGGGGGGGATGAGAGGGGAAAAGTTCCACTGTGAAAACAGAAATCCTTGCACTAACGGAATGACTGACTTAGCACTACTTTGGATACAAGTCTAAGTCCACGGACAAGAGGGCATAGTGTGAACACTTGGTGAAACCTTCAGAAGCTAGGTTAATGCTTTGCCAAAGAAAGCAGGCTTAGGTCTGATCAGCACCTGGAACCAAGACCTATATTACCTATGTAACCCTATGTATCTACTCCTGAAATTCATGACAGAGAAGAAGAGGAGTTTGGATTTGATATCCCACTTTATCACTACCCTAAGGAGTCTCAAAGTGGCTAACAATCTCCTTTTCCTTTCCGTGAGGTGAAGGAGGCTGAGAGACTTCAGAGAAGTGTGACTAATCCAAGGTCACCCAGCAGCTGCATGTGGAGGAGTGGGGAATCGAACCCAGTTCACCAGATTACAAGCCCACTGTTCTTAACCACTACACCACACTGGCTCATCATATGTTTAACAAAACAGTCATCTTCTTTTTAAAAAGGGTAACTCGAGGAAGTTAAACATGATTACAGTGGTGCCTTGCAAGACGAAAAGAATCCGTTCTGTGATTCTCTTCCTCTAGTGGTTTTTTCGTCTTGCGAAGCAAGCCCATTGATGGATTAGCGGATTAGCGCTATTAGCGGCTTATCTGCTGATCGGATCAGCTGATAAGTGGCTTAGAAAAAGGGGGGGAGGGAAAAAAACCAGCAGGAACTCGCAAGACATTGTCGTCTTGCGAAGCAAGCCCATAGGAAATTTGTTTTGCGAAGCACCTCCAAAACGGAAAACTCTTTCGTCTAGCGAGTTTTCCGTCTTGCGAGGCATTCGTCTTGCGGGGCACCACTGTAATTTGCAAGCATGCTTCTCTGCTAAGGTGAATCTGGAATAGCAAAAATGAAGTGTTCAAAACTCCCATTGTTCTAGGCACATTTTGCAACAGGGAATTTCATTAGCATGAGCCGTTTCTGAGCTCTGGGCGCAGTACTGCACCTAAGATTTCAGATTAAAACTGCATAGTGGAAGGAAAGGAGGAACTTTTTCTGCCTCCCCACTTCCAGCTACTCTCTCTGGAGAAGAGACCCTCTTAAAAATATTGGGGGGTGGGCAGGGGAAAGACTAGACCATGTGAAAAGTGAACATGATATTTTAGCTGCAGTTCATTCATTTTCAGCTTTGTATTCTTGTTATTAAATAGCGCACCTAGACATTCCGTTGTTGCTCCCATAATCTACGTTTAAGGTGCCATTTAGCTCCTAGCTTTCATGTTCCAGGTTTTAACACCAGAAATGCTCTGTCTCCATCACCTGGGCTGTTTGGGCAATCTATCCCCTTCCCCTAAACAAGGCACTAGCTCAGTTTTTTAGAGTGCTGATAACACCACAGTTGTGGGCTCAATCCCCATATGGGACAGCTGCATATTCCTGCATTGAATTCTATGATTCAATTATTCCTGGAGCCAATTATTCACTTCTGCAAATGGAGATGATGCACTTTTGACCCCTCAATTTATGCATTCCTATGTATTTTACATTTGTATGACCAGGAACAGAAAAACCTGGGGCACCTAGCAGTGTTTGAAATTAGCCAGGTACATTTTGGTAGTGGTGTTGTGACTATGTGGAGATTTCTGGGTGCCAGGTTGGTGACCAGAGTTTAAAAACCTCTGCCTTAGTCCATAGTTAATACCACTTCCATTTTCAGTTTGCGCGTTTCTCCTTCTTGCATAATGGGACAAGTGAATTGTTGTAAGAACAAGCTACAGTGAAGCAATGTAGTTGAGATCATAGAATTGCAGTCCTGGAAGGGACCCCAAAGTTCATCCAATAAAGGCAAAGTAAAGGACCCCTGGAAAGTTAAGTCCAGTTGAATTTGACTATGAGGTCCGGCGCTCATCTCTGCTTTCAGGCCGAGGGAGCTGGCATTTGTCCATGGACAACTTTTCCAGGTCATGTGGCCAGCATGACTAAACCACTCCTGGAGCACGGAACACCGTGACGAGTGCCAGAGCGCATGGAAATGCTGCTTCTCTTCCCACTGCAGTGGTACCTATTTATCTACTCGCACTGGTATGCTTTTGAACTGCTAGGTTGGCAGGAGCTGAAACAAAGAAGCAGGAGCTCACCCCATCACAAGGATTTGAACCACCGACCTTATGATCGGCAAGCCCAAGAGACTCAGTGGTTTACACCACAGCGCCACCAGGGTAATCTAGTCCAACCCCCTGACAAAAAGGCATTCAGTTGTGATGACAGTAACCTAGATTTAAGATGCCACTTGGCACCTAGCTTATATACAGTGGTACCTCGCAAGACGAAAGCCTCGCAAGACGAAAGAGTTTTCCGTTTTTTGAGTCGTTCCGCAAGACGAATTTCCCTATGGGCTTGCTTCGCAAGACGAAACGTCTTGCGAGTTCTTGCAAGTTTGTTTCCTTTTTCTTAAAGCCGCTAAGCCGTTAATAGCCGCTAAGCCGCTAATAGCCGCGCTTCACAAGACGATAAAACCGCAAGACGAAGAGACTCGTGGAACGGATTTATTTCGTCTTGCGAGGCACCACTGTATCTGAGTTTCTAACAATGGCACCTAGTCCTCAAGCCACCTAAAAAATTGCCACTGGCACTTAAGAAATGTTTAAGAACTAGTTCACGGTCAATGAATTTGAAACATTTCATTCAAGTTGTCCTTATGACAATTTCCCGAAATTATATGGACATATGAGATTTAGAACCAATCCCACCAATGTTTTGTTTTTTTTACAAACCTATTTTAAGAGAAAAGACAATATTTGATAGCCTTCATTCAACAGCCATAAGCAAAGGTACACAGACAGTTTTTGTAAGGAAAATGCATCTTAACCCAAACCAATCAAAAGTTAGATGCCATGACTCCACCTTTTCAAAATTCTCCGTTTAATGCCTTCCCTCTGGTCAGTTTGAAAGAGTTCTGTACAGTCATACCTCTTCTTGCAAACACATCATGTTGCTTTTTTTGGGTTAAGAGCATGGCAAACCCGGAAGTGTTTACTTCTGGGTTTTACTGTGCGCGTGTGCGCACACGAACGTGCAGAAGCGCTCTATCGCGCTTCACACATGCACAGAAGCCCCACTCTGGTTACAGACTTTTCAGGGTGAAAACAGCACCCCGGAACGGATCGTGTCCGCAACCAGAGGTACCACTGTAGTTTTGTTTCTTATGATGAAGTGGTAGCAAATAGCATAACCATAGAACAGGGCCCAAGATTCAAAGGTCAGCTTAAACACACACACAAAATCCCTAAAATGCAAATCCTTATGTTATGCGGAAGTCAGTTCCTAGAGTTTCCAAAGCAACTTATCAAACAGTGCTAGGAGCAGGTTTCAGAAAGGGATGGGGTGGGGTCATTTCAGAAATCCTTTCATACATACAAAGCATGTTGTGCAGCCTTTTTGACCAGGGCCTGTAACAAGTCTGTATGTAGCAAGAAACTGCCCTGATGCTCCTAAGGACAGAACAAGGGGGACCTGCAAAAGGAGTGTTGCTGTATGGAGTGTTCCTGTTCAGGGTTACAGCCAGATATACCCTCTTCCACTATATTCCCCTCCAATTGCCTCCCAAAGATGCTCTGTGGCCAGTGAGCATGCTTAGCCGTCACTGCCCTGTTGATATGTGTGTAGACTGTTCCTTACGGATTGTTTGTATTTCTGCAAACCCTGTGGTTTCTCTGATCATACTGATACCTCCCCTCTTGGTTATCATGGGCCCTGCTTTTGCTGAAGTCCTATCAATATTGACCAGCTCAGTTTGCTTTTAGGAGAGACAAAAGTTTCTAATAGCAAAGTTTAGTGTCTATAATCAAACTAACATGATTTTCATTCTGATATTAGTTCTCTACAGGCACTCTCTTATGTTACATAAACACATGACGGGGGATGCAAAGACAAGTCTCTTGTTTGACAAGATTTTACTAGACTATGATTTAGACTTTTTAAATTTTTTAAAGTATTTATGAATACCTTTTCTGCCCACAAGTAGCTATAATTTGTAAAAACAGTATAAAGACATCAGTTAAAACTAAATAAAACTTAACACCACAAAACTACAGAGTTGAATTTAAAATCCATCAAAAGCCAAACAAAGCAAAACAGTATTTAGGGTTTGCCTAAAGTTAGGAAAAGATGGTGCCAACCTGACCTCCAAGGAAGGCAAGTTTCACAATTGGGTGCTGGTACAGAAAAGGCCCTGTCCTGGGTATCCATCAACCTAGCCTCCCTTTGTGGTGGCACATACAACACGGTCACTGATAAAGACTGTTCATTTTGGTCAGGAGGCCATCTTTCAGATATCAAGTATTGGTATTTGTGAAATTGTGTTGTGTTATATTGGGTTGTAAATTGTGTTATATTGGGTTGAAACCAGTCTAAGTTAATTGCATTAGGGCCCTACTGAAAACTGTATGAAATGTTAGTTAAGACTTAAGTCGCAGTTATTTCACTGGAAACGAAGTGCAACTAAATTTTAATCCAAGCTATCATTCGCCAAACCAGTTAATCATTTGCAAAAATAATATAACAAAAAACATACTGGAAAACCTGTTCAGTTTCTCCAACACAAACTATTTGATGCAAGAATAATCTAAGAGTGCATATGCTTTCTTGTGCTTCATGTATTTTACATGTGAGGAACAGAGCTGTCTTATTACTGATCTTCTAAGTCACTCTGGGAACTTTTGGCTAAAGAATGGAGTAAAAGTGTTTTGGATAATCAATAAAATAAATCAGAAATTACAAAGCAGAGCCATAATGCCAACCAAATCAATGGAGGTAAAAATAAATAAATAAATCACAACTTCATTCATCCAGGTGATGTACTTCAATGTTTTTTAAAGAAGTGGAATGGACCTCTAAGGCCATCTGGTTCAACCCTAGCTGATGAACACTATAGCATTCCATGTAGTACAGCCTGTGGAAGGAGCCCACCACTTTCCAGGGCAGCCTGTTCCACTGTCAAACTGTGCTAACCACAGGTGCAGAACTCAAACCATGATCTGAACATCTAATTGCACATGCAGTTATTCCTAATGTTTAGCTGAAATCACCTTTCATGTAATTCAAACCCTTTGGTTCGGGTCCTACTATCTGAAGCAACAGGAAACAGGCTCAATCCAATCATGTGACAGCCCTTGGAAGTATTTGAAGAGATACATATTGCCTTTTAATTGTCTGTTTTCCAGACTAAACATACCCAACTCCATTAACCTTCACCATCCAGTTTGATTTCATTTTCTAATCTCTCAGAATCATGCAGCTATAGTTTTAACTTCATATTCACAGTGCAGCAGCCTCTGGAGGCAGAGAAACAGTAACTGTCAATTTAGACATCACATCACATCCATTAGCACTGGCCATTTGGCCTGCTGGTCTGCCAACTGACTGAAATCATGCTTTTGTCAATTCAGACAATAAGCAAAATTACAGTCTTCCTTTAACCATAGTTTGAACCATCTTCAGCCATTAGCTACACATGGGGTGGATAACCTGTTCCCTTTCATTTGTTGTCAGGCTCCAACTTCCATTACCCACGATAGCCAATGGTCAGGGATGATGTCCAGCAACATCTGGAGAGTCACAGATTAGCAAGCCCTGAATTATGCAATGATCACAAGTGCATGCCATGGTAATCAATGTTTGAAATTTGCCAGGAGCATTTTGCACCTGGTTATCGGCCATTTGCAGCCAAATGAAGGGCACCAGGATGACACCTGGCATCTCCACCAACTGGGGGTGCAAGCCTGGGGATCCTTGGGTCTTGACTGTTTTCATACACTAGCAACACATCCAGCAGAATTATATTGTATTTTATCTGCACAATCATAATGAATTTCAGGAACCAAATAGCTGTATTGAAAAATATGACTTTTGAGGCATCTAGCCCCAAAACTGCAACTAGGCATTCTGTTTTGGAAACTGTTACCCTGGTTTAAGGAGCCATTTGGTACCTAGCCATGTCTGAGTTTCTAACACTGATGGTAATCCAACAAATCACAGTAAACCAAGAACATTCCTTGACCTATCATTGCATTTTCTTGGTGCCAATGAATCATAATCCGTGATTCAGATGTAACACTAAGCAGGGGATCATAGTTTGCTTCCACCCAACAGAAGCACAATGGAGAAAATTAGGCACAATTGGCTTGTGCACAGGTAGCCATAGTTAATAGCTTACAATGTGAAAACACAACCAGCATGTGTAGTTAGCAACATGCAAACAAAGAAGACAACAAAAACTTCAATGATTACTTCTGAGATGAAAGAACAGTTGCCTCAGCAAACATTCCATATCCTCATAATAATTTATCATCACTCAACCAAATCAATTTCCTTTACTGAAAAAAGTCACCAATTACTTCATAAATACATTTATGGAATTGGGTGGCTAAAGTATATTCTGCATTTCCTAAAAATATACTTCCCTTAATGTTTTGTTATTTACAAACAACTGCCAGGTTTAATAAAGCAAAAAGTAAAATTTAAACAATTAAACTAAAAAATAGCCTCACTAACCAACATGTAACTTCATACAATCCAGTGGTTTTTAAATGGACATCTACAGTTCTTCATAACAAAATACTGGCTTTCAAAGCACGATAATCCAATTTTCAACCTTAGCAGCCAAAATTTAAATAATATTATGCTCTGCATCTAAGCACAGGCCTGAATAGAATCTTATCAAAAGTGAAAACTCCATTAACAGAATGCAGAACAGCCAAATCTATTATGTAATAAATGCAGCTTTACTCCTACAGTTGCACAATGTAATTAAATCCGGGGGGGGCAGTTGCTTCATACAAGTATGTCATTGAATAATTCTGTATCCATTCAGTAAAGGACTTATGTAGGTTACAACATGGCATTGTAGTTTATGTAGTTCACAAACTTCCAGCAGCAGAAGCCTCTTATGACTAAGACATCAACATTTCTTACTGGTTTACAATTGCAACCCAGTTTTTAACTACTTAGAGAATAGAATTGGAAGTGCCTTTACTAAGTTTATTTTCTGCTTACATATGGTTCATTTTGATTATGAGGTACAAATGCCAGAAGTCACAGTACAACATACAGAAGTGAAATGTAAGAGTTCAGAATGTCCAGCCATTTCAAAAAAGGTAAGTAGAATAACCATCCTAAATTGAATCCATTTACTGTAGTCTCTTCACTTGCCAAACTTATTACTAACAATATTTGTAAGCAAAACCCAATCAGATTATTTTTTTCAGATATACAAGGTATTTAACAGTACTGCCTGATGTTTTAGGGCACTAGCAAAGAGCTGCTAAGAGTCTTGACTCAGAATCTTTTCCTTTGTATAAAGTTTTTTTAAGTGCTTTTTGTGAGTTTCACAATAGAAAAGCAGACTGAGCCGCTACTTTATTTACTCTCCCACTAGCTACTAGTTCCCTCCATTACAAGACTGGGAACCTCTCAAGTAGATCTCACAATGAAATTCCATTTTCAAGGAGAATAAAAGGAAGGAAGGTGATTTAAGCAGCACTGCGTAATTAAGAGCTCAGTGATGCACATGTCGTCAGCAACTGTAAGGGGCTTCCACTTTCTACACTCTTCCTTCCCTCCCCAGTCCCCAGAAGCCCCAATCTTTCAAGATACAATACTGATGGTAGAAGGGAATGGGAGCGAGGTGGGAAATTAAATATATTCCACTTCTTGGGAATGTTTAAGTACTGACATCCGCCATTTTCTGAGCAGAGAAGGAAGACATGTTGGAACAAAAACACAAAAGGGAGCAGCCATTTCCACTGTTCTATTCCAATCCTCAGAGTAACCAGTACTCCTGTCTCAACTACTGCCATATTCTCAAGTACTAGATAATTTTGTTGGTGCAGAGATGGGGAAGGGAAACAAGCAGCTGGTAGGGAAGGATCCTTCAAGATCGTTTTCTAGATGCAACTTGCTACCACTCATAATAAGGCTTATTTCAGACAACATATGTATCACTTCCTCTAGCAGTGAAAAACAAAATACACTCATCCTTTGGGGAAAAGAGATAATGACTACTTTATCTCCCAAGAGCTATAATTCTTACCGTATGTGAGGGATGCCAACTCCCCCTTGCAGAATCTTGTATAGTTTGCTTTCATATAGCAGCTGGGGATGTCTGGCCTTCTGAGACTCCAACTTCACAGCTACTTCCTGCAGTGAAGAGGGAATATGGGTCAGAGATCCTATTGGAGCAAGAGGACTGCATTTCTCCACTACAGCATATTTGAGGGCATGGGAAAGCCTTTCACAGGAATATCCTGCTAAGTGACAAGCTCCGCAAACATATTCCACACAGTGCCGACGTCTGTAAATATCCACCCTAGGGATACTAACATTAATCCATTATTCCCAGAAAGTGTTAAAACACTATGATGAAGGTGCCTTCATTGCCTCTTGAACGAGGTTAATTGTGAATGCAAGAAAAGAGCTTAGGTGCAGTTTCTCTATAGATCACATAAGGATCCCCCCTCAACAATACAAACGGCCTCTTTATCCATCTATTACCAGGCAGCCTGGCGTTTTATGTACTACAAACACTACTAAGCTAACAATTAAAAGAGTCGGGGCCGGGGGAGAGAAAATTTTCAAAACTGAATCAAGCATTGCAGACTCATCACTGCCAAGACAGGACGGAAACCCTATTACAAAAATACAAATCAAAACCCTACACCGTAAAGGTGCTTATTATGATTTGTCACGATCGTGTCCTTCCCACCCCCACCCCACAAAAAGAACCTAAGAAATAAGTTCCAAAATAAAAATGAGGAGGAAAAAGTCCGACGCTAATATCTATAAACGACTAAAGCGGAGAGGCGGCGAAGGAGAAGCCAGAAACGGCCCTCGACATAAGGGCGAAGTGGGGGCGGCCAGGCTTTGTGGCAAGTGAGTCCGGAGAGCTTTTCCTCGCGCTTTTCCCCCGAGTTGATGTTCTGCCAGGCGGGGGGGAAAGGAGCGAGAAGCGACCCCTCTTCTCTGACGCGACGGGGGGAGGGGGGGATAAGAGGCCCGGGCGCCCGCCGGCCCTTACCTCCCCGTTGGTGATATTGATGGCCAAGTATATGTCCCCGAAGGAGCCCGAGCCGATCTTCCGCACCAGCTTGTATTTGCCCCCGACGATGAACTCGGCCTTGGAGCCGCTGCTGCTCGCCATGGCGACCGAGGGAGAGCGCGAGCGGGGAGGGGGGAGGAGGGGGGGCTTGTTCACACGTCGAGCGCCCGACTGCCGAGTTTCTCCCCAAGGAGCTCCTGCTACGAAAAAGCCAGGATTTCGAGGGGTCTGTCGGTGGGAGGAAGAAGAATAAGAGGGGGGAAGTGTATGGAGGACGGGGGGAGGGAGGGAGGACTCCGGTCCCCGAGGCTCCGTTCGCAACCAGGCCCCTTGGTAGGAAGCGGACGTCCCCCTCCACACGCTTCCGCGGCTGTCAGCGCTCTCTCTGCCCTCTCAGGAAAGGCAGCCCTGAGGGCTGGGAAGGGAGGGATAAGCTCGAGCGGATCCGGCTGCCGCCGCCGCCGCCTGGCGCTTCATTCGGCCGCCGCCGCCATCTTGTCTGTCTCTCTCTTGCTCTCGCTCTCTTTCTCTCTCTCTTTCGCTGCTGATATCCAGGACACAAAATGCCTCCAGCCCGCGACCGACGCTTCTTCACCGCGCAGAGCACTCTGGGAAACAGGGGAGGAGAAGCGTCTCTCTGCGCATGCGTTTCCCGGAGGGAGGACAAGTAGGAAGTGTGCGTGATCTTAACGGCTTGGAAGGGATCGGCTGGTTTGGCGCATGCGCAGAAAGGCGCGGGTTGTGTCTCTCTCTCTCCCCCCCTTAAAGAGTAGACCCGCCCGTTAAGTACCGTAGGCAACTCTTTGAATTACGCAGTTTTCATCACGCCACACACGGGGTTGGGAGGGGCAGGGGGAGAAAAGAAAGAAAGAAAAGTTTAATATAGCGTATAGTCCAAGAGAGGCTTCTCGAAGTGACTGAAGCAACCGGTTCAAGCCCTTATACTGTAACTGGAATGTGCCAGGTGTGCGGGGCTTGGTCGCTTGCTTTTTATCGCGTTCATTCTGCATGGAATTCGGGGTGGCGTACGTGTCTCTCCCGCCTCCTCATTTAACCCCTACAACAACCCTGCGGGGCGGGTTAGTCTGAGCTTCATGACTGGGTTGGGATTTAAACCCTGGTCTCCCAGGTCTTGGTCCTACACTCTTAACCACTGCACCACACTTTCCATAGGGTCCACACGTCTAATTATGTTAGATGCCCAAGGGAATGGGCGTTGTTGTTTTGTCGTGTCCGACTCTTCGTGACCCCATGGACCAGAGCATGCCAGGCACTCCTGTCTTCCACTGCCTCCCGCAGTTTGAACAAACTCATGTTGGGCATGCAGGAATACGTACAATCCAGAAAACCTTTAGAAAAGCAGGAGGAAAATGCCCAAATTGCAAGGGTAAAATGCAGGTGGAGGGCATCTACACCTATCTGAGTTCTGGGGAAGAAAAGTGTGGCACAAATTATGTACAGTGGTACCTCGGGTTAAGAACTTAATTCATTATGGAGGTCTCTTCTTAACCTGAAACTGTTCTTAACCTGAAGCACCACTTTAGCTAATGGGGCCTCCTGCTGCCTCTGCGCCGCCGCTGCATGATTTCTGTTCTCATACAGAAGCAAAGTTCTTAATCCAAGGTAATATTTCTGGGTTAGCGGAGTCTGTAACCTGAAGCGTATGTAACCCGAGGTACCACTGTATTTATTGCATTGGTCTTCTGAGACACAGCGGTCTCTACACCCGATGGTGGGACATCTATGGCACACAAGGAGCCCTAATTTGGGCCCCAAGAACGTTATCCTTAGTCCATGTCCATCTATACCACGTGTGACATGAGGGGAGGGCATGTAAAGATGTGACTCCCAGCCTAAAGCAGAGTTTGAAGTTAGTGGTAGCTTCCAATCCCTGGGCTTTCAAACCAGTTTGGCAAAAGAATTGGGGTTCGCAGGCACTGGCAGACATCAGCATCTGCAACCCTCAGAGTCTTTGCCTGCGGCGTTGGATTTCAGACCGCATGGGCAAAGGAAAACATGTCACCACCTGAGAAAATGTTTCACCTGTTGTCATTGTGACATCAGATGATTGACAGGTGCACTTTTCAAAATGGGCTGCATGGTTTCTGGAGAGTAGGATTATGTCCCCCAGCTGGAAGCAGTTCTCCACCCTTGTTCTAGGGTCTAGGTGACCTACAATCAAGTTAAAAAACATGCAAAATTGTTTAAAATGTACACCATAATGGAAAATCAATATATAAAACTCCAGGTTCCACAGACAGGGTGAGAAATGTATCAGCATCCAAGAGTAGCACTAGCATAAACCCTTCACACAGCTAGATTAAACTGTATTTTGATAGTTGGAAGAAAAGAAAAATCTTAACTTGGTGCTGAAAAGATTTTGGTGTCAGGGCCAAACAGGTTCATGCTAAATAAGAACTGAGTTAGAAAGAGCAGGAATTCATATTGGTTTCTATTTTGGGGTGCTCTTTTGAGGGATGGGGTAGAGAGGACACACTGAGGCCCAGCAATATCAAAATCTTTGATTTCTTAATTTTCTCACTTCCATTCCTGGGAATAATTTAAAAAATCCTCCTCAGTGTGAACTAAGAAATGACCTGTCCAGACAATGGTTCATTCTACCATACATATGCTTGTCTGTATGTCCTTTTCCAGCCACTCCATTCTAATCCCCCCCCCTCCTTCCTGGCTGCCAGGTATTTCAGCTCTCCACTTCTCAGCATTCCATACCATTGAGTTATTATGGGCTGGCTTGGAGATATATAGAAATATTTACATATTTCAGAATTGTTGTGCGTCCCTCAGGTTTGCCTCAAGTCGGCCAGTGCTTTTCTCTTGTGCATAGCTGTCTTAAGCCCAATACTCATGGGTATTACTGTACAAATACTGGTGCACGTATTTTTCAATATATGTTGGCATTTGTCCTGATAGTTAGCTCAGTGAAACTGAACCGTCTCTGAGCATAATCACATAGCTCCCTTCTTACCCTAAGCAACTAACATCTCGTTTTTGCCCTTGAGTAAGCAAAAACACCTGGCTTTCAAAGTTCTGTCTGCTTGCACTTCCGCTTTTTCACTCTCAAAAGCGTGAGAACACAGGAAACATCTGCCTAATCAAGCAATAGATGACTGGTACAATGCACAGTAAACCATAAGTACATACGGTATTTTGCATGAATATGCCAACAAGAAAAATCTTGACATGAATGGTAGGCCTAGTACTTGAAGCCAAACCAAATGCCTTAATTTGATCTTGAGATATATGTATAACACATAAGCTGTATATAGCAAGTTTCTGGAGTTAGGTTTTTTTCTTTTTGAAAAAGCTGCAGTGGGATGCAAATATAATCAGAGTAGCGATAAAGGGAAGAGTCTATGTAACCTTTTCCCTGTTGGATCGCTTTCCCATCTGTTGGTGAAAGGATTAAGTCTAAGCCAAAATCCTTACCTCCCAGTTTCCCGAAAACATCCCTGCTGAAAATATGGACCAGCTTCCTACTCATTTCTTGGGACAGAAGTAGTTTCCGCCATTTTGTTTTTGAGGGAGGAGCTGCCCTTATCTTTGTTAACCTCATGAGGAGTCCAAATGTTTTCCACGTTTCTTGCTTTTTAATAGTGTCACAGGGCTTTCAGCACTTTATGCAATGCCTTTGGAGTGATGCAGTGTGACAATCCCGTGGTACAGTTGGTCATGGAACTGACTAGAAGTGTGGAAGCCATAGACTTAGTATTAAGTAATGCCCAGGACCTGGTAGAAGATGTAACTAGAATAATATAATTGTAGAGCTGGAAGGGATCATGAGGGTCATCTAGTCCAACCCCCGCAATGCAGGAATCTTTTTGCCCATTGTGGGGCTCAAACCCACAACCCTGAGATTAAGAGTCATATGTTCTACCAACTGACCTATCCGGTTGTTGAACTGATTGGCAACAGTTACCGTAGTGTTAGCAAGTATCTATCTAAATGGACAGCTGCAAAGGAAGTCCTAACACATTCTGCTTCCAAAAGCCTGTTTATTGCGCATTCATACCGATTTGTTTACACAGCGTTTGTGTGAAGGTTACCGTATTTTTCGCCCTATAGGACGCACCGGCCCATAGGACGCACCTAGATTTTTTGGGGTGGGGGAATAAAGGCGCGGGGCTGGGGCAGGGGAAGCTCGGGCTTTCCCCGAAGCCAGCCCCCAGAGCGATGCCGAAGCTGCGTGCAGCTTTGGCATCGCTCTGGGAGCTTGCGGGGCTGGAGGAGGGGGAAGCCCTCTGCCAGCCTTCTAACCAAGTTGGGGGACAGCGGGAAAGGCGTGCTGCACCTCCCGCTGTCCCCCGAGTTTGCAGGGCTGGCGACGGGGAGGAGCAGGTTTCTCCCCCCACCAGCCTTCTAACCAAGTCAGGGGACAGCGGGAAAGGTGCGCTGCGCCTCCCCGCTGTCCCCCGAGCTGGTGGGGCTCTCCAGGCTTCAGCAAAAGCCTGCATTCACCCCATAGGACGCACACACATTTCCCCTTCATTTTTGGAGGGAAAAAAGTGCGTCCTATAGGGCGAAAAATACGGTATATGATATCGGCTGCTTATTAAGCATTCATTCTGACTTGTTTGTGTGGAGACTGTACAACATCATATCAAGCAATTGTTGATATCCATCACTTTCTAGTACATTTGCATCTGTCTTTGCGACCGAAGAACTATGGCAAATATCTGTTCCCGAACAAATGTTACAGAGAATGGAGTCCTCGGAACTGAGGCAAGTTGCAGTGACAAGAGACACATTTCTAGGTCTTATTGACAAATTAAAAGCTGACAAATCGCCAGATGGCATCCACCTGAGAGCTCTAAAATAACTCAAATGTGAAATTGGTGATAGTCTAACAAAACTATAGCGGTGCCTCGCAAGACGAAAATAATCCGTTCCACAAGTCTCTTCGCCTAGCGGTTTTTTTGTCTTGCGAAGCAACCCTATTAGTGGATTAGCGCTATTAGCGGTTTAGCGGCTATTAAAGGCTTAGCGGCTAAAAGGCTATTAGCGGCTTAGAAAAAGGGGGGGAAAGCGAAAAAAATCGCAAGACTCGCAAGACGTTTTTGTCTTGCGAAGCAAGCCCATAGGGAAATTCGTCTTGCGAAGCGCATCGAAAAACGGAAAACCCTTTCGTCCAGCGGGTTTTTCGTCTTGCGGGGCACCACTGTATGTAACTTAAGAGCAGGCTCCATACCCAAGGACTGAAAAATGGCCAAGGTAACACCAATTTTAAAAAAGGAATCCTGGGGGAATCTTAAATATTACATGCCAGTTCACTAAACATCTGTTCTGGTAAAACTGCTATTAATGATAAAAATACCAAGCACATAGAATAATATGCCTTTCTGAAGCAGAACCAGTATGACTTTTGCAAGAGTCTCTCACTATCTCTCTAACTTTGTACAGTTCTTTGAGAGTGTCAACAAGTATATAGATAAAGGTGACCCAGCTGACATTGCATACTTGTTCAAAAAGCTTTTGATAAGAGTCCCTTACCAAAAACTCCTGAGTATGTTTAGCTGTCGCAGAATAAGAGGGGAGGTCCCCTAAATAGACAGTTCTCACAGTGGAGGGGTATAGAAAGTAGAGTCCCCAAAGGAGATGTGTTGAGACCTGTGCTTTTTAACTTGTTCATAAATGATCTAGAGTTAGTTGTGAGCAGTGAGGTCAATGATACCAAATTGTTTAGGGTGGTTAAGCAAAAAGGGATCAAGAGGATCTTACCAAATTAGGTGAATGGGCAGTACAATGGTGAATGCAATTCAGCATAAGCAGGTGCAAAGTGATGCAGATTGGAGCAAATATCTATCTATCTACCATCTATCTCTCATCTTCCTGATTTCACATGTAAGCTAATGAGGCCTGAACTGATGGCGATTCACCAAGAACAAGAACCTGGGGGTATAGTGGATAGCTCAAAGATGTTCCCGTGTGTAGCAGATGTGAAAAAGATGAATTCCACTCAGGTCCTGCTTGTGAACATCTGGTTGGCTACTGTAAGCACAGGATGTTGGACTAGATGGGTATTTGGCCTGATTCAGCTAACGCTTTCTTGTGTTCAAATTGCATTACTCCCTTGGCATTCCAGGAAGTACAGCTGGGTGGAGGCTGCTGAATGCCTACTGCCACTTCCCACTGGCTGCACTTTCCAGAATGGCTTGGCAGCGATGCAATGTGGCGTCATTCCCATGGCATTTCAGTTAGTGCGGCAACAGGAAACTGCAGTGTGCACTGCTGTGAGCTGGGCAGGCCTTTTTAAAAGTTTTTTTAAAAAAACAACCAAGGAAAATAATGGAAAACTCTTAGCCACCTTGTAAGGTTAACTAAGGTAAGCCACAATGCCTTAGAAATTTTGAGAAAATGTATTTCCTCCAGTTTAGGACTCATCCACACAATCACATAAAATGTCTAAAAATCCACATTTTTCTTATCTGAATTGGTCCAAACCTTATCGCTTTGTACTTTCTTAATACTTGGATCAAACTATCCTCCCTGTCCATACTTGTAGGTGTATTTATTTCATTCTTTTCCTATTTGCCTGCCTCTAACCCACCTGAGTTTGACCAAACTGCGGGAGGCAGTGGAAGACAGAAGTGCCTGGCATGCTCTGGTCCATGGGGTCACGAAGAGTCGGACACGACTAAACGACTAAACAACAACAAGCCCACCTATGCACCCACCACCCTTTTTCCTTGATCAAGTGAGCACGCATGAATGAACTTGCATGCATGTTTCGTTTGTCTGTAAACATCCCTCCTTCCTCCCCTCCCACCACAGAGCTGGCCATCAAACACATTGCCAAGAATTGGAGGGGGGCAGGAGGCGAGAGACAGGAGAGGAGTCCCATTCCACTCCCCTCTGGCTGCCTGTCAGAGCTTCTGGGGGATATCCTTAAGTACTTGGGGCTGCAGGCTCAAATCATAAGGGCAGATTGACAGCATGCATTTAAAGGTTCTAGAAACCTTTCACTTTTGTTTGAGTGTGGGTCATTCGCTTTTTGAGAACTTACCTCTTCTGACGCACCTTCCTTTCAATTATTTCTCAGCCCCTGATCTCTACCTGGGCACTCTAAGCTGCTCAGCTGGTAGGAAAAAAAATCCAGGTTGAGGGAAGGTAAGGTGTGGGAGGTAGTGAATGGAGGAGAACGTCAGGCGAACAACAGAGAACTAATTGAGGGACAGAATGGTTACTAGCCACATTAAATGACAATATGAGCAAGCCCTTTTGGGGTGGGGCTGCAGGATTTCCTTTTGTCCCCAACCCAAAGAATGGTTGGAAAAGAGTTCACCAACATGTTTGACTGTGCTCTAGAAAAGATACCACTGCCAGTATTGCTTGTATGTGGAGAGATTTTGAGCATAACAGTAAGGGGGGGGGATTTAGCAGTCCCTTACTTCACCTTCATCATTTCTCCAAACCTTAACATAGCCTTAAATGACTGTTTGCCAATACAGTGGTACCTCGGGTTACAGGCGCTTCAGGTTACATACCCTTCATGTTTCAGACTCCGCTAACCCAGAAATAGTACCTTGGGTTAAGAACTTTGGTTCAGGATGAGAACAGAAATTGCATGGTGGCAGCGGGAGGCCCCATTAGCTGAAGTGGTGTCTCAGGTTAAGAACAGTTTCAGGTTAAGAACAGACCTGCAGAACAAATTAAGTTCTTAACCCGAGGTACCACTGTAGATTAATTGATACAAAACTCCTACTTAGCAAACCTGTGTCTGTAGCATTTCAGGCTGCAGTTGGAGACTTAGGTGACTGAAATGCTCCATACAAAATTTCCCCTCTCTATAAAATACTAGATGTCTGGGAGCAGGTTTCCAACCTAGCCTCCTCCCTGACAAGCTAGATTTCTATATGTAGGGATTTATTTATCTTGTTATTTTTTACTGTGGAGGATTCCATCGTATCAGCTCAACTGCAGTCTGAAGATCTGCAGCACTGCCCAGACATGGCTTTATTACCTCAGCGAGAATAAATCCAGTTGAAACGAGTGATTCATATTCATGACAGGGTGGCCTACTGATCTCATCATAACTTGGGCGCTACTAACCTCTGGACTGGAAGCAATAGTTTGCTTAAGTACAGGTAAGTGCAGTTTGGATTCATGAGCAGATAGTAAAGAGTTCAGCTTCATCGCCGAGCTAACTAGTTTTTCAAAGCCACTTTCATTTTATTCCGTTTTCATTTTATTCCTCCCCATCCTTTACAACATTGCTGTCTTTATTCTCGCAAGAAAACTGCAAGATGGATCCTGCGGAGACATATGGGTAGTTCAGATCAGCCACCTTCATGCATATAGCTAACCTCTTGTGTGCTAGTGGCAACAAGCAAGGCTTTTATTTACATGAGACAACCTTACAGTAACTTCATCATGCTTCTGACATCACCCACATCCTGCTCACCAACTTGAATTAAATATTGTGGGGGACCAGGTAAGCCTTGCCCTGCATGATTGATCAAATGACACTGTACACATACACCATTTGAATGGCAATGCCCATCAACTTTGGGGGCCCCCAGCCCACTCAAATATTTTATTGTGGGGGCCCAAGCCACCATGGCCCTTAGGAGGTGGCTCCTGTCAACATCCACAAAGTTCTTCCATATCCTAGTGAAAGGATCTGCTTATTTCCCCCCCCCTTCTAGAGATAAGTCCTCATACCTGACAGAATGGTACTCCAAAGGATTCCCCAAATCAGCAGGGAAAGCTTATGCCGGGGTGGGAAGCACAGGGGCAGTGCTAAAGAGCAGTGGCCAAAAAGCTCTCATGCAGAGCCTGGGTATCGCTTTGAATCACAACCCTCACTTCTGTTCCTCCTAGGAAATTTCAAAACCGCTTACTCAGGGCTGCCTGTGATTTCCAATCTAAGCTCTTACCAGGTTCATATCCATAGCTTCTGAAATTCTACAGTGTCAGGTGTTCTCAGGTCTTTGTTTAAGGCACTGCAGCAAATCCAGCTGAACTGGAACACACAGGAGGAAGTAGGTCATGCTTGCCTGGAAGTTCTTCATTTTTCTTTTTTTGGCACTTTAGCACCAAAATAGAAACAAGAGCAAAGTGGCGGAGGAAAATTCTTCTGGCTCTGCAGAACATGATTGCTTCCCCCAACCCATGATTGTTTCTGCCTCCCATGCATCTCACTTAATTAGTAACCAGTTTGCATGGAAAGCCTGGTTAGCCAAAGTCTATGGCTACTCTTAAATATTTGGCTTCAGTTATATCTGCTGGATGATGAAAATATTTTTAAGCCTACCTATAACTGAAACACCAGCTTTTTATATTTAAAAAAGAATCGCTCATGTTTGCAAATACATAAGTGAGATTGTTATGTATACAATACATATTATGTATATGTACAGGACGCCACAGGGTGTGTGTGATACAGAGTCTCCAAGCTGAGATACAAAATGCTCCTTTTCCAAGTTTGATTTAAAGCCTGGAGAAAACTGAAGAGTAATCAAGTACTGCTATATCCCTTCATATTGCTATGTCTTTTACTGCTTTGGCAGCAGCCCAATTCTTTGCTAGCAGCTCCAACTGGAATAACTTGTAATTTGCTGTAACCCTGAATGTTGCTGTAACTCTGAATTTTTCTACAGTGCATATCCATGCATGATTGTAGGCTTGTTCCGCCATACTCTTGCAAGGTTATTGTTAGTTCCTGCCATGGGTGTAGCCAGGATTTTTGTTGGGGAGAGCAGGACTTTGGTGGGGGGGCAGAACTTTTATTAGTGGGGGGCAGAACTGACGTGATTGGTCAGATAGTTATTTCTATTGTTTTACTTGATGGGGGAAGCTGTTCCCTGCCCCCTCCCCTGTTGGCTACACCCATGGTTCCTGCATGGCTTTATTTAAAAAGTAAAAGGTCTTCCATGGATGGCTGCTCCAAGTTTTAATATCCTTGTTGTGTCTGATAATCTTAGTCTGTTTAATGGGGGCTGGACGTTTTTAATGTATTAATTTCCACCCCTTGATCTTAATGGGTTTTTTCGGTGTTTTGTAGGTTGTGCTGAGTTACACTGGCAGGAAAAAGTAACTAATCAATGTATTAAATAATAAAAATATAGAACATCTGTTCATGCATCTGTACTTCTTTTTAAATACCTTTATATGCTTCCCACTTAAATTTAGGCTTCCTTCCTCTTTGTACCTTGTCAGGTACATCAAGGAGGCTCAGGCCACAATCCTAGCCACCCTTTCGTTGGAGTAAGAACACTGTGGGACTTACTCTCAAGTCAACGTGTTATAAGATTGCTTTGTTAGAGAGATTAATGTTAAGTGCTCAACTTCAGCTTTTAAAAAATACATTGAGTTATATTTGGCACCTCAGATTGCTTGCTATTTTGAGACTGCTTAATTCTCTCCTCAGAGACATAATGGGCTGAATGTGGAGTGGAATGGTGGAGTCCCCCCCCCTCAATTTCCTTAATACAGAACCACTTTATATTTCTTTGGCAGGTCTAGACCAATGTACTTTGATGTATCTTCATGTCCTTGATCGGCAAACAGCCTCTCTGAATTGCATTGGCAATATGCATGCCATGCAGTTAACTTCTGCAGATGCCTTCCTGCTGGGAGTTATCAAATCAGCTGTTCTAATTTAGCACTGCACCGTGATGCTGGTAAGGATTTTCCAGCCCAACTATCTTGGTTGTCGTTTTTTATTTGTCCTCGCTTTTGCTCTCATCCTCCAGCAGTTTCTACCCTCCAGAGAATTGCTCGTTGCTGAGGAGGACTTGATATTTTTCATTTATTTGTACTTCCCCCTGCTTCGCATGTGTGCTAACTGTCCCTAATCTCCCAAAAGAAAGCTGGCACAAGAATACAGTTTTAGGAGCCACCAAAAATGGCTTTTCATTGATGTTTGTGATATCTCTGGTACATAATCTCCCATGATAGTTTTGTTGCTAAGTGAGGTGCTCTTTTGTCATAATGCCCTCTTGTTCTTCTTTGGATTGCGATGTGCAAATGGTTTATGGCTGAGAAGCACACAAAGCACTTCTAGCTTTCTTTTATGGGTGCTTTTTATGAGATCTGAGCCGTTTGGAAGCTTGAGTCATGCCTACTTGGAGAATCAGGAAAAACAGGTCTCCACCTAGGTGCCTGCAAGTAGACCATATATGGGTATTAAAAAGCAAGCAGTGAACATTCTTGCTCCAGATTTACAATGTTGTATAATGCTGCCACCTAATGGATACCTGCATTATTGTTTGAATAATTTCTGTTGATATATGGATATAATTGCCATGAAACCAACCCTCCTTGCCCCAAGTGACTTAAATCCTTATCTGGGGACCAGGACTATAAAGAAATCACTTCAACTCAACGTTTTTGGAGTCAATGTTGCAATATTAGCGAAGTGAATCTGAGAATGCATTCAAAATCAGGTTGGCAGAATAGTTAAGCATTTGCATGTGTGCTTTCCCCCCACGAATCAGCCCAGAGGACAAAGATCCCACAGAATGTTGCTATGGATTGAATGAGCACAACACATGTGGGGGAGTCCTTGAACCACATTCTTGTTCACACATGGATCGCAGTCACCTGGTTCAGCAGTAAAGCAGTATTATCCACGCATAACCTTATATTTACAATAGTGAAAGACTTCTCAGGAACTAGCTTCCTTAAAACATTTCCTCCTTCATGCATGCTTGTATTCCCAGTACACCTCTGCATGCTCATGCAAACATTTGAAATAGCACTGAGTGTGCTGTGTGATGTGGCCACGATTCTGACATGCTGTGGAAATGTGGATATAAATTATGCTCAGACCCTCCAAGTGTCCCTATTTCCCAGGAACAGTCTCGGATTTACAGAAGCCATCCCTGTTTCTGATTTGATTTTGGAATGTCCCACTTTTCATTAGGATGTCTATTTTCACTGAAGAAAAGTTGGAGGGCATTATGTGACCTCTGATCCAAGGCGAGAAGTAGCGATACAACATTTAGAAAATATCTGAAGGCAGCTCCAGTATAGGAAAGGTTTTTTTAAAAATCTTTCATGTTTATTATGTTTTTATATATTTTGGAAGCCATCCAGGGTGGCTGGGGCAACCCAGGCAGATAGGCAGGGTATAAACATGATGATGATGACCATGATGATGATGATGATGAAATAGGACATCCCTATTTTCATCAGAGAAATGTTGGAGGGTAGGATTACGCTTCCCGAATTGCTTATCAGTGAGCAGGTTCATGAGCATATTCCTATTTGCAGAATGCCGTTGGGATGCTATACCTTGAGAGGTAAGCAACAAAAGAGAAGTTACCATTCAATGATCTCCGCAAAATAACAATAATTGGCTATTACTTCCTACCTGTCTCTTTGTGTGTGTGTGCATTGTTGCATCCAGTCTGGCACTGCAGCAAACACAGGACTCCTATGATTTGGTCCACCAACAGCAGGAGGAGTTGAGTGGTAACTTCTCCTGTCTCTTAATTTTGTGGCCCTCCTTGAGCAATATACAGCTGGGACCTTGCTCCCCCACTCCCACGACCCAGGAAAGGAGCCACAGAAACCGCAAACTGGAGGGATGAGCCTGGAATTCCTGCCCTTCGAGCCTTTCTATGGCTCCCCTTTGGCATCAGTTTCCTATGTATGGTCCACACATGTGACCAATGGACCTACCTTCAAGTCATGATTGGCTTCTGACTTGGAGGAGAGTGGTCATATATTGCTCCAGTTGATGCTGACTCCTGGAACTTTCCCATACAGAACCCACAAGGAGATTTCCAAAGAAAATTAATGGAACACTGTCACCTCCGTGGGAATATGTTAGAGGTGGTGGTGAGGATCTGTGTATCCCAAAATATTAGCCTAGAATGTGTCCTCCTAGGTGTT
This sequence comes from Podarcis vaucheri, assembly GCF_965113315.1. Taxonomy (NCBI): domain Eukaryota; kingdom Metazoa; phylum Chordata; class Lepidosauria; order Squamata; family Lacertidae; genus Podarcis; species Podarcis vaucheri. The sequence goes on along the minus strand of NC_138760.1, from coordinate 55,065,558 downwards.
TGTTTTGAATAAAATCAGGAAAGTGATATATGGGTCACCCAATAAAACATCTTTCTTGCTTCCTTGGGAGCCTCAGTACAGTCCCAGCTGCAATTCAATTATTTCTGCCCATTGTCTGGGATTTTCCATGCTTTGATCATTCTGTCTATACAGCCAAATATGTCCAAACCTCTGCTGTATCGCTCAGAGGTCTGAAATGAGCCTAACAGAGCAAGTGGCCTACCATCTTTATAGTACAGCACTGGCAGCAGAAAAACCCAGAGAAGAGAAACACACAATAATTATGTCTGTTTAGCACCAACAAAAGAAGGGACTTTCAGGTTTGGGCTGGCTCTTTATTTCCTCTCTAGACCATGGTGCTGCTTAAGGTATTTATCACTATGCTTGCAATGACAAATCCCTGCTAAACCCTTAGAGCTGGGTCAAAAGCCACAGAAGTCATGGAATGGTAGAGTTGCAAGGGGAAACCTAGGGTCATCTAGTCCAACCTCAAACGACGCAGAGCCATGGCTAAAAGCCATGAAGGAATCTCAAATTGTATGTGTCATTCTCCCTTAAAGCAGCTCAAATGTAACTAAAGAAAAAGCAGCATCTGTGTGCTTTCTTCATGTTTGTACAGTTTTGAGCATTTTAAAATAGTTTATTTCACTTCTTCTTCTTAAGGAAAAAAAAAGATTTGGCATCCAGCGCTGCTGTTCTGCTTGCACAAGAGACTTTCACTTGCACAGCAGAACTTCCCCTCTTCTTCACTGCAGTGTGTGTGCCCCCCCCCCCGAACCAACCCTCTGGAACAGCTTTTGGGGACTTGCAAGGAGAGGAGAGGAAGGGGGAATCCTGTTGCATGAGCAGATCCCTGCTCACACAGCATTGGCTACAACCCAGTATTTTTTAGGACAAGTGCCTTTCTGCTGTACAGGGTTGGTGTTCATAAAAAATGCAGTAATACATCAAAAGTGGGGTGAACCGAAGCAACTTTGTTGCCTGTGCCCAAGTTAGAACACTTCCTCTCGATGTATGCTTGTGTTTTCTTTCTTGTGAAAGATGTGCATTTCCCATCACACACACTGGAGCACATCGCTTCTGTGTGTTTTTGTTCAAAGGTGAGAGACAGCTTTCCTCTTGCAGCAAAACCAGGTATCGTATTTCTCGCTCTATAAGACGCACCAGACCACAAGACACACCTAGTTTTTGGAGGAGGAAAACAAGGAAAAAAATATTCTGAATCTCAGAAGCCAGAACAGCAAGAGGGATCGCTGCGCAGTGAAAGCAGCAATCCCTCTTGCTGTTCTGGCTTCTGGGATAGCTGCGCAGCCTGCATTCGCTCCCTAAGACGCACACACATTTCCCCTTCCTTTTTAGGAAGGAAAAAGTGAGTCTTATAGAGCAAAAAATACAGTAGTTTACCTGAACCAACGCTCTTGTGTCCTAGGTTGCCTACTGTACATTACGTCTGCTCAGTGCTTTTTTTCTTTAAAAAAATGTTTAGGGGTACACTCATTCCATCTGAGACTCACAAAACACCGTGACAGCAAATGCAGCCACCACCGGGGGTAGCAATGGAACTGACGATTCACCATGTTAGAGAAGAAACTTAAAATTTTAACTTTTTCAGTTTCTTCTCCCGTTAGATTCACAAAATGTTTAGGGGTATGCGTCCCCCTAAAAGCATTGCCTCTGCTAGCCCAGCACCAAGAGCCCCCCAGCTACTGCCTTGCTATGGCTACCAAATCGTACAGCATCTCTGCTCGGATTTCTAAGTTTCACATTTTGGAGCTGGCATAATAGGGTGAGATAATTATCAGTGCCACTGCAGGAACCTTAAAAAACACCACCACCATGCACATGCTTTTGCATGTGGGACCTTGTATTTCCCATGCTGCTTGCAGCTGAGTAGTTCTCTATAAAATTAGCTCTGGATGACTGCATTCACAGACTTTGCAGGATATTGCTTTCAGGACACCCATTCTGTGCTAGCATGCGCAAGCAACCTCTCCACTGCCCCCTCCCCCTTGCCATGCCATTATGTCAGCACTCTGCCCTTTATACAAGGGCACAGCCCCTACTAATAACTTCAATTCTGAAGTAGATCTGTGGCTTTCCTGTGACCTTGGCTGGTGCATTACTACAGGAGACAGGAGCTTGTTTATGAGGCTACTTTAGAGCTGCCTGTTGTGCTTTTGGCTGCAGATGAAGAGAAGGGTTTATGCTGTTAGAAGTCAAATGGTACACAGTGAAATGTAGGGACAGAATTCAGAGATAGCTAAATAGTAAACGATGGACTTCAAAATTTGCAGATCTCCATATTTTTTCAGTGCGGTCCTGCAATCGGCTAATCATGTGTACAAAAAGGCAAAAGTTTGCACAATTTCCATATATTAGTGGAAATAAAATTATGTTTAGGGAAATGGCTTGCATCCAAAAATGTGACCATTAGGAGAAATGAGCACTAGAATGCTGACAAATTTTCATGAGGACATAAAAATAATAATCTCATACTGTTGTGGAAATGTGACAACTGGCTTTAAGATTGAAAAAATGAGAAACAGAGAGAATCCAAAACTGTGTTTGAATGTCCTGCCCTCTGGTGATTTCTAGGATTCCCTCATGCCTGTCAGATGTTGTGCCAGAGATTCCCATTATGGTGTGCCCCAGCCCACAGTTTGGGAGTCACGTCTTAAAGAAAACAGACAAAGAGCCTCAAAACTTTAAAAATGCAGCAGCACAATATAAACAAAAAGCATTACACAGAAATGAAACTGGTAAAAGTTAATATGAAACAGCAAAACCGTTCAGCAGCACCAGTTGTTATTACCTGCCCTTCCCCCAGCAGGTCCCAGGGTGAGTTACAACAATTTAAAATTCAATATTAAAAAGAGTTGAAACAAATTACAGCCACAGGAATAGGCTGGGTGCTGAAAACACATATTTCAAGTGTCAGAGGCCAAGGTAAAGCAGTGCATCTTCAGCATAGATAGTTTCCAAACTATATAACGACTGTGCCAGATTCACCTTTGTGGGAAGCAAGGGTGCCAATTTGAACAAACTATTGGGGGGGAGGTAAGCCCTGCCTCACATAATTAGTCACATGATGGGCCACACCCACACCATTTGAATGGCAATGCCCATCAACTTGGGGGGTGCCCCCCTCAAATATTTTATGGGGGGGGCTGAAGGGACCTTGGCCCCTAGGAGTTGGTTCCTATGGTGCGTGGGGAATTCCATAGACCAGGAGCTGTGCAATCAGCTTGAATTTATCCCCAAAGCACTTTGGAATAAGTGCTTTGTAGTGCATATGGTTCAACTAGACCTACTTTCTGCCCCCAGAAACAACAGATTATATATCTACCCCAAATATGCAGAAAGTAGCATGAGATTTTCACCCCTCTCTCATCCCTGCTGATTAGGAATTATTGTTAGATCCAAACAGGTAGCTTTTATGACTCCTAGACAAAGTTTCTTTTTCCAATCAATATTGCCACCCCCCTTGTTTTGGAAGATCCCAGAGCAAAGGTTTGGTCACCTAACCATTTGCCCTTGTGATGTTTTACCTTTCTACCCCCGCTTGGATCTTCTGTATCACATTTACACCTGGGTGTTCCTTTTTCAGGATTGCTTCTACTCTAGAGCGCTTCATGGTGGATCCCATGCAATTACCTTTAAAGCAGGCGGCACTATAGCCATAGCTGGGGGGAAATGGCACTTATCTGAGATGACAAGAGGAGGGAAGGAGAACATGGTGGTATGCTTGAGAATTAATTGCACGGCACATTCATCTCTCAACAGAAGAGAACAACAAGAACAACAGCAGACTTTGGTAAATAAAGTTGTGTGCAGCCAAATATTTTTGAAGATACAACTTTAGTAAAAGGTTTATAAAAACCTGAAGTATATGCCCTCCTGTATATCATAATTCCATGCAGGAACAGAAAGGATTTTGTTAATTTTATTTTGGCATTGTCATGCTGGCTGGCAATGTGATTCTTTTGTAACTCTAGTTCCCATTTTATTCTACTTTCAATCTTTTGTGAGTATCTGTGGGTTGGTCTCCTTTTAGAACAAAATATGGTCTAGGAACATATGGTACGATGGCAGTTTAGGAGTGTCATTGTTTAGATATTATTTACCCACCACCTACAGTCGCCAGACTATTGCTACACATGTCCTTTCCTCGCCTGCCCACCCAGAGAGGTGGAGGTTTACTCAGAAGTAAGTCCCTCTGTGTTCATGGGGATTATACTCAGATGCACAGGATTGCAGCCTGTAATCCTATGCAAACTACTTGGGAGTAAGACCATTGAACATAGTGGCAATTGCTTCTAAGTAGTATGCATAGGATCAGATTGCAAGTTTGGATTTGCAGGAATCTCGTATCCTGCTCAAACCATTTCCCCACCACCACTGAATGCCACACTCTTCAGCTATATTTTTTCCACATCTATTATTCCATGAAAGAAAAAGTTTCATCGCAACTGGCCTTGTGAAACATACCTGATGGGGACAGAATGGTGGCTGTCAGTGCCAGTGGCTATTGTTGTTATCTGTTTGTAATGCCACTATATAAATGAGGTATAATATACATACAAGGCATTTCCCCCCACAGACTACTTCCTTTATGGCACTTCATCCGAAGCAAATCTAGGCAAAATGGGGTGTTCCTCTTCTTTTCCTTCACCTGTCTTCATAGCCATATCAAGCTTTTGCCAAAACAATGCAACTTTCTTCTCATCCTGGGGCCATTTGAGATATGTCTTCTTCCTAATAAGTTTTCTCATTCTATGGTAGGGTGATAAGTACTCGCTGGGAATGTCCTCCAGAAAAATGAGAATCAGGACATCCTTGTTTTCATCAAAAAGGCGAAAGCTGGCCACCTGGATCTCCTTGGAGCACCACTCACTTTCCAGGTAGTGGCGACTTATGATACAAATGGTTTTCCTGCTCATGTAGATGTTGTTTACAATATTTTCCAGGATGGACCGTCCTGGCTCAAAGTCTCGGTGATGAAGACAGAGCTTCCAGTGATACTGGTTTTCTAGCACTGGCAGAAGGTCATTTATCACCCACTCTTCATTGTGTGTGTTGTAAGAAAGGAAGGCGTCGTAAGCATAACCCATGACTCGCTCCTTCCTTTTTTCCCTTTTGTCAATGAAATATGCAAGTAGTAGGTGGTAACTGTAGATCATGTGCAACCTCCACTGATAAATGAAGCAGACGAGCATCAGTAAAATTGCTGCAGATGTGTTTGTGATATACAGGATAAACCCATAGTCAATTATGCAAGAAGACGTCTCAAAGGTCCACAATTTCTGCCCCTTTTGTGTTGAAGGGGAAGCACAGATGTACTGGTAGAAATGGAGCACCTGAGTTTTAGGATCCTTTAGTGACCAGTTGAGGAACATTTCATTACTACAGGAACAGGCAAACGTATTTTCCCTGAGATCTAGAAAACGAAGGGCAGGCAAAGCTCTTATTTGCTCTTTTGTGATAACGTCTATTTGGTTTTCAGCTCCTCTGAAAAGAGTTAACTTGGATAGGTTGCCATGGGAAACAAAGCTGAGTGAATTTAGTCCGTTTTTATTGAGGTGCAGTTCCCTCAGGTTTGGTACAGGCCAGAAGAGCATATTGCTGACATTGTTAAGAGAATTATCACTCAAATCAAGCTCTTCAAGCGTAGGGGTATATTTAAAAGTCTTGGGATCCAAAAAAGATATTGCCAAGTTGCCTGCGTGGATTTGCACAATGGACTCCAGTCCTTGTAAGAAGTTAACTGGAAAATTTTCAAGTCCGTTATGACGTTGGCTGTTTATATTAAATTTGTTTAAGGACCTTAGCAGTTTAAAGGGAGGATTGGCAAGCATTTTGGAGGACTTGTAACTGATATAATTGTTAAAAAGGTCTAGGTCTACTAAAGAGCTTAAACCTTGAAATAGCCCTTCCTGGAAAGTTTCTTTGGTGATCTTGTTGCTACCAAGAACAAGGCTCTGCAGGTTACTCAAACCTTCAAAGGCTCCAGGTTCTATAGCAGCAATCTGATTGTCTGCCAGGTTAAGAACCAGCAGAGAAGTAAGATTCTTGAAAACGTCTTTTTTTATCGAATCCAGTTTATTTTGCCTGAGTATCAGGGTTTCCAGATTCTTTAAGCTTCCTGGGAAAGGTTCGTTGATTTCTGTTAAAAGATTTATTTCAAGATTCAGTTCTTGCAAGCTGTGTAGGTCACCGAAGATATCTGAATGGACATGAGAGATACGGTTTCCAGTGGCATAGAGACTCTTCAAATTATTTAGATGGGCAAAGTCATCTGGAAGAATTCTATAGATCTTGTTAAAACTAAGATCCAGGCATTCTAATGATGGCATGTTAGAGGTAGCATTTGGCACCATAGTGAACTTGTTGTTTGCCAAAGAAAGAAGTTTCAAAGAATGCAAGGACTGAAACAGTGTCATTGGCAGCACTTTCAGCTTGTTAAATGCCATATTCAGATACCTTAGATGTGTGCAGTTTTCAAAGGCTCCTTCATTAACACTTGTGAACGAATTGTGCTGTAAGTTAAGAGTCTCAACATTTCCATGCCTTAGACATACCTGCTCTATAAGTCCATCTGTTTCAGTCAGGTGTAACTGGTTTAGGTGGATAGCCTCTAGCCAGGTGCAATTGATCATTTGGAGCACCTCTGAGATAGCTGGTGGTTTCATAGCTATACCTCCTAAAAATAATGTCTTTAAGCCTTTTAGGAAGCAAGGGTCTTGTATCAACCATACAATGGAGATATTAGGGATAGAGAAGGATAAATCAAGTGAAGAAAGGCTTTGTAAAACTGGAGTTGTGACATCAATGAGAGAAATTGGGTTATGAGATGCATCCAGTTCACGAAGCTGCTCAGGTACACTAATGATCTGTTTGGTTGAGAAATTCTGCAGATCATTGTCTTTGATGTGCAGTTCCTGCAAGGATTCCACTTTAAACACAGCATGCATAGCATTCATGGTATACAATCTGTTTGAAGATAAATCAATTACCTTTAATTTCTCCAAATGGGCAAAGGCATAAGGTTCAATCTTGAGTATTTGATTGCTGCCAAGCATCAAGACCGTGAGATTTGTAAGCCCATCAAACATGGAGCTGGAGAGAAGAGTCAGCCGGTTTGCAGTGAGGTTCAAGAACTCCAGGTAGCTTGTGTGTATGAAAGCACCTCCTTCGATGTGTTCTATTTTGTTCTGAGAAATGTTCAGAACTTGAAGGTGACCCAAGTTTCTGAAGTCAGTCCTCCACAGACTTCTGATTTTATTCTCAGACAAGTCCAAAGCATCAACTTTGCCAGGTAGGTGGGTTGGGACATTTTTCAAGTTCCTGTTGTAGCACAGAACTTTTGTTCTGTTCCCCAAGACTTCATGCACCTCACATTTCTCAAATGAGTAAGGTGTCACCTTTTGGTCTTGGCTGAAGAAAAGGAGCAGTGTTGATACAAGCCTCAGAGAAAACATCCTCCTTGTTGTGTAACTGCTCCCAGTGAGTTTGAGAGCAAAATGGGTAAATTGACACTGTGAAATATGTGCATTGCTGCATCGGAAATTCAGCTACTTACAAAATGAGAAGAAATGTTCCAAATGTGGAACATGAAAGTGCTGGCTCATTGGAGATGTGTACAGGAAGAAAACGGAACTGGTATGGCCAACTAGTTTCCAAGCCTTACTATAATTCAGTTGAAGCATGTACAACTGAATCATAGAATCATAGAGTTGGAAGTGACCATGAGGATCATCTAGTCCAACCCCCTGAAGTGCAGGAATCTTTTGCCCAAGGTGGGGTTCAAACCCACAACCCTGACATTAAGAGTCTCATGCTCTAACAATTATTGTTGTTTCCTTGTTTGCCAGAGCAATTTGTTTTACACATTTCTTAGTTGCTTGATGCTGTCATATGTAGATGTGTGGTGCGATCCTATGCATGCCTTCTCAAATTCAAGTTCTTGAGTTCAGTGGGGCTTACCTCCAAGCGTGTATAGCATTCTAACCCAAACAAAACATTTGGTTTAAGGTGCACCTTCCCAGCAAGAACCAATGATTTGTATGTACGGCAGGGACACAGCCTCTTAGGACACACGTAAACATCTTTAAATTGCATCAGCACAGGTGAGGGAATGTTTCCAGCAGAGCTTGTGCTCAAACAGGCTCAGCAAGATTTTCTCTCTCTCCTTCATAATGCGTTCTTTGCAAGCCTTCCATTCCAGACTTTTCAGCCAATCAGGAAAAGCAGAGATCAGATACCGCAAACTGAAAGCGACTCCCAGAGACTGGCGTCTTAGCAAATGTGGAGCAAAACATGGATGGTTAAACAGTGGAGATAACAGAAAAGAAGAGCACAACTAAGGTAAGCATCTGCCTGTATATATGTTTTCAAAGCTTTGGCTGTAAATAAAATGCTCCAAAGGCGCTTACAGACTGATGCTTTTTTGGGGTGGGATTCAGTCCATAGCTTTCAGCCTTCCCTTTTTTTGCTGGAAATTCCCTTATTCCAGTGCCGCTTCCCGCTGCTGTCCCAGATTGTTAGATATCCCGTAGACTGTCCCCAGGACAGGTGAGGCTGCTGATCCCTTATTTTCGAGGCTGCTGATCCCTTATTTTCAAATCTGAAAGTTGACAGCTATGATTCAGTCGCATACCAGCAAACTGAGGCTGTGTAGTAAAGTCTGACTGGGAGCTTTTGCACAACAAACCTGTTCCCCCCTAAAGATGGCAGTTTTTGCAATAATGAAAGTGATGCGAAGATGCACTCAAAAGTGTGGGATGGTGTCATCTAACTTCCCTGCAAACAAATCAGAATGAATGCTCAATAAGCAGGTTATCTGGAATTGACCCAAATTTCTGACACGTAGTGATGGAAATATTGACAGCTGCACAAATTAGAGGTAGGGGGTGAAATAATGTTTTCCAGGATCCGAGTTGAAGACAGGGATGTTCTATTAGCTCATTGCATTTCTTAAAACTTAAATCATTGAAGTTTGCCCCAACCACATTTTACCTTTTGCAGAATAGTCCTCTACGGTTTATTCAACACCAGTGGTGTATCATCCAGACATAAGGCCATGTTGTGTATTCTGCAAAATGTTCTTGACACCATTATTGGTGGGTTTGTTCTGCTTTAGTTTGTTCTGTGATACTTTTGTGATGCTATCACACAATTGCTGTGTGAAGCGGCTATTGTACAACAAAACTGGGATGAAAATAAGCCAAAACTTTTGTAGTACAGGACTTCAACAGGAAGTTATGGGATATGTACTGACTGGAAATGAAGCAGTGTGACTTCCCTAAAACAATTGCACGTGCAAGTAGTATGGAAAAAAGGATTGCCTTATGAATGCACATTAAAAAGGACTCGGGCCCATAACAGTTGAGGCAAGAGAGGCAGTCTTGCTATGGTGGAAGAATGTATGCTTCAAGCAAAGGTTGAGTAGATGCTTCCCGCCCCCGTCCCCCTGGAATCGGGAGTGTGGAGCTGCCAGAACACTTCCCACTTGCACATCCTGAAACAAGACCAAAGAAGAGGGGTGTCTCCAGACTATCAGACTTTTGCAGGAGGGATTCAAGTGCAAACTGGAACTAGGTTTGCACATTTAAAGTGCTCTGTCTCCCTAGCGCAACAAATCCACTTTTCAAAAGACCTGGGGTTTTTTTTTTTGCCGTTTGGAAAGTGGAGAGGAAATACATTGAAAAGCGTGCGATGAACTAATGGCAGATAAGACGTGTAAACACACCACGGCACATGTGAATGAGGACAAATGCAGGATGCCTGTTCATTGTCATATTACCACGCTTTAAGCAAATTGGAACGGATGCTCAATAAAGGTTGGATATAACCTAACCACCACTCCATGTAAGCTTTGTGCAAGTAAATCAGGATGAAGCTCAGTAAATAGGTTGGCTGGAGGTGGAATTAAAGCAAAATGCTGCTGAAGGAGGGGGCCTAGCCTTCATTTTTAATGGGTTACATGAGCATTCACCGTCTTAGGCAGCATGGTGAGAGAGCATTTAGTCTCCAAAAACTAAAGATGTTCAACCATCACTTGGGGGAAAAACAAAACCCTTTCAACATTAATGAGCAGAGCTGGGTAGTTATGCCACCGATGTCACTACAAAATAAATAGGCAATGAACTGGCCCAGCCACATACCATGCGGCAGTCACTATCCAAACACATCAGCTGGGGAGGGGACAAGACATTGCCAGTAACAAGATGTTGCCAGTTGAACAATGGGAAAATGTGATATATTTCCAAGAGAAGCATTACTTTCGGGGGCTATCTAATTTTAATGTATAAAATAATTACCTGAATCTTTGCAGCAAATGAGTGAGAATGCTTCATGGGCAAGGTAAGCATTAAATTGGCACTAGCCTAAGGAATGGTCTGCCGTTCTTCTACCACTGAAACTAAGCTTCGGTGGCAGGCAGGGGCGAAACATGACCACACATTTCACAGCGGGGATGATGGTGAAGTTTCCAAGAGTGCTATTTGCTGATTTCTTGCATATCAAATAAACAACATAGGAAGCGGCCTCCTATCAAGACAGACCGTTGGTACATCAGTCACAGTACTTTCTAAACTAGCTGGTGGAGACTGTCTGCGGTTTCAGGCAGGGTTTTCCCCAGCCCTATCTTGGGACACCAAGGTTTGAACCCAGGACCTTTGTTTGTTTGTTTGTTTAATTATTTTACAAAGTTGTTATTGTCATTCACCAGATCTTAACCTATTACAGTACAGTGGTACCTCAGGTTAAGAACTTAATTCGTTCTGGAGGTCCGTTCTTAAACTGAAACTGTTCTTAACCTGAAGCACCACTTTAGGTAATGCGGTCTCCTGCCGCCGCCACACAATTTCTGTTCTCATCCCGAAGCAAAGTTCTATTTCTGGGTTAGCAGAGTCTGTAACCTGAAGCGTCTGTAACCCAAGGCACCACTGTATTTGTAAGAATGGATTCCAAATATCATTGAATTTGTCCATGGCAAGTCTGTGTTTATATGCAAGTTGTTTGTATGTTGTGAGTTTTATAGGTCTTCCATCCAATCGTAGAAGGGAGCCGCATTTTTATTTTTCCAATTCACCAGTATTGGTTTTTGCTGTGGTAAGGGCATGAAGAGTCCACTCGTATTGCCCTTTTGTAAGGTTCCATGTGCTGGGTATATAATTCAAGAGGATAATTTCCTCTGTAAATGTAAGGTTGTTCCGTACAGTTCTGTTATTGGTTTCAGTTACCTTCTGCCAAAAATCTTTCAATATAGGACAATGGAAAAACATATGTTTTAGAGAAGTATTATCCCTATTACATCTCCAGCAGTTAGATACCTTAGATAGCCCTTATTTAAACAATCGTAATGGGGTCCAGTATATTCTAAATATTATTTTTTGTTGTATGGGCCTCAATTTAAGGTCCAAAGACACCCTTGTAATATCAGTTAAAACAGTTTCCCACTGTGTGGTGGAAACTGAGATCTCTAGTTCTTTATCCCAATCCTTTTTTGTGGAATATAAGATTTTCTCAGAAAGAAACTCACCAGACAAGCTGACCAGAGGAGGAGGAGCTTTCATGAGTGTGCACAGCTAAGTATTACACTGTTGCTTTTGTTTTGAAAAATTCCCAAACCCCTTTTATTATGACTATCCAAGAGTAGTGAGCAAGCTTTTGAGTACAACATACTGGTAAGTCTTTGATGTAAATGGTGTAGGGAGGATAGAGCGGTGAGGGATATGTTGCCTTGGTATTGAAGCCATACTGTCTGCCTTGGTCAAAAGTTCATTTTTATTGTATTGTCTTAGAAGAGGCATGACTATGGAGGTTGTCAGGAAGGATGCCTGCACTTTAGGATTTTCTCACTGTGCTACTGCGTAAAAGGCTGATCACTTGGGAACCATACTGCTCCTACTGTGAGCACTCTGGAGTCAGAACAGAGTATAAATCTGATACATTAAAAAAAAAAGTGGTAAAGCTATTACAAGTGGAGGAGGAATGTTAGATGCCAGATATGTGCAAATGTTTGTCCTGACTCAGGGAATTAATGTTGTTAGAAAGTTAGTGCTTTTTTAAAGAAGTACCAACTTTTGCATAAAGCAACATGGAGGTGGAACACTAATCAGGGGCAGGACTTGGAATAAGGCATGGGCTGCACAAGCAATTTGCTGAGCTTCAGCTATATACAGTATCATGCAATTGTTTGCTGATGCAGAGTGCAAACATACCTCAACTATCGCGCAAAATGTAAGGAGTGCTGTTGTAGAGATCAAAGTACAAGGGTGAACGCATGTCAGTTTGGAGATGGCAGCAACTTCCGGCAGATATCATTGAATGGTCTATGTACGGTGCTACATTTCCTTATTTACTTGCAAACAAGTCTCCATAAGCCAAGCGGGTTGGATTTGTTCCTTTCTTTACAGTAAATTTGCTTTACCCAACACATCCAAAGTACTTATACCCCAATCTGTGTCTCATATATAGAATAGTGTGTGTCATTCTTTTGAAGATCTCCATAAAAGTATTTAAATAGTTCACATCCTGTGGTATCTTGATTCCACCCTACCAGAAAGCACCAACAATCTGCTAGATAATCTGAGTATTTGCATCCTATAATTCTTTCTTGGATAGCTGAGGAAATTGTTCTCTGCTTTCCTGATGTTGTTATATATGTTGAGTAATGTGAATGATATTGTGCCATTTGCAATTAAGCATCATTCTTTCTAGCAGTGGCTGGAAGCAAGTGATTCAACAGGCGTGGTTGTTGGGTAGTGAGTGGATAGCATAGAAACCCCATTATGCTTTTTCCTTTGTGCATTCACCACAGAAAGCCGTGGAAAGTGTTGAAAGGAAGAAAGTGTATTTGGGGTACAAATCAACACACTAGGGGGACAGGAAGTGGAATGGCATGGTGGGGTCTGTGTAAAGCCCCAGATCAAAAAATAAGGCATTTTATTAAATAGACAGGAATCATGTTCACACATTTTAGCTGACAATATCCAACTTTGTACTTAGCATTATTATCCTGGCTTTTAAATATAAAAAAGATCATCACATGCAACAAGGAAATGTTGCATGGGTAGAATACTGCAGTGTTGAAATCTGTTCATCATGTTTATATGATACTGCACTTTGGCTTAGTGGTTAAAGCGTGTTGCTACACCTAGAGTTAATTGATGGAATATTTGAGTCATCATTTTCCACATGCCCAGCTCCAGCTGTTTTACAGTTTAGAGTGTTTTCATGAACAAAAAGGAGCAGTGGAATTGTTATTTTGGATGTGCAAAGGATACCTGTTATTACTGCCATTCTAAGCTGTCAAAGAATGCAAACTCTCAAGAATTTCTTGATCTTTTCTTTTTTGCAAAACTTTATGAAGTTGAGAGAAAGTGGGGGAAAGCTCATTCTCAACAGAATATTATTTCTTCTGTCAAACTATAAGCTGTCTGCATGACCACATACACAGAGAGAGAAATCTACCAATATACTGCAGGCCCTACTGCAGAGCCTTGTTTTTTCCATTTACTACTACTACTAAAGTTGTCACCAGGTGAGCCTCCCTAAGGAGGGCATTCCGTACACAGGGCACCACAACGGAAAAGGCCCCATCTGTAGTCAACACACACCTAAATTCAAATGGTGAGAGGATTCAGAGGAATTAAGCCCTCTTCATGAGAAGACCCTCCCCTGAAGAGGACGTCAGTGAGGGCAGAGGAAGCCCCAAAGAGACCAGAGGCGCAGCAGGACTTTGTTTAGGCTGCTCAGCCTCCCCACCTAACAGCTGGCATGCACGGGAGCACAGCAACAGCAGCCATTTTTCCATTTGTCCTCCAGCGTCCAGCTGGCCCCGAGCTTTCATTCTGGTTGTGAATGTTTATGAATACAGTGTTTTGGGCATGGATTGAAGAGAGAGTGGCAGAGAGGGTGTTTAGAGGTTTCTCCCTACTTGACGCAATTTCACTTATGGGGGGGGGGCAGAACTTAATGCCTGTATATCCAATTCTCCATTTCATGCAGAATGAAGGATACTTTAAAAAGCAATGTCCTCTATCCAACCAGGTTTGGATTGGAACCAGGGCTGTGAAGATGAAAGCCTCTACATATTTTTACCACTGTATCTTAACTGTCCAGTCTAGGCATCTTTTGGGGCTTTTTCTGTGGCTTAAAATGATTTCATAATATGAAAGCATGAATTAAAAGAAGGAACCCGTTTAACAATAGACGCACCTGCATCCTTTGCAATGCACAGTTAGCAATAAGAAGGGGAAGAAAAATAGCTATGTAATACTTTCATTGTTTAGCATCCTTTAAAATACGTGATTAAGAGGACGCTGAGAGCTCAGCGGAAGTTGCTAAAGAATAGACTTCTTGCTTTAAATAATGAGAGAGAAGCAAAACTTTCAAATGAAAAGGGAAGTGGGGAAAAGATTTATGCTTCTAGGTATTAATCATCAAGCTCTGCCTATAATTCCCAGGCTTTTTGCTCATCATTAAACTCAGACTGGTTCTAATTTAACTGGACGGGCTGTCTTCCTGCCTAATAATGCAAGGCTCCATGGACCTTTCCAGGTGATCATCATTTTGCAGTGCAATGAATGTGCACTTGTTACAACTAGCACCTGAGTTGTGGGGGAAATCAGGGTTTTCCAGCACCGAAACTGCTTTGCTTAAGAAACAGCATTTTTCACCCCAGCAAGTGCATCTACTGTGACAAATGTTACACTGATGTTGCAGGCTGCTTGAGTGTGGTGTTTATACCATCACAGACAGTAAACAGTAAAATGTCCCTCATCTATGCCTGTGCCATCTTGTTTTCTTTTTCTTTAAAAAATGGAATTTGAAAAAGAACTTTAAACACCATTTACTATTTCTACTGACAATACAATCCTTATCTACACAACTCATTTGACTCAGGAGCCAGTCAGAATAAAACACCAAGAACAGATATCTCAGATTTTATATATTAAGAGACATGGAGCAACACCACTCCCTGTACCCACAGATCTGTGAGCATTCAAATGTATAGGTAGGGCCTGCAAAGCAAAGGGATCCAGGCCCTTGGCTGGAGTGGAGAGACTAGCTGTGGATTTTACATGCAGATCTGCATACTGGTCTATGGAATAGGCTTGTTTATTCTCACTTGAATGGCACTTCCTCCCTCTCCGCCCCACCCTCCCCCTCTGGATCTGGCTTTGTCAAAGAGGTTTTCACCGAATCGATAAAATGTCCAGGAAAAGCCCAGAGTATGACAAATAGGGTGATTTTTTTAAAAGAGAAAAGCTGGTCAACAACTTTGCCCGGATTTTCACTTTTGGGAATGTGGCAACCCTGACTGTAGGAGGGGAGGGGGTTCAAGCCTCTTTCTAGGGAGCTCTCTGGAGCTTGTGGCAGCAAGCATCAGTTGCTGTATTGATACACACTGAGCCATGGGAGGATCTGATAGACAAGGTGCCGTGGGCTCTTCAAGGGAGTATGATCACCATGCATTAAGGTTTAGAGGTAATGTTTCCATGATGTCACCATACATTCCTGCGTGGGTAATTTGGGGGCAGTGTGCAGTGTTGTGATTGGTAGGTAATGGCGCAGTTGCCAGGGATGCTGTGGGAGTGACTCTCAGCGTTGCTGCATTATCTTATGTTCATACAGTATTGACATTGTTTACTATTTTTGGCTGCGTTAGCCAACACGGTGAGAGGCCAGGATTGTTTTCTATGTCCTCCTCCCCCATCCTTCTAGATGCGAGACTGCTTAAGGATAACCTTGGGGAAATTGCAGGGAGTAAAATAAATGGAAGGCACTGGATTGGGAGAGGAAGCTAATGGAAAACATAAGAGCCGGTGCTCTGTTCAGGAAGCAACAACCCATTGCAGTTACTGGCAACCTTAAGAGATGGTTTCCTATCAGTCTGATTAGCTGCATTTAAACTGCTCAATTGAGACCCTTCAAAGGATCAAGAGATGAAGGTTAATAGCAACCATTTCTGCCCCAGGAGAGAACAATTAGGTTTTCAGTGAAGATTTTCCATTCTTTTATAAAGTTCAAATGGGAGGAGAGAGATGTAGGACAGAGGATGCATTAGGACTAGATCGAATTGTGTGGGTGGTGGTGAAATTAGAGGGAAGGTTGCTTAAAATTCTGAAAGATAATGTTCTGCTGAGTGCAAGCCTGATCACCGAAGAGACCTTTATCCTATATTAAATGGGCAGACATCAGAACAGCCAAGCCTATTACAGGCTCCCAGCCCATAAATACACCTCTTGGAACTGAAATGCTGACATTTAATATGTTCTGCTCACCTCAGGTCCCCTATGCTGATATTCATTGACTTCTTATTTTTTTTTTCTTTTGCTGTTTATGCTGTGACCCACACAATTAAGGTGGTTAGATAGGCAGTACCACATGACACAGACTTTCCCCTAGTCTTTCAGTAATTTTTTATCTATGGAATGAGTGATAATTCTTTGCTATAACAGTGATTCTGTGTCTAGAGCCTTTATTGTGCATTAAATAATATTCATTGAAACAGAACAGTTATGTATATTTCTCAATTAGGGTTCTGTACGCATTCAGAATTCAGAAGCAGGTGTGAAAGCTCATTATGACTAAGTCAATAGATTAACCATTCTGCATCTCAGGCCATATGATGGCTTACTCAGGTGTAAGTCCCATTGAGTTCTGACGTGCTTACTCACAAGTGTGCACAGGGCAGTATTTGAAAGCGGGGAGCCCCCAGATGTTGTCAGCTCCAGCCAGCATGATCAGGAATAATGGGAGTTGCAGTCCAGCCACATCTGGAGAGCCACAGGTTAGTCACCAAAATTGAAAGCTTTAGCTAAATAGTAGGTGGAGAACATTTGTTGGGGCTGAAGGTTAAAGGCGAACTTTGCTTCTCAAACTATTTTGGTTTGGGTGTGGCACTGTAACAGGAAAAAGTAAGATGCCCTTTCCTCCCAATAATGAATGGTAAAGGTAAAGGGACCCCTGATCATTAGGTCCAGCCGTGGCAGACTCTGGGGTTGTGGTGCTCATCTCGCTTTATTGGTCAAGGGAGCTGGTGTACAGCTTCCGGGTCATGTGGCCAGCATAACTAAGCTGCTTCTGGCGAACCAGAGCAGCACACGGCAACACCGTTTACTTTCCTGCCGGAGCGGTACCTATTTATCTCCTTGCACTTTGACGTGCTTTCAAACTGCTACGTTGGCAGGACCAGGGACCAAGCAACAGGAGCTCACCCCGTCGCGGGGATTCAAACCGCCGACCTTCTGATCGGCAAGTCCTTGGCTCTGTAGTTTAGCCCACAGCGCCACCCACGTCCCACCAATAATGAATGGTAGGGTTTGCTTATTAAAATAAGAATAAGAAAATTGTAGAGTTGCAGGGGACCCAAGGGTCATCTAGTCCAACCCCATGCAATGCAGGAATCTCAGCTAAAGCATCCATGACAGATTGTTATGAAAATCCTCAAAGGAAGGAGAATCACCCCCCCCCCCGAGAGTACGTTCCACTGTCAAACAGTTCTTCCTGATGTTTAGTCAGAATCTGCTTTCTTGTAACTTGAAGCCATTGGTTCGGCTCCTAGCCTCTGGAGCAGGAGAAAACAAGGACCAAGTTACAATGAGTCTTGTGGTTTGCCATTAAGTGCAGCATTTTACTTTTATAAATAGCCAGCACAGACCAGGAGAGGGGAAGTTCTGGATCAGGACTGCAGCAGTGAGCAAAGGGTTAAGATCAGGGTTAAGAATCATAGAATCATAGAATCATAGAGTTGGAAGAGACCACAAGGGCCATCGAGTCCAACCCCCTGCCAAGCAGGAAACACCATCAGAGCACTCCTGACATATGGTTGTCAAGCCTCTGCTTAAAGACCTCCAAAGTAGGAGACTCCACCACACTCCTTGGCAGCAAATTCCACTGTCGAACAGCTCTTACTGTCAGGAAGTTCTTCCTAATGTTTAGGTGGAATCTTCTTTCTTGTAGTTTGGATCCATTGCTCCGTGTCCGCTTCTCTGGAGCAGCAGAAAACAACCTTTCTCCCTCCTCTATGTGACATTTTTATATATTTGAACATGGCTATCATATATTTTATATATTTGAACATGGCTATCATATCACCCCTTAACCTCCTCTTCTCCAGGCTAAACATGCCCAGCTCCCTTAGCCGTTCCTCATAAGGCATCGTTTCCAGGCCTTTGACCATTTTGGTTGCCCTCCTCTGGACACGTTCCAGTTTGTCAGTGTCCTTCTTGAACTGTGGTGCCCAGAACTGGACACAGTACTCCAGGTGTGGTCTGACCAGAGCAGAATACAGTGGCACTATTACTTCCCTTGATCTAGATGCTATACTCCTATTGATGCAGCCCAGAATTGCATTGGCTTTTTTAGCTGCCGCGTCACACTGTTGGCTCATGTCAAGTTTGTGGTCAACCAAGACTCCTAGATCCTTTTCACATGTACTGCTCTCAAGCCAGGTGTCACCCATCTTGTATTTGTGCCTCTCATTTTTTTTGCCCAAGTGAAGATCAGGCCCCCTATGCTGGGAAATCATGAAAGGAAGATTCTACACTGGGGCAACACCCAATTTCACAACAGATTACATTTTGCAGTACACACTAAACCTTAAAATCTACCACTTTCCTTAATATATCAGAAAAACTCAAAATAAGTTTTGGCTTTCTTGCTTGCTTATTTTGTTTGTTTGTTTGTTTTTTAAATACCGGTAGTTATTTTGATAAATAGAAGGTGACATGCTTAATCAACCAGAAGTTGGTGGACAGCTTTATTTAGAGGTTGATATCAACCACTATCTAAATGAACAAGGAATCTTAGGGTATTTCAGCTGCAGCTATGTCCCCTTGTTATCTATCTTATGGGTTTCATAAGCAGATAAAGGTAAAGGGACCCCTGACCATTAGGTCCAGTCGTGGCCGACTCTGGGGTTGCGGCGCTCATCTCACTTTATTGACTGAGGGAGCCGGTGTACAGCTTCCGGGTCTTGTGGCCAGCATGACTAAGCCGCTTCTGGAGAACCAGAGCAGCGCACGGAAACACCATTTACCTTCCCGCTGGAGTGGTATCTATTTATCTACTTGCACTGTGTGCTTTCGAACTGCTAGGTTGGCTGGAGCTGGAACTGAACAACGGGAGCTCACTCCATCGTGGGGATTCGAACCACCGACCTTCTGATCATTTCTGCAAATTCCATGGATCAGAAATAAGAAATGATGAATGAAAGGGGTTCTGGACTCAGAATCACTTCTGACAATCAAGTGCTTATGTCCCAAAAAACCCAAAAAGCTTTCTCTTGCAAGTAAAGTAGTCTAGTGTTGTAAGCAGTGCAACATAGAAAAAATGGACTTGAATGAAATTGTGACACAAAGTATCACATGAATTGGATCTCTGTTTCAACTCACTTGAACATACACAATATGTATCACCATTCTTACTAGGTGGTATTAAAACCTGTCTGAAAGTGAAGGGGAAATGGAAGTGTTATATCCTGCACCACTTTAATAACTCCACATCTGTGGCAAAAATGACCTGACTATTGGTGTATGTTATAGGCAACTGATTTTTGTCGCTACTTCCCGCTTACCTTTCGTTTGTTTTTATTCCTGAATCAGAACATGGGCTTGACAACAGATTGAATTTCCAGTCTCATAAAATTTGAGTGCATTGGAAATTGAGTACAGCAAGTGACCAAAGCCCCATGTGGTGGCATGGTATTCCATCATTAGGATGATGACACCAAATGAACGTTACAGTGGTACCTCAGGTTAAGTACTGTACTTAATTCGTTCCAGAGGTCTGTACTTAACCTGAAACTGTTCTTAACCTGAAGCAACACTTTAGCTAATGGGGCCTCCTACTGCCGCCACGCCACCAGAGCACGATTTCTGTTCTCATCCTGAAGCAAAGTTCTTAACCTGAAGCACTATTTCTGGGTTAGCGGAGTCTGTAACCTGAAGCGTATGTAACCTGAAGCATATGTAACCTGAGGTACCACTGTAAATGGAATATCACCTAAGAGATGTTAAGACCCTACTTACCTTGTCTGGGCACAGTGTGCTAATGACCTCGCTGCTGTGATTAGTTACTGCTCTTCTGTCACACTTCACATGTACTCATCTCTCTGTGAGGGAGGTCATTTGAAACGATAGCTTTCAGAGCAATCATTTTGCAAGACAAGTATCTCAAGATCTTGATGTTCTTTCAAATTGTTGGTTATTTTACCATTAGATCATGTGCATCGTAACAGTTTGAACAGCATGATTTACTGGAATAGAAGCAATTTAATGGAGACAAACAGACGGAATTGCTTAGATTCGTCCCTGTAACTTCTTTAAGAACCACGTCTTAAACATTTGCTGAATTGGGTGTGCATGAAATACTACATGCTCCCCTTGAAGCTTATATGGAAATAGTCTGAAACAAAACCATTGCTTTGTGCATAGAGGCAACCTGGTGCTGCAGGACTAAGGAGATCAGTGAAAGATATTAAGAATGTCAGTGCTAGAAAAATAATAAGATGATGTGTTAATGCTTTTGGAAAGCTCAAGAACATTTGAAATAACAGGAACAATCTCAGTAAAACTATAAAGGGAAAATATTCATTTGGTGTTGAGCCCAGTAATGCTGGGTTGATGAGAAAATGGGACAAAAAGATTGATCACAGAGATGGGCTAGTTGAACACATTAGGGGCAAGGTGACCAGATGGCACAAGCTATGAAATTAAATGGAAGGCCTGAGAATTCGAAGGAGGGTCAATAAATAACTCAACAAAGAGGACTACATTGATCTGGCCTCATAATGAGAATGGAGTGTCAAAAGACCGCAAACAAGAGTTTTTAGATTGCATTGTGTATTAATAAATGGAAAAAGGCCAAGACCAAGAAATATGTAGATTCTTGTGACTAAGGAGGCTTGCAAGTAAAATTGGATGGCAAGCAAAAGCCGTGAATATTACGACATTATATTGCTGTTCCTAATGTAATTGCTGGACAGCTGAATAGGATAGATAGCGGTGGGTGGTGATTAAAGAGGCAAAAAGTAACTTCAGCTGACCTGGAGGAAAAAGTGACAGTGATAGATTAGGCCTTCTGAGGAAATAGCACAAGCTTCGTAAGTTGGAAGGCTTAAAATGAGAGTCTTACCCAGCATACGGCCTGCATAGCCAAGGTCTCTTTCGAGCCCAAGAACATACAATAAGAAAATAGGACTGTGGGGCAACCTACATTCATATCCTGGCTATCCTAACTGACCTGTACTGACTATCCTGAGTTTTTTTGACCCAACTCTGGAGCCTCCTTTAATTGCTGGGCACTGTCAACCTTTGTAACCCGACCTGCCCTTCTCTTGGTTCTTTTATGTGACAAACAATTCTAGTATCATACCAGAGGTTAAATCACGATATCTTACTATTGCGGGTTCCTATGTTCAGTTACATTTGTCCACTGAGCATTCATTCAAGGATCTGTTGGCTAAAAACAGGTAAACTTGGAATCTAATCACCAGTGTGGGAGGCAATGCCTTGGGTGGGGAGGGGATGGCTGTACTATTCCTGCATGGAACATGGGAAGCTGCCTTATATTGAGTCAGACAATTGGGTGAGGGGTTTCTATACAATGACTGGCAGTGGTCCTCCAGAATTTCAGACAGGGTGTCTCCCACCTAACCCTATCTGGAGATGCCGGGGATTGAACCTGGGACTTCCTGCATGCAAAGCAGATGCTCTGCTGGGGAGTCACCTACCCCAGCTGATGAGGGTCATGCCTACAAGCATTTTGCAATCCTGTATGGGCTCGTCCACACTTCTGCTTGTCCCCTGCCTAGGAAGCATGGATCTGAGCAGTTTTCTGCTTGTTCCATGCTTTCCAGGCATGGGTCTGAGCAGTTTGGCCTTTCCCTCACTGCTTTCCCCTGGAAAACCTACTCTTTTGTGCTGAATCGGAACAAACAGCAATCCACAGAAAACCTGAGTGTCATTTGTGCCTATTCAGCACTAATGATTGGGTTTTCTGGGGGTCGGGTGGGCAGTGGGGCAAATGGAGGTGTGGATAAGTCCCATCTTTCTGCTTTTTTAGATGTGGAAGTCATTATGCCATGCTCACAGAGCAGACATTTTATGGCTAGCACCGACTGAACATTCTCAAAGTTCTATATGTGTCTACTGGTGGGAAAGAGTTGGTGATCTCTGCTTTAAAGTATGCCCTCCTGGTTGCCCAGTCCCCTTTTCAGCCCTTGGCTGTTTTTTTGTGTGTCCTGTTGACAGTGCTCCAGTGTCTCCTTCTGGGCCTGTTTTGGGATTTCCTCAGCAAATCTAATTTTTAATCTGCAGGCCTCCATTTGCATCATCCCAGAATACAAGGCTGCATCTAGTGCTAGAACTTTTAAAACATCAACATGTTCTTATAAGTTGCCTTTCTGTAGAAACCTTTTCGGATTTTTCCGGTAACAATCAAAATAAAATAAGCAAGCATAAGTAACAGCACAGCTGAAAACCAACAGCCTAAAAAGTAAAACAGCATACAGTAAAGAATTGTGTCAGGCTAGCAAATCCCACCCCTTAGAAACATGCAAGCTAAGCTTTGTTAAATGTTGTTGACATTAGATTTTTTAGCAACAGGAAGACAAATTTGGGAAGAAGATGCAAGGCAAATATGCTGAAGCCAGTGAATTAGATTCTACTGATCTGACTGATAGAACTGGGGGATATGCCGTTATGCCATTCCTTCTTCTCAACCTTCCCAGGTCACCTTGAGGAAACCTACCTACAGCCACACACACTATCACAAAACCGCCGAGAGAGCCAGCTAGGCCACGAGAAAGCCATGCCATCAAATCTGAGAAGCTTGGCTGGCTGGCTGGCTGCTGCTTTTTGGAGTCATCGCCTGTGCCGCCCCCGGCATGATTATAAAGATGTGAAATTTAATAAACATGAATTAAACATTAAACCTCCCTCCTCCGCTGGTACAATTTGTGCTCCTTCCCAATCAAATCTGTTTTGATTTGGGGCTATTATGGTGCAAAAACCTGTAATTACCAAATGCTCAGAAATCAGCCTCTAGGGAGAGCTTATGTCCCCACCTGTCAGGCATAGCGGCAGGAATACAGACCGCAGTTTATATACTTTCCGGGGCGTCTTTTCTTTTTAAAGCAAAGCCTGTTTGCTCATGGCTGTCATAAACCTCCAGACCATGCTTGTTAATAAGAGTAAATGAAGCTGCCCAAGGGACGTTGCGCTGATGCTGGAACATGCTGAGGGTTTGCCAGTTAGTAAACAGGCTTTGAGGGAGTGCCTTCGACTGAGAGGTGGCCTACAGCCAAAGCTCAGTCAGCTGAGTTGCTGTTTGTGGCCTGCACTGCTCTCTGCTCCCCACAGGATTTTCCCATTGTGTGTGAAGGTGTTTCTTTTTTCCTGCAGCTGGCCCCCCTGCCAGGCCGCAGGGCCCATTCATTTCCATCTAGAAATCTCTACAGCTGGCCTGCTGCCATCCTGGCAGGGGTTGCCGTGGATGCATATTCTCTTGTTTTGGAGCACTGTGAGCGAATACACTCATCTGACTCCCGCTTGGACTCGCACACAGCCTGTGTGGCTGCAGTAAACAGAGCAGCGGGAGAATGGCAGCGAGGGAACGGAGCCCGGCCTGGCTCACAGACACTTACTTGCACACAGCTGAGAGGGCCAGCCAGTCCTCTGCACACATAGACACAAACAAGCCTCTGCTTCTGCAGCTGGAACGCAGTGGGTTGATCATTAACTCAGAGGCGGCAGCGGCGGCAGCAGCAGCGAGGCAGCTTAAACAAGTCGAGAAGTCCCCGGCTAATTAGCAGGTAAGAATTAAGAGGCAAAAAAGCCAAGGAGAGCTGACAGCAAGCGCTTTGCTGATGGAGGAGATGTCCTCCGAAAGGGCAGGGGCCAAGTCCTTGGAATTGTGTGCGTCTCACAAAATCTCCCGGGCAGCCATTAATCAGGGACGGCTGTCTCTCCCTGCATGGATGAGTGGGAAGGTTGCATAACCACATTCCAGATCCTGCACATTCACTGACTTCTGCGGGGAAGAGCAGGTGCCTGTCACAGGAGGCGGGAAAAGGAAAAGCTGCTTTTTCCATAGTTTTTAGAGAACCAATATGTTTGCCACTTTTTTTGCTTTCTGGCAGCATCCCTGAGCATTTAACAGCTGCATGGCAAGTAGGGATTCTACAGGTGCGGTTGAGTTGTGGGAAGCATCGCATGTTTTTAAGCTCCCCCTCCCAATTATTAACAGTACAGAAGCCCTGCTTGGGGAAATGAACAACCCGAACTGGGTGGCAGCAGGACTCCTTCAGCAGGTACAGAAAGGGACTGTGGATGATGCAAGCTCCTGCCTGCCTGGTTTCTGTGTGGTGTTTGTACATGTTCAGAAAGTCCCTGCTGGGACTGTACCACTTCAGAGTGAAGGTGAGAGGTGGCATCTTTCTGCAGGGGCCTGCAAGACAGAGCTGTACCACCTGGCCTTTGGTTTAGACTCAGTCTGACCCTGATGTTTCCATCCCCTTATGGTTTTGATTTATGGGCTACTATTAAAATGAGGCTGCATTTTAAATTGTATTTTAGCCATATTTTAATTAACCTTTTTTTCCCTATTATGTTTTATTGTAATTTTATTGGTGTTAGCCGCCCTGAGCCCAGTTCTGGCCAGGAAGGGCAGGGCATTAAAAAAAAAATTATTATTATTATTATTATTATTATTATTATTATTATTATTACATACTTTCCAGCAGCATCTGGAAAAATAGTATGTGTGAGAGAAGGCTACATTCAGAGACCCAGACACGGCAGAATTTTGCAGGCAGGTGAGAGCCCTCAGTCATGGAATTCTCTGAAGTGGCATGTCCCAAAAGAGTCATACCACATGATTTTTCTGAAAATGCAGATAGCTTCTTCTATTGGGCAGAGTACTCAGCTTACTGTCATTATTCAGCGCTGTCACTTGCTTGCATTGGGCCTTCTCTCCATCATTTTTGCCATATGTTGATTGGAAAATTTGGGAGTTCTATAAAGCAGGCTGTTTCTCAGGTATATGTAGGGCCAGTGACTTGCCCAAAATAACAGACCAGTTCAGCAGGAAAGGTAGTATGAGTTCTTCCCTATTGACTAGCTTTTCATCCACCTCCAGTACTGTCAAAGTTATGCACTTTCAAGTCCATGTAGAAGCCTTCAGCCAAAGAATGGGCTGGTTAGTTCAGATCAGTAAGTGAAATTCAGCTTCCCAACATCGTTTTGCCCTTTGCTGCCCTCCCTATAGGGTTGCCATGTCACAATGTTCTGTTTTCACTGTCAGAGGCAGTATGCCTCTGAATACCAGTTGCTGTTGTGCTCAGGTCCTGCTTGTGGGATTTCCATAGCCATCTGGGCCTTTGGCCTGATCCAGCATCACTCTTAATGCTACAGTGACAGTAGAAGCCACAGCTGGATGCAGCAAGGATGCAGTTCTTTGTGTCCAGATTCCGGACCCAACAGCTCCTGTTTCACTGACCCAGAGTCTACCAGAACCATCATTATCTTTTCACTTTCTGTACCTGTTGTCTTTACATCAAACAAGAAATTTTGGCCCCGGCCTACTGTTCTCCTTATCTTCCTTCATTCTTCCTGTCCCATCACTTACAGTTTCCTCATGTGTAGGAAAGAGATGTCATTAGCTTCTTGAACCTTCTGTGGAGAGACTGCCATGAATCCTAATTAAAAGGAAAAAAACAGTTCTTCTTACAAACATTTTAAGAGTACAACTCCAGATTCCTACAAAAAAGAAGACCTCATAGTCTCCTCTCCAAAGGTCTCTTTGGCAGTCATCAAAATTACGGTATATCAGACATTTATGCAACCTGTAAACAAGCTCAAATTCAGTCACTTAATTCCACAACTAGATAGTTAAAATTCCTGCAGCATGTTCAAAATTTCCACTGTAATTTTCTTGTTTAGCCCAGAATGCTTTGACCTGCTTGATTACCCCCCTCTGTTCATTCTTCTTCTTCTTCTTCTTCAGCACACATCAGGTGGCCTCCTCAGGCCCAGCACTTGACGATTGCTTCAAAATCGATAGATGGTCCAGGGGAAAACAAACTCTTCCATACTGTGATGAGAGCTGACACAGGTTCAACTGTTATTTCTCTTGAAGATCTTCTTTCAGGGGTCTTGCCTTGTGATTCTGGTTGGAACATTTTGTCCGTGCCTCTCTCGCTTTCACTTGGAAACAAGCCTTACAGAGAGTTCAGGGAAGAAGCTATCAGTTTCATTTCCTTCAATTTTCTGCCAGCAGGAAAGAAATAAGACAAAGGGAGGAGGCAAGCTTCTTTCAATAAACAAGTGTTCCCCACTCTTTCTGTAACAAATGGCACATATTTTAAAATCAACCTCTTTCACCCTCAGAAATGTATTTCAGAAGGTCTGCTGCAAAGTTTGTAGAACTGAGGGAGGGCAGCCCTTGTATACTGGGGGTAAAATCCTTAGTAGCAAAAATATTATATTTTCAGATATTTGGACACATGAGTCTCTTCCACAGACCCAACTGCATATCTTTTTTGCTCACATAACAACAACAATGACAAAAGGCACAATCAAATTAAGCAATATCAGACTTGTAGATTTGACAATTCCTAACACACTATGTGCTGGAGGACTCCATATAGTGGCAGTGTTTGCACACTGCTTTAAAAAAAGAGTCAAACTTAGGTATGGTTTAAAGGTGACTGTGCAGCATGCTGGTACAGTGGTACCTCAGGTTACATATGCTTCAGGTTACACACTCCGCTAACCCAGAAATAGTGCTTCAGGTTAAGAACATTGCTTCCGGATAAGAACAGAAATCGTGCTCCAGTGGCGCGGCAGCAGCAGGAGGCCCCATTAGCTGAAGTGATGCTTCAGGTTAAGAACAGTTTCAGGTTAAGAACGGACCTCCGGAACGAATTAAGTACTTAACCCGAGGTACCACTGTACACAGAGCAGAAACTTGTGCTTGTTCACCCCTCCCCTCCCCTGCTCCTGCTGCTCTTGTGCTGCCAAGATGGGCCTATAGTCTCCCCCAAAGAGTGGGACCAACCTAGGTTATGTTCTTGTGTTTTTTTTGAGAGACACAAGACACAAGCCTAGGTTCAGACAGCACAGCAGGAGCAGGAGAGGAGTGAAGTGATTGTGATTGTGATTTTCACCCCATGCAGCAGCATGCAGCACATTCACCTTTCAGTCACAGTTGAGCTTAACTATGGTTTAAAGCAGGCATAGGCAAACTCGGCCCTCCAGATGTTTTGGGACTATAATTCCCATCATCCCTGACCACTGGTCCTGTTAGCTAGGGATGATGGGAGTTGTAGGCCAAAAACATCTGGAGGGCCGAGTTTGCCTATGCCTGGTTTAAAGTGAAGCCAGCATTCCCCAGAAATGCATCATTATTAATCC
Source organism: Podarcis vaucheri (assembly GCF_965113315.1). Classification (NCBI taxonomy): domain Eukaryota; kingdom Metazoa; phylum Chordata; class Lepidosauria; order Squamata; family Lacertidae; genus Podarcis; species Podarcis vaucheri. The sequence continues at coordinate 55,038,130 of NC_138760.1, read as the reverse complement.
TTCCAGCTACAGCTAAACCTCTGCATCCACTGTAAGGCAAAAATGGCTGGCATCAAAACAGAAGGAATATTCAACAACCCCAAAAAAACAACAACCCCAAAAACAATAGGGTGAAAGCTTAGGGTGATAATGGAAAATAAAGGGGACTGTGTTTTGCCATCTGCCTTCATTACAATAGGAATATGCCTACCACGTCTGGCACCAACCTGTTTTGAAAGTTGATAGTATTAGTCACATATGTTGTCTTGTGTTATTACAGTGATGAGGATTATGCTACAGCAAATGTGAGGAACCTCTCGCACTCCAGATATTGCTGAACTTCAACTCCCATCATTCCTGGCCATTGGCCATGCTTACTGAGGCTGGTGGGAGTTGTATTTCAGCTACATCTGAAGTGCCAAAGATTCCCACCTGTGCTGTGGAATGCAACCATTTTTTTCCTAGCAGTTTTCTGTTTCTGTAATAACTTCAAGACAGGCAGTAATTGAATAGGTAAAGTTTCTCATCAACTTTACCTCCTGAACTTCCCTGTTGAACAGCTGTTAAAAGTACACAAACTCTGTCAATGTAGCAAACCTAGTTTATACCTAATAACCAGGGTCTTTATACTTTAAAAGGTACAGAGTTCCCCTTATGAGCCCTGATGAAGGGCAGCAGCAATCAGTTGATAGGTAGTTCTGTTGTCTCCATCACTAAAATACTGTATGGCCGGACTGCACCTTTGGAACTTTTACCTCCTTCAGAACCTTTAACTGAGACCCTGGACTCAGCTACCTTAGTAAAGAAAAAGCATTTTATATGTGTTTTAACACTCTGACACCAGATGGTGCTGTGGAGTCCCATCTTTCTCCAGCGTGATTTCCCGTTTACAACACGTTTTCCTGAAACGTTTTTTGGATGTGTCTAGATCCAGCCCCTTTGTAGTCACAGCACAGATTGGGAATTCTCAATTTTTGTGATAGTGGGTTATCTCATTACTTGTGCCTTCCCAGGAGCCTTTCTTCTGGTCCCAGGCCTAGGAACCCTGGACAGGATCTCAACTACATTAACCTATTTTAGAAATGGGCAGTCTCAGTCCATCCTTCTCTCTTTTTTTGCTTTTGCTTCTTTATTCCAATATCATCTCTCTAAAATGTCCATCAGCATAATGGCGTACAAACAGAACAAAAGGTTCCAGGCTTGACAAGTGCATCTGTTCTCAGGTAAAGCAGCCCCTTTGCAGTCAGAATCCAGGAGGGTAGAATAATGATGACCGGGGTTCCAGCTTTCTATTTGCTGCCTTTCTGTTGCATTAATAAATGGTGTTTGAATTATTCAAGGGAAAGGAAGCTTCTACATACGAGCCATCTGTGGTTCCCCTTGCTAGATTCAATAGATTTTAAAGTGTCTTTTGCAATAGCTAGCCTGCAGTGAATACAATTGATCAACAGCAGCAATCAGATAAAAATAACCCAGCACTATGGATGTATAGCACAGACTGGCACGCTGTTCAGAATATAATACTGTAGTGTAAAGACACGGTCTTGTGGTGTGCAGAAATCTTCTCTATGGTCTGTTTATTTATGTGGACCATTTCCATTCAGTTCTTAAGTCTTCTTCTTCTTCTATTTTAGGGGTGAGGATGCTATACACACAAAAATGTGCACGTTACTAATTTTCAGTAGGATATCCAGGGAACTTTTCTCAAGGTATACTGAAATTTTGTCAGCTTACAGAGAATGAATGTTTTGTCAAGTGAGAATATTGTTACACTTTTTTCAAGCAGTGAGAAATTCTAGGAGTACAATGCTTACGCAGGTTCGGTTTCTTTTGGAAGGAGATCACTGGAATCTTATGGGGTTCTGTATTATTCTGTATGGAAATCAGCCCTGAGTGTTCACTGGAAGGACAAATCATGAAGCTGAGGCTCCAATACTTTGGCCACCTCATGAGAAGAGGCGACTCCCTGGAAAAGACCCTGATGTTGGGAAAGATGGAGGGCAGAAGGAGAAGGGGACGACAGAGGACGAGATGGTTGGACGGTGTTCTTGAAGCTACCAGCAGGAGTTTGACCAAACTGTGGGAGGCAGTGGAAGGCAGAAGTGCCTGGCGTGCTCTGGTCCATGGGGTCACGAAGAGTCGGACACGATTAAAGACTAAACAACAACAACAATTATTCTGTATAATGCTGTACTTCTGTGTGATCATTTGGGAAATTGCCTTGGTCTAAATCAGTTGCTTCAGATCTATTTGGCTGTGTTTGGTTAGTTTGCAAATATTTTGGTTCCCTAGAAGGGTGACAGCCTACTGGTTAGGGAGTTGGGTTTGACTCTGGACTCCTTAACCTTGACAAGTCCTACCATGCAGGCAAAATCCCGGCTCTCCATCTGATTTACAGTCTTAAGAAAGTCCCAGCTCTGGGTGCAATCAACCAGAAATCGCCTTTAAAAAATGATTTACTTGGCAACTTTTGTCACTGACTTATTATTGATATTATTATTATTATTATTATTATTATTATTATTATTATTACTCCACCCATCTGGCCAGGTCTCCCCAGCCACTCTGGGCAGCTTCTAGCACATATAAAAACATATATTGGCAGTGCTGCTTTTGTGACCCATCTTAGATCAGCCCACGACCCAAGTAGTGGGTCCCAGCCCCCCAGCTGAAGTTCACAGCTTTACACTATTATTATTACTATTTATTGAATTTGTATATGGCCCTTAGTCAGAAGACCATAGGGCAGTTTACAACATACAACGCAAATATAACGTTGTATAGAAGTCCTTAGTAAAAGTCATACAACATGGGTGCTTTATGGGTAAGATGACACTTAAGCACTCCAAGAGCGTTTGGGTTGCCACTTTGGGCAACAGGATGTGGACGGCATAGTAAGGGAGTCCCTCACAAAACTTCTGGCTCCATTAACCCTCTGTCTAAATCTCCCAATTTTACATCAATATAATATTCTCCAAGATAGTGCATCTGTTTTTATTGAGAATAACATGCTGAATCCACCAATTTGTAAACTTTATTTTTGGGGTTTTTTAGAAACTTATTTGCAAGCTACACACTCCTCCTGTCCTGTCCTGAAGCACGTTTCCACATGCTAGTGAATGCTAAGTGGCTTACATGGGTGGCGGCAGAACCCAACCATCAAAATAGTCTGAAAGGCTATCTCACAATTCCAGGCCAACATCAAAATTTGCTCTTTAGTGATTTTATGTATATTATGTAGATATATATTGTAACTTGATTCAAGGGTGGAGATGTGTCATTGTAGCACAAACCACTTCAGGGGCATCTTAGGGGAACGTTATGCAATTCTCAGCTCAGGGTACCTGTTGTGTACTCATAAATGCTGGAATATAAATCTACTAATTCAATAAATTAAGACACCTAGTAACTTTCAGGGCACAGACAAGATTACAATAAGCAGCTTCCTGGTTCACAACTGAAATGTGATGGCATTGCTGCCCTACAGAAGCTCTCTGCCAATGGGTGGAGCAGCTAGCCTCATGGCAGAGCATAGGCAGTATGACATTTGCAAAATAATAAACCCAGCAGCATGTTCCCACTGAAGTGTAGAGTTAGAATGGGCCTGAAGATTATTAAGTGGATTATGTGCACTTATGGCCCGCCTTTTCCTCTTGTGTCTCCCTCTCTCTTTATAGCTCCCAATATGGCAAATGACAGCACAGATGAAGTGACAGCTGAGGAGACACCAGAGGCTGAACCCATATATGAAACTCTGACATTCCTGGACAAAACAGAGCAGAACCAACGGCTGGCTGTGGAGGAGCTCATCAACACAGAGACCAGTTATGTACAGAACCTTCAGCTGTGCATTTCAGATATCCGTAATCACCTCCAGAAGAAGCAGGTGAGGCAGATCCTCCACACCAGGGGGTGCCCACCCCAGACGATGATGCACATCAACTTCCATCATCGCCAGAATGATGGGAGTTGTAGTCCAGCATCATCTGGAGGGCACCAGGTTAGCTATCCCTCCTCTACACATTTCCATGGGAGTGAATCGTGCAGCAAAATGTTTTTAAAATCCACAACAGGCAATCTCAAATTCTGAAAACGACGACGCATTAAGGAACTTAAGAAAGCTAAGCATTTGTTCCTAGTAGTGAAATTCAGAACTTGGGGTAGGCTAAGGCCACGCTACATATTTAACAATGGATTAACAGTCAATCCCTCTTCACAGGGAACTCTGTGAATTGTAGCTTGGCAGGTGAGGGAAGGTTTCCTAACAGTTTGAAGCACCTTTCACAAACTACAGCTCCCAGAATTGTTTGGGGGAAGCCATGTCTGTTTAAAGTGGTATCATAGTACTTTAAATCTATGGTGTGAATGTAGTCTAAGAAGCTACCATGATAGTCGGTGTGTAGGCTGCAGTGTGAGATGCTTTGGGTAACAGTAACATCTTTGGGGAGATGCTGTACATTATAGACTAAGACAAGACAGTTCTTAAGCTGGTGCTATACCTTTCCCCAGTCCCTTCTATAGCAGTGCAGAATACCTGGCTATTTAGAGGTCTGTCTACAGATGGCCACTGGGTCCTGTTGCCAGCAAGTTTTCTCCTGCTAGATGGTGACAACTAAGCACCATCTTTGGTGCATCCGTTCTGCAAGGATGTGATCTCTGTTTCTGCAGTCCCAGAATGCATAGGTGTTTGATTCTAGATGTACCCTTAGAAGCAACATTCGGATTACTGTTCAAACAGTAATCATTTGCTCACTCATGGACACACAGAGAAAGAACTGATGCATTCTCCTAATCTATTATGCCTTTTAGCTACCTGAGATTGACCTGGAAGGACTTTTCTCCAATATAGATGATGTCCTGCACATCTCCAGACGTTTCCTGAAAGGACTTGAAGCTGCAATGAACCAGGAGCACGAGCAGCTCTCCCGTATCAGTGAGTGGGAATATAACAACCAGCCATCTGAGACAGATGTTATTAAATCAGTGATATGCTTTGTGTTACATTAACTTCTGTTTATTGCTAGCAATAATTGCTGTGATGCTGACCAGCCAGATGGATGGGATATAAAGATGATGATTATTATTATTAATTCCTCCTGTGTTTTCAATATTGATCCTACCATCTGTAGAAGCAGAAAATAATTACTCTGAAGGTGTTTACATGGCCAAGGAGCAAAACAAACTTTGGTAATTTGTGCTAAGATTCATAACCCCAAATCATGGACAGGACAAAGGTCATAGCACAGTTTCACTGGTAATGCTATTGCACTAATCCATTAAGAAAGGGGAACTATAACTACACTGCATAGGTTGCACTGCTAGAGCAGAAGAAGTGCTGGGAAATCATCAAGGTTGCAACCACTTAGCAGAACATAAAGAGGAGTCCTCAGGCAACTGCTACCTGAGCCAACCATGCATTGTTTTCTAAGCTACAGTTTTCCTGGGCTTCTAGGTCATTCTTTTGTGAAGATAAAACAGATGCCCTTTATACATTTCCCCAGCTGAATGGGAACTGCTTGTGTGTAAGGCATCCCCACAAAACTGGGTGAAAGTTGACATGGTTTCACCATATTTAAACGACTGATTGACTGCACCTTTCTCATGGAATTGGCACAATGCTGTGAAAGGGTTGCTAATTCTGGGAGTTGGGGTGGGCAGGAAAAAGGTGATCAAAACCTAGCCTTGTAGTAGGGTCCTAAACATTCTCACAGCTGCACAGGAGTTGCTCACGGACAAGTAACTCCCACATGTTTAGGGGAATGTCTAAAGGGCAGTATGGTCAGTACTAATTCTTTAGGTCATCACAACATGTTTTCATGTTAGCTCATTAATTATTATTATTATTATTATTATTATTATTATTATTATACCCCGCCCATCTGGCTGGGTTTCCCCAGTCACTCTGGGTGGCTCGTAACAGAGGACTAAAAACAGAATAAAATTTCAAACATCAACAATTCCCAAAAACAGGGCTGCCTTCAAACGTCTTCTAAAAGTCATGTAGTTGTTTATTTCCTTGACATCTGATGGGAGGGCGTTCCACAGAGTGGGTGCCACTACCAAAAAAGCGCCCTCTGCCTGGTTCCCTGTAACCTCACTTCTCGCAGTGAGGGAACCACCAGAAGGCCCTTAGCGCTGGACCTCAGTGTCAGGGCTGAACAATGGGGGTGGAGACGCTCCTTCAGGTATACTGGTCCGAGGCCGTTTAGGGCTTTAATGGTCAGCAGCAACAGTTTGAATTGTGCTTGGAAACATACTGGGAGCCAATGTAGGTCTTTAAGGACTGGCGTAATATGGTTTCGGCAGCCACTCCCAGACACCAGTCTGTTTGCTGCATTCTGGATTAGTTGTAGTTTCCAGGTCAACTTCAAAGGTACCTCCATGTAGAACTCATTGCAGTAATCCAAGCAGGAGCTAACTAGAGCATGCACCACTTGGGCCAGACAGTCTGTGGGAAGGTAGGGTCTCAGCCTGCATACTCAGCCTGGTAGACGCTGCCCTGGACACAGAATTGACCTGCACCTCAATGGACAGCTGTGATTCCAAAATGACTCCCAGGCTGTGCACCTTGTCTTTCAGGGGCACAGTTACCCCATTCAGGACCAGGGAGTCCCCCACACCTGCTCGCCCCCTGTCGCCCCAAAACAGTACTTCTGTCTTGCCAGGATTCAACCTCAATCTGTTAGCCACCATCCATCCTCCAACTGCCTCCAGGCACTCACACAGTACCTTCATTGCCTTCACTGGTTCTGATTTGAAAGAGAGGTAGAGCTGGGTTTCATCTGCATACTGATGAACACCCAGCCCAAAACCCCTGATGATGTCTCCCAGTGACTTCATATAGATGTTAAAAAGCATGGGGGGGAGGACGGAACCCTGAGTTCACCCCACTGAAAGCCCAGGGGTCTGAACACTCATCCCCCAACACCACTTTCTGGACATGGCACAGGAGGAAGGAGTGGAACCACTGTATAACATTGCCCCTTTCCTTTTTTAGCAGCATATCCTGTCAATGATTCCTTACTGGGAAAATGATGCTGATGGAATACAAAAGAGTTCTGCCATCTAATAGTTTGTAGAACAACTTCCGCGAGGGAAGAGAAAGTTGTCAGCTTGGCAGGGATTAAAACTTCCCACAGTGACAAGTTGAAGACTAGGAAGAGGACCCAGGTGGTAGGGAAGCTAAAGGTAGGGAGCCCAGAGCAAAGGAGATTGAAGGCAGTGGGTCAGCTTGGTAATTTAAACACTGGACTTATTGATGTTATGTTTCAATTTTAACTAACTTGCCGGCTCTGGATACAGGCTTTTAGTTTTTCATAAAAAGGAGAAGGGGGCCTCTTAAGTTCCATAGGTAAGGATCAAGGATTAATTGTTTAGAGGACAATTATTGCTGCTGTCACTTTGGTGGTTCTGAGGGTTTTCTTAGGCACCTGTCTCAGAGATGTGATCGGTGTGCTGCGGAATCAATATTGTACCTTTGCTATGGTAGGCACCTTATTCCAAGAGCTCAAAGAGGAGATGGAGAACGTCTATAAAATTTATTGTGGTGACTATGATCAAGCTCTTCTACTGCTGGAGATTTACAGGAATGAGCCAAGGCTGCAGAAAGAGATTGTGGATACCCTGACTGTCACAGTGTAAGTAGCTCCCTTGATAGTCAGAAACATGTGACCCAGACTTCAAATGTGAAATAGAAGTAGGCTTGTGAATGGTTGTCTACTTAAGAGGGAGCCAATGTGATGCTCTCCAGATGTTGTGGACTACAACTGCCATCATCCCTCGTTGTTAGCTATCCTGGCTGGGGCTGATGGGAGTTGTAGTCCAACAACATCCAGAGGGCACCACATTATTTCTGGTTTACTTGCCCTCCACAATGTATAGTTACTCCTCACATTCTTCTTGCTTCTGTTGCCTGTGTCATTGTTGGTGGTTAATCCGAAGGTCCACCAATGGCAATGAGGAACTGAACCAGGAACTTCTGTTTTTCAACCTATTCAGCACTGTGTTTCTGGATATGGCTAAAAAGATCATGGTCATGTTGTGATGCAGTGCCCACTCAGAGGCCCTGCTGCCTTTGTTACTTCTTCCCTCCATCTGTTGGAGAAGAATCAGTCCCAGGGTGAGTTCGTTAGCTAAACAAACATGACACTGTGTGTAATGAGGCAAGGACATCAGTCAGTGGCTGGCAGCATCTGTGTCCTTCGGGTCAGTCCATCACTTCAGCTGGCTGAGACTGTTATCTGAGTGACTGAGCACGGCTGTGAGAGGCGACAGTTCTCTTTTGCAAATGAGCAAGGACAAGCTCCCTAAACCAGAGAGTGGAAATCTGCCAAGGTCTACGCAGGTCAATGGAACAAAGCATACATTAGTTAACCCCAGCTAGTTTCTAGCCTTGAATCGGGGTGTGAGTGGAATCAGTAAGAGAATGAATCGAGAATAATGGGCAAGAGCAGAGTGCAAATATGGTCTATGTTACATCTTCCCACTGTTGTTCCATTAATTTCTTATAGTTCCCAGCATCCAGCATCCATGATGTGCCATGCATATGTGGCAGCATTCAGTGTTCAAGCCCGTACTGTGGCCTCCATTGCCAAGAACTAATGGCCTCCCCCCCCCCTGCAATTCTTCACATAACAACTGATTTATGGAATTCACTGCCATAAGGTGTTATGACCACCAGCTTAGGTGGTTTAAAGGATTGTACAAATTCATCATGTAGGAGATGTCTATCAATTGATATTGCTATGGGTAGCTATACTATCCCCATATTCAGAGGCAGTGTACTACTGAATACCAGTGGTTGGGGAGCAACAACAGGGGACGGCTCTTGCTTTTGTGCCCTGCTTGTGGTCTTCCTAAAAGTATCTGGTTGGGCACTGCTGAAACAAGATGCTGGAAGATGAAGCCTTGCACTGGTCACGGATGGCCTCATTCATAATGTCAATGTAACAGCAGCAAACGAATTCTCCAGGCCCTGCTGCATGGTGTAACCAGTTAACATGGCAATGATACAATCACCATGCACCATGACAGAATAACTAGGCACCAGGCAATGGTTCCAGTTTTCTTACAGGCTTCAATAAACAAACAAAATCAAACTAGTAGGGTACAATTACAGCATGGGCGTAGCCAGGATTTATGTTAATGGGGGGGGGGGGGGACCAAGCTACCTGTGACGTGATTAGTCAATTCATGGAAGTCAGGCCTATTGCTCAGTAGGGTTGCCAGCTGTGTCACTAGAATCCGCCACAGCATCATCCAAGTGACCTCAGCAAACATTTCAATTTCAAATATTCTGATTCTTTCTACTTTTAGTTAAGTATTTTTATATACTTGATCCCTTGGCTACGCCCATGAGCTTCTACCATAAGTAAAAGCACTAGTACTTGTACTACTAGAGAAACCTAGGGAATCACTAAGCTAGTAAGTTCTGAAGCCTGCTTAAATTTTGCTGTCCTTCTGCATCTCTTAAACAGGCCTCACATTGGGGCTTCAGACCTGAGCTTCTTCCTGGTGATGCCAGTGCAACGGGTCACAAAATACCCACTGCTGCTGCAGAAGATATTGGAAAATACCCCAGTCAGCGACAGTGCCTATGGAGCTCTCCAAGCTGCAGCTGCTGCTATGACAGACGTCAATGCCAATATCAATGAGTACAAAAGACGCAAGGAAGTAGGTGAGGGAAATGGATGCTCTCTGGACACCATCTGCTCTACTCCAGGAGCCCTGTACTGTGTGGGTGGTTTCAGTCACTTGGGCTTGTTTATTCTCCTGAAGCCACTCTGGGCATACGTTTGATGCCTCCTTGTGGGACTCTGAGGTCTACATTGAGTGGGTTACCAAGGATGGCTGTGTCTCAATAATGACAAGAAAAAATGCAGACAGCATAGAAAAGAATTTTTTTTTAAAAAAAAAGTTTGTATTGAGCTATGTTTTACTCTGAGTAAGCCCACTGAAATTAATAAACATTGCAAACTTACTTGTTTTATTTAATTATTTAATATAATTTATAAATAGTTTGAGTGTAAAAAAAAAAATCCTCACAGCAGTTTTCAGAAAGAGTGAAACAAATTTATCAGTAAAAGCAGTTTAAAACAGACATCTGAAACATTAAAATAATAATTAAAATCAGCAATAAGCTAAACACAGATTAAAATACATGCAAGCATTCTATATATCTTGGTAGGCTTGCCTAAACAAAAAGGTTTTCAGCAGGCACCAAAAAGAGTACAGTGGATGCGCTGATGTCAAACTTAGTTGAGTATCATTCAGTAACTCTAACGTCAGTTCCACCTCTGCACTGAGAGTAGTTTGCTAAACCAGCCCTAAGAAAATTAATAGGCTAAGAATCAGGAACCATATACTGACAATTGGATATGGATCTGAACCATCCAAATCCAAATCATTATTACGGTCATAGACCTCCATAAGTAAAAGCACCTCCATACATAAATGAAACATCCTAGATAGGCAATTGGCAACTGCAGAAGTAGAGGGTACATACACTCATTCTCTCAATTACAGTAGAACAGCATAAGATAAAGACACACAATAGACAGCATGGTCTCTTGATAGCTAATTTCTTGCTCAGTGTTATGGATGCCCACGCACACACAAACACAACCATGCAAACACATGAGGAAAGCACCCTTCCATTTTGCTTTGGAGCTGTTGCCCAGTTGCACCTGAGGAGTTGGGCTGAGTATCCCCTGTCGAGCTGGGAGCACTCAGCGGCAAAGTTAGCACTGAAGCAAAAGGGGCAGAGTGTGCCCCTTAACTGTGGTCTCAGAAGATGGGCACAGTACATGCTAAAAAAACCAAAGGCAGCCATTTTCTCTCATTAAAAAACCCCACAGTAGGGCAATTCCTTTTTTAGGCCAACCAAAATTTCACAAAACAGCGTGCAAGGTTTTGAGTCCTCTGCAACCCTTCACCAGGCTAGATGGTAAACAAAGCAGAGTTAAAGGGTAACAGGGAAGGGTAACAAAAAGAGACGAGAGGTGTGTGATAATCCCAATAATTAATTAATATGCTGCTTCCTTGAAAGCGGTCAACCCAATAAATATTTTTATTACCAATCCTTTTTGAATGCAACAGTTGTACTAATGTTGATGTACTAATGAAGAACTGTAACAGAGAAGCAAATAAAAATAAAATAAGAGAGAGAGAGAGAGAGAGAGAAAGAAAGAAAGGAAGGAAGGAAGGAAGGAAGGAAGGAAGGAAGGAAGGAAGGAAGGAAGGAAGGAAGGAAGAAAGAGGCCAACTCAGCAAATCCTTCATGGCAATCTCAGGGCCAGTTTTAATTGAAAGATAGCTGATACTTCAAAACAGAACAAGGTGCTTCTCCACCACCAAAGCAATGTCTCAGGAACTATAGTTTTCTTTTTGTATTGGGACAGTGTTCTGTATCACCAAATGCCCAGGGCATTCATTTCCACCTTGTGTAATGTGCTCCTTCCCTGTTTTCCTACCTTCTAACCCATGTGACATGAGAATAGCAAATAAATATAACAAGCCTGGGTATCTGACTCTGCGGGAACGCCTGGCTCGCCTCAACCCCCACTCCATTGCCAAGAAGACCACACGACTGAGCCGCCTCTTTATGCAGGAGGCTGGAATTGTGCCTAAGGTGAGTGCTCTGTGCTTGTCTTGTCTCCACTATCTCAGTTAAAGGGTGGGCTGGCAGCATCCTAGAGTGGCAAGGGAGGGTGAATTCAGGACACACACACAAACCAAGACTGGCTTTTGGAAAAGCATTCTTCTATGCCACCCACAGTTTCTATTTCATCAGACTGAACTCACTGACTTGGTGTCTTCAGGCTGCTTCATAGATAGCAATAAGCTATCACATATTAGCCTCTCTGAGCTCATGCAATCAGTTTTGGGATCATGACATCAACACTGAGGAGATCACATAACATGTGACCAGGCCCACATGTGACCTGGCCAGGGGTGTTTCTTTCATAGTTAAGGGCAACACCAGTAATTTGTGCAGTGTGGTAAGCGCGCAGAGCATTTTCCTGTCCTCATCGCATTCCTGCCGAGGTATCAAGCTCAAGGTGGTTCCTGTTTTACAGACGCTCAAGCCCTTTGACCCTGCTTAGGAACAGCCGATCAGTCATGAACCACAACGGGAAGCTGGGCTGGCAATCTGAAACGAAGTCATGGTTCTTTCCATCAGCAGAAAAATTAGCAGTGTCAGGGCACTGCAACCTGGTTTATGTGGTTTCTGAAGTGTGAGAATGAACTGAAAGAATCCGGGGGGGGGGGGGAATCCAGGAATTGCAATAAATCCTCTTGGCCTTTTTATTTCAATTTCTATCTGTATAGTTTTAAATTTAATCTCCTCTCTCCATGTCTAAGTAGTCATAGGAACATAAGAAGCTACTGTATACCGAGTCAGACCACTGGTTGGGTTAAGTCAGTATTGTCTACATTGAGTGGCAGCAGTTCTCCAGTTTTTCAGAGAAGGGTCTCTCCCAGGCCTGCCTGGAGATGCCAGGGACTGAACCAGAGACCTTCTGCACGGAAAGCAGATGCTCTGTCACTAAGCTACAGCCCTTCTCCATAATTCTTAATTTTTAATCTTTTTCTTTTTATTAGCATAATTTGAAAATAAAATGAAACCCTTCCTTTCAATATCCCAACTCTGCTGTTTATGCAGCAGGTATACAACAGGAAAATGTATTCAGGCACCAGGGCACTTCAGAGGTACAGAAGAAGAATTCACACAGCAAGTCTTGTATTAGGTATTTAGTTTCCTGCTGATCTAAGGTGTGCATATATCAGGAATGATGTTTAATTTCCTGGAAGACTCCAAAGGCGACAAGTGCTTGTTTTGTGTAAATAATAATAATTCGTTAATATTTTGTTCAACAGAACTTCCTCTCCTGTCCTTGTGCACCCCCAAAATCTGCTCCATGGCACCCCCAGCCCTCTTGAGCAGATTTTGGGGGTGGAGTTGCAGAGGACAGGAGAAGGAAGTTCCACTGAACAAGTAGAAGTCTGTCACATGAACAGAACGGCAGTACTGGATTCAACCCATTATTTGCAATATAAATGTAAAGCAATGATGCACAGGCACAGACATCACTATGTACTGTTGCTACCATGCCAACACATTTAGTGTCTCATCTTCTCCCCTAGCATTCTATAACTTAAGGCGAACCCTTTGCTGTCCATTGGAGCTATAATATAATTTCCTCTCTCTGGTCTTTAGACAAAGGACAAAGAGTTTGACACACTGGAAGAAAAGTTCCAAGAGTTGTCATCAGCTGTAGCCGATCTGAAGGAGAATGTGGCCTCTTTCCTGAGCAACACAGAGGTATTAATATTCATTTATCTCATGTTGAAGCTAGCTCATGGGATAAGTACACAGAGTACTCAGCAGGGATTTCTTAGAGTACCCTTGACAACCCATCATTGTCTCTGACAACGTTTCAGTAGCTGGTCAGAAAGTACTTGGAGAATCATGACTGAGGTCTGTCCATTTGTATCAGAGTTAAAACTTTTAGTTTGCATGTAAGTGCCTGGGCCCATTAGTTCTGATTTCCGCAAGCCACAGAGAAACAGCACTAATCCAAATTCAATTTGGGGAAATGAGTCTGCATGAGGGATCTAGCAGGAATATTTTTATGCTCTTAAAATGGCTGCAGATGCAGATCTTTACATTGGAGAACGTTTTCAGATGTGAGTCTGACATAAACACCTGGCTACACCTTTGGGGTCTTCCTTGCCATCTGTACATTTCAGGTTCATATCTGTGGATGGGATGCTCATCCACAATTCCTCCGGTATATTAACAGGTAATTGAAAGGAAAGGAGTAAGTATGAATAAATGCTTTTCTGGGAGGCAAGCTGTAATCTTCCTGCAGGAATTGAGATAGTTTCCACAAGTATAGATTTTGAAAGCAGATAGGGAACCAAACCTTAGGAAACACATCAATCTTTCTTCCGCTGAGCCTGAGAGATGGCCTGTGTCACAGTTTAACCTTTCATTGTAGTATTATTGCTTCATGCCCAGTCTGCTCTGGTGTTTTTGCTAGCAAGAAAATGAATCAGAAACAGTGTCCTCAAAGCTAACAGTGCTTGGCACATGCTGCAATCCCCTGCTCTTGAGATTCAGCATGTCAAACATACTCAGGCTCCATGCCCTGGGGGAGATCCTGTTGGAGGTGTGAATAAACTCCCAGGATTATATGAACCAAGGGCGGAAACAACCTGACCTCCAAATGCATTGTTTGGCAGGTTGACAACAGCTTTTAAATTGCTCTGCTTTTCTCTTCCTCATACATCTGCAAGTATCAGTCCTTGGCCACAAACAAAGAGCCCAGACTTCACCCTCAAGCAGTCTCAACATTACAGAGTTCAGAATGCACTTCTTGAAAGAGGTTAGACAGAGGGCTTAAACACACTTCCACTTGTCCCATGCCTGGAAAGCATGGGTCCAAACATTTTTTCCCTTGCCCCACTCCTTTCCCAGGGAGAATCCGCTCTTTAGCTGTAATTGGGAGCAAATAGCAATCCACAGAAAACTCAAATTGCCATTTGCTCCGATTGAGCTCTAAAGAGCAGTTTTCTCCAGAGGAAAGTTGCAGGACAAGAGGAAGTGTGGATGAGCCCAGAGTGACCAGAAAATCCTCCCACTTTCTTTATTCTCATAACTGATTCTGATGCCTTCTTTCACAAGACTCTATTTTCCTTAGGATAGATACATCCCCACACCAGATCTATCCCATAGGGGTACTTTGGAGCACAATGGCTGTGTACACATTGCCATCTTAAAGTGCAACTAGGCCATTCATTTTTCAATTTGGATCCACTGGGATAGCAGGGCCCAACTGCCTACTGAAACCCTTTTGAATGTAGTGAGCAGCATTTGGGTGGTGAATCTTTGCTGCAGTCACACACAGAGAGATGCTTGTAGGTGAGAAAATGATAATGTTATTTGTTTTAGGAAATACATAACATGGATGGGAAAGTTTCAAGTTCTGACCTAACTAATTAGCCTAGGAGGACAGGGCAGTCATGTCTGCTCCTTTGTTCTCTTAGAGGAAAGCAGGAAGATGACCCTCTTATCTTGAGGTTGAAGAGAGGAGTGTGAGGAGGAGCAGGAAGTTGTAAACAGGATGCAACATATCAGTCTAAGAAACAAGGGGATAGAGAAGTAGTAGGTTGACAGGTTAAAGGTACAGGGATAGTCTGGGAATATTTATGTTCCTCACTCTTCTTTGTCTTAACCCATGCAAATCCCTCTTCTGCAAATGCATCAAAATGCAATATTTCATTCAAAATGAAAGGGTAGATACAGAATAGATGTGGATTGTGGTTAACATTGTGTGTACACCACTTCCCAAAGCAGAAGTGGCAGCTCACTGGATGCAGAGGAAACAGAAGTGTGCCCATCTAAAAACACACTTGCCACTGAGAATTGGTGTGAACCACACAATAGGCTGCTTCACTCATTCTTGGAGTAGGTTACGTTTCTGAAGTAGGAGCTGGCTGAAATCAGAAAAATTTAAAATATGTTGACTTTGCTGTTAGTTACACAAAGTGGTGATTTGTGATCACAATTCGCTGCTTTGCAGATTCTATGGTTTTGGGACTCTGCGGAAGTTTTTATTGGTATACAATCAGCCTCAAAGTAATAAGTTATGAGACTTCAGAGCACCATCTAAAAATAGATTTGTTGGTACTAATGGCCCCATTCAGTCACATATTTCACTGATACTCTAAGCAGGTTATGTAACCAGAACAGAAAGGAGAAGAATGTTTGGACTTGAAGATGAAAGACCACCCAGTGCATTTTGAAGAAAGTCTCACGTCAGATCTTCCTTTACTGGATCAATGCCATAACTCATGGTTCCTCTCTCATAGCATTGTTAACTACCCAGTGTTTCGGAAAACCAGGATACAGATGGGTCAATTAATTGAAAATTAATTCCCTACTCTGGGACCGTAGGGAGCTGCTTTCTACCAGGTCAGAATACTGGTCCATCTAGTTCAGTATTGGCGACACTGCCTAGCAGCAAAAACATATCTTAATCACTTCTTCTTGTAATCAGGCTCTTTTCTTTGTCTCTTAGGCGTTCCTCAGCTATAAACCGCATGAGAACGAACTAGGAACAGAAGGAGGGACTATCCAACAATATTGCCAGCTTGCAGGAAAACTCCACAGCACTGTCTTTGCTGAGTTTGTAAGTAACGTCTTGGTTCTTTCTAGTTACAGCCTGGTTGTGGTGTAGGGAGGAAGAAAGTAGCAGATCTACCTTTCTCCATCCTGGCTGCTTCAGAGCTTTTCCATTTCCTGGTAGCATATTTGATGGCTGCTTATCTCTGAATCATCCAGAACACATGTTCTACTGCTCTACAACATCTGCCTTGATTCTACAAACACTGAAAGTTTGGCTGTTTACACACTCCTGCTTACTCTAAATCCAGTGCATCCCCACTGCTAGTTTAGGAAGCAGTGTGCACACAGCATTCACCACAAACCCATCTCTCTTCTATATCTACCCTGTTACTTCTTATGAAATACTGCATTCCCCACCACCACCAACTTCAATTCAAATTGCCAGGGGGGGGGGGAGAGACCTGGCTGTGTACATAGCCTTTGACTGTATTCTGACCCATGTTGCTCATTGTTGTAAAATGATTCCGCAAATCTTTGTTAGGAACTGGGTTCCTTTGGGCTTGGGCTGTTCGTGTTGCATAACAAGTGAGAAGGTGGAGTCTGGTGGTGGGACCCAGAGCATGTTCCTTCACCTTTTGGAGCAAGAATTCCTCAGCACTTCCCTAATGGAACCCCAAAGGGCCCCAATCCCCGATGCCCCTCATCTGCTGAGTGAGGGGAGGTCAAGATTTCAGAACTGTACAAGACAAAATTAATCCGTTCCGCGAGTCTCTTCGTCTAGCGGTTTTTTCGTCTTGCAAAGCAACCCTATTAGCGGCTTAGCGAATTAGCGCTATTAGCGGCTTAGCGGCTATTAAAGGCTTAGCGTCTATTAAAGGCTTAGCGGATTAGCGGCTAAAAGGCTATTAGCGGCTTAGCGGCTTAGAAAAAGGGGGGGAGTGGGGAAAAATCGGAACACTCGCAAGACGTTTTCGTCTTGCAAAGCAAGCCCATAGGGAAAATCGTCTTGCGAAGCAGCTCAGAAATGGAAAACCCTTTCGTCTAGCGGGTTTTCCGTCTTGCGAGGCATTCGTCTTGCTGGGCACCACTGTATTTGATTTTCCTTGCTTTGCAGAGGAGACGACTGGAGAACCTGGTGTACCTTCCGCTGGTCAACTTGTCAGAGACTCTGAAAGGGCCTCAAAAACTGATCAAGAAGCGCTTGGACAAGCAGCTGGACTATGAGGAATTTGAGGAGAAGAGGAATGAGACAGGCAGTGTGACATATGAAGAGGAGGCTGCCATGAATACCTATCTCGCCATGAATTCGCTGCTTGTGTCTGAGCTCCCAGTGTTCAACCAGGTGGCCCTGCAGTGGCTGGGGCATATTCTGCGTACTTTTGTGGCCCTTCTGAGGGATCTGGCCAAGCAAGTTCTCCAAGAGGCAGAACAGGAGGCTACCCAGGTAAAAAAATTGGAAGGGAGCATGAGGATGTGGGGTTATGGTGTTTGTGCCTAGAGACAACAGGTATGCTGAGGCAATGCACTATAATGTAAACCAGCAATAAAACTAACTAGTCTGTGCCCTTCTTTCACATGTTTAACTCACAAAACCGCTAAAACCAACTTGCGAAATACCTTATAAGGTATTACAGACAGCTGAAAACATGCAGTGTGGATGCTTGCTTGGGAGAGGTTCTTCCATAACATGGGCCCCACCATTGAGGAAGCCCTGCTGGATGCACTGGAAGAATGTACTACCTTAATAAATCAAAATACAGAAGAATAGCTCTTTTGGATCACACTGAAACTCTCATTTATTCTCCACAAGGAAACTGCACAAGCAGGTCATGAAGGCAATAGCCTTTCCCCAATTCGTACCCAAGCAACTGGCATTCAGAGGTATATTGCTTCTGAACATGGAGGTTCTGTATAGCCTTTGCAAGAAATAGCCATGGATAGCCCTAATCTCTAGAAATCTGACTAATCTTCTTTTAAAGCCATTTAAATCAGGAGTCTTTACGATTTCTGGGGGCAGGAGTGCATCATACATTAATGATGTGAAGAGGTGCATTCTTCACTGAGTGATACAGCACTCTTGGATTCTTCTGGGACAGGGAGAAATTATATATATATCTCCATCTCCGCACCATACATCATTTTATAAACCGGCTACTACAGAGAGCAGGACTTGCCTTGCAGTCCCAATGGCTATAGGAGATTACTTCCTTCTCACAACCTCATCCTTTCCAAACACAAAAGGATGCAATTCATCTCTGTCCCTCTTCCAGTGACTGTAAACAAAGAAGGAGCAAGGAAAATGCAAAGTAAGCGCTGGCAGAGACATATGCTGCACACAACAGGATGGACTTAGCTTGCAAACAGGATGGATATTTTGCTTGCTTTCAGAAACCTCTATCAAAATTTATATTTGTACATAAAATCCGCTATGAACCTCATCATTATCTTCTGTTATTATCTTATTTTTTTAACATAAAAAGTACATTTTCTCTGCTTTCCATAATCCACCCCCACCCACCCCCCAAAATCTCCAATTAATTATAAGATTCTTCTTTACAGCTGCCACACAGACACCTCCCTGCATCTGATTTTGGGAAGATGGTGAAGGACTCTTTAAGCCAGGCTGAAGCTCAGCTCTACTCCTACTGCAAGAAATTTGAGACTGTTATGCCAAGCTCTGTTGCAGAGGTAGGAGACTGATGAAGTTTAGAGGGTGTTCCTGCAACCTTTCTTCCCCCGCCTCTCCCACAACTCCCCAGACACAATGGCTGATTGATACATTAATATGTGGCATGGGCATAGGGGGGAAGTTACTCATACCAGTGGTGTTGTTGCTGCTATCCACCAGGTCCCCATGACACTTGCATAATCCTATTCTTCACTATATATGTCCTAGTTTCAGGCAGTAACTGGATTCCCACCCACCCCCACCCCCGTATGCTAATAAAATATTGGAATTTCAGTACTCAGGAACCACAATAATCCCAAGGCAAAATACCAAAACAAAAATGAAACAGAACCAACTCTTGGACAGGATCAGGCAGGCAGCAAAAGGCAGCAGGTTTCAGAATATCTTTACAGGGAAACAAACTGTCTGTTTGAACATTATAGTTTCTCACTCTTGCACACTAAAATATATTGTGGGCTGTCTCTCAGGCAAGGTGTTTGTATCCCCTGCATTCTGTGATTAACTACTGTGCATTTATTTTTCTTTAAGTAAACGTTTATAAAGGCCTTAGCATTAGCATTCCACAGCCACCCCCAGCCCAGAGGATCTCTGTGGAAGGAGTGCAGCTGTGAGTACAGAAGCAAATGCAAATAATTTCCTTCCCGTTTTCCCCTCAGAGTTTTTATTCACAGCTAAATTCTGCAACAGTATATCTCATCTTTAACCCACAAAATGTCTGCTTCCTCAGTGCTTCCCGGCTGTAATTTTAACTCTTATTTTCTTAAAAATAAAATAAATCTACCCCATAGGAAGCATATATCCTGTTAGGTTATCTGTACAAACCCACTGTTCAATGCAGTAAAATGTAAAGAATTGGTTCAATTTGCAGGATTTGTTTCATCATCTTCTAAGATATTTTGGTTCAGATGTGGCTGCACCCTACTTATGATGACTCATCCTCCAGTGCACTAATGTGGTCGCACAGCTGACTGCAGGAAGATGTTTCTGACCCACTTCTCCCTGTGTCTTTTCAGCAGCCTCTTAGCCCTGCAGAGGAGAGGAAAGTCCATTTGCTCATGAGCAAACATGGCCCAGAAAAGCTATATCAAGTGACAAGCAACACCAGCGGCAGCAAAAACATGGACTTAGTATTGCAGAGGGGGCAGATCGTGGCTCTCTTGCATGACAGAGACACCAAAGGCAACACTAACCGATGGCTGGTGGATAGTGGAGGTACGGTAAGGGTTGCAACTACACACCTAAACCTTTTATTTGCTACCAAGGACCTCACCAGGTCAGTACTTATGACACAGATCTCCCTGCCTTAGGGGGTGACAATTGCATCTGTCATGATGAACTCCTGCACTTCTAAATGGACCGCTACACTGCTGTTCATGGTCATGGGATGCCTAGGCACAGGGGTGCAGCTCATATAAAGTAAGGGAGCCCAGTGACCCATTGAACATACTGGAGGGGGGAAAGTCTTCAGGCACATGTGGGGTAGCTGGACTGAAGCATGCTTGATGCTCCCAGAAGGCTCCGTGTGTATCATCTAGCGCACACATTACTGCAGAAAAAGAAAGAGCAGCAAGTACATGGCCAACCCTGTCTCAGCAGCCACCCTGCTGCAATTGCCTGGGCCAGAACAACAACAAAAAAAGATAACTAGCTGAAATGTGGCAGGCCAGCTGCTAGTGGCAAGCCCATTAAGCTTAGGGGAATGGAGAGGATGGGCGGTGGCTGGCCTGCAAGCTGCCTGCTCCTTGTTTGAGCCTCATTGAGAACAGGGTCAGAGAATATCTACACCTTTTCCTTTCTTCCCAAACCCTCCTTTCCCTTTTTGCTTTGTGTCTTTTTCTGAATACTGCTCCTCTCTCCACCCCTTCCTCTTCCTGCACTGGTTTTCCTACCACTCTATTAATCTTTCTTTGTACTTTCCAAATTACTCCTTCCACCACTTGGACTCGATGGCCCTTGTGGTCTCTTCCAACTCTATGATTCTATGATTCACTTATTTCCCTCCCCCCCCCCCGCATTGCTTCCAAATCCTCCCCTTCTCACATCTTGTTCCAAGTTCCACCTTTCTCTGTCTTTGACTTCCTTTATTTAATTTGTTCCCGAGGTCAACATCCTGCACTTCTTTCTTATTCCTCCCCACCACTCTGTTCTTCTTTCCTTCCACTAGTACAAACCACACATCCTTTCTCTCTCCCACACAAGAGCAGTGCCTTTCTGCCTGCCTTTTCCCTCCCCGCCCATTACAAATCTTTCCAATAATGCCAAACCCTTTCATTCTCTTCACTGTATTTATAGTCCACCCATCAATCCAAATTATCAAAAAGAAAACTGCTGTACCTGATGAGAGGACCCTGCTGCTCAGCTTGACCATAATGGTTTTATGTGCCCTACAGGACCAAGAGGTTATGTATCACCTGGGAAACTCCAGCCATATCATCTAGTCCAAAACCAAAAACCCAGAATGCAGGTGTCAGTCCCAGGTGGTGGTGGTGGTGAACAGATGCATCACCCTTACAGCTTGCCCCAAGCTCCCAGCCCAGCACTTCATTTCAGGACACAGGCTTTACATGTGAGTAGAAAATTTCAGCAATGAATCTTCTTTTAATTCTTTTCATTCATTTATTCCCAGCATATTGTGGCATAGATACATGTGTTCATGGCTGGGCAGTGGTGGATGGAAGACATTTTGCGGTACTGTTGGGTAGATCTGTATTTCAGATATG
The DNA here is from genome assembly GCF_965113315.1 of Podarcis vaucheri. Lineage (NCBI taxonomy): Eukaryota > Metazoa > Chordata > Lepidosauria > Squamata > Lacertidae > Podarcis > Podarcis vaucheri. Next base: position 55,016,610 of record NC_138760.1, on the reverse strand, counting down.
CAAACTTGTGCAACCATCCCAATATAATGTGGGTATTATGTTTAAAAGATGATCTCGGCTGGTGTGACAGAAACTTGGAATAGCATAGCCTTGGAATAACCCAGCTACATGGTTTGTGGCCAAGGCATTTTGCTGCCTGAGGCAGAACAACCAGTGGTGAACCTGACCTCCTTGTGTGGGGTCCAAGTGGGCGCTGCTGTCCAACAACATCCAGAAAGCACCAGGCCAAGGAAGGCTGACCTGGCTACTGCTGTGCCATAAACTTCAATATGCCTGCCTACCTCTCCATGATATTCTCACAGCGGAGACATGCACCCCAGAGGGGTAGCCTAGTTTACCTCTGTTGCTGGGCAGCCCTTGTTTCTCCCTTCTCCTTTGTGTGGCATATGTATGCAGTGTTAACATTCAGTCTCTGTGCTTTCCTCAGGTAGTTGCTGGTTATCCATTCGCAGCCAGGAGCGGTCATGAGGTCAGCTTGCAAGCAGGTGAGCCAGTGACTGTGTTGGAGCCTCATGACAAGAAGGGATGCACAGAGTGGAGCCTGGTGGAAGTGAATGGCCAGAAGGGCTATGTGCCTTCCAGCTACTTGGTGACGGTGCCTATCCCAGAACCACCTGGATGGGGCTCACCTGCTTGGCCATATCCAGCGCCGCAGACATAGCCATAAGGAGGTGCTCAATTTCAGAAGTTAGCTGTGCTGTCACATACCTGCCCTTTCCATTTCCTCCATGAGACTTTTCATATTATGCAGTGAACAAAGAGGCAGGCAAAGGGACCAGCAGTTCTGTGGATTGACATGAGTATCAAGGAGGGATTCGTGTCCTGCACATATTGAAAAGGTGTGATTGGATATGGATGTGCGGCTGCTCATAGTGGCCTGATTTTTTGAAATTGTGTTTTCTTAACCTAACACTACTGATAAGATTCTTCCACAAGTACTTTGAGGGAATGTTCTCATACAGATGTAGCCTTAGGCTCATCACTGGCTTTATTTGATAAAGGGATGTTCACATGTGTCAAGTAAATTACAGGGACAACAGACTGATGTATTCATTCCAGGATAACCATCTCAATTGGCATCAGCAGGCCACCTAAACAAAGAGATCATGTGTCACAGGGCAATTGAGTGCCTTTTTTGCTTTTGTTGAAGTGATGTTCTCCTTTTGACACAACGTTAGTGGGGAAACAGCCAAAGAAACTGGCTCAGTGTTTTCCACTGATGTGCATGGTCTGCCACCTCCGAAGATGCTAAGCCCAGTCCTGATCTCTGATAATAAATCAGCTTTAATAAACTAGGCAAAGGTGCTGCAATATATGTTTGCTGGAGAGAGAATCATAATGTATTTAATATGTAGCCATCCTCTGATAGGCAAGGAGAAATATCTGGAGCAAAGTCAGATAACAAAGTCACAAGCAAGAAAGCATGTATGCTCTAGATAACTTTTATCTTTGGGTGTGGAGTAGTTGTCTACCTCTAGGAGAGAATACAAAGTATTATGGGGTTGTGGAGGAAGTAAGATGCCAGACCCTAAGGTCTGATTCGCACAAAACATTATGAATATGAGCTCTTTAATTCTTTTTAGTTTGGTTTGCTTCAGAAAGAGAAGTGAAGGCAAAAAGAAACATGAACTGAGGTCCTTCTCCAGGCTTATGAACAATATAACACAAGGAGCAGATGCAAATTGCTGCATGGGGCAGAGCTGCCAGACTAGCTTCCTGGGCAGGTGGGCCTGTTTCTTACTGAGGGAGAGAGAGAGCTGGCAGGGAGGTCAGTGTGGTGCAAACACACAGGCAGAAATCCTGGATTGGCTCCACAGGTGCATTTCTACTGTGCTGTTTTACCACAAGCATAGAAAAGAATAAACTAAGAATAATGATAAGAATATTGTCATCCATTCTCTGGTGCTGCTGCTGCTGCTGATTTCTTACTTGCCCTTCTCCATAAGGTCTCAGGGTGTGTTATAATATAGAAATGCAAGGGGTGGAATTCAGCTAACAAGCCCTGTAAAGTGGAAGTCCTGTGCAAGGACTTCTGCTTGTGCAATGGGGCTTTTCTCCCACTCCTCTCCCTTCATGCCCATGTGCCCCCCCAAAAAAATTGTCCCAGGAAGGATCTGGGAGAATCCCCCAGAACACTGTGCAAGGGGAGAAGAGGGGAGGAGTTGTTCTATCTGGCAAGCCAAAATGCTTGTCCTGATGGAATGATCACTTTGGTGCAGCGCTGAAGCGCTCTCAAGATTAAAATCGGTTAAAGCAATATACAGTCAGAAGAATAGGGTGAGTCTTTAAAATATATATCTCAAGTATCAAAGGCGTAATGAGGTGTGTCCTCAACATAGGCAGAAGAACTTGGAGCGAGGGAAGCCATACCTGTGAGATCACTGTGGCCTACAGGTATGCCTAAATATAGATGTACTTTCCATGCCGCCCGCCAAAATAATATGCTCATCCTTCCCACATCATGTCCTCACGATCATCTCAGAACGCTTTTGGCACCAGCATTGAAAACTGATGTCTTCATTGACCTGAGCGATCAAGACTATGTGAAACATTTAGATGTACTAATGCTCCTGTGTGTGGCTGATAATGCAGCTTATGCTGTTTAAAAATTTAGCAGGGGCTCTTCAGGTGTAGCTCTTGAAAAATGCATGGGATTGCTCTTTGATGTACAGCATTTTATGTGAGCTGGAGGACAAAGGAAGTGGAAAACATTATGTTGTAACTCACCCTTAATAGAAGATCCCTTGGGTTTGCACTGCACATCCCAGTGCATGGGCAGAAGTCGCTCCACTTTGTGAGAGGCTGGTGGGATGGCAGCCAAGCGTGGGTCTTCCTCCTCAAAGCTTCCCTTGGTTTTTTAAAACTCCAGTTGCTATTCTGTGTTCACGTGAACCTTGGCAGAAGAAGTAAGGTCCTCATCACAACACTAATGGGCTATCCAAGTCATATGAATTGAGTGTGAAATGTCTGAATCTTACATGCGGCAGCATCTGCAATCTGTGGATGCACCTAAATAAAGTGGTGGATGCACCAGTAACCATGGACGATGAGCCTGCTCCAATTCCTGTTTGTACGGGCCGTTTCCCTCCTGCAGTTATGTTTAAGGCACTTTATATTTACAATGTCTGTTTTGCACTGCATTGATTGCAAGAAGTAAAGAGTTGCTCCTCTACTCAAAGATGGCTTAGAGTTTTGTTTTTAAATTGTGAGTTCATATTACTTGTGTTGCATCCATGCTTACAAAACTGTTTCTTCCAGTAATCATGCCTGCTCCATGTACCAGCAAGTTCAGAGTTTCACCACCAGATGGCTCAGCTACCTCATTTGTCAAGTGAAAACGCCAGACAGTCCTAGAACTGGGTGCTTGCCTTATGCTTTGGGTGCTGATTTATAGAGGGCAAAATTTTCTGCTTGTTATCTATTTCTCCATAGGTAGGATTTTATTACTTCTTGAGAGAGTCTTATACTTGCTTCTAGTGAACCACCTCTTAGCGTAGCTTAAAGGCTGGTTTTCAGCTGTACAGTATCTAAATGGGAACAGAATATTGTGCTTCATCTACCTGCAAGCCCTAGGTAGTACCAATGCCTCTTGCAACAAAGCTGATGTAAATTCACTGAAAGGGGGAGCTGGGGGCTATGAGGGAAATCTAGTAGCCACTACTATTATAAGTAGTGTGAGAGAGCAGGATGGAGAAGAAGCAGAGAGGGAGGATGCTGCATCTGTAAAGCCACAGGTGGGTGTTTCTGATAATAGATGTGATAGATCAGCATGCAGTGTACATGCCTCTTCAGTTGTCCCTGAATCACTACAGCAGAACAGGGTGCAGTACAAAGTCATATGTAGAGTGACCCTGGGCCATGCAAGGAAAGAAGGAAGGAAGGGACAGACAGGAGAGGAAATCTGTTGTTCAGAACACTCCGCCATAAGTAACGTCATAACTCCCTTCCCAGATGCATGATATCAGGCTAGGATGCTTTATACTGTAATAAGATTCAGTTCAGGACTATTTTGCCATCTCTGCTGAGTCATTCTTGCAAAATGCCATTGCATTTACCATTAGGGTGAGCAGACACTCAAGATATATCTAGCATTATTGGCCAGTTCTGTGGATCAATCTACAGCTCCCAAAGTCAAGCAGATACTTGGACCCTTGCATAGGTATGAGTACCTTTCAGGCTTCTCACAAACAGGACAAGGGCTGCCAAAATGTAAGTGAGACTCAAATCTCATGTTTGTCTCAGGGCAGGGGCTGCATAACAAGTGTAGGGTTTAAGTCATCGTGCCCATTTGTCATTTTGGGGAATCTGTGATCGGGTCCCATACACACACACACAAACAGCTGTCTCTTCCACTCTGTCACCCACTTGTGTGTATCATACAGGGTTTCAAATGAAGTTGGCTCATTCTATAACTTATGATTAAAATGTATAGGGTGTTATTTATAAAAATGAATCCTACCTGACAGGAATGTTATGAAGATGGAAAATAAATACAAGTTACAATTCTCTTCCTATTGAAGGCAATGCAAAGGTTCCTTTTGTGTTTAATGGAGTAGGATTACAGCCCAAGAATGTCAAATGCACTATGTAAGTAGCCATATAAAATGGCTCGGCCACAAATGTCTGAAAGCTCCTCCTCCCACAGACCTGCCTGAGTTAAGGTCAGCAGGGAAGGGTCTGTGCATAGTGTCACCACCTGCTGTGCTTTGAGAGAAGGTGGCCATGAGAGTTCATTTCCTATGGAATGTGGAAGGGCCTCCCTTTTGAGTCTGATAATTGGCCAAGATGCACCTCTTTACCCAGGCCTTTGGTTAAGCAGGGGTTTTTTCAACCTTGATATATTGCTGTTCTGTGCTGCTCTTTTTACATTTTGCCCTTATCTTAGTTATCTTAATTGTGGATTGTTGTTTTTTTGTAACCCATCCTGGGACCATTTGGTGAAGGGCAAACCATAAGAAATAAAGCAAATGTGTCCAGGTTGCAAGCCAACAACCCTTAAAAATCATCACGGGAGAGCAGAGCTTTCAGCACCATTGACCATAATTTGGAAAACTGTTAGCAAAGTGCTCCCTAGGATACTGGCACCACTAGGTGTACAGTACAAACATTTCTGTGTCGTCATGCTGCACTGATGATAAATCTTGTAGATCCCCTTGGTCAAGAACATGATGACCACATGAGGCATATATTTTTTGCAGTTTCCTCAATAGGGACAGTATGCTGGGGAAGGAGCAGGAGGAGAATGGAAAGGGAGCCCTTTCAGGTCCCTCTCTGCATGTCCACCTCCTCCTGCCTTCTCTGTGCTGGTCACAGGACTCGGGTCTTTTCCAGTCCAGGCGGTTGGAAGAATAAAGGGCAGCATGCATGCCTTTAAATAGCTTGGCAAGGGCATACCCTTCCGTCAGGAATGCTCTGGCGGGCTTTACTGGAACGTGTTGTGTTTGTAATTTGGAGGGCAGGGGATGGTGCAAACAGCACTGGAGGCTGGGACAGAGCCTGGCCCAGCTGGTTCGTTCAGCTCACAGCCATCAGGACAAGGTTAAGAATCTCTTACTTCTTCACACTTAGCAGCATCTGTTGCTGCCCCCCACCCGGCTTCAGAGCAAGGTCGGGGCAAGGGTAGATCAACACTCCTTTCTGTCTCCCTCCAGCAATGTAGACTTTTAGCAGCCCAGAAGCTCTCCAAAGATACTACTAAGCTGCAAGAAGCCAAACTGTCTACTTGTCGGCTTAGGTTTGCTGCCTGACTCAAGGGCACAAGCAGAAAATTTAGCCTGATTTTGTGCTAATTAAAGGATGGCTTATAAGGCCTCACAAAGAAGAAGCCTGCAAGCTCATCATGGGTGAAAGGGACATAAGCAACCACCTGGGTGTGACATGGCATCTGACTGTGTAGATGGCACCTGGTCAAAGAGGGAGAATGGTGCAAGTGGTGCAATAAGGCTGAATTGCCAGTGCTAACTGCATATCCATCAAAGAAGGCAAGTATAGGCCTAGTAAATTTCTGACATGTTGGATTTGATGGACCATGAAGTCACTCAAAGTCATGTGGAGCCTACGAGCAAAAAAAGAACACACATCAGTTTCCAAGCATATGTGGTCTTTGCAGATGTTGTCCATGCATTATGGTTCACAATACAAATACAGTGTGTTTCTTCCACACAGGTGTTTATTGTGGGATGGGTGCTCCTTATGCGTGCCCACCTCCTTTGTTGGCCACTGGCATCCATCAGTCAAAGCAAAGCAAAATGCCATGCCACTGCCTCCTTTTTTAAATCCAGATCTACCCTTTCTGTCTCTCTCTTTTTAACTGCCAATGACCAGTTTGCAGTATCTGAATGACCCACTTGGAATATGAAGCCCCTGGCTGGAAGGACTCTTAATGTACTGAAGGGCACACAGGCTAAACCCAACATTCAGGGTCAGTATGAACAGTTGGCATAGCTGGACAACTGTTGCAGGCCATGGCTTGGCAAGGAGTATCCCACTGCTGCTCCTCTTCTCCCTGCTGCTTACTTCCTACCTACCCATAGTCGCCAAGTGAGTGAGCAGTTGGCAAGGGAAAGTACCACTGTCTGTCTACTCAGTTGTCTACTCACCCTAGATATGGCAGTGTCTATATATGTAGCTAAGTTATGGTTAAATGTAACCAAGACTCGTTTTTAAAACTGGAGATGGAGGGAGTCATGTTGGGTTTCCCCATCCATCATCTCTCTGCGCCCTTTTTTCATCTCCGTGTAATGTTTTTTCATGGCTGCCCTCACAAAGGCCTTAGCCGACCACCTTGGGTTTTGGTATCAGGCTGCGCTTGCACAAGCCAGGCAGCAGCTCACTTCACTGGGTGTCTGCCATTCTAGAAGAAGGCTGCCCTGGCTTTCCTTATTCAGAAAGTGTCCTCAGCACCTTGATGCTGACAGTGCTCGGAATGTAGCTGTGGGTAATGGCTGCAGCTATAGGGAAGAGTTTCTTTGCACTCCATGTTCTATCAATACGGATGCAACACTCCAATTACTTCTCCGGGAACCTGCTGCCCTAATCTTGTAGTTCAGTAAGCCAGCGCAAGAGGGAGTGAAGCCAAGGGAAAACAACAAATTTGTTGTAAAGAGTTAGGGTTAAGCCTGTAGCATCAAGAAGACAAAAAGTACTTTGGCACCTTAGAGACTAATTAGTTTATTGTAGCAATGTTGATTAGTGCATTCCAGGTACCAAACCGATGGCAGACTGTTTCAGATCCAGTCATTGCCTTTAGTCCTTGTATTTTTGCTTGTGCATTACCTGTGCACTTTATTTCCCCAATGCATTTATGGCATCAATAATTATGCAATAAATATGTCAAGGTATTGGCATCATATATTTTCTTTTTAAAAAATATTCCCACTACTTCCTCATACAACATCCCTCCAGCAAGGCAGGAACAGGAAAAGCAATGAAGACAATTCCAGTGAGCAGAAGCAGCCAGGCAATTCTGGCAAGCAACAGTGAAGAGAAGGTAAGGGGCCTCCTTAGCCTGGGCTGCTCAGAGTGAAGTTGAACAATAGGGCTTACTACATGCAAGGAAACAGGAAGCATGTACACATTATTGATGCTCCCTGATTGCCTGGGATCATGTGCTGAGGGGTGCGGGGAATGGTGTGAGATGGGCAACAGCGCGGGGGGGGGGGCAGAGACTGGAAGCCCATGTTCCAATACAAACTGTTCCTGTATTTTGAGATATATTGAATGTTCAGAAATATAACCAAAAAATAGCTTTTATCAACATATTGTAACAAAATTTCACCTTGGGTCCAATCCATACATGTATATTATTAGATGACACATACCTCAGTTACTCACAGCCGATCGTGTGAACGGCTTCCAATGAAAACTATTGATCCCCATTAAAATGAAGATGTATGTGCAATGTGTAGGTACTACGTAATCCAGGACAATGGCCTTAGGGGGATTCCAGACAGTTGCTATTTTAATGTGGGATTCAAATATGTCTTGGCAAATTCAGGTTCACAATTACTTGATTTGGAAGTCTTGCACAATGAACCTGCTTCCCCCGAAGACTGGACTTTTGTGATAAGGAAAGTGATAGGGAAATGCACTGGAAAGTGGGGGGGGGGATCACAGTTGCTTTGATGCAACATCATCTAACCTCCCCATGAACAAATCAGAATGAACGCTTATTAAATAACCATTACCTAATCAGGACTGATGCTCAATAAAAGGTCATCTGAAACCCTCCTCAGTTGCACACTGCCATATAGATACATCCCCATCCAGACAACATAGTCTTGAAAGGGATTGTATGTCGTTAATGTGAAAGTGATATAGGTGCACATCTGCATCCCATTTGCCCTCACCATGTGAATATGCTCCAGTAGTCAGCTACAGCAAAAGCAACAAAGAATCTCCTGGCATCCAGACTGGTGAACTGTGTGTAAACCACCCTGTGGCATGCACTGATCTCAATCCAGCAAGGAGATCTGTGTGCAGAAGTTTACTTCCACTTGTGAATTTTCCCTCCCAAATTGGGGTGGCCATGTTGCTTTGAAGTGAAATGAAATGAAAGAATTGTGCTAGATTTGTGAGAGCTGTTTTACACATCCAAGCTATCCCGATTTTGCAGTCATTTCTTCCACTATCTCTCCCTGCTATTCTTGGTATGGGACTGCATGGAGAAATATGAACTAGGCTGTACACAGATTCAGCCAGCAGAGGCCAGCAGCAATTCCCATGATTGTTGTGACTGAGAAAACTGTTGCCATAACCGAGGAACTGACCACCAGCCATTTGCTGCTTGTCTCCATGTACAGCCTAGTTTGTGCTGATTCTCCTTTTGCAAGGTGCTTGGGAGGAATCATGTGGAGAAGAAAAAGCAGCCAGCTTGTGTGTGTGAATTCCTATTTTGCAGTCGTAAGTAGAAGAAGGATGGACTTTGGGCTTTTGGAAGAAGCATTTAAAGCCTATGGATGGAGCAAAATTCAGAGAGCCAAAAAAATGGACACTGCTGCTTGCTCCATCTCTTACTTTACAGAGCAGAACAGTTCACTGATCCATGATTCCAAACATGGCCCAAAGTGTGTGTGTGCCCAGCATACATGTAACTGATAATTAAGGTAATCATTCCCATTATGTTCCAAACAAGCACTTATACCAAAGACTAGTGGTAAAATACCTTGTGTTAGTTCAACAAAGAGAGGGTTGTATGGGGCACATTAGTTCACCACAAGGTCTCTCTCGTCTCCTACCCACTCTTTCCTTTCCTTCTTAGTTCTTCCAACAATCTTTTCACTCCTTTTCTTCTCCCCACTTCCACTGTGGCTATTGAGACTCTCAATCCCCCCACCAACCACCACAGGGAAGATCAGTGTAAGAAGCAAGGCAGAAAGTGAAGAAGCTGATGCTGCCAAACCAGGATCTGGTAGGCAGCCCTTCAAGCCCGGCAAGCTAGGCTCAGCAGCAGAGCAAGCGTGCTTGTGGGTCAGCAGCATAGCTGCAGTAAAGATGGCATTAGGATGCAAGGGAAGCACCACGCTTTGAGCACAGACTACAAATGCTGATGTACTGGCCCTCAGCCAGGCAGCACATTAACTCAGCATTGCCGACTGATTTGTAAACCAAAGGTTCCCTTTTCCTCCTCTCTCTGTCTGTGGTTGGACATATATTCCTGCTCATCTAATTCCCCTTGCCATAAATGAGGCTCGAAGAAGCAAGGAACAGAGCCAGCATGGTAGAGTGTTTAGGACAGGGTTAGCCAATATGGTGCCCTCAATATGTGACTGAACAGTAAGTCCCATCACACCAGCCAGCATGGCCTGTGGCTAAGGATTATGGGTGGGTGTTGTAGGGGAGAGCCATAGCCCAGTGGCAGAGCATCTGTCTTCCTTGCAGAAAGTTCTGGATTCAATCTCTGACATCTCCAGATAGGGCTGAAACCCAGGAGAGCCACTGTGAGTCATTGTAGACAATACCCAGCTAGAGGGACTGATGGGAATGACTAAGTATAAGGTAGCTTCCTATGTTCCTATGCTCCAGCATTGATTTAGGGTGAAGGTTTTAGATGGGGTGACAGCTGGGTTTAAATCACTGCACAGCACTGAAGCACACTTTGACACTTGAGCATCAGCATAGGAAGGTATTTATTCCACTTTCACCTTCCTGAGGAATAGTGCATAAAATTTTTTGGAAGGCTGGTGTTACCAGTACTTGATCCAAGTGCTCCAAATTCCCTCCACATGGCACCCTTCTATCCAGGGCCATCACCCTTGGGGTCCCATTCAAGGCCCTGGCACCTAGAGGTCACACGCAACACCAAATCAACTGCTTGCCTAGCAGTCCAGCCTGCTTGCTGCATCCAGACTCACAAGAAACTTGTCCAAGGCAAACTGCTGCCTTATCTGCTGAGTGACAAAGCAGTAGGGTAAAAGCAACAATGTGGGGTGAGATTTATTATCCAGAAATGCATCCTGACTTTAATCCATCAAGTATTTGAACCATCTACTGTCTTTACTCAAGGAACATGACATCCAAGACGTGCACTCATTCAAGAAAGACTAGAGAAGCAATGTTTCCACTTAATACACTAGCCCACCATATCTGATTCCCCTTTCCACTAGCTATCTTCACCACTGCCAGCCTTTCACCTGGTCCTTTTCAATTGACTCCTGCAGCTCGCCTTCTCAGCTGACATTCCCCACCTGCCACTCACTCTGACTCCACCCACCAGTCCACCTCCCTCTCTTGCTCCACTTCTTCGCACTCACTCTTTATTCCATTGTGCCAGGGAGACTGGTCCTTGCTCAGCCTTGAAGCATCCTAGGTAAGCCTGAGTCAATCATTAGTTCTTAGTTAATTGTTTCTGCTACCTCACAGGGTTGTTGTATGGATCAGATGTGGAACACCCCAACTATGCTGCTTTCAGTTCCTTGGAGAAAGGGAATGATGGATGTGTTTGTTTAAAGCGTACGTATCTTACCCTTCAGGCAGAAAACGGTTTACAAAATATAACAGCATTACAGTCCCAGCCCTCAGGCATACAATGCAAAAGGCACAAGGAAAAGGGGATGGGGAGGGACAAAGCAAGCTCAGGCAAGTTATTGTTCTTATTTAAGGCAGTTACATAGTTCTGTTTATGCAAACTCCACCTGTCCTCCTAGAAAACTCTGCCCCTCCACTGCCGCCTGTTACCAGCAGGTAACACTGTCTAGGCTGGGTTGGCATGACTGTTCCTGTCAGACAGTTCTTCTCTGAGGCTTGACAGATGTGTGTTTATGGGTAATCTTTGGCGTATGTACCAAAGTCACAGACACTTTTGCAGGCAAAACACACATTAAGGCGTACAGCCTACAAAGACAGACACATCTCAAGTTTCCTATCAGTATGGCACGCTGAGATCCACTATGCCATGCAAGATAGTGGAACTCAGAGAAACTCCACCAAGAAGCTACATGTCCAAGACAATCCTAGAGAGGCATAATCAGAAGTCCCAACTGAGTTCAATGGGTAACCCTGGGTAACCTTGTGCAGGGTTGCAGCTTTACACCCTAAAACAAAACACAGAGTTAAGTGCACTTAAGTCCATGACTTCAACGGGTGTAAGCACTGTGGCCCTTAGGTGGAACTTGATCAAATGCATATTGATGAACCACTTGAGCTTCACAGCACATTGTTTCAAATCGGGACATTTGGCTGATAACGTTCTGGAAGTCTATTTCCCCTTAAAAAAGAATGACTCCAAATGTGCTCCCCCCCCCCGCCTCCGCCCAGCCCCTTTCCAGTCATTTTATATGCAGCAGCCAATTTATCACTGGATCCCATTTGGGAGTTAACTTCCTACAGATGAATTCTCAAGTACCCTTTAATGCCGAAATTTAACTACAGCGATAGTTATTTCATGCTGACGGTGTGCTAAGGCCAGGCTCTATATTCACGTTGGCTCTATATCTGTCCTGACTCCCTCTCTCTGTGCTCTTCACATGCTTCAGTTCTTTGCAGAAGCGATTAGTCTTCCTCCTCCCCCCCTTGCTCTCCCCCCCCAACTGCATTGACGTCTAGAAAGCTACCACACACACACACACACAGGTGGCTTTTCCCTCCAGGGTCATGCAATTATAGACAAAGAGATGTGCGAGCGATGAATTTCTGTCTGTGTGGATAGGACTAATTGGTCCCTACTGGGGGACCATCTACACGAGCTCGTGAGCAGAAAAGCACTGCAGGGGACACTCAAGTAGTGCTGGATGTACAATCATGGCAGAACTAGGAACGTTCCTCAAATTACACACAGCGTTAAAAGTGCAGAAACAGCTTTCTGTAAATGCAGCCTACATAGAAGAAGTAAGGTAAAGCCACGAGGACTGCAGGGATAAGCCTCCTGAAAGGAAAGAAGATCAAAGGGAAAGAGCAGAAAGGTCCATCACTTTAAGGTTTCTAACAAATGAAAAATTAGAGGCTGCTCTATATGCCGGCAGAACTGTCAATCAGTCCATGGAACACATAGTGTTAACTTTTATTGAGTACTTGGCCCAATTCTCATATCACAAGAATATGGGCAAACTGGTGTTTCTCCCACATACTACTTCTTTGCTTGACCCTTAGTCATTCCAGGGAGAAATAAGCACAGATCACTAAACACTGACATGATCTACGGTAAATCTAAGCAACATCACTATTGCTATGGATCCATAATTTGGTAGGCTCAAGGCTACAGCATGGAGGCCAACCCAGCCTTAGGTCTACCTCTGTGAAATGGGGAATGGGCATTCAGTTTTACAGAGCAATCCTGTGCATCCCTGAACCATGTCTCTGGTAACAAAATAGCATCGAAGGTCTGCAGATAACCACAGATAGCATTCCTATCTTGCCCCTTCCTTTGCCCCTTTAGAGCACTTTAGATTTGTGGTTGAACGACGTAGGTGGATTTATAGCTGGTTGACTGACCGAACCCAAAGAGTACTCATTAAAGGTTCCTCATCATCCTGGAAAAAAGTGACAAGTGGGGTGCCACAGGGTTCTGTCCTGGGCCCCTTGTTGTTCAATGTCTTTATAAATGACTTGGATGAAGGAATTGAGGGGGTGTTCATCAAATTTGCAATGACACCAAGATCCCAAGGATCCTCAGAACTCCATATGGTCTCATATCATTAGTGATCCCCCCCAACCCAATGGAAACCTTGCTCAGAGTTTGGTCCCCATTTCATCACAGGATCCCTCTGTCTTATTATACAGTTTCCCTTTGTCCTGACTACCTTCCTTCTCCTTGCTGCCTTCCTGGCTTGCCACTGGGCCTAACAGCCCCAGGTCCTCCATTTCTTCTCTCCTTTCTCTGTTCTGCTCTCTTCCCTTTCTCTCTTCTCTGTTCTGCTCATCGAGGCCAGGCAATCTCCTTCCCTCCTTCCTTCCCTATAGTTCCTTCATCTTCCTTCTCAGTACAGTGGTGCCTCGCAAGACGAAAATAATCCGTTCAGCGAGTCTCTTCGTCTAGCGGTTTTTTCGTCTTGCAAAGCAACCCTATTAGCGGCTTAGCGGATAGTAAAGGCTTAGCGGCTAAAAGGCTATTAGCGGCTTAGCGGCTTAGAAAAGGGGGGAGCGGGAAAAAATCGGAACACTCGCAAGACGTTTTCGTCTTGCGAAGCAAGCCCATAGGGAAATTCATCTTGCGAAGCAGCTCAAAAACGGAAAACCCTTTCGTCTAGCGGGTTTTCCGTCTTGCGACGCATTCGTCTTGCAGGGCACCACTGTATCTTTCTTCTCACCTTCCTTGCTGTCCTAGTTTCTTTGTCTACTTGCCTGGTGCCTATACTGGGTAAACAAAACAGGACACCCCTACACAAAAGTCCTTCCTGTCTCTTGCTTTCAGTGCAGAAGATTCAAGATATATGAAGAGGGATGAAGAAAGAATTCTATCCTACACTGTCTCCATTACTGAATATCAGCTGTGAAATTGTCCTCTTTGAGGAGCCACAGGGAGCAGAGATTCTTCTGTTAGCATATGTAAACAGACGTGACTTCAAAAATTAAATATCATTGTGCTGAGCAAATGGGCTTCTCTTCATTTCATTGATCGGTCTGCTCCTATTTGTACAGCAGTTGGATTGGAAGAAGGTTCAGCTTGCAGAATCATCTAGGGAAGGGAAAAGGCTGATATAATGATTATCTTCTTATGCCTCTTTGATTCAGGTCCTAAATAAAAGTCTCAGAAAAAATTCAAGGATAGAGAGCATATTCTTAGAACCCATCAGAGCACACCTTGTACAAGGTGAAGTACTTGCGACTTCATTCACCTTCTCAGGTTGGAAGGAATAATTGCTTCCATGCAATGACCCTCAAACTGCAATCCTATGCATATTTGCTTTAAAGTAGGGATTGGGAGACCTCAGGCCCAGGGGTGAAATGTGGTCCTCCAATGGGACTCTCCCCTCCAAGCCACACCTCTCACTGGCTCTGCTTTGCTCCTTGAGTGCTTTGAGTTGGTGGAAATATATTCAAGTCATTGTAAATTTCTTGTCCTTTTGCTCTCTTGACTTTTGAGACCTTTTTTGAGATCTCTGTGCTAGGATGGGTCACTGGTTCCTGAGCATGAGCCACATGGCCATGTGTTGGCTCCCCCATTCAAAGTTCAGTATCATTTGCATGAACTTGCCCAGAGGTGCTGTGAAAAGGGAAGCTGAGTAAGTATCCTTAAGAGGCTGGCCAGAATGAGGAAATATGTGGGGGTGGGGAGAGGATATTATTGTTTCAGGATTTGAGCAATTGGCACCTGAATTGGCTAATAAAGTGTGAAATTGGTTTCATGCTCTGCTACCTTCTTGGAGACATGCTGTCATTAGAGTTGCTCCCCATCTCCTCCCCTGTGGTGAGCCAGCTGCTTCCAACATCCTTTCTACTGTCAGGGACTGCCAGACGAACAGGTCAATCACTTGTGTCTCCTGGGCTGCTTTAAAACCGTTGCCAGGAGGCCGGCAAGGCTAAAGCGTCACTATCCCAGTGGATCATTCACTTCTACGCAGGTATACTTGGCCCGATTGTGCCTTCTTTGCTTGTTCTGGTAGCACTAGGCAGGAACTAGGAGCATGTCCCATACACACAGTTGTTTAACAATCTGTAGCAGAACATCATCCATGTGGCTTTTTGCTCATGAGCGTGGCTTTGCATTTCTCACTGTTGGCACTATAGCTGAGGGTGAACTGTGCTGAGTACAAGTTCTCTAGGCCAGCCTTCCCCAGCCTATCTCCCAGCACCCAGGCCATTGGACATGCTGATTGGGGTTGATGAGAGTTGCAGTTCAAAACATCCAGGAGAATAAGAAGCTGCCTTCTACTAAGCTGGTCCATTGGTCCATTTAGCCCAGTATTGTCTATACTGACTGGCAGTGGCACTCCAGGATTTTCAGACAGGAGTCTCTTCAATACCAGGAGAAGCCAGGGATTGAACCTGGAACTTCCTGCATGCAAAGCTGATGCTCTACCACTGAGATATGGCCCTTCCCCTGGAGGCCACCAGGTTGGAAAGCTGTTCTAGACTGAAGATAGTCACCCTGTAGCCTCACCTCACAGTGGAGTAGGTAGCAGAATAAGTCTTTTCTGCATTACATCAGGTCTTCCATTTTGTTTCTAGCTTTGTCTCTTCTACCAGCTTTATCAGTTTTAGCTGGAAAGAACCTGCTAGTGATTTCAATGGATCAGGAAAGGAAGTGGGTAAATTGCATATGGTCAATATATGAAATCACTGAAACTCAACGGAAGGTTGATCAACTTGCCTGTAAGTGGCTGTTGTGTGGCTTCAACAAACCTGCATCTCTCCCATACATCGGGCCAATAACCTTTAGTAAAATAAATGATTGATGTGAGATCCTTGCTTTCAGAGGTTCTACGTCCACTGCAGTTCACTGACTGCTGTTTGAAGGGGTAGAGGAAACTTGAACTTGATGATGTCACATCACATCCCCTTTGATGTCTAGCTAGGCCCTTATTCATGGGCACACTGGTCGGAATAATATATCATGCAGTAATCATCTCACAGAACCTTTCTTTAAGTAGCACATTTCCATATAATGTGTCCGTGAAGGGTATTGATTTCATGGTTGAATAGTTATGCTACAAGAGGAGACACTATTCTAATATTATGCTAAGCCAATTAAAAAACAACAACCCTGACATTCTTCAAATTGGCTTCTCCAAACCTTCAATAGTCAGACTGAGCACATACAGGCCACATATGCCTCTTTCATTAAGGACTCCTCACTTATAATAGGGATTAATTCCCAATGGTTCAATTTGTCTCCCTCTTCAAATAGGGTCAGAAACCATGTGGCCAACAGAGGAGGCACTTATTCTGTTTTATATTAGTGAACAAGCAAAGAGAGGAGCAAGGAGAAACAGAAGTAACGTCTGCATGCCTTGCCCTCAACCTCTGATGGAGACTGGAACTAGAGGTAGACACAAATGAATGGTGAGTGCAGCAGTGGTGGCAGTAAAGTGGAGGTAAACCTACCAGTGGCATCTTACTCAGGGGATACCCCAAAACTGAAACAATCACAGGCTATTTCATTCTGGCAGCAATCTAACTGATCTATTTAGGAATTTATACCACACTCCTACCAACCCCTGCTAGGATGGCTAATGGAGCAGGAGTCCAACAACATCTGGAGGTAGACCACAAGTTCTACATCTCTGGACTAAGGGAATGAAGAACAAAGCAGCAGTGAGTGCCTTTTACCTTTCATTCTTAGGCAACTGCTAGGGAAGCGATGAACCTTGCCTCTAACAGTGTTGTGGTGGTGGTTTCACATTTTGACCAGATAAGAGCTTTGGGAAACTTCATGAATCTTATATCTGGATCCAGACATGGGGTGGTATAATGAGACTTAGCATTTTGTGAGTGGCATTGACTGGAGCCAGTGGGACAGGAAAACCCTAAACTAGGGGTAGGAATCCATGCCCCCTCCAAATGTAGCTGGACTCCATCTCCCACTAGCCCCAGCCACCATGGCCAATGGTCAGGGATCTTTAAGTATTGGCAGGGAAGGAGGGCCCAGAGTGAGAGAATATGGCTCACCCCAAATCACACACAGAGAGAGCCAGAGAGGAAGCAATCTCCTCTTCTCTAGGCTTCCTGCCATTTTATCCACTGAACTGGTTGAGCTCCTTAGGTGGGCAGCCATCACCTTCATTGCTGTGTCATTTGTATGCTGCCTTTCCACTAAAAGAATCATGCTTACAATCAACCACTGCAAGAACCATTTCATAATAACATAAAACAACAATGTAGTAATAGCAAATATAACTACATACAAAAACAATAATGTTTCAGTACTGTAGATATAACAAGAGTACATGAATAACATTACACCTCTTGGCAATAAGCAGAGATAATGAGGGAGCTTGACAGTTTCACTCTTCTCATGGTGTCGCTCACAGCGACTCTCCTGCAGCAACTTGCAAGAGGCCAGAGGTGGAGCACCTCCTCCCATGATGTTGCGCCTGTGATGCAATCAGATCTTGGGATTATGAACCCTAAGGCAAATTGTTGAAAACAGGAAAAGTATAACCAGACTCAAATTCAATCCAATGAAACAAGTCCCACGTTTGGCATTTGCTTTTAATTCAGTTCAACTTGTAGACTTGAACTTTGGATTGTGGATCTGAAGCACGCACTTCTAAGCCAACCTCAGTTTGGTCACTCTGAGTTCCTGTGACGTTTCAAAGTGGCAAAACAACCCCACAACAGACCAAATTGCAGCAACATTTCTTTGAACGTGAAAACAATGTTCCTTGGCAGCCAAGAGTAACTTTATGCACGAGGCTGTCAGGCCTGTTCTCTTTTCTCTGCTGGCTTTGCAATCCCTATCTAGGGCAAAGATCAGATCGAGGGATCACTCAAGGACAACTTTGCAGCAGGCAGCAAAAAGCACCAAGCAGGTACTTGGGACAAAAATCTCAGTTGCCCTGCAGGTGGGCTAGCTTTTCAAGCAGCTAGAACTGCCGGACCTGGCTTGTTAATATAAGGGCTTTGTTACTATTGTCCCCATCCAATAGGTTCTACATTCATGTAGAGAACTGAATGCAGTGGTTTTTAAACTTTTTGAGTCCACAGCTCCCTTGACCAACTACATTCTTTCTGTGACTCCCTTGTGGGATACCTGGTAGAAACTGTGTTATTTTGGCATTCAGCGGTAATCTGGAAAATAATCAATAACATGAAAAAAATACCAACGAAAAGAAAATACAAAGTGCACCTTGAAACACTTTAGAGCTCTTCCCCCCACTAGGTGGTCAACTCCTCATCCATATGGAAATGCAGGTGACTAGGAAAATGTGGGTATAGAAGAGGGGAAAGTGGAGATAAATTAGTATTTATTTGGATTGGGGCAGGCAGAAACCAGTCTAAGGCCCAAAGGAAGAACAATTAAACCACAACCAGGGGAGAACTTCTCTCCCTCTCAACCCTCCATCTCTACTCGCTCCACTTAAGGAAGCCCCCAACCCCAACAGGTCCCCTGCTAGATCCCCATTTTTTTAAGAGTTTACCAAAAAACTCTCACTTCCCACAAAAAAATACTAGATGCCCCTTTCACCCTCTTTTTACTTGCAACCCTCGCTCTGTTTTCCTCTCAATTTTCCCCTTCAACCCACACACGCTATCTTTTATAATCTCCCAAATTGAACAAAGGGGCCTCCTTCTTTTTCCAGCAGGTAGAAAGAGATAGAAGTTGGGGGTGGGCAGGAATCAGGTAGCAGGAAAAGGCTCCTCCTACCTTCTTCCTCTCTGCTCAGCCCCCTCCCCCCACAACCAAGCCTCACACGTCTCAGTCCCCCAGAAGCCTTGCAGGGAAGGACGATCAATGAACATGTGCCAGTTCCACACGAAGTCTGGTTCATTTTAGGGATTTGTTTGTTTGGCTGTGGTGCACTTGGCTGTAGTAACAATCAGGAGGAAAAGGATTGGGAGGAAAGGAAAGGAGGCAGGGAAGAAAAATGCTCACTGCAGAATGAAATGTAGCCAAGCGGCGGGGATATCATGGGAGGTTTAGTTACCCCTTTCAGAAGACTTGGAGGGCTAGATCTATCTGTTAAGAGGAGCAAGGGAGAGAGTGATGGAGGCCAGGCCAGTGCTGCCCGCAGCTTCCCCCACCCATGGCTCCCCAGGGAGTCGCAGTTCACCTGGTGGAAACTGCTCCGTGGATGTAGCGTGTAATTTCAGTGATCTTTTCCCAGCTGCCATAGAAATGACTTGTCTGTGCCCTGTCTTCTGAGTTCATATGGTGCCAAAGTTTTTCAGCCTATGTGGGCCCCTCCAATATTTCTGCAGTAAAGATGGCATTGACCCGAGTACCTGCACAGGTGACAGAGGCCGCACCACCACAGAAGAAATGCTGGGATAAAATTGCAGTTGCGATGTGGAATCTTCCTGTTCAGGATGCTCCTTCAGTTCCCCTTAGCATCTGTTTCCCCCACTCCCACCCCTGCAGTCAGTAAGCATTCTGTCACTACTGAGCACGCTCAGTCTTCACTGGCCTGTTATTTGGGCATTCCATAGTTCCCTCTCAAATACTTGTCCTGAGAAGCCTTGGGGCCATTTTGACTATGTAAGGAGTGTAGCTTAGAACACTGAGGTTGCTTTTAGTATATATGAGGCTACCCTTTGTTCTCAGGGAGTGGTTTTGTGTTTTTCCAGCTCTCTGTAACAGTAAACCTTTGATCTGGTTATAGGCTAAAAGTCCACCATTAAGTACTGCTTTGTTTGAACAAATGATCGAAAAGGAAGATCTCCCTCTTCCACCACCCACTCTCCATTATGCATCAAGGCACCACAGAGACTGTGTATCATATTATAAACCAATAAACAGTTAATAATAATAATAAAAAAGAGGAGGACGACTGAGTCCACCAGGATTTTGGGCAGGCTGGAACGACAAAGCTGTTAGTGCTGCATAATTGAACACACTTGCCTAGGCAGAAGCTGCTGGCAAGTCCTACCTCCTGATCAAGCTGTCTCCAGGAAGACACATAAGACAGGAAGCTTCCATTTGCATCTGATCGAATGGGCCAAGCAACACCAGTTCCTCCGGGGAAATTGTATATTCTTTGGTGTAGGGATTAACTACATGTTGCTTGTATAAAGGTATGGAACATTTTAAAAGAACAGAAGCTGGCTGGGGTGGGGAATTTTAAACTGAAAAATGGCAAAGGGCAGGGGTACTTTATCCTTTCCTTCCATCATTTCTCTGCTCCCGTCTGGTTCAAACAGCAGGAAAGCTATGTCACCTGTACTGAAGAAATGGTGGGCAGGGAAAATATTATGTATCATCACCCTCTTTTCTCCCCTCCCGCTGCCCTGTTAATTACAGTTGCATGGAACATGCAGTAGTTAGAGTGTTGGGTTTAGACCAACAAGACCTCAGTTCAAGTCCTTGCTTGGGCATGAGCTTCTTTTTGTCACTACAGATGGGGAGAATCCTGGTTAAATATAAAAATTCCTGCACACAGTAATGAACAGTCCAAGGAAAAAATTAACCTAGAGCACTTCTCCTTGAGATGAGAGTTTTCCATGTGCAGGACAAAGGGGTTCTTGGGGTGTGTGGGAAGGTATGGAGAAGCTTTCAGCCATGTGACTTATTCCAGCCAGCTGTTGCACACAGTTCCAGACATAAGCTTGGGAGTCTGTGGGAGACATCTGTGGGAGAACAAGTGTAACAAATGTTAAAACTGGATGCAAAAATTCATGTGGGCACTATGTTTGACCTATGATTACAGATAATCATTAAGGAGGAGAGACCTTATGTATGACCCTGGGCTTGGATGACACACTAAGCCAAACTTGGACTTAGCTGCCATGCTGCATTGCGCTAGCATAAGTGAAGAGGAACAAGGCAGAGAAGAACTCCCCTCTGAGAGCTGGCACATACCTGCAGCCCTGGTAAGCCATAGTTGGGCTTCCCATGAAGTGCAAACAAAACCTTAGGCATCTCAGTAAGAAGTCTAAGAAACTGTTCTTACTAATTTGCTTGTTTTCTATGGCAGAAACTTTGGTTTTTTTAAAAAAAACTTGAGTGAGTATTGAATCATGTGATCGCTCACCTGTATTCTGACATGGTATCAGTCCCAAGAGGGAAGTTGTACCATGTGCTTTTTCTCAGCACAGCTAGAGTTGCCATATTTTGAAGAACAAAAATGAGGACACATTTTTTGACATCTATTTTTAACTATAGATCTCTATGATGACTCTACCCATGAAAAAGAGGGTGCGTCCTGGAAAAGGAGGACATATGGCAACCCTACGAAATGAATAGTCATGGATGAATTTGTCAATATCAGATTTTCTTGGTGGCTTGTTTGTCCAGTCTTAAGTTCAGTTCTGGACATTTCTGCATCTGTTTTGCAATTTTAAACAAAAGCCCTCGCAAAAATTCACCAGTATTTTAGTATGAATTTCTCCTAATACACATCTGTGTATACAATGTTATCCTAAATACACATTTTTATGCAATTTCCCCTAATATAATGCATTTTGGTCTATTGTTTTTGCATATATGCACTGATATGCACATTTTATTCTAATATACACTTTTTGTACACTTTTCTTGGGGGGGCTGGGGAACAGCATCATGAAATTCAGAGAAGTGCAAATTTCGCAGGAGAGCTGAGTTTTGGTTCTTGAATCATTTAGGGGGGATTCAGATTAGGCAGGACCACATAAAAATGTGAACCTAAGCGAATTTCTTCCCATCCCTGGAACTGAATTGTCGGCTGTGTCTCTGAAAAGCCTGCAGTCGGCAATGAAACGAAATCCAATCCCTGGACATCCAATTCTTCTGACAGATCATGTAATCCAACCCGAAGTTCCTGTGCTGCTCAGCTCACGTTTCTCACCTTTCTCCTAGACAGAGTTTTTCCTAGTCAGAGTAAATGCATTAAGAATGTTTCTGCTCCAAGGCATACCCATCTCCCTTACCATTACTTCCCACTTGTGTGTATGCTCTCCTCTGGATGGTGCACATGGGTGGCTGTAGGACAGTGGGCAGTTGGTGTATTTACTTCTCCCCTCTCCCCCCCAAATAATTCCAAGAGGATGCACATGGGGAAGTTTATCCCTCAGTGTAATGTACATATTACGTTGGAGAGGCTGTCCTTAAAAAGGTAAAGGTAAAGGTACCCCTGCCCGAAGGCCAGTCGTGTCCGACTCTAGGGTTGTGCGCTCATCTCACTCTAGAGGCCGGGAGCCGGCGCCGTCCGAGGACACTTCCGGGTCACGTGGCCAGCGTGACGAAGCTGCTCTGGTGAGCCTGCAGCAGCGCAGCACACGGAAACGCCGTTTACCTTCCCGCTATAAAGCGGTACCTATTTATCTACTTGCACTTAGGGGTGCTTTCAAACTGATCGGCAAGTCCTAGGCACTGCGGTTTTACCCACAGCGCCACCCGCGTCCCATGCTGTCCTTATGTACAGCATATCTTGTAGAATGTTTACTCCATGAAGTTCAGCAGGGCTTGCACCAGGGGTGGAAAACCTGTGGTCCTCCAGATGTTGCTGGATGATGACATCTGTCACCCCAACCATAAATATGTTTAGGAATGCAGTGGGAACAACAGTGACAATCAGGTGGAAATAGTTCCAAAACAAGGGGAGAGTATTGAAAAGGTGAAAGTCTTATTTGTACTGCCTTTTAGCAATCTTTGCATGGCTTAAAAAGGCGACTGGGGCTTGGGCTGTCATATACCCACAGGAGAGCTGGGAGTGGAGCTGAAGGGCAGCACAGCGGAGGCAGACATTAGTCAACCCAACACACACACCCTCAGTTCAAGAGTAAGATGAGTGATTACTACAGCTCCAGTTGAATTACAGAACAACAACAGGAAAAGGTCAGGAAGTTCGCCCACAAGGGAAAATGATTATGAGTTGGGGACTAAATCAGCATATCCATGAACTGTTAAAAGAAAATAATATATCTGATCTTCAAGGTTTGCATGCCTTGATGTTCAGCTTTGTGTTGCTGGGAATGGGACAGCACCCTTTCCCCAGATATTATGCTGGCTGTATGTGTTGCCTCAGCTCCATAGGTCCACTGTGCAACTAAATTGAGGTCAGTGACGGGGGGGGGGGAGGGTGCTCAGTCCCATAGGTCCACAGTGACCTTTCCAAACCGCCCTGCTGTTTGAAGTATATGCCGATGCAAAGGGTGGAGTTACGATGGAGACTTGCCAACTCTTAGAATATCTGAGAGGACTGTGCAAGAGAAGGAGAAGGATGACCAGACTCACCCTTTCACTATAGCTGTTCCATTATGTCATGGCTCTTAAAAGGAATTGGCAGTGGCAGTGGCAGGGGGGACGTGTCAGACACTATGGATTTTGCAGGACAGCTTTCTTTGCTTGCTTTCAAAAAGCACCAGCATTTTATTCAAAACCATTTAGTGCTTGAAAAAAATAGATAGCCATGTGGTTGCCTCTCACTGATGACCCTGCAAGAACCACAGTAGCATCTCTGCACTACAAACCGTTATCTGTGCAAGCCATTTCCTAACAAAAAATGGTGAGCTCTGGTCTAATGTTGTGCTTTATGATGACAAATAATGTGCTTGCAAACCATCTCAATGGAACAAGCTCCCTCCTTGCATTAGGGAGGCATGATGGGCTCTACTCTTGAGCTTGCCTCATGTCTGCTATGGGCTGCATTGGAAAACTAAAGAATATTGCAGCTGCTTTTCTTCTTTTGCTACATGAGAACGTAAGGAGTGCCTTGCTGGATCAGAACAAAGTTACATCTTTTCCTGCCTTCTGATTTTAACAATTGCCAGTTAGATGCTGGTGGGGTGACCACATGTAGGACATGAAGGGAACAACCCTTTAGTTTGTCCTTAGCACCTGGCATTCAAGGTCATTGTGCCTTGGAACATGGAGGTTCTATTTAGCTGTTAGGTAAAGGTAAAGGTACCCCTGCCTGTACGGGCCAGTCGTGTCCAACTCTAGGGTTGTGCGCCCATCTCACTTAAGAGGCCGGGGGCCAGCGCTGTCCGGAGACACTTCCGGGTCATGTGGCCAGCGTGACAAACTGCATCTGGTGAGCCAGCGCAACACACGGAAATGCCGTTTACCTTCCCACTAGTAAGTGGTCCCTATTTATCTACTTGCACCCAGGGGTGCTTTCGAACTGCTAGGTTGGCAGGCGCTGGGACCGAGCAACGGGAGCGCACCCCGCCGCGGGGATTCGAACCATCGACCTGTCGATCGGCAAGTCCTAGGCGCTGAGGTTTTACCCACAGCGCCACCCGCGTCCCTATTTAGCTGTTACATCCCCTTAAAAACTCTAAGCATGCATCTAAGAGATGCTTCCCACAATAAACATGGTATTTAGCCTGTACATTTCCCCTATTCTGCATGTAGTGGAAGGACAATATAAAAGCTCATGTACATAGTCATTAGAGAAGGGTCTATTTTATCATAATAAGACAGAACACAAGAAGATCCCTCCTGGATCAGGCCAGTGGCTCATCTAGTCTAGCGTATCCTATTCTCACTGGGGCCAACCAGATGCCTGTGGGAAATTTGCAAGCAGGACCTGTGTATTGCTCTCCCCACTTGCAGTTCCCAGCAACTGGCATTCAGAAGCATAATTGCCTTCTGACACTGGAGGCAGAACATGGGACTATTTATTTACTGATAAGATACCTTACTCATCCTTCACCACAAGGTCCCAAGGCAAGCTACAGCAGTAGAAAATGCAATTATAAAAACAGATAAAATCATTACAATTTCAAAAACACAAAATCGTTCCAAATGGAACAGAGAAGTGTAAACTCAGCAAAAGAGCGGGGTCTTACAAAACCAAGAATCTGAACCATCCAAGGTCATCTTCCTACAACTGGAGTGGGGTACCTGAAGCCCTCCAGGTGTTGTTGAACCCCAGCTTCCATCAGCCCCAGTCACTGTGGTCTATGGTAAAGGACGGTGGGAGTTGTAGTCCAGCCCCAGCTAGAGGATGCCAGGTTCCTTGTCCCTGCCTTATCAGGAACTATAGTGTGTGATGCAGCTTTACTTTACTATGTGACTAAGCACAGACCACTGATTTGACATGAACCAAACAAACCAGTTTTGCAATGAGAGCAACAAAAGCAGCAATGATGTGGGTCTGTAAGCCTCCTTCAGCATATTCCACATTGCCCCAATTCTCTTCTCTTCTCTCTCTCATTTGCATTCTTTGCATCTGGACTTGAAGAACCAGTTTTGAGCACTATGGATGCAAAGTAAATTGCTTTTTGCACCTTCAGGCAATGCAACATCTGCATGCTTCACTTTTCCTGGGAACTTTTGTTCCTAGCAGGCACATTACTCATTGCTTTCCTCTTTTAGAGAAGAGCCAGATGCACAGAGAGGGAGGAAAAAGAACACCATGATCAAGCTTTAGGCAGCTAGGCTGGTGTTTGGTAGCAAATGGCAGTCACATGAATTTGTGCTTGGGATGAAATTGCAATCATGCAACGAAACATGTAAATCAGGAACTTGGGAATCTGTGAATCAGCCATGGGACTTCTAAGGTTTGTAAAAATGAGGAAGACTGTGTCAACATTTGGAAATGCCCTTCTCTTTCCAAACCAATGGGACAGCCCATTTCCTGTCTCTGATTGCTTCAAGCTGTCAATGAATGTCTTAAGAAGTTAGTCAGCTTGGTAGGCGGGCCTGGACTTGCATTATGCCAAAATTAATTAATATGGATCAATACCAGGAAAGCTACCCTTCCCAGGAGTAACAAGTGTGCATGCACACGAAAGCTCATACCAAGAACTAACTTAGTTGGTCTTTAAGGTGCTACAGGAAGGAATTTTTTTATTTTGACTATGGCAGACCAACACGGCTACCTATCTGTAACTGGAACCCTGCCATTTAGTTAATGTTCTTTTTAAAAAACAACAACAACACAACCCTTTGTTTTATTCAACAAGATTTATATATCACTCAACAGAAGACCTCTAAGCAGTTTAACACAGAATCTGTGTGCTCCCCTCCTCCAGCACTATGGAGCACATCTGCCCTGACCGCTTGAAGAAGAAAAAAGGCTATAGAAGACATTGCCATGACCCTCACTGCAGCAGTGCCATTTCCCCGGTGGCAGGGCTATCTCAACTCCTATGCATTGGGATATTGTGTCAGGGATGCTGAAACCTTGTTAACACAATTTGAACAATTGCCAACCAATCTCCCCATGCGCTTTTCCAGAACTCCTCAGGAAAAGACATTCTTCCATGGAAGCGATTTTTGTAACTTCCTCCTGGTGGTAGTGAGAGTCTGGTTTCTCCACTCTGAATAGGTCAGGGTGCAAACGTTACCAAAACCCTATGAATGAGGCTTACAGGGTCTTACAAAGGACATAGTTCTCCTGCCTTGTTTACACTGTAAGCAGACTGAGCTCTTGTTTGAATTGTGCAAAAGGAGAAGTGCATTGTAACAATGCAGACGAAGCCTCTGCCTTACTTCCTGCTTTCAGTTTCTTTGCTTTTTAAAAATCCTGCCACTCCATCAAAGCATCCAAAATCTATTTGTCGATTCCACTTACTGTTTCTCTTTCTTGGGACTTTAAGAGAATAAAAAAACTAGGTCATTTAATATTTATTTTTAATGACTGAAACAGTAACCCTTCGACTGCAAATTGCTTGGCTCAGATCCCCATGGAATTTCACAAAAGCAAAACCAAGCAGTCGGGGAAGAGTTGTGCCCCATTTACTGCATCATGTTGATGGTACACAGGACATCAGATTTTGGTGACTGGACCAGACACGTGACTAAGTGCCTGGCTCTCCCCACCTCTGTGAATTTCTAATGTGAGTGATGCCCCTGGATCCATAGAGCCTCCAAAGAAATTATCTACAGAATTACAGAGAGGAACTGTGGAGGTCCTGTAGACCAACCCCTAGTTCAATGCAGGATGCAATTAAAGCATCACTGACAGAGGACAACCAAATCTCATTTTAAACACCTCCAGAAAAGAGGAGTGTGCCACCTCCTTGCACAGTCTGCTTCACTGTAAAACAGCACTTACCACTGAGGTCACACACTAGATTTAAATGCATGGTTTCTCCCCAAAGGATCATGGGAACTGCCGTTTCCCCTCCCACAGAGCTACAACTCCCAGTGCCCTTAACAATCTACAGTTCCCAGGATTCTTTGGGAGAAGCCATGTCCTTTAAATTCATGGGTCCATTTAGGTCTGAAAATGTTGAAGTTTTCCGTCATAGATCATGAGGAACCATTTCATATGGAGTCCAACCAATGGTTATTCTAACTCAGTACTACTGAACTGCCCCCATAATCCAGATCTTCAGGTTTTCCGAGCCAGGAGTATTTCCCAGCTGTGGAGATGCTAGATGGAGATGTGAAGGTTCAGATCTGGGGCTTCCTCTACTTTTAGCTCCACTTGATCTTTTTAGCAAGAAGCTAGGGAAACATGCACAGCAGCACAAATCTAGCATTTCTGCAAGTGACAGTGTGTTTTCTTGAGAAAATAAAAATATAACTGTAAATATAAACTCCAAGCTAAAAAAAGCTAGGCAAGAGCTTTATTTTGCCCCATAAGTTAACATTTTCCAGTTCTTGTGAAAATTCATCTGTTTTTAGCAATGTCTTGTGTGAGCCTATCATCCTGCAGCTGTTTGGGGCCCCATGCATCTGACTCAGTGCTTGCCACAAGAAGCTGCATATTTGATGGATGAGTTGAATGATAGAGAAATCAGGGACAAAGTAAGTCCTCTGTTAAAATGCTGCTGCTCTTCACCAGCAGCTAGGAAGCATGCATGGTTGTTATTGCCTGGCTGATATAGGAAGCCCACCCCAACTCTTGTGCTGCAATCCAAACCATTCATACTGACACTGTCTATTTGTTCCTTGTGATGGCAACATGCAGCCATCAAAGTCTAAATAGCTCCATGATTGATTAACTCTCACTGTCATTATTCCCTGATTAATCACTGCTTTTTTAACTGATCACCATCACCTATAATCTCACAACAAAACCAGGACCCAGTAGAGAAACAGATGATGATGAAGAATTCCCTCAGATGAGAGGTTGTGATGGCAATTGCGAATCTTCACTTTCCAATAAAAGTAGGCAGTTAATGGGCTATGATAGTCAAAGAGAACCTGTGGCCCTCCTGATATTGCCGGATTACAACTCCCACCGTCCTTCCCATTATGTTGGTAGGAGCTGATGGGAATTGGAGTCCAACAACATCGGGGAGGGGGACAGGTTCCTCAGTCTATGACAGTCCTTATTCTCCTGCACCAGGTTACACCTGCAAAAATTAAGAAAATATGAGAATTGGTTCAAGTGCATTGCTGCATAATGGTGGTATAAGTACTTGAAAAACACATAAATAGATACATTTGAAAAGGGAAGGTATTTGATTCTCATTTTTTAAAACAAACAAACCACAACTTTTCATCCAGATGAACTGACCTGCCCACCCTATCTCCTCAGGTGGAGAACCTCAGAGCCCAAGCAATGAGACCTAATAAGCCAGGCTCCAAAGAGTGTAACCAAAGAAACCGAAGTCTGGTGAGAAAGACTGAGCGATACTGGAATAAGAGAGTACAGGATGGTACAAGGATGCCCACAAGCCCATCACAGGATGGCATGGAGTATCCCTCTATTGGGTCAATAGCAATATAGTGAGAGGTTTGAAAAGCAAAGCCAGTACTAGAAAGAAAGAAAGAAAGAAAGAAAGAAAGAAAGAAAGAAAGAAAGAAAGAGTACAAATGGCACTAAGTGTTCTTTAAAGACGGAAGTAGATGCCATTTGCCTCTTCCTGAAATATTTGCTATGTAGCCATGGGCATTTATTGCAGCATTTCTCAGAAGATTTTTTGAATACCCATCTCATAAAAAGTGCTATCTTGGGAGCACAGCCAATGAACTTGTCGTGTCAGGGCTGTGCAGAGAAGCTAATATTTGTATTTGTTGTCAGGTTGCTGTAGCACAGAGTGTGGGGGTGGAGCTGGTGGGAAGCTAGTAGTTCTTCTGCCCTTTCCCCAGCTTCCACTCCCTGCTGCCCAGCTTCTGCACATACTGCTGCTTCTGTTCCTGCTGCCTCTGCAACATCAAGTTTTCTGGTGCACATGGAATGCTGGTGCACATGGAACTCTGGCAGTGTCAGTGGCTTGCCCACCCCAGGAGCCGGCAACCCATGCTATGCCACTGAGTGCAGCAGATTCCTGCTGACAGTGGCCCATAGGAACCAACCGCTAGCAGCTGAGGTCCTTTTGGCCCCCACCCAATAATATATTTGAGGGGGCTGCCCCCCCAAGGTTGATGGGCATTGCCATTCCAATGGTGTTCATGTACAGTGTCATGTGATTGATTATGCGGGGCACGGCTTACCTGGACCCCCCTCCCAATATTTTATTCAAGTTGGCACTCCTGCCAGTGTTTATCAGCTGGCCATCTTGATCCTGGAGTAAAAAGAAAGAGGTGAAAAAAATGGGAGTGCACTTAGAACATGGTCCTGACTCTTTGCTTTGAAGTTGGGTCATAAGAACATAAGAAGAGCCAGTTGAATCAGTCCAGCATCCTGTTCTCACAGTGGTCAGCCAGATAGCTAAGAGAAGCTGATAAGCAGGATTCATAGGCAGCTCTCTTGATGGCATGGCAACATCAAGTGATTGATATGTGGGTGGCCCCACCCAAGTGTCAAAGTGGCTCATGCCAGTCCCTGATCCTATTCTTCACCCCTGCCCTAAATATTCTAAACATAATTAGTGAGGAATCAAAATTCCAGCCAAAATCATCTGGAAGGGCTCCAGGACACTGATGTTGAAAAGACACCAGGAACCCTCTGGCAAGGAATCAGCAAGGGACAAAAATATCAAATCAGAAATAACACCATTACCTGTCAGAGAGAACTTGTGAAAAATTATCCTGTGTCAAATTACCCTGTGTCAAAACCAAATCTCAGGCCCCTCTGCCTTAAACACTTCTTAGGTGTCCTACATTGCATATGACAGTCCTCAGTTTGAAGGATCGTCAGAGAACCAGTCAGAGACTGGTTTAAAGATAAGATAACAATTTGGGACCAGGATACCTCATAACAAATCACTACCTGCAGTACAGACCAAGCAGATCTTATAAGATTTTCCATGGAGACCCTGGTGGCCATTCCACAACCACTGGACTGTCAATTCTCATTTTGTGACAAAGTGGAAGCAGGCCTTTTTGGTGATAGCATCCATGCCCCAGTATGCCCTCCCTTCAGTAATTCATGAAGTAGTGACAGTTGTTGTTTAGTCGTTTAGTCGTGTCCGACTCTTCGTGACCCCATGGACCAGAGCATGCCAGGCACTCCTGTCTTCCACTGCCTCCTGCAGCTTGGTCAAATCATGCTGGTAGCTTCGAGAACACTGTCCAACCATCTTGTCCTCTGTTGTCCCCTTCTCCTTGTGCCCTCAGTCTTTCACAACATCAGGGTCTTTTCCAGGGAGTCTTCACTTCTCATAAGGTGGGCAAGGTACTGGAGCTTCAGCTTCAGGATCTGTCCTTCCAGTGAGCACTCAGAGCTGATTTCCTTCAGAATGGATAGGTTTGATCATCTTGCAGTCCATGGTGACAGTAGTAACTTTTAAATACCACTTAAGACCCAATAGAAGGGATTCACCTAACCAGTTCCATCAGTGGAAACCCTCCACAAGGATTTCTGCTTGCACAATGTGGATTCCCCCAACTCTTCTCCCCACGCTTCCCGTGTCCCCCAAAATTGGCTTGGGTGGGGGGAGTCAGGAGAATCCCAGATCAGTGCTTTGCTTGCACAGACAGAATAATTGGAAGATCACAATGCTGAGTTTCATCTTCTATGTTTGCCCTTGCTTTCCTGGTCTTCAACTCTTAATTTTTTATTTTCATTTTGTTTTGTATACTGCTCGGTTTTATTTGTGATATGCAGTTTGAAAAATGAACCAGTGAGGCATTACAATAAAAGCCAAACAACAACATATTGGTTGTTCTTTCTCCACCAGATAAAAATGATCCTCCACTGCACCAGATTTGCCATCCTCCTCCTGCCCAGCTTCCCCAATCTAACTCAGCATGCACACTTGTATTTCTGTATCTTTTCCTTTATTACGATGCCTTGGTCAATATATTTCTTCATCCGTATGCCCTATCACCTGTTTCCACAGTCCTGGTCTTCTGTGACTGAATGGTGACAATCTGTGCAGTGGTTTCATTTTTTTTAACATGGTAACAAATGGGAATTAAATTGAGGCCAGCAAGCTCATTTTCGATCTCAGTCGCCGCCGTAATAAGATTTCAGAGGGCGTCTCACCCATCGGCTCTTCACAGCAGCTGTCTGTTTCCACTTGGAAAACGCTGTCCACTCTCTCTCCTCCTGCTGCTGTCTCTCCTGCATGCTTTTGCTGGCCTATTTGAAAGAGCCTTTGTATTTTCAAAGTCCTTATGGAAAAGCACAGACAGATAGCTACTTGAGTGTTCTCTTTTCTTGTTTATCTGAATCCATCAGGCAGAGAGGCTTGATTCTGCATGCAGTACCCCCTGGCAGTGGAAGGTGGCTGTCTGCTAATTTGTGCCAGCAAACTAAAGATCAGGATCCGGCCCCAAGCACTCATTCTGCACCAGCTTCTCAGAGGAGTAACAGCACAGCCCATAGCAGCCAGCCTGCATTTCTTCACTGATGCTTTAGTGCCAGGTCAGCTGCTGCAGCAGGGGCTGATATGTCCTCCAAACTCACACTAATATTATAAACTTTGCGGTGTAAGGGAGAAGCATTAGTGGCACCAGAGAGATTAAAGCAAGCTCAGAAATAGTATTTGGAGACCGGGACAGGCTGGACACCTGAGAGAAGACAGTGGTGTCCATGTGCTGAAAGAAAGGGATCCCATAGCAGAGCAGAGGGAGGAAAGCAATTTTTGGCAATTTTCCCTATCCACTGAAGCCACAAGTGCATTTCCTAAATCAGTTTCACTGGACTGGGAGACCCAATGGAACAGATCCAAAATTGTCTGGAGGAAGCAGGAGGTATCACCAACTATTTTAATTCTGCTTTCAATTCTGATGATGGATTTTTCCCAGAAGTGGATTGACACCATGAGATACCACCCAGTGAGCTGAAAGACTCATCCAGTGGAAGCTGAGGGCCTCTCTCTGCATCCTTTTTATGAGGATTTGTGCTTCTAATGGCATTGGGGTGGTTATACGTGATCCTTCTTACAACAGTGTTGCATCTGCAAAAGTTTCAGGACAGACATACTGATTTGCTTTGTCCCATAGCTTCCTGCTGAAATCATGTAACTTTTCATATCACAAAAGTTCTGGTTTCTGTTTTTGTGTTGTTCTGTTTTTGTTGTGCTATACCCTTCCAGACAGCAATGGTGCAATAACATCAGCGAAGCATCACAGAACAACTAAATAAATTTGTGGATACTCCAGCATAAATCCACCACTCATACACTATGCTTGCATCAATGGCATGTTGCAGAATACATCTGCAAAACAACAGCAGTCCAGCAATCTGGAGGGCCCCAGAATTTAGACATTTACTTGGCCCAATAATGTAAGTTCAATTCTAGTCTCTTGAGTCAGTGCAAGAGAACCACAGCAATTGCAGTACTCCTTGTCTGGGCAGTTTATCCTGTACCTGATTTACCAAGAAGCACTGAGGCTTAGCCACTCAGGACCTTTACAAATACATAATTAAAGTGAAACAAATGCACAACTGTCGCTCATTTGTTGTATGACATTCTGATGTCTTTTTTCAATGAAGTTTTTGCCTTTCAATGATTCCTTCCCCGTCCCAATTCCACCATCCTTCGCATGCTGCAAACAGCAAAATATTTTGTTACTGGGACAATGCAATTCTCTCCTAGAAAGCAGGATCACTGCAATGTGGAACGGTTGCTCCAGTGTCATGGACACCTTTTGAAGAGCACCATGATGTCATTGATAACAAATAAGGCAACTTCCAAATCCCAAACTTCCCCATGACACCAGACTTGCACTGGAGCTAAAATTGACCAATTTCACAGCAAAGTGAAAACGAAGTCTCTTGTCAGGTTCATCATCTTCATCTGTATTGCTCTATGTATTTTTATTTATGCAGAAGCATACTACTCTCAAGGCAGGATTTCCTGGCTGGGATGAGATCCTGCCTTCTAGTTCCCACTTTGGAAAGTAAGTTTTCTCCCTTTCATCGACTGCCAAATATCTGGTGTGTGTGTATCTGTGAAATAGCATGGCTATCACCACTGTAGCAAGCTGACTCCACATCTGCTATACATAGGGCTGGATACTGCCCCCTTGACTGTGAATTATGGCTTGCAGGGCTATCCTGAAAAGCCTACACAGCTGTTGTTGAGAGCATGTTTTGAACTGATCATTTGGATAAGCCCTTGGTCAGTGGCTGCACTGCATTACTTAACAGAAGTCATTTGGAGCTGGGGCTCTCGCAAGCTAAGATTGGTTCTTCATGGGAAATTATTTCTCAGGCCCCAGCAAGATGTGAACAATTTTTGGGGCAAGTTAGATGATTCAGCTGGAAGTTCTGACTGATGCCAGCTCATTAGCTCTCTCCCCTTTAGCTGTTCCACAGATATAGACCCGCAGTGGGGTAATGTTATACAAATAATATGAGTCTCAGTGTGTAAGATGTGCTATTAGGAAAAACATTTTCCTTTAAGGTAGCTTTTGTCTGATGGTACAACAGATTGTACCAAGACTAGGAAGAGTAAATGTTGTAGGAACTCAATTGCCCCCCTCTATTTTTTTTAAGTTGACTTCCAAAATACAGTGGAACCTCGGTTGTCGAACGCTTCAGAAGTCAAATGTTTTGGCTTTTGAACACCAACAACCCCGAAGTGAATGCTTCCGTTTTAGAACGCTCCTCAGAAGTTGAATGGCTTCCAAGGTGGATTACTCAATTTTCTCCATTGCAATTGCTGACTGGCAATTGTGCCTTGGTTGTTGAAAGTTTCAGAAGTCGAACGGTTTTCCGGAATGGATTATGTTCAACAACTGAGATTCCACTGTATAGGCCAGGTACTATAATCATATGGAGAAAGATCAGTGCAAAATGAGCTGTACACTTTCCCCAGCAGCCATAAACTCAAAGATGGAATGTCATGCACAATGACCCCATTCATCCACTAACCTTTCTCCCTGTGGTCATGTACGTGTGCACAGGCTCAAATGGAGTGTCTGAAATGGCATGGAATTAAAGTGCAGAGCCAAACACCAGAGGACGTGCAAAGGTGAATTTTATCAAGTTCAGTCACTTTTAAAGTAGTCTCATTTTAATGCATGTGAAAATGGGGTGTGTATATGTGAGAGAATAGGGATTATGGCCTTTGGTTCCACCCCACCAACCACTTTCTCTGGAGGGAATGCAGGGGGAAATCCTCCATCTCTGAAGTAGAGGATACGTGCTGTATTATTTCTCTGCAAAGAGGATCCAAGTTGTCCTAAGAAATAAAACCCTACATTGACTAGAATATATGTTTGTTTTAAAAATGAGTGATTTTCTATACCACATCCATAATAAAGTATTCATAAGTGGCATGTAGAAGAATAAAATAGGTACTTAATGTCAGTTGTGAAAATACCTTCTGAAGTTGGTGCACCTCAAAAACAATATTGTCGAATTTAAAAAGCTGCTGAAAAAGGCACCCAAAACAATCCAGGGACTGGAGAAACTCCCCTAGGAGGAAAAGTAACAACATTTGGGGGGGGGGGGTGCTGGACTCAGGTCCTGCTTGCAGGCTTCTCATAGGCTTCTGGTTGGAGGCTGGACAAGGTGGACTTCTGGTCTCATCCAGCAAGGTTGTTCTTAAGTTTTATGTTACACAAAAATTCAAGGGAACACACCATAATAAATGTTCTTTTATTGTGCCTTGCTGCCTAATTAACTAGTCATTTATACAATTTTGATTGTTTGCACATAAAGTTGCTGAATTTTACAAAAGTACTGTTTATGCTCTTATAACAGCTGTCTGAATAGCTGGACTCTCTGGTGAACGGATGTTTTAGGAAAAAATATTTTGTTGTTGTTACATCTGCTGGTGGTGGAAACCTAGAGTATTAAAATCTTAGATCATTGTTTGATTAAACCATCTCACTTTATTTACACCAAAGATCTTTGGGAAGCTAATTCTGCTTCATAATTTATTTACTGCTCATTGGATATGGATTTATTCAGACTATCAACAACATGAAATGTTTGATTTCTTTTTAAAGCAACAGCTGTACATAAAACCAATCTGGGTGTTAATCAGGGAAGAAAACAAAGTTCTGCTCTCTAGGTTGTACAGGGATTTATGTCCCCAGCAGTTCCTTGGGTCTGTTTTGGAAAGGATGAATTGTTCAAAAGGAGAAGCATTTCATAAGAACAAATGAAGAGCCTCATCTAGTCCAGCATCCTCTTCTCGCAGTGGCCAACAAGATGCCCATGGGAAACCCACAAGCAGGATCCGAGCACAAGAGCACTCTCCTCTCCTGGGTTTTCTAGCAACTGGTATTCAGAAACATTACTGCATCTGACTGTGGAAGCTGAGAATGGCCTTCATGTCTTGTAGCCACTGATAAGGCCTGGAAACGATGCTAAGGGAGCTGGGCATGTTTAGCCTGGAGAAGAGGAGGTTAAGGGGTGATATGATAGCCATGTTCAAATATATAAAAGGATGTCACATAGAGGAGGGAGAAAGGTTGTTTTCTGCTGCTCCGGAGAAGTGGACACGGAGCAGTGGATCCAAACTACAAGAAAGAAGATTCCACCTAAACATTAGGAAGAACTTCCTGACAGTAAGAGCTGTTCGACTGTGGAATTTGCTGCCAAGGAGTGTGGTGGAGTCTCCTTCTTTGGAGGTCTTTAAGCAGAGGCTTGACAACCATATGTCAGGAGTGCGCTGATGGTGTTTCCTGCTTGGCAGGGGGTTGGATTCGATGGCCCTTGTGGTCTCTTCCAACTCTATGATTCTATGATTCTATGATCCTTACTCTCTATGAATTTGACTAATCCTCTTTCAAGGCTTTTTTTATTTCCACCTATAAAAAAGTCTGGGTCTACAAGTAGACTGCCACACAAGATAATGCATCAATTCCACTATATGTAGAAGCATAGGAGAGCTGCAACTAGTGTCATGGCTTTACAGGATGTTTCATGTAGCAAAACATGATATATCCAAATTGGTAGGCATCAGTTTTCTGCAATATCCCCCCTTTTTTAGTACACCCGTTCCTATTATCTTTGCACCACGTTCTTTCTCCAAGAAGCTTAGGATGCCATACGTTGGGTTATCCCATCTTATTTTCAGCCCTGTGAAGTAGGTTAGGCTAAGGAGTTGTGGTTGGCCCAAGGTCACCTAGTGAGTATCGTGGGTGAACTGGGATTAGCCTTTTCCTGTATGGAAGGAAAATTCCATGTAGGAAACTGGCAATGGCTGAAGCAGTCCAGAATGGCCTCTCGTTAAAGCCCTGACAATTCTGTGCCTCTCCTACTGTTTTAAGCAATTTGGCTCTGGGAGGTGAAAATAGATGGGTTACTTTCACATTTTCACTTCACCTTCATATGCCAGTGATCTGACACCAATCTAGAGCTGTTATATTTGGGTTCCCACTTCAGGAGAACATTGTACATTCTTGAAAGATGCTTCTCTTACATGGTTTTCTTTTGTTGTGAGCATCATCAAGACACTGGCTTGGGTCCAAAGTTCCTGCTGTGCAAGCAACCCCCCCCCCAGCTCCCCTCTGTTCCACCCACTTCCACTTGCACAGAAGGAATTGCTTGTTTCCTAGTTTTCCTCCATCTGTTGCCCTCTCGAATCTGCAAACTGGCTCTAGAAAGTCAGGGAACCCTCTGAACATGAATACCCAAGTCCTATAGGGAGGGTCAAGCTGGTTGTCAACAAGAATCTTCAACAGTAATGCCAACAAGCTGTGAAGGAAGCGTAAGAAATTCATGTGGAGATGTAGCAGAAGATTCTGTGCATGTCTGTGAGAGAGAAAAGTAATTGAAAAGCCTGTGGGTGGAAAAGCTGGAAGTGAATTCAGCTCTTGATGCTGTTCAAAACTGAATTACTATTTTCCCACTCAAATTTATTATTGAAACTCACTTGTTTGTCATGTCTCTATTACAACTCTTTTGGATGACCATCTGATCAGTTATATATACATGAAATTTACAAACCAATGGGCACTTAATGTACATTGAAACATTCAGGTGCCTTGTTTTTGTTTTGTTTTTTAATAAGTTGCAAGCAACAAACAGCATTGCTTTTTACAATGGAAGGGCAGGGTATCAACGCTCTTGTGAACATTGGGGGAGGGAGGGAATTGCTAATACACAGTCACATATGCATCAGCAAGAAGTGCCTTTTACTTGTGCAGTAGGATGTTTGGATCCAAGCCAATGCTAAATCTTTCTAAAGCCCAGCATGAATTTGGCATCAAAGAAGTACAAGCAAATAACCTGAACCAGACTATAGATTTACAAGCTATCTAGACCTGGATGCATGCACAGCTTTGCCTTACAATTTAATTTAGAGATAATGTGATATTTGGGGATGGGGGAGTGAATAAAGGCTAGAGACTGGAAGACAGATAATAGTTCTCAAGTTACTGCTGTTTCTTGTTACAGGCTGCCTGAAGCTGCATTCAGTGTGGAGTTCCTAATCCCAAATGCTCCCAATTCAAAATGCTTCCAGGGTGCTTCTGGATGGGTGTTTATTGTGTGGTCAGCACCACTTGGAGATTTTGTTACATTAAGAGGCATATAAGTTATTAAAATGAAAAATAAAGTATGCTTATGCATGCAAGATTTCTGCTGTCTGCACACAATGTCAGGTGCATAAAAATGGCTGTCAGTCTCCTGTCCCACCCCGTCGCATTTAAACTGGGTTTACCCTCTCAAGAAGAAATCTGTTAATTAAAAAAAAAAAACAGCTGCTGCCAATGAACCATTTGTGATATCTGAACAACCAGCATGTGACATTAAGCCTCCATTTAGAAGCACCCCTAGTCCTTGATCATTTGCTCATGTCCGGCCACAAATTAATGTTGAATGCATTCGGAGCTTCTGCTAAACAATCCAGCACCTGTTGATTTCCAGAGCAGTTCTTTTGCACAGCAAACTCCAGAAAGCAGAACCAATGAATTCAATCACAAATTCATAATCACTGCACCCTCATTTCTTCCCCAGTTATTTTTCCTTGGCACCATCAGCTAAGAAGTCTGACTGTAACCATGTTTAGAAGTTCATGTACTTTGCTGCTGCTACTAAATGGTGATACTGCTGCCATCTGGGACTTTGGGCTGTATCCAATGCAGCACAGGTGGACCTCTCCTCTCCTCTCCTCTTCCTGTACACCCCAAAAATATACTCCAGAGGGTTCCCCAACCCTCTGAAGTAGATGCTGAGGGTGCATATGGGGCTGCAGGGGAGAGGAAAGGAAAGTCCTGCTGCAGGAGACGAATGGCTCGCTTCCATTTGATTGGTAACTTCTAGGCTTTCCTGGGGAAAAATGGCAGGATGAAAGAAAAACCTAATGGATCCATGCCTACATGCCACACACCAAATGGAAGAAATCATGGGATAAAGGGAAGTGTGGATGAGCCTGAAGTCAACTTCGCAAACAAAACAGCAGCACTGGACACAACTCTTTGTTCTTATAGTCCAGCATCTTGCATACATGGAATTTTTTGCACCATTGCATCAGATGTGCATACAAATAAGAAAACAGGCCATGCTGTCTGGCTCTAGGAAACTCCTAACTGTTCCCACACTTTCAGTTATGGATATGCTATGGAGGCGCTGTGGAACAAAAAAGGCTTCACTTGATTTTGCCCAGGAATGTAGGCAAGGAGGCTGCCTGTGCTCCCTCCCTCCCTTGCCAGAGCAATGCAAGGGCAGAGTGGCACATCTGTGCCATGCAAGAGGAATGCACAGTCCTGCCAAGGACACCTGCTGGTGCTGAGCCCTGGTGATCCCCTTATCTGGACCCTGTGAACTGCTGCACTGAAGCACAGCATCGTCCTGGGAGCTTCAGCAAAACGTCTAAAGCAAGTCTGCACAACCACCAAGCCAAGCGCAGCTATGGAAATTGGCCCACTGAAGACTCCACATTCCATTTTTGACTGCTAGTTTGGGAGTTCAAAACAGGGGTTTTATATCAAGCACCTGGCAGGCTAAATTACATGGCCACGTTTCACTTATAGTGTCACAAGTTAGACAGGCCTCACTTAAAGAATCTTATATGGATGGGAATTGCTACTCTTCACCTCCACAAACACCCCACCTGCCCCCGGCTGGCCTTCCATCCCACCTGTAGCTTACAGGCTTGGCTTTTGCTTTCTGCTGCTTCTCTGGGGAAATAAGGTAGTTTCTCAGCCTTCA
Organism: Podarcis vaucheri; assembly: GCF_965113315.1. Lineage (NCBI taxonomy): Eukaryota > Metazoa > Chordata > Lepidosauria > Squamata > Lacertidae > Podarcis > Podarcis vaucheri. Next base: position 54,977,251 of record NC_138760.1, on the reverse strand, counting down.
CGAAAGATAGGCAAAACAGGAGGTGAAAATCAGGACTGGTGATATCTGCAGAAAATGTGAACAGCACAGCAGAGCAGACCAGTTTGGAAGAGAGTAGATTCAACAACTTCATCTGGCACAGAAAGCAGCAGTTCATCTTTTGACAGGTGCTGAGAAGGCATATAACACCACTTCTCACATCCATTTGGACTGGTTTCTGTTTTGCTTCTGGGCATGGTTCAAGGTGCTGGTGGTTCTTTAGACACTCAGCCTGGTATAACTGAGGAAACAGCCTCTTCCCTATGAGCCTTCTCACCCACTGAGGTCATCAGAAGGTTATCTTATTGATGCCTCCTCTACTTTAGAGCTGAGATTAACAGGAGCACAGAGAAAAATAGTAGTAGTAGTAGTAGTAAATAATTCTATGATTATTTTTTATTACTAATCATTAGATTTATATCCTGCCCTTTCTCCCAAAGAAGTCAAGGGCAGCAAATACACAAACAATAAAATCATCTTAAAAACCATTCCAATACAGATGCAGTCTGGGAAAGATCTTTACTTAAAATGCTTGTTGAAAGAAGGAGGTCTTCAGCAGGTCCAGCTAAGGACTCTGGTCTGGCACCATTTCTCTACATTTTCAGGAGTACAGAGAAGGCCTACCCTATATCATCAGGCTTCCAGTTACGGCTACTTGTTGTTCTTGGCTGGCACTAGCAAGTGAGCATGGAGGTTGTTTTGTTTCCTTTAGAACTATCAGGGCTGGCCCAAGACATTTTGTGGCCTGAGGCAAAAAACAAGATGACGCCAACCAGCTGAATCTTACTTCAACAATGGGCATAGGTAGGGATAGGGGAGAAATCAGTCTCTTTTCACATTCAAAGGCAAACATACCAAATTCACCAGTTTCCAAAAAAATATGGGAACCGAAATCAGCCATCCTTTGAAATTTGCAGTTCTTTGAATTTTGCAATGCAGTTCTCCAGTCAACTAATATGTACAAAAATGAATATACTGGGGTAAAGTATGTATACAAATGCATGTATTAGTGGGGGGGGGGAATACCAATTGTATCACATAAGAGGAAAGTGCTTTGCAGAAATGAGTATACTAGCAACACTGCACAGAAAAATGTGTAGTTTAGGAGACATTCACACTAAAATGCTGATGAATTCTTGTTAATTGAAGTAAAACCACAAACTGAAGTAGAACTATGGGAGAATTGTACTTAATATTGGGAAAATGAGGCCTCCATTGTGCCTGTGGGCAGAAGCCTAACTTAATGGTGCAAGTCTGTTTCAGGGGCAGACGCCAGCCACATGGCACACACAGCTCTGTCCTCCAATATCACATTCCCTGCTCACTCACCGCTCAGCCTGGCACTTGCTTGCTCAGACAACTGCTGCAGTGCAGCAGGGACAGCACACGCCATGGGAACAGAGAAATGGTTGTGATGCTAGCAGGAGGGCATGGCCTGTTCTGGCTGCCTCTCTGCTTGCTCAATTCAGTCAAGGGCTTTCCCCAACAGCACTGCCTGTGATGAGCTCGGAGGAGACAACTAGGAGAGACCACCAGCTCATCTAGTCCACCAGCAAGCAAGCACTGCCACTGCCAGGGACTCAACTCAGGAAGATGGGAGCAGGCAGGAGTAACTGCGCCTAGGCAAGAGTGACCACTGCTCTCCAGTATCCACCACCTTATGGTGGATTTTTAGTTTCAAGACTAATTTTAAGATTTGTTTTTAAAATTTCAGTTTTTAACATCAATCAAATCTTAAAGGTAAAGGTAAAGGTACCCCTGCCCGAACGGGCCAGTCTTGACAGACTCTGGGGTTTGTGCGCCCATCTCACATCTATAGGCCGGGGGCCAGCGCTGTCCGGAGACACTTCCAGGTCACGTGGCCAGCGTGACAAAGCTGCATCTGGCGAGCCAGCGCAGCACACGGAACGCCGTTTACCTTCCCGCTGGTAAGCGGTACCTATTTATCTACTTGCACCCGGGGGTGCTTTCGAACTGCTAGGTTGGCAGGCGCTGGGACCGAGCAGCAGGAGCGCACCCCGCTGCAGGGATTCGAACCGCCGACCTTTCGATCGGCAAGCCCTAGGCGCTGAGGCTTTTACCCACAGCGCTACCCGCGTCCCTAATCAAATCTTACTTTTAGATTATTTTCTGCTGTAAAATAGAAGTAGTGTTGAGTTTATACTCTGTGTATCATTCTGGCAGTTAGTGGGTAGGCCAGTTTGGGAGGTTGCTTCTTTCATTTGCAATAAATACTTTTGCTCTGGGGATGTGTGAAGAACATCACTAATCTAGTACTTTTATTTCTGCCTGGTGCCAGCAGCTGGCCAGGTTGGGCCCTGGTTAAGGACCCAGGAGGGTGGAAGGGCCCCTCACCAGCCTGATCACATCACCACCCACAGATGCTTTTGAGAGGGAAATGGCAGTGCTGCTTTTGAATGGGAGCCAAACTGAGCTCCCCTCTGTGGGGGCTGCCTGCCATTTTAACTTACCCAAACTGTAATGTCTCCGACCATAGATCTATGAAATGCATCGATTTCCGGGTAGCTATATGGGCTGGGGCACTGCATTTTGAGTAATTCATAATGGTGGGTGGCACTATAGATGGGAGCCAACCATGGGTTCCTATTCAAAAGTGCTGCCACCTGCCACGGCTGAAATGTATCCAGGGGCCCAGTGTTCAGCAGTGGTGGCAGCAGAGAAAGTACATGGCAGCTACCACTGCAGCCACCATAATCAGAACTGGGTCCTGCCCCTAGTTGTGATGTATGTGTTGGGGGCTCATAATCGGCACTGTGCCAAAGGCTTCCCAAAGTCTGGCGCCTGCCCTGCTTTAACTGCTGACTGCTAGTGCATTGTGTAGTCAAAAGGTGCTTGCCTATATACCCTATATACCCTAATCCTGTGAAAATATTGAATGTCTCCAGAGGCTGCCAAAGATTGTGAAAATTCCTGGAATCACAGAACATGCAAGGCTATGATCTAGCAGGCGTACGGAGCTGATGCAAGAGCGGAGGGGCGACAGCTCTTTTGGGCTGATTACTGTAGTAAAGAGCAACTCCTAAAATAGAAACAGAATTAAAGCACACACACAAAAGAGGATGAGGGCCTCACTTATTTTGTCCCAGAATCATCTCCTCTGAACAGCTTGCGGTGCCAAGCGGCCTCCCTGGAAGATTCTGGTAGAAAAGATGGCTTTATAACATATAAGAAGAGGCAATGATACTCAGCAGCTGTAACAAAACAGTCTCAAAGCCCATTTTCCTAGACTGATATAAGAGAAGTTCCTCTGAAGATGCCTGGAGTGAGTTCTTAGTTCTCCCAAGAGAAGAAACAGAAGCCTTATCAACTGTGTCATCTAAAAGTGGACTGGACAAAGCCCTAGAATAATATCCTGTAGTAAACAACCCTGCCTTGACTCCCAGGAGATTGACAGCATGAGAGCTTTAGTTGCTCTTTTAATTCCATATCCTAAAAATAGCAAAAAGCCCTGTAAACTTCAAGCCAGGAACCAACTTTAAGAACTATGGAAGAGCTGAGTAGGGCTAGAAAAAGGAAGATACGCTATGAAATCACAAGGTTTGGGTTTCTGTTGTTGTTGTTGTAGCAGGGCCAAGGTAATGAATCACAGAAATGAAGAATAATACACTGACCACTCAGGCAAATGAGTAATATTCCCTAGAATGCTGGATAAAAAATATTTTTTAAAAACCCAAATCCATCTCTCACAGCCAAATCCATCTCTCACAGCAGTGAATTCTAAACACTACAAGTAAAAACCAAAACCAAACCAGTGCTCATTTTATATTACAGAATCTGCATAATTATATATATGTATCTTAATTTGGAAATAACATTTTAACACTTGTATGGCACATTTAGATGGTCAGAGCACTTCATACACATTATATACTCATAATTCTTACAACAACCCTGTATGGTAAATCAGTATTATTATTCCCCATACTGCAGAAGGGGAGACTGAGACTCAAAGAGAATGACTTTCCTCCATAGGGAAAAGGTCAACTAGTGAGTTGGCAGAACTGAGATTTGTACCAGGAACCACCTGATTTGCAGCTGAGTTGCTTAGCCACTAGGCTGCACTACCTTGATACCAGTATATGATTGATGCGCCAGAGGACAGGAATTCTGTATAGGGTGGTGGTGATTAGGTACAGAGCAATGGGGGCGAGTGCTGAAATATCATGCCTGACCCGCCTATGAAGGCTGTTTTAGAGTCGAAGCATTTATAGCAGCAGCGAAACAGAAGCTTCTTTGAATTGGTCCATGAGCAGGTTGCCATTATGTCCTAGTAGGAGCCATTCAAGAACAGCTGCTCACCATGTGAGTCTAAAGATGCTTACAAGCAGCGAAACCAAAAACACAGAAGGTCTGCATAGGGAACTGCATTATGACCCATTGCACACGAATGCCATGTGAAGTAATATGAGGCAAAATTCATGCACTGGCCTTGATGCTTCTGCTGGTGTTTTGAAAAGTAGGTGTGTTCTTATTTAGCATTGCGATTATTCTGCAACAGTCACTGGTATCTTCCTCAAGAGTTTCCCATGACAGTCATCCTATGTTACTAATTCGAAATGCTGCTAAATAATTCAGACTGCAGTTGTGCTTGTTGTCCTGCTTGTGGGTTTCCCAAAGGCATTTGACTGGTGACTTTGAGAATTGGATGCTGGGCTAGATGGGCCTTTGGTCTGAACCAATGGAGCTCCTCTTGCGCTCCAAGACAATGGAACTCTTCCATGAAGGTTGAAAATCAGTCATAGAAAACTGCATGATTAATGCATAGTTAGAATATTCTGACCATGAGCCCCTAGGTAAGACACAGGTGGGGGCCAATAGGACTCAGTTGCTGCATTTGTCTGATCCCTATCATGGAAAAGTGCTGTGGATGCATATTCTCCTCTCACCTCTTTCCTCCCCATCTCCTGTTTTACTTTGGCACAATAATCTTGACTTGCATTAAACCTGAGTTCTCAAACCATGCAACAGAAGGGATGAAGGGGTCAGGGAGACTGCATGTCCATACCCATCTTTCACAGCTTCATTAACCATAAAAATCGACAATCGTACAAATGTGGCTATTGGATAGACATTATGGCAGATGTTTATATTCTTCCTAGTATGATGCTCATTCTTACATGACAAAGAGTAATCTTGTCAATATTTAATAGCCCTTTTGCTACATGTGGTTTGAAAACGTTGAGCATGGAAATGTACTGTCAGAAGTGATCTGCTCTTTGTTACCTTCCGGCTCTAAATAGAAGTTATTAGTCACGGTTCAAACTTGAAGCATGGCTCAAATCTCAGGTTTCCTCTTGCCTGACATAACACCTAGAATGAAATGACAAGGATCCTGTGTGATGAAGCCAAGGGCCTAGATAAACTGTGCAACTAATTCTGCACACACCCCAAGAGAGGTTTGAACTTACATTTATACTTTTATGTTTATATCCCATCTTTCCTCCAAGCTTCTCAAGGTGGTGTATACAGCACCTTTACCTCTTCCATTTTGTACTCACAACAATTATGTGAGGTAGGTTAGGCTGAGAGATGGAGATTGTCCCAAGGTCACTCAATGAGCTGCATGGCTGAGGGGGGATTTGAACCTTGATCTCTCTCAGGTCCTAAGGATGCGGGTGGCGCTATGGGTTAAACCACAGAGCCTAGGACTTGCTGATCAGAAGGTCGGCGGTTCGAATCTCCGCAACGGGGTGAGCTCCCGTTGCTCAGTCCCTGCTCCTGCCAACCTAGCAGTTCGAAAGGACGTCAAAATGCAAGTAGATAAATAGGTACCGCTCCAGTGGGAAGGTAAACTGCGCTGCTCTGGTTTGCCAGAAGAGGCTTAGTCATGCTGGCCACATGACCCGGAAGCTGTACGCCAGCTCCCTCGGCCAATAAAGCGAGATGAGCGCCGCAACCCCAGAGTCAGCCATGACTGGACCTAATGGCCAGGAGTCCCTTTACCTTTACTCTCTCAGGTCCTAGTCCAAAACAGAGCACCCTCTGTGCCCTGACCCCACCCCTGCCCACGAGCACCCGCCCCCATCCTGGGTGCCAGAAAACAGTGCCACACCCCTGGCTGGATCCAACATTTTTAGGAGTGCATTTGGAGCTGACTGTCCACACCTTTGGTCACATGTCACTGTTACTAGAGACAGTGACTGGAGGGTTCTCCTTTCCACACTAATGGTAGGGGGCACAGTCAAATTGAGAAAAGCTCCATGAGTGTAGTCATAGCCCTTATATACTCTCATTCCTCCAGCCCAGGCTTCCTCAACCTCGGCCCTCCAGATGTTTTGAGACTACAATTCCCATCATACCTGACCACTGGTCCTGCTAGCTAGGGATCATGGGAGTTGTAGGCCAAAAACATCTGGAGGGCCAAGGTTGAGGAAGCCTGCTCCAGCCAGTAAATGTTATGAGCATGCAACTGGGGATAGCCCTTTGTAGGGGGGATATAATGCATAGGATTCTAGAATTCTAATATTGAGGGAGCCTAGAAGATTAGAAGAGGTCAGACAAGAAGGATTACAGGTGTCTGTCTGAGCTATGGCTTATCCCAGAACTCCCATTGCTGCCTGCCATTTTCCCCTCCAAACAGCACCCAGCCCAAATTGGCAGCTTGCCCTGGTCAAGGTGCAACAGTACAACAGACGCCTCCCAAACCACACCTACCAATCCCCAACCCTTCCACATAGAAAGCACATTCCACACAAATGAAAATATTGACAATGCATTCCAGATCTTTCACAAATGTTGAGGGTTTTTTGCAGTAAAGGAAAAAGGTGTTGTTGGTTTTAGTATATTGTTCCGGAACAGCAGATGAATCATGGCAACAACATGTGGAAGAATGCCGAACAAATCCCCCCAAAAGCCAGCAATTATGTCCCTATAAAAGGTAAATGCAGAAAGACCCTCCACTAAGGACTCCAGCATACAAGGAACTTTGCATTGCTTTGTATTTATAAGAACACCAGATGGGTGTTTGAAATGGGAAGGCCACCAGAAAGTCCTTGCCTATGCAGTAACTTCTAAAAAACAGAAGCAATAACATTTAAATGTTCCTTAGTTTGTGTGTTGCTCAATGACACACGAAGTATGAATGCCAACATCATCACTGCCAAGGACATGCCAGAGCTGGTGCACATACTCTGAATGTGATTGAGAGATGCACAGTTTAAAAAACCCATTAAAAAACCCTCTCGTTTCTGGAAGAGCTGATAATGGGATTAGTTTCAATGTGCCCACCTTGTGTTTGAGTTCTGGCAAAAAAAAAAGTTCGTTTTGAAACAGAGTGGAGTACTGGCCATCAGTTTTTCCAGCTATCTTAGAGTTGTTGTTGCTTTCCAGTCTAGTGATAGGAGTTAATCAGGATGTAGTTGAGGATTAAAGTTTCACTGAAAAAACATCTTTCATATGGGCTTCATGACCAGTGGCGTAGCGTGGGTTCTCAGCACCCGGGGCAAAGCAAGTAATTTGCGCCCCCTAACCCGTGGATTTTAGCACTCGAGTCACTTCCGCGCCCCCCCAGATGTTGCGCCAAGTGCGGCAGGCCCCCCCTGCACCCCCCACGCTACGCCACTGCTCCCACCACAAGTCTTCAGGACAGCCATCCGAAGGCTGGCGCAGGGAGAAGGTCTCTCCGCCCCCACCGCCAGGCTTCGGAGCAGCCTTCCGAAGGCTGGCGCGGGGAGAAGGTCTCTCCGCCCCACCGCCAGGCTTCGGAGCAGCCTTCCGAAGGCTGGCGCGGGGAGGAGGTCTCTCCGCCCCACCGCCAGCCTTCGGAGGAGGTCCGAGGACAGTGGGGTTCCTGCTTCCTCGAGGAGGGCCGGCCAAACGCGCCCCCCCAAATGTTGCACCCGGTGCGGCCGGCACCCCTGGCACCCCCCACGCTACGCCACTGTTCATGACCACCATTTCAACTGTAAGTGTCCACACCTTCCACCTTGTATCATTTCAGATATAGTGTACACATTGTCCATACACTTACCTGATTTTTTAGTCAACATCAGAAATTAGGTAATCTAAACCCTTTCCCACACTAACCCAGTCATCATTTCATTAGTGCTAAATTAGCAATTCCATTCTGGTCATGCCTTTGATCTGGAGGTCAATTTTTGACAATCTGCCCAAGGAGACAAAGGGCACCAATAGGATTCCATTATTTTCTGAAAATGTACACAGTTCAGCCATCAGACTACTTTGTTATCTCTCTAAGTATTGTAATAACCTATTCATCAAAAGCATTGGAGTGATTCTAGGCTTTAGGATACACCTGGATTTTTAGAAGGTAGCTTTTGTTTCAAGATAATCCCTGCCCATTTCTATTTCTGCAGAGATAGTGGCTTTCAGTCTCAGACACAGAGTATGCATAGATGCTCATTTCCTTATAACTATAATATTGAAATGCAAGCTATTTGGAACTACCCTTACAGACAGTAGTGATGGTAGTAGTAGTAGTAGTAGTAGTAGGGAGGAGGAGGAGGAGGAGGAGGGTGGTTTTATTTATACCCCATGTACCTGTCTGGGTTTCCCAGCCACTTTGGGTGGCTTATAGCACATACAAAATTTGTAAAACATTAGACATAAAAAAAATTTCCTGATACAGGGTTGCTTTTAGATGTTTTCTAAAAGTCAGGTAGACAATTTGGAAGCTACAGCTGGTACCAACTACAGCAGCTCAGATCATGAAAGACATCAACTCAGAAGGAACAACATTTCAGCATTAGCTTCCAGGCTGTTTTAAGATGCTTTACCTACAATGCCCTTGGAAACTGCTGAATTTAAAAACAAACTCATCCTGTATTACAGGAGTTAAGTTGGGATGGAACACTCTTGCTAATGGGACAAAAAATGCAGTGTGTTCTACAGAGGGTTAATATATCTCAAACTCTATGCCAGCCTGGAACCATTTTTTCCCATTCTACTGAACCTCAGGGAGTGATGCAAAACACGATTCTTGGGGGGGGGGGGTTAGGTTGCTTCACGCTCATGCCCCTCCTAACATTGCAGTGTAGGAACATTTTGCAGTCATGTCTATTGAGAAGTTTCTCTAAGGATCTGCAGAGTGTCCAGCAACTTTCTAATAAACCAACTGTTGTATGAAGTCTTCCAGTGTTGTGACAGTAGTAACAAAGCTCTCTCGTTAGAGCAATTCCATCTCTTGAACTTGCCCCATAGAGTATATCTTGTGTGTCTGAGGTTTTAATTCTTGTGGATGGGAACATTTGGTCTGTCAAACAGCTTTTAATTAACAACCACTGCATTTAGAGGGAAAAGCCACTAAAGGGTCAGTGTACCTAGGAACAGAAAGCTAGGTGGCTTTCCTGAGCTGTCTGTTTAGTTCCTTTCCCCCTTTTCTTGTTTGCTTCTTTTGTATCCAGAAATCTATTTTGTTGTTAAGTAAAATATCCAGTTTAAAGTTTATTGCCATGCCAGTCTTCAGCATGGTGAGATGAAACCTGCTCTGTAATAAATTATTCATTGTGTGCACGAACTAGTCAAAGTTATAACGTACTTAAGTTCCATTGATCTCATGGAAGAGATTTAAGTCAGTGCTCAAATATTCTGTTAAAACCACTTTAAAAGTGGTTGGACTATGCCCTGGACATATGTATATATTCTATGTGCCATCTGAAACCTTTGAACAGTGGGCCTTACAATTTTCCAATCTTTGAAGAGAAACAATAGCTGAAATAGAACAAAACCTCATTTTTAAAAAACCCCATGCAAATTAGAAAGACAACTTAGCTCATGTTACGTTTAAGGATGACCAAAGAATTCATGAATTTTCCTAAGGAAGTGGTTGTTACGGATATCAGATACCATGCCAATCACTTAATCAGGTACCTTATCCATTTCTTACTGTCACCTCTGCAAAGCTGAACACATAATAAAGATAACTAAAAAGTTTTGTCATTCCTGTATAGATTCTAAATGTCACAGCTCAGTTTGTAAAATTTGCTTTTGCTTCTTGCAGGTATCATACATTTTTGCATGATTCACATTTGTGGCCACACAGCAAATGCATGGAATCCTTCCATGCGTGGAAAAAAGCCTCCCCTCCTTTTTTCTATGTGATCTCTAAGCATTTCTGTGTCGGTATCAAGCCACTTTTACAGATTGCAGGCTTTCTGCTTACAGAAACACTTTTGTCTGTGTGCATATTCATTGGCAATTATCCATGCAAATTAGGTGTGGAATTATCTAACGTTTTGATAACCTGGTGCAGCATCAACAAGGAAAAACATGGGCTATTATATAGACATGGCCACATACTGCAGTGATGCTGTTTCTGGAACAAAACACTGCATTTGGATGAGTCATCCACAACAATTCCACCCTAACCCACAGTGCCAGTGAGCACCCACTCATGCTGTTTTGTGTTGAATGGCAGAATGAGATTGCTTAGAAGCTAACTTCTGACACAGTGTTGTGTTATACAGTAAAATATTTATAAATGTCTAAGAAGTGGGGAGTTTGATGGAATAAATCAGACAAGGAGGATATCTGGGGATATCAACAAAGAGGAACCGGAGAGGTGAAGAGAGTGGGATGGAAGCTGAGGTGTGAACACTATAGGAGTTGTGTTTGTGTAGAACTCTGAAATATTAATAATCTTGGACATTACAGTGTGAAAAGGACACTCCAAATCATTGGTATAATACACTGCTGTAAAGGCTAGTTATCTGTAAAATATTCAAGGTCTCATCATAAGGTGGCCCCCACTTTCCCCAAGTGGTAAGAAAACAGGGGCTGTGATCCAGTTTCCTCTCCTATGGATGAGAGAGCACTGGAGGCTTATGGATTCTTTATGACCCATTGGAAGCAATTAAGTAAACTCCTAAAGCCAGGCAACATGAATACCAATCTTGCTTAAGATTTGCAGGGCAACTGCTTGCCCCCACAATAATGCTTCAGTTTTGGTCAGCTCCAGCTAAAACTCTCTGTTAGCTTCTAGGTTCATAGTGCAGGGTTTGACCAATAAAGGCTTATGTTACTTATGTACCTCAAGGATCTGCAGCCTGGACTCTGTGGTCCTTATTTTATTTCTTTATTAAGTTTGTATACTGCCCTTTATTCAAAGATTACAAGGCAGTTCACAACATAAATGTACAAAATGAGAACAGGAAATACATAATAAAAACAGAAACAAAAACAAACCAATAACACCCCCCCTCACAAAAACATTTAAAAGGACATAGAAGGTTAATCAGCCAAATAAAGAGAAACGTGGTGATGGCACCTTCACCAGAAGCCTATAGCCATGTGCCTCAGCTGAGGCTGGTATGAAGGGGATCTACACAATAATGGGCTTTTTCTTTGCCCATGGAAGGCTCTCCTCATAGAAGCACACTCGGCATCACCTCTGTCAGTTCTTAAGTGCCAGGTTAATATATTTTTATTTACCAAGGCCTTTGGTAGTTAAGCTAGTCTCCACTCTAGTGCTCATCTTTTGGTGGGGTGGTGGTTGGACTAATCCTTTTTATTGTATTGCTGGATGAGAATTTTATATTGCATGCTGCTTTAAAATTTACTTTTAATTGATTTTATCTGCTTGTATTTTATTCTATTGTTAAATTGCTTTGAAGCTAACAAATGCAATCAAATGTAAACAAGGCAGCAGAACTCATAATGATATAAAATTTTTAGCAGTAGCTTTGGATTTGGTATCTGATATCTTTTTAAAACACATTTAACCACAATTATCTGATATGGGAACTTCAGGGTGATTATTTATATTCTATATTTGACTTATTCCACATTAATAATTGTATAAATGTGACTAAAGGCTAAAATAATTCCAAGCACTAATAAACAGCTAGTTCCTGTTTCCGATTCCTTGAACATATACTAGGATTTTTAAAAAGAACACCAGCACAGCCATTGCCATGTCACACAATGCATGCATCCTTGTACATTCGTGAGGGGCCCTTATATACTAAATGCAATGAAGAAACCGGCCCTGAAAGATTCTAGCCATGGGTCCCCCCATGGAGCCAACTCCTAGGGGCAGGGTCCCTTCATGCCCCCCCCCTGTATAAAAATCTCCTTCAAAGTTGATGGGCATTGCCATTCAAATAGTATGTGTGATCGTATCATGTATCATGTGATCGATTATGTGGGGTGGGACTTACCTGCCCTCCCCCAATATTTTATTCAAGTTGGCACCCCTGGTCCCCACTAGTGAAGCTCCTATGCCTTTCATTCTTCACCACCAGAGCACTGTATCCACTGAAAGTCTAGCAGAGTGAGCTCTGAGGTTCAAGGGCACTATCTAGACTGCAGTGCCAACCCGACAAAGAATTCAGTCAGCTGACCCCATGGCCAATTCTTCAGTCCACTGGCTTGGCGTTATAAAAAGCCTTAGCCACCAGAGTTTCTGTCTATGTCTCTACAACTTTGCATCATAGAATTGTAGAGCTGGAAGGGACCCTGAGGATCACCTACTCCAACTCCTTGCAATACAGGAATATGCAGCTATCCCATATGGGGATAGAACCTACAACCTTGGCATTACCAGCACCACACTCTAACCAACTGAGCTATCCACTTGTCTCTGGTGTAAGGATGCTTTTAACTGCTGTCTGGTTTAAACTACTACACACCTGACTGGCTGCTGTGGTCCTTGCTTGTTGCTCTTTAACTTAACTCCTGGCTGGCTCCTACATACTTACTTCTGGCCCACTTGGCTGCCAGCCAGCTCCTAGAGCCCAATTGCCTACAACTGGTATAGGGGATCTGTGGCTCTCCAGGCAATGCTGGACTACAACTCCCATCATCCATGACTATTGGTCATGCTGGCTGAGGCTGATGGGCACGGAGTCCAAGTACAACTGGAGGGCCACAGGCTCCTTAGCCCAGAGCCTGTCTCTTACTGAGGCTTAACAGAGGAAAAGAGAAGTTAGATGGAAAGGTTCATTTGTTCTCTCTGTACAGCGCTGGGGCAGCTTGCCAGTTAATGAACTGCAGACAATCACATGTAATCAATGGGTTTTGTAGCCTCACACATATACAATTAATCAACCAGAAAACTCACAGACACTGGTGACAACAAATATCTAGTCAAGAGGCTATTCAACCTGCCCCCGCCTTATGCATTTGAATTGCAACTACAACTTGAGTTTTTGGAGGCGGAAGAGAGTTATGAAGCAAAGGCATGGCCTTTGAATTTTGAAATCTTTATAGGTTTCAGCCATTTTCTATTAGATTGAGAACATGGAATCAACTCAAAGTTTCTGTAGCTTTGTGTGTCAGTGTTAGCTTGATTTGCATGTAGGGGCAGGCCATGGGCGCGTTCTCTATGGAACCCCCTCCTTGCCACTGTCACCACTCCCATTTGCTTGCCCAATCTGATTTAATGGGCCAAAGCCGCACCAGACTGCCTGGCTGAGGATAAAGGAAGTAGAGGCTCCTTACCTTTGCTCTTGCCAGTTTGCCCACTTGGAGAGGGCGAAGGAGCAGGCAGCATCTGTGAGGAATAGGCACAGAGAGGCAGAGAGTTATGAGATTCAGCAGTGTGCCCCCTGCTGGCCCCCATGTGCCATTCCTGTACTGGTACTGGAATGCTAGGGAGGTTCAGTGGAAATGAACCTCATGGTGGTGAGGTTTAGGTCAGGATTGTTTACACTGGGATTATTTGTAGAGCAAGAAGAAAGCCCAGTGAATGATTGGTAATGTATGTGGATGTCTGTGTATATGCATGACACACACAAACACACAAACACACACACACACACCAGGTTTTGTGTTTGAAGCATGGTGGAGAAAAGGGAATTATAAAAAAAAAATCTATGTAAGAAATGGGAAAGATCTGGAACAGTCAATACTATATTGCAAGATACATAATACATCATAGACTTGTTAGGAGTCCAGAATTCCCCCCCCCTTTTTTTTTTGCCCAAAAATCCATACTTGGGTTGTGCTAAGTGAAGAATGTGCAGCAGGTGGGGAGCAGCACACAGCAGAGGAAGGCCTTGATGGCTCTAGGCTCGGTTGTCTGCTGAGTTCACATATCAAAAGGAAGAAAAATCAATCCAGAAAAACCATTTACTAGGAGAGGAGTGGCTTTATTTAGGGAGGCAACTTCTATCCAGTCATATCAATTCCACTCTGCATGAGTTAGCTGTAGGAGGGGTTTTTTTTGGGGGGCAGGGTCTGTCCATACACGGCAATACACCACTGTAACATACACTTGTGTTGAAACACCACATATTTTTTCAAAACCTGCTGCACAATCTTAATACTGCTTGCATTGGACAGATGCCATGGAATGAGGCTTGAACTTCTGCTCAGAACCGCCTAAAACCAAGTCAGGTGAGAACATAAGTTTGCAACCATCCATTGTTACATGGTCTTCCGAAAATCATTTCACAAGATACAATCTGGCATTACAAATGTCCCTGAAGTGCATTGTCATTTACAACTGTGCCCTCCCTCAGAAAAAAAAAAACCCAGGGCATGCCAATTATGATGATGGTGCAGCATAGTAGCTAAGAGTATATGCTGTGGGTAGGGAAGTATTCAGTTCAAATCTCATTTCTGCTACTATCTCTGAGATGGAGACAGAGTCCCTCTCTGCAATATGGGAATAGTACTGTAATACTTATTTACCTAGCAGGGTTGTTGAAATGATAAAACTTTGTATTCAATGAAGTCACTGCATGAGCAGAACGTCTGCTTTCATAAGAGAACTCCCCTCCATCCTCCCATATGCTCCTCACCCCCTCCTGATCTGTGTTGGGGATTCCCCCCAAACCTCCAGACAGATTAGGGGGCATGTGGGCATGTGGGAGGAAACTGAGGAGAAGTTCCATGGCACAAGCAGAACATCTGCTCACACAACCACATTGTTGGATTGGATGCAATGCATGACAAATTGTTTGAACACTTAAACAACTGGACACAACTCATTTATTATAGTAATATTATTTATTAATAAATACGTGTATAAATTTGTGGGTATTTAATCTGAGTCCAGAGAACACAGAGTTCCGTAAGTGGATTTTCCTGCTGCCACTGTGCCAACTTGTTCTACCTCCTAAAAAGCCACTTCTAGGTAAAAGGGTGTTGTGTACTTTGGAATGGCAGTGTTGTACAGGAGGATGCAGTGGGGATGGTGGGGTGTAAGTAGGGGAACAGCAAGTATTAGAAATACTCCCATTTGTATGTATGGAAGTAACTTCTACTGGTGGTAGGAGTTCCTTGGATTCAAGTCGGTATTCAAAAATTATTAGATTTATTTATTATTTGGAGCTTTCATGAGATGCTAGAATCTATTTTGTGGTGAGTGTCAGTACTGTGACATCACTGTTGTCCACAGCTGTGTTCATGTAGACAGCAATCAAGTGGTTGTATTAATCTCTCCCATGGTAATACACACTCCCCTTTCCCCCCAAAATGGCAACAGGGAACTCTGCATGCTAGCATGATTACATGGGATCTGTTGGGTGTACAAGTGCATCCATGACTGAAAATTCAGATCATGTAATCATTTATAAAGGGCTCCAGGAGTGGGCAAATCTTGGGGCAAATCTTGTACCTGGAGTTGTGTTCTAAAATACAATGCTTAATGTGACAGAAGGGGGAGGTTGGAAGACCAATGTCATAAACCTGTGTGTCCAAACTGGCCTCTGTTATTGCTCCTTATGGCAAGGCATGGCATTCAAATGACATTCCTGCAGCTGGTGCCTAGAAACTGCAGTGATTGCTGTTGCTAAGAAGCACTTTGAGCTGGAAAGCAATTATCCAAGCATGGTGTATTCATTTAAATAAATGGGATGGAATTCTTGGGAGCACACGACAGATTGCAGAAGGCCTCGTAGATGGAGCTGCTGGATAGGCCACCTTTTGCTGGTCACCCAGAGGACGGGAAATCACATGCCAAAGTGAACTGGCTATTTGCATTAATGTAAAAGCGTTAATCTGGTTATTTGCCAGTAAATCCCAATAGATGGTGGTAGGATATGCTTATGTGATTGTCAGCGCGCACACCTCTTAGTAGTATTGTTATGGTAAGAATCCAAACTACCTCTCTCCTACCTGGAGAGCTATAGACTTCATTTTACATCAAGCTCCTGCAGTTTAATACAATGACATTACACAAGATGTCTACAATCCACGGCTTTATTTGAATGAGGAAGAGAGAGGGTGTCCAGCTGTTGCAATGTCAACTATTGCAACTTCAAGATTTCTTATTAAACTCTAGTTTGGCATTTTAACTCAATCTACTGCTGCTCAGCTTATTTTCCTTGCTCATCTGACAAGCTGAGTATACTGAGAAGGGATCAAGGGCACCTGCTCTTATGTATTCATATCCCATAAAAAAAACACAGATAAACAGAGAGGTTAAAAGCAAAATAGTGATCTCAGCATTTGGGAGGGAGGAAGGTTGACACCAAAACAACATCACTTTCTCATTGAGAGATGTGTGTTTTTATTTTATTCAACAAAATTTATATACTGCTTGATTGTAAAAGCAACAACCTCAAAGCAGTTTACATTGTAGAATAAGACATTAAAATTATTTACAAAAAGTTGAAAACAAGTATTAAAATATTTATACAAAATCAACACTAGCTAAAAGAAAAGGGAAAAAACCCCACGTTTCTATAGATCTGGATAGGCATGCCTCAACAAAAATGTTTTAAGCAGGTGCCAAAAGGAATACAGAGAAGGCAGCTGCCTGGTGTCAGTAGGCAAGCAGATTGATTTCTTACGATTGTGGAATGAGCATAATGTGGCACTTGTAATAGTGCCAGTTTCGCAGATTGAAGCGCTCGAGTGGGCATACATGGGGCAAGGGGATTCTGCAAGTAAACTGGTCCCAAGCTGTTAGGGTTTTTAATACACTAATAGTAGCACCTTGAGCCTGGTCCAGCAGGTCTTTACCTCACTATGTTCTTGACATCATGGGTACTGCTATTATAACACTTGAAAAAGAAATCTAGTTCAAGTTCAGTCTAACAAGTAGTAACACTAGCAAAAGGGATGCACAAAACCCCAGATGCATCTAGTTAGTTCAGTGGGGCAAGACGGATGCACATCTAGGTGTGAATGTGCATCATCTACAGAAACCTCCTTTTCCACATGGGTCCCCCAGCTGGACTGAAATAACCACAACAATCCAGGTTATTTACATGCACACTTTACAGATGGAAAGCTGATGGATGAAGGGAGTGCTGCTTGCCCAATAAGATACAGCCACAGAGGTTATGCCTAAGCAGGTGTTTAAACCCAAGTCATCCACAAAACAGCATTTGACTGTCACATAATTGTGTGTCTGATTTTGTAACTAACAAGGCTTTCTTGATCATCCCAGTAAAGTGAAATAATTTGTGTTTAACAGAAAATTCACCTTAAGGCGAAATTTGCTAATTACATTTCAAAATATGTGCCATATGACTAAACATACCTATGCTGTTTTTATGCCTATTATGTTAATTGCATATGAATATCTAGAAGTCAGAGAATTAGTAATATAATACTTTTTATTAGGATCAACTTATTCTCATTATACATATGGTTGAAGTGGTTAGAACATGGGACGAGGTTGTTGGAGAGCAGGGTTCATATCCTACTCAGACACACAGCTCACTGCGTAACCTTTGGCCAGTTAAGAGCTCTCAGCCAACCTATATTATAGGGCTGTTGTGAGGATAAAATAGGAAAAGGAAAAACAATGTCTGCCACCTGGAGTTCCTTGGAGGAAAGGTGGGATATAAATGTACTAAAAAGCACACAAAACAAGCATGATGAATTAATCATTAGATTTATTCATTATTCATTACATTAGATTTAGACATGTATAATATTCAAATTTACCTGCAGATATCAAACTCTTGATAAGTTTCCAGGATGGTTGCATCATCCGGGTTAAAAGAGGGCAGCCACTTCAAACTAAAAGGTCTTTATCATCTAATTCACAAGTACAGTGGTACCTCGGGTTAAGAACTTAATTCGTTCTGGAGGTCCATTCTTAACCTGAAATTGTTCTTAACCTGAAGCACTGCTTTAGCTAATGGGGCCTCCTGCTGCTGCCGTGCCGCTGCTATGTGATTTCTGTTCTCATCCTGAAGCAAAGTTCTTAACCCGAGGTACTACTTCTGGGTTAGCGGAGTCTGTAACCTGAAGTGTCTGTAACCTAAAGCGTCTGTAACCCGAGGTACCACTGTACAGTGCTTAAACATTTATATTATGGTTAAATCATTTATTGTTCCTGTCTTTCTGCAGCAGAAACTCATGGCTCAAACTGCGTCCATATGATAGTTAATTCCTGTTTTTCATGTTCCTGGTTTGGTGAAGCAGCACTCAACTGGGATTTTTGGAAGATCATTTCTAGAACAATACCATAGGAGCCAACTCCTAGGGGCTGAAGCTCCTTCACCCCCTACAAAATATTTGAGGGGGCTGAGCCAAAGTTGATGGACTTGTCATTCAAATGCCCCCCCCCAATATTTTATTCAAGTTGGCACCTCTGTACAAGACCACCATAGGCTGAAACACCATGTCAACGTGGTTCTTCTGCAGAATCTTCGGATGTACTGAAATTAGGTGGATGTGAAAGATGAGATTTTGATAAAAACATGAAAAAATATTGTTGGATCTGGTCAAAGCTCCATCTAGTCTTGTACACTTGCCTCACCAGCTGATCCCAAAAACTGAGCTGTGATGGATACCCCCACCCTCTGCTATTTGCATTCAGCACAGCCTCTAAACATACCCATGATTCCTGACAATAGAACCAATTCATAGTCCTAATCCAGGAAATGTTACTTTTGAGGTAGGGATGTGGACTATTGAACCTACGTGAGCTCCTTAAATACTATAAATAATTTTTATTAACAGACCAATCATATCAAATCAAATCACATAAATTCCGAATTACAGAGCCTAATTTTAAATTTTGTTGGGGATACCCATATTTCAAGTTCTGAAAGGGGTCCAGTCCTCTTATTGCTACTACTTTAAAAGTCCACAAATCTGTCCAAATAATGTTCAAAATTCTGTCCAATCCTTTCTTGCTCTTTTCCACATCTCTTCTAGTTGTTTTCATATATTTTTCCTCTCTCTCTGTCTTTGTGGCCTCTGATTCTCTCCATAAACAGGTTCAAACAAATTTGTATTCCTGTGTGGGTTTTTTCATTCGTCCAAGAGTTGTATTTCAGACAGCCGCCATATTTCATCGCTTCCATAAAGAAAAGCATTCTTGCTGTCTACTTATTCACTTTTCACAGGTCTGTCCCTCTTTCTCAGTCCTCAAGGAGGTTCTACCAGGAATCCAGTATGAAAACAAAGCTTCCTCCTCCCAATAAATCTTTCGACAAGACCTGTCAAAATGGCGACTCGCTTTTTGTTGCTGCGCCATCAAAAGCCCTTGTTCTTTTTCTCGATCTCACATGTCAAGTTTTTGGTAGTAAATTATTTCCACACAGTTTTTAATCATCCTGCTTAGGTCGGTTATGCAGCGGTTCTTTTTGAGAAGGGGTTATTGATTAATCACATAGAAGAAAAGAAAAAAAGTCCCCCCCCATCCAGTCCCGCTCCAGCATACTGAACCTGATGTAATTTCTTCATGTTGTATTCCGTTAAATCCAAACCCGTTGCTCTCGTTTCACAGAGTCACTTCAGTTAGCAGTTTTCACTCCCGTTCTTCACTTGAAATATGTGCATTTGCTTCATTTCCAATTAAATATCTCGAGCTTATGCAAACCAGTGCACGATCAGAGACAGCGTCCGGGAGAGCCAGACTCCACCCGAGGGCTTTATGCCTAGTGCCCTCACCCCCTTCTTTTGAATCTGGGGGTGAATTATGGGCACAGCAGGCAAGGCAGTCCCCCCATTCCCTTGGGGGGGGGCAAGGGAGGCTGCATACTCCCATCACAGCCTCTTAATTACCTCGTGTGGGTCGGAGAGATGTTACTGTCGGCCATCTTCCAATGCGCCCCCTGGTTGCCCCCCACTTTTGAGGTAGGGATGTGGACTATTGAACCTACGTGAGCTCCTTAAATACTAAGCCATCCTATTCCTCATGTTCCACCTAGGCATGTCCAAAGTCTGTTTCAGGGGCATAATCTGGCCCGCCGGTCAGTTTAATCCGGCCCCTGTGGCAGTTCATTTTCTGGGGTGAAATCCTAAAAAGGCTCAACAACTTTGGTTGGCCCTCACGGCCCTTCACTTCATCAAATCTGGCCCTCTTTGAAAAAAGTTCGGACACCACTGTAACATATATAATAAAGCCATCATTCTTCAGAGGGAAAATACTCCTATGCACTTCAGGATTACAAAACAAACAAAAAGCCCTTGTGAAGAAAGCAGACTTTACAGAGTAATGTTATAGCCTCAGGGCAGTCTGTTTGCATATGGGGTGCACCTTGGAATCTTAATGCATGTGGATAGAAATAACATCAAAGACGAGAGCATCAAGGCATCCCTCACGGATGTCAGTGCACACAGAGATGGGATTGGAAGCAATCTGATATAGCTGTAATACAACATGGTTACAAAGAAGCCCTATGATTATTCTTATAACTAGAGGCCAACAGCCAAATATTTGTTTGGTTATTTCAGCTTTGCAGCTTCAGGGCACGCTAGTTCTCTCTGCTGTCTCTCCCAGTTTTCCTACTCTCCTCTCCTCCTTCAGGCCTTCTACCCTTTTCATGTCATTTCTCTGGACTACTCCACGTCACTCACCACCCTCAGCCTTTTGTCTTCTCCAGCCCATACCTTTAAGTCCCAGTTTCTTTGGCTTCTCCTTTTTACCCTTCTTCACATTGGTCCTTCTGCCTGCCCCACACCTCCGCTGGATCACAACAGTCCTCCCATCCTATGGCAGCTCAGACTATCATTGTCAGGATCTTCACTAGTATCTCCACCATTTAATGCACTGCAACACAGACATGGTTGGAACATGGCTGACAAAAGCCCTTTCAGAAAAATGTGAAAAACAAGCTCATTTCTAATCCTTTAGTGCAGGGGTCAGCAACATTTTTCAGCCATGAGCTGGTCCACCGTCCTTCAGACCATGTGTGGGCCAGACTATATTTTGGAAAAAGAGAAAGAATTCCTATGCCCCACAAACAACTCAGAGATGCATTTTAAATAAAAGCACACATTCTACTCATGTAAAAACACACTGATTCCTGGACTGTCTGCGGGCCAGATTGAGAAGGCGATTGGGTCGCATCCGGTCCCCGGGCCTTAGGTTGCCTACCCCTGCTTTAGTGATTTCAGTCTGTATCCCCAAGTGATAGTCCACATCAGCAAATACCACTCTTGCTCTGTTGAAATGGGGTGGGGGAGAAGAAACACCTCAGAATTTCTCAGCGTGACCCAGAGAGCTGTTATTTGAGCATGACAGAACACTGTTTATATATACTTGGTATATTCTCCAAACAGATATATGCATGACCCATTCCCTGCTGTGGACACCTGCACTGAGAATGCAAAGCTAAGCATGCAGAAAAGGAGAGGAATTATATTTGCATTACTCTTGTTAGTTAATGTTTGTAGAGCGCTCAACAGGGATCTTGGTGCTGAACAATTTATATATGAATCATGAAACCAACATCCTGGCATGGAATAATAAAGTTTTGAAGTCTGATCTAAGGAGGTTTTGAACATAATGGCACTAAGCGATACGGAGTCCTGTTGACTTTGGCATTCTGTGAATGGTTTCAGTGCTACATGTGATCATTTCAAAAGAGAAGACAATATTTACATTAGGAAAATAATAGCAAAACTCCCTAATATGAGTAGCAATGTACAGGGAGGTGAGATGGTAAATTCCAATTTGAGTTTTTATCTCTGGAGCTGGAAACCAAAGGAAGAGATAGTGTTCTTGTGCCTCAATCTGCTTATGGGTTTCCCACAGGCATATGGCTGGACATTGTGAGAAAAGGATGCTGGACTAGATGGATGATGGGCTTGATCCAGCGGTCTCTTCTTATGTTCTTAAGTGCAAATAGTCATGCAGCAGAGTAGCTTCTTGCCCTAGTGGCACTCATGGACAGCTGCCACTGCCCCCTTACTTTGCTTCCACCATTTTATTTTAACAGCAGCACTGCATATGTCTAAGTCATGAGTACAGAGTTAATTAAAATGAATTTTGTTGAAAAACAACCACACACTACTACGTGGTTGTAAAATAATGCCAATAATGCATATCATTATAGACAAGGCACTCCTCTCATAATCTTCCATTTACTACACACTTTTTTCAAGAGGAACTTAAGCCTTGCATACAATGAACACATAAAATGGGGCACTGAAAACTCAGTGGATGTCTCAGGTACAACTTCTCTTTGCCCTGCATCAGTCACAATAGGCCTTTAAATACATTCTGTCTTGAACTCACTCAACCCGTTGAAGTTGCCCTCTACCAACATTGATTTTACTTCACAGGGAACCCAGTAATACCCTCTTCAAACTCAAATCACGTTTAGTTACATTGGGGGGGGGAATCCAAAAACTGCTGTCTTTGAATCTCCCCCAAGCTCATCAGTTTGCCTCAGTATCCTGCCTTAAATGCCACACAACCATTTCACATCCAATTATAGAAAGCCCAAGAAGAGCATACAGGAAGAGGATAGAAATCAGAAAGACAGATGGATGGGGGAAAGAGCTATGGAAAACTACAAAGCAAAATGAAATGAGAATGTGGATCCCATCCAATACTGGATCCCTGGCCTAAAGATTGCTAAGTGACCTTCTGATTTGACCAGTCTGTTGGTGATTGAGGCCATGGAGTTACTTTTGGGGGGATTTTTTTTCTTGGGGAAATTATAAGACATACTTCCAATCTGGTTCAAACAATCTCTGCATTTCCCCCAGGAATGATTAGTTTGGTCCCATTCACAGATTGTGGTTTGGACAAAGACTGCATTCTTCATTTTCATAGATCAAGTCCTAGCTGGCTGAGAATTATAGTAGAAAGGTTTCCCAGGGCAGGCCACAGTGCAGCAATTTTTTTTTTAAAATAATGTTTTGCATTCCAAGCTCAATATCTGGCATCTCAAAATAAAGTCTCAGATAGCAAAGCTTAGAAAGACCTTGGAGAGTTGTTGTTAGGCAGGGGACAAGAACAGGACCAGATAGGAATACCAAGTCAGACTATTGGTCCAGGTAGTTCTATATTGCCTACACGGACTGGCAGTGGCTCTCCAGGGTTTCATGCAGGGAACATTTCCAGTCCTATCTGGGAATTGAACACCAGGGACCTTCTGCATGCAAAGCAGACGCTGTGCCACTGAACTATGGCCTTCTACCAAAGAACCAATAGCTTGACTCAGTATAAATGCAGCTTCCTAAGTTCATATGATTTGTTTGGTCAAGTTACTGGTTGGCTGGATTTGGCTCCTGGGAAACTACTGTTCTTGGGTAATAGTAATTAATGCAGATAGCCCTGGGAGCATTATATTGATAATCACATTTCTGTTTCCGCCAAAAAATGTCCCCACTTTAATCATATATTGTACCCGGCACTACTCTCAGGAAAAAGAGAATGGGAGCTGCCAACTCTGTGATGAAGACAAATGCAAAGTATGTAAGAGCAAGACATCTGTAAAAGATAGCATGCACACAGACAATGCCAAAAGAGCATTATATTATATTAGCCACTAAGCTCAGATGGTGGGTGAAGTAAACTGATTGCATGAGAAGCCAAGGACCAGTGCCGGGAGGAAAGAGGACAGGCAGCAGGATCAAATACAGCAAGGCAGCACATTTAGCAGTACAACACAGTGACATCAATACAATATGACAGACAACGTAAGCTGAGTGTAATAGCCTGCAGTGGTACAGTGCAGCAGAGTAAGCAGAGTTCATTTGGAGGGTGAGAGACTGAATGAAATGTGTGGCAAGGTATTATGGGATGCAGCTATGTCTGGTCACTTAAAAAGTAAATAGCTTTCTAGCTCTATCTACCTAGATCTCCTTCAAAGGAACAAATCACTTTAGAGGGGGATTAGGTGAGAGATAGAAATAGGAATGAAAGAGAAGGGTCAGTGCCTCAGAGTCAGACAAGGACACAGCAAACTCCTGCAATGAAGCCACGAGTCTCCCCCTAATTAGAGGTAACATAAGCCTTCTGATTTCATCTCAGATTTAAAGAAATACATAGCAAGGAGCTAAATACTTTTATGGCCTCTTTGGCCCTGGGACAATGCACAGAGCGAAACAAATCATGGAAAAGAACCAGACAGTGTCTGATTCCCCTGATATCAGCACTGAGGCCTTGCAAGTTAAAAGGAGATAGCAGTGAGCCTGGCCACCCTGCATTGTCATTACTTGCCCCTTGTACCATTTCCTTCAGTTGGCTCTACTACAAATACCCAAACTCCAGATTAAATATGCAGTATTGATCTGGCCTTTGGCTGGGAATGTATCCTTCAAGAGCCCATTGTATATTTTATACAATTTACTAGCACAGCTATACCTGCTGCCTATAAGCTACTGGAAACAGCTCATCAGCAAACAGAAAAAAACTACATCTAAATGCAATAAAATAAACTCTTGCTTATATGTGTTGACACTGAATGTTCAAAATTCATGATTTCCTGAAAAGTCAAAGTCCAAAAACCAAAATATGATCGTCAACATTCTCTGGTATGTGTTAAAAGGTAGGGAAAGATCTATACCGACTGGCAACAGCTTTCCATTATTTCAGACAGGAAGTCTCCCAGCCCTGCCTGGAGATGCTGGGAACTGAACGTGGGGGTTTTTTGCATGCAAAACAGATGCTCTATCAGTACCACTGAGCTACGCCCTCCTTCCCTGTGTTAGTTTCCCTCTGTAAATCACATTGTGGCATTACCTGAAATAAAAGTATTCTGCAAAGTTTAAGTTTCCAATTCTGATGCAGTTTATATAGAATGGAGAAAGGGGCAATTTTTGCCAGTGAGCACAATCTGCCCCACATAGAGCAATCTGGTAGACCTAGAGTACTGTATATGCAAAACTCACCCACTAATTTGAATGTGCCCATCTCCATGCCACTCACCATTCTGCTCATGGGTAGCTGGAGAAGAATGGGGGCTAGAGAAATCCCTTGTGAAATCAACTGATGTTCTACCAGAATATGTGGAATATGTGCCCCAAATATTGACAGATTTCTAACATCTAATGAATCAGCGATATGCCACTTGATGTCATGGACTGGCTGCATGCAAAGGAGTAACTGGAGTAACCAGCTGGAGAACCTCCAAGGGGAAAAGGTTCAGATCCAGGGGATTGGTGGTGGGACGACCATGCATGGGCAGAGGGAGAAGAGGGAGCAGGCCAGGAGGAGTCGGAAGTTGAAGAGGCAACAGGGGTTAGTGAGCAGGAAGAGGCTGAGGCAGAGAGCAGTCCAGGCTCAGAGGTAGTCAAGGAGGCTGGGAGGAGCGGGGGGGGGGAGCAGAATCCAGAAAGTCTCCCTCTCCAGCTGTGAACAGCTCCCCTTCCAACACAGAGAGAAATGAAAAGGACAAAGCAACGAGATACAAGGCGATGGAGCCTTAACCTGCTGAGGAAAGAACTGGGGGTGGCGCCTTAGAGAGCAGTAGAAAGGCAGGGATCTTCTGTCCTTGCAACTGCCTCATTGGGGCAAGACCTACTGGGAAGAGTTGCTGGGATCACTAGGCCTGCACTGTTTTGGTTTCTCTGTCACTGGTGACACTGACACTGGTGGTGTTATTGCTGACCTACTCCTGATTCTGGCTCCTGACACTTAATTATACACAGAACAGGCTATAGAACACGACAGTGGCATCTACTTAAATGTCCCTGGTCAATAGTAGGCACTCCCCAGCATCAGAAACTCAGCTGCAAATATGCATAAGTGAAAACACTATGTTGGTAAGGGAATGCAATTTTTTAGAGAAACTGGTATTCAGACAACAAAGTGTGTTGGGGGGCGAACAGATTTTGTAACTGGTAATTTCAGCAATAATGATAATATATAAAAGTTTGGACAAGTATGGATAAGGGCAAAAGAGGATGTTGTAATTTTGGATAGGCACCTAAACATTTCTGCCTTTCACCACATGTCATCTCTGTTGTTACAACATCTACTTTACAAGTACCAGAGGCATCTGAAATCTGAAACCAGAGCCGCTAAGTTTACACAGCATTTGGGGTGTCTCCTGCTCAGCTACTTTCCATTGGCTCTCTTTTCTGTGTCACACACTCAGCAGTTGGTAGGCGAAGGGTAGAGATAAACTTTGCAACTCCTCCTGACCAGTGGCCTAGTGACACTAGTTGGTCTCTGAACTGTGCTATTTTGAAAGGACACTGGCAGACTTTTCCTGTTACACTTAAAATTGGTAACTTTATACACAGTCTCCCTGGACCTAGATCACATCACAGCAGCTGGCTGTAAAGCCATTTAATCTCTTGGAAATTGCTCTGGTTATAATCCATGACTCACAACCATATAAAATTATGGCCAAGCAAGATGCTTTGAACGTTTTCGATAAAGCACAAATACCAGTTGACACCTAAGTCAGAATGTCCTGCAGACTTCTCAGTACTGCGGCATAGTGTCCACACACCTCAAAGATCACTGGGCCATTATCAGAAATCTCTTTTCATATCATTCAGTTGCCAGGACATAGGCTGGCACTTTCACCAAGACAGAAGACAAAACTCTTAGAATGCCTTCCTTATTTTACTGGCACTTCTGTACCTTATGCATATAGGGTTGCATTCAACTACATAGTTGCACTGGTGGGTGCAGTGAGTCCTGTGAGAGTCCAATGAGCCAGTCCAATGAGTCCTGAAAGCAACTGCCCTCCCTCCCTCTGCTCCCCATGCACCTTCCCAAATATGCTTGGGAGGTTCAGGAAAAACTACGGTGGGAGAGGGAGGTGAAATTGTTCTGTGTGGCCTGCAGAAATGCTTGTGTTGATGGAACAATCGTAATAGTGCAACACTGAATTCCTCTCATAGCCACACACCAAGCGCACCACCTTAATTCTCTGAGTTTTGCACAATTCTTAGCCTGAAATGCAATTTAATTTAAAAGAATTTTTTAAAAAACAACAACCCAAAGCATCTTCCCAGTAAATTTCTGAAATCAGTCTGACCATTTTTGCAAGTTACATAAAGCTGTGAAACAAAGGGTTGATAATAATCAGGTGCTCCTTGCTGCTCACATTTCAATGAGTTGTGGCAAGGAAGCAATTAAAAAGGTAATTGTGCAATTATACATGAAATAACTACGTATCATTCTCCTGTCTCCTAACTGAAATCTCTGTCCTCACCTACCCAGTTCAGGGAGTTTAAGATGGATAAATTCAAATTAATTTCCCTAGAAAGGCCAGTTAGCAAAAGTAACAAGATGATTCAGAAAGAAAATGGAAAATAAATTAGGTGGGGCAGGGGGCAGATTTTCAATAGGAGCATTGTGCATGGGGAAAGAATTAACCTCTTCCCCAAGTTTCCAGCCCTGATCACTCTTCTGATATCTGAAGTGGGGAAAAACATGTGGATTAAACACACTGACTAAGACATGGGGAGGAAACATGTGGGAAAACCTAGCCTTGACTCTTGCTGCATCATGAGATTTAAAAGATATATGGATGATTTTCAGGGTATACGGTAACCTGACAACCTTTTCTCTGAGCACTGGCTTTTCCTCCTTTAATGTACAATATATTTCACACTTGTGGTACCTGAATGAAGTGTAGTGATGGTTGATTATGGCCTCCAGAGCACTATCTGGCTGTCAAATACTATTGCTCTTTTCTAGATTACAACTGTTTTGGAAAACAATCCCGTCCTTCTGCTGTTGAAGAACATTATGTTATTTTATTTTTTTGGCCAATGATTACATTTACTTTAAAGCACCTTGCACATTTTTAGTTCAGGGTAAAAATAACAGCAGAGAGAAGCTCAGTAGCTGGGTACAGTCCTTTGGGAGCATTCTTCTCAGCTTCCCCCCCACTGCTTATATATGTGGCCACAGTGAACTTCAGTTTTATGAGCCATTTACAACTCCTGAGCCTTTTGTGTTTGGCCCACAGACAGTATTACCACAATAGTAATGTGGCTTATAAAGGCTTCTCTCTTCCTCCTTGTTTTTGGCTAGAACAAAAATAGAAAGAGAAAAATCAAACCATTCCATATTATTAGTGAAAGGGCTGGTTTTGTCATATTTCTGCATGTGAAGTCTAGAGAAATTTGGCAGCATATGGGCTTTGTCGACAGTGGGATCGTGGTTCAGTATGGTGACCAAAAAATATTTATTGTAATATTTTAACTTTTCCTTTTGGCCCTAAAGGGTATACAATTTAATTCTAAGAATACAAATTAAAGCAATCATGAAAAGATGTTTAGTACAACAAATATGAACAGCAAAAAACATATCCAAAGCTCAAGTATGGTTTGCTGAAGACAAGGCTGGCCCAAGAAATGTTGTTGCCTGAGGCAAAGGACAAAGTAGCCTTCCCTGTTCCATATACAAATGAAGATTGGCAGTTGAATCTTGCTTGAACACTAGTGATGGGATAGCATCCTCTGGATCTAAGAAAAACAGACTATCAGGGGTATAAGTAGGGGGTGAAGGATATACCAGTTTGCTTCCTCAATTTCTCATTTTTTTCAATCTCAAATTCAGTTCTCCACACTTCTACATCAGTTAGCAATTTTAAAAAAGTCCTCACAAAAATCAACCAGCCTGCTAATGCAAATTTCTCCTAATACAGTGGTACCTCGGGTTAAGTACTTAATTCGTTCTGGAGGTCCGTACTTAACCTGAAACTGTTCTTAACCTGAATCACCACTTTAGCTAATGGGGCCTCTTGCTGCTGCTGCACCGCTGGAGCCCGACTTCTGTTCTCATCCTGAAGCAAAGTTCTTGAGAGCCAGTGTGGTGTAGTGGTTAAGAGTGGTAGTCTTGTAATCTGGGGAACCGGGTTCGTGTCTCCGCTCCTCCACATGCAGCTGCTGGGTGACCTTGGGCTAGTCACACTTCTTTGAAGTCTCTCAGCCCCACTCACCTCACATAGTGTTT
This sequence comes from Podarcis vaucheri, assembly GCF_965113315.1. Classification (NCBI taxonomy): domain Eukaryota; kingdom Metazoa; phylum Chordata; class Lepidosauria; order Squamata; family Lacertidae; genus Podarcis; species Podarcis vaucheri. Next base: position 54,948,243 of record NC_138760.1, on the reverse strand, counting down.
GTTGTGGGGGAGGAAGGGAAAGGAGAATTTAGCCGCTTTGAGACTCCTGAAGGGGAGTGAAATCCAAACTCTTCTTAACCTGAAGCACTATTTCTGGGTTAGTGGAGTCTGTAACCTGAAGCGTATGTAACCTGAAGCGTATGTAACCCGAGGTACCACTGTGTGTGTGTGTGTGTGTGTGTGTGTGTGTGTGTGTGTGTGTTGTATGCAATTTTGCCTCATTGACATACTTTTGCAAAGCAGTTTTCATAATATAATGTGTTTTGTGCATTATTTTAATTAATATATACATTTATATGCACACTCTACCGTAGCATATGCATTTTTGTACACATTCCTTGAATGGATAACTTCACTGAAAAATTCAAATAAGTGTGAATGTATTGGGATGGCTGTGCTTCCAGTTTATGTGTCATTTCAGAAAGTGTGAATTGGGTAGGTTCACATTGAATTGCAAAGTGAATCAATTTCCTCCCACATCCCTAGGTGTACCTACCACCTGCGGCAATAACCACAAACTGCATTATGGAAGAAGGGTCAGCCCAACCTAAAACTATCTCTTGAGCTCTCTTATTGTTTAATTCTGTGAAACTGTTTGCTTGGGTTTTGACATTAACTAACAATTTAAAAACCAGGCAGAAAGTAGTGGAACTCTCCCATGAAAAGGAGTTTACAAGCTTAGGGTTACTGCCAAAATGGCCTCACCTCAGGTCACCATAGTGAGAAATGGATTCTGCGGATAATCTTACATTTTAAATAAAAGCATGCATTCTACTCATATAAGAACACCAGGAAGGCCCCACAAATAACCCAGAGACGCCTTTTAAATAAATGGACACATTCTATTCATGTAAAAACATGCTGATTCCCGGACCGTCCACAAGCCAGATTGAGAAGGTGATTGGGCCGGATCCTGCCCCCGGACCTTAGTTTGCCTACCTCATCCATAGCTAGCAGGGCCAGTGATCAGGGATGATGGGAGTTGTAGTCCCAAAAACAGCTGGAGGCCCAAGGTTGAGAAACACTGCCTTGAGGTATCATGCTGAGCCAATACCATTTATTGCAGAAGTTGTTGATCTTCTTGTGCACGTGGGGGCATTTGAATTTTTGATTGAATACAGTGGGCATCACCCACTGGCCACTTCTCTCCTCTGTGACCCAGATCAGCCTTCTCCCCATGCCCCATGGAGACAGAAAGTTCATGCACACCCACTTTGCTTTTCAAAAGTTTGGACAAAGATCACCTCCAGAAAAATTAACCTGAGTCTTGAAAAGCACATAATTTGGTTCTTCAGCTAGGGTCTGTTTAAAAGGATTCTCCCCTGCACTTTGCATGATCAGAGATGCAGATATTTGGCATGGCCATCTTTCATTAAAGGGTCAGTTATTTGGTAATTTACAGTAATATATTAGTCCACTCAGAAGCACCACTCAGAAGTCTCAATGTCAGCAGGGCTTAAATCCTCATCTGTATACGACTGTAGCCTTAGTGGATGGGTTTTTCTTTCTGCTGCCTCTCACCACCATAGGAATTTTCCTTTTGGATCAGATTATCTAGGCATCTTGGTGGGTTAATTGTCTTCTCTTGTATCACGTTGAACACCTCACTCTGGATTGTTTTACTAAACCATTAAAAATGGTGGGTCTCTCTGCGGTGCATTGCACCCTGGGTTAATTTGTAGACCAGAATGTTAACATGTGGTATATATGTGTTTACTTTAGAACAGAGGACTGGACTAGAAGAAGTTCCCTTAAAATCCTATGATCATAATGGTAGATCTACAGTAGTACATTAAAATGAAATATAATGTACAGGTTATGCCTATATTATTTTAGAAAACACAAAAAGTAAAGAAAGCCATGTTACTCTATTAGAAAAAGAAGAACCCATTGTTAAGTGTTTCTTTTTAGGGCCAAGCAAAGTAAGCCACAAAATAGTGAGCAAGCTTTCGGGTTCTGAAGAACTCCTCATCAGGCTGGATTGTTTTAATCTCCAACTTGATGATGAGTTCTGGAGAATTTTTAAAACCTGCTTACTATTTTGTGACATTTTGGTTGATCCTAAAACTATTGCCTGGCTGAGTTTTTAAAATGTGGTCTATAAAGATTCTAAAAACAACAACTGGAGACTGGCCTAAAACAGTCAAGGACAGAGCAGATAAATGACACAATTCTATTGTTACTAGACTTCAGTACACACCCCATGAAGAAACCCTAAGCACAATGCAAGTAATTACGTATCTCTCAGCAGCATAATCCTTTTATGCAGGTCAGTATCATATAGACAGTTTGATGGGCTTGTAGGGAGATCTAGCTTGCATGTGCTTCTGCTCAGAGCAATTATATATTGACTAATTAAATTATTCAGCTGCCTGCATTGTCAAAAGCTGCCCTTTCCCTTTTATTTGCTTTGGGTAAGCAAACAGGTACGACATAAAGAGGATTTCAGTCTGATTGTTAATTTTTTCAGAAGAAACATTTAATCTATGTGCAATAAGACATGAAAGTATACCCTGCACTACAAAGAGCAACCAGTCAGTAAAACAAAGCTCCATGTAAAGAGAAAGATTTTTATTTTATTTATTTATTTTGCATTCTTCAATTTAGCTCAGTATGTATTCTGCTCAGGTGTACAGAATATCCAGCAACCATGTCTCCTGCGCTTGTCAACACAACCCAGTATACTGTAAAATAAAGTCTAATGACTATGTGCATTTATATGTCAACAAGGAGCAAGCTTTGGACTTCTGGCTCACTGCCAACTTAGCCCAAGGTGCTGTAAAATCTGGCCTCTTCAGAATTAAGGACCAACTCTGTCAGCATTTATTGCCCTACCCATTATTTACTGCTCTGTACAATGAACAGAGTCAGTGGAATTAGAGAGATGTCTTGGAAAGTTTTCCAGAACAACCAATAGTAAGAAGCACGCTCCTTAGCAGCAAACACAAGCAGCATAGGGCTTTAATGGTGGTAGCAGTGAAGAGCAACATTAGGCAAAAGTTCAAAATTTTGGCTGTTCCCTGACAAGGTTGGATATGTTACTATTTGGTACTAGTATGCCCAGCAAAAACTAGAAGTACAGTGGTACCTCGTGCTACATACTCCTCAGGTTACATACGCTTCAGGTTACAGTCTCTGCTAACCCAGAAATATTACCTTGGGTTAAGAACTTTGCTTCAGGAAGAGAACAGAAATTGTGCTCCAGTGGCACGGCAGCAGCAGGAGGCCCCATTAGCTAAAGTGGTGCTTCAGGTTAAGAACAGTTTCAGGTTAAGAACAGACCTCCAGAACAAATTAAGTACTTAACCCGAGGTACCACTGTATATGCAAAAAGAAAAAATAGAAAATCACAAAAAGGGGAAAGAATGTCCATGGGTGCAGAAAGAAAGAAAAGAAAAATGTGTTAATCATTATTTTAAAGAAGAAAATAAATTCAGTATGCACACATTTCTAGTTATGCTCTTCAAGAAACTTTAAACCAATAAAATATTTTTTTTAAACTTGACTTCTTTTGGAGAATGACCTTAGGACTGTATATTTAACTTAATAGCCTTTTCATTAGCAAAAGCAGGAAGAATATATACGCATATATCCTTACCAAGCATTCAACCAAGTTCTTCTGAATTCCTCTTTGTAATTTTATAGCAGCAGGAATAAAAACAAACACCTGTTCAATTAATTATGTTTTCCTGTACCTGTGGTGGATTCTCCTTTGCCACCACCACTTTTTCATGCAGGAGTAAATATGAGCCAGCATTCTTTCCCTTCCTTGGCTGCTATACTTAGTAGGTTGGCCTGGAAACAAGACTTGTGGGCCACTGGAATAAAGAGTGAGTTAAGCTGGGTGCACCTGGGAGTGAGAACAGGAACAAGTCCCAAGAATTTCAATGTGACTATCTCCAGGTTAGGGACGCGGGTGGCGCTGTGGGCTAAAGCCTCAACGCCTAGGGCTTGCCGATCGAAAGGTCGGCGGTTCGAATCCCCGCGGCGGGGTGCGCTCCCGCTGCTCGGTCCCAGCGCCTGCCAACCTAGCAGTTCGAAAGCACCCCCGGGTGCAAGTAGATAAATAGGTACCGCTTACCAGCGGGAAGGTAAACGGCGTTCCGTGTGCGGCTCTGGCTCGCCAGAGCAGCGTTGTCACGCTGGCCACGTGACCCGGAAGTGTCCCCCGGACAGCGCTGGCCCCCGGCCAATAGATGTGAGATGGGCGCACAAACCCCAGAGTCTGTCAAGACTGGCCCGTTCGGGCAGGGGTACCTTTACCTTTACCTTTATCTCCAGGTTAAGTGAGTGTAGCATTGCAGTCCTAGAGAGGTCTTGGTCAAAGAGAGATCTGAATCTGCTGAATTCTCTCAGCTGCTATCCTATGCTAGTTCTCATAGCTGCCCGGACGGTGATGAGGACCCATGACAGAGCCTTCTCAGTGGTGGTTCCCTGTTTGTGGAATGCCTTCCCTGGTCAGATGCATCTGCCTCCCTCATGGTTAGCATTACTGCAGAATTTTAAAGCATTCCTTTTCACACAAGCATTTTGTGGCTAATACTGTTCCTAGTAACCTTAAAAGTATTAGCTCAGAGGGGTATGCAAGTACTTTTAAAATATTTTAAATTGGTTATTATTTTGTTTTTAATGGTGTTGTTTACTACTTTGTTATTTGCTGCCCTTAGCTCCTATGGGGAGAAGGGAAAAAATATAAGAAATAAATAATGATATAGCATTGAGTAGTATAACTCAGTTCTGAGGCTACTGAAATGCCACATAGGACAAGGCCGGGGAGAAGGTAGATGCAGGTCTCCTGTTAGATCTCTGAGTGATTTGCTGTACATCAGTAAGCGTTTCCAACTCTTAGTTGTCCAAGAGCAAGGAAAAACCCTTTCCTCCTAAATTAGGCTACAAATATGAATGGACTTGGATGAAAGGACTGTGAGCGCAAAAGAGTCAGATGCATCAGGCAAGTGGCCCACTTAGTCCAGCATCCTGTTCTCACAGTGGCCAACCAGACACCTATGGAAAACCCATAAGCAGCACCAAGCGAAAGAGCACTCTTGCCTCCTGCAGTTTCCAGCTGCTGTATTCAGAAGCATACTGCTTCCAACAGCAGAGATGGAACACAGCCTTTAGGGTTGGGAGCCACTGCTAACCTCCATGAAGTTTAATCCTCTTTTAAAATCGCCCAACTTGGTGGCCACCCACCACTGCCTTTAGTCAGAGTGAATTCTAAAGTTCAACTACAGGCAACCCCCGCATGTTGGTGGAGAGGGTGGAAGCCCACCTCGTCCTGCCCCCTTTCCCGGCCGCTTCTGGGTTGCAGCGATGCAGGCCTGCTGAACAAGTGTAAAATGGTTGTTGCCTGTATGTGCTTTTGTCTGTCCTGAATCTCCCAACTTTCAATTTCATTGGATGCCCATGAGTTCTAATGTTATGAGACAGATTTCTTTTCTTTATCAACTTTCTCCACGCCACGTCTATCATGTTGCCTTGGTTCAATTTTGGTTCTGTAAACAAATCTGTAAGGTTTAGAGGCACTCAGTAGTTTGTTTTTAATTCTAAATATATGTCTTTTGCACCTGGCTCTGGCTGATAGATCCTGGAGTTCTAGAACAAAACAAAACTTATCAGACAAGCTTGAAACCTGTCTATCCCTGGTCCAGGACATTCAAATTACATGTTTTGCACCTTTCAGTGGAGTGGCTGCTGGCTGGCTCAAAGCTGCACGTATGATTTCTCTCTCTCTTTGACCATTGTGTTCTCTTTTCATGTTCTTGTCTAACATATTGATTGAGAGGAGCGAATGACAGCTGCTGTGCAAATTCCACCCCTAAGAACCACAATGTGTCAGCTCGGCAAGCCTTTCAAAAGGAGTTAGCGGGCCGGGAAGTGGGGTGGGTGGGCAGAAGGCATTGTGCTGAGGTAATGGGAGAGTCTGTAGAGCAGCATTACCTGCAGATTTAGCTTTCACATCAACTTCGAGAACAATGTGCCCAGCAGGTCTACCCAAATGTTCCATTTCCCCATGAACATGGAGCTCTTCTGTTCATAGCGCACAGCAAGCCGACTAATATCACACCTGATTGCTTTTGACTTACCCTGAGTAACAGATGCTTGTTCCTGGCCAAGTGAGCCGGCGGGACGCGAACCCCCACTTGGAAGAGTAGATTGGCTGGTTTAGCTCTCACATCTCTGGTGTGTAGGTGGGGATTACTACCTCATCTGGAGGGGGGGGCTGTCAAGGGGTTGCAAGAACCAAGCAAAGGCTTTAATATTTGAATGTGCATTCTGAGCCAACCTGTTCAGCCAAAGTGAAGGAAATGTTGACGAAAAAGTACCTCAAACTGCCAAAGCGCCATTAACGTGGTTATAAAGCATAGCATTATTTCTGCTCCCTTATTTCTGTCAAGTCAAAAGGGAGGGGGGGGAGGATGCCAAAGGAAGTCCTTGGGAAGGGGCAGCACTTTAAAGGCCGCACACTGAATGAGCCTGAAGGGGAAGCTGAGGTAAAAGGGGGGGTGTTCTCCTCCTCGAGTTTCTCTCCGCGCCAATTACAGCTGTACTCTGGAATACACGAAGCAGTAAGAAGCGGGAGCGAGTTCTCTTTGGTGGAGGGGTGCATGCGCAGAATCCCCCCCCCCCAGCAACAGGTAACCACCACAAGCTCCGGATCAGGTAGCATGATTCGTGGTTTAAGCCCCGCCATGTCTCCTTTTAGAAGTGAGGGCTGAGGGAAGAAGGATATAGAAATGGAAGTCCGCCCCCCGCCACCGAACAAAATGTAAAAGGAAAGGCCTTCGTTGCTTAATGCTTAATACAGGTCACGGCGGGCGGCGAGCCTTTTAAGCGAGCTCAGCGCACCGCCTCACTTGCGCGCGCGCCTCTGGGCCCGGAAAGCGCGGGCCGCGCGAACCCTTCCTCCCCCTCGGCGTCTCTCCCAGGACGAAGCCCGCCAAAGCGGCGGCGGCCGCTCCCCTCCTCTTCCTGCGCCGCGCCTCCGCCGAAGCCCAACCCAGCCGAGCCTCCCGCTGCCGGGGCTCCTCCCAGTCCCAACCGGCGGGCTCCAGGCCCCGCCCCGCCGCCCGGCTCGGCTGGCTCCTGACTGCTGCTCGTGGTGGCTGTTGCCGCATGCTGTTTCGTGCCGTTGCCGGAGGAGCTGGAAGATGGCGGAGCCGGGGCCGGACTGCAGCGCGCTTCTGGACGAAGAGCTCTCCTCCTTCGTCTTCAACTATCTCACCGACAGCCAGGTACGGGCTCCGGGCGCTGCAGCCCAGCCTCCTCCAGGCGCACTCCCGGCCGGCCGGCACGTCTGGTTCTCGCAATCTCCGATCAGGGGCCGCGGGGGCTCCTGTGCACGGCGGGGACGGGGGACAACTGAGTCTGGAGCGGAGGGAGACTGGGGTCTCGGCGTGCAGGGACCCCAGAGCCACCGTGCACCGGCACCTCTCTCTCTCTCCCCTCCCCCCCGGGGAATGCCGTGTAAATGGGACTCAGATCTGTTACATGTCGAGGAATCGCGGGGGTGGTGGGGTATGGATCCCGGATCTGTCATGCACCACGAAATATGGGGGGCGCGGGACCCAGACCTGTCATGTACCGGGGAGCTCGGAACGCAAGGATTTCCGTTCTGACATGCACTTGGGTTTGGGGCTCACAAGGACGCCGCATCCACTCTGCATAGAATTTAAGGCTCCGGGAAGGAACCGGTGTGTGTGTGCGCGCTCGCTCGCGCTCAGACCCAACTTGGAAGCCTGAGGCATAAGACCCCACAGAAAAGCCGTGCACAGGAGTGGGGAGGCGGGCGGGATCTACGAGGCACCTTGCATATTTCAGAGAGCGGGAAGTGCGTGTGTGTAGGGACTTTTGATTTCTCTGTAGCGGATCCCTTCCTTGTTCCTCTTCATGCCCCGACAGCGGAAAATGAAAGAGAGCTAGATGTACGGCTGTTCTGACAGATTCCAGGGCGCGGAGCCTGGATCTGTGCGGCTCTATGAGCCGGGATTCCTCCAGACACCAGACAGAATGGAGGAACGTGGGGAGGGAGCTTGCATGCTTGTGCAGACGGAGCACAGCCCCGGCTGAGTAGCAAAAGCAGCCGACTGCCCTGGAGGCCGGCGTGTGCTGCTCCTCTCCATGCAGCACTTACAGAGGATCCGGCGGAAGGAAGACGTAGTGTGTTCCTACGGCGAAGCTTCAGTTGCGGGTAGCGCACCCCCAACCCCCGCTTATTGCTGGGGAATGAACAGAAGAAACTCGAGTAGCCCGAACACTTTTCAGCACCACTCGCACGTGGACTAGTGGGTCACGCTGCTCTGCCGCTGCCCCAGATAACAAGCGAGCTGCCTTGCTTTTGCAGCGTCTCCCGGTTGGAGCTGCAGAGCCTCCCTCCCCTCTCCGCAAAATAAAAATAAAGACTCTGCCTACAATTCTCTCTTCGGGGTTATCTTTTTCTCCTGGATGTTGTTAGGATGAGAGAGGTTGGGGTGCAATGGACGGGACAGTAAATAGAGCCGTTATTCTTTCCAGTGTGTATTTAATTCACACACCCCTCTTCCTCCGGGCATGTTCTCTCTGGAAGCGCGGCTGTTGCTTTCCTCCCCTTTCTACAATGTATGAAGGCAGGACTGGCAGCAGTTCAGCTTGACTGTGGGGCAGCTGGAATAAATGGGTGCTGGATTTCCCCCCCCCCCCTCGTCGCGCTGTCCTAGAGATTTGCTGGTGGGAGCTCTAATTTCTTGGTTGTGCGCGTGAGTCATGCGGGCTGCTCGCTATATACCTGCAGCTTTGGAGAGGGGGCGAGAGAAGAAGAGCGCGCGCGCGCGCTGGAGTGGGGGGGGGGGTCTGAGTTGCTACAAATAAGCAACTTTGCAGATCTCTCTCTCTTTGGACTGGGCTACATGTTAAAATCAGATTAAGGGTTTCTTGGCAGCCGTCGGCTGATCACGAGCGGGTGCCTGCTGGAAAGGCAGCCGGCTGCATTCTTTTCCATGGGGAGGAGTGAGTGGGGGACTGTGGAGCCGATATGCTGCGAGACCATCATGCATCTCTCAAGCCAGGAGCCTGTTGCAATCTCAAAGAGTTTTCCATGGTTACGATTCCAGTATACCTCCCGTTGCCCTCCCGTTTTTCGTTTTGCTCTCTCCTCATAAACAGAGATTACTAAACTGCTTTGATTTGGGACATGGCACATTCCTCCCCCACTCCCTTCGCTTTCTTGAGTTTATTCATTTACTTACTTATAGGAGAACAGAGCGAAGTCTGCTGTGTTTGGGCTCCAAACAAGCAGCGGTGCCCTGCTCTCGATCATCCTGATTTGTCCCTAGCGTCTTGTGTGTTTATGTGCCAGACAGAACTAGGCTGGACCTGCTCCAGCCCAGACTCGTGTAGTCTGAGCACCTCCGTTCCAGAGCCAGTGCTAGAGCTTACCGGTTTGTCATGGGACATGTTGGCAAGGGGAATTTTTTCAGAGAATCAAGTAGGAGATGCTGGCAGCTTGTTTAAAGAACTGAGGGCAGAATATTTTGTAAGCAGGGTCTGTCTGCTCCACCACAACCGTGCAAAAAATTATTTATGGGATGTTGGGGGGGGGCGGATTAGGAAACTCTGCTGGATCAATAAAACACTTGTTTGCTTTTGAGAGGAGTGGGGAAGAACCCTTTGGGATAAAAGTATTATGGGGAGTGCATCAAATACTCTGGTTGCCTTTCTATATATTTCTCCATACTGAAAAAGCAGAACCTAAAGTATTGCCTACTTTGTGGGGGTCAGGAGAAGTGAGACATCTTGCCTCATAAAAAATATTTGCAAATGTAATTGGAGGGAGGCATGCCCTTGTGTATTGGGCATGAATAGACATGCGAGTGAAAATGTCCAGAAATATCTTCACCAACTCTGTTATGTGAGCAGCTATCCATACATAGGCAGCATTGTTGCTAATATATGATATAGAAACTGATTACATTCATAATACTTGTGGTGGGCTGATTTTGCTTGCTGCTGTTAGTCCCACTGTATTGGTTGGAAGTGCATTAATCTTTGGATTACACTTTCTCCTCTGCATGTGTGTGAGGGTTAAAGTCTGGAGTAAATCAGAGTGGCATGTGATTGCCCTGAAAAGGAAAAACTTGTAAGTGTGCTTTGTACTTCTACCTTAACCTCTGATGAAACAGCAGTGAAGGCTCCAGCCTTGGCTTCTGTCACATGCTTCTTTTGTAACTATAAGCGGGAGGTGGTTCCTAGGCTTGCCTCTGACGTCTCTCCCCATTACTACTCTACAGTACTAGCCTCTTCTTACAGCTGGGCTGCTGAGTTCTCAATGAAATCTGAAAGCTGATTCTGCAAAGCCCCCTATGTTCCAGTACAGGATCAGATTATTCTTAAGAGGCTAAAATGTCAGGAGGCTATGGGATAATGAATATTATCCATTTCTTTCAGAGACCCTGAAGGATTTCAGCTTTTGTCATCATATATTATGGAGAACCCCCTTCCCCCTTCCTCTGTTTGCAGCAGCATTGCAGAAATTCGTGTCATGATGCTATGAATTTCATAGTACAGGTGAACCAGAGCCCGGTCCAAGCACAACTAAAGGCATCTTGAGAAAAAGGTGCAATGAAATGTTAACCTGATTTGCCTTGGTTTTATATTCACATTGATAGCTTTATGTATTGAGGGAAAGGATGTTTCACAAAATGACTGCATTGCAACAGATAGATATTAAAGGCCTTTTCTTCTGCAGTCTGATTTTTCATCAAAATGGAGTTATTGTGCAGCAGTATGAAATGTATGATTTATGTGCAAGGCAGCATGATGCATTCTGAGCTACTCGTTTCAAGTTTGTGGCCATTGTTGTTAATTCACCAGGCGTTGGAAGGTATCAGGAATTACTAGCATATACTTTTCTGCCTCTGTAGAAGAGCAAGAAAGCAGTTCGACTTTTCTGTTTTTCATTTGTTGAAGGAAAAATAACCATCATGATAACACAGGCCGCTGGCTTCAAGCTTCCCGGGGCAATATTTCCTCTTGATTTTCTCAGCATCTTGTTAACAGCTCAATTAATTAATGGTTCGAGATGCAAACTGTTATTGACCAAAACAAAATGGTTTGTCTTCTTTCAGACACATGAATACTTCCATCTATTTAATAGATCTGCATAATGATCCTTTTGGCTGACAAGAGCTATTGCTTTGAATGCCCGTTTCTCTACCCGTTAAATAGGGCAAAAGCATGGGTATTGCTTTCATTGACAGTGCAAGGGAGATGTTTCTTGGGAGAACAACATGCAAGCGTCCTTTGAGTACCTGGCCAGCACACACTGTTTGAAGAGGTGAACTCTATATTTTGCCCTGCTGTGCTTCCACTGTCTTGTGAACCTCAGTGGCGTAATGGAGAGAAGAGGAGTGGTAGGATAGTTCTCACTTACCTGATTCAGGTTTTACAACCTTGAATGGGCATTTGGTGAAGCCATCATACCACCTCCTCAGGGGTGCACAAATGCTGCACAGACTTGTTCACACCAACATTTGTGACCAACATACATGACCCTGGTCATTTGTGGGTGATGATGGTAGCCTTGTTTGTTTTTGTTGTTTGCATATTTATTTCACATGGAAATGATAAGCTTCTTTTTTATTAACACTGCTTTATTTGCTTTTGCAAGTGTCAGCAATGGATTGAAACAGAAAGATGAATTATATACTCAGAAGAATTGTGCATTTAGAGTCCTTTCTAGACTGTAGAGTCCTTTCTAGACTCTAGATTGCAGGCAGTGGGTCGCATATTTGAATATCCCTCATTCCAAAAATGCTCTGCCTGCAAAAAAGGGGGGGGAAACAGGGGGGGGGAACAGGCATGTCAATGTTTTCTCATAGCCTTCTCCCTGACTAACATACTTTGGACAAAGTGGGGAACTTTCCATCCTCACCTGCGTTCTGAAATGGTATAATGAACCACATGAGCCCTTTGAGTGGCCTAAGGAAACAATTCTACACAGATTTACATAGAAGTGTATTCTTGTGCAATCAAAGGGATTTGTTTCCAATTGTATGTGTGTAGGCTTTGAGTGTATGGCAGAAATCATGTTGATATGGGAAGGCAAGAGGTTAGGATACATAAGCTCTGGAAATAATGTCTTTTTGTGGCATTATATTGTAAGTGAAACTTGATCTAAATTGCTTTTCCAGTGTAGATCCCACTCAAAGAAGTGTGAATTTAGTGCCAGACAGCTGTGTAGACTGGACTCCCGGCTTATTCACAGTGTAGGCAGCAGCCAGGAGTAGTTTTTCACCATAGACACAGCCATTCCAGACCTTTCTGAACCATGATTCCCCAGAGGAATAATACTGGGTAGTTTTCATGGAGTTTTTGCTCCTAGACCTTTCTGCTGAGAGAAAAGCACCAAATATGGCACATAGTCCAGATAGCTTTTGGCTAAGAGCTGATTGACACAGATGACATATTTATAGTCTGGAGTATGCAACTACAGTGACTGACAGTTTCATAGACTCATAGATCCAGAAGCACATCGTGAGTAACCTCTTGAAATCTGGACAGTGATGCACACAGTTGTACTTGACTGCCTGCATTAGTGTCTATCAACTGGCAACTATTCTCTAGGGTGTCGCAGACACATTGACACATTGACCAATACATGGGGCTGCATAGGGGGAAAGCGAAGCACAAGGCACATTCACATAAGGTAGCTGGCCACAGACAACAGCTCTGGAGTGGGGAAAATCCACCTGCATGTTTTTGATTCTGTGGCTTTAATCCACACAGTGGCAACTCTCCTATAGCACTTAAATTCCTTGTGTTTGCCTGGCAAAATAGGGTGGTTTTTCTGGCAGTTGTGGGTGTGTGGAGAAGCATTCTAAGCTACTCAAAATGTCAGCCAGCCAGCCAGTTCCAGAGTTGGCTCATGGCACTGCTGTTTGTGGCAGACATTCATGGCAATGAATGGCTTTCCCCTTATTCTTGGCAAACTGGGTTCTCTACGAAATATGTGACACCTGCTTGAAGGGACTGTTGGGGGTATGGTGTAGTGCTGCTAACGCTGACGAGGATCCATTAGTTCTTCTGCAGCTTTATAAGCAGGTGATTCTGAGTACAGTATTTTCCATTGACAAAACACGTCACTTCCAAGATTGTATTGAGCCAAATCCATCTTAATATTTTTGTACAGGTAGTTGATTTTCAGCAGTCATCTCATGAACTCATACATGTGGACCACATATGTCAGAGCTGGTCATCAGAGATGAAAAGGGCCTTGAATATTTGGCCCAGGAGTGAATAAAATTGATCATGAACATTGCCTTACTCAAGGTCTAAAGTTTATTTCAATTCACCTTCATATTGCCACAAGAGTAGGGCCCGGATGTATTTATTCATGTGTTGCACAGCTGTCTACCCTTTCATAGGTCCCTTTATTTCATGATTTAGTGTATTTCTAAACATAGACCAGTTTTTTTCCACATGCTGCAGATGATGGAGGAATAGGTAAGAAGCAAGAGGAGTCGGGACGCGGGTGGCGCTGTGGGCTAAAGCCTCAACGCCTAGGGCTTGCCGATCGAAAGGTCGGCGGTTCGAATCCCCGCGGCGGGGTGCGCTCCCGCTGTTCGGTCCCAGCGCCTGCCCACCTAGCAGTTCGAAAGCACCCCCGGGTGCAAGTAGATAAATAGGTACCGCTTACCAGCGGGAAGGTAAACGGCGTTCCGTGTGCGGCTCTGGCTCGCCAGAGCAGCGATGTCACGCTGGCCACGTGACCCGGAAGTGTCCCCGGACAGCGCTGGCCCCCGGCCAATAAATGTGAGATGGGCGCACAAACCCCACAGTCTGTCAAGACTGGCCCGTTCGGGCAGGGGTACCTTTACCTTTACCTTTAAGAGGAGTCGGAGGCTATGTTGTGCAAAGGCCTTGTTACTGTGTTGCAGAATCATGATATATTTGGCAGAATCCCAGACTACATTTTAATGAATGCTCTGTAAATTTAAGATAGGAATGCTTGTATTTCTCTAAAGTAGGGCCTCCAGGTCTATTTGACCTTTGAATGCTATCGGACTGTCAACTCTCTCCAGTCATCATGACCAGTGATGATGGGGGTTGTAGCTCTGCAACATCTGGAGGGTCACAGATCTTCACCCTCTCCTCTATTTTAGTGAAAGTCTACTACTTTCCATGTACTGGGTTGGGAAGCTGAAGGAGCTGAGCATGCTCTCAAAACTGCTGTACCAAACCATTGTTAAGAGATGCATGGAGTAAGAGGTGGTGTGTAGCAGGAAGATTTGTCAGCTCCCTGTGTATTATATTGGGAAGAGGTAAAGCATTGACAATGTTGAAATGATATCTCTCCTACATTCCTGTTGAGACTGGACAGTGCTTTGTGTTTTTATTTTGGTGCTCAGGGGAGCAATAAAAGATGGCTTAATGTAAAATATGAGCCTCCAGCCTTGGCAGTAAGATGAGTGGAGGGCCATTTTCTTTTAATTAAGATATTTTTCCATTTCCTCCCTATCCCCCCACCCACCATGTTGCCTCTGAAAATTATGAATGTGCTGCCTGCAGTTCAGCCAATGAGCAGCCTGGGAAAGGAGACTTTCTTGCAAGTAAACCCCCTAGATTAGACAATTCAGATCCTCTTTCAGATTCTGTGTGTGAGAGAGATGTTATACAGCTACTGCCACTTCATCTTTCTTTGTTGTAAAGCTTCATTCCTAAGCCTGTTCACTAAAAAGCAAATCCCACTGAAATCAGTTGGACCTATGTCTGAGTAAACACAGTCAGGAATAGAGTACAAGAGTTCAGAATTGCAGTTATGTAGGACAGGATCCATTGGGAAACCGCCATTAATAGCAAAATGAAAGAATTACACTGAAGTGGATTATGTTGCATGGAATAAAATTATATTTACTTCAGGTAAATATAGTGGAACCTTGGTTCTCAAACTTAATCCGTTCCGGAAGTCTGTTCCAAATCCAAAGCGTTCCAAAACCAAGGCGGTCTTCCTCATAGAAAGTAATGCAAAATGGATTAATCCGTTCCAAACTTTTAAAAACAACCCCTAAAATAGCAATTTAATATGAATTTTACTATCTAACGAGGCCATTGAGCCATAAAATGAAAGCAATAATCAATGTACTGTACTATAAAATAAATAAGACAGTATTGTAGATGATGAAAATTTAAGTTATTTTTTTTCTTACCTGCACTGATGATAGTCATTGTTTGGATGGGAGGGTTTTATCCATTTCCGCAGTCAGTCAGTCACTCAATCAATCAATAGCTTTTTTTATATATAAAAAATGATATTTATTGAAAGTTTAAGATTACAGAAAAAAGTAAGAAAAAGAGAGAAATAAGAAATTAAACAATGCAAATCAATACATATAAAAAAGAACAAAGCACACAATACATCAAAGCAAAAACAAAAACAATTAAAAACACATCCAATATTTCCATATCTTTATCTTTCATTAACTTGTTTCATCGACCTCCTCACACCTCCCTTTTTTGTATTCTAGTTATTAATTATTTCAGCAAATCCTTTCCATCTTTCACTATTTTCTGTCATTTAATTGTCTTAATTTATTTTAACCTTATCTTACCATAAAAAATCCTAAAACTTACTTGTACATAACTCCTTATAACATTTCTACTAAAGCTGTATAGTTTCATTCCCACATTTTTCTAACACTCATTAATTTTACAATATTTCTCTAAATAAATTTTTAAACTTTCTTCCAATCGTCATCCACCGTCTCTTCTCCCTGGTCTCGGGTTCTGTCAGTCCTTTCTGTCTATTCCATATAGTCCATCAACCTGGTGATCTTCTATCTGAGGCTCTTAACTCTTTTCCATGTCCCTTCTGCAGATCTTCTTCATATTTATACCTGAACTTTACTTTGTCTTCTGCTGATCTTGTTCTTAATTTCCTTCCTTCCTCAGTGCTAGAGGAGTAGATCTCGGGGAGACTCCAACCTAACAATGTCTTTATCCCTTCTCGACAGGTCAGCCCATTCTCCATAGTCAGAACTAAAATCCAAAGAATGTTTCAAAGCATGTTTCAAAATCCCTCCAAAGTTAAAGGCCCCCCACCACTCCAATCTCCCCCTGGCCCAAAACCAGATCCCAAAAGCCAGAACATCCCTGCATAAGGGGATCTATCCAACTTTCCTTCTCCAATCCAAGTGGGACTCCATCTTTCCAAATCTGGCTTTCTCCAGATTCGGTCATCAAGAACAACAGCCTATGTTCATACAAGGCCGAGGCTCTCTCCATTTGTATTACTTGAGGTTCAACAACAACCTCCTCCTTTATCTTCTCCACAGCTTGCCATGTCAAAACAGATTCCTGGGTCGGTTCCTGAGTAATTTCTGTATAAGTGTTCACTTTTTGTCCCAAATCAGTCATTTTTTTGTCCAAAATTGTCAATTTTAGTAATCATCACATCCGTCTTCTCATGAAGCTGTTCCAATAAAGCACTTGTCTTGCAAAAAGCAATCACTAAGGCTTCTTCTGTCCACATTCTTGTCCAAGGTCAATGTCTAATTCTCACGGTCTTTAATCTCTGCAGCTGGAGAATTCCCCAGCTCCACTCCTGCAACAGTTTCAAAAGCACCCTCTAGGGGAAACAATTTCTATTTGTATCTGTCCTTTTAAAAGCAGGTCCAGCAACAAAGTTATTTTCGATTTTCAGATATTTTGCTCCTTTTAAGTGCAAAAGGAAAGATTGGAATCAATATGTTTCTCTTATTTAACTATTTGTCAACATACGTTTTATTCACAGTCAATGAACTTTCCCAAAACGTCGGTCTTCCTGGCAGCCCGTTCCCAGGTTCAAAGCGGTGGTAATTTATCTTTCTTCACTCTCTCTCCTGCAGGCTTAAACGATCTAACATTTTCCCCCTCTTCTCCTGCTTCCAAGGGGGGTTTAGTAATTTTAGCTGATGGAGATTTAATCCTTTACAAAAGACTTTCCAGACTTTAGCTTGCAATGTCTTTGCTTCAATCTATTTACAAAAGCGGAAGGCGGACTTCCTGTTTGGAACCTTCCCGCTTCAGTGCCAAATTAAGATGTTTAATAATCCAATTTTCCGTTCTACTCACGGGTAGTTGTTTAAAGTCCAATTGTCCACAGGAAAAAGTCAGCGCTCTCCGGCAATAGCAATGTGGCTTCACTCCGTGAAAAGAGCAGTCGATTCGAAACACCGCACCGCTCACCCCACGTTGATCCGGATCGCCGAAACCAGGTTTCCCCGCAAGTAGGGGAGGCGCAAAAGGTGCCAGCCGAATCCCAGGTCCATAGGCTTCTCCCGCCTGTGGTTTTTAATGGGTCTCCGCCTCGCCGTGGCGGTCCAGACCCTGATTTCCATGAAGCGGATTCCTCCCGATCAGAGGAAATCCGCCATTGCCGGAGGCGCTAACCCGGAAGTCCCAATCAATCAATAGCTTAACTGGGTTCCACACAGTCATAAAAACAAATTAATTGAAAAAGCCTCAAAAGCGCAAAAGAAATAGCAAAAACAAAAGCACCAAACTTAATCTGTTCTGGAAGTCTTTTTGACTTCCGAAATGTTCAAAAACCAAGGCGCAGCTTCTGATTGGTGCAGAAGCCCCAGAAACAATAGCCAACAGCCACATCGGATGTTCAGCTTCCGAAAAACATTAAAAAACCGGAACAAATACTTCTGGGTATTCAGTGTTTGGGAACCAAGGTGTTTGAGAACCAAGGTATGCACAAGTTCAAGCTAGGCAGGCTCTCAAGGTGGCCTTGTGTCTCTGCCACCAAGGGCACCCTTTTTACTTGCCAACCGTCAATGGTGTTTCTTATCAGGTACCCTTTTGAAGTCTCTAGGACTATATGCAAGTATGTGAGAGAGTGTGCTATTGTTGACCAAAAAATATACTTGCCAGGGAGAGGTAACCACTACTGAACTCATGTTGCTTCCTTCTGGGTAAACATGCCAGAGGGGATTGGGCTGTAAAGCCCTGAAGGGCACCTTCAAATATTTTGCAGATATGTACGGAGCCTCCAGGAAATGCCTGGTTGCCATTATTGTCTCTGTGTGATTAAGAAAGGATTGTAACTTTTTGTATAACAGCTCCCCTTCTGTCTAGTGAATCCCTTTGCACTGGAGTAACGATGGTGTGTGAGAATTCATTTCTTGTCTTCTCCTTTTTTGAAATAATTTTCTTGGGTTTTTTTAATAGGATAAATAAATACATAAGCAGAGGAAGTTATCTGTTCAATAAAATATGATGATACAATTGTATCACACCATTATCCTTCCCTCACTCAGCAAGCAAACATTCTAATTAATTCAAGTGGGCCCCCACAGATAAAATGAGGCATCCAATGCATTTCATCAAATTGTTTCTTTTCAGTGACCATCATCTAGCTTTCATTGCCCAGGCCAAGAGGAAAGCCAAACAAACACATGACCCCCAAAAAATCGGAGATGTTCTTGTAACTCACTCTCTCTCTCTCTCTATATATATATATTCCAAATAAACTGGAAGTGAATTTTCTAAATATTTTCCCCTGTTAACTCAAATAACATAACTCAAGTAAATGGTTAAAAATACCTGGACCCCCAACATCGTAATAACAACAACTAGATAGACTGCCCTCCCGCCTCCACAATTTTACCCTTGTAACCTGCTTCTGCCACATACCACCATTGCTCCAGCAAGAGGACTTAGAACTAATACCTGAGAACTAATACCATTTTGACTGTACAGTAAGTGGCCTAGATACACTTTAAAATATATAGGGAAAAATTATAGGTATGCATCAAGTCTCAAAATTAGCCCCAAAATCTTATCAGAGCAGTGTGGGTGGAGAAGGTGAAGGGTCATTCTTCCCTTGTCCTATGGTATCTAGCAGTGCCTCATTTCAGCAAGTGGATTGCCTCCATGTGCATCATATAAGCATCCTGGTGAGGTTGTCTTAACTTCTAATCCAGCCCAACTAGAATGGCGTGAAAGCCATAAACAATGGAGCAACAGTTAGACATGTAGTAACATAGCAGGATATAAGGAAAAGAGCTGCTGTAAGCCACCACAGAGGATAAAACTCCCTTCTGAGAGACAGACAGACACCAACTGGTTGCATCAAACAGTAGATGATACTGGACTGGATGGACCACTGGGACTAACAATATATGACAGCTTCATATGTTCTTGATTATCCTTTTAAGTGTGGAGTTAAATGTGGTTAACACCAGAAATTCCATGGGAGAATAAAATAGCTCCATGAATTGGCCTTCAGCTGGGTCCCTTTCTGCTGATCAAGAGAGATTTCAGCTGCAACTAGGCTAAATTTCAAATTTTATCTTTTTCTGGGTGGCAGCTGTTGATTCTCTGGAATTCAAGCTATTCACAATGAAAGGGAAAGGGAAATAGATCCTCCAGCCACGCTGGAAACTTACTAGGTGAATGTACTCTAGGCATGAGGACAGATTCCTTTTGGTTAATCATTGTGGTCTTGATTAGCTGACTTGCCAAGGGCAAATGATCACTTCTATAGGAAGGCTGAAGTCACCTGCCTAGGCAAAAGTCACTTACAGTGCCCTTTCATGGCTCCTATTCATTTCAGTGGGGCTTGTGCAGGAGAACTGTCTGGTGGATTATGCCCTAGGAGAACAACTGTGGAAGGTCTTTCCATGAACTGATTGGAATGTGTCGCCTTTCCTTTATGCACAGCTTAATCTTGTGCTGCCAATCTCAGTACACCACCAGCAGCATTTACAAAAGAAAGAAAGAAATTAATTTAAGATATTAATAGTCAGATAACAAAGTGCCAGATTAACTATCCTGGTCCTCAAAGGCTTTCTCATGGCACTGCCATTCTTGACTGACCACAGTTATTGCAAGGAGGTAGAGATGATTGGTAGGTTCTTTTGTGTGAAATCATTTGCAGCTTCCCTGTCAAACTCAGCACATGGGAATTGCTCTGTGAAGTAACAGAGACCCCAGGGGTAATGTTGCAGGGTGTTCCCAACTGCCTGCACTTGACAGAAAATGAGCCACCACAGACTCTGCCAACTATGGCTTCAGACAACAGATTCAAATCCCAAAGAATGGACTGCAGGGTTTCTTGTCTGATGGAGTGGTTGGTGAAACCACTCCTAGCTTTTGACTCTAAATGATATCCTGGGCACACAGTGATAAGCTCTGAAGCATCTCAAGTCCGTAAATGTAAATGATTAATGGAGACTGAAATTCATCAATGGATGCATACTTCTTTCCTGTCTTCCCCCCTGCTCCAACCACAGGGACATACTAGATATTTTAAGAAACACAAAGCTGATTGACAATTGCCCCTCTAGCTTATTTGTTTTAAAACGTTCCAGTGATGGAGATTCCTTTTCTCCTCAGCAAAATTGGTGCCAACACACATTCAACTGCTGTGACATCTATACAAGCAGGGTGAGATTCGGTGTCAGAATCAGAAAATGAACTTTGTATTTTCTTATACGGTAGATAAGTTTCTGAGTGTTTGCAGGTGGGCAGAAGTTAAATCACTGGGAGACTTGCAGCAGAACGACAAGAGTTTCCAACATAGTAGCAACTACAACATGACTTTCCCTTGCTGAAATGAAGAAAAGTAACTGTGGGGTGAGGGTGGGGGACATGTATGTGGAAGGGCTGTGTGCCTAGTCACTTCTGGCACTGAAAACCGATTCCTGGACTCTGGATGTTCTTAAAGGCACCCACTTCTTTATTTCTAATTATATGTCTTTTGCATGTGACTCTGGTTCTACTAAAAACAAAATAGATCTAACAGTCATGAAGTCAGCCTACCCTTATTCTAAGCTGTCTCTTACTTTCAGTCAGCAGTAAACAATCTGACCAGTCAGGTGAATGATGTAGTGCCTGGTACAGGTATCTGTATTGGTGCTCAAAAAAGCAACATCTGAAGAGTTCTATCTTGGGGCTTTAAGAACGTTAATGCCATGTCCAAGTCAATACAAGACTGTCAGGTTTCAGAAAGCTAACATACAGGTGTGTCTGGAACTGCAAGAAAACCACTTATTTTTCAACTTCACTCCCCTTTCCCCTCCCAAAGTGTGGCTTAGAGATAGGATGATCGCTAGCTGGAGAATCCATTTCTGAAGTGGGTTTAGCAAAGAAGAAGC
Organism: Podarcis vaucheri; assembly: GCF_965113315.1. Lineage (NCBI taxonomy): Eukaryota > Metazoa > Chordata > Lepidosauria > Squamata > Lacertidae > Podarcis > Podarcis vaucheri. The sequence continues at coordinate 54,927,124 of NC_138760.1, read as the reverse complement.
TGGTGAAACAAGAGTGTGAATGAGGGTTGTTTGGCTAACATCCAAGCTAGCTTGGATGGACTTTGTCCCAGTTCAGAATCTGAATAAATCAGCAACCACCAAAGTAGAAGTGGATGGTTGACTGTGGGTTGATTGGATTTCTTCTCTGCTAGCAGTTCTTGTGGTATAAATGCTAGGAAGTGGCACCACTTATCTAAGTTAGTGATAACATGCAGGAGACATTAGTGTTGATTCACCTGCACCCCACCCCTTTTGCAAACCTTAGCTCTAGATTGATTTCATTATGTGTTGCATTTATATTTCATTTAATGTTGGGGCATATGATGGAATGGTGGTGGGACAGGTATGCACATTGAAAGCTAGCCAACTGCTCATCTACAAGGATGTAAAAAAAGCCCTGCTGGATAAGACCAAAGGCCTATCTAGTCCAGCATCCTGCTTCCCTAGTGGTCAACCTTTGAAAAGCCCACAAGCAAGGCATGGGTGCAAAAGCCTTCTCTCCATGTAGCTCCCCAATAATTTGGGTATTCAGAGATATGGTGCCTCTGTTCCATCTGTTCCATCTGTTCCATCATGACTAGTCCCCATTAGCAACCTCACCCTCTATGAATTTCTAATCCCCCTTTAAAAAGCCATCTAGGTATGTGGCAATCACCACATATTGGAGAAGTGAATTCTGTTGTTTATCTGTTATGAACTGTTTGTTTGCAGTGGAGTCTTTCCCAGTGGCAGCCATGGTTTAAATTATTATGGGTGGTTGAGACAACAGCCCCACTATCACCACCACCATCAGTGCATTAGAACAGAGAATAAGACTGTTTCATTTATAAGGAAAACATGCTTGTAGAAGAATAGGAATGCCCTGAAGCAATTTGAGTATCACCCGGAAAGGTCTAAAAGGAAGCTTATCAAACATTCCGACTGATTCCTTGTGGTTTAGCTTTCTCCTCTGTCTGCATGTATTACAATAAATTATTCATTACTGTTCCCCTTCCCCTTCAGTCCATTCCTCGTTCAGGTATGTTTGGAGACCTGAACTGAAAGCATCTTCATCTGTTCATTGCTCCTGCTTCCGGGACAAGGTTTTAGAGATGTTGGCGTCTCTCTTCCCAATAGCTGCTATGGATATACTTATTTCACTAGTGATATCATGTTTGAATTTAGTGTTGCCAGAGGGCTCTGCATTACCACAAATTGGTGTGTGTGCCTGAGAGGATCTATTTACTCACATAGCAAGAGGCAGGGACACATGGCATAGGCTGTCCAGTAAGCTAACTGCAGCTTCAGGTACACAGTCACTAACTCTCAATCTGATTATGGCATTTGTACCTGGATTCAGCTGTTGTAGCTCCATCAGTGTTACGTTGCAGTATATTGGCTATTTGTTGGAGACACACACACACACACACACACAGAGAGAGAGAGAGAGAGAGAGAGAGAGAGAGAGAGACTGCTCACCAAACTGAGGAACTGAATTCAAGACCATTAGACTTGAAGGAGAACTGGATTAGATTTCCACCTCCATTATTAACTTGGTGTGCCACCAAAGGGCAAGCTGACTGCAATATTATTAATTTATCTAGGTAGCATGTAGTTACCCTATATTTGCAGTACAGGTTCTCAGTATATGGGTTGATGTCAGTGATATTTGTATTCTTTCACTTGGAGGTCCGTTAGGTGACCCCTGAATCAAGTATAACCAGCCTTCTCCCTATGCCGCAGATCTTTGCACTAGTTCCTTCAAACCATCTTTTTTCTTTTCTTTTTATGGTCTGGATTTCTCTAGGACACATCTTTCAGTTGTTTTGGTTTTCAATCCAAAACTCTTCTTCAATCAGCCCTTGAAAGCAAAGTTGCCATCTGGCTTTTATATTACACTACACCTAATTTGAGCAGTGCTCATTTTGGGTTTTGAACCTTAAAGGTACATATTATATATATATTTTTAAAAAAACACCTTTGCAGGATTTTGTTGGCATATCTCCTTTTGTCATCCAAGTGTCACAGGCGCTTTGGTTTACCAGAGAGCACGACGATCCACCTTCACTTTAGAATGCCTGGCCTTGATTTACCTGGAATTGTTCTCTTTATTCTTTTTACCCTACACTGATTAGCATTCACAGATAGGACTGAAATGAATATGATAATGAAACAAGACTGTTAGAAAGGTGAAATGCAGTTCTGTGCAGCCCCCATCCTCCCAGAAAATCTACATGTATTTGGAGTCCCATAAGCAGCAGTTGCTTTTGTGAACATAAAATAATCATGTTAAATAATACACATTGCACAACTCTGCCATGTGATTAAAAGCATCCTGCCTTCTTGTGAGCAGGTTCTGTATTCAGCCAGGGTTGCAAAGGGAAGAGTTGTGGTGACACCTCAGAATGATGAATTCCAGGGTACACAGCAGGTGTGACATTTGGGGATGGGAGAAAAACAAGGCAAGGCGAGTGCCCTTCACTGCCCTGATATTTGGTACACCGAGTACATTAAGAATACATCCAGCTCATTTAATGGAGGGGAGGGAGGGAAATCTGCAGTTTGCCCTTTAAAAGCCTGCAATAGAAAGGCAAACCAATGGGTGCTATTTCCATTAGTTAGGGATGGCTTCCCAAGGCTGCTTGTGGCCGTTACGTCCTTCAGCTGTTTGGCTGAATAGTTTAGTGGTAGCAGCAACCGAAATATGCCAGGGAAGGCATACCTGTGAGTGAATGGAGAGTTCCTCTGCTGGTTGGTTGTGACACTGATTATCGTATTATTTGTACCCAAGCAGCATCACATACCAGTACTGTTGAACTACATTGATGTGTTTGCAAAGCATGCAGCTGATTTCATGCAAATATGTATACACTCAAAGTCTGCAACAGGGCAGTATAAGCCCACATCCAGATTACGAAGGTATGTGTGGAGGGGCTTCTCCATCAGTAGCTGAAGCGGGTATGCTGACACTTGAAGTAGGAAGTGCATAACTCATGAAATGGGGAAAGATTCCTGAGTGATAATCATTAAAGTATTTGAAAATGCTTGTGTGGTTTCAGCTGTAGTCTTTCTCTGTGATAGCATTTCTGTTTGAAGAAATGGCATTTACCCAGTATTCAGAAGTGCCATATTTGTTGCTGGAAAAATGCAGTCGTTCCCACCCACCCCAGTTCCTTCCTTAGTGAGCACATTGATTGCGATACAGATCATTGAGTAGTTGAAGTAGTTACCAAATCTCTATGATAAGACAACCCACTGCACCAGGGTGAAACTCACTCTGACTTGCCCCATGTGCTCTCAGTTTTTGTCCAGAACCTGCTAACTAGCAATTCTCTCTCTCTCTCTCTCTCTCTCTCTCTCTCTCTCTCTCTCTGTGTGTGTGTGTGTGTTGAGAGAGAGAGATACCCTCCTTTGTGGTTTAGATACTCTGGCTGAGTCTTTCCTGATTTAGACTCTGTTATTCAGCCAAGCTGCTTGAAGTGCGAGCTGATCGGTCTTGTGATTTGGTCTCTGGCTGACTGGAACGTGCACAGGATAAGGTTTGCTCTATATTTTCCACAGGGATGCAGAGGATCCCTTGGTTACTTAGACTGTTTAGCTCTGTGGTTTTCCCGTTGTTGCCTTTTAAAGGCATCAGTCTGTTAATAAAGGAAAATATGCTCAGAGTTTTGATTCTGCATGTTCTGTTGGCCCCTTGTGGAGCATTCTCTCTCTCTCTCTCTCTCTCTCTCTCTCTCTCTCTCTCTCTCTCACACACACACACACACACACACACACACACACACACTAGCTCCTTCTTTCTTCCCCACCCCCCAAATAAAGTATTGCTACATCAGACGTATGAAGTTCTGCCTTTATGTTAAGATTCCTCAGTTGCTAGTTCCCCCATTTATTCATACCCAGCAGCATCACATACCAGTACTATTGAACTACATCGATGTGTTTACAAAGTATGCAGCTGATTTCATGCAAATATGTACACACTCAAAGCCAATGAATGCTCAGAACTATCAGGAGAGTTAACCTATGGGAAGGCAGGTTGTACTTCTTTCTTTTGCTTGCTTGCATACTTGCTTTTTTTGTGAATGACATTTGTATTAGCTTTTCCCCAGGCTCTTCTCCTTACCCCCAGTGGTCCTGCACTGAGGAACAGACTGCCACAACTTTATTACCCTTATGATTCCAGAGCTTGAAAGTAAAATTGCTGTGGTACAAGCACTCTGTCCACCCACAAATGAGGTTTTGTCCCCTTTTTCTTGTGAACACATGTGAACAATCTAAAGTATTCCATATTTAAAAAAAACATGAAGTTACAGGTTCTACTTTATCCCAGACTTAGCCGTTTTTAATGCCAGGAACCAAGCTTGCAACATGAAGGGAAAATAGAGGGAAGTGCCCCTGCCCTGGGCAGGTACAGAGTGTATTCATTTCCCCAATGAGTAATTAGAGAGTATCTTCACATAGCATGAATTAAGGGGGAAGGTTACCAGGCAAGAGGGTGGTATGTCTAGACAGACTTCAGTCCTGGCATCAAGATCCCCGGGTTTTAAAAAAAACAAAAAACTCTGGGAGCCATGAACTCTTAGATCCTGCTTTCCTATCTTTTTCTTTCTCCCTTTAGCGCCTAGTGTTGACTGTGACAGACAAATGCTGGGAGTGTACCACTTTTTTCTTCTAGCCACCTGGTCTCTGTCTGGTCATGGAGGCCGAGAAAGTAAGCCTCTGCAGCATTATTCCATGCCATCAGAACCCATCATGCGTACAATGCAATAAATAGGGCCATAAGCCTTTTACGAAGTCTATTTCCACTCTTGGATCCGGGATTTAATGCATGGCTGCTTAGAGAGGCTGAGGATTTCAGAGGTCAGTGGGGCTAATTGCAAGACTGAGAGCTGGTCAGGACAAGCAGGGCTGCAGGTTACCACACATACTAGAGAGGGAAACCAATCAGCAGAAGAACCAGTTGAAGTTCATCGTGCAGGGATCTGGCATGACCATACAGAAAACAGGCATAACTATGTTGAATCATTTTGTTGTGCCAGTTGTGTTCTTCAGAGGATTATGAAGAGCATAGGCTTGGAGAGAAAGCCCAAGTGGCTTAGCTGGGTGCAGCAAATTATGTTTTGGTGAGGGACTGTGCCACTTTCTAAAGTTCTGCCTTGTGAGGAGAAAGCAATGCAGTTTGGTGCGTGTCCTTCAGCAAGTATGTATGTAAACGTCTGTTTGATATGGGTTTGTGATTCTATTGATGGGGCCTTCCCATGGGCCTTTCTCCTTGGTTGCTTCCAGGTTGCTTTCATCAGGGCTAATTCTGTTGTTTGATTTTCCTGTTTTGTCTGCCAGTAAAAATACACACACAACAATTCCTGATTTAACCCTCATGTTGAGGATTCTGTTATCCTCTCTAAGACTCCAGATAGGCAGGTGGACATTAGGACTGGCGTATCATCATTATCTGTGTGGTGCCAAAAAACCATCTGGGTGATTTACAGACTGTAAAAAAATACGTGGTCTTCCTTGTCCCGAGGTGCTTGTTCATCTGCCAGAGAAAACACAAATGGAAAGAGCATGTAGAAGAGCAAATGGCTCAGCATCACTCATCCGGCTGGTTCCATGATGTTCATGGCGGTGAATTAAGGTGCAGCTGTGGTGGCCATTTTCCTGAGGGCAGGTCTCTGGTTTGTGGGGGAAAGGACTGCATGAAAAATACAAGCAAAACAAACAAAACCCTTGGTCCTGTATGAAACACAGCAGGTGGTTTAATTTCTTTTGGAAAGGAAAAGTGTTTGCTATCCTGAAGTAATACCTGAGGATTCTGTATCTTTAGGGCAGGGGTGAAGAACCTATGGTCCTCCAGATGTTGTTGGACAACGTCTCTCCACATCTCTGACTATTGGCCATGCCGTCTGGGGCCTGATGAGTCCCAACAACATCTGGTGGACCACAGGTTTCTCAGCCTTATTTTAGAGGGAATTTCCTAGAGGGTATGGGCTATAAGAAACACTTTTCACTGTGTATACACCAGCTGGGGCTGATCTCTGCTGAGACTTAGCTCAGTAGCTGCATTAAAACATTTTGCCTGTTATACACTGACTGATGGTTCCCTGTGCTGTGCTGTGCTGCTTCTGCTTTCCCTCAGGGCACAAAGGTCCTACATAGCCTCAGGGAAGGTAGAGAAGAGGCTGCCCCAACAGTCCTCTCAGGTCCTTGGCTCTTAATTTAGCCCAGCTGAATACTGAGGATGGCATATCTGCAGGTAGAATCTGAGGCCTGTCAGTAAAACTAGCAGGGATGAGACTCTCACAGCTCACCTGAGCTTCAAGTTCCTTCTCCGTGAAGACTTTTAAAAAATTCTGAACTGTTTCCACTGCAGGCAGTTTGATCTGAAATAGATTGGTATGTAGATAACTCAATGTAGGCTCAGGTGACTCCTAGGCACCTTCCTTTCCCAATCCCTGCTCCTTTTGCTTACTTTCCTTGACAATCCTCTGTCGTCGTCTTGTGAAGAAGTGATGATGTTGTCATGGTAACCAGTATGGCTGCAGTCTCGTGGTGCAGCTCCCATGCAAGACGCACTAGTAATCTAAAAATAATAAGGCCCCTGCTCATTTCTGTGAGAAGCTGATCTGGGTTTTGTTTTGAGACAGGAGGAGCAGATGTTTATAAGTTGGGAAATGCCTTTACACCAGAAGAAAAAAGAAAAGAAAGTTCTGTCAGTTCCAATGCTAGGGTTCATAGTTGGCTTTTTGCTCCCAACCTTGTCAGTGCTTTGAGGTGTCAACTTTACCTTGTGACAAAGTGGCAGGGAAAATACACTACTGTTCAGTGACAGTTTAGCAGCATTTCATCTTCTTCGCTGAAGACATCACCACCTATACAAGGAAGCCCAAGAAAGCATACCATTCCTCTGGGGATGATTACAGTAGGAACCAGATTGAAAGCTGCTACACTCTGCTGCATGGTGGAGTAAATGTAGGAAATACGCAGTTCAGCTGTGATGATGCATCAAGTTGCCCTCTGTCTCATAGGGCAACCTGCATAAAGCTTGTTTTCTTTGTCACAGTGTCTGCTGCTCTTGTACTGGGAATTTCAATGCCTTCTCATAAGATGCAGACAGGTAGTGTAGCAATTTAAACACTGCCCCTCATTTTTATCTTCAGAGTGCCCGGTTTTGTAGTTATGGTGGGGAGTAAATCTCAAGCAACTCCCCTAAAGTCTCTGGAATTTGCAAAAGTGAGGTCTTTCTTGCCTTCCATCCCACTTGCCAGACAATGTTCACTTCAGTGGCTTGCCAACTTCTCCGTTTAAGCGTGGGAAGAAAATGCTTTTAAAGACCTCTTTATCAAAGAGGAAGCAAAATTGTGTTTTCCATGGTGGCTTTCCTGAAAGCAATTAATCACATGACTTTGCTTTATCCTTCTTTTCCCCCTGGGGTGCCATCTTTACCAGACTGCACCAGAGACTTTTATTATTATTTTCCTCTGAACATCTCTGAGGAAAACAGGTTGGCATTTTTAAAACTCAGTGCCAGGAGCAGTCTCTGAACTGGTAGGAAGATGGATCTGCATAACTGAGATAGGATATGAATTTTGGAGCATTGTGTTAGTGTCTTCACGAGACTTGAACTTCCCTGACCCTGCAAGTCCTTTTATTTCAGGACACCTGAAAGCAAAATGGTGGACCTTTTGACTTGAGAGCATCTGCAGATTCAGTCAAAGGAGCAACCCAATTCTGGGATCAAGGTGAAGAATCTCAGTGTTTTTTCAAAATCATGAGCTAACCTCCCTCCGCCCTGGTTAATTTTTAGCTTGCTGTGACAATTTTTTCTTAAAGAAGGAAAGCGGTAGATTCTGGTGTCTTCTGCATTATTGTGTACTTTATTGTTTTCAACTGTAATTAAAAAGACAGTGCAGTCTCATGTTTATAAAACTCTTCTTTTTCTGCAAGCATGCAGTGCAAACACTTCTCATTCCTAAGAATTCTTTGGAATGGTAAGATTTGCAATAAACTGAGTATACTTGGTTCGTCACTGTGTCTTTTTACCTCTTTGTGGTACATATGAAGACGATTCTTCCACATTCTGGTTTGTGCTCATTTGAGGATTACCAAGGCAGCTCCGGGAGCCTGTTTAGACAACAGTTTTAGTGCACATCCACCCACTGCATGAAGCCTGGTAAATTCCTCTTTAATCACTTGGCAGGTTTGTTTGGTTGTCTGTATGTATAACAGTCTTTGATTTAGCATCTAAACTTTAAAAGTGTGGAATAGCACTGCAACATGTTCATAGCAAGGTTAACATCAGTGTTACAATGCTCAGCTCAAGCACACAAAACTAATTTCATGGGACTGGCAAAGTGGGGCAGATGGGTGGAAACATAGGTAGCAGAGAGGAGGAGAGGGGTGGTGGTGTCCTGCCCATCTCTGACACGTGACCCTGACAGATTACCTCCCAATGGAATTCAGCACCAGAGAGAGAAATGCTCCCCCCCACACACAACCTGACAAGCAGCACCTGACAAAGCTGTGTTTTCCACACACAGCACAGTCCTAAACCCATTTAGCCAGAAGTGAGTTCTACCAATTTCAGTGAGATTTCTTCCCATTTAAGGATTGCAATGCTGAAAGTATAGGAGTTCTGTCTGGTCACAATGCCACTAGATGTTCCAGAGGAAGTATTTCCCAATTTTGAAGCACACAAATGCCTTTGTTATAGTAATATGAGAAAAGCCACCATGTTTTATAGAAAAGGGATGAGAGGAAAAGTATAGCTAAAGGTGTAAATGAATGATTTCCTTAGGAAAGAAAGTGCATGTTATATGTGAGCATGAGATCTGCCACTTGGAAACATTGTAATATGATACCTGCGAGCTGAGAATGTAAGCACACCACCTTTACACCGTTAAAACATCAGGCACGCCATGTCTCATTTTAGCAAAGCTACCTGCAAAATATGTATGTGGAAGTATTTGTATTTATGCAAAAGTGTATGTGTTTGAATTTAAGGGTGTGCTAATGAACATTTTTCCTGTAGAAAGACGTGTGCCCACAGATTTGCATGCAGCAGCGTGTATGCACATTTCTCCGTTTCTGTGTGTAGTAACGTTCTTGGACGTTGCCAGTAGGAGTTAGCAGCATGATTTAATGGACAGTTTTGGGAATCAGTTCCAATTCCATCTTCAATCTGACATTGTAATTGGTGCCACCTGCTTTCTTTCTCATTCTCCTTCTATTATTCAGCAGTGCAACAGGGAGGGAAGGGCATGGGTGATTCTCGCAGGTCTATGGAATAAAGCGTGATTGTTGGTGTAACCCCTACGTACAGTCCTGGTATGAGGTTTAGTGATGAAATGAACATGCTGCATGAAAACAGAGCTAATGGTCTGAAGACAAATTTGCTCTTCTTAAGTACCCATTGCTATTCCCTTTTGATGAGCCTGGTTCAGTGTTGGAGTTGTGTTTGAAGGAAGATGTTCTCCTTAGAACAGGGGTGACAAAGTGGTGCTTTCCAGATGTTGCTGGACTCCCAACTCCCATCACCCCCAGCCATCCTGGCCAAATTCCAGGCATGATGGCAGCTGAAGTTCAACAAAACTGGAGGGTCACACATCCATGGTCTAGGAGGTGCTGGAAATTCCAGCAGCCAAACATTTCTGGATGTGGGGGTGCTATTAAAAGGCACAGGAACAAGGCTTTGCCTGATGGCATCTGGCCATCATACCAGCTTTGGTGCAAATGAAATATGCTTCTGCTGGAAATGATGGATGTACAGAACTAAACAGCCAATCAGCTCACTAGCACAGTAATCATAACCCTATTTAAATCTGTGGAAAGCTTATGTTGTTATTGGTGGGTAAAGACGGCATGGTCATGTTGCAATCCTGTCTGTACTTACTCAGGAAGCAGTCTCATTCAACTTAGTGGGACTTAATTCTGAGTCAGCTTGCACAGGAACAGGCAACATGTCTCATCCCTATTGCATTGTGACAGGACCTGTTGGATATCAATCATTCCTGACATATGCTCCTCCATTCTTTCTGTCATTTAAACTTGCCCTGAGATCTCATAATTTTCCTAGCAACATTTCCACTAGTTAAGATGGTAATATTTTCACACCTTTCAGCCAGGTCTACACTGTGGCATTTTAACCCTTTGTACCCAACCTTTTCAGTGGAAGACAATTATTGTATAGTTTCCATTACATCTGTTGGTTAAGATGGTGTTTATTGTTTGTTCCACATGCCCCATTTTAGCCCATAGCTCTAACTGATCTTGGATTTGACATCAAATCTAGAATCCTTGTTATCTCTGATGATGATTTGCCTGACCATTGGCCAGCTGTAGCATAGTGGAAGACAGGATATTAGACTGAGCTAGAGATTATGGGCTTCATGTTAAATGAAGCATGGCCCTACCTAATTATATGTTGGATGGGATGCCATCTTCTCTGGCTAATAAAAAAGTTGAATGGGTCTGAGGGATTGTTTTTGTTTGGCGCTAGATTGCTATGTTTTTCCTGACCAGTTGCATGTCATGCAGAAATCCAACTGGTAGTTTCTGCACAACAGAAAGAAAACCTTCACCTGTGTATCTCCTGCCTGTCATACATTTGCCAAAAGGCACAGGAAGTATTCTATGGAAAAACTGGCAATTTGAATAGTACCTTGTCATGTATATCACAGATCTTTAATATACAAGGAGCAGGTGGAATTGCTGAGATTTTAATTTGAGCTTTTGCAACTCACTCATTTGTTGTATTGTAGAAATCTTTTCCAGCGTAACCGTAGGAGATTTATCTTCTGCTTGATGGTAGCAGGGCAGACAGAGCAGGCAGTGAACAAAATGAAGTCTCTCTGGAGCTATGACTTAGTAAAAAGTAGTTCTACCAGTTTCCTCTCCTTTCCCATTTCCTTCTCACTGGAAATGTTTGGAAGTTTGGGTGTGTAAATATGAATGAGTGAGGGCGGGCAGGGACAAGGTCAGACAGGCACTGAACAAGCTAATCACGTGAGGCCATTTGCTGCTGTGTTACAACCTAGTAAAATATTACCACTGTGCATAACAATGCAAAACTCCTGAACTTTCACCTCGAACCTGCTGCTCTTAGCTCTGTAGAATCAAGCAGGAACTCAAAAGCCATTGCAGAATTTGAAAGGCAGGTTAATGCAGACTAAAGGTGAAAGATTTGCATACAGGGAGACGATCTTCCTTGTACTGGTTGCTGTTCCTCCCATGACTGACATCTTGGCACTCAATAAGAGTTGCTGAGAATTTGAAAACAGTGAATGAAAAAGCAGGCAGGATTATGCTTTTGCTTATCCCATATACATCTGAAGTTAAGTCAGTGTGGCGCTGATTTGAGTGTATGCACTGATTTTGCAAGAGTAGTTGGCTTTTGCCTCCCTTCCCTCAGCCTGCCAACTCTCTCCTTCTGGAGCACTGGGTGGATCAAGTATCCTCAGTTCTACCCCATTTGCATCCTATGGCATGAATACTCAGTTTCCTCTTTTTCATGCATGGCTCTGGGCCTTGCTCCCAGTCTGAATCTGTCAGGTGGGCAGTGATGATTCCTTGGAGACTGCTCCAAGTGTTGAATGATGCAGAGATTTTGAATGTTGTCTGGGACCGTTCCTTGAGTCTTCCTTGTTTTGTAGGCAAATTAGAACTGACAGCTTCTCTTCAAAGAGTGGTTGGGATGAGGGGTGGTCCTAGTAACTATTTATCCATCCTTACAAATGGCCCCTCTGGTTGTCCCAGGACCTGTCCAAAATGTTTGGTCTCCCTTTGCCCTCCTCTCTCTTTTTCTGTCTCTCATCCCCTGCTTGCAGATTCACAGCCATTTTAACACAGCCAGAGCTCAGCCGTTCAGTCTTGTTTCCCTTTCCTTTTACAGTATGGGCTGCTTGCCTTAGGAAGCCCAATAATCTCCTCTGTCCTGCTTCTTTCCTTCTTTGGTTGTCCTGACTGCTCTGTGCCCTGGCACCCATTCCTTCTTTCCAGAGCCTGAATCTAAGGCTATCCCATCCAGTTCAAACAGAAATAAAATCAAGTAGGAGAGGAAATGGCCCCTGACAAATGTTTATCAATAGTGTAGTTCTGCAGGTCTCTTGGGGTATGGATGGAGACCAGCAAGGAAGAGAGAGGATTCCTTTTTTATTGATATAAGCTTGCCTTTGCCAGCACTTGAAGATGAATGCCAACTGGCTGCTTCATTGGCGTCTCAGCTTCACAAAGTGGAAGTGTTTTTACAGTAGCAAATCCCCGCTCACAGCCATTAACTAATTTGCACTGGGACAACTGAGATTGGGCCAGGAGATCGTCTTTTTATAGGGTCACAAACTGGGGAAATGACCCGATGGTCCATGTGATATCAGCATAGACTAGGAATAGGGGCTGAGGTATTATTCTTTGGCAAATCTGTGTTTAGAATTTTATGCACAATCCAGCAGTTACTGGAGAATCAAGCAGCTGGTTAAGAAATCTAAGAATATAGGAAGCTGTCTTATATGGAGTCTGTATTATTTGATACTTGATTTGGTACGATGTTTTGTGTACCACTTTTCCAGCAATTGTTGAGTGCAAAGCGGCTCACAATAATCACAATATTATTTACTCTAGACTGACCGGCAGTCACTTTTCAGCATTCCAAGACATAGGTCTTTCCCAGCTGTACCTGGAGATGCAAAGAAATGAACCTATGGCTTCTACCACCAAGTTATGGCCCCTTTCCCTGAGAATAAGGAGGGCCAGGGGTGTTTCTTGTGTTTGAAATGGCCATTCTTATGAGAGACCAAAAGTACAACACCATATAATTTTATCTGGACAGAGATACGTGACCAATCTGTGTGGCTCATGTTGTGCTACCATTCATTGCACATCCATTGTGCCTCCAAGCTTCAAGGTCTGCACTGCAATCCACAATTATCTGTTGTGTTGCTGGCATCCTAGAATCTGCACAACCTGGACAGTAGAATCAGTGCTAGGTTTTAAATGTCAATAATAAGATATCATTCCTCCAAACTTTTCCTTCCCAAGGGTGACCTTGGGCCAGTCACACTTCTTTGAAGTCTCTCAGCCCCACTCACCTCACAGAGTGTTTGTTGTCGGGGAGGAAGGGAAAGGAGAATGTTAGCCGCTTTGAGACTCCTTAAAGGGAGTGAAAGGCGGGATATCAAATCCAAACTCCTCCCCCTCCTCCTCCCCTCCTCCTCCTCCTCCTCCTCCTCCTTCTCCTCCTCCTCCTTCCTCCTTCTTCTTCTTCTTCTTCTTCTTCTTCTTCTTCTTCTTCTTCTTCTTCCTTTTCTCGTCTTGCTGTGTTTGGGCAGAGAGTGCAGATGCAACCATAACTTTGAGGAAATGTTCAGGCAGAAGGCTCCAGCTTCAGAGACTGCTTGACTGCTCCATGTACTCCAGTTACGTTTCCCCAACACACATATTTCTTCTGCCCTTAGGAATGTAGGAAGCTGCCTGATATCAAGTCAGACAATTTCCTTATCTAGGAAAGGGTGGGAAGCGTGTGGCCTTGCAGATGTTGCTGGACTACAGCTGCTATCATCCCATTTGACACACTGGCTGGGGCTGATTGCAGCTGGAGGCCGACCACATTTGGAAGGCTGGTTCCCCAACCTGGCCTTCTCTGAGTGGCAATGGCCCTTCACATCTGCTGCCCGATCCTTTTAACTGGAGGTGCCAGGGATTGGCCGAGAAAAAAGAAAAGAAGTTTCTCCATAAGATGGAAAGTAGATGTCTGTGCTGTTTGGTTAATAGAGTCATAAATATTCATGCATCATTTGAGAACTTGAGCACATTGCATAACTCAGGTAATTGGAGGGCTTAAGCTAGGCATATAAGGTAAGCGATCTAGGCTTAATGATTTCTTTTTTATCTGTTGCATTTATATCCTACCTTTCCCTTCAGGAGACCAAGGCAGCATAATCCTCACAACAACTCTGTGAGGCAGGTTAGGCAGACTGACCCAAGATCACCTACTGCATAAGTCCATGGCTGGGTGGGGATTTGAACCATTGTGCCAAACTGGTTCCCATGATCCTGGTGATAGGATGGCATTCAGATCCTGGCACCTCTGAGGCCAGCTCACAAACAATAAACACAATGCAAATCTTATTGTGCAATTTTTTTCATTACTATTCAGAAGCAAATTGCATCGGAACTTACTCCCTAGGTCAGGGTGTTCAGGATTTCAACATTATTGTATCTTTCATAACGTCTCAGAAGACGAGAGATGTAATCTGGGCCTTTAACTCATTTTGTTTGATAGTCATGTTTCAGTTTCAAGAAACTTGCAAGTGTGGGCTTCAACATGTTAGACTGTATCTCATTCAGACTCAGGTCGTTTTGTTTTAAAATAGATGATGTAATGTTGTTGACCCCCCCCCCCCATAAAAATATTTTGTTGCTTTTCAAAAGAAAGAAAGATTTAAAAAATAAATTATTATTATTATTATCCAGCCTGGATAACAGGTTACAAGTGTCATGGAAGTAGACATGTTGCTGCCTAATGGAACCACGATATGAGCTCCAAGCAGTGCAGGAGTGTGGCGCCCAGCAGGGAGTCTGTAGCCTAGAGAGAACCTTTCCAAAGCACCTCCTCCCCCTGAGTTGACCTATGCCTGAAACAAACTAGTAGTGTGAAACCAGCATGAACTCCAGGGTAAAAGGCTGCTTAAGTCACTGCAAAGGGGTCACTTCGAGCTCAAGCAGTTCTGTATAACGGGGTCTCTAAGGGGGTTTCATTTCAGCTGAGGAGGAAAATAACTTGTCTTCATATTTCAGCCTTGAAATGTCAACATCTGAAATAAAAGAAGGTCAGGCTCCATTTCAGGCAGAACTGAGACCCCTCTTGGTGAGGCCCAAATTCCACCACACCCCATATTGCACCCTCCAGTGTGAACACAAATATGTGGGAGAAATGGTTTTTGGTGCACATTTGTTGAGTTCTTGGGCGTTTGTTTTCAGGACAGGAGAACATGTGCCCAAACCCCCTGCACCATACTTGGAATCGCTGCCTGTTTACCCATAGAATAATTAGCATCAAATGAGTGACTCTGCAGAGGTCAGTCGTTAGTGTGGATCAGGTCACAGGATGGTTATAACTGCAGAATCGCAGTGGGAGTGTGGTGCTTTTGCATACAAGTAAACAAACACACGCTTCCCACCTGCTCCGTTTGCTCTCCCCAGGCCCTGCACTGCCGCCTTCCCTCTCAAGACATCTGGATCCCTGAGTGTCCCAGGATGTTTATTTGCAACCGTGGGAGAGTTTTTGGAGCATGCGTGGCTGTTTCTTTGCTGTGAGGAAGGAGGGAAGGTGCCAGACGAGATGTGAAGGATCCACAGCTGTTCTGCTGATTACAGCCTGGTTTCCACTGTAGTCTGAATTTGCCAGCTCCGCAAAGTATTATTTATACTTGGGAGCCTTCTTCCAAACCAGAGTCGGGTGAATATTGTGTGTTGCTGCTGCTGCTTGGAAAAGGGAGGGCCTCTGGAGTATTGGTTGCAGTCGGGAGCAAGATCCTGCACACATCACAATGAGATCCTTCCCTATGGAGATGGGGCAGCTGAGGTGGAGCTGGCAGCACCACATATTTTCATTGTCATTCATGAGAGCCAAAAGGTTGTTCCTCTGCCCTCCTCTCCTTCCCTATGCTTTCAGAATCCTGAGTTGCTGAAGATCCAGGGACTCCTCTTGCCAGCACTTATTTTAGCCTATTGTCTCCCTGCCAATGTTGGCTGGCATATATGATGCTTTCAAAGCTCAGTGGTCTGCTACCAACTGTAAGAGGTAAAAGGTCCCCTCCCCAATCCCAGTGTCTAACCCTGTATTCCCCCTCTGGTGCTCAGGGTTTGTAAGAAGTGCTGGCCATGTGTCCAGCTACAGGGATGCCCTCCCCACTCTCTATATTCAGTCTTGTGCTGATTTCATGAGTATCTTTTATTCTGGATTAGTATTCCTCTGTTTTCCTCTGTTTTCCTTAACTCCCTTGGCTTTATTTCCTGTACAGAATTACCCATTTTGTCACATGCATACCAAGGTACCTAATATGACTGATGATAACCGAAGGTGATTAGCATTCACCTATCTGCAGATTTTTTTAAAAAATAGAAGTGTGGAAATAATTCTTTCATTTCTATGCCTTTCCACTCCTTTCACTAAAGCAAGTGGTTGATTAAAATGTGCTAAGTGATTAATATTTTGAAGATCAGTCTTTTAAATAATACCACCCGCTTCATTGCATTACAAAGAAAGGGAACAAGCGAACTCTGCTAGTTAAGAGTGTGGGTGCTGATACTGCCAAGGTTGCAGGTTCAATCCCTGTATGGGACAGCTGCGTATTCCTGCATGGCAGGGGTTTGGACTACATGATCCTTAGGATTCCTTCCATAGAAGTATGATTCTATGCTTCTATGAAAACCCCAGAGTGCAAGCCAGTGGGGAGTTCAGGGGTGCCTTGTGGTGAATTCAGGCACACTGACTGAATCTGCACATCACAACAAACCAGAGTTAATGGTTTACCATGAGCCATTAGCAATCAGTGGGGCTGCGCTGTTCTCCCACCTTCTGAATGTGCCAGGTCACTGCCACTTACCGAGACAGAGGGAAGGCAGTGGGAACTCGGTGTGCTGTGGAGCCAAGTTGATGCCACATCCATGTTGTGCCATGCTAAGCTCCCGCTACCTTTCATCTCCCCTTCTTGGCATATGGCAATGACCCAGCAAATTAAGAAGGTGAGAGAGCTTCACTGCTCCTTCAGCAAGAGCAGGAGCTACAAACCACGATTCCTGACTTGACGCTACATCCAACCTGGGTATTGCAGTTTGCGTCACTCCAGATAAGCTACGATATGAAGCCAAGGTTTGTTCTTGGCTTCCTCATTGTAGTTTGAGTGAAATCAACCATGATCCCCAGTTCAGATGTAGCAGTAAGCCAAGGGTCATGATTTGCCGCTCTCACTAGGAGAGGAATGAAATGAGTGATCTCTGCATTCATGCTTTTAGCCAAAGGGCCACGTATCCTTCTGGGTAATCTTCTGGGGTCTGTGTGCCAGTGGTCAGTGGGGCCAGAGCAAAAGCAGGCAGAGCAATGAGTGTAAATTTTACCTTTTACAGTATACTAATTTCTACACACATGCCCCACACCCCTCTGTTCTCTGCCTAGAAAAGCAAGAGGCATTGCCAGAGTTCAAGGACACATTCCAGCCAGGGGAAAAAAACACTGGGGGGGGGGGGACTGGAGAGAGTTGGAAGGGATAGATGGAGAAGCCTGGAGGGCTTCATTTAGCCCCCAGGCCTGAGGGTCTCCACCCCTATGGTAAACCATTAATTGTGGCTTGCAGTGACATGCATACTGGGCGAGTGAGCTTTCTTTTCAGGGTTATGCTCTGTTATTGCTTCCTGGGTGTAAAATGCCTCAAGAATTCAGGAGTGTTATAAAAGCAGGTATTCCTTTGGAGATGAGGACTGTTGATAGAGCCATATTTACTGAAGGGATGGGCCAGCAGTATAGTAGTCCCACGTTATTTTAAAGGTCCCGAGCACCTCACTTATTGGTGCTGGTAGATGAAAAACTACATTTCGTCATCAACTTTCTTAAGGCTATGTAGTTGGTAAATGAAGTGTGCTCGCAGAAGCCAGACAGGTGAAGATCCCCCCCCCTTACTGTATTTCTGTGCAGCTTTGCATACTGAATTTGCACTTTTCATGCAGGTGTTAAAGGCAAAGGAGTCCCGTCCCCCCGCAGAAAACATAGCTAGCAGCTGTGGATGAATGTAGTCCATGAGCGACTCACTTATTTTGATGCATGCAGACCGAGGCCTGTAATTATTACTACAATGAATTAATAGAAGAACTAATCTCTTGCAGATATGTGATGTAAAATCAAAACAAATAATTAGGAAGCTCAAGCTCCCCAGGGGCCTGTGTTGTCTTTGCATCATCTCTGAAGCAGTTCTTTCCCATAAGCACCCTTCCACTAGGAAATGTAGGCTTCCTGTTTTGCACTGTGATTATTTTAACTTTTCTCCTTCCTTTTTTAATCTGTGTGGAATGTTAAACTTTTTTTCACACAATATGCTATATGACATAAAAGCAGATACCTGACTGATTGGCGCTGCTGCTTCTGTCTTGTGGGAATCTGGAGCTTGTGCATCTCTACCCGGTAAAGTGTAGCAAGCTTTGTGTGAGTTCCATTTCCAGCAAAGACAACACATGGCAGAAAGTAGAAGCATAATACACATGCTCGCTCACTCACTCTCTGTCTCTCTCTCACACACACACAAACAAACAAACACACCTGTGCTTTTCTGTCACATATTGTAATGGGGAAATCCACCCATATGCCCAAGAAAGCAGATTTTGCTGATGGTTTCACTGCTCATTCATTTAATACCTTAAAAAATGTGTTCTTAAAAACATAAACAGTAACCAGGACCTGTTTGATGATTTCCAGAATTGTTGAAGCTTGATTGTTGCACAATTACGGGAGTGATCCAGCCATCATAAAGTGGCTTTTAAGTCCCACTGAGTTCAGTGGGAGAGTTAAGCTCTTAAATCTCTCCCAACAGATCAGTGGGGAAAATATGGCCGGGTTGTTTTGTGCTTTCAGGTATTTCTTTGCATGCCCACCAATAGGTTGTCCTTTGCTTCATTCTTGATTCTTCTTCTTCCCCACTCTCAGTTCTCCTTTTCATTTGTTCCATGAGGTCAGAGGAAGAGGAGTTGTCTATGTGTATCTCTGGCACACCAGTTGACTGGCGTCAGAAGTCACGAGGTGAGAGCATTCAGAGCAAAGATGTCACCATGGGATAGTAGCAATGCTATGCACAACCAGCCAATTAGAATGCAGCCTCCCTCTGGCCTGTGGTGTAGCAGGTGTCCTAAACTGAACCAATGTGCTGGAAGTGTTGGCACTATGAGGCAGTTTGCCTGGAGTTCCCATCCTCCTTGGCCCTGTCTCAATGGGATTCCATGCCAAGAGCAAAGAAGTGTTTGCTCTAAACATTCAGCAAAGCCTCTTCCCACCCAGAGTTTTGCAGCTGAAATGCGCAGAGGCAGCTGCTGATTCTCAGCAGTGTTCCCTGTTTCAGCCTGTTTTAACCCAATACTCCAGAGGGGAAGGAAGAGGTCAGCCAAGTTTTGATCAGGGTTCTGAAGTTGCTTTGGAGGAAGATGCAAACTGCTGTACATATGAATTTGATGCAAAAGACTCTGCTCTCTTTGGCAGTGGTGGATGACAAATGGAGCACAAGAAACTTAGTGGAGACCCCTGTGTGCCGTTAGGTCCAGTTGCGGACGACTCTGGGGTTGCACGCTCATCTCGCTTTATAAGCTGAGGGAGCTGGCGTTTGTCCACAGATAGCTTCCGGGTCATGTGGCCAGCATGACTAAGCTGCTTCTGGCGAACCAGAGCAGTACACGGAAACACCGTTTACCTTCCCGTCGGAGCAGTACCTATTTACTTGCACTTTGACGTGCTTTTAAACTGCTAGGTGGGCAGGAGCTGGGCCCGAACAACGGGAGCTCACCCCATCACGGGGATTCGAACTGCCAACCTTCTTATCGGCAAGCCCTAGGCTCTGTGGTTTAGACCACAGCGCCACCCACCTAGGGTTGGTTTATTGCCTGATATATAATAAGAGGAAACTTCTCGCAACATTCTGAAAATCCCTTTTTCTTGTACCATCCTTGGGAAATCATTAATTTGGCTGACGGAAAACTCAGAGTTAGAAACCACAATACAGACCATATCCCTAGTTAAGATGCACTCCTGTGCAACCATGTACACATGCACTGAGAAAGTAGCTGGAGATGTGCATTCCCATCCACATTGAAGTACAGATGGAAAGACATGCTTCCACCCACACTGTAATACAAATGGGGAACCCATAATGAATTTCTTACATCTTATAAGCATTGCAATGCAGATGTGTATCTGGATTCATTCTGTTTGTGAAGTTCTTGATCAAGCAAGGAAATCTGAAGCTGTGTGCTTAACACCTTGGCTGGGTTGATGTGCATATCTCTAAGAGATGAGCAATTATCTCTTACACCTTTTCCTTCTCTCTCCCCGCACCCTCCCTCCCCCCCCCCCAGTCTGCCATAACTTTACACATCTAGCTTGGAGGTGCCACTAAGTTAGACTATTTCAGAGATGGAATGAATTACGCAGGAGGAGTTTTTTGTCCTGAGTTGACATTCCTGTCTATTCTTCTCACTGTTCACAGGAGCTTGTTAAAGACCTTTTACTGGTTCCAAATGGCCAGCTGGACAAATTAAACATGTGCCAGTGACCAAAGACTGTAGCTGGGGAGAGAGGGGTCCTTCTCTGAGCAAACTCACTTTGTATTTTGAGTTCTGGTTCAGTTTTCCCAGTACAACATATACCAAATCACCTTTTTTATATCCCCTACTATTTAATCAGAAAAACTACCACCCCAGGACTTAAGATCATAATCACTCAACCAGATTAGAACCCCCAATGGAAAATCCACCATTTTTTTACAACTCCTCAGTAACCAGGGATGGGATGGAATTCACCTAACCAAGTCCCATAAATAGAAACCCTGTGTAAGGATTTCCACTTGTGCAACATGTCTTTCACCCCCATCTGTGCCCCCGAGATTGACTCAGGGGGGTGATGGGAGAACCCCCAGAGCAGCACATGGAGTGAGGAGAGGGGAGGTTGTTCCTTCTGGGAAACTGAAATGTTTGTGCAAGTGAAACGATTGGAAGAGCATGATGTTGAATTCCACACCAAGATTGTGTCATAGACCAATTGAAAGGTATTAGAATGATCACTAATGCATGTTAGCTGACCATGAATATGTGCCTCAAGTATTAAAACTGTTTCCAGACCATCTATCCCAAGAAATCACAATCCCAAGAAATCCACAGTTAGAGGCTTCTACCAGCTTTTTTGTCATCAGAACTGTTGTGTGATTTACGTAGCTATTGTTTTTGAACCAAAACACTTAAGAACATGGGGCAGTGTACAACTAACTCATTCCGTCAGTGCAAGGATTTCAACTTGTGCAGTAGAAATCCCCCCAATCTGTTCCCCCTGTGCATGTCCCCTAAATCTGTTCTGGGGACTTCCCCAACTCTCTGGAGCAGATTTGGGGAGGGCACGGGGTATGTGCAGGGCAAGGAGAAGGGGGGAAGTTTTAATGTTTGCGCAGAAATCTTGGCAGTGACAGAACAAGTTAGTTGGACTCTACATCACTTTCACAGGGTCTGCAGAAGACCCTTTGAGGGCTTCTAAATTCAGCTTCTGATTCTTAAGTGAGAAGAACTCTGTTTTGAAGGGTTCAAGACTCAGGCCTTACTATTACACAAAACCTTCAGAGAATTATCGTACCCCCTCCTACTCCATCCTGCTGAAATAAGAGCTTACCCAGCCCACACCTCCATTTTAAGACTATTGTTGTTAAGCAGATTTGTCTTGGTATTCCATAATGCTGGCATTGTTCAACACTGGTGGCCCATTCTTGCAGTCTTCCTTGATTTATAAACTGGGTAGTTTCCCTTGAGCTTACAAAAACAGCAGAGCCCTGTGGTGGTTGTGAAACCCACTATACTACTTAATCCGTACCTTTGAGGCAAAGGGCCTCAAGAGCTGGCACAGCTTCATGAGAGATTCGTGGGCATAGACCAGAGCTAACAACCCAGGTTCCAAAGGCCTGGCCTCCGCGTGGAAGATATTTGCTCATTGCAAAGTCTACTGTGAAAGGGCCGCTCCCATTAAATCACGGTCAGAGCAGGTTTAAGGTAACTACTCTGTATTTCCAGCTTCAGTTGAGAAGGAAGTGTTGATGCTCATGTCTGTGCAGCGGGTGAAGACAATAGCATTCTTTATGTCCACTATTACATACCCAATTGCTGCAGCAATTCTCAGAGCACTGAAAAGCCTATTCTTGCATGCCGAGTAGATTGCTTTAGTCTATAGGAGAGACTGTAGAACAGATGAAACTTCAGAGGTTTGTTTTGTTTCTGCAAACACAACAAAGAGTCATGTGTGGCACCTCAAGAACTAGTGACTTTACTGTGGCATAAACTTTTGTGTGTGTGTCAGCACCCACTTCATCAGATGCAAGATGTCATCACCTGAATGGATGATGCCACATAACAGTATTTCCTCTAGTCCAGGGATGGCGAACCTTTTCTGCTCTGCAGGCCAGGTGCTTGTTGGATTCTAGCTTCTGCCAAACTTGGAGTGGGCTCTTGTCAGGGAACTGACATCGGAGGAAAGGGAAGTGGTAGGGCTCCCAGAGACTGGGAGAGAGTCAACAGCCAAAGCAGGGACCAGCAGGGGGAGCGCGGGGTCTCTGGAGGAGGATCTCAGTAATGCTGAGAGAGACGCAGCAGCCCAGGCAGGAAGCAGAAGGGGAGAGAAAGGGGTGAGAGACACTTCGAGCGAAAATAGCGGGGAGGTGTCAGAAGCAACTGCAGGGAGACCTATGCTTCGCCGGAAGCTGTCACGTCGTGAGTCCAGGAGACGCGTTTCCGTTAAGGAACTTCTTTGCTGGAAGCGCTTCCGCAGACAGCCACTGTCGGACTCTACAAGTGACTAGAGCAGACATGTCTGAGGAGCTCTGTCACACACAGAGGTTTGTGGGGTCGCACAAACTCTGAAGGGGCACTATTTTAAGCACAAGCAGCTAATCATCCCCTGACAGCAGTCCGACAGTCTCTGTACGCTGCCTGTGCAGGAGAAGGCATCATGAGCGACCCAGCAGGAGCCGGAGCCGCAGGGGGTGGAGCTGGTCCAAGCTTGGAAGACAGATACCGAGCATTGGAGGTCCAACTTGCGCTGCAGACGGCGAGGCTCGAGGAGAGGAGGGCTCAAGATGCAGACAAGAAGGGGAGAACCACTCAGTTCCCCAGAAAGGTACCAGGATTAGTGCAGAAGTTTGGGGGGGACCCCAAGGATTACCATGCCTTTAGGACGGAAATGCAATATGCCCTGAATGTGCAGTTTGATGAGTTCCCTGATGAGGAATCCCGAGTTGCTTTCGTAATTGGGCATCTTGAGAAGGAGGCGCGAGATTGGGTTCGACCCCTGATGGCAACGCACAACGATATCCTGAAGGACACTATGAAATTCTTTCGTGCAATGGATATCATGTTCTCCAGCGATATTGAGGAGGGGGTAGTGCGCAGACAGCTAATGGCTTGCAAGCAGGGAAGCAGATCTGTCCGTGAGTACTGGACTGAATTTACCATGCTGATTCACAGATTGGGGTGGGATTTATCGGCAGCACCCATTCAGATGCTATTTGAAGAAGGTCTTTCTTCAGCTGTGAAAGACGAGCTGGCCAGGAGCCCCAGGGCGGTGTCTATGGATCAGCTGACCAAATCTGCGCTGACCATTGGAGCGCGCCAGGAGGCAAGAGCCTTGGAGAGGCGGGAAGGGAGAGGGGAACGTTGGAAGGAGTTACGCATTCCAGACATTCCTGAGCCAGCTTTCCCGCCGGCAGAGCCGATGGAAATCGGAACAGCCCGCGCGCGCGCAGTTTCAAAGCCCAGTGAGGGGGCGAAGAAGGAGGGAAAGGGACCCCGGAAATGCTATCTCTGCCAACAGCCAGGCCACTTTGCCAGAGTCTGCCCCCAGAGGAAGGAATGGCAAGGGATGGTGGGAACTGTTGAGGGGGAAGAGCAGGGAGAAACGGAGCAGGTAAAAGCCAACGCCTGGTTGCCAGCAGGGCACTGCAGCCAGGCCAAAGAGCAGTGAAAGTGCCCCTTCCCCAAGTGCCAGTGCCAGAAGCTCCTCGACCTGCTCTAGTGATTGAAGTGTCGCTAGAGTTGCAAAATGGACACCCCCTAAAAATAAAGGCGCTGTTGGACTCAGGCAGCTCCTGCAATTTCATGAGCAAGGAGTTTGCTGCTGAACACCAGATACAGACTATCCCCTTAAGCAACCCCCTGCAGGTGACCACGATCGATGGCAGAGAACTGTTGGGAGGAGGCGTCAGCTTGCAGACCATCCCAATGATAATGAGGGTGGCAAGGCACACAGAACTGATAGCGTTTAATGTGGCCACCTTGGGAGGCGCTCCCATTATTTTGGGAATGAGCTGGCTAGCCCTACATGATCCGCTGGTGGGCTGGCATCAAAGAGTGGTTTCCTTCGGTTCCGCACATTGCTTAGAACACTGCAGGGGGGAAAAGGGGTCAGCAGGGGCCCAAGCCACCCTAGCAGGGACGGAAGTGATGGAGAAGGGGAAGGTGCCATCACAGTATGCTGATCTCAGCGACGTGTTCAGCGAGAAGGAAGCTGACCAACTACCCCCGCATAGGCCCTTTGATTGCCAGATCAATTTACTCCCTGGAGCACAGCTTCCTGTAGGCAGGTTGTATGCCATGTCAGACAGGGAGATGCAGGAGTTGCGAGCGTTCATTGACAAGAACCTGAAGAGAGGCTTCATCAGAGAGTCCAAGGCAGCGGGGGGTAGCCCAGTGTTTTTTGTGGATAAAAAGAACACGGACAAGCCGAGACTGGTATGTGACTTTCGGGCCCTAAATGCAGTGACAGAGCCGGTGGCTTTTCCTATGCCCAGGATTGATGATATTTTGACCAGGGTGCGAAAAGGAAAGATTTTTACAAAGCTGGACCTAAGGGGGGCGTACAACCTGATACGTATAAGGAAAGGGGATGAATGGAAGACCACCATGTTCACCCCTTTGGGGGCATTTGAATATCTCGTTATGCCTTTTGGATTACAAGCAGGCTCCGCGTGTTTTCAAGCCTTTATGAACCATGTACTGGGGCCTTTGCTCTACAAGAATTGCGTGGCCTTCTTAGATGACGTGTTGGTGTATTCGGAGAATGAGGAGCAACATGTGAGAGACGTCAGAGAAGTGTTGAGCAGGCTGCAAGCCAACAGACTGTGGGTGAAACTGGAGAAGTGTCAGTTTCATACCAAGGAGGTGGAATTCCTGGGGTACCGCTTGTCAGACAAGGGGTTGGCCATGGACCCCGGCAAGGTTCAAGCGGTGCTGGAATGGAAAACCCCCAAGACTAAGAAGGATGTGCAGAGGTTCCTAGGGTTTGGAAACTTTTATCGTAAGTTCATCCGAAACTTCGCTCACCTGACGGCGCCCATCACGGACTGTCTCAGCAGCAAAAAGAAGTTTGTTTGGACGGGGGAGGCGGAGCGAGCGTTTGAGGAACTGAAAAAGGCCTTCGCCTCTGACGAACAACTTCTACATGTGGATTTACAAAAAAAGCTGAGGGTCGAAACAGACGCTTCTGACAGAGCCATAGGGGCGGTGCTTCTTCTGCAGCCGGGGAAGGAGGGGTCCGAGTGGCGACCGTGTGCCTTCTTTTCGCGAAAGCTGAACAAATCTGAGAGAAACTACACGGTGTACGACCGGGAACTTCTTGCGATTTATGAGGCCTTCCGGAGATGGAGGCACCTACTAATTGGTGCACAACAGAAGGTGCAAGTGCGCACGGACCATAAGAATCTAGAGTATTGGAGAACTGCGCGAGTGCTCAACCAACGGCAGTTGAGATGGGCCCAGGAGTTCTCCAAATTTAACTTTGAGATTTGTTACGTACCAGGCCAGGAGAACGTTAGGGCGGACGCTCTCTCACGCAAACCTGAATATTTGGAGGGAGAGGGTGCACCCGAAGAGACCCATGTCATTCCCGAGGATCGCTGGGTGTGTGGGGCGGCATTGGTGGGGCTAAGGGAACTGATAGAGGGAACGGTGCAGGATGAATATGCCCAGGACAAACTCAGGGGTCTCAGGAGGGAGGGAGACAAACCCGGGGGTTTTGAGGAGAGAAACGGGGCGTTGTACTACAAGGGAGCGTTATACGTACCTGAAGGAGAATTGAGGGAAAAGGTACTCAAGCAACTGCACGATAGCCCCACAGCAGGGCATTTTGGGCAACACAAAACCATGTGGCTGGTTACCAGGGAATTCTGGTGGCCCAAGGTCAGGGAAGATGTGCGGGAGTATGTGAGAGGGTGTGACCGATGTCAACGAGCCAAGGGGGAGAGGCGGGCACCGGCAGGTTTATTAGAACCACTACCCACGCCGGAAAGACCATGGGAGGCAGTGGCAATAGATTTTATGACTGATCTGCCCAGGTCCAAAGGGAAGACAGCCATTATGGTTGTGGTAGACCTGTTAACCAAGATGGCCCACTTTATAGCCTGCTCACATGCGGTCACAGCAGAAGAAACCGCTAAATTGTTTGTGGAAAATGTGTTTAGATTGCATGGTGCCCCCTTGAGGGTGGTTTCGGACCGAGGAAAACAATTTACTTCCAGGTTCTGGAGGAAGCTCATGAGCTTATTGCATGTAGAGGTGAATTTTTCCACTGCCCGCCATCCAGAAACCAACGGGCAGGCGGAAAGAGCTAATGGTGTCCTCCAGCAATATTTGAGGTGTTATGTGAATGACAGAGAGAATGATTGGGTGGAGAAGCTGGCGTTGGCAGAATTTGCCTATAACAATGCGGAGAACGTGTCCACGGGAATGAGCCCTTTTTTGGCCAATCACGGGTGTCATCCCCGAGCCTTCCCAGGGGGGGAGGGGGAGAACTGGAGCGTTCCAGCCGCAGAACAGTTCGTTGAAGAAATGGAAGCGATCCATCGCCAGCTCCAACTTAATTTAAACAGGGCGAAGGAGGAATATAAGAGGCAGGCAGACAAAACCAGAAGGGAAGGAGAAAGCATTAGGGTGGGGGACCAGGTGTGGTTGTCCACCCAAGGGTTACCATTTAAAGGAGGTTGTAAGAAGTTAAGACCCAAAAGGCTGGGCCCATTTGAAGTCACGCAACAGGTCAACCCAGTGGCTTTCAGACTCCGGTTACCTAACCACATGAAGTTGCACCCAGTGTTCCACAGATCATTGCTGTCACCGTATATAGGGGACAGAGAGGGGAGGGTCAATAGGGGACCAGCTATGGAGGAAAAAGAACACAGCTACCATGTAGCGGAGATTCTCGATTCCAGGTGGAAGGGAGAGCAAGTAGAGTATTTGGTAATGTGGGAAGGGGAGCCGGAGTCGGAAAACACCTGGGTCAGGGCAGAGGATGTAGATGACGAGGTTTTGATTGAAACTTTTCATCAGAGATTCCCTCGGAAACCCCAGCCAGTGGCGAGGTTCCGGAGGGAATACTTCGCCGCCACCGACGAAGAAGAAGAGTTGGAGGGGTTCGCTGATTCCGAGGTGGAGGAGGATTCAGCGAGTCGGAACGAAGACCGATGGAGGGAAATGTTCGAGACGTCGGAAGATGAAGAGGATTCTTTTAGGGGTTTCAGCTCCTCACCGCCCAGAGGAGAGAGTAGGGGCGGGGGAGAGGGGGGCCCTGGAGGGGAGGTGGATGTCAGGGAACTGACATCGGAGGAAAGGGAAGTGGTAGGGCTCCCAGAGACTGGGAGAGAGTCAACAGCCAAAGCAGGGACCAGCAGGGGGAGCGCGGGGTCTCTGGAGGAGGATCTCAGTAATGCTGAGAGAGACGCAGCAGCCCAGGCAGGAAGCAGAAGGGGAGAGAAAGGGGTGAGAGACACTTCGAGCGAAAATAGCGGGGAGGTGTCAGAAGCAACTGCAGGGAGACCTATGCTTCGCCGGAAGCTGTCACGTCGTGAGTCCAGGAGACGCGTTTCCGTTAAGGAACTTCTTTGCTGGAAGCGCTTCCGCAGACAGCCACTGTCGGACTCTACAAGTGACTAGAGCAGACATGTCTGAGGAGCTCTGTCACACACAGAGGTTTGTGGGGTCGCACAAACTCTGAAGGGGCACTATTTTAAGCACAAGCAGCTAATCATCCCCTGACAGCTCTGAAGCACAAAATCTGGATGTCAGAATAAATTCATTGGCCTTTAAAGATCCTGCAGGATTCTGTTGTCTTGTTGCAAGACATTTTCATAGCTGCCCTTCTGGAACAGCTTACACAATTCCCCCCCCCTTCTTTTACCTGCTGTCTAGGTATAATTAAGGTATCCTACCCACATTGTTGAGCACTTCATGCATCTGATGAAATTGGTTCTGTGGGAGCTTGCAGTGCGGTGGTGGGTTAGGTTACAATAGCAGTGTTGATGCATTGGCAGACCAGGGTCTAGAGAGAACAAATAAATTGGAAGCCATGGATATCAATGTAGCAGTTTATTGGCAAGAGCTTAAGCTGGTAGTGGGACCAAGGGAAGGTAACAGATCTGTGCAGGTAGTCAGAATAGGACTAGCAGTTTTCCAGTTATAAGTATTTGCATGTGGTAAACTCAAAGAACATCTCATTTTGCTGCCTTAACACATCAATCTCCCACACCCTTTCACCCAACGTGTTTGTTGCATGTGAGGACATGGAGCAAACAGCAAGCCAGTTTCTGGCTTGGGGTTTTCCCATTTGTTGCTTCAGGGAGCCAGTTCCTAGCAGTATTCGTTGCTGTAATGATGGTATTGCACAAGTGCGCATAGACAGGAAGTTGTCCCTTTATTTGGCCCTTCCCGTAGCATGTGAAAGACACACCCCCTGAATTTTTTTTCCAGGGATTTTCTTAGAACCCAAATAATGCCTTTGAGCAACATTTGTTATAGTTCTGCAAGCTGTTAGAAGGTTTTAAATATCTGATGGGGATGAATCTTATGATATATCATATGTATGCACATGCTTCTTACAATTCCAGCCTAGTATTGTGCTTTCCAAATGCAAATCTCTAGGTGAGCCACCTGGTATGTGGAAGGAATCTCCCAGGGGAAAACTGTTGATACAAATTGTGCCCTGCTGCTTATGATGATGTGTGCAAAAAACTTGCACATTATAATCAATATTTTCTCGGACATTTCTTTAGTTGTTTCTCTATGTTTAAAGGGGTTGAGGGAAACCTCAGTAGATGCAGGCTTCCTACTGGGGTCAGGAAGGATGGTTCTGTCTCCCATTGTTCAACTTCCAGACTCGCTGGGAGCATTGACAATGACTGAGCTAGCTCATTAACATTCCAAAAGTCGCACCTAATAATTTGTTTGGGCCTTGGATGGCAAAATATATCTTATGCAAGAGGATGCAATTTGAGCTGTTATTGGTATTGGTATTCTAACGGGGTGGGGGGGGCAGGTTTTTGGGATCTGTCTCATTTTTGTTTTACTAGAACCTCAAGATCTACCAAACAACCAGGTGCAAAAGACATGTGGTTAGAATTAAAGGAGAAGGTGCATGTGGTTAGAATTAAAGGAGAAGGCTCAGCTTCTAAATTGCACTGAGGGCTCATCCAAACTTCCTTTCGTGCTGTGTTTTTAGGCACAGGCCTGCGCTTTAAAGCACTTTGTTCGGGTGCTTTTTTTCTTTTTTGCCACAACACTTTTCCTGCAAAAACATGCTCTTTCCTGCTGAATCGGAGCAAACAGCAATCCACCGAAAACCCAAATTTCAGTTTGTTCCTATTCAGTGTTAAATAGGTCTTCCTGGATAAAGCAATGGGACAAGTCCCTCCCCCCCCCCCCAATAAACACTGAGACATGGAGCTTTATAGCGCAGACCTATGCCTAGAAAGTGCAGGGCAAAAGGTAAGTTGTAGATAAGCCCCGAGTGCTCAATTTTTATTCTTTTCTTATTTGCTGTGCTGGTTTCTCCTTCCTTTTCAAAACAAATGTTCATCCATTTAAGTTCAAGCATGCTTTATTCTTGGGACTGTCCTCTCTGTCTACCTGTCTGTCTGAAAAGACTGGTTGGCTGCTTGATTCATGCCTTGGAAGAGATGCAGTCTGGGTTCTGAAGAACTCTGGACTAGAAAGAACATTGGTTTGATCACAGGCTTAGATTCTATCAACTGCATTTTTCTAGAACTCTGATAGTAGCAGCGAAACCTTCTTCTAGGTTAATTGATAGATTCTGTGCCAGTTTAGACTGTTTGTGCAACTAATATGAGCCTTAGAAAACAAAACAAAAAACCTTTTGCAATAGGCTCCCTCCTTTCTGGGGTTTGGTACAGCCTGTATTGTGGAATGTGCCTCCTGCTAAGCTAAAGCAGGAGAGTGCCCAAAGTATGCTCAGTTGGTGGGAGAACACAATTAGGGCTGACTTGAGAATATTTCTATGCAGCAGCCTAAAAAACAACATCCACTCTTAACCCCTGCTGACCAGAGGAGGCCCTTTGAGGGTCTTTTTGGAAAGATGTTGAAGAGCTTTGGGCTGTATGGGATAAATATATTGTAGCCAGTTTTTGCTTAATCTAATTAATTCACTGTAGTGGTTGGCCACCTTGATGCAAGTTCATGCATGTGCTGTTGCTTGGTGCTGTTTCCTACTTCCATGTTCAGCATCTCTTCCCTTCCTCCCTCTTGCCCCCCCCCCCCAACACTAGCATAGGGCACTCTGTGCTGGGGTGTCCCTCATGCACTTGAGGAAGAGCCTCTGGTGCTAGGAAGCACAGCACGCTTCTCCCTCCCTCTCTCAACCTCGCCAGACAATGAAATCATGCTCGCTTCTCATTCATCATGGAGATTGCTGGCTGAAGTGGGTTCAGTGACACTGGCCGTGAGCAAGCAGCTCAGAGCGAGCCGAGTGCTTTGTGCATGCAATTAGCACAATTATCTGCATTCAGTGCTTTTTGATCTCTCTCTCTCTCTCTCTCTCTATATATATATATATATATATATAGCTTGGCCAAAATAATGCTGAAAATCATTCCCAGGACACAGCTGAGGCTTCTCTAAGGGGGCCTCACCTTCTTTTATTCTTATCTTTTCCTCCTAACAACAAGAAGGCTCTGAAATTCGGAAAGAACACAAAGGAAACGTCTCTAGGCTGTTAACTGGGACTGGCCCAAGGGAACGTGTCTTGCCAGTTTTGGAACAGTTCTGTACAATTCAAGGTGCTGGTACTTAACTTTAGAGCTCCACAGGGTTTGGGAGCTGGTTACCTAAAAGACTGCCTTTTCCCACATGTACATGCCTGCCTGTGAAGATAAGCATCAGAGGCTTTTCTCTAGTTGCCCTCGCCTTCTGAAGTTAGGTGTGTGTCAACTAAGGGAGAGGGTCTTCCTGCCTGTGGCACCACATCATGGACTTAGCTGGCACCTACTTTTATGTGTCTTTTTAATGCTGCCTTCTTAATTTTCCAGGTTCTTTCAAAACATTAGCTAAATTGGGCGTTATACTGCTGCAAGATTTGCATGTGTGGTTTGTTTGTTTTTAACTGCTTCTGCTAATTAAATTTTCTTTTAATAAAAAACTTCTGCTATGTTAATCGCTTTTATCTGAGCGCTAGCTGCCCTGAGAGCATATGGCTGTAGGGCTGGGATATTCAGATTTAAAACCGCTAACTAACTTCAACTGAATGAAATCTCCTGTGTTGTAGATGCCACATCAATCTGACATGGTGCCTTGTAGCATTTATGTGTTCTTGGTGGGTTAAGTAGCCCTACTGCTGACATTTGCTTCAACAACTTTGCATAATCTAACCAAGGGCTCAGAATTCCTTCTCTGTTAGCCTTGGATGTAAGAACAACTCCAGTTGGGAGTCTGGGTACCGCGGTGAAAGAGGTTGGGGTCTACATTAGTCTACAAATGGCCATTGCCACTATTCATAGAATAATATATCCTGAAAAAGAACTTTGCAAACAAGGGCATGGACAAGAACTCCTCTTCTGTTCTGAGGGCATGTATGTGGGTGGTTGGCACAGAAATCACTACCCCTAAGTCATGGGTTTTCAGACTTGTGTTCAGGAAAACTAGGGTTTTTCCCCCAGAAGGGGTAAGGAACAAAGGAAGCTTCCTGATACCTATTCAAACCACTGGTCCATCTAACTCAGTACAGTATTGTCTGTGCTGACTTTCCAGGGTTTCAGGTGTTCTGTATCACTGAGCTAGGGCTCTTCTTCGCTGTTCTACCATGGGAAAGGTTCCAGAAAGATGGCCAAGCTTTCTCTACAGGCACTCTGCCCACAATTCCAAATCTTCCCTTGTAATGCGCAGCTACAGGAGACAATTAGGTGTGTTCTCACTCTTAACAGGAGGCAATCATGAAAGCCTGCAGACAAGCTAACATGGGAAAGAGGCTGCTGAAACTAGGAAGTTAAGAGACCATTGCTATAGACTAGTGTTTACCATACCAGACTTGACTCACTGTTGGAGTTGTGGCTTCTGAAACCTATCAAAGTAGCAGAACTCCAGAAGAAAGTGAAAAATCTAGATAAAGCTGTGGGTGGGGAAGTTGCTCAGGTTACACAGAATTGCCTTCCCTGTTATACTGTTATATTATTTTTGTTTAAGGAAGGGGAGTAATTATTTTATAAATGCTCCTGAATGTACAGTGTCTGGTATCACTTTCATTCTATCAGGATCTAGTTGTTGAGCTCAGTGTGAAAGGCAAACTGCATTTGTACAAAAGTACAAAAGTCCTATCTTTGCTCTCTTAGATCCAATTCTCATGACTATTCTCATCACTAAGGTAATGTTTACAATGGGTTGTATATGGAGGGTCATCTTGTTAGCAATCGCTAGCACAGGATGGGTCATCTTACTGCCATCCACCATGGAGACCTTGGCAATGGACTTCAAGGAGAGACAGCAATGAAAAAAATGACACAGAGTGAGAAACTAGATTAGAGACTGGGGCCAGGAAATCACCAGGATCATTTAAACTTCAATCCTGGGAGCAAATCCCATTGGACTCAACTTGTATTTCTTGTGAGCAAAAATTAAGTGGAATGGTTTTATTTCACATGAGGCCAGGCTATTTCCCTTTGGTCTGAAATTTGTTCATTCACATTTATGGAGAATCCAGACAACTTCTGTGGAAAGCAGTTGTATTCCAGTGTTTTCTGTGTTAGACTATGCCTCCTCCTTTTTCCCCAGACCTGATCTATGGCATTAAAAAATATTACAAAGACAGTTGCAGTGCTGGCCTGTCCAGTGTGAACAGGCAAAGTGCTGTTGAGGCTTTTCAGAACTCCTGCACCTTTAATTAAAACTTTCCTACATACTGGTTCTACCCTTTTATTGCTTTCTGATGAGCAGGGCAATGGGATTAATGAAGGATGGCCCATTAACTTCCCCTATTAGCTTCCTTAATCACCCCTTAATGTAAGTTTCTATTCTTGCTGGGGGTGGGGAACTGGCTGTAATTACTGCTTTCTTGTAGTTTTGAATAGTGAAATATTTGCTTACCTACCGTATTTTATTTTAAATATTTTTTTATCCTATTCTTCAGTCCAAAAAGGCTCCTAGAGCTGAGAAGCTGCAGCACCTGCTGCCTTCTGCACTGGCTCCTTCTTCTTTGCCCCAGGTAAGTGGGGGCAAGGGCAGGTGGAGGTGGTGAAGCTGCTCAAAGGTCAAGTCAAGCTGGCCTAGTTCATAGCCTACTTGTCTCAGGCCACAAACCAGGCTCTGCTCAACCTGCATTTCTTGTGGATGTCCAACAAGGGTGGCTTTTATAAGCACTCCTTTTCATCTTCTTTAAACACCTCTGTATCTTGGATCAGGGGTTCCCGAACTGTGGTTCATGGGCCATCAGTGGGCTGCGAGCTTCATTGAGGTGGTCCTTGGTGCACCCATGGATTTGTGGTTGAAGACTGGAAATGGCACATCCATCACATATTAAATATTCATGTTGAATTACAATTGTAATTCAAATCATATGGGACTCAAAGTGTAATACAATAAAATACAGTATATAAGAATCAGTAATCAATAAAAATGCAATTAAAAATCATATAGCACCTGGCACTGCACACTACAATTGCTACAATAGGCAGAAAAAATATCAAGTGGTCCTCCAAGACCTTCATCAATTTTCAAGTGGTCTGCAAGGTGGGGGGGGGGAGCCATTGTGTTAAATACACTCTGGCAGCTAGATTCTGTGTCAGGTTACCCTGCTGATTGGAATCATGGTGGGAATGCCCAAAGCAAGTAGTAAAGATCCTACCTCCAGATAAGTCTTTTAACATGCATACTTGAAACCTAGTTACTAAGGTTTTGTCTCACTGGCTTTTCAAAATCATGCTTGCACCTCTATCCTTTGTTGCCCAGGAGCTCCTGCAGTCCATGGAAATTTGGCATCCTGTTTGTCTCTTGTCTCTATTACTTAAAGGATGCCAAGGCGCGTATTGAGGGTGTTGTTGCAGGCAGAACAATCTGGTGGTGTTTTTTTTCTTCAGCTGTGACTAATGTTTGACTTTTTAAAAAGAAAAGAAAAGAAAATGTATATAATTGGGGAATAAGAAGATTTCTCATGCTACTGCTGCAGTTCAGATTCACTAGCAATTGTCATGACAAGCATTGTTGCCCATTGGCTGTGTGTGTGTGTTTGTGTTTAAAAGCACAAACACTCCAGTTAAATTCTGCATATCTTGGGGTGTGTTGATTGAAGCTATTGTCAACAAGAGATGGAAACTAATTTTTTCTCATTGTGCTTGAAAATCTTTTTGAGGACCAGCTAACAAGCCTTTGAAATGGCCCCTGTGTTGGGTTTTGTGCTGTAAGATGCTTGTTTTGCTCAGCCACTTATACACTGTGTACTCAGTAAGCTAGGATCTGTACAGCTTGCTAACACAATCTTGCAAGTACACATCAAGGTCTAAAGATGTGCTCAAAGCCAGAAAACTGGAATTTTCCTTGCTGGATTCCTTGTAGTATTTCCCACTACAGACAAGCTGTTTCTCAACTGAAGAGTGTCTTGCCTCTTTAGCTGTGGGAAATGCCATGAGCAAAGCAAAAGGTATGTGGTTCTCTCTCCCACAAGTGTGTGGCCCTTCTTTGGAGCCTAGCATAGTATTTTCAGGCGATACTGCATGGTAGCTTCTTGTAATTCCAGTTGGGCCTCTTGTTAGACCCCAGCAAGGAGTCAAGACCCAGGCCAGGGGTCAGCAAACTTTTTCAGCAGGGGGCTGGTCCACTGTCCCTCAGACCTTGTGGGGGGCCGGACTATATTTTGAAAAAAAATATGAACGAATTGCTTTGCCCCACAAATAATCCAGAGATGTATTTTAAATAAAACCACACAATCTACTCATGTAAAAACACGCTGATTCCTGGACTGTCCGCAGGCCGGATTTAGAAAGTGATTGGGTCAGATCTGGCCCCCGGGCCTTAGTTTGCCTACCCATGACCTAGGCTATTGGGTTCCAGGATGCAGGGGCCAGAAGCTCCACCACTGTGCAAAAGTCCTTTCCAGAAGCTGCAATTCAGAGAACCAGGCTACATTAATAGGAGCTAGTAATGGATACAGCAGCAACCCTTCCATTATAGTGCTACAGCTCATTTATGGGCTCATCCACACTTAACCTTTCTAATGTGTGCAGTGAAATCCTCTACATGTTTATTTGAAGAAGAAAAAAGTTCAATGGAGAATAGTCTCTAATAACTTTGTTTAGGATTGCAAATTTAAAATGTGAGCAGATGCAGGTTTTTCACCATGCAAAATACTCTTCTATTTATGCTTTTTGGACCACAACCTGTTTGTATTAAATTTAGACAATGCAAACTGAGCAATTTTTAGAAAGACTCACTATAAATGGGTGTTGTTGTTTAAATCCTATTTATATTCCACTTTAAAAAGAGAGAGGACATCACCTTTTATCCCCTCCTGCAGCTTATTCTCTGCCTGCAGATGGATATGACGGTACCTAGTGGGGGACCCATTCAGATTTTTCCTCCTGGCTTGTGTACAGCGTAGCCCATGCATGTTTAAAGTCTTGATGGAAGAAAGATTTTTTGTGGGTTGCAAACTCCTTCTCCTTTCCCCTGTTGTGGCTATTGTCTGAGGTGTCCTCGCCAGCCGCTTGCATCCATCTCTGCATATTCATTTCTGCATTATTGCTGGGAACATGGGGAGTCTTATCAGAAGCATCCTGGCTCATCTAGAACCAAGCCCAGCAGTAGGCATGGCAATAACTTCGGATGCTGTATTTAGATGCACAGACCAAAGGAGTGTCGCAGCACAACCACTGGATTTTGCTACACAATACTGATGATTTTCACTGCTTCCTTTTCTTGTCTTCCTTGGCGCCACTACTGGAGGAAGCTTTTAGAGAAGATCCAGCATAGGCCACAAAAACACACTGGGAGTTTGGCACTCAGCGAAGGAGGGTCAGAGGAGAGTCAGCTCCAAGAAATCCAAGGAGTTTGGCTGTCAGCTCATTTGGTTTGGCAAAGCTTTCATGTAGTTGCAAGGAAATTTGTAGTAACATTTGTAGTAAATACCGCACATGTATTTCTGGGACATCTCCATTTTCTGCATTACTTTTGCTGGGGATTGGGGGCGTCCTGCTTTATTGCATGAGTCTGCCCACTGACCTGCAATGACCCTCCCTGCACCGTCCTTGAGAGGAACAGTGTGAAACACCTGACTTGCTTAGCAAACACCCCAAACTGGGCTAAGATCTCTGAACTAGTGAACTTCTGTAACTTTTTTTTTGTTAAAAACACCCAACAAATTGCTGAACATGGATTATCCCCATCCCTTGGATTTACTGAAAGTAGAAGTTCTAGTTCAGCTGGGCTTCTGACTTTCAGTAACTTCACAACACAACATCACAGCCAACATGGCTCAGAGCCACTCTCCATTCGTACCGAACTCAGGATGCCAAAAATGGTGGCCCATTAGCATTTTTCCTGATGCAGCAGGGATGGTCAGCTAGGGTTAGTAAGAGTGCCAGATTTCTCTAGCAGCACTTGACTGGGGTAGAGCAGCACCTATAAGAACTGAAAAGCGATCATAGTGCAATCCACTTAATAAAGTAGTTCATGTATTGGGAGGGTGAGGAGAGGAGAGCAAAACGAGTCATGGGTAGGAAGTCCACTGCACACACCCTGCGTTCAACAAAGTTCCTGTTCATTCCTTGTGATATGTGATATATTCTATTAGAGGGTCTGATGACTTATGATTCAGAGCCATGATATAACATGCTACAAATGTTCCTGCGGCGACTTATTGCTGGTTTGTTCCGCGCCATCACATCATTTTGCTAGTCTTAAATCCAGCCTGAACAATCGTGTGGACAGATGTTCTACTGCCCTGTTCTGTTTAGGATGTTGTGTTGAGAAGATCAATGCCATTTGCTGGATTTTTATGATCTCTAGAGAAGAATGTGGTTGACATCTGGTAGAGAACGTGACACATCCCTGCCTTCTTTTATCCTAAGATATATATTGATAGGCCAATCGCCACAACCACTCCTGAACAAAAATAAAAACACCCCCCTTCAGCAAACACACACACGTATTGCATAGGAAGAACTGGTTCCTTCTTACACTGGTATAGTAAAGGTGTGATGGGGAGATAAATATTCCCATTTTGCAGTGGGCATGTCAATCATGTCAATCATGACTGCTGTGGGAAAAGCTGGTATAGAGTTGATTGGGTGGCAGGAGTTGTGAGCCTGCTCTTTGTCCTCATGCTTGAGCACAGACCATACATAGCATAATGTGTAAATCAGATTGGAAGCCCCTTGCCTAAGTCTCTGATTTGCTCACTAGCAATTATTTCTCTCTTGTGGATTCAGCCCAGATGAGAATTTGGTTCCTTAGAGATGAAGGCAGTGCAGAGTAACAGACGTGGTGTCCGGGATCTGTCATCAGATCTCCTGATTTTTCTCCTTTTCTTGAAAACATCTGTGAGGAGAAGTGAGGGAGGGTGTGTGTGTGCTAATTTAATCTGGGAAGTGGGGCTGCTGGAGGATGTGTTTTAACCCTTCCAACCCCCCTACTCTTACTGTCAACCAGACACCCTCCCACCCCATGGAGAGAGAAAAATGCAAGCACCTTAAAGATAACTGCATTTTGCTCCTTGTTCAGCTAATGTTGACTCTGGGCAGAGGGGAGGGTTCAGTACAGGGAAATGGTGCCAGTTTGAAAGGGTTAAACATCCCCTCCACTGGCGCCACTTCCCAAATCAAATTAGCACACACCCCTCCCCTCTCAGCTGCCTTGAAGATGTCGGAAGATCTAATCACAAATCTTCCCATATCACATTTGTTTTGGCCCAATTTTACCACTCCTCTAGTTCCCTTGGTTCTGCAGAAAGCAAGAGCTACTTGGAAGTAGCTAGTTTTATATTGGCACAGGTGCTGTTCTTTTTCTTTTGGTATTAAAAGGCGTTCCCCCTCCCTCCTTTCCGTTCTCTCTGTTTCCATTGCACATGACTTTGCCGCTCCTGGCTTGCGTCGCTAGCAGCAGTGTAAGGAAAGTGAGTCGATATCAGCTGTCTGTGTGTACGAAGCCGGTTTTTCCTCCAACCACCCTTGGCGGCACCTGCCTCGCATCATCAATACGGTAGCTTTTGAGGACACTTCAAGGTCTGAGAAAGCTGCTGACGGGGACAGTTACCAGGCACTCCACTGTGTGCCTTGTTCTCTTTGTAATACCAAGGAAAGGAAGGTATCGATGATCCAGCTCCTGCCCACAGGAAATTGCCACAGCAAAGAACCTCTCCTCTGTGCCCCAGAGTTCTGTGCTGGCGTGAAGGTGATTTGGAGCAACTGGAAAAACTAGCACAATGACAATTAAAAGGCGTCTCTAGGAGATCCGTTCAGTACCAAGTAGCGGCAGTGTGCCGGGAGTGGCTGTACCTGTCATGAGTAGCAGAGACTAATATACCTAGTTTCAACCATCTCTGTTTGCTTATATATATTCATGAGCCAATTTAGCATATCTTTAGGTAACATTCTGCATCTGCTGGGTCATTTGGAAAAGCAGGATTGCAGAACTATGGAACCAGATGCCAGCCTAGGGTGCCAAGGTTAGGTTATCTGCTCTTTGCTGAAAGAAATGTAGTTTGCTTTGCATTCTCTGTGGTTGGTGGGGTGGGGGTGTCTGCAATGGTGTTTGGTGCAAAGGGCGTAGGGCATGAAGTCTGCAGGTGGTTAGCAAGGTGGGGATGCAACAGGCACCGTCTGTCCAGGCTCCTGTACTGACTTATTTTTATTTCACATAGCCTTATTTGGCAGGCCAGTGGGCGCAGATGGAGCAGAGATCTTGTGCAGTGGCGATCCCTGATTCCCATTCTCTATGACTCTTTCTCCTTTCTCAAGCAGAGTCACAGTGCCGCCTTTATCTGTTTCCTGCTTTCTTCTCCTGCCCCCCTTCCAAAGTTTGAGCTGCAGCATTTCTTGCCAAGGTGACATTGGAGGCGTTGGAGTCCGCTTAAGGGCACCAGCTGCATTCAGAGTCCAGCAGCTCCTAGCCACCGAAAGCAACAGTATCAAGGAGTGGATGATGGTCTGCTCCCAAGCAGGGAGATGGATCAAATAAAAGCAAGGTAGAGATGTGGCACAGTTGGGCCCCGGGTAACTGGAGCTGCCGCTCACATGACGTTTGCAAGCTGCTTTCCCTGCTGCTGGAGAGCTGGAGCCATTCAAAGTTTATGAAGGGGGCAGCTACCTTGAAATGCTATTGTGTGCTGTGCCAGGCATGTAAGCCCATTTTAGCAAATAGCCTCCTCCAGAGATGAAGCTGCACCTTGGGTTTCATCCTCTGGCTGCAGTTCTTTTGACCAGAAGCCCCAAGAGAGAGAAGGGGGGGTGAATTCAGATTTAAGTTCTTTCAGAACTTTCTAGGCAAAGGGTCACGTCCCAGTCTTCCCCCAAATACAGGTTTCCAACATCAGTTTTCCTCTGTGGCAAATAGCATATCAGGCACTGGTTCCAGGAGATCTATAGATTTGAATGGGAGTGGAGGGACTGGTCAAACAAACCTAAATTAATGTAAGTATTTTTTTCTAGTAACAAGGATAAGAAGGCAAGATGATGGGGAAATGTCATACCCTCATCTATCTATCTTTTTACCAAGAACATTTTGGTTCTGGTTGCCTGGAGAATAAGCAGTGCAGGGTAGAGAACAGCACTACCTGACTCCTGCGGAATTCTAGATTCCCCTGGAGAAAGGGTTTGTGGGCTATGCTTTCTGCAAACAGTTTCCCTTCATTTGTACCTTGGCAAACACAATACAAAATGCTTCCTAATTAATAGATCTATTGTGCCCAGTAGTCAGGCACTGGCTGCTTGTCATTTTGAATATACGCTCCAGGCTCACAGGGTCCTGGAGATGATATCTCCCTCACGTCCTCCTCATGACCCAGAAAATGAGGTTTCTGGAAATGAGATTTCTCAAGGCAAGTCACTTGCAAGGAGACAGTGAGGTGAATGTGGGGTCCCAGGCAACTCTAGCAATAAAATAGGTATGGCTTGGCTAGACCAGGCTGGTGAAGGGACATATGATTTAGTCATCTCCTCCTGAGTGGATGGTTGTGCTTGAGGACAGATTTGAGCTACAGGGTGAGTGGGTACATGTGTTGATATGTACATACGCATACCGGGTCAACCTTCTGAAAAATATTCAAAATTATTATTTATTACTCAGTTCTTGGCACCTTCTTGCCATATGTTATCCTGAACTATTGTAGTGCACTCAAGGGGGAATAACATGATCTATGGTAATATGATAATTGTTACCCTTCATAATCGAATGAATAATTGCCCTTTCTAAATTATTGCTTTTTTAAAAAAAAACAATAGCACGCAACTCACACTTGTATGCCAAGCCCAGGTCTGAGTCGGGTACGTCCTGATCTAGCAGGCTAGTTGTGCCCTGCACCCGTCTTCTAAAGATTCATCTTCTGATATTAAAAACGACTCAAAGAATGTGATTTCCATATTTGCTGATATTTTGAAAGTAAATTATATCGAGACGTGATAGTTTGGCCCATATTCCTGCAAAAGCTTTGCTCCAGTTAAATATTTTCTCAGAGTGGCTAGAGACTTGCATAACACAACTCTTTAAATCAAGTGCAGTTCTGGATTTAATGGCTCTGCATTGAGAAAGATGGGGGGGAGGCACTCTCTTCTTAGCAAAGCTTGCAATGAGATTGGCTGTGGTGCTCTCACACATATGGACAACTTCACATCAAAACCCACAGCCACATGGCCTTACCATTGCCAGCACCAGTGCGGGTACTAAGTGTTGATACATCCATGGAATGCAACTGAGACATCACAAGTGATAACACTTCACCTTTGAATGGATATCCTCCTTGGTCGCATAGGTAGATTTTTAGCTGATGGTTGGGAGAATAATGCTTGGCACTGAAAGAGGAGAGTTTGAACGGATCTTGGTGAGAGAGCCATCCTGCTTCTCAGCCCATTCTTCCACTT
Source organism: Podarcis vaucheri (assembly GCF_965113315.1). Taxonomy (NCBI): domain Eukaryota; kingdom Metazoa; phylum Chordata; class Lepidosauria; order Squamata; family Lacertidae; genus Podarcis; species Podarcis vaucheri. The sequence continues at coordinate 54,886,037 of NC_138760.1, read as the reverse complement.
TCTTTATCTGCTGCCCAAAATTTCCTCCCAACAAGAGGAACCTGTGGCTATTGAGATATTGTTGCTGGACCACACAACCTGTCATTTATTACCATTGGCCATCCTGGACAGCCAGTCCAATAGGCTTCTATGATTGGTGATTGAGGAAGAGGAGAATCTGTAGTACAGAACTTTAATTCAGAGTCTGGAAAGTATGTTTTCCCCTTATTGTAGCTTTCATTTCTTCAGTGTAGTTGCACGTATAGGTGATGTGAAGATTCTAGACCTCTGGCTGATATACGGATGGTTTCAACCCATGAGAACATGATATATGGCAGTGCAGTCCTGCACCTAATTCACACTCTGTTCATACTTTTTCCGGTGTTGTGGATTATTAACCTTCAGTCTGGAGTGTCTTGTCGTAGAAGTACCATGAAATAAAGGGCAAATAAAAGGTTTTCCGGCAGAACAGGAATTGTCAAACAGGCAAACCAATGAAAAAGGGTAATATTTGGGCAGTGCAGACAAATGTCTGAATCTTGGAGGGTGTGTGTGGAATATTTGCTTAAATCCAGACAGATTCTATTGCTCTTCCCTCCCCACCCATCTTCATTCATTCATTCACCTCTGGACATTAACACTCTGAGGACATGAGGACAGTATTTCTGGAGTCCCTAGATAGCCCATTTCCTCTGTGTCTTCACAACAAATTTGTACTCCGGATCCCTGTGACCTAAATAAATGTCATAACTTTGCACTGTGTGCGGACCATTAATACCAATGAGTTAATCAGATGCATGAATAATAGAAGTTTTTCTCATCTGCTGTTAGCTTTTAAGCTCAGGGTGACTATATCTCTGAGCCTGCCAGATGTCAATACACTGGTGCCTTGTTGGTAACTCAAATACTGTAGTGAGGGAAGAGTATTAGAGGAACCCATATAGGACAGAATGGAAAATATGGGTGCTGCTTTAAGGCTGCAGCCATTCATTTTGTGCTGACTCCAGTTTATACTCTCCAGCAGTGCTGAGAGAAAAACTGCAAAAATGTTGGCCTTCAAGAAAGAGTGTCTCTACCCTATGCATGCCCTTGGCTATGTTTCCCAAAAAATCTTATAATAACAGGGATTGTAGTTGAGCAGAGATAATTGTTGCCATGATGGGGGATGTGCCTGGTCATGCCACAACATCTTCAGAAATTTTCCACCGGGAAGGGATGGACCCTAATAAGATATGTTGCAATGATGTGTTAATAGACGGAAGTAAAGAAGAAACATGGGAGCCCTCCTTTGATGGCAATGTAGAAAGTGTGTAAGGTGCAAACAAATTGCAGGACAATGGGGGTTAGGAAAGTGTCACAATGGCCCCAGGAGTGGATGAAATATTTATAAACTAAAAAAAATCTGGAATGGTTCCTTCCCATATGACAGTTTTGCAGAGTTGCAGTTGCAGAGTGGTGGTTTTTTTTTAGTGTTTTTTTTTTTTTAATGAGCGCTCTAGAGATAATATTAGTTCTCACACAGCATTGTTAAATTATCATAGCTAATTATTGGAGCTCTTTATAAGTGGACTTTTTTCCATTCATCTGTTAGGCTGAAAGGTTGGAAGGGCCAACCTAAAATTCATTTGTGATTGTAAAAAATGCACCCTTGATCAAAAGCGTAACAAGGGGTCAAAAGAGGAAAAAGACCCACCCTCCATGTATTAAAAGGATGAGAAAAATCAGTGTGGACAAAAATAGCTGACTATATTAACATTTAAGGGTGGGTTTGTTAGCAATTATAATCGTATCATTGGGGGGGGGGAATTATTCTGGATGAATTATCTGAGCTGAGTGTATGATGCTGAGAATGCTTACTGAAAAGCAGGAGGCTACAGGGGGTTCGAATGTGATATCTGGCCTCACTGTTTGCTTCCAGCACTGGGGGCCCAGAACCATGAGAGTCTCACACAACTGTGAACCGTGGAGAAGGGGGGAGACATCATAAAATTGCTGGAAGGTGTACCCCATTGAGTAGGGTAGACTGGAAAAAAACCTGTAGGGTTGCCAAATAGACAACAAAATATATTCAGAGCTTTTGCCTCTCGCACACAGTGCCTAGATCATGATAATAAAATATACTGCATGGGACCCCACCAGACATCTTTTCTATTGTGGCTTCGATGGCATCATGGTGGTTATATGTGATCTAACTTTCAATAAGTTTTGCACCTGCTTTATTTCCAATTGGTGGATGTCTTGTAACTTCCTGCAGAAATCCTGTAACTTTTTGTACCACATACATTCTGGGGCATTTTTTATTTGTCCTCCTTTTGTTGCAAGAGGGGCCTCCCAGACAGCAGTAATGCAGTAACATGGGGGAAGCCTCACAGAACAAGAAATAAAGGTGAAGGATGTGTGGAAGGTCGAGTAAAAATCCAACACTAACACACTATTGTTGCATCAATGATATGTTGCATCATGCACCTGGAAAAAAACAAACCACCAATCTGGAAGGACTCTGTATTCTGTGGCTATCTAGTTACAGCTTTCTCCTGAAGCGCAAACTTTCATTTCAGAACTATAAATTTCAGGCCCCTCCAATTCTTGAGCACAGGGGCAGTTCTATTGTTGGGAACCTGGCCATGTCTTGTTGCTTGTCTTAAAACAATACCTGTTTTTTAAGGCTTACATATTTGTCCTGAGAAACTGACTGCTCTTTATTTCCTGGTATTTTTCTCAGAACTGCAGAAGGCACTGTGAGACTTGAGCAGGTTCAGAAGTGAGAGCAGAAATCTGAACATTAGGAAGGTACCTGCCAAGTCCTACAGTCTCTTAAGGTGGGACAGTTGCCACAACCTGGTTTCATTCTTAATGCTGCTCATCACTTCACTTGCAGAATTTTGGTGTTTACTCTTTTCTGCTAGTTGAAGTATTTCTGTGCTGCTCGTCTCCAAGTTGCCTGCCATTAATGGATGCTTCTGGACCAATTTGACACGGGGTAGTCATTTTTATGACTCCCCATGTAGAAGCTGAGGTAGTACATTCAAGTGAGTGGGCTGTACATCCTTAATAGCTGAACATTTGAATTGGCCCTTGGGGGATCCTGGTTAATAGCAAGTTAGGGACAGACCAGCGACTCCGTGGAAGGATTGCATTGGGCTCGACAGAGCAGTGAACTGTAGCTTGTTGATCTGATAAGAAACTGGTGTTGACCACTTTTATAATACAAAAGCAGCTTTTGACCCATTGGAAGAATTGAGATAGAAAAAACAGCTATTCTTACCCTTTTCACCTTTAATTTTCTACCTCCTTCCATCCATGTAATAGAATAGGTCCCTTTTTTGTCGAGGGAGAGGTAACTGCAGCAGCAGAGATGAAGTTTGTTCTCAGGCTGGTAGGATGGTTTTAAGTCTGTTTGGATTTCTTGCCATTTGTGAGCTGCCTTTTAAGTCAGGTGTGGTACACCTTTGGCCCTTCAGATGTTGCTGAACTGCAGTTCCCGTCATCTGAGGCCCATGCTTGCTGGGTCTGATGGGAGTCGTAGCACAGTGACATCTGGAGGGCCAACGGTGTTCCCCCCACCTGCTGTAAGTGCTCTCAGGGCCTGGTGTGATAGGCTGTGGAGCTTGCTGGCCTGATCTTGGGGCCTTCAAGAGGATTGTGATCTTCTGTAGATATGTCAAGACCTTTGTCTCCATTCACTGGGGCTTGGTCTCAGTCGTCGCTTTTCTCTTGACTGCAAAGATCATCTGGCACTCCAGATACACTTATTGCACCAGGTACAACAGGACTTTGATTCCTTAGCAAGGTCATGCTTAATGCTCAAGGAGGACACAGGATACTAATAGCTTTCTTGTGCCTTCTTAACCTGAGCTTGAACTTTTCTGTCACCTTGCTAGTCTTTGAGTTAGTACTGAGGTTCTTCACACTTCCATGGTGCCATGGTTTGAACCATGCTTGCTGTTTGTTAAGTGAATATCTGCACACTTAAGTACTTGGGAGCTTGCACTGCATTCACACTCACCCAATACTTAACGTTTTCTGCGACTCCCTGCCATGCATCTACAGGAGACATGTTTCTTGCTTTACATGTTTTCCTCATCAAATGCTGGGCAAATAACTGAGCTACAGTGCAAAGTTTGATTCTATAATTGCATCTGTCAAAAGCTGCTGGGGTTAGAAATGGGAGCCTTTGGGTTTGTTTGCAGGTGTCCACAGAGTGAGCTGCTGAATTGCAAGTTGCAGTCTCTGCATAAGCAGTTTACTACCTTCTGGCTCTGAACTGACCCTGCCCACACAGACAAGCTGTGAAATCCCCTTGGGTAGGAAGGACTATAAGAGGGCTTCCTCCTGCAGCTAAGCTTTGCTCAAACAGCAAGGTCCTCTTGAGATCTTCTGGGCCTCTGTATCTTTTGGTTGTCCTACCGTGTTCACCAATCCTGACTCCTGTTACATCCTTTATTCCTGATTCATTTTTTAGTATTACGGATAGTGAAATTTTGCATTAGCCAGTGGTTGGCAACCTTTGTAAATGTGAGTAGGCTAGATTTCATTTGATTTGGAGGGCACAGAAGACAGTTCCGCTCCTTATTTGAAAGCAATGGAAAGATCTTTGTGAATAAACCCCCCACCTCTAAATCCAACCCATATGTATTTAGAGAGAGAGAGAGAGAGAGAGAGAGAGAGAGAGAGAGTGGTGGAGGAGTTGTAAGCATTGGCAATCTTCTTTGAATTTGGGAATAAGCTATAATAGACATGCACCATGATACTTGAGCACATATTTCCCAAGCCTATGTAGACGCTCCATGTGAAATCACAGCCACATACAATTCTGTCTCCCAACTCTCTAGTCTAAAGATGGAAAGCCCAAGTATCATACATGCTGTTTTTAGAATTTGTTTCCCCTCCTTGGAGTGAGAAAACTAGACAGGATATGAAATTGTTGGGCTTTCAGACACAGTTTTCCCAGCCTTTCTTTGGAATGGGATTTCAGGGGACTGGGAAGAGATCACACGGCAGGATAAAAATAATCTGGACGTTGAGCAAAGGCCCTTGAGCTCAGTACATGCTTGGGAGCCTGACCTTGCTGCTAGCTTTACTTCCTGACTTTTCACCCTATATGTTCAAGATGTTCCTTCAAATCACAGACATTTCACATGGTTTTGCTGAGATCTGAAAAGCAAATACACCTGAGAAGGCTTAGAATGATCACTGGATTTCAGCTACTGGATTGGGACTCACTACCAGGTACCTGTAGCCTGACCTAAAATGGGTTTCAGCAACAGCATTACCACCAGACAAGCATATGGTAAAAAAATAAAAAGCAGAAGTGGGTCCCCCAGCACATGTTTGGACTAAAGGTGAGTCTGCTTACAGGTATTGAAAAGTTGAAGATAGCTGGCTAGATCCATAGCAACATTCCCACAGATTCTTGTCCTGACTGCACCCACACTGGAATACCACTTTAAGAGTTATAGCTTTCCCGAAAGAATCCTGGGAACTGTCATTTGTTAAGGGTTCTTAGGGTTGTTAGGAGTCCCCTATTTTCCTCACAAAGCTACAGTTTCCAGAAGGGGTTAATAGTCTGTTTTCCCAGGGGACTCCAGATGTTTTGGACTCCCATCATCCTTGTCTTGGCCATCCTACCTGATGGGAGTTGGTGTCTAAAACACCAGGCTGGGGAAACGTATGCTATGGGCAGACGTACCATATAATAGGTGGTGTTAGAGATAGCATGAAATCAGCAGAACTGGACTACTGGTGTGTTTTTTTCCGGTGCTAACTATGATTTTTTGTTTTAGTGCATTTCCTTACTGGCTTTCTGATGAATGCTCCTGCCATTTCTCAAGTTGCATGTAATTTTTTAAAACTATTAATTTATTTCATAAGAAAAACAAATCACAGCCATACAAATTACACAGACGCTTGCATGCAGTTCAGGGTAAGAATAGCAGGCATTCCAGTTTTGCAGGGAAGTGTGCATTCTCTCAACAAGCTTCTGAAAAACAGAAGTGTGTGCTATCTTTTTAAAAGATGCCTAGATCTGAAGAGAGGAAAGACCAGAGGCCACCCCAGGTCATAGCACAGGGGAAAGTGTTTCCCCAAGAAAGTAATGCAACGAGGAGTGTGGGCAAAAAAAGCAAAGAGGTTACCTTCCTCTGCAGGTTAGCTATGCCCTTGAAGCATCCCTTTTAGTATCCCTGAAAGCTCAGATCTGTTGTTTTGCTGTGCACCCCTAGAACAATCAGTGGAATGACATTTTTAACAAATATTTGCCCAAACACTTGTTCCATTTGACACTGCAGATTTGCCAGCCCAAGGAGTTTTGTGACCAACAAATGAGCTAGGAGTCATCCTGACAATTGAGGAAGCATCTTTGCTCCATCCCTCCCCACCCATATTCTCAGCTTCTGAGAGCCACTTCCTTTCTCACAGCTTGGGAGTTGTGGTTGTGGAGAGGGGGGCGTGGAGAGCAGGCGTAGGTTGCTTAGTTATTTTGCTTATTTGATTCATCACCTGCTTAATCTAAAATCTCTCCGCAAGCTTCCTTGCTTTTATTTCTTTCTAGTCTGCTGCAAGTGCTCCAGTTGGAGCCCTCCCTGCAGCTTCCCCAGCGTGTTGGCTAGACCTGCAAATGGGGACAGAGCCATCCATCATTCATGCAGGTGCAAGGAGAAGAGGGAGGGAAAGAGGGGAGAGGAGGGAGGGGCTGGGAAACCAGAGGAGAAATGTCCTTGTGAAATGTGAGAGCTGCCTTCTCTGTGCCTTAGAGCAGCTAAGCCATTTTCAGACACCCGTTTTCTCCCCATGACTTTTGCTCTTCTGTGGGTGACCAGTACACTGACATGTCAGTAGGTTTCGCCTCTCAGGTGACAGGTGTGCTTATCTTTAGGCTGATCACTTCTTGGTATGTCACAATGTGCTAGTGGTGTTGGCACAGGACTAAAATCTAGGAAATTTCCTCTTTGGTTATTTATTGATGTGGAAGCGTGGCCTTTATCTTACTATGTTTTCTAGAGACCCATGGGTTAGTTATGTTTATTTTTTTCTAATTGTTTTAATAAACCATTGTTACTTTTAGTTAGCCTCTGCATTCTGTGTAGTGAACTCAGATTGTGTTTCATAGAGGGTTCATTTGGGGAAGGGCAAGTTATAAAGTGCAAGAAACTTTTAAAAATTGGATCGTGATTTCCCTGTCTGCCCACACAGCTGCTATTTCCAAAGAGGGGCAGCCTGGGAGAGTTTGTTACACCTGGATCCTATTTCCCGCTCACATTTTTGTGCCATGCCCAACACATACTTCATCTTATTGCTATTCATTTATCCTAGTCTTTGTTCCTGTGTGGCAGGAGATAACACCAAGTTTATTAGAAAATATTGCTAGGGCTTAGAGGCGCCTCTGGGATCTCAGCTGTGTGATCTTAAACCATCCTTTTCCTTTGCATTCACTTGCTTGTTTTCCCTCCATAGACTCTCTGCACAATAAAGCTGCAATGGTAGGATATGGAGCTTGCTATTAGTTGCTGCCTTCTGCAGGAGCACAAGCCCAGCTGCAGGTCATATGGGTAGTTCAAAATTGCATAACAACATGCCATCACACTAACATTCTACGCATTTGTGTGGGAAAGGATCTCATCTTCGCTATGGTAGCACCATGCCTGAAAAGCGGCTCGATACATTTCAGTGTATGTGTGCTTGCTCATGTGTTCTACTAGTGGAGTTGTGTGGCAAGCACAACCTGTGTGTGGAACACATGAAAAGCATTGCTTGACTGAGATGAGTGTGGGGAGTCTGTGAACCTCCAGGTGTTGTTGGGCGGATGCTGGGAGTCCTAGTTCAACAGTGCCTGGTTCTCCACCCCTGATTTGGACCGAACTCAACATTGTGAAACTTCATTGACTATAATGCTTGTAGCATCTTCTTAGATGCTGCACTTGTCCATGTTGTTGGATGGATGACTCTTATGGCCAGAAACATGATTGCATTTAAGCCAGGAGCACGATCCAGCTTCTGTGTCATTGAACTCCAAATTTTGCACCAATAAAGCACAAATGCTGCAATCAAAATTATACCCCCCCCCCCGTAAAATGTTTATTTTTAAAAAATGTGCTGTGCATACACTACTATGGGGTTTCCCAAACTTGGGTCTCTTGCTGTTTTTGGACTACAATTCCTATCATCCCTAGCTAGCAGGACCAGTGGGATGATGGGAATTATATTCCAAAAGCAGCTAGAGACCAAAATTTGTGAAACCCTGCACTAGAGCAATGTGCATTACAGTGGTACCTCGGGTTAAGAACTTAATTCGTTCCAGAGGTCCGTTCTTAACCTGAAACTGGAAGACACAAGACCTACCCACTCTGGAAGAATGGCAGATGAAGGTGATGGACTATATGGAATTGGCGGAAATGACTGGCAGAATCTGAGATCAGGGAGAAGAGTCGGTGGAAGAAGACTGGAAAAAGTTTAAAGACTATTTACAGAAATATTGCAAAATTAATGAATGTTAGAATGATGTTGGATAGAAATTAAGTGGTTTTTAGCTGTAATATTATAAGGGAATATGAAAAATGGATTATTAACAGGTAAAAATTTAATGTCACAATATTTTAAGATTAAAGACTAGGATAAACAAAGAGGGGAAGGATTTGCTGAACTAACAAACTGAATTGGAATACAAAAAAGGGAGGCGTGAGGAGGTCCGGGAAACAAGCAAATGAAAGATAAGTAACGGAAAGATTGAGTTGTTTTTAACTACTTTTATTTTGTATTTTTGTTTTTTGTTTTTTCATTTTGTAATATTTTGAAAATCTTAATAAATATATTTTTTTTTTAAAAAAAGAAACTGTTCTTAACCTGAGTTACCACTTTAGCTAATGGGGCTTCCTGCCGCCGCACAATTTCTGTTCTCATCCTGAAGCAAAGTTCTTAACCCGAGGTATTATTTCTGGGTTAGCGGAGTCTGTAACCTGAAGTGTCTGTAACCTGAGGTACCACTGTATTGCCTTTTTTACCCATGGATTGTTTCCATAAAAGACTCGGGATTGTTTGCAGGGAATAACTGGTGACAAAATAATTGGAGAAGGTCAGTTAGCAGCACAGGTATTCGAAACCCTGTATCTACTACCCCAGAACTTTTTTTCAGGTTTGGCCTGTGTAAGTTTTCAGTTATCTTTGCATTTAAGCACTCACTTGGTAACCATAGGTGTCAAGGAATTGTGCACAGGCAAGTGAACAGGCTGCTCAACAACTGACAGCATCTTCCCCTATGCCTGTTGAAGAACCCAAGTGGGCTGCCAGAGAAGGGAAGCCCCATCTTCTGCACCCGGGATGCAAATGTCACAAGGCGCTGTGAGAAAGACAGCACTTTCCTTCCCTCCTCTGCCAGTCATCCAGCGACCTTCTTGGGTGAGTGAGGATTTTCACATGGAAGAATTCAAGAGCACCACATACATTTGTCAGGGCTGAACCAGTGGTCTAGTCTGGCTCCCATTCACACAAGTCCTGCTTGCACGTTGTAGTCCCAGGAAGGCCCTACCATGAGAGACAGTGTCTAAGTTTCCCATCATTAAGTCAAGGCTTATTCCCACACTCTGGATATAATTGCTGGCTACCTTGGTTGGTCTTCTTAGAGAGAGGCATTTTTAAAAGCACAAAACACTATGATTATGTTCCATTTTATGAAAGGCCAAACATAGTGATGGTCTGCTTCTAGAATGAATCATGATAAGCAGTGACTCAATAGTTATGCAATTATCTTAATCGCCTCTCAATTCTAATGGCTTTGTGATAGATGTATAGGCAGGTATAGGGTTGCATGCAACGCAGCACTCCGTGAACATTCTGTAAGCCCAGGAACATCTGCTTGAGCAACAGAACGTTCTCCCACCCTCCATGCACCTCCTGAATCTGTTCCGGAGCAGATTTGTGGAAGGTGTGTGGTGAGTGCAAGTGGAGGAGAGGCGGGAAAGTCCAATTGCACTGATGGGACATGGTTTTATACCACTGCAGGGCCATGGGTCAGCTGTCGCATCAGTTTCCTATCTGTGAAATGGGACACATCGTGATCTACTGCATAGGATTGTTATGAGGTCAAGTGAATAAAAGATTTGAAAATTAAGTGCACTATGTATAAGATTACTACCAGTAGTAATACGTTACAATATGGGGAAGGAGACAGAAACCTTGTCTGTAGAAAGGTGGGGGGAGAGGTCACATCACTTTTGCCCCCACTGTACTTCCAGAGTACCAGCTTCGTTATTGATCATTTCTGTGGCCAAAAGCTAATCTCGGTGGAGGACTTAATGAGAGCTCTGACTGCAACAACCTACCTGTTTTTTAAATTCCTTACCCCCCACCCTTTATGGAGGGCTTCTTGGCACAGACTCTAGGTGGAACGTCCGCATTCTGCAAGGACAAACAAACAGTGGGGAGGTCCCATGCAGGGGGCTCAGCTTGGCACCCTGGGAGCCCTTGCCTTTCCTTAGCTCAGCGGGACATCGTTCCTCTTCTCTCCTTCCACCATGTCAAATATTTATGTTTGCCAGTGCAAGCTGGTCCGCCTCCCCGTTCGTAACTCCCTGGGAGTACCAGTCATCTCTTCCGAGGCCTCAGCTATAAATATCACACTGTCAAGAGGAGCAGCCTGACAAAAGACACGAGTCAGCACTACACTTACCCATTTAAAATGACATTTTGTCAAATGCCATCGCAGGGGTTGGCATATCTCCTGGCAGCACCGGCCTTCATGCTGACTGCCAGATGCCTGCCTGCCTTTCTTTCTTTCTTTCTTTCTTTCTTTCTTTCTTTCTTTCTTTCTTTCTTTCTTTCTCTGTGTTTGTTTATACAATCCCTTCATGGGGTTTGCATCCCATTTGCTGGTGAGATCCAGCCTCAGTGCAAAAGGAAAGCTTCCACTTTTTGATTTCTGATTTCCATCAACCTAGGCCAAGTAAGGATGGTTACCTGGGAAGAACTGCAGAAGAAAGCGAAACATACACCAGAGCCGTAGCTACAAGGGGGACTATCCAGGTTTTTTGCCTCAGGTGAAGCCTACAGAGGGGCGTCATTGAGGCTCCTTCTGTGTGTCTGTGTGTGTGTGTGTGCGTGTGTGTGCAAATGACCCGAGTAAAATAAAGCCAGTGCTCAGAAAGCAGGGAAGTCCCTATCTTTCCCTGGAACCCCAGCAGACTCCATTGGATTTGGGGCCTGAAGGTAGTGAAAAGTAGCTATAGCCTGGAATGCAGGAGATTACCAATCCTGGAGGGCTGCTACCAAGAATGCAGGAGACAAAACAAAAAATAATGGAAGGATTTGCCCTCCCTTCAAACCCCCATCTCCCTGAACTGCATCTTAAGAGTGTGGCCTTTCTCTTGATATCAGGTAGCTTTTATGCAAAGAGGTTTGTTCTCAGAGGTGGAAAAGCTTATCAAGGAGGAAGGCCGATGCCTATATAGATAGCACAGCGATGCTACTTCCCAGCAAGCAGCTGCATTCCCAGCAACCAGCTCCTTTCCTCGTTAAGGCTCTTAGGACATAGGTGCAAACATATATAAAAGCCTATTAGCTCTTCAGCTTGGACTGCCTTAAAGCACCAAAACCAGAGCAAGCCAGATTCCTTCAGTCCCCTTTGCTGTGTTGTAAGTAGAGGCTCTTGAGTCCTGTGCTGCAGTGAGAGTTAATGTTTGACTGGGAATGATCATGTTAATTACTCTGCTGCGACAAATGTTACCTATTCAGCCAAAAGCATGTGATACAGCCTGCCGTGGACCATGCCACTTCAGAATGCAGGTGGGGTGATCTCTCACCTCAGTACCTCACAAAAACGTAACACACACACACACACACACACACACACACGTTCAGCATACTGCACATATAAAATTAAAAGAACACAATTTTGGAGGAAAGGATTTGAAGAAGGAAATCTTGTTGTCTCACATAGTACCAGATCAGGGTCAAGCCAATAACTCACTACTAGCTTGATCAATACCCAAATAAGGACATGGTTCTGTAGATTAACTTACAAAATGTGGCAATTGCCACTCATTTGGTTGGATATTTAAAGCAAATTCATAGTACAGATAGTTAAATGGAAATTCCATGTTGTAAGGAAGGATACTTGAGTACCAGTACTTGGACCCAATCAAAATGGGATGGTTCTAACCATTATACCCTGTTTGTGATGTTCCAGAGGTATTTGGTTGGCTACTGTTGAAGACGATGCAGGAATAGATGGAACTTTGCTCCAATCCAGAAAACCCCCCGCTACTTTTTATGTTCTTCCTCTGCAGAGCTCTTACTGCGTTATGGAAGTTGGATCTCAGAACACTTTCTTTCTTTCTTTCTTTCTTTCTTTCTTTCTTTCTTTCTTTCTTTCTTTCTTTCTTTCTTTCTTTCTTTCCTTCCTTCCTTCCTTCCTTCCTTCTTTCTTATATATGCTGCCTTTTTGCCAAGGGACCCAAGGTTGTTTACAGTTTACAATATTAACACAAAAAGGTACAAAATATTCTTAGGCTGGCTTCAGGAGCTGCTGGCAGTGGTGGGATGTTGATCAGAGGGAGCCGAGGGGGCAGACTGGGAGGAGCTGAGTCAGAGATTGGAGAGGAAGGGGTCCAGGAGACAGCGAGGCAGGCTGCTGAAGAAGCCAGGGAGTCTCCCCCTCCTGCTGCAAGCTGGTCTTCTCTCCCCCCCCCCACCCCCTGTCTCCCAGAACATGCAGAGGAATGAAAAGAGAAGTGGAGAGACTTATTGCAAGCAGACACAGTCTCTGCTTGGGGAAAAACCCTGGAGAGGAGGGGACTTAGGCTTTTGTGGGAAGGCAGGGACCTTCAGTCCTCATAACTCCCTCATGGCAGCAAAACTTACAAGGAAGAGCTGCTGGTTTCTTTTGATAAAGTTAACTTCACTGACACCTGTGGGGGTTGTTGTGGGTTTTTGTTTTTTTTTTTAAAAAGAAGAAATAGTAAGTAGCCCCCGGAAAGCTGGGGCTGCCCCTACTTCTTGCTAGGTCCCTTCAGGTGCTGGTAGTTATGTGGTCTCTGGCCTGGGCTTTCTTGCTTCTACCTTTCCTTGGGGCTTGTCTAGTTGCATATAATCTGGTTCAGTGCCAAGAAAATTGTAAATTAAAGGGGAACACTGAGAGAGGTATCTGCATCTTAGGGGAAACCCCAAGGTTCCAAGAAGTAGAAAAAAAATAAGCCAATGAGGACTGATCATTGGCACAGAATATAAAGTGCTTGTTGGGTGGGGCATAGAAAACAGGGAGGGGTGTAGAATGGAGCTGAGTGTGGTGCCCTCCAGATAATGTTGGATTCCACCAGCCCCAGCCAGTATGGTTAGTGATCAGGCTGATGGGAGTTGTAGTTCAGTAGCATGGCAATGGCTCCACATTGGCTTCCCCTGGGATGGAGTATCGTAAAAGGGTAGGTGGCTGTTACCTTGGACAGGAGCTGCTCCACTTTGCCACATTATATAATATATTAACTTGGATTGTTGACTTATGCTTCATCTATTGACTGTGCTCTTTTGAATATGGCAGACACAATAAAAGGGTCCATTCACAATTTCAGGTGCAGTCTGCTTTTTAACTTCCTTTCCACCAGCTTCCTTCCACTTTTGTATAGCTGGGCAATAACATTAAATGAGTTCCAGTTTTTGTACTGTCTTTTGTAATAACGTTAGCTCTAACAAGCCATTCTGGTTCAAAAGGGAACTCTTGGCTACACGTCTGGGCACCCTATAATCCCACTGGTTATCTCCACTGGATGTAAATAATGTGTCCCTCAAGTGGTTGAAATATCCCTAATTGCGCTGATGCAGTCTCCAAAGAGAATGTCCCGTCTGAGAGGTCAACAGTTCATGGTAATAAAAAATCTCTCTCTCCTCCCAGCTTGTCCATAATCCACATTGCCTGCAGTATGTAATTACGGATTTCCGTGATAAGTCCAGACGGCTCTCACAAAATCTCCTTGCATGAGGATTTTCTTTCATTTTTAAAGGGTGGGTGGGAAGAGAGGCAGAATCAGGGAACCAAACAATTTCCCCCTATCTTTCGAAAGATTTGTGGACACTTTCATTTGCCTGTCCGGTTGCCTTCTGTCACCAATGTCTGAAGTTCTTCCCTGCATTAGAAACGCTGCTATCTTCCTCGCCGAAGCCTGTTTGTAAATTATCTCACCTTGTGCTGCTTTGCGACCCATCTACCTAAATGCTACGCGCTAATTTGGATGCTGGTGCTGAAGTTATATTTATCTCTTAATGCCATGCGTAGGGACTTACTCATGAGTGGGAGGCTCTGAATCAAACTGAATGAGTCACTGGCAGAAGCCACAGCTTCTTTTGTGAGGAGCCTAGCTGGTCGTTTTGTTGCAGATGCTCCTTCTGGGGCCATTGCCCCCTTAGACTCCCAAGTGGAACCGTCGTGACTCCACCTTCGCAAATGGAGAGCAGGGGAAGAAGGTGCTTGAATGACAAGGCCCTTGCAAAGCGTCCCGCCGGCGTTTATGCAAATGACAACATAAATCTGGCCTTCCAGGCTTAAAACGGGATTAGGTTATTGAGAAGCCGCTGCAGCCTGTCCATCCGGCGGCATTTTTAGCTGTTGCTGCAGCAGCTGTTAGGTAGAAGCTTACCGCTTCGCAAACCAGCATGTGATGTCTTATGCTGTATTTTCTGCTGCACTGCTAAAAAAAGGGGGAGGGGGAAGGGGGAGAAGTTAGTCATCCTTTTAAGATGCTTTAATAACTAAGGGCCATTTTTTGCACAACTGCAAACTGAGCTTACTCCTCCCCCCACCCCCATCAGCACAGTCTTCTTTTTCAGATCCACACAGGTCACTTGCTTGCACTTTGCGTTTCTGGTGATCCACCTATCCTGTGATAAGGACCATCAGGTATGCATTCAGTACCATTTAGTGTGGTTTGCCTGCAATGTTTGAAAAGCAAACGCTTTTATACCAATGGGAATCATCCTTCATACGTAAGTGTGTGTGTTTATATGAAAAATAAGATTTTTTTGCAAGTGTAATTTGTACCCATTTTAATGTATTCAGCTCTGTGCTAAAAACAACAGCAACCCAGTTCCGTGTTCATACTGCATCAAGAAAAACTATCTGACTTGGATACATTGTGCAAACAAAATAATTTCATAATGCCTCATATTTTTACGAAGTTAATCTGCAATTGTAACTTTTCTGGACAATTTGCTCCTCTCCCCACCGAAGTTTTGCTTGTCATCAATTGTGGCAATGTTGAAAAAGGGCAGTGAAGCTTCATCCTCAGCCAATAGAGCTCCTAGCCCATTGGCTTCTCAGGACCAAAAGGAATGTTCCTTTAATAGCATAGTTAGAATAACAGAATCACAGAATTGTAGAACTGGAAGGGACCACAAGGCAATGCCAAACGTGGGGCTTGAACCCACAACCCTGAGATTAAGAGTCTCATGCTCCACCGACTGAACCACTATGGCCATGCTTGTGTTTGGGCACAGATGAGGGGGTGCAGGTTTTCATTGGGATCCTATCACACAGGTAGGAACATGGAAAACTGCCTTATGCTGAGTCCGACCATTGGCTCATCTTGTCCAGTCGTGTCTGTCCTGACTGGAGTGGCTCTCCAGGGTGTCAGGCAGTTTTTACCACCTGCCCCTGAAGACACCAGAGGTTGGACCTGGACCTTCTGCATGCAGGGCAGATCCCATGTACTGGTCTGCACTCGTGGGGACATTTAACCCCAGCTGCACATCCCAGCTGCAATCCTGATAAAAATTCTCTCCTCCATCTCCAACACAGCAGTGTGAGAGTGAGAAAGAAGTTCCTATAAGAAACCACAGCATATGGAGTCAGGCCAGTGGCCCATCCAGTCTAGTCCTGTCTAGCAATGCTTTCTCCTTCAGGGTTATTTCCCAAAGCCTGCTGTTTCAAGCTTTCTTTTAACCATAGATGTCAGTTCATTGGCGTTCATAGAAGCGTGCCTGGGTTTCTCCTTGGATATTCACCAGGACCATTTTACTGATACACTTTACCCTAGTAGATCTGTGAGAAATGAGATGTGGGGCTTATGTCACTTTAGTTTTCCCGCCCCATCCAATGCAAGCCAGGAAGGGAAAACACATTATAGAAGCCCATCAAAAGAGAAAGCTAGTTACTACTACAGTAGAAAAACAAACCCATTCAGCAAGCACTACTCCTCTGGCTCCTTTAGATTTCGACAGGCACTGCTTGCAGGTTTTGTGAAATGGCACTTTTGCTACCAGTTGGCAGAACCTTCTGTTTCCCCCCTCAGCAGACTTGCCAACTCAGGCTGTGCCTCACGTCGAAGTTTATGGAGAAGGAAACTGCAAGCATCCCACTTGGGGTCTGTCATCTCAGCACGTGGCTCAGGGGTGTTGTTCAGAGAAGGCTGCAATGATTTAGCTTCTTCAGTCTGTCTCCATTCAGCCTCTGGACCTCTTGGCAGCACCAGCCGTCTGGTTGAATAAGGTCTGCTTTAAAGAAGGAGGGAAAGACGTAGATTGTCCCAGGATCTTGAGTAGTAGAGCTGGATCTTGAGAAAAAGGTCTGGAATGGCCATACAGACAAATCCGCCAGCACAAACTTAATTCAGAAAAGAAAGCAATCGCTGATAAGTTTTTAGTGAGTTTGTTTTATGTTTTGTGTATTGATTCATTCCATGTTGATGACTGCTTTTAACCATTCTGTATGTTTTAAAACTTTACTGTAGGCCACCTAGAGATGCTCTCCGTGTGGCACATCAAATTAAATAAATAATGATAATAAAACTTCTCAGTTTCTCGTTTCCATTTACCCAGTGCATGCGTTCCTGAGATGTATGTTCTGAAAGGGCCAGAGGATAATAGAGTGGATTCAACAAAGTTGTTGCGCTCGTAGAAGCCAGTGCAAAAAGTCTCGCTAGCACTGTGGTACTTCCCGCCCACCTGTTCCATCTGGCAAGCAAAAATTCTGTTGGAGATGGAATGATCTCCTTGGAGCAACCCATTGCTTTCCTACAGAAACAAAGCAAGCCTGCAAGAGAGCAGAGCAAAAAGTAGGATAGACTCTTCCTATCCTGTTTTTGTATGCTATGGGATATTATATATCTATATCTATATGGCAAGCATTTGAATACTTGAACCCCATCAACAATACAGCCCAACAACAGATGCATTATGGTTTTATTTTATTTGCAGCTGTATAACTTGTTTCACAACCAAAAGATACTGAAGCGGTATAAAATAAGACAAAATACAAAGGTTTATAAATTTGATAAATTAAAAGCAACCAATCAATTTACACATTTGTACGCTTCATCTTCCATAAAATGACTGGGTCACCCTTCAGGGAAAGTCATCTTAAATTAAAAAAAAAAGTCTTCAACAGCTGCCTAAATATCAAGACACTCAATACCATCTGAGCCCCCGGACTTGTGTCTCTTAGACCAGTTGTCTAGGATGTATGGCAATCTTCTAACTGTTCTTAAGACTCTTAACCAAACCAGAGCAGAGTTCAAGGAGACAGTTCTATTGCTGGTGCCAGATGACTGTATGTCTTTCACCCATGTGCTTGAATGCTGTGTGCTGGCTCAGAATTTGGTCTTCTCTCCCAAGCTGATGAGAGAGGATGACAGGCTAAAATTCCACTTCTGCAATTATCTAGCTGTCCGTCTATCATTGTGGAGGCCTGGATGCCAGTGCCTTAGCACACTGTGTTAGTTATCCTTTGAAGGTAACTCTGCGCGAGTTGTGAGTGACCAATTTAGAGCAAGTATCATCACAGCTCTTTATGTCGCACATACAAGACTCGTCGTGTTGAGCAAGCTCCTGTTTTTCAGATCTTATCCCAGGGCTCCTAATTGCCATCCTACATCTGTTAATAAGGTGTCACCCATCGGTTTGTAATGAAGACATCAAAAAAGAAAAAGCTCCCAAGAAGGAGGCCTTCCCAACAGCCTGACGGTTCATTCTGCACTTTATGTTTAGATTACGGATTTCCCATGACAGGGAACTTGTGTCAATACTTTAAAAATAATAATAGAATAAAATAGTGGTTTCAGTGCTGCATCCAGCCAGTCATTGTCTGTCTGTTGACTGTGGATTTGCACCACACAAAAATCTATCTGTTGGCTGCTCTCTCTTGGTTTTGTTTTCATCAAGGATTGCAATGTCTCTTTGCCGGTTTGTACATTTACAGGAAATTCACATTTTTAAAAGAAGACTCGGGGGCGATGTGGAAATAGGCGCCTCCAAGATGGATTGCCTGACTGTTCTGCAAATCTAGGTGTCTGTGTGACCTAATTAACAAATCACAGTTTGAGACCCAAAATGCTTCCATCATGCATCTGACAAGGGCAAATCCAACCTTTCTGCTTTCAAAACAACATCTTTCAGAAGCACCATGTATCCCCATAATAGTATGTGAAATCCCACTCCTCTCTTAGAAGCTCAGAGCCTATCTTCTTGGCAGAGCTCCAGGGCAGCCTGCCGGGGCACACTTTTCCATTTGCTGTCCCTGTAAGGATGAAAACATGAAGCTCCCGACAAGTTAGATCATTGGTCCATCTAGACCAGGATTGTTTACTGTTACTGGCAGGAACTCTCCAAAGATTGAGAGGTTTTTCTAGCACATCTACTTGAGATCCTTTTAAATGGAGATAAGGGGACTCAAACAGGGAAAGCGATGGCTCTGCTACTTACCCATGGCGCTTCCCCATTTTCTGGGTTTCCTGAAATGTATATTCTTAGGGCCTACCTTATTTTTGTGATTCTAAGTTGTTTTGAATTGTTTTTAAACATTGTGTTTTAATTGGGACATTAGAGTAAAGGGTGAGCAATTAATAATATTAATCCTATTTCTAAATCAAAGTAACGTGAGGGCTCACTGTTGGACCAGTTAGGCTCCCCTGGTAGATTAAAAGCGGGCAGGGAATGGGCTTATTCCACAGAGCTCCTGGGCTAGTTTTTATGTTTTGCTCTGCTCCACCGCACTTGAATGAGGTGTCTGGAATGAAAGATGGTTCAGAATTCCCAGCCATTTTGCTGGCTGCCTTCCAAGGTCCAATGGCTGCTTCCCTTACAATCTCCTGGGTAAAATTAGAACAAAGTTCACTTCTTTCACAAGCACAAAAAGGAAATGCAGAAAAGGAGAACACTGCAACAGCCAAGATCCATTACCCACTCGTAAGTGCTGGGCCTATCAAAGAAGAGCCCTGTACCATCCACCTGCCCACCACTGTGGGTGGAAAGAAGACTCGGAAATATCATCAGATGTTCTGCCTTCTGTTAAGTGCTTCAGTTCTTCTTCTTCCAAGGCATGCAGCCAAAGATGTGTATTTCTTCTTGTTTCCAAAGCAATGGAGGAAGGAAACTGGTATTTAGATATCCTTCCAGCAACTGAAACATACCTCATTGACAGAACTAACCAGTCCAGTTCTTGGCTATGCTGCCCCAGCTGAATGGCACTCACTATTAGCTTGGAGAGAATCCCTTTATTTAACTCTGAAGGTCTAAGATGCAGAAACTGAGGACCTCAAGGCATTGCTAGCATTCTGCTCTTATCATCCCCAACTAGCATGTAGTTCAGCCCATAGGGGAAGAGGACTCTCAAGTAGGCCTTGCCTTTACCTCAAGTGGTCCCATCAGTGGTGCCAACACCATTTAACTTTACCCCCCCCCCCCCGATGTTCAAATTATATTAAGAGGAAAGAGGTATACTACTGTATACAGATGTATACAGTAGTAGCAGTAGGAACAACAACAATATAGAAAAGTGGGTTGTGTATCACAGGACATGGTTAAAGTGGGTTCTGGTTCTCAAGAGAGCTATTGTGATATCAACAGATTTAGGTGGCTGTTTCCTGTGATGATTTATGTCACTTATCCACTCATAACCGAAACATTAATCTTTCCTCCAGAGTCAATCAGTCAGACAGTTGTTTGGAAGATTTGGGATGGATTCATACATGCACTGAGGAGTATGCTGCCCTATTGCTTGTCTCCCAGGTGACCCTTGAGCTGGACTTGAACAACATGGCATTGCCAGGGCACCATCTGAATCTTGCTGCTGAACTCAGCATGCCATGTAGGCAGCCCAAAGAGGCATTGGATTGCAGGAGTTTATTTATACCCAATTCTGTTGGCAGTGGGGAGGTGTCACGTCTGTAGAGATTATCAAAAGACATCCCAAGTGCTAGCGTCAGCTGCACCTTGTGATTGCAGAGCTGGGATCTCTTCCCTAGTGACATATCAAAGACAACTGAGGAATCTGAGTGTTTTGCAGAAGTTCGTGTATGAATTGCAAATGCATATTCAAAGTTTTTCTAAAAATAAATATGTCTACCTCTACTCCCTGAGAAAGATTTGAAGAAAAACACAGCATTTGATGAAAACATACATTTGCTGGGGGCCTGGACAATCAGATATATTGATGGAAATCGGAATCTAACTGGGGGCTGGATTAACCATTAAGCCAGGCAAATTACTGAACAGTTTCTCATAGCCAAAATGGGCCATGGTGGTATTGTTCCTGGGTGAGAGGTCCCCAATAGGAAATAGGTGAGTAACCCAATTTGTACTAGGGGATTGTGGACAAATGGAGCAAGGGAGAGCAACAAAGGGTTCGGAACAAAGCTACAAGATACAGATCTGTCAGCATGCATCTCCTGCAAATCCCTTGGGGTTTATATGAGAGTTTCATCATGAGCACATTGTGTTAGACTGTAAATTGAAACAATATGATAACAATTCCATCTCAATCCAAGATGGGTTAAAGGCAATTATTTTTAAGGGCTGCGCAGATTCTAAACCGCACTTCCTTCAGAAAATAACAGTGCTAAAATGTGTGTTGCATGCACAATGCAGTAAGGGAAGTGTGTGAAAAGGTAGCAGATTAGAAAAAGTCTCCGGATCCACCAGCTTCCCCACACACCCCTCCAGTAGCCACCTTTTCAAATAGTCACTGAAGTGCTTTTAGCAGCTGCTTTTTATGCAGATGTTAGTTGGCAATGATGTGTGTCTCCATAACGTGAAAAGTCCCTATCCGCTCATTTTTCCATGTGGCTTGGTAGAAGCTTGCCCTGCCCTGGACAGGTTGGGCGGAGGTCAGCTTGCAACCTTCTTCCATTGCGATTTTCTCTTTCTGCCAGTCTCCAGGCCTCTTCCTTGCCCCAAGACTGACCCTTCCCTACAGCCTTTGCTTCGTAACCTGAGGTCCATTTGCCCTTTCTTTCACCTAGTACAGAAGGTGCGGGAGGACCCACCATTTACTGTTAGTGGAGACTGTGTCCTAAATTAAATTGGAAAACGCAGAGAAGACATAAAGTCCCATTCCTGCGGGAAACAAGCCCTATAATCTGAGATTATCCAGTTAATAAAGACAGAACGAAGGGGGTGGAGAGGGGGAGATGCTGTCTCTTTCGTTTCTGTAACTTCTTGTGAAAATTGATTGTTAAGTCCTAGAGAGACTATTTGGAAAACTTCAAAGCAGTGCCTTGGATGTTATTCTCTCATTACGGCTTCTCAAATGCTCAGTTGATCTTGTGAGTTGAGAGCTAAATGCAAAACAAATATATTTGCTCTCCCCATTGTTAGGAAGCTCCCAAAGATCAGCAGGTCTTCACATAAAAGGGCTTCATGAATTTTCATTTATCTGGTGGTTGTTTTGAATGCTAGTCTTGGTCATTATGAGGACAAAGGCTTTTATCATCTACCAGCTCCATGGTGGCTTGCCTGGAATGGGTTTGTTGGCTCAGAAAGGCAGGACTGAGTGCTGACCCTACTCGCTGAATTCAGTGAACACTGTAAACGTACTGATGCCAGCAAAATTGGGATCAAAAATTTCCCAGTCGGTGCTGTACTTTGCTAGATAAAAAGCATTTGTGGAGAAGCAGGAAATCTTGGTGTTCAAGTCTGTCCAATTCAGCTAATGGAGTCTAGCTGGTGAACTGAGGAACTCTGGATTCAAATCTCCGCTCAGCCATGAGAGTGTTACTCAGTTTTAACATTCCTCACAAGGTTGACTTGAAGATTGCAAGAGATGATAGTGCCATGTATGCTGGCCTGAATGTCTTGGAGGAAGAGCAGCATTCAAATATGAACAATAAAATCACATGTCACATGTCACTGAAACAAATTGGAGTCATAACGTTGGCAAAATTCTTATACATCAGATAGAGTTTCTTCCTTACACTGAGCATGGTATAGATGTCAGTAGTGCCCGATGGCACAATTTTGCAGAAACCTTTGCTTGAGCTAGGTGTCAGGGGATGGTTAGCTGCTTGTGCTTAAAATTGTGCCCCTTCAGAGTTTGTGCGACCCCACAAACCTCTGTGTGTGACAGAGCTCCTCAGACATGTCTGCTCTAGTCACTAGTAGAGTCTGACAGTGGCTGTCTGCGGAAGCGCTTCCAGCAAAGAAGTTCCTTAACGGAAACGCGTCTCCTGGACTCACGACGTGGCAGCTTCCGGCGAAGCATGGGTCTCCCGGCAGTTGCTTCTGACACCTCCCCGCTATTTTCGCTCGAAGTGTCTCTCACCCCTTTCTCTCCCCTGCTGCTTCCTGCCTGGGCTGCTGCGTCTCTCTCAGCATTACTGAGATCCTCCTCCAGAGACCCCGCGCTCCCCCTGCTGGTCCCTGCTTTGGCTGTTGACTCTCTCCCAGTCTCTGGGAGCCTTACCACTTCCCTTTCCTCCGATGTCAGTTCCCTGACATCCACCTCCCCTCCAGGGCCCCCCTCTCCCCCGCCCCTACTTTCTCCTCTGGGCGGTGAGGAGCTGAAACCCCTAAAAGAATCCTCTTCATCTTCAGACGTCTCGAACAATTCCCTCCATCGGTCTTCGTTCCGACTCGCTGAATCCTCCTCCACCTCGGAATCAGCGAACCCCTCCAACTCTTCTTCGTCGTCGGTGGTGGCGAAGTATTCCCTCCGGAACCTTGCCACTGGCTGGGGTTTTCTAGGGAATCTCTGATGAAAAGTTTCAATCAAAACCTCGTCATCTACATCCTCTGCCCTGACCCAGGTGTTTTCCGACTCCGGCTCCCCTTCCCACATTACCAAATACTCTACTTGCTCTCCCCTCCACCTGGAATCGAGAATCTCCGCTACATGGTAGCTGTGTTCTTTTTCCTCCATAGCTGGTCCCCTATTGACCCTCCCCTCTCTGTCCCCTATATACGGTGACAGCAATGATCTGTGGAACACTGGGTGCAACTTCATGTGGTTCGGTAACCGGAGTCTGAAAGCCACTGGGTTGACCTGTTGCGTGACTTCAAATGGGCCCAGTCTTTTGGGTCTTAACTTCTTACAACCTCCTTTAAATGGTAACCCTTGGGTGGACAGCCACACCTGGTCCCCCACCCTAATGCTTTCCCCTTCCCTTCTGGTTTTGTCTGCCTGCCTCTTATATTCCTCCTTCGCCCTGTTTAAATTAAGTTGGAGCTGGCGATGGATCGCTTCCATTTCTTCAACGAACTGTTCTGCGGCAGGAACGCTCCAGTTCTCCCCCTCCCCCCCTGGGAAGGCTCGGGGATGACACCCGTGATTGGCCAAAAAAGGGCTCATCCCCGTGGACACGTTCTCTGCATTGTTATAGGCAAATTCTGCCAACGCCAGCTTCTCCACCCAATCATTCTCTCTGTCATTCACATAACACCTCAAATATTGCTGGAGGACACCATTAGTTCTTTCCGCCTGCCCATTGGTTTCTGGATGACGGGCAGTGGAAAAATTCACCTCTACATGCAATAAGCTCATGAGCTTCCTCCAGAACCTGGAAGTAAATTGTTTCCCTCGGTCCGAAACCACCCTCAAGGGGGCACCATGCAACCTAAACACATTTTCCACAAACAATTTAGCGGTTTCTTCTGCTGTGACCGCATGTGAGCAGGCTATAAAGTGGGCCATCTTGGTTAACAGGTCTACCACAACCATAATGGCTGTCTTCCCTTTGGACCTGGGCAGATCAGTCATGAAATCTATTGCCACTGCCTCCCATGGTCTTTCCGGCGTGGGTAGTGGTTCTAATAAACCTGCCGGTGCCCGCCTCTCCCCCTTGGCTCGTTGACATCGGTCACACCCTCTCACATATTCACGCACATCTTCCCTGACCTTGGGCCACCAGAATTCCCTGGTAACCAGCCACATGGTTTTGTGTTGCCCAAAATGCCCTGCTGTGGGGCTATCGTGCAGTTGCTTGAGTACCTTTTCCCTCAATTCCCCTTCAGGTATGTATAACACTCCCTTGTAGTACAACGCCCCGTTTCTCTCCTCAAAACCCCCGGGTTTGTCTCCCTCCCTCCTGAGACCCCTGAGTTTGTCCTGGGCGTATTCATCCTGCACCGTTCCCTCTACCAGTTCCCTTTGCCCCACCAAAGCCGCCCCACACACCCAGCGGTCCTCGGGAATAACATGGGTCTCTTCGGGTGCACCCTCTCCCTCCAAATATTCAGGTTTGCGTGAGAGAGCGTCCGCCCTAACGTTCTCCGGGCCTGGTACGTAACAAATCTCAAAGTTAAATTTGGAGAACTCCTGGGCCCATCTCAACTGCCTTTGGTTGAGCACTCGCGCAGTTCTCCAATACTCTAGATTCTTATGGTCCGTGCACACTTGCACCTTCTGTTGTGCACCAATTAGTAGGTGCCTCCATCTCCGGAAGGCCTCATAAATCGCAAGAAGTTCCCGGTCGTGCACCGTGTAGTTTCTCTCAGATTTGTTCAGCTTTCGCGAAAAGAAGGCACACGGTCGCCACTCTGACCCCTCCTTCCCCGGCTGCAGAAGAAGCACCGCCCCTATGGCTCTGTCAGAAGCGTCTGTTTCGACCCTCAGCTTTTTTTGTAAATCCACATGTAGAAGTTGTTCGTCAGAGGCGAAGGCCCTTTTCAGTTCCTCAAACGCTCGCTCCGCCTCCCCCGTCCAAACAAACTTCTTTTTGCTGCTGAGACAGTCCGTGATGGGCGCCGTCAGGTGGGCGAAGTTTCGGATGAACTTACGATAAAAGTTTCCAAACCCTAGGAACCTCTGCACATCCTTCTTGGTCTTGGGTGTTTTCCATTCCAGCACCGCTTGAACCTTGCCGGGGTCCATGGCCAACCCCTTGTCTGACAAGCGGTACCCCAGGAATTCCACCTCCTTGGTATGAAACTGACACTTCTCCAGTTTCACCCACAGTCTGTTGGCTTGCAGCCTGCTCAACACTTCTCTGACGTCTCTCACATGTTGCTCCTCATTCTCCGAATACACCAACACGTCATCTAAGAAGGCCACGCAATTCTTGTAGAGCAAAGGCCCCAGTACATGGTTCATAAAGGCTTGAAAACACGCGGAGCCTGTTTGTAATCCAAAAGGCATAACGAGGTATTCAAATGCCCCCAAAGGGGTGAACATGGTGGTCTTCCATTCATCCCCTTTCCTTATACGTATCAGGTTGTACGCCCCCCTTAGGTCCAGCTTTGTAAAAATCTTTCCTTTTCGCACCCTGGTCAAAATATCATCAATCCTGGGCATAGGAAAAGCCGCCGGCTCTGTCACTGCATTTAGGGCCCGAAAGTCACATACCAGCCTCGGCTTGTCCGTGTTTTTTTTATCCACAAAAAACACTGGGCTACCCCCCGCTGCCTTGGACTCTCTGATGAAGCCTCTCTTCAGGTTCTTGTCAATGAACGCTCGCAACTCCTGCATCTCCCTGTCTGACATGGCATACAACTTGCCTACAGGAAGCTGTGCTCCAGGGAGTAAATTGATCTGGCAATCAAAGGGCCTATGCGGGGGTAGTTGGTCCGCTTCCTTCTCGCTGAACACGTCGCTGAGATCAGCATACTGTGGTGGCACCTTCCCCTTCTCCATCACTTCCGTCCCTGCTAGGGTGGCTTGGGCCCCTGCTGACCCCTTTTCCGCCCTGCAGTGTTCTAAGCAGTGTGCGGAACCGAAGGAAACCACTCTTTGATGCCAGCCCACCAGCGGATCATGTAGGGCTAGCCAGCTCATTCCCAAAATAATGGGAGCGCCTCCCAAGGTGGCCACATTAAACGCTATCAGTTCTGTGTGCCTTGCCACCCTCATTATCATTGGGACGGTCTGCAAGCTGACGCCTCCTCCCAACAGTTCCCTGCCATCAATCGTGGTCACCTGCAGGGGGTTGCTTAAAGGGATAGTCTGTATCTGGTGCTCAGCAGCAAACTCCTTGCTCATGAAATTGCAGGAGCTGCCTGAGTCCAACAGCGCCTTTATTTTTAGGGGGTGTCCATTTTGCAGCTCTAGAGACACTTCAATCACTAGAGCAGGTCGAGGAGCTTCTGGCACTGGCACTTGGGGAAGGGGCACTTTCACTGCTCTTTGGCCTGGCTGCAGTGCCCTGCTGGCAACCAGGCGTTGGCTTTTACCTGCTCCGTTTCTCCCTGCTCTTCCCCCTCAACAGCTCCCACCATCCCTTGCCATTCCTTCCTCTGGGGGCAGACTCTGGCAAAGTGGCCTGGCTGTTGGCAGAGATAGCATTTCCGGGCTCCCTTTCCCTCCTTCTTCGCCCCCTCACTGGGCTTTGAAACTGCGCGCGCGCGGGCTGTTCCGATTTCCATCGGCTCTGCCGGCGGGAAAGCTGGCTCAGGAATGTCTGGAATGCGTAACTCCTTCCAACGTTCCCCTCTCCCTTCCCGCCTCTCCAAGGCTCTTGCCTCCTGGCGCGCTCCAATGGTCAGCGCAGATTTGGTCAGCTGATCCATAGACCCCGCCCTGGGGCTCCTGGCCAGCTCGTCTTTCACAGCTGAAGAAAGACCTTCTTCAAATAGCATCTGAATGGGTGCCGCCGATAAATCCCACCCCAATCTGTGAATCAGCATGGTAAATTCAGTCCAGTACTCACGGACAGATCTGCTTCCCTGCTTGCAAGCCATTAGCTGTCTGCGTACCACCCCTTCCTCAATATCGCTGGAAAACATGATATCCATTGCACGAAAGAATTTCATAGTGTCCTTTAGGATATCGTTGTGCGTTGCCATCAGGGGTCGAACCCAGTCCCGCGCCCCCTTCTCAAGATGCCCAATTACGAACGCAACTCGCGATTCCTCATCAGGGAACTCATCAAACTGCACATTCAGAGCATATTGCATCTCAGTCCTAAAGGCATGGTAATCCTTGGGGTCCCCCCCAAACTTCTGCACCAGTCCTGGTACCTTTCTGGGGAACTGAGTGGTTCTCCCCTTTTTGTCAGCATCCTGAGCCCTTCTCTCCTCGAGCCTCGCCGTCTGCAGCGCAAGTTGGACCTCCAGAGCTTGATACCTTTCTTCCAAGCTTGGACCAGCTCCAACCCCTGCGTCTCCGGTTCCGACTGGGTTGCTCATGATGCTTTCTCCTGCACAGGCAGCGTACAGAGACTGTCAGACTGCTGTCAGGGGATGGTTAGCTGCTTGTGCTTAAAATTGTGCCCCTTCAGAGTTTGTGCGACCCCACAAACCTCTGTGTGTGACAGAGCTCCTCAGACATGTCTGCTCTAGTCACTAGTAGAGTCTGACAGTGGCTGTCTGCGGAAGCGCTTCCAGCAAAGAAGTTCCTTAACGGAAACGCGTCTCCTGGACTCACGACGTGGCAGCTTCCGGCGAAGCATGGGTCTCCCGGCAGTTGCTTCTGACACCTCCCCGCTATTTTCGCTCGAAGTGTCTCTCACCCCTTTCTCTCCCCTGCTGCTTCCTGCCTGGGCTGCTGCGTGTCTCTCAGCATTACTGAGATCCTCCTCCAGAGACCCCGCGCTCCCCCTGCTGGTCCCTGCTTTGGCTGTTGACTCTCTCCCAGTCTCTGGGAGCCTTACCACTTCCCTTTCCTCCGATGTCAGTTCCCTGACACTAGGGATGGGCCCATATGTCAATTTCAGGTTTCTCATTTTTCCAATCTTATGTTTTGTTCCCCACATTTGTACATCAGTTTGTGATGATGGTGATTTTTAAAAGGGTTTCATAAAGATTCACCAGCATTTCTGTGCAAATTTCAACTAGTAGACACATTTTTGTAAGTGGTTTTGCCTAAGAGACAGGTTTTTTGCAAAGGAATTTTCCTAGTACAATGGATTCCCCCCCCCACACACACACACCTGCCATCACCACCCATGTCAGTTCTACTAATATATACATTTTTGTATATATTAAGTACATGTTACTTGGCTGCAGAACTGCACTGGAAAATTCGGAGAGTGCAGATTTTCGAGGATAACTGTGCTTCTGTCTTGTGTACTGCTTTGGGGAAGTGCAAAGTAGGGAGGTTCACCTTTCAGCCCAGACAGCCTACCTTCTCCCTCATCCATCCCTAATCTGAGCAGGCCTTGTCTTCTGTATCACAGTCCTCCCCCTCCCCCGCCTTTGTGCATCGTGGACCTTCGAAAGCCGCATCCCCCAGCATATCTGTGACCTTTGGTAGGCTTAGCAGTAATGGTGCAGTGCAGCATTACTGTGTCCTTCTTGGTCACTCGCTTTCGCCGACCGTGTTGGGAGTTTAATGCAATTGCGTATGCCTTGAGAATGTGGTGGAAATGGGGCCGGGTCTCAGCTGCTCTGTGTGATTGACTGGATATTTTTAGCTCAGTTCTTAGAGCTTAGATTGCCTTACATGCGCCAGCCATTGATTCTGCTCTATTATACTCTCGTTTTGGCTGGGCTTGAGGAGCAGGGGAAGAATACAATGGATTGTTAGAGCTGTTATTGAATTGGTGTCTGGAGAAACTTGTTTCTATAAGGAGAGATTGCCACGGGTATGAGGAAATATTGAAGCTCCAAGGCCTGCTTGCCACTGCCAAGAGCGTGGCGGAGCTAAGTTTAGCTGATGAATGGAGCTGGGGCTGGAAGGCCTGAGAAAGAAAGGGGAGGTTAGGGGTGGTCAGGACCCAGAATGCACAGCAGGCCAAAAGTGCCACCTTCAGATGCACACAGGCCTCTGTTACAGAGCCTTACCTGATTCGTGACTGTCTGGTGTACCCTATAAGCCTCTTCCTTTCCTTCCTAATTGCTGGCTATCAGGGCACTAGTATAAGCCTTGGATGTCCGCATTACGTCACTAAAGGCTGGAGTAGCTTAAGTGTCCCTTAAGAAGCCATGCAGCTGCTCTGGTGGTGTACGGGGGCGTCTGTGTGTGTGTGTCTGACTGTCTGTCTTGCCTGAGGAGATCACCAGTGGTTGAACTGGTCTTCTGCTATTTTTATAACTCTCCTTAGCTGTTTTTAGTATAATTTGTACACCACCTTGAGATGGACGTGGAAGGCTAGCAATGGATCATGGTGATGATCCATGAGCAAGGGAACTGTCCCAAGAAAAGTTGAAAATGTCTGTTTCCTCTGAACTTGAAAAACAAAACAAAGCAAACCACCACAAGCACATCTTTGTAATTATACATCAAACGGGCATTATTCATTTTGAAAGATTGTCCCTCGAAATGCAGCCATTTAATCTGAGTGATCTGCTGGTAGGTGGGTGGGTGTTTTCCTGTTCCTTTGAACAGAGACAGACTTGAAAGATGCATATTGTCAGTCACCCACCAGTAACCTCCTCCTCCTTTTTTGCCATGGGGAAACAAAGCATCTGGGCTGTCCTCCAGGGGGCTTGGCCTCTCGCACACTAGAAGGTAGCGGGAGTGATATTTCCAAGAGCACAGAAATGTTAATCTTAGAATCTGCATAATAGGGTATTATCATGTTGGTACTAGAAATACAAAACCCAAGCATTTCTTGCGAAGCTGGCCAAGGTTGCAGCATCATTCCCAAATGGAAATACTAGATGTTGAGTGTGGAGAAAGTGCTCTGTTTTGCTTTATCCTTCAGTTTCTTTTGAATGGCATTGATGCACATATTCAAAGTCGGCAAAAATAATAATCACAATCAGGTACAAGTTGTCACTTCTAATTTAAGAAGGGGGATGAGAAGAATAGACCTAAATTCTGATCTTGCAGACAAGCCAGTAAGACATAATTATAATTCACCAGCAGGTAATAATGCGGAAAAGAAAAATAATCTCAGGATTTTTAGTTTTAATACATTGGAGGAGGGGCAGGAAATGCCTCATTTTACAGCATTCATGTCCTTCAGTACATGCTTGCTTCAGAGGCACAACTCTTACTACACACTGCTCTCAGTTGTATTTTCCCAGTAATTTTATGTATTTATTTAAAACATTTCTGTATCCCCTTTCATCAGTAATACCAGGTCAGGTCAGAAAAAGAGCCACTGGGAGTCATTTAGAACTATATCTGCCATCTTTAATTTGCTTTTTTTAGTTTCAGTGTGGTTATTTTATAAAATTTTGTTTTGTTGTAAAAGGAATTCTTTTGAAGAACAGGCTAAAAATACCTCAGTAAATAAACAAAATGTGGAACTGTTGCCTTTTTCGAGCTTGAAGGCTTTCTACAGGTGGCAGCCTGCCTTCAAGTGGTTTTAAATCCTCTTTGTTTTAGGAAGGTTTGGACTTTGGTTTCTTAGCTCCACGTTAGTGTGGCTTTTTATTGTGTACCATTTGGACACCCCTTAAAGACACCAGTGATCTGATCTACACCTTGTGAAGGCATGTGTGATTATATTTGACGTCATTTGGTTTTTCCGAGGATTCACAAGCCAGCCAAGCTCACCATCCTTTTCTCTTTTACATCCACAGTATGAAGTGTCTGGTGAGGAACACCTCTACTCTGATTTCCCGGAGATAGATTTGTCCCAGTTGGATGCCGGTGACTTTGACTCAGCCAGTTGCTTCAATGAGCTGCAGTGGTGTTGCGAGCACTCTGAAACAGAGTCCAGCCAGTACAGTACAGATGACTCCGAGCTTTTTCAGGTACACTTTGCCGTGGGATTCTCTGTGTCACTGTGGGAAATTTACTCTGGGTCACAACTTCCAAATTGTGCATGTATCTTTCTCCAACTATAATACTGTCATTGGCAATATGTTGGTTCTGGGAGCCCACTGCAGAGAGGAAACACAATTCTAGAGGAAATAAGTGTATTCTATGGCCATTATTCTTCATGAGAAGGAGAACAGTGAAGGAATCCATGTAGCACATGTGGATTGTGCTGGAATGATCCCTAGGTAGGAGGGAAGAATGTAGTTTTCTGTTTACAGGTCTTCTGACAAAACATTTCTAGTCAGCAGCAGACAGTGTGGTGGGATGGAGGCCATTACCTGACCTCTTGGCAGGTGAGTTGCCGCTGCTTACTTGGAGAGGGAGGGACAAGGAAGGGCAATACCATGCAAATGCACTGGGAGGAGTTCCAAACTGAACTCCACTGGTGTTTTTGCAGCTCACCACCACTGTGCCCCTCCCAATAAGTAGCAGTGACTCACTAGCCAAGCCCCACCACAACATCAGTTTGTTTCCTTCATGATTCTGTGAAGGAAGAACACATATAAATCTGGCCTTCATTTGTCCAAGGAAAGGTGAAGGGTGATCTCTTGTTATTCTAAGGTGGTCCCCAAATATTGTTGGACCACATCTCCCATCATTTGTGACCATTGGATAAACTGGCTGGGGATAATGGGATGCATGTCTGAACAGTTCAGACCTAAAGTACTAATATATGGCCTGCTACCTGCAAGAGCAGTTGTTTTGGGCTACAGTTGGGATTTGTGGCTTCTTCCTTTGGCTTCCTGTGCAAAGTGCAGCCAGGAACATATGAAGCCACCTTATAGAATCATAGAATCATAGAGTTGGAAGAGACCACAAGGGCCATCGAGTCCAACCCCTGCCAAGCAGGAAACACCATCAGAGCACTCCTGACATATGGTTGTCAAGCCTCTGCTTAAAGACCTCCAAAGTAGGAAACTCCACCACACTCCTAGGCAGCAAATTCCACTGTCAAACAGCTCTTACTGTCAGGAAGTTCTTCCTAATGTTTAGGTGGAATCTTCTTTCTTGTAGTTTGGATCCATTGCTCCGTGTCCGCTTCTCTGGAGCAGCAGAAAACAACCTTTCTCCTTCCTCTATATGACATCCTTTTATATATTTGAACATGGCTATCATATCACCCCTTAACCTCCTCTTCTCCAGGCTAAACATGCCCAGCTCCCTTAGCCATTCCTCATAAGGCATCATTTCCAGGCCTTTGACCATTTTGGTTGCCCTCCTCTGGACACGTTCCAGTTAGTCAGTGTCCTTCTTGAACTGTGATGCCCAACTCTGGACCCAGTATTCCAGGTGAGGTCTGACCAGAGCAGAATACAGTGGCACTATTACTTCCCTTGATCTAGATGCTATACTCCTATTGATGCAGCCCAGAATTGCATTGGCTTTTTTAGCTGCCGCGTCACACTGTTGGCTCATGTCAAGTTTGTGGTCAACCAAGACTCCTAGATCCTTTTCACATGTACTGCTCTCTATGCTGTACTGCTCTCTATGCTGAAGGCCAAATAGATAATACGTTAGGGCTGCACTCTTATATCCACTTACCTGAGAGTAAGCTCCATTGAATTACACAGAATTTAATTCAGACAGAGTAGAAATGTGTAGGACCACAAAGTAAATGTGTGGTCACAGTTGCACATCTTTCAACTTTTTTAAAATAGAAAAATAGCACCTGTGGGAGCCTTAGCCTAGATCAGGACTCTGGTACAGTGGAGGGGAACTAATCCTTCTCTCACCCCAGCACAGTTTTGCTGATAAAATAATTCATCCCAAACTGTGATTTGCCCCAAGAAGTGTTTTGGGGGCCACTCCCTATATAATAAATAGGTTTTTTGTTGTTGTTATTTGTTATTTTGCACCCCCTTCGCACAGCGCCCTGTGCGGGGGAACCACCCTAAATCCAGCGCTGATAATAGTGAGGGGGGGTGGAGAAAAATTGCAAGAGTTAACACCCTCATGCTTTTCAGTTCTAATTGGGATTGGGGGCTCCTGTAGCTGTTTCTTTCTTTTTCACATTTTTCTTCTTAAAATGAAAGATATGTAAATGGCAACCACACACTGAAGGCTTCACGTTTGGTCCTCCATCCTATCAGTGGCTGAATAGTATCTCCCCTGACTAACAGCCACTCTCCAGAGTTTCAGCTGATGCTCTTTTTCAGCCTCAGCGCTTAGAGTCTCTAACTAGAGATACTGAAAATTGAACGTGGGACCGTGTTCTTCTGCACAGGAAACATGTGGTCTGCCACAGAAAGTACAAAACTAATATAGCAACTGTCTCAAAGTGAAGAAGCTACAGTACATCAATAATTCTTGCAGACAATCACACGCACACCAATAATCTCCTTTGCCTGCCCCTGCCTACCTGGTGCTTTGCCCCTTACGGCAGATGCAAAACAGGCCCAGGATGTTCCGTATCCTGCCAGCACTCACCTGTTAATTCCTCCACACAGAGGAGGCTCGTTTCCCCCCTTTTCTGGAACAGCTTGGTGAAAGCTGAGGAAAGGTGTCTGTGGGTGAGGAGGGGGGTCCACACTATTAATATCTCTTCTGCAGATGATTAGTGCTCCATTAATTTGCGCTTGGTTTCTAAATGGAGCAAGTGTAGTAAAGCTAATGAGGAGGCAGAAGAGCAGGCGAAGGCTGCTGAGCCCATCCTCCTGTGATCTATTATTAAAAGGAAATTACAGGATGGTGCCTTGTGCCATCCAGCCTGATTTCCAAACCTGATGGATTGTTCAGCAGTGGGTGGGAGGGAGGCAGCAAGCCAGGGAGGGGGGTGGCGATGGGAGGGGAAAGCTCATAGGAAGCCGCACACAAAGTGACGTGGCCCTGGAATGTTAATTTTCCAGCGCACAGAAAGCTTCCCTTTTATCTGACTCTCCAGCTTCGGCGTCACCTTTGCATCTCTCTGTGCACATGGATATTTTTAGCTGAGGCTCCCTCTCAGTGTGTTGCTCGTGCTCTCTAAATATATGTGGTTCCATTATACCAATCGGCGAGCTGAGACGCGGTGCAGGTGGATGGAGCCGTGAGCCCGCGAGGAAGATTAAAGGCGCACAGATTACCTGCGGGTGACACAGCTCCCTTGGCGCCCCCCACGCCGCCTCCCCCTCCTTGCTCTTGGCTTTCCACAAAATACAAACCATCTCCCAACAGGGCACAAGGTATTCATGGTGGTGTTTCCATGATCAGGATATGTTGTGAACAGTTCTTGGCTTCAGTTCCCCCCCTGTTAATTTAGGAAGACAGGAAGCTGCCTTGTGGCATATCAGACCATTGCCCTACCTAGTTCAGTATTGCCTACACTGACCGGTAGGTAGCAGCCCTTCAACATTTCGGACAGGGAGTCTTTCCCAGCCTTACCTGGAGATGTCAGGGATTGAAGTTGCAACTGTCTGCTTACAAGACAGATGCTCTACCACTGAGCTAGAGCCCTTCCCATTGTGTTCACATGCACACGATATGCCTGCTCTTGCCTCTTATGTCGAATGCCAGTAGCATTTCCAAGAGTCTAGAGCTAGTTCACATGATGGTGCCTCACCCGCCACCCCTGCTCCCTTCTTAACCCCATCATAGCCTTCCAGGTAACCTTTGCTTCCTCTGAAGGCTGAGCAACAAAGCAGCTTGGCTCCATTTCTGCATCCTGCCTTGCAGACTGGTCTGGCTGCTGCAGGCTCTGTCGGCTGACTGACTCAGCAGGAACCAGGATGTTGGGAGAGTCCTGCACATTATGCAAAAACCTAATATTATTGCCGTTTAGTTCCTGTAATAAAAGAATAGTTCATCATTTTATACACTCGATTCCCGTGATGATCTTTGGCCGGGGTGGAGGATGTCTGAAGAGGTTCTTTGAAGTGCCTCGCCAGAGTAATTGAGAAAGGAAATCAAGGAGGCAGGAGGAGTGGGGAGAGAACAGTGTGGGGTATGAGTTTATACCTGGCCTGATGTAGTATCAGGAATTTGGCAGAAAAAAGCCATTCTCCTCTTGCCTCTCCTCCATTAAATACCTGCTGCTTCAGGGGGAACAGATTGTTTGCTGTATATGAAGAGAAGGTGTTCTTTCTTTTTTTCTTTTCTTTTCCTTTTGTCTTTAGCATAAGGTTGATTTTGGATTCCAGATTACAACTGCCTGCCAGCTCGCATTTTGTAGTGGAATTATCCACTCATGATGAACTTTTAAAGAATTCCTTCCCCACAGTGACACCTTCACATGCCAGCTTTACACTGTTCTTGCAAAAGGTCGAGAGTGACTGACAGGCCGTCATTGCGGGATGCATATTTTCCACTGAACTTCCTGAGGAAAAGATAAACAGAGCTGAAAAGTAAAAGGCAGGTCTTTTAGGAATGAGCAGAGCCCGATGAAACATACCCTGCTGATGTCCTCCTGCCTGCAGAAGTATCTCACCAATGCTGGAAGGAAAATAAATTTGTCCGGAGAACACAGCTCCCTTTGCTGCCCTTCCTTCTGAGTGCTGCTGTTTCCGCCATAGTTTCTCGTAGTGCTGACATGAATATTTGGGGTTAATGGTGGCTGTAGTCAAATCCAAATAAGCACATACTCACAGTCAGTGGGGATTCTTCGTTTCTTCAAAGTTAGGCACATCTCTTTGTGTCCGAGAGCCAATTCAAATGTTCATGCAAATGCCTGATGCAGAACTCTGTCATGAGAATGCAGATGGGGGGGGGGGAGTTAGGAAACAAGCAGTACCAGCATAAGAGGCAGCAAAGGAGTGTGGGAGACTGTGCCACATTACCCCAGTAAAGCCTGAATTGCCTCCAGTGAAGGTTCCCTGTGCCTGCTTCTAATCAAGATAGACTGGCATTCCTAGGTGATTGCAGCTGGCTCTGGCTCAACACCTCCCTGTTCTGGAATGCCCCCTTTGGGGGCCTTGGTTGACACTGGAGTGTGTAGGGATCCTGCTGGCATCACCTGCACCCTCCCACATCTTTGGCAGGCAAAAGAGGTGGCTCTCTGGTGTCCCTCCACAGGTGAAAGCTGGCAGGGCTGGACAAAGGAGCACCTCCACCTAGTTCACACACCTCCACCTAGTTCAGCTGTGTACACACAAGTACACAGCTCGCGACAAAGGGCATTTACATTGCACGCTTAGCCAATAAGGCATCATCAGGGCAAGGTTCTCAATAAGATGTCAGTAAGAGTCGGGCACGACTAAACAACTAAACAACAACAACAACAACAAAGTCTAATGAAATTCTACAGCCAGGCTTGGGCACCTTACCTCCTGCGCCACCAATGCGCAGTTTTCACTGCGAACCTGGCAGAGTGAGCACTGTGCTTCAAAGGTACCCTCTAAGCTGCAGCACCAGCTGACTCCAAGGGCCAATCCCTGTCCACCAAGCCCTAGCTTTAGAGCTGGCACCTATGTTTTGTGTAACCCATCTCTAGCATGAGGACACTTTCTAAGTGCTGTTAAAATTTCCGGGGGGGGGGGGAAGGTGGGTTGGAAGGAGGGAGCTTTCTCCCACCCCAGCCTCCAAAATTTCTCTCTTCCTTCAGGCCCTTAGAACCCTGCCCTGCTCCCTCCCCTGTTTTCTGCTGTGGAAATAGACACCTTTTTTTATTTGGGCTTCACTTGCTTTGGAGTGACAGGCAGCTCCTGCAGGTCCCAGGAGCCCGTATACTGGAAGTTGGACCTTGCCAAGTCCTGACACTTTCAGACTCATAGCATGCATTGTCTTTATCAAGCTGTTGTTCTAGAAAGGAAGGAAGGAAGGAAAGAAAGAACTTTGTTTTTGAAACAAGTTCCTTCTTTCTTTCTTTTCAGCAACTCTTTATAACCTCAGGTACAGAGAAGTGATACTGTGCTCCATTATGTTGGGAGGAATGCTAAAGCAAATAATAACATTGAAATTGTCAAGAGCAAAATGCTGCATGACTGTATTTCAGTTAACATTTAGAGTCCTGCAGTCTCAGACCTGATTTTTGCAAAGTTTAAACATATTGGCTGTGACAGGTCAGAATCAAAGAACTGTAAAATAGCTGCATGGGAAATTCAGCTTGGGAAATTAGGAATAGCAGCAAAACGTTTGTTATTCAAAACATCTGGTTGTTAAAATCCACTGGCTCTCACCCTCCCCTGAACCATTTAGCTATAATCTGAACTCAACAGTGTTCTTTTTTATCTACCCTTTGGATTTCCAGGAATGATTCCAGTGTTCATCATACTCAGATATCTGCAACTGTGCAGTTTAGGGAACTGCTTGATTTGAGTACATAAAAAGTGGGATGCAAGATTACATGGCCCTGTGTACTGTCATGTTCCAAATGAATCATCCTGAAATTAACCACTAGAAAAACTGGCACCCTCAGCCGGTTTTCCTAGTGGTTTTCCTAGCGGTTACCAGTGATGTCCAATAGCTTTCGGGCCACTGCAGCACCTCTGCTTGAGTTGTCAGAGGTGATTTGCTAAACCATGCCTTAAACTGTACAGGCACTTTGCTGGTTCTACCTCATTGCAGCATAGAGTCAATTCTAGACCTCAAGGATGAATCTGCAAGATGTGGTGGGGTGTGGCAAAGTGCATGGAGAAACACATTTTAAAACAGAGGGTTAGGTTCCATTATCATCTGCTAACTTCCAGTTCTAAGATTGTAATCGCACCAAGGGTTGTATTCATCATATTGCTAAGGGGATCCTTTCATCAGCGGAAGCATTTCTGCTTGTCCGACAGAGCAGCCTCCCCTCTCCTTCTCCCCACATTCTGTTCTGGCTGTTTCCCTGACCCTGTGGAGCAAATTTGAGGAGGGCACAGGGGGAAGAAAGAGGGGAAGTCCCGTTGCACTAGGAGTAATCCCTGCACTGGCTTCCACTAGCGCAGCAAGTTAGTTGACTGTGACCCGAAGCTTCTCACAGATGCAGGATGGATGAGAGTTTTCCCCATAGGCTCTGTCTGCTCATGGTCCACCCTCTATTGAGTTCTTTCTTCACTGGACACTCAAATTCACCAATTCCATCATTCATTGGTATGGAGCCCAAGCCAAAGTAAGGCCAGTTTCTACTACAACCTTTACAGCGTGATTGTCACCGGGAAGGTAAATCACGTGGGAAGCTGCTTCTGTGATAAACCTGTGTGCTTCAGGCTGATTATAAACATACCAGTAAAACCCAGTAAGACAGTGGGGACACCCCAGCTGAAGTTAAGCAATTTTAAAGCCCCACTGATTGAAGGGGCAGAGTTTTGTGCATGTGCATATAATTCTTTCATTGAAATCAAGATTTTACAATACCTGCCTGTGGTTGGGTCGTGTCCACTGATTCCAACTGAGCACTTCAGTTGCCTGTGATTTTTATTGCTAAAAGATAACTTTGTCATCAAGTGCAAAATAGATGACAAAATAGATGACAAAATAGATATGGATATAAACTGGGAGGAAAAGCTGGATGTAAGTTGTTGGGTTTTTCTCTATCAAATTTAGTACAGAGAAGAGGGGAATAGCTATGCATGTGCAATCTGTGTGAAGTTTGTACCCTTCAGCCTCAGACCCAGCAGCTAATGGAGGGGCAAATTTTAATCTGAGATCAAAGCTGTACAGTATGGTCCTACACATATTTACTTAGAACTGAATCCCATTGAGTTCAATGGGCCTTAGCCTGTGCAAGTGGGCTAGTTGATCAATTCTCTCATTAAACTTACAGCCTTCCTTTAGTGTGCCATTTGTATCGGTTGAAACATTTCTAAGGCTGCAATCCTAGGCATATCTTCCTGAGAGTAAGTCTTACTGAACTCAGTGTGACTTGCTTCCAAGGAAACCTCCGCAGAATTGGGATGCAAAGTAGGCCAGAAACAACAAAGATGGGGAAATGTCTGCAGGAAAATCAGGGAATCCTCACTGACATCTGTTATTTTAAGATAGGGATTTGTAGTTTATTTTTTTCTTTTAAGAACAATGTGCATCAGCCGTAAGTCAGACAGCAAAATCCTTCCAACATAAACCCTTTTCGGAAGCAGAAATATAGCTAGAGATAAGATCTCCAGCTCTTGCAGAAATAAAGCTCACCTCCAAATCAAATCATATCTCAACAAACCTAGGTGAATGCTGTTAAAAAATAAAACCTTTAATCGTGGAAATTATATTCATGGATGGGTTGCACTGTTAAAGGCTTCTCAGAACTTTCTTTGCCTGCTTTCACAGGGAGGGAGGGAGGGAGGGAGGGAGGGAGGGAGGGAGGGAAGAAAGAAAGAAAGAAAGAAAGAAAGAAAGAAAGAAAGAAAGAAAGAAAGAAAGAAAACCGTAGCAGAGGGATTACATATGGATGCTATATGATGATGTACAAATGGAAGTGTGTTATTACATTTTGGATTCTAATAAACTCCATGTGGGTTCTATCCAATTAAAGGATGCTCAGAATAGACAAATTCAAGTTGGTGGGTGAAAGTCAGTCATGTCCATGATCTGCTCTGAGTAGACTACAACCCTATGTATCTTAGGGTTCATAGATTGTTTTTGCAATACAGAGGTACCTCAGTTTATGAACTTAATCGGTTCCGGAAGTCTGTTCTTAAACGGAAATCCTTCTTAAACCGAGGCGCGCTTTCCCTAATGAGGCCTCCCGCCGCCGGTGCCCTTCCACCGCTTGGATTCCATTCTTAGACCGAGGTAAAGTTCGCAAACCGGGACCCTACTTCCAATTTTGCAGTTTGTAAACCGAATAGTTCGTAAACAGGGCTGTTCTTAAACCTAGGTACCCACTGTATAGTGGTATATTCAGCCTCAGTGGTTTCGTCTGCATGGTGTTTCCTTTCCTGCGCAAATCCCTTTAATGTGATGTCATTTGAGTTGTTCTCCTGTAGGAAGCATTTTGATTGGGTAACACCCTCTCTCTCTCTCTCTCTCTCTCTCTCTCTCTCTCTCTCTCTTTCTCATTCTTCTGACTCCTCCCACCAGATTATTGACAGCGAGAATGAAGCGCTGCTGGCGGCTCTCACCGAGACACTGGATGACATCCAGGGAGACGACATGGGCCTGGCCGCCTTCAGACCTATGGACGAGGGGGACATGCCCAACAGCGGCTGCACGTCACTCACCCCCTCTCCCAAACCTGCCGCCCCTCTCCCGAGGGGGCCTCCTCTGGCCCCAGAGGTTGATGAGCTGTCTCTAGTAAGAACCCACTTCCTACTGTTTAAGGTGGATTTGGATGCGCCTCTGATAAGCCGGCTGCATGGGTATGATAGGAAGCAAAGGTCTGAATTTTTTCATTATAGGCTTACAATTATAACAATACAAAAAGCATATACCTGTTATTGTATACGTATACATGTGCTGCACCATTGCTCTCACTCCGGTTTGCTCCATTGCCATCCTCGTGGGGGAAAGAGTGTGACCGTTGCGGGGAGGGGGAATCGAGTGCGGGTCAGGCGTGTGAATGGCATCAGATGCATTCCAGAGCTGCAATCATCTTTAAACAAGCCCCACTCCAGTGGTGCCTCATTGTCTGCTGTTTCTTTCTCTTTTTTGATATATCTCATTTCCCAACATTTCCCCCCCCCTCCGTCCCTCCTCGCCCACTCCCACCCTCCACTCTCTGTCTCCAAGGGCCGATCCCTCGCATGATCAGAGGCGTGAGAAAAGCTCCCTCCCCGCTATGAGGTTGGCTAGTGTGGCTGATCTGCTGTATCCCCTTATGGTCAGGGCTGAATGTATCTGCACCACCTTGCTGAAGCTTAGGCAGGTCTGGGTCTGGTCAGTGCCTGGGGGGGGGGGACACACACACAAAGACAGCACTCCATGGCTGGGTCGCCCTGGGTCGTCCGTAATAGAAGAACACGAGAAAATGAGCAAATAAATATCTCTGCATGTATAGCAAATTGAAAGCTTAGCCCAGGTTTTCCAAATAAATAGCTGAAAATCTGGAGTCTGTGACCACTATGCATTATGCAAATCAAGCAGACTGCGTATTTTTCCTTTGGCGTAATTTTATTCTGCTTTGGCTAGTCTTAGGAACTAGGACTACCACCACTCCTACCCAGCCAACAACCAGAAGTTTAGTTACTTCCCACACTTTTGAGATTTCATCTGGTATTGCCTACACACTTTCAAGAACCTGAAGCTTGCCTTTACACTGAAGAGGTTCTCTGGAAAGCCAAATTCTGTGCCTAGAGCCATATTCCAGCCCCTGCCCTGCTCTCTGCTCCCTTGAGGATACATAGAAGTGAAGAATGCACAACGCCCTTTTTGTGACTCCTGGATTTTGGGGGCTTGGTGAAGCTTGAAGTCCTAGCTATTCTATGGCTTCTGTCAGAGATCCCTTCTTAGCAAACTTGCAAGGAGTGGTGGAAGGGGAAGAGGGCACTGTGGATGGCGTCTTCACGGAGAACGCCACATTTTCAGAACCTGTTTTCACTTAGCACATGCCTAGAGCTGGAGGCTACAGAGCCTTCGACCCTCCACCCTTCTGTTACTTGGCCATGCTCTAAATCATCCTACAAGAGTGTTGGTTTTAGAGGACTCCATATGTTCCCACAGGCTCCTGCCTATCATTCTCTATTCCCCCTCCTCCCCCTTCCCTTATCTGTCATTAATGAATGTCATGATTTCTAAAAGTGTTCTGGCGGCATCTAGTGGTGAAATATATGGCATTTTCACTTCACACAAAAGTGTGCATGTGTGTGGGTGTATAATATTTATATATTTATAGATATATATATCACACAAATCCATATGTGTATATATAGGATGTATACGTTGCAGGAGAGAAGGAAATAAACTTTTCATTTATATATATTACATATATATATATATATATATATATATTATATCAGACAGCAGAAATTTTCACTTAATATTGTGATGGAGAAAGCAGGCATTTGACCGTGGGAAATGACTGATTGAATCTCCATCGTACACTTAATTGTTAAAGAGCTTTTTTGAGTTTCCAGACTGCCTTTGAAGATTTCCCCCGACTGCCACGTTCCCACAAGAGTCAAATCTGGCATTAATGTTAATGGATCCCATGTTGCCTTCAACGTGAGAGTGTGGAATGTGAAACCTCGCCTCCCCCCCTTTTTTAAAAAAAACAAAACTGAAATATTCTAGCCATGTAATCAGGAACATTTGGGTCATGATACCAGATACCCCAAGATAATTTTTCAGTCTGCTGTTTTGCCCACAACTTCCTTGATGGGGTTAAAATAGCACTCGTCCAAAGGTTCATATTTTTATTTATTTATTTTTAAAAAAGAACCTTGTAAATACTTGGTATTTGGACAGAACGTGCATCTTCAAAAGACTTTCGAGCTGATGAATCAATTAGTTAATCAATCAATCAATCAATCAATCAATCAAAGACCATGTTGGAATGTTACATCCCACTGATTGATTTTCAGGCGCTGATGCACTTGCTTCCTTGAGTGGGGGTTTAAAGGATGGGTGGGAATTAACCTCACTATCCAGAAGCCAGTTCAACAACAACACCCATGATTCTTCAAACTGCAAAGAGCTATCTCTCTCCCCCTCCAACTTTTTACTTAAAAGAGCCTGGGGTGGAGGTGCCTGAATCTCTGCTGCCAATATTCTTAAAGCACCATGAAGGCAGCATGCTTGCAGAATCCAGGACTTGCCAATTTTTAAGATTAGGCAGGATAATTTTCACACACACACACATATGTCTTCCTCTGTACCTAGGGAGTTTCTGCCATCGAGGGACACTTAACTCCACAAATGGTGTCCCACCGTTTAATTATGGCAACAGAATGTTCATTTTGCACAATCAGACTTGATTTGATTATTCAGTGCCATGACAGGTCTGGTCCTCCTTAGAGAAGGCGACAGAGGTAGCAGCAGTTGGCAGAGCAGCACCGCACAACTGACTTCCTGACACTGAGCTAAGATGGAGAGGGGTGGGCAGGGCAGGCAGAGCTCAGCATGGTGTAGGCATGGTGGCTGGAGCTCCCGCCACTGCACCCACACCAGACTCAGCTCTCTGTGCAAACCCCCCCCCCATGGTAAGCAGCAGTGACATTAGGCATTGCCTGTGCCACCCTGCCAACCACTGCTAGTAGTAAGTGACACACACCTTGGTTTCCCTGAAAGATACTCCAAAGACGTTAAGGAGGAGTACCCAGAGAAGGATTGTGAAATGTTTTGTATAACATGCGATGAGTATTGTTGATAAGCCATTGTCCCTCCCCTATGCAGTAACTTTTGAACTTTTGATACCTGCAGCCAAAGAGCTCTCCAGAAAGATGTTTGGTTTTTTGCAAAAATGATTTGTTTTTTGTGCGGCTCTTTCAGGAATTCTTCATATGCTATATAATTGCTATATGAACAGCACCTCCATGTAGGAAAATGGCACAAAACCTGCAGGCAGATCCTCATATGTGGTGGTCACGCATGCAGGCTTTTTCGCTGCACGTAGCTATGAATGAATTTTTGTCATCACCTTGATGAGCTTTAACAACAAGGCAGTGAGCTTCCATGGAGCTGGGTCTTGGTAAGTATCCAATGCCAGTTGGAACTGCAAGCCAGACCCAACTCAGGTGGCAATAAATTCGGAAACGGTCTTTTCCAAGCCCCTGTTTGCTTTCAGTCTCAGCGTGTGTTGGAGCCTCCCCATGACCCTGATTCATGTGACTCTTCGAACATCTTTGGCTGCCAAAACTCATGTTGTGGGGGTGGGAGGGCTGGATCTCCACTCCTGCTTAGAGGAGAGCAGGAGGGTTGACCTGGGATAATTTAAGCAGACGTGGCTGTTCATTCATGTAGGAATTCCGACTCTTTCTTTCACCGCTTCCCTTTCCAGCTGAAGAAGTTGCTCCTTTCTCCATCCAATGTGCCTCCAAGCTATGAGGTTCAGAGAGAGGGGAGCACATGGCGTCAAGGAACTCCCAAATCCAGACCCCAGCGACCCTGTACAAAGGTATTGTTTGGCCTTAGCAACCCTAACCTTTGCCCTAAGATAGCACACCGCACTATATTTACCCAAGATTAAATCCAAGTTGTACATTACAGCTCACCTCCCATTTTAAACAGAAGAAGTATGGTCAGGAGGGCCTAGTAAGCACTGGCACACTCCCATCAGTACTGTTAGAAGTGTTTTGTAAATTTTTATTTATTTCTTAAATGACTTCTGTCTTGCCTCTCCTCAAAACACTTGAGGTTGCTTGCAGTAATGGCTTAACTTCACCAATAAAACCAGAAAGTGGTGACAACGTTTTCACCAACAAAAAAGGTTGTAGCAGGCAAAAATAGTTCCAATGGCCACTCTTATCAGTGTAATCATGGTGATGTCTGCTCAGAAAGTGGGATTTACTTCCAGATGAGTGGAAGCAGCCTTAAACAGCTCACAACCTTTCCTGAATAAGCCCGGGGTTGGTTGTGTGCCAGGAGGTGAGCAGTGAGGTAGACAAGCAGGCCTTTTGTGCAACTAAGGTGCCACAGTCAAAAAGGCCCTCTTGTGCATGTTTGGCCACAGTGCTTCAATCACATCAGAGCCTCCATCGATCATTTAATTGAGATGCATTCAGAAGTTGGGGCTTGAAAGCCCATGACATGCTGCCCAAAGTGAGGGTGGCATTGATTTCACATTGAATGCATGTGGAACTTAGGCTGAGATGGCCGTGCCCTATGTGTGTCATCTGAGCAGTTTGAACTAATGGCAGCTGTTGGGGCAGTGGCACCAGAGGGCCAGCAGGTGACTCAGTTGCATCTTGCACTACCTGGAGCATCCAAGTGAGCCATTGGAGTAGCCCTACTTAGGGTGCATGATGGGACCCTGGCCTAGCTAAGCAAGACCTTTGCTTACTACTTTAAGCAAAAACAATGCATCTTGGTCATGTTGACTTAAATCTGGTTTTTTAATGTCACTGTTGTCCTTTAAAATTGAGGTGGTACCCTGGATCTTCAAATCTTTATTACTTAGCCAAAGGTCATCCATTGACAGGCCATCACGCATTTTTATGCAGTCCCTTG
Organism: Podarcis vaucheri; assembly: GCF_965113315.1. Lineage (NCBI taxonomy): Eukaryota > Metazoa > Chordata > Lepidosauria > Squamata > Lacertidae > Podarcis > Podarcis vaucheri. The sequence goes on along the minus strand of NC_138760.1, from coordinate 54,841,303 downwards.
TGAACATACCAAATGTTAATCAAGGGATGGTTTAAAAAAGCTTGCCCTAATCTCACTCATAGAGATTTTATTTTTCTTTCTAAATTTATCAAGAGGCAAGGGATTTTTTTAAAAAAACTTTTCATTATTTATATCTCTCTGTGGGGATTTGAAGAAAGCAGCTAGGGCAGCTAGATGCAAAAGAAATCTGGGCTCCTGTGCCCTTTAATGGTGGTGTTGGAGAGGGAATTTCAGCCAGTGTAGCTTGTCATGCACATTTATGGATGTTGCAGGAGCCCTGTCCTCTTGCATCGGGCCACTCTAGTAGTGCCCTAGCCACGGTGCCCAGGCACACATGCTCCATAAACTGTGAGACCAGTACTGACAGGTGGAATCCACTGTAGTGTACAGTTTGTCTACCCTTGAGGAATTTGGGTTGCGTAGCAGGAATAAAGAGCCATGAATACAGAAGCTGGCCATACCTGGGTTAACGGAGAGATGAGAGAGAAAAAACAGGACACTGGTAGTGATATCAGAGTGAGCCTTCTCAAAACAAGAAGGCTTTCATCTGCGTGCCCTTTGGAGTGCGGTATACAAAGAGCCTCTTTATTTTCCCCAGATTCCCTTCGTCTTTAAATTTTGTCATGATGATCTTTCCCCTCTTCTCTCTCACTCTCATCCTTGACCCCAAATTAGAATGGAGCTTCCCAGCAGCTGACTGAACTGACTTTAGCTGGGCAAAGAGCTACACGTAAAGTTGCAGAACCAGTCCAGTCATTTAAACTAATCCCCTGAAATCCACACAAGATGCCATTAAAGATTTTCCACTTGGGTGATGGAAATTGTGCAGTGCATTAGGCAAGTGGATTTAGATTGCATGGGAAAGGCAGGGCTAAGTGAGGGGGGGAGAAAGAGAGAGACAGTGACCCTTCCATGCCAACTGGAAGAAAGGGGAGGCAAATCAATACTATTTGCCACATACAGCAGCTAGAAAGAAATTTGATGCAAGGGGTGTGAAGAATCCCTTTGATCTCTCTTGCTCTGTGTAGTTCTTGAAAGGAGCTGTTGAAAGTGTACATACATCCTCTCCTTTCTCATCTCTCCTGCCCAGTTCTTTAAACCCTGTATTAGCTTCCAGCAGCTTCCCCAAATCTTCATTTGATTTCTCCTACCCAGGGCATTCACTAAGGAACAAGGCTCTGCATCTCAACAGGTTATATCCCTCCTATTCTTCTGTTATATTTACACATACACAAACATAGGAGGATAAGAATGGAATCAATTTAAACTTCCACCCAGCTTTTATTGTTTCTCTTCAAGTTGTGCCCAGATGACTCTTATATATGATTCTTAAAGAACGGGCATGTCCTCCCATTACTTAGCTTGTGTACACATGCCACAGGCTTTGTGCTGAGAGATAGCAGAGATCCATGCATAGGTAGATAAGTTTTCATCATCCATTTTCTTCTCTGATTCAGGCAGGGCAGGGGCCTCCTTGACCATGGTGGTAACGAATGCTCCCCTCATTATTAGTGGTGTCAAAGGCATCATCTGATAAATGCCCACAGTATTTGCTCAGTCAGTGTAACAGGAATTGAAACACAGGGCAGAGTGAGGCTTGCATTAAGCAGCAACCTTTACTGGAAAGTAGTATTGCTGCTTGCTACCAAAAAACTGGCTGCTGAGGAAGAAGAAGAAGACGACGACAAATACAGTTTAGTGGCTTGGATGCAAGGCCCTTCATTTACTACCTTAGAATCTGACACGAAAAAGCCAGATTCTGCAAGTTCTCTGAAAGTAGATGAGAACAAATAAGTTACACAAAGGGTACAAGTAGTTGCTTTATAAAATTACATCAGACAGATCCTATAGGCATTAATGAAATGTAACCGGTAAATTGCCAGGGTAACCACAGAAGAGGCTGAATAGTTCTTCATATACAGTAGATTATTGGTTCCATAAAATCTTCTGGGGTTTAAACATTTCTACAGAAATCTGCTGCAGTTGCTTACTGTAACCACCAAACATGGAATGTGATGAGGAGATGAGGAAACTCATTCTTGGTTAGCCTAACTTCATTTTCCCTCTGCTCTTGAAGGTGGACGGTGTCCGAGACCGAAAGCCGAGTTTTCTCCAGGCTCAGAGCCGGAGCTGCACCGAGCTTCATAAGCACCTCACCTCCATCACAGCCCACTGCCCACACACAAAGGACAACTGGCCACCGGACGAGTGCCACAGTGGCGGCACGGAGCCCCAGAGTTATTGTGCCCACCATGGAGAGGACAGCGACTCCGGTGAAGAGTTGCTGCCCTGCGGCAACATGGCAGCGACTCCGCCTTCTTCCTCCGAGGAAGGCACCGGAGAGAAGGAGCTGCACGCTACTGTGGAGCTCATCCGCTACATGCACACTTACTGCCTTCCCCCCAGAAAGCTGCCCCCCACAGACCTTGCCGATGCGAGACACCAGCATTTCCACAGCCCCTCCAAGAGGGCCAAGCCGGATTGCCCCCTGCAGCGGCCTCCGCTCTGCAGCAAGGACAGTTGCTCGACCAGCTCTTGGCACCTCTCAGCGGGCTGCAAGCAGCCCAGAGCCCCCGCAGCCAGTTTCTCCATCCTGAAGGAGCTTCTTGCCAGGGACCTCCCTTGTGATGTGAGCAAGCCATACCGGTTGGCCAAGCCTGCATACGCCTCCTTGACCAGGTTGCAGCCACCCAAGGCTCCAGGAGCGCCTCCGCCCGAGGCTGCTGGGGGATCCACAGAGGCGTGTAAGTCCGCGGGCAGAATGCCACCAGAGGTGAAAACGGAGCCCAGGCAGGGCCTCAAAGCGGAGCCCGAGGTGAAGGAAGAGACTGGCAGCCCTGCAGAGGAGGAGGAGGACTGCGCAAAGCGGCCCCAGCTGGCCTTTGGGAAGGCAGGCCGCAAGCAGGAGAGCTTTATTTATGCCGTGCGGCGCTCCAAAAGACTCAACCCCGAGCTCAGTCTCTGGCTTTCCTTCCTTGACGACTCTCCCCCTGATCCGGCCACACCCCCTCAAAACAAAGTGGCCTCCCCAGAACTGTCCCTGTGCTCCACCACTCTGCAGAACTTTGACAGGGAAGCACCAGCAGCAGAGGTTGAAGTGAGCGGTGCAGGAGAGGCAGAGGACAGGTATCAGAGTCTCCCGATGGAGCTGCAAACCCCCTCACCAGAGAGCTCCGGGGAGAGCGAAGCATGTGAGATAAGCGAGAGCCAGTGCTGCGCCCTTTTGCATCAGACAGGTACCCTAAGTAAGAGTCTGAACATTTGGGGAACTTGGGAAGGGATATACCTTATACTGAGCCAGACCAATGGTCCATGCAGCTCAGGGTTGTCCACAGTGTCTGGCAGTGGCTCTCCAGGTCTTTCCCAAGCCTACTTGGAGATACTGTGGGTTAGCTCCTTCTGCAAGCAAGGCACATGCTCTTCGGTTGAGCTCTGTCCCTTCCTGTAAGGGAAGGCCTGTGCTTTGAGTCAGACACAGGGAACATATCCTGTAAAAGCTCATTGAGCACAGAGAGGGTGGGTTGTGGCAGTGTTGTGGTAAAGGAGGAATTCAGTACATTGGACGCTCGGGTTGCGAACGAGATCCATGCAGGATGCACGTTCGCAACCCGCAGCGTTCACAAGCCGCAGCATTCCGGTATCCGGGTTTCAGCAGGTCCGTAACCTGAAAAAACACAACCTGAAGCGTCTGTAACCCGAGGTATGACTGTACTGGCAAAGTTTGATGGGAGTATCTTTAGAAGTTACACACACTCTGTGGAGGGACTCTTAGACTGTCAGAGCTGCAGAGGACACTAGAACTCTGAGCTTCCAGCTTCTTACAACCCAGGTGACTAAGGAGCAAACCAGGCGTGGTGTGGGAAACCCAGGATCAGACCCTCAGTGTCTCTCCTTTTACATCTTAAAACAACAGTAGAGAGTCCTGAATTGGATCAGAGCTTCAGTATTGGGGGGGGGGGTAGCCCTTTTCCCTGTGGCAATTCTCTAATTTAACTCTCCCCCCCCCCAATGGCTGCTATTGATTATTGAGGGCAGGGGTTAAAGGCAGGCATTACAGGCCCCTCTCTTTTTCCCAATAGCAGCTTGTGGGGGGGGCAGATTTAAATCAGGGAAACTGCACAGGCAGGTAGGACTAATCCCTGCTTTCCCAGCCCTGCAATCCTGATCCAATTATCTCCCTGCTGCCTTTTAAGTGTTAAAAAAATAATAATGTCAGATTCAGAAGATCCAATCTTGCTTTGTTTGGTCTTAATCTGCTTTCTCATGAGCAACCTAGTCCAGTTCAAAGGCACGGATGTGTCTCACTGAGTCATTCTGCTTTTTCCTGTTTGTTTTTCTTTCAGAAGCACCAAGGTGTCTGTCGCTGCCCTTGGCAACAACGTAAGTGAAATACCAAAAATACATATTATTGGTGGAGGAGGATAGCCTCAGGTGTCAGGAACCTGGTACATGGCTGTCTCAGAACTTTGCTGCCCTTCTTCTTCTTTGGCGATCACTCGTAGCCGAGTAAGATTGTCTTCCATAAACACAGTTTTAACAATGAGTCCGTAAATGACTGTGGAGGCCAATTCTGGATCCACAAGTCCTTCCACAGTGGGGACATTGGTTTCCGGGCGGGAGTTGATCACGGTGTGGGTTTGTCAAGTGTGCCTTCCTATAGCACGTTTCTCTTTTGTGCCCTAATGCATGCTTGAAGATATAACATAATTGTGTGCAAATAAGTCCGCAAATGGTATTAGCCCATATACACTTTTTACTAGCATATGCTGGTCATTTGTGACTGTAGTAGCCTATAAGGGTGGTCATGGAGAGCAGTTTTCTTCTGGTTTGCCAAACTTTCACTGCATAGTTACCTGGAACTATTCCCTGCTCTCTGGTCCTTAACAGTTGCATGGCCATTTAGAAACCTGTTCGACATGGCAACTGACCCTTGAAGGTTTGGCCAGAGTCCTTTATCTTTACAGCTTCCTTGTTTCTGGTTTAGTATGTGAATTGTGATGTCTCCATCCATGTCTCTTCCATGACCTCTACACACTCCTTTTCTCCCCATCTTTAGAGAACCAACATTTGGAAAGCGCAATTTTGAGCAAGTTCTGACCGTAGAGCTGTGTGGCACCGCAGGTAAGGGTGGAATTCGCTTTAAGAGTCTGCCACATCCTGCAAAATGTGAAGAGAAGATGGGGCAGTGCCGAGAACCTCATGGTCAGCTAGTGACTTCAGGATGTTAATTCTGCATAAAGCCATTGACTTGAAGGAAAGGGATCCCTTTCATCTGAAATGGCAGCTATCTAACATAAGTGCCTGTGTCCTCACCAACTCCTTGAGAACTGCTATTACCATTTCCCCAAGACAAGAAGCTAGCTGTAAACAGAAGTGCAGCTGGCCCAGAATCAATTATTCAGCAAGGTTTAAAGCAGGGTTCCCCAAACTTGGGTCTACAGCTGGTTTTGGATTATAATTCCCATCATCCTGGACCACTTGTACTGCTAGCTAGGGTTGATGGGAGTTGTAGTCCAGCAACAGCTGGAGACCCAAGTTTGGGAAACTCTGGTTTGATAGATGTGGCGGTGTACAATGAGGGAACAAGTCTAACTCCCCTTGTCAAGGCAGCTTTCTTGTTTGTTTTAACTTTCATGCTTCTGTACTGAAAGACCTTTATCCTTTTGCTTCCTTGGGGGAGATAAGGTCTCACACCACCAACTACTCCACCATACAAGCCTTCAGAGGAGGACCTGTATAAGCCAGACATTCACCAGAGGCCAGCCAAGGAGACTGCCATCATCACCAGCTCTGAGCCACAGCCAATGATGGGGGACAGGGCAGCCTCCGGGAAGAAGCAGAAGAAGCACCCGGTGCGGACAGAGCTGTACGCACACCTGAGTCGGTCCACCCCCCACCTGCCCCACCCCGAGCCACATGGGGTGCTGAAGCGCCCTTTCTCACGCTCTTTCGGCGACCACGACTATTGCCAGGTCTTGAAGCCTGAGGCCTCTCTCCAGAGGAAGGTGCTGAAATCCTGGGAGCCCCTGAGCCATGTGGAAAACAAACACAAGCGGAGAGCCCCTGATGTGCACTACCAGCACGAGAGTCAGGAGGGCGTCAAGGGGACCTCAGTGAAGGAGGGAAGCCAGCAGCTGAGGGACCAGGAGATCAGGGCCAGCTTGACCAAACACTTTGGCCTCTTGGACAGTGCCCTCGATGCCGGGGAGGCAGCCTCCTGCAAGACGCCTGAATATGACACTGTCTTTGAGGACAGCTGCAGTGAGATTGGTTCCCTGCTGGAGGAAGAGGAGGAGGAGGAGGAAGAGGAGGAGGAGGAAGAGTGCTGCACAAGTCCATTGGAATCCAAGATGTGCCCCTACAAGAACCCTCTTTCCAGGGCCAGTTTGCACTATTGCTCCCGAAGCAGGTCCGATTCTGAGTCTTCGTGCTGCAGGTCCAGGTCTCCAGCAAGCAGGTGGGCTTCCCTGCACAATTGTGAGTTCACAGGGTCTTTGGCGAAAGGGCTCAGGGAGACCAGTAGTGAGCAAAGTTGTAGTGGGTTGCATTGGCTGGTCTTTACTGGCTCCCTCACAAAGGTACCTACTGATTTACAGGTGGCCCTCTGGCAGAGGTGCTGACTTTTTGCTTACGTTTCTCCAGGAGGTGCCGTGCACATCCATGCTGCTTTATAGATAATACGATTACTCTGAAAGAGACTGGGTTGGGTGGGTCCAGAGATCCCTGTGAGCGAAGTTTCACTCACAGGACCTCTCACTTACAGAAGTAGCAGAAGCAATTTTTGCCAGTTCTCCTCTGTATCCCCTGAATATCTGTTTTGGAAAGTTGGAGAACCCTCGGGAACAGCCTGGGCAGTAGCAGAAGAGACTGAAGGAAGCAATCTCCTTCCCCCTTCCATTAGCAGTTTGCTCCACTAGATTGCCAGCCCCTTGTGTGAATGTCTCAAGCCTTTCCCTTTGCAGAAGAAATACTCTTGATAGAAGGGGAAAAAGAGGGAAGAAGCATCCAGGTGGGCAGAAATAAGTTTTAAGACCTTTTGCATCAGAATTGGAAGCCAAAGACTCAAATTGGTTGTACCTAAGCATGGTGAAGAATTTTGAAGCATATTAGGCTCTGCAAATTTATTTCTGTCCACCCTTTCCCCCCTGTATTTGATGCCTTGCCGTTTCTCCTTTTTATGATGGATTCTGGCATTTGTCTTTGAAAGCCTGCTGTTGCAGACACAGCATTCTTTGTGCTGTGAGCCTGTCCCTGCAAGCAACAAGTGTGCCTCTACTTCCTTGTGATTTCTAGCGCTCAGACCAGCCAGAGTCCATTCAGGACTAAATTCATGTGCCTTCTTGTTTATCAAACAGATACGAAAATGGCAAGCCGTGTCAAGATGGAACTGTTGGACAGATGGAGAAGAGGAGAGAAAAAGCCATTGTAAGTGACCTGTTTGCTATGTGGGAGCTTCTGTAATAAATCAAGTGGGAATGGTGCCAGATCGGTTGACTCCCTCTTTTGAAAATTCATCTGAATTTAGGGACAAAGCAATTTTGGTTTGACTCCCACTCCAAGTTGGAGTGGCACAGTACATGTTGCAGTATCTCCTGGCCCAACACCAGTTTAAGATGATGAATTAGAAAGAAATAAAGTAAACATAACCGGCAACAGATTCAGTTCTTGACCCAGGAGAAACTTGGTGCCGAATTCATCAACAGGCACTTACAGAGAGCAGTGGGAATTGTGATTCCATGGCAACTTTGTAGTGAAGCTGAAATGGGGGAAAGCTGCAACTTTTGAAAGGGAGGCATAAAATAAGACGATAAAGGGTGCACGATAGGCAAGCTAGCCGTGAAGCGCTAGCAGGCAGCTACTCCTCAAAGAGCCATTTCAGCAGATAGAATTTGTGCATTTGTTACACAACGTCATACTGCCTTGTTGTTAAAGCAGGTTGGGGGATAGAAAGAGTTCAGTCGGAAGAAGAAGAAAGAGTTGTATCAGGACAGGCCTAAGCAATTATTCTCATCCCTGAACAGGGAGAAGGCCGCGTAGTGTACATCAGAAACCTTGCCAGCAGTATGAGCTCCACTGAACTGAAGAAGCGCTTTGAGGTGTTTGGAGAGATTGTTGAGTGTTGCGTTTTGACCAGGAATAAAAGGTGGGTCAAAGCTATGCTTCCCCCTCCCTCGCTGCTAGAACCAGCAGGAACTTTTGGAGATCTAAGCACCGGGAACCTAGCCTGTCTCTCCTGTGAGACATGAGATGCAGGACTTCGGTCTTATTTGGGGATTGAAAGCTGGAGAGTGTTTTTTGTGGGGGCGACTCTGGAGATGTCTGTTCTTTGGGAAAGTGTCTGCTGCTGTGGTACAATGGTGATCTGAAGAGATGCTTCTTCACAGGAGTTTAAAGAGACATAATGCTTTCTCCAGTGTTATTTCATGGGACTGTTGCCCTCTGAAATCCTTTTTGTTCTAGGGATCTGCTTGATTATAAAATAACGAGTCCCCCTTTCTCCTAAATAAAGAGAAATGTGGAGGCCTATATATTTGGACTCAAGGGTTCTAATGACCTACAAAGTGTGGCATGCAAGGAGAACTAGAGGGTGGTATTCAGCTAAGCCTTACTCAGAGTAAATCTGTTGAAACTATTGGACCTCACTTAGTCATGTCCATTCATTTCAATGAGACCAGTGTAGGCCCCTGGCTTCTAATCCCTGGCTAACCACAAAGGCTCACCGGGATGTCTATTACCTTCCAGCTCTATCTACCTTCTTTGAGGAGAAAACGATGTGTCCTTTTGGAGGTTTACAAAAAACGTAACACAAATAAATGGCAGTAAATTGTTGCCTATGCTTAAGTTCTTCATTTTGTTTCTCAGGGGAGATAAATATGGCTTCATCACGTATCGGTGTTCAGAACATGCCGCCTTATCCTTGAAGAATGGTGCCTCGCTAAGGAAAAGAAATGAGCCCTTGTTCCAGCTGAGCTACGGTGGCTTTGGGCACTTCTTCTGGACCAGATACACCGACTTGGGTAAGCCACCCCCATGTCACTCCAAAGCGGTCCACGCCCTCCTCCATCCCTTGTTTCAGTGGTGATGATTTCTTTGCTGTGCTGTCTCCCGTTGTGTTTGTTATCATTTGTACATAATGCTCATTGACGGCCCAATAGGTTCACTTCTATTTATTATCATTGATGGTTTGTTTTAGCTAATAGGGGAATACCTTGAGTTATTACAGACATTCGATGGAGCTTCAGCTTGCTCACTTTCTCTGGCTTGTCACTATTTTGTTGTAGTTGTTTATATTCCAATTTATAGGCCTTTTTATTTTACTGGAAGGGCCTCCAAAGCAGTATACAGCAGCTATATAATACAATAAAAGTATTTTATGGTTGTATGAAAAGGCAAACCAACCCCAAACACATCCCAGATTAAGAATATAATAGGGAAAATAAAAAGTACCGCAATATTTAGGAACTACCTTATTTGTATTGACAAACACACAAAAACCAGCTAGGAGAACTGATGTCTTGCATTATTATAGACACTGTAAAATGTTACTCAAAATATTGGAAAAAACATTCAAATCCTAGGAAAAGAAGGGAAGGGACTATGAGGGTCATGTTGTCCAACCCCCTGCAATGCAGGAATCTTTTGCCCATGACCCTGAGATTATGCTCCTGCTCCAACTGAGAATGGGAGGCAAAAATGTATTGAATTTGCAGGAATAACTAAGCTTACAAGCTATATAACAATGAAAGAATGTAGGCCGAAACCTAACAGAACTGGAGCTTATTCATTGACTAATGGAATGGTAGAGTGCATTCATCAGGCAATCATAGGTCCTTATACAATGTGTTATTTTAGGATTAGGAAAGACTGTATTTAATACAATAACACAATTATATACTGAAATATATATTGTGTATGTATTTCTTATTTATCTTAATATATGCTATGAAGCTGAACCTTGTATGGCGTTTTACTTTTTTAAAAAAATACTATTTTTCTAAAAAGAACACAATAAATAAACAGTGACAAAAACAAAAGTTTCAGCAGCACAAAAATGAATTGCAAAACACAATCAGCAGGAATAAATCAGGAATCGAATTTCCTATTCCTCACTTGTATTTTAAAAAGTATTTTTGAAAAGTATTTTTTAAAAAAACAACAACACACATTTTGGTGTTTTACTGAGCTGGGAATTGTAACCTGAAGGATAATTGAACTACAGTCCACATTATTAGTCCAGAAGGTGTGTATTTGACTAACCCACTTAAAAATGTGGGCCAAAGGGAATTCTCCTTCCTCCTTAGTTCCTGTTGTGTAGTAATTACGTAATTCCTCCACACCAAATATCTGAGGAATGCTAATACTAAAAAAAAACCAAGAGAGAGAGAATGCATAGTATGGCTCTTCTCTGCCTCTTTTGGGGGGTGCTTAACAGGTTTTGCTTTTTCCTTTGACCAACATGTGTACTTCTTCTCTCGTGGCACCAGATTCCAACACAGAAGAGTCCTCCCCAGCTCTGATAAAAAGCAAATATGAGACCATGGATTTCGACAGCCTGCTGCAGGAGGCCCAGGAAAGCCTACATCGGTAACAGCCTTAACCTTTGAGGAATACCTCAATACCTCAGTCAAGGCACTTCCAATATGTTTACGTTTTCAAAGAAATGATTAAGTATACAACGAGAGAGAGAGAGAAACTGCTGTCCCTTTAAATCGATGTTTACATTGAACAAGCTGCTTCTGTCTGTGAGTCCCCATGGTGTTGATGTTCCACTGCCACACATTAGTATCTTTGCTTCTGACTGGTTGTGTTAGGATGAGCCTGCAAAAGCCTCCTGTCCCCTTCTTGTCTGGCCCCTTTCTCTGCCCCACCGTTACCCCACTTCCGCCGTGGATTTGCAGCTGTGTTCACCATAACTTTTTTTTTGTCTGTAGTGTGTGATGATGAAATTGTTAATTGTGAATAGAATCAGGATTGTAAACTAATTTTTAATAGAAGAAAGAAATATATACTTATAATGTATTTATGGCTCAGATGTACTGTAATTCAGATTTATTGTACCGCTTCCTTGATTTTTAACTATGCACTGTAATGAGGCACTTGCCTGTCAGCAGATGTGGCCCTCCCCAAAGGGTGCCCTCCAATTGGCCACTCAGTTGAAATTGGCTTCAGCCCTGTCCATGGCGAACCAAGGGGTGACCGACTGATGTTGTGCTCTTGCTATATAAGCCATTTGTTCCGTTTCGTTTGGGCTGAATTCTGGGATCACCACTGCCCTGTTGGTTGATGGCACAAGGGACATTGTGATTCCTCAGTCCAGAGCTGGCTCTGGGTGGATAGGAATGGCGTTCTCAGGTGGTGCATTTTTGAGGAAGGGGAGGGAGGAAAAAGGTACAAGGGGAGAGTGTGTGTTTTCCCGCTGTCTATGATGGATTGGCAGTGGTCACAAGGTAGTGAAGCCCCACCTGCCAGGGAAATGGTATGTAATAAAAGCTCCCCTGGATCAGAACAAAGAAAAGCTCCTCTGGATCAGAACAAATGCCTATCTAGTCAAGCATTCTGTTTTGTGCCATGGGCGACTAGATTCCTACAAGGTAATAGTCCTCTCCTTTTGATGCTCTCCAGCA